>NC_092716.1:187437636-190162334 GCF_047496885.1 Scyliorhinus torazame
TCACCTTCGGGATCAATGCCCTACCCAGCACAAAAAAGTCTGTTCGCGAGTAGACTTTATGGACATAGGAGAAAAACGAGAACTCCTTACTCCTAGGTCTGCTAAATCTCCACGGGTCTACACCTCCCATCTGCTCCATAAAATCTTTAAGCACCTTGGCTGCTGCCGGCCTCCTTCCAGTCCTGGACTTCGACCTATCCAGCCCTGGTTCCAACACCGTATTAAAATCTCCCCCCATTATCAGCTTTCCCATCTCTAGGTCCGGAATGCGTCCTAGCATCCGCCTCATAAAATTGGCATCATCCCAGTTCGGGGCATATACGTTTACCAAAACCACCGTCTCCCCCTGTAGTTTGCCACTCACCATCACGGATCTGCCGCCGTTATCCGCCACGATAGTCTTTGCCTCGAACATTACCCGCTTCCCCACTAATATAGCCACCCCCCTGTTTTTCGCATCTAGCCCCGAATGGAACACCTGCCCCACCCATCCTTTGCGTAGCCTAACCTGGTCTATCAGTTTCAGGTGCGTTTCCTGTAACATAACCACATCTGCCTTAAGTTTCTTAAGGTGTGCGAGTACCCGTGCCCTCTTTATCGGCCCGTTCAGCCCTCTCACGTTCCACGTGATCAGCCGAGTTGGGGGGCTTCCTACCCCCCCCCATTGTCGATTAGCCATCACCTTTTTCCAGCTCCTCACCCAGTTCCCACGCAGCTGTATCTCCCCCAGGCGGTGCCCCCCCGCCCATCCTCTCCCATACCAGCTCCCCCCTCTCCCCAGCAGCAGCAACCCAGTAATTCCCCCCTCCCACCCCCCCGCTAGATCCCCCGCTAGCGTAATTACTCCCCCCATGTTGCTCCCAGAAGTCAGCAAACTCTGGCTGACCTCGGCTTCCCCCCGTGACCTCGGCTCGCACCGTGCGACGCCCCCTCCTTCCTGCTTCTCTATTCCCGCCATGATTATCATAGCGCGGGAACCAAGCTTCTCCCTTGGCCCCGCCCCCAATGGCCAACGCCCCATCTCCTCCACCTCCCCTCCTCCCCCCATCACCACCTGTGGGAGAGAGAAAAGTTACCACATCGTAGGATTAGTACATAAAACCCCTCTTTGCCCCCCACATTCGCCCCACCACTTTGTTCGAACGTTCTTTTTAATAACCCGCTCATTCCAGTTTTTCTTCCACAATAAAAGTCCACGCTTCATCCGCCGTCTCAAAGTAGTGGTGCCTCCCTCGATATGTGACCCACAGTCTTGCCGGTTGCAGCATTCCAAATTTTATCTTCTTTTTATGAAGCACCGCCTTGGCCCGATTAAAGCTCGCCCTCCTTCTCGCCACCTCCGCACTCCAGTCTTGATAAACGCGGATCACCGCGTTCTCCCATTTACTGCTCCGAGTTTTCTTCGCCCATCTAAGGACCATTTCTCTATCCTTAAAACGGAGGAATCTCACCACTATGGCTCTGGGAATTTCTCCTGCTCTCGGTCCTCGCGCCATCACTCGGTATGCTCCCTCCACCTCCAACGGACCCGCCGGGGCCACCGCTCCCATTAACGAGTGCAGCATCGTGCTCACATATGCCCCGACGTCCGCTCCCTCCACACCTTCAGGAAGACCAAGAATCCTCAGGTTGTTCCTCCTTGCGTTGTTTTCCAGTGCCTCCAACCTTTCCACACATCGTTTCTGATGTGCCTCCTGCGTCTCCGTCTTCACCACCAGGCCCTGTATATCGTCATCATTCTTGGCTGCCTTTGCCTTCACGACCCGAAGCTCCCGCTCCTGGGTCTTTTGTTCCTCCTTTAGCCCTTCGATCGCCTGTAGTATCGGGGCCAACAGCTCTTTCTTCATTTCCTTTTTTATCTCTTCCACACAGCATTTCAAGAACTCTTGTTGTTCAGGGCCCCATGTTAAACTGCCACCTTCCGACTCCATCTTGGTTTTTGCTTGCCTTCCTTGCCGCTGTTCTAAAGGATCCACTGCAATCTGGCCACTCTCTCCTCCTTTTTCCATCCGTATCCAGGGGGGATTCCCTTCTGGTTTACCGCACAGTGTTTTTAGCCGTCAAAATTGCCGTTGGGGCTCCTATCAAGAGCCCAAAAGTCCGTTTCACAGGGAGCTGCCGAAACGTGCGACTCAGCTGGTCATCGCCGCACCCGGAAGTCGGCTGGAGGGACACCTGACCGACAGCACGAGGAGGGGGAGGAGGACGTCGCGGCCCCACGTCAACGGAGGCACCCGAGGTTGCCCCGTGTGTACCGGCCCCAGCAGTCATACCAGGATCTCACGGACCGGGAATGCAGGAGGAGACTCCGGATGAGGCGGGAAACCGTGGCACACATCTGCCACCTGCTGGCACACCTGTCACCGCGTGGCACTGGCGGGGGACACCCTCTCCCCGTGTCCGTCAAGGTTACGGTGGCCATGAACGTTTATGCAACGGGGTCATTCCAGGCACCGAGTGGGGACCTGTCCGGCATATCGCAGACATCGGTGCATCCGGGCAGTGACAGATCCCCTATATGCCATGGCGCACCGCTACATCCGCTTCCCTGTGGACCGGGCCAGCCAAGATGCCCGGGCCGTGGGCTTCTCTGCCATGGCCGGGTTCCCCATGGTCCAGGGCGCGATCGATGGGATGCACGTCGCCGTGCGGCCACCTGCAGATGACAGGGCCGTGTTCACCAATAGGAAGGGGACCTATTCGATGAACATACAGATGGTCTGCGACCACCGCATGATGATCCTGCACGTCTGCGCCCGTTACCCAGGCAGTGTACACGACTCATACGTGTTGTCGCGGTCATCCATCACCGGCATGTACGAGGGACGCCATCCCCGGCTGAGGGGCTGGTTGCTGGGCGACAGGGGCTACCCATTGCGATCGTGGCTGATGACGCCTATACGGAGGCCACGCAATGAGGCGGAGAACCGCTACAATGATGCCCATGTAGCGACAAGGGGAGTGATAGAGAGGTGCTTTGGCGTGCTGAAGATGCGTTTCAGGTGCCTGGACCTCTCTGGGGGCGCCCTCCAGTATCGGTCAGATAGGGCCGGCCGCATCATTGTGGTGTGCTGCATCCTGCACAACATAGCCCAGCAGAGGGGCGATGTGCCGCAGGCAGAGGAGGGCGGAGTGGAGGAGCAGCAGGAAGAGGCGCAGTCCTCCCCAGATGAGGGGGGATGGGGGCAATGGTCAGGGCAGACGGGCTAGACACAGGCGGGTGGCTGTCCACCGTTACCGGCTGGCCCAGCGGGCACGGGACAGGCTGATAGCCGCCCGCTTCACTGACTAGATGGGCGTGGGAATCGGGTAGTATGGCCACAGACCGCACACCATGGCAACAGCCGACCACGCACACCCCCCACCCATCCACCCACCCAGCACCCTTACCCCCCCTCCCCAACCCCACCACCCCACCCGCATGCACACCCCCCCCCCCCATTGCCGATCCACCTGCGGCACAACGGCCGGGCTCACACAGTTGCGGGTGAACGCGTGTCTATTGCAGGCCATGGAGGATGATGACAACCCGCCCTGCAATGAGCTCCTGGCTCCACATCGTTGGACTATGTCTGACCCATGGCCACAGTACCACCATCCACCCGGACCATCCCTGCATGCGGCTGTGACACTGCAGCGCACGGTCCCGTCCTCTGCCCGGGGGGATGTTGATGGCGGCCCAGGGGGAAGGGGCAGACTCACCTGGGGCTGAGGTAAGACCACCCCTCACACACACACACTTGCGCTCAACGTACATGACACCCCCGCACGCTTTGGACAGAGCACAAAGGCAGCTTCTGTAGGTGTAACATTGACTTTAATAACCAAAGGAGTTCATGCACGTGCCCTAGCCCCTAAAACTCATCTGTGCCCTGCACCCATGCCAACTTACTCAGTGTCTAATTGTTTGGCCTTACGGGCCCTTTGACTACGTCTACGTGGTTCCCCAGACGGTACAGCAGAACTGGAGGTGGACTCCTGTGATTCCTGCCCTCTGACGCGGGATCCCTTTGGCGGCCGTTTCCTGGGGCGTCCTGGCCTAGATGGGCCAGGCTGCGGCCCAGGTGACTGGGATGGCGAGCTGCCAGCCTGTCCTGCCCGTTGCCCACCCGATGCACCTGGGACGGAAGGGGGGGAGTCCGAGGAGTCGCGGTGTTCCGGGACCTCCCCTACAGGGGGACCCGGGACGGACCACAGCACCTCCTCCTCCCTCGGGGTGCCCGATGGCCCCCAGGCCTCTACATGGGTGGGGGATGCGAACGGACTGGCCATCCGACGCCCCCCCCCCGACATCTGGCGCTGCCAGTCCTGGAGGCCCGTGCTGGTATCGACAGGGGTCTGCAGGTTTGCAGCCATGGAGGCCAGGGGGTTGTCGAACCCTGTCTGTGACTGTGCGACGCCGGCTCGCACATGGCCAATGTCGCCGATGCCCTCAGCGATGGCCTACAGAGACTGGGCTATGGCCTGCTGGGACTGGGCTATGGCCTGCAGAGACTGGGCTATGGTCTGCTGAGACTGGGCCATGGCCTGCAGAGACTGGGCTATGGCCTGCTGAGACTGGGCCATGGCCTGCAGAGACTGGGCCATGACCTGCAGAGACTGGGCCATGGCCTGCAGAGACTGGGCTATGGTCTGCTGAGACTGGGCCATGGCCTGCAGAGACTGGGCTATGGCCTGCTGAGACTGGGCCATGGCCTGCAGAGACTGGGCCATGGCGTTGAGCGCCTCTGCCATCTGGCGCTGGCACTGGCTCATGGCCTCCTGTGAGAGGGCAGCCATGTCCTGGGCCACAGACGCCGCCTGCACGGAAAGCCCCAGGCCTCGCAAACGGTTCCCCATGTCTGACACCGTCGCACCCATTGCCTCCACCGCAGACGCCACCCGTGCGGTGTCGGCCTGGGTGGCACGTATGACCGGCACCACTCCCAGCTCCTGGACGTGGGTGCACTCCTCCACCTGCGACTGCAGCCGCCGCAAGCCGGCCGTCACCCTCTTCGCTCGTCTCCGGGTCGGTGGTTGCATCGGATCTATGGGTGGGTGTGGTAACTCCAGGACCCGGGATCCATCTGGGCGGCAGATGTTCGCTTGGGCTGGGCTGCCCTCCGACCACCCGGCCCCTCTGCTGCTCCTACCTCCACCTGCTGTACCGGGACGGCTGTGTTGTGCGCACCAGTGAGTGTACCAGACGCCTCATCACTAAAGTGCCCAACCGAGGTGAGTGTTTCTGCGATGGTGGAGGGTGTTGGTGACAGCAGTGGCGTTGTGTCGTGCTCTTCGTCCCACTCTGAGTCCATGGCACTTTGGGGTGGGGGTTCGTCTTCACCCATCCACTCTGTGTCACTGTCCGGTATTTCGTCTTCCTGGGTAGTGCTGTCCCGGGTAGGGGTGTCCTGGGTAGGGGTGTCCTGGGTAGGGGTGTCCTGGGTAGTGGTGTCCTGGGTAGTGGTGTCCTGGGTAGTGGTGTCCTGGCTCGGCTGTGACGGGGGCCTGTGGCTGCCCCTCTCGTCGCTGGGTGGCACACGCCTGCGTCGCCGCACCCGCACGTGACGGGGGCATCGTCTCCCTGTTGCTCCAGGTCTCTCCGTCTCCCGTGGTCTCCAAGGGACATCCTGCGGGCGTCGCATGCCGGAGGGTCCGGGTCTCTCCGTCTCCCGTGGCCTCCTGCGGGCGGTCTGCATCTGCGGGGATGGGTGCCTCGACGTTTGCTCCTGCGATACACAATGAAGCATGCATGGTTAGACACGCAGGCAGTGATCAGGTGATATGGGGGAGAGGGGTATAGGGGAGGGGGGATATGGGGACGGGCTGTCGGTGGCTCACTTGCTAGTACGCCCCCGACCTCTGCATCAGCAACCTCCCGGTCCTCAGGTCCGCCAGCCAGTTCCAGGGCCCTTTCCTCGTGTTCGGTCAGTGGCCTCTCATCAGCGGGGCCTCCTCCAGTCCTCACATGCTCCCTGGTGTTGTGTGCGCGTTTCTCCTGTGGTGGGGGGGGGTGGCAGGGTTAAAAGGCAACAGTGTTAGACAGGTATATGAATGCACGCCATCGGTTGCGCTTGTATTGCAGAGGTTAAGGTTAGGGCTGGATTCACTTGGGGATATGGGGGAGGGGGGATATGGGGGAGGGGGCATATGGGGAGGGGGGATATGGGGGAGGGGGGATATGAGGGAGGGGGGATATGGGGGATATGGGGAGGGGGGATATGGGGGAGGGGGGATATGGGGATATGGGGATATGGGGGAGGGGGGATATGGGGGAGGGGGATATGGGGGAGGGGGGATATGGGGGAGGGGGTATATGGGGAGGGGGGATATGGGGGAGGGGGATATGGGGGAGGGGGATATGGGGGAGGGGGTATATGGGGATATGGGGAGGGTGGATATGGGGGAGGGGGGATATGGGGATATGGGGGAGGGGGGATATGGAGGAGGGGGGATATGGGGAGGGGGGGATATGGGGGGTGGGGATATGGGGGAGGGGGGATATGGGGGAGGGGGGATATGGGGAGGGGGATATGGGGAGGGGGATATGGGGGATATGGGGAGGGGGGATATGGGGGAGGGGAATATGGGGAGGGGGGATATGGGGGAGGGTGGATATGGGGGAGGGGGGATATGGGGGATATGGGGAGGGAGGATATGGGGGAGGGGGGATATTGGGTAGTGGGGATATGGGGGATATGGGGGAGGGGGGATATGAGGGATATGGGGAGGGGGATATGGGGGAGGGGGGATATGGGGGAGGGGGGATATGGGGGAGGGGGGATATGGGGGAGGGGGGATATGGGGAGGGGGATATGGGGGAGTGGGGATATGGGGGATATGGGGGAGGAGGGAAATGGGGGAGGGGGATATGGGGATATGGCGAGGGGGGATATGGGGGGAGATATGGGGGATATGGGGAGGGGGATATGGGGGAGGGGTGATATGGGGGAGGGGGGATATGGGGAGGGGGATATGGGGAGGGGGGATATGGGGGATATGGGGGAGGGTGGATATGGGGGAGGGTGGATATGGGGGAGGGGGATATGGGGAGGGGGGATATGGGGGAGGGGGGATATGGGTGAGTGGGGATATGGGGATAGGGGATATGAGGGATATGGGGAGGGGGATATGGGGGAGGGGGATATGGGGAGGGGGGATATGGGGGAGGGGGGATATGGGGGAGGGGGGATATGGGGAGGGGGATATGGGGGAGTGGGGATATGGGGGATATGGGGAGGGGGGATATGGGGGAGGGGGGATATGGGGATATGGCAAGGGGGGATATGGATATCGGGCGGGGGGGGGGAGGCTCACCCTGTCTGCACTGACGAGGTTGTTCACCTTCTTGCGGCACTGGGTGCCTGTCCATGGTGTCAGGGCCACAGCGGTGACGGCCTCTGCCACTTCCCTCCACAGACGCCGGCTGTGGCGTGGGGCAACCCTGCGGCCGTGCCCGGGATACAGGGCCTCCCTCCTCTGCTCCACTGCGTCCAGGAGAGCCTCCACATCCCGTGACTGGAACCTCGGGGCTGAGCGGCGGCCGGCCATCCGGTCGGGTGTTCCGGTCGGGTGTTCCGGTCGGGTGTTCCGGTCGGGTGGGGGGGAGCAGCGCGTCCTTATGAGCCGTCACGCCGTGCGGCGTGTATGACGCTGCACGGCGTGAACCACATGAGCAAGCGCGGATCCCGTCACGTCGCTGCTAGCCCATTTCGGGCCGGAGACTTCGCGACGATTTTTGCGGCGTGACGCAGGTCGGATTTGCGCCGTTTTTTGCGCCGATCGGCGGACTTTGCGCCGATAACGGAGAATTTTGCCCCTGGTAACAGCGGGGAAGGGTGTTGTTGGAGCAACACTCCAACATAGAATTTAACAAGGCTGAAGTTTGGCCAGTAGTGTTAAAAGAGATCCGGCAAGAGCCAATAGAACTTAAATTAGACCCACAGAATATTCCAGAATTAAACAGGGACCAGAGATGTCCCAGATCAGTGAGATAGTGAATGAGGCACCTCACAAGTCAAAAAGCCACAAAGGAGTGTAGCGGGAGCTGAACTTCCATTTGGGGTGTAAGTGTTGCAGGGGACATGAAACATGTTAGGGGAGCGCCCACTCCCAAACCAAAGGCACAAGCCGAGGAACCAATGATTGATGATACCTTTGTGGCAAATTTAAATGAGGATCAGGGAAGTTCCTGAATAGATCAGAAAGAGTGAGGGGGATGCCTTACTTAGCTGAGAATCAACAGGAAAGTACAGCAGGAGCTTTGAAGCTTTAAAGCTAGAGGACAGTAATGTTCAAAAAGATATGGAACAGCTTAGTGGAAAACCTATTACCAAAGCAGAAAAGAAAGCACAAAACAGTAACAGTAAAGCTTTAACATTTTTTCTTATTTTTGTTTCGTGTGAATAGAACTTGAAAGGCCCTGGTGTTACTTTATGCGTGGGACAGATGAGGTCTGTTTAATGCCTGTTGAAACCAAAGTTGTCAGCAAGTGCTGGCCCTGTAAATGCTTTAAGGCCTCTGGGTAAAAATGGCTGCATTTGAATATATGTCCAAGCTCTCAATTCTAAACTATAATATCTTAAATACATAAAAATTCTACCTATTTATTCATAATTTCCTTCACATTTGAACCAAAATGATCGAGACATTCATTATCAGTCCTGAAAAATAGGCAAATTCCAGATGCTGGATAAACAACCTTTGTTGAGGTCTAAGTGAAGTCACATGACCCAAGACTCTGACTTTTTGAGCAGTTTAATATTACCTTTCTGAGCTGCGTGGCCAGTCTGCTATATAACATCCAACTGGGAGGCACACAGAAGCATTCTCTGTCCAGGCTGGACCTCCAACCCATCTAACTTGATTCTCGGTGATACAGTTGTTAGCACTGCTGCCTCACAGCGCCAGGAACCCAGTTCAATTTCAGCCTTGGGTGACTGACTGTGTGGAGTTTGCACATTCTCCCCGTGTCTGCGTGGGTTTCCTCCGGGTGCTCCGGTTTCCTCCCACCATCCAAAGTAGTGCAGGTTAGCTCAATTAGCCATGATAAAATTGTCCCTTAGATTAGGTGGGGTTATGGGGATAGGGTGAGGTGTGGAGCTCTTTCAGAGGGTCGGTGCAGACTCGATGGGCCCTATGGCCTCCTTCTGCCCTGTAGGGATTCTATGGTTGTATATTATCGCCTGCAAATGTGATGCCAACTATGCGTGCCTACTTCGTCCAGTGACATTTATATCACCTGAAAAAGAGAATCTTACAACATTAGCCTCCAGCCAGCCAAACATTGAATGCTTATGTGAAAGACTTCCTCATTGGCCTCTGACTTTGGTACTCTGGAACTCACATGAACCAATATTAAATTTCTCCGTTGCCCTTGTAACATAAAACCTCTTTTTTTCTATCTATCCTCCTGTTTTATTCATTCATAGGATGTGGGTATTGCTGGCTAGGACAGCATTTATTGCCCGTCCCTAATTGCCCTCGAGAATGTGGTGGTGAGCTGCCTTCTTGAACCGCTGCCATCCATTTAATGTAGGTACACCCACAGTGCTGTTAGGGAGGGAGTTCCAGGATTTTGACCCAGCAGTAATGGCAATATATTTCCAAATCAGGACGGTGAGTGACTTGGAGGGAAAATTCCAGTGGTGGTGGTGGTGGTGTTCCCATGTATCTGCTGACCTTGACCTTCTGGATGGTAGCAGTCGTGGGTTTGGAAGTTGCTGCCTAAGGAGCCTTGCTGAGCTCTTGCAGTGCATTTTGTAGATGATACAAATGGCTGCCACTGTTTGTTGGTGGTGGAGGGAGTGAATGTTTGTGGAAGGGGTGCCAATCAAGCGGGTTGCTTTGTCCTGGTTAGTGTCGAGCTTGAGTGTTGTTGGAGCTGCACTCATCCAGCCAAGTAGAGAATATTCCATCATGTCCCTGATTTGTGCCTCGTAGATGATGGACAGGCTTTGGGGGGAGTCAGGAGGTGTGTTACTCGCCACAGGACTCCTGACCTCTGACCTGCTCTTGTAACCAGTTTAAAAAAAAAAAATTTAGAGTACCCAATTCATTTTTCCAATTAAGGGGCAATTTAGCATGGCTAATCCACCTACCCTGCACATCTTTGGGTTGTGGGGGTCGAAACCCATGCAAACACGGGGAGAATGTGCAAACTCCACACGGACAGTGACCCAGAGCCGGGATCGAACCTGGGACCTCGGCACTGTGAGGTAGCAGTGCTAACCACCGTGCTGCCCTGTAGTCACAATTTTTATTTGGCCATTCCAACTCAGCAGCTGGTCAATAGTAACCCATAGAATGTTGATAATTGAACGTGGAGTGGGACTTTCCTACCATTCCTTTTTGTGGGTTTTGAATGCGTAAAAATAAACTAACCTGCAGAGTTAATACTAACTTGAGTTTTTAGCGTTTTCAGGGTTGGCGGGGGGCAGGGATTGAGAAATTTGGAGATTTGTTCATGGCAGGCAGCTTCCCGAGTTTGGAAGAACTAGTGGAAGAGTATGAGTTGCCCAGGGGAAATGGGTTCAGATATTTACAGGTGCGGAACGACATGAGAAAGCATGTGCCGTCCTTTCCTGATCTGCTGCTCCCAGGGTTGCAGGACAAGGTGCTGTCGAAAGTAGGTGTTGGAGAGGGCAAGGTGACAGAGATATATGAGGAATTGATGGATTGGGAGGGTGCCCCAATAGGAGTAGTTAAGAGAAAGTGGGAGGAGGAGCTGGTGGGAGAGCTGGTGGCTGGGTTATGGGAGGAAGCCTTGAGGAGGGTAAATGGGTCCTCTTCATGTGCCAGGCTGAGTCTCATCCAATTTAAGGTAGTCGATGGGGTGCAGATGACAGTAGCCAGAATGAGCAGGTTCTTTGAGGGGGTGGAGGATAGGTGTGGGCAGTGTATGGGGGGCCCCGCAAATCATGATCACATGTTTTGGGGCTGCCCGAAGTTGCAGGGATTTTGGCGGGGGTTCGCTGACGTGATGTCAGAGGTACTGAGGGTGAAGGTGGTTCCAAGTCCAGAATTGGCAGTGTTTGGAGTGTCCGAAGACCCGGGAGTTCAGGGGAGAGAGGCCGACGTCCTGGCCTTTGCCACTCTGGTAGACCGGAGACGGATCTTGTTGGGGTGGAGGGATTCAGAGCCTCTGAAACCAGCGGTATGGGTGATCGACGTAGCGGATTTCCTCAGATTTGAGAAAATTAAATTCTCCTTAAGGGGGTCAATGGAAGGGTTCGCCCAGAGATGGAAACCGTTCATTGACTTCTTCCACGACAGTTAAGTCAGCAGGGGGAAGGGGGGGGAGGTGGATTAGGGTCAATTACAGGCCTGGTCCCATTGCAGGATTGGATAAGACCTGGTCCCATCGCAGGATTGGATAGGGCCTGGTCCCATCACAGGATTGGATAGGGCCTTGTCCCATCACAGGATTGGATAGGGCCTGATCCCATCGCAGGATTGGATAGGGCCTGGTCCCATCGCAGGATTGGATAGGGCCTGGTCCCATCGCAGGATTGGATAGGGCCTGGTCCCATCGCAGGATTGGATAGGGCCTGGTCCCATCGCAGGATTGGATAGGGCCTGGTCCCATTGCAGGATTGGATAGGGCCTGGTCCCATCGCAGGATTGGATAGGGCCTGGTCCCATCGCAAGATTGGATAAGACCTGGTCCCATCACAGGATTGGATAGGGCCTTGTCCCATCACAGGATTGGATAGGGCCTGGTCCCATCGCAGGATTAGATAGTGTCAGGTCCCATCGCAGGATTGGATAGGGCCTGGTCCCATTGCAGGATTGGATAGGGCCTGGTCCGATCACAGGATTGGATAGGGCCTGGTCCCATCGCAGGATTGGATAGGGCCTTGTCCCATCGCAAGATTGGATAAGACCTGGTCCCATCGCAGGATTGGATATGGCCTGGTCCCATCGCAGGATTGGATAGGGCCTGGTCCCATCACAGGATTGGATAGGGCCTTGTCCCATCACAGGATTGGATAGGGCCTGGTCCCATCGCAGGATTGGATAGGGCCTGGTCCCATCGCAGGATTGGATAGGGCCTGGTCCCATCGCAGGATTGGATAGGGCCTGGTCCCATCGCAGGATTGGATAGGGCCTGGTCCCATCGCAGGATTGGATAGGGCCTGGTCCCATCGCAGGATTGGATAGGGCCTGGTCCCATCGCAGGATTGGATAAGGCCTGGTCCCATCACAGGATTGGATATGGTCTGGTCCCATCACCGGATTGGATTAGAGCCTAGTCCCATCACAGGATTGAATAGGGCCTGGTCCCATCGCAGGATTGGATAGGGCCTTGTCCCATCGCAGGATTGGATAGGGCCTGGTCCCATCGCTGGATTGAATAGGGCCTGGTCCCATCGCAGGATTGGATAGGGCCTGGTCCCATCGCAGGATTGGATAGGGCCTGGTCCCATCGCAGGATTGGATAGGGCCTGGTCCCATCGCAGGATTGGATAGGGCCTTGTCCCATCGCAGGATTGGATAGGGCCTGGTCCCATCGCAGGATTAGATAGTGTCAGGTCCCATCGCAGGATTGGATAGGGCCTGGTCCCATCGCAGGATTGGATTAGAGCCTAGTCCCATTGCAGGATTGGATATGGCCTGGTCCCATCACAGGATTGGATTAGAGCCTAGTCCCATTGCAGGATTGGATATGGCCTGGTCCCATCACAGGATTGGATTAGAGCCTAGTCCCATCGCAGGATTGGATAGGGCCTGGTCCCATCGCAGGATTGGATAGGGCCTTGTCCCATCGCAGGATTGGATAGGGCCTGGTCCCATCGCAGGATTGGATTAGAGCCTAGTCCCATTGCAGGATTGGATATGGCCTGGTCCCATCACAGGATTGGATTAGAGCCTAGTCCCATTGCAGGATTGGATATGGCCTGGTCCCATCACAGGATTGGATTAGAGCCTAGTCCCATCGCAGGATTGGATAGGGCCTGGTCCCATCGCAGGATTGGATAGGGCCTTGTCCCATCGCAGGATTGGATAGGGCCTGGTCCCATCGCAGGATTGGATAGGGCCTTGTCCCATCGCAGGATTGGATAGGGCCTGGTCCCATCGCAGGATTGGATAGGGCCTGGTCCCATCGCAGGATTGGATAGGGCCTGGTCCCATCGCAGGATTGGATAGGGCCTGGTCCCATCGCAGGATTGGATAGGGCCTGGTCCCATTGCAGGATTGGATAGGGCCTGGTCCCATCGCAGGATTGGATAGGGCCTGGTCCCATCGCAAGATTGGATAAGACCTGGTCCCATCACAGGATTGGATAGGGCCTGGTCCCATCACAGGATTGGATAGGGCCTTGTCCCATCACAGGATTGGATAGGGCCTGGTCCCATCGCAGGATTAGATAGTGTCAGGTCCCATCGCAGGATTGGATAGGGCCTGGTCCCATTGCAGGATTGGATAGGGCCTGGTCCGATCACAGGATTGGATAGGGCCTGGTCCCATCGCAGGATTGGATAGGGCCTTGTCCCATCGCAAGATTGGATAAGACCTGGTCCCATCGCAGGATTGGATATGGCCTGGTCCCATCGCAGGATTGGATAGGGCCTGGTCCCATCACAGGATTGGATAGGGCCTTGTCCCATCACAGGATTGGATAGGGCCTGGTCCCATCGCAGGATTGGATAGGGCCTGGTCCCATCGCAGGATTGGATAGGGCCTGGTCCCATCGCAGGATTGGATAGGGCCTGGTCCCATCGCAGGATTGGATAGGGCCTGGTCCCATCGCAGGATTGGATAGGGCCTAGTCCCATCGCAGGATTGGATAGGGCCTGGTCCCATCGCAGGATTGGATAGGGCCTTGTCCCATCGCAGGATTGGATAGGGCCTGGTCCCATCGCTGGATTGAATAGGGCCTGGTCCCATCGCAGGATTGGATAGGGCCTGGTCCCATCGCAGGATTGGATAGGGCCTGGTCCCATCGCAGGATTGGATAGGGCCTGGTCCCATCGCAGGATTGGATAAGGCCTGGTCCCATCACAGGATTGGATATGGTCTGGTCCCATCACCGGATTGGATTAGAGCCTAGTCCCATCACAGGATTGAATAGGGCCTGGTCCCATCGCAGGATTGGATAGGGCCTTGTCCCATCGCAGGATTGGATAGGGCCTGGTCCCATCGCTGGATTGAATAGGGCCTGGTCCCATCGCAGGATTGGATAGGGCCTGGTCCCATCGCAGGATTGGATAGGGCCTGGTCCCATCGCAGGATTGGATAGGGCCTGGTCCCATCGCAGGATTGGATAGGGCCTTGTCCCATCGCAGGATTGGATAGGGCCTGGTCCCATCGCAGGATTAGATAGTGTCAGGTCCCATCGCAGGATTGGATAGGGCCTGGTCCCATCGCAGGATTGGATTAGAGCCTAGTCCCATTGCAGGATTGGATATGGCCTGGTCCCATCACAGGATTGGATTAGAGCCTAGTCCCATTGCAGGATTGGATATGGCCTGGTCCCATCACAGGATTGGATTAGAGCCTAGTCCCATCGCAGGATTGGATAGGGCCTGGTCCCATCGCAGGATTGGATAGGGCCTTGTCCCATCGCAGGATTGGATAGGGCCTGGTCCCATCGCAGGATTGGATTAGAGCCTAGTCCCATTGCAGGATTGGATATGGCCTGGTCCCATCACAGGATTGGATTAGAGCCTAGTCCCATTGCAGGATTGGATAGGGCCTGGTCCCATCGCAGGATTGGATTAGAGCCTAGTCCCATTGCAGGATTGGATATGGCCTGGTCCCATCACAGGATTGGATTAGAGCCTAGTCCCATCGCAGGATTGGATAGGGCCTGGTCCCATCGCAGGATTGGATAGGGCCTTGTCCCATCGCAGGATTGGATAGGGCCTGGTCCCATCGCAGGATTGGATAGGGCCTGGTCCCATCGCAGGATTGGATAGGGCCTGGTCCCATCGCAGGATTGGATAGGGCCTTGTCCCATCGCAGGATTGGATAGGGCCTGGTCCCATCGCAGGATTAGATAGTGTCAGGTCCCATCGCAGGATTGGATAGGGCCTTGTCCCATCGCAGGATTGGATAGGGCCTTGTCCCATCGCAGGATTGGATAGGGCCTGGTCCCATCGCAGGATTGGATAGGGCCTGGTCCAATCACAGGAATGGATAGGGCCTGGTCCCTTCGCAGGATTGGATAAGGCCTGGTCCCATCGCAGGATTGGATAGGGCCTGGTCCCATCACAGGATTGGATTAGAGCCTAGTCCCATTGCCGGATTGGATATGGCCTGGTCCCATCACAGGATTGGATAGGGCCTTGTCCCATCGCAGGATTGGATAGGGCCTGGTCCCATCGCAGGATTGGATACAGCTGATTCCACTGCAGGATTGAGTCCCCAGTATGGGGACATCAGACGGAGCCCCCACTGCCCTGAGCTCAGTGAAATTGGAGACAGGTTTGAAGATGGTGTATGCGGGGTGAGGAAGCTTCCCGAAGGGTGTGAGCAGATCCCATCATAAGTAGGTAGAAAACAGCCACAGCTAGGACCCCAAAAATGGACCCAAATGCAATTCTTTCTTTCTATTTACCTGCTCTCAATAATCTTCACCCTCTTCCTGCTTTTATCAGCTCCTAACAAAGTGTTTTCAAATGTCTTCCATCACATGGGGAAGTCACAGAGGCACATGCAATACTGTATTTTGGCCAACAGATGGAAATGGTTAGCACATGATTTTGTTTCCTCAATAATAACTTCAATGAGATCTGTTAAAATCTACAATTTAAAACTAAAGATGTCTGCGCTGTAATTTAATCAAAGACTGCAGATGACACTGTAAACCAAAGACATAAAATTGTCATCTGAACCTTTGGATTTAATTAGAACTGTAAATCACTTTCTCTATTACCGTTACTAATCTATTTACGCTAATGTGCACATGGGATCCCAATGCACGGCTATCTTGTTCTCTCCCTTCCCCACATCTCTCAAGGACACTAGTCTTGAACTGAGAGCATAGTAAGAACTGAGAGGGCAACAATGCCACTAACTCCCACAATGAATGGATTAACCACAACGCTCATATTCCCTTATTGAGGACAAGAGATTGAGAATGATCTGATTGAGGTGATTAAATTGCACAAAGAATTCAATTGCAGTTAATAGAATCCCTACTGTAGAGAAGTATGCCATTCAGCCC
Source organism: Scyliorhinus torazame (assembly GCF_047496885.1). Lineage (NCBI taxonomy): Eukaryota > Metazoa > Chordata > Chondrichthyes > Carcharhiniformes > Scyliorhinidae > Scyliorhinus > Scyliorhinus torazame. The sequence continues at coordinate 187,453,787 of NC_092716.1, forward strand.
ATCGAGTCTGCACCGACCCTCCGAAAGAGCACCCTCCCTAGTCCCACACCCTTGCCCTATCCCCGTAAGCTAGCCTTTTGGACACTAAGGGGCAATTTAGCATTCACCTAACTGCACACGTTTGAACTCAGATGGAGATTAAATGTTTCCTTTGATGGGCAAGTCCAGAACAAGGGGGCGTAAACTTAAAATTAGAGAGTTTGTTCAAGAGGGAAATCAGGAAGCACTTCTTCACACAGAGTAATAGAAATCTTGAATTCTCCTCACCAAAAGATTGTGGACACTGAGTTTAAATAGAATTTTCAAAATCAAATCTTTGTTTGGTAAGGGTATTATGGGATATGAAGTAATGGCAGGAAAATGGAGTTGAGGCACTGATCACCTATTAACTAATTGAATGCTGGGGCAGAATCGAGAGCCTGAATGACCTCCTGTTTCTGTGGTCTCGTGATTCTTCTTGAGTTTATTCAGTGTGCAAGTCAGTAGAGTTCAGAGTCTGAGGGGTCAATCAAATGATACATAATGAACATAGAACATAAGAGTGCAGAAGGAGGCCATTCGGCCCATCGAGCCTGCACAGACCCACACGAGCCCTCACTTCCACCCTATCCCCACAACCCAATAACCCCTCCTAACCTTTTTGGACACTAAGGGCAATTTAGCATGGCCAATCCACCTAACCTCCACAGTCTTTGGACTGTGGGAGGAAACCAGAGCACCCGGAGGAAACCCACGCAGACATGGGGAGAACGTGCAGACTCCGCACAGACAGTGACCCAGCAGGGAAGCGAACCTGGGACCTTGGCGCTGTGAAGCCACAGTGCTATCCACCTGTGCTACCCTGAGGCTTGGCTCAGACAACCTTTAGAACAAAGAACAAGAATAAAGAAAAGTACAGCACAGGAACAGGCCATTCGGCCCTCCAAGCCTGCGCCGACCATGCTGCCCGTCTAAACTAGACTTGTTGAAACAGCTGTGTCCCTTGAGAAAACAATATTTGATTGATAGCTTTAGCTCTGATCTCTGTCAATTTCACAATCTTTGATCATACAAGGTTAAGTTGTTTCAGGGTTGTGGTTTTTGTTATCAATACTTTAAATCCATAGAATCCCTACAGTGCTGAAGAAGGCCATTCGGCCCATCAGGTCTGCACCAGTCCTCTGAAAGAGCACCCTACCTAGGCCCACTTCACTGCCTATCCCTGTAACCACCTAACCGGCACATCTTTGGACACTAAGGGGCATTTTAGCATGGCCAATTCACCTAACTTGCACATCTTTGGACTGTGGGAGGAAACCGGAGAACTCGGAGGAAACCCACGTAAACACGGGTAAAACATGCAAATTCCGCACAGTCACCCAAGGCCTGAATCAAAACCGGATCCCTGGCGCTGTGAGGCAGTAGTGCTGTGCCACCCAACGCTGGGTCTGGATGATTTACAATTTTATTGGTTTGGAGTGAAATTATTTTTTTTCAACACAGGAAAATGTTATGAATGATTTCCTTTTTAAAAGGTTATTTCTATATATCCTACTGTCACTATAGGTTCGTTGGTTCTAGCTAGTATATGGACAATATATAGTGGGTCAAGGGCACGGAAATGCCATAGCTTGGCATGAGGAGTGGGCGAAAGGATCAGAGCTAGGCATAGGGGACATAAGGACCACCTTTGAACTTACCTTTTAAAAGGTGTCCTCATGCAAACTAGGGTTCATGACTCCTATGAGGGGACGCGTCTCCCCTTTTTCTTCCTGCCAATTTTGGCCGTGCCCCTCTTGTGGATGGGGGGGGGGGGTTACCCCCTCCCTTCGCATTGTTTCTTTTTCAGGTTTCACAAATTGACCTCATGCTTTAAGGAAGCCTTCCTCCAACCCCCGGATGGTGCATTTGATCTTCTCCAGGTGGAGAAATTACGATAGCCAGCCAGTCTGCAACTGTGGGTGGTGTTGCTGATCGCCAGCCGAGCAGGATTCTCCGGCGAGCGATTAGGGAAGCGAAAGCAAGGGCGTTGGCCCTCTTCCCCATGTGTAGCTCTGGCTGTTCCTATACCCCGAAGATTCTCTTTGGAGCGGAGGAGGATGAGAGGTGACTTAATAGAGGTTTATAAGATGATGAGGGGGATAGATAGAGTGGACGTTCAGAGACTAATTCCTCGGGTGGATGTAGCTGTTACAAGGGGGCATAACTATAAGGTTCAGGGTGGGAGATATAGGAGGGATGTCCGAGGTAGGTTCTTTACTCAGAGAGTAGTTAGGGTGTGGAATGAACTGCCTGCTGTGATAGTGGAGTCGGACACTTTAGGAACTTTCAAGCGGTTATTGGATAGGCACATGGAGCACACCAGAATGACAGGGAGTGGGATAGCTTGATCTTGGTTTCGGACGATGCTCGGCACAACATTGAGGGCCGAAGGGCCTGTTCTGTGGTGTACTGTTCTATGTTCTATGACTCTTTAAAAACTTAGAATCCGTAAAATCCCAACAGTACAGGAGGAGGCCATTAGGCGCATTGAGTCTGCACCGGCCCTCCAAAAGAGCACCGTACCCAGGCCAACTCCCCTGCCCTATCCCTGTAACCCCAACTAAGCTGCACATCTTTGGACACTAAGGGGCAATTTAGCATTCCAATCCACCTAACCTGTACATCTTTGGACTGTGGGAGGAAACCAGAGCACCCGGAGGAAACCCACGCAGACACAGAGAGAATGTGCAAACTCCTCACTGTCACCCAAAGCGGGAATCGAACCGGGTCTTTGTGAGGCAGCAGTGCTAACCATTGTGCTACTGTGCTGCCCCAAAAATCCAGCCTGACTCAATGAAAATTGCAGAGGAGTGGGGCAAGTCCATTTCCATAATAGTGCTGGCCAGGTTGGGAGTGCTGGACGTGAACAAGTCGCAACCTTTAAAGGCACGTCCGAAAATCAGACATCCCAAAAAGGGAGTTGGGAATCCTGGATCGGGACCCACCCTCCATTTTTAAAGGGCTCCTGAGTCATCCTGACTCCGTCAAAATCCAGGCCCAAGTGTTCATAACAGGGGTGGCCAAACCACGACTCATGAGCCACATGTGGCTCTTTGACATACAATTGCTGGCTTTGAAAGCAGACCGAGGCAGGCCAGCAGCACGGTTCAATTCCCATAACAGCCTCCCCGAACAGGCGCCGGAATGTGGCGACTAGGGGCTTTTCACAGTAACTTCATTGAAGCCTACTTGTGACAATAAGTGATTTTCATATTGCAGCTCATTCCTTGTCCTGTCAAACCGATTAAAGCGCGCACTGGAGGTGAATAACTGGTGCAACCTGAACTTCACAGGAGAGAACTGGAGTGCAGGCAGCAGCACTGGGAGGAGGGAGGGTTAAGATCAATGATTTGTTCCAGCACTGTTGCAAAATTTATTTTGTAGTTTCCCATTGGTCCTACGTAGGACTGCGTGACCCTCTGTGCCATTTTCTCAGGCTCCCTAACTCACTCTCTCACTGCCAACCCTCCAAGTTGTGCCTGGAAAGAGTTTCATACAGAACATGATTGTAAGATTGTAGGAATCTATTGTATTGGGACACAGTTAGTCTGATTCAAATTTGTTTAGTCAGTGGTTATAGCTTTTTTCACGTAAAATCAATCCCTTTTTTTAACCTCTTGACCGATTTCCCACATTGGAAGAGTAAGGCTGCCGAAGTCAGTTAAGCAGAGAGGATGTGCCAGATCTGATGTGTGTCAGTTAAGCAGATTTATTTTTGCCACAATTTGAATCGTACGAAGGAAGCCTGGAATGTTAGGGAGGAATAAACTGCAGGGTTCCTAACTAGTGTGCGCAATAGTAATAAAAATGTCTGTAAAAGTTATCCATGTTTTCCTTACAGAGCATCACCACTGTTACTCCATCATTGCTGAGCCAGTGTCCCACACCACCATCCAGGTTGGCAGCGTTTCAGGAAAAAAACTCGGTCGCGTCACAGGCCATTTAGGGAACTGGAAATTCCTTTGTTTCAGATTTTAGGTATCTGTAGGATTTTACATGGGTGAGGTATTGATGTGTGCCGTTGAGCCTTGGGACCCCACGTCCCTTCATGCGTTAGATGTTTGAATTTCTTCCAGGTTCCTTAACCTTTCCTATCCTCCAGACTGAATGAAACCAGAATACTTTTGCTGGAATTCAAAACACCCATGTTCGATGTGTGTTTTGGCGCTTACTCTTTGCAATTTAAAAATACCACACACAGTTTAGATTGTTGGAATGCTGTCCAAATTCCTTCCTTATCTCAGGCAGTGCTTTGTGACTATAAAATTATGGGATGGGTAAAATGTGATCTTACTTGTGAATTGTGCTTATTTGGTGCATTAGTGTGAAAAGAGCTCTACAGCTTTATTGACTGATCTGTGCTGGAAGCGAACCCGGACTTTAATTCTCCACCCCTTCATGCCGTCAGGATTCTCTGTTCCCATTGCAGTGAATGGAGATTTGGCTGAGCGACAAATTCTCCGTCCTTGCTGGCAGTCGTAGTGAGGTGGACTCACAATGGAGAACCCCGCCCCGTCTAAAATGGCTTTAACTATAACCTCCATTACAACCAGTAGTGCCAGTTAATAAATATGGGCAGCACTCATGCCTCTGGGTCTTGGGTTCGAGACCTGAGCACCTAATACAGGCTGACACCCCCAGTGCAATACTACAAGTGTGCTGCACTGTGAAAGGTACCGTCTTTTGGTTGCGGTATTAAACTGAGGCCTAATTCACCTTCTTTAGTGGATGTAAAAAAAAATCCCAGAGCACTGTTTGAAGAAAAGTACAGTTCTACCCCAAATGTCCTTGGCAAATGTCCTCACCCAATGCCCAAAAAAGATTTTCTGGTCATGACCACATTGCTGTTTGTAGGATCTTGTTTTGTGCAAATCAATTACTGTGCTTCCAACATTACAACAGTAACTACACTTCAAAAGTACTTCATTGGCTGTAAAGTGCATTGGACTGCCTGGTGTAGTGAAAGGTTCTATAGAAATGCAAGTCTTTATTTCTTTACACCTCCTCTGCATCTTTGGCAAGGCCTTGGAACCCTTCCTAAATCCTCAGAATTGGCCACAATACTCCAACTGAGGCCTAAACAGTGATTTATAAAGGTCAAAGATGTCCCGACAAGGATAATGCTGCATCCTAGCTTGACACTGCAATCCCAAGTGACTTTGACTAAGAGTAATGGGTTTACTTTAGTGATGGAAAGGGATAGGTATATACCGCAGGGCAAGAGTTATATCTGGAGGAAAGGCAATTATGATGCGATGAGGCAAGACTTAGGATGCATCGAATGGAGAGGAAAACTGCAGGAGATGGGCACAATGGAAAGGTGGAGCTTGTTCAAGGAACAGCTACTGCGTGTCCTTGATAAGTATGTACCTGTCAGGCAGGGTCGAGCGAGGGAACCGTGGTTTACTAAAGCAGTTGAAACACTTGTCAAGAGGAAGAAGGAGGTTTATGTAAAGATGAGACGTGAAGGTTCAGTTCGGGCACTCGAGAGTTACAAGTTAGCTAGGAAGGACCTAAAGAGAGAGCTAAGAAGAGCCAGGAGGGGACATGAGAAGTCTTTGGCAGGTAGGATCAAGGATAACCCTAAAGCTTTCTATAGATATGTCAGGAATAAAAGATTGACTAGGGTAAGAGTAGGGCCAGTCAAGGACAGTAGTGGGAAGTTGTGCGTGGAGTCCGAGGAGATAGGAGAGGTGCTAAATGAATATTTTTCGTCAATATTCACACAGGAAAAAGACAATGTTATCGAGGAGAATACTGAGATGCAGGCTACTAGACTAGAAGGGCTTGAGGTTCATAAGGAGGAGGTGTTAACAATTCTGGAAAGTGTGAAAATAGATAAGTCCCCTGGGCCGGATGGGATTTATCCTAGGATTCTCTGGGAAGCTAGGGAGGAGATTGCTGAGCCTTTGGCTTTGATCTTTAAGTCATCCTTGTCTACAGGAATAGTGCCAGAAGACTGGAGGATAGCAAATGTTGTCCCCTTGTTCAAGAAGGGGAGTAGAGACAACCCCGGTAACTATAGACCAGTGAGCCTTACTTCTGTTGTGGGCAAAGTCTTGGAAAGGTTTATAAGAGATAGGATGTATAATCATCTGGAAAGGAATAATTTGATTAGAGATAGTCAACACGGTTTAGTGAAGGGTAGGTCGTGCCTCACAAACCTTATTGAGTTCTTTGAGAAGATGACCAAGCAAGTGGATGAGGGTAAAGCAGTTGATGTGGTTTATATGGATTTCAGTAAAGCGTTTGATAATGTTCCCCACGGTAGACTATTGCAGAAAATACGGAGGCATGGGATTCAGGGTGATTTAGCAGTTTGGATCAGAAATTGGCTAGCTGGAAGAAGACAAAGGGTGGTGGTTGGTGGGAAATGTTCAGCCTGGAGTCCAGTTACTAGTGGTGTACCACAAGGATGTTTTGGGGCCACTGCTGTTTGTCATTTTTATAAATGGCCTGGAGGAAGGCATAGAAGGATGGGTGAGTAAATTTGCAGATGACACTAAAGTCGGTGGAGTTGTGGACAATGCGGAAGTATGTTACAAGTTACAGAGGGTCATAGATAAGCTGCAGAGCTGGGCTGAGAGGTGGCAAATGGAGTTTAATGCAGAAAAGTGTGAGGTGATTCATTTTGGAAGGAATAACAGGAAGACAGAGTACTGGGCTAATGGTAAGATTCTTGGTAGTGTGGATGAGCAGAGAGATCTCGGTGTCCATGTACATAGATCCCTGAAAGTTGCCACCCAGGTTCAGAGGGTTGTTAAGAAGGCGTACGGTGTGTTAGCTTTTATTGGTAGAGGGATTGAGTTTCGGAGCCATGAGGTCATGTTGAAGCTGTACAAAACTCTGCTGCGGCTGCATTTGGAGTATTGCGTGCAATTCTGGTCGCCGCCTTGTAGGAAGGATGTGGAAGCATTGGAAAGGGTGCAGAGATTTACCAGAATGTTGCCTGGTATGGAGGGAAGATCTTATGAGGGAAGGCTGAGGGACTTGAGGCTGTTTTCGTTAAAGAGGTTAAGGGGTGACTTAATTGAGGCATACAAGATGATCAGAGGATTAGATAGGGTGGACAGTGAGAGCCTTTTTCCTCGGATGGTGATGTCTAGCATGAGGGGACATAGCTTTAAATTGAGGGGAGATAGATATAGGACAGATGTCAGAGGTAGGTTCTTTACTCAGAGAGTAGTAAGGGCGTGGAATGCCCTGCCTGCAACAGTAGTGGACTCGCCAACACTAAGGGCATTCAAATGGTCATTGGATAGACATATGGACGATAAGAGAATAGTGTAGATGGGCTTTTGAGTGGATTCACAGGTCGGCGCAACATCGAGGGCCGAAGGGCCTGTACTGCGCTGTAATGTTCTATGTTTAGTGTTTGTTTCAGCTGTGTGGTGGGGCATTGGAAACTGAAGCTGGCAAGCTGCCTTCTTCCATGGCTAGCGGGCTCCTGACTGAAACACGCAGTGCTGGAGCCAGGAACTGAGAAGGAATTCACGGCCTGAGGGTTGGAGGAAAGGGGTTTGATAAAGGAAGGGGGAAAACAGTCAAAACAGCATTTGTTATGAATGATCTCTCTTCAACCTGATCAATTAATAAATGATACATTAAAAAAAACATATTGGGATGTGGGTATTACTGGCAAGGCCAGCATTTATTCCTCATCTGTGGTTGCCCTGAAAAGATGTAGATGGGCCTTCTTCTTGAATCACAGTTTGCAGGTTTAATACAAGTGAGCGTCTTGCTGGACCACTTCTGAGACCAGGTAAGAGTCAACCATGTTGGTGAGGGACTGGAGTTCGAAATAGAACAGGTATGGCCAGCAGATTTCTTCCCTACATAATATCAGGGACCCAACTGGGTTTTTACAACAATCCAACAGCTTCATGGTTACTAAATCAGTCACTTCTCTTTGAAACAATGGGCACGATCTAACCAAAGGGGAGCAGAGTCCCATAAAAAGCGTATTTAGCCGGGTGTTTCCCAGCGCTCACAGCGCCGAGAAACACCACACTATCTATTGAGACTCTGGTTCCATTCAAGGCCTCAGCAGGGGACGCCCCGACGAGGTCGCCTTAATCCAGTTTGCTGAACTGAGGAGCTCTGTTCGCGGAAATTTTGCAGGGGGAGATTGGTTACATGGCGTCCCGATCTCTTGACCCCTCCTTCCCCCCAATGTGACCCCCAAACCCCGTCAAAGCGCCCACACAATTATAAGGGGGGTCTTCAGCACACACCCCTACACACCCGTGCAGAGCACCCTCAGGCCCGATCACCATTGTGGGAAAAATGCCAGCTTGGCACCCTATTGGTGCCCCTTCCAGCTGCCAGTGCCACCTGGGCACCATGACAATGCCAGCCTGGCACCCAGATGGCACTGCCAGGGTGCCAGGCTGGTAGTACCAAGGTACCCGGGTGACACCAGCAGTGCCAGGGTACCACTATGTCCAGGGAGCATGCATCTGGGGGCCCCCGATCCCCTGGGAGACCCCCATGAGTACCGCTCCGTTTGGTCCCAATTTGTGGCGATCAGCACTGAACGCCGCTTGCCCGAGTTCTCCGAGACGAAGGGGTTAGATCTTAATACCTTGGGTAGATCGCTGGACTGCATATTAGAGCGAGACTAGCTGTCTCACTCTAATATGCAGATTTGCAAAATAGTGATCCTACCCACAATGGACGGGATTCAGAATGTGACTTCTCGCGAGATCGTCTTCGTGCTCGGGATGCATGCCGAGCCTGGTAGATCCCGGAAGGGGAATCTCCCGGCATCTACCAGCCACACGGCGCTGCCTCTCGGGTGCAACGCCGTCGGTAGATCATGCCCAGTGTGTGTGCAGTTCCTCTCACATGAACTTAGAACAGTCACAAGTATATGTGGCCATTTCTCACTCTCCACCAGTGCAGTAAAGATGGAAATTGTGTGTGAAGCTCACAGTACCCAAGATCTTGCACTGTTGTGGAGCACTATGATTGAGCATGGAAAAAGAACTGTTTACTCTCCCAAGCCATAGCTGGGTCTCAGGGCATCTCCTCAGGGCCATGCTTAATTGCTGGGATGTGGAGTTGATGGAATAGGATAGCACAATCAGCCAGGGTTCCCTCTCCTGATCATTATCAACTTCCTTATTCAGAAAAATACAAATGTGCACACTTGAGTAATGCCTTTCACAGCCAAACAGTCTAAAACTCAAAGACAGGAGTCGCATTTACAAAAAAGAAAAACACCTTTCAATTATATAGCATCTTTCATGATCTTTCCAACCAACAAAGTACTTTTGAAGTGTAGACTTTGTTGGAATGTTAAAAACATAGCAGCCAATTCACACACAGCAAGCTTCCACATACAGCAATGAGAGAATGGCCAGATAATCTATTTCAGTAATGGGGCTGAGGGATAAATATTGCCAGGAACTCCCTGTTCTTCTTCAAATAATGCCATGTTACCTGAGTATGGAGACAGGACCCAAGTTTAGACTCATCTGAAAGCCTTCAACTTGACAGTACAGCGTTCTCTCAGTACTGCACTCAGAGACAGCCTGGATTTTTGTGCTCAAATCTTTGGACAGGGACTTGAATCCAAATCTTCTGACTCGGAGGCAAGAGTGCTGCCCCTTGAGCTACACCTGGCTCAACCTAAGAAATGGCCACCTTGGCAAAGTATTGGATGGGGGTTGGCACTGGACTCCAACACTTGTAAGAATGGAATAAGATAAAAATATGGGTTCTGGGGGAGCAGAGGTGGGTAGTTGGAAAAGAGAAAACCTGCAGATAAAATAACAGCTCAGTCTGTATCTGAACTCAAAACATTTAAATGCACTGCCAGACAAAATGGAATATTTCGCTTTTTATTTAAATGTCATGAAAACAATCATTTATAATCACTGACAATCCAACGATTTACAGTAAAAAATAAATACTGTGCTATAATACAACTCTACATCAAGTACCTTTCTTTTCTGACCTGATGGGATTGGAGAAGCAGGCACAAATTACATTATATACACAGTAATCAGTATGTACATCTAGTTATTCGCAAAAATAACTCAACACATTATTTCAGATCCTCTGATGGTGAAATGATGAGCCCATCTGAACACTGGTCACTGGAGGATTGTGAAGGGGGTGCTTAACCAAATATCTTTAACACAACAGCATTCCCCATTTTGCTTGGTGAGTCCCTGAAAATGTCTTAGTCCAGCACCTTGTACTGAACTGGTCACAAAACACTACCACACAGTTTCACCATCGTTAGCACAAACTTCTGAGGACATAGCGAAAGCTAAATACACAAGGCGTTCAGCTCCACTGCCAGCCTCTCCTCAACAGCTACTCATGTGAGTAGTTATCTGTGTGCTTAACATGCTGGAACTCCTCATTGAAACTGCTGTGCTTATTGAAAGCACTGGAGTGAACAGGAGAGGGCGCAGGGGAAGCAGGCTGTTCTGAGTAATTAGCATATGCTCAGACAAGCGGATGAGATGATCCATTGTGCAATAAAATTATATTGGCTATACAGTGCAGTAACATATGCAGTCATTTTCATGAGGATACTCCTTTCCTCATTAGAAAGCTTTAAATAAATGTTTAAAATAACAGAGAAAGGATTTAATTCAAACATGGGGAAATCATGACCATGTCATCCTCTGAAGGAGAAAGAATGAGGGGAAGCCATTGATGTGGGTTGTAAGATTTTGCACAGCTTTCCTGCTGCTTGCGTGAATAGAGTTCACCTCAACCTATTTAGCACTCTGCGGATAGAACTATGAATTACTTGTTTTAAAATAACTGATAATTTATTACAAAATTGACTCATGAACGACTGGAAAGATGAGAGTTAACATCTTAATAAAATTCCAGATGAAATAATTTGTTGTCAGCAGCTACTGAATTATTAAAATGACAATGTATTGGGAGCTAAATTATGTTTGTGATAAATATTAACAGGGAAACTGAGAGTCATACTGTCTTCAAAGGGCAGTTATTTTATTTCTGTTTTCACCATTTTCTCCCATCTGGATAAACCCCGATTGATCAGTGGTATACTAAAGAGAAGGCCACTTTACACTCGAATGTCACAGCTTGTTTATTAATCTACATTAACAATGTTATAGCTCTTTCTGGGCATCAGAAATTAACATAATTTACACTTCAAAGTGGAGTACAACCTTAATAGAGGTTGCAGTATGAACCCACCCACACTCTGCGATTCTGTGGGCACTTCAAAAGCCCACAATTTAGCGAAATAAAAGCAAATGATTGAGTACACATATGTCTCTGTATGTGTGTGTTTATTTTTGTATTTGTGTGAATAGTTGTGTGTGTATTTAATCACGAATTTGTTAGCTGGAGGTACAGGATGGGGGGTGTATACATGCTTAGATGTGCGTTTGAATGATTTGTGCAAGTGTGCTTGTGTGTCTGTTGAAGGTGTGTAAGTGTATTGTCATGTGAGAGTACCTTTAAGAAATGGGTGTTTAAGAAATGTACCTTTAAGAAATGGGTGTTTATCAGTGATGTCAGAGTGTGGGTGGAGCTGGGCTGTCTGTCCGCTTTTTACTTTTGTTTTAGGCTTTTTGCTGCAGGGTGTGTTTTAGTTTCGTTTTCAGAGCTAGATAGCTGCAGTCACAGCCAGAAGGGGTATTAGTCTCTCTCTCTGTAATCTAAACATTGTAAATTGATCCTTTGGTGATTTAAAACTAATAACTGCTCTCAGTAGTGACTTTAACCTGATGTGCTTCTGTTAAAGGTTTTGTTTTTAAGTCTTATGGATGTTAAAAGGACAGCTTAAGGATTACGTAGTGCTTTATTCTTTGGGGGTTGTATTTGAATTAATAGTTGCTAAGATGTTCACCGTATGTTTTAAAAAGGTTAACTTGAGTTCATAGAATAAACATTGTTTTGCTTTAAAAAGTACTTTTCCATTTCTGCTGTACCACACCTGTAGAGTGGGCTGTGTGCTCCCCATACCACAATCTATTAAAAGTTGTGGGTCAAGTGAACTCCATGATACACTTTGGGGTTCTCTAAACCCTGGCCCATAACAGTATATATATGTAAGAATGCAAGCAAGTTTACACATATATGTTTCTGCGGATGGTGATACAAGATGTTAATTTAGCTTATACCTTTCTGATGTAATTCCTTATGAAAACCACATAGATAATGTGCATTCAATCATGTTACTAGTCTGCTTTCAAGCCACTTCGCTTTAGTTATTTCACAGTCTGTTTTTTGCCATAACTAAGTAACACCTAAAATTGCAGTATTTCAAAATGTTGTTTACCATAAAATTTACCCAGGAAAATACAGTAAGGTTAAGAAACCTACACAGCAAATCTGGTAATATGACTATATATTTGTTGGCTTTTAAAGGCCTGCAAACAACAGACTGCAACTGCTAACCACTTACACAGTAATATTATTAATTCTTGTGTGGGTGTACAACAATACATGCATTTGTGTAACTGGCTTACCCATCCTTTTCATCTCCAGGAAAAGGGTTGAAATTGGGAAGGCGGGTGCAGTAAAAGTATTTTCTCTCTTTCCTATGCTCAAGAGTCATAATTAAAAGGTTTTCAGACAGTTACAATGGAGCACAAAATGGATCTCATTATGCAGAACGGCTATAAAATAATCAAAGGCAGCATCACTTTGGATCCATGTCATGAACAGAGGTTGTTGTAAGTTCTATAAAATAGAGCCCTCCATCTTTTAACAAGTGGGACACGGGCTTTAACAACGTGACAAACATGATACAACAGGTTACATTTAGATACCGTCATTAACAAAGTAAAATGTTCCAAGATGCTTAACATGACAAAAAATTGACACTGAGCCAGATAGGAGATATTAGGTGACCAAAAACTTTTGCCAAGGAGGTAGGTTTTAAGGAGCATCATAAAGGAGCGATAGAGAGAAGCAGAGACACAGGTCAGTTTAGAGATTGAATTCCAGAGCTTAGGGGCAGTTGATGGCACGGCTGATGATGAAGTGATGGAAACCAGGGATGCAAAAAGTTGAAGACATAGAGAGGAGTGAGGTCATGGGCGAATTTGAAAATGAAGATGAGAATCAAGGCATCTGGGGACTGGGAGCCATTATATGCCAGGAAGCACAGGGGTGCTGGGTGGACGGGCAGCTGCAATTCACCTTAAACTCTGATGAATTATGTTCCCTGCAGATATGCTGATTAATATGGTTGTGTGCTCCTTTCTTTATCACAATTGATTCAAAGATATTTTTTGTAATAATTTTTAGCTGAACAGAATGGAAAACTGGAACAAATGATTAAATCATGGATCCACATATGATTATAGAGCACATGATTTCCCAGATGGGGTGAGTCATTTGATTTCCTGGAAGTGTGATGACTGCATTTAACCCCACAAGCACTGGGAGAATAGGTACATTTTCCCAATTGTTAATGGGCCTAAATTTGCTCAGAGTAGCAATCAGTGCCAGATTGCAATTCGGTGCCCGATTATTTATCTCAATTATTCTTCGATCCTATCTCATCTTGTCTTCAGAATCAGGCCGGGCAAGATCCAAACAGTGCAGTGCATCTCCGGGGTCCGTGTTGTAACGCAGGAACCATACAATCCCTACAATGCCTTTCGGCCTATCAAGCCTGCACCAACCCTCCAAAAGGGCACTCTATCTCGGCCCACTCCCCCACCCTATCCCTGTAAGCCTGCACATTGATCATGGACAATCCACCCAACCTGCACATCTTTGGACTGTGGGAGAAAACTGGAGCACCCAGTGGAAACCCATGCAGACACAGGTAGAACATGCAAACTCCACACAGTCACCCAAGGCCAGAATTAAACCCAGGTTCATGGTGCTGTGAGGTGAATCGAAGTGAAGGAGAATATGCCCCTTTTGTACAGCACTAACAGCCATATACCAGGTAAGTTGAAAGGTCCTTGAGAGGCCAGGGAGAAGTTGTGAGTCTAAGGGAAGTGGATAGTATCTGCGGGGCTGGGGGAATCGGAGGTTGGGGGTGGCGGATTGGAAATCTGGGGGGTTGGATCTGAAGTCAGGGGGTGGATCTAAAATCAAATGGGAGTGGGGGGGGGTTTAGAGGTTGGGTATCGGAGGGGTAAGGCTTTGGGTCGGACTTGTGGAGGGGTGGGCATGTTGGGCCTTGGGGCGGGAGGAGGGTGTCGGACCTCAAGGCTGTGAAATGCCTCAAGGGGGGTTTGGGTTGTGCCCACAGGGGTGAGGAATTGGAAGCGGAGTCGGGCTCAGGCCTTGGGGTGGGGACATGTGGGGTCGAACCTCGGGTCTGGTAAGGTCTGGGGGTGGGAGGTGTTCCTTGCTGGTGGGGGAATCCTGTGGGGGGTAGCTCAGGTGGGGAGGTGAGGGGGGAACCCTGGATGGGATGGAGCAGGCTCAGGGGGTGGCATGTGGAAGGGGCAGTTGGGGGTGGGTTAATCCCCTGGGAGGGTCAGATTGAAGGGGGAGTCCCGTGGAGGGGAGTTGGCCTGGGTCTGTACAATTGCCACTTAGATGTTAGAAATGATTTCAATCCTTCTAACCTCTTCTGCATAACAACTAGTGTAACCCAGTCAGAATTAGCTGAAGTTTGCGATTCAAAACCCATTTTTGGATGGTGCCCAGTGCAGGTCAGTTGCCCAGGGGAAGTTTGCATTTCCAGGTGATTTCTATGCAAACCTTACCTGTGAATTTCTGAACAGGATTCCTAAACTCATCTTTGGAGTACCGCCCTCAATCCGATGCTGGGGAGCTCAGACGTTAAGGCCCGTTTAACATCAGTGAGTTATTCTGAGACATAGATAAGTGTGCTATAACTCTGAAACTGGGAAATATCTGAAAACAATTCCCATTGTGACACAGCGATTCAATGTTAAGCCTTCCTGATTCTTCTTGAATTATTTTCATATTAAAATAAAATCAATAAAATTGAGTCCAGAAAATATCTTTTGAGATTACCACAGAGAACCAGGAAGACGCCAGTTTACAACATTAATGGGGCACAGTAATCTTAGATGTAAGCACTTAATACTAAACTGGGGTGAGGGTTTGGTGAACATGCAGAATAGGCTAGACAGGGTTGCAGATAGGGTGGGGAAATTTAAGAAAGAGTAGATGGATAATTAAGTAGTGGCGCAGACAGATCATTTGCAGAATCTTGCTGGGTCCCACATTTTTCTGTATTTCTATTCCATTCTTTTTCATCAACAGCAGTCAGCATCTGTAGAAAAGACAGTCTATAGTTTGGATGTGTATGTTTCTTCGGAAGAAAATGAAGTGAGAGTTGGACAGGAAGTTGGCACTTGAAACTGAAGATCATCCATTCCTTACATACAATTTTGTGTCTGGTTCCTTCTATTTCTATATTTTTCCAGATTTTCAGATCCACAGTTTTCTGTTTTTAATCATTCTTAACCCTGGTCTAACATTTAGGACAAAATACTTGTGCATCAAATAACAAAATCAGCATTTAACTCAGTGACATTTCAGAAGAGCATTCAATCGATTACAGACACTTTTATACGCAAGTTTACATTTTGTAGGAATAGTAGCATTCTTAGTTTTGCACAATATAAACAGATTAAAATAGTTATTTTATTAATCACAGAATGGTACAATACATGGGATGTGATTCTCCCAAAAGATGACTAAGCTCGTGTGATTCTCTGACCTCGTTTTGCGTGAGCGAGAGCGCCATGAGGCAGGTGACTAGCGGGAGAGGCCAAAAACAAGGGGCGGGATTCTCCGAAACGGCGGCTAAGTGTTTCACGCCGGCATCAAAGGGCTCCTTGGCCCAGCGATTCCGTGGCCCACGGGGGGGCCAGCAGGGCGCCGGAGTGCACCGCGCAGCACCGGCTGCCGATACGGGGCCCTGCACTTCCGGCCATGGGTCAGCGCATGCGTGCGGGGGGGTGGCGCAACATGGCGGACCCACACAGCGGACCGGCTCCCACAATATAGGCCCCCCCCCCCAGATCGCGCGCGCCCGCCGATCGGTGGCCCCGATTGCGAGCTTGGCCATCCTGGAGGCCCCCCATCGGTGACAGATCCCCCCTGTCCCCCACCAGGGCGGCCGCGGACTGAGTCCGCAGTTGCCACCCCGAGTGCCTGCTGCGTGGAACCATGTTAGAACCATGCCGGCGGGAACTTGGCCAGATGCCGGCTGAGAATTGCCGCGGGGGCCCCGACCGGCGCCGCGTCGATCACGCGCGCGACTGCCGCTGATTCTCCTACCGTGCCGAGCGTGATTTCGGCGCAGAGAATCCCGCCCAAGAACCGTGCCGGGAGCCAAACCGTTCGTCATGCAACCGGCCCATACCAGTAGGCAAAATCGTGATCCTGCCATAGAATGGCGAGAAACTAATTACCACCACTGGGCATACTGCCCCTGTGCTCTGCGGGTCAAGCACTGGTTCGGGGGGGGGGCACCATGGGGGCAGGGATCAATCGTGCGTGGGTCCTCCACGGCAATCTCTGGACTGTGTGTTCCCGTTCCGGGGGCAACCCCTGTCTTTGTCCATCTATCCAATGATCACCCATTACCCCCACTGACTGCATAGGCCTCTGGCCGTGCGGCTGAAGGCTATTGCTAATAGGGAATCGGCAATCGTGGTTAAGTGAGTACTTCACGCATCCCAAGTGGATCCCCGTGGGTGGGCAGACCATGTAGGATGTGGGAGTCATTGCCTAGCATCCCAATCACACCTTGATGCATAGGCACTGTGCGTGTAAACTGTGGGAGGCAGTATCACAGACACTGAGGCCACCTTCAATCACCCAGGGGATGGGCCCCAGCCCCATGTTCGCGGCCGGGTGCGCGTGGGCAGGGGGCATCAGGTAGGTGGCGCGGGACTGCTGGTCAGCCCGCATCGTGGAACAAAGAGCCAGAGGCATCATACAGGTTGTGGTGAGGGTATTTTAATGTTCCTCGTTCAAGTATACGCAACTGCCCCACTCTCCGGATGGTGCCGCACAACTATCTGCACCCTGCCACCCCCCCCATCTCCCCACCCCAAAGACCCCCCAATGCACCCCCCCTCCAAACGTACACCCCACTCCTTACCGTCCACCTAACCCACCCCCCACAGTGCCCTCAGTGATCCTCGAGTGCTTGGCTTTCGTTGCTCTACCACTACGTCTAAGTATATGCCCATGATGCACATCAGAGGTGGTGGCAGCCAGCTGCTTACCTCGTCCCGTGGCCTTCAATGCCCCTGCAGTGCGTCGTCTAGGGGCTCTGGCGCCGGAGGGCCCCGGCGCACATGATGGCTGCACATGCACAGCTGTGCCGTCCTGTTCCAGGTGCTGGCTGCAAGACGGGGCCACATCAGAGGGGTGGAACGCGGAGGAGCTGGTGGCCACCATCGCCAGTCCATAGGAAGGGTCTGGGTTGCCGCCCTGGGTCCCTTCCTCCCGTTTGGCATCCATAGGGCCCTGGGGTTCACCTTGGGATGGAGGGGCATCTGGATTGAGCCTTGCTGGCCCTGGACATTCTGCCGGCACTCTCAGCCATGGCCGTCACCGACTGAGCTACACATTTTACACCTCCACTAATGCTGCTGATGTCGTGCACCAGGCTCTCCACAGCGGTGGCCACCCGAGCAGTGTTGAACTTGGTGCCTTGTATTGCCAGCGACATTTCTGCACCTGTAGCCTCTGGGACTTCACCAATCGACTATGAACCTGCTGGAGTGTCGCTGATATCGCCCTCTGAATGTCCCGACCGGTACCTAATGTCTCCTTCAGCTCCGGGATAGCATGTTCCAGTGGTTCAGCATCTGGCTGGGACCCAGCTGGGTCCTGGGATCCAGCAGCTCTGTAACTGCTATCTTGCCTGGATGTTCCTGCCTCCACCTGGTGTGTATCAGCAACTGTATGGTGCTCACCAGATTGTACCCCAGAAGCCTGTCCACTACTGTTACCCACCGAGGTGTGTGTCTCTGCGCTGGTGAAGGGTGGGGATGGCAGCTGTGGAGAATTGATTGTGGCATCCTCGGAGCTCTCCTCCAAGGTGGTCTCATGGGAGGCATGAGATCCTGATTATCACCACTTAAGCCCTATTTCCATACAATTAATGAGAGCCACCCCACATCTAGCGGCCTCCCGTCATTCAGCGGCCTCCCCAGCAAGTGCTCACGCTGGCGCCGATTCGTATTCCTTTTTAAAAACGTGAACCTGGTGGAAGGGCTTCTGTGGAGAGCGGAGGAGATTAGTAGCCATCTTTGCTCACAGGCAAAGAGCCCGGGGGCGCTGAACTTGCCATCCCAATGTTCGGTGGGGGGTTGGGGACACTCCGTAGGGGCAGGCTGTCATGGGAAGGTGGGGGGAGGGGGTGGTGCTTGAGGGGGGGCGGGGGGGGGGGGAGAACTGGGCTTGAGCGGGGACAAACGAAGAAAAGTAAAGCACAGAAACATGCCCTTTGGCCCTCCAAGCCTGCACCGACCATGCTGCCCGTCAAACTAAAATCTTCTACACATCCGGGGTCCGTATCCCTCTATTCCCACCCTATTCATGTAATTGTCAAGATGCCCCTTAAACGTCACTATCGTCCCTGCTAAAGAATAGTAAAGACATGTGTGGCATTTCACTGGTTACAGCCAACAAGTGCATTGGTCAGGTCATGGATGCCCTGTTTGCCCAGGCAGCAAACTAGATAAACATTGATCTGGCCCAGGCCCAACCAGATGCCCGACCAGGTCCAGGGGATTAATCGACGGCACGCACATTGGCTTGCGCAGCGTGGGCCGTCAGGGAGTACCCTACATCAACAGGAAGGGGCTTCAATGCCTCAACATCCAACTCCTGTGTGACCACCACACAACGATCATGCATGTGTGTGCACACTTCCTAGGGAGTGTGCACGAGAGCTACATCCTGAGGCAGTTGGACAACCCTGGCCTATTCGAGTACCATCCTAGGATGGCCGGTTGGCTCTTGGGGGATAAGGGGATTGGTGGTTGTCCTGCAATGTGGAAGAAAGTGCCAGAAGCATCATATTTCTCAAGTGCAACGTTTTATAATGCTGTCCATACGTGTTCCCAAATGCCCCTAGCCCCCGATGGTGCCGCCCCTTTCTCCATCCCTCCCAACCCTGTCCCCCACTTCATTCCCCCCCTCACCCCACCTTCCCCCTATCTGCCTTGTCCCCTAGTGCCCCCTCCGTGCTCTACCGCTGTGTCTGGGTGTGTCCCCAGGATGCACATCAGAGGTGGAGGCAGCCAGCTGCTTACCACGTCTTGTGCCTTCGATGCCTCGAGCAGGCGTCGTCTGGGGGCTTTGGCCAATTGCTGGCGACAAATGCCTTGCTGTGCCACACTATTCCAAGTGCTGTCTCTGAGGCGCCCCATTGTCAGGGGGGTGGAACGCGGGGGAGCTAGTGGCCGCCGTCGCCACTCCGTAGGGTGGGTCCAGGCTGGCACCCAGCAACCCCCCCTCGGTTGGTGCCCATAGGGCTCTGAGGGGTCACCTTGGGATGGAGGGGCAGCTGGATTGAGCCCCGGCTGCCCCTGCGTCATCTGGGTCTCCCAGTTTTGATGACTCCCCAATGTTAGCAGTATGTTTTTAAAAATAAATTTAGAGCACCCAATTCGTTTTTTTCCAATTCACCTACCCTGCACATCATTTTGGGTTGTGTGCGTGAGACCCACTCAGACAAGGGGAGAATGTGCAAACTCCACATGAACAGTTGGGATCGAACCTGGGTCCTTGGCATCCTGAGGCCAGCATGGTGTTGATGCCCTCGGCTATGCTCCTCAGTGACTGGCACATACACTGCAGCTCCTCGACAATGCCCACCTGTGAATGGGATATGCTCTGCTGGACATAGGTGGGTCGGGGCACGGTATGGTTCTGGACAAAGGTGGTGCCAGGCTCATGGTCATCGGGGAGGAGGGGGCGCGGTGCCAACCCACCCGTGCATCCCGGTGGAGGTCGTTGATCTTCTTTCGGCACTGGGTGGGGCCTGTCATCCTGGTGACGCTCCCCGAGCGGACGGCAGCTGCCACCTCCTTCCCAGGCGACACTGGCTGACCTGTGACTGACCTTCCGAGCCTCTGGGGAAACAGGGCCTCCCGTCTGCACTCGATCGCGTCCAACAACCTGGCCACGTCGGCATTCCCAAATCGTGAGGCTGGTTTCCTCGGTGGCATGGCTGCGAGCTGTCTGGGGTTTGCTGCTGCTCCCTCTTGTTGGCAGGGAGCTGAGGGCGGGGTCCCAGTGAATTAGCCGGCAGGACCATCATTTGCGGCATGAAGCCCATGGGGCCTTGTTAAGCGGATCAATTAACATTTGATGCTGATGACGGCCTCACCGGTCGTGCGTTGGGAAGCTCATTCCTGCTCGCTACCACACTTAGAAACTTTTCCATTAGATTGCGGACTTAGTCATTTTTTGGAGCTTGGGGAATTTCTCACTGATAAATCCCACACTTTTCCTGCAGTGGGGAACTACGGACACGGCTTCTCAGAGATTGGGGCGCTATTTTTAAAGGATACCTAGATCTCAAAGTGAGATCCCCCCCCCCCCCCCCCCCATAGACATGGGCAGCAAGCACAATTCTCAACCCCGGAGTGACAACCTCCCCACAATCACTAAAAGTTACCCCCCCCCCGCACCAGGCTTGATTGAGGGTGGCCCTGACCCACACCCATCCTTCCACATGGGCATTGCCCCTGGGTGAGCATACCCTGCCTTTGGGTTAGGGTCTTGTAGCCACCTGGGTTGGCCACTTGCCGACTTAAAATGGAGATCCGCAAAGAATGCAGGGAAATTCAGTCAAGCCAGGAAAAACAAGCAGGTGCAAAGTTTCCTGTGTATTAGAACTTGCAGAAACCCAGACAGCACTGAAACTAACAGCCATCTGCATATTAATGAGCGATCCCCGGGAACTCTTGGAAACACTTAAGGTGAATAAGGCCAAGCCAGACTCCTCGGCGCCAGCAGGAGTCAAGACAAAGGAAAGCCAACGGACACTTAGGAACCGCCCAGCGATCAGGGAACAGCTCCAGTATTGGGGAAATCGATCCAAGTGATCAGAACGTGGTCCAATCACTTGGAACCAGATACGGGGTCCGCCCCGAACGGCGCGATGCCCCTGGGGACTATAAAATAGAGTCCCCAAGTCCAATTCGTCCTTCTTGGCAGGGTCACTCAGCAGCTCGAAACAACCTGCCTAGCCGCTACATCAACCAAGTAAGTCTCCAGTCAACGCACGCTACGGGATAGACGCTCCTAGCTACCAGTCTATACCAGCTTTGAATCCTGCAGACTCAGAATCGAACGAAAGGCCATTTGTTCACCTGACTTGGTGGGCCAGTTCCAAAGCTAAGTATAGGCCTTTTAGTGTTAGAGATAGTCTAGTAAGTAGAGTTTTATGCATGAGTAGTGATTGACTGTGTATAATAAATGTGTTTTGATTTTAATCTTACTAACTGGTGTATTGAGTTATTGATCAGCACTTGAACCTGAACCTCATGGTGGTATCATAAAGATACCTGGCGACTCTAGAGCAAAGGTTACAGAAACAGAGCAAATTAAGTAAAGACACAACAAGCAACATTTAAGAGCCAACCAAAAGTTAGCAACCTTTACTGGCGACTCTGGTGGGACCCGACTTAGAAGTGGCCTAACCACTCCGGGTGAACCCAAAATTTGAATTGAGAATCCAATTGGGAACAGAAACATTCACAAGCGTTCAAGCAGTTCTGATCAATCCTCATAATTCGGAAGCGTGTTAATGCATACGTAACTAACAGGGCTATAAGGTAAAACTGATAGATTTTGTTGCGAAAAACTGTCGGGAGTTTGTATTGCGGAAAATAGCGAACGCCGTACATGTGTTTACAGCACCGCCTTAGTACCCCTCGTTCCAAATTTTAAAAGAGAGCATTCAGGTAGGAAAGATGGCAATGAAGGCAATGGAACGCCTCATGAACCCTCAGGAATTCGAGGTTGCAGTGACCAGCAGCAGAGTAGGACAGTGTCCCGTTTGGGAAGAAGAGATCAGAAAATATCTCAAAGGGAAAGGATGGCCCCTTTGGAGTGAATTCTGTGATAATGAGGAAACAGGACCTGGGAGTATAGGACATACTTGGTGGGAGAACCTGTCAGAGATCCACAAGAAGAGCTTGGGAAAAGCTTGCAAGCCGATGGCAATCGTGTCCTGCCTGGCACAATTGCGAGGCACAGAGGAGGTTGTTCGGACGCTCCGCAAAGAGGTAGAAGAGAGACACCGAATGAGCAAGGTCGATATTAGTGAGATCGAGAAAGAGAATATAGATTTAAGAAGGAAGTTGGCGGCAAAGGACGGAGAAGTGGATGATGCCAAGTGGGCACACCGGTCTTGTCTAGCGCATCTGAGCAGCTTCCAAACCTAATACAATAAGGCCTATTAGGACACGCAACGTGCAGTCCTGGTAAGAGAAGAGACAGAGAAACAGGCAGAGGCATTGCAAAGGCAGTGCAGTGATCTAAAGGCAGCATTAAGAGCACTCCGTACTGCCACCACGGAGCACAGACAAAGCTCATTAGATCACTCAAAATGCCGGAAGCAGATTGCGGAACTGCAGTCTTTGCTTTCAGTGCAAAATGGGTTTAAAAGCACCTTTGGATCCCCATTAGATGAAGAAGACGGCCCTGATTGGCAAGAACTAAACGAAACCGCGCATGGATATGTACAGGGAACATGCGCGCAAGGAAAGCCCCAAAGGAGAAAAGCACCCCAACCCCCCACAGAGCAGATAGATCAGGCACCCATGAATCCAGTAATTGCTCACCGCACAGTCACATCGGACGGAGACGCGGAATTCCTTTAAACCACCCCCTTAACCATGACCCAATTACGGGACGCGTGAGAAAAGATCACACCGTTCCTCCCCACCTCAGACCCCCACCACTTCTTTGCTAGAGTGAAGCAGCAGGCGACCATGTACGACCTGGATGAGCGTGAGCAAGTGAAGCTCACAGTTTGAAGCTTAGACCCTTCTGTTGTAGCAGCCCTTCCCGACCCACAGAATGTAGGAGGAGGCACCCTTGCAGAGATGCACACGGCGATCCTAGACGCGATCGGTTATAACAGAGGTGACCCAGTAGAAGGCCTGAATAAGTGCAGGCAGAAGAAAACTGAACACCCCACAGCATTTGCTGGACGCCTGTGGATCCATTTTACAGCCGTTTTCAGAAACTTAGACCGCGCCCATTTGTCCCCAGACAACATGGCCAAATGGACCTGCACCCTTATCTCCCATGCCACACAGGCAGGACAAAAATCTTGTAGTAGTTATGACCCCTCGGAAGAAACACAAAACGAACAGTGGGTTTTAAAAAGGTTGTCCCGCCCCTGGGAGCAATCTGTCCACAACAAGCCCGCGATTAGAAAACCCGAAGAACAGCAGGCAGGTATTCAAGCAGTTCAAGGGTGGGCACGGGAGCAATAGGTCAGAAGGTGAGAGCATTGAGGGAGAACTAGGGAATAGGGACACTGTGGCTCTGAGGCAGAGCAGACAGGGAGAAGTTGCTGAACACAGCGGGTCTGGTGGCCTGAAGTGCGTATGTTTTAATGCAAGAAGTATTACGGGTAAGGCAGATGAACTTAGAGCTTGGATTAGTACTTGGAACTATGATGTTGTTGCCATTACAGAGACCTGGTTGAGGGAAGGGCAGGATTGGCAGCTAAACGTTCCAGGATTTAGATGTTTCAGGCGGGATAGAGGGGGATGTAAAAGGGGAGGCGGAGTTGCGCTACTGGTTCGGGAGAATATCACAGCTGTACTGCGAGAGGGCACCTCAGAGGGCAATGAGGCTATATGGGTAGAGATCAGGAATAAGAAGGGTGCAGTCACAATGTTGGGGGTTTACTACAGGCCTCCCAACAGCCAGCGGGAGATAGAGGAGCAGATAGGTAGACAGATTTTGGAAAAGAGTAAAAACAACAGGGTTGTGGTGATGGGTGACTTCAACTTCCCCAATATTGACTGGGACTCACTTAGTGCCAGGGGCTTAGATGGGGCGGAATTTGTAAGGAGCATCCAGGAGGGCTTCTTAAAACAATATGTAGACAGTCCAACTAGGGAAGGGGCGGTACTGGACCTGGTATTGGGGAATGAGCCCGGCCAGGTGGTAGATGTTTCAGTAGGGGAGCATTTCGGTAACAGTGACCACAATTCAGTAAGTTTTAAAGTACTGGTGGACAAGGATAAGAGTGGTCCTGAATGTGCTAAATTGGGGAAGGCTAATTATAACAATATCAGGCGGGAACTGAAGAACATAGATAGGGGGCGGATGTTTGAGGGCAAATCAACATCTGACATGTGGGAGGCTTTCAAGTGGCAGTTGAAAGGAATTCAGGACCGGCATGTTCCTGTGAGGAAGAAGGATAAATACGGCAATTTTCGGGAACCTTGGATGACGAGAGATATTGTAGGCCTCGTCAAAAAGAAAAAGGAGGCATTTGTCAGGGCTAAAAGGCTGGGAACAGACGAAGCCTGCGTGGAATATAAGGAAAGTAGGAAGGAACTTAAGCAAGGAGTCAGGAGGGCTAGAAGGGGTCACGAAAAGTCATTGGCAAATAGGGTTAAGGAAAATCCCAAGGCTTTTTACACGTACATAAAAAGCAAAAGGGTAGCCAGGGAAAGGGTTGGCCCACTGAAGGATAGGCAAGGGAATCTATGTGTGGAGCCAGAGGAAATGGGCAAGGTACTAAATGAATACTTTGCATCAGTATTCACCAAAGAGAAGAAATTGGTAGATGTTGAGTCTGGAGAAGGGTGTATAGATATCCTGGGTCACATTGAGATCCAAAAAGAAGAGGTGCTGGGTGTCTTAAAAAATATTAAGGTAGATAAGTCCCCAGGGCCTGATGGGATCTACCCCAGAATACTGAAGGAGGCTGGAGAGGAAATTGCTGAGGCCTTGACAGAAATCTTTGGATCCTCGCTGTCTTCAGGGGATGTCCCGGAGGACTGGAGAATAGCCAATGTTGTTGCTCTGTTTAAGAAGGGTAGCAAGGCTAATCCCGGGAACTACAGGCCGGTGAGCCTTACTTCAGTGGTAGGGAAATTACTGGAGAGAATTCTTCGAGACAGGATCTACTCCCATTTGGAAGCAAATGGACGTATTAGTGAGAGGCAGCACGGTTTTGTGAAGGGGAGGTCGTGTCTCACTAACTTGATAAAGTTTTTCGAGGAGGTCACTAAGATGATTGATGCAGGTAGGGCAGTGGATGTTGTCTATATGGACTTCAGTAAGGCCTTTGACAAGGTCCCTCATGGTAGACTAGTACAAAAGGTGAAGTCACACGGGATCAGGGGTGAGCTGGCAAGGTGGATACAGAACTGGCTAGGCCATAGAAGGCAGAGAGTAGCAATGGAAGGATGCTTTTCTAATTGGAGGGCTGTGACCAGTGGTGTTCCACAGGGATCAGTGCTGGGACCTTTGCTCTTTGTAGTATATATAAATGATTTGGAGGAAAATGTAACTGGTCTGATTAGTAAGTTTGCAGACGACACAAAGGTTGGTGGAATTGCGGATAGCGATGAGGACTGTCGGAGGATACAGCAGGATTTAGATTGTTTGGAGACTTGGGCAGAGAGATGGCAGATGGAGTTTAATCCGGACAAATGTGAGGTAATGCATTTTGGAAGGTCTAATGCAGGTAGGGAATATACGGTGAATGGTAGAACCCTCAAGAGTATTGAAAGTCAAAGAGATCTAGGAGTACAGGTCCACAGGTCATTGAAAGGGGCAACACAGGTGGAGAAGGTAGTCAAGAAGGCATACGGCATGCTTGCCTTCATTGGCCGGGGCATTGAGTATAAGAATTGGCAAGTCATGTTGCAGCTGTATAGAACCTTAGTTAGGCCACACTTGGAGTATAGTGTTCAATTCTGGTCGCCACACTACCAGAAGGATGTGGAGGCTTTAGAGAGGGTGCAGAAGAGATTTACCAGAATGTTGCCTGGTATGGAGGGCATTAGCTATGAGGAGCGGTTGAATAAACTCGGTTTGTTCTCACTGGAACGAAGGAGGTTGAGGGGAGACCTGATAGAGGTATACAAAATTATGAGGGGCATAGACAGAGTGGATAGTCAGAGGCTTTTCCCCAGGGTAGAGGGGTCAATTACTAGGGGGCATAGGTTTAAGGTGAGATGGGCAAGGTTTAGAGTAGATGTACGAGGCAAGTTTTTTACGCAGAGGGTAGTGGGTGCCTGGAACTCACCTGGAGGAGGTGGTGGAAGCAGGGACGATAGTGACATTTAAGGGGCATCTTGACAAATACATGAATAGGATGGGAATAGAGGGATACGGACCCAGGAAGTGTAGAAGTTTGTAGTTTAGTCGGGCAGCATGGTCGGCACGGGCTTGGAGGGCCGAAGGGCCTGTTCCTGTGCTGTACATTTCTTTGTTCTTTGTAAAGCGCACCAGAACCCCGCATGGGTGAACGAAGGCATGAACAGCCCCCCCACAGAAACCACAGGAGTGTTACAACTGTGGACAATTAGGTCACTTTGCACGAGAGTGCAATGCCCCACGAAAGCCACAGAGAGCCCAGCAGGCAGGCACTCTGAATAACAGGACAAAGACCATACATAGTGTGAGCACCCGTTCAGACCAGACAGACATGAACGGAACTGACTGACGGTGTTCGGGCTTCCCCGCCTGGGTCTGCGACACCCTTTGGGATAGGTCCGGCTGACCAATCGTTGCAGTGAAAATACGGGGACAGCCCATCGAATTTCTCTGGGACACAGGAGGGTCCCGCACCACAATTAATTCCTCCACCATGTTCCAAAAAGACACGTGGCCCACGACAGCCGCAATCACCCTCAGCGGCTTCACAGGCCATTCACAACAGGGACACATCACAGCCCCTGTACCCATTCAAATTGGCAACATTACAACAAAACACCCCATAGTTTTGGTCGATCTGGACCACACAGCAGAACACATTTTGGGCATCGATTTCATGAACTCCCACAACCTTTCATTTGATCCAGTAAATCAATGTGTCTGGAAAATGACAAAGTCAGCAAGAGCCCCCGCAATGCTCACAGTAGGTGAGTATGCTAATAAGATTAGCGCAGTCGGCGATTTTTGGTTTGACCCGACCACGATTAGCGTAGACAAACCGGTTAGGGCAGTTCTCCAGAAGAACAGGACCGCATTTGCAAGTCATAAACATGACTGCGGCAGCATGGTTGGTTCGGTTCAAATAACAAGACCTGACCCAAGACCCCAGAAGCAATATGGATTTCCCCAAGAGGCAGAGGGAGAAATCTCAAAAGTTATCGATAGCTTATTAGAACAAGGTGTACTTAGATCAGTAGCCTCTACTAATAATGCCCCGATTTGGCCAGTGAGAAAGCCCGATGGATCATGGCGACTGACCATCGATTACCAGGAACTCAACAAAGTCACCCCCGCAGCAGCCCCCACGGTAGCCACAAGTCCCGAGACCATGCTCAAACAGGGACTCAACTCACGGTATTTTACGGTTTGGGACATCAGTAACGGATTCTGGTCTATTCCATTGGCAAAAGCGTGCCAGTACAAATTTGCCTTCACTTTTAAAGGTCAGCAGTACACGTGGACATGCCTTCCACAAGGATTCCACAACTCCCCCTCCATTTTCCACCGACAGCTGGCCAATGGTTTATCAAAATGTTCTCACCCCGAATGTCTGGTCCAGTATTTAGACGACTCATTACTTCAGACAGACACCAAGGCAGAGCATATCACGCTTCTGTCCGAACTCCTGGAACTCCTACAGCAAATTGGATGTAACGTGAACCCCAAGAAGGCCCAAATTTTGGAAAACAAGGTGGTATATTTGGGAACGATTATCACGCGTGGTAAACGCGAGATCGAGCATAAAAGAATTGACTCGATTGACAAATTGCCCCTTCTCCAGAATGTTTCAGCCCTCCGGTCGTTTTGGGGACTGGTTGGCTACTGCCGAAACCATATTGACGGTTTCGCCACCAAAGCAGCACCCCTCTTGGAACTCCTAAAGAAAGGAGCCCCTTGGGAATGGCTTCCGCAGCACACGGATGCCGTAGATGCTTTAAAGCGCGCACTCATTGCAGCCCCCGCACTACAGGTTCCAGACCCGCTTTCCCCCTATGCTATAGAGATAGCTAGCACAGATCGTACCCTTTCAGCTGTGCTCCTCCAGGAACGGCACGAACAGTTAAGACCCGTGGCTTACGCCTCCAGAGTTTTAGATCCTGTGGAGCAGGGATTTTCGGCCTGTGCAAGGCACCTGCTCACAGTTTTCTGGGCAGTTCAATACTTTTCATATATCACCGGACTAAACCCCATCACAATCCTCACGGAACACCCCCCCACTCAACTTTTACTAGACGGACGACTTAAGGTCGGTATAGCAAGCCAGATCAGAGCAGCCAGATGGACCCTTCTTTTGCAGGGACGGGACATCACTGTTAAAAGGACCAAGACCCACACTTTCCTAGCCGCCAATATTCAGTACCCAGGCACCCCCCACGAATGTGAAATCATCTCACCGCACCACAACACAGGCCCCTTTATTGCGAAAATACCCCCAAAAAGATAGGTAGTTCACCCCAGAGCCTCCAGCACACAGACACGTGCGCACCCGTGAGAATATATGTGGATGATTCTTACACTATATTAAACGGGAAGCGCATTACAGGATGCAGCATCTATGTTGAGGACACGCAGGGACGCGCCCTAGAAGAAATCTCGTTAAAACTGCCAGGACACTTAGGCGCGCCGGAGGCAGAACTAGCAGCCATTGCATACATTATAGATCACCCAGATTCCTTCCCCAGCCCAGCAGACATATACTCAGACAGCCTCTATGTCTGTAACAGCCTCACAGAATTCCTACCCCTGTGGAAAGCAAGAGGATGTGTTTCCGTGGACGGAAAACCCCTCCCTTCAGCCCCATTGCTCCGGCACATTTTGGACAAAGCACAGGATTTTTGGCATTATTAAAGTACGAAGTCACCACTGTTCCTCCCCACCTGGAAATGTAAAAGCCGACGCACTGGCTAAAGCAGGTTCCAGACATGGATATTTTTGGAACCCCCCCCGAAAGCGCCCCAGTGAATGCAGTTCAGGTCTCACAGACAAATATCGAAGATTTAGTGCAGGTCCAGAAGCAAGATAGTAATCTCAGGGAGATTTTAAAAGGAAACGTTCCAGCCCCATACGATAGGTTTAAAAATGCACTGACCACACATGACGGTGTGGTCCTAAAAGACACCCTTTATGTGGTTCCAGAACAGGACAGGAATAAGCTTATTTGTTTGTTCCATGACAGTCATGGGCATCAGGGAATTGATCCCACTACAGCCCACCTCAGGCAGCTCTGTTGATGGCCAAATTTAAAGGAAGACTATGTTGAAATTTAAAGGAAGCACTATGTTGAAAATTGCCTTATCTGTGCCGAAAACAATCCGGACAGATATGTGAAGAAAGCTCAGCTTAGCCACACCCGCCCCGTTAATGACCCCTGGACTAACCTCCAGATTGATTTTATAGGACCATTGCCCCCTAGCAGGAATGGTCACAAGTATGTGTTAGTTGTGAGAGACACGTTTACGAAATGGGTAGAAGCATTCCCATCTAGAACAAACACGGCAAAGACCACAGCCAAGATTTTAACCCACCATATCTTTACGAGATGGGGACTCCCCCGCAGCATTGAATCCGACCAAGGTTCCCATTTTACGGGACGTGTCATGAAGAATGTCCTCACGATATTTGGCATTACCCAAAAATTCCACATCGCAATCCACCCCTAGTCAAGTGGTATCGTGGAGCGAATGAATCGGACCCTAAAAGCAATCCTCAGAAAAATGGTCCAACAAAACAGCACCACTTGGGATTCAGTCCTCCCTTTTGCACTAATGTTTTTGCGTAACACTGTTTCGACTTCCACAGGATACACCCCACACACTCTCATGACCGGATGCCCCATGAAAGGCACAGAATTTTTATTAGGACTTGACTTGACCAGCCACGAAGTGACGGCCCTCACACCCAAGAACGCAGTGAAACAATTAATAGAGAATGTAAAAACGGCTCAGCTAGCAGCCGCAGTAAAATTAGGCACCAGGAAGAAACAGAGCAAGGCACGCGACTGAGTTTGATGAAGGACAGCAGGTCATGCTCTCCATTTACAACCCCAGCATGTTCCTGTCACCTAAGTATTCGGGTCCGTACTCCGTTGCGGACAAAGTAAGCCCCTCCGTTGACAAAATTAAGTACCCCAACAGGAAGACTGCGTGGTTTCATATTAACCAGCTAGGGGCTGGTTTAGCACAGGGCTAAATCACAGGCTTTGAAAGCATACCAAGGCAGGCCAACAGCACGGTTCAATTCCCGTACCAGCCTTCCCGAACAGGCGCCGGAATGTGGCGACTAGGGGCTTTTCACAGTAACTTCATTTGAAGCCTACCTGTGACAATAAGCGATTTTCATTTCATTTCAAGGCATATGGCTCGCAGTCTAACCACACACACCACGTCATGCTTGACGCAGCAGACCACGTCCCACCCACAGCCAACGTATCCCTACCCTCCCCCAACACATCCACCCCATCCACGGACTCGACCTCGACTCCACCCCGAACTCTAGACTCCGCGCCGGAACGACCACAGACAGCAGCAGCGACAGCAACTGTGACACAGGCAACAGCCACAGCACGCCTCCCTACTATCCCCATACAACAGGCCCCACACCCAGCGAATCTGAACACGATTCGAGTGATCCCTTCCTGATCACATTCTTTAACAAACCTCACCAAAGACCACCACCCTACGATGATGACCCCTAACTCCATCCCCACAGAATTAGACACCACTATTTGGCACCGTAACAATTCGTACAGGCTCGTCCAAAATGACGAGATGGACCCTAAGTCACACCATGCAGCTTTAGCAACCCTCATCCATTCAAGAGTATGGCATCTGGGAGAAGATGATGACATTGAGTCTGACTCCCAAAACGAGAACCCCTTTGCGACCCTATTCGCAACTGATAACTGAGGTGTCCAGATGATGTTTTAAAAGGAACCGCTTGGGAGAAACGGTGTCCTTTCTGATGGGACCTGCAGCATGTTTGTTGAATGTTTGTTCGTTCATGTTATCGTTAAGTGTTGTTTGTAAACTCGGATGTTTCACAGCCCCACGCCACCACTCCTTTAACGCCCCCCGGCTGTTAATGAAACAAGTTGTCCCAGACAATAGTTCAGAGGAACTAGTCTGTCGACAGAAAATGGTTAAAGTTACAAGTTTGTCCCAGACAATAGTTCAGAGGAACTAGTCTGTCGGCAGACAACAATCATAACTACTCTCCTGATTCGAAGGTAATCACGAGAGGCAGCCCGCACGACAACTACATTCTTACCCGTTCTTGCCGGTTGCTCAGGCAGTGGAGAAACGGCATTGGTCTCCGCCCTGCCTGAGGACCCCCCTCTGGTCAGCTACGCTCGGGTAGAGCACATACGGCATTGATCACCGTCCTACCCGGGGATCCCATCCAAATCTTACCCGCTGCAGCCCATACGCACCCCATTTTGGCTCGATTACGTTCAAAACTCTTTTGTTTGGTTTTAGCAACCCTTAGGATTGCTTCCCTATGCTATTTACATCCTCAAACACTGGGATGGTAAATCACACAGGCTGCGAGACGGCTTGCAGTATGGCAGTATTTTCTTAGATGTCTAGTCCAGATTTTCGGTTTAAAAAAAAATAAAAAATGAGGGAGTCACACATGGTGACCAATTATAAAGGGAAATTGGTACTAAAAGACAGACAAGCTATCGTACAAGATATTAAACAAGATGTTGTGACATAGCGCAACTTAGAATTGTCAGTTAAAAATTTCTTACATAGTTATGGTCAGTGTAAAGGCCATGGAAGAGTGCTCGCTGGATCAGGGAGTGAAGACAACGCAGTTATGTGATCCTTCACGCTTCGCGTTAGGGATCACAAGGAGGGGGTGTAGCCACCTGGGTTGGCCACTTCCCGACTTAAAATGGAGATCCGCAAAGAATGCAGGGAAATTCAGTCAAGCCAGGAAAAACAAGCAGGTGCAAAGTTTCCTGTGTATTAGAACTTGCAGAAACCCAGACAGCACTGAAACTAACAGCCACCTGCATATTAATGAGCGATCCCCGGGAACAATTGGAAACATTTAAGGTAAATAAGGCCAAGCCAGACTCCTCAGCGCCAGCAGGAGCCAAGACAAAGGAAGGCCAACGGATACTTAGGAACCGCCCAGCGATCAGGGAACAGCTCCAGTATTGGAGAAATCGATCCAAGTGATCAGAACGTGGTCCAATCACTTGGAACCAGATACAGCGTCCGCCCCGAACGGCGCGAAGCCCCTGGGGACAATAAAATAGAGTCCCCAAGTTCAATTCGTCCTTCTTGGCAGGGTCACTCAGCAGCTCGAAACAACCCTTGACAATGACCTGCCTAGCCGCTACATCAACCAAGTAAGTCTCCAGTCAACGCACTCTATGAGATAGGCGCTCCTAGCTACCAGTCTATACCAGCTTTGAATCCTGCAGACTCAGAATCGAACGAAAGGCCATTTGTTCCCTTGACCTGGTGGGCCAGTTCCAAAGCTAAGTATAGGCCTTTTAGTGTTAGAGATAGTCTAGTAAGTAGAGTTTTATGCATGAGTAGTGATTGACTATGTATAATAAATGTGTTTTGATTTGAATCTTACTAACTGGTGTATTGAGTTATTGATCAGCACTTGAAGTTGAACCTCGTGGTGGTATCATAAAGATACCTTGCGACTCTAGAGCAAAGGTTACAGAAACAGAGCAAATTAAGTAAAGACACAACGAGCAACATTTAAGAGCCAACCAAAAGTTAGCAACAGTCCCCTGCCTTCACTCCCCCACACTTTACTCTCCCATCCTCCTTCATAACCGTCTCTTTCATGGGCATGGCCCCCTCAGGCCCTGCCCTTGACAGTGCCGCTTGGTACCCTAGCAACTGCCCCCCCCCCCCCCCCAACGTGGCCAACACACCTGGTCTCAGTTTGTCCAGTACTAAGTTGCGCTCGAGTGAGGCCTCGCCGGTGCTGCCGGTGACGACCGGGAGCCGGGAGAACGTGGCCTCAAGCGGGCTGCGCATACTTAAATTAGTCTAATGGCTCATTTATATATGATTATCTGGATCGCGCCCAACAAGAGCGTAATCCAGATCACGCTGGCGTAGTGAGTGGGGTGCATCATGATGAGCTCGGCGCAAGGCGTGAAACCCGTTTTGGGCCTCACCCGCTATGCATCCGGCGCAAAAAGATTTGTGCTGGGCGCAATGAGGTGGGAATAACGCCACTGATTCTTTAGGGGTTTAGGGGCTCTGTGGGACATCTTTTATAGATTGTGATATGGTTTACCTGTTGCCAAATACACAATATCAAAAATATGAATTCATATCGTATTTTTATTGTAGTTAACCATCCCTTGGCAATCCACAGAGGTGAAAGCAAAATGAAAATGGACACTGAGTTTCGGAACGAGGTATTAGAGTTGACTTGAAGTTTGGTCAAAGAATTGGAGTTTAATATGTGTCATTTAAAGTGGGAGAAACGAGGAGAGACGAGAAAAGAAATTCCAGAATGTAGGGCCAAGTTAGCTGAAGACATCCCCACAATGATGTGCACTCTCCCATCTCTGTCCCAAGAAAGTGAGGAGTTCGGGAGGGCATTATAGAACTGAAAAAAATAATAGATACACGGAGAGGTCGAGGCCCTAAAGGGTTTAAACATAAAAAAATAAAAATTTTAATTATTTAAATCAGCAAAGAAAGAGGTGTTAGATGGTGGAGAAGTGGGATTTTTGTTACGTGGGGTGGAGGATGAGAGATTGACAGGAGAGCAGTGAAATATTTGAGTCTGGAGGTGACATGGATGAAGGTTCAGCAGTAGATTGGCTGAGGCACGGATGGAAGCAGGCAATAAGACGGTAGTGTGAATAGGTGATTGTTTTATCACTTTGGCTAAGATCAAGCATGCGATCAGGTGATATGCCTGTTCTTGTCAGCTTGGATCTGGAATATCTCTCTTGTGGGTACTGTCCACTCTGCGCTTTGGCTTTGTAACTCTGAGAAAGGAATAAAATGAAAAACAAAATAGGTGGTTGTTTTGATGGTGAGGATATAGGCTTGAAATTTGAGTTCAGGGTTGAGCAGGATGCCAGGTTTAAGCAGGATGCCAGGGTTGAGCAGGATTCCAGGTTTGAGCAGGATGCCAGGTTTGAGCAGGATGCCGAAGTTGCAAATAATCTGATTCAGTCTGAGCCAGTGGCCAGGGAGGCAGATGATGAAAGTACGAAGCTTGTGCCAGGGTCTGAAGAAGAGGGATTTCGCCACTCCAATTTTTGGTTATAAAAATTCCACGTCATCCAAAACTGGTGGCTGGATAAGCAATATGACAGCACTGAGGTACTAGATGTGTGAAGAGCGATGAAAGATAATGGAGAGGTAGAACTGTGGATGTAGTCCCCTGAGAGCAGCATGAAGTTCAAGAAGAGGAGTGGAACCTTGTAGATGCAGCTTCAGTATTTTAAGGCAGGAGGAAAATGTTGGTTTTGAACAGCAAAAGGATAGAGCTGGAGGAGATGGAACTATTCAGCACGGTAGCACAGTGGGCAGGACGGTAGTACAGTGGTTAGCATAGTTGCTTCACAGCTCCAGGGTCCCAGGTTCGATTCCGGCTTGGGTCACTGTCTGTGCGGAGTCTGCACATCCCGTGTGTGTGGGTTTCCTCCGGGTGCTCCGGTTTCCTCCCACAGTCTGAAGATGTGCAGGTTAGGTGGATTGGCCATGATAAATTGCCCTTAGTGTCTAAAAAGGATATGTGGAGTTACTGGGTGACGGGTGTGGGCTTAAGTGGGGTGCTAATTCCAAGGGCCGATGCAGACTCGATGGGCCGAATGGCCTCCTTCTGCACTGTGAATTCTATGATTCACAACAACAGGCAGCATGGGGATGTGATGAGGTCGATGAGAGCATGAGGGAGGTGGTAAAGAAAGATGAGGGTTTAGGGCTAGGCTTGGCTGGCAGGTTAAGTAGAAACCAAGAGTCAATTATGCTTTTCAGGACAGTCCTGGATACCTGGCCGAGCTTGATGCAGTCCAGCCTGATCTGGCAATGGTGGCTAAGTGAGTTCTGCACCAGATATGCTCAAGTTTGCGTTCCTTGGATTTGAGGGAGTGAAAACAGGAGTATGTGCAGGGAGAATGTTCTGAATGGAAGGAAATTATGGGTTTGTTGGGTATCAAAAGTGGGAGCGCATGAGTGGTTGAGTCACCTGCAGGGATATTGTGGTGAATGAAGATCAAAGGGCTGAGCAGCATGGAGTTTGAAAACGCTGTTGCAAGTAATGTGGGGTGGGGAAAATGTTTTTCCCCCTAGGAGAATAAAGAACAATGTGGGGTTTGGAAGGGGTATGAAGCTCTGACATATGAGAGACGCAAGGTAGTGGTCAGGAAGACCCTGTCAGTGGTTGAGGCCATGGACGATGGCAAAGCAGAGAGGATGTCATGAATATGGGTAGGACAGTCCAAAAAGTGGAAGACATTTAGGGAGGAATGGAAGGTCTTGAATTCAGAGGGGAAAGGGCAAAAGCAGCATGAGAAGGAGATTAAAATCATCAAGGATTTCAATTTTTATCTCAGGACAAGACATTGATGCGTACCGCTAAAAATCATCTAAGCATGCTAGTGGTTCTTGAGTTGCTTAAAGTCTGTGTTTATACCTGTTGCCATCAGCTTGTTGTCTTGTTTCCTCTGCTGGGCAGAAGCAATGGTCTGTTTGGCAATCGCTGTAGTGCAGCCTTAGCAGTCAAGGGTCTTACAGGGTTCAGGGAGAGTGGTCTCTCAGGTGTTTTTGTGGATGAACGGATTATTGGCTGATGACTGTCAATAACCTTTTGAGGCCTCCTGTCAACCTTTGACCTGTCAATGAAAATACATTCATTATATGTAGTTTAATTGAGAGAAGCAGGAAAATTTGATACATTGGTTTGTCAGCCCGTTTTGGCAGGGTAACAATTGAAAGTAGCTGTTGAAATTTAAATCTGTTGATGTGTGAAAATATTTATGTTTTTCTTCTCATCATTATTTGGGATGAGTGTTGCTGGCAAGGCCAGCATTTATTGCACATCCCAACTGCAATTGCCCTTGAGAAGGTGGTGATAATTTGAAGTCAGGATGGCCCATGACTGCGGAAGGAGATTTTGAGGCGGCGGTGTTTCCATATATCAAGCAAGATGCTGAATCGTCATTCCTCTGAAAAAGGCTCGAGGTGGCAGAGAAAGGGTTAGCCTTAATCACCCCACCTACATTCCTTTTCTCTTTCTGTCAACAATATCTTTGTCAATCTCCACCTATCCGCGGGCCTCCTATCCAGCCCCACAGATCCATCCCCACAACAGTATAAATCTGACCCTATTTCCAGTTCTCTCCAGCTTTGCCAAGGGAAGGTTATCCCACTTTTGCAAATCAGCCTTAGCCTTACTCACCAGACCTGTGTGGTTCAATTTATGAAGCCGGGCCCAATCGTGGGCCACCTGGACAACTAGATACCTGAAACTAGAGCTGGCCAGGTGATAATGACTGAGACCCCAAGTTGGCTCTCCTCCCCGGGGATTAACTGGAAAGTACTCGCTCATTTCTAAATTCATTTTGTATCCCAATAAAGAACCAAAGCTCTTCAGTATCACCATTATTTCATCCATAATGAGGACCGGGTCTGTAACATAAGGCAGCAAATCATCAGCACATAGGGGCACCCTATCTTCCACACCTCCCCTCTTTATCCCCTTCCACTTACCCGAAGCCCTCAAACTAATAGCCAAGGGTTCAGCTACCAACGCAAATAGAAGGGGGGACATTGGACACCCCTGTCCTGTCCCCCTATTCAATTGGAAGTACCCCGAACTCAAGGGAATCGATACGAACACCAGCCGAAGGGGCTTTATGCAACAATCGTACACACTAAATCAATTTTGGCCCGAGACCGAAGCTCCCCAGAACTTCAAAAAGATACCTCCAATTCACCCTGTCAAATGTCTTCTCGACATCTAAAGACACAATCACCTCTGGCTCGGCCCCAACGGACAGGGAAAGAACAACATTCAACAGCCTCTGAATATTGACTGACAATTGCCGGCCCTTAACAAAGCCTGTTTGATCCTCCACCATTACCTCAGGGAGGCAGGGCCCCAGCCTTACCACCAACATCCTATCCAGTATTTTGGCATCCACGTTTAACAGTGAAATAGGTTGGTGGGGTCCTTATCCTTCTTCAATAGAAGGGAAATAGAAGCCTGTATAAGTGTAGCAGGCAGGGATCCCTGGGACAAAGAATCATTGAACATATCTACCAGCAACAGGACCAACTGAACTGCAAACGTCTTGTAGAATTTCACAGGAAACCCATAAGGCCCAGGAGCTTTACCTGTTTGCATCCACCCATTGGGCGGGATTCTCCGCCCCGCCGCGCCACATTTCTGCCCCGACCGGCTGGCGGGATTCTCTGTTACGCCGACCGGGCAATGGGGTTTCCCACTGTGGGCCAGCTCCACGCCGTCGGGAAACCCCCGGGCGCCGGCAAAACGAAGAATCACGCCGGCGGAGAATCCCGGCCAATACCTATCAAAATCTCCTCAGGGCTTAACAGGATCTCCAACTCTTCCCACCTCTCATCCCCCATCACCGGAAACTTCAACCCATCTAAAACTGTCCAACACCCCCACCGAGTGCTCCGACTTATAAAGACTCTTGTAAAACGCAGTGATAACTTTATCTGGGTTCCCCGGGTCACTGTCTATGGGGAGTTTGCACATTCACCCCGTGTCTGCGTGGGTCTCATCCCCACAACCCAAAGATGTGCAGGGTAGGTGGATTGCTCCTTAATTTGAAAAAATAATAATTGGCTACTCTAAATTTAAAAACAAACTTTATCTGGGGTGGAAACCAGATGACCACTCGGATCCCTAACCTGGATAATCTCCCAGGAGGCCGTCTGAGCTGATGAGCAAACAGACGACTGACCTTCTCCCCATACCCATACACTGCAGCTGGCTCACCGCCTTTCCTTATACAACAAATCGAACTGGGTCTGCAGCTTCCTCCTGCTCGCCAAGAGCTCCGGGGTAGGGTCACATGAAAACCTGTGGACCACCTCCAACTTATCATCCACCAATCTCTGCCGTTCCAACCTTACTTCCCTATCCATATGCACCTTATACAAAATGAACTCACCTCTATTAACAGCCTTCAAGGCTTCCCAAAGCGTGGCGGGTGAGAGAGAGTCATTCCTATTAAATTCTTCATACTCACCAATGGCTGTAGACATGAGACCACAGAAGCCCATATCCATTAACAAACTCTACATTTAAACTCCACGATGGGCACTGAGCGGGGCCCGGCTCCAAAACCAAATCCACCAAATGGGGGGCACGATCCGTGATGATGATGGCTGAATACTCTGCTCTCCTCACCCAAGGGAGAAGAGGCCAACCCACCAGAAAAAAGTCGATCCTGGAACACATTTTGTGGACTGGAGAAAAGAATGAGAATTCTTTACCCCCGGTGCATAAACCACCAAGGACCCCCCCCCCCCCCATCTTTTCTATAAATGCGAAAAGCGTCTTCACCACCTCTGAAGGAGCCAACGACTCCAGCCTAGAATGATCCAATTTAAAGCATCACCAAAAATCTGTTGATGTGTATGCAAATCTGGAATGTAAGACAACAGCTTCCTAATAAATGCTGTATCGTCCCAATTTGGGGCATATACATTAACCAATACCAGCAATGTACATGTCAAAGACCCGATGATCATCACGTACTTGCCATATAGGTCCGCCACAACCTTATCCGCCGAAAAAAGAACCCGTCTATTGATTAGAATTGGCAACCCTCCCTGGTCCCTGCGATCAAAGCCAGAGAGAAAGACCTGCTCAACCACCCCTTCCGCAGTCTGGTCCCTCACCTGCAAATGAGTCTCCTGCAAAAACACCACATCACCCCTCAGATTCTTTAGTTGAGAGAAAACTCCTGACCTTTTTATTGGGCCCTCCAATCCCCTTACGTTCCAGGTGACCAGCCGAATTGGGGGGCTCCCACAGCATCCTCTCCCCTCCCCCCCCCCCAACACCAACCCGGAGGATGTAGGCCCTAAAATGGCCACCAAACCAACACATAAAGTGAAACAGAAAACCCACAATCACATCAGAAAACTAATCCTCCGCTCCTTCCCTGAACCAGACCCCACCCAAATGTATATTGGTTACATACCAAAGGACAATCCCCCTCCTAACCAACCCGAACCCTCAACAAAACAAAAATTCTAGGCCCATTGAACCACAAAAAACAGATCCAACAGGCCACAGCCTTTCCCCCCACCTCGCTTCTGTTCATTAGTTAAATATTTACTGCTGGCGAGGTATCCCCTCCTCAGGGCAGAAAAAAGAGGAAGAAACACCCCGCCCCGGCTACAAAAAGTAAAACAACATTCAACACCCTTGCAAAGATCAAAACAATCTTAAACAATAATCCTCCATACCCCAGCATGCAACTTATGAAAAACACACCCATCCCATCGCAAGAACAAAGAAATAACAACAAATATGTACAAAGTACAAAATACCCTCAACCCCTTCACCTCAACAACACCAAACAAAATTCCACACACAGCCCATTTAACTTGATCCCAGTCCATGCTTTGTAACAAAGGCCTCAGCCGCCTCCGAAGCATCAAAGTAATAGTCCTTTGACTCGAAGGTAACCCGCAGCCGGTTACACCACTCCAAACCACACC
This sequence comes from Scyliorhinus torazame, assembly GCF_047496885.1. Lineage (NCBI taxonomy): Eukaryota > Metazoa > Chordata > Chondrichthyes > Carcharhiniformes > Scyliorhinidae > Scyliorhinus > Scyliorhinus torazame. The sequence goes on from NC_092716.1 coordinate 187,493,635, forward strand.
ACACTCTTGTACAATGCTGCTTTAGTCTTATTAAAGGCCGCCCGCCTCCTCACAAGATCTACTCCAACATCTCGATAGATTTGAACGAGACTCCCTTCCCACCACGAATCAAGATTCTCCTTGGCCGACTTCAGGACCTGCTCCTCCTCCTTGAAGCTACGGAATCTTACGTTAACTGCTCATGGTGACTCATTTGTCCGAGGCTTCTGCTGGAGTATTTGATGGGCCTGTCCAGATCTGGAGGAGACACCAGTCCATCCTCCCCCAACATCTTAACAAATATCTGCGACTCTGAGGTTTTGTCTCCTCAACCGATTCTCCAAGTTGTCCATCTTTGCCCTCAGACTCTTATTCTTCTCTGCCACCAATGTGATCTTGGTGTCCAGTGAGGCAATTTGGTCGCTGTGCCTCGACAGAGCCATCTCCACCCCTTGAACACCTCATCATGCTCCTTCACAGCTTTCAAAGTTCCCTCCAACTTTTCTCGGACTAGACTCCGTGCTTCCTCAAACGATTTAAGGAGGGTTTCAAACAACACCCTCCATTGCCTCTCAAAATGCTTGCCCAATTCCTTAGCTTGTACCCCAGTTAGCATGTCTGCTGTGATAGAGGCGGCTGGAACTGCCGGTGCTGCCATCTTCCCTGCTGAGGCACTACATCAGTCGAAGAATTTCCCCCTGCAGACTTCTTAGTTCCAGCGGTTTTTGACATTCTTCAACAATAGACTCCTACGTCCATATGGGTAGAATTAGTCCACCATAAACCCCGGGAACCGGGCAAAAAATGGGCCAAAAAACAAGTATCTTAGCAGGAGCTACCTAGTGCACAGCCTCCTGAAATGAAAAATGAAATGAAATGAAAATCGCTTATTGTCACAAGTAGGCTTCAAATGAAGTTACTGTGAAAAGCCCCTAGTCGTCACATTCCGGCGCATGTTTGGGGAGGCTGGTACGGGAATTGAACCATACTGCTGGCCTGCCTTGGTCTGCTTTAAAAGCCAGCTATTTAGCCTTGTGCTAAACCAGCCCCTACGTGCCGCCATCGACGTCCCCTATTCTGAAATCATGATCACTATGTTGTCTTCTCTGTGCAGCTAGGAATTGATTTTCTCTGACTTGATATCGCTGACCACATGCCCAGGGTCTGTAAAACTGGCTTTTTGAATATATATTCCAAACTTTGCACTTGTAAAATTTAATAGGCTACTTTCTTGCTCAAAGAGGTTTGAAGGATCATTGTGATCTGATATGTGCACAGTGATTGCCTTTTTTGTTTTCCCCTTAGCAAAATCAGATCACTGGCATTCATGTGTTTCCATTGTTTGCATGCTAAACATTTTGATTAAGACAAGAACTTTGACATTTAAATGGAAATTGTAGCACTAAATTGTTAGGTCACTCACATTGGGTATTGGACTTGTATTCTAAAAATAATGATTTTCAGGGCTGTAGAGAAAGAGCAGTGGGTGACCCTCTCAGAACAACAGAGCAGAGATTCGAGGGGCCGAACAATCTCCTTTTGTACTGAACAGTTCTCTGGTTTTTCATATCAGCAGCTTGAGAAGACGGCAGTCCCCCCACGTACTCAAGGGCAATTAGGGATGAGGAACAGAATGATGACTTTGTCAATGATGCGCACATCCCTTAAAAATAATTAAAATATCAAAGTTGCCTTACTGTAAACAAACAAGTTGTTCTAAACTTGTGTGTCGACTTTGCAAATGATACTCAATGGTAACGATTTAGCCAGATGTTATGAAAGATTTAAATGGAAGGCACAGTATTATGCAAGGATTCATACTTTACACATCTTAGTCCAACTGTAGCTGGTCCAGAAGCCGGTCTTAGGTTCTTGATAGCAGAGTACACAGTCAGCCTATCGTCAAGTCTATTTTTTGGCTTAACTCCATGTGAACATGCAGCTTCTGTGTTTTCATAATGCACAACACAATCTTCATCATCTTTTTGCAATGGTTCTTTTTCCATCTGCACAGACCTTCTTAAGCATCTAACCCTAAAGTCAAGTACTTTGTGTGACCTTGCGGGTGCTTCTTGGAGTAATGGAGGAACAGGAGACAACATTCGATTAAAATCCGCAACCAGCAAGCTTTCCGTATTGGAAGGAAAATCTGGAAGAGAAGTACATTTACTGAGTAGAGAAACACAACTTTAACTCTAGAATTATAGAATGTACAGTGCAGGAGGCCATTCGGACCTTGGAAAGAGCACCCTACTTAAGCCCATGCCTCCACCCTATCCCCGTAACCCAGTAACCCCATCTAACCTTTTGGACACTAAGGGGCAATTTAGCATGGCCAACCTACCTAACCTGCACATCTTTGGACTGTGGGAGGAAACTGGAGCACCCGGAGGAAACCCACGCAGTGCTGGGGAGAAAGTGTAAACTCCACACAGTCACCCGAGGCCGGAATTGAACCCAGGTCCCTAGAGCTGTGAGGCAGCAGTGCTAACCACTGTGTCACCATGCCGCCCTGAGGGCGGAATTCTCCGTTCGTTCACAACAGCGGGATTCTCTGTTCCCGCTGCAGAGAATGTAGTTTTGGCTGAGCACCAAAGTCCCTGTTTTTGCTGGTAACGGGCGAATTCGGAGCGGAGAATCCTGGCCCTAACTTTGAAGTATTATGTTCAGTGCTGGGCATTGCACCTCAGCAAGAATATATTGGCCTTGGACTTGATGCAGCGCAGGTTCACCAGAATTATATTGGGTTTTAGAGGGGTTACAGTATGAGTACAAGCTGATTATACTCGGCTTGTATTCTGTTTAGAAGATCAAGGAGTAATCTATTTCAGCCAATCAATGGATTTGATAGGATGAATAGAGAAAATCACTGAAGTCTATAGTAATAATGGCATGTGAAAACACTTTAAAAACAAACATTTATTCATAACCATTGCTTTTACTGCAGTCTTAGAAAAGTGCCAATCATTCATACACTTTAAAGTATCAGTAGCAGAAATTACAAATACTTGAATCTTCTTAATCTTGCGTAAGTAAACATTGTGTAACTTACAGAATAGATCAGGGTGAAAGAGCTATTAATCAAGTGTGGTTTTCCCTGGAGCATAGCTGTTTCAACAGATGGCTATCTGGGCTCTGGCTCTACACATGAAACTTGTAAGTGTAGTAAACAGAGGAGGAGAGCAATAGACTGTAGGAGGTTATAGACAGACTGGTTGAATGGACAGCTACACGGCAGACACAACTTAAAGCAATGAATTTTAAGTGATTCATTTTGGTAGGTCAAATGAGGAGAGGCAAAAAAAAACTAAATTATAAAAATTTAAAAGGGGTGCAGGAACACCTTGTTTGTATGTACACAAATCTTTGAAGGTATAAGACAAGTTAAAAAACCTGTTTAAAAAGCATATGGAGTTCTTGGCATAATAAACAGAGTATTAAAGCATGAAAATGTTAATAAATCTTTATAAAACACTGGTTAGGCCTCAGCTGGAGAATGGAGTTCAATTCTGGGCACTCCGCTTTAGCAGAAGGACGACAATGCATTGCTGAGGATACAGAGGAGATTTACTACAATACCTCAAGGCTGATATATCAGTAGTGGAGATACTCAAGAACCTGGGTTTGTTTCCCTACACATACAGAAGAATAGAAAAGGTTTGATCAGAAGTGCTCAAGATCCTGATGGGTTTCAATGAAGTGAAAACCATTACAGACTGAAGACAGAGACCTACTGAAGGAAGGTGTGCTTAAAGACAACCATCTGAAACAAAGATTCTTTATTCTTTTACTTATTATTTTCACCCCATTCTTCCCTCTTATGTTTGTTTGTCTTGTGTGTGTGTGTGTATATAGTGGGTGGGGAAAAGTTAAAGTGGGGGTTAAGAATTAGATAGTAGTTAACTTAGTTAGATAATAATTAATTAGATAATAGTTAACAAGTTGTACTTGCTCCATATTTCATTATAGTTCTTGTTATAAATAAAAAAGTAATTGTATTTAAATTTACAAACCTGGTGACTGTAACTATTGCCAGCCAAAGGCCAAAGACTGGGTATTTTTCGAAGAATTATTGGTCAATTCAATTGTGTTGCGGCTCTGGGTCAAGTGGGGTGGAATTGACTGGGCTCTAGCCCAGGGTGTTATAACAATGTACATTCCAGCACTGCATGAAAAGGTGCTGGAAGTAGATTCAATCGAAGCTTTTAAAAGGAATTGGATAAATACTTGCATGGGAAAAAATTAGCGGGCTATGGGGGAAGAGCAGGAGAGTGGGAATAATAAAGAACCTCCTTTTGTAGTGTATGATTCCACGATTCTATGGCTAGATTTTGTTGTGATATATAAACAGCCAACTGAAACTACATGGTATTAGGACCTTGGCCAGCAAATCAAAATGTCTTGGGAGTAGTGGCATTCATACCTGAACAAGCGAGAATCCGAATTTTGTTTTTAAATCAAATGAATCCAACTTACTCAGGGATGAAGGGACTAAAGATGACGGGCACACCGATTCTGGGCCATTCCACTCATCAGAGCAGTCATCCTTCTTCTCTTCATCAGTAGAACTGTTACTCAGCGCATCATTATCATTGTGATCAATCTTCAATACTTGTGCTTCTTGTTCCTTAAGAATAGCTTCAAGGCGCCTTCAGAAGAAGTTATATAGGTATCATTTCTCATTCATTCAATACTGATTTATTTTCATTTTAAATCAAGCTGTTGCTTAACTGGGAGCCATTGTTGATCAACGAGCACAGGGGTGATGGGTGAGCTGGACTTGGTGCATTTTGGGATATGGCACAATATATAGGGGTGGAGGATGAGAGGTTGGCCAGGTCTGTGTTGGAATAGTGAAGTTTAGAGGTAAGAAAGGTAGGGGTGAAGGTTTCAGCGGTTGATGAGCTGAGGCAAGTGCCGCGTGGGGTGATGTTATGGAGGCGCAAATCGTCAGTCTTAGGAATGGCCTAGATTTGAAGCTCATCTAGGGGTCAGAAATGACACCAAGATGCAAACAGTCCGGTTCAGCCTCAGACAGTTCTTTTTAATCAGAAATTTAAAGTATCTATCCAATTCTTTTTTTTTTCAATTAAGGAGCAACTTAGCGTGGCCAATTCACCTACCCTGCACATCTTTTGGGTTGTGGGGGTGAGACCCACGCAGACACGGGGAGAATATGAAAACTCCAGATGGACAGTGACCCGGGGCCCGGATTGAACCCGGCCCTCAGCGCTGTGAGGCAGCAGTGCTAACCACTGTGCCACCATGCTGCCTCAGTCTCAGACAGTTGTCAAGAAGAGGGATGACATCGGTGGTTCGGGAACAGAAGACACACAAACAGTCATGGATACACAAATGCAGGCACACTCTAATACAATGGGTTGGGCAATGGTTGAAGCCATTGTAGTGCCTGTATTGAATTATATTCATTATATATTTACATATAGCTGATCCACAAATGTACTGACTTTAAACCTCTAGAGAATCCCTTTCTAGAAATGAAACTTCCCTTATGTTGTAAAGCCATCATTCAGATTAGTCCCTGAATGAACCTGAAAGAACAGTGACTGGCTTCATTTTGGTGCAAAATGCTCTTGCAGCTACTTGTTACAATCCTGTTAGGGACCATTAACATTTAACAAAGGAATCCAAATGCGCAGCAATTAACCGGCAGAACTATGTCTGAAGATTTGAAGTTTTTAAACAAAAACAAACTTCATTGTATATAAAGAAAAATTCAACAAAACAAGAACCACTAACTTAACACTACAGCTGATGAAGATTTATGCTATAAACTCAGTTCTACATTTTACTTCCCATCAGAGTTCCATTACCTTATGAAATCTTGATGGTTCATTCACTTTTCTTGGGACAAACCCAAAGGTATGCCCCAGTCCCCCGGAATACACTTAATTCTCCCCAATGTTCCAGCTATCCTCCAAGGTGACATTTGGTGGGGGTCCTTCCATTAGCTTTTGGCTAAGTGATCCTCCGCCTTTTCTGAACAGACTATCTCATGACTGTGGTTGCCAACAGATACCCAACTGCCTTCCTACAGCTAGCAAGCTAACTCTGCTGACTGATTTATGCCACAAAGCTCTGTGAGGGCCATTATAAATTTCTTATATTAGTCAGCACATCTTCCAGCTGCTTTTCCCTTATGAAATCCAAACTGAGATGGAGCCACATCTGCATTCCACATGATGAATATTGAAGTTAGTATTTTCTCAGCTTGAATGTCGAACCTAACTGACTATCATTTCTTATTGGCTCTCTCAATCCAGTAAGATTCAGTTCACACCAAAGCAAAGCTACAACTGTCTCTGTTCTCCCAAACTGAACTGCTTGCTGCTGTCAGCAAATACACATAGATAATTTAAACAAAAGATCCCTATACCCCCACATTCCATTTCTGGAAACATGGTATGCTTTGGGATGTCCTCGAACAGAAATGGGAATTAATTATTTTACCTTCAACACAACTCTTTGATTATGTAACCATGTGAATAATTTAGATTGCTAATGGAGTTCTAGGACTCATTCACCAGACTCTCCGAATCCATGAAGAAACCCATGTTTTCAAGTCTCCTATCAGCTTTCTTTCATCTACATCTATATACATAATTGAAATATTTTTTTGAAGTAAGTGCAAACCTTCTGGCCTCATTATGCCAAGATAGATGACACCATGGGCGCGATTCTCCACTCCCACGCTGGTTGGGAGAATCGCCTGGGCCGCCAAAATTTCCGGGGACGCCGGTCCGACGCCCTCCCGCAATTCTCCCAAGCGGCGGGAATGGCCCGGTCAGGTTTCGCGGGCGGCAGGCCGGAGAATCACCGGAGACACCGAAAATGGCGATTCTCCGGCACCCCCGCTATTCTGAGGCCCGGATGGGCCGAGCGGCCAGGCCAAAACGGCGGGTTCCCCCTGGCGCCGTCCACACCTGGCCGCTGCAGTCGTGAGCGGTGCGTGAACGCTGGGGGCGGCCTGTGGGGGGGGGGGGGGGGTGGGGCAAGGGGGGATCCTGCACCGGGCTTTACCTGAAATGTGGGGTGGCCCGCGATCGGTGCCCACCGATCGTCGGGCCGTCCTCTCTGAAGGAGGACCTCCTTCCTTCCGCGGCCCCGCAAGATCCGTCCCCCATCTTCTTGCGGGGCGGACTTAGAGAGGACGGCAATCACGCATGCGCGGATGACGCCAGTTATGCGGCGCCGGCCGCGTCATGTATGCGGCGGCGCCTTTACGCGGGCGACAAGGCCTAGCACGTGTAGATGACGCGGCCCCGATCCTGGCCCATTGTCAGGGCCTGAATCGGTCGGGACCGGGGCCGTTCCGCGCCGTCGTGAACCTCGACGGCGTTCACGACGGCACGGCCACTTCGGCGTGGGAGTGGAGAATCGCGCCCCATATTGTTTATGGTTTTCAGACTGTTAACTCTGATCTTGAAGATAAACGTAAACTACCTTGTAAGTTTAATAAACTCCAAGCTTGTTTAAATTGCATTTACATCAGAGCTATTACCAGTTTCTCAATCACAATTGTTCTTTCATCTTACATTTAGCACTTTAACTCCTAAAACTAAAAAACATATTCTAAAACATATACACCATGAGAACCAGATTTCCTCATTTCGCCTTTCCGTATGGCCTGAATTTATCAATAAACATCAATCAATATGATTAACTTTCTGTAAATAGAAACAGCAAGTTATGGATACACATTGTAGGTTACTAATGGTTAGAGTGCAGATTAGTTAAGTTTAGCATTTAGCGGTGAGATTTCCTACCCTCTTGTAAAGTTGAGGTCATCTAAAACTCTGCTGCTGTTCTTAGCTTGAACCACGTTCTGTTCCCCTATCACCTTTGTACTCATTAGCTCCTGGTCAAGCAATGCCTTCATTTTAAAATCCTCATTCTTGTTTTCAAATTCCTCCATAGTCTTGCCCCTCCCTGTCTCTGTAATCTCCTCCAGCCCCACCACCCTAATATATCTGCACTCCACTAATTCTGGCCTCTTGTGCAAGCATCCCTGATTTTAATTGCTCCATCATCAGTGGCCATGCCTTCAGCTGCCTCAGTACCACCTTCTGGAATTTCATTCCTAAACCTTTCCATTTCTCTCTCCTCATTTCAGATGCTCTTTAAAACATACCTCTTTGATTAAAACTTTTGGTCACCTGACCTAATATTGCTTTATGTGACTTGGTTTCATACTTTATAAATATAATGTGCTTTTCTTTCAGTGCAGTTCATCAAATTTGAAATTCCCAGCATTTTTCTTTCCTCTGTTAATTATTTTCTGAGTTTGAGAATTACATATTGTGTTCTTTTGTACAACAGATTACCTACCTGTTGTGCTCGTCCCTCCAGGCCCTCAGCTCTGAGAAAATATCATCTCGGGTTCTGCTGTCAATTTCTAGTGAATCATATGTGTGCTCTGGCAAGTGAGTATACTGACTGAACCAATTTCCTGCTTCATCACTTGATGCCTAAGAAAGATGAACAACAATTAATGGGTCCATCTGCAGCAATCTCATTGTTCCAACATTCATCTGCAGTTTGTACCTTTACCTTTGTACAGTATGTAGAAAGCAACGCTTTTCAAACTGTTTTCCATTTTAACACTTGAAAATTAATGCAAATCCAGATGACAATATAAACAAATCAGCAATAAATCAACTTTAGTATATAATCATTGAAATTTGCTATTATGATGTATCATCTGAATGTGAAATTCGGTAATGAACATCCTAGACCTCGAGAACTGGGCTGCTGCTGGTCACAAAATCCATGCCACCTCCGAGAAGCCGCTCTGGGAAATCTCTGATGTATTTACGTAGATTCATAGTTATGTCACATCTTGCTTGACCAGAGCTGCAATAGCCAATCAATGCGTCCAACGTGGGGAGTTCTTCTTATGAGAGGATGGGAGGTTAATATGATTTTATTCTTCGTGACCCCATCACTGTAACTTGGAAATATATTGCCATTCCTTCACTGTCACTGGGTCAAAATTCTGGAACACCATCCCTAAAAGCACTGTGGCTGTACTTAAACCACATGAACTGCATCAGTTCAAGAAGGTGCCTCACATCTGAAATGAGGAGAGAGAAGTGGAAAGATTTAGGAATGGAATTCCAGAGGTTGGTACTGAGGCAGCTTCTCAAGGGCATCGAGGGATAGGCAACAACAGGTGGCCTTGCCAGCGACACATGCCAGGACAAATAAAAAATATTAAATTCTGTGTTATGGATTGTAAAATTTGTGACATTCCTTCCAGGCTTTCTGGGCATATCGGTACCAATATAATTATTTTTCAATGCAATAATTGTGCGTACCCCCAAATCTGTGCCTACCTTTCCCATCTTATACGAACGAACACTGTTTGACAACAAGAGGGAACATTTTGCTGCACACAATCAGCTTTTGTGTTGTTTCAGCCTACCTGCTCTCTTTCTGACAACTATTTCTTCACTGCCTTCCTCTTTCCTTTCCCCTTCCTGCTTCCCCTTTCCCAATTTTTCTGCTGGTTTCTGATTCTGTTTTCTCTTGTACTCATGAGAGAAAGTCTGGAGGTTTTTTCTGCACCCTTTAGATTTCCAACTCGTGGTTCTTATTCAAAACACATTTTCCTCTCTTCCTCTTGTGTCTCGATGTCACAATGATATCTGAAGTCACATACGAGGAATGACCAAGGGTGACTTACTGGAAAACAGCCAGATGCCAACAAAACAGACTGGAGAAAGAGCCAATTCATCAGAAAGGAAGAAAATACAAGTGATATACCATCTGAGAGGTCCTAATACTAGCAGCCTGGAATCAAGGCTGATACAAAGCCAACAAACCTGGGGTTAATTTTTCCAGGAAAATAAAAGATCTCCCTGCATGGTTATAAAATACAATGGGATGTTCTCCACGATATAACATGATAAATTATACATATCACTACTAAAAAATAACTTCTATTTCTGTCGCATTTTCCCCCAACTTTGGACATCCCCAAACTCTTCTCAGCCAATTAAATAGTTTTGTGTGTGGTCACCCTTATAATGTCGCAAAAAAGGGGCAGCACAGTGGTTAGCACTGCTGCCTCACAGCTCCAGGAACGGAGCTGGGTTACAGGGATAGGGTGGAGGCTCCTCCTGTAGAGAAGGGGGCATGAAAAAGCCCTGGCATGAAGGATTAGGGGAAACCCCAAGGCATTCTACACTTATGTGAGAAATAAGAGAATGATCAGAGTGAGAGTAGGGCCGATCAGGGATAGTGGAGGGAACTTGTGCCTCGAGTCTGAGGGCATGGGAAGGCCCTAAACTAATATTTTGCTTCAGTATTCATTAGAGAGAGCGACATTGTTGCTCTTGAGAACAGTGTGAACCAGGTTAATAGGTTCAAACAGGTTGATATTAAGAAGGAGGATGTGCTGGAAATTTTGAAAACCGTCTGGATAGATCATTACCCTGGGCCACACAAGTACCCTGGGCCAGACAAGTACCCTGGGCCAGACGGGATATACCCAAGGTTACTACGGGAAGCAAGGGAGGAGATTGCTGCGCCATTGGTGATAATCTTTGCGTCCTCACTCTCCACTAGAGTAGTGCCGGATGATTGGAGGGAGGCGAATGTTGTCAGAGGGCGGTTCTTTACACAGAGAGTGGTGGGTGAGTGGAATGCACTGCCAAAATTTTTTTAGGTACTTAAGTCATTAGAAATAACACCACATCATTTAAGAAGAAGTAACCTATTGGATGTTTACAGATTCGCACGTTATCCTTTTTTCCTGTTGTGGTTACCGATTTGCAAAAGAGGATGGTAGATACGTTCATGGTAATTGCTCAGATAATCCGAGGGGGCCTGGAATATGCTTTCATCAGTAACAACAACAAGATCTTATACCATATAATACATTGCAGAAAGCAGTATGTACCTGGCCTGGCCATTTACGGCTACAAAGTTTTCTTGCTGTTAGTGGTACATTGGGGATCAATTTGATGCAATATTTTAAAGAACATTCTGAGGTCAATCTGAGCCAATTGTTTCAAGCACATTCTGAAGTAAATTCTGAATATCTTTGTACATAGTGTTATCAAAGAATCCATAGAATTCCTATAGTGCAGAAAGGAGGCCATTCGGCCCATCGGGTCGGCACCAACCTTCTGAAAGAGCACTCTACCCAGACCCACTTCTCCGCCCTATTGCCCTAACCCCATCTAAACTTTTGGACACTAAGGGGCATTTTAGCATGGCCAATCCACCTAACCTGCACATCTTTGCACTGTGAGATGAAACCGGTCACCCGGAGGAAACCCAAGCAGACACGGGCAGAATGCACAAACTCCACACAGTCACCCAAGGCTGGAATTGAACTCAGGTCCCTGGCACAGTGATGCAGCAGTTCTAACCACAGTGCCAGCCCATGGATGTTATCAGGATGTGCTTTTTCTGGCTGGATTTAAAAAATGTAAGCTGAAACCCTCGAAAGAGAATAGAAACTACCCAGATGGCCACACTACACAGCTTGCATTGCACCAAGTGGGATGGAAAGAAAAGTCACTAGACTGCCTGGAGAGTGTTAAAGACACCAGGCTGGATTTTCAGATCCTGTTGCGATGTCCGCAGGATCCGTCTAGTCTTACGACCAGAAGGACGGCGCCGCTCCCGCACCGATCCTCCGCCAGGTGGGGAGTTAGCAGCCGCGCAGCTAGAGAATGGCTGGGTCCGTGACCACGCATACGCACGGCGCGGCGGCCCCAACATGGGACCGGCTGCGTGCGGACCCGACCTGCCGAAAACTGCTCCCTGTAACCAGCCTCGCCACCCAACCAGTCCCCCCAGCCCCCGCTGAAGCTCCCCCCCCCCCCAATGGAACGGCTCCCCCCGACTGTGTCGATGCTGGACTCAGTCCGCAGCCACCATGCGAGGTCCCCGAATGGTGTGAGCACACATGAACGACTCCGTCGGGGACTCGGCCCATCGGGAGACGGCCGCAGGTGACGTTCTGAGGCCGTCCTTATGGCATACTCTCCAAGTATGCTGCTTTTGAAGGGGCGGAGCACCGCAAAAACGGCGTCGTCCCCGATTCCGGCGTAAACGGGGATTCTCCGGCCGATCGCAGCACGGTAGCATTGTGGATAGCACAATTGCTTCACAGCGCCAGGGTCCCAGGTTCGATTCCGGCTTGGGTCTCTGTCTGTGCGGAGTCTGCACATCCTCCCCGTGTGTGCGTGGGTTTCCTCCGGGTGCTCCGGTTTCCTCCCACAGTCCAAAGATGTGCAGGTTAGGTGGATTGGCCATGGTAAATTGCCCTTAGTGTCCAAAATTGCCCTTAGTGTTGGGTGGGGTTTACTGGGGTATGGGGATAGGGTGGAGGTGTTGACCTTGGGAAGGGCGCTCTTTCCAAGAGCCGGTGCAGACTCGATGGGCCGAATGGCCTCCTTCAGCACTGTAAATTCTATGAATCGCGATTTCGGTGTTGGCGATCGGAGAATCCAGCCCAAAATCTCCTGCTGGCTTTACATTATTCAGAAACCTTGCAAATGTTTCTGAGGTGAGGCATCTAAAACAATGACTGCAGCAGACATGGACCAATAGAATTTCTCTGGAATATCGTCAGCAGGATACTTTAAGGGACGTTTTCACCAAGCAGGAAAGAGATCAAGAGTATGTTATACTTAAATAGGTTGTTGAATCTGTTTGCCCTCTCTCTCTCAAACGTATTGTGCCTGGATTTGCAAAGTAAATGTGAAGGAAAATCTACTGCAAATCATGATCTCTTTGGAATAAAACTTGGAAATCTGCTCCATACAACCACACCCAGGAAGACAACTGAACAAAGGGGCCACAATGTGGAATCAGTGCATCAAGGCCAACCAAAGAACAGCTAATACTACCTGGCCAGCCAACTGAGCTAAAGGCCATACACCCCCTCACACAAAAAAAAGCTGGTCAAGGTATCAAGTTATGGAATGACACTTCCATATGCACTGATGATGGGAAAGGAACTGAAGAGAATTGATTTGAGGGACCGACAGGAGATTTTGAAAGATAATGGAGAGGCAAAGAGAACCCTCACAATTGGAGATTTGTAACTGAGGAAGTATATCCAGGCTGCTGTGGAATCCTGAACTTGCTTCAAAAAGACTGACTTGGGCAACAGGTGTAGCATTTGCTGGAGGATGTTTCTATAAAGCAGACACAATTCACACATCAGCGATACACAGCACAACCTCATGTCAGACTTATTCCAAATACTGTCAATAAAACTTACGCCTTGCTTCTTCCTCCGAGCTCGAAGTGCCGTGACAGGATTTCCACAGAAAATGCTGCCGGCACCTGGAAAGATAAGAAAACATTCAGGTGATGAAGCTGTTATTTTTGAATATATATTTATGAAATGATGATATTGGTAGAACTGACTTGTACCAATGTTTAAATAATTCAAAGCTCTTCCTTCTGACACCTCTCACTCACTACCTCTTCTTGAATATTCCCAGATACCCCCTCAATTTGCTAACCATCTCCCTAGTTAGCTTGATCTAAACGTTCCCCATACCATCCGTAGAAATCAGTTAATTCTAAACTGTCTGCTCACTTCTCCTCTGACAGGGGCTCATGCCCCTGTCCCTGGCTCTTGTGATTGTGCCTGGAAGGCTCTTGCTGGTTCCAAATTTACTGAGGTTTGCACCATCAGTGGAGCACACCTCATTTGCATGGAGCTGGTGGCAGTCTGTGACTCGAGGGGTGCATCTCCACATTAAGCCAGGGATTTCTCCTTTCCATCTCCCCCTCAGCCCATTCAGTAAAGAGTCTGATGCAAATTGATCTGTGGCTCCCTGGTATTGTTGGCCTTGCTGACTGACAGCCTTACTGGCGTGGCCTATTCTCCCAATACCCCTTGCAGTTGACAGTTGCAAGGCAGATTGATACTTTTTCTGTACATTTTTGAACAACAAAAATGGTGCACAATGGCACATTCCAAAGCCCAGGACTAAGTGCTGAGGGATGCACTAAAGCTAGGGGCAGCCGTCACTGAGGTGCAATAGGAAATGGTCACAGTCTAAGATCTTTCAGCCATAGTGAACTGAGGGGAGTGGAATTGTATAGAACCTCCTCGGGCTGTATAACTCAATTTGAATGTATGCAGTGAATATTACATGTATCACAATTGTATGGAACAACCTCAGAGTGATACTTGATCAATGCAGAACTTAAATATCTTGGCACCATTTATAATGACCATTTTAAAATGCCTGTAATGTTTCTTTGCCTGTATTGAAACACCTCAAAGTGCAACATGATGTATGCACATAAAAACATGAATATTATTGCACTTTGTGTGATGGCCATTTTGAAATGTTTGTAATGTTCTATCAGATATTTAACGAATAAAGTATATTTTTGCAAAAAAAAATGTAAAAACCTTTAGCCATGATTTTAGTGTTGAGAGATCAGAAGAACCTACCATTAACTCGCACTCAGTCATCTTTTATAAGTTACTTTGATGCAACGGAAACACCAACGTAAAATAACTTGATAATGCAGCTTCACCCATATGAACACCCACTTTTTGAACAAAGTTTTGTGTGTATCATATATTGATATAATCCGCTTCACATTTATTTCTAGTCTTGGATTAATTTTCTTTTAAATCAAAAAAGCCAAGCTAATTCAGAATTCTCTGCACTTTTGAGGTCAAATTATTTAGGATTTGTTTTTTCTTTTCCAAGGACGTCAGTTTTTTCACCATTATAGGCATTCGGTGGATTTGGCAGATGATGTTTCTGGATGCTCGCGATGCATTTGTCATATTTTACTTCATAACATCAAATGCATTAACAGTGAATGCTTATATTCAAGATATTAAAGGAATAGATAGGGTAGAGAGAGATAAATTCTTTCTGATGGTTGTGGAGTCTAGGGCTAGGGCATACAGTGTAAAAAATTAGAGCCAGACCTTTCAGGGTATATGTCTGCGCACAAAGAGTGGTGAGGTTAGGAACTTCCTTCAGCCAACAGCAATTAATGCCAGAAGAATTGTACACTTTAAATCTTGAGATTGATGGATTTTTGTTATTCAAAGGTATGAAGGGATATGAGGAAAAGCTGGGTATTCGGAGTTAGATCCCAGGTCTGCCATTATCTCATGGGGTTAAATGGCAACTCCTGCTCCTATGTTCCCACATAATTGAAAAGAGCAGAAAATGCTGAAAGGTGCAAAGGACATCAGCATTATTGAACAATTCCACATATAAGGGGCCCATTCAACACATTGTTTGATTGATTGATTTATTATCACATGTACTGAAGTACAGCGAAAAGTATTTTTCTGCGGCCAAGGGAACGTACACAGTACATACACAGTAGACAAAAAGAATAATCAACAAAGTACATGACAAATAAGTAATTGGTTACAGTGTGGAACAAAGGCCAATAAAGCATTTACATGAGCAAGATCAGTGTAGGGCATCATGCCATTGTGCCTGTGAAAGAGCTGTTCAATTAGTCCTATTCCTCTACTCTTTCCCTTAGCATTGTAAATTAAAATTTTCAATTATTTATCTAATTTTTTTTGGAAATTACGATTGAATCTGCTTTTGCCAATCTTTTTGTCAGCATATTCCAAAACACAACAACTCGCCATGTCGAAGAATATCATTGCACTACTTCAAAAAGGATTAATTATAGAAAGAACTGACGTTTCACTACCATGTGTTAGGTCGCTCGCGCCATCATGAAGTCTGGCATCAGGAATTCCTTTCCTTAAGGCGCCAACAGTAGACCCCATGGAGAGTCTCCCAGCACTGTGTGGTCGCTGGGAAGTTGATGCCTTTCGAGATGTGCAATTCTTGTGCTTTCGGGAAGCTGGTCTTCCAGTAGCTGCACTATCATCTGTATTTTTAAAAAAAAGTTTACTTTAGAGAGGACTATCAACACATATCTAAAAAAAAGATAGTAAAGATTTGCATATATTTCTGCATGGACTATTGCAATCAAATATATTGAATAAAATCGTTAACTAGAGAGTTTAAAGCAGGCTTGTCCAACCCACGGCCCATGGGCCGCATTCGACCCATGAAGTCCGTCCATGTAGCCCCCGGAGCCATTTTTCAAAATATTGGTCAAACAGGTAAGTTGGAGTGGAAGATTCTGAAAGGAGCTGCTTCTCTAATCACAGGGCACTCCCCTCCCACATTTGCTGCCTATAGATTCATGGAATCTTTCAGAAGCAAATGCAGGAGACAAACTGTCTGCGATTGGAGGAGCAGAGAACACCAGTAGCAGTGGTTTGCTGGGGAGAAAGAGGTTTTATTTCGGGCAGGGTGAGGGGATGAACAATAGAAAGAGGAGAGAAGGTGAGAGAATGAGAGCGAGAGACAGACAGACACACACAGTTTGTGTGAATCTCCAAGGAGAGGCGACAAGGACCCCAGGAAGGAGACCCTCTCTGCGAGGAGTGAGATGCTGTGGAGCAGGGGTCAGAGGATGAGGGTGTGGGAAAGGTAGGCCAGCATTTGTGATAGGTTGAGTGAGTTTGTGAGTGTGGGAGATTGAGAATGAGAGTGTGTGTGTGTTTGTGTGAGGGTGAGTGTGTGGGAGTGAGGTATTTAAAGTGATATTTAAAGATATATAACTGCAATTCGCATACCACTATAACTGGTCCACAATGCACGCCATCTCCCTGGCCCTACCCTCATCCCTGGGGCATCTCGACAACAAGGACTCCTACATCAGACTCCTATTCATTGACGACCGTTCCGCCTTCAACACCATAATCCCGTGCAAGCTCATGTTAAAACTCCAAAACCTAGGACTTGGCTCCTCCCTCTGCAACTGGATCCTCAACTTCCTGACCCACAACCTCAATCAGTAAGGATAAACAACACCTCCTCCACGATAGTCCTCGATGCCAGGGCCCCGCAAGGCTGCGTGCTTGCAGACTTAGCCCCCTACTGTACTCCCTATACACTCAAGTGTGGGGCAAAATTTGGCTCCAACTTCATCTACAAGTTTGCTGATGACGCAACCGTAGTGGGTCGTATCTTGAACAATGATGAGCCAGAGTACGGGAGGGAAAATGAGAACCTAGTGGAGTGGTGTAACGACAACAATCTCTCCCTCAACATCAGCAAAACTAAAGACCATGTCATTGCCTTCAGGAAGCAAAGTACTGTACACACCCCTGTCTGCATCAATGGTGCCGAGGTGGAGATGGTTGACAGCTTCAAATTCCTAGGTGTGCACATCGCCAACAATCTGCCCTGGTCCACCCATGTCAATGTTACGACCAAGAAAGCACAACAGAGCCTACACTCCCTCGGGAATTGAAGGAAATTCAGCATGTCCACATTGACTCTTACCAATTTGTACATATGCACCATAGAAAGTATCCTATCTGGCTGCATCACCTGGTATGGCAACTGCCCGGCCCATGACTGTAAGAAACTACAAACAATCATGAACACAGCCTGGTCCATCACCCGAAACCGCTTTCTATCCATTGACTCTGTCTACACCTCATGCTGCCTTGGGAAAGCGGGCATCATAATCAAAGACCCTTCCCACCTGGGTTATTCTCTCTTCCAAAAAGTTTCATCGGGCAGGAGATACAAATGTCTGAGAACACGCACTAACAGGTTCAAAAACAGCTTCTTCCCTGATGTTACCAGTCTCCTGAGTGACCTTCTTGTGGACTGAACTGATCTCTTCACACATCTTCTCTACTGAGTAGTACTACACTCCGCATGCTCACCCGATGCCTGTGTAATCATGCATGTCCTGTGGTTTTTCATGTATGGAACAATCTGTCTGGGCTGTACAATACTTTTCACTGTACCTCAGTTCACGTGACAACAAATCACATTTAATTCAAATTCAATTCAAATGTGGGAGGGAGAGATTAAGTGCATGTGTTTGTGTACATGGGATGAGAGAGTGAGTGCGTGTGTGTGTATTGGAGTGAGAGAGTTTGCATATGTGTGATGGGGAAGTGAGAGAATAAGTGAGTGCGTACATGTGAGAGTGAGTGTGTGTATGTGTGGGTGTAAGCGGAGTGTGCAAGTAGGAGTGTGAGATTGAGTGTGTGGGAGTGAGATATTGAATGTGTAGGAGGGAGAGATTGAATGTGTGGGAGGGAAAGAGCAAGGGAGTGAGCAATTGTGTGTGTGTGTGTGGAGGGGAGTGGGTGAGAGCGTATGTCTGCAGGAGTGAGAATGCATCTGTGTGGGAGTGAGAGTGAGTGTGTGTGAATATGTGGGAGAGATTATGTTTTCACAGGGCTTTTCACCGTAACTTCATTTGAAGCCGACTTGTGACAATAAGCGATTTTCATTTCATTTCATTCCATTTCATTTTCATTTTTCATTTCATTTCATTTTTCATTCATGTGGGGGAGTGACAAGTGAGCATCTGCATGTGGGAGAGTGAGTGTGTGCGTGTGGCAGTGAGAGAGTGAGTGGGAGAGAGAGATAGTGAGCGCGATCTACCAGCCACATCGTGTCCCCCCGGAACTGCGACATGGCCAGTAGATGCCGGGTGAGGCCTCCCGCAAGCTTCCCCGGCAGCCACAACGCTTCGTGGGATCTACCCAAGATCCCGGAGGTGGCATTCCAGAAGCCCGTCCAAAATGGGCGGGACCAAGCTGTGCTCGCTTATGTAGGCTTTAAACCTACTTAAGCGTACTCACCTGGGATCCACCGGACATCCGACATCTAACGCCCTCGCCAGGGAGTCCCCAGCCGGGCGCCATTCAGTACTGGTCCACACAAATATGGACCAGGTGGAACGGCACCAGGGGTGGTCTCCCGGGCCATCGGAGGCCCCTCGGTGGCTAGGCATAGTGCAGGGTGGCCACCTGGCTCTCCCCCGGGACTCGGCACCTTGGCATTGCCACCCTGGCACTGCCAAGGTGCCCAGGTGGCACTGCAAAGTCAGCAGGAACACTACCCGGGTGCCAGTGCCTGGTTTTCCAGATGCCAGGGTGGTACTGCCAAGGATTAAGGCCTGAGAGGGGCCATGCCTATGAAAGGAGGGTGGAAGGTGGGGTATGAAGGGTGGGGAGGTACACGATGGGTATAAAGGGGCCTCCGGAAGGTTGGGATTTGAAGTGCGGGGTCCTAGAAGGGGGGGTGAAAAGGGGCATGGGAATAGCTGGAAAGGGGGGGGGGGGACACTCAGTGACCCCATAGCGGGGTATCTTTCACTTGGGGGGTAAGGGGTACTGCCAATTTGTGTGGGGGATGACATTGTCCGTGGGTGGGGAGACCCACAGGCTCACTTAGAGATCAGGGCATCCTTTCAAAATGGCGGCCCGATCTCTGAGGAACCGGTCTGGCCGAAGTTCAGCTCCCCAGTGATGAAAATAATAGATGAAAATAAGTGTGGGCTAAACTGGTGAGAAATTCCGCAGGGCCCCAAAAAGTGATGAAGTGTGGTTAGATAGCGATGGGGAACTCACCAACAGAGCCGGCGGGAAACCCCCAGCAAAACGTGCCACTGAAATCTTTCCGTTAGATCTCGCCAATTGGGTGTGACATATATGTGAGAGAGAGTGGGAGAGAGAGTGACATAGTGGGCTGGATTCTCCGATTCTGCGGCTAAGTGCCGACACCAGCGTAGGAACTGTGGCGTTCTACGATGCCATAATCAGCGCTGGCCGAAATTGGAACTGACCTGCCAAATAGTGCCCCCCTGGGCACCCCCTCGCCACCCCGGTCCACCCCCCACCATCCCCCAGAGAGCACAAGTGAACCGTGCCGTCATGAACTCAGGGACGGAGTATCTGGGGAGGGCCTGCAGGTAACATCCTGAGGCCATCCCAACTGTGAGCGGTGTACTCCCTGATGACGCTGTTTTGGAGGGGGGATCATCCGTAAATAAGTGTCACCCCGATTCAGTCATAAAAAAGGATTCTCCGCCCGGTCGCCAATTACAAAATCCGCATCGTCAAGCGGAGAAACCCGCCCAGTGTGTGTGAGAGAGAAAGAGTGTATGAGAGAGAGAGTGTGAGAGTAGTGAAAGTAAGTGAGTTTCAGGGTTTGCACTCACGCTCACCAGCACACACTAACATGCTCACACCTACACACAGTGGGTGAGGCTGTGATTGAACACTCTGAAACTAGCATATTCATTGACCCTCTCAAACTCTGGTCATTTTTATTAATTAGTCTGTTTTTAACGTAACAATTTATTGCTTTGACATTGCTTTACTTTTGCTTTCAAGTTTTATTTTTTTTATTACAACTTTAAAAAAATTCAGTTTAATGTTGTGCCAAACATTGGACGCGATTCTCCGGAAAAATTTCTAAGTTCATTTGTGGCAGGTTTATCAGAGAGTTTCCCGCAGGCCCTGCTGGTGAGTTCCCCACCGCTATTCAATGACACTTAGTCATTTTTGGGGGCCTTGGGGAGTTTCTCACTGGTTTAGCCCACACGTAGAATTTTGTTTTAGCACTGGGGAGCTGAACTCTGAGATAGGGTTGCCATTTTGAAAAGGTTCCCCGATCTCGAAGTGAGCTTGGGGGTCCCCCACAACCCCACCCATGGGCAATGTCACCCCCCCACACACATGGGCACTACCCCACACCACCCAAGTAAGGACACCCCGCAATGGGGTCCTACCCTCCTCCCCCTCTTCAAGCCCCCTTGGGATCCTGGCACTCGCTCCCTTCCCTTGCACTGTCACCCTGGCACTGCTCCTGCCAGCTTGGCTGTGCCATCCGGGCACCTTGGCAGTGCCAGGATGGCAGTGCCAAGGTTCCAGCTGGGCTTGCCAAGGTGCCACGTTCCAAGGGGGCCACCCTGCACTGGCCTTGTCCGCCCAAGCGTCTCCGATGGTCCGTGAGACCCCCCCCCCCGCAATTCTCTCACATATATGTCACACCCAAATGTCAAACCAGCCTGCAATTCCACCTGGTCCATGTTTTTTTGGCCAGTGCTAAATGGCACCCGGCTGCAGCCTCGCTGGGGAGGCCGTAGAATTGAGGTAGGCTGGTGGATGCTGGGTAAGTTCACTGAAGCCAGTTTAAAACCAGCTTCGGCACGCGCCATTTGGCCTCGCCCTGTGGGTGAGATTCGGACTCTGACGCTTTGCGGGACTTGGGTGAATCCGGTAAGGCATGAATACTGTCGGGAAGCCCACGAGAGGGCTCTCACGATATTCACCGGCCGCATTGCGCTCAAGGGAGACTGCCACGCAGCCGGTGGATCGTACCCATTATCTTTCCAAAATGTTCTCATTGATACCTTGAGTGAGAATAAAATGGAAATATATTCCCACACGTGAAAAGGTTGGACAAGCCGAGTCCAAAGTCAGATCCTGCGATAAGACACTAGAAAAATTCCTTTTAATAACCATATTTCACGGGTGCTTTTAATAATTGCTTGTGAGTTATTCCACAGACCTAGGTTTTCAAGATCCTCAGCAGAGATGCCATCCTTAATGGCTTCCTTCACAATTAGCCAATCCTTATTGACGCTACAGTTAGATTGAATGCAGGCCTCACTCACAGGAATGTCGTCCAAATACTTCAAGTGTGGGATTAACTTTTTAACCATCTCCCTGTAGTTACAATTTGAATCCTGGAATGGGGAGGTAGAAAAAAGAAAACAATTACAACTATTTTTATTGCAATTAACGAATATTGCCAAGATAAAATTCTAAATGGTCGGAGAAATTTGCATATGACTTCCGGTGGCGGCCATGGTGTGGATGGTCGCACATTTGGCAGCTCCCACTCGAGGCTGTTTTTTTTCAGACCTTTACCCCGTTCGGAGGATGGATGTGTGGCTGCAAATGGTATAGGGCTGGCCAGAGGGAAGTCTGACTCTGCTGGTGGGACTAGTGGATGGATCCACAGACCAGAAGTGGGTCAAGAAGAAGGGAGCAGCTGGAGCAGGAGAATCTTGGTGCACCACAGCTTAAGATGGTGGAGGGTGCAGGGCCTGCGCTGCCTACCCAATGGTCAATGAATCAACTGGTGGACTTCCTAAACGAGAAGTTCAGCCAGCAGAGGAGAGAGGCCCATGAGGACCTAGCCAAAACTGTAGATCTGCTGAAGTCGGAATCGATTGCATGGTGCAGAGGCTGGAGACTCAGGGCTAAGCTATCCGGAATGTGGAGGAGGTGGTGGGGGAGCACGAGGAGCAGTTAGTTTCGATGGCAGCCAAGGTGGGAGTAATGCGAGATACCCAGAAGTGGCTACAGGAGAAGGTAGAGGACCTTGAGAACCGCTCCTGGAAGCAGAACTTGAGAATTGTAAGGATGCCTGAAGGCATTGAGGGAGCGGACACTGCCACATATGTGACCAGAATGCTGGAAAAGCTCTTGGGAGAGGGGGCCTTTGACCGGCCCTTGAGGACGACCGATGGCACAGGGTGCTGATGAGAAGGCCGTAGGCGAACAAGCTGCTGAGGGAAATGGTGGTTAGTCTGCACCGGTTCCTAGATAAGGAAAAAATTCTGAGATGGGTGAGGCAGGTGAGGAGATGCCCCTGAGAGGGGGGTGAGCTGCGAGTGTATCAAGACCTGGGCCTGGGTCTGGCGAAGAGGCGGGCCGGGTTTAATCGGGTGATGGCTGCCCTCTTTAAAACGGGGGTGAAGTTCGGGATGTTGTACTCGGCTCGCCTCTGGGTGACCTTTAACAGAGAGCACTATTCTTGGAACACCAGAGGAGGCGATGGATTTTTGAGAGACAATGGACTGGCAGGTGAAGGAGGACATTGAACTGCGGAGGAGGGGTGTGGAGATGAATGTTGTTTCTTTTTTCCTGTATTTTGATCATCCCTGTATCTTTTGTTCTGTTGGTGATTGGGGAACTTTTCTCCTCTAAGAAGTCTCGATGCGATGAGGGGGTGAGAGCACCTTTTGTGCTTTTGGGTTTTCTTTCTCTTTTGTTTTTTCTTGTTGCGCTGTTGGTTGCGAGGTGTGTGAGCGGGGTGGGGGAGAATCAGTGTGGGGGTTAGGAGGTTTAGGCACCTTGGGCGGGGGCTGCCCGCCTAGCTGGGCAGGCTAGTTAATGGGAGCGCAGTGGGGGGTGAGCAGGTGGTGAGTGAAGTAGAGGGGGATGGGGTTGTTGTTTTGTTTAGGGGAATGGGGAGGAGGGAGTGGGGCTGCTGACAAAGGTGTTGTTGCTCTGGCGTTATATGGGAGGGAATGATGACAGTGGACATCCGGGGGTGGGCCTGAAGGGTCGCATGGCACGGACGGGGGGCTGGCCTAAGAAGTGGTATGGCTGATCGGCGGCGGGAGGCCCTGCGACCAAGCTGGTCACATGGAACATGAGGGGGCTGAATGGGAGGTCAAACATTCACGTATTTTCACGCATCTGAGGTGTTTGGAGGCCTTTTTACAAGAGACATATTTGAAGATCGGGGGACCAGACAAGACTTAAGGAAAGGGTGGGTAGGCATGTTTTCCATTTGGGTTAGATATGAAGACGTGTGGGGTGGCGGTGCTGCTCAATAAACGTGTGGCGTTTGAGGTGGGGATTATAATAGCGGATTTGCAGGGGGGGGTTTCGTGATAGTAAGTGGGAAATTGGAGGGGATGCCAGCAGTCCTGGTAAATGTTTATGCTCCAAACTGAGACGACGTGGAGTTTATGAAGCAAGTATTGAGAAAGTTCTCAGACCTGTACTTGCACCGACTGATTATGGGTGGGGACTTTAACACGGTCATTGATCCGGCATCGGACCGGTGGAGCCGAGGTCGGAAACAGTATCGGCGGTGGCGAAGGAGCTGAAGGGGTTTATGGAGCGCATGGGGGGAATGGACCCATGGAGGTTTGGGGCTGAGAATGAAGGTGTTTTCATACTTCTCCCATGTGCACAGGATTTACTCGTGGATCAATTTTTTGTGGTGGGTAAGTCGTTGCTGGCGGGGCTGGTGGACTCAGGATACTCGGCGATCGTGGTCTCGGACCACGCGCCGCATTAGGTGGACTTGAGTGGATTGGGGGGGGGGGGGGGGGGTGGCGCCTGCAGTGGAGGCTGGGTGTAGGATTACTAGCGGAGGAGATGTGTGAGTGGGTGAGGGCCGCCATCCAGGGGTACATGGAACTAAAGACCTTGGGTAGGGTGCTCTCTCCAGGAGACGGTGCGGACCCGATGGGCCGAATGGCCTCCTTCTGCACTGTAAATTCTATGATTTTTAAAAAATATATATATTTTATTGAAATTTTTTTTTTCCCTGAGCAACATTTTTCCCGCTTACAAAACAAACGAAACGATAAAAATAACAAAACAGAAATTTTTTAACTTTTTAACAATAATAATAATATACAAGTAACAAAACCTCGTACTCTATTGACCTATACTCAACTAAGCCTCCTCCCCCCCCCCCCTCCCCTCCCCCCCTGGGTTGCTGCTGCTGGTTATCTATCTTCCCTCTAACGTTCCCCTAGGTAGTCGAGAAATGGCTGCCACCGCCTGGTGAACCCTTGAGCCGATCCTCTCAGGGCAAACTTTATCTGCTCCAGTTTAATAAACCCCGCCATATCGTTTACCCAGGCCTCCAGTCCGGGGGGTTTCGCCTCCTTCCACATGAGTAGGATCCTGCGCCGGGCTACGAGGGACGCAAAGGCCACGACATCGGCCTCTTTCGCCTCCTGCACTCCTGGCTCTTCCGCAGCTCCAAATAGAGCTACCCCCAGCCTGGTTTGACCCGGGCCTTCACCACCTGCGAAATCACTCCCGTCACTCCCTTCCAATACCCTTCCAGTGCCGGGCACGCCCAAAACATATGTGCGTGGTTTTCCGGGCTCCCGCCACACCTCCCACATTTGTCCTCCACTCCAAAGAACCTGCTCAATCTTGCCCCCGTTATGTGTGCTCTATGTAGCACCTTAAATTGAATCAGGCTAAGCCTGGCGCATGAGGAAGAGGAATTTACCCTGCTTAGGGCATCAGCCCACATACCCTCCTCTATCTCCTCCCCTAATTCTTCTTCCCACTTTCTTTTTAGTTCGCCCACCGACTCCTCCCCCTCTTCCCTCATCTCTCTATAAATCTCTGACACCTTGCCCTCACACCTTGCCGTCACCAGCGCCTCTAGGCTCGTCCCTTTACAGGACCTTCTCTCCAGCCTTTTCCACGCCGCTCCCTCACCCTCCATCATCCATCTACGTATCATTACCACATTGGCGGCCCAATAATAATCTCCCAAGTTCGGTAGTGCCAGTCCTCCTCTGTCCCTACTGCACTGAAGGAACCCCCTCCTTACTCTCGGAACTCTCCCTGCCCACACGAAGCTCGTAATGCTCCTATCTATTTTATTAAAAAAGGTCCTGGTGATTAAAATAGGGAGACATTGAAATACAAATAAGAACCTCGGGAGGACCATCATCTTAATTGCTTGCACCCTGCCCGCCAGCGATAAAGGCTGCATGTCCCACCTCTTAAAGTCCTCCTCCATTTGTTCTACCAGCCGTGTCAGATTAAGTCTGTGCAAGGTTCCCCAGCTCCTAGCGATCTGAATCCCCAAGTATCGGAAGTTTCTTTCCACTTTCCTTAGCGGTAAGCCTTCTATCTCTCTACTCTGGTCCCCTGGATGTATCACATATAATTCACTCTTCCCCATGTTTAACCTATACCCCGAAAATTCCCCGAACCTCCTCAAAATTCGCATAACCTCTATCATGCCCCCCGCTGGGTCCGACACGTATAGCAATCGGTCATCCGCGTATAACGAGACTCGGTGTTCTTCTCCCCCTCTAGTCACCCCTCTCCATTTCCTGGAGTCTCTCAACGCCATAGCCAAAGGTTCAATTGCCAACGCAAACAACAATGGAGACAGCTGGCATCCCTGTCTTGTTCCCCTATATAACCGGAAATACTCCGATTTATGTCGATCTGTAACTACGCTTGCCGTTGGTGCCCCATAAAGTAGTCTAACCCAGCGAATAAACCCGTTCCCAAACCCAAACCTCCTTAACACTTCCCATAAATACTCCCACTCCACCCTATCACATGCCTTCTCTGCGTCCATTGCCGCCACTATCTCTGCCTCCCCCTCCACTCTGAGGGCATCATTATCACCCCTAATAGCCGTCGCACGTTAACATTCAATTGTCTCCCTTTTACGAACCCTGTCTGGTCTTCGTGCACCACCCCTGGGACACAGTCCTCTATCCTCGATGCCAGCACCTTTGCTAGCAGTTTGGCGTCCACGTTCAATCGTGAAATAGGTCTATAAGACCCACACTGCATCGGATCTTTGTCCCTCTTCAAAATTAGTGATATCGTCGCCTCCGACATTGTCGGGGGTAGTGTCCCCCTTCCCTGGCCTCATTGAACGTCCTCGCCAACAACGGGGCCAACAAAGTCCACATATTTTCTGTAGAATTCCACCGGGAACCCGTCCGGCCCCGGGGCCTTCCCTGCTTGCATGCTTCCCAGTCCCTTAATAACCTCGCCTACCTCAAATCGGCGCCCCCAGGCCTGCCACCGCCTGCTCCTCCACTTTTGGGAACCTCAATTGGTCCAGGAACTGCCGCATCCCCCTCCTCTCCCTCTGGGGGCTGAGACCTATACAGTTCTTCATAAAAGGTCTTAAACACCTCATTTATCTTTTCCTGCCCTTCGCACGGTGTCTCCCCTTTCATCCCTAATTCCTCCTATCTCCCTCGCTGCTGCCCTCTTTCCGCAGTTGGTGCGCCAACAGGCGACTAGCCTTTTCCCCATATTCATACCTCCTCCCCTGTGCCTTCCTCCACTACCTCCGCCTTTCTGGTGGTCAGAAGGTCAAACTCGGTCTGGAGTGGTCTCCTCTCCCTGTACAGCTCCTCCTCCGGGGTCTCTGCAAATTCCCTGTCCACCCTTAAAATCTCCCCCAGTAATCTATCCCTTTCCTTGGCCTCTGTTTTCCTTTTGTGGGCCCCAATAGAAATCAGCTCTCCTCTGACCACCGCTTTTAGTGCTTCCCAGACCACTCCCACAGGGACCTCGCCGTCGTCATTTACCTCCAGATATCTCTCGATACACCCCCTCACTCTTGCACACACTCCCTCATCTGCCATCAGTCCCACATCTAATCGCCAGAGTGTTCTCTGCTCCCTGTCCTCTCCTACTTCCAGGTCCACCCAATGTGGGGCATGATCCGAAACCGCTATGGCTGAGTATTCAGCTGCTTGCACCCTAGAGATCAACGACCTTCCTAAAACAAAAAAAATCTATCCGGGAGTACACTTTATGGACGTGGGAGAAGAAGGAATACTCCCTAGCCCTGGGTCTAAGAAATCGCCATGGATCCATTCCCCCCATTTGGTCCATAAACCCCTTAAGTACCTTGGCCGCTGCCGGCCTTCTCCCAGTCCTTGAGCTGGATCTATCTAGTACCGGGTCCAGCACCGTATTGAAGTCCCCTCCTAAAATCAAATTTCCTGCCTCCAGGTCCGGAATACGCCCCAGCATCCGTCTCATGAACCCCGCATCGTCCCAATTTGGGGCATACACATTAGCCAACACGACCTCCATTCCCTCCAGCCTACCACTCACCATTACATATCTACCTCCACTATCTGCTACGATGGTCTTTGCTTCAAATGTTACCTGTTTCCCCACCAAAATGGCCACCCCTCTGTTCTTTGCGTCCAGTCCTGAGTGGAACACCTGTCCCACCCATCCTTTCCTTAGCCTAACTTGGTCCGCCACCTTAGGTGCGTCTCTTGGAGCATAACCCCGTCTGCCCTTAGTCCTTTCAAATGCGCGAGCGCTCGGGCCCTTTTTATCGGTCCATTCAGGCCTCTCACGTTCCACGTGATCAGCCTCACTGGGGGGCTACCTGCCCCCCTCCCGTGTTGACTAGCCATTACCTTCTCTAGGCCAGTCCCATATCCCGCCTCCGCGCTCCCGCTCGCTCCCCCAGCGTCGCATTCCGCCCCCGACCACCCTCTCTTTAGCCATTTCCTTTTGGATTTCCGCAGCAGCAACCCAGTTGTCGTCCCCCCCCCCCCCCCCCGCCCCCCCCCCCCCCCCCCGCTAGATCCCTATCTAGCTTGATTGCTCCCCCCATATCACTTCCGTAAGTCAGCTGACTTCAACTGACCCCGGCTACTCCTGCTCGCTC
The DNA here is from genome assembly GCF_047496885.1 of Scyliorhinus torazame. Taxonomy (NCBI): domain Eukaryota; kingdom Metazoa; phylum Chordata; class Chondrichthyes; order Carcharhiniformes; family Scyliorhinidae; genus Scyliorhinus; species Scyliorhinus torazame. The sequence goes on from NC_092716.1 coordinate 187,521,669, forward strand.
CTCGACCCCCCCGGTGTGAGGGAACTCCCATCCGCCTTGCGCCTGTTTTCCCGCCTTATTCTTCCTGGCGCGGGGAACATCCCTTTACCTGACCCGCCTCTTATGGCGCAGCTCCCTTTCCCCTCCCCCTCTCCTTCCCCATTCTCCGACTATGTCCCGCCTCTCCCCCCTCACCAGCGCCCACATTTCCCCAGTGTCCCCCCCACTTCCCTGTTTACTTCTCGATTAACTTTCACCATCCCATTAACAAAAACAATAATAATAACAATAACAGTTCCCTGCAGTATCAGTCCCTCAGTTCCGGTCCAGTTTCTCTTCATTGATGAAGGACCATGCTTCCTCCGCCGTCTCAAAATAATAGTGTCTCTCCTGATGCGTGATCCATAGTCTTGCCGGCTGCAGCATCCCAAACTTCACCTTCCTTTGTGCAAAACCTCTTTGGCTCGGTTGAAGCTCGCCCTCCTTCTCGCCACCTCTGCACTCCAATCCTGGTAGATCCGTACCACAGCATTCTCCCATCTGCTACTCCGCACCTTTTTAGCCCATCTCAGGACCTCTTCTCTGTCCTTAAGGCGGTAGAATCGCACGATTATCGCCCTCGGTGGTTCTCCCGCTTTTGGTCTTCTCGCCGGGATCCGATTTGCCCACTCCACCTCCATGGGGCCCGCAGGGGCCTCAGCACCCATCAGTGAGCTCAGCATCTTACTGCGTACGCTCCACAGTCCACTCCTTCCACACCCTCCGGGAGACCTAGTATCCTAAGGTTCTTCCTTCGCGCTCCATTTTCAAGGGCCTCAATCCTGTCAGCACACTTTTTATGAAGTGCCTCGTGCGTCTGAGTCTTGACCGCCAGGCCCAGGACCTCGTCCTCAATACCTGACACCTTCTGCTCCACCACGCGAAGTTCAGTCTCCTGGGTCTTTAAAGTCTCCTTAAGCCCCTCAATTGCCTGTAACAACGGGGTCCATTACCTCCTTCTTCAGCAGGTCCACGCACCGTCTCACAACCTCGTCCTGCTCAGGCCCCCATGTCACCTGCGATCCCTCCGCCACCATTTTGTTCCACTCCCTCTGACCTTCTGATTGCAGATTCTTCGGGCTGCAGCCGCCGCCGCCGGTTTTTCCTTCCGTCGTTCGGGGGGGACTCCCTTCCCTCGCGCCTCGCACCGGGTTTTTCGGCCGGCAAAGTCCCCATTGGGGCTCTTAAAAGAGCCCGAAGTTCCGTCGGAGCTGGAGCCACCGAAAACGTGCGGCTAGCTCATCCCTGCCGCAACCGGAAGCGTAAATTCTATGATAAACGACACAGGTGAGATCTTGGCCACCATGCTGTGGGAGGAACTCAAGGCAGTGATTAGGGAGGAGTTTTAGATTGATTCGGGCGTACAGGGAGAAGAAGGAGCGAGCCGAGATGGCATTGGTTGGTGGATGAAAGTTTGCGGGTGGATAGGAGATACGCGGACGCCCCGGAGGCAGGATTGTTGAAGGAGAGGCAGAAGCTCCAGATGGAGTTTAGGCTGGTGTTCACAAGGAAGGCAGTGGGGCAGTTGTGGAAGCCAGGGGGCAGTGTATGAGAATGGGGAGGCTAGTAAGAAGCTGGCCCACCAGCTCAGGAAACAAGATATGGCGAGGGAGATTGGTAGGGTGAAGGACGCCAAAGGTGGAGTGGTACTGGACCTGGTGGAAGTGAATGGGGCATTTGAGGAATTCTACAGGAGGCTTTATGAATCCGAGCCACCGACGGGGGGCAATACGGAATTTTCTGGATGGCTGGAATTCCCCAAGATGGACCAGGCCTGGTAGAGGGGCTGGAGCACCCATTTGACTGGTGGAAATGATGAAGGGCATGGAGGTACTACAGGCAGGGAAGGCCCTGGCCCAGAGGGCTTCCCAGTAGAATTTTATAAAATGTTTTCGGGAAACCTGGGGCCCCTGCTGGTAAGAGCATTTAATGAGGCGAGGGAGAAGGGTGGGCTCAACACATACATTATCGCAGGCCTCAATGTCTCTGATCCTGAAGAAAGATAATGGCCCTGAACAGTGTGGGTCCTACCTCCCAATATCACTTTTGAATGTGGATGCCAAGTTATTGGCTAAGATTTTGGCCTCACGGATTGAGGACTGTATGCAGGGGGTGATAGGGGTGGACCAGACGGGGGTTTGTAAAAGGGGAGACATATGTCGGCCAACATGGGGCGAGATTCTCTAAGCCCGCGGCAAGAGTGTCCACGTCATCGTAAACGCGTTTTACGACGGCGTGAACGGGGCCGCTGCCAGGACTAATTCTGGCCCCTACAGGGGGCCAGCACTGCACTGGAGCAGTTCGCGCCGCTTCAGCTGCCAATTCCGGCATGAACTGTGCGCTGCAGGATCGCGCAAGCGCAGTGGCCTCCTTCAAGGCGCCGGCCCTGCCACAACATGGCGCAGGACAACAGGGGCCGGCGCAGAGGAAAGGAGGACCCCAGCCAGAGGGGCCAGCCTACCGATTGGTGGGCCCCGATCACGGGCCAGGCCACAACGGAGGCCCCCACCCCCCTCCTCCCCCACAGGCCGCCACCCGACCCTTCAACGCCGAGGTCCCGCCAGCTCAGAGCAGGTTAGAATGGCGCTGGCGTGACTCGTTTTTTTTTCTTGCGGCCGCTCGGCCCATCCGGGCCGGAGAATCGCAGGGGGGGCCGCGTAGAGCGGCCCGCGACCGGCGCCACGCCAACCACGCCTGCGCCAATGGCGCCGATTCTCCGCTCTGCGGAGAATCGCGTGCCAGCGTTGGGGCGGCGTGGCCCAGTCGCGGGGATTCTCCGGCCCGGCCCAGGACTGGGAGAATGCCGCCCCAGGCGTCTATTAAACATCATAATGATGCCCTTGGAGGGACAGAATGTGGAGGTGGCGGTCGCGATGGATGCGGAAAAGGCCTTTGATCAGATAGAATGGGAGGTATTTGGGTGGTTTGGGTTGGGCAGTGGTTTGTGGAGTGGATTAAATTTTTGTACCAGGCGCCGGTGGTGAGTGTAAGAACAAGTCGGGTGAGTCCGGGGTACTTTAGGCTGTATCGTGGGACGAGGCAGGGATGCCCACTCCCCCCGTTGCTCTTCGCCTTGGCAATTGAGCCACTGGCAAGGGATAGTGCGGGGGGGGGGGGGGGGGGGGGGGGTGGGGGGGGGGGGGGGGTGGAGCATTGGGTTTCGCTGTATGCGGACAACCTGTATATATCGGACCCGCTGGAAAGCATAGGGGATAATATGGACATTTTGCCGGAATTCGGCCAGTTTTCGGGGTATAAATTAAACATAGGAAGAGTGAGGTCTTCCCGATCCAGGCGAGGGGGCAGAAGAGGAGGCTGGGCGGTAGTGGGGGCTAGTTTCAGGTATCTGGGCATCCAGGTGGCACGGGGGTGGAAGCAATAACACGAGTTGAATCTGGCCTGGCTGGTGGAGAAAATGAACGGGGAGTTTAAGAGGTGGGACGTGTTTCTGCTGTGACTGGTGTGGCCGGTGCAGTCCGTGAAGATGACTATGCTCCCAAGGTTTTGTTTGTATTCGAGAACCTCCTGATTTTTATTTCAAAGGTCTTCTTTAGGAAGGTTAGCACATTGATATCGATATTAGTGTGGGTGGGGAAAGTCTCACGAGTAAAGAAGGTGTTGGAGCGGGGGCGGGAGGGGGTGGGGTGGGGCTGGCCTTGCCAAATTTAATAAATTACTACTTTGCTACTGGGTGTCAAATGTAACCATGGTAAGGAAGATGGCAGTGGGGGTCAGTATGGGAGCCCATGTAAATTCCCGTGTTAGGTCACTAGCTTGTGGGTGCTGTTGATGGCGCCTTTGCCATTCTCGCCGGCCAGGTACTGCACAAGTCCAGGAGTGGTGGGCGGCCTGAGGGTGTGGGGACAGTGGCAGCAGCACCTCAGGCTCGAAGGGTCCTCAGTTTGGCCACCAATCTATGGGAATCACAGGTTTGTTCCAGGGGAGCTGAACGCGGGGTTGCAGTGTTGGTAGCAGGCAGGGATCGAGCGGTTTGGGGATTGATTCGTGGGGGCAGCTTCCCGAGCTTGGAGGGACTGGTAGAGGAGTAACAGTTGCCCAGCGTAAATGGATTCCGATACTTACAGGTGCGGAATTATGTGAGAAAACAGGTGCCATCCTTTCCTGATCTGCCGCCGCCGGGTTTGCAGGATAAGGTGTTGTCGAAAACAGGGGTTGGTGAGGGCAGGATGTCAGAGATATATAAAAAATTAATGGATGGGGAGGGCGCCCCAATAGGAGAAGTTAAGCGGAAGTGGGAGGAAGAGTTGGAGGCTGGGTTATGGGAGGAGGCTCTGAGGAGGGTGAATGCGTCCTCTTCGTGCGCCAGGTTGAGTCTCATTCAATTTAAAGTAGCCGACATTCTGGCCTTTGCCTCTCTGGTAGCCCAGAGATGGATCCTATTGGGGTGGAGGGACTCGGAGCCGCCGAAACTGGGGGTGTGGGTGAGTAACCTCGCGGGTTTACTTAGCCCGGAGAAAATTAATTTCGCCTTGAAGGGGTTGGTGGAAGGGTCTGCCTTGGTTTTAAACCGACTGCGGCAAACTTACCCGGTATCCACTGGCAACAGGGGTACCACTGGCCTCCTCAGCGAGGCTGCAGCCAGGCACCATTCAGCACTGGTCCACACAAACATGGACCGGGCGGAACGGCAGCCGGGGATCTCCCGGGCCATCAGAGACCCTGGGTGGTCAGGGTAAGTGCAGGGTGGCTACCTGACCCCCTCCCTAGAACATGGGCACCTTGGCACTGCCCAGCTGGCACCTTGGCACCACCGCCCTGGCACTGTCAAGGTGCCTGGGTGGAACTGTCGAGCTGGTAGCATTGCCTGGGTGCCAGGGTGGCACAGCCAAGGGTCAGGGGCTGAGGGTGGGGTGGGTTTGAAGGGTGGCGGTGTGCAGGGCAGGTAAGTAGGGGCCTCCGGGATGTTGGAGGGGTGTTGGGTGGGGGGCCTGGAAGGGAGGGGGTGCTGTGAAGGGGGCCTGAAGATGGGGAGCCCCCAGGGACCCCATAGCGGTGTGTCCTCACTTGGGGGGGGGGGGGGGGTAGTTCCCATACGTGTGGGGCGTGACAATGCCCATGGGTGGGGGGACAAGCTCACTTAGAGATCGGGGAACCCTTTCAAAATGGCAGCCCAATATCGGAGTTCAGCTCCCCAGTGCTAAAAACAATTCTATGTTGGATTGGATTGGATTTGTTTATTGTCACCTGTACCGAGGTACAGTGAAAACAAATTTTCTGCGAGCAGCTCAACAGATCATTAAGTACATGAAAAGAAAAGGAAATAAAAGAAAATACATAATAGGGCAACACAAGGTGTGTGGGCTAAACTGATGAGGAACCCCCCCCCCCCCCCCCCCCGGCCCAAAAGGTGGCTAAGTGTCACTGAATAGCTATGGGGAACCCGCTGGCAGAGCCGGCGGGAAATTCTCTGCTGACCCACCACAGATAAACTTGGAAATATTTTGGGAGAATCGCGCCCAAAGGAACAAATGATGAAAGTAGCTAGAATAGGCGCATTTTGTGCCATACTCTATTTTTCAAACCGGGGGTCGCGATATGCAGTGGTTTGCAGCTGGGTGTCAAGAGGGTGGTGGGGCGATCGGTCGCATGAGAAGCACCCAACAGTCGCAACCAGCTTTTAAGAATGCCGGCCACGACCGACTTTTAAGTTGAGAATGCCAGCCGTGACCAGCCTTTAAATGCGAACACTGGAGTCTTCCCACCAAAAGCGGCGGCAGAGAGCAGGTTAAGAGCCCGGCACATACACTGACGTCACGTGCCCTCTACTTTCATGCTTTGGGCGCAGAATCACGGAGGAGAGGTTCCTCCATATTGTAATTGCCAGAATGCAAGCAACAGGACTGTGAAGAGCTGAAGGTGGGTCATTTTGTAATAAGGAAGAGAGAGCCAGAGACACAAACAGGCCATGATCTCACAACTGAATCTACTGGAGAGAGCTGCACAGGAGAGTCCACAGCAGGTCAAAGCAGTGCTGGTGTGAGCTGGAAACAGAGCTTCAGGGCCTCTGGTGAACTTCCCATGAAGAAGAAATTGAAATCGGGAACAAAGCAGTATAAAGATGACTTCTGGAGGTATGGTTTTGCTAATTGTGCCAATGCAAATCAGGATGCAAAGCCCATGTGTGTTATATGTGAGGATGTACTGGCAAATGAGAGTTGGATGTTAACTATATCTTACCTCGCAGACATCTTTTCAATTCTAAACAAAATTAACCTCAAATTGCAAGGGAAAGACGATGATTGCTTTTGGCACTGTGAAGAAATAGATGCTTTCCAAAAGTAATTGGAAGTTTGGCAAGAGTGAGTACAAAGCCAAAGCTACTACATGTTCCCCACATTGCTACAACACATCAAAGAAAATAATGTTGGTAAGGGAACTATCAATAGGCTGGCAAGCCTTTTTCAGTCGCATCTGTTTGAGCTAATCAACAGTTTTTGTCGCTACTTTCCAGAGGAAAAGTTTCCGATTTTGAAAGAGAAGAGGTGGATGAAAAAACCTTTTGAGCTTGAGGCTCCCGAGTCAATTGTTAACTTACAGCTGACTCCAAATGAGACAGAACCGCTGTGCCTCACTTGTGGTGTGTTTTTAAGTGCTGTCACAAGTCCATGAGGCTGACAGCATTCTCTGAGTATCCAGTGCTGAGTAAAATAAACATTTTGTTGCTATTGCCCTTCACAATGACCTACATGTGCGAGGTTGGAATTACCGTCCTCACAAAGATGAAGACAGCACAAAGGAATTGGTTGAACTCTGCACCTGATATTGCAACATTGCCCTCTCCTCCTGTGAATCGGATTGGAGTGAGATCATGAGGCCAAGCAGGCTCACCTTTCACATCATATATTTTTTATTTAGAATCCCTACAGTGCAGAAGGAGGCCATTCAGCCTATAGAGTCTGCCAGGCCCTTGAAAAGAGCACAATACTTTGGCCCACGCCTCCGCGCTATCCCTGTAACCCCACCTAACCATTTGGACACGACGGGGCAATTTAGCATGGACAATCCACCTAACCTGCTCATCTTTGGACTGTGGGATAAACCGGAGCACCTGGAGGAAACCCATGCAGACACAAGGAGAAAGTGCAAGCACCACACAATCACCCGAGGCCAGAATTGAACCCGGATCCCTGGAGCTGTGAAGCAGCAGTGCTAACCACTGTGCCACCATGCCACCCAAGGTAAGCAAAAATAGTGTGTTGCAAAGGTCGGCCAACGTGGGTCGTGAAGGTCGGTCGGCGTGGGTCGCAAAGATCAGCTGGCATGGGTACCGAAGGTCGGCCAGTTGGTAAAAGTGGGTCCTAAGAAAAAAGTTTGAAAAACACTGCTCTATTTAAACCATGGAGCAGCAATCTCCTCCGTGTACAGTTAGTACAAGCCAGCAAGATGCTGACTGGAAAATTCTTCTGAATGGTTCAACTGCAATGGGGTAACTTCTGTGGAAGTGCGCCAGAGCAGGGAGTTTCTGAACTGTTGTATTCCATTCCTCTGGTCTGTATGAAGCTAAACTGAACTCAATCTCTGGATTAAGGTGATTTAGAATCAGAATTCCTACAGTGTAGAAGGAGACCATTCGGCCCATCACGTCTGCACCAACCCTCTGAAAGAGCACCCTATCTAGGCACACTCCCCCATCCTATCCCCTTAACCCCACCTAACCTGCGCATCCTTGGACACTGAGGGACAATTTAGCATGGCCAATCCACCCAACCTGCATATCTTTGGACTGGAAGGAAACCGGAGCACCCAGAGGAAACCCACGCAGACACTGGGAGAAAGTACAAACTCCACACGGCATCGGCAACTCCACACAGTCACCCAGGGCCGGAATTGAAACTGGGTCGTTGGCGCAGTGAGGCTGCTAACCACAGAACCACCGTGCTGCCCCTCAGTTCAGACCATAAGTTTCAGAAAACTATATTTTTGACACTGTGCAAATGGAGGCCTAAGATTCTTGATTTGAATAAAAGTTGCCTCGGCAATGACCATGTCGAAGCAGTACTTTCTTGTTGTAGAGCCTTCCCATTCTCTTTCAGGTTCCTCCATTTAACATATAAATTGATCTGCCCTTGAAATATCAGTACCATTTGAATGAATATCACAGCAGCAAATAGTTCCTGACTCTAGTGAAAACCCAAGACTTATTTGCATAAAAGCACAGGTACAACCATTTATATTGACCCTTGAACATATTAAAACATTCCTCGTCACTTCAAAGAAGCAATAAGAGACAACATTTGACACAAGGCACAGAAATATGCATTAGGGCAGTTTACCAAAAGCTTGATCAATGGCTGGCTTTTAGGAGCATCTTAAAAGAGGAGAGAGAGGTGAAGAGGTTCAGGGAGAGAATTCTAGAAATTAGGGCCCAGGCAGCTGAAGGCACACCACCAATGGGATAGTGAACTAATGTCAGAGTGGAATTGAAATCATCTTTGAGCACTGTTAACACCAACAAGCAGATTGTTTAAGATGCATGATTCGGCAATGGTTTCTATTTGGCTGCAAAAATGTTACGTATTGTAATTAATTTGAGGAGTACTCTCCCTGCTGTTGTAAAGCACCACAATCCATTACAGATCTGCAAAACTGGACACTAAGCAGAAGCATTTGTGAATAAAATCAGAATATATGGCTTGAGGTAGCTTTAAGAAGACATTTGAAGATAATGAAAGTTAGAAAGAGAAGAGTTTAAACACAGAGTTCCAGAGCCTAGGAGTAACACAGCTGAAGACAGAGATATCAAAGTGTGTTTTTTCACAATGTATAGATCTGTCCTCATTTGTTGAAAAGATAAGAAAATTTGAAGCTGAAATTTGTTTAGCATCAATTTACTTCTTGATAGATGAGACTCTGGGCCACATATCAGCCAATATAAAACAACAATCTTTCACGCTCCATTGGTATTGTGTCATGTGAGAGTACCTTTAAGAAATGGGTGTTTATTAATGGGTGTTTATTACTGCAGTGATGTTGGAGAGTGGGTGGAGCTGGGCTGTCTGTCAGCTTTTCACTGTTCTCAGTAGTGAAGTTAAGCCTGATGTCTTTCTGATTTGAAGGTTTTTTAAGTCTTATGGATGTTAAAAGGAAAGCTCAAAGGATTACTTGGTGTTGTATTCTTTGGGGGTTGTATTTGAATTAATGGTTGCTAAAATGTTCACTGTATGTTTTAAAAAAGTTAACTTGAGTTCATACAATAAACATTGTTTTGCTTTTAAAACATACTTTTCCATTTCTGCTGTACCACACCTGTAGAGTGGGCCGTGTGCTCCCCATACCACAATTTATTAAAAGTCGTGGGTCAGGTGAACTCCATGCTACACGTTGGGGTTCTCTAAACCCTGGCCCATAACAAATTGGGGGCTCAAGGGGATAGAAGTCTATCCATTGGATTGGCTTTGTGAACTTAAAGACAGTGAGGGGTGAGCATATTGTGGTTGCTTTGCAGGTGTGGTATTCTAGTTTAAATGGGGAGTGTGTTGTGGACAATGGCTCTTTCAGAGGCTCTGAAGTTTTTGGGGGTGGAGTAGTACCTGACGGACAGAAACTAAAAGCAGACAGTTAGATTTGGCAAAAACATTGCAGTTAACATTACCTGATAAAATGCAAAAAGGTGAGGTAATTATGGCGGTGGCTAAGCATTTAAAGTTGCCTCAGATACAGGTTGACTCATTGGAAATGGCAAAAATTCAGTTGCAAATTAATCAAATGGAACATGAGAAAGAATTAAAGCAGCTTGAATACAAAAGAGATACAGAGGAAAAAGAAAGAAAGAGATAGAGAGGAAAAAGAAAAGGAGAGTGAAGAAAGGAGAAAAAAAAGAATAGCCCTCGCAGAACAAAAAGAAAGAGAAAGGGAGATGTAGATCAGGGAAAAAGATAAAGAGAGAGAGTTTGAACTTCAGAAAATGGCCATGAAACATGACAGTCAGTTAAAATTGGTAGACGTACTAAGGGCAGACGTGGTTATGCTCCAAGAGACGCACCTAAAGGTGGCGGACCAAGTTAGGCTAAGGAAAGGATGGGTGGGACAGGTGTTCCACTCAGGACAGGATGCAAAGAACAGAGGGGTGGCCATTTTGGTGGGGAAACGGGTAGCATTTGAAGCAAAGAACATCGTAGCAGATAGTGGAGGTAGATATGTAATGGTGAGTGGTAGGCTGGAGGGAATGGAGGTCGTGTTGGTTAATGTGTATGCCCCAAATTGGGACGATGCGGGGTTCATGAGACGGATGCTGGGGCGTATTCCGGACCTGGAGGCAGGAAATTTGATTTTAGGAGGGGACTTCAATACGGTGCTGGACCCGGGGCTAGATAGATCCAGCTCAAGGACTGGAAGAAGGCCGGCAGCGGCCAAGGTACTTAAGGGGTTTATGGACCAAATGGGGGGAGTGGATCCATGGCGATTTCTTAGACCCAGGGCTAGGGAGTATTCCTTCTTCTCCCACGTCCATAAAGTGTACTCCCGGATAGATTTTTTTGTTCTAGGAAGGTCGTTGATCTCTAGGGTGGAAGAAGCTGAATACTCAGCCATAGCGGTTTCGGATCATGCCCCACATTGGGTGGACCTGGAAGTAGGAGAGGACAGGGAGCAGAGAACACTCTGGCGATTAGATGTGGGACTGATGGCGGATGAGGGAGTGTGTGCAAGAGTGAGGGGGTGTATCGAGAGATACCTGGAGGTCAATGACGACGGCGAGGTCCCTGTGGGAGTGGTCTGGGAAGCACTAAAAGACGTGGTCAGAGGAGAGCTGATTTCTATTGGGGCCCACAAAAGGAAAACAGAGGCCAAGGAAAGGGATAGATTACTGGGGGAGATTTTAAGGGTGGACAGGGAATTTGCAGAGACCCCGGAGGAGGAGCTGTACAGGGAGAGGAGACGACTCCAGACCAAGTTTGACCTTCTGACCACCAGAAAGGCAGAGGTACTGTGGAGGAAGGCACAGGGGAGGAGGTATGAATATGGAGAAAAGGCTAGTCGCCTGTTGGCGCACCAACTGCGAAAGAGGGCAGCAGCGAGGGAGATAGGAGGAATTAGGGATGAAAGGGGAGACACCGTGCGAAGGGCAGGAAAGATAAATGAGGTGTTTAAGACCTTTTATGAAGAACTGTATAGGTCTCAGCCCCCAGAGGGAGAGGAGGGGGTGCGGCAGTTCCTGGACCAGTTGAGGTTCCCGAAAGTGGAGGAGCAGGCGGTGGCAGGCCTGGGGGCGCCGATTGAGGTGGACGAGGTTATTAAGGGACTGGGAAGCATGCAAGCAGGGAGGGCCCCGGGGCCAGACGGGTTCCCGGTGGAATTCTACAGAAAATATGTGGACTTGTTGGCCCCGTTGTTGGCGAGGACGTTCAATGAGGCCAGGGAAGGGGGGAACACTACCCCCGACAATGTCGGAGGCGACGATATCGCTAATTTTGAAGAGGGACAAAGATCCGATGCAGTGTGGGTCCTATAGACCTATTTCACTATTGAACATGGACGCCAAACTGCTAGCAAAGGTGCTGGCATCGAGGATAGAGGACTGTGTCCCAGGGGTGGTGCACGAAGACCAGACAGGGTTCGTAAAAGGGAGACAATTGAATGTTAACGTGCGACGGCTATTTGGGGTGATAATGATGCCCTCAGTGGAGGGGGAGGCAGAGATAGTGGCGGCAATGGACGCAGAGAAGGCATTTGATAGGGTGGAGTGGGAGTATTTATGGGAAGTGTTAAGGAGGTTTGGGTTTGGGAACGGATTTATTCGCTGGATTAGAGTACTTTATGGGGCACCAACGGCAAGCGTAGTTACAGGTCGACATAGATCGGAGTATTTCCGATTATATAGGGGAACAAGACAGGGATGCCCGCTGTCTCCATTGTTGTTTGCGCTGGCAATTGAACCTCTGGCCATGGTGCTGAGAGACTCCAGGAAATGGAGAGGGGTGACTAGAGGGGGAGAAGAACACCGAGTCTCGTTATACGCGGATGACCTATTGCTATACGTGTCGGACCCAGCGGGGGGGATGATAGAGGTTATGCGAATCTTGAGGAGGTTCGGGGAATTTTCGGGGTATAGGTTAAACATGGGGAAGAGTGAATTATATGTGATACATCCAGGGGACCAGAGTAGAGAGATAGAAGGCTTACCGCTAAGGAAAGTGGAAAGAAACTTCCGATACTTGGGGATTCAGATTGCTAGGAGCTGGGGAACCTTGCACAGACTTAATCTGACACGGCTGGTAGAACAAATGGAGGAGGACTTTAAGAGGTGGGACATGCAGCCTTTATCGCTGGCGGGCAGGGTGCAGGCAATTAAGATGATGGTCCTCCCGAGGTTCTTATTTGTATTTCAATGTCTCCCTATTTTAATCACCAGGACCTTTTTTAATAAAATAGATAGGAGCATTACGAGCTTTGTGTGGGCAGGGAAAGTTCCGAGAGTAAGGAGGGGGTTCCTGCAGCGCAGTAGGGACAGAGGACTGGCACTACCGAACTTGGGAGATTATTATCGGGCCGCCAATGTGGCAATGATACGTAGATGGATGATGGAGGGTGAGGGAGCGGCGTGGAAAAGGCTGGAGAGAAGGTCCTGTAAAGGGACGAGTCTAGAGGCGCTGGTGACGGCGCCGCTACCGTTCTCACCGAAAAAGTACACCACGAACCCGGTGGTGGCGGCAACACTGAACATATGGGGACAGTGGAGGCGACAGAGAGGGGTGCGGGGAGCCCTGGTGGGGGTCCCCTATCAGGAACAACCATAGGTTCGCCCCAGGAAGAATGGATGGAGGATTTCAGAGCTGGTACCAGTTGGGAATTAGGAAGGTGGGAGATTTATTCATAGATGGGACTTTTGCGAGCTTGGGAGCACTGGAGGAAAAGTATAAGTTACCCCGGGGGAATTTCTTGAGATATATGCAGGTGAGGGCGTTTACTAGACAACAGGTGAGGGAATTTCCGCGGCTCCCGACACAGGGGATACAGGACAGGGTGCTTTCAGGGGTGTGGGTCGGAGAGGGCAAGGTGTCAGAGATTTATAGGGAGATGAGGGAAGAGGGGGAGGAGTCGGTGGGCGAACTAAAAAGAAAGTGGGAAGAAGAATTAGGGGAGGAGATAGAGGAGGGTATGTGGGCTGATGCCCTAAGCAGGGCAAATTCCTCTTCCTCATGCGCCAGGCTTAGCCTGATTCAATTTAAGGTGCTACATAGAGCACACATAACGGGGGCAAGATTGAGCAGGTTCTTTGGAGTGGAGGACAAATGTGGGAGGTGTGGCGGGAGCCCGGCAAAACATGCACATATGTTTTGGGCGTGCCCGGCACTGGAAGGGTATTGGAAGGGAGTGACGGGAGTGATTTCGCAGGTGGTGAAGGCCCGGGTCAAACCAGGCTGGGGGTTAGCTCTATTTGGAGTTGCGGAAGAGCCGCGAGTGCAGGAGGCGAAAGAGGCCGATGTCGTGGCCTTTGCGTCCCTCGTAGCCCGGCGCAGGATCCTACTCATGTGGAAGGAGGCGAAACCCCCCGGACTGGAGGCCTGGGTAAACGATATGGCTGGGTTTATTAAACTGGAGCAGATAAAGTTTGCCCTGAGAGGATCAGCTCAAGGGTTCACCAGGCGGTGGCAGCCATTTCTCGACTACCTAGGGGAACGTTAGAGGGAAGACGGATGACCAGCAGCAGCAACCCAGGGGGGAGGGGGGGGGAGGCAGTTGAGTATAGGTCAATAGAGTACGAGGTTTTGTTACTTGTATATTATTACTACTATTATTATTATTGTTTAAAAGTTTAAAAATTTCTGTTTTGTTACTGTTATCGTTTCGCTTGTTTTGTAAGCGGGAAAAATGTTGCTCAGGGAAAAAAAATTTCAATAAAATATATATATATTTTTTAAATTGGTAGACGTAGGGCAGCACGGTGGCGCAGTGGTAGCACTGCAGTCTCACGACGCTGAGGTTCCAGGTTCGATCCCGACTCTGGGTCACTGTCCGTGTGGAGTTTGCACAAACTCCCCGTGTTTGCGTGGGTTTCGCCCCCACACCCAAAGATGTGCAAGGTAGGTGGATTGAACACGCTAAATTGCCCCTTAATTGGAAAAAATGAATTGGGTACTCTAAATTTAAAAAAATATAATTTTTTAAAATTGGTAGACGTAAAGGGAAATGTACAGTTGGATGATAGTGATGAGGATAGTGAGAAAGAGCGTCAAAGTCGAAGGCTTCGTGGGAATCTATTTAAATATGTCCAAGCATTGCCAAGGTTGGATGAGAAGGAGGTAGAAGCCTTTTTCATTTCATTTGAGAAGGTAGCTAAACAAATGAAATGGCCACAGGACATGTGGGTATTACTGATTCAAACAAAGTTGATAGGTAGGGCTAATGAGGTGTTTGCATCACTATCAAAGGAGGTATCTGGGACGTATGAGGAGGTGAAAAAATCCATCTTAGGTGCATATGAACGAGTGCCTGAAGCCTACAGACAAAGGTTTAGAAATTTAAGGAAAGAATTTGATCAAACATACATGGAGTTTGAAAGGCTCAAACAAAGTAATTTTGATAGGTGGATAAGGGCTTTGAAAATAGACCAAACCTATGAAGCTCTCAGATTTGGAGGTGTTTAAAAATTCAATTCCTGATGTAGTGAGAACTCTTGTGGAAGAACAGAGGGTTAAAACTGTGAGGTTAGCAGCAGAAATGGCAGATGATTATGAATTAGTTCAGAAATCAAAGCTTGGTTTCCAACATCAGTTTCAGCCTGTGAGGGATAGAAACTGGGGACATGAGAAATACTCAAGTGGTAGAGGCAAAGGTGATCTGCTGGGAGATAATAAGGAGAGTGTACCTCAGATTTTTTTTTAAATCCAGGAGGGTGGAAAAGAAATGAAAAGTTTCAAATGTTATCACTGTAATAAACTAGGCCATGTAAAGTCACAAGTGTTGGTGGTTGAAGAAAAGCACTGGGAAGGTTGATGTGGCAAAACAGGATAAGACAGTGGGGGTTGTCAAAGCGGTAAAGGAAAGCCCAAGTGAAGCACAGGAGGTGCAAAAGATTGTACTGCCTGATCAAGAGGTACAGCACAGCATTCTATGCATGCTGATGCAACAGACTCTGCATTCTGATACAGCAATCTCTGTGTCATAGAATCATAGAATTTACAGTGCAGGAGGCCATTCGGCCCATCGAGTCTGCACCGGCTCTTTGAAAGAGCACCCTACCCAAGCCCACACCCTATCCCCATAATCCAGTAACCCCACCCAACACTAAGGGCAATTTTAGACACTAAGGGCAATTTAGCATGGCCAATCCACCTAACCTGCACATCTTTGGACTGAGGGAGGAAACTGGAGCACCCGGAGGAAACCCACGCACACATGGGGAAAACGTGCAGACTCCGCACAGACAATGACCCAAGCCGGGAATCGAACCTGGGACCCAGGAGCGGTGAAGCAATTCTGCTAACCACCATGCTACCGTGCTGCCCTCTGATTGAGAAGAAGGTGCCAGATCTCTTTAAAGAATTTACTTGTGTGGGTAAAGTTTACTCATGTGTATCAGGGGGAGCAGGTAAAGAAGTCACAATTTTAAGAGATACGGGAGCTAGTCAATCTTTAATGGTAAGAGATGAGGAGTTATGTAGTTTGGGAATAATGTTGCCAGAAAAGGTGGGAATATGTGGAATTCAGGGTGAGAGGAGTAGTGTTCAATTATATAAGGTAAGGTTCGAAAGTCCAGTGAAGAGTGGTGAAGTGGTAGTAGGAGTAACAGAGAAACTATCTTGTCCAGGAATACAGATTGTCTCTGTGTAATGATACAGCTGGATCGCAGGTGGGCGAGATGCCTACGGTGGTTGATGAGCAAGTGAAAATCAGACAACTGAAGTGTTAAAGGACGAATATCCTGGGATTTTTCCAGACTGTGTGGTAACAGGGTCGCAAAGTCACAGGTTAAGACAAGAGGAGAAATCAAAGAGTGAAGATGAAGTTGAAGTGCAATTATCAGAAACTATTTTTGATTAGATGGTTGAAAAAGAACAAGAACAGGTGGAGGATGAGGAGGATATTTTTAGTTCAGGAAAACTGGCGGAGTTACAACAAAAAGATCTAGAAATAAAACGGATGTATCAGAAAGCATACACGGAGGAGGAATCTGCGTGTACACCAGAGTGTTATTACCGTAAAAGTGATGTCTTGATGAGAAAATGGAGACCTTTACATATGCAGCTGGATGAAAAGTGGACAGAAGTTCATCACGTAGTATTGCCGGTAGGGTATAGAAAGGAGGTGTTGCGAGTTATCATAGAATTTACAGTGCAGAAGGAGGCCATTCGGCCCATCGTGTCTGCACCGGCTCTTGGAAAGAGCACCCTACCCAAAGTCAACACCCCCACCCTATCCCCATAACCCAGTAACCCCACCCAACACTAAGGGCAATTTTGGACACTAAGGGCAATTTATCATGGCCAATCCACCTAACCTGCACATCTTTGGACTGTGGGAGGAAACCGGAGCACCCGGAGGAAACCCACGCACACACGGGGAGGATGTGCAGACTCCGCACAGACAGTGACCCAAGCCGGAATCGAACCTGGGACCCTGGAGCTGTGAAGCAATTGTGCTATCCACAAGGCTACCGTGCTGCCCCTAGTTGCACATGAGGTACCAGTGGGAGGTCATTTGGGAATAAGGAAAACTCAAGCTAAAATACAAAAACATTTTTATTGGCAATCAATCATGTCACACATGTCAAGTGATAGGGAAACCTTAAGCGGTGATAAAACCAGCGCCCTTAATACCCATTCCAGCATTTGAGGAACCTTTTACAAGGGTCCTAATTGATTGCGTAGGACCGCTTCTGAAAACAAAAAGTGGGAATCAATATCTTTTGACTATAATGGATATGTCGACTAGGTTTCCAGAGGCCATTCCAGTACGTAATATTACAGCTAAAAAGATTGTGGAGGAGTTACTTAAATTCTTTAATAGATACGGACTACCCATAGAAATTCAATCGGATCAAGGATCAAATTTTACTTCAAAGTTATTCAAAGAAGTTATGGATAGCTTAAGAATAAAACAATTTATATCAACTGCGTACCATCCAGAATCGCAGGGAGCGTTAGAAAGGTGGCATCAGAATTAAAGACAATGTTGAGGGCTTATTGTCAAGATTATCCAGAGGATTGGGATAAAGGAATTCCATTCGTACTGTTTGCAATTAGGGATGCACCTAATGAGTCAACCAAATTCAGTCCTTTTGAACTAATTTTTGTTCATGAGGTAAGAGGACCACTTAAATTGATTAAGGAAAAATTGGTGAGTGAGAAATCGGAAATTACATTATTGGATTACGTGTCAAATTTTAGGGGGCGTTTAAATAGAGCAGGTGAATTGGCTAGACAACATTTAAAAGTTCTACAAAATGTGATGAAACGGGTAGCGGGCAAGAAATCCAAAGTTTGTAGTTTTGCCAGTGGAGATAAAGTTTTAGTATTGTTACCAGTGGTAGGTGAACCTTTAAAAGCAAGGTTTTGTGGACCTTATCAGATTGAAAGGAAATTAAGTGAGGTGAATTATGTGGTAAAAACACCAGATAGAAGGAAGACTCACCGAATGTGTCATGTGAATATGCTTAAAAGGTACTTTGAAAGGGAAGGAGAGAAAAAGGAGGTTTTAATGATTCTAACTCAAAGTGACGAACCAAATCCAGATGACTGTGAATTTGACATCCCTGAAATTAAATTGGAAAACGAGGATGTTCTTAAAAATTGGGATAAATTGAGTTACCTTCCAGAGGAAAATCGAACTGACCTGAAAGAGTTATTGATATCACGTGGGCAAGTTTGTGGAGATGAATAGGGAAGTACTAAAATGGCTATACATGATGTAGATGTGGGAAATGCTGTTCCAATCAAACAACAGCCATACAGACTTAACCCTTTAAAATTGGCACAGGTTAACAAAGAGATTGAGAGTATGCTTAAAAATGACATAATTGAAGTGGGTTGCAGCCAATGGAGCTCACCCATAGTGATGGTACCTAAACCAGACGGTACCCAATGGTTGTGTGTAGACTATAGAAAGGTTAATGCAGTTACAAGAACGGACGCTTATCCTATCCCACGTTTGGAGAATTGCATTGAGAAAATGGGACAATCAGCTTTTATTTCCAAACTGGATTTTCTTAAAGGTTACTGGCAGGTACCTTTATCCGAAAGGGCGAAGGAGATGTCAGCTTTTGTGACTCCAGATGGTAAATACCAATTCAAAGTTATGCCATTTGGCATGAAAAACGCCCCTGCCACATTTCAATGGTTAACTAACAAAGCCGTTTCAGGATTACCCAATTGTGCGGTATACATCGACAATCTGGTAATTTTCAACCAGACATGGAAAGAACAATTAAAACACTTGATGGAGTTATTCGATCGTCTTCAGGAGGCGGGTTTGGTGATAAACCTAGCCAAAAGTGAATTTGGAAAAGCCCAAGTCACTTTCCTTGGCCATACAATCAGACAGGGTCGAATGGTCACATGGGATGTGAAAATAAAAGTTATTGAGGAGTTTCCGATTCCCTCGACACGACGGGAAATAATGCGATTTCTTGGTATGAGTGGATTTTACCGGAAATTTATACCCAATTTTAGCAGTGTGGTCGCTCCACTGACGGACTTGCTCAAGAAGCGTAACAAATTCCAGTGGACAGCGGAGTGTCAACAGGCATTTGACGGCCTGTAGGCTGTGTTGACCACTGCTCCTGTGTTAGCCATCCCAAATTATACGAAACCATTCAAAGTGACAGTTGATGCGAATGATGTGGATGTTTCTACAAGACGACGACGAAGGGCTGGAGCGGCTTATTGGTTATTTTACAAAGAAATTGAATTCTCTACAGAAAAAGTATTCCACGATTGAGAAAGAGACTTTGAGTTTGGTGCTGACTTTGCAACATTTTCACATTTATGTGACCAGCAATCCGTCTGACACCGTTATATATACTGATCATAATCCGTTGACTTTTTTCTGGAGTTTATTGTTGCAGCCATTTCATTTAAAAATAGTACATGTGGCGAGACGAGAAAACGTGATAGCCGTGCTTTGTCACGAATGTGATGAACAGAAGCAGTTTCAGTTGGAGGAAGGAAAACCAACAAAAAAAAGGACTATATTATTATACCTGTTTGCGTGTGTTTTTTAAAATGAAATAGTATATTTATTGTGTGCATTTCTTAAAGAATGATGAAAAGGTGAAAAATGAAACCATCTTGAAGTTGATGGTTTTTTTTTCTTGGGGGGTGGAGGTGTCATATGAGAGTACCTTTAAGAAATGGGTGTTTATAAATGGGTGTGTATATAAAGATCTGTAGTGAGAGTACATTTAAGAAATGAGTATTTATTACTGCAGTGATATCGGAGAGTAGGTGGAGCTGGGCTGTCTGTCAGCTTTTTACTTTCGATTTTGAGCAGGCTGCAGGGTGTGTTTTAGTTTCGTTTTCAGTGTTGGAGCTGAAGCCTGATCAAGCAGGTGTACTGCTGTTCTCACTGCCATCAAAAGACTATCTCTTTATCATTTGGTGAATTCAGAATTATAAATGTTCTCAGTAGTGAAGTTAATCCTGATGTCTTTCTGTTTTGAAGGTTTTTTAAAGTCTTATGGATGTTAAAAGGAAAGCTTAAAGGATTACGTAGTGTTGTATTCTTTGGGGGTTGTATTTGAATTAATGGTTGCTAAGATATTCATTGTATGTTTTAAAAAGGTTAACTTGGGTTCATAGAATAAACATTGTTTTGCTTTTAAAACATACTTTTCCATTTCTGCTGTACCACACCTGTAGAGTGGGCCGTGTGCTCCCCATACCACAATTTATTAAAAGTCGTGGGTCAGGTGAACTCCATGATACACTTTGGGGTTCTCTAAACCCTGGCCCATAACAAATATGTTATGTCCTTTTCTTTGAGTAAATTACTTTTGCTCAATTCGCCTGGAGCTCACACCTTTGGGGTTATAGGTTAAGTGGGTAGCCTGCTTGGTCTCCACTGTAGCTGGTTGGTTAGCAGGAGGTAATAGGAGTTGTCAGGCACAACTCTGCCCCCTTTGCCTGCTCTGATTCCTTCTTTTCCCTACCACCCAAGTAGAGTTATAATATCCCCAGTTACTAATGCTCAGATCAGATTAGCAGCAGAGAGTGAATCAAAACACATTTGCCCTCTAGTTATAATGGACATTAAAAATGTAACAGGGTGTGCTGGACATAAAAAATGTAACAGGGTGTTTCTGAAATTGATAGTGCACAAAATAATCCTAGTTTAATTTTTTTATTTAAAAAATTAATGTAAACATCGTGTAATATTTTCCCTCTACTAAGTAAAGTTATCGTAGTCCCAGCTGCTTTCCTCTTTGTGGGGGAGAGCTGACTGGTGGTGATTTAACCTGAGGATCAGCACACCTCAGGCAAGGGACAAGGTTGAGAAGACCGGGGTCTTCATGGCTCCTGGCGCCATATTTATATACCAGTCATATCATTCTCTCCAGCCCACCTATCTTCACCACTGTCCAAGACATCAGCAACCCAGTGGGAAAGGGCTAACAGCCTCAAGAAGAAATCTGTTCCCCTATTCTGCACCCCCACCCGACCTCCTCGCACTACATCTCCGCTCAAACGTTGGACCTTTATTGCGGCGGCTACATGAGTTCAGGTAGACACTGGTATGTTGCACCAGGGGGAAGGAGATCCTTGTACTCCTCACCCCCAGGAGCAGTACTGAACTGAGACACAGGAGGGGTCATGCATACAGTGGCACGATGTTGTCCATGAAAACCACGTCAGCATAGCGAAAAAGGGCAGAAACCAGTCTGCCCTGGCAGAGTGGTGCACCGCACATCAGGAGTGATGCAGCACTTTGGCAGAAATGTTGTTGCACTGACCTCGAAGTCCCTTGTGAACTGTTACCGCCATGTGCATGCCACCCTTAAGCAATAGCGTTTTAGACCAATGTAATTTCACACTGGAGTGATTCAAGATTGAAAGGCCTGATGGGATGCCAGTGATCAGCTGTTTTAATGAGCATTTATTTGGGATGCAAATAAATGCAAATGACGGTTACACCACCAGACAGTGGGAAGACTGTCCGCCATTAACCTGCCAGTGGGAGAATTGCAAGATGACATTTCACCAGCGCATTTCCGACTTTATAGATTCTCCATTCCTACACGCCACAGCGGGATGGGAGAATTTTGCTCCATGTCTGTGGGTCATTAATCCAGGCCTTTAGTTTACTGGTTCAGTAACACAACCATAATCAAAACCAGAGTTCTGACAAAGGGTTTAACAACTTGAAACATTGACACTTTTTCTTTTATTACACATACTGCAAGAGCTGCTAAATATTTCCAGCATTTTCTGTTTTCATACATAACCACTATACCGTCACACCATGGCCAGCCTGGTCTCAAATAGAAATGCAACCTTAATATTTTCCTGGCTCAGCTATTGGCAGATATTTGCTGTATTGGTTGCTTTGTAACTCCTTTTTAAATGAATTGATGTAGATTTGTTATTCTTATGAAGGTTTGCACTATTTCAGTGGCTGACCTTTTCTGAGTCATTAATCTGACTACCTTGGCTTTTATTGCCAGCTGTACTAAGGAGGAAAGCATTTTATTGTTCACAAGGGAATGGTTAGTTACTGATCTTCACCTGGTGCGCAGTATGTAGCAACCAAATGTATCACTATATATAAATATAAAAGCTAATAATGTGTATTTTAAGTTATTAAATTTATTAATTTATATTTTGTTAATGATAATTAACACCCTGTAAGCTAATTTAAACTAGCTAAATGTATTTCTGTTCAAAAAACTAAATTAAACCAAGTGAAATAATGACGTAACCCTTGAGGTAATTAGGTGTACAAAACTAGGTTACATTGAGATGGTATTGCAGGAGGTGTTAATTATTTACCAATTGTGTTTATTTATATGCAGGCGGAGGGCATTAATCAGGGTTTCACAAGCAGATATAGAGGGACACTTGAGGGGTTACCTCTATGGGCTGCTGCTGCACACCCTTTACTTCCTTGCCTTTGCCTGTCGCCTGGACAAGCCTTGTTGCGATCTGGCAGAAGAGTCTACACTGGAGTCCTCCTCTTTACCGCTCCACCTGAGGTGGAGGGTGTTGCATGCAACAATCCCAAAGAAATCATAGGATGCGATGGTTCAGGGGCTCCCAAGGTGCCTACCCTTTTTGCAGCCTTGTGAAGTTAATTGGCCATTGACATGCAAGTTGTAATAGTCTGCACCCCCTTTTCTGTTATTTGAAAAAGCTTTTATTACTTTTGTTTGCACTTCAGTCCCATACTGCTGATCTATGGGCACCCGTTGTGGAGAGGGGTCAAGGCCGCAAAAAGTGTAGGCACCTTGGGAGCCCCTGAACCATCGCATCCTATGATTATATGGGAAGGAGGACGACCTAATTGTGAGTCTGCTCCTGGGCCTGGTCAAATTCAACATAAACACGTCCAGTCAGTAGGTGATTGAGGGGGGTCATCCGGCATGACTGTCCCTCTACCACGGCTACATTCACGTCTGGGTGTCCTTGGAGAAGGAGCACATGGCGTCTGCTGGCATCATCGAGGCCTTGTGTGCCCAGTGGGTTTCCTGTACGGGCTTCTGTTGCACACCCTTCGCTTCCACGCCCTTGTCAACCATTTGGATATTGCTTGGCATTCCGTCTTGCTGCCTGGATGTGGCTAGGCTTCTAGTTAAAGGTTCTCTATGCAGGATTATTCCCCTTTGCATTGGGGTTTCGGCTTGGAGGGTGTTGCACATGGCAGATCCAGAAATATAAGGTTAAGATGGTTCAAGGACTCCCCGACCCCGGTGCAGGGTGGGGACAGGCAGGGCAGAGGACCTCCTTGTATGCCTGCTCCTGGGCCAGGCCAAGGTGGCATTAACAGGGCGTTTGAGCGGGTCATTTGGCCCAACTGTTTGCCCCTCTTCCGTGGCTACGTTCCCACCCAGGTGTCCCTGGGAATGAAGCATGCAGTTTCCGCTATAATGGAGTCCATATTATATTACCTTGTGTCATAACCTGTGTAATATCGAATGCCATATCAATTAAGTGCTTCTCGACCTTGTTAGCGGGGGCTGGCGAGCGCAGTGCTGGCGAATCGGCTGGCGAGCCTTCATTTGCGGCGAGAAGCGCGTGGGGCCTTGTTAATGTTGATTACCATTGCTGGCCTCGCCAGGCCGAATGCCAGGAAGCTCGCGGCAGTTCCCGCTTGCTACCACACTGAAAAAGTTTTCTGGAGAATTGCGCCCTAAGTAAATCCATTTAGAAGCCAGGGTAAGTATAGGATAAAGAGCTCTAAGTCTTCGTGGCTCTGGCCAATTACAAAGCAATTCAGGCAGGGTAAAACTGGCAATTGGAAGTTTATACTTTTCGCATAAGTACCGGGAATTTGCTTACATTGGGACTTTCAATGGGTCCTCCTCCTATCTTTCGGGTTACCCTCTGGTCTCTTGACTATCTGGAGACCAGAAGATCCAGGCCAATATATTAGGCAGGAGGCTATAATTACTTCACATTGGTGAAATTCTCCGTTTGGACTAATTTATGCATGGCGAGGATTGCGAGGGATTGCCTAGGGAATCCCGCTATCGGGCTGCCATTTTGAGCAAGCGGCCCGATAATGAGGTTCTGCAGCTGGCCATCCCCCATCGTAATTCAGCCCCCCACCCCCGGATTGATTGGGGGGTTTCCTTATTTGGGGTCTCTGGGAGGGTCCCTTTATTTATTTAGAGAGTCTCGGCGGGGATGGTCTCTTTATTTAGGGGGTCTCTGTGGCGGGTCTCTTTATTTAGGGGGTCTCTGGAGAGATCCCTTTATTTAGGGGGTCTCTGTGGGGGGAGGGGGTCTGGTGGGCAGGTCTTGCGTTGTGGAGGGGTGGCCCTCAGATGGACTTTGGGTGCACTACCTGAAAGAATTACACCACTGCGGGTGTCCCACTATGACGTCCACCGTGTCAGGGCCACACTTGTCAAGACCTGTAACGATTCTCACCCGCATGATTCCCGGCCCAGAGGATTGGAGAGTCACATGGGCCCGGAGAATATGGGGTGGAATTCTCTGCTAATGGGGCTATGTCCCCACGCCCGCGAGAAAATGGGTGCAAATCATCCAGAGTGATTCTCCATTTTGCAGGGGGCCAGTAGGGCCCCGGAGTGCTCCACGCTGCTCCGGCTGCCGATACAGGGCCCTGCTTCTGGCCGGGGGTCCGCGCATGCGCGGCAGTGGCCCCGCGCAATATAGCCCCCCCCCCCATCCCCCCGCAGATCACGCGCGCCTGCCAATCGGTGGTTCCAGTTCGCGAGCCTAGCCATCCTGGAGGCCCTCCCGATGACGGATCCCCCCCCACCCCCCATCAGACTGAATCCGCAGCCAGCACTCCGAGTGCTCCCTGGGTGGAACCATGAGTGAACCACGTCGGTGGGAACTCGGCTAGTTGCCGGCAGAGAATCACCGTGGGAGCCTCTTTCAATGGCTGCGTCGACCGTGCGCGCGATTGCCGGCTATTCTCCAGTCCCCATTCTCCACCCCTGCGCCGAGCACGATTGCAGCGCGGAGGCTCGGAGAATCCCGGCCATGGTGCCCGGCCCATGAAGTGGATTCAAAACGGTCTTAATGACTCATTTGCATCCTCCCACAGGCATGGGGCGTGAACCTGTTCCTGACATCAGTGGGAGGCCGGAGCAACGGAAACAGGCGCCAATCTCATTTTCTTCTCTACCGCTGGATTTTCTGCCCCACTGGAACTTCACTACTAGCGGCTTGAGGCAGAGAATTTTGTTCATTATCTTCAGATGTATGATAGCGAAATGAGCAGAAACCCAGCAGCACCAGTAGTGAGGATTTAATTGTGGGCCAAATGGTAGCAGGTGTGAATTCCTAAGCTGCTGTCTCCTGCCTCTTATAGACAGCTAGGTGGAAGCTGAGAAGATAGCTTGCGATGCGTGAATTGCAACTTGTGACAGATAACAGCAAAGAAGCAATAACAATGAGAAAAAAAAAATCCAGTTTCTTTTAGTAGAAACACACAGGTTTCTCAGTAAAAAGTTTGTTAGGCCATTCTGAGGAGACTGTGATAAAAATAAATCACAAACAGAACCTGAAGCTAAACTTTCAGAGCTTATAGTGCTTTGAGCATAAATATATATAGACTATTGATTTTAGAAAAAAATCAGCTCACTTGGTACTTAATGTTTTTGAAAATATTCAAAAAAAATTCTAAATTGTAAACTTTTAGAGATTTCATCAAAAGTACGCTAGGCAGGTAATGTTGCACAAACCTCTTGCTACCAGAATGTTACCTCACTTGGAGAGGCAAGGTTTGATCAGGGATAGTCAACATGGTTCTGGAAAGGGAGGTCATAACAAATTTGGTTGAATTTCTTGAGGTGGCCAGGTGTGTAGATGATGGTGGTGCAGTTGATGTAGTTGTAGCACCATCGATCACACACGAGGCGAGACGTGAAGAACTTCAATCGAGGCTTTATTGAGCAGACTTGTTCAGACTCGTTCCCCAGCAGCTCACTCACAGAATGCAGCTGCGGGGATTAAACCCAGGTTCTTATATCCCTCCTATCTGGGTGGAGCCCAGTAGGTGGAGGATCCAATCGGGATCCAGCATCTGTCCTCCAATAGCTCCTCGGCATTCCTGGTGTACCGTATTACCCCTAGTACATACCACCACAGTAGTTTATGTGGATTTCAGCAAAACCTTTGACATGGTCCACATGGGAGGCTTGTAAAGAAGGTAAAATCACAAGGGATCCAGGGTAATGTGGCAAGTTGGATTCAAAATTGGCTTCGTGACAGAAGACAGAAAGGTGGTGGTTGAAGACTGTTTATGTGACTGGAGGCCAGTGTCCAGTGGCGGTAGAAGGCTGTTTGCGTGCCTGGAGGCCGGTGTCCAATGGCGTACCACAGGGATCAGTACTGGGTCCCTTATAGCTTGTGATATATATATAAACAACATAGAAGAAGAAAATGTTTGGGAAGGGGGGGGGGGGGAGACTGGGGCTGGTTCAGCACAGGGCTAAATAGCTGGCTTTTAAAGCAGACCAATGCAGGCCAGCAGCGTGGTTTCAATTCCTGTTTCAGCCTCCGCGAACAGGTGCCGGAATGTGGCGACTAGGGGCTTTTCACAGTAATTTCATTTGAAGCTTACTTGTGACAATAAGCGATTTTAATTTCATTCATTTCATGCAAGTTTGCAGATAACACGAAAATTGGCCAGGTGGCTGACAGTGAAGAAGGTGGTCTTAGATTACAGGAGGATGCAGACGGATTGGTCAGATGGGCAGATCAGTGGCAGATGGAATTTAACACTGAAAGGTGCGAGGTGATGCACTTTGGAAGGAGTACTCAATGAATGACAGGGCACTAGGAAGGTCAGAGGAACAGAGGGATCTTGGGTGCTTGTCCAAAATCCCTGAAGGCGACAGGACAGTTGAATAGGATAGAACAAAGAACAAAGAACAAAGAAATGTACAGCACAGGAACAGGCCCTTCGGCCCTCCAAGCCCGTGCCGACCATGCTGCCCGACTAAACTACAATCTTCTACACTTCCTGGGTCCGTATCCTTCTATTCCCATCCTATTCATATATTTGTCAAGATGCCCCTTAAATATCCCTATCGTCCCTGCTTCCACTACCTCCTCCGGTAGCGAGTTCCAGGCACCCACTACCCTCTGCGTAAAAAACTTGCCTCATACATCTACTCTAAACCTTGCTCCTCTCACCTTAAACCTATGCCCCCTAGTAATTGACCCCTCTACCCTGGGGAAAAGCCTCTGACTATTCACTCTGTCTATGCCCCTCATAATTTTGTATACCTCTATCAGGTCTCCCCTCAACCTCCTTCGTTCCAGTGAGAACAAACCGAGTTTATTCAATCGCTCCTCATAGCTAATGCCCTCCATACCAGGCAACATTATGGTAAATCTCTTCTGCACCCTCTCTAAAGCCTCCACATCCTTCTGGTAGTGTGGCGACCAGAATTGAACACTATACTCCAAGTGTGGCCTAACTAAGGTTCTATACAGCTGCAACATGACTTGCCAATTCTTATACTCAATGCCCCGGCCAATGAAGGCAAGCATGCTGTATGCCTTCTTGACTACCTTCTCCACCTGTGTTGCCCCTTTCAATGACCTGTGGACCTGTACTCCTAGATCTCTTTGACTTTCAATACTCTTGAGGGTTCTACCATTCACTGTATATTCCCTACCTGCATTAGACCTTCCAAAATGCATTACCTCACATTTGTCCGGATTAAACTCCATCTGCCATCTCTCCGCACAAGTCTCCAGACAATCTAAATCCTGCTGTATCCTCCGACAGTCCTCATCGCTATCCGCAATTCCACCAACCTTTGTGTCGTCTGCAAACTTACTAATCAGACCAGTTACATTTTCCTCCAAATCATTTATATATACTACAAAGAGCAAAGGTCCCAGCACTGATCCCTGTGGAACACCACTGGTCACAGCCCTCCAATTAGAAAAGCATCCCTCCATTGCTACTCTCTGCCTTCTATGGCCTAGCCAGTTCTGTATCCACCTTGCCAGCTCACCCCTGATCCCGTGTGACTTCACCTTTTGTACTAGTCTACCATGAGGGACCTTGTCAAAGGCCTTACTGAAGTCCATATCGACAACATCTACTGCCCTACCTGCAGTATGAAGATAGTTATGAAGGCATATGGGACATTTGTATTTATTAGTGATGGCATAGATTATAAAAGCAGGATGATTATGTTGGAGCTGTACTGGACTTTGGTTCGGCCACAGCTGGAGTACTGTTTTCAGTTCTGGTCACTCCACTATAGGGAGTGAGAATATGGCTCGATGGGAAAATTAAATGTCAAAGAGAACTTTTGGTCTAATGGAATTTCAAGGCATCTTTGTTATCTCTTATGTTTGTGCGCTAGACAGTTGCAGTAACAAAACACGGCCTTGGGAATCGTTTCTAATTTTACAGATAACTATAATTTAGCTGAGAGCCACAGAATGCTGTATTTCTCAGGCCTCCTCGAAAGGGGCTGTCCTTGGGAAGGAAACATTGTCATTTTATTATATAAGTAATTGTCTGCTGTATGGACTTCGACTTGCATCTGTAGACACTCTGATGTACAGTGCTCAAGTCCCAGCCGTGAGTAAACGTACTTTGAAGTAACTTGGTGTTCGATTGATAATTTCATCCGGACTGAAAAGAAACTAATTCACATTTGGTAGCAGAGGATGGTTCTCACGGAGCCTTGCCAGGAGTAGACGGTGTAACTGACTGATCGTGTCAGGAGGCGTTGGAGGAATTGGGCCCCCAAATGCGAGTACCCTTGTTACCACTTTGGTTTCCCCCTCCGCTGTACCGAGCGCGACCTGGTCTTACCGTCTGTTTCTGGAGAGACTCTTACGAGATCAGGTCAGTCAGGCGAACCCGTTACAGTCTGGGTTAGAGGCCCGGGAAGGGTTGGAGTCCCGTAGGAGCTTAGAGTTCTCCTCAAATTCTGGGTTGGAGTCCCGTAGGAGCTTAGAGTTCTCCTCAAATTCTGGGTTGGAGTCCCGTAGGAGCTTAAGAGTTCTCCTCAAATTCTGGGTTGGAGTTCCGAAGGAGCTTAGAGTTCTCCTCAAATTCTGGGTTGGAGTCCCGTAGGAGCTTAGAGTTCTCCTCAAATTCTGGGTTGGAGTCCCGTAAGAGGTTAGAGTCCTCTTCGAATTCTAAAGGTGCTTGGCTGTTGATGATCCTTCTGGTTGCTTGATACCTTCGCGATAAAAGGTTGCCCTTAAAACAAGTGATTGTCTCAACCAGTGTCTCGACTTGTTCGACACTCCGGGTTGACAATTGGCTGCAGCGGAGAACGGATAACTCCGTGTAAATTATAGTACTTCTCACCAGGTGCGGATGACGCCTTAAACTCCACAATTAACAGGGTTTCACCGTTGCGTACCCTGTCGGAACACTCGAACAATTTCTTAAATCTGTTAGTTCTGTCTTTAATTCTCTGAGTCTGTCTGTCTGTTGTTCTGTCTTTGATTCCCTGAGTCTGTCAGTCTGTTTAACTCAGTCCTCTCTCTCTTTTCATGTTTCATTTCCAGACTTTCAAAAGTTCCAGACCAGCAAAAGTTACTTCCAAACAATTGCCTAAGCCTCCTGATTGGGTAACGGGGCAGGATAAACCCATTTAAATTCTTGATTGAATAGGCGATTTAGGATCGCTGCCAAAATTAAATAGGTAACCACAAGGATCATCCGAGGATAGGAGACAATGGGTAATACTCTGGATAGCACCTCTGATAGTGGAAGCGCGCTTCAGACTCTTTGTGAACAGTATCCAGAACATTCTCAGCAGCTGCGGCAGTTATCGGGAGAATTGCATAAGAAATTGGGAAAGGGGAAATGGCCCCTGGGAGGATCAAAAGATTTGCCTACGGTTATAGAGGCACAGCAGATTATTTGGCAACATAACCGTAGCTCCACGGCTAAGAAATTGATTGAGTTATGGCGGGAGTACTGCCAAAAATTAAAAGATACATCTTTATTGGCTAGTTGGCAGGCTAACGCTTTAAAATTGGGGATTGAATTAACAGAAGGGGGAATTGTTAAGACTGCGGAGGTTTTAAGAAAGGAATGTGCCCACCATAGAAAAAGACCTAAGTCTGTAAAAGCCCCCATTTCTAAATCAGGACCGTACGGTCAAATGGCTGGCCTTGCCTTGACCGAGGGAGACGATGAGGCTGACCCTGAAAATTGGCAATATAGGGGACGACCGACCGTTACACCGCCACTACGACCGCCTCCACCTTACATTCAAGCCCTTTATCCACCGCTCCCACCGCCAGTACCACCACCTCCACCGTCGCAAGGAGGTCCGGCGACTCGCACTCGTTCTAAAACCCATGCTGATCAATTCCCACAGATGAATCAAGAGTTAGTCCTGGGAAAAGAGGGGGCACTAGAGGTGGATTTCCCTGATTACCCAGACGATTATCAACTGCAGTGTCAGTTCCCCGTCCGGCAAGTTCCCAATATAGCATACAACCCTGCCAACCCCCGGGGCCCAACAACCAGGCATTTCAAAATAATTATTATAATTAATAAATTAATCAAATTTGATACTACTGATTCAGTATTAATAAATTATACAATATATTAATAATACAGTCAAACAGTTGATTGATCAGTAACATTTCAATAATAGTATTTCAGCTCAAATTCATCCATTGGGAGTACAGTTGGGTTAGTTTGAATCATTCTAATAGTTGGTCCCCTGCGTTTAGCGAATAGTTTTTTATGCACTTAGCATATTGGTATGTTATGTAAATGATGAATACAGCTACACAGGAGAATAAGATTATTCTTATTGTGGACATTCCAGTGTGTCCAAGCCAGCCACAAATTTTATCCCAGAGATATATAAATTGGGGTGGATCAAGTTTTTAAATTTCTTTTTGGATATGTAATGCCAAATCTTTAACTTTAAAAAAAAAAAATTTTTATTAAAGGTTTTCCTACCACCCTTCTTTCCATTGGAGACATGTGTGATCTGTTGTAGCCAGTTCTACCCCCCCCCTTCCAGGCCCCTGCAGGCCACCCTCCGCAGCCTGCCCCCCTACTTGCCCCCCACCTAATGTTTGCTCCCCCCTAGCTGCCAGGCACTCTCTCCCCATCGGGAATTGTGCCCCCCTACTTCCCTGTGCTAGCTCAACCGCTAGTGTGGTGCCCCCCCCCTCCCACCCACCCCTACAAGGGAACGACCTTTCCCTTACCCTACCCATTGTGTTTCTCCCCCTCTCCCCTTTCCCTCTTCTCATCCCTTTCTGTGTCCTACCGCTCTCACACCCTCCTTCCTGAGACTCAGTCAGATTGATGACAAAGCAGACCTATCCAATGCAATTAGTCTCTTCTTTTGGTGTCTCTCCCTTCCCAGCCTTGTGCACAAATTCGTCTGCTTCTGTCGGTGCGATGAAGTAATACTCCCTATCCTGGAAGGCCATCCAGAGTTTGGTGGGGTACAGCATCCCAAGCCGCAAGGTGGTTTAGGGCCACCTTTGCTGTGTTGAATTTAGTCTAGCATTTGGCCAGGTCTGCCCCAATGTTCTGGTACATACGGATCAAGTGTGCCTTGCCCAATTCAGGATCTTTTCCCGGTCTTGGTACCTGTGCAATTTTGTGATGGTGGCCCGCGACTGCTCACCAGCTTTGGCTGGAGTGACCTCTGGGCTCTGTCCGCTTCTGAGGACTTGAAGGTTTCCCCTCCAGCAAGTTTGCCCAGCATATAGGCCATGTATTTCGTAGGTTCCCTGCCCTCAGTGCCCTCCGGTAGACCCACACTACGAAGGTTTTGATGACGCGACCGATTCTCTTGGTCTTCAACCTTCCCCTTCAGCTTCCCTTGTGTCGCTACAGACTTTGCCATCTGGGTCTCCAGTGAGGCGATCCGGTCACTCTGGTCGGTCGCAGCCTTTTCCAGCTCTCTGATCGTTGCCTCCTGTGTCTCCAGTCGCCGTCCCACCTATTCCACCGCCGTTTGAAAGGGGACCAGCATCATAGAATTTACAGTGCAGAAGGAGGCCATTCGGCCCATCAAGTCTGCACCAGCTCTTGGAAAGAAAGAGCACCCTATTTAACCCCACACCTCCAACCTATCCCCGTAACCCTGCAACCCCATCGAAAGAGGAGAACATGCAGACTCCGCACAGAGTGACCCAAGTGTGAATCGAACCTGGGACCCTGGGGCTGTGAAGCCATAGTGCTAACCACTATGCTACCATGCTGCCCGTACCTCCGTTACCTCCACCTTCAGCGTCGCCATCATTTCTAATTTGATGGCGTCTGTGTAATTGGAGCTCCTGTGTTAGGAGGTCAATCCATTAGTTTATTGGGAGGTAGCCCAGCATATGCCCTGGCAGCCTATCGGGTTCTCTGTTTTCTTCATCAACTCAATTTTATGCTCCAGGCTTTTGCTGATTCCGCCATCCTTTCGGCTCCTGAAATTGTTGCCTGGCATGCCTCGTTCGTTGTGGTGGAGGAGGTTGGGGGGTTCTCTCTCCCCCCCCTCCCCGAGTTTAGCGGTCTATGTTTGGGCTAAATAGTGCCTGATTTGGACTTCCGGTTGCGGCGATGACCAGCTAAGCTGCACGTTTCGGCGGCTCCAGCTTCAACGGACCTTCGGGCTCTTTTAAGAGCCCCAACGGGAAATTTTCGCGCGACGAAACCCGGTGTGGGGTGAGTGAATAGGGAGTCCCCCCCCAACGAAAGAGGAGAATATCGGCGGCGGCGGCTGCAGCGCGAGGAATCCTCGACGATAGGGACAGAAAGGAAAGAGAAACAAGATGGCGGCGGAGAAAGCCCAGGCGACATGGGGGCCCGATCAAGATGAATTCCTAAGACGGTGTGTGGAGCTACTAAAGAAGGAGGTGCTGACCCCGATGTTACAGGCATTTGAGGGGCTTAAGGAGGCACAAAGGACCCAGGAGACAGAGCTTCGCGTGGTGGAGCAGGTGACGGATAATGAGGACGAGATCCTGGGCCTGGCGGTCAAAACACAGACGCACGAGGCGCTCCACAAAAAGTGCATTGAAAGGATTGAGGCCCTAGAAAACAGAGCACGAAGGAAGAACCTTCGGATTCTGGGTCTCCCTGAGGGAGTGGAAGGAGCGGACTGCGGGGCTTATGTGAGCACGATGCTAAGCTCGCTGATGGGAGCTGAGGCCCCTTTGGGCCCCTTAGAAGTGGAGGGGGCTCATCGGATCCCGGCGAGGAGACCAAAAGCGGGAGAACCACCTAGGGCGACAATCGTGCGATTTCACCGCTTTAAAGATAGAGAAGTGGTTCTGAGATGGGCCAAAAAGGTGCGGAGTAGCAGATGGGAGAATGCAGTGGTACGGGTGTACCAGGATTGGAGTGCGGAGGTGGCGAGAAGGAGGGCGAGTTTTAACCGAGCCAAGGAGGTGTTACACAAGAAGGTGAAGTTCGGGATGCTGCAGCCGGCACGACTATGGGTCACGTACCAGGAGAGACATCACTATTTCGAAACGGCGGAAGAAGCATGGACCTTTATCAAAGATGAGGAATTGGATCGGAACTGATATTGCAGGGAAATGTTACTGTTGATGTAAATAGAGAAGTAAATTGGGAAGGGGGGAGACACTAAGAAATGTGGGCGCCGGTGGGGGGGTGGAAAGAAGGGACATAGGCGGATGATGAGGAATGGGAGTGGGATGGGAAAGGGAGCTGCGCCACAAGAGGCGGGTCAGCTATAGAGATGTTCCCACGCCAGAAAGATAATGGCGGGAAGATAGGCGCAAGGTAGATGGGAGATCCCCACACGGGGGGGGGGGGGGGTGTCAAGGAGTGAGCAGGAGTAGCCGGGTCAGTTGAAGTCAGCTGACTTGCGGAAGTAATATGGGGGGAGCAATTACGCTAGAGGGGGATCTAGCGGGGAGGGGGGGGGAGGGGGAGGGGGGGGATAACTGGGTTGCTGCTGCGGAAATCAAAGAGGAACTGGCTAAAGAATGGGTGGTCGGGGCTGGAATGCGACACCTGGGGAACGAGTGGGAGCGCGGAAGCGGGACGTGGGACTGGCCTAGAGAAGGTGATGGCTAGTCGACACGGGAAGGGGGCAGGTAGCCCCCTAATGAGGCTGATCACGTGGAACGTGAGAGGCCTAAATGGACCGATTAAAAGGGCCCGAGTGCTCGCGCACTTGAAAGGACTAAGGGCAGACGTGGTTATGCTCCAGGAGACGCACCTGAAGGTGGCGGACCAAGTTAGGTTAAGGAAAGGATGGGTGGGACAGGTGTTCCATTCAGGGCTAGATGCAAAGAATAGAGGGGTGGCCATGCTGGTGGGGAAATGGGTAGCATTCGAAGCAAGGAGCATTGTAGCAGATAGTGGAGGCAGATATGTAATGGTGAGTGGCAGGCTGGAGGGAATGGAGGTTGTGTTGGTTAACGTATATGCCCCGAATTGGGACGATGCGGGATTTATGAGGCGGATGTTGGGACGTATACCGGACCTGGAGGTAGGAAACTTGATATTGGGAGGAGACTTCAACACCGTGCTGGACCCAGGGTTAGATAGATCCAGATCTAAGACCGGAAGAAGGCCGGCAGCGGCCAAGGTGCTTAAGGGGTTTATGGACCAAATGGGGGGAGTGGATCCATGGCGATTTCTTAGACCAAGGGCCAGGGAGTTCTCCTTCTTCTCCCATGTTCATAAAGTGTACTCCCGGATAGATTTTTTTGTTTTGGGAAGGTCGTTGATCTCGAGGGTGGAAGAAGCTGAGTATTCAGCCATAGCTATTTCGGATCATGCCCCACATTGGGTGGACCTGGAAGTAGGAAAGGAGAGGGAGCAGCGAGCACTCTGGCGATTAGATGTGGGATTGTTGGCGGATGAGGGAGTCTGTGGAAGAGTGCGGGGATGTATCGAGAGGTACCTGGAGGCCAATGACGACGGGGAGGTCCGAGTGGGAGTGGTATGGGAAGCACTAAAAGCGGTGGTCAGAGGAGAGCTGATCTCCATCAGGGCCCACAAAGGGAAAACAGAGGCCAAGGAAAGGGAAAGACTACTGGGGGAGATCTTAAGGGTGGACAGGGAATTTGCGGAGACCCCGGAAGAGGGACTGTACAGGGAGAGACGACGACTCCAGACGGAGTTCGACCTTCTGACCACCAGGAGGGCGGAGGTGCTGTGGAGGAAGGCACAGGGGGTGAGGTATGAGTATGGGGAAAAAGCTAGTCGCCTGTTGGCCCATCAGCTGCGAAAGAGGACAGCGGCGAGGGAGATAGGGGGAATTAGAGACGAAAAGGGAGATATGGTGCGGAGAGCAGGGAAGATAAACGAGGTGTTTAAGACCTTCTACGAAGGACTGTATAGGTCCCAACCCCCGGAGGGAAAAGAGGAGATGCGGCAGTTCCTGGATCAATTGAGGTTCCCGAGGGTGGAGGAGCAGGAGATGGAAGGCCTGGGGGCACCAATTGGGGTGGACGAGGTTATTAAGGGGCTGGGGAATATGCAGGCAGGGAAGGCTCCGGGACCAGATGGGTTCCCGGTGGAATTTTATAGAAAATATGTGGACCTGCTGGCCCCGCTGTTGGTGAGGACTTTTAACGAGGCCAGGGAAGGAGGGACTCTACCCCCGACAATGTCGGAGGCGACGATATCGCTAATTTTGAAGCGGGATAAAGATCCGCTGCAGTGCGGGTCCTATAGACCTATCTCACTATTGAACATGGACGCCAAACTGCTAGCAAAGGTGCTGGCATCGAGGATAGAGGACTGTGTCCCGGGGGTGGTGCACGAAGACCAGACAGGGTTCGTAAAGGGGAGACAACTAAATGTCAACGTGCGACGGCTATTAGGGGTGATAATGATGCCCCCAGTAGAGGGGGAGGCAGAGATAGTGGCGGCAATGGATGCAGAGAAGGCATTTGACAGGGTGGAGTGGGAGTACTTATGGGAGGTGCTAAGGAGGTTCGGGTTCGGGAACGGGTTTATTAGCTGGGTCAAACTTCTCTATGGGGCCCCAACGGCGAGTGTGGTCACGGGTCGGCAAAGATCGGAGTATTTCCAACTATACAGGGGAACAAGGCAGGGATGCCCGCTATCTCCAATACTGTTCGCGTTGGCAATTGAACCACTGGCCATGGCGCTGAGAGACTCCAGGAAATGGAGAGGGGTGATTAGAGGGGGAGAAGAACACAGAGTGTCGCTCTACGCGGATGACCTACTGTTGTATGTGACGGACCCAGTGGGGGGGATGACAGAGGTCATGCAGATATTGAGGGAGTTCGGAGATTTCTCGGGATATAGGCTTAACATGGGGAAGAGTGAACTTTTCGTGATACACCCTGGGGACCAGAGTAGAGGGATAGAAGGCCTGCCTCTAAGGAAAGTGGAAAGAAACTTTCGATACCTGGGGATTCAGATTGCCAGGAGCTGGGGAACCTTGCACAGACTTAATCTGACACGACTGGTGGAACAAATGGAAGAGGACTTCAAGAGGTGGGACATGCAGCCACTGTCATTGGCGGGCAGAGTGCAGGCAATTAAGATGACGGTCCTCCCGAGGTTCCTATTTGTGTTCCAGTGTCTCCCTATACTAATTACTAAGGCTTTTTAAAAAAAAAGACAGGAGCATCACGAACTTCGTGTGGGCAGGGAAAGTCCCGAGGGTAAGGAGGGGGTTCCTACAACGTAGCAGAGACAGAAGGGGACTGGCGCTGCCGAATTTGGGCAACTACTATTGGGCCGCCAATGTGGCGATGATCCGTAAGTGGATGATGGAGGGAGAGGGAGCGGCGTGGAAAAGACTGGAGAGAAAGTCCTGTAAAGGGACGAGTCTAGAGGCGATGGTGACGGCGCCGCTACCGCTCTCACCAAAAAGATTTACCACAAACCCAGTGGTGGCGGCAACATTAAATATCTGGGGACAATGGAGACGACAGAGAGGTGTGCTGGGAGCCCTGGTGGGGTCCCCAATCAGGAACAACCATAGGTTTGCCCCAGGGAAGATGGATGGAGGATTCCAGAGCTGGCACCAGTTGGGAATTAGGAGGGTGGGAGATTTATTTATAGACAGGACGTTTGCGAGCTTGGGAGCGTTGGAGGAAAAGTATAAGCTGCCCCGGGGAAACTTTTTTAGGTATATGCAGGTGAGGGCGTTCACAAGACAACAGGTGAGGGAATTTCCATTGCTCCCGGCACAGGGGATCCAGGATAGAATGCTCTCGGGGGTGTGGGTCAGAGAGGGCAAGGTGTCAGAGATATACCGAGAGATGAGAGAAGAGGGGGAGGAGCTGGTGGGCGAACTAAAAGGAAAGCGGGAAGAAGAGCTCGGCGAGGAGATAGAGGAGGGTATGTGGGCTGATGCCCTAAGCAGGGTAAATTCCTCTTCATCGTGCGCCAGGCTTAGCCTGATTCAATTTAAGGTGCTACATAGAGCACACATAACGGGAGAACGGTTGAGCAGGTTCTTCCGAGTGGAGGACAAGTGTGGGAGGTGCGGCGGAAGCCCGGCAAACCACACACATGTTTTGGTCGTGCCCGGCACTGGAGGGGTACTGGAGGGGAGTGACGGGAGTGATCTCGAAGGTGGTGAAGATCCGGGTCAAACCAGGCTGGGGGTTAGCTTTATTTGGAGTTGCGGATGAGCCTGGAGTGCAGGAGGCGAAAGAGGCCGATGTTGTGGCCTTTGCGTCCCTAGTAGCCCGGCGTAGGATTTTACTCATGTGGAAGGAAGCAAAACCCCCCGGACTGGAGGCCTGGACAAACGATATGGCGGGGTTCATAAAACTGGAGCAGATGAAGTTTGCGCTGAGAGGATCGGCTCAAGGGTTCACCAGGCGGTGGCAGCCATTCCTCGACTATCTAGGGGAACGTTAGAGGGAAGATAGATGACCAGCAGCAGCAACCCGGGGGCGGGGGGGGAGTTTTATTTTATGTTAAATGATTAGTTTACCATGTTGGTTAGTTACTTATTATTAGACTGTGGTTACTATGTTACATGTACTGTTAAATTTTCTTTTTCTTATGTTTGATGTGTAAGGGGAAAAAATTGTGATCGAAAAATTTTCAATAAAATATATTTCAAAAAAAAAAAAGTGCCTGATTTCAAGTTTCCATGAGGAGAACCATCTTTCATGTGTCCACTCAGCACATCCCCGTCACCGGAACTCCCCTACTAAATTTCTTGGTGACCATCTTATATTGATAGCCTCAAATTATGCTCTTCCTCTCAAGAGGAAATATTTTCTCTGTATCTATTCCATCACAAAACCTTTCATAAAAGACCTGTTGGTCACTCCTGAGCCTCCTTTTGTAAGAGAAGAGATGCAGCCTGTCAATCCTGTGAAATGTAAACCCATGAATTTCAGTTCAGCAGCAGTTTAAGAAGGTGGCTCACAATCTTCTCCACGGTAATTTGGGATGGGAAATGCTCACATCCCATGAATGAATAAAAAAATTTATTGTCCCTATTTCTGGCTTCCCTGATAAGTGCAAACATCTTCTTTACTCTATCAATACTGTCATGAACAGAAGCATCTGTGACAGGTAGATTAGTGAGAATGATGTAAAGTAGGTTATTCCCCCTTGTTTCTGTTCTGTTGGCGAACCGAGCATACTCGGGGTTGTGATGGGGTGGTGCCTGGGGCATTGCCAGTAAGGGATGATTATGTTGGTAAGATGATGTCAGGTTGTTGCTTGACTATTCTGTGAGACAATGCTCCCAATTTTGGCACAGGCCCACAGATGTTAGTAATGAGGTCTTTGCAGGATTGACAGGGCTGGATGCATAGTCATTTCCGCTGCCTAGGCTGATGCCAAGTGGTTTACCCGGTTTGATTCCTTTTAACTTTGTAGTGGTTTGATACAACTGAGAGTGGCTTGCTCGGACTAGTTTTCAAAAGCTAATTAAGAGTCAACCACATTGCAGTGGGTCTGTACTCGCATGTAGGCCAGGTAAAGATGGCAGATTTCTTTCCCTAAAGGATGGGGCTTTACAACAATCGATATTGATTTTGTGGTCACCATTAGACTATCCTTTAGATTTATTAGCTGAATTTAAATTCCACCAGCTGCTGTGGTGGGATTTTAACTCGTGCCTTCAGAGCATTAGCCTGAGCCTCTGGATTGCTAGTCCAGTGACATTATCACCATGCCACCGCATCCCCAATTATATAATGTCCAACAGACATTGCAAAGTGCTTTACAGCCAATGAAGTACTTCTGATGCGTAAGCACTGTTGCAGGAAATGGAACAGCCAGTTTGTGCACGTCAAGCTCCCACAAAGAATGTGATAATATCAAGTTAACCTGTTTTTGTGATATTGATTGAGATTAAATATTGGTCAGATACCTTACCATTCTGTTTCCAATAGTAGCCCTTTGATCTTTTATGTCCACCTGAAAGGCCAGCCAGTGGCTCGATTTACCATCACATGCAAAAGATAGCACCTCTGACAGTGCAGTTCTTTCTCACACTGCATCAGTCCCCAATAATGTCCAGGGTGGCATGGTAGCACAGTGGTTAGCTCAGTTGCTGCACAGCACCAGGGAACCGGGTTTGATTGCCCGCTAGAGTAACTTTCTGTGCGAAGTATAAAAACCTAACGGTTGAGTATAAAAACCTAACGGGCGATTATAAAAATCTAACCGTAACTTCCTGTTTTCCACTTTATTTTTCAAAAGTGACGTCGGAGGGAAGCTGTGATCTGATTGGTTGATAGCAAATCTGCCCCAAATTTTAAAAAAACACACAGCTAAACTCGTAAGCTTAAATTAAATTAATTAATTAATTAGAGATGGCTGGTCAGGTGATGTGCTTGAGCTGCTTGATGTGGGAGCTGGCAGATCCCATTGCGAGCTGCAGCGACCACATCTGCAATAAGTGTTGGCTGCTCGAAGAGCTCCGGCTCAGAGTTGATGAGCTGGAGTCTGAGCTTCAAACACTGAGGCACATCCGGGAGGGGGAGACTTACCTGGACACTGTGTTTCAGGAGGCAGTCACACCTGTCAGAGTAAGTAGTTTAAATCCTGCCAGTGGCCAAGGACAGCAGGGTGTGACTGCAAGTCAGGCAGGTAAAGGGAACCAGCAGTCAGGAACTCAGGAGCCTCAGCCCTTGAACCTGCCCAACAGGTACGAGGCACTTGCTTCCCTGTGTGGATGGCGAACAGGGCTGCAGAAAGGATGAGTCAGCTGACCAAGGCACCATGGTTCAGCAGGCCAATCAAGGGGAGGGAGTAAATAGGCAAGTTGTAGTTGTAGTGGATTTGTAGCCATGTAAAATGGCTGCGTTCCGATTAATCTGGCCAAAACCCAGTTTAAAATGGCTAACCCGAAAGACTGCTGGGAAAAGCAGCCAAGAAGACACAAGCAGGCAGCTGCAGACAGGTTTGCATATTCAGCTCTGGGAACGTAGCCCAGATCGATACTCAGGGCTATCAACAGCCCATCAACCCAGGTATCCGCAGTTGTATTCAGGACTGTTTACACCTAATCTACTCAGACATCCACAGTTAAATCGGCTATCCCCGGGAACAATTGCAACATATTAGCAATTGAATACCGGGCCAGACCTGTCGGCGCCTGCAGTGGCCGAAACAAAGACAGGTGAGTGACCACCCCCCGATCGAGGAATCGCCTCACCATTGGACACATCGACCCCAGAGATTGGGGACAGAATCCAATCACTTGGGACTCAGGGTCAAGGCCCGCCCCGGGAGGCGGGAAGCCCCTGGGCCCTATAAAAGTGAAGGTCCAAGTTCAGATCGCTCTCTCTCTCATCTTCGCCTGCTCGAGACCTTCGCAAGACCAGCCACCGGCAAGTGTAAGTTTGAATCCAACGATCGCTATCCGGTAGAGACACCTAGCCACCGACCTGTAGCAGCCTTTTGAATCCCGCGGGCCAGATTTGATTGGACAAGCCATTCGTTTCCCTGACCTGGTGGGCTCTTCCTAAGTTATGTATTGGCCAGTAGTGATAGGTTTATTATATAAATAGTAGTATTAGGGTGTTAATATTGCTTGTTGTATATAAAAAATGACCGTTGTTTTAATCCTTACTAAGCGGTGTGCTGTGTTATTAATCATAACCTGAACTTGAACCACGTGGCAGTATCATAAAGATACCTGGCGACTCATGAGCAAAGGTGACCTAAACAGAGCAAATAGACTAAGGTTAAAAAGAGCAACAGATTCTATTATCAGAGGGATAGACAGTATCCTTTGTGAG
Source organism: Scyliorhinus torazame (assembly GCF_047496885.1). Lineage (NCBI taxonomy): Eukaryota > Metazoa > Chordata > Chondrichthyes > Carcharhiniformes > Scyliorhinidae > Scyliorhinus > Scyliorhinus torazame. The sequence continues at coordinate 187,562,471 of NC_092716.1, forward strand.
CAGGATAAAGAATCCCACAGGGTATGTTGCCTGCCCGGTGCCAGGGTGCGGGACATCTCTGACCGGCTTGAAAGGATACTGGAGGGGGAGGGGGAGGATCCAGTTGTTGTGGTCCATGTCGGTACCAACAATATAGGCAAGTCTAGGAAAGAGGACTTGCTTAGAGATTATAAAGAGCTACGATTCAAATTAAAAAACAGGTCCTCAAGGGTCATAATCTCCGGATTACTACCCGAGCCACTTGCAAATTGGCATAGGAAGGCAAGAATAAGGGAAGTTAACGCGTGGCTGAAAGAGTGGTGTGGGAAAGAGGGGTTCCTTTTCATGGGACACTGGCATCAGTTTTGGGACAGGGGGGACCTATACCGTTGGGATGGTCTCCACCTGAACCGAGCTGGGACCAGTGTTCTGGCAAAAAGAGTAAATAGGGTGGTCAATAGGACTTTAAACTAGAGATTGGGGGGGAAGGGAAAATCAGGGAACCAAGAGGTGAAGTAATCAGTGGGAAGCGTAGCTGCTTAGGAATACAAAAAAGCACGAAAAGACAGAACTCAGGAGAGGTAATGATAGTCCCCATCTCACAAAATATGTCACAGTGTATGGAAAGGCTCAGTAAACCAAGGTCCACCACACTAAGAAAACAAAAAGGGACGGTCAATAGAGAATTAAAGGTGCTATATTTAAATGCGCGCAGTGTACGGAACAAGGTAGATGAGCTTGTGGCCCAGATTGTGACTGGCAGGTATGATGTGGTAGGCATCATAGAGACGTGGTCACAGGGGGTTCAGGACTGGCATTTAAACATCCAGGGATTCACAACCTATCGAAAAGACAGAGAGATGGGCAGAGGGGGCGGGGTTGCCTTGTTAATTAGGAATGAAATTAAATAAATAGCACTAAACGACATAGGGTCAGATGATGTGGAGTCTGTGTGGGTAGAGTTGAGGAACCACAAAGGCAAAAAAAACAAAATGGGAGTTATGTACAGGCCTCCTAACAGTGGTCAGGACCAGGGGCACAAAATGCACCACGAAATAGAAAGGGCATGTCAGAAAGGCAAGGTCACAGTGATCATGGGGGATTTAAATATGCAGGTGGACTGGGTAAATAATGTTGCCAGTGGACCCAAAGAAAGGGAATTCATTGAATGTTTACAGGGGGGCTTTTTGGAACAGCTTGTGATGGAGCCCACGAGGGAACAGACCATTCTGGCCTTCGTGTTATGTAATGAGCCAGACTTGATAAAAGATCTTAAAGTAAGGGAACACTTAGGAGGCAGTGATCATAATATGGTAGAATTCAGTCTGCAATTTGAAAGAAAGAAGGTAGAATCAGATGCAAAGGTGTTACAGTTAAATAAAGGTAACTACAGGGGCATGAGGGAGGAACTGACGAAAATCGACTGGGAGCAGAGCCTAATGGGAAAGACAGTAGAACAGCAATGGCAGGAGTTTATGGGACTAATTGAGGACACAGTACAGAGGTTCATCCCAAAGAAAAGGTTATCAGAGGGGGGGATTAGGCAGCCATGGCTGACAAAGGAAGTCAGGGAATGCATCAAAGCAAAAGAGAAAGCCTATAATGTGGCAAAGAGTAGTGGGAAGTCAGAAGATTGGGAAGGCTACAAAAACAAACAGAGGATAACAAAGAGAGAAATAAAGAAAGAGAGGATCAAATATGAAGGTAGGCTAGCCAGTAACATTAGGAACGATTGTAAAAGTTTCTTTAAATACATTAAAAACAAACGGGAGGCAAAAGTAGACATTGTGCCGCTCCAAAATGACGCTGGTAATCTGGTGATGGGAGACAAGGAAATAGGTGAGGAACTAAATAAGTACTTTGCGTCAGTCTTCACAGTAGAAGACATGAGTAACATCCCAACAATTCAGGAGAGTCAGGGTGCAGAGTTGAATATGGTAGCCATCACAAAGGAGAAAGTGCTAGAGAAACTAAGAGGCCTAAAAATTGATAAATCTCCGGGCCCAGATGGGCTACATCCTAGAGTTCTAAAGGAGATAGCTGAAGAAATAGTGGAGGCGTTAGTTATGATCTTTCAAAAGTCACTGGAGTCAGGGAAAGTCCCAGAGGATTGGAAAATCGCTGTTGTAACCCCCCTGTTCAAGAAGGGAACAAGGAAAAAGATGGAAAATAATAGGCCAATTAGCCTAACCTCGGTTGTTGGCAAGATTCTAGAATCCATTGTTAAGGATGAGATTTCTAAATTCTTGGAAGTGCAGGGTCGGATTAGGACAAGTCAGCATGGATTTAGTAAGGGGAGGTCGTGCCTGACAAACATGTTGGAGTTCTTTGAAGAGATAACAAATAGGTTAGACCAAGGAGAGCCAATGGATGTTATCTATCTTGACTTCCAAAAGGCCTTTGATAAGGTGCCTCACGGGAGACTGCTGAGTAAAATAAGGGCCCATGGTATTCGAGGCAAGGTACTAACATGGATTGACGATTGGCTGTGAGGCAGAAGGCAGAGAGTTGGGATAAAAGGTTCTTTTTCGGAATGGCAACCGGTGACGAGTGGTGTCCCGCAGGGTTCAGTGTTGGGGCCACAGCTGTTCTCTTTATATATTAACGATCTAGATGACGGGACTGGGGGCATTCTGGCTAAGTTTGCCGACGATACAAAGATAGGTGGAGGGGCAGGTAGTATGGAGGAGGTGGGGAGGCTGCAGAAAGATTTAGACAGTTTAGGAGAGTGGTCCAAGAAATGGCTGATGAAATTCAACGTGGGCAAGTGCGAGGTCTTGCACTTTGGAAAAAAGAATAGAGGCATGGCCTATTTTCTAAACGGTGACAAAATTCATAATGCTGAAGTGCAAAGGGACTTGGGAGTCCTAGTCCAGGATTCTCTAAAGGTAAACTTGCAGGTTGAGTCCGTAATTAAGAAAGCAAATGCAATGTTGTCATTTATCTCAAGAGGCTTGGAATATAAAAGCAGGGATGTACTTCTGAAGCTTTATAAAGCACTAGTTAGTCCCCATTTAGAATACTGTGAGCAATTTTGGGCCCCACACCTCAGGAAGGACATACTGGCACTGGAGCGGGTCCAGCGGAGATTCACACGGATGATCCCAGGAATGGTAGGCCTAACATACGATGAACATCTGAGGATCCTGGGATTATATTCATTGGAGTTTAGGAGGTTGAGGGGAGATCTAATAGAAACTTACAAGATAGTGAATGGCTTAGATAGGGTGGACGTAGGGAAGTTGTTTCCATTAACAAGGGAGACTAGGACCCGGGGGCACAGCCTTAGAATAAAAGGGAGTCACTTTAGAATAGAGATGAGGAGAAATTTCTTCAGCCAGAGAGTGGTAGGTCTGTGGAATTCATTGCCACAGAGGGCGGTGGAGGCCGGGACGTTGAGTGTCTTTAAGACAGAAGTTGATAAATTCTTGATTTCTCGAGGAATTAAGGGCTATGGAGAGAGAGCGGGTAAATGGAGTAGAAATCAGCCATGATTGAATGGTGGAGTGGACTCGATGGGCCGAAAGGCCTTACTTCCGCTCCTATGTCTTATGGTCTTAAGTGTGCATGTTCTCTCCGAGTCTGTGTGGGTCTCCGGGTGCTCCGCTGTCCTCCCACGACACCTGAAAGACGTGCTTGTTAGCTGAATTGGACATTCTGAATTCTCCCTCAGTGTATCCGAACAGGTGCCTGCTGCCATCTTAACTATTTTCGAAGTAGTCGATGAACGGTTGCCATCTCCGGGCAAACCCCTCCACAGACCCTCTCAAGGCAAACTTAATCTTTTCCAGCCTGAGGAACTCTGCTAGGTCGCTAACCCAAACCCCCGGTTTCGGCGGACCCAACTCCCGCCATTCCAATAAGATCCGTCTCCACAACTTAACATCTTAAATAAACATTGGATCTCTTAACACCCCTTACTTCAAAGATAACTCCGAAAATATTTCAACAGTAAATAATTCCTCAAAATGTTCCTTCAAACTTCCAAGAGAGTTAACACCTTTAAACAGAATCACATCAGGTTAAAGGCTTTACTATTATGAGTTTAAATCACCCAAATGATCCAGAGATAGTCTTTCCTGGCAGAGATCACAGCAAATCTAGCTCTCTGCAAAACACAGACACTCCCCAAGCTCTTTTCCTCCAAACTGCAGCTCTCTGGAAACACACAGACACACACAAGCTGCTTTTTCAAACTGAAACTTCAAAATGGCTGACCCGCGTTCAGCCCCACCCACTCTCTGACATCACTGTTTTCTTAAAGGTACATTGCTTAAACATCCATGTCTTAAAGGTACTCTCACATGACAGCTTACATTAACACTGCAATGAAGTCACTGTGAAAAGTCCCCTAGTCGCCTCATCCCAGCACCTGTTCGGGTACACTGTGGAAGAATTCAGAATGTCCAATTTACCTGCATGTCTTTTGGGACTTGTGGGAGGAAACCGGAGCACCCGGAGGAAACCCATGCAGACACGGGAAGAAAGTGCAGACTCCGCACATACAGTGACCCAAGCGGGAATCAAATCTAGGATCCTGGCGCTGTGAAGCAACAGTGCTAACCACTGTGCTACCGTGCCACTCACTTCAACCACTTCCTTTGGTAATGAGTTCCACATTCTCACAACCCTATGGGTAAAGATGTTTCTTTTGAACTCCCTTTGTGTTTCTTGGTGATTACCTTATATTTATGGCCTCCAGTTATGATCTTCCCCACAAGAAACAATTTTCTCTCTGTATCCAATCTATCAAAACCCTTCACAATTTCAAAGATCTCTCTTACGTCACCCCTCGGCCTTCTTATTTCAAGAGAAAGAGAACCAGCCTGCCAATACATTTCCGGTGGCATCCTTATAATCCTTCTCTATACAATTACATTCCCTGATTAGGAATTGAAACATGGTCCAAGTTGTGAAAGTATAGAATTTTAACAACTTTAATCAAGACCTTAGTGTTGGATGGGGTTCCTGGGTTATGGGGATAGGGTGGAGGTGTTGACCTTGGGTAGGGTGCTCTTTCCAAGAGCCGGTGCAGACTTGATGGGCTGAATGGCCTCCTTCTGCACTGCAAATTCTATGATCTATAAGACTGTTTCCTTATGAATTGGTTGAAAAAATACACTAAATGGTACCCAAGGAAATGTATGCAAACTAGAGTGTACCCTTTTGACTGAGTTAGACAGTGTGGACTGAATGAGGAAAGCAAATGAGATATTGCAGCATTATTAAAGTGAAGGTGTGGTGTGTGAAGGTTGTTAAAGAGACTAAAATTAGCTCCAAATTATTTGGATTTATTGTCATGTGTACCGAGGTACAGTGAAAAGTATTGTTCTGCATACAGTCCAGACAGATTGTTCCAAACATGAAAAAACATAGGACATACTATAGATACACCCACCATGTAAATGCATAGACACAGACACCGGGTGAGCACTGCAATAGCACTGCAATTAGCACTGCAATACAGCCTCAACATTAATTAAAGAGAGAAAGGAGAAATCAAGTTTCTTTCTTTAACTTTGAATTTGGTTAATATGCATCATTTAAAACAGCACTAGTTTCTTCCTCTGAGAAGTTGCTCACATTTCTATTCAATAGGGAGTGCAGTGGTGATCACAGTCACGGAAAATGAGGCATCTAAGAACTATGCCACTTATTCAAACACAGTTTCAGGATAAATGCTTTGACAGTTGAAACAAGTTGAGAATGGAGCATTGCCAGCTGGAGCAGGTGATAACATAACAGCACCAGGGACAACCCTGCATTCACATCTACGTAGAATAGTAATCTGTATACTGACTACCCAAAAAAGCAGCATTTTGGATTCATGCCATAAACGCGAGTTCATCCAAAACATCCGCAGCCTATGTCCATACTCGCACAAAGTCCTGTTAACCCATGAATCATTTGCTTGCCAACGTACACTGGCTCCCAGTCCAGCAATGCCTTTATTTTAAAAATCTCATCCTTGTACTCAAATTCCTATATGGCCTTGTGCCTCCCCATCTATGCAATCTCCTCCAGCCCTGCAATCACCATGAGATCTCTGCATTTGCCCAATTCTGACATCATGAGAATCCCGATTTTCATTGCTCCATCATTGATGGCTGTGCCTTCAGCTGACAAGGAGCTAAACACTGAAATTCCCCCCCTAAACCTTACTATTCTTGTAAGAAGGTTCTTAAAACTCATTGCTATGACTGAACTTTCTGCCATCTGCCCTAATATTTCATTAAGTAGTTCAGTATCAAATTTGGCTTGCTAATGCTACTATGAATGGTGTGGGGGAGTTCTATTATGCTAAAACACTATACACTGTAAATACAGGGTGATGTTGTTGCTGTACCTTTGAAAAGCCCCTAGTCGCTACATTCCGGCGCCTGTTTGGAGAGGCCGGTACGGGAATTAAACCCGCGCTGCTGGCCTTGTTCTGCATTACAAGCCAGCTATTTAGCCCAAGGTGGCCAGCCCACTACTGTACCAACTCTGTGAAAATGTTATCCAAATAGTCTCCACTCTCCTGCTCTTTCCCCATAGCCCTGCAAACTGGTTTATAGTTTAAGTAATACATTTAAATGAACTTAAATGTATAAATTAACATTCATGACATATATAGTTTACTGTACTTACTAACTTTATATAAAACAAATTATTTATAAATTTAAGGTGATCAGTTTTTTGCTGCACACTGCGTACCAAGTGAAGATCAGTAACTAGCTATTCCCTTGTGAAAAATAAAACTCCTTCCTCCTCATTACAGCTGGCAATAAAAGCCAAGGCTATCATAATGGTCAGACTAATGAATCAGAAAAGGTCAGTCACAGAAATAGTACAAACAATTGCACAAATAAAATATCTCCATCAATTTATTTATAAAGGAAGTTCAGACAGATGCAACAAATACAGAAAATGCCTGCAAACAGCCAAGCCAGAGAAATATCGAGATTGCATTTCTGTTTCTAAATGGTTTTGATTAAATTAGCCAAATTACCATGTTCCATGTCCAAGTACATGGGTAATGTTACTGGACTAGTAATCCAAAGGCGTTAATTCAAATCCTACCGAGATAGCTGGGGAATATAAACACAATTACTTTTTTTAAATCTGGAATAAAAAGCTAATCTCAGTAATGGTGACCATGAAACTACCAGATTGTTGTTAATAACTCAGCTGTTTCAGTGGTGTTCTTCAGGAAAGTAAATCTTCTGCCCTTAGCTGGTCAGATGTATGATGCCGCAGCAATGTGGTTGACTCTTAGTTTCCCCCTGAAATAGCTGAACAATTCATCCATTTGTACTAAACCCACAACAAAATACAATAAAAATAAAGCCAGACTGACCAGCCAGCAACCAAGGCATCGGATTCTGCCATTTTCACCTCATCAACACCCAGGAGAAGAGGAGAAAGTTCACAGTCTAAAGATGTTGGAACTGTTTGGGGCGGCATTGTAGTACAATGGTTAGCACAGCTGCCTCACAGCACTTAGGACCCGGGTTCAATTCTGTCATTGTGTGACTGTGTGGAGTTTGCACATTTTCCCCGTGTCTATGCGGGTTTGTTCCGGGTGCCCCGGTTTCCTCCCACAGTCCAAAGACGTGCAGGTTAGGTGGAGTTACGGGGATAGGATGAGGAAGCGGGCCTAGGTAGGGTGCTCTTTCAGAGGGTCAGTGCAGACTTGATGGGCCAAATGGTCTTCTTCGGCATTATAGGGATTCTATGGGTTCGATGTTGAGTCCATAAAGCTGTAATGTGCCTAACTGGAAGATGAGGTGCTGTTCCTCTAGTTTGCGTTGGGCTTCATAAGAACATTGCAGCAAGCAAAGGACAGATATGGCATGACAGCAAGATGCCGAGTTGAAATGGCAATCAACAGGAAGGTTAAGGTCATGCTTGCAGACTGAGCCTGGGTGTTCCGCAATATAGTCATCCAGTCTGCGTTTAGTCTCCCCAATGTAGAGGACGCCTCATTGGGAGCAGTGAATACAGAGGACCAAATTGAAAGAGGTGCTTCATCTGAAAGGAGAAGTTTGGAGTCTTGGATGTTGAGCAGGTAAAGGGGCAGTTGTTAGACCTTCCGCAATTGCATGAGAGGGGATGATGATTTGGGGGTGATGGAGGAGTGGACCAAGGTGTCACGGAGAGAGCAGTCCCTGCAGAATGTTGCCGGAGAGGGTGGGGGAATTGAAGTTGGCAGAAAGGGTGAGGAGATCCTTTGAATGCAGAGGCTAGTAGGATGAAAAGGACTGGGGAATCCTTTCATGGTTAGAGAAGAGCTGTAGTCGGGATAACTGTGGGAGCCAGTGGGTTGATGTTTTAACCATGAGACCCAAGGAGGCAACCCAATTGATCTCCCTGTGGGGCTCGTGAAGTACGAGCTCCCCGGCTGAGGGGCAGAAGCCAAACAGTGGGCTTGTTAATTCCCACGAGATAAAAACCGGCCCAGGAAGGAGCCAGCACCCTAAGATGGTCCCAGCTGGGACTTAGACTGTTACTTTGCCATTGTATTTCCGAGCACGAGTAGGATATAAACCATTTTTGACTCTACTTTTCAGGACTCCTCATAGACTCCAATTATGGCGACGAGAATACAATGGAACTACAGACAGCGCTACTGGCCACTCAGACTACGCTGCTTCTCAACGCAAAGGAGTACAGTTTGCATTGTTTCAAAAATGCCGCTCTTTGATAAGACAGCACATTTTGATGAGTGTGTGGAAGACTGGGCTCAGTATGTGGAGAATGTGCGCTATTTCTTCAGGAAAAACGCAATTACTGGTAGGATCGCCAGAAGGTGATTCTTTTGACCGCCTGTTGGGCCCCCACATCCAGCATCATTAAGAGCCGAACCTACCCTGTGGCACCAAACTCCAAGGCGTTCGAGGAATTAGTGGTGCTCGTGACAAACATTACGACCCAAAGCCGTCGGTCATTGTCCAATGATACTGATTTAACATGGCCGTGTGAACACCGGGGCAGTCTGTTATATAGATTTTAGTACGGTTACGCAAACTGACGGAACATGCAGCTACGGGCTATCCCTACCAGAGATGCCTTGAGACCGCCTTATATGCAGTGTAAACAACATGGCGACCCAGCAGAAATTGCTGCCCAAGCAGTTACTGGACCTAAAAAAAGGTCCAGGTTCAAGGGGCTGTACGGTCTACTCCTGCTCCCATTTCTCATGTTCTTATACAACACTGATGTACCTTGGCTGCACACCAAGGCTCCTTAGATGGCACCTTCCAAATCCACAGCCATTACCTTAGAGAAAAACAAGGGTGATAGATGAACGCGAAAACTGCAATCTTCCAAGTTTTCTTCCAAGTCACATACCGTCCAAAATATATCATTATTACTTCACTGTCACCAAGCCAAAATTCTGGAACTCGCTACTTAACACCAGTGTAGGAATACTTTCACCAGGGTTGCAGCAGTTCAATTATTTGCTCACCACCATCTTCTCTAGGGCAGTTATGAGGAGGCACTAAATGTCAGCGTTGTCTAAAAACCCACAATCCATGTATGAATAATAATCATCTTTTTATAATAATCTTTATTGTCACAAATAGGCTTACATTAACATTGCAATGAAGTTACTGTGAAAAGCCCCTAGTCGCCACACTCCGGCGTCTGTTCGGGTACACTGAGGGAGAATTCAGAATGTCTAATTCACCTAACTGCACTTCTTTTGGGACTTGTGGGAGGAAACCAGAGCACCCGGAGGAAACCCACGCAGACACAGGGAGAACGTGCTGACTCCGCAGACAGTGACCCAAGCCGGGAATCGAACCTGGGATCCTGAAGCTGTGAAGCAACAATGCTAACCACTGTGCTACCGTGCTGCCTGATTAAAGTTCTGCCCTGAAAAAAGTCCTAATTACCTGATCTTCATATCTACTCTGTTCCACTTTGCTGGCATCCTACTCGATGGATCTTGGCCCTTCTCCAATAGGAAAAATAAAGAACGATATTCAAACCCTCCAACACTAATAAAGCAGCCCAGCTGGTCTTGAGACATCATTACCCTGCTGTTGGTTAGAACACAGCTTTCAATCAGCCACAATGTTCTGTACTGACATCCTAACAGACTTGAGGCATAAATACCGTGGGTCATTAAATACAAGTGCAGCCACCGGCATGAAATTGTGAGATGGTATATCTACCCGCATTAGAGGAATAAGCTCGAAAAGGGGTTGGAGAAAGCATGCTGACATTTGCTCTGAAGATATCCAAATGTTACGGACAAATGAAGAGAAAGAAAATTAACACCTAATGTTTCAGAAGTATTTTTATGCATTTATAACCTTCTAAGAATGATAAAAGCAGCAATTTAATGTCAGGTGTTTAAATAGTAACAGTTTAAGGCAGGAGCCCATCTACCTTCAGTGTTTCCTGGTGCAGCTGTCACATTTCTTTTGTCAACCAGAACCTGTCTAATTCCTTCTAGAAACCATTAATGCTTTTTGTGCCACTACCTGGGACACTCAATAAACCATGTCATTAAGCAGTTTAACAGCAGAGTGAATATAAAATAATAATAATAATCTTTATTATCACAAGTACACTGCAATGGAGCACTGTGAAAAGCCCCTAGTCGCCACAATCCGGCACCTTTTCGGGTACACTCAGGGAGAATTCAGAATGTCCAAATTACCTAACAGCATGTCTTTCGGGACTTGTGGGAGGAAACCGGAGCACCCGGAGGAAACCCACGCAGACACACTGAGAACGTGCAGACTCCACACAGAGTGACCGAAACCGGGAATCGAACCTGGGACCCTAGAGTTGTGAAGCAACAGTGCTAACTAAAGCAACAGTACTAACTACTGTGCTACTGTGAAGGGAAAAGACAATACTGAAATTATCCCTGAACTATCTGGACAGTGAAGCCTGAACTTGAATGTTATTAAAATACATTCTTTGGCACTGATCGAAGGAGGACGGGGAGTTTTTCCAGTGAACTGACCAGCTTTCCTCCCTCAATCATCACCACATAAAACAATTAACTGGTCACTTACCTCATTTGCTGTTTGTGGACCTGACAGTCCTAGAGTCAATTACAGCACAGGTGGAGGCTATTTGGCCCATTGTTTCAACGTCAACTCACTGTAGAGCAAATGACTCATTCCCATTCTCTATCCCAATAGCCCTGCAAGTTTATTTCCTTCAAGTGCCCATCCAATTTCCTTTTGAAATGATTGATTTTCTTCACTTTCACTACTCTCATGGGCACAGAGTACCAGGTCATGACCATTCATTGCATAACAAAATGGTTCTTTGCATCACCTAACACCTCCTGTCCAAAACCTCACATCAGTGTCCCCTAGTCCTCGTACCATCGGCTAATTGTGAACTATGGTGTGTTCAACCACAGTTTGTTTGCTTGTTATGTCATATGTACCTCATATTAACCCTGAATGTTAGAGTAGAAGATAGATATTGTAAATTGTTGTGACGTGTTGTAGTAAACTTGATTTTTGTTTAAAACCTACAAAATCTTGTGGCTTTATTCTCTTGGCAAATATCTTGAATTTCAAACTTTATCTACATTAATCAAAACATTATTGGTCGCGAACTGGATCTTACCAAAACTGTAAGGGTCTGGTCTAGGATCATACCAAATGGGATGAGCACATATTCCCAGTTATTTCATTTTTTAATGCCCCCCCACCCAACCTCTTCAACTGGTGGGGCAAGGTGTGTGTGTGTGCACACACAGAGGCTGGGGGGGGGGATACTGTCAGACAGAACTGGTGGTCAGTCAAAGTGATCAATGACAGAAATGTTTTACTGTAGTCACTTACCGGGAGATTATAAGTAAAGTAGCTGCTGTAGTTCATTGTTTTTATCAAAAACATGCCCTAACTTACTTTGTGGATACCAGCATTTTTAATGCATTCATCTGAAATTCCTCTTTGCTGCATTTTGGCAAGGTGTTAACACTGGTAGTTCAAGTAGTTAACACTCCACGAAAGTGGTAAGAAGCCTGAGCTTTCATATGTTGGTATCCATGGCATAAACTCAGAGCAAACTTCGACTCTATTGGGAATGCTTTTATGCTCCAGTGAAAGTTGCAGAACTCTTTAGATGCAATTTTTACACAAATGCCTACTTTACATAAAAACTCATAAATAAAATTTGTTCTGATTTATAAAAGACCAGTAAATAGTGCCGCTGCTGTCATCCAAACAAAACCTCAGCAGACTTTCTTGAAGAACTGGACATGGATTACTAAGGTCACTACACAATCATTACATTGTAGAGAAGTAATATGGTGTAAACCAATTTTGTCAAATATTCAATCCATGACTGTATGGATACTTTGCTCCACAAGTGGGGCTCATCATAACTCACAAGCAATGAAGTTGCAAGTGAGTTATGACCATCCCCAGGAGGGATTTATTCCATTTCTCATCAATGCTGGAACAAATTCTATTTGCACGGACAGATATTGGTCATGATGAATCACAAGCAAGATCTGGTGTTTCAGTTGAGAAATTACTGGCTTGTAGTTGGAGGCCAGAAGCTCTGTTTGTGTTCTGCAGATTCCCCAAGTGGATAACAATCACAAATCCATAATTGTAGGCATCTGATAATACTGATTTTGGCACACCTCCAGGAAATGTCTTTACATATTATACAAACAGATGAAAGTGAAGCACAGGCGTGATCAGCCAGTCCATCAGTCTTGTCCGATATAGAACAGAGAACAGTGCAGCACAGTACATGCCCTTTGGCCCACAATGTTGTGCTGACCATTTATCCTCATCTAAGATCAACCTAACCTACACCTTTAATTTACTGCTGTCCATGTGCCTGTCCAAGAGTCGCTTAAATGCCCGTAATGGCTCTGACTCCACCTCCTTTGCTGGCACTGCATTCCACGCACTAATCACTCTCTGTGTAAAGAACCTACTTCTGACATCTCCCCTATACCTTCCTCCAATCACCTTGAAATTATGTCCCCTAATGACAGGCATTTCCGCTCTAGGGAAAAGTCTCTGGCTATCCATGCCTCTCATCACCTTGTACACCTCTAACAAGTCACCTTTCTTCCTTCTTCAGTGAGAAAAACCCTAGCTCCCTCAACCTTTCTTTATAAGACATGCCCTCCAGTCCAGGCAGCATCCTGGTAAATATCCTCTGCACCCTTTCCAAAGCATCCACATCCTTTCAATAATGAGGCGACCAGAACTGGACACAATATTCCAAGTGTGGTCTAACCAGGGTTTTATAAAGCTGCAGTAGAACCTCGTGGCTCTTAAACTCAATCCCCCTGATAATGAAAGCCAACACACCATATACCTTCTTAACAACCCTACCACCTGGGTGGCAACTTTGAGGGATCTATGTAAGTGGACCCACACTTCCAAGAATCCTGCCTTTAACCCTGTATTCAGCATTCAAATTCGACCTTCCAAAATTAATCACTTCACATTTATCTAGGTTGAACTCCATCTGCCACTTCTCAGCCCAGCTCTGCATCATGTCAATGTCCTGTTGTAACCTGCAACATCCCACGATACTATCTACAACTCCACAAACCTTCGTGTCATCGGCAAATTTACTAACCCACCCTTCCACTTCCTCATCCAAGTCATTTATAAAAACCACAAAGAGCAGAGGCCCCAGAACAGATCCCTGCAGGAGACCACTGGTCACCGACCTCCAGGGGGAATACTTTCCATCCCCTACCACTCGCTGTCTTCTTTTGGCCAGCCAATTCTTTATCCAGACAGCCAGATTTTCCTGTATCCCATGCCCCCTGACTTTCTGAATGAGCCTATCATGGGGATCCTTATCAAATGGCTTACTGAAATCCATATACATCACATCCACTGCCCAACCTTCATCAATGTGTCTCATCACATCTTCAAAGAATTCATTGAGGCTTGTGAGGCATGACCTGGCCCTCACAAAGCCATGCTGACTATCTTTAATCAAACTATGTTTTTCTAAATAATCATAAATCCTGTCTCTCAGAATCCTTTCCAGTATTTTGCTCACCACAGGCGCAAGACTGACTGGTTCAAGCTGTTCTCACGAGAAACAAGGTCCCTCTCTCTTGTGAATACTGAAGCAAAATATTCATTTAGGACCTCTCCCACCTCCTCAGACTCTAGGCACAAGTTCCCTCCACTATCCCTGATCGGATTATAATAAGGGAATCAGGGGTTATGGGGAGAAGGCAGGAGAATGGGGATAAGAAAATATCCGCCATGATTGAATGGCGGAGCAGACTCAATGGACCGAGTGGCCTAATTCTGTTCCTATGTCTTATGGCCGTACTCTATTTCATCCTCTTATTTCTCACATAAGTGTAGAATGTCTTTGTGTTTTCCCTAATTCTTCCCGCCAGGGATTTTCATGCCCCTTTCAAGCTCTCCTAAGTCCCTTTTTGAGTTCCTATATAGGTAAGGCAAAGTCACCATAGTCCCAGATGACCATAGGCTGCCTTCCTCTTTGAGGGGGAGAGCTGATTGGTGGTGATTTAACCTGAGGATCACCACATCTCAGGCGAGGGGCAAGGTTGAGAAGATGGGGCCTTCATGAATAACCTCAACCGATACGGGAATTGGACACTTGCTCTGCATCATGAACCAGCTGTCTAGCCAACTGAGTTAAACCGGCCCCCCATCCTGTCCTATATGCAGTTATGTTAACCACAGGCCATGGAGAGGGGCAATATTTATTCAGTATTTCACACAACTGAATAATCTTCCCTGGTGTTATTTAAAGGGTAGGTAGAAGGTGGAATTTCCACCATTACAATGAAGTCTGCCCATGCTGAAGAGGGAAAGAAGTGGATTTTGCAGAAGGGATGCCACTGCAGCACCAAGAGGCAGAATCATAGACCTTAAAAGGGGAGGTAAAGCTCTTAATAAGACAGAAGCTGCAGCAGGTAAACACATGAGAACAGGATTGGGGAAAGGTGCAGTGCCTTTCAATAAGGGGTCACACAAGAGATTGATATGCAAGATAAGTGCGTATGGAGTCGGAGGAAATAAATTAGCATGCATAGAGGATTGATTTACAAATAAGAAGCAGAGTTAGGCATAAATGAGACTTTTTTCAAGTTGGCAGGTAGTGGATAGTGGAGTACCACAAGTGTTAGTGCTGTGGGACCTCAGCTATTTAAAATCTATATTAATTATTTAGATGAAGCGACAGAAAGTAATATATTTAAGTTTGCTGATGATACAAAGTTAGGCAAAAAGTTAAGCTGTGGGGAAAACACAGAGGGCTGGATTCTCCGCAGGTTAAGTAATGGGTGCAGAGACATTGCAATTAGTTGTCTCATTTATGTTAAGTATCCATTAATTGACACTGATATGTAAAGGGGCTTCAGGTGGCCTCTGTCAGGTGATGTGTAGTTTTTGTGCAAAGTCTGTTGGAATGAAATAAATGTTTGTTGGTGAAAAAGGAACAGAACTTTAGACTCTTCATATCACAGCAACTAAAATGTCTAACAATTGGTAGCAGAGGATGGTTGCTGTGTAAACGTGAACGGTTGAAAGATACAACTTTTCCAGATCAAACCAAGGAGTGAGTGAGAAAAAAAAGGGATACATGACTGAAGCGAGGATAAAGATGGCTGGATATGACTATCCTCCCTTATTTTCTGAAAGGGAATCATACGACCAATGAAGAAGTGCAGTAGTTATGTGGACTAAGGTAACTGCTTTGGGAAAGAGAAAACAAGGTATGGCATTGGCTCTTTCTCTGCCATATGGCAGTCAAATCCGAAACAAAGTGCTTTCTGAGCTGGAATTGGAAGAGTTAGACTCAGAAGAAGGTCTGGAGACTTTATTACATTATATGGATTAGATTGATAAGAAAGATGACTTGTTAAGTGCGAATGAAGCATAGTCGGAATTTGGTAAGTTCTGGAAAATGGAGGATATCTCCATGGAAGACTATATAATGGAATTTGGCAGACTATATAAAAGGCTGCAGAAACACAACCTGGAATTTCCACAGTCTGTGTTGGCCTTTAAATTACTTGACTGTGCTAGAGTGAGCAACATGGATAGGCTTCTGGTTTTGACTGGAGTTCAGTTTACTGATAAGGATACCTTATTCGAACAGATGACAAAAGCTTTACAAAAGTTTCTGGGGAAACATTCGATTCCGATGGCTCTGATGACCCAAATAGGTCAGCCTGCAATAAGGCAGAATATGGAAGATACGCTACTGACAGGATGGCAAAATCGTATGGCTACGAACAGGGCTCAAGACTATCGAGACAAGGAGATTATGAAGGCAGAAACCCAGTTAGAACCTACAATAGGAAGATGAACCCCAGAAATGCACGGGGCATGATAAATCGATGTTTTCGATGTGACTCTCAATACCATTATGCTTTCAACTGTCCAACTCGTTATGATAGAGTGTTTGAAGCGACACATGACACGGAAGAGTCAGAAGAGGAAAAAGATAGTGACCAGAAAGAAGGCATTGTCCTATTGACAGGCAGTTATACGCCGGTAATTAGGGTGTTGGTTGCAGAATCCTTCAACTGTGCTGTATTGGACAGCACATCTACTGTGTGTGGAATTGATTGGTTAAAATGTTATCTGGACTCCTTGAATGCTGAAAATCATAACAAGGTTAAGGAATTTGAAAGTTCCACAAGTTTCAGGTTTGGGGATGATAATACTCTGAAGTCGCTGAAAAAAGTGGTGATCCCTTGCAATATTGTCGGAGTGAATCATTTCATTAGCACGGATGTTGTATCAAGTGAGATACCTTTGCTTCTGAGCAGACCGTCGATGAAGGAAGCACACATGAAACTGGATATGAAACAGGATAAGGCAACAGTTTTTGGAAAGACAGTGGACTTACAATTTACGCAGTCGGGACACTATTGTATTCCATTACTGACAAATAATATTTCAAGTAGAGTGGTTAAGGATGTGTTAATGGCAGTTGAAAATGGGACTTTAGCTGATAAAAAGCTTGTGGTATTAAAACTGCATAGGCAATTTGCACATCCGTCTCCTTGGAGGCTGAAAAATTTATTAAAAGGATGCAGAGGTAAGGGATGACGACTATACTAAACTGATAGAACAGATTAGTGACCGCTGTGAAGTTTGTAGGAAGTACAGAAGGACACCAGCAAGACCGATAGTAAGCCTACCTTTGGCCAGGGATTTTAACAACATTGTGGCGATGGACCTAAAGATCTGGGATAAAGCAAATAATATATTTATTTTGCATTTTGTAGATTTAGCAACCAGATTTAGTCAATCATTGATTGTACGAAGTAAGGAAAAGAGAGTAATTCTGAATCAATTCTGGGATTATCCCAGTGAGCCAGAGAAGACACAGCCAGAGTGAGACAGAACCAAGAGCGTGTTTGGGAATTTGAATCTAGGTGGGGATTCGAAGCTGGGTGGGGAGGAAGTGCTTTTTATCCCTGGTAAGTAGTGTTTCTGTTTTCTTTTCATTGGTATATTTATTTATTTTTTCTTTGTTGTTTATTCGTTTGTTTATTTATTTATTTCTTTAATTTTTTGGGAAATTGTAATTGTTGAAGTTAACTGAACATTTAAGACATGGCATGAGACCTCAGACCCGTGTCATGCTCCTCGTGTGCGATGTGGGAGCTCAGGGACACGTCCACTGTCCCTGGCTCCTTCACGTGCAAGAAGTGTGTCCAGTTGCAGCTCCTGTTAGACCGCTTGACGGCTCTGAAGCTGCAGATGGAATCACTTTGGAGCATCCGCGATGCTGAGGACGTCGTGGATAGCACGTTTAGCGAGTTGGTCACACCACAGGTGAAAGGTACTGAGGGAGATAGAAAATGGGTGACCAAAAGACAGAGCAAGAGTAGGAAGGCAGTGTAGCCACCTAAAGTGGCCAACTCCCGATTTAAAATGGCGAACGGCAAAGGCTGATGGGAAAGTCAGCCAACAAGACAAAAACCAGCAGCTGCAGGTTTGCTGAGTATTAACCTCTGCAAAATCCAGACAACATCGATACCAGCGACCATCAGCATAACAAAGTAAACAGCCATCTGCATACTGATGAGCAATCCCCGGGAACAATAAGTAACATTTTGACACACAAAGCAAAGCCAGACTCCTCAGCGCAGCAGGAGCCAAAACAAAGGAGATGAACGAGCACCTCAAGACCGCCTATCGATCAGGGGACCGCTCCAGCACTGAAGAAAATCGAACCAAGCGATTGGGACAAAGTCCAATCACTTGGGACCAGGTACAGGGTCCGCCCCGAAAGGCAGGAAGCCCCTGGGGACTATAAGAATCAAGCCCAAGTTCAAATCGCCCTCTCTTCACCACGCTCTTCTTCCAGCCCAGGTCACCCAGCAAAAGGAACCAACATCAACCGTGACCGGTGCAGTGACTCCAGTGATCATCGAAATCGCAAGTCTTAACTCAACACTCGCTACGAGCTAGGCGCTCCTAGCTACCAATCCGTACCAACTTCGAATCCCGCAGACTCAGAACCCGAACGAAAGGCCATTTGTTCCCCTGACCTGGTGGGCCAGTCCAAAGTTAAGTATAGGCCTGTTAGTTGTAGAAGTAGCTTAGATGTAGAATTTGTGCATGAGTAGTGATTACGGTGTACAATAAATGTGCTTTGATTTAAATCTTACTAATTGGTGTATTGGATTAATTTTTTAAAAAAAATAATTTTTATTTAAGGTTTTCATAAAATATCAATAACAAAATAAGAAAAAAGAACCCAACAGGGTTAAGTACAAAACACAATCTAAAAAAGCAACCCCCCAAACCCCTACCCCCCCGTACCTAAATAATAAATTAACATTAACACCCCGACTTAAGACAACAGGTGTATACACCCCCTCAGACCCTTCCAGTGTAAATAACATAAACAAAATTAAAGTAAACCCCCCCCCCCCACCCCCCGAGCTGCTGCTGCCATTCACCAATGTCTATCGTTCTGCCAGAAAGTCTAAGAACGGTTGCCACCGCCTAAAGAACCCTTGTACCGACCCTCTCAAGGCGAATTTCACCCTCTCCAATTTAATGAACCCTGCCATATCGCTGATCCAGGATTCCACGCTTGGGGTCCTCGTATCTTTCCACTGAAGGAGAATCCTTCGCCGGGCTACCAGGGACGCAAAGGCCAGAATTCCGGCCTCTTTCGCCTCCTGCACTCCCGGCTCCTCTGCCACCCCAAATATTGCGAGCCCCCAGCCCGGTTTGACCCTGGATCCTACCACCCTCGACACCGTCCTCGCTACGCCCTTCCAAAATTCCTCCAGGGCTGGGCATGCCCAGAATATATGGGTGTGATTTGCTGGGCTCCCTGAGCACCTAACACACCAGTCCTCACCCCCAAAGTACCTGCTCATCCTTGACCCGGTCATGTGTGCCCTGTGCAGCAACTTAAACTGTATGAGGCTGAGCCTCGCGCACGAAGAGGAAGAGTTCACCCTCCCTAGGGCATCTGCCCACGTCCCCTCTTCGATCTCCTCTCCCAACTCCTCCTCCCACTTAACTTTCAACTCCACCACCGAGGCCTCCTCCTCCTCCTGCATCACTTGGTAAGTTTCCGAGATCTTTCCCACCCACCCCCCCGAGAGCACTCTGTCCTGTACTGTGTGTGGCAGTAGCCGTGGGAATTCCACCACCTGCCGTCTGGCAAACGTCTTTACCTGTAAGTACCTGAAGGTGTTCCCCAGGGGGAGCCCGTACTTCTCCTCCAGCTCACCCAAGCTCGCGAACTTCCCGTCCACAAACAGGTCCCCAAACTTTCGTATCCCTGCCCTGTGCCACCCCGAAAACCCTCCATCTGTTCTTCCTGGGGCGAACCGGTGGTTCCCCCGTAATGGGGTCCACGCCGAGGCCCTAACCTCCCCCCTATGCCGCCTCCACTGCCCCCAAATTTTGAGGGCCGCCACCACCACCGGGCTCGTGGTATACCTCCTTGGAGGGAGCGGCAGCGGCGCCGTTGCCAGCGCCCCCAGACTCGTACCCACACAGGACGCCGTCTCCAGCCTCTTCCATCCCCTCCCCCTCCATCACCCACTTGCGCACCATTGTCGCATTGGCGGCCCAGTAGTACCCACAGAGGTTGGGCAGTGCCAGCCCCCCCCCTATATCTACTCCGCTCCAGGAACACCCTCCTCACCCTCAGAGTCCCTCGCGCCCACACAAACCCCATTATACTCCTGTTAACCCGCCTGAAAAAAGCCTTCGGGATAAACACGGGGAGGCACTGGAACAGGAACAAAAACCTTGGGAGCACCGTCATTTTGATTGACTGCACCCTACCCGCCAGGGACAGCGGCAACGCGTCCCACCTCTTGAACTCCTCCTCCATTTGCTCCACCAGCCTTGTAAAGTTAAGCCTATGCAGGGCCCCCCAGCTCCTGGCCACCTGGACCCCCAAATATCTGAAGCTCCTCTCTGCCCTTTTTAGTGGCAGCTCGCCAATCCCCCTCTCCTGGCTCCCGAGCTGAACTACGAACAGCTCGCTCTTCCCCATATTGAGCTTGTACCCCGAAAAGTCCCCGAATTCCCTAAGGATCCTCATTACCTCTGGCATTCCTCCCACCGGGTACGCCACATACAGCAGCAGGTCGTCCGCATAAAGCGACACCCTATGCTCCTCCCCACCCCGCACCAACCCCCTCCAGTTCCTCGACTCTCTCAGTGCCATAGCCAGGGGTTCAATCGCCAGTGCGAAGAGCAGGGGGGACAGGGGACACCCCTATCTCGTCCCTCAGTGCAACCGAAAGTACTCGGACCTCCTCCTATTTGTGGCCACACTCGCCATCGGGACCTCATACAACAGCCTAACCCACCTGACATACCCCTCTCCAAACCCGAACCTCTTCAGCACCTCCCACAGGTACCCCCACTCTACCCTATCGAAGGCTTTCTCAGCGTCCATCGCCACCACTATCTCTGCCTCCCCCTCCCTCGCCGGCATCATGATAATGTTCAAAAGCCTCCGCACATTCGCGTTCAACTGTCTCCCCTTCACAAACCCCGTCTGGTCTTCATGGATGATTTGCGGCACAAAATCCTCAATCCTCGTGGCTAAGACCTTCGCCAGCACCTTGGCATCTACATTTAGCAAGGAAATCGGTCTGTAAGACCCACATTGCAGGGGATCCTTGTCCTGCTTCAGGATCAAGGAGATCAGTGCCCGGGACATCGTCGGGGGTAAAGCCCCCCCCCCTCCTTTGCCTCATTGAAGGTCCTAACTAACAGCGGGCCCAACAGGTCCATATATTTTTTATAGAACTCGACCGGGAAACCGTCCGGCCCCGGTGCCTTCCCCGCCTGCATGCTTCCTATCCCTTTGATCAGCTCCTCCAGCCCAATCGGGGCCCCCAGTCCCGCCACCAGTCCCTCTTCCACCTTTGGAAACCTCAATTGGTCCAGGAAACGGCCCATCCCTCCCTCCTCCCGTGGGGGCTCGGATCGGTACAATTCCTCATAGATGTCCCTGAAGACCCCATTGATGCCAACCCCACTCCGCACCACGCTCCCTCCCCTGTACTTAACTCCCCCGATCTCCCTAGCTGCGTCCCGCTTCCGAAGCTGATGAGCCAGCATCCGGCTTGCCTTTTCCTCATACTCGTAGACCGCCCCCTGGGCCTTCCTCCACTGCACCTCCGCCTTCCTGGTGGTCACCCGGTCGAATTCGGCCTGGAGGCTGCGCCTCTTCCTCAACAATCCTTCCTCAGGTTCTTCCGCATACCTCCTGTCTACCCTCACCATCTCCCCCACCAGCCTCTCCCTCTCTCCCCGCTCCTCCGGGGTCCTGATGGAGATCAGCTCTCCCCTCACCACCGCCTTCAGTGCCTCCCATACCATCCCCACTCGGAACTCCCCGTTGTCGTTGGTGTCCAAGTACCTCTCTATACTTCCTCGGACCCGCTCGCTCACCTCCTCGTCCACCAACAGCCCCACCTCCAAGCGCCACAGCGGGCGCTGGTCCCTCTCCTCCCCCATCTCCAAGTCCACCCAATGCGGGGCGTGGTCCGAAATGGCTATTGCCGAATACTCGGTATCCTCTACTCTCGCTATCAGCGCCCTACTCAAAATGAAAAAGTTGATTCGAGAATAAGCCTTATGGCCATGTGAGAAGAATGAAAATTCTCTAGCCCCCGGCTTTGCAAATCTCCAAGGGTCCACCCCTCCCATTTGGTCCATAAATCCCCTCAACACTCTAGCCGCCGCCGGCTTCCTACCCGTCCTAGACCTGGAGCGATCCAGTGCCGGATCCAACACCGTGTTAAAGTCTCCCCCCATTATCAGGCCCCCCACTTCCATACCTGGGATCCGACCCAACATACGCCGCATAAAACACGCATCGTCCCAGTTCGGAGCATACACATTGACCAGTACCACCCTCTCTCCCTGCAACTTACCACTTACCATTATGTACCTACCGCCATTATCTGCCACAATGCTCGACGCCTTGAACGACACCTTCTTTACCACCAAGATCGCCACCCCTCGATTTTTGGCATCTAGCCCCGAGTGAAACACCTGACCTACCCACCCTTTCCTCAGTCTTACCTGGTCTGCCACCTTCAGGTGTGTCTCCTGGAGCATAACCACATCCGCCTTGAGCCCCTTCAGGTGCGCGAACACCCGGGCTCTCTTAACCGGCCCATTCAGTCCCCTTACATTCCAGGTTATCAGCCGGATCAGGGGGCTACCCGCCCCCCTCCCCCGGCGACTAGCCAAGACCCCTCCTCGGCCACCCACACACCCGCACCCCACACCCGACCCGTTCCCCACAGCGGCATACCCCCGTCTCGACCCCCCCCCACTCGCTCCAGCTCCTCCTTGATCTTAGCAGCAGCAACTCTACCTCCTCCACCCCCCCCCCCCCCCCCCCCCCCCCCCCCCCCCCCCGGCTGGGGCCCATCCTAGCTGGTTTACTCCCCCCATTGTACTTCTGCAAGTCAGCTGACTCCTGCTGACCCCGGCCACTCCCGCCTCCCCTTTGACTCCTCCCATTGTGTGGCACACCCTCCTCTCCCGCCCCCCATTCACAGGCTCTCCCCCTCCGTTCTAAGCGCGGGAAACAATCCTCGCTTCCCCGCCCCGGTCCCCCCCTCCCAGTCTTCGGCGCGGGAAGAATTCCCGCGCTCTCCACCTATCAGGCCCCGCCACCAACCAAAACAGTGCCCAACCCACCCCATCCACCCTCCCCAACCCGAAAGAGAAAAACACAGAGAAAAAGAAACCCAAAACAATGCAAAGGCCACCTCCCCGAACCAAAAATAGGCATACCGTATCCACCGCAGCCCCCAATCGCCCATCCCGACCCTCAGTCTGTGTCCAGCTTCTCGGCCTGAACAAAGGCCCACGCCTCCTCCGGTGACTCAATATAATGGTGCCGGTCCTTGTAGGTAACCCACAGTCGCGCCGGCTGCAATATGCCAAACTTCACCCCCTTCCTGTGCAGCACCGCCTTTGCTCGATTGTACCCGGCCCTCCTCTTCGCCACCTCCGCACTCCAGTCCTGATATATCTGAACCTCCGCGTTCTCTCACCTGCTGCTCCTCTCCTTCTTAGCCCACCTGAGCACACACTCCCGATCGACGAACCGATGGAACCGCACCAGCACCGCCCGCGGAGGCTCGTTAGCCTTGGGCCTCCTCGCCAACACTCTGTGGGCCCCTTCCAGCTCCAGGGGCCCCTGGAAGGACCCTACTCCCATCAGCGAGTTTAACATGGTGACCACATACGCCCCCACGTCCGGCCCCTCCAGCCCCTCCGGGAGGCCCAGAATCCGCAGATTCTTCCGCCTCAACCGATTCTCCATCTCCTCGAACCGCTCCTGCCATTTCTTGTGGAGCGCCTCGTGCGCCTCCACCTTTACCGCCAGGGCTAAGATCTCGTCCTCATTGTCAGAGATCTTTTGTTGAGCCTCTCGGATCGCCACCCCCTGGGCCGTCTGTGTCTCCAGCAGCTTATCAATAGAAGCCTTCATCGGCTCTAGCAGGTCCTTTTTAATCTCTCTGAGGCAGCGCTGGATACCCTCCTGTTGCTCCTCCGCCCACTGCCTCCACGCTGCCTGGTCTCCGCCCGCCGCCATTTTGTCCTTCTTCCCTCCCTTCTTCTGGTCCACCACCAGCTTTTTTGTCACCCCGTTCCTAGTTAAAGCCATATACTGACGGGGAGCTATTATTAATTCCTTCCCTTGGGGGCCCTGAAAAGAGCCGAAAAGTCTCGAGAGGGAATCCTTTTGGCAGTGTTCGCTTCACCAATCTGCCCCAAAATGTCTGGAAAACTCCTGAAAAAGGTCTAAGAGTCCGTTCCAGACGGGAGCTGCTGAATGCGCGACCTACTCCTCTATGGCCACCACCGGAAGCCTCGTCCCCGCTTCTTCGGTGACCTTGGTGAGATCTTTTCACAGTTGTTCCCTCTGCTGCTAGAATTCGTCTTTGATAAAGGCCCTCAGGTCAGCTTGCAGCTTTAAGCTTGCCCTTCCCCCGCTTGCATGCTGGAAGAGGCCCTGTTTATTCTGTTGCAGCCAAATCTTTTACTGTTTCTGCCGGGTCTGGTAGCCAAAAGGCATAACATTCCTGGAGGACACTGTCAGGGGAATGTTGCAGTCTTCTTGCCACACTGGGAAATGTCAAACAAATGCCGTGGGGGCCCTGTAAAAGAGCCCAAAAGTCCGTTCCAAGCGGGAGCTACCGAATATGCGACCTAGCTCTGCATAGCCGCACCCGGAAGTACTGTAGTGGATTATTGATCATTACTCGGACTTGAACATCGTGGCGGTATCATAAAGATACCTGGCAACTCGAGAGCAAAGGTAATAAAACAGAGCAATTGAACCAAGGAGAAAATCAGCAACAGCAGTGCAAGTGTCCTCTGCGGTCATCTCCCTGCAAAACAGATATACCGCTTTGGATTCTGTTGAGGGAGATGGCTCACCAGAGGAAAGCAGCAGCAGCCAGGTTCATGGCACCGTGGCTGGCTCTGCTGCGCAGCTGGACAGGAAGAAGAATGGCAGGGCTATAATGATAGGGGACTTAATTGTAAGGGGAATAGACAGGCGGTTCTGCGGACGCAATCGAGACTCCAGGATGGTATGTTGCCTCCCTGGTGCAAGGGTCAAGGATGTCTCGGAGCGGCTGCAGGACATTCTGGGGGTAGGGGGTTGGGGGAGGGTGAACAGCCAGCTGTCGTGGTGCACATAGGCACCAACGATATAGGTAAAAAATGGGACGAGGTCCTTCAAGCTGAATTCAGGGAGTTAGGAGTTAAACTAAAAAGTAGAACCTCAAAGGTAGTAATCTCAGGATTGCTACCAGTGCCACGAGCTAGTCAGACTAGGAATGTCAGGACAGATAGGATGAATGCGTGGCTCGAGAGATGGTGCAAGAGGGAGGGATTCAAATTCCTGGGGCATTGGAACCGGTTCTGGGGGAGGTGGGACCAGTATAAACCGGACGGTCTGCACCTGGGCAGGACTGGAACCGATGTCCTGGGGGGGGGTGTTTGCAAGAGCTGTTGGGGAGAGTTTAAATTAATGTGGCAGGGGGATGGGAACCGATGCAGGAAGTTGGAAGGTAGTAAAACAGGGACAGAAACAAAAGGCAGTAATAGGGAAAGTGTAAGGCAGAGAAGCCATCGTCAAAAATCAAAAATGGCGACAGTGCAAGGAACAGTGACTGAGGGGGGCTCCGTGAATAGGACCAGGAATACTAAAAGGAATAAAACGGGAAGTGAAAACATTAATGGTAAGCGACGCGGCAGGTTGTTACATGAAGATATGGGTTCAATGACAATGAAAATTAGGAGAAAGGTTAAGAGGAAATATTACTTAGGAGAGGTTACTGATCGAGGTGTTAAGATTCAGAACGGAGGTAAAAAAGCCAACATAAGTGTACTTTACTTGAATGCTCGTAGTATTCGGAATAAGGTAAATGAGTTGATGGCGCAAATGATCGTGAATGACTATGATTTAGTGGCCATTACTGAAACATGGTTAAAGGATGGTCACGACTGGGAGTTAAATAACCGAGGGTATCAAACTATTCGGAAGGACAGAGTGGATGGTAAGGGAGGTGGTGTTGCTCTGTTATTTAAGGATGACATCCGGGCAACAGTAAGGGATGACATCGGTGCTATGGAGGATAAGGTTGCATCCATTTGGGTGGAAATCAGGAATAGTAAGGCAAAAAAGTCACTGATAGGAGTAGTCTATAGGCCACCAAATAGTAACATTATGGTGGGGCAGGCAATAAACAAAGAAATAACTGATGCATGTAGAAATGGTACAGCAGTTATCATGGGGGATTTTAATCTACATGTCGATTGGTTTAACCAGGTCGGTCAAGGCAGCCTTGAGGAGGATGTATAGAATGTATCCACGATAGTTTCCTAGAACAGTATGTAATGGAACCTACGAGGGAACAAGCGGTCCTAGATCTGGCCCTGTGTAATGAGACAGGATTGATTCAGGATCTCATAGTTAGGGATCCTCTCGGAAGGAGTGATCACAATATTGTGGAATTTAAAATTCAGATGGAGGGTGAGAAGGTAAAATCAAGCACTAGTGTTTTGTGCTTAACCAATGGAGATTACAATGGGATGAGAGAAGAACTAGCTAAGGTAGACTGGGAGCAAAGACTTTATGGTGAAACAGTTGAGGAACAGTAGAGAACCTTCCAAGCGATTTTTCACAGTGCTCAGCAAAGGTTTATACCAACAAAAAGGAAGGACGGTAGAAAGAGGGAAAATCGACCGTGGATATCAAAGGAAATAAGGGAGAGTATCAAATTGAAGGAAAAAGCATACGAAGCAGCAAAGATTAGTGGGAGACTAGAGGACTGGGAAATCTTTATGGGGCAACAGAAAGCTACTAAAAAAGCTATAAAGAAGAGTAAGATAGATTATGAGAGTAAACTTGCTCAGAATATAAAAACAGATAGTAAAAGTTTCTACAAATATATAAAACAAAAAAAGAGTGGCTAAGGTAAATATTGGTCCTTTAGAGGATGAGAAGGGAGATTTAATAATGGGAGATGAGGAAATGGCTGAGGAACTGAACAGGTTTTTTGGGTTGGTCTTCACAGTGGAAGACACAAATAACATGCCAGTGACTGATGGAAATGAGGCTATGACAGGTGAGGACCTTGAGAGGATTGTTATCACCAAGGAGGTAGTGATGGACAAGCTAATGGGGCTAAAGGTAGACAAGTCTCCTGGCCCTGATGGAATGCATCCCAGAGTGCTAAAAGAGATGGCTAGGGAAATTGCAAATGCACCAGTGATAATTTACCAAAATTCACTAGACTCTGGGGTGGTCCCGGCGGATTGGAAATTTGCAAACGTGACACCACTGTTTAAAAAAGGAGGTAGGCAGAAAGAGGGTAATTATGGGCCAGTGAGCTTAACTTCGGTAGTAGGGAAGATGCTGGAATCTATCATCAAGGAAGAAATAGCGAGGCATCTGGATGGAAATTGTCCCATTGGACAGACGCAGCATGGGTTCATAAAGGGCAGGTCATGCCTAACTAATTTAGTGGAATATTTTGAGGACATTATCAGTGCGGTAGATAACGGGGAGCCAATGGATGAGGCATATCTGGATTTCCAGAAAGCCTTTGACAAGGTGCCACACAAAAGGTTGCTGCATAAGATAAAGATGCATGGCATTAAGGGGAAAGTAGTAGCATGGATAGAGGATTGGTTAATTAATAGAAAGCAAAGAGTGGGGATTAATGGGTGTTTCTCTGGTTGGCAATCAGTAGCTAGTGGTGTCCCTCAGGGATCAGTGTTGGGCCCACAACTATTCACAATTTACATCGATGATTTGGAGTTGGGGACCAAGGGCAATGTGTCCAAGTTTGCTGATGAAACTAAGATAACTGGTAAAGCAAAAAGTGCATAGGATACTGGAAGTCTGCAGGGGGATTTGGATAGGCTAAGTGAATGGGCTAGGGTCTGGCAGATGGAATACAATGTTGACAAATGTGAGGTTATCCATTTTGGTAGGAATAACAGCAAAAGGGATTATTATTTAAATGATAAAATATTAAAACATGCTGCTGTGCAGAGACCTGGGTGTGCTAGTGCATGAGTCGCAAAACGTTGGTTTACAGGTGCAACAGGTGATTAAGAAGGCAAATGGAATTTTGTCCTTCATTGCTAGAGGGATGGAGTTTAAGACTAGGGAGGTTATGCGGCAATTGTATAAGGTGTTAGTGAGGCCACACCTGGAGTATTGTGTTCAGTTTTGGTCTCCTTACTTGAGAAAGGACGTACTGGCACTGGAGGGTGTGCAGAGGAGATTCACTAGGTTAATCCCAGAGCTGAAGGGGTTGCATTATGAGGAGAGGTTGAGTAGACTGGGACTGTACTCGTTGAAATTTAGAAGGATGAGGGGGGGGTCTTATAGAAACATATAAATATGAAGGGAATAGATAGGATAGATGCGGGCAGGCTGTTTCCATTGGCGGGTGAAAGCAGAACGAGGGAGGCATAGCCTCAAAATAAGGGGAAGTAGATTTAGGACTGAGTTTAGGAGGAACTTCTTCACCCAAAGGGTTGTGAATCTATGGAATTCCTTGCCCGGTGAAGCAGTAGAGGCTCCTTCAACAAATGTTTTTAAGATAAAGATAGATAGTTTTTTGAAGAATAAAGGGATTAAGGGTTATGATGTTCGGGCTGGAAAGTGGAGCTGAGTCCACAAAAGATCAGCCATGATCTCATTGAATGGTGGAGCAGGCTCGAGGGGCCAGATGGCCGACTCCTGCTTCTAGTTCTTATGTTCTTATGTATCCCCTGATCCCGTGTGACTTCACCTTTTGTACTAGTCTACCATGAGGGACCTTGTCAAAGGCCTTACTGAAGTCCATATAGACAACATCCACTGCCCTACCTGCATCAATCATCTTCGTGACCTCTTTGAAAAACTCAAGTTAGTGAGACACAACCCCCCTTCACAAAACCATGCTGCCTCTTACTAATACGTCCATTTGCTTCCAAATGGGAATACATCCTGTCTCGAAGAATTCTCTCCAGTAATTTCCCTACCACTGACGTAAGGCTCACCGGCCTGTAGTTCCCTCGATTATCCTTGCTACCCTTCTTAAACAAAGGAACAACATTGGCTATTCTCCAGTCCTCCGGGACATCACCTGAAGACAGCGAGGATCCAAAGATTTCTGTCAAGGCCTCAGCAATTTCCTCTCTAGCCTCCTTCAGTAGTCTGGGGTAGATCCCATCAGGCCCTGGGGACTTATCTACCGTAATATTTTTCAAGACGCCCAACACCTCGTCTTTTTGGATCTCAATGTGACCCAGGCTATCTACACATCCTTCTCCAGACTCAACATCCACCAATTCCTTCTCTTTGGTGAATACTGATGCAAAGTATTCATTTAGTACCTCGCCCATTTCCTCTGGCTCCACGCATAGATTCCCTTGCCTATCCTTCAGCGGGCCAACCCTTTCCCTGGCTACCCTCTTGCTTTTTATGTACGTGTACAAAGCCTTGGGATTTTCCTTAACCCTATTTACTATTTTCCCACACACTCTCCAGACTTTGATATTAACCATAGCTAAAGAGGAGCAACAGCAACCACAACATGATTAATTTACCTTTGCTCTGCACTTGGGACCTGCTCGTTTCTAGGTGCAAAGTCAGGGAAAATTAATCCCCTTCGTCTTTGTTAGATTGTGGTACTTATCTGGCTGTCTTGGCATCACAGGCTTGAGTCATGGCAGTCGCTGGTGTGCAGGTCTGCTGAGTAACATAGTGTGACGACCTGGAGTAGGAGATCCAACACTCCCCCACCTCCACAGAAAAACAAGCACTCCAACCTGCCCTCAATGAAACAAGGCAAAGAACTGCACTACCACAGAGGTCACATCAGCACTGTCAACATTTTCATCAATCATTTATTTAATTTAACTTCATTGTTTTAATATTCAACTTATGGTAATAGAAAAGAGGCAGAGAAGAATTATTGTCCACTTCTCACCTGGTAAATTTGGCACAATAAAATAAAGCATAAAATCAATAAATCATTTGTGAAACTGCAAGCTGCCACAGTTGGATCTAATAAGAGTATACATACGGCTTAATTTCCTGCTCTGCTGTAGAAAGGAAGATGAACAGAGGCCAGTAGCCACCTGACCTGTGTGTATTAGGACTACAAAATAAATAGCCTCTTTCGTATTAAAAGGGATGATTAATAGGTAAATCTCAATAGTTTATAGAGATAAGAATGTCCATAGGTAAGGGTGCATGGTGAGGGTATGTCCCACTTTCCCTGGATTTAAACTCGCTGATCAAATCAGAAAACCCCTTTCGAATTGGTTAGAATTAATTAGGGCTTATTTACAAATATCTTTCATGGCGCCTGCTAATCTTATAAGTTTGCAGGCATTCTCGCAAATTATGTAAAGCTACTGCAAAACGAGAAGCTGTGACCAAAGCAATGTTAGGTCCAACAATACCTCACTCCAAAACTCCCCTGTGAAAAGTTTTTACCCATCACGAGAGCCTACACATCAGGTACTTATTGTCTTTCAAATTGCCTCACAATTTGAAAAGATTCAAACAAGCATCACAAAGGGCAAAAATATTAACTCTTTACGCGATTCTAGTTCCCTTCGCAGATATGAACTGGTTGACAAGATTATTTTTGTTGGTGTTAAATAAAAGATGCTGAATGGAAAGCATCATGACAGCACACACAGCAAAACATGAATTTACATTTTTTTTTTACCTCTGGGGTCCCTGGGTTTTGTTGCAAGTAAAAAGGGTTCCCCTCCAGTGTGAGTGTGTTCAGCTTGCTGCACAGAGCTACATAGTGGATCTGCACAATATCAGCAATGTTGTTCCCTTCCAGGTCTAGTACTTCCAGGTGTTCCAGCATGCTCACTGGACTGACATCTGAAATACTGTTGTATGCCACGTACAGTTCCTACAGAAAAGATTGGAAAATGTAACTCAGAGGAACAAAAGTAGGCCATTCAACCCCAAGTTTGTGCTGTCATCCAACTAGATCGTGACTGATCTGTGTCTTAATTCCACTTATGCAGATCATAACCTGCTTCTTTACCTCTTCCGTGCTTAACATCCCAGGCCCCAAACACTCATTCCAGGTTAAGCAGCCTTTCACTTGCACCTCTTCCAGTTTGGTATATTGCATTCGCTGCTCCGAATGTGGTCTCCTCTATATCAGAGAGACCAAACGCAGACTGGGTGATCGCTTTGCTGAGCACCTTCAGTCTGTGCACATTCAGGACCCTGACCTTCCTGTTGCTTGCCATTTTAACAAAAGACCCTGCTCCCACGCCCACATGTCTGTCCTTGGCCTGCTGCAATGTTCCAGTGAAGCTCAACACAAACTGGAGGAACATCTCATCTTCCGGTTAGGCACACTACAGCCTTCCGGCCTGAACATCGAATTCAACAACTTCAGATGAACAGCTCTACCCCACCTCGACCCATTTGTTTTCATCCCTTTTCATTTTAACTGTCTTTTACCATTTCTCTCTCTCTTGTCTTTCTTTATATATATTTAACCCCACCCCCTTTTTATCCAGTTTTCTTTACCCTTTCTCCCCTTTGCTTCCCCCTTCACCCCCTCCCCCCTCCCCCACATCTACATCTGATGTTAGTTTCTCTGCAGTTTGGCCTTTCACACCTTTTGTTCTCTCTGGCGACTGCCATTAGCACTCTTTCCCCTTGCTTTCTGTGGCTAGCACCCCATTTCCCTGGGCTCTATGACTCATCTTTCATCACTCCACAGTATAAATATTTCCCACTTTCTCTGTCTTTAGCTTTGACAAAGGGTAATCTGGACTCGAAACGTTAGCTCTTTTCTCTCCCTACAAATGTTGCCAGACCTGCTGAGATTTTCCAGCATTTTCTTTTTGGTTTCAGATTCAAGCATCCACAGTAATTTGCTTTTATCACTGCCTTGCTCTAATTTTCACGTTGTGTATCCATGTACTAGACTCCCATCTCCAGATAAAATACTTTCATTCTATCTGCTCTATCAATTCCCTGCTGCAATTTTCAGGCTTGAACTTAATTTTTAAAAAAAATAATTTTTATTAAAGGTTTTCATAAAATATCAATAACAAAATGAGAAAGAAAAAAGAACCCAACAGGGTTAAGTACAAAACAAAATCTAAAAAAGCAACCCCCCAAACCCCTCCCCCCGTACCTAAATAATAGATTAACATTAACACCCTGACTGAAGACAACAGGTGTATACACCCCCTCAGACCCTTCCAGTGTAAATAACATAAACAAAAATAAAGTAAACCCCCCACCCCGAGCTGCTGCTGCCATTGACCAATGTCTAGCGTTCTGCCAGAAAGTCTAAGAACGGTTGCCACCGCCTTAAGAACCCTTGTACCGACCCTTCTCAAGGCGAATTTCACCCTCTCCAATTTAATGAACCCTGTCATATCGCTGATCCAGGATTCCACGCTTGGGGGCCTCGTATCTTTCCATTGAAGGAGAATCCTTCGCCGAACTACCAGGGATGCAAAGGCCAGAATTCCGGCCTCTTTCGCCTCCTGCACTCCCAGCTCCTCTGCCACCCCAAATATTGCGAGCCCCCAGCCCGGTTTGACCCTGGATCCTACCACCCTCGACACCGTCCTCGCTACGCCCTTCCAAAATTCCTCCAGCGCTGGGCATGCCCAGAACATATGGGTGTGATTTGCTGGGCTCCCTGAGCACCTAACACACCTGTCCTCACCCCCAAAGAACCTGCTCATCCTTGTCCCGGTCATGTGTGCCCTGTGCAGCACCTTAAACTGTATGAGGCTGAGCCTCGCGCATGAAGAGGAAGAGTTCACCCTCCCTAGGGCATCTGCCCACGTCCCCTCTTCGATCGCCTCTCCCAACTCCTCCTCCCACTTACCTTTCAAATCCACCACCGAGGCCTCCTCCTCCTCCTGCATCACCTGGTAAGTTTCCGAGATCTTTCCCATCCACCCCCCCGAGAGCACCCTGTCCTGTACTGTGTGTGGCAGTAGCAGTGGGAATTCCACCATCTGCCGTCTGGCAAACACCCTTACCTGTAAGTACCTGAAGGTGTTCCCCGAGGGGAGCCCGTACGTCTCCTCCAGCTCACCCAAGCTCGCGAACTTCCCGTCCACAAACAGGTCCCCCAACTTGCGTATGCCTGCCCTGTGCTACCCTGAAAATCCTCCACCTGTTCTTCCTGGGGCGAACCGGTGGTTCCCCCGTAATGGGGTCCACGCCGAGGCCCTAACTTCCCCCCTATGCCGCCTCCACTGCTCCCAAATTTTGAGGGCCGCCACCACCACCGGGCTCGTGGTATACCTCCTTGGAGGGAGTTGCAGCCGTGCCGTTGCCAGCTCCCCCAGACTCGTACCCACACAGGACGCCGTCTCCAGCCTCTTCCATGCAGCCCCTTCCCCCTCCATCACCCACTTGCGCACCATTGTCGCATTGGCGGCCCAGTAGTACCCACAGAGGTTGGGCAGCGCCAGCCCCCCTCTATCTCTACTCCGCTCCAGGAACACCCTTCTCACCCTCGGAGTCCCTCGCGCCCACACAAACCCCATTATACTCCTGTTAACCCGCCTGAAAAAAGCCTTCGGGATAAACACGGGGAGGCACTGGAACAGGAACAAAAACCTTGGGAGCACCGTCATTTTGATTGACTGCACCCTACCCGCCAGAGACAGCGGCAACGCGTCCCACCTCTTGAACTCCTCCTCCATTTGCTCCACCAGCCTTGTAAAGTTAAGCCTATGCAGGGCCCCCCAGCTCCTGGTCACCTGGACCCCCAAACATCTGAAACTCCTCTCCGCCCTTTTTAGTGGGAGCTCGCCAATCAACCTCTCCTGGTCCCCTAGCTGAACTACGAACAGCTCGCTCTTCCCCAGATTGAGCTTGTACCCCGAAAAGTCCCCGAATTCCCTAAGCATCCTCATTACCTCTGGCATTCCTCCCACTGGGTCCGTCACATACAGCAGCAGGTCGTCCGCATAAAGCGACACCCTATGCTCCTCCCCACCCCGCACCAACCCCCTCCAGTTCCTCGACTCTCTCTGTGCCATAGCCAGGGGTTCAATCGCCAGTGCGAAGAGCAAGGGGGACAGGGGACACCCCTGTCTCGTCCCTCAGTGCAACCGAAAGTACTCGGACCTCCTCCTATTTGTGGCCACATTCGCCATCGGGACCTCGTACAACAGCCTAACCCACCTGACAAACCCCTCCCCAAACCCGAACCTCTTCAGCACCTCCCACAGGTACCCCCACTCTACCCTATCGAAGGCTTTCTCAGAGTCCATCGCCACCACTATCTCCGCCTCCCCCTCCCTCGCCGGCATCATGATAAGGTTCAAAAGCCTCCGCACATTCGCGTTCAACTGTCTCCCCTTCACAAACCCCGTCTGGTCTTCATGGATGATCTGCGGCACAAAACCCTCAATCCTCGTAGCTAAGACCTTCGCCAGCACCTTGGCATCTACATTTAGCAAGGAAATCGGTCTGTAAGACCCACATTGCAGGGGATCCTTGTCCCGCTTCAGGATCAAGGAGATCAGTGCCCGGGACATCGTCGGGGGTAAAGCCCCCCCCCTCCCTTGCCTCATTAAAGGTCCTAACTAACAGCGGGCCCAACAGGTCCATATATTTTTTATAGAACTCGACCGGGAAACCGTCCGGCCCCAGTGCCTTCCCCGCCTGCATGCTTCCTATCCCTTTGATCAGCTCCTCCAGCCCAATCGGGGCCCCCAGTCCCGCCACCAGTCCCTCTTCCACCTTTGGAAACCTCAATTGGTCCAGGAAACGGCCTATCCCTCCCTCCTCCCGTGGGGGCTCGGATCGGTACAATTCCTCGTAGAAGTCCCTGAAGACCCCATTGATGCCAACCCCACTCCGCACCATGCTCCCTCCCCTGTCCTTAACTCCCCCGATCCCGCTAGCTGCGTCCCGCCTCCGAAGCTGATGCGCCAGCATCCGGCTTGCCTTTTCCCCATACTCGTAGACCGCCCCCTGGGCATTCCTCCACTGCACCTCCGCCTTTGTGGTGGTCACCAGGTCGAATTCGGCCTGGAGGCTGCGCCTCTTCCTCAACAATCCTTCCTCAGGCTCTTCCGCATACCTCCTGTCTACCCTCACCATCTCCCCCACCAGCCTCTCCCTCCGCTCCTTGTGGGCCCTATTGGAGATCAGCCCTCCCCTCACCACCGCCTTCAGTGCCTCTCATACCATCCCCACTGGGACCTCCCCTTTGTCGTTGGTCTCCAAGTACCTCTCCATACTTCCTCGGACCCGCTCGCTCACCTCCTCGTCCGCCAACAGCCCCACCTCCAAGCGCCACAGCGGGCGCTGGTCCCTCTCCTCCCCCATCTCCAAGTCCACCCAATGTGGGGCGTGGTCCGAAATGGCTATTGCCGAATACTCGGTATCCTCTACTCTCGCTATCAGCGCCCTACTCAAAATGAAAAAGTCGATTCGAGAATAAGCCTTATGGACATGAGAAGAATGAAAATTCCCTAGCTCCCGGCCTTGCAAATCTCCAAGGGTCCACCCCTCCCATTTGGTCCATAAATCCCCTCAACACTCTAGCCGCCGCCGGCTTCCTACCCGTCCTAGACCTGGAGCGATCCAGTGCCGGATCCAACACCGTGTTAAAGTCTCCCCCCATTATCAGGCCCCCCACTTCCAAATCTGGGATCCGACCCCACATACGCCGCATAAAACACGCATCGTCCCAGTTCGGAGCATACACATTGACCAGTACCACCCTCTCTCCCTGCAACTTACCACTTACCATTATGTATCTACTGCCATTATCTGCCACAATGCTCGACGCCTTGAACGACACCTTCTTTCCCACCAAGATCGCCACCCCTCGATTTTTGGCATCTAGCCCCGAGTGAAACACCTGACCTACCCACCCTTTCCTCAGTCTTACCTGGTCTGCCACCTTCAAGTGTGTCTCCTGGAGCATAACCACATCCGCCTTGAGCCCCTTCAGGTGCGCGAACACGCGGGCCCGCTTAACCGGCCCATTCAGTCCCCTTACATTCCAGGTTATCAGCCGGATTAGGGGGCTACCTGCCCCCCTCCCCTGCCGACTAGCCATGACCCCTCCTCGGCCAGCCACGCGCCCGCACCCCACACCCGGCCCGTTCCCCACAGCGGCATACCCCCGTCTTGACCCACCCCACTCGCTCCAGCTCCTCCTTGATCTTAGCAGCAGCAACTCGATTCCCCCCCACCCACCCCCCCACCCCCCACCGGCTAGGACCCATCCTAGCTGGTTTACTCCCCCCATTGCACTTCCGCAAGTCAGCTGACTCCTGCTGACCCCGGCCACTCCCGCCTCCTCCCATTGTGTGGCACACCCTCCTCTCCCGCTCCCCATTCACAGGCTCTCCCCCTCCGTTCTAAGCGCGGGAAACAATCCTCGCTTCCCCGCCCCGGTCCCGCCCCCCAGTCTTTGGCGCGGGAAAACAATCCCGCGCTCTCCACCTACCAGGCCCCGCCACCAACCAAAACAGTGCCCAACCCGCCCCATCCACCCTCCCCAACCCGAAAGTGAAAAACACAGAGAAAAAGAAACCCAAAACAATGCAAAGGCCCCCCCCCACGAACCAAAAATAGGCATAACATATCCACCGCAGTCCCCAATCGCCCATCCCGACCCTCAGTCTGTGTCCAGCTTCTCGGCCTGAACAAAGTCCCACGCTTCCTCCGGAGACTCAAAATAATGGTGCCGGTCCTTGTAGGTAACCCACAATAACGCCGGCTGCAACATGCCAAACTTCACCCCCTTCCTGTGCAGCAGCGCCTTCGCTCGATTGTACCCGGCCCTCCTCTTCGCCACCTCCGCACTCCAGTCCTGATATATCCGAACCTCCGCGTTCTCCCACCTGCTGCTCCTCTCCTTCTTGGCCCACCTGAGCACACACTCCCGATCGACGAACCGATGGAACCGCACCAGCACCGCCCGCGGAGGCTCGTTAGCCTTGGGCCTCCTCGCCAACACTCTATGGGCCCCTTCCAGCTCCAGGGGCCCCTGGAAGGACCCTGCTCCCATCAGCGAGTTTAACATGGTGACCACATACGCCCCCACGTCCGGCCCCTCCAGCCCCTCCGAGAGGCCCAGAATCCGCAGATTCTTCCGCCTCGACCGATTCTCCATCTCCTCGAACCGCTCCTGCCATTTCTTGTGGAGTGCCTTGTGCGCCTCCACCTTTACCGCCAGGGCTAAGATCTCGTCCTCATTGTCAGAGATCTTTTGTTGAGCCTCTCGGATCGCCACCCCCTGGGCCGTCTGTGTCTCCAGCAGCTTATCAATAGAAGCCTTCATCGGCTCTAGCAGGTCCTTTTTAATCTCTCCGAGGCAGCGCTGGATACCCTCCTGCTGCTCCTCCGCCCACTGCCTCCACGCTGCCTGGTCTCCGCCCGCCGCCATTTTGTCCTTCTTCCCTCCCTTCTTATGGTCCACCACCACCTTTTTTGTCACCCCGCTCCTAGTTAAAGCCATATACTGACGGGGAACTATTATTAACTCCTTCCCACACCGGGAAACGTCGAAAAGGTGCCCTTGGGGGCCCTGAAAAGAGCCCAAAAGTCTCGAGAGGGAATCCTTTTGGCAGTGTTCTCTTCACCAATCTGCCCCAAAATGTCCGTGGAAACTCCTGAAAAAGGTCTAAGTGTCCATTCCAGTCGGGAGCTGCCGAATGCGTGACCTACTCCTCCATGGCCGCCACCGGAAGCCTCGTCCCTGCTTCTTCAGTGGCCCTGGTGAGATCTTTTCACAGTTGTTCCCTCTGGTGTTAGAATTCACTTTTGATAAAGGTCCTCAGGTCAGTTTGCAGCTTTAAGCTTGCCCTTCCCCCGCTGCATGCTGGAAGGGGCCCTGTTTATCCTGTTGCAGCCAAATCTTCCACTACTTCTGCCAGGCCTGGCAGCCAAAAGACACAACACTCCTGGGGGACACCGTCAGGGGAGTGTTGCAGTCCTCTTGCCACACCGGGAAATGTCAAACAAATGCCGTGGGGGCCCTGCAAAAGACCCAAATGTCCGTTCCAAGCGGGAGCTACCGAATATGCAACCTAGCTCTGCATAGCCGCACCTGGAAGTCCCAGGCTTGAACTTATAAGTGGCAAGCAACATTCATACCCAACTGACGGCAGCGGGATTCTCCATCCCACCAATCGGCCAATGAGGCTTCCCATTGTGGGGAGCCCCACATCGTCAGGAAATCCTCAGGCGTGGGTGCGCTGCTGGCGCAACAGAGAATTTCGCCACCGGAGAATCCAGCCCACCATGTCTACAAGATCAGGTCCAAGGTTGGAATTATGCAGAGACTTACTCACCTCTGGACTCCCCAAAACCTGTCCAGCATCTACAAAGCACAAATCAGGAGTGTCATGAAATACTCTCCATGTTCCTGGGTGAGTGCAGCACCAACAATACTCAAAACGTTCAACACCATCTAGAACAAGGCCGCCCGATTGATCAACACCACCTTAAATATTCACTCTTTAACAGTGGCAGGCAGCTGTGTGTATCATCTACAAGATGCACTACAGCAATTTGTCAAGGCTCCTTCAATAGCATCTCCCAAAACCCACAACCTTCCCCACCTTGAAAAACAAGGGCAACAGACACATGAGAACACCACTAATTTCAGGTTGCCGTTACACTACACATCATCCTGATTTAGGACTATATTTTGGTTCCTTCACAGATGGTTGGTAAAAAATTTGGAAGTACCTAGGCATACCTACACTACACAGACTGCAGCATTTCATATAGGGTAGCTCAACCCCACCTTCACGAGGACAATTCGGGAGAGACAATAAATGCTGACCTTGACAGCAGCACTCACATCCCATGAATAAATAAAGAGAAAATGATCTGAAATACCTCGAGTAGATTGCACTTCAATCATCTGCATTAATAATCAGGAAAGCGCTGCTTGAAAGGGTGGTGAATGCAGATTTAATGGCAAATTTCAAAAAGGAATTGGATACATATTTGAAACGGAAAAATGTACAGAGCTACAGGGAACTAGGAGGGGAATGACAATAATAGGATAGTTCTTTCAAAAATACAGCACAAGTATGATGGGGCAGATGGTTGTCTTCTGTCCTGCATGATTCAATTATCCTATAAACTGGCCTCACTCTTTATGCCCAAACACACCCAAGGATTTTACTGTCCTGTCTTCAGCCTAGTCACCTCACTGTACAATGGCACTTGTTTAGTAACAGAACAGTGAAGCAACCCATTGCTCTGCAAGATTCTACAATGTAGAAAGACAAAACTCTGCAACCATAGCAACGGCAGGAAGGAAACCTGCTCGAGTGGTGACTAAATCTAGACTTCATACAGCAGCAAAACATCGGGAAACATGCGCACAGGAAAAATTCAAAACCTTCATTGCTAAAAAGTAGCTCAGTGTTCAAAGCTAGACTGAACTGGATATTAACTCAGGCTTGTAAACTACTTAGACCTTTGGTCTCCTGATCAGGATATGTTTCTGCATTGTAGCAGAATCACAGACACTTGTTATTCTCTGCATAAAGAACTTGAGAAACGACAACAGTAAGAAAATTCCAACTAAACTGCTCTTCATTTTTGGACACCAGGCTTTCCAGAATTATTACTCTACACACATATGCAAGAGTAACACATAAACAGTGGTATTAAAACAGAAAACGCAGGAAACATATTGCTGTTCAAGCAATAGAGAAACAGGATTAACATTTCAGGTCCTTTCAACAGAACTCAAGATTGTCAACCTGAAAGATTAACTTCTGTTTCTCTCCACAGATGCTGCTTAGAAACTATGATTCTATGATTCCACGATCTGCTGAGTATTTCTAACATTCTGTTTTTATTTCAGATATCCGGCATCCAGAGTATTCTGCTTTTCAGGTAATGGAATCTGTTTCGAGAACCCCAAAGTGTATCGTGGAGTTCACCTGACCCACAACTTTTAATAGATTGTGGTATGGGGAGCACATGGCCCACTCTACAGGTGTGGTACAGCAGAAATGGAAAAGTATTTTTTAAAGCAAAACAATGTTTATTCCATGAATTCAAGTTAACCTTTTTAAAACAAACAGTGAACATCTTAGCAACCATTAATTCAAATACAACCCTCAAAGAGTACAACACTAGGTAATGCTTACGCTGTCCTTTTAACATCCAGAAGACTTACAAAAAACTTACAGAAGCACATCAGGTCAAAGTCACTACTGAAAACATTTATAATTCTGAATTTACCAAATGATCAAGAGATAGTCTTTACATGACAGACAGATCAACAGTACACCTGCTCTGTCTGGCTTCAGCTCCAACACTGAAAACGAAACTAAAACACATCCTGCAGCAAACAGCCTAAAACAAAAGTAAAAAGCTGACACCCAGCCCAGCTTCACCCACTCTTATATCACTGCAGTAATAAACACCCATTTCTTAAAGATACTCTCACTACAGATACTTATATACACACCCATTTATAAATACCCAGTTCTTAAAGGTACTCTCACATGACAAATCCCTTTGTTTCATTGTGTGATAACATATCACAAACTTATGAAAGTGGCCTCAACAACATCCCATATTCCAGTAACAAGATGACATAGCCTGCTGAATGCCTAATCGTCCAGCTCCTGGTTATACCCACATGGCTGATTGATTGATTTATTTTAGTTATTTTGAACTTGGCAAAATAGTAAAATACATTACAAGGTACATAAATACCATAAATAGCAAATAATATAAAGCACATACATGATCAAAAAAAGAGTAGGAAGAAGTATAAACTTATAAATACACAAATACAGTTCAAGTACTTAATAATTTCCCAGTCACATATTTTTCACATTTTTGTGTTCCTATTATCTTAATATCTCCATATAACATAAACCGCTTACTGACTGCCTAAATTCAGAGAAAAGGGAAAGATTATTTCCTTTGGCTGAGACTTAGTTGACAAAGTGTTATCATTTTTAAATTGTCACTAAAAGGGAGGACAAAAGTGCAAAGGATTTGTTTCACACAGAGAACTGAGGAACAAAGAATCATAGAATCACTACAGGACAGAAGGAGGCCATTCAGCCCATCAAGTCTGCACCGAAGAAGCATCCCAGTCGCTCTATCCTCGTAACTTCACCTAACCTTTAGATGCTAAGGGGCAATTTATCATGGCCAATCCACCTAAACTGCACATCTTTGAACTGTGGGAGGAAACCACGCAGACGCAGACAGAACACGGGGAGACTGTGCAAGCTCCACACATAAATTTGAAATGGAACCTGGGTTCCTGGAGCTGTGAGACAGCAGTCCTAATCACTGTGCTAACCAATGTTTAGCCACAGGCAGTGATTGAGGCAAAAAACATTGCACCTTTTAACTGAACACTGGATAAATATTTCTAGAGGAAATAAAGGGTGAGCACAGGTAGTGGGAACAATGGAGAGAGTGCGTGGCAAGTGGAATTAGATTGAGATCGATGCAGGATTATGGACAACGAGAGCCAGAGAGAGGATTCTCTCTTCCTGCATCCTCTGTTAACCATCCCATTCAGGTGGAACCCAATTATTGCCTGTCACCAGGCAAAATACGGCCTTTTGTCAATTCATTGGCTACCAGCCAACTAATCGAACCGAATCCCTCTGATCTCTCGGTTGCCAAAAAGTCTGAGTTCTTCTGTTCAGAAGCTAAACCTCCATAGCGCAATGTACCATTTTGTAGTTCCTCAGTTCCTCTGCTCGATTTAAAGTCCTATGTCCATTAAACATCCATAGATAAAAATTATAACTGCAGAGTAAATGAAATGGGAAACAAGGGAATCAACAGGAACAGCGCTTACATACCTCCCTCCCTAAAAGGAATGAAATGTCAGGGCACGGACATTTCATTATGAGGTATGCAAGGCATAAATCACAAACACACCCTTTCATCCATTCTCACTATATAAGTTACCTTCCCAGTTCCTACCTCGGTAACTAGTTAGTCCTGAAACCCACAACAGAGCATCCACTGTCAC
This sequence comes from Scyliorhinus torazame, assembly GCF_047496885.1. Taxonomy (NCBI): domain Eukaryota; kingdom Metazoa; phylum Chordata; class Chondrichthyes; order Carcharhiniformes; family Scyliorhinidae; genus Scyliorhinus; species Scyliorhinus torazame. The sequence goes on from NC_092716.1 coordinate 187,604,454, forward strand.
ATTATCCCTTCTGGGTATGTGCACAATTTTAACATTGAACTGTGGTAATAATAAACTCCAACAGAATAATCTTGCGTTCCAGGTTTAAAAAATTTCTATAAACGCAAGCAGATTATGGTCCATATAAACTAAGCTTTGTTTATTCTCATGCGGACATATACTTCAAAGTGCCGAAGGGCTAGTAGCAATGCTCAGGCTTCTTTTTCAATGGTGGAATACTTCCTTTGGCATGGGCTTAGTTTAAAAAAAAAAAATTCCACTGGCCTCTCTATTCCTGCCTCGTCGTCTTGTAGTAGCACTGCTCCCACCCCCTAGGTCACTCTCATCATGGCCATTCTAAAGATCTGGAAAAATACGGGGTGGGCAGCACTGGTTCGCCCACTAACATGGCCCTCAATCTGCCAAACTCTACTTGGCGATCTGTGGACCACACTATTTTCACTTGTTTCCACAACATATCCAACATGCACTGGATTTCCGCCTCTAATTCAGCGAGCCTCGTGAGTTTAATCAAAACGGATATTACTTTATTGGTTCGCAGCTTCCTGTGCCTACATCATGATTAGTTAACGTAGTTGTCCTTACAAATATGCCTATATTTTTTCAGTATCTTTATCAGATCCTTTCTCTGTACTTCTTCTAAATAGGAAAACATGGGCTTTAATTGCTAGGGCAACCTAACAAGCTCCTCTGAGTCCTGCCAGAAACACGGACACGTAATCCAGAATTGAGGATTTGTCGTGTGGTTTTAGAAACTTCTCTTTCACCAATTTTAATGGACCCCGTATGTTATGGCCGTAAACTAATTCAAATGGGCTAAACCCAGTAGATTCGTTCGGAGAACCTCTGGTGGCAAATAGTAGAAAATCCAATTGAGAGTAATAACATGAACAAAAATAAAGTAAACCCCACCCCCCCGAGCTGCTGCTGCCATTGACCAATGTCTATCGTTCTGCCAGAAAGTCTAAGAACGGTTGCCACCGCCTAAAGAACCCTTGTACCGACCCTCTCAAGGCGAATTTCACCCTCTCCAATTTAATGAACCCTGCCATATCGCTGATCCAGGATTCCACGCTTGGGGGCCTTGCATCTTTCCACTGAAGAAGAATCCTTTGCCGGGCTACCAGGGACGCAAAGGCCAGAATTCCGGCCTCTTTCGCCTCCTGCACTCCCAGCTCCTCTGCCACCCCAAATATTGCGAGCCCCCAGCCCGGTTTGACCCTGGATCCTACCACCCTCGACACCATCCTCGCTACGCCCTTCCAAAATTCCTCCAGTGCTGGGCATGCCCAGAACATATGGGTGTGATTTGCTGGGCTCCCTGAGCACCTAACACACCTGTCCTCACCCCCAAAGAACCGGCTCATCCTTGTCCCGGTCATGTGTGCCCTGTGCAGCACCTTAAACTGTACGAGGCTGAGCCTCGCGCACGAAGAGGAAGAATTCACCTTCCCAAGGGCATCTGCCCACGTCCCCTCTTCGATCTCCTCTCCCACTTACCTTTCAACTCCACCACCAAGGCCTCCTCCTCCTCCTGCATCACCTGGTAAGTTTCCGAGATCTCCCCGCCCCCCTCCCCACCCCCCCCCCCTACCCCCCCGAGAGCACCCTGTCCTGTACTGTGTGTGGCAGTAGCCGTGGGAATTCCACCACCTGCCATCTGGCAAACGCCCTTACCTGTAAGTACCTGAAGGTGTTCCCGGGGGAAGCCCGTACTTCTCCTCCAGCTCACCCAAGCTCGCGAACTTCCCGTCCACAAACAGGTCCCCCAACTTTTGTATCCCTGCCCTGTGCCACCCCGAAAACCCACCACCTGTTCTTCCTGGGGCGAACCGGTGGTTCCCCCGTAATGGGGTCCACGGCGAGGTCCCAACTTCCCTCCTATGCCGCCTCCACTGCCCCCAAATGTTGAGGGCCACCACCACCACCGGGCTCGTGGTATACCTCCTTGGAGGGACCGGCAGCGTCGCCATTGCCAGCGCCCCCAGACTCGTACCCACACAGGACGCTGTCTCCAGCCTCTTCCATGCAGCCCCCGCCCCCTCCATCACCCACTTGCGCATCATCGTCGCATTGGGGGCCCAGTAGTACCCACAGAGGTTAGGCAGCTCCAGCCCCCCCCATCTCTACTCCGCTCCAGGAACACCCTTCTCACCCTCGGAGTCCCTCGCGCCCACACAAACCCCATTATACTCCTGTTAACCCGCCTGACAAAAGCCTTCGGGATAAACACGGGGAGTCACTGGAACAGGAACAAAAACCTTGGGAGCACTGTCATTTTGATTGACTGCACCCTACCCGCCAAGGACAGCGGCAACACGTCCCACCTCTTGAACTCCTCCTCCATTTGCTCCATCAGCCTTGAAAAGTTAAGCCTATGCAGGGCCCCCCAGCTCCTGGCCACCTGGACCCCCAAATATCTGAAGCTCCTCTCCACCCTTTTTAAAAAAAAAAAATATTTTATTAAAATTTTTCAAACAAAAATGTTTCCGTTTTTACAACTCAACAAGGGATTATACATTAACTGGTAAATAACATTATTTAAATAATATAGTGAACTAACAACAACAACTAAAAAAGAAAACAAAAGAAGAGGGAAAAAAAAACACAAATAGCAAAAACACAAAATAGTGCTCACCCCCTCCCCCTGGGTTGCTGCTGCTGTCATTTCTATCTTTTCATTATCGTTCCGCGGGATAGTCAAGGAACGGTTGCCACCGCCTGGAGAACCCCTGAGCCGATCCTCTCAACGCAAATTTTATTCGTTCCAATCTTATGAACCCTGCCATATTGTTTACCCAGGCCTCCACGCCTGGGGGTTTCGCTTCCTTCCACATGAGTAGAATCCTACGCCGGGCTACTAGGGACGCAAAGGCCAAAATATCGGCCTCTTTCGCCTCCTGCACTCCCGGCTCTTCCGCAACCCCAAATATAGCTAACCCCCAGCCTGGCTTGACCCGGACCTTCACCACCTTTGAAATTACCCTTGCCACACCCCCCCCCCCCAGAACTCATGCAGTGCCGGACGGGACCAGAACTTGTGTGTGTGGTTCGCCGAGCTTCCCGAGCACCTCCCACACCTGTCCTCCACCCCGAAAAACCTGCTCAGTCTTGCTCCCGTCATATGTGCTCTATGTAGAACCTTAAATTGAATCAGGCTAAGCCTGGCACACGAGGACGAGGAATTTACCCTACTTAGGGCATCAGCCCATAGCCCCTCCTCAATCTCTTCCCCCAGCTCTTCATCACATTTTCCCTTCAGCTCCTCTATCATCGCCTCCCCCTCGTCCCTAATCTCCCGGTATATTTCGGACACTTTGCCCTCTCCAACCCATACCCCAGAAATCACTCTATCTTGGATCCCCTGCGTCGGGAGCTGCGGAAATTCCCTCACCTGTTGCCTCGCAAATGCCCTCACTTGCATATACCGGAGGGCGTTCCCCGGGGGCAACTTATATTTTTCTTCTAGCGCTCCCAGACTTGCAAACGTCCAGTCTATAAACAGGTACCTCAGCTTCCTAATTCCTGCTCGTTGCCAACACTGGAACCCCCCATTCATCCTCCCTGGGACAAACCTGTGGTTATTCCTTATCGGGGACCACACCAAGGTACCCGTCACTCCCTTGTGTCACCTCCACTGTCCCCAGATCCTCAAGGTTGCCACCACCACTGGGTTTGTGGTGTACCTTTTCGTGGAGAATGGCAGTGGCGCCGTCACCAGCGCTTTTAGGCTCGTTCCCTTACAGGACGCCATCTCCAGCTTCTTCCACGCTGCTCCCTCTTCCTCCCTCATCCACTTACAGACCATCGACACATTGGCGGCCCAGTAGTAGTCGCTCAAACTCGGCAGCGCCAGTCCCCCTCTGTCCCTACTGCGCTGCAGGAACCCCCTCTTTACTCTCGGGGTCTTTCATGCCCACACAAAGCTCCTGTCTATTTAAAAAAAAAAGGCCCTTGTGATCAGTATGGGGAGGCACTGAAACACGAAAAGAAACCTCGGGAGGACCACCATTTTAACTGCTTGCACTCTGCCCGCCAGCGATAGCGGCACCATATCCCACCTCTTAAAGTCCTCCTCCATCTGCTCCACCAGTCGCGTCAGGTTAAGTCTATGCAGGGTTCCCCAATTCCTGGCTACCTGGATCCCCAGGTATCGGAAGTTCCTTTCCACTCTCCTCAGCGGCAGAGCATCTATCCCCCTTCCCTGTTCCCCGGTGTGCATTACAAAAAGCTCGCTCTTCCCCATATTTAGTTTGTATCCCGAGAACTCTCCAAACTCCCTAAGTATCTGCATTACTTCTGGCATCCCCTCTACCAGGTCCGCAACGTATAGCAGTAGATCATCTGCGTAGAACGACACTCGGTGCTCCTCTCCCCCTCTAAGCACCCCCCTCCACTTCTTAGAATCCCTCAGCGCTATGGCCAGTGGTTCAATTGCCAACGTGAACAGTAAAGGGGACAGGGGACACCCTTGTCTTATACCCCTATGTAGCCGAAAATACCCCGATCTTTGCCGGTTTGTGACTACGCTTGCCACCGGGGCCCCATATAAGAGTCTGACCCATCTAATAAACTCCTCACCGAACCCAAACCTCTTCACCACCTCCCACAGAGAGTCCCACTCCACCCTATCGAATGCCTTCTCTGCATCCATCGCCGCAACTATCTCTGCCTCCCCCTCCGGTGGGGGCGTCATCATCACCCCCAGCAACCTTCGTACATTAACATTCAGTTGTCTCCCCTTTACAAACCCTGTCTGGTCGTCATGCACCACCCATGGGACGCAATCCTCTATCCTTGTCGCCATCACTTTTGCCAGCAGTTTGGCATCTACATTTAGGAGTGAGATAGGCCTGTATGAACCGCATTGCAGCGGGTCTTTATCTCGTTTCAGGATTAGCGATATCGTCGCCTCCGACATTGTCGGGGGTAGCATCCCCCTTTCCTTAGCCTCATTAAAGGTTCTCGCCAAGAGTGGGGCCAACAGATCCACATACTTCCTGTAGAATTCCACCGGAAACCCGTCTGGTCCCGGGGCCTTCCCTGCCTGCATGTTCCCCAGTCCTTTAATCACCTCATCCACCGCGATTGGCGCCCCCAGGCCTGCCACCTCCTGCCCCTTCACCTTCGGGAACCTTAGCTGGTCCAGAAAGTGTAACATTCCTTCTTTTCCCCCCCCGGGGGTTGGGACTTATATAGCCTCTCATAAAAGGTCTTGAACACCTCGTTCACTTTCCCTGCTCTCTGCTCCATATTTCCCGTTTCGTCCCGAACTCCCCCGATCTCTCTCGCCGCTATCCTCTTCCGAAGTTGGTGGGCCAACTGCCGGCTCGCCTTTCCCCCATACTCATATTGCATCCCCTGTGCCTTCCTCCACTGTGCCTCTGCCTTTCCTGTGGTCAGCAGGTCAAACTCCGTCTGTAGTCTTCGTCTTTCTCTGTATAGCCCTTCGTCTGGGGCCTCCGCATATTTTTTATCCACCCTCAAAATTTCCCCCACTAATCTCTCTCTTTCTTTGCCCTCTTGTTTCCCCTTGTGGGCTCTTATGGAGATCAGCTCTCCTCTAACCACCGTCTTCAGCGCTTCCCATACTACCCCCACCTGAACCTCCCCATCGTCGTTGACCTCCAGGTATCGCTCAATACACCCCCTCACCCTTCCGCAGACCCCCTCGTCCGCCAGTAGTCCCATATCTAGTCGCCAGAGTGGGCGCTGCTCCCTTTCCTCTCCTAGTTCCAAATCCACCCAATGCGGGGCGTGGTCTGAAACGGCTATGGCCGAGTACTCCGTTCCTGCCACTTTCGGGATCAGTGCCCTTCCCAAAACGAAAAAGTCTATCCGGGAGTATACCTTGTGGACGTGGGAGAAGAAAGAGAACTCTTTAGCCATCGGCCTGGCGAATCTCCATGGATCCACTCCCCCCATTTGTTCCATAAATCCCTTAAGCACCTTGGCTGCTGCCGGCCTTCTCCCGGTCCTGGATCTGGACCGGTCTAGCCCTGGATCCAGCACTGTGTTAAAATCCCCCCTCATTACCAAGCTTCCCACCTCCAGGTCCGGGATACGTCCCAGCATTCGCTTCATGAATCCCACGTCATCCCAGTTCGGGGCATATACATTCATCAGCACAACCGCCTCTCCCTGCAGTCTGCCACTCGTCATCACTTATCTGCCCCCACTGTCCACCACTATATTCTTAGCCTCGAATGATACACGTTTCCCCACCAATGTTGCCACCCCTCTGTTTTTCGCGTCCAACCCTGAGTGGAATACCTGTCCCACCCATCCTTTTCTTAATCTAATCTGATCCGCCACCTTCAGGTGCGTCTCCTGGAGCATGACTACATCCGCCTTCAGTCTCTTTAAGTGCGCAAACACCCGTGCCCTCTTAATCGACCCATTTAAGCCTCTCACATGCCAAGTGATCAGCCGGATTGGGGGGCCATTCACCCCCCCCCTCGTCGACTAGCCACCCCCTTTTTTAGGCCATCTCCCCATCCAGGTCCCGCACACCCGTCTGTCCCCCAGGCAGCGCCTTCCCGCCCCGATCACCTCATCTCTTACCAGCTCCCCCTTGCACTCAGCAGCAGCAACCCAGTTAATCCCCCCCCTCCCCCCGCTAGATCCCCCTCTAGCTTGGTTACTCCCCCCATATTGCTTCCGGAAGTCAGCTAACTCTGGCTGACCTCGGCTTCCCCCGTTTACTCTTTGACCTCCCTGCGTGTGGGGCTCCCTTCCTTCCTGCGCCCGTTTTCCAGCTATAATTTCTATAGCGCGGGAAAATACCTGCGCTTTCCTCTCGGCCCCGCCCCCTATGGCGCAGTTCCCTCATTCCCCTTCCCTGTCCCTTTTTCCACCGGCGCCCACATTTCTTCGTGTTCCCCCCATCGGTGGGAGAGAAATTCCCCGTCCAACATTGCTGTACAATAGCCCTCCCCTTTCCCCACTTTACATTCCTGTACCACCACCCCGCTGCTTCTCTCCAAACATCAAACTCTCAAATCTAGTCCAGTTTCTCTTCTTGGATGAATGTCCATGCCTCATCCGCCGTCTCGAAGTAGTGGTGCTTGCCCTGATGGGTGACCCATAATCGCGCCAGCTGCAGCATCCCAAATTTTATTTTCTTCCTATGGAGCACCGCCTTGGCCCGGTTAAAGCTCGCCCTCCTTCTCGCCACCTCCGCACTCCAGTCCTGATACACACATATCACCGCATTCTCCCATTGACTACTCCGTGCCTTCTTGGCCCAGCTCAGGACCATCTCTCTGTCCGTGTAGCGATGGAACTTCACCACTATTGCTCTTGATGTTTCACCTGCCTTTGGTCTTCTCACGAGGACCCGGTACGCTCCCTCCACTTCCAGGGGGCCCGTTGGGGCCTCAGCTGCCATTAGCATGTGGAGCATCGTGCTCACATAAGCCCCAACATCAGCTCCCTCTGCTCCTTCGGGGAGATCTAGAATCCGTAGGTTTTTCCTCCTCGAGCTGTTCTCCAGGGCTTCCAGCCTTTCTATGCACCACTTGTGTAGTGCCTTGTGTGTCTCCGTTTTTACCACCAGGCCCTGCATCTCATCTTCATTCTCGGCTGCCTTTGTCTCCACTCCACGGAGCTCCATCGCCTGGACCTTTTGTGTTTCCTTCAGTCCCTCGATTGCCAGTAGCATCGGCGCCAGCACCTCTTTCTTAAGCTCCTCCACACATCGTCGGAGAAACTCCTGCTGGTCCGGGCCCCATACCATCTGGGCTCCATCCGCCGCCATCTTGCTTCTCCCTTCTCTTCTCTGCCGCTGCTCCAAAGGATCCTTCGCAATCTGGCCATTACCGCCGCTCCTTTCCATACACACCCTCCATGGACTCCTTCCTTCGTCACCCCACACTGGGTTAGGTCGAAAAAAAATTCCGTTGGGGCTCCCGATAAGAGCCCAAAAGTCCGTTAGAACGGGAGCTACCGAAACGTGCGGCTCAGCAGTGCATCACCGCAACTGGAAGTCCTCTCCGCCCTTTTTAGTGACAGCTCACCAATCCCCCGCTCCTGGTCCCCTAACTGAACTACGAACAGCTCGCTCTTCCCCATATTGAGCTTGTACCCCGAAAAGTCCCCGAATTCCCTAAGGATCCTCATTACCTCTGGCATTCCTCCCACCGGGTCCGCCACACACAGCAGCAGGTCGTTCGCATAAAGCGACACCCTATGCTCCTCCCCACCCCGCACCAACCCCCTCCAGTTCCTCGACTCTCTCAGTGCCATAGCCAAGGGTTCAATCGCCAGTGCGAAGAGCAGGGGGGACAGGGGACACCCCTGTCTCGTCCCTCGGTGCAACTGAAAGTACTCGGACCTCCTCCTATTTGTGGCCACACTCGCCATCGGGACCTCATACGACAGCCTAACCCACCTGACAAACCCCTCCCCAAACCCAAACCTCTTCAGCACCTCCCACAGATACCCCCACTCTACCCTATCGAAGGCTTTCTCAGCATCCATCGGCACCACTATCTCCGCCTCCCCCTCCCTCGCCGGCATCATGATAACGTTCAAAAGCCTCCGCACATTCGCGTTCAACTGTCTCCCCTTCACAAACCCCGTCTGGTCTTCATGGATGATCTGCGGCACACAATCCTCAATCCTCGTGGCTAAGACCTTCGCCAGCACCTTGGCATCTACATTTAGCAAGGAAATCGGTCTGTAAGACCCACATTGCAGGGGATCCTTGTCCCGCTTCAGGATCAAGGAGATCAGTGCCCGGGACATCGTCGGGGGTAAAGCCCCCCTCCCTTGCCTCATTGAAGGTCCTAACTAACAGCGGGCCCAACAGGTCCATATATTTTTTATAGAACTCGACCGGGAAACCATCCGGCCCCGGTGCCTTCCCCGCCTGCATGCTTCCTATCCCTTTGATCAGATCCTCCAGCCCAATCGGGGCCCCCAGTCCCGCCACCAGTCTCTCTTCCACCTTTGGAAACCTCAATTGGTCCAGGAAACGGCCCATCCCTCCCTCCTCCCGTGGGGGCTCGGATCGGTACAATTCCTCGTAGAAGTCCCTGAAGACCCCATTGATGCCAACCCCACTCCGCACCACACTCCCTCCCCTGTCCTTAACTCCCCGATCTCCCTAGCTGCATCCCGCTTCCGAAGCTGATGCGCCAGCATCCGGCTTGCCTTTTCCCCATACTCGTAGACCGCCCCCTGGGCATTCCTCCACTGCACCTCCGCCTTTGTGGTGGTCACCTGGTCGAATTCGGCCTGGAGGCTGCGCCTCTTCCTCAACAATCCTTCCTCAGGCTCTTCCGCATACCTCCTGTCTACCCTCACCATCTCCACCACCAGCCTCTCCCTCTCCCCCCGCTCCTTGTGGGCCCTAATGGAGATCAGCTCTCCCCTCACCACCGCCTTCAGTGCCTCCCATACCATCCCCACTCGGACCTCCCCTTTGTCGTTGGTCTCCAAGTACCTCTCCATACTTCCTCGGACCCGCTCGCTCACCTCCTCGTCCGCCACCAGCCCCACCTCCAAGCGCCACAGCGGGCGCTGGTCCCTCTCCTCCCCCATCTCCAAGTCCACCCAATGCGGGGCGTGGTCCGAAATGGCTATTGCCGAATACTCGGTATCCTCTACTCTCGCTATCAGCGCCCTACTCAAAATGAAAAGTCAATTTGAGAATAAGCCTTATGGACATTGGAGAAGAATGAAAATTCCCTAGCCCCCGGCCTTGCAAATCTCCAAGGGTCCACCCCTCCCATTTGGTCCATAAATCCCCCACAAATTTAAATTACCTTTAAAGAACAGAAGGAAGGAATTCCATCCAAGTCAGTCAGACTACAACGAGCCATCCAGAGCACCTGTAATTTTGTTAATGACGTCCCAAGATCCCTAGACATTCATTTGGAGAAAACAGAAAAGCAATTAATTCTATCAGGCAATTTCTAAGCCATTGAAACTTAAATATTGTTTTGATAACTTGCAGATAAAACGCTCAACATTTTATTCTGTTAAGGTAATTACTGGAAACAATCTAGCAGAGTTCATATCACAGTATTGCCTTACTTAGGGCCAATAAAGTACAAACAAATGGAAATTTATTTGGAGCCTTTTACAGCTACAGGTGACCCCAAAGTGCTTCACATTCAATACGTTACTTTTGAAGTGCAGCCAACAACAACAGTAACAAGTTCAATTTACATAACTTCTTTAACATAAGGAAAACACAATGTATTTCTCAAATTGAGAACAAGTTAGAAAGGAGAAATTCAGAGATAAACAAAAGCTTGTTGTCTGGAAATAGTTTTCATAGAATCACAGAATCATAGAATTTACAGTGCAGAAGGAGGCCATTCAGCCCATTGAGTCTGCACTGGCCCTTACAAAGTGCACCCTACTCAAGCCTGCGTATCTACCCTATCATCGTAACCCAGTAACCCCCACTTAATCTTTTTGGACACTAAGGGCAATTTAGCATAGCCAATACTCTTAACCCGCACATCTTTAGACTGTGGGAGGAAACCAGAGCACCTGGAGGAAACCCACGTAGACATGGAGAGAACGTGCAGACTCCGCACAGAAAGTGACCCAGCCGGGAATCGAACCTGGGACCTGGAGCTTTGAAGCAACTGTGCTAACCACTATGCTACCATGCTGCCCACTTTTAATGGAGAAAAAGAGCTGGAGAGTTCCAAAAGTTATTATAGTTCTGTAGGTAAACATATCAATCAACTTGCACACAGCAAGATCCCATGAGCAGCAAACGGATAAATGATACAGCTTTGGTGGTGCTTGCTGAGGGATAACGGCAAGGCAGGACACCAGGATAACCTCCAGCTCTTCAAATAGTGTCATGGATTGTTCAACTCTCCTGAACAAGCAGTCGGGGCTTCAGTTTAACATCACAAATGAAAGATGGCGCCTCCGACAATACAGTGTTCCCTCAGTACTGCACGGATAGGTCATTGTAGGTTTTGTACTCTAGTCTCAGAAACGACAATTGAAATAAACACTTGAAATTAATGTCATACCACACAGATGCTAAGGTACTGTTGGAATTTAATAAAATATCTAGCTGAACCCAGCAGTACCACTGAAATCTAACAGAAAATTACCCACTTTAATGTAGTGATGCCAGTATTTATTATTTCACTACTGATTTCTAGATTTTACATTATTGTTTTGATGTGCACCATTCAGAAAGATCATGCTCTCTTTCTCCCTTCCAATTCCACGAAGCATGAGCAGGAGGAGATGGTGGAACATTGTTAATCATTAGCAACATTGAAAATGTCTTTGGATATTCCATCTTAGCATTAGAGACTGAAATAATGCAAAGAAGTTCATGTTGCATAATTTCACAATATGCAATTAGATATAGCAAGGTTAGGAGGGTCACGTGATGTGAGCATTGGAGTGGTTACGCTTTCACGAGCTCCAACTCTGCTCATCCTTTAATCCTTTATTTTATCCTGGTGCACATTTCATATTTGCTTTCTCTTGGGTTACATGGCTTGCTCTATGTCTCTGGAGGTTCCGGATTGGTATTTTTGAACAAAAGCCAACATAAATAGTAAAAATCCTCATTTGTTCATGGCAGTCAGAGTAGACTGGGGTGGACCCAGTGAGGTAGTTACTGCTGAGCGGTTCTTGCTTCGGTGCATTGAAATTGCCACCTTGGATGAAGATCTCGACTCTGTAATGCAGGACGCCTGAGCTCACTTGAGAGGTATTGCGGGGTACATTTGGGAGAGCGGTCGAGGCTCAAGAGAGACTTTTGCACTCAAAAGAGTACTTTCCCTGGTGAGGGCCTGCCTTAGTTTTGTCGAAATCCTACTGCATGGTTTGTCGTTTATCTTGATGGGTTCAAGAGGTTGGGGCCAGGCAAGGTGTGCTCATGGGCTCGGTCCCTGGTGAGAGGCAAGTTTGCGATGGAGTTTGAAAATTGGCTGCCATGTTTTAGTGATCTTGATTGAGAATAACAAATCTGTTCTTTGAGGCCAGGGGTTGGTCAGGCCCACCAATCGTTTAGCCTGTTTTCGATGGTGGTTGTGAGGGGTTGGAGGTCCCAAGCTGGCTGAGGCAAGACCGCTTGGGTGACGTAGCGATCCGCTTGGGTGTCGGAGAGATGGCATGGTGGAAGTGATGGTGCCTCGTGCTTCAATCGTTGGAATCCTTGAGAGATCCTGAAGAGTGTTTCCTGATCCTGGCTTACCTTTATCTTCTCGTGTAACGTGGATGGTGTCTTTATCCTGCAATTTATACTGCAATTCTTCTACAATCCTGGACATTACTACCTTGTGATTATATTTGTTGATTATTTAATATTTAACATCGTCTTTTCTCTTGCAAAGGAATGCAAGATGTGAGCATCTGGTCAGGTGTTGTCGATTATCCTTTCTAGCAAGATCATGTTGAGTCGATTATGTGAAATGTGATCTGTGCACAGTTTTACTCCTTTTTTTTGTTATTATGTCTTATATAATCCTTGTGGCTGCGGTAGGAGAGTGTTCCCCAATCTGTGCCATTATCCTTTGATGGCCTGGGCAGGCTTTGTAAACTGGGGAGGGCTGGGTTACTTCTGACTCCTTAGGTTGAACCTTCCTTTGTAAGGTCGTTCCCTGTGGTCCTCAAAATTTTTAGCTATTAGAGCAACATGATTTAATATTGGGGCATGATGAGGTAAGATTGACTAATTGTGGTCAGGTTGTTGAGGAGAGTGATTTCACTTGGTATTCTTTCTATGCTGGCGGTCATTCTGAGGCAGTTCAGGCGCCTTTCGTTGGTGAGGGGGTGGGGGTGGGGGTGTTCTTTCTTTCTCTCTTCAACCAGGTGAGCCGGGTGCTGTTTCTAATCCTGGTCTGATCCTGTGGTCTGGGGGAGGTTCTCCTGGTTGTACCACGGAGGAGGGAATTGGTGTTCCTTTCCAGGACACCCAATTGTTGGGGGTCTTGATGGTTCTTCTTCTCAAGTTGGGGGTCGTCGTCCGTTCCCCCCCCCCCCCCCCCCCCCCCAGTCATTATCCTTTTTTCCTTAGTATGAGTAGGGACGGTGCATTGCCCTGGATGAGGTGGGAGAGGTATGGGTTCTGCTGGAGGCAGGTCGATATCCTGGTGTTTCCCTTGGCAGTGGCGGGGGAGAAATGCCTTTTTGGTTGATTGAGCGATCTATTCTCGTCTCTTCTTCAATGGTGGTTGCTTGGTGTGCACCAGAGTACTACGGAGCCTGAGTCGGGTCCTGTTCCCTTGTTTTCCTGTGGTTTGGTTCTGGTAGTTCATTTTCTTCTTCTTCCCTTCTTGGGAGGTTTTGAAGATGTGATCATAATTGGAACATGTTGCTGCCAGTCACCTGGGCCTTAGCTCGGGTTTAAGTCACCTTGTGTGGTATATTTGTAACTCTCCTTCGAACTAAGGGTTTCCCATATTTGTTTTTAATTTTTGTAATGGTGGGTATGAAGAATCTGTGCTTGGTCCCAATATAGGTACTGATGGATCTGGTATCCGAGAAGAGGTTTCGGTGGTCATTGGTGCCGCTGCAGATGGAAAGATGTATGTTGGTGTACATCAGAATATGACGTAGAAAACGTATTCCGATCCCGTGTAGCAATTGTGGGCTGATGCAGCATGGGAGGGTGTGCACCAGTTTGCCATGGTTTTCATGGCCGTACCATCTTTCTGCCTCGGTTTCTGGTGGGGCTGTATGGGTACCTATTTGTGTCTGTTGAGTGTATCGAGTCAGTTATGATACCGTCCGCTTGTTTATCTCCATACTCATGTAAGCAGAGTCGTTTTTTTCTTGATCCTTGATTATGACGATGTATTATTTTGTAATATTGTTGCATTATTCTTTAAAATGTAAAACCTCAATAAATACAATTTTTAAAAAAAAACAATCAATTGATGCTATTAGCATTGGGATATAGCTCAAACAAGTCCTCAAAATTCCTTGAATGCTGGGAAACTTATTCTCAGGTAATTTAGGTCTGCCAGAATATATTATGGGAATGGTACTTTTATACTTTTCACTGTGTTGTAAAATTTCCTGTCTAATAGGCTGCCCTATTTGTTATACTTGGCAATTAACAGGAGGTTCAGGGTTATGGAAAGAAACTGCAGTGTCAGGGACAGTGAAGCAGAAATGGCAGGTCTCATGTTTGTTTTCACTGCGATTGTCATGATTGTTGATCACACTTGTGAACATTTTGCACTGTGTCACAGTGATAGCACCCTACCTCAGACCAGAAGCCCTGGGTTCAAGTCTGTTGGCCACAGAAGTAGTGTTTGTAACGCGGTTTAATGGGCTGATAATCAGCTCAGGAATCTTTCTACCACTTCCCCATGTTCACCAACAGGAACAAAAAGTGTGTGAAGATTCGATAAAAAAAAACTGAAACTGCCAATGTAAACAATTAGAATGGCAGAATACAATTTGTGGTAATATAGTAGCCGCCAACTCTGGCAAGGAGGCAGCTATGCAGCAGAACGTTTTCAGAAGTTTTTCTCCCAGTTGCACTTGCATATGTCAGAGGAGCAAATTGGGAGAAACTACATGTTCATTCAGCTGTCTTGACATCTAGGAGTGTTTCCACCTCACTCTTCCAACCCAGTAATCAAGGAACAATGCTCCCTGGCTGGGCAGTTCGTAAGAGCCTCCCATCCGGTGTGTCCCACCCCAATCCTTTGAGATTGTACTGGGTCTTTAGCACTTTCCTTTTTGGGGTAGGAAGGCAAATGGCTCTGGTAATGTAACCCAATGCACAATGCAAATGGGACGTGGTTGGCCCCCATTTGTGGACAGGAACAGGGTGGCCCCATTTGCCATGGTGGGAAATAACCAATCCTGGTTTGCTAATTCAGTATCACAACCACCACTCTACCACATCACACAAAACTTGGAAAACCAAATGCAAAAAAATTTTTTTATTCCTGCTTTCCAAAAGAAACAAGACAGCTGCCAACTTGGAATTTTAAATTGTCCAGAACAAACAGGCTGATTTGCATTTTGCTCTGCTGAAGATTAACTCCTTTCTAACACGATATGCAAAATTATTATAAAATTGTGTTAAAGCTTTACATAAACGAAACGCGTCTAAGCAAGTCACTTCTAAAGGTTTCTGTGGAAGGGAAGTTAAGCTGAATTTAAGATTTAATGGGTGGGATTCTCCCGCAATTGGCGGGATGGCCCGACGCCAGCGCCAAGAACGGCGCGAACCACTCCAGCGTCGGACCAATCAGAGGTTGCAGAATCCTCCGCACTTCCGGGGGCTAGACCGGCGCCGGAGGGGTTGACGCTGAAGGGCCAGCACAAGTTGGCGCATGCGCAGAACCTCTGGTGTGGTTCCGCGCATGCGCAGACCGGCCGGCATGTTTCCTGCGCATGCGCAGGGGGTTCTTCTACGCGCCGGCCATGGCGGAGCCCTACAGAGGCCGGCGCGGAAAGAAGGAGTGCCCCCACGGCACAGGCCCGCCCTCAGATCAGTGGGCCCCGATCACGGGCCAGGCCACCGTGGGGGCCCCCACCCCCGGGGCCGGATCCCCCCACTAACCCAGAGGACTCACCCAGCCGGCTTACAAGCCAGGTCCCGCCGTGATGGACCATGTCCATTTCACGCCGGCGGGATTGGCCAGAAACTGGGGCCCGGAGAATTGCCGGGGGGGGGGGCCGCTGCCAACGGCCCCCGACCGGCGTGCCGTAAACCCCGCCCCTGCCCCCGCCCGAATACCGGCGCCGGAAAATACGGCAGCCGGCGTCGGAGCGGGATTTACGCACCCCCCCCCCCCAACCCCCGGGGATTCTCCAACCCGGTGGGGGGGTCGGAGAATCCCACCCAATATGTTTTGTGCAATCTGACAGATGAAAGCTCTGAGAGAAGAAACACTGTCCACAGTCGGCGCACGTTATCATGTATGGTCAACACACCAGAGCGTATTTTGCCCAAAACTATGCCAAAACAAGTACAGTATCCTGAGCATTACTTAATGTCATTGTAAGCAACTCACCAAGTCTCCAACATTCCAAACCCACAACTTCCACCAAGGACAAGAGCAGCAGATGCATGGGAACACCAACAATTGCAAACTCCCCACCAAGCCACACACTATTCTGACTTCCAACTATATTGTCATTCCATCACTGCTAGGTGGTCAAAATACTTGCATCCTCTTCCTAACACCACATGGACTGCAGTGGTTCAAGGTGGCTGCACACCATCGCCTTCTCAGGGGGAATTAGAAATGAGCAATAAATGCTGGCCTACTCAGTAACGCCCACACCCCATGAAAAAGTTTAAAAAAAATACACCATCCTTAAAACAACTTCAGCATCTCAAAGGGATCTTTTGACTGCAGTTTGGGATAGGCCACAAATACAGCCTTGCAGAGGCCATCCATATCCCCAGAATAAATTATAATACTATAAACTTTACTTACAGTACAATGTTATCATTTTCATCTGAAACAGGGGATAGTGAGGCTGGGCCATTGAAATCTACTCATGGCTGAGTCAGAGAGATTTTTGATCTAAAAACACTTTTAAAATAATGCACACCAAGATTTTACATTTTAATCAAAATGTATTAGATTTCTAGTATTTAGTAAAATAAGAGCATGAGAATTAGGAGGAGATGAGTGTTCTATCCCTCAAGCCTACTCCACCATTCAGTAAGATCATGGCTGATTGGATTGTGCCCTTAACTCCACTTTCCTGCTCCTTAACTCCACTTTCCTGCTCCTTAACTCCACTTTCCTGCTTTCCTCCCCATAATCCCTGGGTCCCTTGTAGATCAAAAATCTCCTCGGCTCCCCACCCCATCTCACTCATAGGCCCTGCCAATGTATTCGCTGCCCCCCCTCCCACCCCGCCACCCCAACTCCACCAGCTCCTCACCCATCGAGGTGAACTGGTTGCTGTGTTGCGACAATTCCTGCCAACGTCTTCACCTTCGCTGCCCCCAACCCCCCATTCTGACTCGGGGCTCTCACACCCCCTCCTCCTTTCCGCCACCACCATTCCCCCGGGCCCGCCCATCTGGCCATACCCACCCCACCCTTTTGTTACCTTCGAACCCCCCCTCCCAGAATCCCCCCATCCACTTCCTCTTGCAAACACCTCACCCAGTATCGATCCCCTCTCCCCACCATTCAAACCTCCCAGGTCCATCAAACTCTACTCAACCAGGCTCCAATGACCACACCCCTCCCCCACCACTCTCCCATTCACTAGCTAACTTACGTTGGCTAGTGCAGTGACTTCCCCCCCCATCTCCCCTCCCCTTCCTCAGTAACCTGGCCCCACATGCCCAAAACCCACCTCCCTTAAACCCAGAAACATTACAGAACCTCACCCACAAGGAAAAAAGAAAACCAAAATCCAGAACACATGTAAACTAGCCCCCCTCCATTCAAGACACAGAAAAACAAAAATCCAATCAAATAGAAAACCCTCCATAAGAAAAACACAATCCCTTTCGTCACCAAACAAGTCCAGATTCTCAGTCACAGTCCTCCAGCCTTAACGAACGACTCCGCCGTCTCTGTCTCAAAATAAAAATCCCTTGAACTGTGAGTCACTCTCAGCTTCACTGGATAGACCACTCCAAATCTCATTCCGCTGCCATACAATGCCACTTTCACCCGTCCAAAGGGCGCTCGCCTTCTCGCAAGCTTCACCGTCAGGTCATGGTATATTTGCATACCAACGCCTTCCCACTTCTCATCTCGTCTCTGCTTCACCCAGCTCAAAACCTTCTCTTTCACATGGTAGCTGTGAAAGTAGACTATAACAGCCCTTGGTGGTTCATTCGCTTTAGGCTTCAGTCTGAGAGACCGATGTGCTCTGTCCAACGCATAGCGGGAGGGATCTTCCCCCTCCCTCATCAACTCTGCTAACAACTTCGCAAAGTACTCGGTCGGCCTCGGGCCCTCCACCCCCTCAGGCAGACCCACCATTCTCAAATTTTGCCTCCTCAATCTGTTCTCCAGGTCATCCTTACCTTAGCTTGGAGTCCTTTGTCAACATCCGCCACCCTCTGCAGCTCCTCACCCATCGAGGTGAACTGGTTGCTGCATGGCGACAATTCCTCCTCCACCCTTCAACTTCTCTCCTTGCTCCTGCACCTCGACCGACATCTTCATCACTGCCACCTTTATCGGGCTGCTGGAAGGAGGCGAGCAAAATCCTCTGGCAAGCGAGGCTGTGAGTTCTGCAGAAAAAAAATGGCGGGGTCTGGGTCGTCGGGGCGATCGCCTCCTCCACCCACTTTTTTTTCGAAGCCATCATCTCCCGCCAAAGCACCTCCATATGCTTGGCAAACAGCGTCTCAAACTCCACCGACATCACCTCAGTCAGAGTTTCCACCGTGAGGGGAACGTCCCCGCCCGACGACCCAGGCCCCGCCATCTTTGTTTCTGCAGGACTCACAGCCTCACGTGCCGGCGGATTTCGCTTGCCCCCTTCTTTCTTCTGGGGCTTTGACATTTCTATTCTTCCTTATGACTTCCCACACCAACTCATCCACAAACAACCCCTGAAGCAGGGCATAAAAGACCAAAACCAGAGACTGTAGCAGGAGCCACCCAATGTGTGACCTCCACCTACATGCCACCGCCGGAAGTCTCCTTAGTGTGCATTTATTTATTTAAAAAAAAATAATTTTATTGAAGTATTTGCAAAATTTTTATAACAACAACAAACACAATAATAACATAAACATCAACATGGTAAGAAAAATACATTTCCCACCCAATCTCTTCTGTACATCCCTCAACCATATTGCACCTACCCCCCCCCCCCCCTTTGGAATACTATTTCTGCTGACATTTTAATTTTCCCCGAGAAAATCGACAAACAGCTGCCACCTCTGGGAGAACCCCAGCATTGACCCTCACGGCAAACTTTATTATCTCCAGCCTGAGAAACCCAGCCATGTCACTGACCCAAGTCTCCACACTCGGGGGGGCTTCGAGTCCCTCCACTTTAAAAGGATCCGTCTCCGGGCTACCAGGGAGGCAAAGGCCAAAACGTCGGCCTCTTTCACTCCCTGAACTCCTGGAACTTCTGACACTCCAAAGATCGCTACCTCCGGACCCGGCACCACCCAGGTGTCTAGCACCCTGGACATTGCTTTTGCAAAACCCTCTTAAGCTTCGGGCATGCCAAAAACATGTGGACATGGTTTGCTGGGCTTCCTGCACACCTCGCACATCTATCTTCTACCCCGAAAAACTTGCTCATCCTCGCCGCCGTCATGTGCCCGATGTACCACTTTAAACTGTATTAAACTAAGCCTGGCACGTGATGAGGAGGAATTAACCTTGCTTAGGGCGTCCGCCCACAAACCCGACTCGAACTCCCCACCTAGCTCCTCCCACTTGCCCTTCAGTTCCTCCATCATGGTTTCATCCGCCTCCAACAACTCCTGATAGATATCTGACACCCAGGTACCAGAAACTACTCTGTCCTGTATACCCCGTGGCGGCAATAGCGGGAAAGCCAACACCTGTTTCCTCACAAAGTCCCGCACTTGCAAGTACCTGAATCCATTCCCGGCGGCAACTTGAACTTATCCTCCACGCCTTCAGACTGGGAAAACTCTATGAATAGTCTATGAATAGATCTCCCATCCTTCTAATTCCTGCTCTCTGCCAGCTCCGGAACCCGCCATCTATCCTGCCGGGTCCGAACCTATGGTTATTGCAAATCGGGGTCCAGACCGACGCACCCTCCACCTTCTTATACCTCCTCTATTGCCCCCAGATCCTCAGTGCCGCCACAACCACCGGGCTAGTGGAGTAACGGGCCGCCGAGAACGGCAAAAGTGCAGTTACCAATGCTCCCAAGCTGGTGCCTTTGCATGACGCCGCCTCCATTTTCTCCCATGCCGACCCCTCCCCCATTACCCACTTCCTAATCATCGCTATATTAGCTGCCCAGTAGTAGTTGCAGACGTTCGGCAGTGCCAGCGCACCCTCCCCCCCGACTGCGCTCCAACATTTTCTTCACTCGCGGGGTTCCATTCGCCCACACAAAGCACAAAATAATCTTGTTCACACACTTGAAAAAGGCCTTAGGGATGAAGATGTGAAGGCACTGAAAGACAAACAGAAATCTGGGGAAGACCGTCATTTTCACGGCCTCTACCCTCCCCGCCAACGATAGCGGGAGCATATCCCATCTTTTAAAGTCCCCTTCCATTTGCTCTATCAGCCGTGTTAGGTTGAGCCTGTGTAATGCCTCCCATTTCCAAGCCACCTGTATTCCCAGGTAGCGAAAGCTCCTCCACCATCTTGAGCGGCAGCTCCTTCGGCCTCCTCTCCTGCCCCCTTGCCTGGATCACGAACAATTCACTTTTTACCATGTTCAATTTATACCCCGGAAACCTGCCAAATTCCCCCAAGATCTGCATAACCTCCCCCATCCCCTCCACTGGGTCCGAAATGTACAAGAGCAGATCGTCCGCGTAAAGCAAAACCCGGTGCTCCCCCCCCCCCCCCCCGAACCAGCCCCTGCCAATTCCTTGATGCACTCAGCGCCATGGCCAACGGCTCTATAGCCAGAGCGAACAGCAACGGGGAGAGGGGGCACCCCTGCCTCGTCCCTCGGTGTAACTTAAAATACCCTGACCTCAGCCGGTTCATGCACACGCTCACTACAGGCGCCTGGTAGAGTAATCGCACCCAGTCAATAAAGCCCTCACGAAACCCAAACCTTCCCAGCGTCTCTCACAGATACTCCCACTCCACCCGATCAAAAGCCTTCTCCGCAACCACCACCTCCACCTCCTCTCCTTCTGAGGGCATCACAATTACGTTCAAAAGCCTCCGGACGTTAGCATTGAGCTGTCTGCCCTGAACAAATCCAGTTTGGTCCTCCCCTATCACTCCTGGGACACAGTCTTCTATCCTAGTGGCCAGAATCTTAGCCAGCAGCTTGGCATCTACGTTCAAAAGCGAAATCGGCCTCTATGACCAACATTGCTCCGGATCCTTCTCTCGTTTAAGAATGAATGAAATCGAGGCCTGTGTAGCGCACAAAGACTCCATGAGACGAATAGAGTGAAGTCGATGAGGCTTTATTAAGCGTGTCTGTTCCCCAGCAGCTCGATAGTAAACTGGCCTGCGGGGGAAGACTCCGGCTTCTTATACTCCGCCTTCAGGGCGGAGCTTGAGGTCGACGGCCAACCAGGACCCGGGATCTGTCAGCCAATTACATTAGGGCTTCCAGTCCCACATGACCCCCCAATACATACTACCACATTCACCCCTTGTCAAAAATGAACCCGGCAGGGTGATGCTTCGTATGGTGGTAAGGGTTTACAGGGCTGGTCCTGGGAGGATAAAACATTCACATGGCAATACAGTATTGGACAATTTCGTCCTGTTGCAACTATTTACAGAGGGTATAGGAAGAAAAGCAAAATGTTCTTGTGAACAGTCCATATTTGTGTTACATCGACGCCACGAGTCGGTCGGGCGGTCTGGTCGTCCGTGTCGATCGCCTCGGCCCCGGCGGTGGTGGTGGTGCTTGTACAAGTGTTGTCGCCTCCAGGAGCCGTACGGTTTCAGCTGTCGGTGCAAAAGGGAGGGGGACCGATCCTCCTGGGAAGGGGGCGGTCGCGGGGTGCGGCGGTGGCAGGAAGGGGGGGGGGGTTGGGTTGATGGTGTCGGGGGGGGGTGCGTGTTGCCGGCGGGCGCCAGATCCCGCAGGGAGACCTTGTCCTGTCGGCCGTCGGGGTACTCCACGTAGGCGTACTGGGGGTTTGCGTGTAGGAGGTGAACCCTTTCGACCAACGGGTCCGCCTTATGTGCCCGCACATGCTTTCGGAGCAGGATGGGTCCT
Organism: Scyliorhinus torazame; assembly: GCF_047496885.1. Classification (NCBI taxonomy): domain Eukaryota; kingdom Metazoa; phylum Chordata; class Chondrichthyes; order Carcharhiniformes; family Scyliorhinidae; genus Scyliorhinus; species Scyliorhinus torazame. Next base: position 187,626,264 of record NC_092716.1, read on the forward strand.
GGGGCCGCCAGCCAGGTCGGCAGCGACGTTCCAGAGGAGGATCTCCTAGGGAAGACAAGGAGACGCTCGTGAGGCGTTTGATTAGTGCTCGTACATAATAACGACCGGATGGAATGGAGAGCGTCCGGGAGGACCTCCTGCCACCGTGAAACTGTGAGATCCCTGGACCGTAGGGCCAGTAGGCGGCCTTCCAGACCGTGCCGTTCTCCCTTTCTACTTGCCCGTTCCCCCGGGGGTTGTAGCTGGTCGTCCTGCTTGAGGCTATGCCCTTGCTGAGCAGGAACTGGCGCAGCTCGTCACTCATGAAAGAGGACCCCCTGTCGCTGTGGACGTATGCGGGGTAACCGAACAGTGTGAAGATGCTGTTCAGGGCTTTAATGACTGTGGCCGCGGTCATGTCAGAGCAGGGAATGGCGAATGGGAAGCGGGAGTATTCGTCCACTACATTAAGAAAATATGCGTTGCGGTCGGTGGAGGGGAGGGGCCCTTTGAAATCGAGACTGAGGCGTTCAAAGGGGCGGGAAGCCTTAATCAGGTGCGCTCCATCTGGCCTGAAAAAATGCGGCTTGCATTCCGCGCAGATGTGGCAGTCCCTTGTGACTGTACGGACCTCCTCTAAAGAGTATGGGAGATTGCGGGACTTGATGAAGTGGTAAAACCGAGTGACCCCCGGGTGGCAGAGGTCCTCGTGGAGGGTTTGGAGGCGGTTAATTTGTGCGTTGGCACATGTGCCGCGGGATAGGGCATCGGACGGCTCGTTCAGCTTTCCGGGACGGTACAAGATCTCATAGTTGAAGGTGGAGAGCTCGATCCTCCACCTTAAGATCTTGTCATTTTTAATTTTGCCCCGCTGTGCATTATCGAACATGAAAGCTACCGACCGTTGGTCAGTGAGGAGAGTGAATCTCCTGCCGGCCAGGTAATGCCTCCAATGTCGCACAGCTTCCACTATGGCTTGGGCTTCCTTTTCCACTGAGGAGTGGCGGATTTCTGAGGCGTGGAGGGTTCGGGAGAAAAAGGCCACGGGTCTGCCCGCTTGGTTAAGGGTGGCCGCTAGAGCTACGTCGGAGGCGTCGCTCTCGACCTGGAAGGGGAGGGACTCGTCGATGGCGCGCATCGTGGCCTTTGCGATATCCGCTTTGATGCGGCTGAAGGCCTGGCAAGCCTCTGTCGACAGAGGGAAGGTCGTGGTCTGTATTAGGGGGCGGGCCTTGTCTGCGTACTGGGGGACCCACTGGGCGTAGTACGAAAAGAACCCCAAGCAGCGTTTCAGGGCTTTTGGGCAGTGCGGGAGGAGAAATTCCATGAGTGCGCGCATACGTTCGGGGTCGGGGCCTATTATTCCATTGCGTACTATGTAGCCCAGAATGGCTAGCCGGTCGGTGCTAAAAACGCACTTGTCCTCGTTGTACGTGAGATTCAAGGCTTTGGCGGTCTGGAGGAATTTCTGGAGGTTGGCGTCGTGGTCCTGCTGATCGTGGCCGCAGATGGTTACATTGTCGAGATACGGGAACGTGGCCCGCAACCCATGTTGATCAACCATTCGGTCCATCTCCCGTTGGAAGACCGAGACCCCGTTTGTGACGCCAAAAGGGATCCGTAGGAAATGGTATAATCGCCCGTCTGCCTCGAAGGCTGTGTACTTGCGGTCACTTGGGCGGATGGGGAGCTGATGGTAGGCGGACTTGAGGTCCACGGTGGAGAAGACTTTATATTGGGCAATCCGATTGACCATGTCGGATATGCGGGGGAGAGGGTACGCGTCTAGTTGTGTGTACCTGTTGATGGTCTGGCTGTAGTCAATGACCATCCTTTGTTTCTCCCCTGTCTTCACTACTACCACCTGCGCTCTCCAGGGACTATTGCTGGCCTGGATTATGCCCTCCTTTAGTAGCCGCTGGACTTCGGACCGAATGAAGGTCTGGTCCTGGGCGCTGTACCGTCTGCTCCTAGTGGCGACGGGTTTGCAATCCGGGGTGAGGTTCGCAAACAAGGACGGGGGTTGCACTTTGAGGGTTGCGGGGCCGCAGATAGTGAGTGGGGGTATGGGGCCGCCGAATTTGAACGTAAGGCTCTGTAGATTACATTGGAAATCTAATCCCAGCAAGGTGGGGGCACAGAGTTGGGGAAGGACGTTAAGTTTGTAGTTTTTGAACTCCCTCCCCTGCACCGTAAGGGTAACTATGCAGAATCCCTGGATCTGTACGGAGTGGGATCCTGCAGCTAGGCAAATCTTTTGTGCGCTGGAATAGGTGGTCAAGGAACAGCGTCTTACCGTGTCGGGGTGTATAAAGCTCTCCGTGCTCCCGGAGTCGACTAGGCATGGCGTCTCGTGGCCGTTTATTAGGACCGTTGTCATCGTCGTCTGGAGTGTCCGGGGCCGAGCCTGATCGAGCGTAATCGAAGCGAGCCGTGGTTGTAGTAGTGGAGTGGGGTCCGTTGTTGCCGTCCAAGATGGCGTCGGGATGAACAAAATGGCCGCCCCCATACATCGCACGTGGCTGGGGGTCACAAGATGGCGGCGGGGGTGGACAAAATGGCCGCCCCATGCGTCGTACAGGTCTGGGGCGGTCCAAGATGGCGGCGCCCCTCCTCCCCTCGTGGTGGTCGGGACTCAAAATGGCAGCGTCTGCGGGTCGCACATCGGCGCCCCTCCTCCCCTCGTGGTGGTCGGGACCCAAAATGGCGGCGTCTGCGGGTCGCACATGGTGTGCTGGGGGAGCTGGGGAGCGCTAGGACCGCGAGCGCTAGGACCGCGCGGAGCTCCCTCACCGCGAGCGCTAGGACCGCGCGGAGCTCCCTCACCGGGGACAGCGGTGGTCGGGGCCCAAGTCGGCGGCGCCGGCGGGTCAGGCGTGGGGCCGCGAGCGCAAGGACCGCGCGGAGCTCCCTCACCGGGGACAGCGGTGGTCGGGGTCCAAGTAGGTGGCGCCGGCAGGTCAGGCGTGGGGCGCGGGACGGGGGTTAGGGTGGAGAGTGTTGGCCGGGACCCAAAGCGGTAGCGCCGGTGGCGGGTCATACATGGGCTGCGGGGAGGGGGGTTGGGGAGCGTAGGCGGCGTGCAGGGCTCCCAGTTCTCCCGGGACCGCGGTGGTCGGGACCCAGAGCGGCTGCGCCTGCGGGTCGTACATGGCGTGCTGGGGGGGTTGGGGCGCATAGACTGCTTGCAGGGCTCCCTGTGCTCCCGGGACGGCGGCGACCTCGCGCGACCGGCACACAACCGCATAATGGCCCTATTTCCCGCAGCTTTTGCAGATGGCTGCGCGGGCCGGACAGCGCTGTCGGGGGTGTTTCGCCTGGCCGCAGAAATAACAGCGGGCGCCCCCGGTGCGACTCGGCGTTTGGACCGCGCAAGCCCGTGGGGTGTCCGGGGGGGGGGGGGGGGTAGGGGGTTTGCCGCGACGGGTACGTACGGGGCCCAATGGCCTGCCGCGCGGTCGGGGCCGTAGGCGCGGGTATTACGCGCGGCCACGTCTAGGGAGGCTGCTAGGGCCCGTGCCTCTGAGAGTCCTAGCGACTCTTTTTCTAGAAGTCTTTGGCGGATTTGGGAGGATTGCATACCTGCCACAAAAGCATCGCGCATTAACATGTCCGTGTGTTCGTTTGCGTTCACCGACGGGCAGCTGCAGGCTCGTCCCAAAATCAGCAGCGCGGCGTAGAATTCGTCCATCGATTCTCCGGGAGCTTGCCGTCTCGTCGCGAGCTGGTAGCGAGCGTAGATTTGGTTAACTGGGCAAACGTAGAGACTTCTGAGTGCTGCGAACGCCGTCTGGAAATCGTCGGTGTCTTCAATGAGGGTGAAAATCTCCGTGCTCACCCTCGAGTGCAGGACCTGCAGTTTTTGTTCGTCTGAGACTCGGCCGGTGGTCGTTCTGATGTAGGCCTCGAAGCAAGTCTGCCAGTGTTTGAAGGCTGCTGCCGCGTTCACTGCGTGGGGGCTGATCCTCAAGCATTCTGGAATGATCCTGAGCTCCATAGTCCTTTTTAGGCACGCTTAATAAATTGTAGCGCACAAAGACTCCATGAGACAAATAGAGTGAAGTCGATGAGGCTTTATTAAGCGTGTCTGTTCCCCAGCAGCTCGATAGTAAACTGGCCTGCGGGGGAAGACTCCGGCTTCTTATACTCCGCCTTCAGGGCGGAGCTTGAGGTCAACGGCCAACCAGGACCCGGGATCTGTCAGCCAATGACATTAGGGCTTCCAGTCCCACATGACCCCCAATACATACTACCACAGCCTGCAACATCATTGGGGGGAGGATTCCCCTTTCTCAAGCCTCATTAAGAGTCCTCACCAGCAGTGGACTCAACATCTCTGAGAAGTTCTTATAAAATTCTCCGGGTAACCGTCCGGCCCCGGAGCCTTGCCCGACTGCATACCCTCAAGTCCTTTAACAATTTCCTCTGCCTCAATCAGGGCCCCCAGCCCCTCCACCAGGTCCTCCTCCACCCTCGGAAACCTCAACTGATCTAGGAATTGCCTCATCCCTTCTGCCCCAGCCGGGGTTTCCAACTCATATAATTTGCTATAAAATTCTTTAAAACCTTCATTCACCCCCCCTGGGTCCAAGACCATGTTACCCTCCCTATTCTTTACTCTCCCAATCTCCCTGGCCGCCTCTCTCTTCCTAAGCTGGTGCGGCAGCATCCTGCTCGCCTTTTCCCCGTATTCGTGAACCGCCCCCTTTACCTTCCTCAACTGTTCCACTGCTTTCCTGTGGTCAACAACTCAAACTCTCCCTCAGGAGCCCAGCGTCCGGGGCCTCCGCATATCTCCTATCTACTCGAAGTATCTCCTCCACTAATCTCTCCCTCGCCGCTCATTCCTCCTTTTCTCTATGGGACCGAATCAAAATTAGTTCCCCTCTTACAACTGCCTTCAGAGCCTCCCAAACCGTCGCTGCTGATACCTCTCCCGTGTCATTTGTTTCCAGATAGTTCTGGATGGACTTATTCACCTGCCCGCAGACCGCTTCGTCTGCTAACAACTCCACATCCAGACTCCACAACGGGCGGTGCCCTCTCTCCTCACCCAACCGCAAATCCACCCAATGCGGGGCATGATCAGAAACTGCAATTGCCGAATATTCTGTCCCCACCACCTTTGGAATTAGCGCCCTGTTCAGAACACAAAAATCAATACGGGAGTAAACCTTATGGACATGAGAAAAAAAACGAGAACTCCTTCGCCCTCGGCCGCTCGAATCTCCATGGGTCTACACCCCCCCATCTGCTCCATGAAACCCCTCAACTCCTTTGCCGCAGCAGGCCTCCTCCCAGTCCTGGATTTTGACCGGCCTAGATCGGGATCAATGACCGTGTTAGAGTCCCCCCCACCATGATCAGACCGTGAGACTCCAAGTCCGGAATCCTGCCTAACACCCGCCTCATAAATCCCACATCGTCCCAGTTTGGGGCATATACGTTCACAAGCACCACCCGTGCACCCTCCAACTTCCCACTCACCATAATATATCTGCCCCCCTTATCTGCCACAATTCTTCCAGCCTCAAACACCACTCGCTTACTGATCAATATTGCTACTCCCTGGTCTTTGAGTCCAGCCCAGAGTGAAACACCTGACCAACCCAACCCTTTCTCAGTCTCGTCTGGTCTATAACTTAGTGTGCATTTATTACCATCTATCATACAGGTTCAGAATTTGTTGGGGAAAACAACAGCAAACTTAGTGCACTGCCAATATTAACACATGAATCCAGTAATTTGTGAATTGAAAATCACCATGAATTATTGGATGATTTGTGTCACACTGTTTTAGCAGCTCATCATCAACCTCCCCCTGCTTTAGGGGATTGTCTTGCTCTGATGATCCAGACTTCATTGAGGTTGGGGCAGCTTTGAAGCACTTATTGGTCTTTCCCTGTCCGTCATTCATGTACGCTGGTTTATATTTGTTTTGATTTTGATGACTCCTGGAAAGTAGGATGCAGTCCCACACAAGTGGGGGAGGATCTCTCTAGATGGCTGGTGTCACTGTCTGATCAATTGATTACTGCCAGATATTTGTCAGTCTCCAAAAGAACAGCTACATTGTTTCCAGAAGTACTCGAGGCGTGGGTTGCATAATTGCACCTACTCACCTCAGCTGTTTTGCTGGTGCATTTGAGTGGGTGCTGCAGTTGCCATTTGCAAAGAAGGATGTTGTGTTTATAAAGTTCCATTCAGCTATGCATTTCATCCTGTGTACACTCCAGTGAAGGTGCCCAGCAGCACATCTGGCTCTTGTACTTGTCTAGCAAGATTTGATGGCATCAATCCCTGCTGCTTTATAATGGAAAAAACACCAACTGGACCATATCAGGTCAGAAGACAGTAGAAAACAATTTCTCTACATAGGTTTACCTGATGCAAAGGCAAGATATAAAAAGGATTTCATTTATAGCTTGCCTTCATTGGTTTCAGGACCCCCAATAATTTTACAGACAGAAGGAGAGTCACTGTCCTAACAGATGGTGAGGGTCCAAACTGAACTGCCAACACTACCTCAGAGAGACTTATTTTCAGGATGAATGCATCCAACTTTTTATTGCTGGGGGTGACACTGCTCTTAGATGGGGTACAAGCCACAAGCTTGTTATCATTTGTTATCGAATTGGCAGGAGAATTCTTCTAAACGCGACTGTCATGTGAGAGTACCTTTAAGACATGGATGTTGAAGCAATGTACCTTTAAGAAAACAGTGATGTCAGAGAATGGGTGGGGCTGAGCTCAGGTCAGCCATTTTGGAAATTTTGTTTTGCCGTTTGAAAAGAGCTTGTGTGTGTCTGTTTTACAGTGAGCTGGATCTCTGCCATGAAAGACTATCTCTGGATCATTTGGGTGATTTAAAGTAAAGCTTTTAACCTGATGTGATTTTGTTTAAAGGTGTTAAGTCTCGGAAGTTTGAAGGAACATTTTAAGGAATTATTTACTGTTGCAATATTTTCTGAGTTATCTTTGAAGTAAGGGGTGTTAGGCGATCCAATGTTTATTTACAATGTTAAGTTGAGTTCATGGAATAAACAGTGTTTTGTGTTTAAAAACCCATGTGTCCATAATTGTAATCCCACACCGAGGGAAAAGCCGTGTGCTAGGAAAAGCAACAAATACATTAAAGGGTGAGGTTGGTTGAACTCCATGATGCATTTTCAGAACCCCAAAATGTCTCGCCCATAACAATTGGGGGCTCGAGGGGGATAAAAGTCTATCTATTGGATTGGCTTTTGTGAACTTAAAGACAGTGAATGATTGTTGCTTTTCCGGTGTGGTATTTTAGTTTAAGTGGGGAGAGTGTTGTGAACAATGGCTCTTTCAGAGGCTCAGAAGTTTTTGGGGGTGGAGAAGGTCACACGTAGTACCTTACGGACAGAAACGAAAAGCAGACTGTTAAGATTTGGCAAGAACATTGCAGTTAACATTACCTGACAAAATGCGAAAAGATGAGGTAATTATGGCGGTGGTTAAGCATTTAAAGTTGACTCATTGGAAATGGCAAAAATTCAGTTGCAAATTAAATAAATGGAACATGAGAAATAATTAAAGCGGCTGGAATATGAGAGGGAGAGAGAGGAAAAAGAAAGAGAAAGAGAGAGGAAAAAGAGAAAGAGAAAGAGCGAGAGAGGAAAAAGAAAGAGAAAGAGAGAGAGAGGAAAAAGAAAAGGAGAGAGAAGAAAGGAGAAAAGAAAGAATAGTCCTAGCAGAACAAAAAAGAAAAGAAAGGGAGATACAGATCAGGGAAACGGATAAAGAGAGGGAGTTTGAACTTCAGAAAATGGCCATGAAACATGCCAATCAGTCAAAATTGGCAGATGTAAAGAGAAATGTACAGTTGGATGATAGTGATGAGGATAGCGAGAAAGAGCGTCATAGTCGAAGGCTTGGTGGGAATCTATTGAAACATGTCCAAGGTTTGACGAGAAGGAAGTGGAAGCCTTTTTCATTTCATTTAAGAAGGTAGCTAAACAAATGAAATGGCCACAGGACATGTGGGTGTTACTGATTCAAACAAAGCTGGTAGGTAGAGCTAGTGAAGTGTTTGCATCATTACCAGAGGAGGTATCTGGAACGCATGAGGAGGTGAAGAAATCCATTTTAAGTACATATGAGCTAGTGTCTGAAGCTTACAGACAAAGGTTTAGAAATTTAAGGAAAGAATTTGGTCAAACATACATGGAGTTTGAAAGGCTCAAACAGAGTAATTTTGATAGGTGGATAAGGGCTTTGAAAATAGACCAAACGTTTGAAGCTCTGAGAAATTATACTTTTGGAGGAGTTTAAAAATTCAATTCCTGATGTAGTGAGAACTCATGTGGAAGAACAGAGGGTTAAAACTGCGAGATTAGCAGCGGAAATGGCAGATGATTATGAATTAGTTCATAAATCAAAGATTGGTTTCCGACATCAGTTTCAGCCGGTGAGGGATAGAAACTGGGGACATGAAAAATACTCAAGTGGTAAAGGTAAAGAAGATCTGATGGGAGACAATAAAGAGAGTGTACCTCAGATTAAAAAAGGAATCCAGGAGGGTGGAAAAGAGATGAAAAGTTTCAGATGTTTTCACTGTAATAAACTAGGCCATGTAAAGTCATAGTGTTGGTGGTTGAAGAAAAGCACTGGGAAGGCTGATGTGGTAAAACAGGATAAGACAGTGGGGTTTGTTAGAATGGTAAAGGAAAGCCCAAGGGAAGCGAAGGAGGTGCAAACGATTGGACAGCCTGTTCAAGAGGTAATTGTTAAGAAGGTGCCAGATGTCTTCAAAGAATTTACTTGTGTGGGTAAAGTTTACTCATGTGTATCAGGAGGAGCAGGTAAATAAGTCACAATTTTAAGAGATACAGGGGCTAGTCAATCTTTAATGGTAAGAGATGAGGAATTATGTAGTTTGGGAAGAATGTTGCCAGAAAAGGTGGTGATATGTGGAATTCAGGGTGAGAGGAGTAGCATTCCATTATATAAGGTATGGTTGGAAAGTCCAGTGAAGAGGTAGTAGGAGTAATAGATAAACTATCTTGTCCAGGAATACAGTTTATCTTGTGTAATGATATAGCTGGATTGCAGGTGGGAGTGATGCCTACTGTGGTTGATAAGCCATTGGAAAATCAGTCAACTGAAGTGTTGAAGGAAGAATATCCTGGGATTTTTCCAGATTGTGTAGTAACAAGGTCGCAAAATCACAGGTTAAGACAACAGGAGAAATGAAAGAATGAAGATGAAGTTGAAGTGCAATTATCAGAAACGATTTTTGATCAGATGGTTGAAAAACAAGAACAGGTGGAGGATGAGGCGGATATTTTTAGTTCAGCATAATTGGCGGAGTTACAACAGAAAGATGTAGAAATAAAACGGATATATCAGAAAGCATATACGGAAGAGGAATCTGAGAGTATACCAGAGTGTTATTACCATAAAAATGATTTCTTGATGAGAAAATGGAGACCTGTACATATGCAGGCGGATGAAAAGTGGGCAGACGTTCATCAAGTAGTATTGCCGGTAGGGTATAGAAAGGAGGTGTTGCGAGTTGCACATGAGGTACCGGTGGGAGGTCATTTGGGAATAAGGAAAACTCAAGCTAAAATCCAGAAACATTTTATTGGCGTGGACTTCATAAGGATGTAGTTAAATTTTGTCAATCATGTCACACGTCAAGTGATAGGGAAACCTCAAGCAGTGATAAAACCAGCACCTTAATACCCATTCCAGCATTTGAGGAACCTTTTACAAGAGTCCTAATCGATTGTGTAGGACCGCTTCCTAAAACAAAAAGTGAGAATCAATATCTTTTGACTGTAATGGATGTGTCTTCTAGATTTCCAGAGGCCATTCCAGTACGTAATATTACAGCTAAAAGGATTGTGGAGGAGTTAATTAAATTCTTCACTAGATATGGACTACCTACAGAAGTTCAATCGGATCAAGGATCAAATTTTACTTCAAAGTTATTCAAAGAAGTTTATGGATAGTTTAGGAATAAAACAATTTAAATCCACTGCGTACCATCCAGGAGCATTAGAAAGGTGGCATCAGACATTAAAACAATGTTGAGGGCGTATTGTCAAGATTATCCAGAGGATTGGGATAAAGGAATCCCATTCGTATTGTTTGCAATTAGGGATGCACCTAATGAGTCTCCCAAATTTAGTCCTTTTGAACTAATTTTTGGTCATGAGGTAAGAGGGGCATTTAAATTGATTAAGGAAAAATTGGTGGGTGAGAAATCGGAAATTACACTATTGGATTACGCGTCAAATTTTAGGGAACGATTAAATAGAGCAGGTGAATTGGCTAGACAACATTTGAAAGTTGCACAAAATGTGATGAATGGGTAGCTGATAAGAAATCCAAAGTTCATAGTTTTGCCAGTGGGGATAAAGTTTTAGTGTTGTTACCAGTGGTAGAGGAGCCTTTAAAAGCTAGGTTTTGTGGACCGTATCAGATTGAAAGGAAATTAAGTGAGGTGAATTATGTGGTAAAAACACCAGATAGAAGGAAGACTCACCGAGTGTGTCATGTGAATATGCTTAAAAGGTACTTTGAAAGGGAAGGAGAGAAAAAGGAGGTTTTATATGATTTTAATTCAAAGTGACGAACCAAATCCAGATGACTGTGAATTTGACATACCTCAAATTAAATTGGAAAATGAGGATGTTTTAAAAATTGGGATGAATTGTGAAGTCACCTTCCAGAGGAAAAACGAACTGACCTGAAAGAGTTATTGATATCACATGGGTAAGTTTGTAGAGATAAATTGGGAAGTACTACATGACATAGATGTGGGAAATGCTGTTCCTATCAAACAACATCCATATAGACTTAACCCTTTAAAATTGGCACAGGTTAACAGAGAGATTGAGAGTATGCTGAAGAATGGCATAATTGAAGTGGGTTGCAGCCAATGGAGCTCACCAATAGTGATGGTACCTAAACCAGACGGTACCCAACGGTTGTGTGTGGACTATAGAAAGGTGAATGCAGTTACAAGAACAGACTCTTATCCTGTCCCACCATTGAAGGATTGCATGGAGAAAGTGGGACAATCTGCTTTTATTTTCAACTTCCGGACATGGAAAGAACATTTAAAACATCGTATGGAGTTCTTCGATCGACTTCAGGTGGTGGGTTTGTTGATGAACCTTGCCGAAAGTGTATTTGGAGAAGCCCGAATCACTTTCCTTCCGGAGTTTCCGATGCCCTCAAGACGAAGGGAAATAATGTGATTTCTTAGCATGAGTGGATTTGATCGAACAGCTGTGCAAAAGTTTTGTGGCATGATTACTCCACTGATGAAATTGCTGAAGAAACGTAAAAAAATTCAATGGGCAGCGGACTTTCAACAGGCATTTGACTGCCTGAAAGCTGTGATCACCAATGTTCCTGTATTGGAGAATTGCAAGGGGCTCTGTGGTCAGATTGAACTAGAGTACCTGATTCTAAAGAGAATTGCTGAGGAGTGGAGGAATGGATGGAACGTGCAGAGACTTTGTTCAAAGAGACTGTCAATCGAGAAGGATTTTGGTTGGAGGAAGAAGAACAAAGAAAAATGGACTATATTATTATACCTGTTTGCAGGTGTTGTTTTTTTTAAAAACGAAAAGGTATATTTACTGTGTACACTTCTTAGTGGATGGTGCAAAAGTGAAAAATGAAAACATCTTGAAGTTGATGAGGGGGGGGATTCTTGGGGGGGGGGGGGAGGTGTCATGTGAGAGTACCTTAAAGACATGGATGTTTATGCAATGTACCTTTAAGAAAACAGTGATGTCAGAGAGTGGGTGGGGCTGAGCTCAGGTCAGCCATTTTGGAAGTTTTGTTTTGCAATTTGAAAAGAGCTTGTGTGTGTCTGTGTTTTGCAGTGAGCTAGATCTCTGCCATGAAAGACTATCTCTGGATCATTTGGGTGATTTAAAGTAAAGCCTTTAACCTGATGTGATTTTATTTAAAAGTGTTAAGGCTCTTGGAAGTTTGAAGGAACATTTTAAGGAATTATTTACTGTTGCAATATTTTCTGAGTTATCTTTGAAGTAAGGGGTGTTAAGAGATCCAATGTTAATTTCCAGATGTTAAGTTGAGTTCATGGAATAAACAGTGTTTTGTGTTTAAAAACCCACGTGTCCATAATTGTAATCCCACATCTAGGGAAAAGCCGTGTGCTAGGAAAAGCAACAAATACATTAAAGGGTGAGGTTGGTTGAACTCCATATTACATTTTGGGTTTCTGAAAACGCCTCGCCCATAACACTACATTAACAATCCACCACACATATTTAAAAGGGAACATAATCAACAAACTTAGTTTATATGGAACTTAAAATGCTGAAGAGAGCGATTGTCCTGAAAGTTAAAAATCTATTTCAATTTTGCAAATAAAAGACAGACTTGCACTTTATAGTGCCTTTCATCGCTACAACACGACCTAAAGCACTTTACAGCCAACAAAACACTATTGATGTGCAGTCACTGTTACAGTGTTAAACTGCAGCAGGTGAGGGGAGAGTGACTGTCATTGAAATCAAGGCAGCATTTGATTGAGTGTGGCATCAAGGAGCCCTTGCAAAACTGGTCAATGGGAATCAGGGGCAAATTCCTCTTCTGGATGGTGTCAAACCTAGTACAAAGGAAGATGATTGTGGTTGCTGGAGGTCAATCATCTCAGCCCCAGGACATTGCTGCAGGAGTTCCTCAATGTAGTGTCCTAAGCCCAACAATCTACAGCTGCTTCACCACTGACCTTGCCTCCATCATAAGCTGAGAAGTTGGGATGTTTGCTGATGATTGCACAATGCTCAGTACCATTCCTGACTTCTCAGACACTGAAGCAGTCCGTGTCCATGTGGAGCAAGACCTGGACAATTCAGACTGATAATGGGCAAATGACATTCGTGCCACACAAGTAACAAGAAATGGCCACCTCAGACAAGGGAGAGTCTAACCATTTATCCTTGACATCCAGTGGCATTACTATCGTATCTAGAGGTTACCGTTGACCAGAAACTGAACTGGTCAAAATCAGATCAGAGGCTGGGATTATTGCAGAGACTAACTCAACTCCTGACTCTCCAAAGCCTGTCCACTATCTCAAGACGCAAGTGATAGAATGTCAGGATGAGTGCAGTTCCAACAACATTCAAGAACCTCAACTCCATGCAGGACAAAGCAGCTGGCTTGAATGGTACCTTATCCACCATCTTAATCATGAACTCCCTCCACCATCATCACAGAGTAGCAGTAGTGTGCATCATCTACAAGATGCACCACCCTTCAAACCCATAACCTCTACCACCTAGAAGGACAAGGGCAGCAGATACATGGGAACATTACCACCTGCAAGTATCCCTCCAAGCCACAGACCATCCTAAAATGGAAATGTATCGCCATTCCTGCACTGAGGACCCGGGTTCGATCCCGGCACTGTCACTGTCCATGTGGAGTTTGCATATTCTCCCCGTGTTTATGTTGGTCTCACCCCCACAACCCAAAGATGTGCAGGTTAGGTGGATTGGCCACACTAAATAGGCCCTTAATTAAAAAAAAAAAGATTTGGGTACTCTAATTTTATTTTTAAGTATCGCCATTCCTTCACTGTTGCTGGGTCAAAATCCTGAAACTCTCTTCCGAACATATGGACTGCAGCGCTTCAAGAAGGTGGCTCACCATCATCTTCTCAAGGGCAATTAGGAATGAAAGCTGGTCTATCCAGTCCTGCCCCTATCCCTGAACGAATAAAAATAAAAAGGGCACTGCACAATCCCACAAAAAGCAATCAAATGACCACATAATCTGTTTGTGGAATAAGAATTTTATTTTCAAGTAGTTGCAGGGGATCTTTTCTGCCCTCTCAAGAAAAGTCTCTACATCTGAAAGAAGGCACCTCACACAGTACTGCACTGAAGGGAAGTGACAGCCTAAATTCATGAACTTCATAAAACGTCTCTGAAGCAAGACATAGCTTTAGGGCTAGGTTTGCTGGCTGATGATGATTCAGGTGAAAGTCAACACCATTACTTTGGACATATGGTACATAGGGAAGTAAACAGCACCTAAAAAACAAGACCATTAGAATCCCTAGAGACATTGCAGACGGTGCCAGTTACCAGCTGTAAAACTCAGTTTCCCTGTGGATTCCAGTGAAGTTATGTTGGGAGACTGGTCAAATCACCACTGATATTCAGTGTCTTAAAGATGCGATATGGTTATCAGACTGGCGTATGCATACAGGGGATTATAGTATTTCCACAGTGTTTTAAGATAGTATTAATAACTATGGAACAATGTAATGTAATAGTTATAAAATATCACGCAGGGCTGGGAACATAATATTTTCAGTTGTCACTTTTCCAGGAGAAATAGAGAAGACAACACAGATGTACGGTGATTGTGTTAGTAAAGAATTTGATCCCAATGCTAGACCCCAAGAGATTGCATTAGGGCAAACTTTATATCCAGATTTAAGGAGTAGGAAGAGAATTCAGTTCACAATACCAAAATGATAACAGTGGAAAGGAAATGAGAAAACATCAAAGGGCGCGTGACAAAAGGCTAACATAACAAAATAAATTAGTAAAGGCTTTTATTAGCATAGATTATAAAACAGGTAAAGAGAGAATAGCAATTCAGGGATTAAGGGGATAGGAAATCTAGATGAAGAAGATTAAATTACTTGAAATGTTTTTAAACCATGTCAGCTTTCACAAATGTTGACAATAAGGGTTAAACGTAGCAATTAAAGACCAGTCAGCCTAATGCTAGTCGTGAAGAGGCTTTTAGGGGTAATAATCTGGGACAAAATTAACACAGATTTGTAAAATGCATTTGACTAACTTGACTGAGTTCTTTAATGAAGTGATGGAGAGGGCTGATGAGTGCAGTACAGACGATGTTGCTTGTAAAGGCACTTACAAAAGGTGTTTGATAAAGTCCCGCATAATAGAGCTTCTAGCAAAATTTAAAACCATGGGATTAAAGAGCCGATGGCAGCATGGTTGGAAAATTGACAGAGAAAGAAATCAGAGAATAGTGGTGAATTGTATTTCAGACTAAAGGGAAGTACATAAGAACATAAGAACTAGGAACAGGAGTAGGCCATCTGGCCCCTCGAGCCTGCTCCATTTAATGAGATCATGGCTGATCTTTGTGGACTCAGCTCCACTCTCCGGCCCGTACACCATATCCCCGAATCCCTTTATTCTTTAGAAAGGCACCTATCTTTTTCTTAAACGTTTAAAGAAGGAGCCTCAACTGCTTCACTGGGCAAGGAATTCCAGAGATTCACAACCCTTTGGGTGAAGATGTTCCTCCTACACTCCGTCCTAAATCTGCTTCCCCTTATTTTGAGGCTATGCCCCCTAGTTCTGCTTTCCCCGACCAGTGGAAACAACCTGCCCGCATCTATCCTATCTATTCCCTTCATAATTTTATAGGTCTCAATAAGATCCCCCTCCTTCTAAACTCCAATGAGTACAGTCCCAGTCTACTCAACCTCTCATCATAATCTAATCCCCTCAACTCTGGGATCAACCTAGTGAATCTCCTCTGCACTCCCTCCAATGCCAATATGTCCTTTCTCAGGTAAGGAGACCAAAACTGAACACAATACTCCAGATGCGGCCTCACCAACACCCTATACAATTGCAGCATAACCTCACTAGTCTTGAACTCCATCCCTCTAGCAATGAAAGACAAAACTCGATTAGCCTTCTTAATCACCTGTTGCACCTGCACACCAACTTTTTGCGACTCGTGCACCAGTACACCTAGGTCCCTCTGCACAGCAGCGTGTTTTAACATCTTACCGTTTAAATAATAATCCATTCTGCTGTTATTCCTCCCAAAATGGATAGCCTCACACTTGGCAACATTGAATTCCATCTGCCAGACCCTAGCCCATTCACCTAACCTATCCAAATCCTTCTGCAGAGTTCCGGTATCCTCTGCACTTTTTGCTTTACCGCTCATCTTAGTGTCGTCTGCAAACTTTGACACATTGCACTTGGTCCCCAACTCCAAATCGTCTATGTAAATTGTGAACAACTGCGGGCCCAACACTGATCCTTGAGGGTCCCCACTAGTTACAGGTTGCCAACCAGAGAAACACCCATTTATCCCCACTCTCTGCTTTCTGTTAGTTAACTAATCCTCTACCCATGCTACCACTTTACCCTCAATGCCATGCATCTTTAGTTTATGCAGCAACCTTTTGTGTGGCACCTTGTCAAAAGCTTTCTGGAAATCCAGATATACCACATCCATTGGCTCCCCGTTATCTACTGCACTGGTAACGGCCTCAAAATATTCTACCAAATTAGTCAGACACGACCTACCCTTTGTGAACCCATGCTGCGTCTGCCCAATGGGACAATTTCCCTCCAGGTGCCCCGCTATTTCCTCCTTAATGATAGATTCCAGCATTTTCCCTACAACCGAAGTGAAGCTTACCGGCCTATAATTACCCGCTTTC
Organism: Scyliorhinus torazame; assembly: GCF_047496885.1. Lineage (NCBI taxonomy): Eukaryota > Metazoa > Chordata > Chondrichthyes > Carcharhiniformes > Scyliorhinidae > Scyliorhinus > Scyliorhinus torazame. The sequence goes on from NC_092716.1 coordinate 187,642,717, forward strand.
TGCCGACCTCCTTTTTTAAACAGTGGTGTCACGTTTGCTACTTTCCAATCCTCTGGTACCACCCCAGAGTCTAGTGAATTGTGATAAATTATCACTAGTGCGTTTACAATTTCCCTAGCCATCTCTTTTAACACTCTGGGATGCATCCCATCAGGGCCAGGACACTTTAGCCCCATTAGCTTGCCCAATACTGCCTCCTTAGTGATTACAATCATCTCAAGGTCCTCACCTATCATATCTTTATTTCCATCAGTCACTGGCATGTTATTTGTGTCCTCCACTGTGAAGACTGACCCAAAAATCCTGTTCAGCTCCTCAGCCATTTCCCCGTCTCCTATTATTAAATCTCCCTTCTCATCTTCCAAAGGACCAATATTTACCTTAGCCACTCTTTTTTGTCTTATATATTTGTAGAAGCTTTTACTATCTGCTTTTATGTTCTGAGCAAGTTTACTTTCATAGTCTACCTTACTGTTCTTTATGGCTTTTCTTTGTAGCTTTCTGTTGTCCCCTAAAGACTTCCCAGTCCTCTAGTCTCCCACTAATTTTTGCCACTTTGTATGTTTTTTCCTTCAATTTGATACTCTCCCTCACCTCCTTAGATATCCACGGTCGATTTTTCCCCTTTCTACCGTCTTTCTTTTTTGTCAGTATGAACCTTTTCTGGACACTGTGAAAGATCGCTCGGAAGGTTCTCCACTGTTCCTCAACTGCTTCACCATGAAGTCTTTGCTCCCAATCTACCTTAGCTAGTTCTTCTCTCATCCCATTGTAATCGCCTTTGTTTAAGCACAAAACACTAGTGCTTGATTTTACCTTGTCATCCTCCAACTGTATTTTAAATTCCACCATATTGTGGTCGCTCCTTCCAAGAGGATCCCGAACTATGAGATTATTAATCAATCCTGCCTCATTACACAGGACCAGATCTAGGACCGCTTGTTCCCTTGTAGGTTCCATTACATACTGTTCCAGGAAATTATCCCGGGCACATTCTATAAACTCCTCCTCAAGGCTGCCTTTACCAACCTGGTTAAACCAATCGATATGCAGATTAAAATCTCCCATGATAACCGCTGTACCATTTCTACATGCATCTGTTATTTCTTTGCTTATTGCCTGCCCTACCATCCTGTTACTATTTGGCAGCCTTTAGACTACTCCTATCAGTGACCTTTTCGCCTTACTATTCCTGATTTCCACCCAAATTGATTCAACCTTGTCCTCCATAGCACCAATATCATCCCTTACTATTGTCCGGATGCCATCCTTAAACAACAAAGCTACACCACCGCCCTTACCGTCCATTCTATCCTTTCGTATATTCTGATACCCTTGGATATTTAACTCCCAGTCGTGACCATCTTTTAACCATGTTTCAGTCATGGCCACTAAATCATAGTCATTCACGATGATTTGCGCCATCAACTCATTTACCTTATTTCGTGTACTACGAGCATTCAGGTAAAGTACACTTATGCTGTTTTTTATGTCTTTGTTATGAATCCTAACACCTTGATCAGTAACTTTTCGCAATTTATTTTTCCTCTTAATAATAATAATCTTTATTATTGTCACAAGTAGGCGTACATTAGCACTGCAATGAATGTTACTGTGAAAATCCACAAGTCGCCACATTCCGGCACCTGTTCGGGTACACGGAGGGAGAATTCAGAATGTCCAATTTACCTAACAGCATGTCTTTCGGGAATTGTGGGAGGAAACTGGAGCACCCGGAGAAAACCCACGCAGACACAGGGAGAAACTACAGATTCTGCACAGACAGTGACCCCAGCCGGGAATCGAACCTGGGACCCTGGAGCTGTGAAGCAACAGTGCTACCCACTGTGCTACCGTGCCGCCCATACAGTGGATTTCCCCAGCAGTCGTTGGTGGGACTTCTCGTTGATATTTTTAAAAAAAAATTCTCTTTAAATATATATATATATTTTTTTAAATTTAGAGTACCCAATTCATTTTTTTTCTTCCAATTAAGGGACAATTTAGTGTGGCCAATCCACCTAGCCTGCACATCTTTGGGTTGTGGGGGCGAAACCCACGCAAACACGGGGAGAATGTGCAAACTCCACACGGACAGTGACCCAGAGCCGGGATCGAACCTGGGACCTCGGCGCCGTGAGGCAGCAAGGCTAACCCACTGCGCCACCATGCTGCCCCTCTTTGATACAAATTGATGGTCTGGCTTGGGTATATAGGGCATAATTTCAAAATCTATAGATGATACAAAACTCAAAATGTAGTACACAATGAGGAGGATCGTGACAGACTTACATAAGAACTAGGAGCAGGAGTAGGCCATCTGGCCCCTCGAGCCTGCTCCACCATTCAATGAGATCATGGATGATCTTTTGTGGACTCAGCTCCACTTTCCGGCCCGAACACCATAACCCTTAATCCCTTTATTCTTCAAAAAACTATCTATCTTTATCTTAAAAACATTTAATGAAGGAGCCTCTACTGCTTCACTGGGCAAGGAATTCCATAGATTCACAACCCTTTGGGTGAAGATGTTCCTCCTAAACTCAGTCCTAAATCTACTTCCCCTTATTTTGAGGCTATGCCCCCTAGTTCTGCTTTCACCCGCCAGTGGAAACAACCTGCCCGCATCTATCCTATCTATTCCCATCATAATCTTATATGTTTCTATAAGATCCCCCCTCATCCTTCTAAATTCCAACGAGTACAGTCCCAGTCTACTCAACCTCTCCTCGTAATCCAACCCCTTCAGCTGTGGGATTAACCTAGTGAATCTCCTCTGCACACCCTCCAGTGCCAGTACGTCCTTTCTCAAGTAAGGAGACCAAAACTGAACACAATACTCCAGGTGTGGCCTCACTAACACCTTATACGATTGCAGCAGAACCTCCCTAGTCTTAAACTCCACCCCTCTAGCAATAAAGGACAAAATTCCATTTGCCTTCTTAATCACCTGTTGCACCTGAAAACCAACTTTCTGCGACTCATGCACTAGCACACCCAGGTCTCTCTGCACAGCAGCATGTTTTAATATTTTACCATTTAAATAATAATCCCTTTTGCTGTTATTCCTACCAAAATGGATAACCTCACATTTGTCAACATTGTATTCCATCTGCCAGACCCTAGCCCATTCACTTAGCCTATCCAAATCCCTCTGCAGACTTCCAGTATCTTCTGCACTTTTTGCTTTACCACTTATCTTAGTGTCGTCTGCAAACCTGGACACATTGCCCTTGGTCCTCAACTCCAAATCATCTATGTAAATTGTGACCAGTTGTGGGCCCAACACTGATCCCTGAGGGACACCACTAGCTACTGATTGCCAACCAGAGAAACACCCATTAATCCCCACTCTTTGCTTTCTATTAATTAACCAATCCTCTATCCATGCTACTACTTTCCCCTTAATGCCATGCATCTTTATCTTATGCAACAACCTTTTGTGTGGCACCTTGTCAAAGGCTTTCTGGAAATCCAGATATACCACATCCATTGGCTCCCCGTTATCTACCGCACTGTTAATGTCCTCAAAAAATTCCACTAAATTAGTTAGGCACGACCTGCCCTTTATGAACCCATGCTGCGTCTGTCCAATGGGACAATTTCCATCCAGATGCCTCGCTATTTCTTCCTTGATGATAGATTCCAGCATCTTCCCTACTACCGAAGTTAAGCTCACTGGCCTATAATTACCCGCTTTCTGTCTACCTCCTTTTTTAAACAGTGGTGTCATGTCTGCTAATTTCCAATCCGCCGGGACCACCCCAGAGTCTAGTGAATTTTGGTAAATTATCACTAGTGCATTTGCAATTTCCCTAGCCATCTCTTTTAGCACTCTGGGATGCATTCCATCAGGGCCAGGAGACTTGTCTACCTTTAGCCCCATTAGCTTGCCCATCACTACCTTCTTGGTGATATCAATCCTCTCAAGGTCCTCACCTGTCATAGCCTCATTTCCATCAGTCACTGGCATGTTATGTGTGTCTTCCACTGTGAAGACCGACCCAAAAAACCTGTTCAGTTCCTCAGCCATTTCCTCATCTCCCATTATTAAATCTCCCTTCTCATCCTCTAAAGGACCAATATTTACCTTAGCCACTCTTTTTTATTTTATGTATTTGTAGAAACTTTTACTATCTGTTTTTATATTCTGAGCAAGTTTACTCTCATAATCTATCTTACTCTTCCTTATAGCTTTTTTAGTAGCTTTCCGTTGCCCCCTAAATATTTCCCAGTCCTCTAGTCTCCCACTGATCTTTGCTACTTCTGGAGGACATAGTGGGTGTGATCTAACGGAAAAGTTTCCAAGTGTGGTAGCGAGCGGAAAAGCCGGGTGCTTCCTGACTGCCGACTGGGTGAGGCCGTCACTGATATTTAATGTTAATTAGGGCACTTAATAATGCCTCACGGGCTTCACGCCAGAAAAGACTGTCCCGCAGCTGCTTCGCCGAGCCCATGTTCGGCAGCTCCCCGCTAATATGGGGTGTAGTTCTTAAGCTGATCCGCTGAGCAAACACCAGACAGCACGCAGCCATGCCACCGCGCAGACCAGCTTCACGATTCGGAGATGCCGGTAAGGCCAGATTGATGGACACGGTGGAGACGAGGCAGAATGCCATGTTCCCCCGAGAGGGTTAGAGGATCAGCCAGTGCCACCTGGGAGGCAGTGGGAGCGACCAACAGCTCAGTGAGTGTTACCTGGAGGACCGCCACCCAGCACCGCAAGAAGCTAAATGCCCTCCACCGGGCCGCACGGGTAAGTTGGCAACGGCCCTCTGACACCAGTCCCTCCTGCCACCACCCGCCCCCCCCCCTAACTCCCCGACAGCCCTGCATTTGGCATGTTCCTCTCCTCCCCAGCACAATACCGTGCCCATGTCCCAGTACACCATGGCACCCACCAGCCCACCCCACCCATGCCCAGCAGTGGTGCCCATGCCTGTTTCCCCCCCCCCCACCCCCACGCCACAAAGCATGCAGCATTTGGCTCACGATGTGTCCTCGTAGGAGAAGTTGGCCCACAACAGACAGGAGGGGGCCCAGACGGGTGGCAGGATGCAGGACATCAGAATCCTCACCTACGAGGATCGGGCCCTGGAGGTTCCAGGGTGGCCGAAGACAGATCGCCCACAGACATCGAGATTGGCCTGTGTCGCAGATGACCTGTCACACACGAGTTGTACATGCCAGCATGATGATCCTTCCCTCTCATTGACCACATGTTCATTCTCCCGCAGGATCTCCAATCGGAAGTATTGGCCCATCCGGGGCGAAAGTAGTGAACAGGCTCCTGGGGCACAATCTGGTGAGCACCACACAGTTGTTGATGCACATTAGGTGGAAGCAGGAACATCCAGGGGAGCCAGCAGTCAGAGGTCTGCTGCATCCCAGGATCCAGTTGGGTCCCAGTCAGATGTCAAGCCTCTCAACCATGCTATCCCAGAGCTGATGCAATCGCAAGGGTGCGGTCGTGAAATTCAGAAGGGGATGTCAGCGACACTCCAGTGGGTCCGTAGCCGATTCGAGGAGATCCAAAGGTTACAGGTACAGGAGATTGCGCCAGCAATGAGTGGCACTGAGGCCAACACTGCTAGGGTGGTGACCACAGTGCAAAGCCTGGAGCACAATGTGGTGGTGTCCAAGGCATAGCGCAGTCAGTGATGGCCATGGCTGAATGCCTCGACAGCACACCCGAGTCAAGAGGGGACGTGTCCCAGCCTCAGGTGGGCATCGTCGAGGCACTTCAGAGCCTGTCCCGGTCGCTGAGGATCATGTCCCGGACGCAGGTGGACATTGGCGAGGCACTGCAGAGCATGGCCTGGACACCGACTGGGAGGACAGAGAGTTGGAGGCTAACCCGGAGACTCCATGCAGGGTGATGACAGTGGTTACCAACTCTCCTGAGTACCAACACCCAACATCGGTGAGTCTCGGAGTCAGTATGCGGAACAGGGTGGCACGGTGAAGCCAATGACACAAACTAGTTGGCGGGGGTTCTCCGGCCCCAGACCCTCCAGAAGATATCCGCTAGGGGCATCAAAGGCCACAGAACACGATACGCAGCAGGCTGTGCATCCTGGGGACACACCTAGACACAACAGCAGAGCACAGAGGACTAAGCAGATTGAGGAACACTGAGATGGCACTGGTGGGGGCAGCACCAGTTGGGGTCACGATTATACAACATTACAGCACGTTACACCCGAGACATGTGAAGCCTCCGTCACGTTATTCCCCCCACCCACTCATCCTCCATCCTCAAGTTGGTCCCGTGGGTCTGTCCCAGGCTTGTCCTCCAGCTCCTCCTTGACCTCTTCCTCTGACGTAGCTGCATGTTCGTCCTTCTCCATCTCCAGGATGCCGCTCTGCTGCTGTGCCAGGTTGTGGAGGGCACAGCAGACCACCACAAAGCGGGAAGCCTCTTGAGGGAGGTTTACGCCAGTGCACCACCAGAGCAGTCGAGGCAACAGGACCGCATTTTTAGCAGTTCGATGCACCGCTCAATGACAGTCCGTTCCGTACTGACGCAATTAGCCAGGAACTCAGCAGGTACCCCTTATCCCCACAAGAGCCAACCTTTCATCCTGGGGTATCCCTCAATGACGCCAATGATCTCTGACTGCCCCAGGATGTAGCCATCGTGCACACTCCCTGGGAAGAGTGCACACACATGCGTGATCTTTAGGTGGTGGTTACACACAAGTTGGATGTTTAGGGAGTGGAAGCCCTTCCTGATCATGAAGGGTGCTCCCGGGCCACCCAGTGCGCACAAGGCGACATGTGTACCATCTATTACCCCTGGACCTCGGGCATCCTGGTAATGGCGGAGAATCCTGCTACCCGGGCTCCTTCATGGGCTTAGTCCAGGTCAAAGATTTTACCGTGAGCTCCCCAGGAAAACAGGGCTTCCGTGACTTTGTGGATGCACTTTTCAGCCTTTGGTTGGGAAATGCCGCACAGGTCCCCGCTCGAGGCCTGATCCGGACACCGAAATGTTCGGGGCTGCGGTGACCTTGACGGCCACTAGGAACAGGTATCCTCCTCCTCTACGTGGTGCCAAGTCCACAAGGACATGTCACAGGCACCTCTCCATCTCCTTGTTGAGGCGGAGCCTCCTGCGGCACATGCTGTCCGATATCTGCTCGAAAGAGCAGCGAACGCTGTGCACCCTTGTGCCGTCGCTGGCCTCCCCATCTGGGTCCCTGCGTGGCCTGCTGGGCAGCCGGGTCGTCAGGGTGTGAGGCAGGCCTCTGCACATGGGTCGCTGTCCTGGGCTTCTGCTGACCCAGCTGCTGCCTTTTCTGGCATCTGACTGCCAACGCCACCACATGGGCAGATTCTGCGCAGTCCACGATATCATCCATAATGTGATATCTGTAAGAATTGGAGAGGGCGAGAAACAGACAATCGGCTATGGCTCCCAACTTGGGACCTGCGGGTCACCCATGCCTCCCCACCTTCACATCCCCTGCCATCACTGAGGGTGCAATCCAACACACCCTGCACATGCACTCCTGACCGCGGACCCCAGGCCCTCCACTCCATACATCCGCTGCACACGCTACCTTGGGCCCCTGCTGCAGCCGGGAGTGTGTGCGTAGGGTGTGTCCTTCCCAGTCCACACACCCACCCTCTGGACATGGGGATGTCCCCAGTGCTGAGTGCAACACTTGGGTGTTTGAATGTTGGGTGCTGCCTCTGTCGTGTTGAACCCTCCAGTGTTCAGGCAAAGTGTACAGGCTTGACAATTTGATTGGGATGCTAGGCAGTAACACTCGCCTGCAACATGGCACGTCTACTTACAGGAATCCACTTAGAAGCTGTGGGGTGATCACGTTGCCAGAATTGCGAATCCCCTATTAGTAATAGTCTTCAGCCGTGCGGTCAGTAGCCGCCACAGTCAGTGGGGGTCAAAGTGACCGTCACCATATTACCACAGACTGGGCTCTGTCCTGGGGGTGTTCGGTGGGACCGATAGGCAGCAGCCGGAGCTGCGCCCGATATAGATATACACGATCCAGGGGATGGCATGCCGGACCCACAGGCACTGGATCACGCGACCCGCCCTCAACCCCCACCCCCTCCCTCGCCCAGGGGCAGCCCCCCGACCAGGCCCGTCCCCCAGGCCCCCCTCCCCCGAGCACCGGGGCAGCAGCCCATGTGCCACCGGGATGATTGCCCGAATCTGAAGATAGCTACTCATCTCCTTCGATCCCCATAGCAGCCATTTCGCTAGATTCACATTTTAAAAAAGGTGTACTAAACGGCACCCATGTGACCGATCGCTGGGGAGCCGGTTAGATCATGAAAGGCTACTAGGTAGGGGATCCTTCCCGTCAATAGGATAGAGGTTGGCCTTAATTGGTGATTATTGGTTTCTCGTCACGCCGTGGTGGGATCTGTATCTCGCCAATGGGAGCGGACCGGTTAGATTGGAAACCAATCAGCGCTCAGCATGGTTCCCGATTTCAGCCTCTCCCGAGATCTGACCAGTTCACGCAGATTTGCGCCGGGCGCGATGCGGCCATTAGATCGCGCCCAGAATGGTAATGTAACTGATGCAATTTAACACATTTGAAGAAAGAATAAGGAGTGATAATGTAAACTAAATAATGTAATTTTAAAGGGGGAGCAGGAACAAAGAGACCAGGAAGTGTACCCCAATCTTTTAATGTTGCACAATAAGTTGAGAAGACTATTAAAAAAGCTTATGGGATCCTCAGATTTATTAACTGAGGAATAGGAAGTTATGCTAAATCTTTATGAAACACTGATTTAATCTCAGCTGGAGTACTGTGTTAAGGTCTGGGCACCACACTTCGGCAAGGAAATGAAGGACTTGTACAGATTTATTGCAGAAATTTACGCAAAAGGTACCAGGCATGAGGGACTTCAGTTATGTGGAGAGTTTGGAGAAGCTCAGATTGTTCTCCTTAGAGCAGAGAAGGTTGAAGGAAAGATTTGATAGAGATGTTCAAAATTCTGAATGGGTTTGATAAGATTCATAAGGTAAGGTGAAAATGTTTCCATGCTAGAAATCAAAGAACATAGATTTGAGGTGATCATCAAAGGAGCCAGAGGCAACATGAGGAAATTGAATATACCCAATAAATTAGGATTATCTGGAAGAGAAAGGGTGTGGAGGCAGATATGATAAGAACTTTCAAAAATAAATTAGATAATTAATTGAAGGAAAAAAATCTGCAGGGCAAGAACAAGTGGGACTAATTGGATAGCTCTACGAAAAAATGACAGTTTATAGATCAAGGAATGACCTCCTTCAGCACTATATGATTCTAAATGAGAATAAAGGCGAGTTAGAGGAGGAGCTAAATCAATTATGAGAACTAACTGGAGATCAGGAATTGGTTCTAAAAACAGAAGCAGACACGAGGTGAATTAGTTACTGCATCCTGTGGATCGCACCCTTTGCTGTTGAAGGAAGTCTGAGGGGAGATAACAGAGGCATTGACCACAATTTTCAATGTAAATTGTGTCATGGGACTGGATATTTGCCAACAAAACATCCTTGTTCAGAAAGGGAGAAAATGAAAAAACAGGTAACATTAGACCATCAGTTTTGAAAATAATTTTCAGTCCAAATTTTGAGCCTAAATTCATAAGCATTTAGAAACACATGGGGTTATCAAGCAAAGCCAGTATTCAATTACCAAAGGCTAGTAATGTGTTTAATTTACTATCATCACAAGTGCATGGCACAGTTACATAAATTGTGTAATAATAATTCAGCAGAGGTTGATTAGGTCAATAAAAGGCTTGTGGTAGATACAGCAGTCCTTCTCAAGATACATATGTAGTATAAAAACCTTGTTACAAAATATAGGTGTATGGTGGGGGGTAAGCATGGATCAAAAGTTGGCTGTTGGACAGAAAACAAAGCGTTTGGGTAAATGGGGGTTCTTCAGACTGGAGAAGGGTTGGAAGTCGAGAAACCGCAGGGTCATTGTTGGGAGGGGTTAACCCACATTCCCCTCACCCCTTGGGTCAGTGCTGAACCCTTCTTAGTGGAGATTCATAATTTGGACTTAGACCTAGGGAGCACAATATAAAAATCAGACCACATTCAGCATTGGGAAACTACATTTCTGGTGAGATACACAAGATGCTGGAGTTATTTCCACTACAGCACCAAAGGGTACTATGAGATTTACAGTTATGAAGGATTTAATTGCGTGAATAGGAACAACCTTTTCCTCAAGTTGGTGATTGAGTAATAAGAGGTTATCAATTTAAAACTCTCATTAACCAAATGAGAACATTTTGGAGAAATTTATCGATAAGAGTTGCAGGATCATTATTAGCATTACAATGGGTCGAGATTGGGATAAATAGGGATGCTTACAAGTGTACCACAAGTGACCTAAACATCGATTCTCATATCTAGAAGACACTAATCAAAGACAGAGGGAAATAGCAACATCACCTGTGGGTTGGCGAGTACCATGACAATCCGTAGCTATAGCAGTTCCACAATAGGCACCAGCAGCAAAATAACAATGTCTAATAACCACTTTGTATGTGCCACTTGTGGCACAACTTTCCTCTCTCAGACTGGTCTCTCCAGCTATCAGCAACAGTGCACCATAACATATTTGATTTGTTGTAAGATTTGATTTGTTGTACGTTCATCATCTACATAAATGGAAGGATGCCAACGACATCTACTTTTAAGGGAACACTGGATAAGGATTATAGTGGAGGAAGAAACAGGGTCATGGAGAAAGCAGGGTAGTGAGATTGTTTTCAAATTCTCTCGCTGAGAGCTGGACAGCATTAGCAGCCAAATGGCCTCCTTCGGTCCTGGAAACATTTATGGCTTTCGATTGTAATGATGAGATTTTAATTCACAAATTACAGTTATATATTTATTTTAAAATATCCAGATTAAACAATCTAATTAGAGGTAAAAATAAAAATAAATTGAAATGAGCTTCTGTTTGTACTTTAAATATTTCGAAACAGTTCATCAAGTAAAGTTTGATCATCATACACACCAGATATTATCTGGTTAAATTAAACTAATCAGATTAATCACATGGAGTCATTCAGGGAAAATCTGAAACTTTACTGTAATTACGTGTCTGCAAGGCGCTGGCATCTACTCAGATTGTTTACATAGATCTACTTAGATTTACACTCATGGGAGGTCACTAATAGAGACTTGAAAAGAAAACTGTTAAACATAAAAGGGATTGCTTCAAAACTGCACATCATCTGCTTGTGTAAAGGTCTCCTGCAACACCGCCACATAAAAGGCAAGAGCAATCTCTGGGAGTCTGCCGAATGCCATCAATTATGAATTCTAGTCGTCTTCTTCGGCGATCACTCACTAATGAGTATGATTGTCCACCTAAGAAATTCCATTTTACTGGGCATGGGTTCTGTGGGTCCTTGCATAGCTCATGAGCCTGATCCTAGAGCTGCATCTTCAACCACACACTTGGCAGGTGTTTCAAAGAGGTTGGGGTCGATCCTTAGACTCGAGATCGCTGGTATTCCTTTCTCAGGCTCCTTTTCCGGGCCTCCTCTTGCTGTCGGGTGTCCTCAAAGAATTGCGTTGCTTAAATCAGGAGTTACCTCCAAGTAGGTCTCTTCTAAGCAAAGGACTCTCAGGCATTGGCATCTATGTTACATTTCTTGAGGTAAGCCTTCAGGGTGTCTTTTAAGCACTTTTATCCTCCTCTTGTTTGGGAGCCTTTTTTTTTTAATTTAGAGTATCCAATTATTTTTTCTCCAATTAAGGGGCAATTTAGAATGGCCAATCCACCTACCCTGCATATCTTTGGGTTATGGGGTGAGACCCAAGCATACAAGGGGAGAATGTGGAAACTCCACATGGACAGTGACCCGGAGCCTAGATCGAACGAGCAATGCTAACAACTGGACCACTGTCCCACTGTTTGGGTGCCTTTCTTGAGCTAGGTGAAGATGATTTGCTTTGGCAGTCAGGCCTCTGCCATCCTTTTTTAAAAAAATATTTTATTGAAAATTTTTGGTCAACCAACACAGTACATTGTGCATCCTTTACACAATATTATAACAACACAAATAACAATGACCTATTTAATAAACAGAAAATGAATAAATAATAAATAACAAAAATGAAAACTAACCCTAATTGGCAACTGCCTTATCACAAGTAACACTCTCCAAAAATATAATTTAACAGTCCAATATATAATTATCTGTAGCAACGACCTATACATATTATACAGTATATATTAACAACCCTGAGAGTCCTTCTGGTTCCTCCCCCCCCCCCCCCCCCCCCCCATCCTGGGCTGCTGCTGCTGCCTTCTTTTTCCCATTCCATCTATCTTTCTGCGAGGTATTCGACGAACGGTTGCCACCGCCTGGTGAACCCTTGAGCCGACCCCCTTAGAACGAACTTAATCCGCTCTAGCTTTATAAACCCTGCCATGTCATTTATCCAGGTCTCCACCCCCGGGGGCTTGGCTTCTTTCCACATTAGCAATATCCTGCGCCTAGGCTACTAGGGACGCAAAGGCCAAAACATCGGCCTCTCTCGCCTCCTGCACTCCCGGCTCTTGTGCAACCCCAAATATAGCCAACCCCCAGCTTGGTTCGACCCGGACCCCCACTACTTTTGAAAGCACCTTTGTCACCCCCCTCCAAAACCCCTGTAGTGCCGGGCATGACCAAAACATATGGGTATGATTCGCTGGGCTTCTCGAGCACCTCGCACACCTATCCTCCAGCCCAAAAAATTTACTGAGCCGTGCTCCAGTCATATGCGCCCTGTGTAATACCTTAAACTGAATCAGGCTTAGCCTGGCACACGATGACGAGTTTACCCTGCTTAGGGCATCTGCCCACAGCCCCTCCTCGATCTCCTCCCCCAGCTCTTCTTCCCATTTCCCTTTTAGTTCATCTACCATAGTCTCCCGTTCGTCCCTCATTTCCCTATATATATCTGACACCTTACCATCCCCCACCCATGTCTTTGAGATCACTTTGTCCTGCACCTCTTGTGTCGGGAGCTGCGGGAATTCCCTCACCTGTTGCCTCGCAAAAGCCCTCAGTTGCATATGCCTGAATGCATTCCCTTGGGGCAACCCATATTTCTCGGTCAGCGCTCCCAGACTCGCGAACTTCCCATCCACAAACAGATCTTTCAGTTGCGTTATTCCTGCTCTTTGCCACATTCCATATCCCCCATCCATTCCCCCCGGGGCAAACCTATGGTTGTTTCTTATCGGGGACCCCCCCAAGGCTCCAGTCTTTCCCCTATGCCGTCTCCACTGTCCCCAAATCTTCAGTGTAGCCACCACCACCGGGCTTGTGGTGTAGTTCCTCGGTGAGAACGGCAATGGGGCTGTCACCATAGCCTGTAGGCTAGTCCCCCTACAGGACGCCCTCTCTAATCTCTTCCACGCCGCTCCCTCCTCCTCTCCCATCCACTTGCTCACCATTGAAATATTAGCGGCCCAATAATACTCACTTAGGCTCGGTAGTGCCAGCCCCCCCCCTATCCCTACTACGCTGTAAGAATCCCTTCCTCACTCTCGGGGTCTTCCCGGCCCACACAAAACCCATGATGCTCTTTTCAATCCTTTTTAAAAAAGCCTTCGTGATCACCACCGGGAGGCACTGAAACACAAAGAGGAATCTCGGGAGGACCACCATCTTAACCGCCTGCACCCTCCCTGCCAGTGACAGGGATACCATATCCCATCTCTTGAAATCCTCCTCCATTTGTTCTACCAACCGCGTTAAATTTAACCTATGCAATGTGCCCCAATTCTTGGCTATCTGGAACCCCAGGTAACGAAAGTCCCTTGTTACCTTCCTCAACGGTAGGTCCTCTATTTCTCTACTCTGCTCCCCTGGATGCACCACAAACAACTCACTTTTCCCCATGTTCAATTTATACCCTGAAAAATCCCCAAACTCCCCAAGTATCTGCATTATTTCTGGCGTCCCCTCCGCCGGGTCTGCCACATATAGTAACAAATCGTCCGCATACAAAGATACCCGGTGTTCTTCTCCTCCTCCCACTTCTTGGAACCCCTAAACGCTATCGCCAGGGGCTCAATCGCCAGTGCAAACAATAATGGGGACAGAGGGCATCCCTGCCTTGTCCCTCTATGGAGCCGAAAATATGCAGATCCCCGTCCATTCGTGACCACGCTCGCCATCGGGGCCCTATACAACAGCTGCACCCATCTAACATACCCCTCTCCAAAACCAAATCTCCTCAACACCTCCCACAAATAATCCCACTCCACTCTATCAAATGCTTTCTCGGCATCCATCGCCACTACTATCTCCGTTTCCCCCTCTGGTGGGGGCATCATCATTACCCCTAACAGCCTCCGTATATTCGTGTTCAGCCGTCTCCCCTTCACAAACCCAGTTTGGTCCTCGTGGACCACCCCCGGGACACATTCCTCTATTCTCATTGCCATTACCTTGGCCAGGATCTTGGCATCTACATTTAGGAGGGAAATAGGTCTATAGGACCCGCATTTAGCGGATCCTTTTCCTTCTTTAAGAGAAGCGATATCGTTGCTTCAGACATAGTCGGGGGCAGTTGTCCCCTTTCCTTTGCTTCATTAAAGGTCCTCGTCAATACCGGGGCGAGCAAGTCCACATATTTTCTGTAGAATTCGACTGGGAATCCATCCGGTCCCGGGGCCTTTCCCGCCTGCATGCTCCTAATTCCTTTCACCACTTCTTCTACCTCGATCTGTGCTCCCGGTCCCACCCTTTCCTGCTCTTCCACCTTGGGAAATTCCAGCCGATCCAAGAAGCCCATCATTCTCTCCCTCCCATCCGGGGGTTGAGCTTCATATAATTTTTTATAAAATGTCTTGAACACTCCATTCACTCTCTCCGCTCCCCGCTCCATCTCTCCTTCCTCGTCCCTCACTCCCCCTATTTCCCTCGCTGCTCCCCTTTTCCTCAATTGGTGTGCCAGCAACCTGCTCGCCTTCTCCCCATATTCGTACTGTACACCCTGTGCCTTCCTCCATTGTGCCTCTGCAGTGCCCGTAGTCAGCAAGTCAAATTCTACATGTAGCCTTTGCCTTTCCCTGTACAGTCCCTCCTCCGGTGCTTCCGCATATTGTCTGTCCACCCTCAAAAGTTCTTGCAGCAACCGCTCCCGTTCCTTACTCTCCTGCTTCCCTTTATGTGCCCTTATTGATATCAGCTCTCCTCTAGCCACCGCCTTCAGCGCCTCCCAGACCACTCCCACCTGGACCTCCCCATTATCATTGAGTTCCAAGTACTTTTCAATGCACCCCCTCACCCTTAGACACACCACCTCATCTGCCATTAGTCCCATGTCCATTCTCCAGGGTGGGCGCCCTCCTGTTTCCTCCCCTATCTCCAAGTCTACCCAGTGTGGAGCGTGATCCGAAATGGCTATAGCCGTATACTCCGTTCCCCTCACCTTCGGGATCAACGCCCTTCCCAGCACAAAAAAGTCTATTCGCGAGTAGACTTTATGGACATAGGAGAAAAAGGAGAACTCCTTACTCCTAGGTCTGCTAAATCTCCACGGGTCTACACCTCCCATCTGCTCCATAAAATCTTTAAGTACCTTGGCTGCTGCCGGCCTCCTTCCAGTCCTGGACTTCGACCTATCCAGCCCAGGTTCCAACACCGTATTAAAATCTCCCCCCATTATCAGCTTTCCCATCTCTAGGTCCGGAATGTGTCCTAGCATCCGCCTCATAAAATTGGCATCATCCCAGTTCGGGGCATATAAGTTTACCAAAACCACCGTCTCCCCCTGTAGTTTGCCACTCACCATCACGTATCTGCCCCCGTTATCCGCCACTATAGTCTTTGCCTCGAACATTAACCGCTTCCCCACTAATATAGCCACCCCCCTGTTTTTCGCATCTAGCCCCGAATGGAACACCTGCCCCACCCATCCTTTGCGTAGCCTAACCTGGTCTATCAGTTTCAGGTGCGTTTCCTGTAACATAACCACATCTGCCTTAAGTTTAAGGTGTGCGAGTACCCGTGCCCTCTTTATCGGCCCGTTCAGCCCTCTCACGTTCCACGTGATCAGCCGGGTTGGGGGGCTTCCTACCCCTCCCCCCTCCTTGTCGATTAGCCATCCCCTTTTTCCAGCTCCTCACCCGGTTCCCACGCAGCTGTATCTCCCCCAGGCGGTGCCCCCCCGCCCATCCCCTCCCATACCAGCTCCCCCCTCTCCCCAGCAGCAGCAACCCAGTAATTCCCCCCTCCCACCCCCCCCGCTAGATCCCCCGCTAGCGTAATTACTCCCCCCATGTTGCTCCCAGAAGTCAGCAAACTCTGGCCGACCTCGGCTTCCCCCCGTGACCTCGGCTCGCACCGTGCGACGCCCCCTCCTTCCTGCTTCTCTATTCCCGCCATGATTATCATAGCGCAGGAACCAAGCCCGCGCTTCTCCCTTGGCCCCGCCCCCAATGGCCAACGCCCCATCTCCTCCACCTCCCCTCCTCCCCCCTTCACCACCTGTGGAAGAGAGAAAAGTTACCACATCGCAGGATTAGTACATAAAACTCCTCTTTCCCCTCTTTTTAACCCCCCTCTTCGCCCCCCACATTCGCCCCACCACTTTGTTCAAACGTTCTTTTTAATAACCCGCTCATTCCAGTTTTTCTTCCACAATAAAAGTCCACGCTTCATCCGCCGTCTCAAAGTAGTGGTGCCTCCCTCGATATGTGACCCACAGTCTTGCCGGTTGCAGCATTCCAAATTTTATCTTCTTCTTATGAAGCACCGCCTTGGCCCGATTAAAGCTCGCCCTCCTTCTCGTCACCTCCGCACTCCAGTCTTGATAAACGCGGATCACCGCGTTCTCCCATTTACTGCTCCGAGTTTTCTTTGCCCATCTAAGGACCATTTCTCTATCCTTAAAACGGAGGAATCTCACCACTATGGCTCTGGGAATTTCTCCTGCTCTCGGTCCTCGCGCCATCACTCGGTATGCTCCCTCCACCTCCAACGGACCCGCCGGGGCCTCCGCTCCCATTAACGAGTGCAGCATCGTGCTCACATATGCCCCGACGTCCGCTCCCTCCGCACCTTCAGGAAGACCAAGAATCCTCAGGTTGTTCCTCCTTGCGTTGTTCTCCAGTGCCTCCAACCTTTCCACACATCGTTTCTGATGTGCCTCATGCATCTCCGTCTTCACCACCAGGCCCTGGATGTCGTCCTCATTCTCGGCTGCCTTTGCCTTCACGACCCAAAGCTCCCACTCCTATGTCTTTTGTTCCTCCTTTAGCCCTTCGATCGCCTGTAGTATCGGGGCCAACAGCTCTTTCTTCATTTCCTTTTTGAGCTCTTCCACACAGCATTTCAAGAACTCTTGTTGTTCAGGGCCCCATGTTAAACTGCCACCTTCTGACGCCATCTTGGTTTTTGCTTGCCTTCCTTGCCGCTGTTCTAAAGGATCCACTGCAATCCGGCCACTTTCTCCTCCTTTTTTCATCCGTATCCAGGGGGGATTCCCTTCTGGTTTACCGCACAGTGTTTTTAGCCATCAAAATTGCCGTTGGGGCTCCTATCAAGAGCCCAAAAGTCCGTTTCACCGGGAGCTGCCGAAACATGTGACTCAGCTGGTCATCGCCGCACCCGGACAGGACTCTGCCATCCTAAGCACATGGGTGGCCCAGTGGAGTTTGTTTCGGATAATCAAGGCCTGGTGCTCTTGGTTCCTTCAACTACGATTATGTTAGTCCACCCGTCCTCTTCGCTGATGCAGAGAATCTATCTCAGACAGTGTTGATGGTATCTCTCCAGGGTTTTGAGGTGGCGTTTATACACAGTCCAAGTTTTTGAACCATATAGAAAATTTGTGAGGATCTTGGTGTCAGTACGGATGTCACGGTCGTCAAAGACTCTTGACCTAAGACGTCCAAAGGAGGTGCTCGCAAATTGGATACAACATTCGATCTCAGTCGTCGAGGTTCTCTTGGTTCTGCACAAGGGGGACTGCAAAAAATGTTGCTAAAAAGGTGGTAAATGTTATATTCATCCTGCACAAAGTAGTAAAACAGACAATCTGGTGTAGAGTTAGTATACCCACAGCATGCAAAAACACTATGATCTTAAAAGGCAGACAGTAATGCTTCAAATCACTTAAAAAAACAGGAAACCCCATTGCTCAAACAGGCAGTTGGGTGTGTGTGTTTGACTCCCAACCAGAATGTTGCAAGAGCCCTCTCTCACTCAAACAACATTTTATTACAATTGGTTGGGTTTTGTCAGTTGTCAAGCCACACTCCAAGCTGGAGTAATCAAGTGTGCAGTGAAAAAACTAGCCCACTTCCAGCTTTAGGGGTGAGAGGTGGAGAACTAAAACAGAAAAAAATCTGATTAATGTGACCTAGCTTTTCTGCTTGAACTGAACCATTAGCTGACAGCATGGAGCCTTATCCACAGGGGGCCATGCAGAACCTCACAGACTCGATTATCCCATCCTTATAGCTGTACTAAGAAGCAGTTTGACAATGGTTCAAGTGGCTGCAAAAGAAAATCACTCATTCGCAGCCTTATCCATACTTGAGCTCTATATTATTACACAACTGACATAACTAGGCTATGCCCCATTGCATTTTCAATCGTGTAAACAGTAAAATAAAAAAACAATGTAGATGGACACAGAATTTCAGACTTCAAGAATATTTTTCTTGTAGCAGAAATTATGAACACAGCAGGTGGAAGGTTTTCAGACAGCCAGATTCTACTGTTCAAATAACTGGGCCTCAGAGAGACAACAGTCTAGACCACATGTGAGGCAAGTGTTTGAGACATTGCACAGAACTATTACAGATTAAACAATGTACAAAATGATATAATCAGATTTGCTTTGAATGAATTGACCAATCCAATAAATGTTACTTTCTTGTCCCCCATTCCTTGCACGACTTTGAATATGGCAATTTCCTTTGCTAAGATTTTTTTAAAAACAATGATCAGCAAACAATGATCAGCACTGGTCCTGAATTTCAGCTTGGAGATTCATATTTCTGTCCCAGTGGTGTCTTTGACCAGTACTGGCCAGACTGTTGTGGGATGGAGGGAAAGGGAAAGGAAATAGGAAAAATGTACAGTCGGTGCCTCCCTCATCACCGAAGCAAGTTTTCCAGGCATGTACTAGCAGTGATACTATCCAGGGAAAGATCAGAAGGATGAGTCATAAAAAGTGGTTTCACCTGTGAACAAGAGCAGCTCTACAAGTCCTGAAACTAAAGTTAAGCCACTACTCACCTTCCCAACCACAATCCCTTCCAGCTCACCACCCCACTGAACCCCTCCGCCCCACCACCCCACCACCCCACCGACCTCCTTTACCTCACCACCCCACCGACCCCTTTACCTCACCACCCCACCGACCCCTTTACCTCACCACCCCACCGACCCCTTTACCTCACCACCCCACCGACCCCCTTTACCTCACCACCCCACCGACCCCCTTTACCTCACCACCCCACCGACCCCCTCCACCCCACCGACCCCCTCCACCCCACCGACCCCCTCCACCCCACCGACCCCCTCCACCCCACCGACCCCCTCCACCCCACCGACCCCCTCCACCCCACCGACCCCCTCCACCCCACCGACCCCCTCCACCCCACCGACCCCCTCCACCCCACCGACCCCCTCCACCCCACCGACCCCCTCCACCCCACCGACCCCCTCCACCCCACCGACCCCCTCCACCCCACCGACCCCCTCCACCCCACCGACCCCCTCCACCCCACCGACCCCCTCCACCCCACCGACCCCCTCCACCCCACCGACCCCCTCCACCCCACCGACCCCCTCCACCCCACCGACCCCCTCCACCCCACCGACCCCCTCCACCCCACCGACCCCCTCCACCCCACCGACCCCCTCCACCCCACCGACCCCCTCCACCCCACCGACCCCCTCCACCCCACCGACCCCCTCCACCCCACCGACCCCCTCCACCCCACCGACCCCCTCCACCCCACCGACCCCCTCCACCCCACCGACCCCCTCCACCTCACCGACCCCCTCCACCTCACCGACCCCCTCCACCTCACCGACCCCCTCCACCTCACCCACCCCCTCCACCTCACCAACCCCCTCCACCTAACCAACCCCCTCCACCTAACCAACCCCCTCCACCTAACCAACCCCCTCCACCCCACTGACCCCCTCCATCGTACCACCCCACCGACCTCCTCCATCGTACCACCCCACCGACCTCCTCCATCGTACCACCCCACCGACCCCCTCCATCGTACCACCCCACTGACCCCCTCCATCATACCACCCCACCGACCCCCTCTATCTCACCACCCCACTGATCCCCTCTATCTCACCACCCCACTGACCCCCTTCATCTCACCACCCCACGTGCCCCCTCCATCTCACCATCCCTCGTGCCCCCTCCATCTCACCATCCCACGTGCCCCCTCCACCTCACCATCCCACGTGCCCCCTCCATCTCACCATCCCATGTGCCCCCTCCACCTCACTGTCCCACTGACCCCCTCCACCTCACCACTCCACTGACACCCTCCACCTCACCATCCCACATGCCCCTTTACCTCACCACTCCAACGACCCTCTTCACCTCACCACCCTACCAACCCCGTTCACTACACCACTCCACCGACCCCCTCCACCCCACTGACACATTTCACCTCCATACCACCAACTAAACCTTTCACCTCACCACCACTGTCCCACAACTACCATCAAACACCATTTCCCATACTGATGGTGTGATTCTGAAGAAACCATCAATCTTAAACTTAAAGCAAAACAGATTTAATGAATAACGAGTTGATTAATATTGAGTTTGCACACTCTACAGAACTATAACTAGTAATCAAGTAATCTATTTAAAGTATTAACTAATTTAAACTTAACGTGCTATCTATGCTGTGATCTATCTCTCTAACACTCTGCTGTCTAGTCACTCCTGGTTGGAAGATCCTTTGAGTTCTCATATTTGTAGTGGAATCTAGCGTTGCCCTCTAGTGGTTGTGTTACACTAAGATGTAATCATTAATCCTTTACATGTCTCTATATATACATATCACTACAGTACACACTTTCAGACAAGATGTTGAAAGGTAACCATATCTGCCTGTTCAGGTGGGCATAAAAAGTCATGTGACACTATTTGAAGTGCATCTTATCCAACATTCTAAACAGGTTAAGCAGACAGAAAACCCATAAATCAAAGACAATTTTGATAATTCTACTAATTTTTAGAATCTGTAATATCTATGGATTTTATTCTGTAACCACAGTTTAAAATTAAGAGGTTCCGTTTTGACTTGTTCTTGGGCAATTAACAGTTAAGATAGTTGGGGAAGATGTTTGTGAAGAAACAAACCTGTTTTATTGTTTTATGGCGAAGCTCATGAAGTTGTCTTAATGGCCAAAATACGATTAGGTGTTTTTCAACCAGTTTGAAGGGATAGCTCAAATAGTGTGAATTTAGGATGACATCTTATGTTAAAGAAAACTATGCATTACTTTAATGAATCTGATATTATGATAGGAAGTGGTCATAGCTATTGGTGTCGCAGCACGGTAGCACAGTAGTTATCACTGTTTCTTCACAGCGCCAAGGTCCCAGGCTCAATTCCTGGCTTGGGTCACTGTCTGTGCGGAGCCTACACATTTTCCCTGTGTCTGCGTGGGTTTCCACCGGGTGCCCCGGTTTCCTCCCACAAGCCCCAAAAGAGGTAATTTGGACATTCTGAATTCTTTCTCTGTGTATCCGAACAGGGCCGGAATATGGCAACTAGGGGCTTCTCACAGTAACTTCATTGCAGTGTTAATGTCAGCCTACTTGTGACAATAAAATTATTATTATTAATAGCTTTAGTGTTAGGCTTTAGTTAGGATATGGTGACAAGATAATGTGACATTATTTATGACTGTTTGGTATCAAGAGGAAACATACCACTTGTTTGTTATGGAGTGTTTTCTTCAAGGGTCTGAAGAAGTAACTGATGGAATTGTGTCTCAGTTTACAACCCTTAAAGCAGGGGTTATTGCAAAGGTGGGATGACAGGAGATGAATTGCACCCTAAACCCAATAGGAGGAGTTAATTTGGTCCACCTACAAAAAAGTGGAATGAGAGACTTGAGAGATAAAGTGGAGAAATAATGGGAGGGGTTCTCTCAGCCCAGGCCGGGCCAGAGAATCGCCGGGCCGGGCGCGACTCGCATGACGACGCCCCGACGCCAGTCCGCCGATTCTCCGGAGAGTGGAGAATCGGCGCCAATGGCGCCGGCGTGGCGCCGGTCGGCCGGCAATCCTTCGCCCGGGAAGGCCGTAAAAGAATCAGAGTCCCGCCGGCGCCGTCCATGTGTGGTCTTACACAGCGGGACCTTGGCGTGCATCCATCCAGGGGTGGCCTGGTTGGGGGGGGGGGGGGCGGGCGCCCCTCCGCTGTGGCCTGGCCCGCGATCGGGGCCTACCGATCGACGGGCCGGCGTCTCGGGCTGGGGGCCTCTTTTGCCCTGCGCTGGTCCCTGTAGCCTCACGCCATGTTGCGTCGGGGCCGGCGTGGAGAAGGCGCCACCACGCATGCGCGCAATCATGCCGGGGGCACTGCGCATGGGCACCGGTCGCACTGCGCAAGCGCAGACCTGCGGCACCCGTTTGACGCCGGCTTTGGTAGCTGGAGCTGCAAGAGTCGCTCCAGTGCCGTGCTGACACCCTGTAGAGGTCAGAATCGCTGCTCCTGGGAGCATGTTGACGTCGTCGTGAAACGTGACGGTGTTTACGACGGCGTTAACACTTAGCCTCAAGATCAGAGAATCCCGCCCCATAATATTTGTTGGCATAGTGTTATCACGGCTTCTGGAAAATGACTCTTCTGGACACAGTTCAACATCACTTCAAAGGCAAAGGCAAAGAAGAGGGTCATCCCCTGTTCTGACAATGCCAGGTCTTCCTGGGATTTTAAGAGATGAGAAATTTCTATGTTGTTTTCACTACTTCTTGTTAAGTATATGGAAAATCTTGCTTAATAAATTTCACTTAATTCATAAATACTAGTCATTTGTACTTTGTAGGTGAAGCACAACTGATGATCCTAGTGTTAAATATAAAAAATTCAGACCTTAGAGTTTGTTTTGATTAGTAGGGTTTTATACCTCAAAACCCTAAACATTACACAATGAACCAAACTCCAGGATATTTAAGGTAAAGAAGGCGATTTGTGAACCTCTGAAGGCCATTTTTCTGGAGTCAAAGAAATGTTCCAGCAGGCAGATTTCCTAATCGGCAAATTTTCACAGTAACTTCATTGCAGAGTTAATGTAAGCCTACTTGAGACACTAATAAAGATTATTATGTGGTCCTCAAATTCAAGAAGGGTAACAGACACAAACCTGGCAACAACAGAACCAAAGCTAGTAACTACAAATACATTATCAGGACTGTGTGTGGTAACTACAAATCCATCAAGCCAACATCAGAAAAAAATTGAAATCCATAATTCATAATAAGGAATATATATTGGAAGTAGCTCATCTAGACTTTCAAAAGCCTTTCAACAATCAAAGCCGCAGGGGCAGCATGGTGGCACAGTGGTTAGCACTGCTGCCTCACGCCATTGAGGATTTGGATTTGATCCCGGCCCCAGGTCACTGTCTGCGTGGAGTTTGCACATTCTCCCTGTGTTTGCGTGGGTTTCACCCCCACAACCTAAAAAGATGTGCAGGGTAGGTGGATTAGACATGCTAAACTGCTCCTTAATTGGAAAAAAAATTGGGGCTCAAAGTTTTTTTTTTTAAGAAAGAAACAATCAAAGCCTTGATGAGTTCTTTTATAGGAATGTCAGTGGTATCAAGTGCAAGAGATGGACAGATGCCATTCAGTATTTCTTTGCACAAAGGCTATTGAACAGCTGGAACTGATTGCCAGGGCTGGGGCAGGGACACTGGATTCATTTAGGAAACAGCTGGACAGCATAATGGGAAGATTGTAAGGCTCAGATTGTGGAAGGGTGTGATTTTAAAAAATGGACCCAAAAGCCTTTCGGGCCTGATCCCAGCTTGTAATTTTATAAATCTGAATAGAATATGATAATAACGTGTAAAATATGAAAATGAAAGATGAGACGTGGTATGGTAAACGAGGATGCTTTACTACTTACTGCAAGTCAAACAAACTGGAACAAAAACGGTCAGACAGAATAAAAATGTTAATACAGGCATTAGCATGAATAAAGTCTGCTACTAATCTCGGTTCATTCAGAGGCGCAGAAAAGGAGCAGCTTGGGTTTTGATTATTTCATGACAAAGTTGGTGACCTACCTTACTGATGCAATAAAACTGCTATTCAGCTTCAGTTGAACCAAACTGGGTAAATGAGCACCTGTAAGTAGACAGGATTTATTGTATTCATTTATAATGAGAAAAATGCGACTAAATTAATAAAAAGTGACAAGTTTAAAATGGCAAAGATCTATGGCATTCTTTGAATACCAACAAGACTCGCTCACCAGAGAATAAACTGAGCTACTTTTGAGGTCGTCTCCTGAAGTTCATTAATCAGTCACAGCTACATACATAGGGCCCACATATAATAACAAACAATGCATTCAGAAAGGCTTTGGGATAAATTTCCTTATGAATGTTAATCTCATAACTCGGTACTCTAAACTATGCAATTGATGGCAAGTTTTCACATGCTATTGTCACTGTATTACTGAGTGAAATATATAGTTCGAACGAAAGGATAAAAAGTATTTACTTCAAACAAAGACAACATAAGGAATTTTACTTAAAACTCCACTGTTTCATTTTACTTGTTTAACATGTCAAGTTTGTTCCCATGTGTAACTATTTTGCACCAAAATGGTAACTGTATGAAATAACAATACATACAGCAAGCAGGCTTACTTAAACCTCACTTCCGTTACTTTCACAATTTCATCCACTATTTCCTGAACACAATACAATTCTAGGCATGTTTTCAATCTGGCCATGAGGAAAAAGGAGAGTAAGTGATAAAGAAGGAAAGGTTAAGTTAATACAGCATTCATGTTAATTGAAAAGCTGTGCTTCTTGTTTTTATTTCATTATCACCCATTGATTTGCCTTTTTCTTTCCTCAGGCTGAAAGGCTTTTCTTTTGCTGATTAAGTGTTCAATGTGAGTAGACTTCCAATTTTCCTTCACTCGCTGCAAAAAGGCCAGCCTCTTGCCTTCCAGTGGCAGCAAATTTGAAGTTTTGAGCTTGGGTGATGTGCTAAAAAAGGGGAGCATGTTACTCTTTTGACCAAGCCAAATTTGGTAGGATCTTGGATTTTAGAAATAAAGAATCTGTTTTGAAATAGAACAGAGACATTCTACAGTGACTCAAACTAGCTGCAATTGTTTTGAGTCTCAAATTTATTGAGCACTGTATTAGAAACTTGGGAACAGCAAAGCTTTGCTCGAAGGGACTACAACGTCACAGCGCTGATTATCTGATCCTGTGATTACGGTTCTCCGCTGGGAGAGTGGAATTAGCTCTCTGGTTCTCACATCCACAAGATGTTTGGGCTGATTAACTGTCTACAGCTACGAAGGATCATGTTGTGGAGATGCCGCCGTTGGATTGGGGTGAGCACAGTAAAAAGTCTTACCAGGTTAAAGTCCAACAGGTCTGTTTTGAATCACTAGCTTTCGGAGCACAGCTCCTTCTTCAGGTGAATGAAGAGGTGGGCTCCAGAAACATGTATATAGACAAAGTCAATGATGCAAGACCTTGGATCTAGGCCTTCAGAGCACCCTACGTGCTCTCATCCCACGTACTCCCCACGTTGGAGATCTCTACTGCCTCCCAAAAATACACAAGGCCAACACACCAGGCCGTCCTATCGTATCACGCAATGGGACCCTGTGTGAGAACCTCTCTGGCTACATCGAGGACATCTTGAAACCCATTGTACAAGGAACGCCCAGCTTCTGTCACGATACGACGGACTTCTTACAGAAACTCAGCACCCATGGACCAGTTGAACCAGGAACATTCCTCTTCACAATGGACGTCTCGGCACTCTACACCAGCATCCTCCATGACGACGGCATTGCTGCAACAGCCTCAGTATTCAACACTGACAACTACCAATCTCCAGATGCAATTCTGCAACTCATCCGCTTAATTCTGGATCACAACGTTTTCACCTTCGACAACAAGTTCTTCAACCAGACACACGGAACAGCCATGGGGACCAAATTCGCACCTCAATATGCCAACATCTTCATGCAAAAGTTTGAACAAGATCTTCTCACCGTACAGGACCTTCAACCGACGTTATACACCAGATACATCGATGACATTTTTTTCCTTTGGACCCACAGTGAAGAATCACTGAAACGACTACATGAGATCATCAATAAGTTCCATCCAACCATCAGACTCACCCTGGACTACTTTCCAGAATCGATTGCATTCTTGGACACACTCATCTCCATCAAGGACGGTCACCTCCGCACTTTGCTTTACCGCAAGCCCATGGATAACCTCACGATGTTCCACTTCTCCAGCTTCCATCCGAAACACATTAAAGAAGCCATCCCCTATGGACAAGCCCTCCGTATACACAGGATCTGCTCAGACAAGGAAGAGCGTAACAGACATGTACAGACGTTGAAAGATGCCCTCGTACGAACGGGATATGACGCTCGACTCATCGATCGACAGTTCCAATGCAGCACAGCAAAAAATCTCACCAACCTGCTCAGGAGACAAACACGGGACACAACCGACAGAGTACCCTTCGTCGCCCAGTACTTCCCCAGAGCGGAGAAACTACGACATCTTCTTAGCAGCCTTCAACACGTCATCGATGAAGACGAACATCTTGCCAAGGTCATCCCCACACCCACACTACTTGCCTTCAAACAACCGCGCAACCTCAAACGAACCATTGTTTGCAGCAAACTACCCAGCCTTCTGAACAGCGACCATGACACCACACAACCCTGCCATGGCATTCTCTGCAAGACATGCCAGATCATCGACATGGGTACCACCATTACACGTGGGAACACCACCCACCAGGCACGTGGTACATACTCGTGCGACTCGGCCAATGTTGTTTACTTCATTCGCTGCAGGAAAGGATGTCCCGAAGCATGGTACATTGGCGAGACTAGGCAGATGCTGCACAACGGATGAACGGACATCTTACGACAATCGCCAGGCAGGAATGTTCCCTTCCAGTCAGGGAACACTTCAGCAGTCAAGGGCATTCAGCCTCGGATCTTCGGGTAAGCATTCTCCAAGGCGGCCTTCAGGACGCGCGACAACGCAGAATCGCCGAGGAGAGACTTAAAGCCATGTTCCGCACACATGAGTACGGCCTCATCCGGGACCTTGGATTCATGTCGCATTACATTACCCCCCCCCCCAACCATCTGGCCTGGGCTTGCAAAATCCTACCAACTGTCCTGTATTGAGACAATTCACACCTCTTTAACCTGTGATTATCCCTCTCTCCAGTTGTTCCGTCTGAACCTGTAAAGACTGAATTATCTGCAAAGATTGCATTAAAAGTATCATCTTGCATCATTGCCTTTGTCTATATATATGTTTCTGGAATCCACCTCTTCATTCACCTGAGGAAGGAGCTGTGCTCCGAAAGCTGGTGATTCGAAATAAATCTGTTGGGCTTTAACCTGGTGTTGTAAGACTTCTTACTATGAAGGATCGTGGCATGGAGCAGACCATGTGCTTATAGCAGGGCATTTTGTTGGAAGTGTAATCTTGTGTATAGTGGTCTATATGAAACAAAAAACATACATAAAACAGCAACATCCAAAACATGAACCAGACAGAAGACAGGTGACTAGGAAGCAGATGCCAAAATTTGAAGTAAAAAATGAGAAACAGGTCAGACACAAGCCAATTGATGGCTCAAGTACAGACCCTTCCCTTCCCCAGAGTGGCAAGATATTACAGGCAGACAGCATTTTAAAAACTAAAATAACAAAAAGTTGAGAGATAAAATACAAATCCTTTCCACTCACAGAGGAAAGGAAATAGAATAATTGGCAAAGTGTCCCAGTGACGAACAGGAAATGGTAAAATGGCAGATGTGATAGCAGGAGATAAGTGGAATAAATCAAAGAAATAAGAGAGATATACAAGATACAGCATGTGAGAAGAGCTGATGAGGCAATTAAAATAGAAAGCACAAAAAACTGGCAAAAATGGATGCAGGGCTCTGGGGGAAGATTAAGTAGATCAACGCCAAGGATTCAGACTATCTTGCCAGCACAATGTTCAGGCAGTGGGATCTCTGCCCCAACTCCAAAAGGCAGCATACCCATCCTTCATCAAGAGCTATCATTCAGGTCTGAATTTATTCAAGTCAGTAGTAAGTACAAAGGTTGTGCTGTACCTCCAGCTTAATTGAGCTTCATTAGAACAGTGCAGAAGGTCAAAGACAAAAAGTTCAGAGTTGGAGCAGAGCAAAGAACTGAAGTGACAAGCAATAAGGAGTTTGGGGTCATACTCTCACACGGATTGGAGATGTTCAGCAAAGTGTTCAACCAATGTGCATTTGGTGTCTCTGAATATCTGCAAGGGAAGGTGTCAGAAGAATGATGGCAGATGGTAATAGGGAGTGATGGAGGAGTGTATCAGGGTCTCACAGATTCCACCACCAGGCACACCTTCCTCTCCTCTCAGCATTTTGAAGGGAGATATCTCCATGACATCCAGGCTGATATTTCCATTTCCCTGACCCATTTGCTCTTCTTCCTTTGCAGGGAACATCTGCTCAAACACCACCTCTCACCATCACTGTCTGGTTTCCAGAAATCCTTCTGAGTATTCGATGCCTGCAGTGTATCACCTCTACATTAGGTAAACATCAGAAGAGTCCCAGAGAATTCCCCATAACAGTTAAATCAATGCATCAACTAATGCTTGCTAACAGTTGCTTTGATTAATACCTCACTGCTGCTACAGTACACCACCTTTCAGACAACTGGGTGAGTTGTTTGGGTTGTCACTGGTCACATGATCAGGGTCATTCTACAGATGGCATACTTCTATGGGATAGGACTACTTTTACTTCTTCTCAGATCACTCTATTATCTGACTGAGGGTCAGGTTAGATGCAAGAGAAACTCATCAACCGTGGAGAGTCAAGTGGAAATATCAGGCAATAAAACAAACTTGCATTTATATTGCAGCTTTAAAGTAGTAAAACAGTCCAGCGCACTTCACAGGAGCATTATGACACTAAATATGACACCAAAATGCATATTCCTTATTCCAGGGCTTGATCAAAGGTGTAGGCTTTAAGAATCATCTTAACGGAAGACAGAAGGGTAGAGATATCTCGGGAGACAATTGGAGAGGTTACAACCTGAAAAGGTGATGGAATAGCTACCAACGGTGGGGTGAAGGAAATCGGAGACATACAAGAAGTCAAAATTAGAGGGATGTAAGATTCTTATAGGGTAGTAGGACTGGAAATGATTACAGAGGCAGGGAGTGATGAGGCCAAGGACGGATTTGAACACTAAGGTGAGAATTTTAAATTCAAGCTGTTGCTAGACTTGAAGTTAATGTAGGTAAGCGAGCAGAGGAGTAATGAGCAAACACGGCTTGTTGCAATGGGACATGGACAGCAAACTCTGAATGAGCTGAAATTTACAAAGAGTGGCAGATGGGAAGCTGGTCAGACGAATTTTGAAATAGTTAAATCATTAAATAGGTAACAAAAATGCAGCGAAGGGTTTTTTTTTGATTTGGACATAAGCTTTGTGTCCCTCAGTCTGACGTTACTGGAATTGCTTGGCTGGGTTTTATTCAGTTCACTCTGTTACTGCAATCCTCATTAGGATTAAATAGGTTTAAATAATGGCACCAATTTCAAGAGAAAGAGGATATGTATTTAAACAGTTTTGCATACCTGTAAAGTGTTTTATAGCTACATTCTTCACATACCTAAAATTAATCTCTTAAGCAACAGCAACTCACACATGCCACGACACAACAAACATAAAACATCAAACCAGAAAATCCTTTAAATAAAGAGCTATGATTAAACAAATCCACGATAAACAGATTTCCTACCAAAGTTTCCAAGACTGTTATCCTGTGTATCTACGCACATCTCCAGAACTTTCACCTTTCGTAGGTCTGCTGTCTCAGTCAGGGCTCGCTGGAAGGATAAACAAAGATGCATGTATAGTCAACAGCAACTTGTATTGATAGAATAAAATATCCCACGGCACTTCCATAAAGGCATTATAAAACAAAATATGACATTGGGTCACATAAGGAAAGATTAGGGAAGATGATCAAAAGTTTGGTCAAAGAGGCAGGTTTAAGGAGTGTCTTAAAACAAGAAAGTGAGGTAGAGACACATACAAGTTTAGGAAGGGAATTCCACAGTTTAGGGCCCAAGGGTTCATGGTTGTTTTTTGAGGACAGGGCTGATGATGGCAGATTTGAAGTAGAGAAGGATAGAACTGAAGGAGAGAGAACCATGAACAATGTCTGCCAACATGTGAGCTAGGATGAAAAGGCGGTCAGTACTTTATTGGAAACAGGGTCAAGGAGCAGGAGGTGGATCTCATGAATATGATAAGCCCAGAGAAGGCATGTGGGGAGATGGGAGAGAAACGAGAGAAGGAAATCAGTTCAAGACTAGGGTAAGGGCAACCTTAGAGGAAGTTTGGTTGGGTGGGCCAACAAAAGGACGGGAAGTGACAGAGGCAGGTGGTGGAATGGTCTCAATCGTTGTGACAAAGAAACCCATGAGAAGCTTGCATTTGTCATCGGAGGCAAGGGTGGAGGAGACAAAGGTTTAAGAAGCTGGCTTACAGTAAAGAGAAGAGATGCGACTTCCGGTTGCGGCTATGCGGAGCTAAGTCGCACGTTCGGCAGCTCTCGCAAAAAACGGACTTTTGGGCTCTTTTCAGGGCCCCCAACGGTATTTTTCCGACGTTTCCCGCTGTGGGAAGGAGTACACAATAGTTCCCCGACAGTATGTGGCTTTTACCAGGAGCGGGGCGACTAAAAAAGTGGTAGTGGACCCGAAGAAGGTGCAAGGGAAGAAGAACAAAATGGCGGCGGGCGGGGACCAGGCAGCATGGATGCAGTGGGCGCAGGAGCAATAGGAGGTTATCCAGCGCTGCTTTAGGGCGATTAAAGCGGACCTGCTTGAGCCGATGAAGGCTTCTATCGATAAGCAGCTGGAGACACAGACAGCCCAGGGGGTGGCGATCCACGAGGCCCGACAAATGATCTCCGAAAACGAGGACGAGATCCTAGGCCTGGCGGTAAAAGTGGAGGCGCACGAGGCGCTCCACAAGAAATGGCAGGAGCGGTTCGAGGAGATGGAGAATCGGTCGAGGCGGAAGAACTTGCGGATTCTGGGCCACCCGAAGGGGCTGGATGTGGGGGCCTATGTGGTCACCATGTTGAACTCACTGATGGGAGCGGGGTCCTTCCAGGGGCCCATAGAGTGTTGGTGAGGAGGCCCAAGGCTAATGAGCCACCGCGGGCGGTGCTGGTGCGGTTCCATCGGGTCGTCGATCGGGAGTGTGTGCTCAGATGGGCCATGAAGGAGAGGATCAGCAGGTGGGAGAATGCGGAGGTTCGAATATACCAGGACTGGAGTGCGGAGGTGGCGAAGAAGAGGGCCGGGTACAATCGAGCGAAGGCGGTGCTGCACAGGAAGGGGGTGAAGTTTGACATGTTGCAGCCAGCGTGACTGTGGGTCACCTACAAGGACCGGCACCATTATTTTGAGCCTCCGGAGGAGGCGTGGACCTTTGTTCAGGCCGAGAAGTTGGACACAGATTGAGGGTCGGGATAGGCGTTTGGGGATTGCGGTTGATATGTTACTTTTTGAGGGGGGGTCCTTTGCTCTTGTTTTTTTTTTCTTTCTGGTTGGGTGTGGGTGGTTAGGGCGGGTTGGGCACTGTTTTGGTTGGGTTGGTCGGGGGGGCTCTTGGAGGGGGGTAAGCAAATGGAACAGGGGTGGATGGCCGGCACTGTGATGGGGCATTGCGGGGGGAGGGGGAGGCCCGAGTCGAGGGTGAGGGGACTGGGCCTGTAAAAGGAGCTGCGTCAGGAGGTGGCGGGGCCGGGTAGGTGGTAAGCGTGGGCTTTTTCCCGCGCTGAAGACTGGAGGGGGTGGGGCCGAGGCGGGGAAGCGAGGGTTGTTTCCCGCACTTGGGATGGAAGGGGAAGGTGGAGAGCCTGCGGATGGGGAATGGAAGAGGAGGGTGTGTCACACAATGGGAGGAGTCGAAGGAGAGGCGGGAGTGGCCGGGGTCGGCAGGAGTCAGCTGACTTGCGAAAGTGCAATGGGGGGGGGGGGGTGGGGGAGTAAAGCAGCAAGGAGGGGTCCTAGCCGGGGGGAATCGAGTTGCTGCTGCCATGGTCAAGGGGGAGCTGGAGCGAGTGGGGGGGGGGGGGGGGGGTCAAGACGGGGTCTGCCGCCGTGGGGAACGGGCCAGGGGTGGGGTGCGGGCGCATGGCTGGCCGAGGAGGGGTTATGGCTAGTCGGCATGGGGGGGGGGGGCGGATAGCCCCCTGATCCGGCTGATAACCTGGAATGTAAGGGCACTGAACGGGTCGGTCAAGCGGGCCCGCGTGTTCGCGCACCTGAAGGGGCTGGAGGCGGATGTTGTCATGCTTCAGGAGACACACCTGAAGGTGGCAGACCAGGTAAGACTGAGGAAAGGGTGGGTTGGTCAGGTGTTTCATTCGGGGCTGGATGCCAAAAATCGAGGGGTGGCGATCTTGGTGGGAAAGAAGGTGTCGTTCAAGGCGTCGAGCATTGTGGCAGATAATGGCGGTAGGTACGTAATGGTTAGTGGTAAGCTGCAGGGAGAGAGGGTGGTACTGGTCAATGTGTATGCCCTGAACTGGGACGATGCGGGTTTTATGCGGCGCATGTTGGGTCGGATCCCAGATATGGAAGTGGGGGGCCTGATAATGGGGGGAGACTTTAACACGGTGTTGGATCCGGAACTGGATCGCTCCAGGTCTAGGATGGGTAGGAAGCCGGCGGCGTCTAAGGTGCTGAGGGGGTTTATGGACCAGATGGGAGGGGTGGACCCTTGGAGATTTGCAAGGCCGGGGCCTAGGGAATTTTCATTCTTCTCCCACGTCCATAAGGCTTATTCCCTGCATTGGGTGGACTTAGAGCTGGGGGAGGAGAGAGACCAGCGCCCGTTGTGGCGTTTGGAGGTGGGGCTGCTGGCGGATGAGGAGGTGAGTGAGCGGGTCCGAGGAAACATAGAGAGGTACCTGGAGGCCAACGATAACGGGGAGGTCCAAGTGGGGATGGTATGGGAGGCGCTGAAGGCAGTGGTTAGGGGAGAGCTGATCTCCATTAGGGCCCACAAGGAGAGGAGGGAGCAGAGGGAGAGGGAGAGGTTGGTGGGGGAGATGGTGAGGGTAGACAGGAGGTATGCGGAGGTGCCTGAGGAAGGACTGTTGAGGAAGAGGCGCAGCCTCCAGGCCAAATTTGACCTGGTGACCACCAGGAAGGCGGAGGTGCAGTGGAGGAAGGCCCAGGGGACGATTTATGAGTATGGGGAAAAGGCAAGCCGGATGCTGGCGCATCAGCTCCGCAGCTAGGGAGA
Source organism: Scyliorhinus torazame (assembly GCF_047496885.1). Classification (NCBI taxonomy): domain Eukaryota; kingdom Metazoa; phylum Chordata; class Chondrichthyes; order Carcharhiniformes; family Scyliorhinidae; genus Scyliorhinus; species Scyliorhinus torazame. Next base: position 187,676,319 of record NC_092716.1, read on the forward strand.
TCGGGGGAGTTAAGGACAGGGGAGGGAGTGTGGTGCGGAGTGGGGTTGGCATCAATGGGATCTTCAGGGACTTTTATGAGGAATTGTATCGGTCCGAGCTCCCACTGGAGGAGGGAGGGATGGGCCGCTTTCTGGACCAATTGAGGTTTCCGAAGGTGGAGGAAGGTGTGGTGGCGGGATTGGGGGCCCCAATTGGGCTGGAGCTGACCAAAGGGTTAGGGAGCATGCAGGCGGGGAAGGCACCGGGGCCGGACGGTTTCCCGGTCGAATTTTATAAAAAATATATGGACCTGTTGGGCCTGTTGCTAGTTAGGACTTTTAATGAGGCAAGGGAGGGGGGGGCTTTGCCCCTCGACGATGTCCTGGCCACTGATCTCCTTGGTCCTGAAGCGGGACAAGTATTCCCTGCAGTGTGGGTCTTACAGGCCGATTTCGCTGCTAAACGTAGATGCCAAGGTGCTGGCAAAGGTCTTGGCCATGAGGATTGAGGATTGTGTGCCGCAGGTCATCCACGAAGACCAGACGGGGTTCGTGAAGGGGAGGCAGTTGAACGCGAATGTGCGGAGGCTTCTGAACGTTATCATGATGCTGGCGAGGGAGGGGGAGCCGGAGATAGTGGTGGCGATGGACGCTGAGAAAGCCTTCGATAGGGTAGAGTGGGGGTACCTGTGGGAGGTGCTGAAGAGGTTTGGGTTTGGGGAGGGGTTTGTCAGGTGGGTTAGGCTGTTGTATGAGGTCCCGATGGCAGGTGTGGCCACGAATAGGAGGGGGTCTGAGTACTTTTGGTTGCACCGAGGGACGAGGTAGGGGTCCCCCCTGTCCCCCCTGCTCTTCGCACTGGCGATTGAACCCCTGGCTATGGCACTGAGGGAGTCGAGGAACTGGAGGGGTTTGGCACGGGGTGGGGAGGAGCATAGGGTGTCGCTCTATGCGGATGACTTGCTGTTATATGTGGCGGATCCGGTGGGGGGAATACCGGAGGTAATGAGGATCCTCAGGGAATTCGGGGATTTCTTGGGGTACAAGCTCAACATGGGGAAGAGCGAGCTGTTCGTGGTCCACCCAGGGGCCCAGGAGAGGGGGCTTAGCGAGCTCCCACTAAAAAGGGCGGAGAGGAGCTTCAGGTGTTTGGGGATCAAGGTGGCCAGGAGATGGGGGGCCCTGCATAGGCTTAATTTCACAAGGCTGGTGGAGCAAATGGAGGAGGAGGTCAAGAGGTGGGACGTGCTGCCGCTGTCCTTGGCGGGTAGGGTGCAGTCAGTCAAAATGACGGTGCTCCCAAGGTTTTTGTTCCTGTTCCAGTGCCTCCCCGTGTTTATCCCGAAGGCCTTTTTTAGGCAGGTCAACAGGAGCATAATGGGGTTTGTGTGGGCGCAAGGTACTCCGAGGGTGAGAAGGGTGTTCCTGGAGTGGAGTAGAGATAGGGGGGGGCTGGCGCTGCCCAACCTCTGTGGGTACTACTGGGCCACCAATGCAAAGATGGTGCACAAGTGGGTGATTGAGGGGGAGCGGGCTGCATAGAAGAGGCTGGAGACGGCGTTGTGTGTGGGTACGAGTATGGGGGCGCTGGCAACGGTGCCGCTGCCGCTCCCTCCAAGGAGGTATACCACGAGCCCGGTAGTGGCAGCTGCCCTCAAAATCTGGGGGCAGTGGAGGCGGCACAGGGGGGAAGTTGGGGCCTCAGTGTGTACCCCAATACGAGAGAACCACCGGTTCGTCCCAAGGAGGACAGATGGAGGGTTTTCGGGGTGGCACAGAGCAGGGATACGAAGGTTAGGAGACCTGTTTGTGGACGGGAAGTTCGCGTTATTGAAGGACCTGGATGTGCAGAGAAAAATGGCGGGTGCTTGGTGCTTTGGAACTGTTTGATGAGAATACAGAGCAATAGAACTCACATCCAGAACGATTAGACTATTTTGTTCAAGCTATGACATTTAACCTCCTTAAGAGTCTGATACAGCCGGGAAAGCCAGGCAAAAAATCTACAAAGAAATTATGGAGTTCATGTACTATTCACTAAAACCTCTCATCATCGCAGAAAGGTTTAGGTTTCATAAGCAAAACCAAGAAGAAGGGGGAATCGATTGCACAGTTTGTAGCTACACTGAAAAGATTGGTTGAACACTGAATTTGGGGATGTATTAAACAATACCATCCAAGATGGGTTGAGGAGCGAAGCAATTCAAAAGCAGTGTTAACCATCAGAAACTGACTTTCTGTTTAAAGAAAGCCTTGGAATTTGTTGTATTGATGGAATTACCATCCAAGAAGCTCAACAGGTGAGTTCAAACACAAGAATTCACAAGATGTCAGCCGAAGCACGAATGCAAACACAGGCTGGCACTTGCCATTGCTATGCTAGAATCGGACGCTCAGCAGCAGATTGCTGGTGCAAAGATAACTTGTGCAAAAATTGTGGGGGAAAGGGCCACATTAAACGCACAGGTTGGAAGAAGAAACAAGCTTCAGGTAAAAGTTGGAAAAAGAAAAAGCCGAATAAAACAAATGGCAAACAGAATAAAGGAAAAAGTGTCCATGTAGTACAAAAAGGACGCGAGGGGAAACCCGATTCACAGTCCGAAGACGAGTTGTCATTAATGTACCAGCTGAGGACTTCCGGGTGCGGCGATGACCAGCTGAGTCGCACGTTTCGGCAGCTCCCTGTGAAACGGACTTTTGGGCTCTTGATAGGAGCCCCAACGGCAATTTTGACGGCTAAAAACACTGTGCGGTAAACGAGAAGGGAATCCCCCCTGGATACGGATGGAAAAAGGAGAGGGAAGTGGCCAGATTGCAGTGGATCCTTTAGAACAGCGGCAAGGAAGGCAAGCAAAAACCAAGATGGCGCCGGAAGGTGGCAGTTTAACATGGGGCCCTGAACAACAAGAGTTCTTGAAATGCTGTGTGGAAGAGATCAAAAAGGAAATGAAGAAAGAGCTGTTGGCCCCGATACTACAGGCGATCGAAGGGCTAAAGGAGGAACAAAAGACCCAGGAGCGGGAGCTTCGGGTCGTGAAGGCAAAGGCAGCCGAGAATGAGGACGATATACAGGGCCAGGTGGTGAAGACGGAGACGCAGGAGGCACATCAGAAACGATGTGTGGAAAGGTTGGAGGCACTGGAAAACAACGCAAGGAGGAACAACCTGAGGATTCTTGGTCTTCCTGAAGGTGTGGAGGGAGCGGACGTCGGGGCATATGTGAGCACGATGCTGCACTCGTTAATGGGAGCGGAGGCCCCGGCGGATCCGTTGGAGGTGGAGGGAGCATACCGAGTGATGGCGCGAGGACCGAGAGCAGGAGAAATTCCCAGAGCCATAGTGGTGAGATTCCTCCGTTTTAAGGATAGAGAAATGGTCCTTAGATGGGCGAAGAAAACTCGGAGCAGTAAATGGGAGAACGCGGTGATCCGCGTTTATCAAGACTGGAGTGCGGAGGTGGCGAGAAGGAGGGCGAGCTTTAATCGGGCCAAGGCGGTGCTTCATAAAAAGAAGATAAAATTTGGAATGCTGCAACCGGCAAGACTGTGGGTCACATATCGAGAGAGGCACCACTACTTTGAGACGGTGGATGAAGCGTGGACTTTTATTGTGGAAGAAAAACTGGAATGAGCGGGTTATTAAAAAGAACGTTCGAACAAAGTGGTGGGGCGAATGTGGGGGGCAAAGAGGGGTTTTATGTACTAATCCTGCGATGTGGTAACTTTTCTCTCTCCCACAGGTGGTGATGGGGGGAGGAGGGGAGGTGGAGGAGATGGGGCGTTGGCCATTGGGGGCGGGGCCAAGGGAGAAGCGTGGGCTTGGTTCCCGCGCTATGATAATCATGGCGGGAATAGAGAAGCAGGAAGGAGGGGGCGTCGCACGGTGCGAGCCGAGGTCACGGGGGGGAAGCCGAGGTCAGCCAGAGTTTGCTGACTTCTGGGAGCAACATGGGGGGAGTAATTACGCTAGCGGGGGATCTAGCGGGGGGGGGTGGGAAGGGGGAATTACTGGGTTGCTGCTGCTGGGGAGAGGGGGGAGCTGGTATGGGAGAGGATGGGCGGGGGGGGGAACGCCTGGGGGAGATACAGCTGCGTGGGAACCGGGTGAGAAGCTGGAAAAAGGTGATGGCTAATCGACAAGGGGGGGGGGGTAGGAAGCCCCCCAACTCGGCTGATCACGTGGAACGTGAGAGGGCTGAACGGGCCGATAAAGAGGGCACGGGTACTCGCACACCTTAAGAAACTTAAGGCAGATGTGGTTATGTTACAGGAAACGCACCTGAAACTGATAGACCAGGTTAGGCTACGCAAAGGATGGGTGGGGCAGGTGTTCCATTCGGGGCTAGATGTGAAAAACAGGGGGGTGGCTATATTAGTGGGGAAGCGGGTAATGTTCGAGGCAAAGACTATAGTGGCGGATAACGGGGGCAGATACGTGATGGTGAGTGGCAAACTACAGGGGGAGACGGTGGTTTTGGTAAACGTAAATGCCCCGAACTGGGATGATGCCAATTTTATGAGGCGGATGCTAGGACGCATTCCGGACCTAGAGATGGGAAAGCTGATAATGGGGGGAGATTTTAATACGGTGTTGGAACCAGGGCTGGATAGGTCGGAGTCCAGGACTGGAAGGAGGCCGGCAGCAGCCAAGGTACTTAAAGATTTTATGGAGCAGAAGGGAGGTGTAGACCCGTGGAGATTTAGCAGACCTAGGAGTAAGGAGTTCTCGTTTTTCTCCTATGTCCATAAAGTCTACTCGCGAATAGACTTTTTTGTGCTGGGTAGGGCATTGATCCCGAAGGTGAGGGGAACGGAGTATACGGCTATAGCCATTTCGGATCACGCTCCACACTGGGTGGACTTGGAGATAGGGGAGGAAACAGGAGGGCGCCCACCCTGGAGAATGGACATGGGACTAATGGCAGATGAGGGGGTGTGTCTAAGGGTGAGGGGGTGCATTGTAAAGTACTTGGAACTCAATGATAATGGGGAGGTCCAGGTGGGAGTGGTCTGGGAGGCGTTGAAGGCGGTGGTTAGAGGGGAGCTGATATCAATAAGGGCACATAAAGGGAAGCAGGAGAGTAAGGAACGGGAGCGGTTGCTGCAAGAACTTTTGAGGGTGGACAGACAATGTGCGGAAGCACCGGAGGAGGGACTGTACAGGGAAAGGCAAAGGCTACATGTAGAATTTGACTTGCTGACTACAGGCACTGCAGAGGCACAATGGAGGAAGGCACAGGGTGTACAGTACGAATATGGGGAGAAGGCGAGCAGGTTGCTGGCACACCAATTGAGGAAAAGGGGAGCAGCGAGGGAAATAGGGGGAGTGAGGGATGAGGAAGGAGAGATGGAGCGGGGAGCGGAGAGAGTGAATGGAGTGTTCAAGACATTTTATAAAAAATTATATGAAGCTCAACCCCCGGATGGGAGGGAGAGAATGATGGGCTTCTTGGATCGGCTGGAATTTCCCAAGGTGGAAGAGCAGGAAAGGGTGGGACTGGGAGCACAGATCGAGGTAGAAGAAGTGGTGAAAGGAATTAGGAGCATGCAGGCGGGAAAGGCCCCGGGACCGGATGGATTCCCAGTCGAATTCTATAGAAAATATGTGGACTTGCTCGCCCCGGTACTGACGAGGACCTTTAATGAGGCAAAGGAAAGGGGACAACTGCCCCCGACTATGTCTGAAGCAACGATATCGCTTCTCTTAAAGAAGGAAAAGGACCCGCTACAATGCGGGTCCTATAGACCTATTTCCCTCCTAAATGTAGATGCCAAGGTCCTGGCCAAGGTAATGGCAATGAGAATAGAGGAATGTGTCCCGGGGGTGGTCCACGAGGACCAAACTGGGTTTGTGAAGGGGAGACAGCTGAACACGAATATACGGAGGTTGTTAGGGGTAATGATGATGGCCCCACCAGAGGGAGAAACGGAGATAGTAGTGGCGATGGATGCCGAGAAAGCATTTGATAGAGTGGAGTGGGATTATTTGTGGGAGGTGTTGAGGAGATTTGGTTTTGGAGAGGGGTATGTTAGATGGGTGCAGCTGTTGTATAGGGCCCCAGTGGCGAGCGTGGTCACGAATGGACGGGGATCTGCATATTTTCGGCTCCATAGAGGGACAAGGCAGGGATGCCCTCTGTCCCCATTATTGTTTGCACTGGCGATTGAGCCCCTGGCGATAGCGTTGAGGGGTTCCAAGAAGTGGAGGGGAGTACTTAGGGGAGGAGAAGAGCACCGGGTATCTTTGTATGCGGACGATTTGCTACTATACGTGGCGGACCCGGCGGAGGGGATGCCAGAAATAATGCGGATACTTGGGGAGTTTGGGGATTTTTCAGGGTATAAATTGAACATGGGGAAAAGTGAGTTGTTTGTGGTGCATCCAGGGGAGCAGAGTAGAGAAATAGAGGACCTACCGTTGAGGAAGGTAACAAGGGACTTTCGTTACCTGGGGATCCAGATAGCTAAGAATTGGGGCACATTGCATAGGTTAAATTTAACGCGGTTGGTGGAACAGATGGAGGAGGATTTCAAGAGATGGGATATGGTATCCCTGTCAATGGCAGGGAGGGTGCAGGCGGTTAAGATGGTGGTCCTCCCGAGATTCCTCTTTGTGCTTCAGTGCCTCCCGGTGGTGATTACGAAGGCTTTTTTTAAAAGGATTGAAAAGAGCATCATGGGTTTTGTGTGGGCCGGGAAGACCCCGAGAGTGAGGAAGGGATTCTTACAGCGTAGCAGGGATAGGGGGGGGCTGGCACTACCGAGCCTAAGTGAGTATTATTGGGCCGCTAATATTTCAATGGTGAGTAAGTGGATGGGAGAGGAGGAGGGAGCGGCGTGGAAGAGATTAGAGAGGGCGTCCTGTAGGGGGACTAGCCTACAGGCTATGGTGACAGCCCCATTGCCGTTCTCACCGAGGAACTACACCACAAGCCCGGTGGTGGTGGCTACACTGAAGATTTGGGGACAGTGGAGACGGCATAGGGGAAAGACTGGAGCCTTGGGGGGGTCCCCGATAAGAAACAACCATAGGTTTGCCCCGGGGGGAATGGATGGGGGATATGGAATGTGGCAAAGAGCAGGAATAACGCAACTGAAAGATCTGTTTGTGGATGGGAAGTTCGCGAGTCTGGGAGCGCTGACCGAGAAATATGGGTTGCCCCAAGGGAATGCATTCAGGTATATGCAACTGAGGGCTTTTGCGAGGCAACAGGTGAGGGAATTCCCGCAGCTCCCGACACAAGAGCTGCAGGACAGAGTGATCTCAAAGACATGGGTGGGGGATGGTAAGGTGTCAGATATATATAGGGAAATGAGGGACGAAGGGGAGACTATGGTAGATGAACTAAAAGGGAAATGGGAAGAAGAGCTGGGGGAGGAGATCGAGGAGGGGCTGTGGGCAGATGCCCTAAGCAGGGTAAACTCGTCGTCCTCGTGTGCCAGGCTAAGCCTGATTCAGTTTAAGGTATTACACAGGGCACATATGACTGGAGCACGGCTCAGTAAATTTTTTGGGGTGGAGGATAGGTGTGCGAGGTGCTCGAGAAGCCCAGCGAATCATACCCATATGTTTTGGCCATGCCCGGCACTACAGGGGTTTTGGATGGGGGTGACAAAGGTGCTTTCAAAAGTAGTAGGAGTCCGGGTCGAACCAAGCTGGGGGTTGGCTATATTTGGGGTTGCACAAGAGCCGGGAGTGCAGGAGGCGAGAGAGGCCGATGTTTTGGCCTTTGCGTCCCTAGTAGCCCGGCGCAGGATATTGCTAATGTGGAAAGAAGCCAAGCCCCCGGGGGTGGAGACCTGGATAAATGACATGGCAGGGTTTATAAAGCTAGAGCGGATTAAGTTCGTCCTCAGGGGGTCGGCTCAAGGGTTCACCAGGCGGTGGCAACCGTTCGTCGAATACCTCGCAGAAAGATAGACGGAATGGGAAAAAGAAGGCAGCAGCAGCAGCCCAGGATCGGGGGGGGGGGGGGGGGGGGGGGGGGGGGGGGGGGGGGGAGGAACCAGAAGGACTCTCAGGGTTGTTAATATATACTGTATAGTATGTATAGGTCGTTGCTACAGATAATTATATATTGGACTGTTAAATTATATTTTTGGAGTGTTACTTGTGACAACGCAGTTGCCAATTAGGGCTACTTTTCATTTTTGTTATTTATTATTTATTCATATTTTGTTATTTATTATTTATTCATTTTTTGTTTATAAAATAGGTCATTGTTATTTGTGTTGTTATAATATTGTGTAAAGGATGCACAATGTACTGTGTTGGTTGACCAAAAATTTTCAATAACATATTTAATTTAAAAAAAAATTAATGTACCAGCTATTGCTGGTGTTACTAATTGGTACTGGGTCACTCCACTGCTGGTTGGATAGCCGGTAAAGATGGAGATGGACACTGGGGCAGCAGTCTTGCTGGCACTAGAGACTGTTTATAAGAAAAGCTCTAACAGATCTCGCTGAAACGTTCAAAGATAAGTGTTAAAAAATAAATGGTTTCATTGAGGGGCCATATTGCTGTTAACGGACAGATGGTAGATTTGTCCTTGCATGTCGTCAAAAGGAAATTATCAGGCACTAATGGGAAGCACTTGGTTGGAAAAGATCAGGTTAAATTGGGGCAAAGTAAACGACATGACAGATTTCAAATCAGGCCTCACCAAAATCCTGAAGAAACACACTATTGTTTTCAACGGTGATCTTAGAAGTATGAAGTATATCTCAGTAAAGTTGAAAATCAAAGAAGAGAGTCAGACAAAATACTTAAAGGCAAGGTCGGTGTCTTATGCAATCAGACCGAAGATAAAGGGTGAATTAGAGTGACTAGTCAAGAGGGGACTCCTAGAACCTGTTAACATGAGTGAATGGGATACACCAATCATGCCAGAATTGAAAAAGGATGAATTTGTGTGGTTTTGTGGTGATTTCAAAGTGACTATTGTCATGTGAGAGTACCTTTTAAGAAATTGGGGTTTATCGAATAGCTGTACTGGATGTACCTTTAAGAAATGGGTGTTTATTAGAGAGCTGCAGTGATGTCAGAGAGTGGGTGGAGCTGGGCTGTCTGTCTGCTTTACTTTTGTTTTAGGCTGTTTGCTACAGGGTGTGGTTAGTTTCGTTTTGGGAGCTGGATAGCTGCAGGCAAAGCAAGGAGCTGCATAAGAATCTCTCTCTGCAAACTAAAGACTGTCTCCAAATCAATTGGGTGATTTCAAAGTGCTGACAGCTCTCAATAGTGAATCTAAACCAGATCTATGTGTTAAAAAGGGTATTTTGTCTTCCAGATGTTGTTTGGGAATTTATTAAGGGTTATCTATCAAGTACTATATTCTTTGGGGATTTATTGGTGCTGATAGTTGTTAAGATGTTTACTGTGGGTTTATAAAGTGTTAACTGGTTTCATAAATAAACATTGTTTTAATTTAAAAGTACTGTAAAGCTCTGTTGCACCACACCTGTAGAGTGGACTGTGTGCTCCCCATACCACAATCTAGTAAAAGTCATGGGTCAGGTGAACTCTATGATACACTTTGGGGTTCTCTAAACCCTGGCCCATAACAAATTGGGGACACGTCGTGGATAAAAGTCCATCTATTGGATTGGCTTTGTGAACTTAAAGACAGTGATTGGTGAGCATATTGTAGGTGCTTTTCAGGTGTGGCATTCTAGTTACGTAGGTGTGTTGTGGACAATGGTTCTTTCAGAGGGTCAGAAGTTTTTGGGGGTGGAGATGGTCACATGCAGTATCTTACGGATAGAGACGAAAAACAGACTTTTAGATTTGGCAAAAACATTGCAGTTAACATTACCTGACAAAATGAGAAAATATGAGGTTCTTACGGCAGTAGCTGAGCATTTAAAATTGCCTGAGATACAGTCTTTCGCATTAGAAATGGCAAAACTTCAGTTACAAATCAGGTAACTTGAACATGAAAAAGAATTAAAGCAGCTTGAATATGAAATGAGAGAACAAGAAAGAATGGCCCTAGCAGAACAAAAAGCAAGAGAAAAGGAAATACAGAGCAGGGAGAAAGAAAAAGAGAGAGAGGAAAGGAAAAAAGAGAGAATTTGAATTTCAGAAAATGGCCATGAAACATGACAGTCAGTTAAAATTGGCGGACGTAAAGGGAGACTTACAGTTGGATGATAATGATGAGGATAGTGAGGAAGAGCATCATAGTCGAAGGCTTGGTGGGGATCTATTTAAGTATCTCCACGCATTGCCACGGTTTGACGAGAAGGAGGTGGAAGCCTTTTTCATTTCATTTGAGAAGGTAGCTAAACAAATGAAATGGCCACAGGATATGTGGGTATTGCTGATTCAAACAAAGTTGGTAGGTAGGGATAGTGAAGTGTTTGCATCACTACCGGAGGAGGTATCTGGGACATATGAGGAGGTGAAAAAATCCATCTTAGGTGCATATGGACTAGTGCCTGAAGCCGACAGACAGAGGTTTAGAAATTTAAGAAAATAATTTGGTCAAACATACATGGAGTTTGAAAGGATCAAACAGAGTAATTTTGATAGGTGGATAAGGGCTTTGAAAATAGACCAAACCTATGAAGCTCTCAGAGAAATTATACTTTTGGAGGAGTTTTAAAAATTCAACTCTTGATGTAGTGAGAACTCATGTAGAAGAGCAGAAGGTTAAAACTGCGAGATTAGCAGCATAAATGGCAGATGATTATGAATTAGTTCATAAATCAAAGCTTGGTTTCCGACATCAGTTTCAGCCTGTGAAGGATAGAAACTGGGGAAAGAGAAATACTCAAGTGGTAGAGGTAAAGGTGATCTGATGGGAGATAATAAGGAGAGTGTACCTTAGACTAAAAAGGAAATCGAGGAGGTGGAAGAGAAATGAAAAGTTTAAAATGTTTTCACTGTAATAAACTAGGCCATGTAAAGTCACAGTGTTGGTGGTGGAAGAAAAGCACTGGGAAGGCTGACGTGGTAAAGCAGGATAAAACAGGCTAAGACAGAACGGTTTGTTGAAGTGGTAAAGGAAAGCCCAAGTAAAGCGAAGGAGGTGCAAAAGATTGTACAGCCTGATGAAGAGGTGATTGATAAGAAGGTGCCAGATGTCTTTTAAAAATTTACATGTGTGGGTAAAGTTTACTCATGTGTATCAGGAGGAGCAGGTAAAGCAGTCACAATTTTAAGAGATACGGGAGCTAGTTAATCTTTAATGGTAAGAGATGAGGAGTTATGTAGTTTGGGAAGAATATTGCCAGAAAAGGTGGTGATATGTGGAATTCAGGGTGAGAAGAGTAGTGTTCCATTATGTAAGGTCGGGTTGGAAAGTCCAGTGAAGAATGGTGAAGTGATAGTAGGAGTAATAGAGAAACTATCTTGTCCAGAGATACAGTTTATCTTGGGTAATGATATAGCTGGATCGCAGGTGGGAGTGATGCCTACTGTGGTTGATAAGCCAGTGGAAAATCAGACAACTGAAATGTTGAAGGACGAATATCCTGGTATTTTTCCGAATTGTGCAGTAACAAGGTTGCAAAGTCACAGGTTCAGGCAAGAGGAGAAATCAGGGAATGAAGATAAAGGTGAAGTGCCATTATCAGAAAATTTTTTTGATCAGGTGGTTGGGAAGGAACAGGTGGAGGATGAGGTGGATATTTTTAGTTCAGGAAAATTGGCGGAGTTACAACAAAGATGTAGAAATAAACCGGATGTATCAGAAAGTATACACGGAAGAAGAATCTGAGTATATACCGGAGTGTTATTACCGTAAAGGTGATGTCTTGATGAGAAAATGGAGACCTTTACAAATGCAGGCGGATGAGAAGTGGGCAGATGTTCATCAAATAGTATAGCAGGTCGGGTGTAGAAAGGAGGTGTTGCGAGTAGCACATGAGGTACCAGTGGGAGGTCATTTGGGAATAAGGAAAACTCAAGCTAAAATCCAAACACATGTTTATTGGCCTGGACTACATAAAGATGTAGTTAAATTTTGTCGATCATGTCACACATGTCAAGTGACAGGGAAACCCCAAGCAATGATAAAACCAGCGCCCTTAATACCTATTCCAACATTTGAGGAACCTTTGACAAGGGTCTTAATTGATTGCGTAGGACCGCTTCCTAAAACGAAAAGTGGGAATCAATATCTTATGACTATAATGGACATGTCTACGAGGTTTCCAGAGGCCATTCCAGTACGTAATTTTATAGCTAAAAAGATTGTGGAGGAGTTACTTAAATTCTTTACTAGATATGGACTACCCACAGAAATATAATCAGATCAAGGATCAAATTTTAACTCAAACTTAATCAAAGAAGTTATGGATAGCTTAGGAATAAAACAATTTATATCAACTGCGTACCATCCAGAATTGCAGGGAGCATTAGAAAGGTGGCATCAGACATTAAAGACAATGTTGAGGGCTTATTGTCAAGATTATCCAGAGGATTGGGATAAAGGAATTCCATTTGTAATGTTTGCAATTAGGGATGCACCTAATGAGTCAACCAAATTCAGTCCTTTTGAATGAATTTGACACACCTCAAATTAAATTGGAAAACGAGGATGTTCTTAAAAATTGGGATATATTGTTTAGTTACCTTCCAGTGGAAAAACAAACTGACCTGAAAGAGTTATTAATATCACGTGGGCAAGTCTGTGGAGATAAATTGGGAAGTACTAAAATGGCTATACATGATATAGATGTGGGAAATGCTGTTCCAATTAAACAACATCCATATACACTTAACCCTTTAAAATTAGCACAGGTTAACAAAAAGTGTATGCTTAAAAACGGCATAATTGAACGGGGTTGCAGCCAGTGGAGCTCACCCATAGTGATGGTACCTAAACCAGACAGTACCTAACGGTTGTGTGTGGACTATAGAAAAGTGAATGCAGTTACAAGAACGGACACTTATCCTATTCCACGTTTGAAGCATTGCATTGAGAAAGTGTAACAATCAGCCTTTATTTCCAAACTGGATTTACTTAAAGGTTACTGGCAGGTATTTTTATCCGAAAGGGCAAAGGAGATTTCAGCTTTTGTGACTCCAGATGGTATATACCAATTCAAAGTTATACCATTTGGCATGAAAAACACCCCAGCCACATTTCAACGGTTAACTAACAAACAAAGTTGTTTCAGGATTGCCCAATTGTGCAGTCCACATCGACGATCTGGTAATTTTCAGCCAGACATGGAAAGAACATTTAAAACACCTGATGGGAGTTATTCGATCGACTTCAGGAGGCGGTTTTGGTGATAAACCTAGCCAAAAGTGTCTTTGGAAAAGCCCAAGTCACTTTCCTTGGCCATACAATCGGACAGGGTTCAAATGGTCACACGGGATGTGAAAACAAAAGTTATTGAGGAGTTTCCAATACCCTCGACCCATAGGGAAATAACGCGATTCCTTGGCATGAGTGGATTTGATCAAACATTTGTGCAAAATTTTTGTTGCTTGGTTGCTCCACTGATAGACTAGCTGAAGAAACGTCAAAAATTTCATGGACAGCAGAGTTTCAACAGGCATTTGACTGCCTGAAAGCTGTGATAACCAATGCTCCTGTGTTGGAGAATTACAAGGGACTCTGTGATCAGATTGAACTGAAGTACCTGACTTTAAAGAGAAATGCCGAGGTGTAGAGAAATGGATGGATTGTGCAAAGACCTTCCTGTTTAAAGAGACTGTCAATCAAGAAGGAGTTCCAGGAGTTCCAGGTGCGGCGATGACCAGCTAAGTCGCAAGTTTCGGCACCTCTCGTTTCAACGGACTTTTGGGCTCTTATCAGGAGCCCCAACGGAAATTTTCAAAGGCTAAACCCAGTGTGAGGCGACATAGGAAGGAGTTCCCCCGGGTGTGGATGGAAAGAAGTGATAGTAGTGGCCAGATTGCGGAGGATCCTCTGGAGCAGTGGCAGAGAAGGGAAGGGAGAAGCAAGATGGCGGCTGAGGGAGCCCAGTTAGTATGGGGCCTGGAACAGCAGGAGTTCCTCCGGCGATGTGTGGAGGAGCTCAAGAAGGAGGTGCTGGTGCCGATGCTGCAGGCGATTGAGGGGCTGAAGGAGACGCAAAAGACCCAAGAGATGGAGCTCCGTGGAGTGAAGGCAAAGGCTGCCGAAAATGAGGACGAGATACAGGGCTTGGTGGTGAAGACGGAGACGCACGAGGCGCTACACAAGAGGTGTATGGAGAGATTGGAAGCACTGGAAAATAGCTCGAGGAGGAAGAACTTAAGGATTTTGGGTCTCCCCGAAGGGGCAGAGGGAGCGGACGTTGGGGCGTACGTGAGCGTGATGCTCCATACCTTAATGGGAGCTGAGGCCCCGACGGGCCCCCTGGAAGTGGAGGGAGCGTACCGGGTCCTCGTGCGAAGACCAAAGGCAGGGGTAATACCGCGAGCAATAGTGGTGAGATTCCACCGCTACAAGGACAGGGAGATGGTCCTGAGATGGGCTAAGAAGACACGGAGCAGCAGATGGGAGAACGCGGTGATCCGCGTCTACCAAGATTGGAGTGCGGAGGTGGCGAGAAGGAGGGCGAGTTTCAATCGGGCCAAGGCGGTGCTCCACAGGAAGAAAGTGAAATTCGGAATGTTGCAGCCGGCAAGACTGTGGGTTGCACACCAGGGCAAACACCACTACTTCGAGATGGCAGAGGAGGCGTGGACATTCATTCAAGAGGAGAAGTTGGACTAGATTTGGGAAAGGATGTTTGGAATGAAGTAGCGAGGTGGTGGCAAGGAATTGTAAATCAGATGGGGGAATTTTTATTTTTTATTTTTTCCCCTCGAAGGGGGGGGAACACGAAGAAATGTGGGCGCCGGTGGGGAAGGGGATGGGGAAGGAGAGAGGAGCTGCGCCAGTAGGGGCGGGGCCGAGAGGGAAGCGCGGGCTTTGTTCCCGCGCTATGGAAACTGTGGCGGAAAAGGGGGCGCAGGAACAAGGGGGTCTCACACGCAGGGAGGCTAAGGATAAACGGGGGGAAGCCGAGGTCAGCCAGAGTTTGCTGACTCCGGGAAGCAATATGGGGGGTGCAATCAAGCTAGAGTGGGATCTAGCAGGGGGGGTGGGGGATTAACTGGGTTGCTGCTGCTAAGGGGAAGGGGGAGCTGTTACGGGATGGGATGGTCGGGACGGGAGGGCGCCATCTGGGGGACAAGCGATTGCGTGGGAACCGGGTGAGGAGCTGGTTTAAAAAAGGGGATGGCTAGTCGACGATGGGGTCGGGGGGATAAAGAGCCCCCCAACCCGGTTGATCACGTGGAACGTGATAGGGTTGAATGGGCCGATTAAGAGGGCAAGGGTATTTGCGCACCTAAAGAAGCTAAAGGCAGACGTGGTTATGCTTCAGGAGACGCACCTGAAACTGGCGGATCAGGTCAGATTAAGAAAAGGATGGGTGGGACAGGTATTCCACTCGGGCTTGGATGCGAAAAATAGAGGGGTGGCAATACTGGTGGGGAAACGTGTATCGTTTGAGACGAAGACCATAGTGGTGGACAGTGGGGGTAGGTACGTGATGGTGAGTGGCAGATTGCAAGGTGAAGCGGTGGTGCTGGTGAACGCATATGCCCCGAACTGGGATGATGCAAACTTTATGAAGCGTATGTTGGGGCGCATGCCGGACCTGGAGATGGGAAAGTTGGTAATGTGGGGGGACTTCAACACGGTGCCGGACCCAGGGCTGGACCGGTCCAGATCTAGGACCGGGAAGAGTCCGGCAGCGGCCAAGGTGCTTAAGGGCTTTATGGAGCAGATGGGAGGAGTGGATCCCTGGAGATTTACTAGACCGAGGAGTAAAGAGTTTTCCTTCTTCTCCCACGTCCATAAGGTGTACTCCCGGATAGATTTCTTTGTCCTGTGAAGGGCGCTGATCCCGAAGGTGGCAGGAGCGGAGTACTCGGCTATAGCCATTTCAGATCATGCCCCACATTGGGTAGATCTGGAACTAGGTGAGGAAAAGGAGCTACGCCCACATTGGAGATTGGATATGGGACTGTTGGCGGACGAGGGGGTATGTGGAAGGGTGAGGTGATGTATTGAAAGATACCTAGAGGTCAATGGTGACGGAGAGGTCCAGGTGGGAGTAGTCTGGGAGGCGCTGAAGGCGGTGGTGAGAGGGGAGCTGATCTCCATAAGGGCCCATAAGGGGAAACAAGAGGGTAAAGAAAGGGAGAGACTGATTGGGGAGATTCTGAGAGTGGATAGGCAATATGCGGAGGCTCTGGACGAAGGGCTATACAGGGAAAGACGGAGACGACACACGGACTTTGACTTGTTGACCACGGGTAAGGCGGAGACGCAGTGGAAGAAGGCACAGGGAGTACAGTATGAATACGGAGAGAAGGCGAGCCGACTGCTGGCCCAACAACTTAGGAAGAGGGGGGCGGCGAGAGAGATCGGAGGAGTTAGAGACGAGGAGGGAAGGATGGAAGAGAGAGCGGAGAGGGTGAACGGGGTATATAAGGTATTCTACGAGAGGCTGTAAAAGTCCCAACCCCCGGAAGGGAAAGAGGGAATGATGCATTTCCTAGACCAGTTGGAGTTCCTGAAGGTTGAGGAGCAGGAGAGGACAGGACTGGGAGCGCAGATTGAGGTAGAGGAGGTGGTAAAAGGAACGGGAGCATGTAAGGCAGGGAAGGCCCCGGGACCAGATGGGTTCCCGGTGGAATTTTATCGGAAATATGCGGACCTGTTGGCCCCACTCCTGACGAGAACCTTCAAGGAAAGGGGGACACTACCCCCGACGATGTCGGAGGCGACGATATCGCTGATCCTGAAAAGAGACAAAGACCCGCTGCAGTGCGGGTCATACAGGCCTATCTCCCTCCTGAACGTAGATGCCAAGTTATTGGCCAAAGTGATGGCGACAAGGATAGAGGACTGTGTCCCTGGGGTGGTGCATGGTGACCAAACAGGATTTGTTAAAGGGAGGCAATTGAATACCAATATACGGAGGTTGTTGGGGGTACTGATGATGCCCCCACCGGAGGGGGAGGCGGAGATAGTAGTGGCTATGGATGCAGAGAAGGCATTTGATAGAGTGGAGTGGGACTACCTGTGGGAGGTACTGAAGAGATTTGGATTTGGAGAGGGGTTCATTAGATGGGTTCGACTCCTGTACGGGGCCCCGGTGGCAAGTGTGATTACTAACAGGCAACGATCCGACTACTTCCGACTATATAGGGGCACAAGACTGGTGCCCCCTGTCCCCGTTACTGTTTGCGTTGGCAATTGAGCCATTGGCCATAGCGCTGAGGGGCTCTAGAAAGTGGAGAGGGGTACTTAGAGGAGGAGAAGAACATCGGGTGTCATTATACGCGGATGATCTGCTGTTATATGTCGCGGACCCAGTGGAGGGGATGCCTGAGATAATGCAGACACTCAGGGAGTTTGGAGAGTTTTCGGGATACAAATTGAATATGGGGAAGAGTGAACTGTTTGTGATGCACCCCGGGGAACAGGGCAAGGGAATAGACGAGCTGCTGCTGAGGAGGGTAACAAGAGATTTCCGGTATTTAGGGATCCAGGTGGCCAGGGACTGGGGAACCTTGCATAAGCTTAACTTGACACGACTGGTAGTGAAGATGGAGGAGGACTTTAAGAGGTGGGATATGGTGCCCCTGTCATTGGCGGGCAGGGTGCAGGCGGTTAAAATGGTGGTCCTCCCGAGGTTTCTTTTTGTGTTTCAGTGCCTCCCCATACTGATTACAAAGACCTTTTTTAAGAAGGTGGACAGGAACATCATGAGCTTTGTGTGGGCCGGAAAGACCCCAAGGGTAAAGAGGGGGTTCCTGCAGCGCAGTAGAGATAGAGGGGGATTGGCACTGCCGAGTCTGAGTGATTATTATTGGGCCGCTAACGTGTCTATGATACGTAAGTGGATGAGGGAAGAAGAAGGAGTGGCGTGGAAAAGGCTGGAGATGGCGTCCTGTAGGGCAACTAGCTTAAAAGCACTGGCGACGGCGCCGCTGCCGTTCTCCCCGAAAAGGTACACCACAAACCCAGTGGTGGTGGCGACTCTGAAGATTTGGGGGCATTGGAGACGACATAGGGGAGTGACGGGGGCCTCAGTGTGGTCCCCGATAAAGAACAACCACAGGTTCGTCCCGGGAAAGATAGACGGGGGATTTCAATCTTGGCAGCGAGCAGGAATTGCGAAACTGAAGGACTTGTTCTTGGACGGGACGTTCGCGAGTCTGGGAGCACTGACAGAAAAATACGGGTTGCCACCTGGGAACGCATTTCGTTATATGCAAGTGAGGGCATTTGTGAGGCAACAGGTGAGGGAAGTTCCGCAGCTCCCGGCACAAGGGGTCCAGGACAGAGTGATTCCGGGGGCATGGGTGGGTGACGGTAAGGTGTCCGATATATACAGGGAAATGAGAGACGAGGGGGAGACGATGATAGAGGAACTGAAAGAAAAATGGGAGGAGGAGCTGGGGGAGGAGATTGAGGAGGGGCTGTGGGCAGATGCCCTAAGTAGGGTAAATTCCTCGTCCTCGTGTGCCAGGCTCAGCCTGATCCAATTCAAGGTACTACACAGGGCGCATATGACGAGAGCAAGATTGAGCAGGTTTTTTGGGGTGGAGGATAGGTGCGGGAGGTGCGCGGGAAGCCCTGCGAACCACACCCACGTTTTGGTCATGTTCGGTATTGCACGGGTTCTGGGTGGGTGTGGGAAAAGTGATTTCAAAGGTGGTGGGGGTCCGGGTCGAACCAAGCTGGGGGTTGGCTATATTTGGAGTTGCAGATGAGCCGGGAGTGCAGGAGGCGAGAGAGGCCGACGTTTTGGCCTTTGCATCCCTAGTAGCCCGGCAAAGGATTCAACTTATGTGGAAAGAAGCTAAACCCCCGGGCGTGGAGGCCTGGATAAACGACATGGCAGGGTTTATAAAATTGGAGCGGATAAAGTACGCATTAAGAGGTTCGGCTCAGGGGTTCACCAGGCGGTGGCAACCGTTCCTCGACTATCTCGCAGAGCGATAAGGGAAAATAGGAAAGACAGCAGCAGCAACCCAGGGGGGAGGGGAGGGGGGGTGCATTAGGGTCTTCGGGTTTTTTTTGTTTGTTGTTACATATTTGCTGTTCATATTTATTTTCTCAATGTTACTATTTCTTTTTGTTTCTTATTTGTGTTGGCACTTGCCGTTAGTTAATATATTATTTTAAAAACGATCAATGTATATATTGTTACAAAGTTGTAAAAATGGAAAATTCTTGGTTGATCGAAAAACTTTAATAAAATATATTTTTTTTAAAAGGAGTTCCAGTTGGTGTAAGAAGAACAAAAATGGACAATTATTATTAAATGTTTGCGTGTTTTGTTTTGTTAAAAAAAAACGTATATTCATTGTCCATATTTCTTAAAGGAAAGTGAACAGGTGAAAAATGAAACCATCTTGAAGTTGATGGTTTATTTTTTTGGGGGGGGCGAGGTGTCATGTGAGAGTACCTTTTAAGAAATGGGGGTTTATCGAATAGCTGTACTGGATGTACCTTTAAGAAATGGGTGTTTATTAGAGAGCTGCAGTGATGTCAGCGAGTGGGTGGAGCTGGGTTGTCTGTCTGCTTTACTTTCATTTTAGGCTGTTTGCTACAGTGTGTGGTTAGTTTTGTTTTGGGAGCTGGATAGCTGCAGGCAAAAGCAAGGAGCTGCATAAGGATCTCTCTCTGCAAACTAAAGACTGTCTCCAAATCAATTGGGTGATTTCAAAGTGCTGACTGCTCTCAAAAGTGAATCTAAACCTGATCTCTGTGTTCAGGATGTTGTTTGGGAATTTATTAAGAGTTATCTTCGAGTACTGTATTCTTTGGGAATTTATTGGTGTTGATGGTTGTTAAGATGTTTACTGTGGGTTTGTAAAGTGTTAACTGGTTTCATAAATAAACATTGTTTTAACTTAAAAGTACTGTAAAGCTCTGTTGCACCACACCTGTAGAGTGGACCGTGTGCTCCCCCTACCACAATCTAGTAAAAGTCATGGGTCAGGTGAACTCCATGATACACTTTGGGGTTCTCTAAAGCCTGGCCCATAACACTATTAATCCTGTACTCCATGGACTTCCAGTGGCAGCTATGTGGTGAGTAGTCACACATGCAGTGGCTTCCACCAGGGTACTTGGTTTTACCCCTTTCTGCCCAGTGTCCTGCAAACACCACAATTCCAAGTCTGTATCCCTTGGATTTAAGTGAGCTGAAATGAAACGAAACGAAACTCGCTTATTGTCACAAGTAGGCTTCAATTAAGTTACTGTGAAAAGCCCCTAGTCGCCACATTCCGGCGCCTGTTCGGGGGGGCTGTTATGAAGGCCGTACAGGGGAAGAATAACTGGGGTGAAAACCAGATGATTCTGCAGCGTGAAATGCAGCCTATAAAATAAAAAATGATAAAGGAACAGCAACAGGAAAACAGCTTCAGTGCACAGGAAATGCGTAGTTCCTATCAATGCGACCATTATTTCAACCCCTGACATGTTACAAACTTACATTTTACCCAAAGTGTACCACATGAATATTAGTCAATCTTTAGTTAAGTGGTACACATTGAAGTGAGTCATTTAATCAGTCATTGTATCCTCGATTGATTAACATTTACAAAGTGCCCTATGGAATATACTGTATGTCCAGTAAATTCATAGCCAATGAGCAGATGCTGAGATGTCAATCTAACAGAGTTAGATTGTGATTTCAAGTCCTGCTCGAGAGACTTGAGCACACAATCCAGGCTGACACTTCCAGTGCAGTACGAGGAAGCACTGTACTCTCAAAGACGCTGTCTTTTGGATGAGTCATTAAACCTAGGCCCCAAAATCCCTCTCATGTGGACATAAAAAAAATTCCATGGCACTATGATGATGAAGAACAGGAAGCTTTTCCCCAATTTCCTGGCCAAAATTTTTCCCTAAAACAGATTATCTGGTCATTATGCATTTTCTACATTGCAATAGTGACAACACAACAAAAGAAAGTCCATCAACAGCTGTGAAGTGCTTTGTTCCATCCTGAGATTGTGAAAGACAATAGAAATCCAAGTTCTTTCTTTAAAAATGCCCCTGAATCTGAGCTTTGTTAGAAGGTTCACGGAAAACCTCAATAGGCATTACACGGTTCTTCACAAAGCTTCTCCAAGGGTTCTGTCAATCTCCCGCCATGATGAACCCCTGCAGGAATCACAGGAATATCCCTAGTCAGCACACAACACCAACAGCTACTTCAACCCCCCCACCAACAACTCAGACTATAAATAAATCTTCTACCCTACTTCTTTCTGCTTCTAGGACTGAACCCAAGTTTAATCATTTGCTAGCAATTCTTTGACCGGTGGAAGCAATTTGTAATTTTATTTTACCCGCTCAGAAATTTGAAAAGAAATATAGAAAATAGGAGGAGCGGCCATTTGGCCCTTCCCCCCCCCCCCATTCATTATGATCATGGCTGATTATCCAACTCAATAGCCTAATCCCGCTTTCCCCCATATCCTTTGATCCCCTAAGTGCTATATCTAACTGCTTCTGGAAAACATAGAATGTTTTGGTCTCAACTACTTTCTGTGGTGACGAATTCCACGGGCCGACCACTCTCTGGGTGAAGACATTTCTCCTAATCTCTGTCCCAAATAATAATAATAATCTTTATTAGTGTCACACCTAGACTTACATTAACGCTGCAATCAAGTTACTGTGGAAATCCCCTAGTCGCCACACTACGGCGCCTGTTCGGGTACACGGAGGGAGAATTCAGCATGTCCAATTCACCTAACAAACTCGTCTTTCAAGGCTTGTTGGAGGAAACCGAAGCACCCAGAGGAAACCCAGGCAGACAGGGGGAGAACGTGCAGACTCCGCACAGCCAGTGAGCCAAGCTGGGAATCAAACCCGGGCCCCAGTGCTAACCACTATGTTACCGTGCTTCCCAAATGGTCTACCCCGTTTCCTGAGACTATGACCCCTGGTTCTGGACACACCGACCATCGGGAACATCCTTCCTGCATCTATCCTGTAAAGTCCTGTGAGAATTGTATAGGTTACTATGAGATTCCCCCCCTCATTCTTCTGAACTCCAGTGAATACAATCCGAACCGATTCAATCTCGCCTCATACATCAGTTCCGCCATCCCTGGAATACTGCTACTGGATCCCCTGAAACTTTCTCTAACCCAGTGAACACAATGCAAGTAATTCACATCTCTCATCGTAACTATATCCTCCCATTACTGGTATCAATTAAGAGAATCCATTTCATATTTACGATTTGGCTCCGGTATCTGTTTCATGAATGGTGCACCAACATTGAAAAAGCAAAATGTACAGTAATTGTAAAGACTGAAAACATCCAGCAATTAATTTATGATACTTATTGAAAACTATTTTATTGGAAACTCTGCCACTGACAAATGAGATCTCTCGATGACCCAGGAATCCTTCATTTAAAGCGCCAAACTCCAAACCAGATCAGGTTAAATTCTGTTCTCATCAGGTTTCCAAGTATAATTACATTTATTGGTATAAGTTTGGTGTTTTGCCATCTTACAGCGACATTATCACAAGCAAGACCTTCTGTGTTCCACAGAAGCAGAAATCCTGCGGATTAATAAAGAGTCAATGTTCAGCAGCGAGATTCACAGCCTTGAATGTTCTAACCTCCGCATTAAGGGAAATCGCATTATATCCAGAAGAGAAATGATTTGCAAATTGCTGTCTCTAATTATCAAATTTACTCCAGAAGTAAAATTATTAAAATATATACCAGTGTGACAAGTACAAATTGAAAACTATGCACATCTGACTTTTTTTTGACAAAATAAATACGTCAACTTATTAAAATCTGCCTGATTAAGTTTCTTTGAAGCAAGTCACATATGATTGAAATCACAGTTTAATATTCTAGTTTCAAAAAGGGCATTATAAATTCTGCTTTAGACAATATACCCATGATTTGGTCAATTTCTTCCAGTCTATAAAAAAAAGCATCACTTGCTGTGTTATTTGGGCTCTGTAATGCAAGTGACAACATGAAATTGTAAAGGAACCTATTATTGCTGTAAGATCAGATGACACTGAAATTCAGTCTGAATGTCATATGTTTAGCTTTTATAAATCCTGGTAATATGTCAAAAGGAAAAGCCAGGAAATAACTGAAATACTGAATTGCATGATAATATCAATGTACAGATCTAATTTCCGTTATGACAACCCGGATGGTCTCCTTTTTCAAGATTAAAGATTATGTTAAATAAGTAAATTTCTATTTTAATACAATGAAACAGAGTAGAATTCTGAGATCTCTTCCAAAAATGTAAATATGACAAAAGAACAGCAAACATTCTAAATATAGCCAGGCTATGTCGTTTGGAACTGAAAACATTGCTTTTCCATTTTCCAGTAATATAAGCCAACTTAAAATTGAATCAAGATATAAAAATAGTCTGGTTAGAGCTCTGATCCATCGCATTACACTGGCACTAAGAACACAGGGATTGCTGGACCCAAAAAGGACCCAGGTCCATCTCATTCATAGCCTATCTTCCCAGAAATCACATGATCCTACGATATTGGAGTTATTGACTATTAACAATAATAAGACTCTATAAATTAAATCTACAACAGCCATGAGGAGAGAGAAAAAAACAGTGGAGAATAGCTTTGGGACCACGGTCCAAAGTCACCATTTCTCCCATGAGCGCTACACTCACTATAGATGATGACATACTCAATTATATTGACTGGTTGATCAGTTTGTCAATAGTTAGAGACCCCATGCTCATGTGGCTGACAGCGGAGACTGAAACTACATTACCTCAAACGGTTTCCAGAATTTCAACACAAATTGTTGTCTTTGTATTTTGTCACTCTCGCACAATATGGATTTATAGAATATAAACTCAAAATTTACATAAAATAAAATGGAATGAGGCCAGGTAACCTTTTCTTTCCTGTCAATAAACATGAAACTACACAAGACCCCTGGGCTAACCTTCATGCCTGGACAATATTTTAAAATGCAAATTAAATTTCAGAACATACGAGAAGTCATTAAAAACGACGGACCTTTCCTGTGGTTAATGGCTGCCTTTCTCCAAATAATTAAAGAAACAGTTTCACAATACTGCTTGCAGACTTTTCAGCTTCTGTATAATTCCAGAGAACGGTTGTTGTAAAAAAAAAAACTATTCGATCACGATAAATACTTGGACTCCATTGTTTGACAATGGTCTAGTTGTTAGAAACTATTTGTGAGGACAATGGACAGAAATACTGTGGTCATATGACAGAAACCACATTTCAGATAAGAACATTTAATAAGGCACATTTTTGAGCAGCACGACAGAAAGATCCAGACCAGCAAAGGGACAGCAGGAAGAGAATTCTGATTGGACTTTAAGTCTTTATCTGAGGAACTGAACCAGGCTTTTGCTACAGAGGTTCAACGGTGTCTCGACTGAGCAGAGTAAGAGAACCTAAACCACAGGAAATTAGTGGTCCTAAACTGCCAGATTTTATTCTTCAGCGGAGCAAAAATGTAATCACAGGTTTGCAACCTTTCAAGACTTCATCTTGGGAAAACCAAGTGCAACTGAGAACTCTCACACTTTGGAAAACCAAGTGTATTCCACCTTTCGCAATCACAATACATTTTTGAGTGTGTATGAGAATATGTCTGTATGAGTGTATGAGCTGGTGTGGTCACATTTAGGTGTTGAATAATAAACATTTACCTTTTTAAAATTTACGAGAAAACCTGTCATTTGTCTGATCTAGATAGTGCAGTATTCAGAGATTGAAACACATTTGCTTTTAAAACACATCTATCTTCAGTCAGTTGAGAGGAGGGAAGAGAGAGTCATCCTTTCTCATCTCGCCTCTGTAACAATTGATGTTTACTACATGCTCAATCTGAGCTGCAAAATACAGTTCCAGGTGGAAGGGCAAGTTAAGATGCATACCTTCACCATCATCTGTTCTTCGCTAAGCTTCTCCTCCTCTTCATTCCCTCCTCAAGGGGTTATTTCTTGCTAGGCACTATTCAGCAACCTTCCGGTGGTCCTCCAGTGCAGAACGGAGGAAATGCTGCACAGTTGGAGGTGCCGTCTTTCAGAACAGAAGCTAAACTGAGGCCCCATCAGCCACCTCCTCAGATAGATGTGAAAGATCCATTGGCACTATTTCAAAGGGCAGGGGAGTTATCCCTGGTGTCTTGGCCAATATTCATCCCTCTGTCAACATCACTAAAACAAACTGTCATTATCTCTTTGCTGTTTGTGAGAGCTTACAGTGCACATGTTGGCAGTCGCATTTTATGTATTAAAACCGTGATTACACTTCAAAAGTACTTTGCTGGCTGTAAAGCCCTTTGGGGTACCCTGATGTCTTGGAAGGGGCTTTAGAAATCCAGGTATTTCCTTCCCTCTGGCAAATCCCTCAGTCAGGAATAGGAACCATGGAATCATATAAAGATACAGCACAGAAGGAAGCGATTCTGCCAGTGGAAAGGTATTGCCCTTACTTACTCTGCCAAATCCTTCTTGATTTTGAAAGATCCACTAAATCGCCGTTTAACCTCTTTGCCCCAAGGAGAAACCCCAGCTTATTTTGTTTAATTTCACTGTAGCTTTCCGAAACCAAATTAAAAATGGCAACGTTACCCAGCAAGAACCTGGGGAATTAACCTGATATCATCCTTCTATGCATGGCCCAGCCCCTCACTAGTTAAAGCAGCAGGAGTATGAAATTATGATGATTATCTTTTAAGAACTCTAATTCCTTGGAGCACAGACAGTTAAAGGGAGATTTCATTGATTTTTTTCAAAGTTATGATGATTTTAGTCATTAAGAACAAATTGCTTCCACTGGCTGAAGGGCCAGTACATCACAGGACTCAGATTTTAAGGTAATTGGTAAAAGGAGCAGAAGAAAGTTTAAGATTTATTTATTTTTACACACAGCAAGTAATAATCTGGAATACACTGCCTGAAAGAGATGGGAGCAGGTTCAATTATAACACTCTAACGGGAATTGGATAAATGCTTACAAAGGAAAAACTTGTAGGACTTAAAGTGCAGGGGCTTGAGGCTAATTCGCTGCTCTTTCAAAATGTCAGCTCAAGCACAATGGGCAAAATGGCTTCCTCCTGTCCAGTACAATTCAATTTGTACGGTCAACAATAAAACCTTGCATTTCTATCGCTCTTTTAGCATAGTAAAACAATATAGTAAGGCACTCCACCTGAGCGATGAACAAAACAAATTTGTCACCAACCACACAAGCGACTGAAATTTTGATTAAAGAGGTAGGTTTTGGGATCATCTTAAGTAAGGAGAGTGGTTTGGAGCAGTGGAGAGATTTAGGAAGAGAATTCCAGATCTTAGGGCCTAGGCAACTGAAACCACAGCCACCAATGATGGTGGAATGGAAAGCAAATGGACAAGAGGTCAGAATTGGAGAAACGCAGAAATCTCAGCTGATAGGAGGAGGTTGGCGGGGCTCGGAGCCGCCGAAGGTGGGGTGTGGGTGATTGGGGTGAGGCCATGGAGGTATTTGACTATGTGTGTGAAAATTTTAAAATTGAAGTGTTTCTGGCTCTTAAAATTCATAATTTTTAAAAAATAAATCTTTTTATTGGCATTTCTCATATTTATAAACAGTTGGAATTATACACATCACATTTTTCTCGCCTGCGCTAATTTCCTTTGTTATACAGAGGTTTAGTTTGTCCTTCGTTTAACTGACCCTACGTGCCTTTCATTGCCCTCTGGATCGGTCTATGGTTCCTCCCCCCCCCCCCCCCACCCTCCCCCCCCCCCCCCCCCCACCCTCCCCCCCACCCACCCCCCCACCCCTCCTCCCCGGGTTGCGCAGCCTTTTGGTAACTATCTATCTTGGTGTTTTAATAATTTAAAAAAAAAAAAAATTCTTATTAGGTTACTCCTCGTTGTTGGCCTCGAACATGTTTTGGAACAGACCGACAAACTGCCCCCAAGTATCCAGGAAGCCTTCCTCTGACCCTCGGCTGGCGTACTTAATCTTCTCCAGGTGGAGAAATTCCAAAAGTTCAGCGAGCCAGTCTGCAGGTTTGGGTGGTGCTGCCGATCGCCAGCCGAGCAGGATTCTCCGGCGTGCGATTAGGGAAGTGTAACTCTGGCTGCTCCGATACTCCGAAGATTGCCACTATTGGGCATGGCTTCACTCTCACCCCCACAACATAGAACATAGAACAATACAGCGCAGTACAGGCCCTTCGGTCCACGATGCACCGAAACAAAAGCCATCTAACCTACACTATGCCATTATCATCCATATATTTATCCAATAAACTTTTAAATGCCCTCAATGTTGGCGAGTTCACTACTGTAGCAGGTAGGGCATTCCACGGCCTCACTACTCTTTGCGTAAAGAACCTACCTCTGACCTCTGTCCGATATCTATTACCCCTCAGTTTAAAGTTATGTCCCCTCGTGCCAGCCATTTCCATCCGCGGGAGAAGGCTCTCACTGTCCACCCTATCCAACCCCCTGATCATTTTGTATGCCTCTATTAAGTCTCCTCTTAACCTTCTTCTCTCCAACGAAAACAACCTCAAGTCCATCAGCCTTTCCTCATAAGATTTTCCCTCCATACCAGGCAACATCCTGGTAAATCTCCTCTGCACCCGCTCCAAAGCCTCCACGTCCTTCCTATAATGCGGTGACCAGAACTGTACGCAATACTCCAAATGCGGCTGTACCAGAGTTCTGTACAGCTGCAACATGATCTCCCGACTCCGGAACTCAATCCCTCTACCAATAAAGGCCAACACTCCATAGGCCTTCTTCACAACCCTATCAACCTGGGTGGCAACTTTCAGGGATCTATGTACATGGACACCTAGATCCCTCTGCTCATCCACACTTTCAAGAACTTTACCATTAGCCAAATATTCCGCATTCCTGGTATTCCTTCCAAAGTGAATCACCTCACACTTCTCTACATTAAACTCCATTTGCCACCTCTCAGCCCAGCTCTGCAGCTTATCTATATCCCTCTGTAACCTGCTACATCCTTCCACACTATCAACAACACCACCGACTTTAGTATCGTCTGCAAATTTACTCACCCACCCTTCTGCGCCTTCCTCTAGGTCATTGATAAAAATGACAAACAGCAACGGCCCCAGAACAGATCCTTGTGGTACTCCACTTGTGACAGAACTCCATTCTGAACATTTCCCATCAACCACCACCCTCTGTCTTCTTTCAGCTAGCCAATTTCTGATCCACATCTCTAAATCACCCTCAATCCCCAGCCTCCGTATTTTCTGCAATAGCCTACCGTGGGGAACCTTATCAAACGCTTTGCTGAAATCCATATACACCACATCAACTGCTCTACCCTCATCTACCTGTTCAGTCACCTTCTCAAAGAACAACCTTGGACATTGCCTTGGAGAAGGCTGTCCAGAACCCAGCAAGCTTGGGGTAAGCCCAAAACATGTGGGTGTGGTTGGCCGGGCCTCTCTGGCACCGCTCACATTTGTCCTCCACCTCCGGGAAGAACCTGCTCATTTGGGTTCTGGTCAGTTGCGCTCTGTGCACCACTTTGAGCTGCATTAGGCTTAACCTTGCGCAGGAGGAGGTGGAGTTCACCCTGCTCAGTGCTTCGCTCCAGAGTCCCCATCCTACCTCTGTCCCCTGTTCGTCCTCCCATTTTTGTCTGATCTCGCCCACTGGAGTCCAGGCTCTGTCCAGTAGCTGTCCGTATATTTTCCCACATAGACCCCCTTCTCGTTGCTTGTGCCTATCAGGTCCTCTAGTAGTGTGCTTTCTGGGGCCCCAGGGTACCCTACTGTCTCTTTGCAGAGGAAGCGTTTTATTTGGAGGTGTCTCATTTACTGTCCTTTTGATAGCCTCCACTTCCTCGTCAGTTCATCTAATGTTGCCAGTCTGTGCCCTACGTAGAAGTCCCCGACCATCAATATGCCCCTGTCCCGCCTCCATCTTTTGAAGGTGGTAACTAGCATGGCTGGGGGGAATCTGTGATTGCCACAGATGGGGGCCATGGGGGACATTTTAGTTATCCCGAAGTGTTGTCTGAACTGGGTCCATGTTCTCAGCGTGGCTGCTACCACTGGGCTCGTTGTGTATCTTGTTGAGGGGGATGGGAGTGCTGCTGTAGCCAGGGCCCCGGAGGGTCGTTCCTTTACAGGATGCCTCCCCCATTTGTACTCAATCTGTGTCAGGTTCTTGTACCCATCCCCTCACTCTTTCTGCCGTTGCTGCCCAGTAGTAGTATTGTAGGTTTTGTAAGGCCAAGCCCCCTTTGATTTTCCTTCTTTGCAGTGACTGTTTTGGGATTCTCGGGTTCTTACCTCCCCACACAAACACCATGATTAGACTGTCTACGTTTTGGAAAAAGACCTTGGGGATAAAGATCGGAATGGATATAAACAGGAAGAGGAACCTTGGCAGTACGTTCATCTTGATCGTCTGCACTCTCCCCGCCAGAGAGAGTGGGAGTGAGCCCCATCTTTGAAGGTCTTTTCTTACTTCCTCCACCAGGCTGGTCAGGTTCCACTTGTGGATCTGTGTCCAGTCTCTGGCTATCTGGATCCCCAGGTAGCGGAATCGGTTCTGGGCTGTTTTGAATGGGAGCCCCTCCAGCTCTCTCCCTCCCCCGTTTGGGTTCACTGGGAATGCCTCGCTTTTGCCCAGGTTAAGTTTGTAGCCCGAGAAGGTTCCAAACTCTTTCAGCATTTGCAGTATTGCCTTCAGTCCCTCCTGTGGCTTCGAGACATAGAGGAGCAGGTCATCTGCATAGAGTGAGACTCTGTGCTCTCTGTCTCCTCTCCAGATTCCCTTCCAGCTTTTCGCATCCCGCAGGGCTATCGCCAGGGGTTCGATGGCTAGTGCGAACAAGAGTGGGGACAGGGGGAAGCCCTGTCTTGTTCCTCTCTGCAGCTGGAAGTATTTCGAGCTGGTGGTGTTAGTTTGGACGCTCGCTTTGGGAGCGTTGTACAAGAGCCTCACCCAGGCGGTGAACCCGGCTCCTAGCCCAAACCGTTCCAGTACCTCGAGGAGGTATTTCCATTCGACTCTGTCGAAGGCCTTTTCTGCGTCCAGGGAGACGATCACCTCTGATGTTCTCTCCCCAGAGGGGGTCATTATTACGTTCAGCAGCCGCCTGATGTTCGCTGTGAGCTGCCTACCCTTGACAAAGCCGGTTTGGTCCTCTGCCACCACCTCTGGTACACGGCCCTCCAGCCTTTTGGCCAGGACCTTTGCGAGTATTTTCGCATCCACGTTCAGCAGTCAAATGTGTCTCTTTGATCCGCATTCTGTCAGGTCTTTATCTTTTTTAGGTATCAGTGAAATTGTGGCCTGCGCTAGCGTTGGGGGCAGGATGCCCCTTGCCAGTGAGTCCGCGAACATGTCCCTTAGGTGTGGGGCCAGGACTGGTGCAAATTTTTTGTAGAAGTTCGTCGGGAACCCATCGGGTCCCGGTGCCTTCCCCGCCTGCATGGAGCTGATGCTCTCCATGATTTCTCCCAGGTCTATTGGTGCTTCCAGCTCCGCCTGTCTGTCTTCCCCCACAACTGGTAGTTCCAGTCCGTCTAGGAACAGTTTCATCCCCGCGTCCCGGTTGGGGGGGTTCGGAGGTGTACAGTCCCCAGTAGAAGGTCTCGAATGCCCAATTGACCTCCTTTGGTTCTGTTACCAGTCTGCCTCTGCTATCCTTTACATGCGCTATTTCCCTTGTGGCTGCTTGCTTTCTCAGCTGGTGAGCCACTAGGCGGCCAGCCTTGACTCCATGTTCGGAGAAGGTCCCCCGTGTCTGACGGAGTTGCTACACTGCTTTCCTAGTGGATAGCAGGTTAAAGTCCATTTGCAGCTTTTTCCTCTCCGCCAGCAGCCCTACGGTCGGGGCCTCGGAGTATTTTCTGTCGACTTCCAGGATGGAGTCCACCGGTTGTTGTCTGGCCACCCTCTCTTCCCTATCTCTGCTTGCCTTGTAGTCTATGATCTCTCCTCTAATCACGGCCTTCAGTGCCTCCCAGAACATGGCGGGTGAGACCTCCCCGTTTTGGTTGTTACTCATGTAGTCACCTATGGCCCGCGATGTTTTCTGACAGAAGGTCTTGTTGGCCAGGAGGTCCGTGTCCAGCCACCATGTGGGGCGCTGGGCACGGCCCGTCTCCAACCTCACATCCATATAGTGTGGAACGTGGTCAGAGATAACGATCGCGGAGTACTCTGTTCCCGTGATCCCTGGAAGCACCGATTTCCCCACTGCAAAGAAGTCGATACGGGTGTATACCTTGTGTACTTGTGAGAAGTATGAAAATTCCTTCTCTCCCGGGTGCAGGAACCTCCATGGGTCCACCGCCCCCAGCTGCTCCATAAATGCTCCTCGTTCCCGAGCCATGCCAGTCTTTTTCCCTGCTCTGGGGTTTGATCGGTCGGTCACTGGGTCCTGTACACAGTTGAAGTCGCCCCCCCATGATCAGTCGGTGTGTGTCAAGGTCGGGGATTTCTGCCATGGTCTTCTTTATGAATTCTGTGTCGTCCCAGTTGGGAGCGTACACATTTACCAGTACGACCGGCGCCCCTTCCAGGCCACCGCTGACCATGACGTACCGTCCCCCTGGGTCCGTAACTGTCTTGGTTTCCGTAAACCTCGTCCTCTTACTAATTAATATTGCTACTCCCCTAGCCCTCGTCCCGTAGCATGAGTGGTATGTCTGTCCCACCCAACCCTTCCGTACCAGCCGTCGGTCCTTCTCCCTCAGGTGCATCTCTTGTAGGTAGATTATGTCTGCTTTGGACTTCCGGGTGCGGCTATGCAGAGCTAGGTCGCATATTCGGTAGCTCCCGCTTGGGACGGACTTTTGGGCTCTTTTACAGGGCCCCCACGGCATTTGTTTGACTTTTCCCGGTGTGGCAAGAGGACTGCAACACTCCCCTGACGGTGTCCCCCAGGAGTGTTGTGTCTTTTGGCTGCCAGGCCTGGCAGAAGCAGTGGAAGATTTGGCTGCAACAGGATAAACAGGGCCCCTTCCAGCATGCAAGCGGGGGAAGGGCAAGCTTAAAGCTGCAAACTGACCTGAGGATCTTTATCAAAAGTGAATTCTAACAGCAGAGGGAACAACTGTGAAAAGATCTCACCAGGGCCACTGAAGAAGCGGGGACGAGGCTTCCGGTGGCGGCCATGGAGGATTAGGTCACGCATTCGGCAGCTCCCGTCTGGAATGGACACGTAGACCTTTTTCAGGAGTTTCCACAGACATTTTGGGGCAGATTAGTGAAGCGAACACTGCCAAAAGGATTCCCTCTCGAGACTTTTGGGCTCTTTTCAGGGCCCCCAAGGGCACTTTTTCGACGTTTCCCGGTGTGGGAAGGAGTTAATAATAGTTCCCCGTCAGTATATGGCTTTAACGAGGAGTGGGGTGACAAAAAGGTGATGGAGGACCAGAAGAAGGGAGGGAAGAAGGACAAAATGGCGGCGGGCGGAGACCAGGCAGCGCGGAGGCAATGGGCGGAGGAGCAACAGGAGGGTATCCAGCGCTACCTCAGAGAGATTAAAAAGGACCTGCTAGAGCCGATGAAGGCTTCTATTGATAAGCTGCTGGAGACACAGACGGCCCAGGGGGTGGCGATCCGAGAGGCTCAACAAAAGATCTCTGACAATGAGGACGAGATCTTAGCCCTGGCGGTAAAGGTGGAGGCGCACGAGGCGCTCCACAAGAAATGGCAGGAGCTGTTTGAGGAGATGGAGAATCGGTTGAGGCGGAAGAATCTGCGGATTCTGGGCCTCCCGGAGGGGCTGGAGGGGACGGACGTGGGGGCCTATGTGGTCACCATGTTAAACTCACTGATGGGAGCGGGGTCCTTCCAGGGGCCCCTGGAGCTGGAAGGGGCCCATAGAGTGTTGGCGAGGAGGCCCAAGGCTAACGAGCCTCCGCAGGCGGTGCTGGTGCGGTTCCATCGGTTCGTCGATCGGGAGTGTGTGCTCAGGTGGGCCCAAGGAGAGGAGCAGCAGGTGGGAGAACGCGGAGGTTCGGATATATCAGGACTGGAGTGCGGAGGTGGCGAAGAGGAGGGCCGGGTACAATCAAGCGAAGGCGGTGCTGCACAGTAGGGGGGTGAAGTTTGGCATGTTGCAGCCGGCGCGATTGTGGGTTACCTACAAGGACCGGCACCATTATTTTGAGTCTCCGGAGGAGGCGTGGGCCTTTGCTCAGGCTGAGAAGCTGGACACAGACTGAGGGTCGGGATGGGCGATTGGGGACTGCGGTGGATATGTTATGCCTATTTTTGGTTCGGGGGGGGGGGGGCCTTTGCACTGTTTTGGGTTTCTTTTTCTCTGTGTTTTTCTCTTTCGGGTTGGGGAGGGTGGATGGGGTGGGTTGGGCACTGTTTTGATTGGTGGCGGGGCCTGGTAGGTGGAGAGTGCGGGATTTTTCTTCCCGCGCCGAAGACTGGGGGGGCGGGGAAGCGAAGATTGTTTCCCGCGCTTAGAACTCCCCTGTGAATGGGGAGCGGGAGAGGAGGGTGTGCCACACAATGGGAGGAGTCGAAGGGGAGGCGGGAGTGGCCGGGGTCAGCGGGAGTCAGCTGACTTGCGGAAGTGCAATGGGAGGAGTAAACCAGCTAGGATGGGTCCTAGCCCGGGGGGGGGGGGGGGGGGGGGGGGGGGGGCAGAATCGAGTTGCTTCTGCTAAGATCAAGGAGGAGCTGGAGCGAGTGGGGTGGGTCAAGACGGGGGTATGCCGCTGTGGGGAATGGGCCGGGTGTGGGGTGCGGGCGCGTGGCTGGCCGAGGAGGGGTCATGGCTAGTCGGCGGGCGGGTAGCCCCCTAATCCGGCTGATAACCTGGAATGTAAGGGGACTGAATGGGCCGGTTAAGCGGGCCCGCGTGTTCGCGCACCTGAAGGGGCTCAAGGCGGATGTGGTTATGCTCCAGGAGACACACCTGAAGGTGGCAGACCAGGTAATACTGAGGAAAGGGTGGGTAGGTCAGGTGTTTCACTCGGGGCTAGATGCCAGAAATCGAGGGGTGGCGATCTTGGTGGGAAAGGTGTTATTCAAGGCGTCGAGCATTGTGGCAGATAATGGCGGTAGGTACATAATGGTAAGTGGTAAGTTGCAGGGAGAGAGGGTAGTACTGGTCAATGTGTATGCTCCGAACTGGGACGATGCGGGTTTTATGCGGCGTATGTTGGGTCGGATCCCAGATTTGGAAGAGGGGGGCCTGATAATGGGGGGGAGACTTTAACACGGTGTTGCATCCTGCACTGGATCGCTCCAGGTCTTGGACGGGTAGGAAGCCGGCGGCGGCTAGAGTGTTGAGGGGATTTATGGACCAAATGGGAGGGGGTGACCCTTGGAGATTTGCAAGGCCGGGGGCTAGGGAATTTTCATTCTTCTCACATGTCCATAAGGCTTATTCTCGAATCGATTGACGAGCTGCCACTAAAAAGGGCGGAGAGGAGTTTCAGATATTTGGGGGTCCAGGTGGCCAGGAGCTGGGGGGTCCTGCATAGGCTTAACTTTACAAGGCTGGTGGAGCAAATGGAGGAGGAGGAGTTCAAGAGGTGGGACGCGTTGCCGCTGTCCCTGGCGGGTAGGGTGCAGTCAATCAAAATGACGGTGCTCCCAAGGTTTTTGTTCCTGTTGCAGTGCCTCCCCGTGTTTATCCCGAAGGCTTTTTTAAGGCGGGTTAACAGGAGTATAATGGGGTTTGTGTGGGCGCGAGGGACTCAGAGGGTGAGAAGGGTGTTCCTGGAGCGGAGTAGAGATAGGGGGGGCTGGCGCTGCCCAACCTCTGTGGGTACTGGGCCGCCAATGCGACAATGGTGCGCAAGTGGGTGATGGAGGGGGAGGGGGCTGCATGGAAGAGGCTGGAGACGGCATCCTGTGTGGGTACGAGTCTAGGGGCGCTGGCAACGGCACCGCTGCCGCTCCCTCCAAGGAGGTATACCACGAGCCCGGTGGTGGTGGCGGCCCTCAAAGTTTGGGGGCAGTGGAGGCGGCATAGGGGGGAAGCTAGGGCCTCGGCGTGGACCCCATTACGGGGGAACCACTGGTTTGCCCCAGGAAGAACAGGTGGAGGGTTTTTGGGGTGGCTCAGGGCAGGCATACGAAAGTTGGGGGACCTGTTTGTGGACGGGAATTTCCCGAGCTTGGGTGAGCTGGAGGAGAAGTACGGGCTCCCCCCGGGGAACACCTTCAGGTACTTACAGGTAAGGGCGTTTGCCAGACGGCAGGTGGTGGAATTCCCACGGCTACTGCCACACACAGTACAGGACAGGGTGCTCTCGGGGGGGGGGGGGGGGGGGGGGGGGGGGGTGAGAGTGGGGAAGATCTCGGAAACTCACCAGGTGATGCAGGAGGAGGAGGAGGGCTCGGTGGTGGAGTTGAAAGGTAAGTGGGAGGAGGAGTTGGGAGAGGAGATCGAAGAGGGGACGTGGGCAGATGCCCTAGGGAGAGTGAACTCTTCCTCTTCATGCGCGAGGCTCAGCCTCATACAGTTTAAGGTGCTGCACAGGGCACACATGACCGGGACAAGGATGAGCAGGTTCTTTGGGGGTGAGGACAGGTGTGTTAGGTGCTCAGGGAGCCCAGCAAATCACACCCATATGTTCTGGGCATGCCCAGCGCTGGAGGAATTTTGGAAGGGCGTAGCGAGGACGGTGTCGAGGGTGGTAGGATCCAGGGTCAAACCAGGCTGGGGGCTCGCAATATTTGGGGTGACAGAAGAGCCGAGAGTGCAGGAGGCGAAAGAGGCCGGAATTCTGGCCTTTGCTTCCCTGGTAGCCCGGCGAAGGATTCTCCTTCAGTGGAAAGAGACGAGGCCCCCAAGGGTGGAATTCTGGATCAGCGATATGGCAGGGTTCATTAAATTGGAGGGGGTGAAATTCGCCTTGAGATGGTCGGTACAAGGGTTCTTTAGGCGGTGGCAACCATTCTTAGACTTTCTGGCAGAACGCTAGACATTGGTCATTGGCAGCTGCAGCTTGGGGGGGGGGGGGTTTACTTTATTTTTGTTTATGTTATTTACACTGGAAGGGTCTGAGGGGGTGTATACACCTGTTGTCTTAAGTCGGGGTGTTAATGTTAATTTATTATTTAGGTACGGGGGGGGGTTTGGGGGGGTTGCTTTTTTAGATTGTGTTTTGTACTTAACCCTGTTGGGTTCTTTTTTCTTTCTCATTTTCTTATTGATATTTTATGAAAACCTTTAATAAAAATTATTTTAAAAAAAAAAAAGATTATGTCTGCTTTCAGGCTTCTTAGGTGGGTGAAGACTCTGGATCTTTTAACCGGGCCGTTGAGTCTCCTTACGTTCCAGGAAACAATCCTGGTGGGGGTTTTTTGACCCCCCGGTCCTGCGGGGTCACCCATACTTATCTGGTGGATGCGCCCCTGCCCTTCGGGGTTTCGCTTCGTTAGGGGGCCATACAAAATGGCCGCGGTCACCGTTCTCACCATGAGGTCGGGCCCCAGGGCTCCGGGGTTTCCTTTTGTCCAGGGGGCACCCACCATGGCCGCCAGCTGTGTGTATGCCAGGTGGCTGCGCCCCTGCACTCCAGGGTCTCCCTTCATCCTGAAGCCCTCCCGAGTGGCTGTTTGTGGCACCATCTTGGTTCCTCGCCCTGCTCCATGCCTGCCGAGGCCTGTGTTCGTGCTGCTTATCTACCTCACCCTTCCCTTTGCTTCTCTTTTGTTCTGTGCTCTCCCCCCGAATCCTCTCCCCCCCCCCCCTTAGTCCCTGTTCCTCTGTCGTCGTCCCCCCGCCCCCCCCGTGTTCTTCCCCCCCCCTTCTGCCCTGCCCCCCCCTTCTCTTTGTGCCAGGTGCTCCCTCTCCCCTGAGAAACGCGCCGCGGTCCTCCTTTCTTCCTGCCCTCCCGTGTTAGCCCTCCTCGCTAGCAAGGTGGCCCCCCTCCCAGGACTTGCCCTGTGCTGGTCCTGTTTTACCTTCCTTTTGCTAGCCCTCGTCTCGCCCTCCTGTCCGCCTTTTTCACCCTTATTCACCTTGCTTCGATCCCCCCCATTGCATTGAGAGGTGGAACGAGCCCGGGAACGAGTCAGCACAGTCCCGCACAGTGCACCAAACACGTGTGTACAGTTCGTGATCTTATTGTCTCTGTTTGCGGTCTGCCCGCTGCTCTTTGTTCCGATTCTTCCTTTCTTTTCCATCCCCGTCGCTTTCATGATGGCCGTTGTGGCTGTCCCTCCCCCAGTTTATTTGCTCCAATGAACTCCTCCGCTGCCGCTGGGGTGTTAAAAAACAGCTCCTTGACTTCCGAGTGCGGCTATGCAGAGCTAGGTCGCATATTCGGTAGCTCCCGCTTGGAACGGACTTTTGGGCTCTTTTACAGGGCCCCCACGGCATTTGTTTGACATTTCCCGGTGTGGGAAGAAGACTGCAGCATTACCCTGACAGTGTCCCCCAGGAATGTTATGTCTTTTGGCTACCAGACCCGGCAGAAACAGTAAAGGATTTGGCTTGTGCTGCAGGAATAGACAAAGGCCTCTTCCAGCATGCAGGCGGGGGAAGGGCAAGCTAAAAGCTGCAATCTGACTTGACTCTATCAAAGGTGAATTCTAGCAGCAGGGGGAACAACTGTGAAAAGATCTACCAAGGCCATTGAAGAAGCAGGGACGAGGCTTCCGGTGGCGGCCATGGGTCCCCCTCCAACTTCTATGAAACGGACCAGAAGTGTAACGGCCAAAGGAGCGGCACTGGAGCAACGGGAGGAGCGAGGGAAAGAAAAAAAAAATGGCGGCGGCCAGGGACAAAGGGAAGCTGCAGGGGTTCATCAAGTGCTGCTTCGAGGATCAGCGCGAGGAGATGCGCAAGGAGATGTTGGCGCCTATGCTTACGGCAATTGAAGGACTCGGGATCACCCAGAAGGCCCACGAAGCTAAGATGCAGGAGGTACAGAAAAGAGTCAGTCAGAACGAGGACGAGCTCGTGGGCCTGGCGGTGAGAGTGGAGCAGAATGAGGCACAACACAAGAGGTGGGCGGGAAGACTCGAAGACCTGGAGAACAGGTCGAGGAGAAAGAATCTGCGAATCCTGGGTCTCCCTGAGGGAGTGGAGGGGGCTGATGCCGGGGCATACGCGAGCACGATGCTCGAAGCGATGATGGGCACAAAGGCCCCTGGAGTTGGACGGGGCACATCGGGTGCTGGCGAAGAAACCCCAGGCAAATGAGCCGCCAAGGGCGATGGTGGTGAGGTTCCACCGGTTCACGGACAGAGAGTGGGTCCTCAGATGGGCCAAGAAGGAGCGGAGCAGTAAGTGGGACAATGCAGAGATCCGAATATACCCGAACTGGAGCACGGAGGTTGCAAAGCGGAGAGCCGGTTTCAACCGGGCCAAAGCGGCGCTGTATCGGAAAGAAGTGAAATTCGGAATGCTGCAGCCAGCGCGACTGTGGGTCACATACAAGGGCCAACACTATTACTTCGAAATGCCTGAAGAGGCGTGGACCTTTGTACAAGCCGAAAAGTTGGACTCTAACTGAGGGTTTGTGAGGGTGGGGGGGATGTTTTGGGGTTTGATGTGTGATGGTTGTTGTATATAGGGGGTCAATCACGCGCAGGAAATGTTACATGGGCTGGGGGAGAGAGACAAGGCCGCGACAGGAGCTGCGCCAGAGGGGGCTTTGGAAAGCGCGGGGTGTTTTCCCACGGGCGGGAAGGGGAACGAAGGAATGCATATGGATTGGGAGACTCCCACGCGGGGAGGTCAATGGGACAGCGGGGGAAGCCGGGGTCAGCAGGCGTCAGCTGACTTACGGGAGTGACATGGGGGGAGCAAAAAAGCTAGACAGGGGTCTAGCGGCGGGGGGGGGGGGGGGGGGGGGGGGGTGAGAGTTGCTGCTGCACTGGCCGAAAGGGAATGGGACACAGAAGAGGTGGTCGGGACGGGGGTCCCCCCTCTGGGGGACTGGAGGGTGAGGGAGGCGTGGACACGGGGCGTGGGGGGGTGAGAGCCCCTCCAATCCGGCTGATAACGTGGAATGTGAGGGGCCTGAATGGGCCGGTGAAGAGGGCTCGAGTGTTCGCGCACTTAAAGGGACTGAAGGCGGACGTGGCCATGCTCCAAGAGACACACCTGAAGGTGGCGGACCAGGTCAGGCGAAAAAAGGGATGGGTAGGACAGGTATTCCACTCGGGACTGGACGCGAAGAATAGAGGGGTGGCAATATTGGTGGGCAAGCGGGTGTCATTTGAGGCCAAGACTACTGTAGTGGACAATGGAGGGCGATATGTAATGGTGAGCGGTAGGCTGCAAGGGACGTGGGTGGTGTTGGTAAACGTATATGCCCCGAACTGGGATGATGCAGGATTCATGAAGCGCATGTTGGGGCGCATTCCGGACCTGGAGATAGGAGGCCTGATAATGGGAGGGGACTTCAATACAGTGTTGGATCCAGCACTGGACCGCTCCAAATCAAGGACTGGAAAGAGGCCGGCGGCGGCCAAGGTACTTAGGGGGTTTATGGATCAGATGGGGGGGGGTGGACCCATGGCGGTTTGCAAGGCCGCAGGCCAGGGAATTTTCTTTCTTCTCCCATGTACACAAAGCCTACTCCCGGATAGATTTCTTTGTTCTGGGTAGGGCGCTCATCCCGAGGGTGGAGGGGACGGAGTATTCGGCTATAGCCGTTTCGGACCATGCCCCACACTGGGTGGAACTGGACCTGGGAGAGGAGAGGGACCAACGCCCGTTGTGGCGGCTGGATGTGGGACTGCTGGCGGACGAGGTGGTGTGTGGGAAGGTGAGGGGGTGTATCGAAAGGTACTTGGAGGCCAACGACAACGGGGAGGTGCGGGTGGGGGTGGTATGGGAGGCGTTGAAGGCGGTGATCAGGGGAAAGCTAATTTCCATTAGGGCTCATAGGGGGAAGACAGAGGGTATGGAAAGGGAGAGGGTAGAGGGGGAGATTTTGAGAGTGGACAGGAGATACGCAGAGGCCCCGGAGGAAAGATTACTTGGGGAAAGACGACGGCTCCAGACAGAGTTTGACCTGTTGACCACAGGGAAGGCGGAGGCACAGTGGAGGAAAGCGCAGGGGGCGACCTACGAGTATGGGGAAAAGGCTAGTCGGATGCTGGCACACCAGCTCCGTAAGAGGATGGCAGCGAGGGAAATAGGGGGAGTCAAAGATGGAAGGAGAGCTACGGTTCAGAGTGCGACGAAAATAAACGAGGTATTCAAGGCCTTTTATGAAGAGCTGTACAGGTCCCAGCCCCCAGCGGGGGAAGAGGGGATGAGACGATTCCGAGATCAGCTGAGATTCCCGAGGGTGGAGGAGCAAGAGGTGGCTGGTTTGGCGGCATCAATTAGGTTGGAGGAGCTGAGCAAGGGTTTGGTGAGCATGCAGGCGGGGAAGGCCCCGGGACCGGACGGATTCCCGGTGGAGTTCTACAGGAAGTACGCAGACCTGTTGGCCCCGCTACTGGTGAGGACCTTTAATGCGGCAAGAGAGGAGGGGACCCTGCCCCCGACAATGTCGGAAGCGACAATTTCTTTGATCCTAAAGCGGGACAAGGACCCACTGCAATGTGGATCGTACAGGCCGATCTCGCTCGTCAATGTGGATGCAAAGTGTTGGCCACGAGGATCGAGGACTGTGTCCCGGGGGTAATCCACGAGGACCAGACGGGATTTGTAAAGGGCAGGCAACTAAACACCAATGTGCGGCGGCTCTTAAACGTGATAATGGTGCCATCGGAGGAAGGAGAGGCGGAGATAGTGGCAGCTATGGACGCGGAGAAGGTCTTTGACCGAGTAGAGTGGGAGTACCTCTGGGAGGTGCTGTGTAGGTTTGGGTTCGGGGTAGGGTTTATCAATTGGGTTAAGCTCCTTTACAGAGCCCCGATGGCGAGTGTAGTGACGAACCGACGGAGGTCGGAGTACTTTCGACTGTACCGAGGGCTGAGGCAGGGGTGCCCCCTGTCCCCCCTGTTGTTCGCATTGGCAATGGAACCATCGGCCATGTCATTGAGGGAGTCTAATAAATGGAGGGGGGTGGTCCGAGGGGGAGAAGAGCATCGGGTGTCGCTATATGCGGATGACCTGTTGCTGTACGTGGCGGATCCAATGGATGGGATGGTGGAGGTCATGCAGACTCAAAGGGAGTTTGGGGAGTTTTCGGGTTATAAGC
Organism: Scyliorhinus torazame; assembly: GCF_047496885.1. Classification (NCBI taxonomy): domain Eukaryota; kingdom Metazoa; phylum Chordata; class Chondrichthyes; order Carcharhiniformes; family Scyliorhinidae; genus Scyliorhinus; species Scyliorhinus torazame. Next base: position 187,717,436 of record NC_092716.1, read on the forward strand.
TCAATGTAGGGAAGAGTGGGCTCTTTGTATTACAGGCGGGAGACCAAGAAAGAGGGATAGGGGACCTACCGCTGAGGAGGCCGGAGGGGAGCTTTCGGTATCTGGGGATCCAGATAGCCAGGAGTTGGGGGACCCTACATAAACTGAATCTGACGAGGTTGGTGGAGCAAATGGAGGAGGATTTCAAAAGATGGGACATGTTACCGCTGTCGCTGGCGGGTAGAGTGCAGTCGATCAAAATGGTGGTCCTTCCGAGGTTTCTGTTTGTGTTTCAGTGCCTTCCCATCGTGATCACTAAGGCCTTTTTTAAGAGAGTAGGCAGGAGTATTATGGGGTTTGTGTGGGCGAATAAGACCCCGAGAGTAAGGAGAGGGTTCCTGGAACGCAGTAGGGACCGAGGAGGGTTGGCGCTGCCAAACCTGGGGAGCTACTACTGGGCAGCAAATGTGGCGATGATCCGCAAGTGGGTTATGGAGGGAGAGGGGGCGGCATGGAAGAGGATGGAGATGGCGTCCTGTAAAGGAACGAGCCTGGGGGCGTTGGTGACAGCACCGCTGCCACTCTCGCCGACAAAGTATACCACGAGCCCGGTGGTGGCGGCAATGCTAAGGATCTGGGGCCAGTGGAGACGGCACCGGGGTGCAATGGGAGCATCGGTGTGGTCCCCGATCAGGGGTAACCTCCGGTTTGTCCCGGGGAAGATGGACGGGCGGTTCCAGTGCTGGCATCGGGCGGGGATTGGAAGAATGGGGGACCTGTTCATCGACATTTGCGAGCCTAGGGGCACTGGAGGAGAAGTTCGAGTTAACCCCGGGAAATGCCTTTAGATATATGCAGTAGAGGGCTTTTGTGAGGTGACAGGTGAGGGAATTCCCGTTGCTCCCGGCACAAGAAGTTCAAGATAGGGTGATCTCGGGGGTATGGGTCGAGGAGGGCAAGGTGTCGGAAATACACCAAGAGATGAAAGAGGGGGAAGTGCTAGTAGGAGAGTTGAAGGGTAAATGGGAGGAGGAGCTGGGGGAGGAGATCGAGGAAGGGCTGTGGGCTGATGCCCTGGGTAGGGTTAATTCCTCCTCTTCGTGTGCCAGGCTCAGCCTGATACAATTTAAGGTGGTCCACAGAGCGCACTTGACGGGGGCGAGGTTGAGTAGGTTCTTTGGGGTAGAGGACAGATATGGAAGGTGCTCAGGGAGCCCGGCGAACCATGTCCATATGTTTTGGTCATGCCCGGCACTGGAGGGGTTCTGGAGAGGAGTGGCGGGAGCAATATCTCAGGTGGTGAAAGTCCAGGTGAAACCAAGCCCCCCCCCACCCCCCACCCCCACTCCGACCAGACTCAACTACCATCCGACTGCCTACTCACTCCCCTTGCCCACTCACTCAACCACGAACCGGCATTCAGAAACGGGACCTTTAAATTGCCAGACAGAATACAGCTGCTAGTAGTGTAAAATGGAGGTTCTGGGGGGGGTTGTCCGACTGTGCATTCTGTGACAGCCACGATCGTAAGGTCCCAGAAGAAGGCCCACATCAGGAGAATTTTCCTGCTTGGAAGATTCAGGCTCTTGGTTTCTTCCAGCTTTTATGGAAATAATTTTTTATTTTCTGTATTCTAACGTGGTCATGAAAAAATATGTTGAAAAGCTATTAAGATACTTAATGTATACTTAATAGCACAGTATTAATTTGAAAGACTACTGCATGTGTGATGCTACATAGACAGTTGCTTTGAAGATGTGATTGTTTCTATTGCTATGGTGATGGAGAGCAGAATATTATGCGGTTGATGGGGTTTCTTCTATTGATTGCAGTGGAGAAAAATGAGCATTGTTTTATTTTTATAAATTTGGAGTACCCAATTTTTTTTTCTTCCAATTAAGGGGCAATGTAACGTGGCCAATCCACTTAACCTGCACATCTTTGGGATGTGGGGGGTGAGACCCGCGCAGACATGTGTAGAATGTGCAAACACCACACAGACAGTGACCCGGGGCCGGGATCGAACCCGGTTCAGCGCTGTAGGCAGCAGTGCTAGGTCTGTAGGCAGCCCACAGACCTTCCTCGATCTCCTCCCCCAGCTCCCCCTCCCATTTACCCTTCAACTCTTCTACCAGCGCTTCCCCCTCTTCTTTCAACTCCTGGTGTATTACCGACACCTTGCCCTCCCCGACCCATACACCCGAGATCACCCTATCTTGAACTTCTTGTGCCGGGAGCAACGGGAATTCCCTCACAAAAGCCCTCTACTGCATATATCTAAAGGCATTTCCCGGGGTTAACTCGAACTTCTCCTCCAGTGCCCCTAGGCTTGCAAACGTCCCGTCGATGAACAGGTCCCCCATTCTTCCAATCCCCGCCCGATGCCAGCTCTGGAACCCCCCGTCCATCTTCCCCGGGACAAACCGGTGGTTACCCCTGATCGGGGACCACACCGATGCTCCCACTGCACCCCGGTGCCGTCTCCACTGGCCCCAGATCCTTAGCGTTGCCGCCACCACCGGGCTCGTGGTATACTTTGTCGGCGAGAGCGGCAGCGGTGCCGTCACCAACGCCCCCAGGCTCGTTCCTTTACAGGACGCCATCTCCATCCTCTTCCATGCCACCCCCTCTCCCTTCATAACCCACTTGCGGATCATCGCCACATTTGCTGCCCAGTAGTCGCTCCCCAGGTTTGGCAGCGCCAACCCTCCTCGGTCCCTACTGCGTTCCAGGAACCCTCTCCTTACTCTCGGGGTCTTATTCGCCCACACAAACCCCATAATACTCCTGCCTACTCTCTTAAAAAAGGCCTTAGTGATCACGATGGGAAGGCACTGAAACACAAACAGAAACCTCGGAAGGACCACCATTTTGATCGACTGCACTCTACCCGCCAGCGACAGCGGTAACATGTCCCATCTTTTGAAATCCTCCTCCATTTGCTCCACCAACCTCGTCAGATTCAGTTTATGTAGGGTCCCCCAACTCCTGGCTATCTGGATACCCAGATACCTCAGCGGTAGGTCCCCTATCCCTCTTTCGTGGTCCCCCGCCTGTAATACAAAGAGCTCACTCTTCCCTACATTGAGCTGATAGCCCGAAAAAACCCCAAACTCCCTTAGAGTCTGCATGACCTCCACCATCCCCTCCATTGGATCCGCCACGTACAGCAACAGGTCATCCGCATATAGCGACACCGGATGCTCTTCTCCCCCTCGGACCACCCCACTCCATTTATTAGACTCCCTCAATGACATGGCCAATGGTTCCATCGCCAATGTGAACAACAGGGGGGACCCCTGCCTCAGCCCTCGGTACAGTCGAAAGTACTCCGACCTCCGCTGGTTCGTCACTACACTCGCCATCGGGGCTCTGTAAAGAAGCTTAACCCAACTGATAAACCCTACCCCGAACCCAAACCTACACAGCACCTCCCAGAGGTACTCCCACTCTACTCGGTCAAAGGCCTTCTCCGCGTCCACAGCTGCCACTATCTCCGCCTCTCCGTCCTCCGATGGCATCATTATCACGTTTAAGAGCCGCCGCACGTTAGTGATTAATTGCCTGCCCTTTACGAATCCGGTCTGGTCTTCATGGATCACCCCCGGGACACAGTCCTCGATCCTCGTGGCCAGCGCTTTTGCCAGCAACTTTGCATCCACATTGAGGAGCGAGATCGGCCTGTACGATCCACATTGCTGTGGGTCCTTGTCCCGCTTTAGGATCAAAGAAATTGTCGCTTCCGACATTGTCGGGGGCAGGGTCCCCTCCTCTCTTGCCGCATTAAAGGTCCTCACCAGTAGCGGGGCCAACAGGTCTCCGTACTTCCTGTAGAACTCCACCGGGAATCCGTCCGGTCCCGGGGCCTTCCCCGCCTGCATACTCCCCAAACCCTTGCTCAGCTCCTCCAACCCAATTGGTGCCACCAAACCAGCCACCTCCTGCTCCTCCACCCCCGGGAATCTCAGTTGATCTAGGAATCATCTCATCCCCTTCCCCCGCTGGGGGCTGGGATCTGTACAGCTCTTCATAATAGGCCTTAAATACCTTGTTTATTTTCGTCGCACTCCGAACCGTGGCTCCCCTTCCATCTTTGACTCCCCCTATTTCCCTCGCTGCCATCCTCTTACGGAGCTGGTGAGCCAGCATCCGACTAGCCTTTTCCCCATACTCGTGGGTCGCCCCCTGCGCTTTCCTCCACTGTGCCTCCGCCTTCCCTGTGGTCAACAGGTCAAACTCCGTCTGGAGCCGTCGTCTTTCCCCAAGTAATCTTTCCTCCGGGGCCTCTGCGTATCTCCTGTCCACTCTCAAAATCTCCCCCACTAACCTCTCCCTTTCCATACCCTCTGTCTTCTCCCTATGAGCCCTAATGGAGATTAGCTCTCCCCTGACCACCACCTTCAACGCCTCCCATAACACCCCACCCGCACCTCCCCATTGTCGTTGGCCTCCAAGTACCTTTCGATACACCCCCTCACCTTCCCACACTTCACCTCATCCGCCAGCAGTCCCACACCCAGCCGCCACAACGGGCGTTGGTCCCTCTCCTCTCCCAGCTCCAGTTCCACCCAGTGCGGGGCATGGTCCGAAATGCCGATGCCCGAATACTCCGTCCCCTCCACCCTCGGGATGAGCGCCCTACCCAGAACAAAGAAATCTATCCGGAAGTAGGCTTTGTGTACATGGGAGAAGAAAGAAAATTCCCTGGCCTGCGGCCTTGCAAACCGCCATGGGTCCACTCCCCCCATCTGATCCATAAACCCCCTAAGTACCTTGACCGCCGCCGGCCTCTTTCCAGTCCTTGATTTGGAGCGGTCCAGTGCTGGATCCAACACTGTATTGAAGTCCCCTCCCATTATCAGGCCTCCTATCTCCAGGTCCGGAATGCGCCCCAACATGCGCTTCATGAATCCTGCATCATCCCAGTTCGGGGCGTATACGTTTACCAACACCACCCATGTCCCTTGCAGCCTACCGCTCACCATTACATATCGCCCTCCATTGTCCACTACAATAGTCTTGGCCTCAAATGACACCAGCTTTCCCACCAATATTGCCACCCCTCTATTCTTCACGTCCAGTCCAGAGTGGAATACCTGTCCTACCCATCCTTTTCTTAACCTGTCCTGTCTCTTGGAGCATGACCACGTCCACCTTCAGTCCCTTTAAGTGCGCGAACACTCGAGCCCTCTTCATCGGCCCATTCAGGCCCCTCACATTCCACGTTATCAGCCGGATTGGAGGGGCTCTCACTCACCCCCCCACCCCCCCCGGGGAAAACACCCCGCGCTTTCCAAAGCCCGCTCCGCCCCCTCTGGCGCAGCTCCTGTCGCGGCCTTGTCTCTCTCCCCCAGCCCATGTAACATTTCCTGCACGTGATTGACCCCCTATATACAACAACCATCACACATCAAACCTCAAACATCCCCCCTACCCTCACAAACCCTCAGTTAGAGTCCAACTTTTCGGCTTGTACAAAGGTCCACGCCTCTTCAGGCGTTTCGAAGTAATAGTGTTGGCCCTTGTATGTGACCCACAGTCGCGCTGGCTGCAGCATTCCGAATTTCACTTCTTTCCGGTACAACGCCGCTTTGGCCCGGTTGAAACCCGCTCTCCGCTTTACAACCTCCGTGCTCCATTTCAGGTATATTCGGATCTCTGCATTGTCCCACTTACTGCTCCGCTCCTTCTTGGCCCATCTCAGGACCCACTCTCTGTCCGTGAACCGGTGGAACCTCACCACCATCGCCCTTGGCGGCTCATTTGCCTGGGGCTTCTTCGCCAGCACCCGATGTGCCCCGTCCAACTCCAGCGGCCTCGAAGGGGCCTTCGTGCCCATCATCGCCTCGAGCATCGTGCTCGCGTATGCCCCGGCATCGGCCCCCTCCACTCCCTCAGGGAGACCCAGGATCCGCAGATTCTTTCTCCTCGACCTGTTCTCCAGGTCTTCAAGTCTTCCCACCCACCTCTTGTGTCGCGCCTCGTGCTGCTCCACTCTCACCGCCAGGCCCACGAGCTCGTCCTCATTCTGACTGACTCTTTTCTGTACCTCCTGGATCTTGACTTCGTGGGCCTTCTGGGTGATCCCGAGTCCTTCAATTGCCGAAAGCATAGGCGCCAACATCTCCTTGCGCATCTCCTCGCGCTGCTCCTCGAAGCAGCGCTTGATGAACTCCTGCAGCTCCCCTTTGTCCCTGGCCACCGCCATTTTGTTTTCTTTCCCTCGCTTCTCCCGTTGCTCCAGTGCCGCTCCTTTGGCCGTTGCACTTCTAGTCCGTTTCATAGAAGTTGGAGGAGGACCTCTCTCTTCCCTTCCCCACAGGTTGCGTCAAAAAAAAGTTCCGTTGGGGCTCCTCTAGCGAGCCCAAACGTCCGTGGTCGCGGGAGCTGCCGAATCGTGCGGCTTAGCTCTGCATAGCCGCAACCGGAAGTCCAACTGCGCTACACTGACCACAGCAATGTCAGCAACCCTCTCCCAATCCTCAAACAAAAAATCAACTCCCTCCCCCTCCTCCTGGCAGCCATCCACTTTACTCCCACGAGCTAGCCCGCCCAGCTAGAATGGTAGCCCCCGCCCAAGGCCTTCAACCATCCTTCCTCCCTCCAGTTCCCCTCCCCTCCACCCAACCCAATCATCTATCCCTCAAAAGTAACAAAGGACACACTCACCGTCGTTGCTCCCCCGTCAAAACCTACCACATATACAGGCGGGCCGTGTACAGTATCCCAAACTTCACCCCCTTTTTGAAGTGGGCAGCCTTAATCTGTTAAACCCGGCCTTCCTCTTTGCCAGCTCTGCACCCAGATCCTGATATACCGCAGCTCGTTCCCTTCTCAGGTACATATCCTGGTCTGCCTCACCCATTGAAGGATCTTCTCCTTGTCCAGAAAGCGGTGCAACTGCACCATCGCCCTCGGCGGCTCACCTGCTTGCAGCCTCCGCCCCAGCGCTCTGTCTGCTCGGGCCAATCAAAGGCCCCCTCCCCCATCAATTATTAGACTCAACGACTCTCCTTTGGATGGATCTGTTCCCTGTAAGACCACTATTCAAAACGCCCTATGTTGCTCTTGCTCATGTATTGACTTTGTTTGGCCCTTGTTCCGCACTGTTACCAATCACTATTTGTTGATGTACTTTGTCGATTATTCTTTTTGTCTACTGTGTACGTACTATGTACATTTCTTTGGCCGCAGAAAAATGTTTTTCCACTATACTTCGGTACATGTGACAATAAATCAATCAATCATAGAGTAAATACGAACAATCTGCTTCCAAGGGCAGGTGGGCCAGGAACAAGAGGATACAGTTTTAAGATAATTGGAAAAAGAACTAGAGGGAAGATGAGGAGTTTTTTTAAATTTAGGTAGTGAGTTGCTGTAATCTGGAATGCCTGTGTGAAAGGGAAGCAGATTCTATAGTAATGTTCAAAAGGGAATTAAATAGACATTTGAAAGATCATGCATAGAGACTAATTGGTTAGCATTTTCAAAGAGCCCACACAGGCACAATGGGCTGAATGGCCTCCTTCTGTGTTCTATCATTTTGTGACAATATGAGGATTCCTTTACTTCTTTTCCCACAATTGATCATTTTCAGTAATTTATTTAAAAAAACTCCAAGCATTCTTTAGACAGTTCAGTACTGCTATCACCAAAGGGCAGAAGTTTCTAGATATCATTTTAAATTAATGCATATTTGTAAAGATGCAACAATGCAGAGTTGAAGCATTTTTCTTTTATGTGAAGCTACATAAATTGGTTCCTTCTTGTAAAAGCAAGAAATGAATGTGCAAACACTTAACAGTGGAAGAATATCCTCAACTACCATCAATACAGTTTGAAGAAAGTGCTTCTCCATAAGTACCAAAAGAAATTATGGTATTTGAAATACATTTCACTGGCATAATTCCAAAAAAGAAAACTTTTAATGGATTTGAAACATCTTTTCACTGAAAATAGTTAATCCAAAATGTTTCACATTTGGACAGGGAAACGAATGAAGTACTTTTTTTCAATTAATGGACAATTTAGCATGGCCAATCCACCTACCCTGAACATCTTTGGATTGTGGGGGTGAGTCCCAGGCAGACATGGGGGAATGTGCTTATTCCACACGGACAGAGACCCGGGGCCGGGATCATGCTCTGGTCCTCAGCGTCATGAGGCAGTGGTGCTAACCACTGCGCCACCTTGCTGCCCTTCGATGCACTTTTAATGGATGACACACAAGAGGTTAAAAGTAGCTTAGGAGTCTTAAGAAACTCAACATTCAAGATGGCCAACCACCGCTGATCAGTAACAATAAAGTCAACAGAATGGTGAATTACACAGCCAGAAGTGTGCAATAAATTGATCAGTGGTTAGCACAACTGCCTCACAACGCCAAGGATCCAGGTTCGATTCCAACCTCGGGTGACTGTCTGTGAGGTGACTATCTGGGTGGAGTTTGCACATTCTTCCCATGTCTGCACGGGTTTCCTCTGGGTGCTCCGGTTTCCTCCCACAGTCCAAAGATGTGCAGGTTAGGTGGATTGGCTATGCTAAATTGCTTCTAGGTGGGATTACAGAAATAGGGTGGGAGATTGGATGGGTGGTGCAGACTCGATGGGCCTAATGGCCTCCTTTACACAGTAGTGGTTCTATTCTATTCTAACTGGACAAGAGGTCTGCTTAGAGTGCAGATCAGGTCACTGGGACACAAGGAAGATAGTCATGTGCTGGAAACAGTGAAGAGAAGAATCGTAACGTCAATCCCTAGTATCAGGGGTCTGAGTTTTGAGAAGTGGGGAAAGATTTAGTTTTATAGCCTTGGAAAGAGATTCTGGGAGAACACAGGGGACCTTTATAAAATGATGAAATAGTCATTGGTATGCAAAAGATCAATCCAGAATGCTACTTTAAAGAAATTGGAATGAGTAGGATGAGGAACATAGATTCAAAGTAATAGATGTAGGATTGATACCGGTGATTCTCCTTCACACAGAAAGTATTCGACACACAAACAAATGCAGCAAAGGGGTAGGGATATTGAGGATGAAGGAGCATGAGAGCAAAAAACCCATCCACATGAAGGAACAAAGATGAGTCAAAAGGCATCCTTATTACTTGGTGCCTTGCGATCATTTCCAGTAATCCTGATTTAGGTGATTGTCCTGGATTTAGATCCTAAAGATTGACGGTAGATAAGTGGCTACTCGACAGATCTCCCAGCCAAGCTTTCACTGCAGGCTATGGAGAATTACACCAATTGTGGTTTCATCAGTTGCATTAGTGTCAGTCACACAGACATTTGCAATCCTCACTTTCCCTGCTTTCCTAGACTTGTTTTGTTTTATGAGAAAAGGATTTGATGAAGTAAGGAGGCTTGTATGGAACTTAAACACTGGCATAAACTAGTTGGGCTGAATGTTCTGTTTCTCTGCTGATAAGTCGATGTCATTCACTGATGGAGTGAGAAACAAACTGACATTTCACAGGAAATGTTTCCAACAATTTACTATTTTTATCTGTCGTTATACTATTATATTGTCACAGATGATAGGGCACCCATCATATTTACTGTTGTACCGTGCACTGTCTTGCATATCGAGAAGATAAGAAAATGGCAATCACTCCCTATACAGTGGAGCTGTGCGGCTACGTAGTTCCACATTTGTGCAGAGCGGTGCTTGTGGAAGACACAGCTTTGTTGTATTGAATTTGTGAAATTAACTTATCTATTTGACACATGATTTGCCTGTTAATTCAGGTTTAATTTACATGGATTCTGATTTGTATTAAAGTAAAGGTTATAAAAGGTGAAATCTTGTGGTAATTTCTTCTTGGGGGGGGGGGGGGGGTCATTTGGTGAATTTGGTATTCTGTTTACAGTTCCCCCACAGGGATCCCAACACAAAAGATATCCTGTGCAACTGTAGCCATTGTAAACTTTCCCCTCCTTGCCCTCCTCGACCTGTCTGCAGCCTGCTACACAGCTGACCACAACATCCTCCTCCAATGGTGACACCTTTGAGATCTCTGCACTCTTCCAGTTGGTCGCCTACACATTTCCATTGCTCCACCATTTAAGGAGTGGTGAAGTCAGATTTAGAAAGAAGGTTTTTAGACAAAAGGTACCCATTGGTTTAGATGCCTGTAGAAGAGGCAATTTATAGGAATAGATAGTGTATAAACAATGCATGTGATTTTATAACCTAAGAATTACTAATATCAGAAAGGACAGACATACAATTAAAAAAAGAAGATAAACAAAATAGCTCTTAGCTGAGTTAGCAATACTAAAGACACAAAATGGCTTTTGGCTGAATTAGCCACATTCATAGAACATAGAAAATACAGCACAGAACAGGCCCTTCGGCCCACGATGTTGTGTCGAACCTTTGTCCTAGATTAATCATAGATTATCATTGAATTTACAGTGCAGAAGGAGGCCATTCGGCCCTTTGAGTCTGCACCGGCTCTTGGAAAGAGCCCCCTGCCCAAACTCAACACTTCCACCCAACACCAAGGGCAATTTTGGACACTAAGGGCAATTTATCATGGTCAATCCATCTTTGGACTGTGGGAGGAAACCGGAGCACCCGGAGGAAACCCACGCAGACACGGGGAGGATGTGCAGACTCCGCACAGACAGTGATCCAAGCCGGAATCGAACCTGGGACCCTGGAGCTTCTATCGGTTCGCCAGTTCGTTATCCAACTGGCCAAATTTCCCACTATCCCATGCCTCCTTACCTTCTGCAAAAGCCTACCATGGGGAACCTTATCAAATGCCTTACTAAAATTGTGCTATCCACAATGCTACTGTGCTGCCCTTAAGAACAAATAAATCTACACTATATCATTTTACCGTAATCCATGTACCTATCCAATAGCTGCTTGAAGGTCCCTAATGTTTCTGACTCAACTACTTCCACAGGCAGTGCATTCCATGCCCCCACTACTCTCTGGGTAAAGAACCTACCTCTGATATCCCTCCTATATCTTCCACCTTTCACCTTAAATTTATGTCCCCTCGTAATGGTTTGTTCCACCCGGGGAAAAGGTCTCTGACTGTCTACTCTATCTATTCCCCTGATCATCTTATAAACCTCTATCAAGTCTCCCCTCATCCTTCTCCGTTCTAATGAGAAAAGGCCAAGCACCCTCAACCTTTCCTCGTAAGACCTACTCTCCATTCCAGGCAACATCCTGGTAAATCTCCTTTGCACCTTTTCCAAAGCTTCCACATTCTTCCTAAAATGAGGCGACCAGAACTGCACACAGTACTCCAAATGTGGCCTTACCAAAGTTTTGTACAGCTGCATCATCGCCTCACGGCTCTTAAATTCAATCCCTCTGTTAATGAACGCGAGCACACCATAGGCCTTCTTCACAGTTCTATTCACTTGAGTGGCAACTTTCAAAGATGAATGAACATAGACCCCAAGATCTCTCTGCTCCTCCACATTGCCAAGAACTCTACCGTTAACCGTGTATTCCGCATTCATATTTGTCCTTCCAAAATGGACAACCTCACACTTTTCAGGGTTAAACTCCATCTGCCACTTCTCAGCCCAGCTCTGCATCCTATCTATGTCTCTTTGCAGCCGACAACAGCCCTCCTTACTATCCACAACTCCACCAATCTTCGTATCGTCTGCAAATTTACTGACCCACCCTTCAACTCCCTCATCCAAGTCATTAATGAAAATCACAAACAGCAGAGGACCCAGAACTGATCCCTGCGGTACGCCACTGGTAACTGGGATCCAGGCTGAATATTTGCCATCCACCACCCCTCTCTGACTTCTATCGGTTCGCCAGTTCGTTATCCAACTGGCCAAATTTCCCACTATCCCATGCCTCCTTACTTTCTGCAGAAGCCTACCATGGGGAACCTTATCAAATGCCTGACTAAAATCCATGTACACTACATCCACTGCTTTACCTTCATCCACATGCTTGGTCACCTCCTCAAAGAATTCAATAAGACTTGTAAGGCAAGACCTACCCCTCACAAGTCCGTGCTGACTATCCCTAATCAAGCAGTGTCTTTCCAGATGCTCAGAAATCCTATCCTTCAGTACCCTTTCCATTACTTTGCCTATCACCGAAGTAAGACTAACTGGCCTGTAATTCCCAGGGTTATCCCTAGTTCCTTTTTTGAACAGGGGCACGACATTCGCCACTCTCCAATCCCCTGGTACCACCCCTGTTGACAGTGAGGACGAAACGGCTCTGCAATTTCATCTCTTGCTTCCCATAGAATCCTTGGATATATCCAGTCAGGCCCGGGGGACTTGTCTATCCTCAAGTTTTTCAAAATGCCCAACACATCTTCCTTCCTAACAAGTATTTCCTCGAGCTTACCAATCTGTTTCACACTGTCCTCTCCAACAATATTGCCCCTCTCATTTGTAAATACAGAAGAAAAGTACTCGTTCAAGACCTCTCCTATGTCTTCAGACTCAATACACAATCTCCCGCTACTGTCCTTGATCGGACCTACCCTCGCTCTCGTCATTCTCATATTTCTCACATATGTGTAAAAGGCCTTTGGGTTTTCCTTGATCCTACCCGCCAAAGATTGTTCATGCCCTCTCTTAGCTCTCTTAATCCCTTTCTTCAGTTCCCTCCTGGCTATCTTGTATCCCTCCAATGCCCTGTCTGAACCTTGTTTCCTCAGCCTTGCGTAAGTCTCCTTTTTCCTCTTAACAAGACATTCAACCTCTCTTGTCAACCATGGTTCCCTCACTCAACCATCTCTTCCCTGCCTGACAGGGACATACATATCAAGGACACGTAGTACCTGTTCCTTGAACAAGTTCCACATTTCACCTGTGTCCTTCCCTGACAGCCTATGTTCCCAACTTATGCACTTCAATTCTTGTCTGACAACATCGTATTTACCCTTCCCCCAATTGTAAACCTTGCCCTGTTGCACGCACCTATCCCTCTCCATTACTAAAGTGAAAGTCACAGAATTGTGGTCACTATCTCCAAAATGCTCCCCCACTAACAAATCTATCACTTGCCCTGGTTCATTACCAAGTACTAAATCCAATATTGCCCTTCCTCTGGTCGGACAATCTACATACTGTGTTAGAAAAGCTTCCTGGACACACTGCACAAACACCACCCCATCCAAACTATTTGATCTAAAGAGTTTCCACTCAATGTTTGGGAAGTTAAAGTCACCCATGACTACTACCCTGTGACTTCTGCACCTTTCCAAAATCTGTTTCCCAATCTGTTTCTCCACATCTCTGCTACTATTGGGGGGCCTATAGAAAACTCCGAACAAGGTGACTGCTCCTTTCCTATTTCTGACTTCAACCCACACTACCTCAGTAGGGTGATACTCCTCGAACTGCCTTTCTGCAGCTGTTATACTATCTCTAATTAACAATGCCACCCCCCCCCCCCACCTCTCTTACCACCCTCCCTAATCTTATTGAAACATCTATAACCAGGGACCTCCAACAACCATTTCTGCCCCTCTTCTATCCAAGTTTCCGTGATGGCCACCACATCGTAGTCCCAAGTACCGATCCATGCCTTAAGTTCACCCACCTTATTCCTGATGCTTCTTGCGTTGAAGTACACACATTTCAACCCATCTCCGTGCCTGCAGGTACTCTCCTTTGTCAGTGTTCCCTTCCCCACTGCCTCATTACACGCTTTGGAGTCCTGAATATCGGCTCCCTTAGTTGCTGGCCTACAAATCCGGTTCCCATTCCCCTGCCAAATTAGTTTAAACCCTCCCGAAGAGTACTAGAAAACCTCCCTCCCAGGATATTGGTGCCACTCTGGTTCAGATGCAACCCGTCCTGCTTGTACAGGTCCCACCTTCCCCAGAATGCGCTCCAATTATCCAAATACCTGAAGCCCTCCCTCCTACACCATTCCTGCAGCCACGTGTTCAGCTGCACTCTCTCCCTATTCCTAGCCTCGCTATCACGTGGCACCGGCAACAAACCAGAGATGACAACTCTGTCTGTCCTGGCTTTTAACTTCCAGCCTAACTCCCTGAACTTGTTTATTACCTCCACACCCCTTTTCCTACTTATGTCGTTGGTACCAATGTGCACCACGACTTCTGGCTGCTCCCCCTCCCCCTTAAGGATCCTGAAGACACGATCTGAGACATCCCTGGCCCTGGCACCCGGGAGGCAACATACCTTCCGGGAGTCTCGCTCGCGACCACAGAATCTCCCATCTATTCCCCTAACCATTGAATCTCCTACTACTATTGCTTTTCTATTCTCCCCCCTTCCCTTCTGAGCCCCAGAGCCAGACTCAGTGCCAGAGACCTGGCCGCTAGGGCCTTCCCCCGGTAGGTCATCCCCCCCAACAGCATCCAAAACGGTATACTTGTTTTGAAGGGGAACGGCCACAAGGGATCCCTGCACTGTCTGCCTGTTTGTTTTTTCCCCCCTGACTGTAACCCAGCTATTCTTGTCCTGTACCTTGGGTGTGGTTACCTCCTTGTAACTCTTCTCAATCACCCCCTCTGCCTCCCGGATGATCCGAAGTTCATCCAGCTTCAGCTCCAGTTCCCTAACACGGTCTTTGAGGAGCTGAGGTTGGGTGCACTTCCCGCAGGTATAGTCAGCGGGGACAACCATTAGCTTGGTTAAGTTGCAAACTAGTATAAATAACATCATTTAATTACAAACAATAGAGTTAGTCAGGGAGACAAGGATGATTGATATTAAGGCAATTGAATGAGAGATTCGAGGGAGGCAAGGGAGGCCGGCATAAAGAAATACAAGGATCATTGTTCATCCTCGCCAGCCCAAGGTCACCGATGCAAGCAGGAGAGATAAATTTAACAGTTAGTATGAGTGAGTTCTTCATGAAGTCAGGAGCTGGTAAGGTACCAACCCACTTCACTTAATATCAAATTTAATTGGATATATAACTAATAATGTAATCTATAATCAGTATTATTGGACAAGGTCCAGCCGAAATGGGCTGTGTAGCTGTTTAGAAAAATGTATAAGAATGGATGTTTTCCTTTGCTCGGTGGAGAGATGGTCTGGGACTTTAACAGACGCCATCTCCCTGCCGGTGAAATAAACCGTTTGATGCGAGGACCAGCAGCCCTGGGTGTTGAGTGATTTCTTTCAGATCCTCTCCCGCTAACAAGGAGGATTCAGGTGGTGAAGGAAACCTGCTATTTCTGATAGGTAAAAGGATCATTAATTCGCCATTTTGTTATAAATATAAAAGCCCAGTTCAAAAATCATTTTAAAATGGATTCCATCATGACACTGCAAAAATGAACAAACATAACATCAGTTTGCAAAAGCACATAGCTTGCATAAATGAAGCACAGCATTTGAAACATTCTGAAGTTGAGCTAGAAGCAAATGCAACATTTCTACTGAGGGTCAAATCAACATTATAGTTCATAAGAGCTCTCCATTGTTCGAAAGAAAGGAATTACAGATTTCAGCACATACCAGTCCAATGATAAGAGCAGAGTTTGCATTCCAATATACATTTAAGAATTCTACATGCATATATTAACTTTAAAGTTCAACGAGATAATGTTGCACATTGAAGACTGACAACCCAATCATCGAATCAAATGTATTGAAAACTCACCCAAACCAATCAGCATGTTACAGGGGTCGGAACAGATTGACTTAGATTGATAACAAATTCCTTAAAAATAGTTCAGGTGACCATTTTCTAATCTAGAATCACTCTATGCTATTTGCCTAGCTGCCTATTATCTTTGAGCAAGACACCATTACTGTATTTTGAAGTTCAAGTCATTTGTAAGCTAAGTTTAATTATCTCTTAAAAGTCTTCTGCTGGCAGGGGCTTTCTTGAGAATGTTTTATTTGTAACCACAAGATGATTTCAAATGCTCAATTATAATCAATAGACACACAACAAAGATTAATTTTTGCACCCGAGACATGTAGTGCAAATTTCTGCTTAGTTAAGTGTATATGAGACTACACTTAACCACGGGTAGATTTCAACAGGTGAGGTAGTGGTAATATCTCTGAACTAGTAATCCAGAGGTCCAGGCTAATGGTCCAGGCGCATGGGTTTAAATCCTATTATTCAGAAGGTGGAATTTAAATTTAATTTATAAAAATCTGTAATTTAAAGATAGTCTCAGTAATGATGTCATGAAACTACCATCAATTATTCTAAGACCCATCTGGTTCACTAATGCCTTTTAGGAAAGGAAATCTGCCATCCTTATCCAACCTAGCCTACATGCAACTCCAGATTCACATGTATTTCCACATACAGATGTAGTTGACTCTTAACTTACTTCTGAAGTGGCGTAACATGCCACGCAGTTCTACGGCAATTAAATAAGAGCAACACATCTTGCCTTTGCCAGTAATGCCCACATCTCATGAAAATAATCCTCCATCACCAAGCCGAGTACATATTCTTATCTGTTTCCATTCTTGCCAAGTCATAGCCAGAGAACCACTGGCAATGGCTTCTCTTCACACTCTTGCACCATGACCTCCGAGGTCCCCTAAGAATCTTTCTTTGGCTGATAATTCACATTGACATGCTGCCCCTTGGTGATATCATCTGAAAATACAGCTTTAGATTCTACATGTCTAGTTCTACCGATCCACCACCTCTCAAACCTCCACTGTCTGTAACATATGTAATCCAGAATTCGATGAGAGGCAACTTTATCCAACTAAATATTGGAAAGAGTCTTTGGTCTTGCCTCAAACTTAGTTCCCTAGCCACCAGCTCCATTCCTCTCCCAGGCATCTTCTTGAGGCTGATCCAGATCATTTCAACATTGGTGTTGTATTTGACACCATGTTTATGACCTCACATTCACTTCATTGTCAAGACTACCTACTTCCCCCTCTGCAACATCAACTCCTGCCTCTGCTCATCTGCTGCTGAAACCTTCATCCATGCCTTAGTTACCACAACTTCACTACTTCAATGTGCTCTGGCTGGCCTTCCATGCTACAAAACTGGAGCTGGCAACATCTCAATTTTAAAATTCTCACCGTTGTTTTAAAATCCCTCCCTGTGTACCCTGCTCCAGATCTGTAAATCTTTGAGTTCTCTGCACTTCTCCAATTCTGGCCTCTCGCAATTTCCATTGCTCCACCATTTGCAGAAATGCCTTCAACTGACCACGCCTGAAATTCTGGAATTCACTCCCTAAACTTCTTTACCTCTCTAACTCCCTCTCACCCTTTAAGATGCTCTTACAATCCACCTCTTTGACCAAGCTTTTGGTCACCTGTCCTAATAATTGTCTCCACACTGAGGATACGCTCCGGTTGTGTAGCTCTACCACTGTGCTAAATGGGGTAGACTCCAAACAGATCTAGCAACTCTAGACGGAGCATCCATGAGGCGCAGTGGACGATGAGCAGCAGCAGAATTGTATTCTACCACAATCTGTAACCCTCGTGGTCCGTGGCATATCACCCACTCTACCATTACCACCAAGCCAGGTTCAAAGAAGAATGAAGGAGGGCATGCCAAATGTAACACCAGGCACATCCAATAATGAGATGGCAACCTGGTGAAGCAACAAAATACAACTACTTGCATGCCAAATAACACAAGCAGCAAGCAATGGACAGAGCTAACAATTCCACAACCAATGGGTCAGATCTAAGCTCTGCAGTCCTACCACAACAAGTTATGAATGGCAGTGGAAGATTAAACATCTTGCTGGAGGAGAGGGCTCCACAAGTATCCCCATCCTCAATGATAGAGGAGCCCAACACGTCAGTGCAAAAGATGAGGCTGAAGAATTCACAACAATTGAGGGAGGCGGCCAAGCACATGGCAAAGATGCTGGAGCAGTTAATGGGTGAGGGGGCCTTTGACCGACCCCTTGAGGTGGATCGGATGCACAGGCACTGAGGAGGCCACAGTTCGGCGAGCTGCTGAGGGCGATGGTGGTTCTTGGACAAAAATTTTTTTTTGAAATGGGCGAGTCAGACCAGGAGGTGCACCTGGGAAGGGAGTGAGCTGCGGGATTACGAAGAACTGGGTGTGGAGTTAGCGAAGGGGTGAGACGGATTCAACTGGATAAAGGCTGCCCTCCTCAAAAAGTGGGTGAAGTTTGGGGTTCTGTACCCTGCCCACTTGTGGGTGACACATCAGAAGCAGGACGGGGGTTGTTTTGTTTGTGTAAGGGTGGAGGTAGGGGAGGGTTGCTGATATGGGTGTGGTTGGTGTGGTGCAGTTGGAAAGTGAGAGATGGCGGTGGGCATCTGAGGGCTGGCCTGGAGGAGTGCATGACACAGGCGGGGCCTGGCTGAAGAAGTGGTATGGCTGATCGGCAGGAGAGGGAGGCGGGGAGCCCCCTGACCAGGCTGGTCACATGGAATGTGAGAGGGTTGAATGGGCCGGTTAAATGGTCGTGTGTTCGCGCATCTGAGGAGTCGGAAGGCTAATGTGGTGTTTCTACAGGAGACACACCTGAATTTGGGGGATCAGACGAGCCTGCGGAAGGAATGGGTGGGGCAGGTGTTCCACTTGGGGCTGGGTATGAAGACGAGGGGAGTGGCGGTTTTGATCAATAAGAGTGTGGCGTTTGAGATGGGGAGCATTGTGGCCGATCCGGGGTTAGATATGTGGTGGCCAGTGGGAAACTGGAGAGGATGCCAGTGGTTCCTGCAAATGTTTGTGCCCTGAATTGGGATGAGATGGATTTTATGAGGTGAGTGTTGGGGAAGATTCCGGGCTTGGGCACTCACCAGTTGAAAATGGGGGCTGATTTTAATAGGGTCCTGGACCCGAGTCTGAACCGGTCGAGTCCGAAGTCGTCAAGGGTTTTGGCAGTGGCTAGGGAGTGGACGGGTTCTTGGAGCACATGTGGGGCAGGGGGTGGGTTGACCCATGGATGTTTGGGAGGCCAAGGTTGAAGGACTTTTTATACTTCTCCCATGTGCACTGGGTGTATTCCCAGATCGACTTTTTCGTGATGGACAAGGCAGTGCAGATGGGGGTAGCCAACTCGGAGTATTTCCGGATCATGGTGTCTGACTTTTGGCGCCACATTGGGTGGATCTGCGGGTTGTTCAGGAAAGGCCCAACGGCCGCGGTGGAGGTTAGATGTGGGGTTGTTGGCAGATGAGGGGGGTTGTGAGCGGGTGAGGGTTGCCATTCGGGCCTATGTGGAGGTGAATGATACAGGGGAGGTCACAGCCGCCACATTGTAGGATGCACTCAAGGCTGTAGTTTGGCAGGGAGTTTATTTTGATTCTGACACACAGGGGGAGGATGGAGCAGGAGGAGAGGGAAAGGCTGGTGGAGGAGGGGATGAGGCTTAGATGGGTTGGAGTTTCCCAAGGTTGAGGTGGGGCGGGTTCAGGGCCTGGAGGTCCTGATTGGTCTGAGGGAGGTGATGGAGGGCACAGGGGCAATGCAGGCAGGGAAGGCTCCAGCTCCGGATGGGTTCCCAGTGAGTTTTATAAAAAGTTTGAGATGGAGCTGGGGCCACTGCTGGTGAGGATGTTGAATGAGATGAGAAAGGGGGGGAACTCTGCCCCACTTTATCGCAGGCTTCTATCTCCCTGATTCTAAAGAATGATAAGGAGCTGGAGCAGAGTGGGTCGTACCGCCTGTAATCGTTATTGAATGTTGATGTCAAGGTTTTGGCAAAGGAGCTTGTATCGCGCGGATTAAGGACAATGGGCAGTGCGCCAGGGGGTGATTGGGGAGGATCAGGCGGGTTTTGTGAAAGGAAGGCAACTGTCGGTGAAGGTGCGGAGGTTACTTAATGTGATTATGATTATCTCGGAGGGGCAGGAGGTTGAGGTAGTGGTGGCGATGGACGCAGCGAAGGTGGAGTGGGCATATCTGTTTGAGGTGCTGGGGCAGTTTGGGTTCGGGCAGGGGTTCGTGGATTGGGTTTGGCTGCTGTATCAGGCGCTGGTGGCGTGTGTGCAGCCGAACCAAGTGAGTTTGGGTACTTTGGACTTCACCATGGGACGAGGCAGGGGTGCCCGCTCTCCCCGATGCTTTTCGCTTTGGTGATAGAGTTATTGCAAATGGCGCTTAGGGCGTCCAAAGACAGGAGAGATTGGATGTGAGGTTACATGGTTGGTGACAAATGGGGATTGGGCAAAATCACAGGGTTGGAGGAATGTGAGAGTTGCCCAAGGGGAATGGTTTTAGATAACTGCAGGTTTGGGATTTTGTGAGGAGAGAGGTGCTGTCCTTCCCGGGGATGCTGCCTCCAGCGCTGCAGGACAAACACTTGTCGGAGGACAAAATAGAGGAGGGGAAGGAGTTGGATATTTATAAAGAATTGATGGAGTGGGAGGACGCCCTGGTGAAGGATGTTAAGCGCAAATGGGAGGAGGAGCTGGGAGGGGAGGTGGGGGCCGGACATGGGCTGAGGCCTTGCGGAGGGTGAATGCATCCTCATCATGTGCAAGGTTAAGACTCATACATTTTAAAGTGGTGCATAGGGCGCACATGATGGTGGCGAGAATAAGCAGGTTCTTTGACAGGGTGGAAGTTAGGTGTGGGCAGTGCAAGGGAGTGCCAGCGAATCATTCCACATGTTTTGGCACGTCCAAGACTGCGAGGGTTCTGGCAGGGATTCTCGGATGTTATGTCCTAGGTTCTGGGCGTGGGGGTGGCTCAGAGTCTGGAGGTGGCGATACTTGGTCGGTCGAATGACCCGGGAGTCCAAGAAGGGGGAAGAGAGGCCAATGTGTTGGCCTTTGACTCCCGGAAAGTTTGGGGGTGTAATGGGGGTTAAAATGGGGTTGGCAAGATGTGACAAGGGGCAGGGGTCGGGGACTGGAGGGTTGTGGTTGTTTATTGGGTTGATGAGTTGTTCATCCGATATTCTGTATATTTTTGTTAAAAATGTTTAAATAAAAAAAAATTTTTTCAAAGAAAAGTGTCAAATTTAGTTTCAGAATGCAACTGTGACATGCCTTAGAGCTTTGACAACATTAAAAGCACAATACAAATACAAATTGTTTGCATTGTTAGAGGGTAAATTGCGTAGGATTAGAACTGCACAGAAACAGTACATATGCTCCATCAAGCTTGTGTACTCCACGGGCTATTGACAGGAATCCTGCTCCACTCACCCTAACCCTATCTTTCTACCAAAAAACCTTACGGATTTTGCCAAAACCACACTGTGGTGCAGAATTCCCTCTTGTGCAAAGAATGTTTTTCTTACATTCCCTTCAATTCTTTTGCAATAGAATTACAGCACAGAGGGAGATTATTCAGTCTAACATCCCTGTGCTGGCCCTTTGAAAGAATTATCCAGATAATCCTATCCCCTTGCCCTTCGCCAAAGACCTTCATTTTGTTTTCGTTTTTGAATATTTAACTGGTTTATTCTTAAAAATTACAAATGAAACTGCATCCACCACCTTTTCAGGTAGTGCAGTCCATGTCACAACTCACCACATGAATTTTATTTTATTTCTCCTCATGTAGCTTCTTGGCCTTTTGCCAATTATTTTAAATCCACAACCTCTGGTTACCAACACCAGCTCCCCACAACTGGAAACAATTTCTCCTTATAGCTACCCTATAAAAAAAAAAGATTTTGAAGACCTCTATCAAATCTCTCCTTAACCTTCTCTGCTCTAAGGCAATAATCTTTAATATGCTCTTTGTTACTTTAGGTTTGGGTTGCAGTGATTCTAACATTGACTATTTTTCCCAGGGTAGAGGGGTTAATTACTAGGGGGCATAGGTTTAAGGTGCGAGGGGCAAGGTTTAGAGGAGATGTACGAGTCAAGTTTTTTTTACACAGAGGGTAGTGGGTGCCTGGAACTCGCTGCCAGAGGAGGTGGTGGAAGCAGGGACGATAGTGACATTTAAGGGGCATCTTGACAAATACATGAATAGGATGGGAATAGAGGGATACGGACCCAGGAAGTGTAGAAGATTTTAGTTTAAACGGGCAGCATGGTTGGCACAGGCTTGGAGGGCCTGGATTACATATGCCATGTACTTTTCTTTGTTCTTTCATATGTTATGTTTGAATGATAACATTCCTACTGGTAGACATAATTAGTGACACAACGAGATTACACCACGAGTAGCCAAACTTTTTGATGCACTTAATTCTATGTATTTGCTGTACTGTGGGCCAGAATCAGAATCCTATTCACTTGTAGAATAGGTTGGATTCTCTGCCCCACCCCCCAACGCCGAAAACGCATTCGACGACAGGGTGGAGAATCCATTGTGACGCCGAAATCGGGAGCGGTGCCGGTTTTCGGATTCTCCAACCCCTGAAAAGCGGCATACACTAGGAGTATGCCACGCCACATATCCATGGCCTCAGGCTATTGCCGTCCTCGACCGTCCTAGTTCCCGATGCTGTGGATTACATGTGCTCACACCGTTCAGAAACCTCACATGGCGGCTGCGGACTCAGTCTGGCGCCGCTACAGTCGGGTGAGGGCCGATCCGCGGGCAGAGTGGGGCTTCATTCGGGGCTGGAGGCACTGTGAGCGGGCGGTCCGGGGCGTGCAAGCGGCCGAAGGGGGGGCTCTATTTTTGCAGTCTGGGTCCTCGGGCTGAGTTCGCCACGAAGCATGGCGCAGCTGCTGCAGGCCTGCTCCATACGCATGCCCGGTCACAGAACCGGAAAATGCTGCGGGCCGCTTTGCTGCCTCTCTGCTAGCCCCCAGCAAATCGGGGAATCGGTGGCCGTTTTACGCCAGTTTTCCTAGCGTAAAACACCACCGTTTTCACCCCAGCGTGGGGACTTAGTCTCCCAAGCATAGAATCCAGCCCCTCATGTTAACCACACTGATGGATTTGGCGTTCTAGTTCAGCAATAATGTACCAATGAGGCAATAGTTCCAAGACCCTCTCGGCCCAAGAAAATCAGAACAGGGCAAACCAGTGACTACAATATTCCCATAGTTTTGAACTTTCTGGGCTTTGTGAGCGAGATGGCCAGGGTTGAAGGCCCATTGGTCATATTTTGGACACACTCTGGTTGTCCAACAACTTCATACTTCCATCCATACAAATTTAGCACAGCAGCTCAAAAAAAATTTGAATGAGTTCAAAACAACCTTTAAAAGAATTAATCCTGCTCCGTGGAATCTACAACACAAGTATGTTTTTTGATTTTGAAAATCTTCAGACAGAATTGCTTCCACAATATTTTTAAATGTCTCACCAATTTGGATGGAGAAAGATATTCTTCAATAAGGAACTCAGTCTCATCTTTGATAACCGGATTGGGATTTAGCAAACCTGGCTGCCCAAAGTCCAGGACCCTAACTGTTGCAGTGCCTGCGCGGGTAACAAAGGCTGGGCGTTGATGAAGTTCCATTGATACCCTGAAAATAAAGAACAGTGATGAGTAGACTGTGACTTCAAAAAAAGACTAAAAAATTCAGAATGGTAACAATTATAATTTAATTTCTCAATACCAAGTCTTACAACACCAGGTTAAAGTCCAACAGGTTTGTTTCGATGTCACTAGCTTTCGGAGCGCTGCTCCTTCCTCAGGTGAATGAAGAGGTCTGTTCCAGAAACACATATATAGACAAATTTAAAGATGCCAAACAATGCTTGGAATGCGAGCATTAGCAGGGGATTAAATCTTTACAGATCCAGAGATGGGGTAACCCCAGGTTAAAGAGGTGTGAATTGTACCAAGCCAGGACAGTTGGTAGGATTTCGCAGGCCAGATGGTGGGGGATGAATGTAATGCGACATGAATCCCAGGTCCCGGTTGAGGCCGCACTCATGTGTGCGGAACTTGGCTATAAGTTTCTGCTCGGCGATTCTGCGTTGTCGCGGGTCCTGAAGGCCGCCTTGGAGAACGCTTACCCGGAGATCAGAGGCTGAATGCCCTTGACTGCTGAAGTGTTCCCCGACTGGAAGGGAACACTCCTGCCTGGTGATTGTTGCGCGATGTCCGTTCATTCGTTGTCGCAGCGTCTGCATGGTCTCGCCAATGTACCACGCTTCGGGACATCCTTTCCTGCAGCGTATGAGGTAGACAACGTTGGCCGAGTCGCACGAGTATGTACCGCATACCTGGTGGGTGGTGTTCTCACGTGTAATGGTGGTATCCATGTCGATGATCTGGCACGGACTGCTGCAAAGAAGTATACCGACAAATGAACAACCAAGAACACTACAGACAGTTACCCGCAGATCCGACCAAGGAACACATCCGCCAACTTAACAGACTGATCAAGGCCTTGGATCCAGATCTTCAGAGCACCCTACGTGCTCTCATCCCACGTACTCCCCGCATTGGAGATCTCTACTGCCTCCCGAAAATACATAAGGCCAACACACCAGGCCGCCCTATCGTTTCAGGCAATGGGACCCTGTGTGAGAACCTCTCTGGCTACATCGAGGGCATCTTGAAACCCATCGTACAAGGTACACCCAGCTTCTGTCGCGACACGACGGACTTCCTACAGAAACTCAGCACCCATGGACCAGTTGAACCAGGAACATTCCTCGTCACAATGGACGTCTCGGCACTCTACACCAGCATCCCCCATGACGACGGCATTGCTGCAACAGCCTCAGTACTCAACACCGACAACTGCCAATCTCCAGACGCAATTCTGCAACTCATCCGTTTCATTCTGGATCACAACGTCTTCACCTTCGACAACAAGTTCTTCATCCAGACGCACGGAACAGCCATGGGGACCAAATTCGCACCCCAATACGCCAACATCTTCATGCACAAGTTTGAACAGGACCTACTCACCGCACAGGACCTTCAACCGATGTTATACACCAGATACATCGATGACATTTTTTTCCTTTGGACCCACGGCGAAGAATCACTGAAACGACTACACGGTGACATTAATAAGTTCCATCCAACCATCAGACTCACCATGGGCTACTCTCCAAAATCAGTTGCATTCTTGGACACACTGGTCTCCATCAAGGACGGTCACCTCAGCACTTCGCTTTACCGCAAACCTACAGATAACCTCATGATGCTCCACTTCTCCAGCTTCCACCCTAAACACATTAAAGAAGCCATCCCCTATGGACAAGCGCTCCGTATACACAGGATCTGCTCAGACGAGGAGGAGCGTAACAGACATCTACAGACGTTGAAAGATGCCCTCGTACGAACGGGATATGGCACTCGACTCATCGATCGACAGTTCCAACGCGCCACACCGAAAAACCGGACCGACCTCCTCAGAAGACAAACATGGGACACAACCGACAGAATACCCTTTGTCGTCCAGTACTTCCCCGGAGCGGAGAAACTACGTCATCTTCTTCACAGCCTTCAACACGTCATTGATGACGATGAACATCTTGCCAAGGTCATCCCCACACCCCCACTACTTGCCTTCAAACAGCCGCGCAACCTCAAACGAACCATTGTTTGCAGCAAACTACCCAGTCTTCAGAACAGCGACCACGACACCACACAACCCGGTCATGGCAATCTCTGCAAGACGTGCCAGATCATCTACATGGATACCACCATTACACGTGAGAACACCCCCCACCAGGTACGCGGTACATACTCGTGCGACTCGGCCAACGTTGTCTACCTCATACGCTGCAGGAAAGGATGTCCCGAAGCGTGGTACATTGGCGAGACCATGCAGACGCTGCGACAACGAATGAACGGACATCGCGCAACAATCACCAGGCAGGAATGTTCCCTTCCAGTCGGGGAACACTTCAGCAGTCAAGGGCATTCAGCCTCTGATCTCCGGGTAAGCGTTCTCCAAGGCGGCCTTCAGGACCCGCGACAACGCAGAATCGCCGAGCAGAAACTTATAGCCAAGTTCCGCACACATGAGTGCGGCCTCAACCGGGACCTGGGATTCATGTCACATTACATTCATCCCCCACCATCTGGCCTGCGAAATCCTACCAACTGTCCTGGCTTGGTACAATTCACACCTCTTTAACTCTGGATCTGTAAAGATTTAATCACCTGCTAATGCTCGCATTCCAAGCATTGTTTGGCATCTTTGAATTTGTCTATATATGTGTTTCTGGAACATACCTCTTCATTCACCTGAGGAAGGAGCAGCGCTCCGAAAGCTAGTGACATCGAAACAAACCTGTTGGACTTTAACCTGGTGTTGTAAGACTTCGTACTGTGCTCACCCCAGTCCAACGCCGGCATCTCCACATCATAATTTCTCAATGTACAGTCTATAAAAATAAGACAAAACCAACTAGGACCATGGTGTTGCACACAGTTGTATAAGGATGGGAATGTTGTATCATGTCTTATGTTATGGGCGAGGCGTTTTCAGAACCCCAAAATGTATCGTGGAGTTCAACCTACCTCACCCTTTAATGTATTTGTTGCTTTTCCTAGCACACAGCTTTTTCCCTAGATGTGGGATTACAATTATGGACACGTGGGTTTTTAAACACAAAACACTGTTTTTTCCATGAACTCAACTTCACATCTTAAATAAACATTGGATCTCTTAACACCCCTTATTTCACAGATAACTCAGAAAATATTGCAACAGTAAATAATTCCTTAAAATGTTCCTTCAAACTTCCAAGAGACTTAACACCTTTAAACAAAATCACATCAGGTTAAAGGCTTCACTATTATAAGTTTAAATCACCCAAATGATCCAAATGATGGTCTTTTATGGCAGAGATCCAGCTCACTGCAAACACAGACACACACAAGTTATTTTCAAACTGCAACTGCAGCTCTCTGGAAACACACAGACACACAAAAGCTGCTTTTTCAAACTGTAAAACTAAACTGCAAAATGGCTGATCTGACCTCAGCTCCACCCACTCCCTGACATCACTGTTTTCTTAAAGGTACATTGCTTAAACATCCATGTCTTAAAGGTACTCTCACATGACACCTCCCGCCAAGAAAAAAAAATAGCCCATCAACTTCAAGATGGTTTCATTTTTCACTTTTGCACCACACACTAAGAAATAACACTGTAAAAAAACTTTTACGTTTCACAAACAAAAACACACGCAAACAAGCATAATAATATAGTCCATTTTTCTTTGATCTTCTTCCTCCAATCGAAATCCTTCTCGATTGACAGTCTCTTTGAACAAAGTCTCTGCACGATCCATCCATTCCTCTACTTCTCGGCATTTCTCTTTAGAATCAGGTACTTTAGTTCAATCTGACCACAGAGCCCCTTGCAATTCTCCAATACAGGAGCATTGGTTACCACAACTTTCAGGCAGTCAAATGCCTGTTGAAAGTCCGCTGTCCATTGAAATGTTTTAGGTTTCTTTAGCAAGTCCATCAGTGGAGTAATCGCGCCACAAAACTTTTGCACAAAGGTTTGATCAAATTCATTCATGTTAAGAAATCGCATTGCCTCCCTTCGTCTTGAGGGTATCAGAAACTCAAGGAAAGTGATTTGGGCTTCTCCAAATTCACTTTTGGCTAGGTTCATCACCAAACCCGCCACCTGAATTCGATCGAAGAACTCCATACGATGTTTTAAATGTTCTTTCCACGTCTGGAAGTTGGAAATAAAAGCAGATTGTCCCACTTTCTCAAGGCAATCCTTCAAACGTGGGATAGGATAAGAGTCCATTCTTGTAACTGCATTCACCTTTCGATATGCCACACACAACCGTTGGGTACCGTCTGGTTTAGGTACCATCACTATGGGTGAGCTCCATTGGCTGCAACCCACTTCAATTATGCCATTCTTCAGCATATTCTTAATCTCTCTGTTAACCTGTGCCAATTTTAAAGGATTAAGTCTATATGGATGTTGTTTGATAGGAACAGCATTTCCCACATCTACATCATGTATAGCCATTTTAGTACTTCCCAATTTATCTCCACAAACTTGCTCACGTGATATCAATAACTCTTTCAGGCCAGTTTGTTTTTCCTCTGGAAGGTAACTTAACAATTCAACCCAATTTTTAAGAACATCCTCATTTTCCAATTTAATTTGAGGTATGTCAAATTCACAGTCATCTGGATTTGGTTCGTCACTTTGAGTTAGAATCATTAAAACCTCCTTTTTCTCTCCTTCCCTTTCAAAGTACCTTTTAAGAATATTCACATGACACACTCGGTGAATCTTCCTTCTATCTGGTGTTTTACCACATAATTCACCTCACTTAGTTTCCTTTCAATCTGATACGGGCCACAAAACCTAGCTTTTGAAGGCTCACCTACCACTGGTAACAACACTAAAACGTTATCCCCACTGGCAAAACTACGAACTTTGGATTTCTTGTCCGCTACCCGTTTCATCACATTTTGTGCAACTTTCAAATGTTGTCCAGCCAATTCACCTGCTCAAATTAATCGTTCCCTCATATTTGACACATAATCCAATAGTGTAATTCCCGATTTCTCACCCACCAATTTTTCCTTAATCAATTTAAGTGGTCCTCTTAGCTCATGACCAAAAATTAGTTCAAAAGGACTAAATTTGGTAGACTCATTAGGTGCAACCCTAATTGCAAACAATAAGAATGGGATTCCTTTATCCCAATCCTCTGGATAATCTTGACAATATGCCCTCAACATTGTCTTTAATGTCTGATGCCACCTTTCTAATGCTCCCTGCGATTCTGGATGATACGCAGTTGATTTAAATTGTTTTATTCCTAAGCTCTCCATAACTTCTTTGAATAACTTTGAAGTAAAATGTGTTCCTTTTACCGATTGAATTTCTGTGGGTAGTCCATATCTAGTAAAGAATTTAAGTAACTCCTCCACAATCCTTTCAGCTGTAATATTGCGTATTGGAATGGCCTCTGGAAACCTAGTAGACACATCCATTAGTCAAAAGATATTGATTCCCACTTTTTGTTTTAGGAAGCGGTCCTACACAATCGATTAGGACCCTTGTAAAAGGTTCCTCAAATGCTAGAATGGGTATTAAGGGCGCTGGTTTTATCACTGCTTGAGGTTTCCCTATCACTTGACATGTGTGACATGATTGACAAGATTTAACTACATCGTTATGTAGTCCAGGCCAATAAAAAAAATTCTGGATTTTAGCTTGAGTTTTCCTTATTCCCAAATGACCTCCCACTGGTACCTCATGTGCAACTCGCAACACCTCCTTTCTATACCCTACCGGCAATGCTACTTGATGAACTTCTGCCCACTTTTCATCCGCCTGCATATGTACAGGTCTCCATTTTCTCATCAAGACATAATTTTTCTGGGAATAACACTCTGGTATACTCTCAAATTCCTCTTCCGTATATGCTTTCTGATATATCCGTTTTATTTCTATATCTTTCTGTTATAACTCCGCCAATTCTCCCGAACTAAAAATATCCGCCTCATCCTCCACCTGTTTTTGTTCTTTTTCAACCATCTGATCAAAAATAGTTTCTGATAATTGCACTTCAACTTCATCTTCACTCTTTGATTTCTCCTCGTCTTAACCTGTGACTTTGCGACCTTCATGCTGCACAATCCGGAAAAATCCCAGGATATTAGTCCTTCAACACTTCAGTTGACTGATTTTCCAATGGCTTATCCACCACAGTCGGCATCACTCCCACCTGCGATCCAGCTATATCATTACCCAAGATAAACTGTATTCCTGAACAAGATAGTTTATCTATTTACTCCTACTACCACTTCATCACTCTTCACTGGACTTTCCAACCTTACCTTGTATAATGGAACGCTACTCCCCTCACCCTGAATTCCACATATCACCACCTTTTCTGGCAACATTCTTCCCAAACCACATAATTCCTCATCTTTTACCATTAAAGATTGACTAGCCCCTGTATCTCTTAAAATTGTGACTTACTTACCTGATCCTCCTGATACACATGAGTAAACTTTACCCACACAAGTAAATTATTTAAATGCATCTGGCACCTTCTTAACAATTACTTCTTGAACAGGCTGTACAATTGTTTGCACCTCCTTCCCTTCCCTTGGGCTTTCCTTTACCACTCTAACAAACCCCACTGTCTTATCCTGCTTTACCACATCAGCCTCCCCAGTGCTTTTCTTCAACCACCAACACTGTGACTTTACATGGCCTAGTTTATTACAGTGAAAACATTTGAAACTTTTCATTTCTTTTCCACCCTCCTGGATTTCCTTTTTAATCTGAGGTACACTCTCTTTATTGTCTCCCATCAGATCACCTTTATCTTTACCACTTGAGTATTTCTCATGTCCCCAGTTTCTATCCCTCACCGGCTGAAACTGATGTCGGAAACCAATCTTTGATTTACAAACTAATTCATAATCATCTGCCATTTCCGCTGCTTATCTTGCAGTTTTAACCCTCTGTTCTTCCACACGAGTTCTCACTACATCAGGAATTGAATTTTTAAACTCCTCCAAAAGTATAATTTCTCTGAGAGCTTCATACGTTTGGTCTATTTTCAAAGCCCTTATCCACCTATCAAAATTACTCTGTTTGAGCCTTTCAAACTCCATGTATGTTTGACCAAATTCTTTCCTTAAATTTCTAAACCTTTGTCTGTAAGCTTTGTTTGAATCAGTAACACCCACATGTACTGTGGCCATTTCATTTGTTTGTAAAAAAGCTATAAAGAAGAGTAAGATAGATTATGAGAGTAAACTTGCTCAGAATATAAGAACAGATAGTATAAGTTTCTACAAATATATAAAACAAAAAAGAGTGGCTAAGGTAAATATTGGTCCTTTAGAGGATGAGAAGGGAGATTTAATAATGGGAGATGAGGAAATGGCTGAGGAACTGGACAGGTATTTTGGGTCGGTCTTCACAGTGGAAGACACAAATAACATGCCAGTGACTGATGGAAATGAGGCTATGACAGGTGAGGACCTTGAGAGGATTGTTATCACTAAGGAGGTAGTGATGGGCAAGCTAATTGGGTTAAAGGTAGACAAGTCTCCTGGCCCTGATGGCATGCATCCCAGGGTGCTAAAAGAGATGGGATGGGAAATTGCAAATGCACTAGTGATAATTTACCAAAATTCACTAGACTCTGGGGTGGTCCCGGCGGATTGGAAATTAGCAAACGTGACACCACTGTTTAAAAAAGGAGGTAGGCAGAAAGCGGGTAATTATCGGCCAGTGAGCTTAACTTCGGTAGTGGGGAAGATGCTGGAATCTATCATCAAGGAAGAAATAGCGAGACATCTGGATGGAAATTGTCCCATTGGGCAGACGCAGCATGGGTTCATAAAGGGCAAGTCGTGCCTAACTAATTTAGTGGAATATTTTGAGGACATTATCAGTGTGGTAGATAACGGGGAGCAAATGGATGTGGTATATCTGGATTTCCAGAAAGCCTTTGACAAACTGCCACACAAAAGGTTGCTGCATAAGATAAAGATGCATGGCATTAAGGGGAAAGTAGTAGCATGGATAGAGGATTGGTTAATTAATAGAAAGCAAGAGTGGGGATTAATGGGTGTTTCTCTGGTTGGCAATCATTAGCTAGTGCTGTTCCTCAGGGATCAGTGTTGGGCCCACAATTGTTCACAAATTACAGAGATGATTTGGAGTTGGGGACCAAGGGCAATGTGTCCAGGTTTGCAGACGACACTAAGATGAGTGGTAAAGCAAAAAGTGCAGAGGATACTGGAAGTCTACAGAGGGATTTGGATAGGCTAAGTGAATGGGCTAGGGTCTGGCAGATGGAATACAATGTTGACAAATGTGAGGTTATCCATTTTGGTAGGAATAACAGCAAAAGAGATTATTATTTAAATGATAAAATATTAAAACATGCTGCTGTGCAGAGAGACCTGGGTGTGCTAGTGCATGAGTCGCAAAAAGTTGGTTTACAGGTGATTAAGAAGGCAAATGGAATGTTGTCCTTCATTGCTAGAGGGATGGAGTTTAAGACTAGGGAGGTTATGCTGCAATTGTATCAGGTGTTAATGAGGCCACACCTGGAGTAGTGTGTTCAGTTTTGGTCTCCTTACCTGAGAAAGGACGTACTGGCACTGGAGGGTGTGGCAGAGGAGATTCACTCGGTTAATCCCAGAGCTGAAGGGGTTGGATTACAAGGAGAGGTTGAGTAGACTGGGACTGTACTCGTTGGAATTTAGAAGGATGAGGGGTGATCTTACAGAAACATATAAAATTATGAAGGGAATAGATAGGATAGATGCGGGCAGGTTGTTTCCACTGGCGGGTGAAAGCAGAACTAGGGGGCATAGCCTCAAAATAAGGGGAAGTAGATTTAGGACTGAGTTTAGGAGGAACTTTTTCACCCAAAGGGTTGTGAATCTATGGAATTCCTTGCCCAGTGAAGCAGTAGAGGCTCCTTCATTAAATGTTTTTAAGATCAAGATAGATCGTTTTTTGAAGAATAAAGGGATTAAGGGTTATGGTGTTCGGGCCGGAAAGTGGAGCCGAGTCCACAAAAGATCAGCCATGATCTCATTGAATGGCGGAGTAGGCTCGAGGGGCCAGATGGCCTACTCCTGCTCCTAGTTCTTATGTTTTTATGACTGATGCTCTTCAACTGTATGAAAGACGTGGTAGTGGTTGCAAGTTCAGGATCTGCACAGTTTTTACCACTTCCCAAAATGGGAGCACATTTATTGGGCAATCTGGACATTGATCCAGCAGGTCTGAACACCCACCGTAATTGTGTCCACAAAAAATATTGAGGGAGATTGTCCTCTGCAAGTATGCTCTCTCAGGCCTTAACCCCAGTGCTCGAATCTGCCTTGGACACTCACTGATTACAATCAAAGGAAACATTAGATGCTCAGTATTGGAAACATGCCCATGGTGAGAGAAAGCCAAGCTCTTCCAAGTCCGTAAAAACGCCAAGTGTGTTATGCAGCAGGGGTCCTGGAGCAATAATGCTGTTGAAATTGAAATTGGCATTTTGAGACATTCTAGAATCAGTGTTATGTAGTTTTTTTTGACAGAGATCAAATCCATTATTTTTTGAGCAAAGATTTGATTTTCAATTTAAAAATAAATAAATTTAGAGTACCCAATTAAGTTTTCCAATTAAGGGACAATTTAGCATGGCCAATCCACCTACCCTGCACATCTTTGGGTTGTGGGAGTGAGACCCACGCAGACACGGGGAGAATATGCAAACTCCACACGGTTAGTGACCCAGGGTCAGGATTGAACCCGGGTCCTCCGTGACATAAGGCAGCAGTGCTAACCACTTGATTTTCAATCTAATAGTTTTTATTGTGCGGGCCCTTTTAAGTGTGATTTTGATGCATCATCAGCAAGGTATTTGCTGAGGATCCAAGCAAGAGTCAGGCAGAGCTTCTCTAGTAAGCCTCTGAAATAGTGCACAACAAGGAAGTACCTTAGTAACAAGTGGTAGACATGCATGCAGACACAGCTATTTCAATAACATGCGGCTGAAAATCTGTTATTGCGATATCACTGCATTTTTAGTGTGGAGAAATAGGGAAAACAAGTGTGGGCGTCAAGAATGCTGCTGTGGGAATTGGGAGGGTGAGGTTTCTCTTTATTCAAGGTGGAAGAAAGCAGTTGTAAGATTGCTGTGGAGTGGAGTTGTACACCATTCTGTGGTAAACAGGAGGGGCCAAAAAAAGTACTTAGCAACGACAAGGGTGCATGTAGTTGGTCGTCTTCTTCCAAATCCAAATAAACCATCTCGTCAAATTTATGGGTGACACTTGCAAGGCATCATTTTCCATCCCTAGGTGTACTGAAAGTATTAAGAATCAATCACATTAGCAAAGGCAGAAAGGGCTGCAGGTGCCCTTCCCCAAACAGCTTTAGTGAACCTGTTCAAACAGCTTCAGAGGACCCGTTAGATTTTTGGGTCATGTGACAATGAACTATGTAAATGTTAGCTTTTTTTCCCCTTACAACCCACCAACAATGTTTCAAAAGGACAAGGACAAAAAGCAAACTTACTTTTGGTGGCAAGACAGGGGGATAGCAAATGGCAACCATAGACCTGAAAGTCTCCAAATTTGCCTCTTCACTGATAAAGGGATTGCAAACGTCACAAGTCAGGTCAGTGCCTGCAAACAGAAATTTCGTATTACAGATAATTCAAAAGAAAATATGGTGTTTCATGGATTTTATAATGAACTTATTATTGAGCTGTTTCATTAGGAATTGCTTTTATTTCAACTAATAAAAATGTCACAAAAACAGAAAATGCTGGCCAATCTCACATCTGACAACATCTGCGGAGAGAGGATGGAGCTAACATTTTAAGTCTGAATGACTTTGCCAAAGCCAGTCAGTTCCTACTGCCGCAAAATGCCCTCCTGTAAAGCAATGTAGAGTCCAACACTATGACCAGATGTGTTTTCAATGGTTATAAGTATAAAACAGTTCCACTTTTCCAAAAGGTTAATTTTCAAGTTGGACACCCTTTGTCAGAACTGATGCAGGGCACTAGGAGAACATAGACAAGGAGAAAGACTTGCATTCCTACATTCTAAAAAGTGCTTTGCAGTCAATGAAGTACTTGTGAAGTGGTATAACCTAGTAAACAAAGTAGGAAATTTAAACACAGTGTTATGTCCCCAGCTGTTGATATAACTGGACGGGAATATTCCAGAATGGAACCCGAGCTCAAACACCATCAGCGGAATTCTCCGTTGACCTGGCATAGTTGTGTTAATAAGGGAATCTTTCTGCCTTAGAAATGTAGAACAAGCTTCTACTGTACTGTTGGTGCCATACTGACCAACAGAACAAAACCAATACGACTTATGTTCAGATGCTCTTTTTAAAATGGGAAACTGATGTCGTTCCAGATTCCATCTGAATATTGTGTCCAAGAATCAGGAATGTGGTTTTGCATTCTATGCAGCTTGAAATAAGGAAAATCATATACTAGTACCTTACCCAACACATCCTTAGAATGTACCAAACAAAGAATCACAAATCACAGAGCAGCTGGACCAATAGTCAATTAAACAAAAATCACTGGCAGCAGATAATAAAGTAATGTAATGACTGCAAGGAACACATACACATGCATGCGCACAGTGAGACAGGCTTTTAACAACCTTGCAGAAAACAATTCTTGCAGACAGGAACACATTTCATTGGCTATAAATATAGATCAAGTAAATTTCCTCCCAAGAACTCTATCATTCTCCTTTAAATAATCTTCTCATAACCCACCTTTTCATCCCAACTCAGTAATTTGTTACTCCTCTATAAATATGTGTACATTAAAAGGTGCTACAGCAGTGCTACCCAATGGAAATTGTTGACCAGCCAACAGATGCACCAAGAAAACAAGGTTTTTAGCCACATGCAATAACTTTATTGAAAAACACCTCATGTAAATATCTACTATTTAATAAAGCTCTCAACAATCAATAAATAATTGCACATTCTGGTCTTCGAATCATCAACATACACACACAACAATAAGTTAAAGTGCACAACATGTAAAGAGGACTACTGAGATCACATCCCCAACAACAGCATAATTTATCTTTCACTGACTAATTAGAAATTCAGTTAGCAATATGTGGCCGTGGGCAATATATTGGACACACTGTGCTATACAAATGCGGGATGTAATTGTTCTACACTAGCAATGGATAGCATTAAGTTATTATTGTGCTCTGTGGTCATCACCATTACTAAATTGAGGACTGTTTGCCAAGCTCCTAAGAAATTTCCCTTAATCTGACTTTCAGCAATGTATTTAAATTGACAATCCACATCACTGACTTCACAACCAGATTCACCATTTCCTGAAAGTCCTTCGTAATTTTAAAATTCTTAAATCTTCTCAGTTTCAGTAAATGACAACAGCTACTTGCATTTACATATTGCCTTTAATGTAGTAAAGCATCCCAAGGCACTTCACAGCACATTACAAAAGAAGCAAATATCAAGAAAATGAACTAAAAGTTTGGTAAAACTGTGTGTTACAGGTCACTCGGGAAGGCAGCATGCACTTTTACATGCACCTTGTAATCTGGAGCTTTGAATAGCAATAGTTGAGGCTCCAACTTTGTTTCCATCACGTAGCTGACTAATAATCTTGCCCGCTCTTATCGCTTGCTTTTGGCCTGAATTGGATGATAATCAACTTGTTTGGCCCTATTATCTTTTAATACATATTTGTATCAAGTGTTTTATAATTTTTGTTTAAAACACCGCAATTTTTTCAAAGCACAACTGGTATTGTACAGAACAAACATTTCTGCAGATTTTGAAACAGGGAAAGATGTATTAAATTCAGATCAATTGTTCTTAAGAACCAATGCTCTATTTACAGACCAGATCAATCAGAAAATTAAGGGGGGGGGGGGGAAACAGGATATGGCCAAATAATCATGGGAGGATAACATATCAATTTTATGTATAGCGAGATCAATTTTATGTATAGCGAGATCACGACTTGCAATATGGCTCATGGGAAACAAAACGGAGCCGAGAATTTTGAGATGGAGGTCCCGCACTTTACGGAATGTATCAGACTTAGAATGATCGCAGATATCAAGAATTCCATAAGGGGGGCAGCACGGTGGGTAGCACTGCAGTCTTACAGCGTTGAGGCCCCAGGTTCGATCCCGGCTCTGGGTCACCGTCCGTGTGGAGTTTCCACATCTCCCCATGTTTGCGTGGGTTTCGCCCCCACAACCCAAAGATACGCAGGGTAGATGGATTGGCCACACCAAATTGCCCCTTAATTGGAAAAATGAATTGGGTACTCATAATTTTTTTAATTTTTAAAAAACAATTCCATAGGGAAACATTCCATGACTAATTTATGCCAATTTTTATTTGAAGGGTCCTCATTACTATTCCAGGAGCAGAGGATATTCTCATATCTGGAAGACCTAGAATTAAGAACAAAGGATCAAACTCTAAGGTCCTGTCAAATATCCTCTCCAGCACCTTGACGACACCAGACCAATTGGATCAAATCTTGACACAGATCCACATACACATATAATCTTCCTTGACTACCAGGCACTTTAGGCACATCGGAGATACAGCAGGATCAAATCTGTGTCTCAAAGTAGGTGTGATAAATGGTGCACTATCATGAATTGAGTTTCCATTCTATTGCATACCAAAATGTTATTGGCATGATCACATTTACTACCATATGTCTCTTCATCAATCTTAGTTGTCAAGTCTCTTTCTTAAGATTGCAAAGTACCCATTGTACTAACACAGAATCTAGAGCACAAGGTATCATAAAACTTGCTATTAACTGTTTCAGCTCTGCAGAAGTCAGGATTTTTTTCCACCAGGGAAATAGAAGAGTCAAGACGCAGAGTTGTCTTGTTGAGGATAAAGTCTCCAAGTTGCAGTAGCATAGTAGTATTGTCATCGGAGTAGTAATGCAGAGACCCAGGGTAATAGTCTGGGGACTTGGTTCGAATCTCACCACAGTAGATGGTGGAATTTGAATTCAATAAAAAACCTGGAATTATAAGTCTAATGATGACCATGAAACCATTGTCAATTGTCGTAAAAACTAATTTGGTTTACACGGTAGCACAGTGTTGTTTGTTGCTTCACAGCGCCAAGGATCCGTTTCAATTCCCGGCTTGGGTCACTGGCTGTGCGGAGTTTGCGTTTCCCCGTGTCTGCGTTTCCTTCGGGTGGTCGGGTTTCCTCCCACAAGTCCCTAAAGACGTGCTTCTTTGGTGAATTGGACATTCTGAATTCTCCATCAGTGTACCGAAACAGGCGCAGTAGTGTGGCGACCAGGGGATTTTTCACAGTAACTTCATTGCAGTGTTAATGTAAGCCTACTTGTGGCACTAATAAAGATTATTTTTATTTTAATGTCCATTAGGGAAGGAAATCTGTCATCTTTACCTGGTGTGGCCTACATGTGACTCCAGACCCACAGCAACATGGTTGACTCTTAAATGCCCTCCGGGGTGGGCATATTGCCCAGCCAGTGACACCCACATCCCACAAACCAATAAAGAAAGATACTTAAAAAAGGAGTGTCTTGGAATATCAAATAGCCACTCAAAGGATGACATGGCCTTCTTTGATCTCGCAAAGGCCTACGACTGTCAACCACGAGGGATTGTGGAACATCCTACTCAAATTCGGCTGCCCGCAGAAATTCGTTACCATTCTCCACCTGCTCCATGACGACATGCAAGCCATGATCCTCACCAACTGATCCACTACAGACCCAATACGTGTGCAAACTGGGGTCAAACAGTGTTGCATCATTACATCAACGCTCTTGTCCATTGTCCTTGCAACAACACTCCACCCCATCAAGCTGAAGCTCCCTGGTGGAGTGGAGCTAACAAGCAAGAAACTGTTCAATCTCCGATGCGTCCAGGTGAGAACCAAGAGCACCCCAACCTCTGTCATTGAGCTGCAATACACAGACTACGCCTGCGTGTGAGCACATTCAGAGATCGAGCTACAAACCATTGCCAACGCATTCACTAAAGCATGTGAGAGAATGGGCCTCAGACTAAACATCCAGAAAACAAAGATCCTCTACCAACCCGCTCCTGCCACACAAAACTGCCCTCCGACCATCAAGATCCGCAGTGAGCCCCTGGGCAATTTGGATTATTTCCTTTACCTCAGGAGCCTCCTCTTGGCTCGAGCAGACATTGATGATGAAATCCAGCAACAACTCAAATGCGCCGGATGCTCAAGGAACAGAGTATTTGAAGACTCAGACCTCAAGTCCACCACCAAGCTCATGGTCTAAAGAGCAGCCCTCCTGTATGCATCAGAATCATGCACAATGTACAGCAGACACCTCAAATCCCTAGAGAGGTATCACCAATATTGCTCCGCAAAATCCCGTATATCCACCTACAGGGTGCCAGCATGAGCGTCCTCTCCCAGGCCAATATCCCCAGTATCGAGGCACTGGTCACACTCAACCAGCTGCCACATTGTGGGCCGGCCACATTGCTCACATGCCCGACACAAGGCTCCTGAAACATGTACTCTACTCCAAGTTCCGCAATGGCAAGTGATCACTAGGAGGGCAGTGACGAGGTTACAAGGGCACTCTGAAAGCCTCCCTGAATAAATGGAACCAGCCCCATTGACACATAGGAATCGCTTGCTTTCGAACTGACAAACTGGAGAAGCATCCACACAGGCGCCAATCGCCTCGAGCCTTGTTGGGTGGAGCACGCAGAAGCCAAGCTTAAACAGTGGAAAGAGCGTGCAGAATCCAGAGCGGCCCACCCACCTCATCAAACGTCACCTGCCAAATCTGGGGCAGAGTCTGGGGATCCAGGATTGGACTATTCATCCACCGCATAACCCTCCTCCCCAGAGTGGAAGCAAGTCATCCTCGACCATGAGGGACTGCCCAAGAAGACTTAAGTAACTTACAGCAATAGTTTTGTAATAAACAATCCTTTATCTTGTTTAAGATTAGAGTTTTGCTGCTGGTTATTTTTAAATTGAATCACAAGGGGCTACATACACTTCACACAAATTCTTAGCTCATGGACTACTTTGAGGAAATTACTTTTGTATGGTAGTGATGAAAAATAGAACCTTTCGCTTAGACCTGGAGCTTCTGGCTCAGAGGCAGGGACATCACTCAGTGCACCACAAGACCTCCATGATCAAAGATATATTGTTACATAATAAATAGAACCCAAGGACTTCTGGTGGCAGCCTTGGAGTGAGTGGTCGCACATTTGGTGGCTCCCGTTCAAGGTGAAATTTTCAGGTCCTTCCTCACAGAATTTGAGGGGTGTTTGCTGGCGAATGGTGCATAAGCATTGAAGGGTTACAATACTCCTCTGGTGGGGTCGGTTTATGGCTTACCAGACGTGGAGTGTGACAAGAGGTAGCATCTTGACCGCGAGAATAGTCGAGGTACGACACAGAAAAAGATGACAGAAGGCGCTGGGGCATTGTTGCCCGTCCAGTGGTCTACAGAGCAGCTTGTGAACTCTTTGAACAACAAGTTCCAGCAGCAGAGGAAGGAGGCCACAGATGACCTGGCTACAGTGGTGGAATCGCTTAGGGTGGCTATCAAGAGACTCCTCCTGAATGTGGAGGAGTCGATGGGGAAGCACGAGGACCAGCTGGCCTCGCAGAAGGCAGAGATGGTGCTGGTGGTGGACAGCCAAAAGAGGTTGAGGGAGAAGGCGGAGGACTGCAAGAATTGCTCCAGGAGGTAGAATCTCTGGGTGCCTGAGGGGATTGAAGGAGTGCAAGCCACCAAATACATGGTAAATATGCTGGTGAAGCTGATGGGGAGGCGGTCTTTGCACGGTCCTTTGAGGTGGATCAGATGCTGTGGAGGAGACTGAAGGCGGGGGGAGCCACCAAGGGCAATGGTGGTGAGGCTGATTATTTTCTCGATAAGGAGAAAATCTTGAAATGAGCGAGGCAGACGATGAAATGCACCTGGGAGGAGAATGAACTGAGAATATACCAGGGTCTGGGTGTGGAGCTGGCCAAGCGGCGGGCTGACTACAACTGGATCAAGGCTGCCCTCTACAAGGAGGGGGGGGGGGGGGGGGTGAGCATTGGCATGCTGTACCATGCTCATCTGTGGGTTACACATCAGAATCAGGAGCCGGAGGAGGCGAGTGAGTTTGAGACATCATGGAGTGGGAGGATATTGAACTTTGGAGATGTTAAATGTGGGGAATGTGGGTTCACAGGATAGGTGGATTGGTGAATTTAATGAGAATGGCAGCGGAGGGTGAGTGTGGTTTCTTTTATGTTTGGGTTTCCAGGTATGGGGGGGGTGAAGGGCGGATTTGCGGAAGGGGTTAGAGAGAGTCCCCGAGCGGGGACCACCATGCTAGCTAGTTGGCTAGTTAATGGGAGTGAAGTGGGGGCTCGACAGGAGGAGGGAGTGGCGAGGGGGGATGGGTTGGTTTTCTGTTTGGTTATGGGGGGGGGTGGGGAGTGGAGGGATGCTGATGTGAGAAATGCTGGTGCGGTGCAGTTGGTTAAGGAGGGACGGCAGCGGACATCTTGGGGAGGTCCCAGAGTGTGGGGCATGGACCATGGGGAGCTGTGTAAAGAAGGGATGCTGACTGCCAAGGAAGGGAGGTGGGGAGCCTTCCGACCCGGTTGATTACGTGGAATGTGCAGGGCTGACATGGCTGGTTAAACAGTTGCATGCTTTCACAGACTTAAAGAGTTTGAAGGTGGATGCTGTGTTTCTTCAGGAGACACACCTGATGCTGGGGTAAGACAGGGTGGGTGGGGAAGGTTTCCACTTGGGAGATGGATATGAAGACGAGGGGGGAGGGGGGGGGGGGGGGAGATGAGTTGCCGTTCTGGGTGGTGGGGGTGAGATTCCTCTATCTTAGGTTACAGGTGGAGCAGAGTTGGGCCCAGCTACATAAGTTGAACTTGCCGCATTTGGTGGAGGATATGAAGGTGGACGACAAGAGATGGGATGTGTTGCCCTTGTCTTTGGCAGGGCGTGTACAGACGGTGAAAATGACGGTGCTGCCCAAGTTTCTGTTCGTATTTCTGTATCTTTCTTCCTAAGTCGTTTTTTAGAAAGGTGAATAGGATTGCGAGGACATGGAACACCTCGTGGGCGAGGAGGGCGTTTCTGGAAAGGGATCGGTGAGGGTGGCTGCTGGCTTTGCCGAGCCTGTTGAATTACTGCTGGGCACAACTATCACAATGGTTAGGGTGGGCGGATGGTTAGGAAGTGGGCGGTAGAGGAGGGGCGATCTGGGGGCATGTGGAGGC
Organism: Scyliorhinus torazame; assembly: GCF_047496885.1. NCBI lineage: Eukaryota > Metazoa > Chordata > Chondrichthyes > Carcharhiniformes > Scyliorhinidae > Scyliorhinus > Scyliorhinus torazame. Next base: position 187,758,966 of record NC_092716.1, read on the forward strand.
AGCATTGTGTAGGGAGACCAGTTTGAGGGCACTGATGTTGGCACCCCTGCCGTTCTCGCCGATCCTTCGTGAGCCCGGTGGTGGCATCAGCATTGAGGGTTTGGAACCAGTGTAGGTAACACTTCAGACTGAAAGGCATGTCGCTGTGAGTGCCGATATGTGACAACCATAGACTTGCGTCAGTGCTGGACGCAAAGTTCCGGGGATGGCGGAAGGTGGGGATTGAGTACTTCAGGGATTTGTTCGTGAATGGAAAGTTTGCAGGCCTGGAGGAGCTTGAGGTGGTGTATCAGTTGCCTAAAGGAAACAGGTACAGGTACCTGCAGGTGAGGAACTTTGTTAGAAAAGAGGTGTCGTCCTTTCCGGAGCTGCCGCCTCCAGGGCTGCAAGACAAGTTGTTATCCAAGGATGACATTGGGGAGGGGCGAATAGCGGATATGTCTATATGGAGGGCTGATGAATAAGTTGGGCGCTCCTGAGGACGTCAGACGCAAGTGGGAAGAAGAGTTGGGGGCGGAGTTGGGGGCTGGGGTGCGGCTGGAAGCCCTGCGGAGGCTGAACGCTTCCCCATCGTGTGCGAGGTTAAGCCTCATCCAATTTAAGATGGCGCATAGAGCCCTCATGACAGACTCGAGGATGAGCCGGTTCTTTTCTGGGGTGGAGGATAGGTGTGGGTGGTGTGCGGAAGGCCGGCAAACCATGTGCATATGTTTTGGCGTGTCCGAGGTTGAGGGGGTTTCGGAAGGGGTTTTCACATGTTATGAATTCTGGGCATAGGGGTTGCTACGAGTCCGGAGGAGACAATATTCAGAATGTCAGAAGATCCAGGAGTTTGGGTGGAGAAAAAGAAAAAGGTGGCAGGCTTGAGATGACAGGGGTCTTGAGGGTTGGAGGATGGGGGGAGATGAGGAGGGTGGGTTGTTACCTGTTGCTGAGGTTGTATATTTGAAAAATGCCTTCAATAATAATATTTTTTTTAAAAAATAAAATAAATATAACCTAAGAAACACGAGCAGACCACATAGCCGCTTGAGCCTGCACTGCCATTTATAGAATCCCTACAGTGCAGAAGGAGGCCATTCAGCTCATCAAGTCTACACTGACCCTCTGAAAGCGCACACTACCCAGGCCCAATCCCCTGCCCTATCCCAGTAACCCCACCAAAGCTGCACATCTTTGGACTGGGGTGGAAACCAGAGCACCCGGAGGTGCTGATCATCTGCTTCACTTCACTTTTCCCTCCTGCTCCCCATATCCCGAGATTCCCTGAGACTCCAAACATTTACTCAACGATGGAGCATCCAAAACCCACTGGAGTAGTGTTCCAAAGATTCACAACCCTCTGAGTAAAGAAACTTCTCCTTATCTCAATCCTAAATGAGTTATCCTTCGTCTTGAATCTGTGCCTCTGCATTCTAGATTCCCCAGCCAGGGCCAAAAATACCCTCAGTATGCACCCTGTCAAGCCTCTTCAAAATTTGTATTTGCCCAGTATCCAGATGCAGAGAGTCCAGCAGTTAAGTAGAGAACCTTTGCCCTTGTGTTTGACTTGCTAAATGTATCACAAGGTTTCTTTAACTTTGGAAAGGTTTTCTCTGACACTGGATTATAAACTGTTGCTAACTTTTGGTTGGTTGAATTAGCTTTGTTTTATAGCCTTTGCTCGAGTCGCCAGGTATCTTTATGATACCGCCACGAGGTTCAAGTTCAAGTAACGATCAATAACTCAATACACCAATTAGTAAGATTCAAATCAAAGCACATATTATTATACACAGTAAATCGCTACTCATGCATAAATTATATTTCTAAGCTATTTCTACAACTAACAGGCCTATACTTAGCTTCGGACTGGCCCACCAGGTCAGGGGAACAAGTGGCCTTTAGTTCGGGTTCTGAGTCTGCGGGATTCAAAAGCTGGTATGGACTGGTAGCTAGGAGCGCCTATCTCGTAGCGAGCGTTGATTTGAGACTTACGTTCTTCTGGCGGCAGCTGAACAGGTCACTGTGAAGGGTTGGTTCGCGTTGCTGAGTGACCCTGTCAAGAAGGACGATTTGAACTTGGGGGCTTTACTTTATAGTTCCCAGGGGCTTCCCGCCTTTCGGGGCAGACCCCGTACCTGGCTTCAAGTGATTGGACTTTGTTCCAATCGCTTGGTTCGATTTCTCCAAAACTGGAGCTGTTCCCTGATCGATGGACGGTCTTTAGGTGTCCGTTAACCTCTTTTGTGTTGGCTCCTGCTGGCGCCGAGGAGTCTGGCTTGGCCTGGTTTACCTTAAATGTTTCGACTGTTCCCGGGGATCACTCATTAGTATGTAGATGGCCGCTATATTATTATGCCGATGGTTGCTGGTATCGATGCTGTCTGGGCTTTTGCAGAGTTTAATACACAGTAAACCTGCACCTGCTAGTTTCTGCCTGTGTTGGCTGAATTTCCCATCAGCCTTTGCTATTCTCCATTTTACAACGGGAATTGGCCAACACAGGTGGCTACAAAACTATTAAAGGTGGATTTATTCAGCATTAAACAAATAAACAGTATGTTTTATCCCCTGTCCTAGGTCCATAGTGACTACATATCAATTTGGGACACCAAAAAGAAACATACAAAAATCCTTTGACTCACTGTATCCACCCTCACGGACATGACTCATCACTTTCTTTGATTTTGAGGTTACAAGGGAATAAAAAATGTTTATTCAGAAACATGCAACTGCCACTCACAGATGGGTTCAAACAAATCCAACTGATCTCCCTGTTTGAATTAATGTTTCAAGTCGACAATCTGATAAATAGCTTCAAAGATAGAGATATTTGAATTGGCTAATGGTCTGCCTACCTTGGGGAAAATGAACATGTCTCAAACTCCATAAATAACCTTTAGAGTTCTTCTCCCTTCCTAGCGCAGCACATCATAATGCATCAAGACTAATACGACCTTCCTGTTCGGTCCTTTAGCTGCCTTGTTCAGATGCCCAAGATGTCAAACTAGGCATATTCTGTAAATAAGCCTCATTTCAACCCTGCAAGACATGTGTGATCAGAAGCAAAATAAACAATGTGATGTAACAGGGCCAAATGCTTCATTGTTGCTACATATCCATAACAGGCAAAGTTGGATTTTTTTCCTTTACAATTTCCTTCCCTTGCCTTCTGATGCATTCCTGACTTGCCTTGGCAAAGTTTCAGGGGAACCTAGATGGCCTTCAGTATCTTGTAATTTCTTATGTTTATGTGGAATATTTTTGTTAGCTATCGATTTTAAAATTCCCATCCTCATTTTGAAATTCTCCATGTCTTTGCCTCTCTGTATCTCTGTAACCTCCTACAGCCCCATAACCCTCATCTAATTCTACCTCTTCTACATCCCGAATTTAATCACTTCAACATTGGTGGCCGTCTCTAGGCCCCAAGCTCTGGAATACCCTCCTTACACCTCTCTTTCCTCCTTTAAAACACTCATTATAAGGGCGGCATTGTAGCACAGTGGTTAGCACTGTTGCAGAACAGCACCAGGAACCTGGGTTTGATTCCCGGCTTGGGTCACTGTCTGTGCATAGTCTGCACTTTCTCCTCGTGTCTGCGTGGATTTCCTCTGGGTGCTCCAGTTTATTCCCAAAAGTCCCGAATGATGTGCTTGTTAGGTAAATTGGACGTTCTGAATTCTCCCTCAGTGTTCCCGAACAGGCGTCGGAGTGTGGCGACTAGTGGGTTTTCACAGTAAGTTCATTGCAGTGTTAATGTAAGCCTACTTGTTTAGCACAGCTGCCTATGACGCTGCAGACCGGGGTTCGATCCCGGCCCGGGTCACTGTCTGTGTGGAGTTTTCACATTCTCCCGTGTCTGTGAGGATTTCGCCCTCACAACCCAAAGATTTGCAGGGTAGGTGGAATTGGCAATACTAAATTGCCCCTTAATTGGAAAAAAAATAATTGGGTCTCTAAATTTTTTTTTTTTTTTTTTTTTAAATGAAAGCCTACTTGAGACACTAATAAAGATTATTATAAAACCTACCTCTTTGGCCAAACCTTTGATCCTAAAATTGTCTTTTGTGGCTTTTGTCTTACTTTGTTTTATGAGGCTCCTGTGAAGTGTCTTAGGCACGATATATGTTGTTGTGTTGAGGAAAGGTATCAGGGAGTACAGAATCAAAACCCCCTCTTCCGATGTGGACAGTGAGTGGCAGACTATTTAACTGCAGCCGCATTACACTTCAGGGGTGAAATTCTCCGGTATCGGCGCGATGTCCGCCGACTGGCGCCAAAACAGCGAAAATCAGTCGGGCATCGCGCCGCCCCAAAGTGCGGAATGCTCCGCATCTTGGGGGGCCGAGCCCCAACCTTAAGGGGCTAGGCCCGCGCCGGACGAATTTCCGCTCCGCCTGCTGGCGGAAAAGGCCTTTGGTGCCCCGCCAGCTGGCGCGGAAATGAAATCTCCGGGCGGCGCATGCGCGGGAATGTTGCGGCCGCTGACGGCATTCCCGCGCATGCGCAATGGAGGGAGTCTCTTCCGCCTCCGCCATGGTGGAGACCGTGGCGAAGGTGGAAGGGAAAGAGTGCCCCCACGGCACAGGCCCGCCCGCGGATCGGTGGGCCCCGATCGCAGGCCAGGCCACCGTGGGGGCACCCCCCGGGGCCAGATCGCTCCGCGCCCCCCCCAGGACCCCGGAGCTCGCCCATGCCGCCTTGTCCCGCCAGTAAGGTAGGTGGTTTAATCTACGCCGGTGGGACAGGCATTTTAGCGGCGGGACTTCGGCCCATTCGGGCCGGAGAATCGCGGGGGGGGGGGTCCCGCCAACCGGCGCGCCGCGATTCCCGCCCCCTCCGAATATCCGGTGCCGGAGAATTCGGCAACCGGCGGGGGCGGGATTCACGCCAGCCCCCAGTGATTCTCCGACCCGGAGGGGGGTCGGAGAATCACGCCCCAGACCTATCCTGCTCTTATTGTCTCTCCAAATACACAGATAAACAGGCTCACTTTCTAGTCATCAGAAGCAGGAACAACAGCTGATCATACCCCCATCTAACTCAGCTGAGATCAAATAAAGCAGAGATCAGGAATCTATCATTCAAGGAAAGGACTTGCATTTCTTTGCAATAATCCAAACGAAAATACTACAGAAACTTTAAATGTGAAATAAAAACTGAAAATTCTGGAAATATTCAGCAGGACAAGCAGCACCTGTGGAGTGAGTTTTGGAGTTGACATTTCAGGTCTACAAATGATGAGCCACAGAACTAAAACGTGAAAACTGTTTTATTCCTCCACAGGTGCTGCCTGATCTGTTGAATTTTTCCAACATTTCCTTTTCTTTTGCATTTCTTTAGCACCCTTCAGTCTCAGGAAACCCCGCAGTGCTTTTAATATCAAATATATAGAGTAACCTAATCGTACGGAGCAAGGTCCAAAACTGTGAGAATCCGTTTTAGTGATATTGTTTGATAGATAATTGTTGGCACAAGTACACAGGTACAAACTCTACTTCTAATAGTGCCATGAGATCTTTAATGTTCACCTCACAGGCCAGATAGTGTTTCAGTTGCACAGAGCAACGTTCCCTCACTACTATCCTCATCTTTGGCACAGTGCTCCCTCACTACAGCCCCTCTGACAGCACAAGGCTCCCTCGCTTCTGTTCCCTCCGATAGGATGGTGCTCCGTCGCTTCTGCCTCCTCTGACACACAGCGCTCACTCGCTACTGTCTCCTCTGACAACAAAACGCTCCTTCACTACTGTCCCCTCTGACAAAACACTCACTCGCTACTACCCTCTCTGACAGCAAAAGGTTCTCTCTCACTACAGCCCTCTCTGCCCATGCAGCGCTGTCACTACTGCCACCTCTGACAGCATAACGCTCCCTCACTACTATCCCCTCACAGCATAATGTTCCCTCGCTACAACCCCCCCGACGCACAATGCTCCCCCTCTCCGCAAATGCAGCGTTCCCTTGCAACTGATCCTTTTACAGCACAACTCTCCCTCACTACTGCCCCTTCTGACAGCACAAGACTCTCTCGCTACTGCCCCCTCTGTCAGCACAGCACTACATCGCTACTGACCTCTCCACCAATGCAGCGCTATCTCGTTACTAGCCCCTGACAGCACAACACTCCCTTGCTACGGTCCCCTGACAGCACAACACACCCTCAATCCTGTCCCCTCCGATAGCACAACGCTCCCTCACTCCTGGCCTCTCTGACAGCACAATGCTCCCTCACTCCTGCCCCCCGACAGCACAACACTCCCTCGCTCCTGCCCCCTCTGACAGCACAACACTCCCTCGCTCCTGCCCCCCTGACAGCACAACACTCCCTTGCTACTGCCCCCTCCGATAGCACAACGTTCCCTCACTCCTACCCCCCGACAGCACAACACTCCCTCACACCTGCCCCCTCTGACAGCACAACATCCCTTGTTACAAACCCTTCGGACAGCACAACGCTCCCTCGCTACTGCCCCCTCTGACAGCACAACACTCCCTCGCTCCAGCCCCCTCTCGACAGTACAATGCTCCCTTGCTGCTGCACTCTCCATCAATGCAGCGTTCCCTCGCTACTGCCCCTCTTGCAGCACAATGCATCTCACTACTGCCCCTTGATAACACAACGCTTCCTCACTCCTCCCCCCTCTGACAGCACAGTGCTCCCTTGTTGCTGCCCTCTCCACCAATGCAGCGTTCCCTCACTGCTGACCCTCTTGCAGCACAATGCTCCCTCACTCCTGTCCCGTCTGACAGCACAACACCCCCCTCTACAACTCCTTTGACAGCACAATGCTCCCTTGCCCCTGCCTCCTCTGGCAGCACAACACTCCCTCGATACTGCACCCTCTGACAGCACAGTGCACCCTTGCTACTGCCCCCTCTGACAGCATAACGCTCCCTCGATACTGCCCCCCCATGATAGCACAACGCTCCCTGGCTACTGCCCCCTCTGACAGCACAACGCTCCATCGATATTGCCCCCTCTGACAGCACAGTGCACCCTTGCTATTGCCCCCTGACAGCATAACGCTCCCTCGGTACTGCCCCCCGTGACAGCACAACGCTCCTTCAACACTGCCCCCTCTGACAGCAGTGCTCCCTCGCTCCTGCCCCCTCTGACAGCACAACTCTCCCTCACTACTGCCCCCTCTGATAGCACAACGCTCCCTCGATACTGCCCCCTGGCAGCACAATGCTCCCTCGATACTGCCCCCTTTGACAGCATAGTGCTCCCTCGTTACTGCCTCCTCGGACAACACAGTTCCCCTCGCTACTGCCTCCTCGGACAGCACAACACGCCATTGCTACTGCCACCTCTGACAGCACGACATTCCCTTGCTATTGCACCCTCTGACTTCCCTCTCTGACTGCACAACGCTCCCTCTTTACTGCTCTCTCTGACAGCATAACACTCCCTTGCTATTGCCCCCTCTGACTGGCCTCTCTGACAGCACAACACTCCCTCACTACTGTCCCCTCCGAGAGGACAATGCTCCCTCACTCCTCTCCCATATGACAGCACAATGCTCCCTTGGTATTAGCCCCTCCAACAGCACAGCGCTGTCTCACTACTGCTCCCTCTGTCAGTGAGGACTCTCTCACTATTGCCCTCTCCAATGGCACCCGCACTACTTTCCCCCCCATACCGCATAGCGCTCGCTCACTACTGCTCTCTCCACCAGCACAGTATTCTCTCAGTATTACACCCTCCACCACCATCGCGCTCCCGTGCAACTACCCCCCTTAATTTGCAGATCCCCCGGAGTACACACTCCTGACGACGCAGCACACTCTTGTACTTCCACTCAGAAAGCACAATGTCTCCTCAATATTGCCCCCTTCAAGAGCTCACCGATTCCTCGCTACTGTCCCACAGCCCCTCCGTCAGCACAGCGCTCATTTAGTCCTACCCTGGCCTCCAGCACATAGCCCCTCCGACAGCACAGAGCTCCCTCGGCACTGCTTTCTCCGACAGCGCAGGTCTCTCTTGACACAGTTTCCTCAAACAGCACAGGGCTCCCTCATTACTGCGTCAAGTGATAGTGGAGCGCTTTCTCAGTGCTCCCCCCCATCCCCAATGATGCAGCACTTCCTCAATGCCCCCCCCGATAGTGCGGCATGCACTCCCTCCTCAATAGTGTTGCAGCACATCCTCAGTACTCCCCCCGAAAATGCAGCACTTCCCCAGTACTCCCCCCGAAAGTGCAGCACTTCCTCAGTACTCCCCCCACCCCGAAAGTGCAGCACGTCCTCAGTGCTCCTCCCCCCGAAAGTGCAGTACTTCCTCAGTACTACCCCCTTGAAAGTGTAGCACTTCCTCAGTACTCCTCCCCCAATAGTGCAGCACTTCCTCAGTACTCACCCCCCCGATAGTGCAGCACTTCCTCAATAGTCACAGTCCCCCGATAGTGCAGCACGTCCTTAGTACAGCCCCCCCCCCCCCCGGATAGTGCAGCCGCCCTCAGTACTCTTACCCCCCCGATAGTGCAGCACGCCTCAGTACTCACCCCACCGATAGTGCAGCACTTCCTCAGTACTCACCCCCCCGATCGTGCAGCACTTCACCAGTACTCACCCCCCAATAGTCCAGCACTTCTTAGTTCTCATCCTAATAGGGCAGCACTTCTTGGTTCTCATCAGACCCCGATAGTGCAGCACGCCTCAGTACTCACCCCACCGATAGTGCAGCACTTCCTCAGTACTCACCCCCCCCCCCCCCGATCGTGCAGCACTTCACCAGTACTCACCCCCCAATAGTCCAGCACTTCTTAGTTCTCATCCTAATAGGGCAGCACTTCTTGGTTCTCATCAGACCCCGATAGTGCAGCACTTCCTCAGTACCCCTCTTGATAGTTCAGCACTAACTCAGAAATTTCCCCCCCCCTCGACAGCGTAGCACTTCCTCCATGCTCCCCCCACCAAGTGCAGCACTTCCTCAGAACTTCCCCCCCCCCCATAGAGTAGCACTTTCTCAGTGCTCCCCCCCTCGATAGTACAGCACTTCCTCAGTGCTCCCCCTAATAGTGCAGCACTTCCTCAATACATCCCAGATTGTGCAGCACTGCCTCCTCTGCTAGTGCAGCACTTCCTCAATACTTCCCTGATAGTGCAGCAGTTCCTCAGTACTGACCCTCTGCTAGTGCAGCATTCCCTCAGTACTGCCCCCTGATAGTGTAGCACTTCCTCAGTACTCCCCCCCCCCCACGATAGCGTTCCCTCAATGTCCCTCCCACCACATTACAGCTCTCCCTCAATGTTTCTCCCCCACGACATTATAGCTTTCCCTCAATGTTTCAACCCCCACACCGAAATTACAGCTCTCCCTCAATGTTTTTCCCCGACATTGCAGCTCTCCCTCAATGTTTTTCCCCGACATTGCAGCTCTCCCCATTGCAGCTCTCCCTCAATGTTTTCCCCCAACATTGCAGCTCTCCCTCAATGTCCCCCCCCCATAGTGCAGCACTTCCTCAGTGCTCCCCCCGATAGTGCAGCACTTCCTCAGTGCTCCCCCCGATAGTGCAGCACTTCGTCAATACATCCCAGATTGTGCAGCACTGCCTCCTCTGCTAGTGCAGCACTTCCTCAATACTTCCCTGATAGTGCAGCACTTCCTCAGTACTGACCCTCTGCTAGTGCAGCATTCCCTCAGTACTGCCCCCTCTGATAGTGTAGCACTTCCTCAGTACTCACCCCCCCCCCCACGATAGCTTTCCCTCATTGTCCCTCCCACCACATTACAGCTCTCCCTCAATGTTTCTCCTCCCCGACATTATAGCTTTCCCTCAATGTTTCAACCCCCACACCGAAATTACAGCTCTCCCTCAATGTTTCCCCCGACATTGCAGCTCTCCCTCAATATTCCCGCCCCCCGACATTACAGCTCTCCCTCAAGGTTTCTCCCCTCCCCTAAATTACAGCTCGCCCTCAATGTTTCTCCCCCTCCCCTAAATTACAGCTCTCCCTCAATGTTTTCCCCCAACATTGCAGCTCTCCCTCAATGCCCCCCCATAGTGCAGCACTTCCTCAGTACTCCCCCCGATAGTGCAGCACTTCCTCAATACATCCCAGATTGTGCAGCACTGCCTCCTCTGCTAGTGCAGAACTTCCTCAATACATCCCAGATTGTGCAGCACTTCCTCAGTACTCCCCCCGACATTGCAGCTCTTCCTCAATATTCCCGCCCCCCGACATTACAGCTCTCCCTCAATGTTTCTCCCCCTCCCCTAAATTACAGCTCTCCCTCAATGTTTTCCCCCCGACATTGCAGCTCTCCCTCAATGCCCCCCCCCCATAGTGCAGCACTTCCTCAGTACTCCCCCCGATAGTGCAGCACTTCCTCAATACATCCCAGATTGTGCAGCACTGCCTCCTCTGCTAGTGCAGAACTTCCTCAATACATCCCAGATTGTGCAGCACTTCCTCAGTACTCCCCCCGACATTGCAGCTCTTCCTCAATATTCCCGCCCCCCGACATTACAGCTCTCCCTCAATGTTTCTCCCCCTCCCCTAAATTACAGCTCTCCCTCAATGTTTCCCCCCGACATTGCAGCTCTCCCTCAATGCCTCCCCCCCATAGTGCAGCACTTCCTCAGTACTCCCCCCGATAGTGCAGCACTTCCACAATACATCCCAGATTGTGCAGCACTTCCTCAGTACTCCCCCCAACATTACAGCTCTCCCTCAATGTTTTCCCCCCGACATTGCAGCTCTCCCTCAATGCCCCCCCCCCCATAGTGCAGCACTTCCTCAGTACTCCCCCCGATAGTGCAGCACTTCCTCAATACATCCCAGATTGTGCAGCACTGCCTCCTCTGCTAGTGCAGAACTTCCTCAATACATCCCAGATTGTGCAGCACTTCCTCAGTACTCCCCCCGACATTGCAGCTCTTCCTCAATATTCCCGCCCCCCGACATTACAGCTCTCCCTCAATGTTTCTCCCCCTCCCCTAAATTACAGCTCTCCCTCAATGTTTCCCCCCGACATTGCAGCTCTCCCTCAATGCCTCCCCCCCATAGTGCAGCACTTCCTCAGTACTCCCCCCGATAGTGCAGCACTTCCACAATACATCCCAGATTGTGCAGCACTTCCTCAGTACTCCCCCCAACATTACAGCTCTCCCTCAATGTTTTCCCCCCGACATTGCAGCTCTCCCTCAATGCCCCCCCCCCCATAGTGCAGCACTTCCTCAGTACTCCCCCCGATAGTGCAGCACTTCCTCAATACATCCCAGATTGTGCAGCACTGCCTCCTCTGCTAGTGCAGAACTTCCTCAATACATCCCAGATTGTGCAGCACTTCCTCAGTACTCCCCCCGACATTGCAGCTCTTCCTCAATATTCCCGCCCCCCGACATTACAGCTCTCCCTCAATGTTTCTCCCCCTCCCCTAAATTACAGCTCTCCCTCAATGTTTCCCCCCGACATTGCAGCTCTCCCTCAATGCCTCCCCCCCATAGTGCAGCACTTCCTCAGTACTCCCCCCGATAGTGCAGCACTTCCACAATACATCCCAGATTGTGCAGCACTTCCTCAGTACTCCCCCCAACATTACAGTTCTCCCTCAAGGTTTCTCCGCCCCCCCCCCCCCCCGGGAAATTACAGCTCTCCCTCAATGTTTTCTCCCCGACATGACCGTCCTCCCTCAGTGTTTCCCCTATCGAGCACTCCCTCAACAGGACTCCTCTGACAATGCTCTGGGATTCTATCCCTAAACCCTCTCGCCTTCTTCGGGTCACTTCTTTGTGCCAAACCTCTTTGATTGAACTTTTTGTCCCCGGTCCCGCTATCTCCTTCTGTAGTCGGGTGTTCAATTGCGCTTGACCACCTTGGAAGATGTTACTGCGTTAAGGATGCTGTGTAAATACAGGTTGTTGTTGTCGCAGGCGGCGCGACCGAGTGCTTTACTTTGTTCCCTAGCAACGGAGGAAGGCCCTGTGCCTGGCGTAGTAACAACTCCCCGGCCAAGCACGAGGTGCACATTCCGCGGCGAGCAGACGGCCACTTGAATCACTCGCCAATTAGCTCTGCAGACAACCACCGTCAACACTGTCCGGCTCTCGCTTGTTCTCCTTAGCAACGGCCCGGCCGCCGCCGCCACTCGGGGGGGGGGGGGGGGGGGGAGGAGCGGCGCCGGTTGGGTATTGTAGTTCCCCGTGCCACTCGCTGCTGCCGAGACACCAACGGGGAGACTACAGCCCCCGGCGGCCATTGCGAGAGCCGCCATTGCGCACGCTGGGCCGAAAAGCAGTTCCTCACACTCGCCTGTCTGCCCGAGTCGAATCAGCCAATGAACGGACAAATAAGAAATACCGTTTAACCGCTAGATTTTTCTAACCACAAAAATAAAATCATAAAGTTGTTAGTGTCTGTTTGGGAAAGCTCACAAAAAACAGTCAACTTTTAGCACCGCCCCCAACCGTTCAATTATTTAAATAGATGATGGATGGAACGAACAGCCAATCAGAGCCCGGGGAGGTGGGCATCAAGGCGGTGCCGGCCGGCGCCCTGAAACCAATAAGAGGTGCGCCAGCAGGTTAGGTTGAGCTAGCCGAGGCCAGTCTTGCGGGTCCGACTAACTTGACTTTGCGCTGCGCGCGCAGCGCCGGGGGAACTGCGCTAGCTGAAATTGCAGGAACTTTTGAAAGTGGGAGCCAGATAGAGAGAGCGCCATTGATTATTATTAATGTTTTTTTAAAAACGCAGCATCCGTTTATTGCTGCAATTACTGAAAATTAGTAAAGCAGGCGATCAGAATTTGCCCAGCACGGTTATGTTTTATTTCTTTATCTGCTACTGATTGCGGCTTTTTCTCCTTCCTTATTGCAGTTTCTGGTAAGTCAAGACAGCACCGGGTAACGCCCCAGCTGCTGGAAAATAAAACCATTTACACTAGCGTCTTAAGTAGTAATCCTTTACAAATATTACATGAATGGAAATCCGTTTGCGACGTATGTTATTCATATTTGCATTTATGAACGTGTTGCCAGGTATTGAAATAACATTTTATATATTCTGTTGCATTCTTTAAATCGTTCAGTATTTTTTTTTTAAAGCGTTTTAGATAGCAAGTGTTCACTTGGGGAGGGGAGGGGAGTGGGAGTTGTAGAATTAAATGTGTTTTTTTGTGGCTGTGATGTTTGACGAGACACCATCCAGTTCTGTTTACCAGAAAATGATTTGGGGGGGTCAACTGTGGGGATATCGGTGGGGGAACTGAATGAGCTGTAAACTGGACAGTGAAAGCGACTCTCTCAATCACAGCCAAATTGCAATGAGGAATTTAAAAGCTGGAAATAGCCAGGTAGCATCCACAAAAGCTGCCTGACCGGATGAGCCTTCCCACCGCTTTGTTTTTAATTTAGTTTCCCACCATCCGCAACGCTCCGCTTTATTTATATAGGATGCAATAATTCCAACCTGTCACGTACCTATCTGAGCGAATAGATGCATTTTGGATACATTGCCACGAAAAGGCACTCGTATTTTTTAAAAACAAAACCTGCTTCACCCCGCCCCACTTCATGGTAAATAATTTCCCACCCTGTCGCTCCACTTTGGTTAAGATGTAGTTGGTGTTCGTGTGTGTTGATTGGTTCCTGTGGATTGAGTCAGTTAGACTGCAGCAATTGATTAAAGGGCAGAGAGAAGAGACGGGAGAGGCTGCGATGAAACTGTATCGTCTGTGTGGAATTGCTACATCTCTCCAGCTGACCCCAGTGTTACCCAGCGGCGGCGGCTCATCATAGCCCCCTTTACATTGCCAGTCCGAGCTTCCAGTTTTACATGTCCGCATGCTTCGTCTCTATTTGGTTCCGTTTTGGTTGTTTTGCGGGTATATTGCCAAGAGTAAAACAGTGAGTGCATCCTGAATAGAACCGTGTTTCACTGAATTTTTTTTTTTTTTAATGCGTTTCTGGAATTTATTTGCCACTATTGATTTAGTTATTTTTGCCCCATAACCTGTTTTTCCGTCTAAACTTTTCCCGAAATTACATGGGAAATTACATTGGTAATTGCTAACCAAAACAGACAGGCCAGGCTTTTACTTACTGGGTGGATAGTACCAACTGGCTGAGTGATTGACAGCTGTCCGGTTTGGGGTGTGGTCAGGGTGGGCGAGATGGATGGACTACTAAAGCTAATTGGTAGCTGTCGGGGTTAATCACTAAGGCAACTTGTGTACTTGCCCAGCCAGGGGATTTGTAGGGAACTGCTAGATGCATATGGCACTGGAACATCCAGCACATGGGTATATTTCTCGCTGTGGGTTCCATGCAGTCAAGCTGCAGTTCCTTTACCAGGCAACACATGAGCTCTGAACCAGTGGGTGGAACTCTCTTCCCAACTCTTGACAAGTGTATTTAATTTAGTAAGACATCCCAAGGCCCTTCACAGGAATGTAATTAAAAACTATTTTTGCACCAAGCCACATTAGGGTGGATGGTCAAAAGTAGCTTTTAAGAAGCCTCTTAAAGAGGATGTCCATTCCAAAACCTGTTCTCTTCCCACGACTCCCAACGATATGGTTGCTGCCCTGTCAGAAGTTCCAAGACCAAAAAGTCACCAAAAGGCATCCTAAGTGACTGACAGCATTCCTCCTCTTTGGAACCTGTCTGCACTCTTGATATCATTCACCACACTTTCTTCCTCCAATGTCTCAGTTGTCAAGTGACTGCTCTCCCTCTGACCTTGTCTCCCCCTATCTCTTCCAGCCCAGAATCCTCTGGCCTTTTGTACATTCCCATTACCAGGGAATCATTTGCAATGTCTTCTCTTCCTGCACTGTTAACTCTGACCCTTCTCCCTCCTATTTCTCATCTCCGTGCTGCCCCTTAGTGACATCATCTGAAGGCAAGGCATTAATTTTCACATGTAGGCTGGCGACACCCCCTCCCTTCCCAGTGTTGCCAAATTATCTGACTGGAGAGAAATTTCCTCCAATTAAATATTGGGGAAACTGAAGTCATTATCTTTTTGTTCCTGAAGTATCAACTCGATCCCTCTCTGGCAACAATCTGAAATTAAACGCCCCTTATTGTGATCCTGGGATCACATTTGACCCTGAGATGAGCTTCTGACCTCATTCATGCTGACTTGGACTGAGAGTTTCTTTCAAACTCATTTGCTCTGCTTCACCCCATCTCACTGCTGAAACATTTGCCTTTGGCACCTCTAGACTCTACTATTTCAATGCACCTGTGACTGATCTCCCACATTCTACTCTCCTCAGACTTGTGGTCTTTCAAAATTCATATGCTTTGCCTGAACTCTTGGCAAGTCCCATACTCACTAACCTATATTGGCTCCAGACCAAACAATATCTTGATTACAAATTCTCATCCTTGTTTTCAAATCTCCATCTGACCTTGTCCCTCCCTATCTCTTCCAGCCCAGAATCCTGTGGCTTCTTGTACATTCCTATTTATAATTGCTCCATCTTTTGGTGGCTGTGTCTTCAGTTGCCTAGATTCACTTGGCTCTGGAATTTCTTTGCTGCCTATACCTTGCTTCCTTCCTTTGAAAGTTTATTTTGACCTTATTATTTGCCTTTTGGGCGTCTGGGCATGCTTACTGTGGTGTTCAATGGTTTGTTTCATCTGTATTTGATCATGCTGATCTGGTAACTGAAGGTTTAAGAAGGCAACTCATCTTCTCCAAGGCAGTTGACCTATTTTGTTTCATAATGCTCCTGTGAAGCACCTTTGGCCAATTCATTATATTTAATATGTATATAAATACAATATGCCATCTCTGGTAAACACTCCAATTAACACCTGGTGGTGTATTTGGCTTTCTCGAGGTGCAAAAACTCCCGAGCCACGTCAAAGCACTAGGTGATGTACCAGCCTCCAACTCTATCTGAATTCATGTCTGAGCCACCAGTAAGGCAAAGGCCAGAACATCTGTCTGCAGCTCAATGTTCAGGATCACTGATATGGTGCTGAAAAAGGAAACCCAAAAACCCACCAGCCAGCTTGGGAAAGGACCAGAAATGTGCATATGATACGTGGACCCCCTCAAGCTTGCAGCTATCCTCAACCCCCACAAATAAACTAATTCTGGCTTGAGTAAGGTGTGCCCTAGACACTACCTTGAACTGGATCGGGCTAAGCCTCGCAGAGGATATGTGGCATTCGCTCTGAGGGCCTCGCTCCACACTTCCTCCCATATGGCCTTCAGCCCTTCCACCCAGAGAAGATCCCTCCCAAAATCTGCTCATATACGCCAGGTGTACCATCCTCTCCTCCCCCTGCATAGGATGCAATCCTTTTCAGTAAGGTTGATGGTGGCACTGTCAAAATTCATAGAGGTACCTAAACACATCAGACCTGACTCATTTTTTCAACTCCAGGCTGGCAAACAGCCCCTTCAAGAATAAATGACTCCAGCCCCTTTCTTCTCTCTTTCTCCACCTCCCCATGTGGCATTTAACTTCGCCAGCTTGAATGTGTGGTTCTTACAATGAGAGCCAGTCTTGATGCTGATCCCAAAACTGCTGACAAGAGTTGCTTCCGCCAGATTTGACAAATACTTTTCTGGAGCAAATGGCAGAGACTCCATCACCAGTGCCCCCAAACTGTACCTTTTACCCAACCCTGACTCCATCCTCACCCAGGTAGATCCCAGTTCTCCACCACCACAGCACCTTCACTGCATTGGCAGCTCAGTAATAAAACTGCAAATTTAGTGGTGCAAGACCCCCCCTCCGAATCCTTGGTTTTCCCTGCCCATATGAAACCAGATTATAAGCACTCAATCCCCTGATTTAAAAATACCAGAAGACATTGAAATGAAAACCAGAATCTAGGCAAGTGTTCATTTTAATGGATTGAACCCACCTCGCCAAGGACCATGGGAGGCTACTTGCTAGGCTGGTAAAACTCAATTTATGGAGCCGCGCCCAATCCAGAGCTGCCAATTCATTACATTTTGTTGTGAGGCCGAAATGTTTGGGGCCCAGGCAGCTAAAGGCATGGCTGCCAATGGTGGCGCAGTAGTAATTTGACATGTACAAAGGGCTGGAATTGAAGGAGCATGGTGCGTAGTTGGCTGAGGAGATTAGAGATGGGTAGGGCTGCGACCATAGTGGAATTAGGAAACTGGGATGAAAATTTTAATGATAGGGAGCAAGTGCAAAAACAAACCTGTGGTGTAGAATAAGGATGGAGAATTTTTTTTAACGACTGCATTCTAGAGCCATGGTGAGACTATTTTGATCAAGTCGGGAAGAAAAAACACAACTGTGATGCAGTGAGGAAATTGCAACAAACTGGATATGTTTTGTGTGGAAATACCATTGTAGTTGCATATGTAACTAGAACTGCTGAACCTACTCAATTGGGCAACAGTATGTATTTTAAACATTTTTTGTTCCTTCTGTAAAATTATGACCCAGGTCTTCGATCAAAATTGTTTGGTACTAGTGTTTACCATATTGGATCTCCACTGCGTAGATAATTGTTAGACAAGGGAATTAAAACTATGTAATCAGGTAGATTAAGGTGGGCTGACTGAAGTGCTCCGGTATTTGGATTCCTGCATGATTGTAGTTGATAGTGTGCAGGAAAGTGTCTCCGCTGGCTTCACTTCAGACGTGTAGTCTGAGAAAGCGCAGGATGGGCAGAAAGTTGGTTGACCAATGGTTTAAGTTGATGGGCATTGCTTGAGATTGGAGGGGGGGGTGGGGATTAGTCCTCTACATTTATATTAATGCTGAGCCAGCTTTTTTTTTATTGGTACAGATTGCTGATTTGGTTAGGTGTATTAAAATCTTCTAAGTTTAAAAGCTTGAATTAGAGGACATTTTTAATGTGGATCTGTGCATGAAATGAAATTGCTTATTGTCATGGTAATAGATTTTGTTTGGTAAATCAAGGGAGAGGAGGATACACAAATAGTATGATACTGAAAGATGTGAATGAATAAGGAACTCTAGGAGTTCAAAAATAATATCTCCCCATCTCCCGTCATGCTTGCACTATTAAGGGATTAAACGCTAGATCACAGGAGTTTTGAAGCCCCATTGTCGAAGGGGCGTTAAAACCATTGCAGTGTGTTATCATATCCCTACAGTGCCGAAGGAGACCAGTCAGCCCATTGAGTCTGCAGTGGCCCTTGGAAAGACCACTCCACTGAAACCCATATCCTTCTAACCCAGTAACTCCACCTAAACTTTTGGACCTGAGGGGCAGTTTAGCATGGCCAATCCACCTAACCTGAACATCCTTGGACTGTGTAGCACAATCAATCAATCACTCACTAGACGATATGAGATGGCGATATGAGATGAAGTCAATCGATGGCTTTATTACGCAGACTTGTTCCCCAGCAGCTCGGTTACAGAATGCGGCTGCTGGGAGAACCCAGGTT
Organism: Scyliorhinus torazame; assembly: GCF_047496885.1. Classification (NCBI taxonomy): domain Eukaryota; kingdom Metazoa; phylum Chordata; class Chondrichthyes; order Carcharhiniformes; family Scyliorhinidae; genus Scyliorhinus; species Scyliorhinus torazame. Next base: position 187,777,320 of record NC_092716.1, read on the forward strand.
CTTATACGCCGCCTTACTGGGTGGAGCCAGTAGGTGGAAGATCCGATCAGGACCCAGTGTCTGTCCACCAATAGTCTCTTGGCATCACTGGGTACCGTACTACCCCTCATGTATACCACCACATTCACCCCTTGTTAAAAAAGAACCCAGCGGGGTGGTGGGTCGCATGGTGGTAGGGGTTTACAAGGTCGGTACTGGGATTCCATTAACACAGTGGCTATGCAACGATATCAACTGTTAACTATTTACAATGCCGCTTTTACTGGGCCACTGAATTATTTACAGATCTTGCTTTGTCACGCAGATTCGATGAGTTGAATGGGTGCCCTGGTCTTCCTTGCCGATCGTCTCAGCCCCAGTGGTGGTGCAGGCGCTGGCTCGGGTGCTGTCGTCTCTGGGAGTGTCGCGATGTTCCTGTTTCACTACTCCTGGGCGGGCACGGGAGGAGGACCGATCCACCCGGGAAGGGAGCGGCTGTGGGGTGCGCTGGAGGGAGGGGGTGATTGGTGTTTTTGGGGGGGGGGGGGGGCGGCGGCGGCAGTGTGTGGAGCTCCGGCGGGTGCCAGGTCCCGCAGGGAGACCGTGTCCTGTCGGCTGTTAGGGTATGCCACGTAGGTGTATTGAGGGTTCGCATGGAGGAGATGAACCCACTCGACCAACGGGTCCGATTTGTGCATCCGCACATGCTTTCAGAGCAGGATGGTTCCCGGGGCTCCTTTCCAACTTTATGAACCCAGCAATATTGTTTATCCAGGCCTCCAGGCTTGGGGGGCTTCGCCTCCTTCCACATTAGCAAGATCCTTCGCCGGGATGCAAAGGCCAGAATGCCGGCCTCTTTCGCCTCCTGCACTCCTGGTTCATCCACTACTCCAAATATTGCTAGCCCCCAGCTTGGCTTGACCCGGACTTTCACCATCTGAGATATTGCTCCCGCTACTCCTCTCCAGAACCCCTCCAGTGCCGGGCATGACCAAAACATATGGACATGGTTCGCCGGGCTCCCTGAGCACCTTCCACATCTGTCCTCTACCCCAAAGAACCTACTCAACCTCGCCCCCGTCAAGTGCGCTCTGTGGACCACCTTACAATTTAAGGTGGTCCACAATTTAAGGTGGTCCACAATTTATCAGGCTGAGCCTGGCACATGAGGAGGAATTAACCCTACCTAGGGCATCAGCCCACAGACTTTCCTCTATCTCCTCCCCCAGCTCCTCATCCCATTTACCCTTCAACTCTTCTACCAGCGCTTCCCCCTCTTCTTTCAACTCCTGGTGTATTTCCGACACCTTGCCCTCCCCGACCCATATACCCGAGATCACCCTATCTTGAACTTCTTGTGCCGGGAGCAACGGGAATTCCCTCACCTGTCACCTCACAAAAGCCCTCACCTGCATATATCTAAAGGCATTTCCCGGGGGTAACTCGACTTCTCCTCCAGTGCCCCTAGGCTCGCAAATGTCCCGTCGATGAACACGTCCCCCATTCTTCCAATCCCTGCCCGATGCCAGCTCTGGAACCCCCCGTCCATCTTCCCCGGGACAAACCGGAGGTTACCCCTGATCGGGGACCACACCGATGCTCCCATTGCACCCCGGTGCCGTCTCCACTGGCCCAGATCCTTAGTGTTGCCGCCACCACCGGGCTCGTGGTATACTTTGTCAGCGAGAGCGGCAGCGGTGCCGTCACCAACGCCCCCAAGCTCGTTCCTTTACAGGACGCCATCTCCATCCTCTTCCATGCTGCCCCCTCTCCCTCCATAACCCACTTGCGGATCACCGCCACATTTGCTGCCCAGTAGTAGCTCCCCAGGTTTGGCAGCGCCAACCCTCGGTCTCTACTGCGTTCCAGGAACCCTCTCCTTACTCTCGGGGTCTTATTCGCCGACACAAACCCCATAATACTCCTGCCTACTCTCTTAAAGGTCTTAGTGATCACGATGGGAAGGCACTGAAACACAAACAGAAACCTCGGAAGGACCACCATTTTGACCGACTGCACTCTACCCCGCCAGCGAGAGCGGTAACATGTCCCATCTTTTGAAATCCTCCTCCATTTGCTCCACCAACCTTGTCAGATTCAGTTTATGTAGGGCCCCCCCAGCTCCTGGCTATCTGGATCCCCAGATACCGAAAGCTCCCCTCAGCCTTCCCCTCAGCGGTAGGTCCCCTATGCCTCTTTCTTGGTCCCCTGGAGGAGGACTTCCTAGGGAAGACAAGGAGGCGCTCGTGAGGTGTTGGATTAGTTGTGGTACACAACAGTGACCGGATGGAGTGAAGGGCATCTGGGGGGATTTCCTGCCAATGGGAAACTGGGAGACTTGTGGACCGTAGGGCCAGAAGGACTGTCTTCCAGACCGTTCTGTTGCCCCCAGTGGTTGTAACTGGTCGTCCTGCTCTAGGCGATGCCCTTGCTGAGCAGGAATTGACGCAGTTCGTCGCTCATGAAGGAGGACCCCCTATCGCTATGGATGTAGGTAAAGGTGGTGCCAAGGGCTTTAATGACTGTGGCCGCGGTCATGTCGGGGCAGGGGATGGCGAAAGGAAAACTGGAGTATTCATCAACCACGTTCAGGAAGTACGTGTTGCGATCGGTGGAGGGGAGGGGGCCTTTGAAGTCCAGACTGAGGTGCTCAAAGGGACGGGAAGCCTTTATCAAGTGCGCTCTATCTGGCCTGAAAGCGCGGCTTGCACTCTGCGCAGATTTGGCAGTTTCTGGTGGCTGTTCGGACCTCCTCAACGGAGTAGGGGAGGTTGCGGGTCTTCACGAAGTGGTAGAATCGAGTGACCCCCGGGTGGCAGAGGACTCTGAGACGGTCCACTTGTGTGTTGGCACATGTGCCGTGGGATAGGGCATCGGACGGCTCGTTCAGCTTTTTGGGACGATACAAGATCTCAGTTATATGTGGAGAGTTCAATCCTCCACCGTAAGATCTTGTTGTTCTTGATCTTGCCCCGCTGCACATTATCGAACATGAAGGCTACCGACCGCTGGTCAGTGAGGAGAGCGAATCTCCTACTGGCCAAGTAATGCCTTCAATGCCGCACAGCTTCTACTATAGCCTGCGCCTCTTTTTTCCACTGAGGAGTGGCGGATTTCTGAAGCGTGGAGGGTATGGCAGAAAAAGGTCACGGGTCTGCCCGCTTAGTTGAAGTGGCCGCCAGAGCTACGTCGGATGCGTCGCTCTCGACTTGGAAGGGGAGGGACTCGTCGATTTGTGTGCATCGTGGCCTTTGTGATATCCGCTTTGATGCGGCTGAAGGCCTGGCGGGCCTCTTGTCGACAGGGGGAAGGTAGTGGACTGAATTAGCGGGCAGGCCTTTTCCGCGTAGTTGAGGACCCACTGGGCATAAGAGAAAAAGCCCAGGCAGCGTTTCAGGGCTTTGGAACTGAGGGAGGGGGAACTCCATAAGGGGGCGCATGCGTTCAGGGTCTTTCCAGGTCGGGGCCGGGGCCTATCACTCCATTACGCACTACGTAGCCGAGGATGGCTAGACGGTCGCTGCTAAACACACATTTTTCCCTGTTGTAGGTGAGGTTGAGGGCGTTAGCGGGCTGGAGGAATTTGCGGAGGTTGGTGTCGTGGTCCTGCTGGTCATGGCTGCAGATGGTGACGTTGTCAAGGTAGGGGAACCTGGCCTGTAAACCGTGCTGGTCAACCATTCGGTCCATCTCCCGTTGGAAGACCGAGACTCCGTTAGTGACGCTGAATGGAACCGTGGTAGAGCCGTCCGTCTGCTTCGAAAGCAGTGTACTTGCGGTCGCTCGGGCGGATGGGGAGCTGGTGATGTGTGGACTTAAGGTCCACGGTGGAAAAGACCTTGGGCGTGATTCTCCACTCCCACGCCGGTTGGGAGAATTGCCTGGGCCGCCAAAGTTTCCCGCGACGCCGGTCAGACGCCCTCCCGCGATTCACCCAAGCGGCGGGAACGACGCTGTCGAGTTTCGCCGGCCAGAGAATCGCCCGAGACCCCCAAAATGGCTATTCTCAGGCCCGGATGGGCCGAAGTCCCGATGGCGTGACCCCAGTTCACGCCGTTGCCGTTCACATCTGCTTTTTAAAGTCGTCAGCCAGTCGTGCTGGCTGACGCTGAGCAGGGAGAAGGTGAGCGGACTGTAGCGCAGCGCCCGGAGACCGGGTCGGCTTCCCTGAGAAGGCTGCGGCCAAAGGGGGGGGTCGGGAAGTGTGTGCAGGTGGGAGGGGGGTTGTGGGAAGAGCGTGCAGGTGGGAGGGGGGGGTGTGGGAAGAGCGTGCAGGTGGGAGGGGGGGGGGTGTGGGAAGAGCGTGCAGGTGGGAGGGGGGGTGTGGGAAGAGCATGCAGGTGGGAGGGGGGTGTGGGAAGAGCATGCAGGTGGGAGGGGGGTGTGGGAAGAGCGTGCAGGTGGGAGGGGGGGTGCGGGAGCGGTGTGCAGGTGGGGGGGGTGAGGGAGAGTGGATGGTATCGTCCATCCGCGGATGCCACCGGTCAGCCGCTCTGATATGGCAGGACGGTGACGAGGACACTGCCGCAGGACGGTGACGAGGACACGGCCGCAGGGTGCGTGTGGCTGATGGGCACGAGAGTGGCACACTGGTGAGCAGTACGGTGTGAACTGACCGTTGGGCGCAGACAGTGACCAGGTGTTAGGGTGGGAGAGTGTGCAGGTGGGAGGGGGGGGGGGTGAGGGAGCAGCGTGCAGGTGAGGGCGGGGGTGTGGGAGAGCTTGCAGGTGGGAGGGGGGTTGCGGGAGCGTGCAGGGTGGGGGGGGGGGGTGAGGAAGAGTGGATGGTATCGTCCATCCGCGGATGCCGCAGGTCACCATGTATGCCCAACAGACAGCGACGTTCACTGCCGTGGTTGGAGCCGCAGTTCTGGAGTTTGCCATCCGGCAGCATAGAGTTGGACGGCCCACAGTGGCTGCAGATGCAGCAGTCGCCGGTGCAGCAGAGGGGATGGCCGCGGAGTGGCCCGTCGTCGACAGGCAGGCGCTCAGGACACGAATGTACAGGGGGATGCCGAGGGGAACATTGACCGGGGGGGCGGGAAGAAGAGGAGGTTTGGTGGGGGGGGGGGGGGGTGGGGGAAAGAGAAGAGGAGGTGGAGCAGGATGATCCACTGATGGTGGTGCCAGGGCGCCACAGGCGTCCAGCAAGGCTGAGGGTGTACCGTGACAGAATGTCGTTCGAGGCCCTACCGGACATCACATGCAGGAGGAGACTACGGTTCAGCAGGGAGACGGTCGCACATATATGCCAGCTCGTGTGGTGGAACGGTGCTTCGGGCTGCTGAAGATGCGCTTCAGATGCCTGGACCGATCAGGAGGGGCCCTGCAGTACCAGCCCAACAGGGTTGGTCGCATAGTTGTGGTCTGCTGTGCGCTGCACAACATTGCCATGCAGAGGGAGATGACCTGGTGGAGGAGCCGGAGGGAGGACCCGACGGCACCGGAGCCAACGCAAACGAGGGGGTTGGGGATGCGGAGGATGAGGATGATGGGGTGCATCATGTGGGGGGAGGGGTGCAGGACGCAGACACTGCCCGGCAGCTCGTTATGCCCAGGAGGCTGCGCGACGGCACCGCCGGGGACCACTGGCACGCAACGCGTTGGTGGCCGTACGGTTCATGCACTGTGGGGGTGGGATTCACTGAACACTGCCACTTGCACCGTCACTCCTGTACATGGGCACCACACAGCACCCACCACCTTTTCCCCCCCCCCCCCCCCCCCCCCCCCCGCACCGCGTTCACGGCAACAATTCCACATCACCTTACCACTGCTGCACGACGGGGTTGCACAACATTGAGGGTAAGCGGGTATGAACAGTGCCATGTTGAATGATGACAGCCCACTCTGCAATGAGCTGTGTGCTCTGATTCGCCAGCCAAGGTCTGACTCATGGCTATAGGTGAACCATGCACTCCGGTGGTCACAGCCTTCCTAACGGATATTTCACCACATGCCCGTGGGGTGGCTGGCGTCTGTGTACTGAGGGGACCGGTGTCCGATTATGGGGGGGGCGGGGGGGGGCGAAAAGGGTCACCACATCCGGAACAGACCTTGAACGGCTCGTATACCACGACGCCAATCGGGCACCCTCCCGAGCCCCCTGGCACCGGACATAGCGCACAGTCTTACAAGTCAAATTTAACAATGCGTTTATTCGTGTGGTAAACATGGGTGCCCTACCCACTACAGCTAGACTGCCCTGCACCCGTGCCAACTTGTGTGCCTAACTACTTTGCCTTACAGGCCCTACCACTCCGTCTAGGTGTGTTCCCAGATGGTACAGCAGGAGTGGAGGTGGACTGCTGTGAATCACGGCCTTCGACATGGCTCCCCGTCGGCACACGTTTCCTGGGGCGGCCCGGCTTCGATGGGCCAGGCTGCTCTGCGGGCGTGCTGGATGGCGTGGTGCCACCCTGACCTGCCCGCTCCCCGCCAGATGCGCCAGGGACGGAACTGGGGGAGGCAGAGTGTGCCGGGACGTCCCTTGATGGAGCTACTGGGATGGGCCCCAGAACCACCTCCCTCGTGGAGCCCGGTGGCCCCCGGGTCTCACTGTGGGACGGAGATGCGCTCGGAGACATGCCCCGTCGCACCCCCGACACCTGGCGCTGCCAGTCCTGGAGGCCTGCAGCGGTATTGACCACAGTCCGAATGTTCGCCGAGACGGGGCCCAGGAAGTGCCACATTCCTGCCAAGGCCTGTGCGATCTCGACCTGTGAGTGGCCGATGCCATCCATCACGTGTGCCAGGCGGTCTATGCTCTCCGCAACCGACTGCTGGGACTGAGCCATCGCTTGCTGGGACCGGGCCATGGCATGGTGAGACTCAGCCAGGGCCCGGAGAGCGGCGGCAATGTCATGTTGGCTCTGGCGCATGGCTACCTGTGACAGGGCAGCCCGCTCCTGGGCCATGGGCTTCACGTGCACACGTCATCCAACGCCTTGCAGAGCCTGACCCATGGCCAAAACCCCTTCACCCATTGCCTCCACCGCAGATGCCACCCGTGCGGTGTCGGCCTGGGTGGCTGCGATGAGCGGCACCAATCCCTGCTCCTGGATGCGGATAGACTCCTCCAGCTGCATGTGCAGGTCCTGGAAGATGGCCCTCATCCCGTTACTCAGTCCCTGGATGTCCACACGCATCGGTTGTCCGGGTGGGTCAATTACATCCGGGAACCGTCTGGGTGGCAGCTGGTTGCTGGGCCTGGACTGCCCTCCGACCGTCCAGCCCCTCGGCTGCTCCAAACTCCACCTGCTGTACCGGCTCGGCTGTGGGGTGCGCACCAGACAGTGACCCGGGAGCCTCATCACTTATCTGCCCAACCGAGGTGAGTGTCTCTACGGTGGTGAACGGTGTGGGAGACAGCAGTGCCGCAAGCTCGAGGTCATCATCCGTCCAGAAGTCTGGTGTGGAATGGTCCCCCTCATGGCCTGGCGCAAGCTCCATGCGGGCCATGTCGTCTTGACCTCCAGTTTGATCCAGCGGGTGGGTGGCCGTGATGTGGGCTTCGGCATGACTGTCCACCCTGTGCCCCTGACTAATTTCTGTCCCGGAGGTCTCAGCGTCCCGGTCCTGTGTCCCAGACTGAGGTCTGCCCTCCTGTCTGACCAACTGCTAACCTCTGGCGTGCGTCCCTGGGCGCCGTTGCGGTGGGCGGCGTTGCGCTGCTTCCTGGGCGAGACGTCCCTGAAGGTTCGGCCGATGGCCCTGGGGAACATAAAAGATTCGGGGTTTGTTAGACACGGTGGCCCGGGTGTATGGTGGTGGTGGGTGCACAGTGTGAGTGGGGATGGGATCGGGGGTGCAGTGGCCAGAGTGTGAGGGGGGATGGGATCTGGGGTGCAGTGGCCAGAGTGTGAGGGGGGATGGGATCTGGGGTGCAGTGGCCAGAGTGTGAGGGGGGGATGGGATCTGGGGTGCAGTGGCCAGAGTGTGAGGGGGGATGGGATCTGGGGTGCAGTGGCCAGAGTGTGAGGGGGGATGGGATCTGGGGTGCAGTGGCCAGAGTGTGAGGGGGGATGGGATCTGGGGTGCAGTGGCCAGAGTGTGAGGGGGGATGGGATCTGGGGTGCAGTGGCCAGAGTGTGAGGGGGGATGGGATCTGGGGTGCAGTGGCCAGAGTGTGAGGGGGGATGGGATCTGGGGTGCAGTGGCCAGAGTGTGAGGGGGGATGGGATCGGGGGTGCAGTGGCCAGAGTGTGAGGGGGGATGGGATCGGGGGTGCAGTGGCCAGAGTGAGGGGGGATGGGATCTGGGGTGCAGTGGCCAGAGTGTGAGGGGGGGCGATGACTGGTTGGGGGTGGAGAGGACATGCAGGGTTCTCTGACTTGCTTCTGCGCCTCCGACCTGGCATGGCGCGATCTCCCGGGTGCCGGATCCCCCAGCGAGGTCCAGGGCCCACTGCTCGTGAACAGTTAGGGGGTGCAGGACCGGAGAACCCCCTCCGGTTCTCATGCGCTCCCGCTGGTTGTGCGCTGTCTTGTCCTGGGGGGGGGGGGCACTTGCCCTCACGGCACTGGTGAGGTCGTGCAGCTTCTTGCGGCCCTGCTCCCCCATCCGGGGGGTCTGCCCCACAGCACTGACTGCAGTGCCCACCTACCGCCAGCCGTGCCTCACTGTGCTGGATGGCTGCCGATGCCCACGTCTTGGGCAGAGGGTGTCCCTTCTCCGCTCCACCTCATCCGCTCCACCTCATCCACCAGGGTGTCCGTGTCCCGGAACCTCGGTGTGGCTCTTCGGGGCTCAGCCATCTCCTCAGTTCTCCTCTGGGTCCTCTGTGCACGAATCGTGCAATTTGTGCGCGGATCGTGCAATTTATGACGCAGCGCCGCGTCATTCGGGCGTCGCGCGGTGACTACGTGGCCTTTGCGGCACGCACACACACACACACACCCCCCCCCCCCCCCGAGGTTCTCGCGGACCCGATCCTAGCCCATTTTCGGGCCCTGTCTCGATCGGGGCCGTTTCGCCCGTCGTGAACCTCGACGGCGTTCATGACGGCACGGCCACTTCGGCGTGGGAGTGGAGAATCACGCCCTGTGCAATCTGATTGACCATGTCGGATATGCGGGGGAGAGCGTACGCATCCAGCTGCGTGTACCTACTGATGGTTTGGCTATAGTCTATGACCATCCTCTGCGTCACCCCGGTCTTTACAACTACCACCTTGGCTCTCCAGGGACTATTGCTGGCCTGGATTATGCCTTCCCTCAGCAGCCGCTGGACTTCTGACCGGATAAATGTTCGGTCCTGGACGCTGTACCGTCTGCTCCTCGTGGCGACTGGTTTGCCATCCGGGGTGAGGTTCGCAAACTGGGAAGGCAGTTCAACCTTGAGGGTCGCGAGGCCCCAGATAGTAAGTGGGGGTATAGGGCCGCCGAATTGAAACGTTAAACTCTGGAGGTTACACTGACAATCTAACCCCAAGAGTGTGGGAGCGCAGAGGTGGGGAAGGACATAAAAGTCGGTAATTCTTAAACTTCCTCCCCTACACCGGGAGGTTCGCGATGCAGAACCCTTTGATTTCTACGGAATGGGATCCCGCTGCCAGAAAAATCTTCTGGGTACTCGGGTAGATTGAAATAAAACAACACCTTACCGTATCTGGATGGATAAAACTTTCCGTGCTCCCAGAGTCGATCAGGCATGGCGTTTCGTACCCACTAACCAGCACCGTCGTTGTTATCGTTTGGAGCGTACGGGGCCGCAACTGGTCCAGGGTCACCGAAGCCAGTCGCGGCCGCATCGGGGTGTTTTCTTCAGGCCCCGTGGAGCCGTCCATGCTGGGGTCCTTGGCTGTCAGCCAAGATGGCGGCGTCCACGGATTGCACGCGGTCGGGGGCGGACAAAATGGGCGCGCCCATGAATCGCACGTGGCCAGAGGGGCACAAGATGGCGGCGCCCATCCCCCCCCCCCACAAAGTTTGGGACCCGTTTGGGGGGGGGGGGGGGTGTGGTTGGGTTAATGTCCCAGTTCTCCCCTGGAGATTGTGGCGACCCCTTGGGACTGGCACTGCTGAATAGTGCCTCTTGCCGCAACTTTTACAGATGGCCGAGCGGGCCGGGCAGCCCTGCTGGGAGTGTTTTGACTGCCCGCAAAAGTAGCAGCAGGCCCCCCCCCCCCCCCCCGGGTGGTCTGGTTCTCTGGCCGCGCAGGCTTGCGGGGGGATGGGAGGTACCGGGGAGCCGGTCACGGCGGGGGTCCACGGGGCCCAAGGGGCGGTCGGGGCATAAGCGTGGGCATTCTGCGATGCCACACCGAGGGAGGCCGCAAGGGCCCATGCCTCAGTGAGTCTCCAGCAGTCGCTGGCAAATTTGGGATGAGGTCATACCTGCTACGAAAGCATCCCGGATGAGGAGTTCCGTATGTTCGTTAGCCGTCACTGGTGGGTAGTTGCAGTTCCTTCCCAGTATTAGCAGCGCGCTGTAGAACTCGTCAGTGAAGAGGACCATCGATTTAGCATCTTCACTGAATGAGGTTGGCAGAATTAATTTAGACACTGGAGCATGAGTCCCCTTTTATGGCAGATGATTGTATAAACATTTGAAGCAGAGGAAGATAAGAATATGGGGAGAGAATCGGGGAAATGGGTGCAGTTTTGGTTTACTCTACCTGGCACACGTGTGATGAGCTGAATGACTTCCTTCATGCGTTGTAACTTCTCTGGTATTAATGGAAATGGGTTATCCCTATAGTGTTCATTAATGCTAACTGGAATATTGTGGTTGTTGAGCTCTCTGGGTACGTCTCAATTTGTCACTATTGGCAGCCATGTAGACCGAACCAGACAGTAGAAAAAGGAGGTCACTTGACCCACCCAAGCCTGTGCTGGCACTTTAAGAATAATCCAATTCCCTTTTTGAATTTAACTAGTGAATCTAGCATTCCCCACCCTTTGGATCGCCCACCTTGATCCTGTCTTTGACAATTGTCAACGTGTGCATATTGAATGGGTCACTGGCGAGAAATCCAACATTACCCCATTTAAAAAAAACTTCTCCCTGGTCCAGCCTTGAGGGCAACTGACTGTCACTGATCAGTAAACTCAGCACAAAATAAGGAATGTCTGGCTCACACAAAGATGGTCACTTAAATTGAAGAGTCAGTGGTTCGGTGTGATTTCACTAGGTGTTAGTATTGGCACACTACAAACAACCAGGTGGGGTTGTTGTCATGCACCCTAAATTGATCCCTACATGGTCATCAGTGATTGTCCTGGAGACACCTCTTTATTTACAAAAATTAAAAAAAATATCAACAACTTGCATTTTATGCAGGGCTTTTTAATATAGTGAAACACCAGAAGTTGCTTCACAAGAGCATTTCCAAACAAATTGACTTGAGTTGCATGAGGGATTAGGACAGGTGAGAGAAACTGAGCAGTGGACCGGTTTAGGGAGGGAATTCCAAGTTTATGGGCTAGGCAGCTCGAGGTCTGGCCACCAGTGTTGGAGCAATTAAGGACACTCGCAAGTCCTTTGAGAACACTTGTGGACTGCAGAGATTCTGGAGGTTAGAGATGGGGGAGCAGTGAAGCCAGGGTGAGATGACTCTGAATACTATCTCAGGACACGAGCTATGTGATAGCAGGAATTTGTATATATTTATTTGGTGCAGTAAGGGTAAAAACCTGGGTTAGTGTCTGATTGCTGCAGTCCTATTTTAAAAGAAGCCCGATTTTGAAAGGTTGGGAGCCAGGGGTGCAATTAAGGCAGCGTAAAAAGCTTGGGTTATGTTTTGTTTGGATTAGGGGGAATTCCCTCAAATTGATTAGATTTCAGCTTGATAAGATGTCGTTACTGGCTGGGTGGAGCGAAGATATTTTGCAGGAAAGCGGGTCAGTGGCATTTTGGATGAAGCGGTGAGCAGAAGTCCAGATTTTGCTCCCACTGCAGTCAGTTAAAATATGCCTCTGGACATCTCTAGATTAGTGTGGCTGGAAAGGTGAGCAAACCAGTTGAGGCAACTTCTAAGGAAATGAGCTACATTTTCTGCATGGTTCTGACGGGAGTCTGATCTCTAAGCAGCGTCAAAAGATCTTAAAGTAGCGTATCCAGACATCTCTTTTAAAACAGGTATTCCTGAGTGCTAATGGCATTTAAAGTGAATTGAGAGCGGAGAGGTTTTTCTTGTAGTTGAGTGGGAATAAAGATAGCAGTTGAGGTTACTGTGCCACTGCATTGTTTAAGGAATAAGTAATTTTTCTTGTGATAAAGACTGTTAGCAACGAAGTTTGTCTTAATCTGCCATATCCCTATTTCTTCGTGCAATTACTCTTGGTTCGAGGTATCCTTTGCTCATTGGGGTTTCTGTCCAGTTTGCGAGCCACTGTTGGGATCTGCTCTGGAATCCTAATAAATACATTATGAAGGATGCTAATGGCGCAGTTGATGTTTTTAGTCAATTGTGTTTTGAAAAGCTTGCCTCGCATTGCATTGGAGCCCTCGTTGTTGCAATGCTGCTAATTCATTCACTACCCTGTTGGGGAGCAGCTGTGTCTCACTCATCCAGGTATGAGCCTCTTTGCTTTGTGCTGGCCAACAATCAATAAATAGGGCCTTCTGGTATACTGTGAAGCAGATGTTAAAATGGTGAAATTGGGCTTAGCTGAGATGTTGTAATGAGCCAGAACTGTTCCTTTTGCTGATTTAAATTTAACTTGGTTCAGAGGTCGTATCGATTTTCTCAAGTGACACATGGGCACTGTAGTAATCTGTTCATCTGATAACCATGTGGCATGTAGAACTTGAGAGAATACTGATGCATGTAGAGATTAAAAAATACCAACAACTGTAAGTGTAGTGTGAATGTACACGACTACAGCAGAATACCAGCACTGTGGTTAATTTCCAGAGGTAGAATTGAAAAGTAGGCATTGCTTAGATCACATTTTTGAGTAATGTGTTCTGGTCTCCATTTTATTTTATGAAAGGGGTAGGTGGAAAAGGAACTTGCAAACATGATGACTAATCGGGAAAGGAGGTTGTTTGGGTTTTTTCCTTCTGAAAAGAAAAGGCTAGGGAGTGGCCTGTATAATGTGAGTATCTTTAAGAAATGGGTGTTTATAAATGGGTGTGTTTACCTTTAAGAAATGGGTGTTTATTACTGCAGTGATGTCAGTGGGTGGAGCTGGGCTGTTTGTCAGCCTTTTACATTCGTTTTGGGCTGTTTGCTGCAGGGTGTGTTTTAGCTTTAGTTTTCAGAGCTGGATAGCTGCAGTCACAGCCAGAAGGTGTACGAGTCTCTCTCTGTAATCTAAAAACTGTAAATCAATACTTTGGTGATTTAAAACTAAACTGCTCTCAGGACTGACTAACCTGATGTGTTTCTGTTAATTTCTTTTTTTTTTAAAGGTCTTATGGATGTTAAAGAGACAGCTTAAGGAATACGTAGTGTTGTATTCTTTGGGTGTTGGATTTGAATTAATGGTTGCTAAGATGTTCAGTTTGTTATAAAAAGGTGAACATGAGTTCATAGAATAAACATTGTTTTGCTTTAAAAAATACTTTTCCATTTCTGCTGTACCACAGCTGTAGAGTGGGCCGTGTGCTCCCCATACCACAATCTATTAAAAGTCGTGGGTCAGGTGAACTCCATGCTACACGTTGGGGTTCTCTAAACCCTGGCCCATAACAAATTGGGGGCTCGAGGGGATAAAAGTCTTATCTATTGAATTTGCTGAGTGAACTTAAAGACACTGACCAGGGATGGTGGCTAAGCATTTAAAGTTACCTGAGATACAGTTTGACTGATTGGAAATGGCTGAAATTCAGTTAGAAATTAAATAAATGGAACATTGAGAAAGAATTCAAGCAGCTTGAATATGAAAGAGATGGACAGGAAAAGATAAAGGGAGATACAGATCAGGGAAAAAGATGGAGAGAGAGTTTGAACTTCAGAAAATGGCCGTGAACCATGACCGTCAAAAATTGACAGGCGCAAAGGGAAACGTACAGTTGGATGATAGTGAGAAAGAGAGTCATAGTTGAAGGCTTGGTGGGGATCTATTTAAATATGTCCAAGGTTTGACAAGAAGGAGGTAGGAGCTTTTTTCATTTCATTTGAAAAGGTAGCTAAACGAATGAAATGGCCACAGGACATGTGGGTATTTCATTTGACATGGTAGCTAAACAAATGAAATGGCCACAGGACATGTGGGTATTACGGATTCAAACAAAGCTGGTAGTGCTAGTAAGTGTTTGCATCACTATCAGAGGAGGTATCGGAGCTGAATGAGGAGCTGAAAAAATCCATCTCAGGTGCATATGAACTAGAGCCTGAAGCCGATAAAGGTTTAGAAAGTTAAGGAAAGAATTTGGTCAAACATACATGGAGTTTGAAAGGCTCAAACAGAGTAATTTTGATAGGTGGATAAGGGCTTTGAAAATAGACCAAACTTATGAAGCTCTCAGAGAAATTATACTTTTGGAGGAGTTTAAAAATTCAAATCCTGATGTACTGAGAACTTGTGTGGAAGAGCAGAGGGTTAAAACTGCGAGATTAGCAACAAATGGCAGATGATTATGAATTAGTTCATAAATCGAAGATTGGTTTCAGCCTGAGGGATAGAAACTGGGGACATGAGAAATATTCAAGTGGTAAAGATAAAGGTGATCTGATGGGAGACAATAAGGACAGTGTACCTCCAGACTAAAAAAGAAATCCAGGACGGTTGAAAAGAAATAAGTTTCAAATGTTATTCACTGTAATAAAATACGCCATGTAAAGTCAGTGTTGGTGGTTGAAGAAAAACACTGGAAAGGCTGATGTGGTAAAACAGGAGAAGACAGTGGGGTTTGTTAAAGTGGTAAAGGAAAGCCCAAGTGTAGTGAAGGAAGTGCAAAAGATTGTACAGCTGATCAAGAGGTGATTGATAAGAAGGTGCCAGATCTCTTTAAGGAATTTACTTGTGTGGGTAAAGTTTACTCGGAACAAGTATAGAATGCATGATTTTAAGAGATACGGGAGCTAGTCAATCTTTAATGGTAATGGTCATCTTTAATGAGTTATGTAGTTTGGGAATAATGTTGCCAGAAAAGGTGGGAATATGTGGAATTCAGGGTGAGAGGAGTAGTGTTCAATTATATAAGGTAAGGTTCGAAAGTCCAGTGAAGAGTGGTGAAGTGGTAGTAGGAGTAACAGAGAAACTATCTTGTCCAGGAATACAGTTTGTCTCTGTGTAATGATACAGCTGGATCGCAGGTGGGAGAGATGCCTACGGTGGTTGATGAGCAAGTGAAAATCAGCCAACTGAAGTGTTGAAGGACGAGTATCCTGGGCTTTTTCCAGATTGTAGTAACAAGGTCGCAAAGTCACAGGTTGAGACGAGGAGAAGTCGGAGTGAAGAGAAGTTGAAGTGCAATTATCAGAAACAATTTTTGATCAGATGGTTGAAAAACAACAAGAACAGGTGGAGGATGAGGCGGATATTTTTAGTTCAGGAAAATTATTGGAGTTACATCAGAAAGGTGTAGAAACAAAGCATGTATGGAACAGAATCGGAGTGTATAGCAGTGTTATTTCCATAAGTGATGGCTTGATGAGAAAATGGAGACCTTTTTACAAATGCAGGTGGATTAAAAGTGAGCAGGAAGTTCATTAAGTAGTATTGCCGGTAGACGAGTTGCACATGAGGTACCAGTGAGAGGTTATTTGGGAATAAGGAAAATTCGAGCTAAAATCCAGAAACCTTTGTATTGGCCTGGACTACATAAAGATGTAGTTAAATTTTGTCAATCATGTCACACATGTCAAGTGATAGGGAAACCTCAAGCAGTGATAAAACCAGCACCTTGATACCCATTCCAGCATTTGAGGAACCTTTCACAAGGGTCCTAATTGATTGTGTAGGACCACTTCCTAAAACAAAGTGGGAATCAATATCTTTTGACTATAATGGATGTGTCTACTGGGTTTCCAGAGGCCATTCCAGTGCGTAATATTACAGCTAAAAAGATTGTGGAGAAGTTACGTAAATTCTTTACAAGATATGGGCTACCCACAGAAATACAATCTGATCAAGGATCAAATTTTACTTCAAAGTCATTCAACAAAGTTATGGATAGCTTAGGAATAAAACAATTTAAATCCACTGCGTACCATCCAGAATCGCAGGGAGCGTTAGAAAGGTGGCACCAGACATTAAAGACAATGTTGAGGGCTTATTGTCACGATTATCCAGAGATTGGGATAAAGGAATTCCATTTGTACTGTTTGCAATTAGGGATGCACCTAATGAGTCAACCAAATTTAGTCCTTGAACTATATTTTTGGTCATGAGGTAAGAGGACCACTTAAATTGATTAAGGAAAAATTGGTGAGTGAGAAATCGTAAATTACATTATTGGATTGCGTGTCAAATTTCAGGGAACGATTAAATAGAGCAGGTGAATTGGCTGGACAACATTTGAAAGTTGCACAAAATGTGATGACTGGGTAGTGGACAAGAAATCCAAAGTTTGTAGTTTTGCCAGTGGGGATAAAGTTTTAGTGTTGTTACCAGTGGTAGAGGAGCCTTTAAAAGCTAGGTTTTGTGAACCGTATCAGATTGAAAGGAGAGTAAGTGAGGTGAATTATGTGGTTTAAAAACACCAGATAAAAGGAAGACTCACCGAGTGTGTCATGTGAATATGATTAAAAGTACTTTGAAAGGGAAGGGGAGAAAAAGGAGCTAGTTTTAATGATTCTAACTCGGTGACGAACCAAATCCAGATGACTGAATTTGACACGCCTCAAATTAAATTGGAAAATGAGGATTTGATTTGATTTTGATTTAATTTATTATTGTCACATGTATTAGTATACAGTGATTTTTAGGCTGTTTGCTGCAGGGTGTGTTTTAGTTTCGTTTTCAGAGCTGGATCGCTGCAGTCACAGCCAGAAGGTGTATTAGTCTCTCTCTAATCTAAAAACTGTAAATCGATCCTTTGGTGATTTTAAAACTAATAACTGCTCTCAGTAGTGACTTTAACCTGATGTGCTTCTGTTAAATTTTTTTTTAAAGTCTTATGGATGTTGAAGGGACAGCTTAAGGATTATTTAAGTGCTGTATTCTTTGGGGGTTAAATTTGAATTAATGGTTGCTAAGATGTTCACTGTTTTAAAAAGGTTAACTTGAGGTCATAGAATAAACATTGATTTGCTTTAAAAAATACTTTTCCATTTCTGCTGTACCACCTGTGGAGTGGGCCGTGTGCTCCCCAAACCAGAATCTATTAAAAGTTGTGGGTCAGGTGAACTCTATGATACACTAAGCCCTGGCCCATAACACCTGTTTGATAAGAGGACAGGAATCAGGAACAGGCAGCACTTCTCTGACAGGCTCACCTCATTCCTTTCTGATTGGCTCCTCTTGTGTCACATAGTTCAAATTTCAAGACCATGACGGCAGTTGCTTCTTACCACTTCAATAGGTGGGCCAATCTAAAGTTGAGGGTAGCTATTTTGTCTCCTACTCTCAGTAACATGTGGATTTGTCTATCTTTGGCATGTTGAGACTGATTTCCAGCTGGCTAAATGCATGAGACTTCAGGTCCAACAGTCTTAAAGGCAGAAAAGATATCTTAGTTACCCACGACATCCAGGTCTATGTCCAGCCACCTGGACCCGCTTTGCCATTGGCCAAGTTAGGTCACAACCCGGGCATCAGGCTGACTATGAGCAACTCCCCCTCACTATATTCCAATTCATGTACATTTTTCTACCATCCGTCTCTGTGGCAACAGGTGATGTAGCAGCGGGCTGGATTCATTCCATGCTGTAGCTACAAATTTGCACAACGATGGCTCAGGCCACAGGATTGTTTTCACTGGAAGGAAGCGGGAATGGAGCTCAGCAGCCCCTCCGCGGTGTTTTTAAGGCCACGCCATTCACCTCTAGCATGAAGGAGTTACAAAAGGTGCCTTAAACATTGTCTGCTTCACCTCACTGGCCATCAGGCTGCAATTGGCAGATATGAAAATCTCATCTGTGTAGTGTGCATTTGAGGATGACTGGCCAACATGGGATAATGTGTACTCCACCTTGGACCCACCTCTTGTGAGCACCCAGATTGGTTTGATGTTTCCCGAGAGGGCAAATATCTCCTACAGGGTATCAGTAACAAAAGTCATCACTACCATCAAGCACAATGCCTGCAGAAACATTCACCAGACTGTCCAATGAAAGCTCAGATACTTGGCTGAGTTACTTCAGTCATATGCCAATAAAACTGATTGGAAGAGATCTGAAATCTATTTGCAGGTCCCAGACTATCATCCCCAATGCTCAGTCGATGAGTCAACAGAGCACTTAACCTTAAACATCATCCATCAGTGGAGCAATCAACAAGCTGTCAACTGGTGCCATCAACTGTTCTCTTGACCTTCCCATGCTGTTGGAAATGTAATCAAATTGTGGCAAAGCTCCAGCAGCTGATAACCCAACTGAGATCTAAGATTGGAAGCCAATGCCTCTAGTCAAGAAGCTCACCGATCAGGTGGCAGCGAAGAACAATCCTGCAAGAATACTTCCTCCATTGTCCACTGTACAAGCAGAAAGGAATTCCAATCTTGTGACAATATAGAGGAATCTCTCTGCTCTCCATCACTGGCAAAAACTACACCTGTGACTGAAGAATAGATGTGGTGAATACAACGCTTTAGAACACAGAACTCCTGACAAAAGAACATGTGCAGTCAGCTGTTGAAGAGGGCCTTTGATTATCATAGAATTTACAGTGCAGAAGGAGGCCATTCGGCCCATCGAGTCTGCGCCGGCTCTTGGAAAGAGCACCCTACCCAAGGTCAACACCTCCACCCTAACCCCATAACCCAGTAACCCCACCCAACACTAAGGGCAATTTTGGACACTAAGGGCAATTTATCATGGCCAATCCACCTAACCTGCACATCTTTGGACTGTGGGAGGAAACCGGAGCACCCGGAGGAAACCCACGCACACACTGGGAGGCGTGCAGACTCCGCACAGACAGTGAACCAAGCTGAGAATCGAACCTGGAGCTGTGAAGCAATTGTGCTAACCACTATGCTGCCATTATTACTTTGGAAAGTAATAGAGAAATTCTGCTGTCTTCGCTTTGACAGTCACATGGCTGGATGCTTCATGCATACCCTGGAGTGTCATCTAACCCATTCCCAGTCACTAATTAAATTGAATAGCGTGGTATGCTCATGCCAACCCTTGATGGCATTGAATTCTGATATTGCATGGATGAGAAGCTGCTCAATATGCAACAATTCCTGATTGCATCACAATTTCCTGTGACTTGAGCTGAAGTACACTGTAGTATAGTCATAGAATCCCTACAGTGCAGAAGGTCGTCATCTTGGCCTGCACCGACCCTCTACAGGAGCACCCCATTCAGGCTCCTGCCTTATTTCTCCCCCCCCCCCCCCCCCCCCCCCAACTGACCTTTTTTTGGGACATGAGGGGCAATGTGGCATGGCCATGCCACCTAACCTGCCAGTGTTTTGGACTATGGAGGAAACCCACCGACACTGGGAGAACTTAAAACTTCAGTCACCCAAGATCTGAATTGAACCCAGGTTGGGTCTCTGGTGCTGTGAGGCAGCAGTGCTAACCACTGCTGCCCATTATGCATGGAAATGGTCCCAGCATCATAACCAGGAAGCTCCATTACTGCTTTTGGGAGCTTCTGAAGATCGGGTGGAAGGACGAAATGCCAGATGCTGAAATGCTCACTTGAACTAGTATGCCAAGGGTCCACACCATATTGACAGAATCGCAACTGGGTTTGGCTGATCATGATGTTGGAATTCACTCAGTATGACATGGTGGCACAGTGGCTAGCACTGCTGCCTCACAGCAACAGGGACCCGAGTTCGATTTCCAACCTTGCATCACTGGAGTTTGAACACTCTCCGTGTCTGTGGGTTTCCTGCTACAGTCCAAACATGTGCAGGTTAGGTGGATTGGTCATGCTAATTTTCCCCTTGGTGTTTTTAAGGTGGGGTGGGGAAAGGGCCTAGGTGGATTACACTTTTAATTTCCAGAAGATTGGTGCAGACTTACAGAATTTCATAGAATTTACAGTGCAGAAGGAGGCCATCAAGTCTGCACCAGCTCTTGGAAAGAGCACCCTACTCAAGCCCACACGTTTTCCCCCCCCCCATCCCCGTAACCCCACCCAACACTAGGGGCAATTTTGGACATTTAAGGGCAATTTAGCATGGCCAATCGACCTAACCGACTTGATGGGCCAAATGGTCGCCTTGTGCATTGTGGGGAATTTTGTTATGGGGAGCACAAGGGTCCATTCTCCAGGTGTTGTGCAACAAAGACCGTAAGTATTTTAAAAACAACTGTTTATTAACCCAGTTAA
The DNA here is from genome assembly GCF_047496885.1 of Scyliorhinus torazame. Taxonomy (NCBI): domain Eukaryota; kingdom Metazoa; phylum Chordata; class Chondrichthyes; order Carcharhiniformes; family Scyliorhinidae; genus Scyliorhinus; species Scyliorhinus torazame. The sequence continues at coordinate 187,797,647 of NC_092716.1, forward strand.
CATTTTATAAACACAGTCAACATCTTAACAACTACCAATACGTGTAACCCAACAGATACAATACTCTATAGGTAACCCTTAATACTTTTCTCTACAGGTATTACTTTGAAATCATCAAATGAGCTGAAGACATTCTTCAGCATGTAGAGAGAGAGATCATAAAACATCTGCTTGCTTTGAATACAGCTCTCCAGCTCTGAAAACAAAAACCAAAAAACAGAGCCACAAAGCAGCTTTACAGCTCATAACAAAAGTGAGACAGCCCAGCTCCACCCCCACACACTGACGGCACTGCAGCTATTTGATAAACACCCATTTCTTAAAGGTACATCCACCTGACAATTGTTCCATAACACATTCAAGCTACATACCATGTATATACACTACACTCTGCTTTGTTCCAAGCCCTCCTCAGCTTTAACAGGATCTTCTTCCTCTCCCTCCAGTGTCCCATGCTCTTTCTGAATACCCAGATGGACAATGCAGAATTTATAGAATGTTGTATATGTGGAGGGCTTTGGAGAGGGTGCAGTGGAGGTTTACCAGGATGTTGCCTGGTCTAGAGGCTGTTAGCTATGCGGAGAGGCTGAATAGACTGACCCTTTTTTTTTTTCATTAGACTGGAGGTTGAGGTGTGACCTGATAGAGGTCTACAAATTATGCAGCACATGGATAGAGTGGATGGGCAAGCACTTTTTCCCATGGTGGAGAGGTCAGTCACCAGGGGGCACAGGTTTAAGGTCCATAGGGCAAAGATTTAGAGGTGTGTGAGGCAGGTCTTTTACGCAGAGGGTGGTGAGTGCCTGGAATGTGTTGCCAGGTGAGGTTGTGAAAGCCGATGCATTTTACGTGTTCAAAAGACATTTCGATAAATACATGGATGGGATGGGTATAGAGGGATACGGCACTAGAAGTACTGAGTTTTGGCAAGGGTGGTATCATGACCGGTACAGGTTTGGGAGGGCCAAAGGGCCTATTCCTGTGCTTATTTGTTGTGTTTCCCTCTCTAAACTACTTCCTTTTGCCTTTAATTAAATGTCTCCAATATAAATCCTAACCCAAGTTGTATAGACTGCTGCCTTGGTTCGAGTTGTGGATGCAATATGCAAGTCCAGCAATGATGGAACAAACCAGTGGACAAACTCAGACTCTAGATGCATTCATTCTGTTTGTTTATTTGTTTTATTCATTTTCTGAACATAGATGTTGGTGGCAAGGCCAGCATTTATTGTCCATCTGCAGACTGGGTTGTGGTGTTTTGACAACTGATGCTGGGTCACATCACAGAGGCAACCATGTTGATGTGGAACTAGGAGTCTCTCAAATGCAGATCAAGAAGGCAGGCTTTTCTTTTAAAGGATGTTTCCTGAGCCTAGTTAGGTTTTTTTTTTTTTTTTTGTGATCATCCAACGGCTGTAGTTACCTTCACTGATTTTTGTTTTGACGCCATTTAAATTCTCAAACTACCGTGGTCAGATTTGGACTTTAATTCTCTGGTTGCTCCTGTAACTTGGCCACAACATTGCTTTAGGTAGGAGAATGTTAATGATTAGGCTTTATTGTAAATTGTTTTCACAGGTGGCCAAATACTTGGTGGAAGAGGCAGGTTAAAATAGAGATGGAGATTTAGGGAGGGAATTCTTGAGTGCTGCTAACCAAATGATGGCTGGCACTCTTAGCGAAGTGGAACTAGCCTTCTCTCCACCTCCACCACCCGCTCTCATTACTTGTGTGTTTGTAGCATCTCTTGATGCTTTATCTGCTGAATCATATTGTCAGTGGGTGTGTTAAACTGCTTTGCACTTGTCCAAAGGTATTTGCACTTGTATGTAGAAGCTTGGGGGTTGTTGAGCACTTAAATGTTGTAATGGCTATTTGATTATGACATAATCTCGTGAGATTATTAGAATTGTTTTGGGAATTGAGGGGTACGTAAACTGGCAAGGCTAGGATTGTTGAAGCAGCAAAGGCATGGGCTGACTGGCTCCAGCTGTTTTAAAATTACAAATGGTTTAGATGGAGTAAAGACCAACTGTTTCCATAGCAGAAGGCTTACTAGACTAATCCTGGAGTAGGTGGGTTGGCCTTCCGAGGAACGGTTAGCCAAGCTTGTATCTGACATTTTGAGCAGAGGCGGCTTGATTGAAATATACGAGTATTACTATCCTGGACCAGACCCCAACAGTTGCTCGAATACCGACAGAAACCCCCAATATTTTAATTTATAAGACTTGAGGAAAAAAATGCTCCATGAGTGACTCCGACTCCCCACACACATAGGACTATGGTATATTAAAACCAACTTTATTACTAACACTATTAAACTCACTCAAACATCCAAAAATAACTTACAATTACCAGTTAAACAATGATAAAATGAAACACTATCTCCAGACCCAAGAATACTTGCCGGAGAGAAATGTCTTGCATAAATTGTTTTCAGAGAGATCCTTGTGGAACCAGCTTGCAGATTCTTGCCCGTCAAATACAGTTTAACTTCCAGCATTTGGCAAAATGCTCCTGTTATGTTCACAGAACGCTGCGCGGGGGCGGGAGAGAAACTCGCCTGACTGCTTCAGCCCCTGGCTCCTTTCATGAACTCCATCTCTAATGACCATCTTATTCAGATCAAACACGTGTCTCTAATTATTTATCCCCGGGAAGCTTCTTTCTATAAACAAACATGGTTGGAATGAATTATGATCTTTTACGCCACTTTTTTAATTGTGCCGCTGTAGCCAATTGGCTTGTCTTTTAAACCAGGACTCTTGTGTCTGAAATTCCAACGTTCATCACCAGATCCTGAGGAGTATTGACAGGGTTGATATGGAGCGCATGTTTCCTCTTGTGGGAGAATGACTGTTTAAAAATAAAAGGTTGTCCATTTAGACCGAGATGAGTATTTCCTCTGCGTCATGCGCCTTTGGGACTCTCTTCCTCAAAAAGGTAGTGAAAGCAGAATATTTGAAGGCCGAGCTAAATGGATTCTTTAGCAACAAGGGGGTGAAGGGTTTCCGGGGGGGGGGGGCGCGGAGTGGTAGGTGGGAACTGAGGTTACAATCAGATTAGCCAGGATCATATATGGCACAGCCGGCTCAAGGGGCTGAGTGGCCTACTCCTCTCATTTGTAAGTCGTAGTACTAAAGGCAACATGAGAAGAAGCTTTTTGTTTTCAATTTGGAACACTCAACCTGACGGCGCAAGCATCAGTGGCCTTCGAAAGGGAACTGGATAAATACGTAATGGAGGAAAAAATTGCAGTAATGTGGGGAATGAATGGTGAAATGGGACTAATTGGTGCTGCATTTCTCTGATACTTGTCTGTGTTCCCGTTGGAAACTTAGGATTTGCTGAAAGGGCAAACTCCCAGGGCTGGTACGTCACTTAATTAAAACCCAAAACACAATCCCACCATTTTTCAGGAAAGAGGAGGTAAAGGTTTTGTGTAAACCCTGCATAAGGAATATAGGAGGGAGGGGGAGTGCATTTGGTGAAGTCTGTTCTTGCATTCAATTCGATGTCTGAAATGTATCTTAACTCCATGCATCCCTCTGGAAAATATATGCATCCCTCTGGAAAATATATGTCACGGAATGAAATTCTGCTTCAAAATAAATTGATTAAATTGCTGCAGAATGTTTCTATCACAGAATCATCACAATGAGACATTGTTGGTTGGTTCTCTATCAAACTACCCAGTACTGTACTGCATGTGATCATGGGAGCTTAAAGCAGAGAAGACAGCCATTCAACAAAGATGCAACAGTTTTGGTCCCTCCCTGCTCCAACAATCCTTTTGTGTAATAACATTCTCCTAATTCTTTCTCATCTACAGTTGATCGCTGAGCATTGTCTCCCCAAACATGGGAAGAAATAGTCTTGTCCCCTCACTCTATTAAAACTGATACTAATTGTAAAACCCTCCTGACCCTCTCTATACCAGAGTAAATGTTCCCAGTTTTCATAAGATTCTCTCTAGCTTTTTATCCCTGATGAATCTATAATGTCCACTTTCCAGTAGCCTTGATATCTTTCTGTTATGGAGGCTCAAACCCACACCCAGTCTGTGTGGCCTAACCAAGCCCAAAGTTTTTAACCCTCTACCCTAAACTACCGCTTTCGGGGAATATTGTATTTGAATCCCTGGTTCTCTTTATCCTCTACCATCAGAGGGTGCATGCACTCGTTCCTTGGGCAAATAATTTTCAGATTAAAAGCCAAGACTGAGGTGCATCACCTGTGTCTTAAAATTATTTTCCACTCCTGCTCAAATGCTACATCATTAAATTTTGTGTTGACATCCAAATTTGTAAAACTCTACTGTTTGACAGTGATTGAACCCAATGCTGACCCCTGGGGTACATCACTTGCTGTGAGTGCTGAATAGTGTAGGCAAGTTCCCTGTGTGAATCTGGTTCCCTGAAGCCTGAAATTAAAATTGAGTTTACACCCTTACTTGCACCCCTCCGGTGTTCAATGACTGACTGGAGGGGAATTTGGGCCAGTTCTCTCGACAGAGGACATGCATACCAAATTCTTGTGCCCAATTCTTTTTCCAACTCCGAGTCAATTTAGCATGGACAATCCACCTACTCTGCTCGTCTTGTGGGGGTGAGACCCATGGGAGAATGTGCAAACTCCACATGGGCAGTGACCCAGGCTGGGATCAAATCCAGGTCCGTCCTCTATGCCGTAAGGCAGCAGTGCACGTCTGCTTTTAAGGAAACGACAGGTCTGGGACCTTGCTGTTTTTAGCTACTTGCTATCCCAATCATCAGTCCAGGTCTAAATCATTCATTCGTACAATGAAGTTTATTACCCTCTTCTTCATTGGTGAGGATCCAAATAAATTTACTCTTTCTGCAACTCGTCCTGTCCTCCCAAGTTTGTTTTCCTTCTGACTAATGCACAAATGCCCAATCTGATATGTTTGCATACTGCACATGTGTTCAACCCTACTCGTCTGCTCCAGGCAAGGTGTGAATTGGTTTACTTGTATTTTATCCCATTCCTTGACCTTCCAAATCTAGTCTTAATCTGCAAGTACGTAGAATTTCTGTAACGCGCAGCAAACATCTTTGAAGAAATGCTTTCCTCTGTGTTTGATTTACCTTCATTTTCCAGAGATCTCGAGCTGGAGTTTGACTCTCAAATTCCATCAACTGATCAATGGTTGGTTTAACTTTCCAACAAACAAAACATTACTCTTCCTTTCCCATTTCAGCTGTCCGATTCCTGAAGTTCAGCTCAAAGGCACTGGGCCCAGATCAATATAGTGAGCTGCCAAGGAGCTTGATGGATTCCTCCTAAGTTGTGTTGGCTAATTGGTTTTCAGCGCCGCAATCATTTATCGGTGGCAAGCTGCACTTCCTAGCTCTGTGAAATGCTGCAATTTGTCCACCTAGCTATTAAACTGTACTCTGTAGCTGGGTCTGTACTCTGTAGTTGGGTTAGTAGTAACAGAACCTGAATTTATTTAGTACCTTTCAAGCCCTTGAGTCTTGATCAATAACATTTTGGGGGATGAGTTTTCAATATTATAAGCAGGAAACTTGCGTACTGCAAGATCCCAGAGATGACCTGTTTTGGTGATGCTCTTTTGAGGCATAAATGTTGGCCTTGGGAGAGCAAGGATAACAATCCATGCTTTTCTAGTACTTCAATGAAGTTTTTTAGGCCCATCTGAGTGGGCAGACGAGGCCTCAAAAGTTCTCATCCAAAAGACAACACTTCCAACAATGCAGCACTTCCTCCGTACTGTATTGGCAACATCCACCTGGAGTGTTTGAAGTGAGGGTTGCCCACTGAATTGCAGCTGGCAGGAGCTGTGATTTTTATTTTTTATTTTTATAAACTGTTACCATTTAAAAATGGACACTGATTGAACATTTATAAAAAATAAAAAAAATTATGCTGGCTGCAACTCTTATGGGTTCTATTTAGTTTTAAATATTGAATTGGTTCTAACTTGTGAGGTGCTAATTCAAAGGGGTGAAGTTGGCCTGTTTTACAATGTTTCTTTTCCATATGAAGCCCGTGGTGAAGACTGGTGGCTGATTAACTGTCGCAGTTAAAGGCCCATAGCCAACCTCGGCCCCCTTTAGATTTAGAATACTGGATTGGACCATCCTGTTGGAAAGGTTGCCTGGTGACATCTGGTGTTTCTGTGGTGACGGAAAGTCCGGTTCCGCCTGAGGGAATTCTGGCCCCTTTCTTGCCCTGTCTTATTGAAATAAATATGCTCAACTCCGTTTCAGCTATGGTTTATGTTTCTGAATGGATTCTTGCCCGAAAGCTGTCCAATTCAAAAGAGTGGGATATCAATCCAATTCAGTGGTTCCCCTAAAGCCAGCATCAAACCTTTTTGATTGGGTATTGTCCTAACAATGGGCTTGACCCAGAGGGCAGCATGGTGATGCAGTGGTTAGCACTGCTGCCTCACTGTGCCAAGGACCCAAGTTCGATCCTGGCTCACTGTCCAGGCGGAGTTTGCACATTCTGTGTTGCATGGGTCTCGCCCCCACAACCCACGTGCAGGGTAGGTGGATTGGCCATGCTAAAATTGCCCCATAATTGGCGCGGGGGGGGGGGGTGCGCAAGAGATTTGGGTACCCTAAATTTGTAAAAGAAAACGACAAATGAGCGTAACCCAATACCTGAAAAGCATCCCTTGATGCACCAATGGAACTACAACTTCTCACTGTGGTTATTTTAGTGTTCTGAAATAAAAACAAAATACTAGAAACATTAAACACCCAGATATATCTAGGGGGAGAGAAAGTCTCTTGAAGCCCTTGTATGGACCAACTGGAAATCTGCTACATTGACTTGGCTGAGAGCCTCCAGCTCATTTCCCTTGAAACAAGCTGGTAGACAGACAGATGCTACTGAGATTTACACCTTGGTTGGACCCAAGTAGGATGCTCTGCTTCAGGGCAAGGGATGGGGTCCATAACAAAGGAAAGGAGTTTGTAGCAGAACTGAAATAGCCTTGTTTCGAGTGTTCTGTTCATCCACTGTTAATTGTCGCTCTGTTAGTATCGCACTCGCCTCTTGGTTCTGGGTTCAAGTCCCAGTCCAGGACCTGGGCTTAATCAAGGCTGACACTCCAGCGCAGCATTGCCGTGCTGACTTTTGGATGAGTGGTTAAACCAATGTCCTGTCTGCCCTCTTGAGGGCAGGTTGAAAAATATAACCGCACTATTTATCCCAAATATTGTTCCTTGATCAACATCTCAGCATTATGACACTGCTGTTTGCAGGAACATGCTGTGTGAAAATTGGCTACTGTATTTCCTACATTACAGCAATGTCTGCACATCAAAACCACTGACATCCGATGGTTGTGAAAAGCACTAGAAATGCATGTTTTTTTATGTCCAAAACAGTGTGGAGGACTGGAGAGAGCCATCAGACATAATGGGTGTGGGATTGGGAAAACTAACTTTAAAATTCTCTGGATCAAATTAGGTGAGAATGAAAACTGGGGAACCAGTCCCACTATGGGATGTGGGTGTCACTGGCTGGTCAGCATTTGCCCATCCCAGCGGGCAAGAGTCAACCATTGCTATGGGTCTGGAGTCAAATGTAGGCCAGACCGGAAAAGGATGCCAGACTTCCCTAAAGGACATTAGTGAACCAGATGGGATTTTGTGGCAATCAACAATAGTCATCTTTAGTCTTTTAATTCCAGATTTTTATTCCATTCCGATTTTCACCATCTGCCCTGGTGGGATTCAAGCCTGGGTCCCCAGAATCTTTCCCGGGGTTTGTGGATCCCTAGTCCAGTGATAATACAACTTCACCACTGCGTCCTTTGGATGACAGGGCACTGAATTGAGGAGGGCGATGTGGGCAGCTGTATTCATGGCTGCAGACCGATCGAGAAGGATGGCGGGCTAATTTACCAGGGTTCACCGCTTCACAGTGCCATTATAATTTCAGCTTTAATACTCTGCTTAAGATGCGATTTAATCAAATATAAATGCCAAGCTCAACTGAGAGCAGATGTGATTAGTGGGGTTTGCAGAGATCACATTCCCGGAATGGACTGAGGCTAGTGCTTACTGTGAAGTCTTTATAGAATTAGACAAAATAAGCTGATGCCAAACTGGCAATAGGTTTCTTCAATAATCAACTTAACTGAGGGTAAGTGAATTCTGGCCAGGTAATTAGCTGATTAAGAACTTGGTAATTTAAAAAAAAAAAAGCAAAGTTGTTGCTGCATGATCAATAATCCCAGGATGGTGATTTGTGTGAGTTTTGTGCTTTAGAACAGTGTTCTTGCTGAGTGATAGAGAGCCCTTAGTACAACATTTCTGATGCCACAAATCCAAACCGTGCATGGGAAATTAGCTGTATAGAAATCCGAGCATAACAGCACAGAGAGGCTATTCCTCTCATCGTACCCAGGTTGAAAATCCTACCAGCAATCCTACCAGCAGTCCTACCAGCAGTCCTCCAGCAATCCTACCAGCAGTCCAACTTCTGTCTTTGTGCTGACAGTGCCCTCAAATCCATCCTCTAAACTGGATCTGCATCAGAGGCATTTGATCTTGGACCACTGTGCCCCGGGGGAACGGGGACAGGGGTTGGGGATGCAGACAAGCCTGCTGTGAAGATTAACGTATCTTTCTCTTCACCCCCCCCCCCCCCACCCCACCTACCCTGGAGCCAGTGGGCTGCGGTTGACCTTTCCAGTGTCACTGGCATCACTGTGCCTCCCTGCTGCCCTTGATGCGCTGGTTGCGGGGGGCGGGAAGCTGGAGACTATGGTGTCTCCTTGGTGGCGAGCTCTGGATTGTCCTCCAGCGGTTCCTCCCTTAAATTTTTTTAACAATTTTAAATACGGATTTTAACAAGAACAAAACAATATAACCAACAAACCCCAGCCAACATGGCTTACACAGAGTGCCACCTTCCCCAGCCCTCCTGCTGGTTCACCTGCCCTTGCTCCCCCACCCCTGCTGACAACTTAATTTTTCCCCAAGAAGTCTATGAACAGTTGCCACCTCCAAGCAAAGCCCTACAACGATCCCCCTCCAGGCAAATTTAATTTTCTCGAGTCTGAGAAACTCCATGTTGCTAACCTATATCCCTGACCTTCGGGGGCTCTTCAATCCCTCCATCCTAGGATCTATCTATGGGCCACTAGGGAAACAAAGGCAGGACATCGGCCCCTCTCGCTCCCAGATCTTCCGATACACCAAAGGTCGCCACCTCTGGACTCGGCACCACCTTCCACTTTAATACCTCTGACGTGATGACAGCAAAACCCTGCCCAAAAACCCCTCTGCCTCTGATATGCCCGCTTCCTCCTCCCTGATGTGCCTGTAGAGCTATGGGGCTTCCATAAGAACATAAGATCTAGGAGCAGGAGTAGGCCATCTGGCCCCTCGAGCCTGCTCTGCCATTCAATGAGATCATGGCTGATCTTTTGTGGACTCAGCTCCACCTTCCGGCCCGAACACCATAACCCTTAATCCCTTTATTCTTCAAAAAACTATCTATCTTTATCGTAAAAACATTTAATGAAGGAGCCTCAACTGCTTCACTGGGCAAGGAATTCCATAGATTCACAACCCTTTGGGTGAAGTTCCTCCTAAACTCCGTCCTAAATCTACTTCCCCTTATTTTGAGGCTATGCCCCCTAGTTCTGCTTTCACCCGCCAGTGGAAACAACCTGCCCGCATCTATCCTATCTATTCCCTTCATAATCTTGTATGTTTCTATAAGATTTTCTCCCCCCCCCCCCCCCCCTCGTCCTTCTAAATTCCAACGAGTACAGTCCCAGTCTACTCAACCTCTCCTCGTAATCCAACCCCTTCAGCTGTGGGATTAACCTAGTGAATCTCCTCTGCACACCCTCCAGTGCCAGTACGTCCTTTCTCAAGTAAGGAGACCAAAACTGAACACAATACTCCAGGTGTGGCCTCACTAACACCTTATACAATTGCAGCAGAACCTCCCTAGTCTTAAACTCCATCACTCTAGCAATGAAGGACAACATTCCATTTGTCGCCTTAATCACCTGTAAACCAACTTTTTGCGACTCATGCACTAGCACACCCAGGTCTCTCTGCACAGCAGCATGTTTTAATATTTTATTTAAATAATCCCTTTTTGCTGTTATTCCTACCAAAAATGGATAACCTCACATTTGTCAACATTGTATTCCATCTGCCAGACCCTAGCCCATTCATGTAGTCTATCCAAATCCCTCTGCAGACTTCTGGTGTCCTCTTTTTGCTTTACCACTCATCTGTGTCATCTGCTAACTTGGACACATTGCACTTGGTCGCCAACTCCAAATCATCTATGTAAATTGTGAACAATTGTGGGCCCAACACTGATCCCCGAGGGACACCACTAGCTACTGATTGCCAACCAGAGAAACCACCATTAATCCCCACTCTTTGCTTTCTATTGATTAACCAATCCTCTATCCATGCTACTACTTTCCCCTTAATGCCATGCATCTTTATCTTATGCAGCAAACTTGTGTGGCACCTTGTCAAAAGCTTTCTGGAAATCCAGATATACCACATCCATTGGCTCCCCGTTATCAACCGCACTGGTAATGTCCTCAAAAAATTCCACTAAATTAGTTAGGCACGACCTGCCCTTTATGAACCCATGCTGTGTCTGTCCAATGGGACAATTTCCATCCAGATGCCTCGCTATTTCTTCCTTGATGATAGATTCCAGCATCTTCCCTACTACCGAAGTTAAGCTCACTGGCCTATAATTACCCGCTTCCTGCCTACCTCCTTTTTTAAACAGTGGTGTCACGTTTGCTAATTTCCAATCCGCCAGGAACACCCCAGAGTCTAGTGAATTTTGGTAAATTATCACTAGTGCATTTGCAATTTCCCTAGCCATCTTTTTTAACACTCTGGGATGCATTCCATCAGGGCCAGGAGACTGGTCTACCTTTAGCCCCATTAGCTTGCCCATCACTACCTTCTTGGTGATATCAATCCTCTCAAGGTCTTCACCTGTCATAGCCTCATTTCCGTCAGTCACTGGCATGTTATTTGTGTCTTCCATTGTGAAGGTTGGGGGGGGGGGGGTGGGTGTGAGGCCCATGGAGACATTGGAAGAATGTGCAAGCTCCACAGTGTGACCGCGGGGCCAGGATCGAACCAGATCCTCCGCAGCATGAGGCAGCAGTGCTAACCACTGCGCCACCCCTCCCCACCCACAAAGACAATGGGTGTCTTTCCCATAACTGAAATCTCCTGCAACACTAGGTGGCAACCATGGCTCAGTGGGTTACGTTCCTTAGAGTCAGAAGGTTGTGATTTGGAGCCTCATTCCACAAAGGCCAGGCTGATCCTCCAGCAGCAATACTGAGGGAGTGCTGCACAATCAGATCTTTTTGATGAACGTCAAACCAATTCAGTGTTCTGTCCAATATTTATCCCCAACTATCATCGAAACAGATCTGGCCATGATCACATTTGTTTGTGGGATCCTAATATGTGTGCTGACTGCTGCATTTCTAACATTATAACTGCTTACTACACTTCAAAAACACTTCCATGAGCTGTAGGTGCCTTAGGAGGCATGAAAGGTGCTATAACAATTGGTTACCAAAGTGCTTTCTACCAGTTAACAGTGCTGATGCAGAGAATCATTAACATTCCTTCCAGTCTCTCAAATGCTCCCATTACAATCCTGTGACTAAAGGGGTCAGTTTCCGGGCAATCTGGTTTATATACTTATCACGACGGACCTCCTCCTCCCCTTTGGACATGCTGGGAATCAGCAACGTAATTGACCAATCGTGAAAGCCACACCGTATAAACTACCAGCGGCTCATTTAAAAGGCATTCACTGCCCATTAACATCCGGCTATCCTTCATAGGAATCCCTTTGTTAAGAGAGCCTTGGAAGCTCGATTGTGTTTCTAACGGATAGGCAGAAAAAGTGATTTGATGGCGACACCCTGAAATCTCAAATGTCCCACTTGGTTATTGAATAATGTACAAGATAATTTACTCTGCCAGATCCACTTTCTTCAAATGAGTGGCTGCTCTTACAGACAAAAACCATTCCCGCTCATCTGCAAAGACAACTTTAACTGAGGCACTGGTATTGAACCATTAACATCACTGTTCCCAAAGCCTGGCTGGACAGAAGTTTAGGAATCCTAGTTAGAATGATGCCAATTCACTCCGCAGGCAGTGTTGCATTAGTCTGATCTCTGCATCGACTAACTAGGGTAGCGTAGTGGTTGCTCATTTTGCGACAACGATTAATCTCCAAGGCCTTGGGGGTGAAGTTTATGTGGAGACTGCATTTGTTTCCCTTCGAGCACATTTGAAAGAATAAGCAAGGAGCAATTATTACCTGTGGCAGAAAGTTAGTAACCAGAGGACACATGAACTGACTGGCCAAGGAATCAGAGAGTCAAAGAAATGTCTTTTTAAAAAATGCAATGAATTGTGGTGATCTGGAGCGCACTTCCTGAAACAGATAGTAGAAGTAGCTTCAATAATATAATGGAAAGAAATTGGATAAATGTAAATGTACAGGGAAGTCGGGTTAATTGTATTGCAAATGAAACCAGCATACAAGTATGATGGTGAAAAGCTTAACGAACAGAAGGCAAGATTATCCCACCCACCCATCCACCCCAAAAGGGTCAAACTGTGGTCACCTCAAACTAAGGAAGCAGCTGTAAATTACAGGCTATTGAAAGGTTTCCCGCTGTTCCGTTTGAACAAGAAAAACATTCACATTAACCCATTTCCTTTTATAGATCCTCATCATGCAGGGATATGGGGGAAAAGGAAAGAAAATGGCACTAAGGCCGAATGCTTGCTTGGAGAGCCAGTGCCTACACAAGGTGCCAAATGGCTTCCTTCTGCACCGCTGTAATAATTCTGTGATTAAGCAGTGCCTCGGATGGAGGTTGGATTTGCTTCCTCTTGGATCAGTGGGTTTGAAGATAAGTCCAATGTGTGATCTGCAGACTCGGCCACATGTGGGGCAGGTGGTGCTCAATGAGATTTAAAAAAAAAAAAAATAATAATTTAGAGTACCCAATTTCTTTTTCCAATTAAGGGGCAATTTAGCATGGCCAATCTACCCAACCTGTTGTATGGGGGTGAAACTCCATGCAGATACGGGGAGAATGTGCAAACTCCACACAGACGGTGACCTGGGGCCGGGATCGAACCCAGATTCTCAGCACCATAGGCAGCAGTGCTAACCACTGTGCTTCCCTCAGACACCGGTGCTTCACCTCCGTAGGTCCCTGACAAAGAATTTATGTGCCCAGTGCCTTCCCATTTTGGTCAGTCACAAGCCAAGGACTTCCACAAGTCAGCAGTGATGTTTGACCTCTTGGGATTTCGTCAAAGCATGCCCGAAGTGTTTCCACTGGGAAGTGTCCTGCCACGACCAAGTTCAGAGTAGAGCGTCTGCTGTCAGGCATACGAACCAAGAGTCTCACCCAGTGGAACTGGACAAGTTGGCTTGGGAGAGGACTGCTGTTACAATAAAGGCATGCCCCCCCCCCCCCCGCCATTTCATTTAAAGCATATTCTATCCTGCTTAAGTTTCTCTGTAATACAACGCGCACTAAAACAAAAAAAGTGTTAGAGCAGCCTCCTTGGTTTTGGTTCGGCACATGCACAAAAAACCATAACTGAACATGTTCAGTCAAACACCACTCAATTGATTTGCCACCTCTCGTGAACCCCTCACTCCTCGTTCTCTGCTCCCACTTTGTCATGAACACCAAACTTTGCGAGAAGATTATATTTTGAAATGTCCCTTTAATTGCAAGTGAAGAGATAGTTAGAAGGGGTGGGGGTTATTGGATTCCTGGCAAATATCTCATTTCTGAGAAGTGTCCATGTGATCTAGGTTGCCATGGTGAAATGGCAAAATAGAAAAGTGATTGGGATGAGTTACTTTGTGTTCAGCTGTAGCAGGATATTGTCACAGAACATCTGGTGAAGCAGCAAGGAGATCAGTTCAGACAAGCCATGAAATGGAGCAGAGCGGAACATGGATTTATTAAAAAAAAAAAATGTATTCAAGGCATTTAACAAATATACAAAATATCACGAGCAACACATCCACCCAATAAACAACTGCCACCATTTGACACCCAGTCACGTTCCGCCTTTCCCATTTTAATCCCCTGCGCCCGCGCCCCCCCCGCCCCCCCTCCCCCGTGAATGGTTTCCACTTCCGGACTGACCCCCCGCAGGTCAAACTGACCTTCTCCAGCCTAAGGAATTTCACCAGGTCATTTGCCCACACCCTCAGTATCCCTCCACCCCAGCAAAATTCATCTCTGGGCTATTGGGGGGGGGGGAAGAATACATCAGCCCCTCACTTCCCCTGGGCTCCCAGGTCTTCCGACACCCCATATATCAACACCTCCGGACTCTGCACCACCCCTACACCTCGGACATCACATCCAAGAACGCCTCCCAGAACTCCCTCAGTCTTGGACACACCCAAAACGTGGATGTGATTCACAGCCCCCACCCCCACAAAGAACTCTCTCATCTTCACAGTCATATGGACCATATGTACCACTTGAAACTGAATGAGGCTTAACCTCACATGAGGATACATTCACCCTCCGCAAGTCCTCAGCCCATACCCAACTCCTCCACCAGTGCACCCTCTCCCTCAATCTCAAATATCCAACATCTTTCCCTCCCCTATTTCGCCCTCAGGCACGAGCTTGTCTTGTAGCACCGGAAGCGGCAGCCCTGGGAAAAGATGGCACCTCTCCTCACAAAATCCCGAACCTTCAGGTATCCAAAACCATCCCCGGTGGGCATCTTCCAGCCCAGCAAATTTACTCCCTACAAACAAGTCCCTGAAGTACTCGATCCCCAGCTGCCGCCACCCCTGGAATCTCGCACCCAGCCTCATCGGCACGAACCTATGATTGCTGCAAATCGGCACCCACAAAGACGTACCTTCAAACCCCAAGTGTTGCACTTACCCCAGCCCCCACACCCTCAAAGCCAATGCCACCACTGGGCTCATGGAGACCTGGCTGGCAAGAACAGCAAAGGTGCCAACAAATCCCTCAAACTCGTTCGCCTACACCAACCCCCAGACCAACCATTTCCTCCCCAATCGCAATATTTGCTGCCCAATAATAATTTAGCAAGTTTGGCAACGCCACCCTCTTTTTACCCCCCTTCCATTCCAAAAGAGCCTGCCTCACTCGCGGAGCCTTCCCCACCCACACAAACCCTGAGATCAACCCATACAAAGTGACCCAGGTCCTCGGTGCCATGAGGCAGCAGCGTCTGCCACCAGTGTTCAATTTAATACAGAAAACTGGCCAAATTCCACCAAGATCTCCAGAATCCACCCAATGCTGCCCAGCGGTTCAAAACATAGAATAAGTCATCCACACACAGCGAACCCTATGATCAGCAACCCACCCACCCCCGAAATCCTTTGAGGCCCGAAGCGGCATTTGGCGAACAGCATCGGGGAGAGCGAACATGAAGCCGTGTGACCCACATTGCTCCTGGTCCTCAACCTGCTTCAAGATGAGGAAATGGAAGCCTGCTATAGAATTGGGGGGGGGGTAAATAGTTCCCCCTCTCCATTATACATACTCACCAGCAGTGGCTCCAGCTCCACCCCAAACTTTATAAACTACTGGGTACGGATCCGGGGCCTACCCCACCTGCATCGCCCCATATGCTATCCAACAACTCCCTCAGCCCAATTGGGGTGCCCAGGCCCTGAACCTGCTCCTCTTTGACCTTTGGGAACTCCAACCCCTCCAGGAGGCCCCTCATCCCTTCTTCCCTGGTGGCTCCAACTCCGAGCCTCCTATGAATGATCTCCAATACCGCATTCACCCCCTCTTGTCCCGCATCCGACCATCTCCCTGACCGCTGCTGGTTTCCTCAACTGGTGGGCCAGCATCCAACTCTCCTTCTCCCAGTATTCATAAACTGCCGCCTGGCCCTCCGCAATTACCCCACTGCCTTCTGTCAGACAATAACCCAAACTCCATCTGGAACCCCTGCTGTCTCTCCTTCAGCAATTGCCTTTGAATACCTCCTGTCCACCTTCAAGTTCTCATCTATCAGCCTTGCCCTCTCCTCCACTCCACCCTCTTGTGCCCAGATCGAAATAAACTCCCCTCTAACTACAGCCTTGAATGCCTCCCACAATGTGGCAGCTGCCTCACCACCGCTCCGCTCCTCTTCCTCCGCTCCTCTTTCTCCTCTCTCCTTTCCCCCCCCCCCCCCCCCCCCCCCCCCCCCCCCCCCCCCAACAAATCTATCCAATGCTGCACATGGTCAGAAACCACAACTCGCTGAGTACTCAGTCGGCCACCCCTGACAGCAGTGCCTTATCCATCACAAAAAAGCAGGTCTGGGAGTACACCCGGTGCACATGGGAGAAGTATGGAACCTCCACTGATCTACAGCAACCCCCCCCCCATCATCAACTGTCCAGGACAGTACTGACCCCCCCCCCCCCCCAAATAATCAACCTGTGTGTGCGTTGTGTCCAAGACTTCCCCAACACCCACCTCCAAATCCACATCATCCCAATTAGGGGCATTCTGAATCTAGTCCTCTGATCCATACACCAATCTCACTGGAGTATCACATGCCTTTTGTACTCAAAATCCCACATACGGGTGGGGAACGACCAATAAAATCCACCTGGAGAGGGAGCCATCAAATGTGTGACCACTCCCTCCACGGCCACCAAAGTCCTGACAGTGGATTTTTTTAATCTGAAGGAGAATAGAATAGCGGAGGTGAAAACAATCATGGGACAGATAATGAATGAGACCAGATTCATCACGTAATGAAGAGATGATTCTGGGAGCAAGTTGTGAATACAGAAAAGTGCACCTTTTGGGTAGACACCAGTGAAATGCTTCTAGACAACTCCTACTCAAATGCACTCCTGGTTGATCTCTCATATTCTACCATCCAGAAAGCAGAGGTCATCCAAACTTCTGCAGCCTGGGTCCTAACTTGCACCAAGTCCTGTTCACCCAGTGTGCTCCTGTCCTTCACAGCTCTAATCCGGTTCAGAAACCTCCATGGTCTGGCCCCTCCCCATCACTAATCTCCTCCCAACCCCACAACTTTACTCTCCTCCAATTCTGTCCTCTTCCCCCATTTCAATCTCACCATTTGCAGCCCAAGCCTTCAGTTGCCTAGGTCTCAAGCTCTGGAATTCCATCCCCCGAAACTCAGTGCGGGATTCGCTGTCCCGCTGCACCCGTTTTTGCTGTGTGCTGCCGCTGGCAGTGGGATCCTCTGTTCCCGCAGCTGGCCAAAGGGGTTTCCCCATTTTGGGCACCCCACGCCTTCGGGAAATCCACGGGTGCGAGTGCATTGCCGGCAAAGCGGAGGATCCCGCTGACGGAGAAACCCGTCCTCAGTCATTTCAAGCTCAAAACCTGTTTTACGACTAAACATTTGGTCACCTTTCCTAATTTTGTCTCCAGCCGCATTTTTCCCTGATTTGTCTGTAAGGCAGTTGTATTTTTATTCTAAAAAGATATACTAAAAAAAAATGCAAACGTTATTGAATCAGCAATGACCAAAATGGGGGTTTCCCCACAAGCTTGGATGTATTTTTATGCAGAATTGGTGGGATTGTGATCCTCTTGAGGACAAAAAATTAAGATTGGAAAAAGCAGAGGAAAACAGAGAACCAATTTTCCCCACACATTCCTTGCTATTCCCAAACTCCCAAAGCTGGCCACGGATATATTTGGTCTCTTGCAATAGATTACAACGCCAGTGATGGAGTTATTGGGGTGCGGCATGCTACTATGTGACCAAAGGGCCAGTTAGATGAAACTGGGTGGTCTTAGAGCCATGTTTACAAAGAGGAAAAAGGATAAAAGGTGAAAGGCTGGGTCATCAATACTGCTTGGGAGGCAGTGGCAGCAGCTGTCAGTGCAGGCAGCATGACAAGGAGGGCCTGTGTCCGAGGTTGGAAGACCACCGAGCTGCAAGTGAGTTACTACTTCACTCCTGGCATCAGTTCTGCCTGCCACCCTTCATTCCCAACCACCGCTGCCACCCCACTCCCCCAAAACAATAGCTGACACCTCACACCCTTCCCACATCAGATCTTTGTGCTTGCTCCTCCGAACCCACGACCACAATCCCTTGTGTCAGTGCTCACACATGCCCCCTGTAGACCCCCACCTGACCCATCAAGCATGTGTCTCACAATGCCCTGTGTCAGAAAGGGCCCCGAGACCGGGGTGGGGTTAGTATTAGAGATAGTGTCCTTATTTCCCTTCTCTTCCCTCCCCTCCCATGAGGAGCAGGCCCTGGAAATAGCGGCATTGTCAAAGGGGAGAGCAATCACAGAGGCTAGCCTGTACCGCAGAGGAGAAGATCCACTGCCCCTTCACCCATCACCCAGATGACCTGTGGAGTGCGTGCTGTTCATGTCAGACAATCCTTCCCTCTCACTGACCACATCAGATTCTCCTTCCAATGGGGCTGGTTCATCCAGAATCACCCCAACCCTCCCTACCACCCAAGAGACCACCACCCCCATGTCACAGCTATCATCCCTATCTTCCACAAGTGCAGAGACACACCCACACACCAAGTTGACAGGCTTCTGGGATGTAATCTGCTGACCACCACAGTTGCTAATGCACATCAGGTGGAGGTCTGCTGTATTACAGTACTCAACTGGGTCCCAGACAGATGGCAAGCCTCTGGACAAGGTTAGCCCAAAGCTGATGTGGAGAGATTCATAAGGGGATGACAACGACATTCCAGTGAGCGCACAGCCAATTGGAGGAGTCCCAAAGACTACAGGTGCTGCATGGCAGCAAGGCCAACACCGCTAGGGTGGCATCTGCAGTGGAAAGCCTGAACATGATGACAGCATCGAGTGGTGGTGCCCAAGGCATGACTCAGTCTGTGATGAGCTTGCTAGAGGGCCTCGACATCATGCCCCAGTCAATGAGGGATATGTTCCAGACGCAGGTGACATTGCCGAATGACCCAGTCAAGGAGCATCGTTGAGGGTGTCAACACTGCGTTGCACACAATGGGGAGCTGCAAAGACTGGCAGACCCAGATGACTCGAGGCCACTGGAGCTCACTCCAGCTGCACCTCCGCCCTGTGAGTTCTCCCAGTGAGCCAGAGAAGACACAGCCAGAGTGAGACAGAACCAAGAGTGAGTTTGGGAATTTGAATCGAGGTGGGAATTGAATCAAATCAGTAAGGCAGCTCCGTTTAAATTTCAGGAATTTAAATTAAGCTAGAATTGTGCAGTGTAGGTTAACGAGGGCTGCCCCACCCATTCACATAGGCAGTTAAGTGTCAGTCACTTAAATCTACCTTGATCTAAAAGCTATCATCCCCATCTTCCACAAATGACTTACATTTTCCCCCTTACTGCTCCTAGTTCTTATAACCCAAAAATGTGCAGGGTAGGTGGATTGGCCATGCTAAATTGCCACAACATTGGGGGAAACAAATGAATTGGGCACTTTTAAATGTGTTTTTGGGTGTGGGTAAAGTGCCGATTGAAGTTGATTGATTGGCAAACAATCCAACATTGCTCCCGTGCAGAAGACTGGCGAGTTATATGTGTGGAGCAGGCTACCTGCTGTCCTAGCACAGCATGATGCTGAGGTGTGGATTGACAATCCATTTAAATTGTTGTCTTGTTTAGGGATATGACCCTGGAGGTGGTGGGGAGAATGACAATTGAGATCATGCTGCTTGAGGGACCTTGCTATCACAACTTGACTGCAGCATTTTGTCTTTACAACAGTGAGTTCCGCTTACTGGCAGTGACAAACGAGCATAGGGCCATAGTGAAGAATGTGTTGCCCAGTGAGAGTGACACTATCTTCTAAAACTCTCTCATCTTGTGCATTAAAGCCTGATCTAAAGTAGAATGCCCATTGCAAGGGAGATTGTTCCCCCAGCACAAGTTGGGTGGTCAAGTACGTGGTTGTGTTTTTGTGGAAGCTTTTGTGATGAGGTGAATAAAAGTTGAGAGAAGAAAGAGAGCAAGCACCTTGCTGTGTGCAGCAGCCCATTGCATCCTTGTGCTTCAAATCAAATCAAATTCCATTGCTGCAAACATCCCTCCTATCCCCCTCCCAATTATTTACACCAGTCCAATGAATTGGTATCAAACTGTGACTTGATCTTGGGGGAGACTGTTGCCTTTTACTGAGTGCAGTGATTGCAATACACCCATTTTCCCTGGACATTATTACTACTTGAAGCAAATGCTGTCCATTAAATAAGCAGGTGTGATTTGTTTTGCATTCATCTTGCTTTATGTTGTGTATAGTTGAGATTGGATGGTGTACAAGTACAGTCAGCACACTTGTTCTGATTTCCATTCATGCTTGCTGCTTTTGACATGCCAGAAATGTGCTTGGAGGTGGTAGTGGGTAATGCTCTCCACGTCAAGGGTTGTGGGGTTTGGGTCCCATGAAGTGCCGCACTCAGGATCGATACTGAGGGGATGCGGTTATTGTCGAGGTGCTGTCTTCTGGATGAGATGTTTAAAAACTGCGGCTGAATTTGCCCCTTGGGTGGAAGCAACAGATCCAAAGAGCTTTGGAGTTATCGCTATTTGGTTACCTGATCAATATTTAACCATCAACCAGACGAGTCATTTTAATACCTTTTTTTTTCTGTGAAAATGATGGTGGCTGCATTTCCTACATTACAACAGTGACCACATTTCAGAAGTACTCTGGCTGGTCTGTCCAGGGATTGTGATGGTACTTGGAAATGCAGTTTTGTTTTGTTTTTTTCCTCTAATCCTACTTTTGATGCACTCCCTTGAGTGAAGTATCTCTCACTGGCTGTGCCTGAAAAAGCAGCAAAGACTAATCTCCATTTAAAATATATCTTTGCTGTCTCACATGGCAAGGATACTTTAATGGGGTTTCACCATCTGAGCTCTGTTTGTGGGTGGGACTTGTCGTCTTTCTTTTTGAGTTCCTCCTTGGAATGTGGGTGTGTATAGCCCATCCCTAGTTGCTCTGAGGAAGGTTGCTGAGCTGCCATCTTGACCGCCCGGAAGGTGTGCCAGAAAACCTTTAGCCACCAGTTAAGTATCAACCATGTCGGTGTGGGGCACTCCGATTAGTGAATAATGACTGGTTTCCTTCTCTAAAGGACATTTGGATAATCCACTAGCTCCACCAGATGATTCCCGGGCTGGGAATCTTCTAACGGCGAGGAGGCAATTGAGTGGAACTGTTTCCACTAGAGCAAAGAAGATTAGACACAATTTTAATAAAGGATTTTAAAATTGGGGTGGAGCTTGCAAAATGTCTGCACAAAAAACCATTGAGATACAGAAGGAATAGGTGAACAACCATATTGTTGGCCGTGCATAATCATGACTCAACTTGTGCCCCTGCTATGCACTACCATGGAGAGATGAATAAGGCCATTGTAAAATGGTGCACACCTTCCCTATGGTGATTGTTCACCACAAACTCCAGAATTCAGAATATGATCTGTGCACTAACACTGCACCAACAACCGACTGTAACATCCACCCCTCTGATATCAGACCTGCCTGCACCCGTGCAGGAGCCCACCACAGATTTTTTTTTTTTAACCGCTTCACGACAAAACCCCATGTTCCTCAGGCACGTGCCCACCACCATAATGACACGGAAGAGGAAAAAGCTGCTCATTCCGATTGAAGGAACGTCATAACCTTTAAGGCGGGAGGGCAACACGATATTAGCCCTCACCCGCATGCACTTTGGATTCCGTAAGCCAAGGATATTCAAAACTCATCACGATTCAGCCTCTCAGGGCACCCCTAATAAGTGTCTGCTCGAAGTGACGTCCCAAGTATAGTGGGCAACAGGATGCCAGCCACTGTATCGGGCCTGGCACATCTGGCACAGGAGTCCGTCCCCCTAGGCTACCCAGCACATATCAAAACGTACCACCCATCTGGCCCTGTTTCTCTGTAACTGCATCTGGGACAGTGCACCAGCCCCACCGACACCAGGAAAATCAGGCCATCGTCAACCGAGGAGACCAGCCCACTGAAGAGCAGAGCCATCAAGACGCCCATTAATTGGGCGTCATGGGCGAGGGGCTGATTCCTTCTTCTTTTCCAGACCCCCTTAAACTCTACAGAACCCGTAAGAACACATCACCAGCAAAAGAGAAGATACCCCATTCCCTTGGGGGAGGAACGTCCTAATTAATCAAGGAATGTTGGACACAGACCAGCACTATGCCGTTGCAAGGAGGATATGAGAGGACACAACAGCGCTACCTCGACAAACACACTCCTTCTCCATGGAAGACCCTCTCCCAATGAGGAGGGCACTTGGGAACCCACTACAATTAGACCACTGGGAGGAGGACTAACTCCCTCATCAAGCCTACCCCCAAACCCAACAATGCAGAGGCATAGCACACAGACTCTAACTTCAGTGTTTTCCCCCTCCAACAGCTCTGAAATCGCCGCCCACAAAAGGATCACAAGGAACCCAGTCCTCTCCAGGATGTATGATCTGTCCAAACCTTCGTCGGAAATAAGCACATTCTCCGGACTCAAAGTAATAAAAACCTGATGCACCTATTTCTGGCTGGGGGCTTTCTGCAACCACGGTGAGGACTTATTTAATCCCTACCACCCACCAGCCAGCCACCCATTACCCTGCTGTGGTTCTACTCATCTCTATAACCGAGGCAAGGGATGTCCTCAAATGAAAGGATTACTGCACAAAGGGTAAAACTGTCCAACCACTCATCACTTTACCAACCCAATATTGTTTTTGTCAAAAACGAGATAATAGGTGACCCTGGTGCTTGAATGTTGCACAGCCTTGTCAAGCGAAAAGACAATTAACATGAAATCAACAGCATAATTCAAGGGAATAAAGTCCAGGATTATTGATGAATTGCAGGATGTTTAATGCCATCCATGTCGCTTAAAAAATCAGTCAAAGCCATGACCGGATCGTTGACCAACCCTCTGGATCCATCAAAAGTTCCATCGAATGAAGCGCTTATACCTCTGCCATGCCATCGCCTCTACGCCCAGGCAGCCTGAGAACCTAGGCCCCGTCCAGGGGGATGACTCTTGTCCGGCAGCCTCCAACGCCTCAACAAGCATAAGAGGACAGGATAACACTGACCAGTGGTCGGGGCCTCCAACCGACCCCAGGCCTCAAGGACTGGATACAGTGTGCGTGAGTCGAACCTGAAACATCCAGCCTTCAAATCGAGATTGCAAAAGCATAGCTGCCAATTCTCAATCAGTCGAAAACCCGCACTCCATTCCTCGCAGAAGACCAGGCTCCTTGTCCGGCCCCTACTCCCCGAGTCGGTCAGGATAAATGCCACCCCATGCAGCAGGATTTTGAAGGACTGAAGGCAAACCCCCACGAGGGAAATTGCTCTATCAATAATAGGATTCTCCCCTGTACCTCCACTGTTTTTCCCCAGGATGTTGCGCAGCTCATCAAAGTGAGCATCGAAAACCTGCACCAGAGAGCCGAGATCACCATAATTCACCTATGGCATCCATTATTCTGATACTGACAGCACCGCCGAGGCATGGACCCACTCACCAGCAAAACCACCACTGTAAGCTGGGCCCCACCACAGCCACCTCCGACAGTCTCAACCAAACAAGGATATTCTCTGGCAATGAGAGATGAGTCGAGCCTGGATTTTCACAGTGCAAGACATGTATCCCCAAAAAATAATTAATTGATGTGCATCAGGTATAATAAGGATTAATATTTGGGAACATGATGGGAATATGGGAAAGGAGCTTTCAAGGAAGCGGGCAAGCTGGAAAAGAGCGAGTGCAGATTAATTGGGCCAAATGGCCATGTAACGCATATGTGTTGAGCTCTTCTCCCATTCCAATATCCCCCTCCCCACCCCCCCTCTCTGTTATGAAAAGCCATGCATTGGCTTGGAGCCTAAAATTTACGGTGAATGTCAACCACCCTCTCGAATCTCCTGAGCTCACCGAGTAGCAGCCCGGCCAGATTTTGAAACTAAACATCCCAAAAGTCTTCCATTGCCCAGAGTGGCTGCAAGCGTTTATTGCAATCTGGCCACGGGTCTGCAAATTTCCTGAGCAGTTGTCTGTATTTGTTTAGCTGCTTGTCCTTGTTTCCTGCAACCAGCTTTTATCTAAAACGCCAACAAGCAAAGGAAGTGAAATGGTCGAAAATAGAAACCGCATTGCAGGAGCACCCTCACTAACACAAGCTAAATCTGTCCGGGACATATCCGTGTTGCTCTAATTTTCAGTAATTTCAAATTGGCACTGAATGTAAACTATCAAATGTGTCTCCGTGCGCATGAAATTAAGCTACTGCTTTGCACAAAGCAGGAAAGCACTGCACCAACTTCATAGCAGTTGCTCGTTCGTTGATTTGATCATTTAGAGGTGTTGCGATGCGATATCTTCAGTGAGCTTCCTTCCTCCAATAGTCTCCTGATGTCGTCCAGGAGAGCTTGGTGTGAACTGCAGAGCTTTTAAAATTTGATCCAAAAAACCTGCTTCAAGAAGTAACCACCGATCTGGTGCTTGAATGTGTATGTGTTTATCAGTGCCTGTCTCCACACTGGGTGTTTCTGTGTTGAGTTACGTTTGAAAGTCCACAGACAGTAGCTGGGTCAGTGATCATCTCCTCTCTTTCTCTTCGCAGGTGTCGTCAGGTTGAGGTGAATCTGGAAGATGACAGAGTATAAACTGGTGGTGGTTGGGGCTGGTGGCGTTGGGAAGAGCGCTTT
The DNA here is from genome assembly GCF_047496885.1 of Scyliorhinus torazame. Classification (NCBI taxonomy): domain Eukaryota; kingdom Metazoa; phylum Chordata; class Chondrichthyes; order Carcharhiniformes; family Scyliorhinidae; genus Scyliorhinus; species Scyliorhinus torazame. The sequence goes on from NC_092716.1 coordinate 187,822,421, forward strand.
AACGATTCAGCTCATCCAGAATCACTTTGTGGATGAGTATGATCCTACTATAGAGGTACAGTACATCTTCATGTGAACCCAAATCCTGTACTTCTAAAGGGGCTACTTTTTTTGGGGGGTCCGTACACTCCTCATGAGGTCCCTTTCTGGCTTCTCGGGTGGAAGTAAAATCACTATTTGAAGACGAGCAGGGCCATCAATGCTTGCAGCCACTCTGGGCAATGGAGTGAAGACTCTATTGACTGTAAAGTACTTTGGAATGCCCCTGTGGTGGTATGTCAATGGAATTTTTTTCTAATAATGAAGTTATGGAAGTCTGGCTTTTTTAATAATGCTACTTGGGGAAGTGGCAACACAACAGTCCAGTGGTTTTCCCTGCACACAGGCAGTCTCAAATCCTGGATAACAGATTCCTTTTCTTCTCCTTCCTTTCCTTCCTCCACCTGTTGAACCTGTGCTTTAAATCTTCACATGATCTCTGCTTCACAACTATCTCTCCTGCTCCTCCTCCCAACCCTCCACCCTGACAGCACAGATTAGAGCAGAACTGTGATCAGGTAGAACCATTCCAGACACTGTGGCCGGGATTCTCCCTTCCGGGGACTAAGTCCCCACGCCGGCGGGAGAACCGGGGGCAACGACTCTGGTGTCAACGGCCCCCAAGGTGAGGAATTCTCACCCGTCTCGGGGGCTAGGTGGATGCCGGAGGGGTCGGTGCCCCTCCAGCTGGCGGCCAAGGGACTACATGAGTTCGCTCATGCGCGGAGCCGCCGGGGTGTTTTAGAGGGTTGTACTACGCGCCGGCCATGGCTGAGCCCTACAGGGGCCGGTGCGGAAGGAAGGAGTGCCCCCACGGCACTGGCCTGCCGATTGGTGGGCCCTGATCATGGGCCAGGCCACCGTGGCCCCCCCCCCCCCCCGGTCGAAACCCCCCTCAGGACTGCCCCAGTCGACTTACCTGCCAGGTACCGGCATGTGGGACCATAGTAACCCACGCCGTCGGGACTGGCCAAAAACAGACGGCCGCTCAGCCCATTGGGGCCCGGAGAATTGCCGGGGGGGCCGTTGCCCCCGACTGGCGTGGCGTGAACCCCGCCCCCACCCAAAAAACCGCGCCGGTGAATGTGGCGGGGCGGGATTCGCGCCACCGCCTGGGGATTCTCCGACCTGGTGGGGGGTTGCAGAATCCCACCCTGCTTATTTCTTCCTTGTTTCCCATGCTTCCTCTGGTCAGGATTTAATGCAAATGTGGCAGCACCTGCTTTACTCCTGTTACTTTGTGGACTGTCTGAACTTGTGCAGTACTGTAATGGAGCCGAGGGTCGGGTCAGCCATTATTTAATAGAATGGCGAAGCTCGAGGGGCTGAACAGCCGCCTCCTCATCCCATGGTTGGTCAGTATCTTTGCAGAAACGGAGGAATAGATTTTAGTCACATCTGAGGAAATCCTGACTTCTGTTATTCCACAGAAGGTGACTGACCTGCTGAGTGATTGTTTATTTTATGTTTTACACTCCAGTCTGTAAAAGCTCTGTCCATCAGAGTTCTAAGTCATTTAACATATCATCAGTCATGAATCCAGGAGCCACCTCAAACCCAAGTTGAAACTCTCTGGATCTCCCAAGGCCAGAGATTCATTCTGTGGCCTAAATTCATTCCAAACTTCTAAATCCTCATTCACCTGAGGAAGTTGTTGTAAGACTTCTTACTGTGCGCACCCCAGTCCAACACTAGCTTTTCCACATCAAAGCTTTTAAATCTCAAGTATTCAATCTCATAAAAAATTAATAAACCTCTATTCAATCCCTACATCAAAGACATCTGGTCCTTCAATAGCCTCTTCAAACTGTCAATCAAATTACGTGCTCTGCACACCAGGTAGGGATAGTTGTAGCTTTGGAAACTCCACCAATAATTCATGATGACATAATCAATAAAGAATGCTATTGAAACTAAATGAATAGATGGGAATATTTGTCCCCCTAACCTACACCAGATGGCCTGTCAATCAAAACTATCCAGTAGACCTTCTTAGATCCTCACTAACCGCTTGTTATTAAGGTTTTTTTTTTTAGAAAGGATTTTGAAGGGAATTTACATCTGTATTCAAGTTGTGACTCCCACACTCTGGGTTAAGGCCCTTGGGACTAGCCAAAATGGGGTTTGAACTCCACACTTGTTCAAATGGCCCTGCTAAATTTGAGTTGACCACCTATGTGAATCGCGACCTGGCTCCTCTCCCCTATCAGCAAAAATTGGATATGTCAGAAATGGGGCCAGGAATGCGTATTCGGAACCATCCATTTTTTAAAATTTGGAGAAATTTCCCCAACCCTGGGGAACGTCTCAAATTACTCAGACTGAATTGCAAGATATTATTTTATGGAAGAAATCTCTCTTAATTTGCATTGGAATGAAATGAATACTCTTGTCTCCCACCACCTTCCTCAGGACCCTGTTCCATAAATTGGCCACTCCCTCATTGAAATGTTGTTCCCACAGATTTAGTTTAGAATTTACTCACTTGACAAACAGAATGTCGAGTAGCTGCTGGAGGGTCGGTGGCCGCTTTGCACCAATTTTCCTGGCGTAAAACGGCAGCTTTCGGACTTTGTCTCCAGAATGGAGAATCCAGCTGCTGGTCTCTGTAAAAGTGACCATGAAGCTGTCAGATTGGTGTTAAATACCCAACTGGTTCACTCTGAAGGAAGCCTGCTATCCTTACCTAGTCTGGGCCTACATGTGACTCAAGACCCACACCAACGTGGCTGATTCTTGGTCTGCCGAGACCATGGGCAGCACTGCTGCCTCACAGCGGCAGGGACCTGGGTTCGACTTCCAGCCTTGGGTGACTTTGTGTAGTCTGGAACTCGCTGCCTGAAAGGGTGATGGAGGCAGAGACTCTCTCAGCATTTAAGATGTATTTAGATGTGCACTTGCGATGCCAAGGCATACAAGGCTATGGGCCAAGTGCGGGAAAATGGGATTAGAATAGTTAGGTTGTTTTTGGACCGGCATGGACAAGATTGGCCGTAGGCCTTTTCTGTGCTGTAGACCTCGGTGACCTATCAAGCCCCATCGTCATTAAATTCATCATTTTCTTGCCCCTGCACTCCTCGTAACTGCTTGCCCAACACACCCCTCCCTCAGCCAGACTACATCGTAAACAGACTACATCGTAAAAGATTGGATGTGTCCTGGGGATTGATCTTCAATTCCTGGGGTTTTCCAAGGATCCCTGAATGTGGGGCTGGAGTCGTGAAGAACGTGATCCAGTTGGAGAGCTTTCATTGTGATTGTTGGGATTTTTTTTGTCTGGTGAAAGCTGGCCTCTGGATTCCCACCTGGGGGCTGATTATTGGAATCTTGCCCTGTACGTGCCTATAAATTCTGAGATTTGCTCCAGCCATGTTGGTTGGAGTTTTATTTCATAGTGTGAGACCATTAATTGCAGGAACTCTGTTTGCTGCTGTTTATTTATAACTGAGCCATTGAGATCAGAGAGTGTACACTCCAGGTTTGGAATAACCACCATTGAGATCAGGGGAATGTGAAATATTAAACCAGAGCAGAGATTATTACAGAACACTTGGCCACATTTGCTTGCAGAACTGGCCACGTCCGAGATGTCCATAGAACCTGAGAGAACAAAATGTTGTCATTCCCCAACCCCCTCCTCCTTTTTGTCTGTGAATACCCCTTCAAGGTTACAGTGTTGTTGAAGAACAGTTCGTATTTATATAGTGCCTTTAATGTGACAAACAATCTGAAGATGCTTCACAGGAGTATGATAACAACTGATTTTGACGTTGAGCCCCATTTTTTTTGAAAAGTCATTAATATAGCAACTTTCACAACCAGCAGACATCCCAGAATGCATCAAAGCCAATAAAATACTTTGTGATCGTTGTTTAAGAAATGTGCAACCAAATAGCAGACAGCATGTGATAAAGAACATAGCTTGAGGGATAAATATTAGTAAGGACCACCTGAGAGGGCAGATGGGCCTCGGTTTAAGATCCCATTGAATAGACACGCATTTGACACTCCAGAACTTCTCCCCTCTTAACAGTGCAGCAGACACTGCGTATTGCTCCTCCGACAATGCAGCACTCCCTCAGCCTGCCTCTCTGACAGCACGGCACACACTCAGTATTGCCCTGGTGTAAGGCCAAATGACCCGGTTCCGCCCGTCCCTGTCTCTGTCTCTCTGTATAACCTCTTCCCCAACCACCCTTCTGGGGGGTGGGAAATCTAATTTAAAACTGTTCCTGCAATATGTGACCTTCCGTAGCAATCAAATGAAGAGTCTTCCTTTTGTGCTTGGCATGGAGGAGGGGAGCGTGAAGAGTATGCTGGAGGTTAGAAACTTCGAATCAAGATTGCATTGCAGTGTGTGTCGATAACCAGCAACTTGATTTTTAAATAGGTGACTCGTTGGTGATGAAAGGGTGGTCTCGTGAATACTGGGGCACTGAGTGAGATTTGTTTCTCCCAAGGATCCACTTTAACATTTTGCTTCATCCTGTCCACTTGTTTTCTCTCTTCCAGTTGAACCTAGTCCAACATGGAACAAACTTGGTTATTGGTTTCTACACCAGCTGTTTTCCACTTTGGCATACAGCTATTTCAGAATTGACAAAATCATCGTGTTCGAACTCTGGGGAATATATGGAACTTGTAAAAGCTGAATACGAAAGAATAAATTCGCATTTCTATAGCCTCCTTTTTGTTCTCGGGAATGCCCAAGTGCTTTACAGCAATGAATTTCTTAAGTTTACCACTGTTCTAATATAGGAAACCTGGCAGCCAATGTGCACACTTTAAGATGCCGCAAAGTGGTGATCACCAGATGGTCAATTTTAGTGATGCTGATTGAGGGACAACTATTAGCCCCAGGACACCAGTGAGAACTCGCCCGCTCCCCTTCAGAATAGTGGGCATTTCATTTTTTATGGCCACCTGAGAGCACAGACGGGGTCTCAATTTAACATCTCCCAAAGATGCTGCCTCTGACAATGCGGCACTCCCCAGTACTGCCACTCCGACACTGCCCTGAGTGCGTCGGACTCTGAAGTGGAACATGAACTCGCCAACTCGGGCAAGGGTACTACCCTTCAGCTGGAGCCTTTGGTATGGGGAAAGCAATGTTTAAAGCACTGAGGCTTTGCACATGGCTCTGTATTCTTTGCTGTTTCTCAGGCGTTCAGTCCAGCCTGCACTAGAAATAGTCTTTATTCACATTTCTCCATTTGGAGAATGATTGCACATAGTTTGTTTTATATGTTTCAGTCTCCTTGTGGAATGGGCTTTAGAAACTTGATATTGTGCGTGAGTGTGCAGTGTTTATGTGCCAGTTTGTGGGTTTTTAGTTCTAAAGAGGTGAGCGGTCTTTGAAAGAGGTTGATTGGGCATGATTGGTGACTTGCCAAAGCTCCACCTACCATCGGACTTCAAGACTTGGGTCCAGAAGTCAAGTGTCCCAACAAATAACCTTCCCTTCCGATGAAAGCAAGGGAATGCTCCAAAAGATTTCACCAGATTGCCTTGTTACAAATTAGAGTGCTTCTAAATTAAGTTAAAGGAATATTTGAGTTTGGCAGATTGGGGACAACAGCGTACAGGTTTCAGTGAGTTGAGCTTGGGACAGTAACACTTAGCTGAGACCAGTGCTACCTGTTGGATAAGATTCTGTTTGGAGCTCCTGTCAGGGGCTGCTGCCCCCTTCCTGTGGAGAGGGGGAATATCAAGAGAACATAGTAAATGGTTGATCCCAATGAACTTCAGGACCAGACAGGACAATAATTTGGTACCCATCATCCTTCACAAATTTTTTTCTGGAAGTAGAACAAATAACGGGTTCACCGAGATTCCGTATCTGTGCATGCTTGCATTCTATTTTTCTCGCCTTTCCCTGGCTCTCACCATTATCTCCATCACATTTTCTGTCCATCGGTATCTGTTATCATTTTTCAGGAGAATGGTCCGAGGCACCTCCTGTGACAGCTGTGAAGCCCAAGTGCACCTGGTGTCTGAATAGAACTTAATCCAAACCTAGTCTTTTGAGGAAATGCAAGGTGCTGGGATGGAAATCCTCACGTTTCTTCCAACCCTTTTTTTTTTTTTTTTGTAACTTGCTATAGTCAGTCAGTCTGAACTACACCCAAGCCAAAGCACTGGATGTCAAGAAGCTGAAAGCTTCAAGTGATGAGCTCCGGTTGATGGCCTCTTTCTGACTGTCCATGAGACGTAGGAGCAGAAACAGACCATTCGGCCCATTGGATCTTGCTCTGACAAACAATGAGATTATGACTGGTCTGATATAATGCCTTATTCCCATAACCCTCGATTCCCTTGCTGATTTAAAAAATCTGTCTTTCTCAGCTTTGATCAAGATTGGTCCGAATCTCTGTCGTACATCACATCCAGTTTCTCAGTTTTGAACCTTTTCTCACTGATCTTGGGGGTTTAGATCTGCCAAGATTATTGGGAGTAGGCGGAATGTGGAGCTGAGGCCACAATCCGATCAGCCATGATTTTATTGAATGGTCCAGCAGGCTCAAGGAGCTTAATGGCCTAGTCCTGTTCCTAATCCTAATTTATATGTTTGAATCTTGTCATTCCTTTCACAATCCTGTTTGTCAATTTTATTGCAAGTTGTCTTTCCTAAAACAAACCCCTAAAATAATGCCACTCTGCTGCAAAAAACAAAAGCTTATGTGATGCAAGTACAGAAAGGCACATGCAGGAACTATCCTGTTGGTTACCAAGGCAACCTGTGCTCAAAGCTATATTTATACATAAAACTCAAACTGCTAGTGACAGAATTAATTTTCCCTGATGATAAACTGTTTGCTTTATTTTGTGTATGTTTTGTTTAACATACAAGAATGTGAATTCACCAACATTTATTAGTTTTAATTTAAACATTTTCTGTATTTTATGAGAAGTGGCTACCGAACAGGCCAAGATAAATACCCAGATCATCAGGTCTGACTTGTTTGTATTTTTCTCCTTTTTCTTTTCCCATTGCAGGATTCCTATAGAAAGCAGGTAGTTATTGATGGGGAGACATGTTTGTTGGACATCCTGGACACAGCAGGTCAAGAGGAGTACAGTGCCATGAGAGACCAATACATGAGGACAGGAGAAGGCTTCCTGTGTGTCTTTGCAATCAACAACACCAAATCCTTTGAAGACATTCATCAGTACAGGTTGGTGTTGCTGTAGGTTTCCCCTTTCCAAACTCCCGATGAAGCAAATACACAGATGGGCAATGGGACCTTGAAGACAAAATGGTCACTCTGCTGATGGGGTTAGTGAGATAAAGAGGAGGTTCTGGTGTAGCTCGCCAGCATATGCCTCTTGACATTTTTTTTCTCTGCTATACATTCACTCTAGGATTAGAACAAGCAAACAAGGGTCTATTTACAATCTTTAATCCAGCCAAATGCACTCCCTCAACAGTTTTTTAATAAAATTAAGCAAAAAAGACTTGTGTGATGGACTTCTTTGGATCAAATTATTTACATTTTTCTTAAGCTGTTAACTAGGTAGACTGAGAGTGGCCTTCAGGAGGAGTGGGTTTTAAAAAGTGAGATATCGGGACCCCGTTTTTAAGTCATGCCTTCTGTGCTTGTTAGACATAATGCATAAGACCATAAGAAATAGGAGCAGGAGTAGTCCATTTGGCCCATTGAGCTGGCTCACTATTCAGTAAGGTCATGGCTGATTGAATCGTGACGTTAACTCTACTTTCCTGTTATCAGGAAACTGACTCCCTCCTTTTCTTGCAACATTTGCATTTTCCAATCAGCTAGGGAATTTTGGAAAATTATAACCAATACATCCACTATCTCTGCAGCCATTTCCCTTTAAGTCCCTCAGATGAACGGCATTGGGTCGAGGGAGCTTGTTGGCCTTTAGTCTCATTACTTTTCCTAATATCATTTTCCTTGTGATCCTGATTGAAAAAGGAATGGAGAACTTAAACAATCTCCTGCTTTTCTAATATTCTTGGGATGCTTTCTGGGCCTTCTACTGTGAAGACAGATAGCAAGTCTCTACAACTTCCTTGTTTCCGATTTGTTAATTCACCAGTCACCCCCCTAAGGGACTAACACAACTTCCTTTTTTTGCATATTTGCAGAAGCTTTTACTCTCGGCTATTATATTTCTTGTTTTTTCTTGCACTCCAGTTTCTCCCCCTTTTTGCCATCCTTTTCTAGTTTCTGCTATTTCCCAATCTCCTGGCCTGCCAATAAGTATTGTACATATTTTCTTTCAACTTGATACCATCCTTTACTTCCGTGTTTAGCCACAGGTAGTACATCTTTCGCAAGAGTCTTTCTTTCACCATGGAGTATACTTTTGTGAGTTATGAAATATCTCCTTAAATATCTGTGATTGTTTCTCTACCGCCTTCATCTCTTAACCAATTTTCCCAGTCCACTAAAGCCAACACTTGTCTTCATACCCTCACAATTGCTTTTTTAAAGTTTTAAAACACTAGTTTCAGATCCAAATTTCTCACCCTCAAACTGAATGTGAATTCATATGTTCACTCTTATGAGGATCCTTTACTATGACCTCATTAACTAATCCTGTATCAATATATATGACCAGATATAAAATAGTCTGTTCCCTGGTTGCTTCCAGATGAAGAAACTGTCCAGAATGCATTCTATGAACTCATCCTCCATGCTACCTTTCCCAATTCATCCAATCAATATAAAGACTAAAACCTTCCACGATTATTGTGATACCTTTCTTAACAAGCCCCCATTATTTTTTGGCTTTTACTCTCTTAAAATGGAACTGCTGTCAACTGTCAGGAGACCTTTAAATCACCCTACCAGTGACTTCTTTCCCTTGCTATTTTTTATCTCCACCCAAACTTGGTGGTCGTAACCAAGATCATTTCTCACTATTGTACTGATCTCATTCTTGATTAACAGAGCCACCCCACCACCTTTTTCCTATCTTCCTGTCCTTCAAAAGTGTCAAATATCCTTGAAGATTCAGGTCCCAGCCATGGTCACCTTGCAACCATATCTCTGTAATGGCTATCACATCATACTAATTTATTTCTGTCTGCGTTATCAATTCCTCCATCTTGTTAAGAATGCTGCATGCAGGGCAGTACGTTGGCGCACTGGGACTACGCCACTGAGGACCTGGGTTCGAATCCCGGCCCTGGGTCACTGTCTGTGTGGTGTTTGCACATTCTCCCTGTGTCTGCGTGGGTTTCACCCCCACAACCCAAAAGATGTGCTGGTTAGGTAGATTGGCCACGCTAAATTGCCCCTTAATTGGAAAAAAAATAATTGGGTACTCTAAATTTTTTTTTTTAAAGAATGCTGCCTGCGTCCAGATAGAGGCTTTGGTTCTGTTTTTTTTTTAATCCTTTTTTCCTTTCTCTGACCTGCCTTTTCTGGAATACACTGTTCTTTCTTGTCACATCGTACCTTCTACGATACCCCACATTATTGCCTTGTTCTTAAACATTCCAAATTTCCCTTGAGGTGGACCCTCTTACAACCCCCCCCCCACACACGCACGCGCACACACACACGCACGCGCACACACACACACACACACACACCCTTGCCAACTGAAATAATAATAGAAATGTCCTGTGGTTTGGGAAGGAAGAATAGGCAGTCGGAGGACAGGAGTTCTCTACAGCGCAGGCTGAGGTACTACCGCGCCACCATGGCCAAGAGGGTGTAATTGCAGAGTGAGCAATTTGTGTGTACCGAGAATTTCCATTTGGAACTGGATCTGGAAATTTACAATTCAAACCTGGCTTGAAACACGATGAAAGCAGAGCAAACGTGAGCTTGTTCGGTGTGGAGGGGTTGAATGGAGCAGGACGATGGACAAGTTTAGCCTGAGGTGTCCGCTCCTTCAATGTATGCTGTGTCTGTGTGTGGAATCAAAGGCCCGTTCATGTACCTCATTTCAGAAGGGCCTGGGTATAAGTAACCCACACAGTGAAGCTAGGTATAGACAATGCATCAAGGGGAGAGGGTCATTCTCGCAAGCAAAAAAATACCAAACCAGGAGATCCCTTAAAAAAATTTTTTTTTTAATTCAGGCTTTACTTTTTTAACCAAGCAGCAAGAAGGATGGGATCTGGGGAACATGTATGCAGACTTGTGGTCTGGAATGCACTTCCTGAAACGTCGGTGAAAGCAATTTCAATAATAACTTTTAAAAGGGATTGGATCAATATTTGAAGGGACAACATTTACAGAGTAATGAGGAACAGCCAAGGAGTGGGATTGATTGGATAGCTCAGAGAGCCAGCCTCAGAATGGCCACCTTCTTCTATTCTGTAAGATTTAATCATTCCAAATCCATGCTGATGTTTCCTTAGCGGCGTGAAGTGTCAGGCACCTTTTGATCCAAGTCCGTTTTTTGAAGAGTGCTGCTACCTATCTGAGGCTTCCTGTGTCTTTGCAGAGAACAGATAAAAAGGGTGAAAGATTCCGATGATGTTCCAATGGTTTTGGTGGGAAACAAGTGCGATCTGCCAGCCCGAACTGTAGAGACTCGGCAAGCCCAAGACTTGGCTCGGAGTTACGGCATTCCGTACATCGAAACTTCTGCCAAAACCAGACAGGTAGGTAGGAGGCTGTCTGTAATCGAACATCAATTGCTTCATTCAACCTTCATTGTGGAGGCATTGTTGTTACTGGGTCCCTCTTGACCCCTTCTAGCCCACGTGTTGTACAATTGTGTTCATCCACAACTCTCTACTGCCTGTGGTCTAACTTGTATCAATGTTCTCCTCTGTCACCCCTGCCTGTATTTGCTGACCTGCATTGACTTGTGTTCTAGTAGTGCCTTGAATTTAAACTCTCATCCTCCTTTTCAAATCAATCCATGGTCTGGCCCCTCCCTATCTCTAATCTTTACCAGCCCCATGGTCCATGAGAAAACTGTGCTCCTCTAATTCAGTCCCTTTGAACATCCCTGCCTTTGATTACTCCACACCATGTCTTCAGATGCCTGGATCCCTCTGCACTGGAATATTCTCCCTGAACCTCTCTGTTTTTCTCTCTCCTTTCGCAATAGTCCTTTTTTAAAAAAAACCCTATCAATTGAGGCCAAGCTTTTGACCTCCTTGTGTGGCTCAGTGTAAAATTCTGTTCTGTGAAGTGCCTTGGGTCATGTGTTGTGTTACATTATATGTTGTTATATTTGACACGCGTTCTGCCGTCCAGGACAACCTTGCCCAGATCTGCCTGATGTTCGCTTTTCATTACATCCCCTGTTCGAGATTATGGGGGAAGTTCAAAGTTGTGAGCAAAAGTAAAGGGGATACAAAATAGTTTTGAGGGACAGAAAATAGGGTGTAGTCGAGTTGGAGGGAAGCATATAGTGGTTTCTAATTTTATATTCATTCATGGGATGTGAGCATTGCTGGCTGCCCAGTCCTAATTGCCCTTGAACTGCTATTTCAGGGGGAAACTGTGGATGTAAGCCAGACCACGCGAGTACGGCAGATTTCCTTCACTAAAGGGGCATTAATGAACCAGATGGGCTTTTATGATTACGTGGTCGGCGTTACTGATACTAGTTGGATGATGGGTTTTTACGGCAATCGTTTCATTGGACTTGAGGTAGCGCAGTGGTTAGCACTGCTGACTCACGGCGCCGGCGTCGATTTCGGGTCGCTGTCAATGTGGAGTTTGCACATTCTCCCCGTGCCTGAGTGGGTCTCTTTCCTCTTTCCGCCCCCCCCCCCCCAAATCCCAAAGATATGCTGGGTAGGTGGATTGGCCATGTTAAATTGAACCCTTTTAATTTGGGGGGGGGGGGGGGGGCCTCTCAAAAATCATTGGACTTTAATTTCAGATTTTTCTGGAATTCAAATTTCACCATCTGCCGTGAGGGGAATCGAACCACGGGGGTACCTGGATTATGAGTCGTGTGACCATACCACTATATCCACTGCCTCCTCTATTGATCCCTTATACTAATGACCTACATTTGAATATATGGGGCATAATTTCAAAGTGTGTAAACGACAGGCAGAGTGGCATAGTGGTTAGCACTGCTGCCTCACAGTGCCAGGGACCTGGATTCAATTCCGACCTTGGGTCACTGTGTACGTTCTCCCTGTGTCTGCATGGGTTTGCTCCGGTTTCCTCTCCGTCCAAATTACCGTTCGTATTAGATTTTGGGGGGGGTGGGGGTTGGGGAGGGGTGCATAGGTGGGCTGCTCTTTTGCTGTGATGTTAAATGGAGACTCCACTTCGCCTGTCTGAATGTAAAAGATCCTGTGGGAGTATTTCAAAGAGCAGGGGAGTTTCCACCAGAGCTCTGATGAATATTTACCATAGAATCCCTACAGTGCAGAAGGAGGCCATTTGGTGCATCAGGTCTGCACTAACCCTCTGAAAGAGCCCCCATAACACCCCCCCCACCCCCCCCCCCCCCCGCTCCAGATGACAAACGCCACCTGTTTTTTAAAAAAATTCTCCTCCTCTTCCCTCCTGGTCCTTTTGCCAATTGTCTTATCTGGGTTTCCTGCCACTGGGAAACTTAATTACTCTTTAAATCTCCCTTCACCCTTTCCTGCTGCAAGTATTCTTGATATGACATTGTGTCAGAATCTGAAAGAATTGAACAAATTCTGTCCCCAAAGGGTGGGTTATGTTTATCTGCAGGTGTCTAGAAGTGCCCCGTTTATGATGCAGGGCTGACCTTGCCAGACCAATGTACACCTAAATCTTTGATCTCCTTTCCACAACAAAGTGATGGGGTAGACCTGGCACTGAACAGGAAATCTGACAGAACTGGAGTGAATCTGAGGGAAAGCGACCTGCGCAAGCAGAGGCTCCTGTCCTGTGTGGGAGTGGGGTCACATCACGGATAAATTGTAGGAAAATCTGCACTGGTTACCTGGAGTTCAGATGGCATCTGCCGAGAGTTACAGGTGAAAGGCTTGAGGTGAAACTGCTGATGCGGGGTAAAAGCTGGAAATGGACAGCAATGCTGCTTCAAGGAAATGGAGTCTCTGATGTGTGGGAATGAACCCCGGGCAGATGCCCCTTTTCAGAAGCTTTGCTATGAACCAGGGAAGATCCAAATATGGGAAGGGAAAGGAAGAAAAGAGAAGGGGGAACAATAATAGGAAGGTGTGCAACATTCCTAAAAGGTGTGTTTATGACCATGGAATATTCCAAAGCGCTTTCCAATAATGTAGCCACTGTTCGGACATAAGAAACCGGTCATCCTTGGAACAGCACTGAATCCACCAGAAGGCAAGTGTTCTAAGCCCCACGGAAACATGGGGGCAGAATTCTCCGCCGGCGGGATTCTCCGTTTTTCCAGCGCCTAGGGGTTTCCCAACGGCGTGGGACTGCCGTACAATGGATAATCTCATTGACCGACCGGCGTAACGGAGAATCCCACCGGCGGGTCAGGGCTGAATGTGGCGGGGTGGAGAATCCCGCCCAGGGTGTGTACTATTTGTTTCCCCGTGACCTCCAATGAATATCAACTTCCCCCGGTAATGGGGCGGAATTTCCCCTTTAACAAGGGGAGCCCTCACAGTATAAAAGGCCCGACCTAGATGCATGCCGGGGAGGGAGACCCTTCGGGGGAGGAGATTTGTGTATTATAATAAGAGTAGCATTTTCAAATCATAGAAAAGTTACAGCACAGAAGGAGGCCATTCAGCCCAACCTGTGCATACCAGCCCTCGGACACATGTGCCCTTTCTAATCGCACCTTGCACCCTCCTTGCCATTCATGCTTATTCTCCTGGTGTGGATACTACAGCAGTGGATACTACAGCAGCCAACAGGGGAAAACATCTTTAACAAATGCTGCAATATCCTGAAATAAATACAGTAAACCTACTGTTTGCAGGAATGTCTGCAAGTTTCCCAGAAACGTTCCACTTGCCGTCCCCTGGCCAGAGACTGTAACTGCAGGCAGACCCATTAGAGTTTCCCACTCTCAGACTTCTCGCAAATAAATCAAGGGGCACAAGGAGGAGGTCATTCGGCCCATCATGCCTGGGCTGGGTTTTTAAAGGAACAACTTGTCTGCTGCTTTGGTCTCCCTGTTTTAAGACCAGAACACTTGCATTGGAAGCAGTACAGTGAAGGTTCACTAAATTGGATGAGGGGAGGCGGGTCGGCCTCTGATAAGCTGAGTAATTTGGGTTTGTATTCTCTGGAGTTTAGAAGAACGAGACACTATCTTGTTGAAAACTACAATATTTTGAAGGGACTTAATGGGGTGGTTCCTGAAAATGTTTTGATATTGTCAGGAGAAAGTGAAGCACGGGGTCACAGTCTCTGGATAAGGTGCCGATCATTTAGGACTGACATGAGTTATTTCTTCACTCGAAAAGGTTGTGGCTCTTTGTAATTCTTTGCCACAGAGGGTCGTAGATGCTCCATAATTGAATACATTTTGAGGCTGGGATAGACTTGGGGCGGGATTCTCTGATCCTGCGCTGGATGGGGTCGCGCAAATCCCACCACGCCGCTCTTGTAACGCCAGGCCGCCAATTCCTCCGGCGACCGGAGAATTGGCGGGAATCGCACCGGCACAGCGCCGCTGGCGATTCTCCACGCTCGACGGGCAGAGTCCCACCGGTGTCATTTACGCATTGTCCTATCTGGCGGGACCTCTGCGTTCCTGGCGGGGGGAGCCGACTGTGGGAGGGGGTCCTCCACGGTGGGCAGGTCTGCAATTAGGGGCAACCGATCGGCGGGTGGGCTCATTCCAGGGGGTGCGTATGTTCCTCCGTGCCCGGGTCCCTGTAAGGCTCTGCCATGTTGCCCACGGGCCGGTGCGGAGATGGCCATGGCGCGAGCATGCTCAGACCCGCTCCGACTGCGGCACGCATGCTCGGACCCACGCCGGCAGTGGTGGGCCGGCTTTTGGTGCCGGCACAACCCCTCCGGCTCCATTCTAGCCCCCTAAGAAGGGGTGAATGCCTGGGCCTGGAGGCCCGTTGACACCCACGTCGCACGTGCCGGTTTTGACGCCGTCGTCAATACTTGACGGGATTTCGGAGAATCCCAGCCATGGTGTCTCTGGTATAAGGGGAGCAGGAATGAAAATGGGAATTGAGGCACAACAACAGCCATAGGCATATTGAGGACACAGTGGTGTAGTGGTATTATCACTGAGTTAATAATGCGGAAACCCAAGGTAATGTTCTGGGGACCAAGGTTCAAATCCCACCACGGCAGATGGTGAAATTTGAATTCAAAGAAAAAGTTAATCTAATGATGGCCATGAATCCATTGTCGTATAAAAACCATCTGGTTCAATAATGTGCTTTTCAGGGAAGGATGTCTTCTATCCTTGCCTTCCATGTGACTCCAGATCCATAGCAATGTGATTGATTCTTAAATGGCTGAGCAGGTCCCTCAGTTCAAAGGGCAATTCGAGATGAGCAATAAATGCTGGCTCAACCGGCAACACCCACATCCCATGGATGAATCTTTTTTTCAAAAAAAGAATGGCGGAGTAAGCTTGTTGGACAGTGTGGTTTACTCCAGCTCCTATTGCTTATTTCTTGCTATCCAATTAGTCCCAAAGCTCATTCCCCAAAGTCCTGAAAATCTTTTATCCTTCCAAGAGCAGAAGCTATAAATAAAGGTTGAAAACCTGTCGGGCAGTATCTGGGGGGAGAAGCAAAAGTTAATGTTTCAGGTCGATATCTTTTCATCAGAATATAGACACCACTGACCAAGTGAGCAGTTATTGCCTCCGAGAAGACAGGGGTCAGCTGCCTTCTTGAATACAAATGAATGGCTTACAAATCGATCATTTCAGAAGTATAAGTTGCTTATTTATATGAGCTAAGATTTATGGGGTTCACTTGTTTGCAACAACTGCCCCCCCCCCCCCCCCCCCCCCCCCCACGTACATCATATAAGGTTCCAGAGACGTATGGCAAGAAAGAACACTTTTTTTTTAATGATGAATTCAGAAAGTTTATCAACCATTAAAAAGGTAACCAGTCAGAAAGATGAAAAGCAAAGCATCAACAGTAATTAATAGTGAGCTTAACTTTAACAATTGAACAGACTTCTCATCATTTTTCTCAGACCAAGTTGTGAAGTGGCAACTCCGGAAATCATCGAAGATGCCTCTCAGCGCCTCTCGTATACATCTCTCTCTCCCCTTTGCTAGCCACATCTTTCTCTTCACGTCTTTCTCTGTCGGCCCATCCTTACCTAAAATGGCTTCTCAAGAAAAGCCCACTTTGACCAATTGTTGGAAAATAGCCAATTTGTCTACAATATGTCAATAATGAAATGAGAATTAGATCATTGGTTTTTAGCCAATTACGTGCATTGTCTCAGCTTTAAGACCATGTTTCTTCTCAAACTATGTCTCTAATCTTGAGGAAGACCAATAATTAGTCAACATAGCTGCCTGCCGTTTGGAATTGAGGTCCCGTAAGAGGAGAGTCTATTCTCCTAGTCAAGATTAACAATCGTGTTATCTCTTTATTCCGTGGCCTGAGAAGCGCACAATTCTTATTTTTTAAAATATGTACTTCTAATTACAAATGTCATATAAGTTGTTGTGTTCCAAATTGCATTTCTAACACCTATTAATGAATTATTTTAATTATTTCTCAATTAAGGCAGACGACTTGACTAATCTGGCTGTTTTCCAATAATACCGGTTTAATTTTTATTAAAGTGGCTTCCATCAATTTTAGCAGAAAATGCTTGAGTGCATATTAATTCAAACTCTAGAATGACACATTAGTGATTGAAACTACTAAGAAAAGTCAACCACATTGCTGGGGGTCTGGAGTCACACACAGGCCAAACTGAGAATGGACACCAGGTTTCCCTTTCCCAAAGGTCATTTCGTGAATCCAATGGGTTTTTAACAACAATTGAATAACTTCATGGACACCATTTTAACAGGTTTTATGTAATTAATTTAAATTCCTGACATGCCATGGTGGGATTTGAACACTTCTCCAAATCTTAAGACTATAACCACTATGCTAACACTCCCTAAACACACTACTCCAGCTGAAGGACAAAGGTTTAGCATAACTTCTTTTTTGTAGTTCACTCCTTTATTTATAAAATCGAGATCAATGTGCTTCAACCTGCTCAAACCTATCTTGCCTCCTTCAAAGATTTGTGTCCATTCACTGCCATATCTCTCAATTCTTGCACCTATAAAAGAAGTTACCATTCAGTTTATATTATCCTTCTTTAGTTTTTTCCACCCAAATGTAACATCTTGCTGTGTTAAATTGCATCTGTCATCTGTCTGTCCATTATGTCAGTCTGTCTATATTCTCCTGTAGTCTGTTACTGTTGTGCTCATTGATTTCTTGGGCTGGAAAGAGAACCTGTAAGAGCTTTACCCAGAGCGAGACATACAAGTTGTTTGGAAAGATGATTCATCGGCACAACCGATGCAGGTAGGTGGACTGGCCATGCTAAATTGCCCCTTAATTGGAAAAAAAAAATGAATTGGTACTTTAAAATTTTTGTTTTTTAAAAAACAAAAGGAAGGATTATTCAAGTCAAGACTCAGTTTGACCAGAAATTGAAGTACCATCCAAGTACCATGATCACGAAAGCCGGTCAGAGTTTAGGAATTCTGTGGCAAGCAGCTCATCTCCTCGCTCCCAAAAGCCTGTTCACCATCTACAAGGCAGGAGAGTAATGCAATACTCTGTTTGCCTGGATGAATATAGCTTCAACTACACTCCAGAAGCTCAACACCAGACAGGACCACTGATTGAACATCCCATCCATCACCTTAAAACATTCACCCCCTTCCTCCACTGAAACAGTGGCAGCAGTGTATGTCATCTACAAGATTGCACTGCAGCAACTCACCAAGGCCCCTTCGAAAGCACGTTCCTAACTTGCAACCTCTACCACCTAGAAGGACAAGGGCAGCAAATGCATGGGAACACCACCATCTGCAAGTTCCCCATCAAGCCACATACCATCCTGCCTTGGGAACTATTCCTTCACTGTCACTTAGTCAAAATCCTGGAACACACTCCTTTAGTGTACCTACACAGCGTGGACTTAGCGGTTCCACCGCCTGGATTGGATTGGTTTATTGTCACGTGCACCAAGGTACAGCAAAGTATTGTTCTGCCTGCAGCTCACAGATCATTCCGTGGGCGGCACGATGGCGCAGTGGTTAGCATTGCTGCCTCATGGCACAGCGGTCCCAGGTTCGATCCGGGCTCTGGGTCACTGTCCATGTGGAGTTTGCACATTCTCCCCGCGTTTGCGTGGGCTTCGCACCCACATAAAGATGTGCAGGGTAGGTGGACTGACCACGCTAAATTGCCCCTTAATTGGAAGAAATTAATTGGGTACTCTATATTTATTTTTTTAAAACAGATCATTCCATATATGAAAAGAAAATACATAAAAGGGCAAATATAAAACACATGATGTAAATACTGTTATGGGCCAGGGTTTAGAGAACCCCAAAGTGTATCGTGGAGTTCACCTGACCCACAACTTTTAATAGATTGTGGTATGGGGAGCACACGGCCCACTCTACAGGTGTGGTACAGCAGAAATGGAAAATTATTTTTTTTAAACCAAACCAGTTTATTCTATGAACTCCAGTTAACCTTTTTAAAACATATAGTGAACATCTTAGCAACCATTAATTCAAATATAACCTCCAAAGAATACAACACTAAGTAATCCTTTAAGCTTTCCTTTTAACATCCATAAGACTTAAAACACCTTTTACCAGAAGGACATCAGGTTAAAGTCACTACTGTTATAAATCACCAGGATTGATTTACAGTTTTTAGATTACAGAGAGAGACTCTAATACACTTTCTGGCTGTGACTACAGCTATCCAGCTCTGAAAACTAAACTAAAACACACCCTGCAGCCTGCTCAAAAACGAAAGTAAAAAGCTGACAGACAGCCCAGCTCCACCCACTCTCTAACATCACTGCAGTAGTAAACGCCCATTTCTTAAAGGTACACTCACTACAGATATTTATATACACACCCATTTATTAACACCCATTTCTTAAAGGTACTCTCACATGACAATACATAGGCATCGGGTGAAGCATACAGGTGTGTAGTAGGAGTGTAGTTCTACTCAGTAGAGAATGTGTGAAGAGATCAGTCCATAACAGGGTTATTTAGGAGCCTGGTAACAGCGGGGAAGAAGCTGTTTTTGAATCTATTAGTGCGTGTTCTCAAACTTTTGTATCTCCTGCCCGATGGAAGAAGTTGGAAGAGCGAGTAAGCCAGGTGGGAGGGGTCTCTGACTATGCTGCCCGCTTTCCCAAGGCAGCGGGAGGTGCAGACCGAGTCGATGAACAGGAATCGGGTTTGTGTGATGGACTGGGCTGTGTTCACGACTCTGTAGTTTCTTGTGGTCTTGGGCCGAGCAGCTGCCATACCAGGCTGTGATGCAGCCGGATAGGATGCTTTCTATGGTGCATTGTAAAAGTTGGTAAGAGTCAATGTGGACACGCCGAATTTCCTTAGTTTCCTGGAAATAATGGCGCTGTTGTGCTTCTTGGTCGTAGAGTCGATGTGGGTGGATAGGAGAGGTAAGAAGAGGATCTGTGTGAGAGCTCGCAGAGAGTCGCCATATTCCGCTGGCATCTTGGGAGTGTAATTTCCAGTGTAAGCCTCCAGTATAATTAGGAGTAGGAAATTAATGCTGGCTTTGTCACATGCTCACGTCCCATATAGCACTTGGGGTGAAGGGGATCAAAGGATATGGGGGCAAGGTGGGATCAGGCTATTGAGTTGGATGACCAGCCATGATCACGATGAATGGTGAGCAGGCTCGAAGGGCTGAATGGCCTCCCCCTGCTCCTATTATTATGTTTCTATCAATGAAAAAAAAATTGTTTCTGTGTACTTCGGTTTGATCTGTTTTTTTTAAACATATAAATTTAGAGTACCCAATTCTTTTTTCATTTAAGGGCCAATTTAGCGTGGCCAATTCACCTACCCTGCACATCTTTGGGTTTGTGGGGGTGAGACACGGGAGAATGTGCAAACTCCACATGGACTGTGACCCGGGGCCGGGATTGAACCCGGGTCTTCGGCTACATGATCCAGCAGTGCTAGCCACTGTGCCACCGTGCTGCCTGCTTCTGTTTGATCTAGCGGAGTGTCCTGGATGTTCTGATGGAAGAATAGTGGAGCTCTGTTTTGGGGTTGATCGGATGTGTGAATAGAAAATGCTGGGAAAACACAGCAGCTCTGGCAGCATCTGTAGCAAGCGCAACAGAGTCAATGTTTCAAGTCCAATTTTACTGTAAAGGGTCTGGATGGTCTCTCTTCTGGACCCACCTCCTGATCCTAAGATGTGAGACTTTTGTGAGGCTATTCAATCCAGCTAGTGTAGAGGTTGTAGTAGTGGAGCACATTAGGTTACATGGACAGATAAGAGTTTTGAGTGACGTGGGATTTAGATCAGTTAAACCAGGCAAAACGGTTTCTACTGAAAGTAGGGTCAGTAACCCGAGGATGCAAATTTAAGTTAACTGATCAAAGAAGGCACACGGCTTTAATTTAAAAATAATCTGGTTAGTAATGTCGAGAAGGGGCTGCCTGAACTTCCAAATGGCCTCTTTCTGTGCTGTATCTTTGTAAGTTCTCTACTTTAGCACGTTCATCTCCAGTTTCTCCTAACTATCGGGCATTTGTGTTTTAGGGAGTGGAGGATGCCTTTTACACCTTGGTCCGCGAGATCAGTCAACATAAAGTGAGGAAATCCAATCCACCAGACGATAGTGGACAAGACTGTAACAACTGTAAATGTGTGATATTGTGACCTTTGGTAAGTCTGGTTCACCTCCAGGTGCGGCACACTTCAGGGTTTGCTACCTGGTGCTGCGTATGTAATTTCCTCCAGATCTTTCAAATTCCTCTCCTTCGCTCTGTCTCACATTTACCTTACAGGTACTGTGCTTCCTATTTCATTCACACTGTGTGGCCTTCTCTCTGCAACATCCAGTAATTTTGGAGATTCCAGACTCATGCACCCCCTCAATGGTGTCATCTGAAAATGAGTCTGGTTCCACATGTACACTGATGACATACAGCTTTACCTAGCCACCACCACTTTTTTTTTTTTTCTCCCCCCTCCCCTCACATACTCCTGGTTTGTCCACGGATGGTGGACAAGCAGCCAGACCAACCAGAAGAAGTGGGCGGGGAAGAGTGGTGGTGGTGAGGTAATGCTGGATGTCATCAGCGTACGTGTGGAACCTGGTGGCACGGTGGTTAGCACTGCAGTCTCACAGCTCCAGGGTCCCGGGTTCAATTCCGAAGTTGGGCGACTGTCCGTGTGACGTCTGCACATTCTCCCGTGTGCGTGGGTTTCCTCCGGGTGCTCCGGTTTCCTTCCACTGTCCAAAGATGTGCAGGCTAGGTGGATTGGCCATACTAAATTGCACCAAAAATGTGCAGGGATAGGGCGGAGTGAGTGGGCCTAGGTAGAGTGCTCCTAGGCAGTGGGCTCTTTCGGACAATCTGTGCAGAGACGGTGGGCAGAATGGGAATGTATCATAGAATTTACAGTGCAGAAGGAGGCCATTCAGCCCATCGAGTCTGCACCGGCTCTTGGAAAGAGCACCCGACCCACTGTTAACACCTCCACCCTATCCCCATAACCCAGTAACCCCACCCAACACTAAGGGCAATTTTGGACACTAAGGGCAATTTTATCATGGCCAATCCACCTAACCTGCACATCTTTGGACTGTGGGAGGAAACCGGAGCACCCGGAGGAAACCCACGCACACACTGGGAGGATGTGCAGACTCCGCACAGACAGTGACCCAAGCCGGAATCGAACCTGGGACCCTGGAGCTGTGAAGCAATTGTGCTAACCACTATGTTACCGTGCTGCCCAGTATGATCCAAACTGGTGAACAGAAAATGCCTGCAAATAAATAGTGGGAAGACCCTTCTGACACCACCTGCGGGTCGTGACCCGTACTTTGAAAAGCCATGAGTTAAACGATACCCTGAATACTGTAAATGTTTGGTCCCCTTATCTAAGGAATGATGCACTGGCCCATTGAAACAGTCCAGGGACTCCTGGGTGTGGAGGAATATTCATATAAGGAGAGATTGAGTAAGTTGGACCTGAATTTGTTGAAGTTTAAAAGAATGAAAGGCAACCTTATTGAGACATATAGGTTTCTCAGGGGGCTTGACTGGTAGATGCTGAGAGGTTGTTTTACCTTGTGGGGGGAGTCTAGGACCAGAGGGCATAATCTCAGTGAGCAGTTGACCGTCGAAGACCAAGGATACTGACTCTGTGGAATTCCTTACCATAAGAGGCCTGTAGAGGCTGGGTCATTAAATATGTTTACGGCTGAGATAGACAAATGTTTAGTAAGGGAATTGAGGGTTATAGCAATTAAAGCAAGAAAGAAGAATTGACGATTATCACATTACATCAGATCAGTCATGACCTCATTGAATGGCAGAGCAGATTCTATGGGCCGAATGGCTTACTTCTGCTCCCATGTCTTATATTGGGGGTGGTGGGGACAGCACTGCACTGTCAGGGTGTGGGAGGCACTGAGGGGGTGCCCCCTGCACTCATGGGGGTGGGGGCAGCACTGAGGGAGCACTGCACTGTCAGGGTATGGATGCACTGAGGGAGTGCTGTGCTGTTGGGGGGGGGGGGGCGCCGCACTGTTGGGGTAGGGGTACGGTAGCGCTGCATTGTTGGGGATAGATGCAGTACTGAGGGAGTGCTGCGCTGTCAGGAGGTGGAGGTAGGGTGGGGCAGCACCTAGGGAGTGAAAGTGCTTGAGGGCCTGGAGCCTGTGGTGGAGTCCTGCTGCCCATTGTCATGGGTGGGAGCTGGCTGTATTTAAATTGGCTGCCACATAACGCTAGACTTCAGCCACGCTGCTGCATTATGTCCAAGTGGTTTGGAGCATTCTGTGGGCTTGGAAAGCACTTGATAAATCAAATTCTTGTCACCTGTTCTCAGTGAACTTACAAACAGTCACCACATGGTGGCGCATCAGAACAGAGTGAATGTTGCTGTTAGCTAAAATCTAGGAGTAGAGGAGGAGGTTATTTAGCCTGGCTCTGCTGGCACTTTGTCAGTATAATTCAATTAGCCCCACTCACTTTTTTATTGTTCGGGTACATAGGGAGAATTCAGAATGACCAAATTACCTAACAGCACATCTTTCGGGACTTGTGGTAGGAAACCGGAGCACCCAGAGGAAACCCACGCAGACATTGGGAGAACGTGCAGACTACGCACAGACAGTGACCCAAGTTGGGAATCAAACCCAGGTCCCTGGTGCTGTGTAGCAACAGTGCTAACCACTATGGTACCGTGCCACTCTCTTTTTAAGGAGTGTTTTAAAGGAGGAAAGAGACGGAAAGGTGTAGGGAGGGTATTCCAAGGCTTGGGGCCTTTTTCCACATAAACTGTGAATTTCTCCCTTTCAAGTATTTATTCAATTTTCTTTCAAAAGTTAATGAAATAATAGTTGAAATAAAAGTGGAAAATGTGTGTAGCTTCCTTCCGGCACTGCTGATGCCAAAACATTGTGTCTGACCACATCACAAAATCAAGGTTGACGTTCCAGTGCAGTACTGAGGGAGTACTGCACTGTCGGGAGGTGCTGTCTTTCAGATGAGAATTTAATCCGCGGCCCTGTCTGCCTGCTGAGGTGGATGTTGAAACTTCCATGGCATTGTTTCCTGGAAGAGCAGTGGAGTTCTCCTTGGTGTCCTGGCGAATAATTATCCTTCAATCGACGTCTCAGAGAAACAGATGATCTGGTCATGGTCAAATTGCTGTTTGTGGGATCTTGCTGTGTACAAATCGGCTGCTGTGTTCCCTAAATTACAACCAGGACGAGAGTGCTTCATTCACAAGGGCTTTGAGTTGCCCAATGCTCGTGAAAGGTGCTAAATATAGATATGCAAATCATCCTTGTCTTGATCTGCATGTTCCAGAGCACAGCAATCTGGACGTATTCACCTCCCCTACCCCTAGAACGATACAGCGCAGTACAGGCCCTTCGGCCCACGATGTTGCACCCACATGGGAAGTCAAAAAACAAAAGCCATCTAACCTACACTATGCCATCATCATCCATATGCTTAACCAATAAACTTTTATATGCCCTCAATGTTGTCGAGTTCACTACTATTGCAGGTAGGGCATTCCACGGCCTCACCACTCTTTGCGTAAAGAACCTACCTCTGACCTATGTCCTATATCTATTACCCCTCAGTTTAAGGCTATGTCCCCTCGTGCTAGCCATTTCCATCCGCGGGAGAAGTCTCTCACTGTCCACCCTATCTAACCCTCTGATCATTTTGTATGCCTCTATTAAGTCTTCTCTTAACCTTCTTCTCTCTAACGAAAACAACCTAAAGTCCATCAGCCTTTCCTCATAAGATGTTCCCTCCATACCAGGCAACATCCTGGTAAATCTCCTCTGCACCCGTTCCAAAGCTTCCACGTCCTTCCTATAATGAGGTGGCCAGAACTGCCCCCTCTGGTTCTTTGGTTAATTGTCTTAAATCAGTGTCCCCTCATTACTGATCCTTCAGCCGGTGTAAAACGTTTTACCTGATCTGACTTTGATAGTAATTCAATGGCCCATATCATTGATTGAGGTGGGGTGTCACAGTGGCTAGCACTGCTGCCTCATGGCACTGAGGACCTGGATTCGATCCTGGGTCATGTGGAGTTTGCACATTCTCCCCATGTCTGCGTGGGTCTCACCCCCCACAATCCAAAGATGCGCAGGGTAGGTGGATTTGCCTCACTAAATTGCCCCTCGATTGGGGGAAAAAAAATAATTGGATACTCTAAATTTTAAAAAAGAATTTTTAAACATTGATTGTGGTGGAGCTAAGTCGATTTATAGCCTCACCAGCACACTTCTTTGAGAGAGGTCACTATCTGATTTTTTCTTTATTCCTTCAAGGGATTTGGGTATCACTGCCAAGGCCAGCATTTGTTGCCCATCCCTATTTACCCTTGAAATGAGGGCAGCTAAGAGTCGACCATTTTTCTGTGGGTCTGGAATTCCGCCAGACCAGCTAAGGATGGGCATTAGTGAACCAGATGGTTTTTTAACGACAATCTGATGATCACAATTACTGAGACTAGCTTTACGTTCTAGATTTATTAATTGGAATTTAAATTCTGAGTCCGGAAGTTCCATGTCTCACAATCCCTTGAGGTATAATTTCTCCTCATCTGTCATTTAAGGGCGATGCCTAATTTTAAACAATGCATCATAGTTTGGCTCCCCATAAGAAGAAACATCCTTTTCATATCCACCTTGTCAAGAATATTCAGGATCTTGTATACTTCAAGCCCAGCCTGACCTACCTATCTTCATAAGACAACCCGCTCATTCCAGGTATCAATCTTGTAAACCTCCTCTGAAAAAGGTCCAACGCATTTACATCCTTCCTTAAGAAGGACACCAAAACTGTAGATGTTGGGGGTGATTCTCCAGCCCCACTCGCTCAGGCACAAATCACATTATAGCTGGAAACCCTTGTGAAAGGGCCATAAAAGCGATTTGCGCCGGGGGTGGGGAACTCATTTTGCGTCGGGGGTTCCCATTTGTGCATACTGTGGTTGTGCCAGCCAGCCCATCTTCCATCCGTGCTGATATGTTGCCCCCTTCACCCTGAGCTTTTGCTTTTCGCAATAACCTTTGTTGCCCTCAGACTGGGGTATCATCTGACGGACAAAGAAACACAAGATATTTCATCAACTGAATCTGTATTACTGTTTAAAACACTAGATGAACACTGAACTGCTCTTTAGTCTGCTGGTGGAAGTACTGATTACTTGTTACAATGAACCACAAGATTTGGGGCTTTGATATTACCTGTTGCAAGGTGAGGTAACCAATCTCCCTTCTCATGTTGGACTGGTCTTCCTCTGTTGGGTTCCGGAGTCTTACGCGATGGTTGGTCCCACAGGTCTCTCGCTGAGGCTGCTAACATCTCCCTTTTATCCAGTTTTTTCCAGCATTGACTTCTGCCTCGTACACCGATAACCTGTTGCCCCTTTTCCTCAGTGTTAGCTTGCAAAAACTGCTCACATCTGCTGGCCATGCTTTCTTCATCCGTCTGTTCGCGTACATCTTATCAACCACTTGCTGCTCACAAAACCAGTTGTTTCACAGGCCTTGTGTTCTGTAACGTTGGCTACTTTTCCTACCATGCTTTGCAGAAGTTTAGCTGTTGGCCATATGGCTACACCTTTTGTGGCCACTTTATCAAGAGCATTCTAGAAATCCAAGCACATGGGCTTCTGCCCCACCTGCTGCAAGAACACCACGGGTGGGATGCGGTCCTGTATATGTCAGTTGACCTCTGGCGGGAATTTCCGATCGGGCAGACGCGGCTGGAGAAACCCACCTAATATGTCTACAGCCCCATCCACTCTTATCCAGAGCACATGTAATTCCTTCAAATAAATTGGTTAAACGTGATTTCCCTTTCACAAAACCATGCTGACTTGTTCCGATTTGCATTGACTTTTAAGTGTCCAGCTATAACCTCTAAGATCGATTCTAACACTGTTACGCAAACTAAATGGTCTGTCATTTCCTGTTTTCTGCCTCCCTCCCTTATTGGATTGGATTAATTTAACCATTAAGTACATGAAAAGAAAAGGAAATAAAAGAAAATACATTAATAGGGCAACACAAGGTACACAATGTAACAACATAAACACTGGCATCAGGTGAAGAATACAGGGGTGTAGTGTTAATGAGGTCAGTTCATAAGAGGGTCGTTTCGGAGTCTGGTAACAGCGGGGAAGAAGCTGTTTTTGAGTCTGTTCGTGTGTGTTCTCAGACTTCTGTATCTCCTGCCCGATGGAAGAAGTTGGAAGAGCGAGTAAGCCGGTTGGGAGAAGGGGAGGGGGGGGGGGGGGGGAAAGATTGATTATGCTGCCCGCTTTCCCCAGGCAGCGAGAGGTGTAGATGGAGTCAATGGATGGGAGGCAGGTCTGTGTGATGAGCTGGGCTGTGTTCACGACTCTCTGAAGTTTCTTGCGGTCTTGGGCCGAGCAGTTGCCATACCAGTCTGTGATGCAGCCAGATAGGATGCTTTCTATGGTGCATCTGTAAAAGTTGGTAAGAGTCAATGTGGACATGCAAAATTTCCTTAGTTTCCTGAGGAGGTATAGGCGCTGTTGTGCTTTCTTGGTGGTAGTGTCGATGTCGGTAGACCAGGACAGGTTTTTGGTGATGTGTACCCCTAGGAATTTGAAACTGCTAACCATCTCCACCTCTGCCCCGTTGATGCTGACAGGGGTGTGTACAGTACTTCGCTTCCTGAAGTCAATGACCAGCTCTTTAGTTTTGCTGGCATTGAGGGAGAGACTGTTGTCGCTGCACCACTCCACTAGGTTCTCTATCTCCCTCCTGTATTCTGACTCATCGTTATTCGAGATCCGGCCCATTATGGTCGTCTTGTCAGCAAACCTGTAGATGGAGTTGAAACAAATTTTGCCATGCAGTTGTGTGTGTACAGGGAGTAGAGTAGGGGGCTAAGTACGCAGCCTTGCGGGGCCCCGGTATTGAGGACTGTTGTGGAGGAGGTGTTGTTGTTCATTCTTGCTGATTGTGGTCTGTGGGTCAGAAAGTCGAGGATCCAGTTGCAGAGTGAGGAGCCAAGTCCTAGGTTTTGGAGCTTTGATATGAGCTTGGTTGGGATTATGCTGTTGAAGGCAGAGCTGTAGTCGATAAATAGGAATCTGATGTAGGGATCCTTGTTGTCAAGATGGGTCAGGAGATGTGCTGGTGGAATTTTGGCAGTTCACTCTTGAGGTTGGCCTTGTTGAAGTCCCCGGCCACTATGAACAAGGCCTCTGGGTGTTCTGTTTCGTAGTTGTTTTATAACTGTACAGTTCGTCCAGTGCCGCCTTCACTTCTGCCTGGGGTGGGATATAGACCACGGTGATAATGGCTGAAGTGAACTCGCGTGGAAGATAATATGGCGGCACTTCACGGTCAGGTATTCCAGGTCCGGGGAGCAGTGGGTCGCCACATCCAAGCACCAGGAGGAATTGATGAGGAGGCAAACTTCCACCTTTGCTTTGCCTGATGACGTGGTGGGTCCACCCAGTGAATTGAGAAGCCTTCAGGTTGTATGGCACAGTCCGGTGAGGAGGGGGTGAGCCATGTCTCTGAAACGGAGCACACAGCAGTCTCTTTCTTCCCTCAGAGATAAGTCGAGCGTTATGTTCATCCAGCTTGTTTTCGATTGTTTGGACGTTTGCCAGCAGTATTCTGGGGAGAGGGGTCTTGAAACCGCGTTGCTTCAGTCTCACCTGCAGACCGCCGCGTTTCCCTCGCTTCCTTGGTCGGCGGCTGTGGCTGGATTGTCCCGGGATCCGATGGGAGAAGTCTGACCTTGTGGGAGGTAGGTGGTTGCGTCTGGCGGGGTCCAGGGTGCTGGCGGGGACCAGGGCGCTGGTTATGTTTCCGGGGTCGTGTCTGGCAGGGTCGTGGGCGCAGGGTGAGGTAGAGGGTTTGCACTCAGGACGAGTCCCAGCTTTCTGCAGGTATGAGAATACCTTACAGTGTGTTCGGGTCCTCGCGCAGGGTCTATGCCGTTTCGGGGGTTCTCGGTCACGGGCAGAGCTTCCTGAGGCAGGGTGGGCTGGGTCCCGTGGCCTGTTCCCTCCCTGGGTGCTCCTGCAGTCAGGCCTTGGAAGTAGGCCCAGTTGGGCCTGTGGTGAACCACTGTACACCTGTAGTAGGGGATGTAAGGTAGGACCTGTACTACAGGTTTGCCGGTAGCCCCTGCCTGCTGGCTCCACCCAGGAGGAGAAGTATAAATATGCGTGTCCTCCATTCAGCTGCCATTTCACCAGCTGCTGTAGGAGGCCACGCATCTGACTGCAGTAAAGCCACAGTTGTACCCAATCTGAGTCTTTGCACAATTGATCGTGCATCAATTTATTGCAGTAAGATTTTCTACAAGATAGACATCCGAATCAAACCAGATCGCCTGCAGCTGGATCCGCAATCAACCGACGCCAGAAAAGACTTTAATCACTGGCTAGCTTGCTTCGAGGCCTACATGAACTCAGCGACCACCCCACCGACGGAGACTCAGAAGATACAGGTCCTGTACTCTAGGTTGAGCTCAAGCGTGTTTCCGCTGATCCAGGACACCCCGACCTACGCGGAAGCCATGGAGCTCCTCAGAGAATTACGCGCAGAAAGCGAACACGCTTTTCGCCAGGCACGTACCCGTCACTCGCTCTCAACTCCCTGGTGAGTCCATTGAAGACTTCTGGCAGGCCCTAATCCCACTCGTCCAGGACTGTGACTGGCAGGCCGTTACGGCCACCGAACATTCTAATCTCCTCATTCGCGATGCCTTTGTAACGAGGATTGGGTCGGACCTCATCCGACAGACTGCTGGAAGGGGCCACGCTTGACCTAGCGGAGACAAAAAAACTAGCGCTCTCCATGATGGTCGCCTCACTTAATGTTCAGGCCTACTCCTCCAGCCGTGCGGCCTATCCCTCCTGGACCCCGCAAACGGCCGCTCCAGTTGGGGCCTTACCCAGCCAATACGTCTGCGCCACACACCATTCCGCGCACCCCAGGGGTCCCGATGTTATTTCTGCGGCCAGCAGAAGCACCCTTGCCAACGCTGCCCGGCTCGCACTGCCATTTGCAAGGCTTGCATCAAAAAGGGCCACTTCGCCGCAGTGTGCCAGGCCCGCGCAGTCGTCACCATCGCCCCCTCCCCCCTGACACACACACAATGGGCGCCGCCATCTTCACGCCCCTGGACCACGCGCAGCCAGCATGCGTCGCCATCTTCACCCCCTGGGGCCGTGACCGGCCAGTGGGTGCTGCCATCTTCTCTTTTCCCCCCCCCCCCCCCCCCCCCCCCGCCTCCCCCTCCCCATCAGTCCACGTACGGCCCATAGGCGCCGCCATCTTCAGCTCCAGTAACGTGTGGCCCATGGGCGCCGCCATTTTGTCACACGCAGGATCTTCAGTCGCCCCCATCTTCCCCACGGACATGGACGCCGACTACATTCCACGACCTGGGGCCCCCAAGTTCTCCATCTTCTGCCAACAGTGACGATCACCCGCAGCTCGCCTCTGACGCTAGATCAGTCTCGTCCACACAACCTGGCCACCGATTCGACTACGGTGAGAATCAACGGCCATGCGACCTCTTGCCTGCTGGACTCCGGGAGCACCAAAAGCTTCATCCACCCGGATATGGTAAGGCGCTGCTCCCTTGCGGTCCACCCCGCCATTCAAAGGGATCTCCCTGACCTCCCGATCCCATTCCGTCCCGATCTGCGGCTTCTGCACGGTCACTCTTGTAGTCCAGGGTGTAGAATTCAGCGGCTCCCGCCTCTATGTCCGTCCTAATCTCTGCGCTGCACTATTACTAGGTCTGGATTTCCAGTGCAATCTACAGAGCCTCACCCTCATTCGGCAGGCCCCTACCACCCCTCACGGTGTGCGGCCTCGCGACCCTAAAGGTCGACCCCCCCCCCTCCCTCTTAGCCACTCTAACTTCGGATTGTAAACCCGTTGCCACCAGGAGCAGACGGTACAGCACCCAGGAAAAGACCTTCATCAGGTCCAAAGCCCAGCGGCTGCTTCGGGAGGGTATCATCGAGGCCAGCAACAGCCCCTGGAGGTAGTCGTTAAAACTGGGGAGAAGCATAGAATGGTCATGGACTATAGGCAGACCATCAATCGGTACACGCAGCTCGACGCGCACCCACTCCCACGCATATCTGATATGGTCAATCAGATTGTGCAGTACCGGGTCTTCTCAACGATTAACCTAAAATCCGCCGACCACCAGCTCCCCATTCGTAAATCGGACCGTCCATACACTGCCTTTGAGGCGGACGGTCGTCTTGATCACTTTTTTAGGGTTCCCTTTGGTGTCACTAACGGGGTCTCGGTCTTCCAAAGGGAGATGGACCGAATGGTTGACCAGTACGGTTTGCGGGCCAAGTTTCCGTTCCTAGGCAATGTCACCATCTGCTGCCATGACCAGCAGGACTACGATGCCAACCTCGATAAATTCCTCCGCACCGCCACTCTCCTCAACCTTATTTATAATAAAGAGAAGTGTGTGTTCAGCACGACCCGCTTAGCCATTCTCGGCTATGTGGTCCAGAACGGAGTTCTGGGGCCTGATCCTGACCGCATGCGCCCCCTCATGGAGCTTCCCCTCCCCCAAGGCCCTCAAACGCTGCCTGGGGCTCTTTTCGTACTACGCGGACAAGGCCCGCCCACTCATACAGTCCATCCAGTTTCTCCTCACGGCTGAGGCACAACAGACCTAGCCAAGGCAGGGATGCACACAGTAGACGAGACACTATCCTTCCAAGTAGGAAGCGACGCATCAGACGTCGCCCTTGCCGCCACCCTCAATCAGGCAGGCCGACCCGTGGCGTTTTTTTCCCGCACCCTTCAAGCCTCAGAAATTCGGCACTCGTCAGTCGAAAAGGAGGCCCAAGGTATCATTGAAGCTGTGCAGCATTGGAGGCATTACCTGGTCGGCAGGAGATTCACTCTCCTCACTGACCAACGGTCGGTAGCCTTCATGTTCAACAACACACAGCGGGGCAAGCTAAAAAAAGATAAACTCTTGCGGGGGAGAATAGAGCTCTCCACCTATAATTACGAGATCTTGTATCGCCCCGGCAAACTCAACAAGCCCCCAGACGCCCTCTCCCGAGGTACATGTGCCAGCGCACCAGTAGACCAACTCCGGGCCCTACACGACAGCCTTTGTCACCCGGGGGTCACACAATTGTACCATCTTGTCAAAGCTCGCAATCTGCCCTACTCCGTCGAGGAAGTCGGACAGTCACCAGGGACTGCCAGGTCTGCACGGAGTGCAAGCTGCACTTCTACCGGCCAGACCGTGCGCGCCTGGTGAAGGCCTCCCGCCCCTTTGAACGCCTCAGCGTGGATTTCAAAGGGCCCCTCCACCGACTGAAACACTTATATCCCCAGTGTGGTCGATGAGTACTCCAGGTTCCCCTTCGCCATCCCATGCCCCGATATGACGTCTGCCACCGTCATCAATGCCCCCAACACAATCCTCGCTCTGTTCGGTTTTCCCGCCTACATCCACAGCGACAGGGGATCCTCATTCATGAGTGATGAGCTGCGTCAGTTCCTGCTCAGCAGGGGTATCGCCTCCAGCAGAACAACCAGCTACAACCCCCGGGGAAACGGGCAGGTAGAGAGGGAGAACGGGACGGTTTGGAGGGCTGTCCAGCTGGCCCTACAGTCCAGGAATCTCCCAGCCTCTCGCAGGCAGGAGGTCCTCCCTGATTCACTACACTCCATCCGGTCATTACTGTGCACCACTATGAATAAAAACCCCCATGAATGCCTCTTTACCTTCCCCAGGAAGTTCACATCTGGGGTGTTGCTCCTGACTTGGCTCACAGCTCCAGGACCGGTCCTGCTCCGTAGGCACATCCGACTCCACAAGGCGGACCCCTTGGTGGATAGGGTGCACTTGCTCCACGCCAACCCCCAGTATGCCTACATGGCGTACCCCGACGGCCGCCAAGATACTGTCTCCCTCGGGGACCTAGCACCAGCAGGTTCCACCCATACACACTTCCCCGTCCAGGCGCCATCCTCCCCTTCCCCGGCGCTTCCAACATTAACCCCACCAGGTCCATCCCTCCTTCTCCTGCCCACACAAGAGGATGAAGAGGATTTTGGCACGCTCACGGAGTCATCCAACATCAGGCTGGCACCGACGTCACCAGCATCGACATCGCCGCCACCATTGCATCTCTCCCAGCGGAACATCAAGGCACCAGACTGGTTGAACCTCTAACTGGCACCGGACTTTCATGAGGACATTTTTTTTCTAACTTCCTTTTTAATAAAACGCTGTACATACACCACCCCCGCCGGACTCATTTTTCACAGGGGTGAATGTGGTGAACCACTGTACACCTGTATTAGGGGATGTAAGGTAGGACCTGTACTATAGGTTCGCCGGTAGCCTCTGACTGCTGGCTCCGCCCAGGAGGATGAGTATAAATATGCATGTCCTCCATTCAGCTGCCATTTCGCCAGCTGCTGTAGGAGGCCACGCACCTTACTGCAATAAAGCCACAGTTGTACCCGATCTGAGTCTTTGTACAATTGATTGTGCATCAGGGCCTCCACGTGGATTTTTCTTCCTTCCATCTCCTGGTAGTTCGGGTCGCTGGGCGTGCCTCTCCAGGTCGGGTCATTGGGCGGGTCTCTCTCTGTCAAGTTGGGCCGTGTCTCGGGGTCGGGTCGAGAGCTCCGGGGACTGGGCCAGGTAATCCGTGGGCTGCCGTCCGTTGTTAAGCCGGGTTCGACGCTCCGAGGTCCGGGTCGGGTCCAAATAAAGGTTGGGGCTTCATTTCCGGTTTGGGCCCAATCCATTTCCAGGTCGTGGAGGTCCGGATTGGTCGGGTCAAAAGGTCTCCACGGGCCTCTGAGGATGCTCAAGCCTGCAAGAAAAGATAAAAGAGAGGGGTTAGTAATAATGTTTGTCTTAGAATTCAATTTTAAACTATTAGAACGAGTATGAGATAAATAAAAAGAGGATCTGTTAGGGAGAGAGCTCTGAGAGAGCCGCCTCGCTCCAGCACCATCTTGCAGTTATTGAATAGAGGGGTTATATTTGCTACCTTCCAATCTGATTGAACCTTTCCTGAATTTTAGGGATCTTGGAAAATTAACACAATTAATCTACTACCTCATTAACCACCTCTTTTAACACCCTAGGGTGAGGTCCATCAGTTCCTGGAGACTTGTTAGCCAACAGCTGTAACAGTTTGCTCCGTATCATTTCCCTAATGATTGTCATTTCACTAACCTCTCCTCTCCCTTCCACTTCCTGATTTAAAGCTATTAATGGAATATATTTTGTATCCTCTACAGTGAAGACCACAGCAAAATGTGCATTCATTTCCTTATCTAGTATTAACTTCCCATTGTCACTCTCTTAGAGGACCAACACCCACTTTACTATTTTGTCCTTTATAACTACCTGTAGAAACTCTTGCTACCTGTTTTAACATTTCTAGTTTGTTTCCTCTCAGAATTTCTTTCTCCTGATTAACCTTCTAGTCATTCTCTGCTGTTCTTTATATTCTGACTAATTATCGGATCTGTGCCGTTATATGCTTTTCCTTAAGTTTGATACTTTTCGTAACTTTAGTTAACCACAGATGGTGTGTCCTCCCGTTACAATTTTTCTTTATAGCAGGAATATCCTTCTGAGTATTCTCAAATATCCCCTTAAATGTCTGCCATTGGTTCTCTGTTGCTCTATCCCCAAGCCTAATATCCCAGTTCACCTCGGCTAGCTCTGCTTTCATGGCCACATAGTTGCCCTTATTTAAGTTTGAAATACTAGTTTAGACCCACTCTTCCTTTCAAACTGGATGTAAAATGTAACCATCGCTGTTACCGAGGGATGCCTTTACACAATCACAGAATACTACAGTGCAGAAGAGACCCTTCGGCCCGTCAAGCCT
Source organism: Scyliorhinus torazame (assembly GCF_047496885.1). Taxonomy (NCBI): domain Eukaryota; kingdom Metazoa; phylum Chordata; class Chondrichthyes; order Carcharhiniformes; family Scyliorhinidae; genus Scyliorhinus; species Scyliorhinus torazame. The sequence continues at coordinate 187,856,979 of NC_092716.1, forward strand.
GCCCGACACATGAAAGGCCCTGACCTGGCCCGTAGCCTCGAATGTTTACAGGACTTGGCCCATAGCTTTGAATGTTTACTCTGAGGTCATTAATTAATCCTGTCACATTACACAATACCAAGTCTAATATAACCAGCTTTCTGGTTGGTTCCAGCACAGTGGTTAGCACTGTTGCTTGCTTCACAGCGCCAGGGACCCAGGTTCTATTTCAGTGCATCACTGTGCGGAGTCTGCACATTCTTCCCGTGTCTGGGTGGGGTTCCTCCGGGTGCTCCGGTTTCCTCCCAAAAGTCCCGAAAGACGTACTTGTTAGGTAAATTGGACATTCTGAATTAGGTAAATTGGACATTCTGAATTCTCCCTCTGTGTACCCGAACAGGTGCTAGAGTGTGGTGATTAGGGGCTTTTCACAGTAACTTCTTTGTAGTGTTAATATAAGTCTACTCGTGACACTAATAACGATTATTATTATCTCTAAGAATACTTTTGAGATAGTTTCTATGAACTCCTCATCCGGGCTACTACTGCCAACTCGATTAATGTACATATAAACTGGAAGAAAGTCACCTATGATTAATCACAGAATTATTATGGCACAGATGGACACAAATTGGCCTATTGTGCCTGCACCAGCTCTTCACATGGGCATCCTGATTTAGTGTCATTCCCCTGTCTTTTCTTGTAGAAACCATGTGCAAGGAATATTGTTATCCCTTTATCACAAGCACCCAATATTTCTTCTTGTATACTTTGCCTTACAGTGTGGTTACTGTTGGGGAGCCTGCCGACCAGTCCCACTAGTGATTTCTTTCCCCTATTAATTTTATATTGTGATCTCCTGAACCAGGGTCACCTATAACTATGGTGCCAATGCCATCCTTGGTCAACAGGGCTACCCCTCCACCTGCTTTTTATTCTTCTTGAATGTCATAAGCCCTCAATATTCAGGACCCAATCCTTGTCATCTTGCACCCACATCTCTTTATGGTGATCGGATTGTACTTATTTACTTGAATGTGCACTATCAATTTGTTTACTTTATGAATGCTACACTCAATCAGATACAGAGCCTTTAGTTTTGTCTTTTGTTATCTTTGTAACATCTAGTCTTGATTGTTGGTGCATTCTTGGTTTTTTTTCTCTCATTCTCTGACTCATTTCCCATATTATTTTCCCCTCTTAATCACCACTTAATTGGCTGTAAAGTGCTTTTGGACATCCTGAGGTGGTAAACCGTGCTAAAGAAATAGAATGCTACCTTATCCCTGCTGTCTGACAGATTGGAAACATTTCACAAGCAGAATCTGCAGTGTGGCTTGTATGATGTTCTGCCTTTTTTTTCTTCAAATTAACAATTCTTTAAATCTGTTGTAATGGCCGATGCTTTCTTTGAACTTACTGATTTTGTAAGTGTGTGTTTAGTTCACAGGAACAATTTGAAGATTCATTCGACACGCTGGTGCAGGAAGAGAGAGCGAGCGAATTATCGACTAGTGAAGGAAGGTGACAGCGAGAAGAGAAATCTGGAAGAATGACCAATCCTGTATAATAGAACGGTGTGAAGGAGCCTGTATGACTCTCGTCAGCTGCCACCTGCTCCACACGGGTCTCCAGTTGTATAGAGCCATAGATTTTAAAATCACACTAAATTATTCTTACACTAGTTACCCTGTGATTGTGTCCCATTTCAGCATTGCTGGGAAATGTTTTCCTGCCATAAATATTGTATATAACTCATTAACTATAAAGTTGCAGGATCTTAAGAATATTATTTTATACTTTGAGATGATCCAATTTCTTTTTTGAAAAAAATTGTTTGTGTTTATTTCAGTGCTGGCAACATGGCTTCCTGTCTTAAAATGGTGGCACTTCCTGTCTTAAAATGGTGGCAATGTGGATGAATATGGTTTTATACATAATGAACCTTTTGTGTATAAATGTATAATCTTCATTTGTCATAATGTTGTGTTTCTTTACAAATGTGCAGTCCCTTCGCTGAGAAGCTTGCTGAGTTTTAGAAAGTGGGTTGGCTTTTATTAATTGTGTGGGTGGGAGATGTTACCAGGAGGGGATTAGTGTTACTGGGATATTTTTGTTTAAAATGGAAATTGCTAATGTAAATCTGTGATGTGTGTGTGTATATAGACCCAGTCACTCAGCAGGTACCATTTGAGGAGGAGAGCAGCAGGTGGAAGGTTCTCAGTTTGTGACAGTGTTTGGACGAGGGGCAGTTAATCCCAATTCTCCCCTCTGCTGTGGATAGAGTGGCTGCACTGGTTTAAACCCAGTTTCCATTCTCATCACCTCCAGTTTCCATTCTCATCATCTCTTTAGAACCCATAGTTGGTTATTGGTTTGTTTTTCTTACGGTGGGGGAATCCTTTCATTCCTCGGTCCCATTCCACTTCAGATATTATTGAAACTCTAATGATTACCTCGTGTCCTCGATATTGAAACCTTGCAATGATGTTGTTCGGGACGAAGAGAAAACGATACTTAATAAATATTTGACAGATCCCATTAAATGCTTTCACAATGGACCTGTGATTGCTTGTTTCCCACTGCAGTGCTCAGAACTGTGTGAATGAACGCAATCCCTACGTCAGTATTGCTCCCTAGCAAAGTCGACCGGTTTTAAGTGTCTGCAGGATTAAACAGTACAAATGACTACACAGTTATTACATACGAGCTATTCAGTCCCATGTCGCGATTAAGACAGCAGTTCAAAGCACCATCTAATTCAAATACCGTAATGGGGATTGAGGAAAATATTGTTCTTTCAAATACTTTGACCTGGGCATTTTAATATTTGAATGAGGCAGTAAAATGTCAAAGAGAACTGCCCAACTTTGAAACTGGTGCTAGATTGCAAGCAGAACAAGAATAGTTCAAGTTGAGACATCAGATTAAGAGCCGCCTCATCTACCATCCGGTTTCTTCCTTTAACATTTCTTAATGGTCTATGCTTGAAGAGTTCACCAATTGAAGCAGAGCTAAATCTTTCAGTGAAAACCCATCGTAAAATGACCCTCAATCCTGTCAAAGCTGGGCCAGATTTGTATTGACCTCACTCTATATTCACAAACGTGAAATTATCCTACATTGAGCAGCAATCCTGTGGGTCTCTCTCCGGGTTTTTCAAGGGAGGGTCCCTGTTGCCAATATGCTGCCAATTCTCTGTTTTATTTAACAAAATTTAACACGTATGTTTTCTGGGTGGAATAAAGATTATTTGAAAATAAATGCTTTAAACTCTGTTTATTGTGAGGGGTTACACAGAGTTTGGGAATCAGCTGAGGGGAGAATTGGGACCTCGAAAATAGGATGAGACGTCTTCAAGCTGCAAGAGGCGGCCGTGCCATTCGAAGAACTAATGTAATGAAAGGAACCAGAGGAAGAATTGTGGTTGCTTCCCATGGCAATGTCACTCACTGAGCTAACTTTGGTGCCATGACCAAGAGGTGCCCAGCCCCAACACACCAACCTGAGCAATCTGATCTTCAAATCCACGGCTCTTGGCCTGTTTGCTCAGGTTTATTATTTTAATCTTGGGTTTTGTGGTGCTGGGAGTTGGCAATGGTCTTAACACTGTTGCTTCATCGGTGGATACATTTGACGGCACCCGTCAGGAAAAATTGAACGGCTTGGGGCTCCTTAATTCGGGAAAAGTATAGACCTGGATAGGGGTCTTAAAGATTGAGGAATTCAAGTACGTGGCCATGATTTTCCCATTGTATTGTGCCTGGTGCTGATCCAGGTGCGCTGGGAGCCTCGCGGGAGGCCCAAGTTGGGTTCCACGCCAGGCACAAAACCGCGCATGAGTCATCCGACCACGGAGGCCAGCACGAGACGTGATCCAGATAATATTTAAATGAGCTCCATTAAATATGCGGGGCGATTTGAGGCTGCATTCGCCCGTTGAGAAGAAGTCACCGGCCACACTGGTGAGGCCTCAACTGGGCCCCGAATAATACTACCTAAAGCACAAGAAACTATACCCCCAACACACCCCAAAAACCTACACCCAGGGAGTCTGCACCCTTCCAACCCCAGCCAAGGCAATGCACGGTCCCCACACACTGAAAGAAACTGGATTATTACTCCAGCCCTAACCAAAGGCCCGGGAAGAAGAAGAACTGTCAAAGGACCCAGCAATTGAATGTCCTGGGAGGGAGGGCCGATTCCCTCCTCTCTGGTACCATCAGGAAACCCCCCTAAACCACCGGGCTAGAACAGGATAAGAACCAGTACGTTGCCCCCCAGATGAAGAAAAGAAGAGAAAGAGAACCCCCAAGGAGGAAACATCCAGCCTAATTCAAGGCGACCACCACTGCAAAAGGGGTACCCAGAGCAACCCTCCTCCCCAACACCCAACCATAACTACTGGCCCCACCTACTCCAATAATACACATAACATTCCAATTGACCAAGAGAGGAGTAAAGAGAGGGACCCAATCAGAGAGCAAGAGAAAAAACTCAACCTCAATGAAGAATCAGAGGAACCCAATCTTCCCCAGGAAAAAAGAACGTCTGCCCAGGCCATCATAGGTTAAAGACACTGATTCTTAAATTCAATAGCCTATATCCAAAAGAAAATAAACCCTGAAGTGGATTAGCTCTAACTGAGGGGCTATCCTCAAATCTCAGTGAGGATGAACTATCCCTGCCAACCCCAACCTCACCCCGCCCTGGCTCCGCTCATCCTCTCCAAAAGGAGTAAAACTGTGCAAACATCACATAATTGACTCAATAAGATTTTGCTAGATCAGGGTAATCAACGACACAGGTCATCACACACACACATTTTGCACTCCACTGCAGGAAAAAAAGATCTAAACAATGTTCAACGACTAGATCAACAGAGAGTGATGTCCAAGTTCAACAGGGAGTAACGCCCATGATCAACAGGGAGTAACATCCAGGATAAGAATCACAGGGCAAGCTGCAGGATAAAGACGTCTTCCATGATGCACAAGAAGGCAAAGGATAAAGCAGGATCAACGAGTACCCTTCGGGATCTCACAAGGATTTCATCGATTGAAGCACGAGGCACCATCACTTCCACCATGCCATCTCACTGACACCCAGGTGATCCACACCCTAGGCCCCAGCAGGGGGAAATGAGTCAACAGGTTTGGCCACCTCCAACTCCTCATGTCAACCAGTGATCGGTGGGGCCCAATCGTCCCCTGGCCTTGAAGACGGGAGACGCTGTACACCTTCGTATCTGATACACCCAGCCTCCAAATCAAAATTACCAAAGCATAGCAGCCAATTTTCAAACTCAACCAGGAACTTGCCTTCCACCTTTCGCCAGGGACCAGGCTCAGGGGCACATCCCACCCGGCCCCGATCGCCTGAACCCGTCAGGATAGACGACACACCATGGCGTAGGATCTCAACCAAAGAAAGTGCTCTTTCAAAAACAAGAACCTTCTTGTGCGCCTCCACCACCCTCTTAAGAATACCCCGTGATTCTTCAACGTGAGCTCTGATGACCTACCACAGAGCTGAGATTTTCAGCCAAGGCTGCATTTGCAACAGCAATTTCAATGGTCGCCGTCATCCAGGTGCACACAGCAGCACCAAGGCCAGAGTCTGCTCAGCAGCAACTGCACCACTGCGATCGGGTCCCACTCCAGCCCACTCTGTCCGCCACAAACAAGGGTGGACTTTTCATCTCAGCTCTTCCTTGCAACAAAACCAATCAGGAGCTTCCAGGACTGAGTCATGTAGCCCACAAAAAGAAAAATATGAAATGTACACCAGGATGAAATAATAGATTAAAAGATGAGCAGAGCTGAAGCTCGCAAAAACATGACCACTCTTGCGCTCACATCACATGATCCCCCCCCTCCCTGACTAGAGGTTTTCTATCTGGGAAACTAGTCTGAACTGTTTGAGTGTCCCGGGAGCAAGGAAATTGCCCCTCAAGAGTTCAAACTTCCCAGGCAATTCCCACAGAGCCATTGCTTTGGGACTTCCACAGGGTCCTGAGGTCCATCATGGGGTTGTACATCTGGTCTTCGATAATCAGAATGTCTGGGAACAGCAGGGGAGTTATACCTGATATCTTGACCCTATATTTATCCATCAATAAATATCACAATACTGTTTTTTGGAGGTTGCTGGTCCAAATTGACTGCTCCATTTCCTACATTATGACATTGAGTACATCAAAGGTACTCTGTTGGCTGGAAAGTGCTTTGAGACATCATGCGACTGTGAAAGATGTGAGAAATGCAACTCTTCTGAACAGTTTAAGAGGAAACATCTTGAGAGTGGGATGAGAACATGCAATATCACATGGAGCATTGATGCATTCAAAAGGAGGCTTGATGCAAACCCTATGAAGAGGAGAACAGAGGGTCAAGGTGAGAGGGTGTAATTAGTGTGGAAGGATGCTTGTGTGGTACATAAACACTGGCAGAGACAAGCTGGATTGAATACCTCCTTAAAATTTTCAAAGTTGAGAGCAATTGTTTTTTGCTTCTTTAAAATTCATTTAGGGGATATGGGCGTCACTAGATAGGCCAGCATTAATCCATGTTGCCCTTCACAAGGTGGTGGTGAGCTGCCTTCTTGAGCCGCTGCAATCGCTGAGGTGTAGGGACACCCACAGTGCTGTTAGGGAGGGATTTCCAGTGACAATGAAGGAACGGCGATATATTTCCAAGTCAGGATGGTGAGTGACTTGGAGGTGAATTTCCAGGTGTTGGGGTTCCCAGGTATCTGCTGCTGTTATCCTTATCAATGGTAGCAATCATGGGTTTGAAAGGTGCTGCCTGAAGAACATTGGCGAGTTACTGCAGTGCATCTTGTAGGTGATACACAAGGCTATCACTCTTTGTTGGTGGTGGAGGGTTTGAATGTTTGTGGAAAGGGGAGCAATCAAATGGGCTGCTTTTTCCTGGATGGTGTCGAGCTTCTTGAGTGTTGTTGGATTTGTACTCATCCAGGCAAGTGGAGAGTATTCCATTGCACTTTATGCCTTGTAGATGGTAGACCGGCTTTGGGGAATCAGGAGGTGAGTTAATCGCCGCAGGATTCCTAGCATTTGACCTACTTTGGTAGTCCCAGTATTTATATGGCTAGTCCAGTTTAGTTTCTGGTCAATGGTAACTCCCAGAATGTTGATAGTGGGGGATTCAGTGATGGTAATGCCATTCAATGTCAAGGGGTGATGGTTAGGTCCTCTCTTGTTGGAGATGGTCATTATCTGGCACTTGTGTGATGCGAAGGTTACTTGCCACTTGTCAGCCCAACCCTAGATATTGTCCAGCTATTGCTGTAATTGAACATGGACTGTTTTGGTATCTGAGGAGCTGTGAATGGTGCTGAACATTGTGTAGCCATCAGCGAATATCCCCACTTCTGACCTTATGATGGAGGTCAGCTGAATGGAGGTGATGAAACAGCTGAAGATGTTTGGGTCTCGGACACTGCCCTGATAAACTCCTGCAGTGATGTCCTGGAGCTGAGATGATATTCCCCCAACTACTGCAACCATCTTCCTTTGTGCCAGGTATGAGTCCAATTATTGAGGAGTTTTCCCCCTGATTCCTATTGACTCCAGTTTTGTTCGGGCTTTACTTGGTCAAATGCTGTCTTGATGTCAAGAGCAATCACTCTCACCTCACCTCTGGTGTTCAACCCTTTTATCCATGTTTGAACCAAGGCTGTAATGAACTTCATAGAATCCCTACAGTGCAGAAGGATGCCATTCAGCCTATTGAGTCTACGCTGATGCTCCGAAAGAGCACCCCGCTTAGGCCCACTCCCCCACCCTATCCCAGTCCAAATATGTGCAGGTTGGGTGGATTGGCCATTCTAAATTGCCCTTAGTGTCCAAAAAAGGTTAGGTGAGGTTACTGGGTTATGGGGGACAGGGGGATAAAGGGGGATAGAGTGGAGGTGTGGGGCTTAGGTAGGGTGCTCTTTCCAAGGGCCGGTGCAGACTCGATGGGCTGAATGGCCTCCTTCTGCACTGTAAATTCTATGATTCTATGATTAACCTTTGGACACTAAGGGGCAATTTAGTATGGCCAATCCACCTTCCACCTAACCTGCACATATTTGGTCTGTGGGAGGAAACTGGAGCACCCGGAGGACACCCATGCAGACATGGGGAGAATGTGCAAATGCCGCACAATCAATTTGGAATCGAACCCGGGACCCTGGCGCTGTGAGGTAGCAGTGCTAACCACTGTGCCAGCATGCTGTGAGGTCAGGAGCTGAGTGACCCTGGTGGAGTATCCATGAGTAGGTCATTGCTGCGTAAGTGATAGCACTGTTGATGACCACTTCCATCACTTTTACTAATGATCGAGAGAGACTGATGGGGTGGTATTTGGCCAGGTCGGATTTGTCCTGTTCTTGTGTACAGGACACACCTGGGCAATTTCCCACATATCTGGGTATTTTCCAGCTGTACTGAAACAGCTTGGCTAGGGGCGCGGCAAGTTCTGGAGCACAAGTGTTCAGGACTATTGCCGGAATAGTGGCAGGATCTTTAGCCCTGTAGTATCCAGTGTCTTCAGCCATTTCTTGATATCATGTGGAGTGAATGAATTTGGCTGAAGACTAACATCTGTGATGCTGGGGACCTCGGGAGTAAGAAAATTAAGGAATTGTAGAACAAAGGCAGGTTAAGGTGCACATCAGCCATGACCTTGTTGAATGGTGGAACAGGCTTAAAAGGCTGAATTGCCTCCTCTTGTTCCTTGATATACTGCACCAATTCAATAGTCTCTTTACACCTAAAAGGTAATTTCTATTCACCAGTGATGGTGAGCATAAACAGTCTCCAGTACAGACTGGAGAACTCTCCATTCCCAGCGTGTACTCTGTTTCTCACATACCGGAATGGTACAGTTGATAGTTCAGGCTCTGCAGCGGACAGGCAAAGTGCTCAGCAACTATAAATAACCTGCTGTAGCTCAGAGTTTCACCTTGATATAATATTCCTTCTCACCCTGAGGCATTGCGGCTTAGTGATTTTGTGTATTGAATCTCTGTATGCATTTTTAATTTTTTTAAAACTCCAACGTGACGGCTCAAAGCATTCTATTTTCAAATAAATCGCTTGAGTTGATGACTTTGACGGTGACTGACCAGCTCCTTGTCACCCTTTCAGACAATAGCTAAAGCTGCAATAGCTCATCGCTTATCCTCCACACTAAACCACTTACACTTCACCGAGATAAATCCTTGTGAAATGAAAGAGTGAGCTTGTATTTCTAACGCACTCTTTGCAACCTCAGGATGTTACCAAGCACTTTAGAGCACAGTAGCACAGTGGTTAGCACAGTTGCTTCATAGCTCCACGATCCCAGGTTCAATTCACAGCTTGGGTCACTGTCTGTGTGGAGTTTGCACGTTCTCCCCGTGTCAGCGTGGGTTTCCTCCAGGTGCTCCGGTTTCCTCCCACAAGTCCCGAAAGACGTGCTGTTAGGTGAATTGGACATTCTGAATTCTCCCTCCGTGTACCCGAACAGGTGCGGAATGTGGCGACTCGGGGCTTTTCACAGTAACTTCATTGCAGTGTTAATGTAAGCCTACTCATGACACTAAAGATTATTATTATTAATAAAAGTGAAGTATAGCCCACCCCGTCTAATCCCACTTTCCTGCTCACTTCCTGTACATTTAAAATCCCACCCAGTCCTTTGTTTCTATCTCTGAAATTTTCATAATTAATAAATATAATTTTGAAAGAAAACTTTCGAAAGTGCAAGTCTTTCATGCCGCAGCCATTTTTCCGTCGGACTTTGATTTGAGAGTGCGCAGGAGGTGAATCTCCACTCTATTCGGTCAATTTGGAGGTAGGTGAGCACTTTGGTGATAGTGACCACAATTCGATTACGTTTACTTTAGTGATGGAAAGGGATAGGTATATACCGCAGGGCAAGAGTTATATATGGGGGAAAGGCAATTATGATGCGATGAGGCAAGACTTAGGATGCATCGGGTGGAGAGGAAAACTGCAGGGGATGGGCACAATGGAAATGAGGAGCTTGTTCAAGGAACAGCTACTGCGTGTCCTTGATAAGTATGTACCTGTCAGGCAGGGAGGAAGTGGTTGAGCGAGGGAACCGTGGTTTACTAAAGCAGTCAAAACACTTGTCAAGAGGAAGAAGGAGGCTTATGTAAAGATGAGACATGAAGGTTCAGTTAGGGCGCTCGAGAGTTACAAGTTAGCTAGGAAGGACCTAAAGAGAGAGCTAAGAAGAGACAGGAGGGGACATGAGAAGTCTTTGGCAGGTAGGATCAAGGATAACCCTAAAGCTTTCTATAGATATATCAGGAATAAAAGAATGACTAGGGTAAGAGTAGGGCCAGTCAAAGACAGTAGTAGGAAGTTGTGCATGGAGTTCGAGGAGATAGGAGAGGTGCTAAATGAATATTTTTTGTCAGTATTCACACAGGAAAAAGACAATGTTGTCAAGGAGAATACTGAGATTCAGGCTACTAGACTAGAAGGGCTTGAGGTTCATAAGGAGGAGGTGTTGGCAATTCTGGAAAGTGTGAAAATAGATAAATCCCCTGGGCCGGATGGGATTTATCCTAGGATTCTCTGGGAAGCTAGGGAGGAGATTGCTGAGCCTTTGGCTTTGATCTTTAAGTCATCTTTGTCTACAGGAATAGAGCCAGAAGACTGGAGGATAGCAAATGCTATCTTGTTCAAGAAGGGGAGTAGAGACAACTCCGGTAACTATAGACCAGTGAGCCTTACTTCTGTTGTGGGCAAAGTCTTGGAAAGGTTTATAAGAGATAGGATGTATAATCATCTGGAAAGGAATAATTTGATTAGAGATAGTCAACACGGTTTTCTGAAGGGTAGGTCGTGCCTCACAAACCTTATTGAGTTCTTTGAGAAGATGACCAAACAGGTGGATGAGGGTAAAGCAGTTGATGTGGTGTATATGGATTTCAGTAAAGCGTTTGATAAGGTTCCCCACGGTAGGCTACTGCAGAAAATACGGAGGCATGGGATTCTGGGTGATTTAGCAGTTTGGATCAGAAATTGGCTAGCTGGAAGAACACAAAGGGTGGTGGTTGATGGGAAATGTTCAGACTGGAGTCCAGTTACTAGTGGTGTACCACAAGGATCTGTTTTGGGGCCACTGCTGTTTGTCATTTTTATAAATGACCTGGAGGAGGGCGTAGAAGGATAGGTGAGTAAATTTGCAGATGACACTAAAGTCGGTGGAGTTGTGGACAGTGCAGGGAGTTGTGGACAGTGCGGAAGGATGTTACATGTTACAGAGGGACATAGATAAGCTGCAGCGCTGGGCTAAGAGGTGGCAAATGGAGTTTAATGCAAAAGTGTGAGGTGATTCATTTTGGAAGGAATAACAGGAAGACAGAGTACTGGGCTAATGGTAAGATTCTTGGCAGTGTGGATGAGCAGAGGGATCTCGGTGTCCATGTACATAGATCCCTGAAAGTTGCGACCCAGGTTGAGAGGGTTGTTAAGAAGGCGTACGGTGTGTTAGCTTTTATTGTTAGAGGGATTGAGTTTCGGAGTCATGAGGTCATGTTGGAGCTGTACAAAACTTTGGTGCGGCCGCATTTGGAGTATTGCGTGCAATTCTGGTCGCCGCATTATAGGAAGGATGTGGAAGCATTGGAAAGGGTGCAGAGGAGGTTTACCAGAATGTTGCCTGGTATGGAGGGAAGATCTTATGAGGAAAGGCTGAGGGACTTGAGGCTGTTTTCGTTAGAGAGAAGAAGGTTAAGAGGTGACTTAATTGAGGCATACAAGATGATCAGAGGATTAGATAGGGTGGACAGTGAGAGCCTTTTTCCTCAGATGGTGATGTCTAGCACGAGGGGACATAGCTTTAAATTGAGGGGAGATAGGTATAGGACAGATGTCAGAGGTAGGTTCTTTACTCAGAGAGTAGTAAAGGCGTGGAATGCCCTGCCTGCAACAGTAGTGGACTCGCCAACACTAAGGGCATTCAAATGGTCATTGGATAGACATATGGACGATAAGGGAATAGTGTAGATGGGCTTTAGAGTGGTTTTAGAGTGGATGGATAGTTTTTTGAAGAATAAAGGGATAAAGGGAATAAAGGGATTAAGGGTTATGGTGTTCGGGCCGGAAAGTGGAGCTGAGTCCACAAAAGATCAGCCATGATCTCATTGAATGGTGGAGCAGGCTCGAGGGGCCAGATGGCCTACTCCTGCTCCTAGTTCTTATGTTCTTATGTTCACAGGTCGGCGCAACATCGAGGGCCGAAGGGCCTGTACTGCGCTGTCATGTTCTATGTTCTATGTTCCATGTTCTAATTGGTAGCAGATAACGTTTGCTGTCAATGGAAGTACTGAACATGGCAAGGAAACGCAGGAGACCAGCACACTCTATGACTGGTACTGAAATATCAAAAGATGAGGTTGAAAGAGGCCTCGGAGTATTAGTAAACTTAATATTCAATATATTCAAACTGCAATTGGACGTGGAACCACAGCCAGAATGGTCAAAAACTATCAGAGGAAATTCAGATCAAACTGTTGAGTTCTGATCAGACTGCACACTGAGCGCTGGGTTTAAATCTGAGAAACAGGAGGCATGTTCGATAGGAAGGATGAAGGTATCTAGGAACAGGTTGAATAAACATAGCCAGGTGGCAAGGTGTGGTCCTATTTGCTCGGATGGAGGGTAAATCACACATCGCTGTAGCTGTACCTTCAACACATGGATTACACCAGTTATAATAATAATCTTTGTTATTGTCACATGTAGGCTTACATTAACACTGCAATTAAGTTATTGTTCAAGAAGCCTTCACAGGATGGCAAAAAAATGCTGACCTTGCCAGTGGTACTTTTATAACCTGACCGGAGGCCACGGGGTCTGCAACATCAGAGTCCTTACCTGAATATGATCTCCCTAAATGAGGGGGCGGAGCTACACCTTTAAGCCAAGGGCCCCATGGGACATAAATACCCCGGCCCAAGTGTGGGTCGAGTGCGGGAGATCCTTCGGGGAGTAGGAGTTGTATAATAGCGGGTAAAATAGATATTAATTTTTCTTACAGTCATTGCTTCCATGTGGCCGCTCGCCTGGAACTTTACACTCACCTGAGACCATAAGACCATAAGACATAGGAGCGGAAGTAAGGCCATTCGGCCCATCGAGTCCACTCCACCATTCAATCATGGCTGATTTCAACTCCATTTACCCGCTCTCTCTCCATAGCCCTTAATTCCTCGAGAAATCAAGAATTTATCAACTTCTGTCTTAAAGACACTCAACGTCCCGGCCTCCACCGCCCTCTGTGGCAATGAATTCCACAGACCCACCACTCTCTGGCTGAAGAAATTTCTCCTCATCTCTGTTCTAAAGTGACTCCCTTTTATTCTAAGGCTGTGCCCCCGGGTCCTAGTCTCCCCTGCTAATGGAAACAACGTCCCTACATCTTGCTGAGTACATTTTCAAAATGCCAGTCTGCAGTGCTATTACGGGAAAACCCTTGCTCCCTTTTATGCGCAAGTTTAAATAAACAGCCAGTGATAGAGTGAATAGCACATGTAATGTGATAGAGCTAAACATGTCACGGCTGTAGGACATATCCACATCGAATTTCTATTCTCACAGTTAATGATGTTGCAGGCACTCCTGGGGGCTTAGCCTGACCTCCTGATATAGAAAGTTACACTCAGCCTTCCTCTTGTGCATTCTCCTAATATGTTGTCCCATTAATGATTGCAGTGGAGGGAATGATAGAAATAGGCTCACAAAAATCTGGGTGTTTTTTGAGGGTACGTACAAATTAGAAGGAGTAGGCCATTCAGCCCCTCAAGCCCACTCCGCCATTCAATAAGATCATGGCTGGTCGGATTTGGCCTCAACTCCACTTTCTGCCTACCCTCGAAAATCTTGGTCTCCCTTGTTAGTCAAGAATCTAACAACCTCTGACTTAAAAATATTTACTGACCCAGCTTCCACCGCTCTGTGGGCACGAGAGTTTCAAAGATACATAGAACATAGACATAGAACATACAGTGCAGAAGGAGGCCATTTGGCCCATCGAGTCTGCACCGATCCACTTAAGCCCTCACTTCCACCCTCTCCCCGGAACCCAATAACCCCTCCTAACCTTTTTGGACACTAAGCGCAATTTAGCATGGCCAATCCACCTAACCTGCACGTCTTTGGACTGTGGGAGGAAACCCACGCAGACACGGGGAGAACGTGCAGACTCCTCACAGACAGTTACCCAAGCCGGGAATCGAACCTGGGATCCTGGTGCTGTGAAGCCACAGTGCTAGCCACTTGTGCTACCATGCTGCCCATATTCAGGGGCTGGTTTAGCACAGGTTTAATGAGCTGGCTTTTAAAGCAGAACAAGGCAGGCCAGCAGCATGGTTCAATTCCCGTATCGGCCTCCCTGAACAGGCGCCGGAATGTGGTGACGAGGGGCTTTTCGCAGTAACTTCATTTGAAGCCTACTTGTGGCAATAAGCGATTTTCATTTTCATTTTCATTTCAAGATTCACGACATTTTCAGAGAAAAAAAGAATTATGCCATCTCCATTTTAAATGGTATTGTGTGATTTTTCTCAAGTATTTTGATTTCTCAATACTGTTTCGCATTGAAGATGATAATGATCAGCAAATGATCTTCAATAAAAAGAAAAATACTGCAAATGCTGGATGTCTGAAACAAATGAGAAACAGCAGAAACCAAACAACATGTTCAGTAATTCTTGAAAAAGAATGAGCAGTCAACAAATTGGCCTCATTATAAAGAAAAGCATTTCGACAGTATCGTTCACAACCTTGAGACATCGCAAAACACGTTACAGCCAATGAGGTGCTTTGAAACCTAGGAAACATGGCAACCAATTTGCACACAGTGTGATTCACAAACAACAATGTGATTCGGTCAGGGCAATCTGTTTTTATTGATGTTGGCTGAGGAATAAATATTGCCCTGGACACCAAGGATGCTCTGTGGAATCTTTTTGCATCCATTTGAGAGGAAAGATCTGAAAAACGGCACCTCCAACAGTGCAGCCCCCCCCTCAGTACTGAGCTGTAAGTTTCAGTCTGGATGTTGTACATGGCAAGAGGTGAAACTGGAATCCACACCTTCTGACTCAGAGGCAAGAACACTACCAGCCGAGCAACAGCTGACAACTAGTTTTATTGTTTGGATAGTAGCAGTGTGTGGTATTATCAGGTATTACAGTACCCAAGAGGCTGAAGACCATTGGTTAAACCTAGGAGTTTACCATTGGCTGTTGGTACGTAGCTCCGCCTTGACAGGCAGGGTATAAGAACCGGTGCCGTCCCAGCAGCCCTCACTTTCTGTACCGAAGCTGCTGGGGACCAGTTCTAGTCGATTAAAGCCTTCAGCTATGTTACAACCTCGTCTTTGAGTTTAATTGATCGTGCATCAATTTAATCGACTACACTTAAGCTGAAAGAATGGATCTCCGAATCAAGCCGGAGTGTCTACAACTCAGCCCCCACGCGGAGAACTCGGCAGCGATATTTAAGCACTGGCTGGCGTGCTTTAAAGGCTACCTCAGGAGAACAGAAACTGCATCTCCTGCACTCGCGAGTAAGCCCTGGAATCTTCACCCTCATCGTGGAGGACTATGATGCTGCTGTTAAAAGGACATTATATCAGCCCTGTAAACCAGGTCTACGCACATCACCTGTTTGCAACTAGACGGCAAAGCCCCGGGGAATCGCTGGAGGACTTCTACCGTGTGCTACTGGCGCTGGGCAGAAACTGTGGCTGCCCGTAAGTTTCGGGCAGCGAGCACACGGAACGTCTAATCCGGGATGCCTTCGTAGCAGGTATGAGCTCCTCAGACATCCGCCAAAGACTCTTAGAAAAGGACACCCTGGGACTGAGAGAGGCACGGGCCCTGGCAGGGTCCATGGATGTTGCCTCCAGAAACGCACAGTCCTATGCCCCCTGGGCTGCGTGGCATCCCGCAGCGGCAGCCCCACTGACCTTTCCCGTGTCCCCACATGCCTGCGCTGTAAGACGGCCCGCTAACTCTGTCGGGCCCCGCTGTTTCTTCTGCGGGCAGGCGAAGCATCCCCGCACGCGCTGCCCGGCCCGCACCTCCACCTGCAAAGGGTGCGCGCAAGAAGGACCATTTTGTGGGGGTCTGCCAAGCACGAACCGTGGCCGCAATCTCCAACGACTCCGGACCGCCACAGCAATCTTCCCCTCGGGCCCCAGGCAGCCAGCACTCACCGTCACCCCCCTATCCTAGGGCCACGTCCGCCCCTTGGGCGCGGCCATCTTGCCCCTCGGACACCTCACTGGAGGGTCAGTCCTCCCGCCACTCCACCCAGTCCATCCCACCCACCGATGCCCCCTACAGGCACTCCCCTCTCGGCCCAACCTTTGGCCCCACCAGCGCCGTCTAGGGGTGACGAAGCTGCCATGGAGACCGAAGCCACGCTCCCGGAGTCGCAGACGCCCGGATCCCCACCAGAATCACCACCGAAGCCCAGACGATCCAGGAGGACGACCAGGCCACACGACCGACTGATTGTTTCACTGTAACTATAACCGTAAACGTACACTGAATGTATATATCTTCCACGCTTGTAAAATATTCTCGACAATTCTGTAAAGAGGTATCACGGTACCTCCATATCTGATCATACCATGTAGATGCAATTGTAACCACTGGCCACCACCCCGCTGGACTCTTTTTAACAGGGGGTGAATGTGGTAGTATCAGGTATTACAGTACCCAAGAGGCCGAAGACCATTGGTTAAACCTAGGAATTTACCATTGGCTATTGGTACGTAGCTCTGCCTTGACGGGCGGGGTATAAGAACCGGTGCCGTCCCAGCAGCCCTCACTTTCTGTACCGAAGCTGCTGGGGAACAGTTCGAGTCGATTAAAGCCTTCAGTTATGTTACAACCTCGTCTTTGAGTTTAATTGATCGTGCATCACAGTGTGCAGGTCCTTGAAGTAAAACTATGAAGGAAAGGAACCTGGAAAAATCTGCCAGGAGAGAAAGTGTCCTCACCAGGGTAAAGAGAGGATCACATAGAAACAGGTTAACACATTTCACAGAATGGCCAAGAGAGACCCATTGAAACAACCCAGCTGTAAAGGGAGCAATAAACTGTTGGAGAAGACTGAAGTCATTAAAAGGAACAAATAGGCTTGAATATGATGATGAACACAGGACAGCCAATATTTAGAATGATGGCAACATCCAAGTGTTCGCAAGAGAGGATACAAATTACAGGCAATCCCACCTGCCAAAAAAAAAGACAGGACTACAGCAAAATGTGGAACTTGAACTGAGGGAGATGCAATTCCGTAAACTGTAAAAATGTAAAATAAATAAATGCCCAGCAATACATAGATTAAATTTAGATTTATTGTCACGTGTACTGAGGTAAAGCGAAAAGTATTGTTCTGCATACAGTCAATGTAGATCTTCCATACATGAAAAAAAACATAGGGCATACGATAAATACACAATATAAATACAAAGACATAGACATCGGGTGAAGCGTAAGGAGTATAATGCTACAACAGTAGAAAAGATGCGTAGAGAGATCAGTTCAGTCCATAAGAGGGTCATTCAGGAGTCTGGTAACAGCGTAAAAGAAGCTGTAATTGAATCTGTTCGTACGTGTTCTCAGACCTTTGTATCTCCTGCCCCATGGAAAAGGTTGGAAGAGAGAATAACCCAGGTGGGAGGGGTCTTTGATTATGCTGCCCGCTTTCCCCAGGCAGCGGGAGATGTAGACAGAGTCATTGGATGGTAGGCAGGTTTGTGTAATGGACTGGGCTGTGTTCACGACTCTCTGCAGTTTCTTATGGTCTTGGGCCGAGCAGTTGCCATACCAGTCTGTAATGCAGCAAGGTAGGATGCTTTCTATGGTGCATCTGTAAAAGTTGGTAAGAGTGAATGCGGACATGCTGAATTTCCATAGTTTCCTGAGGAAGTATAGGCGCTGTTGTGCTTTCTTGGTCGTAGCGTTGATGTGGGTGGACCAGGACAGATTGTTGGCGATGTGCACATCTCAGAATTTGAAGCTGTCAACCATCTCCACCTCGGCCCCATTGATACAGATAGGGATGTACATGATACTTTGCTTCTTGAAGTCAACATTGAGGGAGAGATTCTTGTTGTTACACCACTCCACTAGGTTCTTTATCTCCCTCCTATACTCTGACCCATCATTGTTCGAGATCCGACCCACTACGGTCGTGTCATCAGCAAACTTGCAGATAGTTACCCCAATCTGCTGAAAGCAGGGGCAGGATTTTCCGGCTGTTCCCGTCGGCGGGATGTACCGGTCCTGCCGACAGCCACCACTCATGGATTCCCTGGCGGCAGAGGGTTTGAACAATGGGAAATGGCAACGACGGATCCAGCCGCTGGCACTGCGAAACATGCCCCGGGGTGGATGTGTCACTGACAGTGACCAGGAGAGAGTCAGTGAAGGAAGTTCCAATCAATTAGATCGTTCAATGATGAGGACAGATTATAGCATAAAGGAAGGCCATTCAGCCCGTTGTGTCTGTGCTGACCCTTTGAAAGAGCTGTCGCATTAGTCCCAATTCATCCCCTGCTCTTTCCCACAGCTCTGAAAATGTTTATTTTTCAAGCGCTTATCCAGTTCCCTTTTGAAAGTTACTGTTGAATGTGCTTCCACTGCCCTTTCAGACAACACATTCCAGATCAACAACGACGCTATGCATAAAGAAATCCCTCCTCATCCCTTCACTCATTCTTTTGTTTACTATTTTGAAATCTGTCTCTGGTTAAAGACCATCCTGCCACTGGAAACAGATTTTCCTTATTTATGCGATCAAAGCCCTGAGAATGTTGATGAACTCGGTGAGATCTCCCCTTGACCTTTCCTGCTCTGAGTAGAACAATCCCAGTCTCTCCATATCACTGAAATCCTTCGCCCCTGGTACCATTCCAGCGCAATGTTATTTCTCACATTACATAAACTCTTAATCAATCAGAATTGTTGCTTTGGTGTTAGTCAACACATTATCTTTAGATCAGTGAGGTAACAGTGTCTGGAATTTTCCCTAGATTGCTGCCCATTTGATTCAGTTGCCCTCCCCCCCCACCCCGTATTGAAATAAAGTGATCAGTAAGATCAGGATCAGAGTCCTGGGCAGTGGGGGGACGGGGGGTAGTGAGGGGATGTCAGGCCACCTCCTCCCACTCATTGTGTTATCAAAATGAATCTCAGGCAGAGAACAAATTGGTGTTGGTCTGAAACCCTTGCTGTAAAACAGTTCCAAATTAGTTCTTGTAACTGAGTGTGGGATTTAGTATGGTTTAGTATGTTGGAGCTGTCAACGTCCTGGGGGTTACCATTGACCTGAAACTGACTGGTCCAGCCTTCAAGAGCCGGTCAGAGGCTGAGAATTATGCGGTGAGTAACTCACCTCCTGACTCCCCAACATCGACAAAGCACAAGTCAGGACTGTGATAGAATGTTTTCCAATTGCCTAGATGTGCGCAACTCCACCAACACTCAAGAAGCTCGACACCAGCCAGGGCAAAGCAGTCCGCTTGATTGGCACCCTCCCTCCACCACCGATAGCACAGTGCCAGCATTGTGTACCATCTACAAGATGCACTTCAACAAAGGAACGAGGCCCCTTCGACAGCACCTTTCAAGCCTGCAACCTCCACTACCTAAGCCAAGGACAGTAGATACCTGGGAACTCCACCACCTGCAAGTTCCTCTCCACGTCATACACCATCCTGACTTGGAAAAATATTGCCGTTCCTTCATTGTTGCTGGGTCAAGATCCTTGAACTCCCTTTCTAACAGGATCACAGCGGTTGAAGAAGGCGGCTTACCACCACCTTCTCAAGGGCAGTTATGGATGGGTAATAAAAAATGGCCTAGTCAGTGGTGACCACAACCTTGAAAGAACAAATAAATAAATATCCTTAATATTATACAGTTTAAACTCACATTCCCTGGTCCTCCCCAATCTGTTAAACTGGAATAATTCATCAATAGGGATGTATCCAGCCTTTTCATTATTAGTTATCCCTCTATCAGATCACTTCTAAGTTTGCTCCAAAGTAATTAGATCAATATCCTTGAGCCTATCTGAATAGCTGAAGTCCTTTAAGCTAGAAATCATTCTTGTAGCTTCCCTCTGGGCTTTTTCCAAGGCTACAAAATCACCTAACATGTGGGGGCACTGAAACTGGACTCTGTTCTCTCGATGTAGTCCAAACAGCAATATTTACAGTGTTTTAAAAAATCATTTACAGGATGTGGGCATCGCCAGATAGGCCAGCATTTATTGCCTATCCTTTACTGCCCCTGAGAAGGTGGCAGTATGCTGCCTACATGAGCGGCCTAACGGGGGAGCTCGTAATATGCAAGGAGCACAGGGTAGACAAGCATTTCCACCTCGTAGGACCCGTATGGGATATTACAGTGAGTTCTTGCAGTGTATCTTGTAGATTGTACACACGGCTGCTACTGTGCGTCGGTGGTGGAGGGAATTAATGTTTGTGGCTGGGGTGTGTTATGGGCCAGGGTTTAGAGAATCCCAAAGTGTATCATGGAGTTCACCTGACCCACAACTTTTAATAGATTGTGGTATGGGGAGCACACGGCCCACTCTACAGGTGTGGTACAGCAGAAATGGAAAAGTATTTTTTAAAGCAAAACAATGTTTATTCTATGAACTCAAGTTAACCTTATAAAAAAAATACAGTGAACATCTTAGCAACCATTAATTCAAATACAATCCCCAAAGAATACAACACTAAGTAATCCTTTCAGCTTTCCTTTTAACATCCAGAAGACTTAAAACACCTTTCAACAGAAGCACATCAGGTTTACATTCACTACTGAGAACATTTATAATTCTGAATTCACCAAATGATCAAGATATAGTCTTTTGATGGCAGAGAGAACCACAGCACACCTGCTTGGTCTGGCTTCAGCTCCAACACTGAAAACAAAACTAAAACCACCCTGCAGCCTGCCCAAAAATGTAAGTAAAAAGCTGACAGACAGCCCAGCTCCACCCACACTCTGACATCACTGCAGTAGTAAACACCCATTTCTTAAAGATACTCTCACTACAGATATTTATATACACACCCATTTATAAACACCCATTTCTGAAAGGTACTCTCACATGACAGGTGCCAATCAAGCGGGCTACTTTGTCCTGGATGGTGTTGAGCTTCTTGAGTGTTGTTGGAGCTGCACTCATCCAGGCAAGTGGAGAGTATTTCATTACACTCCTGACTTGTGCCTTGTAGATGGTGGACAGCAGGCTTTGTGGAGTCAGGTGGTGAGTTACTCACCACAGGATTTCTAGCCTCTGGCCTGCTTTTGTAACCATAGTATGTATATGGCTAGTCCAGTTTTGTTGAAATTATGTCCACTGATTGATACTGAATAGCTCCATTAATACCTTGTTAACTTTAGCTACAGTTTCTCTAAGTTGGTCACAAACTTCCATAAATCGGTACATAATAACACAGATCTTTTTCTTGCTCAACCACTTTCAGCACTGTTCTCTGAAAATAACCTGTGTGTTGGACATAACAACATAATTGCACTATATTTATCTATTATATTTACACTCTCCTCACACCACTCTGAATTTCACTCCTTCACTGTCTTAACACTTGTATTAGTTTTGGTGTCACCTATTTACTTACTCACCATGCCACGCACACTCCTGGTCAGCTCACTAATATTAGAGTGTGTGTGATCGATCCCTGGGGCACACCATAAGCCATATGTCTCCAGGTTGAACAACTACAACTTTTTGCCTCCGAGATTGGAGCCAATTCCTAATGCAGCATTTCACATTCCGAAGAATACAAACTTCTATATTGGTATTTTAAAATCTTTTTATTGGCATTTTCAAAATTGATAAACTGTTATATACATTGTTAGCATGTTTATTTACTGTACTTTACAGAAAGGTTTGTCTTGTCCTTCCCTTAATTTACCCTATTTACATTCTGCTGCCCTCTGGTTCAGCTTGTAGTCCCTCCCACCGTCCCGCAGCCCACCCCTCCCTGCATCCCTCCCACATGCATTTAGGAAGCCTGCCTCCGACCCTTGGGTGGCGTACTTAATCTTCTCCAGGTGGAGAAATTCTGAGAGGTCAGCGAGTCAGTCTGCAGCTGCAGGTGGTGCTGCCGATCACTAGCCGAGCAGGATTCTCCGGCGTGCGATTAGGGAAGTGAAAGCGAGGGCGTTGGCCCCCTTCCCCATGTGTAACTCTGGCTGCTCCGATACCCCGAAGATTGCCACTATTGGGCATGGCTTCACCTTCACCCCCACAACTTTGGATATTGCCTCGGAGAAGGCTGTCCAGAACCCAGCAAGCCCAGAACATGTGGGTGTGGTTGGCTGGGCCTCTCTGGCACCGCTCACATTTATCCTCCACCTCCGAGAAGAACCTGCTCATTCGGCTTCTGGCCAGGTGTGCTCTGTACACCAGTTTGAGCTGCATTAGGCTGAGACTTGCGCAGGAGGAAGTGGAGTTAGCCCTGCTCAGTGCTTCACTCCAGAGTCCCCAACCTACTTCATCTTCCCATTTCCATCTGGCCTTGTCCAGTGGTGTTCGGGCTCTGTCCAGTAGCTGTCCATACATTTCCCCTCAGAGTCCCCCTTTTTTTACTGTCTGTGCTTATCAGGTCCTCTAATAGTGTAATTTCCAGGGCCCCAGGGGTACTTCTTTACGGAGGACGTTTTTTATTTGCAGGTGTCTCATTCCCTGTCCTGTCGGCAGTCCCCATTCCTCCGTCTGTTCATCCAATGTCGCCAGTCTGTGCCCTACGTAGAAGTCCCTAACTGTCAGTGTGCCCCCGTCCCATCTCCGTTTTTTAAAGGTGGTCTCTAGCATGAATGGGGGGGAATTTGTGATTGCCGCAGATGGGGGACATCTTAGTTAGCTCGAAGTGCTGTCTCAGTTGGGCCCACGTTTTGAGTGTGGCCGTTACCACCGGGCTTGATGTGAATTTTGTCAAGTGGGACGGGAGTGCTGCTGTAGCCAAAGCCCGGAGGGTCATTCCCTTGCAGGAGGCCCCCTCCATCTGTACCCACTCTGAGTTGGGTTCGTGCACCCTTCCCCTCACTCTTTCCGCTATTGCTGCCCAGTGGTAGTGCAGGTTCGGTAATGCCAAGCCAACTTTGCAGTGTCAGTTTGGGAATTCTTTGGTTCTTACCCCCCTCCACACAAACGCCATGATTAAACTATTTATTCACGCAGAGGCTGGTGGGAGTCTGGAATTCACTGCCTGAAATAGTGGTAGAGGCAGGAACCCTCACATTTAAGAAGCATTTAGATGAGCACTTGAAACACCATAGCATACAAGACTACAAACCAAGTGTTGGAAAATGGGGTTAGAATAGTTGATGCTTGATGGCCGGCGCAGATATAATGGGCCAAATGGTTTCTTTATGTGCTGTAAAACACTTTGACTCTATGACATATTCAAAACTCCTGGATATCTGGTTCAGGTCCCAATATCACAGTATTGTTACAACATTGGATTGTGTTATTCAACAAGAACTCTCTTTAAAGTCGGAGTTTGGGATATGTTATAGGAACAGCTGACCCCACCAAACATTAGAAAGTATCTACAGTGAAACCCAGTTTCTAAATGTGTCTGGCGTTTAGCTCTGTAAAGGAACAGATATTTCTTCACTTGATTGCAGGATTTTATTACAATGCTTCTGCCAAGATGTGTGTCATGATATGCAGACACACACATAATGATATAAAACAAGCAGCTAATGGACACAGAGAACAGGACATGACCAATAAGCAGGCAGGACACTCAGGGGTGGGAATCTGACTATAAAAGACACGAGGCACTCACACTCCGCCTCTTTCCACTGATGAACATCTAGAGAGTCAGTCAAGGGTGTTGTTACAATCTCACACCTCCACCACGTGGCTAAGAGCTAGTCTGGTTCAGTCAGACAGAGTAACCACACTTAAGTTAGCAGAGAGTTGAACTCACAGAGAACTGTGCTAACTGTGCTATTAGTTCAATAAACCTGATTGAACTAACTTCAAGGTGTGGAGTATCTTTCTGATCTAAGCTGCATCCAGTTGCAGCCAGTGTTAGACCAGTGTACCTAACACGACATTATGCAGTTGAAAGCCAGGTGGTGACAGGAAGAATGACTTTGCAGCTGCAAATACTTCATTCTGTAAATATGTATTCTGTGTCGGTGAATCTAAAAGACTGGACTTTCTAACCCTCGTGGCTACTGGAGGTTTGCCGTCTGTACAACTGACCCGCCTCTCTGCTGTTCGTGCACAACCTTTAGCAGAGTTGCACCTAAGCTCTGCAATTCCTTCCATAAACCTGTCTGATTGATGTCTTTATCTCTTTCTCCTCCTTTAAGATATTCCTCGAGACTTCCCTCTTTGACAAACGTTTAGCCAACTGTCCTGATATCTCCAAATTCTGTGCCAAATCTACTTTATGACTCCTTATGATATTTTGCATTAAAGGCATTATATGAATGCAAGTTGTTGTTGTTCTTGCTGCGCAACTCCGCCACTGGTCTGTGCCCAATGAATGAAGGATTGCACCAGTATATGTTTAGGTGGCTGAACAAGCAGAATTTTGTGTCGACTTATGCACAGCTCAGGAAGTCAGGTGGTCCTGCTATCTATTATTTATAGCAGACCAACAATAAAAAAAAAACAGATGGAAGAAATTGTCTGGTCTGATAATAAAGAAGCAAGTGTTCTCAGGCTGTCCACCAACCTTCCACACGCACACAAAAGCAAAATGTTGTAGTTGCTGTAAATCGGAAATAAAAACAGAAAATGCTGGAAATTCTCAGCAGGTCTGACAACAACTGTGGAGAGGGAAATAGAGTTAATGTTTCAGATCTGTGACCTTTCATCAGAATCATAATGAGATAAATTACCAGGTGCCCTGTTTTTTAATGATGCTGGTTGAGGGAAAAATATTAACCTGGACACGTAGAACACATAGAAAATGGGAGCGGGAGTAGATCATTCGGTCGTTGAGATTGCTCCATCATTCAACATGATCATGGCTGATCCACTATCTCAAAGCCATACTCCAAAGCTCTTCCCTACCCCTTGAAACCTTTAGAGTCTGTGAGGACTTCTCTGAGATCTTTTACTTTTCCTTCAGAAGGTGAATGGATTTTGGTTTAATGTCTCATCTGAAAGGTGGCACTCCCAGCAATGTAGCATCCACCTCCATCAGTGCAGCACACCCTCAGTACTGCTTCTCTGACAGTGCAGTGCTTCCTCAGTACTGCCCCTCTGACATGCAGCACTGTCTCAGAATTGCCCATCCAACTGTGCAGAACGCCCTCAGTACCGCCCGTCAACATTACAGTGCACCCTCATTACTGCTCTTCTGGTGGTGCAGCACTCCCTCAGTCCTGCCCCTCCAACAGTACAGTGTGCCCTCAGTTTTGCCCTTCGGACCACAGTACTGCAACCCAGCCCTACCGGCACCCCCACTGCCCCAGATCACCAATTGCAATAAAATTGAGCGGTTAAAGGAATTCAAGATCATAAGGTGTTTCGATAGAACAAATATGAGGAAGCTATTCCCTCTGGCAAGTGGGTCACTCACCAGAGGTTATAGATTTAAAATATTTGGTAAAGGAACTCGATGGGAAATGATGAGAATTACTTTTCACAAAGAGGTGTGTTAAGATCTGGAAGGGACAATCTGGAAGAACAGTGGAATCAGATTACACAGATTTCAAAAGACTTGCATTTAATGGGAAAATAAAACTTTCGGACTACGGGAAAGGGCAGGGGAGTGGGACTAATTGCCATGGCTGTTTCTCTGCTGTACTCTCTAAGTATGAGTCTATGAGTCTCGGATTTGCAAACACAGATTTTGTTGTGAATTCAATGAGCAGTCCTGTTAAAAGCCATTTTATCTACTTCATAATGGAAGCTTTGCTGCATTAGATACTAATCAATGCCCCGGGCTCCTCTTAATTGTATCCAGTTACATGATCAACTGAATTAGTTTGACAATATACAATCAATAATTTTTTTTAAATTTGCCTCCTTGTTTGACCAGTTCATAAATCTTCAAATATTTCCGGAATGTGGCTGGTGATTATTAATGGGTCTCCCAGAGCAGGAACTGAGTGCCATTCAGTGCAATCAGGAGAGAGAGAGAGAGGGGAGAGCGAGAGAGAGGAGAGAGAGAGAGAAGGAAAGAGAGAGGGAGATAAAGATACACCTCTTGCATTGCCGTTATAAAGAGGGCTGGTGCTGTACTTGTATTGAGTGGGTTCCTGAGTCACTCCAGGTAAGATCTTTCCTTGTGCAGTCTCAGTCCTGAATATTTCCGTCAACTGTCCAAGATGTGAACACCTTAAAATTAAATAACTTTCTGTAGCAGACCCCCTTAAAACAATCTGATCAAACCCGGGAGCTGTCTGGCTTATTCGGTGACTGAGGGAAGGTGTGACTCAGTCAAGAAGGAGGGGAGAGTGAGGTTTCGCTGCTGGTTGCCAGGGATTACTATTGCCCGACTGAAGTGGTAAGTTTAACCTTCAAAAGAACAAATGCCAGCTCTTCAATGTTGCCGGGCCATCAGCGATTCTATTGGGAGTGACACTGGTGGAATGAATGCGGAATTGGGTGGTTGGAGTTGGAATTCTTTCTGCCATTTCCAGTTCAAACAGATCGAGCCTATGCGAGCTGGTAGGAATATGACTGAAGAGTTGGGATTGCTGCTGGGGCGGTGTCAGTGAGTTTCCAGTGGCTGGGTGATTATAATCTTACTTATGGTATTGTGGCGAGTGTGAGGCTGGAAACTGGACACCCGCTGCCTGCTGGAGTCAGTAACGCAGTCCGGCCTTTTACCCACCTCAGCAACCCGGGGGGCGGGTGGGACGAGGGGGGATCCCTGACATTCGTCCAAGAAGAGGGGCTGAGCAGACAAATATCTTGACGGCGTAGAGGCCCCACAAACGAAGGTTGCGTTTCATCAGAGGGAAGAGGGACGCAGAGAAAGAAAACAAGCCAAGTATTTACATTCTGGGCATTATGTTAAAGAGAAAGCAACATCAAATGCTTTCACATTTAAGAAAATATTTAAGAGGAGGGACTCAGCCTTGTATTACTGAAATGCCCATATGTTTGTGACTTACTGCAGACTAATTTATTTGTTTCTAAAGAATTTAGTAACTCAAAGTGTTCCTTTTAATGCTAGTGTCCTCATTCATTTATATGGACCAGCCATATTTAATTTTTAAAAAATAATAATCTTTATTGTCACAAGTAGGCTTACATTAACACTGCAATGAAGTTACTGTGAAAATCCCCTAGTCACCACATTCCGGCACCTTTTCGGGTACACTGAGGGAGAATTCAGAATGCCCAAATTACCTCACAGCACGTCTTTCGGGACTTGTGGGAGGAAACCGGAGCACCCGGAGGAAACCCCATTCAGACACAGGGAGAAGGTGCAGACTCCGCACAGACAGTGACCCAAGTTGGGATCGAACCTGGGACCCTGGCGCTGTGAAGCAACAGAGCTAACCACTCAAATAAATACTGTGGCTACAGGAACAGGTCAAAGAACAGCCTTGAATTCCTGAAGTGATTAATACACCTCCTGACCCCCCAAAGTCTGTCCACCATCTATATGGCACAAGTCAGGAATGTGATGGGACACTCTTCACTTGCCTGGATGAGTGCAGGTCCAACACACACTAGAAACTCAACACCATCCAGGACTTAGCAGCCCGCGTGATTGGCAACCCTTCCACCACCTTCAACATTTATTCTCTCCACCACGGACAGACGCAGAGTGGCAGCAGTGTGTACAATGTATATGATGCACTGTGGCAACTTTCCAAGGCTCCTTAGGCAGCACCTTCAATACCCAGGACCACTACTGTCTCGAAGGACATGGGTAGTGATCCTGGAAGACGCCACCACCTGGAAATTCCCCTCCAATCCACACACCATCCTGACTTGGAAATATATTGCAGCTCCTTCACTGGAGCTCACTCCCTAACAGCACCGTGGGTGTACCTACATACACCACACGGATTGAAGAAAGCGGCTCAACACCACCTTCTCAAGGTCCCTGGATATGAAATTGAATGGAATTCCCTCTCCCTGCGAGCCGGCTGCTATTTGCTGCTGATCCGTTCGGCTCCAGCCTGTGGCGGTGCCTCAGCTTCTTAAAATAGCGCAAGCCCCCGGAATAAAACCCGGAGCGGCGGGTCATTGCAAAGCATCGCCAGCTGGGACACACCGGGACCCGGAGAGGGACCGAGAATGGCCGGGACTCCGATCATAGGTAAAGGGGCAGGGGAGAGAGTGAGAGGCGGGAGGGAACAGAGAGACCTTTCCTCTTTCACAAGCCTCGCCTCCCTGGCTGAGCAATATTGGGACCGTGTCCCTGGGAGGTTTGACAGTGAGCAGGAGCGGGCTGCGGTTCTGTTTCAATTCTGGGCAGTGTCTCCCGGCCTGACTGAAGTCTTCTCTGTTAGTGTCTGTATTCGGGGGCCCGCAGTTTCTGCATTAGGATGTTTTTTGTTGTGGAGACGAGGAATGAGTTGGGTATGAATCTTTCAAAGATTTGCATTAATAAAAGCCCCCCACAAATCTGGAAGTATCTGTCCCACTATCAGGGTCAGTGTAAATATTTTTGAAGTGGTTGCAATGTAGGAAAAACTATCCCCGAACAATCGTGTCAAAACAGGTCAGGGACTAAAGAGTTAAAGACAGGGACAACATCTTATCCTTTTGGGCTCAATTCTTGAGATTAGTTCACCTGCAGTGCCCGGAGCCAGGTTATATTGCAGGCAGTCAGCAGCTCTGGATTCATCGCAGTTTCAAAGTTACAGGAGGTTCTGATCGAGTAAGTAAGGAGAAACTGTGTCCTCTAGGGGCGGGGCGTCAGGATGCAGAGGACGCAGGTTTAAGATGACTGGCAAAAAAAAACAGGGAGGAGTTGTGTTGATCTTGCACATCCTGTCTGAAAGGGCACTGGAAGCAGAGTCAACACCAAATTTCAAAGAATCGTCACAGTGCAGAGCGAGGCCATTTGGCCCATCGAATCTGCACCATCCCTTCGAAAGAACACCCTACTGATACGCACCAATGAACACACAACGAGTGGTTAACGTAACTGAGGCTTTAATACACTAATCAGAAACCTCCTGGCCTCTGATCCCGAACAGGATCAGAGGCGGAGACCAGCCACCTTCATACATGAGCCCGAGGGGAGGAGCCACAGGCGGAGCCAGCAGGGACAAGCCCAGGCATGTTACAATACAGTGGTTTACCACATTCATGCCCTGTTTAAAAAAAAGCATGGCGGGGGTGAAGTGGGCTAAAAGATCAAATCTGTTGGGGGCCTTGACCTTCTGCCGTGATCGCCTCAGTCCCGGCTGTGGTGTGGGCACCGGTGTAGAGACCTGCGTGTCCGGGAGCGTGTTGTCCTCTTCTTCACCCAGTTGTGGAGTCGGTGGAGGGGGGGGCCGTGTATGGGCGAGGGTGGTGGTGATGGTCGCCGGTGAGCCTGCGGGTGCCAGTTCTTGAGGTAGGTGGGTAGAGGTGGGGGAAGACGGTGTAGGGTCGGGGGTGGTGGTGATGGTCGCTGGGGAACCTGCAGGTGCCAAATCCCGGAGGGAGACTGTGTCCTGTCGCCCGTCATGGTGTGCCACGTAGGCATATTGGGGGTTTGCATGGAGGAGCATGACCTTCACGACGAGGGGATCTGATTTATGGCTCCTTGCATGCTTCCGGAGGAGGACGGGCCCTGGGACTGTCAGCCAGGACGGGAGTGAGACCCCGGAAGTGGACTTCCTGGGGAAGGCACACATACGCTCGTGAGGAGTCTCGTTGGTGGCAGTACACAGGAGCGACCGGATGGAGTGGAGCGCACAGGAGAGGAACCCCTGCCAGAGGGAGACTGAGAGACTTCTAGACCGTAGGGCCAGGAAGACGGCCTTCCGGACCATTGCGTTCTCCCTCTCCACCTGTCCGTTGCCCTGGGGGTTGTAGCTGGTCGTCCTGCTGGAGGCGATGCCCTTGCTGAGTAGGAACTGATGCAACTCGTCGCTCATGAAGCAGGAACCCCGATCGCTATGGATGTAGGTGGGGAACCCGAACAGGGTGAAAAGACTGTGCAGGGCCTTGATGACGGTGGCAGAGGTCATGTCAGGGCATGAGATGGCAAAGGGGAATCTTGAGTACTCGTCAACAATGTTGAGGAAGGCTTCCGGGTGCGGCTATGCTGAGCAAAGTCGCACGTTCGGCAGCTCCCACACGAAACGGACTTTTGGGCTCTTTTGAGGGGCCCCAACAGCAATTGTTCAGCGGTTCCCAGCGTGGGAAGGTGACAGTACAGTTCCCCTGGCACGGTATGGATTGGACCAGGAGTGGAACGGTCAAGAAAGTGATTTTAGTGCAGCGAAAAGTGCGAGGGAGGAGAAGCAAGATGGCGGCAGGTGGAGACCAAGTAGCGTGGGCGTTATGGTCGCAGGAGCAGCAGGAGTTCCTCAAACGCTGCTTTGAGGAGCTGAGGACAGAACTGCTAGTGCCGATGGAGGTGTCAATCGACAAGCTGGTGGAGACCCAGAAGGCCCAAGGGGCGGCGATCCGGGAGGTGCGGTAAAAAGCCTCGGAGAACGAGGATGAGATCCTGGGCCTGGCGGTGAAGGTGGAGGCGCACGAGGCGCTGCACAAGAAGTGGCAAGAAAAATTTGATGACATGGAGAATCGGTCGAGGAGGAAGAATCTCCGGATTCTGGGTCTCCCAGAGGGAGTGGAGGGGTCTGATGCCGGGGCATATGTGGTCACGATGCTCGACGTGCTGATGGGCGCGGGAGCTCTCCCGAGGCCCCTGGAGCTGCACGGGGCTCATCGAGACCTGGCGAAGAGGCCCAAGGCCAACGAGCCGCCAAGGGCGGTAATGGTGCGGTTCCACCGCTTTGTGGACAGGGAGTGTGTCCTGAGATGGGCCAAAAAAGAACGGAGCAGCAGGTGGGAGAACACAGAGATCCGAATATACCAGGACTGGAGGGCCGGCTTCAACCGGGCTAAGGCGATTCTACGTCGGGAGGGGGTGAAGTTCGGGATGCTGCAGCCAGCGCGATTGTGGGTCAGATCAACGCCACTACTTCGAGACGCCAGAGGAGGTGTGGACCTTTATCCAAACTGAAAAGTTGAACTCGAACTGAGGGTTTGATGGGAGGTGGTGCCTAGGGGGGTTACTGTGTTTTGGTGGATGTTCTGTTTTCTTTGGTGTTGGGTGGGGTTGGGCGAAATGGTTCGATGTGGGGGCTGTGTGATGTGGACATCGGTGTTGGAAGGACAGTGCCCCGCGGAGGGGGGGGTTTGGAGGCCTGGGGATGGGGAGTTGAGACAAGGCCGCAAAAAGGGAGCTGCGCCAGTGGGGGCGGGGCCGGCTTGGATGGAAGGGGTGGGGGCCGTGGGGAAGGGCGGTGCTGGAGAGGAGCGCACACTGTTTGCCAGAGGGAGGTGGAGGGATTCTCACACTGGGGGGTCGATGGAGTGGCGGGAAAGGCCGGGGTCAGCAGGAGTCAGCTCTGACTTACGGGAGTGCCATGGGGGGAGCAAAACGGCTAGAGGAGGATCTAGTTGGGGCGGGGCGGTGGGGGG
The DNA here is from genome assembly GCF_047496885.1 of Scyliorhinus torazame. Classification (NCBI taxonomy): domain Eukaryota; kingdom Metazoa; phylum Chordata; class Chondrichthyes; order Carcharhiniformes; family Scyliorhinidae; genus Scyliorhinus; species Scyliorhinus torazame. The sequence continues at coordinate 187,888,630 of NC_092716.1, forward strand.
GGAACTGGGTTGCTGCTGCATTGGCCAAAGGGGAGCTGCAGCGAGGAGAGGGAGTCGGGGCGGGGGTCCGCCGCCTGGGGGAATGGAGGGTGCAGGAGGCGTGGGCATGTGGCTGGCCTAGAAAGGGAGATGGCTAGTCGGCAAGTGGGGGGGGGGGGGGGGGCGCCTCCTGATCCGGCTGATAACTTGGAATGTGAGAGACCAGAATGGGCCGGTCAAGAGGGCCCGGGTGTTCGCGCACGTGAAGGGACTGAAGGCAGATGTGGTTATGCTCCAGGAGACGCATTTGAAGGTGGCAGATCAGGTTAGGCTGAGAAAGGGGTGGGTAGGGCAGGTCTTTCACTCGGGGTTGGACGCGAAGAATAGAGGGGTGGCGGTTATGGTGGGGAAGCGGGTGTCGTTTGAGCCGCTGAACTTTGTGGCAGATAATGGAGGTCGATACGTGATGGTGAGCGGTAGGTTGCAGGGGGTGCAGGTGGTACTGGTGAACGTATATGCCCTGAATTGGGGTGATGCCGGATTTATGAAGTGCATGTTGGGTCGGGTTTCGGATTTGGAGGTAGGAAGCTTGATAATGGGGGGGACTTCAACACGGTGCTGGACCCAGCACTGGACCGTTCTAGGTCCAGGACGGGTAAGAGGCCGGCTGCGGCCAAGGTGCTGAGGGGGTTTATGGACCAGATGGGGGGAGTGGAACCATGGAAGTTTGCCAGGCCGGTGGCCAGGGAGTTTTCCTTTTTTTCCCATGTCCATAAAGCCTATTCCCGGATAAAGTTTTTCATCGTGAGTAGGGCGCCATTCCCGAGAGTGGAGGGAACGGAATATTCGGCCATAGCCATCTCGGACCACGCCCCGCATTGGGTGGAGCTGGAGTTGGGGGAGGAGAGGGACCAGTGCCCGCTGTGGTGCCTCGATGTGGGATTGTTGGCGGATGAGGGGGTGTGCGGGCGGATGAGGCGGTGTGCGGGCGGGTGCGGGGGTGTATCGAAAGATACTTAGAGGCCAATGACAATGGGGAGGTGCAGGTGGGGTAGTCTGGGAGGCGTTGAAGGCGGTGGTCAGGGGAGAGCTAATCTCCAATAGGGCTCATAGGGAGAAGGGAGAGAGGAGAGAGAGGGAGAGACCGGTGGGGGGTATATTAAGGGTGGACAGGAGCTATGCAGAGGCTATGCAGAGGCCCCCGAGGAGGGACTACTTAGGGAGCGACGGAGCCTCCAGACGGAATTCGACTTGCTGACTACCAGGAAGGCAGAGGTGCAGAGGAGGAAAGCGCAGGGTGCGGCGTATGAGTGTGGGGAGAAGGCGAGTCGGATGCTGGCACATCAGCTTCGGAAGATGGAGGCAGCAAGGGAGATTGGTGGAGTTAGGGATAGAGGGGGGAATACGGTGCGGAGTGCGGTGGGAATAAACGAGGCATTCAGGGACTTCTATGAGGAGCTGTATAGGTCTGAGCCCCCGACGGGGAGGGGGGATGCGCCAATTTCTAGATCGGCTGAGGTTCCCGAGGGTGGAGGAGGAGCAGGTGGTTGGGCTGGGGGCACCAATTGGGCTGGAGGAGCTGGTTAAGGGACTAGGGAGCATGCAGGCAGGGAAGGCCCCGGGGCCGGATGGGTTCCCGGTAGAATTTTATAGGAAGTACGTGGACCTGTGGGCCCGCTGCTAGTGAGGACTTTCAATAAGGCGAGTGAGGGGGGGACCTTGCCCCCGACAATGTCAGAGGGCGCTGATCTCTTTGATCTTGAAGCGGGACAAGGACCCATTACAGTGTGGATCGTACAGGCCGATCTCGCTCCTCAATGTCGATGCAAAGTTGCTGGCGAAGGTTCTGGCCACGAGAATTGAGGACTGTGTCCCGGGGGTGATTCATGAGGACCAGATGGGATTTGTGAAGGATAGGCAGCTGAACACCAATGTGCGGAGGCTCCTAAATGTAATTATTATGCCTTCGGTGGAGGGGGAAGCGGAGGTAGCGGCGGCTATGGACGCGGAGAAGGCCTTCGATAGCGTAGAGTGGGAGCATCTTAGGGAGGTGCTGCGGAGGTTTGGGTTCGGGGAGGGGTTCATCAGTTGTGTTAGGCTACCATATAAAGCCCCGGTGGCGAGCGGCTAAGAACCGGCGGAGGTCGGAGTACTTTCGGCTATACCGGGGGACGAGGCAGGGGTGTACCCTGTCCCCCTTGTTGTTTGCATTAGCAATTGAGTCGCTGACCATGGCATTGAGGGAGTCCAGGAACTAGAGGGGATTGGATCGGGGGGGAGAGGAACACCGGTTGTCGTTGTATGCCGATGACCTGTTATTGTATGTTGCGGACCCAGTGGAGGGGATGGTGGAGGTCATGTGGATCCTTAGGGAGTTTGGGGACTTTTCGGGGTATAAACTTAACGTGGCTAAGAGTGAGCTCTTTGTGGTGCACCCAGAAGACCAGGGAAGGGGGATAGATGAGCTTCCGCTGAAGAGGGCGGAAAGGAGCTTTCGGTACTTGGGGATCCAGGTAGCTAGGAGTTGGGGGCCCTGCACAAACTCAATTTGACACGGTTGGTGGAGCAGATGGAGGAGGATTTTAAAAGATGGGATATGCTGCCACTCTCACTGGCGGGTAGGGTGCAATCGGTTAAAATGACGGTCCTCCCGAGGTTTCTCTGTGTGTTCCAGTGCCTTCCCATTCTGATCCCTAAGGCCTTTTTTAAACAGGTAAGCAGGAGCATCATGGGATTCGTGTGGGTGAATAAGACCCCAAGGGTAAAAAGGGTTTTCCTGGAGCGTAGCAGAGACAGAGGAGGGCTGGCGTTGCCGAATCTATGTGGCTACTACTGGGTGGCCAATGTGTCGATGATCCGTAAGTGGGTAATGGAAGGTGAGGGGGGTCAACGTGGAAGAGGCTAGAGATGGCGTCCTGTGTGAGTACGAGTCTGAGGGCGCTGGTGACGGCACCGTTGCCGCTCCCGCCGACAAGGTGCACCATGAGTCCGGTGGTGGCGGCGACTCTGAAGATTTGGGGGCAGTGGAGGTGTATTTGGGGTGAGATGGGGGCCTCGGTTTGGTCCCCGATTCGAGAGAACCATCGGTTCGTCCCGGGGAGGATGGATGGGGGGTTTCTGAGCTGGCACCAGGCAGGGATTAAAAGAATGGGGGACCTGTTCATTGATGGGACGTTTGCAAGGCTAGGGACGCTGGAGAAGAAATTTGGGCTACCCCCGGGAAACGCTTTTAGGTATATGCAGGTGAGGGTGTTTGTGAAATGGCAGGTGAGGGAATTCCCGCTGCTTCCAGCATGCAGGATTCAGGACAGGGTGATCTCGGGGGTATGGGTTGGAGAAGGCAAGGTCTCGGCGATTTACCAGGAGCTGCAAGAAGAGGAGGAGACCTCGGTGGAGGAGTTAAAGGGCAAATGGGAGGAGGAGCTCGGGGAGGAGATAGATGAGGGTCTGTGGGCTGATGCCCTGAGTAGGGTTAATTCTTCCTCCTCTTGCACCAGGCTCAGCCTGATACAGTTTAAAGTTGTTTACAGAGCGCATATGACAGGGGCGAGGTTGAGTAGGTTCTTTGGGGTGGAGGACAGATGTGTGAGGTGCTCGGAGAGCCCAGCAAATCACGCCCATATGTTCTGGACGTGCCCAGCGCTGGATGGGTTTTGGAGGGGCTTTGCGAGGACTATGTCCAAGGTGGTGAATGTCCGGGTCAAGCCGAGCTGGGGGGTAGCATTATTTGGGGTATCGGATGAGCCGGGAGTGCAGGACGCGAAAGAGGCCGGTATTCTGGCCTTTGTGTCCCTGGTAGCCCGGCGGAGGATTTTGCTACTATGGAAGGATGCGAAGCCCCCCAGTGTGGAAGCCTGGATAAATGACATGGCAGGGGACATCAAGCTGGAGAGGATAAAGTTTGCCTTGCGAGGGTCTGTGCAGGGGTTCTTCAGGCGGTGGCAACCGTTCCTAGACTTTCTCGCGGAGCGTTAGGAGGAGGTCAGCAGCAGCAGCAACCCAGGGGCGGGGGGCGGGGGGGGGGGGGAGGGGGTTCTTCTGGGGTGGTGTTTGGGTTAGGGTGGGGTGTTTCCCTATTTGTGTTTTTATTGTTGTATGGGGGTTATTGTAGTTTGGGGAAATTCTCTGTATAATTCTTACGGGTGGTGTTCTTAAGTTCTTGTTTCTTTTTTCTGTAGCGGGGGGTTTGTTGAAAATCTGTTGAAAATCTGAATAAAGATATTTTTTAAAAAAAACAATGTTGAGGAAGTACACGTTACGGTCAGTGGAGGGGAGGGGCCCTTTGAAGTCGATGCTGAGGCGCTCAAAGGGGCGAGAGGCCTTTACCAGGTGCACTCTGTCTGGCCGATAGAGTGTCTGGCAGTCCCTGGTCACGGTCCTGACCTCCTCGATGGAGGTTGCGAGCCTTGATAAAGTGAAAAAAACGGTGACCCCCGGGTGACAGAGATCATTGTGGAGGGCCCGGAGTCGGTCTACTTGTGCGCTGGCACATGTACCGCGGGATAGGGCATCTGGGGGGGTCATTGAGCTTCCCAGGTCGATACAAGATATCGTAGTTATAGGTGGAGAGCTTGATCTTCCACCTCAGAATCTTGTCATTCTTGATCTTGCCCCGCTGTGTGTTATTGAACATGAAGGCAACCGACCATTGGTCAGTGAGGAGAGTGAATCACCTGCCGGCCAGGTAATGCCTCCAATGTCGCACAGCTTCTACGATGGCTTGGGCTTCCTTTTCGACGGAGGAGTGTTGAATTTCAGAGGCATGGAGGGTACGGGAGAAGAAAGCCACGGGCCTGCCCGCCTGGTTGAGGGTAGCGGCCAGCGCAAAGTCTGACGCATCGCTCTCCACCTGGAACGGGATGGACTTGTCCACAGCGTGCATCGCGGCTTTGGAAATATCTGCCTTGACGCGGTTGTAGGCCAGGCGGGCCTCAGCCGTCAGGGGAAAAACGGTGGATTTAATGAGCGGACCGGCCTTGTCCGCATAATTGGGGACCCACTGGGCATAATAGGAGAAGAACTCCAGGCATCTCTTCAGGGCCTTGGGGTAGCGGGGAAGGGGGAGTTCCAGGAGGGGGCGCATGCGGTCGTGGTCGGGCCCTAGGACTCTGATTTCCACAACGTAGCCAAGGATGGCTAGGCGGGTTCTGCGGAAAACGCATTTTTCCTTATTGTAAGTGAGGTTCTGGAGTTTGGCGGTGTGGAAGAAGTGCTGGAGGTTCTCGTCATGGTCCTGCTGGTCATGGCCGCAGACGGTGACATTATCTAAGTACGGGAACGTGGCCCGCAGCCTTTACTGGTCAACCATTCGCCATTGGAAGACCGAGACCCCATTGGTGACGCTGAAGGGGACCCTGAGGAAGTGGTAGAGGCAGCCATCTGCCTCGAAGGCAGTGTATTGGCGGTCCTCTGGGCTGATTGGGAGCTGGTGGTACGCGGACCTCAAGTCAACTGTGGAGAAGACTCGATACTGCACAATCTGATTGACCATGTCAGATATGCGGGGGAGGGGGTACGCATCAAGCTGCGTATACCGGTTGATGGTCTGCTATAATCGATGACCATCCGGTGCTTCTCCCCAGTCTTGACGACCACCACTTGGGCTCTCCAGGGGCTGTTACTAGCCTCAATGACCCCCTCTCGTAGGAGTCGCTAGACCTCCGACCTGATAAAGGTACAATCCCGGGCACTGTATCACCTGCTCCTAGTAGCGACGGGCTTACAGTCCGGGGTGAGGTTAGCGAAGAGCAAGGCGACCTTAAGGGCCGCAAGGCTACAGGCGGTGAGGCGGGGCTGGGGTCTGCCAAACTTTAAAGTAAGGCTTTGGAGGTATGTGGTAGTCACCACTGTTATATTATATTGTATATACTGCACTGCATACAAGGGTATTACGGTAAGGCCCCTGTACTACAGGTACAGGGGTAGAACCCTGCCTGCTGGCTCCGCCCAGTAGGCAGAGTATAAATGTGTGTGCTCTCCGAGCTGCAGCCATTTCGGCAGCAGCTGTAGGAGGCCACACATCTCTGCGTAATAAAGCCTCGATATTACTCTCGACTCTCGTCTCGTTGTAATTGATAGCGCATCAATTTAATACACAGAGATTTTACAAAGATGGACCTCCGCATCAAGCCGGATCGCCTGCAGCTGCATCCTCAAGCAGACAACGCCAAAAAGGACTTTGAACATTGGCTAGCTTGCTTTGAAGCAAACATCAGATCTGCGACAGACCCAATCCCAGATGCACAGAAGCTCCAGATTCTGTACACGCGGCTGAGCACCGATGTCTTTCTCCTCATCCAGGACGCGCCGACCTACGCAGAGGCCATGGCGCTACTGAAGGAGAACTACGCTCAGCAGACCAACAAGATCTATGCCAGGCACCAACTTCCCGGTCAGTCTGTGGAAGGTTTCTGGCGTGCCCTGCTCGCCCTGGTGAGAGACTGTGATTGCCAGGCCGTTTCGGCCGCTGAACATTCTAATCTGCTAATGAGAGACGCGTTCATTACGGGCATAGGGTCGGCCTACATCCGCCAGCACCTCTTAGAAGGGGCTACGCTTGACCTCGCGGCGACCAAGAAACTCGCGCTTTCACTCACAGTCGCCTCACGCAACGTACAGGCGTATGCCCCCGACCACACGGCCCACCCCTCCTGGGCATTGTGGACCCTGCCAGCGGCCACCCCATCATGGACTCCATCAGCGACCGCCCCCAGCCAATGCCACGCCTGCGCCGCGTGGCAGACAACCAACCCCGGGGGACCCAAGTGCTACTTCTGCGGACAGACAAAACACTCCCGGCAGCGCTGCCCGGCGTGGAGCGCGCTCTGCAAGGCCTACGGTAAGAAAGGACATTTCACTGCAGTTTGCCAGGCCCGCTCAATCGCCGCTATTATCCCTGCAACCCCGCGTGTGGCCAGTGGGCGCCGCCATCTTCCTCGCCTCAGACCATGTGCGGCCCGTGGGCGCCACCACCTTGCTTGCCTCACAACCAAAGGGCGGAGCCATCTTGCCTGCCCCAGGACACGTGCGGCCTGAGGGCGCCGCCATCTTGCCTGCCTCAGGACACGTGCAGCTCGTGGGTGCCGCCATCTCCCCCACCTCAGGACCCCTGCCCGTCGGGCACCTCATCGGGCCGCTCATCGCCTGCAACCGCCGACGACCAGCCGCGTCTCGCCTCCGTCACGGCCGCACAACCTCGCGACCGCGTCGACAAAGGTGAAGGTCGACGGGCCTGAGATATCCAGTCTTCTGGACTCCGGGAGCACTGAGAGCTTCATCCACACCGATACGGTAAGGCGCTGCTCCCTCGCAGTACACCCCATTAACCAAAGAATCTCCCAGGCCTACGGATCCCACTCCGTGGCGATCCGGGGGTACTGCATCGCCACCCTCACCATCCAGGGCATAGAGTTCAACGGCTTCCGGCTCTACGTCCTCCCCAACCTCTGCGCTGCCTTGCTACTCGGCCTGGACTTCCAGTGCAACCTCCAGAGCCTATCCCTGAAATTTGGCGGGCCCCTAACACCCCTTACTGTACGCGGCCTCACGACCCTTAAGGTCGACCTGCCTTCTCTGTTTGCAAACCTCACCCCGGATTGCAAACCCGTCGCCACCAGGAGCAGCCGGTACAGCGCCCAGAACAGGACCTTCATCAGGTCTGAGGCTGCTGCGGGAAGGTATCATCGAGGCCAGCAACATCCCCTGGGGAGCCCAAGTGATAGTGTTGAAAACGGGGGAGAATAACAGGACGGTCGTTGACTACAGTCAGACCATCAATCGGTACACGCAGCTCGACGCGTTCCCCCTCCCATTGATATGGTCAATCAGATTGCACAGTACCGGGTCTTCTCGACAGTGGACCTGAAATCTGCCTACCACCAGCTCCCCATTCGCAAGGCGGACCGCCCGTACACCGCGTTTGAAGCAGACGGCCGCTTTTACCACTTCCTTAGGGTTCCCTTCGGCGTCACTAACGGGGTCTCGGTCTTCCAACGGGAGATGGACCGAATGGTTGACCGGTACGGACTGCGGGCCACTTTCCCGTACCTGGATAATGTCACCATCTGCGGCCACGACCAGCAGGACCACGACGGTAACCTTTCCAAATTTCTCCACACCGCCCAACTCCTCAACCTAACCTCCAACAAGGAGAAGTGCGTGTTCAGCATGAACCGATTAGCCATCCTCGGCTATGTGGTCCAGAACGGAGTTCTAGGGCCCGACCCCGATCGCATGCGCCCCCTCATGGAACTCCCTCTTCCCCACTGCCCCAAGGGCCTCAAATGATGCCTGGGGTTCTTTTTGTACTACGCCCAGTGGGTCCATAATTATGAGGGCAAGGCTCGCCCACTCATCCACTCCACCGGTTTCCCACTGACGGCCAAGGCTCACCAGGCCTTCAACCGCCAAGGCCGCGATGCACGTGGTCGACGAGCGCTCCCCTTCCAAGTCGAGAGCGATGCATCAGACGTCGCTCTGGCCGCCACCCTCAACCAGGCAGGCAGGCCCGTGGCATTCTTTTCCCGCACCCTCCATGCCTCTGAAATTTAGTACACCTCCATCGAAAAGGAGGCCCAAGCTATCGTTGAAGCTGTGCGGCACTGGAGGCATTACCTGGCCAGCAGGAGATTCACTCTCCTCACAGACCAACGGTCGGTTGTCTTCATGTTTAACAACACACAGCAGGGTAAGATCAAAAATGATAAGATCTTGCGGTGGAGGATCGAGCTCTCCACCTTTAATTACGAGATTTTGTATCGACCCGGTAAGCTCAACGAGCCCCCCGGTGCCCTGTCCCGAGCTACATGTACCAGTACACAAGTGGACCGACTCCGGACCCTGCACGACGATCTCTGTCACCCAAGGGTCACCCGCTTTTATCACTTCATTAAGGCCCGCAATCTGCCCTCCTCCATCGAGGAAGTCAGGGCTGTCACCAGAGACTGCCAGGTCTGCGCAGAGTGTAAACTGCACTTCTACCAGCCAGACCGTGCGCGCCTGGTGAAGGTATCCTGCCCCTTTGAACACCTCAGCGTGGACTTCAAAGGGCCCCACCCCTCCACCGACTGCAACACGTATTTTCTCAATGTGGTCGACGAATATTCCAGATTCCCCTTCGCCATCCCATGCCCTGATATGACGACTGCCACCGTCATCAAAGCCCTCAACCCCATCTTCGCTCTGTTCGGTTTCCCCGCCTACGTCCACAGCGACCGGGGAGCCTCATTTATGAGCGATGAGCTGCGCCAGTACCTGCTCAACAGGGGCATTGCCTCGAGCAGGACGACCAGCTCCAACCCCCGGGGAAACGGGCAGGTGGAGCGGGAGAATGGGACGGTCTGGAAGGCCGTCCAGCTGGCCCTACGGTCCAGAAATGTTCCAGCCTCCCGCTGGCAGGAGGTCCTCCCCGACACACTTCACTCCATTCGGTCGCTCCTGTGCACGGCGACTAACGAACCCCCCATGAACATCTCTTTGCCTTCTCCAGGAGGTCCACCTCCGGGGTTTCGCTCCCAACGTGGCTGGCAGCTCCAGGACCCGTTCTCCTCGGCAAGCACATGTGGCTCTACAAGACGGACCCGTTGGTTGAGAGGGTACAGCTACTCCACGCTAACCCGCAGTACGCCTACGTAGCGTACCCCGACGGCCGCCAAGACACAGTCTCCCTCAGGGACCTGGCACCAGCTGGGTCCCCACACCACCCCCTCTGTCCCGGCGCCACCCTCCCTTCCCCCAGCGCACCCCACCACAGCCCCCACTCCAGGACAATCCATCCTTCCCTTGGTCCCACCCGGGGATGAAGAGGACGTCGACACGCTCCCGGAGTCACCGTTGACTGAGCCGACGCCTGACTCGCCACCAGCACTACAGCACTCTCACCGACGGAGCAAGGCGCCCAATCATCTAAATTTGTAACCTTCTCTGAAATTTTAATGACAACCTGTATGTAAATAGTTTTCCAACCCCCCGAACTGCAGCCATTTCGTCAGCAGCTGTAGGAGGCCACACATCTCTGTGTAATAAAGCCTCGATTACTCTCTACTCTCGTCTCGTCGTAATTGATAGTGCATCAAGGCGGCACTGGAAGTCGAGCCCCAGTAACAGGGCAGCGCAGAGATGGGGAAGGACGTAGAGTTTGAAGTTAGTGTGCTCTACGCCTTGTACAGTAAGGGCCGCGACACAGTACCCCCGGATTTCTACTGCATGTGATCTGGAAGCCAGGGAGATTTTCTGGCTCGCGGGTAAGATTGGGAGGGAGCAGCGCCTTACCGTATCTAGGGGTATGAAGCTGTCTGTGCTCCCGGAGTCGAGAAGGCAGGCCGTCTCGTGCCCATTGATCCGGACAGTCATCGTCGATTTTGTGAGGTGATGAGGCCGGGACTGGTCGAGTGTGATGGAGGCGAGCTTCGGAAGGTGATGGGTAGGCCGGTCGGAGGTAGCGGCGGCCAGCGTACGATCGGTTGAGCAGGGCTCCCAGGAGGCTGCGGAGTGGTCCCAAGGTGGCGGCCCCCGTAGGTCGCACGTGGTGGCCAAAATCGAAGATGGCGGCGAAGATGGCGGCACCCACGGGTCGCACATGGCGGGTGGCGCGGCAGCTGGGGGCGGCCCTAATAGGTAGCAGGCAGCACTGTTGGGCCTAGGAGTTTTAGGGAGAGATCGGGCCTGGCAGGCTTTCGCAAAGTGGCCCTTCCTCCCACATCCGTTGCAAGTCGCGTTCCGTGCAGGGCAGCATTGTTGGGGGTGATTACCCTGGCCGCAAAAGTAGCACTTGGGGCTTCCGGCGTTGGCGGGTTGCTGCACGGCACAGGCTTGCGTTGCACCCGGGTCGGATGATGGCGGCGCTCACGAGGTCCACAAGGGTGCCGCGCGGTCCGAGGTGAAGGCCTCCAGTTCTGGCAGGCCACCTCCAGCGAGTTTGAGAGCTGCACTGTCTCTGGGAGGCTGAGTGTACCCCCTTCTAGCAATCGCTGGCGGATGTAGCTCGATTTCATGCCTGCGACGTAAGCGTCCCTGATCAAGAGCTCCGCGTGTTGGGTAGCCGATACCGCCTGGCAGTCACAGCTCCGGCAGAGTACCCGCAAGGCACGCAGGAATTCTGCTAGTGATTTCCCAGGGCGTTGTCGTCTCGAGGCAAGAAGGTGCCTAGCATACACCTCGTTCACAGACTTAACATAGTGTCCCTTCAGCAGCATTATCGCCTCCGTGTACGAGGGGGTGTCCCTGATGTGAAGAAAGACTTGCGGGCTCACCAGTGCGTGGAGGATCTGCTTCTTTTGGAGGTCGGTGAAGTGTTCGGTGAAGGATCCGAGGTACGCTTCGAAGCAGCTTAGCCAGTGCTCGAAAGTTGCAGCGGCCTCGGCTGCCTGTGGGTCCAGCTCCAGGCGATCAAGCTTGAGTGATGAATTCATATTAGATGTTTAGTGTATTAAATTGGTATGCCATCAATGAACACACGACGAGTGGTGAACGTAACTGAGGCTTTAATACACTATACAGAAAGCTTCCTGGCCTCTGATCCCAAACTGGATCAGAGGCGGAGACCAGCCACCTTTATACATGAGCCCGAGGGGAGGAGCCGTAGGCAGAGCCAGCAGGGACAAGCCCAGGCATGTAACAATACAATACAATACAATACAGTGGTTTACCACACCTACCTAGGCCAAATCCCCCGCCATATCCCCGTAACCCTATCTAACCTTTGGACACTAGGGGTCAATTTAGCATGACCAATCCACCTAACCTGCACATCTTTGGACTGTGGGAGGAAACGGGAGCACCCGGAGGAAACCCACGCAGACACGGGGAAGAACGTGCAAGCTCCACGCGGTCACCCGATGTCAGGATCGAACCGGGATCCCTGGAGTTGTGAGGCAGTAGTGCTAACCACTGTGCCACTTGGTATTGGATAAATACTTGAAAAGGAATGATTTGTAGGTTATGAGGAAAGAACGGCGGAGTGGGAGTGGAGAGGGTGGCATGGTGGCACAGTAGTTAGCACTGCTGCCTCACAGAGCCAGGGACCCGGGTTCAATTCTGACCTTAGGTGACTGGCTGTGAGGATTTTGCACCTTCTCCCTGTGTCTGTGTGGGTTTCCTCCCTTTTGTGAGGGCCACGAAGAATCCAGCACGAGTTTTAAGGATACAAAGTAATAACATTTATTTACAATAACATATATATAACAGCAGCAGCAACGTCCCTTGCTGCACACTCCTTCCTGCTGTTTCCAAACTGGCCAGCTTTATTTATACTTGGAGTTTACTAATGGTTTCTCCGCCCCCCTCATTGGGGAAGCTCATACTCCCACTGGATTGTGGGATTGTCATTAGTCCCCAGCCAATGGTAAGCAGGCAGGTTATAACATCCCTCCCCCCCAAAGTCCAAGGAATCCACCGAAGACCCTGGCGAAGGAGGGCGTCGGACTCATTTTGCCGCAGGCCGGACACCATTTGCACGCGGCGCTGGATCAGGCGGCATGTAACGAGATGGACACCGGCGCTTCCGTGATGAACGGCGCAACGGTTGTACATCCACGGCCCGTTGACCCGACGATTCCCCCTCTGGTGCATCCTGTGTCTCCATCTCGGAGTCAGAGTCTGCTGCCTCCGTCATGTCAGCGTCTCTATCTCCATTCCGTTCTGTAACGACCTGCGCAGGCTTCGAGTGAGGCACCAGTGGAAGATTGTGAGGACTACCTTCCCTTGTCTCTGGTCTCTGCGGCTGTAGAAATGAGCTCCGGGGGCGGGGAATCTTTTGAGGGGATAGTCTTCTGGACCGAACGTGGTCTACATGTTTGCGCTGGAGACGACCCTGGGCTTGCACCTGGTAAGATATTGGGCCCGTTTGGCGAAAGATTACACCAGGAACCCACTGGGCACCACCAGCAAAATTCCGAACGAACACTGGGTCACCAGGCGCAAACTGCCGAATCGGCCGATGCCGAGAAAATCCCTGTCCCTGCCGTTCTTGTGTGCGGCGTACTTTTGCGCCAATGTCCGGGAAAACCATACTAAGGCGGGTGCGAAGTCTCCGGCCCATTAGGAGTTCTGCGGGAGCTACCCCAGTCACCGCATGGGGTGTGGTCCTATACGTAAACAAAAAGCGAGCCAGTCTCGTGCCCATTGATCCGGAAGACTGCTTCTTTAGGCCTCTTTTGAATGTCCGCGCTCTGCCAACCCATTTGAAGCCGGGTGGTAAGGGGCAGTGCGGATATGGCATATGCCGTTCATCTTTGTGAAGCTCGCAAACTCCTCACTCGTGAATGGAGTGCCGTTATCCGTGACCAGCACCTCGGGGAGGCCATGCGTACTAAACGACAAACGCATCTTTTCAATTGTTGCGCAGGACATTGTCCCCTGCACCTTATGCACCTCTAGCCATTTAGACTGGGCGTCAATTAATAGAAGGAACGAGTTGGAGCTGTTGAGCTGCCAAACCATGCGGGCCAAGTGGAGAAAGAAACGGATGCGCAGATTGAAGCGTAAGCGAAGGAAGATGAGGGCAAGATCCAAGTGATGCCCCCGTAACTAAAGAACGGCAAAACCTGTGACTGGTGGCTGTGTTTAAGCTTCACCTTCATCAGTAATCAATGAAAGATTTTCAAGCTTCCATGTTTCAAGGAATACCCGTTTGTTTCATCAGTTACTGAACTCTGTTTTGGAATGTGCTTTTATATGGTTTTTGATGTTATTAAATAAAATTAACATTGTTTTGGAAAAAAAAATAGAAGGAACATGGATCCTTGAAAAGGGGCTGTGAAATCTGCATGCAAGCGCGCCCAAGGCCGCCCTGGCCATTCCCAGTGATGTAGGGGTGCGGCCGGCGTAAGCTTCTGATGCTCCTGGCAAATGGAGCAGTTTTGGGCCACCTTCTCAATGTCCGTGTCGAGGCCTGGCCACCAAACATAACTCCGGGCCAACATTTTCATTTTGGTCATGCCCGGATGCCCATTGTGCAAGTCTGTTAGTATCAGCTCCTGGCCTTTTTCCGGGACAATCACACGCGTCCCCCACAACAGGATGCCGTCTTCCACGCTGAATTCTGACAGCTTGGAGGAAAATGCCCACAACTCGCCTGGGAGCTGTCTATGCTGCCCACCATACAGGTCTATGTGCCGAACCTTTGACAGGACTGGCTCCGTCTGGGTCCACTCACGGATCTGTGATGCCGTGACAGACAAGATGTCCATCAAATTTAGGGTTGCAACCACCTCACCAGTCGTGGGGGTCAACATGGGGCCAGTCGATAAAGGCAATCGGCTCAGTGCGTCGGCATTTGCTATCTGCGTACCTAGTTTGTGCTCCAGAGAATACTCGTATGCAGCAAGCAACAAAGCCCAGCGCTGGATCCGTGCGGAAGTAATGGGCGGTATTGGCTTATCCTCTCTGAAAAGTCCCAGCAGAGGCTTACGATCAGTCACGATAGTGAAATGGCGGCCATACACGTACTGGTGAAAGCGTTTCACCGCAAAAACCACTGCCAGGCCCTCCTTCTCGATCTGCACGTACTTTTTCTCCGCTGTAGTCAATGTGCAGGAGGCGAAAGCTATCAGTCGCTTGGCCCCGTTCTCCATCTTGTGGGACAGGACGGCCCCAATACCATACGGGGATGCATCACATGTGACGAGCAAAGGCTTTCCAGGATCATAGTGGGTTAGTAACCCAGACGACGACAATTGTTGCTTTACCCGCCGGAAAGCGGTTTCTTGCGGCTGACCCCAAACCCCGGTGTGATTTTTCTTTAGCAGAAGGTGCAAAGGGGCCAGCGTAGTTGCCAGATTGGGGAGGAACTTCCCGTAATAGTTTACGAGACCGAGAAAAGAACGAAGATGCGAAGTGTCAGTCGGGGCGGGGGCCTGTTGAATTGCACGCACCTTCTCTGCGACGGGGTGCAAACCTTCGCGGTCCACCCGATAACCTAGGTAGACTACTTCTTTTCCTGAAATACGCACTTTGTGCGACGTAAATTGACTCCAGCCTCCGAAAAGCGTCTAAGGACAGCCTCCAGATTTTCCAAATGTTCCTTCTCCGACGTCCCTGTAATCAAAACGTCATCTAAGTAGACAGCAACACGTGGTAAACCTCTCAAAATGCCCTCCATGACACGTTGAAAAATAGTGCAGGCAGAGGATACTCCAAAGGGCAACCGTGTATATTCATACAGGCCCCGGTGTGTATTAATCGTTACATATGGTCGGAAGGCAGGGTCCAGCTCCAGCTGCAGGTAGGCGTGACTCATATCTAATTTTGTGAACGAGAGTCCACCTGCAAGCTTCGCGTAGAGATCCTCTATGCGAGGCATTGGATATCGGTCGAGTCGGGAAGCCGTATTCACTGTAAGTTTATAGTCGCCACACAAGCGAACGGTGGCATCTGGCTTCATTACAGGTACAATTGGTGCTGCCCAGTCAGCAAAACGGACGGGCCTGATAATATCCAAACTCTCCAAACGAGTGAGCTCCCCTTCTACCTTCTCGAGCAAGGCATAAGGCACTGGGCGCGCCCGGAAATAGCTCCTGGTTCGACTTGGATACGGGCTACGGCCCCTTTTATTTTCCCCAAACCAGGCTGGAATACATCTGGGTATCGTCCTAGCACCTCAGTCAACCCTTCAGAAACTGTTTGGAGGATGTGCTGCCATTGCAACCGCAAATGGCGCAACCAGTCCCGACCCAACAGGCTGGGCCCATGGCCGCGCACCACGATAAGTGGGAAACGCCCTCCTGGCGTCCATAAACAACAGGGGTAATTGTAGTTCCTGCAATGTCCAGTGGTTCCCTCGTGTAGGTGGTCAACCTGGCCTGTGAGTCGGTTAATGTAAGGGTCTGTATGCCCTGCTTGATGCGGTCGAATGTCCTCTGGGCGATCACGGAGACCGCTGCGCCAGTGTCCAACTCCATCTCAAGCGGGTGGCCATTGACCCGTACTGTCACAATGGGGGCCACACGGGGAGCTGCCACACAATGAAGCTGCAGGCAGTCGTCCTCCGTCTCCACGTCTTCAGGAGTAGTCGCCGCAGGTTCATCCACATGGAAGGTACGGCCCCTGGGCTGGTCCCAGTTACGGCCCCTGGGCTGGTCCCAGTTTCGGTCGGAACAACGGCGCCTCTGGTGCCCCCTGGACCGCCGTCCGCGACGGGGTCGGCGCCTACAAGTCTGACACGGACATGGCTCCTCATCCATTGGTTCTGGAGAAGGTTCCCTTCGGGGAGGAATGTCCGACGGCCACTGGCATCGGTCCGGACGTTGCCTCGCCCAAGGTACCGCAGGAGTGCGGGGGGACGTTTTCGGACGGAAGGGGTTGTGCCCCAAGGCATGCACTTCCATTCCCTGTAGCTCCTGTACTCCTCGCTCTGCGCTCTCGCGGGACAATACTATTTGAATGGCCTGTTGAAAAGTCAATGTTGGCTCAGCTAACAACTTTCTCTGGGTGGCCGCATTGTTAATACCGCAAACCAAACGGTCGCGTAACATTTCTGACAAGGTCTCACCATAGCCACAGTACTCCGCAATCCTACGTAGCCTGGATAGAAAATCGGCAAGGGATTCTCCAGGGGTCCTCTCAGCGGTATTAAACCGGTAACGCTGGACTATCGTGGACGGGGTTGGGTTAAAATGTTGCCCCACTATATTTACAAGTTCATCAAACGTTTTGGTGTCCGGCGCAGCTGGGTACGTAAGGCTCCTATTTACCCCAAATGTATGCGGGCCGCAGGCGGTGAGCAATATGACCACCTGGCACTCGTTTTCGGTGATATTGTTTGCCCGGAAATAGTAACGCAACTGTTGTGTGTACTGGTTCCAGCTTTCCAGCGCAGCATCAAAAACATCCAAACGTCCGTACAGAGGCATGGTATAATAGAAAACAACTTCCAACCTGTATCCAACAAAAATCCAGGGAGGTGGCTTCAGCAGTGTAGACAGCTATTCACTTTAACCCTCGTCGCCAGTTTTGTGAGGGCCATGAAGAATCCAGCACGAGTTTTAAGGATACAAAGTAATAACATTTATTTACAATAACATATATATATATAACAGCAGCAGCAACTTCCCTTGCTGCACACTCCTTCCTGCTGTTTCCAAACTGGCCAGCTTTATTTATACTTGGAGTTTACTAATGGTTTCTCCGCCCCCCCCCCCCCCCCCCCCCCACCCTCATTGGGGAAGCTCATACTCCCACAGGATTGTGGGATTGTCATTAGTCCCCAGCCAGTGGTAAGCAGGCAGGTTATAACACTCCGGGTGCTCCTGTTTCCTCCCACAGTCCAAAGGTGTGCAGGTTAGGTGGATTGGCCATGATAAATTGCCCCTAAAGTGGGGTTATTGGGTTGGAGATTGAGGTGCGGACGCCTCTTCAAAGGGCCTGTGCAGTAGGGTGCCTCTTCAAAGGGCCTGTGCAGACTCGATGTGCCAAATGGTTTCATTCTGCACTGTAGTGATTCTATGATCACAGATTTATTATTATTATTTATTTATTATTTGCACAGCTCTTTCAGAGAGCTGGCTGAAAGTACTTGTCCAAATGGCCTCCCTCATTCTGTGCTTACCATTTTATGATTTCACAGTCTGACTTTTCAGTGACCCAGATCTGAGTTCCTCAATTCTACAGTGAATTTGTTTAAAGATTCTAATCCTCAACTGAGAATCCCCCCCACCCCCCCACCACCCCCCCATAATGTGTTGCACATCTTCGCACAAAGCAAAACGCCAATCTTAGAAATCAAACTGTTGCTGCTCATAGAGCTGACAGGACCATTCGGTCCAACTGTTCATGTTCCACACAAACCTCCTCCTACTTACTGTGTCCTGTGGTCAAGGATCCACACGTCAAGTTTCATGTGAGGAGGTAAGATTATTTCCATTGGAGGAGAAAATGGTAAAAGAAGATGTGATCGAGGTTTGAGAGGGTAAACAGGTAAGGATACTTTTGGGCAGTCAATGCTGGTTAATGTAATATTACAGAGTGAATAGGGAGAGAAATGAGGAGAAATGTCTTTACACAGAGACTGTTCGACCACGGAATGCTTTACCACAGAGAGTGACAGAAGCAGAGACCCTTACAGGGTATCAGGGCGGAGCAAGACATGGGAATAATTTGGGATTAATACAGGGCTATGGGGAGAGAGTGGGGCAGTGGGATTACTTTGTGATTGATACAAGGTTATGGGGAGAGACTGGGACACTGGGATTACTTTGGGATTCATCATATAAT
The DNA here is from genome assembly GCF_047496885.1 of Scyliorhinus torazame. NCBI lineage: Eukaryota > Metazoa > Chordata > Chondrichthyes > Carcharhiniformes > Scyliorhinidae > Scyliorhinus > Scyliorhinus torazame. The sequence continues at coordinate 187,906,816 of NC_092716.1, forward strand.
GATAGAATCTACAGTGCAGAAGGAGGCCATTCGGCCCATCGAGCCTGCACCAGAAAAGCTCCTACTTAAGCCCACGCCTCCACCCTATCCCCGTAACGCAGTAACCCCACCTAACCTTTTTTGGACACTAAGGGCAATTTAGCATAGCCAATCCGCCTAACCCGCACATCTTTGGACTGTGGGAGGAAACTGAAGCACCCGGAGGAAACCCCCGCAGACACGGGGAGAACATGCAGACTCCGCATAGACAGTGACCCAAGCCGGGAATCAAACCTTGGACACTGGAGCTGTGAAGCGACAGTGCTAACCACTGTGCTACCACTGATGCAGGGCTATGATGAGAGATTGGGGCAGTGAGATTAGTTTGTGATTGGTACAAGGCTAAGGGGAGAGAGTGGGACACTGGGATTACTAAGAGCTGGTTTAGCTCAGTGGGCTAGACAGCTGGTTTGTGATGCAAAACAAGGCCAGCAGCGCAGGTTCAATTCCCGTACCAGCTTACCCGAACAGGTGCCGGAATGTGGCGACTGAGGACTTTTCACAGTAACTTCATACTTGTGACAATAAAAGGTTATTATTATTATTATTTTGGGATTGATACAGGGCCATGAGAAGGGATTAGGACAGTGGAATTAGATTAGAGTCATAAAGTCATAGATGTTTACAGCATTGAAACAGGCCCTTCGGCTCAGCTTGTCCATGCTGTCCAGTTTCTATCACTAAGCTAGTCCCACTTGCCTGCATTTGGCCCATATCCCTCTATACCCAACCTGCCCATGTAACTGTCTAACTGCTTTGTAAAAGACAAAATCATACCCGCCTCTATCACTGTCTCTGGCAGCCCATTCCAGATGCTCACTACCCTCTGTGTGAAGAAATTTCCCCTCTGGTCTCTTTTGTATCTCTCCCCTCTCACCTTAAACCTATGCCCTCTAGTTCTAGACTCCTCTACTTTTGGGAAAAGATGTTGACTATCCACCTCATCTATGTTCCTCATTATTTTATAGACCTCTATAAGACCATAAGACATAGGAGCGGAAGTAAGGCCATTTGGCCCATCGAGTCCACTCCACCATTCAATCATGGCTGATTTCAACTCCATTTACCCGCTCTCTCTCCATAGCCCTTAATTCCTCGAGAAATCAAGAATTTATCAACTTCTGTCTTAAAGACACTCAACGTCCCGGCCTCCACCGCCCTCTGTGGCAATGAATTCCACAGACCCACCACTCTCTGGCTGAAGAAATTTCTCCTCATCTCTGTTCTAAAGTGACTCCCTTTTATTCTAAGGCTGTGCCCCCGGGTCCTAGTCTCCCCTGCTAATGGAAACAACTTCCCTACGTCCACCCTATCTACGCCATTCATTATCTTGTAAGTTTCTATTAGATCTCCCTTCAACCTCCTAAACTCCAATGAATATAATCCCAGGATCCTCAGACGTTCATCGTATGTTAGGCCTACCATTCCTGGGATCATCCGTGTGAATCTCCGCTGGACCCGCTCCAGTGCCAGTATGTCCTTCCTGAGGTGTGGGGCCCAAAACTGCTCACAGTATTCTAAATGGGGCCTAACTAGTGCTTTATAAAGCTTCAGAAGTACATTCCTGCTTTTATATTCCAAGCCTCTTGAGATGAATGACAACATTGCATTTGCTTTCTTAATTACGGACTCAACCTGCAAGTTTACCTTTAGAGAATCCTGGACTAGGACTCCCAAGTCCCTTTGCACTTCAGCATTATGAATTTTGTCACCGTTTAGAAAATAGTCCATGCCTCTATTCTTTTTTCCAAAGTGCAAGACCTCGCATTTGCCCACGTTGAATTTCATCAGCCATTTCTTGGACCACTCTCCTAAACTGTCTAAATCTTTCTGCAGCCTCCCCACCTCCTCCATACAACCTGCCCCTCCACCTATCTTTGTATCATCGTCAAACTTAGCCAGAATGCTCCCAGTCCCGTCATCTAGATCGTTAATATATAAAGAGAACAGCTGTGGCCCCAACACTGAACCCTGCGGGACACCACTCGTCACCGGTTGCCATTCCGAAAAATAACCTTTTATCCCAACTCTCTGCCTTCTGCCTGACAGCCAATCGTCAATCCATGTTAGTACCTTGCCTCGAATACCATGGGCCCTTATTTTACTCAGCAGTCTCCCATGAGGCACCTTATCAAAGGCCTTTTGGAAGTCAAGATAGATAACATCCATTGGCTCTCCTTGGTCTAACCTATTTGTTATCTCTTCAAAGAACTAAAGATCACCCCTAAGCCTCCTACGCTCCAAGGATAAAAGTCCCAGCCTATCCAGCCTCCCCTTATAACTCAGACCATCCTCGTAAATCTCTTCTGCACTCTTTCTAGGTTAACAATATCCTTCCTATAATAGGGTGACCAGAACTGAACACAGTATTCCATGTGTGGTCTTACCAATGTCTTGTACAACTTCAACAAGAGGTCCCAACTCCTGTATTCAATATTCTGGCCAATAAAACCTAGCATGCTGAATGCCTTCTTCACCACCCTGCCCACCTGCGACTCCACCTTCAGGGAGCTATGAACCTGTACTCCTAGATCTCTTTGTTCTGTAACTATCCCCAACTCCCTACCATTAACTGAATATGATGTGGAGATGCCGGCGTTGGACTGGGGTGAGCACAGTAAGAAGTCTTACAACACCAGGTTAAAGTCCAACAGGTTTGTTTCGATGTCACTAGCTTTCGGAGCGCTGCTCTGAAACATTAACTGAATAGGTCCTGCCCTGATTTGATCTACCAAAATGCATCACCTCACATTTATCCAAATTAAACTCCATCTGCCATTTATCGGCCGCCTGGCCCAATTGGTCAAGATCCTGTTGCAATCTTATATAACTTTCTTCACTATCCACTCTGCCACCAATCTTGGTGTCATCTGCAAACTTATTAACCATACCTCCTACATTCTCATCCAAATCATTTATATATATAACAAATAACAGTGGACCCAGCACCGATCCCTGAGGCACATCGCTGGTCACAGGCCTCCAGTTTGATAAACAACCCTCCACAACCACCCTTTAGCTTCGATCGCCAAGCCAATTTTGTATCCAATTGGCTACCTCACGCTGGATTCTGTGAGTTTTTTTTTTTAATAAACGTTTTATTGAAGAATTTTCTTTGGCATTTTAACAGCAACAAAATCAATAATATAAATAACAAGATAAAAATAATCATAGTGCAAATTCCGCCGATTCTGTGAGATTTAACATTTTGCAATAACTTACCATGCGGTACCTTGTCCAAGGCCTTGCTAAAGTCCATGTAGACAACGTCGACCGCACTGCCCTCATCTACCTTCTTGGTTACCCCTTCTAGAAACTCAATCAAATTTGTGAGACATGACTTTCCCCTTACAAAGCCTTGCTGACTTTCCCTAATTAGCCCTTGCCTGTCTAAATGCCTGTAGATCCTGCCCCTCAGAATACTTTCCAACAACTTACCCACTACAGAAGTAAGGCTCACCGGTCAGTAGTTCCCAGGATTATCCATACAGCCTTTCTTATACAAGGACACAGCATTTGATACCCTCCAATCTTCAGGCACCTCTCCTGTGGCTGCCGATGATTCGAATATCTCAGCTAGGGGGCCGGCAATTTCCCCCCTAGCCCCCCACAACGTCCTGGGATACATTTCATAAGGTCCCGGGGATTTATCTATCTTGATGCGCTTTAAGACTTCCAGGGCCTCCTTCTCTGTAATATATACACTCCTCAAGGCATCACTTTTTATTCCTCCAATTTCCCTAACATTCGTACCTTTCTCAACAGTAAATACTGACGAGAAATATTCATTTAGGACCTCTCCCATCCCTTGTGGATCCGCACATAGATGATCCTGTTTATCTCTAAGAGGCCCTGCCCTCGCCCTAGTCACTCTTTTGCCCTTTATGTACATGTAAAAGCTCTTTGGATTTTCCTTTGCCTTATCTGCCAAGATAATCTCATGTCCCCTTTTCGCCCTCCTGACTTCTCTCTTAACCCTGCTCTGACAAGCCCTATACTCTTCAAGGGATCCACTTGATCCCAGCTGCCTATGCATGTCATGTGCCTCCTTCTTCCTTTTGACCATGACCTCAATATCCCAAGTCATCCAGGGTTCCCTTCTTCTACCTGCCTTACCCTTCAAGAGGAATGTGCTCACCCTCAACCCTAATTAACACCCTTTTGAAAGACTCCCAATTACAAGCTTTCCCCTTGCCTGTGAACAGGCTCCCCCAATCATATTTTGAAAGTTCCCACCTAATACCATCGTACGTGGCCTTGCCCCAATTTAGAATTTTTACTTTTGGGCCAGAACTATCATTCTCCATGGCTATCTTAAAGCTAATGGAATTATGATCACTGATCCCAAAGTGTTCCCTCACGAGCACTTCCATCACCTACCCGTCCTTATTCCCCAAGAGGAGGTCAAGATTTGCCCCCTCTCTAGTCGGGCCATCCACATATTGAATGAGGAATTCTTCCTGAATACACTCAACAAATTTCTGTCCACCCAAACCCCTAGTGCTATGGCTGTCCCAGTTAATGTTGGGAAAGTTTAAGTCCCCTACTATTACCACCCTATTTTTCCGGCAACTATCTGTAATCTTACATATTAGCTTCTCGTTTTCCCGCTGACTATTTGGGGCCTAGAGTACAGTCCTATCAAAGTGATCTCACCCGTCTTATTTTTCAGTTCAACCCACATAGACTCAGTGGGTGAACCCTTCAATATATCCTCTCTCAGTACTGCCGTGATGTTGTCCCAAATCAAAAATCTCCGCGTCTATCTTTCCCATAGCATCTGTACCCCTACCAGTCCTGCCGCTCCTTTAGCCAAGTTTCAGTAATAGCTATAATATCCCAGTACCTATCCATGCCCTGAGTTCATCTGCCTTGCCCGTTAGGCCTCTTGCGTTAAAATAAATGAAGTTCATCTGTTTCTGTGGCTTCCACTTTTCTCCTGACTGGCTTTTTTTTCTATCCCCTCTTTACTACCCTCTGACTTCCTGCATTGGTTCCCATTGATACAAGGCTATGTGAAGAGTGCAGGAAAGTGAGATTAGTTTTAGATTGATACAGGATTTTAGGCAGAGAGTGGGAAAGTGGGATTACTTATAGATGGATACAGGGATATGGTGAGAGACCGATACAGTGGGATTAGTTTAGGATTGATGCAGGGCTACGAAGGAGATTTGGTGGCATAGTGGATAGCAACTAATGGATGGTCAATGCGGATCACATTGGTGCCAACAACAAGGGTTGACCCCCCCCTTTCCGGATGGGGTGGATTCGGGACCCGCCTCCTTGTGGTGCAGCTCGTGGCATTGTGGGTCTGACCAGCCTTTGGGCAGAGAACTAAAGGAGATGGCTATGAGGAGAAAGCGAGGCAATGGGGTTAGTTTGGGATTAATGTAACGCTATGTGGGGAGAGTGAAACAGTGGGATTAGTTTGGGATTGTTCTAGTAAAGATCAAGAGATATAAGAAGCAGAATTACTTCTGTGCTTAAAAGTTCTCTGGTTCAGTGTGATGCTATAACTGTGTGTGTAATCTGTGTAATTGGTTAATCTGTGGTTCAGAGGAATGCTCTGTTGCCTAACCTGTAACACCACTAACTGAGAATGTAAAGATTTCAGAGCTATAATTCTGGAAATACTGGGATGAATTCTCCGCCTCCGGTTGTGGGGTTCCTGATGCGGCGTAAAATCGAGCGCCGGGCTAAAAAAGGGGATCGGTGCCCGAATGTTCGGTCCTCTGCTGGCGGCAGCGAGCTGCAATGCTCGCACCAGCAGGAGGATGGCCATCTGAACCCATTTGCATCCAATCAACGGCTGGAAGCCCGATTCTCCACACTCCCGTGATGCTCCAGCCCTCTTGGCCGGGTTTCGCAGGCCTGGATTGGTATTTCCCACTGGCCCTGACGCGGCGGATCCCGCGGTGGGTCAAGTGGGTATGTATTTAACGTTTGTACCCCCAAAGTCCATTAGAAGACCCCCTCCCCACAACACAATTCCTGCCCATTCCAGCTCCCTCCATCAGAGACCCCCCCCATATCAGAGACCTCCCCATATCAGAGCCTCCCATATCAGAGATTCCCCCTCCCCCATCAATCACCCCTGCCTGGAAGTTAAAGAGCAGTCCAGGCAGAAACAGTGAGAAATCACTGCTTTTCGACTTACCAGCCCCTTACACCTGCTGCCTCGGACAGAAGTATTGAAAGAAGCAGCTGTTACTTAATAGAAAGGCAAAATACGTCACCAGGCTTTAAACCCCTCAGATCCTTTGATCTGCGAGACTCCTATTCGCTTTCAAAGAGAAATTGCTTTCAGTAGGCTATAACCAACAGGATAATAACTTCCCACAACTAGGTGTCTGGATCGTTCATTTTCATTTCATTTCACACTTGAATGCATCTCAAGTACCCTGCTTTGAACCACAATGTTTATAAGCATCTAGCTATGATTGACAGAACTTCACCACAACAAAAGAGGTCAAGTGTTTTCTGTTGAGTAAAAGAGAAAGTGAAAGCACTTATCTCTTATGTGTTTATAAACATTATGGTTAGCATTACAGCAGGGTACTTGTACCCTTGTGATAGATTCCCCCACCAGTGAAATATGTTTCACTCTAACTACACTGTCAATTTGTTTCAAAACCCTAAACACTTCAATCTTCAATGTTCCAGGGAATACAAGCCGGGTTTAGTCCCACTTACTATTCTTGAAGGAGATCAATTAACTTGACTGGTACTGGGGCAGCACAGCGGTTAGCACTGCTGCCTCACGGTGCCGAGGCCCCGGGTTTGATCCCGGCCCCGGTTCACTGTCCATGTGGAATTTGCATGGTCTCCCCATGTCTGTGGGGGTCTCACCCCCAGAACACAAAGATGTACAGGGTAGGTGGATTGGCAACGCTAAATTGCCCCTCAATTGGGAAAAAAAAATAATTGAGCACTTTAAATTTTGAAGAAAACTTGGCAGATACTAGCGATGAATCATTGCCCCTGGGCTGGCAGATTGCAGATAGAAAATGTGAGCCTTCCCTTCAGCTTGACTTGCATGAGTGTTCTAATGGCTCCCATTATTCAATTTTCCCGTCTCCATCACAGCCGAGATGCCCAGGCAATTCCCAAAGATAGCAGAGACAGAGGAGGACGAGCAAGTTCGAATTATAGCGGAGAAGGTGTTTGCTTCTGCTCTGCGTGAAGAGGACACCAAGGATGCCCTATCTCTGTTTGACGTTGCTGAAGATTGCCCGATTGGTAAAAAGGAAGCCAAGGAGAGGGAGCTTCAGAAGGAGATTGCTGAGCAGCAATCAGAGACGACAGCAAAGAGGTATGTCCTTAATTGTACAGAAGTGGCCACAGCTTGCATTTGGAGCAATTCCAGTTTGACCTTGTAGCAGCAATGTTGGTCAGAAAGCCCATCGCTTATGCACTTTTGAAGGTGAGCATTAGCAGGTGATTAAATCTTTACAGATCCAGAGATGGGGTAACCCCAGGTTAAAGAGGTGTGAATTGTGTCAAGCCAGCACAGTTGGTAGGATTTCGCAGGCCAGATGCTGGGGGATGGTGGGCCACCCTCTGGCCTGCGAAATCCTACCAACTGTGCTGGCTTGACACAATTCACACCTCTTTAACCTGGGGTTGCGTCATCTCTGGATCTGTAAAGATTTAATCACCTGCTAATGCTCGCATTCCAAGCATTGTCTGGCATCTTTGAATCTGTCCATATATATGTTTCTGGAACAGATTTCTTCATTCACCCGAGGAAGGAGCAACGCTCTGAAAGCTAGTGACAATCAAAACAAACCTGTTGGACTTTAACCTGGTGTTGTAAAATGTCTTACTGTGCTCACCCCAGTCCAACGCTGGCATCTCCACATCATGGCACTTTTGAAGGGCATAGATTTAGGCCAATCATCCCTTCCTGTCTGTGCCGGCTCTTTGAAAGAGCTATCTAATTTGTCCCACTCCCCTGCTCTTTCCCTGCAGTCCTACAGATAAATTTCCCTTCAAGTATTTATTTAATTCCCTTTTGAATGTTACTACCAAAACTGCTTCCCCTCTCTTCCAGCCAGTCCAATTTTTAACCACTCACTGCATGAAAACAAATTCTCCTCATGTCTCCTCTCGCTTTTTGACAATTACCTTCAATCTGTGTCCTCTGGTTACTGACACTCTCTCCTGTGAGTGGAAACAATTTCACTCAATCTATTTTTCAGAACTATTGATAATTTTGAGCACATTACATTTCCCAAACACTTTCTCAGTTTTTATGTAAACAATCCCAATTTCTCCATTCTCTCAGAATATGACAGTGCTGCAGTTTGTATTTAATCCTGTGCTGTCCCTGCCCTGAGTGTTTGGTGGGGATGTGGTAGTATGTATTAGGGGTCATGTGGGACTGGAAGCCCTAATGTCATTGGCTGACAGATCCCGGGTCCTGGTTGGCCGTTGACCTCTAGCTCCGCCCTGAAGGCGGAGTATAAGAAGCCGGAGTCCTCCCCCGCAGGCCATTCTACTATCGAGCTGCGGGGGAACAGACACGCTTAATAAAGTCTCATCGACTTCACTCTATTCGTCTCACGGAGTCTTTGCGCGCTACAATTTATTAAGCGTGCCTAAAAAGGACTATGGAGCTCAGGATCATCCCGGAATGCCTGAGGATCAGCCCCCACGCAGTGAACGCGGCAGCAGCCTTCAAGCACTGGCAGACTTGTTTTGAGGCCTACCTCAGAACGGCCACCGGCCGGGTCACAGAAGACCAAAAACTACAGGTCCTGCACTCGAGGTTAAGCACAGAGATTTTCTCCCTCATCGAAGACGCGGAGGATTTCCAGACGGCGTTCGCAGCACTGAAAAGTCTCTATGTCCGCCCAGTTAACCAAATCTACGCTCGCTACCAGCTCGCGACGAGACGGCAAAGTCCCGGAGAATCGATGGACGAATTCTACGCCGCGCTGCTGATTTTGGGACAAGCCTGCAGCTGCCCTTCGGTGAACGCAAATGAACACACGGACATGTTAATGCGCGATGCTTTTGTGGCAGGTATGAATTCCTCCCAAATCCACCAAAGACTTCTAGAAAGAGAGTCGCTAGGACTCTCAGAGGCACGGGCCCTAGCAGCCTCCCTAGACGTGGCCGCGCGAAATACCCGCGCCTACGGCCCCGACCGCGCGGCAGCCCATTGGGCTCCGTACGCACCCGTCGCGACAAACCCACCCCCCCCCCGGACACCCCACAGGTTTGCGCGGTCCAAACGCCAAGTCGCACCGGGGGCGCCCGCTGCTATTTATGCGGCCAGGCGAAACACCCCCGGCAGCGATGCCCGGCCCGCGCAGCAATCTGCAAGAGCTGCGGGAAATAGGGCCATTTCGCGGTTGTGTGCCGGTCCCGCGAGGTCGCCGCTGTCCCGGGAGAACAGGGAGTCCTGCAAGCCGTTTACGCTCCCCAACCCCCCCAGCGCCCCATGTACGACCCGCAGGCGCAGCCGCTCTGGGTCCCGACCACCGCGGTCCCGGGAGAACAGGGAGCCCTGCACGCCGCTTACGCTCCCCAACCCCCCCCCCCCGTCCCCACGTATGACCCGCCGGCGCTACCAATTTGGGTCCCGACCACCGCTGTCCACAGAGATGAGGGAGCCCCGCGCGGTCCTAACGCTCCCCAACCCCCCCAGCGCCCCATGTGCGACCCGCAGACGCCGCCATTTTGGGTCCCGGCCACCACGAGGGGAGGAAGGGCGCCGCCATCTTGGACCGCCCCAGACCTGTACGACGCGTGGGGGCGGCCATTTTGTCCACCCCCGCCGCCATCTTGTGACCCCCCAGCCATGTGCGATATATGGGGGCAGCCATTTTGTTCATCCCCGACGCCATCTTGGACGGCAACAAAGGACCCCAGTGTCGACGGCTCCACGGGGTTCGAGGAAGACGCTCCACTACTACAACCACGTCTCGCTTCAATTACGCTCGATCAAGCTCGGCCCCGGACACTCCAGACGACGACGACAACGGTGCTAATAAACGGGCACGAGACACCATGCCTAGTCGACTCCGGGAGCACGGAGAGCTTTATCCACCCCGACACGGTAAGACGCTGTTCCTTGACCACCTATCCCAGCGCACAAAAGATTTCCCTAGCTGCAGGATCCCACTCCGTACAGATCCAAGGTTTCTGCATAGTTACCCTAACGGTGCAGGGGAGGGAGTTCAAAAACTACAAACTACATGTCCTTCCCCAACTCTGCACCCCCACATTACTGGGATTAGATTTCCAGTGCAATCTACAGAGCCTTACGTTCAAATTCGGCGGCCCAATACCCCCACTCACTATCTGCGGCCTCGCAACCCTCAAGGTGCAACCCCTGTCCTTGTTTGCGAACCTCACCCCGGATTGCAAACCCGTCGCCAATAGGAGCAGACGGTACAGCGCCCAGGACCGGACCTTCATTCGGTCCGAAGTCCAGCGGCTACTAAAGGAAGGCATAATCCAGGCCAGCAATAGTCCCTGGAGAGCACAGGTGGTAGTAGTGAAGACAGGGGAGAAACAAAGGATGGTCATTGACTACAGCCAGACCATCAACAGGTACACACAACTAGACGCGTACCCTCTCCCCCGCATATCCGACATGGTCAATCGGATTGCCCAATATAAAGTCTTCTCCACCGTGGACCTCAAGTCCGCCTACCATCAGCTCCCCATCCGCCCAAGTGACCGCAAGTACACAGCCTTCGAGGCAGACGGGCGATTATACCATTTCCTAAGGGTCCCATTTGGCGTCACAAACGGGGTCTCGGTCTTCCAACGGGAGATGGACCGAATGGTTGATCAACATGGGTTGCGGGCCACGTTCCCGTATCTCGACAATGTAACCATCTGCGGCCACGACCAGCAGGACCACGACGCCAACCTCCAAAAATTCCTCCAGACCGCCAAAGCCTTGAACCTCACATACAACGAGGACAAGTGCGTTTTTAGCACCAACCGGCTAGCCATTCTGGGCTACGTAGTGCGCAATGGGATAATAGGCCCCGACCCCGAACGTATGCGCGCCCTCATGGAATTTCCCCTCCCGCACTGCTCAAAAGCCCTGAAACGCTGCCTGGGTTTTTTTTTCATACTACGCCCAGTGGGTCCCCCAGTACGCAGACAAGGCCCGCCCCCTAATACAGACCACGACCTTCCCTCTGTCGACAGAGGCTTGCCAGGCCTTCAGCCGCATCAAAGCGGATATCGCAAAGGCCCCGATGCGCGCCATCGACGAGTCCCTCCCCTTCCAGGTCGAGAGCGACGCCTCCGACGTAGCTCTAGCGGCCACCCTTAACCAAGTGGGCAGACCCGTGGCCTTTTTCTCCCGAACCCTCCACGCTTCAGAAATCCGCCACTCCTCAGTGGAAAAGTAAGCCCAAGCCACAGTGGAAGCTGTGCGACATTGGAGGCATTACCTGGCCGGCAGGAGATTCACTCTCCTCACCGACCAACAGTCGGTAGCCTTCATGTTCGATAATGCACTGCGGGGCAAAATCAAAAACGACAAGATCTTAAGGTGGAGGATCGAGCTCTCCACCTTCAACTACGAGATCTTGTATCGTCCCGGAAAGCTGAACGAGCCGTCTGATGCCCTATCCCGCGGCACATGTGCCAACGCACAAATTAACCGCCTCCAAACCCTCCACGAGGACCTCTGCCACCCGGGGGTCACTCGGTTTTTCCACTTTATCAAGTCCCGCAATCTCCCATACTCGTTAGAGGAGGTCCGTACAGTCACAAGGGACTGCCACATCTGCGCGGAATGCAAACCGCATTTTTTCAGGCCGGATGGTGCGCACCTGATTAAGGCTTCCCGCCCCTTTGAACGCCTTAGTCTGGATTTCAAAGGGCCCCTCCCCTCCACCGACCGCAACACATACTTCCTTAATGTGGTGGACGAATACTCCCGCTTCCCATTCGCCATTCCCTGCTCTGACATGACCGTGGCCACAGTCATTAAAGCCCTGAACACCATCTTCACACTGTTCGGTTGCCCCGCATGCGTCCACAGCGACAGGGGGTCCTCTTTCATGAGTGACGAGCTGCGCCAGTTCCTGCTCAGCAAGGGCATAGCCTCAAGCAGGACGACCAGCTACAACCCCCGGGGGAACGGGCAAGTAGAGAGGGAGAACGGCACGGTCTGGAAGACCGTCCTACTGGCCCTACGGTCCAGGGACCTCCCAGTTTCACGGTGGCAGGAGGTCCTCCCGGACGCTCTCCACTCCATCCGGTCGCTATTATGTACGAGCATTAATCATACGCCTCATGAGCGTCTCCTTGTCTTCCCTAGGAGGTCCTCCTCTAGAACGTCGCTGCCGACCTGGCTGGCGGCCCCAGGACCCATCTTGCTCCGAAAGCATGTGCGGGCACACAAGGCGGACCCGTTGGTCGAAAGGGTTCACCTCCTCCACGCGAACCCGCAGTACGCTTACGTGGAGTACCCCGACGGCCGACAGGACAAGGTCTCCCTGCGGGATCTGGCGCCCGCCGGCAACACACACACCCCCCCGACACCATTCACCCAACCCCCCCCCCCTTCCTGCCACCGCCGCACCCCGCGACCGCCCCCTTCCCAGGAGGATCGGTTCCCCCCCCCCCTCAGGCCCGACCAAGAATAAAGCCCAAGCTGAAACCGTAAGGCTCCCGGAGACGACAACACCGGTACAAGCACCACCACCACCACCGAGGCGATCGACACGGACGACCAGACCGCCCGACCGACTCGTGGCGTCGATCTAAATCAATATATGGAATTTTCACAAGAACATTTTGCTTTTCTCCCGATACCTTCTGTAAATAGTTGAAACAGGACAAAATTGTATATACTGTATTGCCATATGAATGTTTTCCTCCCAGGACCAGCCCTGTAAACCCTTACCACCATGCGAAGCATCACCCCGCCGGGTTCATTTTTGACAAGGGGTGAATGTGGTAGTATGTATTAGGGGTCATGTGGGACTGGAAGCCCTAATGTCATTGGCTGACAGACCCCGGGTCCTGGTTGGCCGTTGACTTCTAGCTCCGCCCTGAAGGCGGAGTATAAGAAGCCGGAGTCCTCCCCCGCAGGCCATTCTACTATCGAGCTGCGGGGGAACAGACACGCTTAATAAAGCCTCATCGACTTCACTCTATTCGTCTCACGGAGTCTTTGTGCGCTACAGGGGACAATGTAGAGGAAGCTTTACTCTGTATCTAAACCCTGATGTACATGTCATAGGAGTGTTTGATGAAGAGAGTGTAGAGGGATCTTTATTCTGTAGCTAAACCATGATATACCTGTCCTGGGAGTTTTTGATCGCACAGTGTAGAGGGAGCTTTATTCTGTAGCTAAACCATGATATACCTGTCCTGGGAGTTTTTGATCGCACAGTGTAGAGGGTGCTTTATTCTGTAGCTAAACCATGATATACCTGTCCTGGGAGTATTTGATCGCACAGTGTAGAGGGAGCTTTATTCTGTAGCTAAACCATGATATACCTGTCCTGGGAGTGTTTGATAGCACAGTGCAGAGGGAGTTTTATTCTGTATCTAAACCATGATATACCTGTCCTGGAAGTGTTTGATGGCACAGTGCAGAGGGAGGTTTATTCTGTATCTAACCCGTGATGTACCTATCATTCGAGTGTTTGATGGTGACAGCGTAGCGGGAGCTTTACTCTGTATCTAACCTTTGATGTGCCTGGCCTGGGAGTGCTTGGTGGCACAGTGCAGTGGGAGCTTTCCTCTGTATCTAACCTGTGATGTACCTGTCCTCGGAGTGCATGGTGGCACAGTGTAGTGGGAGCTTTACTCTGTATCTAACCTGTGATGTACCTGTCCTCGGTGCACAGTGTAGTGGGAGCTTTACTCTGTATCTGACCTGTGATGTGCCTGTCCTGGGAGTGTTTGATGGTGACAGTGTAGTGGGAGCTTTACTTTGTATCTAAACTGTGATGCACCTGTCCTGGGAGTGTTTGATGGGGACAGTGTAGTGGGAGCTTTACTCTGTATCTGACCTGAGATGTACCTGTCCTGGGTGTGCTTGGTGGCACAGTGTAGTGGGAGCTTTACTCTGTATCTGACCTGTGATGTACCTGTCCTGGGTGTGCTTGGTGGCACAGTGTAGTGGGAGCTTTACTCAGTATCTGACCTGAGATGTACCTGTCCTGGGTGTGCTTGGTAGCACAGTGTAGTGGGAGCTTTACTCTGTATCTGACCAGTGATGTACCTGTCCTGGGAGTGTTTGATGGTGACAGTGTAGTGAGAGCTTTACTCTATTTCTGACCTGTGATGTACCTGTCCTGGGTGTGCTTGGTGGCACAGTGTAGTGGGAGCTTAACTCTGTATCTGACCTGTGATGTACCTGTCCTGGGTGTGCTTGGTGGCACAGCGTAGTGGGAGCTTTACTCTGTATCTGACCTGTGATGTACCTGTCCTGGGTGTGCTTGGTAGCACAGTGTAGTGGGAGCTTTACTCTGTATCTGACCAGTGATGTACCTGTCCTGGGAGTGTTTGATGGTGACAATGTAGTGGGAGCTTTACTCTGTATCTGACCTGTGATGTACCTGTCCTGGGTGTGCTTGGTGGCACAGTGTAGTGGGAGCTTTACTCAGTATCTGACCTGAGATGTACCTGTCCTGGGTGTGCTTGGTAGCACAGTGTAGTGGGAGCTTTACTCTGTATCTGACCAGTGATGTACCTGTCCTGGGAGTGTTTGATGGTGACAGTGTAGTGAGAGCTTTACTCTATTTCTGACCTGTGATGTACCTGTCCTGGGTGTGCTTGGTGGCACAGTGTAGTGGGAGCTTTACTCTGTATCTGACCTGTGATGTACCTGTCCTGGGTGTGCTTGGTGGCACAGTGTAGTGGGAGCTTTACTCTGTATCTGACCTGTGATGTACCTGTCCTGGGTGTGCTTGGTGGCACAGTGTAGTGGGAGCTTTACTCTGTATCTGACCTGAGATGTACCTGTCCTGGGTGTGCTTGGTAGCACAGTGTAGTGGGAGCTTTACTCTGTATCTGACCTGTGATGTACCTGTCCTGGGAGTGTTTGATGGTGACAGTGTAAAGCAGTGATGGGAAACCTAGGCTAATGAGTAGGCCACATGAGTGACCCTCCTTCATCTCAGTTGGCTGCATGGTTGAATCAATCATTTGCACAAGCCATGACTCCATGAATAAGATTAAATACATACCAAATATTTCATTAGGAGTTACAGAAAATGCTCAATCATTCGTATATTAATAGAACTGTCATCAACTTCAAATGGGAAAAACAAAATACATATTTACACTTGTCCTTAACGTATACTAAAATTTACTGTGCTTATCAAAGTTAGCACCAGCTACAACTAAAAGTTATACATTACTTAATTACACATACAAGTGCTTGAGATATTTATTTCATTTTGGATTTATAGTTATTTACCTTTATTTACTTTAATTAATAAACCATACTGCTTCCAATGAAGAAAGCCTGACAGTTACCAATAACTTGTACCGGCATTTGAAGATTAATGCGGAAAACAAGTAAATACTCACCAACCAATTGCTCCGCTTTGCACTTTTCCGCGCTCATTTCTCCTCCTGGCTCCGCTCTCGGTCTCACTCTTTTTCACGCTCTTTTATCTCCTGGCTCTGCCCTCGTTCGTTCCCGCATCTTTTAACTCTCGGCTGTGCTCTCGTTCGTTCCCGCACCTTTTATCTCCCGGCTCTGCTCTCGTTTATTCCCGCACCTTTTATCTCCCGGCTGTGCTCTTGTTCGTTCCCGCACGTTGTATCTCCCGGCTCTGCCCTCGTACGTTCCCGCACCTTTTATCTCCCGGCTCTGCTCTCGTTCGTTCCCGCACCTTTTATCTCCCGGCTCTGCTCTCGTTCGTTCCCGCACCTTTTAACTCTCGGCTGTGCTCTCGTTCGTTCCCGCACCTTTTATCTCCCGGCTCTGCTCTCGTTCATTCCCGCGCCTTTTATCTCCCGGCTCTGTTCTCGTTCGTTCCCGCACCTTTTAACTCTCGGCTGTGCTCTTGTTCGTTCCCGCACCTTTTATCTCCCGGCTCTGCCCTCGTTCGTTCCCGCACCTTTTATCTCCCGGCTCTGCTCTCGTTCTTTCCCGCACCTTTTATCTCCCGGCTCTTTCCTCGTTCATTCCCGCACCTTTTATCTCCCGGTTCTGTCCTCGTTCGTTCCCGCACCTTTTAACTCTCGGCTGTGCTCTCGTTCGTTCCCGCACCTTTCAACTGTCGGCTCTGCTCTCGTTCGTTACCGCACCTTTTATCTCCCGGCTGTGCTCTCGTTCGTTCCGCACCTTTTATCTCCCGGCTGTGCCCTCGTTCGTTCCCGCACCTTTTATCTCCCGGCTCTTCCCTCGTTCATTTCCGCACCTTTTATCTCCCGGCCCTGCTCTCGTTCGTTCCCGCACCTTTTATCTCCCGGTTCTGCCCTCGTTCGTTCCCGCACCTTTTAACTCTCGGCTCTGCCCTCGTTCATTCCCGCACCTTTTATCTCCCGGTTCTGCCCTCGTTCGGTCCCGCACCTTTTAATTCTCGGCTCTGCCCACGTTCATTCCCGCACCTTTTATCTCCCGGCTCTGCTCTCGTTCGTTCCCGCACCTTTTAACTCTCGGCTGTGCTCTCGTACGTTCCCGCACCTTTTATCTCCCGGCTGTGCCCTCGTTCGTTACGGCACCTTTTATCTCCCGGCTCTGCTCTCGTTCGTTCCCGCACCTTTTAACTCTCGGCTGTGCTCTCGTTCGTTCCCGCACCTTTTATCTCCCGGCTCTGCCCTCGTTCATTCCCGCACCTTTTAACTCTCGGCTGTGCTCTCGTTCGTTCCCGCACCTTTTAACTCCCGGCACTGACCTTGTTCGTTCCCGCACCTTATATCTCGCGGCGCTGCACTCGTTCGATCCCGCACCTTTTATCTCCCGGCTGTGCTCTCGTTCGTTCCCGCACCTTTTATCTCCCGGCTGTGCTCTCGTTCATTCCCGCACCTTTTATCTCCCGGCTCTCCTCTCGTTCGATCCCGCACCTTTTATCTCCCGGCTCTGCTCTCGTACGTTCCCGCATCTTTTATCTCCTGGCTCTGCCCTCGTTCGTTCCCGCATCTTTTAACTCTCGGCTCTGACCTCGTTCGTTACCGCACCTTTTATTTCCCGGCTCTGCTCTCGTACGTTCCCGCACCTTTTATCTCCCGGCTCTGCTCTCGTACGTTCCCGCACCTTTTAACTCTCGGCTCTGCCCTCGTTCGTTACCGCACATTTTATTTCCCGGCTCTGCTCTCGTACGTTCCCGCACCTTTTATCTCCCGGCTCTGCCCTCGTTCGTTCCCGCACCTTTTAACTCTCGGCTGTGCTCTCGTTCATTCCCGCACCTTTTATCTCCCGGCTGTGCTCTCGTTCATTCCCGCACCTTTTATCTCCCGGTTCTGCCCACGTTCGTTCCCGCACCTTTTATCTCCTGGCTGTGCTCTCGTTCGTTCCCGCACCTTTTATCTCTCGGCTGTGCTCTCGTACGTTCCCGCACCTTTTAACTGTCGGCCCTGCTCTCGTTCGTACCCGCACCTTTTATCTCCCGGCTCTGCCCTTGTTCGTTCCCGCACCTTTTATCTCCCGGCTGTGCTCTTGTTCGTTCCCGCACCTTGTATCTCCCAGCTCTGCCCTCGTTCGTTCCCGCACCTTTTATCTCCCGGCTCTGCTCTCGTTCGTTCCCGCATCTTTTATCTCCCGGCTCTGCCCTCGTTCATTCCCGCACCTTTTTTCCCCCGGCTCTGCTCTCGTTCGTTCCCGCACCTTTTATCTCCCGGCTCTGCTCTCGTTCGTTCCCGCACCTTTTATCTCCCGGCTCTGCTCTCGTTCGTTCCCGCACCTTGTATCTCCCAGCTCTGCCCTCGTTCGTTCCCGCACCTTTTTTCCCCCGGCTCTGCTCTCGTTCGTTCCCGCACCTTTTATCTCCCGGCTCTGCTCTCGTTCGTTCCCGCACCTTTTATCTCCCGGCTCTGCTCTCGTTCGTTCCCGCACCTTTTATCTCCCGGCTCTTCCCTCGTTCATTCCCGCACCTTTTATCTCCCGGTTCTGCCCTCGTTCGTTCCCGCACCTTTTAACTCTCAGCTGTGCTCTCTTACGTTCCCGCACCTTTCAACTGTCGGCTCTGCTCTCGTTCGTTACCGCACCTTTTATCTCCCGGCTCTGCTCTCGTTCATTCCCGCACCTTTTATCTCCCGGCTCTGCTCTCGTTCGTTCCCGCACCTTTTAACTCTCGGCTGTGCTCTCGTTCGTTCCCGCACCTTTTATCTCCCGGCTCTGCTCTCGTTCATTCCCGCACCTTTTATCTCCCGGCTCTGCTCTCGTTCGTTCCCGCACCTTTTAACTCTCGGCTGTGCTCTTGTTCGTTCCCGCACCTTTTATCTCCCGGCTCTGCCCTCGTTCGATCCCGCACCTTTTATCTCCCGGCTCTGCTCTCGTTCGTTCCCGCACCTTTTATCTCCCGGCTCTTTCCTCGTTCATTCCCGCACCTTTTATCTCCCGGTTCTGCCCTCGTTCGTTCCCGCACCTTTTAACTCTCGGCTGTGCTCTCGTTCGTTCCCGCACCTTTCAACTGTCGGCTCTGCTCTCGTTCGTTACCGCACCTTTTATCTCCCGGCTGTGCTCTCGTTCGTTCCGCACCTTTTATCTCCCGGCTGTGCCCTCGTTCGTTCCCGCACCTTTTATCTCCCGGCTCTTCCCTCGTTCATTTCCGCACCTTTTATCTCCCGGCTCTGCTCTCGTTCGTTCCCGCACCTTTTATCTCCCGGTTCTGCCCTCGTTCGTTCCCGCACCTTTTAACTCTCGGCTCTGCCCTCGTTCATTCCCGCACCTTTTATCTCCCGGTTCTGCCCTCGTTCGTTCCCGCACCTTTTAACTCTCGGCTCTGCCCACGTTCATTCCCGCACCTTTTATCTCCCGGCTCTGCTCTCGTTCGTTCCCGCACCTTTTAACTCTCGGCTGTGCTCTCGTACGTTCCCGCACGTTTTATGTCCCGGCTGTGCCCTCGTTCGTTACGGCACCTTTTATCTCCAGACTCTGCTCTCGTTCGTTCCCGCACCTTTTAACTCTCGGCTGTGCTCTTGTTTGTTCCCGCACGTTTTATCTCCCGGTTCTGCCCTCGTTCGTTCCCGCACCTTTTAACTCTCGGCTCTGCCCACGATCATTCCCGCACCTTTTATCTCCCGGCTCTGCTCTCGTTCGTTCCCGCACCTTTTAACTCTCGGCTGTGCTCTCGTACGTTCCCGCACCTTTTTTCTCCCGGCTGTGCCCTCGTTCGTTACGTCACCTTTTATCTCCCGGCTCTGCTCTCGTTCGTTCCCGCACCTTTTAACTCTCGGCTGTGCTCTCGTTCGTTCCCGCACCTTTTATCTCCCGGCTCTGCCCTCGTTCATTCCCGCACCTTTTAACTCTCGGCTGTGCTCTCGGTCGTTCCCGCACCTTTTAACTCCCGGCACTGACCTTGTTCGTTCCCGCACCTTATATCTCGCGGCGCTGCACTCGTTCGATCCCGCACCTTTTATCTCCCGGCTGTGGTCTCGTTCGTTCCCGCACCTTTTATCTCCCGGCTCTTCCCTCGTTCATTCCCGCACCTTTTATCTCCCGGTTCAGCCCTCGTTCGTTCCCGCACCTTTTAACTCTCGGCTTTGCTCTCTTACGTTCCCGCACCTTTCAACTGTCGGCTCTGCTCTCATTCGTTACCGCACCTTTTATCTCCCGGCTGTGCCCTCGTTCGTTCCCGCACCTTTTATCTCCGGCTCTTCCCTCGTTCATTCCCGCACCTTTTATCTCCCAGCTCTGCCCTTGTTCATTCCCGCAGCTTTTATCTCCCGGCTCTGCTCTCGTTCGTTCCCGCACCTTTTAACTCTGGGCTGTGATCTCGTTCATTCCCGCACGTTTTATCTCCCGGTTCTGCCCTCGTTCGTTCCCGCACCTTTTAACTCTCGGCTGTGCTCTCGTTCGTTCCCGCACCTTTTATCTCCTGGCTTTGCCCTTGTTCATTTCCGCACCTTTTATCTCCCGGCTCTGCCCTCGTTCATTCCCGCACCTTTTATCTCCCGGCTCTGCTCTCGTTCGTTCCCGCACCTTTTAACTCTCGGCTGTGCTCTCGTACGTTCCCGCACCTTTTATCTCCCGGCTGTGCCCTCGTTCGTTCCGGCACCTTTTATCTCCCGGCTCTGCTCTCGTTCGTTCCCGCACCTTTTAACTCTCGGCTGTGCTCTCGTTCGTTCCCACACCTTTTATCTCCCGGCTCTGCTCTCGTACGTTGCCGCACCTTTTATCTCCCGGCTCTGCTCTCGTTCGTTCCCGCACCTTTTAACTCTCGACTGTGCTCTCATACGTTCCCTCACCTTTTATCTCCTGGCTGTGCCCTCGTTCGTTCCGGACCTTTTATCTCCCGGCTCTGCTCTCATTCGTTCCCGCACCTTTTAACTCTCGGCTCTGCACTCGTTCATTCCCACAGCTTTTATCTCCCGGCTCTGCTCTCGTTCGTTCCCGCAACTTTTAATTCTGGGCTGTGATCTCGTTCATTCCCGCACGTTTTATCTCCCGGTTCTGCCCTCGTTCGTTCCCGCACCTTTTAACTCTCGGCTGTGCTCGCGTTCGTTCCCGCACCTTTTGATCTCCCGGCTCTTCCCTTGTTCGTTCCCGCACCTTTTATCTCCCAGCTCTGCCCTCGTTCATTCCCGCACCTTTTATCTCCCAGCTCTGCTCTCGTTCGTTCGCGCACCTTTTAACTCTCGGCTGTGCTCTCGTACGTTCCCGCACCTTTTATCTCCCGGCTGTGCCCTCGTTCGTTCCGGCACTTTTTATCTCCCGGCTCTGCTCTCATTCGTTCCCGCACCTTTTAACTCTCGGCTGTGCTCTCGTTCGTTCACGCACCTTTTATCTCCCGGCTCTGCTCTCGTACGTTGCCGCATCTTTTATCTCCCTGCTCTGCCCTCGTTTGTTCCCGTACCTTTTATCTCCCAGCTGTGCCTTCTTTCGATCCCGCACCTTTTATCTCCCAGCTCTGCTCTCGTTCATTCCCGCACCTTTTATCTCCCGGTTCTGCCTACTTTCGTTTCCGCACCTTTTATCTCCTGGCTGTCCTCTCGTTCGTTCCCGCACGTTTTAACTGTCGGCTCTGCTATCGTTCGTTCCCGCACCTTTTATCTCCCGGCTCTGCTCTCGTTCGTTCCTGCACCTTTTATCTCCCGGCTGTGCTCTCGTTCATTCCCGCACCTTTTATCTCCCGGTTCTGCCTACTTTCGTTCCCGCACCTTTTATCTCCTGGCTGTCCTCTCGTTCGTTCCCGAACCTTTTAACTCTCGGCTGTGCTCTCGTACGTTCCCGCACCTTTTAACTGTCGGCTCTGCTATTGTTCGTTCCCGCACCTTTTATCTCCCGGCTGTGCTCTCGTTCGTTCCCGCACCTTTTATCTCCCGGCTGTGCTCTCGTTCGATCCCGCACCTTTTATCTCCCAGCTCTGCTCTCGTTTGTTCCCGCACCTTTTATCTCCCGGCTGTGCCCTCGTTTGTTCCCGCACCTTTTATCTCCCGGCTGTGCCCTCGTTTGTTCCCGCACCTTTTATCTCCTGGCTCGGCTCTTGTTCGTTCCCGCACCTTTTAACTCTCGGCTGTGCCCTGGTTCGTTCCCGCACCTTTTAACTCCCGGCTGTGCCCTGGTTCGTTCACGCACCTTTTATCTCCCGGCTCTGCTCTCGATCGTTCCCGCACCTTTTAACTTTCGGCTGTGCTCTCGTACGTTCCCGCACCTTTTATCTCCCGGCTCTGCCCTCGTTCGTTCCCGCACCTTTTATCTCCCGGTTCTGCTCTCGTTCATTCCCGCACCTTTTATCTCCCGGTTCTGCCTTCGTTCGTTCCCGCACCTTTTAACTCTCGGCTGTGCTCTTGTACGTTCCCGCACCTTTTATCTCCCGGTTCTGCCCTCGTTCATTCCCGCACCTTTTAACTCTTGGCTGTGCTCTCGTTCGTTCCCGCACCTTTTATCTCCCGGTTCTGCCCTCGTTCATTCCCGCACCTTTTAACTCTTGGCTGTGCTCTCGTACGTTCCCGCACCTTTTATCTCCCGGCTCTGCTCTCGTACGTCCCTGCATCTTTTATCTCCCGGCTCTGCCCTCGTTCGTTCCCGCACCTTTTAACTCTCGGCTCTGCCCTCGTTCGTTACCGCACCTTTTATTTCCCGACTCTGCTCTCGTACGTTCCCGCACCTTTTATCTCCCGGCTCTGCTCTCGTACGTTCCCGCACCTTTTAACTCTCGGCTCTGCCCTCGTTCGTTACCGCACATTTTATTTCCCGACTCTGCTCTCGTACGTTCCCGCACCTTTTATCTCACAGCTCTGCCCTCGTTCGTTCCCGCACCTTTTATCTCCCGGCTGTGGTCTCGTTCATTCCCGCACCTTTTATCTCCCGGTTCTGCCCACGTTCGTTCCCGCACCTTTTATCTCCTGACTGTGCTCTCGTTCGTTCCCGCACCTTTTATCTCTCGGCTGTGCTCTCGTTCATTCCCGCACCTTTTATCTCCCGGTTCTGCCCACGTTCGTTCCCGCACCTTTTATCTCCTGACTGTGCTCTCGTTCGTTCCCGCACCTTTTATCTCTCGGCTGTGCTCTCGTTCATTCCCGCACCTTTTATCTCCCGGCTCTGCTCTCGTTCGTTCCCGCACCTTTTAACTGTCGGCTCTGCTCTCGTTCGATCCTGCACCTTTTATCTCCCGGCTCTGCCCTCGTTCGTTCCCGCACCTTTTATCTCCCGGCTGAGCTCTTGTTCGTTCCCGCACCTTGTATCTCCCGGTTCTGCCTTCGTTCGTTCCCGCACCTTTTAACTCTCGGCTCTGCCCTCGTTCGTTCCCGCACCTTTTATCTCCCAGCTCTGCCCTTGTTCATTCCCGCACCTTTTATCTCCCGGCTCTGCTCTCGTTCGTTCCCGCACCTTTTATCTCCCGGCTCTGCCCTCGTTCATTCCCGCACCTTTTTTCCCCCGGCTCTGCTCTCGTTCGTTCCCGCACCTTTTATCTCCCGGCTCTGCTCTCGTTCGTTCCCGCACCTTTTATCTCCCGGCTCTGCTCTCGTTCGTTCCCGCACCTTTTATCTCCCGGCTCTTCCCTCGTTCATTCCCGCACCATTTATCTCCCAGTTCAGCCCTCGTTCGTTCCCGCACCTTTTAACTATCGGCTCTGCTCTCATTCGTTACCGCACCTTTTATCTCCCGGCTGTGCCCTCGTTCGTTCCCGCACCTTTTATCTCCGGCTCTTCCCTCGTTCATTCCCGCACCTTTTATCTCCCAGCTCTGCCCTTGTACATTCCCGCAGCTTTTATCTCCCGGCTCTGCTCTCGTTCGTTCCCGCACCTTTTAACTCTGGGCTGTGATCTCGTTCATTCCCGCACGTTTTATCTCCCGGTTCTGCCCTCGTTCGTTCCCGCACCTTTTAACTCTCGGCTGTGCTCTCGTTCGTTCCCGCACCTTTTATCTCCTGGCTCTGCCCTTGTTCATTTCCGCACCTTTTATCTCTCGGCTCTGCCCTCGTTCATTCCCGCACCTTTTATCTCCCGGCTCTGCTCTCGTTCGTTCCCGCACCTTTTAACTCTCGGCTGTGCTCTCGTACGTTCCCGCACCTTTTATCTCCCGGCTGTGCCCTCGTTCGTTCCCGCACCTTTTATCTCCCGGCTCTGCTCTCGTTCGTTCCCGCACCTTTTATCTCCCGGCTGTGCTCTCGTTCGATCCCGCACCTTTTATCTCCCAGCTCTGCTCTCGTTTGTTCCCGCACCTTTTATCTCCCGGCTGTGCCCTCGTTTGTTCCCGCACCTTTTATCTCCCGGCTGTGCCCTCGTTTGTTCCCGCACCTTTTATCTCCTGGCTCGGCTCTTGTTCGTTCCCGCACCTTTTAACTCTCGGCTGTGCCCTGGTTCGTTCCCGCACCTTTTAACTCCCGGCTGTGCCCTGGTTCGTTCACGCACCTTTTATCTCCCGGCTCTGCTCTCGTTCGTTCCCGCACCTTTTAACACCTTTTAACTCTCGGCTGTGCTCTTGTACGTTCCCGCACCTTTTATCTCCCGGTTCTGCCCTCGTTCATTCCCGCACCTTTTAACTCTTGGCTGTGCTCTCGTTCGTTCCCGCACCTTTTATCTCCCGGTTCTGCCCTCGTTCATTCCCGCACCTTTTAACTCTTGGCTGTGCTCTCGTACGTTCCCGCACCTTTTATCTCCCGGCTCTGCTCTCGTACGTCCCTGCATCTTTTATCTCCCGGCTCTGCCCTCGTTCGTTCCCGCACCTTTTAACTCTCGGCTCTGCCCTCGTTCGTTACCGCACCTTTTATTTCCCGACTCTGCTCTCGTACGTTCCCGCACCTTTTATCTCCCGGCTCTGCTCTCGTACGTTCCCGCACCTTTTAACTCTCGGCTCTGCCCTCGTTCGTTACCGCACATTTTATTTCCCGGCTCTGCTCTCGTACGTTCCCGCACCTTTTATCTCACAGCTCTGCCCTTGTTCGTTCCCGCACCTTTTATCTCCCGGCTGTGGTCTCGTTCATTCCCGCACCTTTTATCTCCCGGTTCTGCCCACGTTCGTTCCCGCACCTTTTATCTCCTGACTGTGCTCTCGTTCGTTCCCGCACCTTTTATCTCTCGGCTGTGCTCTCGTTCATTCCCGCACCTTTTATCTCCCGGTTCTGCCCACGTTCGTTCCCGCACCTTTTATCTCCTGACTGTGCTCTCGTTCGTTCCCGCACCTTTTATCTCTCGGCTGTGCTCTCGTTCATTCCCGCACCTTTTATCTCCCGGCTCTGCTCTCGTTCGTTCCCGCACCTTTTAACTGTCGGCTCTGCTCTCGTTCGATCCTGCACCTTTTATCTCCCGGCTCTGCCCTCGTTCGTTCCCGCACCTTTTATCTCCCGGCTGTGCTCTTGTTCGTTCCCGCACCTTGTATCTCCCGGTTCTGCCTTCGTTCGTTCCCGCACCTTTTAACTCTCGGCTCTGCCCTCGTTCGTTCCCGCACCTTTTATCTCCCAGCTCTGCCCTTGTTCATTCCCGCACCTTTTATCTCCCGGCTCTGCCCTCGTTCGTTCCCGCACCTTTTATCTCCCGGCTCTGCCCTCGTTCATTCCCGCACCTTTTTTCCCCCGGCTCTGCTCTCATTCGTTCCCGCACCTTTTATCTCCCGGCTCTGCTCTCGTTCGTTCCCGCACCTTTTATCTCCCGGCTCTGCTCTCGTTCGTTCCCGCACCTTTTATCTCCCGGCTCTTCCCTCGTTCATTCCCGCACCATTTATCTCCCGGTTCAGCCCTCGTTCGTTCCCGCACCTTTTAACTATCGGCTCTGCTCTCATTCGTTACCTCACCTTTTATCTCCCGGCTGTGCCCTCGTTCGTTCCCGCACCTTTTATCTCCGGCTCTTCCCTCGTTCATTCCCGCACCTTTTATCTCCCAGCTCTGCCCTTGTACATTCCCGCAGCTTTTATCTCCCGGCTCTGCTCTCGTTCGTTCCCGCACCTTTTAACTCTGGGCTGTGATCTCGTTCATTCCCGCACGTTTTATCTCCCGGTTCTGCCCTCGTTCGTTCCCGCACCTTTTAACTCTCGGCTGTGCTCTCGTTCGTTCCCGCACCTTTTATCTCCTGGCTCTGCCCTTGTTCATTTCCGCACCTTTTATCTCTCGGCTCTGCCCTCGTTCATTCCCGCACCTTTTATCTCCCGGCTCTGCTCTTGTTCGTTCCCGCACCTTTTAACTCTCGGCTGTGCTCTCGTACGTTCCCGCACCTTTTATCTCCCGGCTGTGCCCTCGTTCGTTCCCGCACCTTTTATCTCCCGGCTCTGCTCTCGTACGTTGCCGCATCTTTTATTTCCCGGCTCTGCTCTCGTTCGTTCCCGCACCTTTTATCTCCCGGCTCTGCCCTCGTTCATTCCCGCACCTTTTATCTCCCAGCTCTGCTCTCGTTCGTTCGCGCACCTTTTAACTCTCGGCTCTGCTCTCGTACGTTCCCGCACCTTTTATCTCCCGTCTGTGCCCTCGTTCGTTCCGGCACCTTTTATCTCCCGGCTCTGCTCTCATTCGTTCCCGCAACTTTTAACTCTCGGCTGTGCTCT
This sequence comes from Scyliorhinus torazame, assembly GCF_047496885.1. NCBI lineage: Eukaryota > Metazoa > Chordata > Chondrichthyes > Carcharhiniformes > Scyliorhinidae > Scyliorhinus > Scyliorhinus torazame. The sequence continues at coordinate 187,932,941 of NC_092716.1, forward strand.
CGTTCGTTCCCGCATCTTTTATCTCCCGGCTCTGCTCTCGTACGTTGCCGCATCTTTTATCTCCCTCCTCTGCCCTCGTTCGTTCCCGCACCTTTTAACTCTCGGCTGTGCTCTCATTCGTTCCCGTACCTTTTACTCCCGGCATTGCCCTTGTTTGTTCCCGCACCTTTTATCTCCGGGCTCTGCACTCGTTCGATCCTGCACCTTTTAACTCTCGACTGTGCTCTCATTCGTTCCCGCACCTTTTAACTCCCTGCACTGCCCTTGTTCGTTCCCGCACCTTTTAACTCTCGGCTCTGCCCTCATTCGTTCCCGCAACTTTTATTTCCCGGCTCTGCTCTCATTCGTTCCTGCACCTTTTAACTCTCGGCTGTGCTCTCATACGTTCCCGCACCTTTTATGTCCCGGCTCTGCCCTCGTTCGTTCCCGCACCTTTTATCGCCTGGCTGTGCTCTCGTTCTTTCCCGCACCTTTTATCTCCCGGCTGTCCTCTCGTTCATTCCCGCACCTTTTATCTCCCGGTTCTGCCCACGTTCGTTCCCGCACCTTTTATCTCCTGGCTGTGCTCTCGTACATTCCCGCACCTTTTAACTGTCGGCTCTGCTCTCGTTCGTTCCCGCACCTTTTATCTCCCGGCTCTGCCCTCGTTCGTTCCCGCACCTTTTATCTCCCGGCTCTGCTCTTGTTCGTTCCCGCACCTTTTAACTCTCGGCTGTGCCCTCGTTCGTTCCCGCACCTTTTATCTCCCGGCTCTGCTCTTGTTCGTTCCCGCACCTTTTCACTCTCGGCTGTGCTCTCGTTCGTTCCCGCACCTTTTATCTCCCGGCTCTGCCCTCGTTCGTTCCCGCACCTTTTATCTCCCGGCTCTGCCCTAGTTCGTTCCCGCACCTTTTATCTCCCGGCTCTGCCCTCGTTCGATCCCGCACCTTTTTTCTCCTGGCTCTGCCCTCGTTCGTTCCCGCACCTTCTAACTCTCGGCTGTGCTCTCGTTCGTTCCCGCACCTTTTAACTCTCGGCTGTGCTCTCGTTCATTCCCGCACCGTTTATCTCCCGGCTCTGCTCTCGTTGGTTCCCGCACCTTTTATCTCCCGGCTGTGCTCTCGTTCATTCCCTCACCTTTTATCTCCCGGTTCTGCCCACGTTCGTTCTCGCACCTTTTATCTCCTGGCTGTGCTCTCGTTCGTTCCCGCACCTTTTAACTCTCGGCTGTGCTCTCGTTCGTTCCCGCACCTTTTATCTCCCGGCTGTGCTCTCGTTCGATCCCGCACCTTTTATCTCCCAGCTGTGCCCTCGTTCGTTCCCGCACCTTTTATCTCCCCGCTCTTCCCTCGCTCATTCCCGCACCTTTTATCTCCCGGCTCTGCCCTCGTTCGATCCCGCACCTTTTATCTCCTGGCTATGCCCTCGTTCGTTCCCGCACCTTTTAACTCTCGGCTGTGCTGTCGTTCGTTCCCGCACCTTTTAACTCTCGGCTGTGCTCTCGTTCATTCCCGCACATTTTATCTCCCGGCTGTGCTCTCGTTCGATCCCGCACCTTTTATCTCCCAGCTGTGTCCTCGTTCGTTCCCGCACCTTTTATCTACCGGCTCTTCCCTCGTTCATTCCCGCACCTTTTATCTCGCAGCTCTGCCCTTGTTCATTCCCGCAGCTTTTACCTCCCGGCTCTGCTCTCGTTCGTTCCCGCACCTTTTAACTCTGGGCTGTGATCTCGTTCATTCCCGCACCTTTTATCTCCCGGCTCTGCCCTCGTTCATTCCCGCACCTTTTATCTCCCGGCTCTGCTCTCGTTCATTCCCGCACCTTTTAACTCTCGGCTGTGCTCTCGTACGTTCCGGCACCTTTTATCTCCCGGCTGTGCCCTCGTTCGTTCCGGCACCATTTATCTCCCGGCTCTGCTCTCGTTCGTTCCCGCACCTTTTATCTCCTGGCTCTGCCCTTGTTCATTTCCGCACCTTTTATCTCTCGGCTCTGCCCTCGTTCATTCCCGCACCTTTTATCTCCCGGCTCTGCTCTCGTTCGTTCCCGCACCTTTTAACTCTCGGCTGTGCTCTCGTACGTTCCCGCACCTTTTATCTCCCGGCTGTGCCCTCGTTCGTTCCCGCACCTTTTATCTCCCGGCTCTGCTCTCGTACGTTGCCGCATCTTTTATTTCCCGGCTCTGCTCTCGTTCGTTCCCGCACCTTTTATCTCCCGGCTCTGCCCTCGTTCATTCCCGCACCTTTTATCTCCCAGCTCTGCTCTCGTTCGTTCGCGCACCTTTTAACTCTCGGCTGTGCTCTCGTACGTTCCCGCACCTTTTATCTCCCGTCTGTGCCCTCGTTCGTTCCGGCACCTTTTATCTCCCGGCTCTGCTCTCATTCGTTCCCGCAACTTTTAACTCTCGGCTGTGCTCTCGTTCGTTCCCGCATCTTTTATCTCCCGGCTCTGCTCTCGTACGTTGCCGCATCTTTTATCTCCCTCCTCTGCCCTCGTTCGTTCCCGCACCTTTTAACTCTCGGCTGTGCTCTCATTCGTTCCCGTACCTTTTACTCCCGGCATTGCCCTTGTTTGTTCCCGCACCTTTTATCTCCGGGCTCTGCACTCGTTCGATCCTGCACCTTTTAACTCTCGACTGTGCTCTCATTCGTTCCCGCACCTTTTAACTCCCTGCACTGCCCTTGTTCGTTCCCGCACCTTTTAACTCTCGGCTGTGCTGTCGTTCGTTCCCGCACCTTTTAACTCTCGGCTGTGCTCTCGTTCATTCCCGCACATTTTATCTCCCGGCTGTGCTCTCGTTCGATCCCGCACCTTTTATCTCCCAGCTGTGTCCTCGTTCGTTCCCGCACCTTTTATCTACCGGCTCTTCCCTCGTTCATTCCCGCACCTTTTATCTCGCAGCTCTGCCCTTGTTCATTCCCGCAGCTTTTACCTCCCGGCTCTGCTCTCGTTCGTTCCCGCACCTTTTAACTCTGGGCTGTGATCTCGTTCATTCCCGCACCTTTTATCTCCCGGCTCTGCCCTCGTTCATTCCCGCACCTATTATCTCCCGGCTCTGCTCTCGTTCATTCCCGCACCTTTTAACTCTCGGCTGTGCTCTCGTACGTTCCGGCACCTTTTATCTCCCGGCTGTGCCCTCGTTCGTTCCGGCACCATTTATCTCCCGGCTCTGCTCTCGTTCGTTCCCGCACCTTTTATCTCCTGGCTCTGCCCTTGTTCATTTCCGCACCTTTTATCTCTCGGCTCTGCCCTCGTTCATTCCCGCACCTTTTATCTCCCGGCTCTGCTCTCGTTCGTTCCCGCACCTTTTAACTCTCGGCTGTGCTCTCGTACGTTCCCGCACCTTTTATCTCCCGGCTGTGCCCTCGTTCGTTCCCGCACCTTTTATCTCCCGGCTCTGCTCTCGTACGTTGCCGCATCTTTTATTTCCCGGCTCTGCTCTCGTTCGTTCCCGCACCTTTTATCTCCCGGCTCTGCCCTCGTTCATTCCCGCACCTTTTATCTCCCAGCTCTGCTCTCGTTCGTTCGCGCACCTTTTAACTCTCGGCTGTGCTCTCGTACGTTCCCGCACCTTTTATCTCCCGTCTGTGCCCTCGTTCGTTCCGGCACCTTTTATCTCCCGGCTCTGCTCTCATTCGTTCCCGCAACTTTTAACTCTCGGCTGTGCTCTCGTTCGTTCCCGCATCTTTTATCTCCCGGCTCTGCTCTCGTACGTTGCCGCATCTTTTATCTCCCTCCTCTGCCCTCGTTCGTTCCCGCACCTTTTAACTCTCGGCTGTGCTCTCATTCGTTCCCGTACCTTTTACTCCCGGCATTGCCCTTGTTTGTTCCCGCACCTTTTATCTCCGGGCTCTGCACTCGTTCGATCCCGCACCTTTTAACTCTCGACTGTGCTCTCATTCGTTCCCGCACCTTTTAACTCCCTGCACTGCCCTTGTTCGTTCCCGCACCTTTTAACTCTCGGCTCTGCCCTCATTCGTTCCCGCACCTTTTATTTCCCGGCTCTGCTCTCATTCGTTCCTGCACCTTTTAACTCTCGGCTGTGCTCTCATACGTTCCCGCACCTTTTATGTCCCGGCTCTGCCCTCGTTCGTTCCCGCACCTTTTATCGCCTGGCTGTGCTCTCGTTCTTTCCCGCACCTTTTATCTCCCGGCTGTCCTCTCGTTCATTCCCGCACCTTTTATCTCCCGGTTCTGCCCACGTTCGTTCCCGCACCTTTTATCTCCTGGCTGTGCTCTCGTTCGTTCCCGAACCTTTTATCTCTCGGCTGTGCTCTCGTACATTCCCGCACCTTTTAACTGTCGGCTCTGCTCTCGTTCGTTCCCGCACCTTTTATCTCCCGGCTCTGCCCTCGTTCGTTCCCGCACCTTTTATCTCCCGGCTCTGCTCTTGTTCGTTCCCGCACCTTTTAACTCTCGGCTGTGCCCTCGTTCGTTCCCGCACCTTTTATCTCCCGGCTCTGCTCTTGTTCGTTCCCGCACCTTTTCACTCTCGGCTGTGCTCTCGTTCGTTCCCGCACCTTTTATCTCCCGGCTCTGCCCTCGTTCGTTCCCGCACCTTTTATCTCCCGGCTCTGCCCTCGTTCGATCCCGCACCTTTTATCTCCTGGCTATGCCCTCGTTCGTTCACGCACCTTTTAACTCTCGGCTGTGCTCTCGTTCATTCCCGCACATTTTATCTCCCGGCTGTGCTCTCGTTCGATCCCGCACCTTTTATCTCCCAGCTGTGTCCTCGTTCGTTCCCGCACCTTTTATCTACCGGCTCTTCCCTCGTTCATTCCCGCACCTTTTATCTCGCAGCTCTGCCCTTGTTCATTCCCGCAGCTTTTACCTCCCGGCTCTGCTCTCGTTCGTTCCCGCACCTTTTAACTCTGGGCTGTGATCTCGTTCATTCCCGCACCTTTTATCTCCCGGCTCTGCCCTCGTTCATTCCCGCACCTTTTATCTCCCGGCTCTGCTCTCGTTCATTCCCGCACCTTTTAACTCTCGGCTGTGCTCTCGTACGTTCCGGCACCTTTTATCTCCCGGCTGTGCCCTCGTTCGTTCCGGCACCATTTATCTCCCGGCTCTGCTCTCGTTCGTTCCCGCACCTTTTAACTCTCGGCTGTGCTCTCGTTCGTTCCCGCACCTTTTATCTCCCGGCTCTGCTCTCGTACGTTGCCGCATCTTTTATCTCCCGGCTCTGCCCTCGTTCGTTCCCGCACCTTTTAACTCTCGGCTGTGCTCTCGTTCGTTCCCGCACCTTTTAACTCCCGGCACTGCCTTTGTTCGTTCCCGCACCTTTTATTTCCCGGCTGTGCTCTCGTTCGTTCCTGCACCTTTTAACTCTCGGCTGTGCTCTCATACGTTCCCGCACCTTTTATCTCCCGGCTCTGCCCTCGTTCGTTCCCGCACCTTTTATCTCAAGGCTGTGCTCTCGTTCATTCCCGCACCTTTTATCTCCCGGCTGTGCGCTCGGTCATTCCCGCACCTTTTATCTCCCGGTTCTGCCCACATTCGTTCACGCACCTTTTATCTCCTGGCTGTGCTCTCGTTCGTTCCCGCACCTTTTAACTCTCGGCTGTGCTCTCCTACGTTCCCGCACCTTTTAACTGTCGGCTCTGCTCTCGTTCGTTCTCGCACCTTTTATCTCCCGGCTGTGCCCTCGTTCGATCCCGCACCTTTTATCTCCCGGCAGTGCTCTCGTTCGATCCTGCACCTTTTATCTCCCGGCTCTGCCCTCGTTCGTTCCCGCACCTTTTATCTCCCGGCTCTGCTCTTGTTCGTTCCCGCACCTTTTAACTGTCGGCTGTGCCCTCGGTCGTTCCCGCACCTTTTATCTCCCGGGTCAGCTCTTGTTCGTTCCCGCACCTTTTATCTCCTGGCTCTGCCCTCGTTCATTCCCGCAACTTTTATCTCCCGGTTCTGCCCACGTTCGTTCCCGCACCTTTTATCTCCTGGCTGTGCTCTCTTTCGTTCCCGCACCTTTTAACTCTCGGTTGTGCTCTCGTTCGTTCCCGCACCTTTTATCTCCTGGCTACGCCCTCGTTCGTTCCCGCACCTATTATCTCCCGGCTGTGCTCTTGTTCGTTCCCGCACCATGTATCTCCCGGCTCTGCCCTCGTTCGTTCCCGCACCTTTTTTCTCCCGGCTCTCCTCTCGTTCGTTCCCGCACCTTTTATCTCCCAGCTCTGCCCTCGTTCGTACCCGCACCTTTTATCTCCCGGCTGTGCTCTCTTACGTTCCCGCACCTTTCAACTGTCGGCTGTGCTCTCGTTCATTCCCGCACCTTTTAACTCCCGGCTGTGCGCTCGGTCATTCCCGCACCTTTTATCTCCCGGTTCTGCCCACATTCGTTCACGCACCTTTTATCTCCTGGCTGTGCTCTCGTTCGTTCCCGCACCTTTTAACTCTCGGCTGTGCTCTCGTACGTTCCCACACCTTTTAACTGTCGGCTCTGCCCTCGTTCGTTCCCGCACCTTTTATCTCCCAGCTCTGCTCTCGTTTGTTCCCGCACCTTTTATCTCCCGGCTGTGCCCTCGTTTGATCCCGCACCTTTTATCTCCCGGCAGTGCTCTCGTTCGATCCTGCACCTTTTATCTCCTGGCTCTGCCCTCGTTCGTTCCCGCACCTTTTATCTCCCGGCTCTGCTCTTGTTCGTTCCCGCACCTTTTATCTCCCGGCTCTGCCCTTGTTCGTTACCGCACCTTTTATTTCCCGGCTCTGCTCTCGTTCGTTCCCGCACCTTTTAACTCTCGGCTGTGCTCTCTTACGTTCCCGCACCTTTTAACTCTCGGCTGTGCTCTCGTTCGTTCCCGCACCTTTTATCTCCCGGCTGTGCTCTCGTTCATTCCCGCACCTTTTATCTCCCGGTTCTGCCCATGTTCGTTCCCGCACCTTTTATCTCCTGGCTGTGCTCTCGTTCGTTCCCGCACCTTTTACTCTCGGCTGTGCTCTCGTTCATTCCCGCACCTTTTAACTGTCGGCTCTGCTCTCGTTCGGTCCCACACCTTTTATCTCCCGGCTATGCCCTCGTTCGTTCCCGCACCTTTTATCTCCCGGCTGTGCTCTCGTTCGATCCCGCACCTTTCATCTCCCAGCTCTGCTCTCGTTTGTTCCCGTACCTTTTATCTCCCAGCTGTGCCCTCTTTCGATCCCGCACCTTTTATCTCCCAGCTCTGCTCTCGTTCCTTCCCGCACCTTTTAACTCTCGGCTCTGCACTCGTTCATTCCCGCACCTTTTATTTCCCGGCTCTGCTCTCGTTCGTTCCTGCACCTTTTCACTCTCGGCTGTGCTCTCATTCGTTCCCGCACCTTTTATCTCCCGGCTCTGCCCTCGTTCGTTCCCGCAACTTTTATCTCCCGGCTGTGCTCACGTTCATTCCCGCACCTTTTATCTCCCGGCTCTGCCCTCGTTCGATCCCGCACCTTTTATCTCCTGGCTATGCCCTCGTTCGTTCCCGCACCTTTTAACTCTCGGCTGTGCTGTCGTTCGTTCCCGCACCTTTTAACTCTCGGCTGTGCTCTCGTTCATTCCCGCACATTTTATCTCCCGGCTGTGCTCTCGTTCGATCCCGCACCTTTTATCTCCCAGCTGTGTCCTCGTTGGTTCCCGCACCTTTTATCTACCGGCTCTTCCCTCGTTCATTCCCGCACCTTTTATCTCGCAGCTCTGCCCTTGTTCATTCCCGCAGCTTTTACCTCCCGGCTCTGCTCTCGTTCGTTCCCGCACCTTTTAACTCTGGGCTGTGATCTCGTTCATTCCCGCACCTTTTATCTCCCGGCTCTGCTCTCGTTCATTCCCGCACCTTTTAACTCTCGGCTGTGCTCTCGTACGTTCCGGCACCTTTTATCTCCCGGCTGTGCCCTCGTTCGTTCCGGCACCATTTATCTCCCGGCTCTGCTCTCGTTCGTTCACGCACCTTTTAACTCTCGGCTGTGCTCTCGTTCGTTCCCGCACCTTTTATCTCCCGGCTCTGCTCTCGTACGTTGCCGCATCTTTTATCTCCCGGCTCTGCCCTCGTTCGTTCCCGCACCTTTTAACTCTCGGCTGTGCTCTCGTTCGTTCCCGCACCTTTTAACTCCCGGCACTGCCTTTGTTCGTTCCCGCACCTTTTATTTCCCGGCTCTGCTCTCGTTCGTTCCTGCACCTTTTAACTCTCGGCTGTGCTCTCGTTCATTCCCGCACCTTTTAACTCTCGGCTGTGCTCTCGTTCATTCCCGCACCTTTTATCTCCCGGCTGTGGTCTCATACGTTCCCGCACCTTTTATCTCCCGGCTCTGCCCTCGTTCGTTCCCGCACCTTTTATCTCCTGGCTGTGCTCTCGTTCATTCCCGCACCTTTTATCTCCCGGCTGTGCGCTCGGTCATTCCCGCACCTTTTATCTCCCGGTTCTGCCCACATTCGTTCACGCACCTTTTATCTCCTGGCTGTGCTCTCGTTCGTTCCCGCACCTTTTAACTCTCGGCTGTGCTCTCCTACGTTCCCGCACCATTTAACTGTCGGCTCTGCTCTCGTTCGTTCTCGCACCTTTTATCTCCCAGCTATGCCCTCGTTTGTTCCCGCACCTTTTATCTCCCAGCTCTGCTCTCGTTTGTTCCCGCACCTTTTATCTCCCGGCTGTGCCCTCGTTCGATCCCGCACCTTTTTTCTCCCGGCAGTGCTCTCGTTCGATCCTGCACCTTTTATCTCCCGGCTCTGCCCTCGTTCGTTCCCGCACCTTTTATCTCCCGGCTCTGCTCTTGTTCGTTCCCGCACCTTTTAACTCTCGGCTGTGCCCTCGGTCGTTCCCGCACCTTTTATCTCCCGGGTCAGCTCTTGTTCGTTCCCGCACCTTTTATCTCCTGGCTCTGCCCTCGTTCATTCCCGCAACTTTTATCTCCCGGTTCTCCCCACGTTCGTTCCCGCACCTTTTATCTCCTGGCTGTGCTCTCTTTCGTTCCCGCACCTTTTAACTGTCGGCTCTGCCCTCGTTCGTTCCCGCACCTTTTATCTCCCAGCTCTGCTCTCGTTTGTTCCCGCACCTTTTATCTCCCGGCTGTGCCCTCGTTTGATCCCGCACCTTTTATCTCCCGGCAGTGCTCTCGTTCGATCCTGCACCTTTTATCTCCCGGCTCTGCCCTCGTTCGTTCCCGCACCTTTTATCTCCCGGCTCTGCTCTTGTTCGTTCCCGCACCTTTTATCTCCCGGCTCTGCCCTTGTTCGTTACCGCACCTTTTATTTCCCGGCTCTGCTCTCGTTCGTTCCCGCACCTTTTAACTCTCGGCTGTGCTCTCTTACGTTCCCGCACCTTTTAACTCTCGGCTGTGCTCTCGTTCGTTCCCGCACGTTTTATCTCCCGGCTGTGCTCTCGTTCATTCCCGCACCTTTTATCTCCCGGTTCTGCCCATGTTCGTTCCCGCACCTTTTATCTCCTGGCTGTGCTCTCGTTCGTTCCCGCACCTTTTACTCTCGGCTGTGCTCTCGTTCATTCCCGCACCTTTTAACTGTCGGCTCTGCTCTCGTTCGGTCCCACACCTTTTATCTCCCGGCTATGCCCTCGTTCGTTCCCGCACCTTTTATCTCCCGGCTGTGCTCTCGTTCGATCCCGCACCTTTCATCTCCCAGCTCTGCTCTCGTTTGTTCCCGTACCTTTTATCTCCCAGCTGTGCCCTCTTTCGATCCCGCACCTTTTATCTCCCAGCTCTGCTCTCGTTCGTTCCCGCACCTTTTAACTCTCGGCTCTGCACTCGTTCATTCCCGCACCTTTTATTTCCCGGCTCTGCTCTCGTTCGTTCCTGCACCTTTTCACTCTCGGCTGTGCTCTCATTCGTTCCCGCACCTTTTATCTCCCGGCTCTGCCCTCGTTCGTTCCCGCAACTTTTATCTCCCGGCTGTGCTCACGTTCATTCCCGCACCTTTTATCTCCCGGCTCTGCCCTCGTTCGATCCCGCACCTTTTATCTCCTGGCTATGCCCTCGTTCGTTCCCGCACCTTTTAACTCTCGGCTGTGCTGTCGTTCGTTCCCGCACCTTTTAACTCTCGGCTGTGCTCTCGTTCATTCCCGCACATTTTATCTCCCGGCTGTGCTCTCGTTCGATCCCGCACCTTTTATCTCCCAGCTGTGTCCTCGTTCGTTCCCGCACCTTTTATCTACCGGCTCTTCCCTCGTTCATTCCCGCACCTTTTATCTCGCAGCTCTGCCCTTGTTCATTCCCGCAGCTTTTACCTCCCGGCTCTGCTCTCGTTCGTTCCCGCACCTTTTAACTCTGGGCTGTGATCTCGTTCATTCCCGCACCTTTTATCTCCCGGCTCTGCTCTCGTTCATTCCCGCACCTTTTAACTCTCGGCTGTGCTCTCGTACGTTCCGGCACCTTTTATCTCCCGGCTGTGCCCTCGTTCGTTCCGGCACCATTTATCTCCCGGCTCTGCTCTCGTTCGTTCACGCACCTTTTAACTCTCGGCTGTGCTCTCGTTCGTTCCCGCACCTTTTATCTCCCGGCTCTGCTCTCGTACGTTGCCGCATCTTTTATCTCCCGGCTCTGCCCTCGTTCGTTCCCGCACCTTTTAACTCTCGGCTGTGCTCTCGTTCGTTCCCGCACCTTTTAACTCCCGGCACTGCCTTTGTTCGTTCCCGCACCTTTTATTTCCCGGCTCTGCTCTCGTTCGTTCCTGCACCTTTTAACTCTCGGCTGTGCTCTCGTTCATTCCCGCACCTTTTAACTCTCGGCTGTGCTCTCGTTCATTCCCGCACCTTTTATCTCCCGGCTGTGGTCTCATACGTTCCCGCACCTTTTATCTCCCGGCTCTGCCCTCGTTCGTTCCCGCACCTTTTATCTCCTGGCTGTGCTCTCGTTCATTCCCGCACCTTTTATCTCCCGGCTGTGCGCTCGGTCATTCCCGCACCTTTTATCTCCCGGTTCTGCCCACATTCGTTCACGCACCTTTTATCTCCTGGCTGTGCTCTCGTTCGTTCCCGCACCTTTTAACTCTCGGCTGTGCTCTCCTACGTTCCCGCACCTTTTAACTGTCGGCTCTGCTCTCGTTCGTTCTCGCACCTTTTATCTCCCAGCTATGCCCTCGTTTGTTCCCGCACCTTTTATCTCCCAGCTCTGCTCTCGTTTGTTCCCGCACCTTTTATCTCCCGGCTGTGCCCTCGTTCGATCCCGCACCTTTTTTCTCCCGGCAGTGCTCTCGTTCGATCCTGCACCTTTTATCTCCCGGCTCTGCCCTCGTTCGTTCCCGCACCTTTTATCTCCCGGCTCTGCTCTTGTTCGTTCCCGCACCTTTTAACTCTCGGCTGTGCCCTCGGTCGTTCCCGCACCTTTTATCTCCCGGGTCAGCTCTTGTTCGTTCCCGCACCTTTTATCTCCTGGCTCTGCCCTCGTTCATTCCCGCAACTTTTATCTCCCGGTTCTCCCCACGTTCGTTCCCGCCCCTTTTATCTCCTGGCTGTGCTCTCTTTCGTTCCCGCACCTTTTAACTCTCGGCTGTGCTCTCGTTCGTTCCCGCACCTTTTATCTCCCGGCTACGCCCTCGTTCGTTCCCGCACCTATTATCTCCCGGCTGTGCTCTTGTTCGTTCCCGCACCATGTATCTCCCGGCTCTGCCCTCGTTCGTTCCCGCACCTTTTTTCTCCCGGTTCTCCTCTCGTTCGTTCCCGCAACTTTTATCTCCCAGCTCTGCCCTCGTTCGTACCCGCACCTTTTATCTCCCGGCTGTGCTCTCTTACGTTCCCGCACCTTTCAACTGTCGGCTGTGCTCTCGTTCATTCCCGCACCTTTTATCTCCCGGCTGTGCGCTCGGTCATTCCCGCACCTTTTATCTCCCGGTTCTGCCCACATTCGTTCACGCACCTTTTATCTCCTGGCTGTGCTCTCGTTCGTTCCCGCACCTTTTAACTCTCGGCTGTGCTCTCGTACGTTCCCACATCTTTTAACTGTCGGCTCTGCTCTCGTTCGTTCTCGCACCTTTTATCTCCCAGCTATGCCCTCGTTCGTTCCCGCACCTTTTATCTCCCAGCTCTGCTCTCGTTTGTTCCCGCACCTTTTATCTCCCGGCTGTGCTCTCGTTCGATCCCGCACCTTTTATCTCCCGGCTGTGCCCTCGTTCGATCCCGCACCTTTTATCTCCCGGCTGTGCCCTCGTTCGATCCCGCACCTTTTATCTCCCGGCAGTGCTCTCGTTCGATCCCGCACCTTTTATCTCCCGGCAGTGCTCTCGTTCGTTCCCGCACCTTTTATCTCCCGGCTCTGCCCTCGTTCGTTCCCGCACCTTTTATCTCCCGGCTCTGCTCTTGTTCGTTCCCGCACCTTTTATCTCCCGGCTCTGCCCTTGTTCGTTACCGCACCTTTTATTTCCCGGCTCTGCTCTCGTTCGTTCCCGCACCTTTTAACTCTCGGCAGTGCTCTCTTACTTTCCCGCACCTTTTAACTCTCGGCTGTGCTCTCGTTCGTTCTCGCACCTTTTATCTCCCGGCTGTGCTCTCGTTCATTCCCGCACCTTTTATCTCCCGGTTCTGCCCATGTTCGTTCCCGCACCTTTTATCTCCTGGCTGTGCTCTCGTTCGTTCCCGCACCTTTTACTCTCGGCTGAGCTCTCGTTCATTCCCGCACCTTTTAACTGTCGGCTCTGCTCTCGTTCGGTCCCACACTTTTTATCTCCCGGCTATGCCCTCGTTCGTTCCCGCACCTTTTATCTCCCGGCTGTGCTCTCGTTCGATCCCGCACCTTTTATCTCCCAGCTCTGCTCTCGTTTGTTCCCGTACCTTTTATCTCCCAGCTGTGCCCTCTTTCGATCCCGCACCTTTTATCTCCCAGCTCTGCTCTCGTTCGTTCCCGCACCTTTTAACTCTCGGCTCTGCACTCGTTCATTCCCGCACCTTTTATTTCCCGGCTCTGCTCTCGTTCGTTCCTGCACCTTTTCACTCTCGGCTGTGCTCTCATTCGTTCCCGCACCTTTTATCTCCCGGCTCTGCCCTCGTTCGTTCCCGCACCTTTTATCTCCCGGCTGTGCTCTCGTTCATTCCCGCACCTTTTTTCTCCCGGTTCTGCCTACGTTCGTTCCCGCACCTTTTGTCTCCTGGCTGTCCTCTCGTTCGTTCCCGAACCTTTTAACTCTCGGCTGTGCTCTCGTACGTTCCCGCACCTTTTAACTGTCGGCTCTGCTCTCGTTCGTTCCCGCACCTTTTATCTCCCGGCTGTGCTCTCGTTCGTTCCCGCACCTTTTATCTCCCGGCTGTGCTCTCGTTCGATCCCGCACCTTTTATCTCGCAGCTCTGCTCTCGTTTGTTCCTGCACCTTTTATCTCCCAGCTCTGCTCTTGTTCGTTCCCGCACCTTTTAACTCTCGGCTGTCCCCTCGTTCGTTCCCGCACCTTTTATCTCCCGGCTCTGCTCTCGTTCGTACCCGCACCTTTTAACTCTCGGCTGTGCCCTCGTTCGTTCCCGCACCTTTTATCTCCCGGCTCTGCTCTCGTTCGTTCCCGCACCTTTTAACTCTCGGCTGTGATCTCGTTCATTCCCGCACCTTTTATCTCCCGGTTCTACCCTCGTTCGTTCCCGCACCTTTTAACTCTCGGCTGTCCCCTCGTTCGTTCCCGCACCTTTTATCTCCCGGCTCTGCTCTCGTTCGTACCCGCACCTTTTAACTCTCGGCTGTGCCCTCGTTCGTTCCCGCACCTTTTATCTCCCGGCTCTGCTCTCGTTCGTTCCCGCACCTTTTAACTCTCGGCTGTGATCTCGTTCATTCCCGCACCTTTTATCTCCCGGCTCTGCCCTCGTTCGTTCCCGCACCTTTTATCTCCCGGCTCTGCTCTTGTTCGTTCCCGCACCTTTTAACTCTCGGCTGTGCCCTCGGTCGTTCCCGCACCTTTTATCTCCCGGGTCAGCTCTTGTTCGTTCCCGCACCTTTTATCTCCTGGCTCTTACCTCGTTCATTCCCGCAACTTTTATCTCCCGGTTCTCCCCACGTTCGTTCCCGCACCTTTTATCTCCTGGCTGTGCTCTCTTTCGTTCCCGCACCTTTTAACTCTCGGCTGTGCTCTCGTTCGTTCCCGCACCTTTTATCTCCCGGCTACGCCCTCGTTCGTTCCCGCACCTATTATCTCCCGGCTGTGCTCTTGTTCGTTCCCGCACCATGTATCTCCCGGCTCTGCCCTCGTTCGTTCCCGCACCTTTTTTCTCCCGGTTCTCCTCTCGTTCGTTCCCGCAACTTTTATCTCCCAGCTCTGCCCTCGTTCGTACCCGCACCTTTTATCTCCCGGCTGTGCTCTCTTACGTTCCCGCACCTTTCAACTGTCGGCTGTGCTCTCGTTCATTCCCGCACCTTTTATCTCCCGGCTGTGCGCTCGGTCATTCCCGCACCTTTTATCTCCCGGTTCTGCCCACATTCGTTCACGCACCTTTTATCTCCTGGCTGTGCTCTCGTTCGTTCCCGCACCTTTTAACTCTCGGCTGTGCTCTCGTACGTTCCCACATCTTTTAACTGTCGGCTCTGCTCTCGTTCGTTCTCGCACCTTTTATCTCCCAGCTATGCCCTCGTTCGTTCCCGCACCTTTTATCTCCCAGCTCTGCTCTCGTTTGTTCCCGCACCTTTTATCTCCCGGCTGTGCTCTCGTTCGATCCCGCACCTTTTATCTCCCGGCTGTGCCCTCGTTCGATCCCGCACCTTTTATCTCCCGGCTGTGCCCTCGTTCGATCCCGCACCTTTTATCTCCCGGCAGTGCTCTCGTTCGATCCCGCACCTTTTATCTCCCAGCAGTGCTCTCGTTCGTTCCCGCACCTTTTATCTCCCGGCTCTGCCCTCGTTCGTTCCCGCACCTTTTATCTCCCGGCTCTGCTCTTGTTCGTTCCCGCACCTTTTATCTCCCGGCTCTGCCCTTGTTCGTTACCGCACCTTTTATTTCCCGGCTCTGCTCTCGTTCGTTCCCGCACCTTTTAACTCTCGGCTGTGCTCTCTTACGTTCCCGCACCTTTTAACTCTCGGCTGTGCTCTCGTTCGTTCCCGCACCTTTTATCTCCCGGCTGTGCTCTCGTTCATTCCCGCACCTTTTATCTCCCGGTTCTGCCCATGTTCGTTCCCGCACCTTTTATCTCCTGGCTGTGCTCTCGTTCGTTCCCGCACCTTTTACTCTCGGCTGAGCTCTCGTTCATTCCCGCACCTTTTAACTGTCGGCTCTGCTCTCGTTCGGTCCCACACTTTTTATCTCCCGGCTATGCCCTCGTTCGTTCCCGCACCTTTTATCTCCCGGCTGTGCTCTCGTTCGATCCCGCACCTTTTATCTCCCAGCTCTGCTCTCGTTTGTTCCCGTACCTTTTATCTCCCAGCTGTGCCCTCTTTCGATCCCGCACCTTTTATCTCCCAGCTCTGCTCTCGTTCGTTCCCGCACCTTTTAACTCTCGGCTCTGCACTCGTTCATTCCCGCACCTTTTATTTCCCGGCTCTGCTCTCGTTCGTTCCTGCACCTTTTCACTCTCGGCTGTGCTCTCATTCGTTCCCGCACCTTTTATCTCCCGGCTCTGCCCTCGTTCGTTCCCGCACCTTTTATCTCCCGGCTGTGCTCTCGTTCATTCCCGCACCTTTTTTCTCCCGGTTCTGCCTACGTTCGTTCCCGCACCTTTTGTCTCCTGGCTGTCCTCTCGTTCGTTCCCGAACTTTTTAACTCTCGGCTGTGCTCTCGTACGTTCCCGCACCTTTTAACTGTCGGCTCTGCTCTCGTTCGTTCCCGCACCTTTTATCTCCCGGCTGTGCTCTCGTTCGTTCCCGCACCTTTTATCTCCCGGCTGTGCTCTCGTTCGATCCCGCACCTTTTATCTCGCAGCTCTGCTCTCGTTTGTTCCTGCACCTTTTATCTCCCAGCTCTGCTCTTGTTCGTTCCCGCACCTTTTAACTCTCGGCTGTCCCCTCGTTCGTTCCCGCACCTTTTATCTCCCGGCTCTGCTCTCGTTCGTACCCGCACCTTTTAACTCTCGGCTGTGCCCTCGTTCGTTCCCGCACCTTTTATCTCCCGGCTCTGCTCTCGTTCGTTCCCGCACCTTTTAACTCTCGGCTGTGATCTCGTTCATTCCCGCACCTTTTATCTCCCGGTTCTACCCTCGTTCGTTCCCGCACCTTTTACCTTTCGGCTGTGCTCTCGTCCGTTCCTGCACCTTTCATCTCCCGGCTCTGCCCTCGTTCGTTCCCGCACCTTTTATCTCCCGGCTCTGCCCTCGTTCGTTCCCGCACCTTTTATCTCCTGGCTCTGCCCTCGTTCGTTCCCGCACCTTTTATCTCCCGGCTCTGCCCTCGTTCGATCCCGCACCTTTTATCTCCTGGCTCTGCCCTCGTTCGTTCCCGCACCTTTTAACTCTCGGCTGTGCCCTCGTTCGTTCCCACACCTTTTATCTCCCGGCTCTGCTCTCGTTCGTTCCCGCACCTTTTATCTCTCGGCTGTGCTCTCGTTCGTTCCCCCATCTTTTATCTCCCGGCACTGCCCTTGTTTGTTCCCGCACCTTTTATCTCCCGGCTCTCCTCTCGTTCGATCCCGCACCTTTTATCTCCCGGCCCTCCTCTCGTTCGATCCCGCATCTTTTATCTCCCGGCTCTGCCCTCGTTCGTTCCCGCACCTTTTAACTCTCGGATGTGCTCTCGTTCGTTCCCGCACCTTTTATCTCCCGGCACTGCTCTCGTTCGATCCCCCACCTTTTATCTCCCGGCTCTGCCCTCGTTCGTTCCGGCACCTTTTATCTCCCGGCTCTGCCCTCGTTCGTTACCGCACCTTTTATTTCCCGGCTCTGCTCTCGTTCGTTCCCGCACCTTTTAACTCTCGGCTGTGCTCTCTTACGTTCCCGCACCTTTTAACTCTCGGCTGTGCTCTCGTTCGTTCCCGCACCTTTTATCTCCCGGCTGTGCTCTCGTTCATTCCCGCACCTTTTATCTCCCGGTTCTGCCCATGTTCGTTCCCGCACCTTTTATCTCCTGGCTGTGCTCTCGTTCGTTCCCGCACCTTTTAACTCTCGGCTGTGCTCTCGTACGTTCCCGCACCTTTTAACTGTCGGCTCTGCTCTCGTTCGTTCCCGCACCTTTTATCTCCCGGCTATGCCCTCGTTCGTTCCCGCACCTTTTATCTCCCGGCTGTGCTCTCGTTCGATCCCGCACGTTTTATCTCCCAGCTCTGCTCTCGTTTGTTCCCGCACCTTTTATCTCCCGGCTGTGCCCTCGTTCGATCCCGCACCTTTTATCTCCCGGCTTTGCTCTCGTTCGATCCTGCGCCTTTTATCTCCCGGCTCTGCCCTCGTTCGTTCCCGCACCTTTTATCTCCCGGCTCTGCCCTCGTTCGTTCCCGCACCTTCTATCTCCCCGCTCTGCTCTTGTTCGTTCCCGCATCTTTCAACTCACGGCTGTGATCTCATTCGTTCCCGCACCTTTTATCTCCCGGCTCTGCTCTTGTTCGTTCCCGCACCTTTTAACTCTCGGCTGTGATCTCATTCGTTCCCGCACCTTTTATCTCCCGGCTCTGCCCTCGTTCGTTCCCGCACCTTTTATCTCCTGGCTCTGCCCTCGTTCGTTCCCGCACCTTTTATCTCCCGGCTCTGCCCTCGTTCGTTCCCGCACCTTTTAACTCTCGGCTGTGCCCTCGTTCGTTCCCGCACCTTTTATCTCCCGGCTCTGCTCTCATTCGTTCCCGCACCTTTTATCTCTCGGCTGTGCTCTCGTTCGTTCCTCCATCTTTTATCTACCGGCACTGCCCTTGTTCGTTCCCGCACCTTTTATCTCCCGGCTCTCCTCTCGTTCGATCCCGCATCTTTTATCTCCCGGCTCTGCCCTCGTTCGTTCCCGCACCTTTTAACTCTCGGATGTGCTCTCGTTCGTTCCCGCACCTTTTATCTCCCGGCACTGCTCTCGTTCGATCCCGCACCTTTTATCTCCCGGCTCTGCCCTCGTTCGTTCCCGCACCTTTTATCTCCCGGCTCTGCCCTTGTTCGTTACCGCACCTTTTATTTCCCGGCTCTGCTCTCGTTCGTTCCCGCACCTTTTAACTCTCGGCTGTGCTCTCTTACGTTCCCGCACCTTTTAACTCTCGGCTGTGCTCTCGTTCGTTCCCGCACCTTTTATCTCCCGGCTGTGCTCTCGTTCATTCCCGCACCTTTTATCTCCCGGTTCTGCCCATGTTCGTTCCCGCACCTTTTATCTCCTGGCTGTGCTCTCGTTCGTTCCCGCACCTTTTACTCTCGGCTGTGCTCTCGTTCATTCCCGCACCTTTTAACTGTCGGCTCTGCTCTCGTTCGGTCCCACACCTTTTATCTCCCGGCTATGCCCTCGTTCGTTCCCGCACCTTTTATCTCCCGGCTGTGCTCTCGTTCGATCCCGCACCTTTTATCTCCCAGCTCTGCTCTCGTTTGTTCCCGTACCTTTTATCTCCCAGCTGTGCCCTCTTTCGATCCCGCACCTTTTATCTCCCAGCTCTGCTCTCGTTCGTTCCCGCATCTTTTAACTCTCGGCTCTGCACTCGTTCATTCCCGCACCTTTTATTTCCCGGCTCTGCTCTCGTTCGTTCCTGCACCTTTTCACTCTCGGCTGTGCTCTCATTCGTTCCCGCACCTTTTATCTCCCGGCTCTGCCCTCGTTCGTTCCCGCAACTTTTATCTCCCGGCTGTGCTCACGTTCATTCCCGCACCTTTTATCTCCCGGCTCTGCCCTCGTTCGATCCCGCACCTTTTATCTCCTGGCTATGCCCTCGTTCGTTCCCGCACCTTTTAACTCTCGGCTGTGCTGTCGTTCGTTCCCGCACCTTTTAACTCTCGGCTGTGCTCTCGTTCATTCCCGCACATTTTATCTCCCGGCTGTGCTCTCGTTCGATCCCGCACCTTTTATCTCCCAGCTGTGTCCTCGTTCGTTCCCGCACCTTTTATCTACCGGCTCTTCCCTCGTTCATTCCCGCACCTTTTATCTCGCAGCTCTGCCCTTGTTCATTCCCGCAGCTTTTACCTCCCGGCTCTGCTCTCGTTCGTTCCCGCACCTTTTAACTCTGGGCTGTGATCTCGTTCATTCCCGCACCTTTTATCTCCCGGCTCTGCTCTCGTTCGTTCCCGCACCTTTTACCTTTCGGCTGTGCTCTCGTTCGTTCCCGCACCTTTCATCTCCCGGCTCTGCCCTCGTTCGTTCCCGCACCTTTTATCTCCCGGCTCTGCCCTCGTTCGTTCCCGCACCTTTTATCTCCTGGCTCTGCCCTCGTTCGTTCCCGCACCTTTTATCTCCCGGCTCTGCCCTCGTTCGATCCCGCACCTTTTATCTCCTGGCTCTGCCCTCGTTCGTTCCCGCTCCTTTTAACTCTCGGCTGTGCCCTCGTTCGTTCCCACACCTTTTATCTCCCGGCTCTGCTCTCGTTCGTTCCCGCACCTTTTATCTCTCGGCTGTGCTCTCGTTCGTTCCCCCATCTTTTATCTCCCGGCACTGCCCTTGTTTGTTCCCGCACCTTTTATCTCCCGGCTCTCCTCTCGTTCGATCCCGCACCTTTTATCTCCCGGCCCTCCTCTCGTTCGATCCCGCATCTTTTATCTCCCGGCTCTGCCCTCGTTCGTTCCCGCACCTTTTAACTCTCGGATGTGCTCTCGTTCGTTCCCGCACCTTTTATCTCCCGGCACTGCTCTCGTTCGATCCCCCACCTTTTATCTCCCGGCTCTGCCCTCGTTCGTTCCGGCACCTTTTATCTCCCGGCTCTGCCCTCGTTCGTTACCGCACCTTTTATTTCCCGGCTCTGCTCTCGTTCGTTCCCGCACCTTTTAACTCTCGGCTGTGCTCTCTTACGTTCCCGCACCTTTTAACTCTCGGCTGTGCTCTCGTTCGTTCCCGCACCTTTTATCTCCCGGCTGTGCTCTCGTTCATTCCCGCACCTTTTATCTCCCGGTTCTGCCCATGTTCGTTCCCGCACCTTTTATCTCCTGGCTGTGCTCTCGTTCGTTCCCGCACCTTTTAACTCTCGGCTGTGCTCTCGTACGTTCCCGCACCTTTTAACTGTCGGCTCTGCTCTCGTTCGTTCCCGCACCTTTTATCTCCCGGCTATGCCCTCGTTCGTTCCCGCACCTTTTATCTCCCGGCTGTGCTCTCGTTCGATCCCGCACGTTTTATCTCCCAGCTCTGCTCTCGTTTGTTCCCGCACCTTTTATCTCCCGGCTATGCCCTCGTTCGATCCCGCACCTTTTATCTCCCGGCTTTGCTCTCGTTCGATCCTGCGCCTTTTATCTCCCGGCTCTGCCCTCGTTCGTTCCCGCACCTTTTATCTCCCGGCTCTGCCCTCGTTCGTTCCCGCACCTTCTATCTCCCTGCTCTGCTCTTGTTCGTTCCCGCATCTTTCAACTCTCGGCTGTGATCTCATTCGTTCCCGCACCTTTTATCTCCCGGCTCTGCTCTTGTTCGTTCCCGCACCTTTTAACTCTCGGCTGTGATCTCATTCGTTCCCGCACCTTTTATCTCCCGGCTCTGCCCTCGTTCGTTCCCGCACCTTTTATCTCCTGGCTCTGCCCTCGTTCGTTCCCGCACCTTTTATCTCCCGGCTCTGCCCTCGTTCGTTCCCGCACCTTTTAACTCTCGGCTGTGCCCTCGTTCGTTCCCGCACCTTTTATCTCCCGGCTCTGCTCTCATTCGTTCCCGCACCTTTTATCTCTCGGCTGTGCTCTCGTTCGTTCCTCCATCTTTTATCTACCGGCACTGCCCTTGTTCGTTCCCGCACCTTTTATCTCCCGGCTCTCCTCTCGTTCGATCCCGCATCTTTTATCTCCCGGCTCTGCCCTCGTTCGTTCCCGCACCTTTTAACTCTCGGATGTGCTCTCGTTCGTTCCCGCACCTTTTATCTCCCGGCACTGCTCTCGTTCGATCCCGCACCTTTTATCTCCCGGCTCTGCCCTCGTTCGTTCCCGCACCTTTTATCTCCCGGCTCTGCCCTTGTTCGTTACCGCACCTTTTATTTCCCGGCTCTGCTCTCGTTCGTTCCCGCACCTTTTAACTCTCGGCTGTGCTCTCTTACGTTCCCGCACCTTTTAACTCTCGGCTGTGCTCTCGTTCGTTCCCGCACCTTTTATCTCCCGGCTGTGCTCTCGTTCATTCCCGCACCTTTTATCTCCCGGTTCTGCCCATGTTCGTTCCCGCACCTTTTATCTCCTGGCTGTGCTCTCGTTCGTTCCCGCACCTTTTACTCTCGGCTGTGCTCTCGTTCATTCCCGCACCTTTTAACTGTCGGCTCTGCTCTCGTTCGGTCCCACACCTTTTATCTCCCGGCTATGCCCTCGTTCGTTCCCGCACCTTTTATCTCCCGGCTGTGCTCTCGTTCGATCCCGCACCTTTTATCTCCCAGCTCTGCTCTCGTTTGTTCCCGTACCTTTTATCTCCCAGCTGTGCCCTCTTTCGATCCCACACCTTTTATCTCCCAGCTCTGCTCTCGTTCGTTCCCGCATCTTTTAACTCTCGGCTCTGCACTCGTTCATTCCCGCACCTTTTATTTCCCGGCTCTGCTCTCGTTCGTTCCTGCACCTTTTCACTCTCGGCTGTGCTCTCATTCGTTCCCGCACCTTTTATCTCCCGGCTCTGCCCTCGTTCGTTCCCGCAACTTTTATCTCCCGGCTGTGCTCACGTTCATTCCCGCACCTTTTATCTCCCGGCTCTGCCCTCGTTCGATCCCGCACCTTTTATCTCCTGGCTATGCCCTCGTTCGTTCCCGCACCTTTTAACTCTCGGCTGTGCTGTCGTTCGTTCCCGCACCTTTTAACTCTCGGCTGTGCTCTCGTTCATTCCCGCACATTTTATCTCCCGGCTGTGCTCTCGTTCGATCCCGCACCTTTTATCTCCCAGCTGTGTCCTCGTTCGTTCCCGCACCTTTTATCTACCGGCTCTTCCCTCGTTCATTCCCGCACCTTTTATCTCGCAGCTCTGCCCTTGTTCATTCCCGCAGCTTTTACCTCCCGGCTCTGCTCTCGTTCGTTCCCGCACCTTTTAACTCTGGGCTGTGATCTCGTTCATTCCCGCACCTTTTATCTCCCGGCTCTGCTCTCGTTCATTCCCGCACCTTTTAACTCTCGGCTGTGCTCTCGTACGTTCCGGCACCTTTTATCTCCCGGCTGTGCCCTCGTTCGTTCCGGCACCATTTATCTCCCGGCTCTGCTCTCGTTCGTTCACGCACCTTTTAACTCTCGGCTGTGCTCTCGTTCGTTCCCGCACCTTTTATCTCCCGGCTCTGCTCTCGTACGTTGCCGCATCTTTTATCTCCCGGCTCTGCCCTCGTTCGTTCCCGCACCTTTTAACTCTCGGCTGTGCTCTCGTTCGTTCCCGCACCTTTTAACTCCCGGCACTGCCTTTGTTCGTTCCCGCACCTTTTATTTCCCGGCTCTGCTCTCGTTCGTTCCTGCACCTTTTAACTCTCGGCTGTGCTCTCGTTCATTCCCGCACCTTTTAACTCTCGGCTGTGCTCTCGTTCATTCCCGCACCTTTTATCTCCCGGCTGTGGTCTCATACGTTCCCGCACCTTTTATCTCCCGGCTCTGCCCTCGTTCGTTCCCGCACCTTTTATCTCCTGGCTGTGCTCTCGTTCATTCCCGCACCTTTTATCTCCCGGCTGTGCGCTCGGTCATTCCCGCACCTTTTATCTCCCGGTTCTGCCCACATTCGTTCACGCACCTTTTATCTCCTGGCTGTGCTCTCGTTCGTTCCCGCACCTTTTAACTGTCGGCTGTGCTCTCCTACGTTCCCGCACCTTTTAACTGTCGGCTCTGCTCTCGTTCGTTCTCGCACCTTTTATCTCCCAGCTATGCCCTCGTTTGTTCCCGCACCTTTTATCTCCCAGCTCTGCTCTCGTTTGTTCCCGCACCTTTTATCTCCCGGCTGTGCTCTCGTTCATTCCCGCACCTTTTATCTCCCGGTTCTGCCCATGTTCGTTCCCGCACCTTTTATCTCCTGGCTGTGCTCTCGTTCGTTCCCGCACCTTTTATCTCCCGGCTCTGCCCTCGTTCGTTCCCGCACCTTTTAACTCTCGGCTGTGCCCTCGTTCTTTCCCGCACCTTTTATCTCCCGGCTCTGCTCTCATTCGTTCCCGCACCTTTTATCTCTCGGCTGTGCTCTCGTTCGTTCCTCCATCTTTTATCTACCGGCACTGCCCTTGTTCGTTCCCGCACCTTTTATCTCCCGGCTCTCCTCTCGTTCGATCCCGCATCTTTTATCTCCCGGCTCTGCCCTCGTTCGTTCCCGCACCTTTTAACTCTCGGATGTGCTCTCGTTCGTTCCCGCACCTTTTATTTCCCGGCTCTGCTCTCGTTCGTTCCCGCACCTTTTAACTCTCGGCTGTGCTCTCTTACGTTCCCGCACCTTTTAACTCTCGGCTGTGCTCTCGTTCGTTCCCGCACCTTTTATCTCCCGGCTGTGCTCTCGTTCATTCCCGCACCTTTTATCTCCCGGTTCTGCCCATGTTCGTTCCCGCACCTTTTATCTCCTGGCTGTGCTCTCGTTCGTTCCCGCACCTTTTACTCTCGGCTGTGCTCTCGTTCATTCCCGCACCTTTTAACTGTCGGCTCTGCTCTCGTTCGGTCCCACACCTTTTATCTCCCGGCTATGCCCTCGTTCGTTCCCGCACCTTTTATCTCCCGGCTGTGCTCTCGTTCGATCCCGCACCTTTTATCTCCCAGCTCTGCTCTCGTTTGTTCCCGTACCTTTTATCTCCCAGCTGTGCCCTCTTTCGATCCCGCACCTTTTATCTCCCAGCTCTGCTCTCGTTCGTTCCCGCATCTTTTAACTCTCGGCTCTGCACTCGTTCATTCCCGCACCTTTTATTTCCCGGCTCTGCTCTCGTTCGTTCCTGCACCTTTTCACTCTCGGCTGTGCTCTCATTCGTTCCCGCACCTTTTATCTCCCGGCTCTGCCCTCGTTCGTTCCCGCAACTTTTATCTCCCGGCTGTGCTCACGTTCATTCCCGCACCTTTTATCTCCCGGCTCTGCCCTCGTTCGATCCCGCACCTTTTATCTCCTGGCTATGCCCTCGTTCGTTCCCGCACCTTTTAACTCTCGGCTGTGCTGTCGTTCGTTCCCGCACCTTTTAACTCTCGGCTGTGCTCTCGTTCATTCCCGCACATTTTATCTCCCGGCTGTGCTCTCGTTCGATCCCGCACCTTTTATCTCCCAGCTGTGTCCTCGTTCGTTCCCGCACCTTTTATCTACCGGCTCTTCCCTCGTTCATTCCCGCACCTTTTATCTCGCAGCTCTGCCCTTGTTCATTCCCGCAGCTTTTACCTCCCGGCTCTGCTCTCGTTCGTTCCCGCACCTTTTAACTCTGGGCTGTGATCTCGTTCATTCCCGCACCTTTTATCTCCCGGCTCTGCTCTCGTTCATTCCCGCACCTTTTAACTCTCGGCTGTGCTCTCGTACGTTCCGGCACCTTTTATCTCCCGGCTGTGCCCTCGTTCGTTCCGGCACCATTTATCTCCCGGCTCTGCTCTCGTTCGTTCACGCACCTTTTAACTCTCGGCTGTGCTCTCGTTCGTTCCCGCACCTTTTATCTCCCGGCTCTGCTCTCGTACGTTGCCGCATCTTTTATCTCCCGGCTCTGCCCTCGTTCGTTCCCGCACCTTTTAACTCTCGGCTGTGCTCTCGTTCGTTCCCGCACCTTTTAACTCCCGGCACTGCCTTTGTTCGTTCCCGCACCTTTTATTTCCCGGCTCTGCTCTCGTTCGTTCCTGCACCTTTTAACTCTCGGCTGTGCTCTCGTTCATTCCCGCACCTTTTAACTCTCGGCTGTGCTCTCGTTCATTCCCGCACCTTTTATCTCCCGGCTGTGGTCTCATACGTTCCCGCACCTTTTATCTCCCGGCTCTGCCCTCGTTCGTTCCCGCACCTTTTATCTCCTGGCTGTGCTCTCGTTCATTCCCGCACCTTTTATCTCCCGGCTGTGCGCTCGGTCATTCCCGCACCTTTTATCTCCCGGTTCTGCCCACATTCGTTCACGCACCTTTTATCTCCTGGCTGTGCTCTCGTTCGTTCCCGCACCTTTTAACTGTCGGCTGTGCTCTCCTACGTTCCCGCACCTTTTAACTGTCGGCTCTGCTCTCGTTCGTTCTCGCACCTTTTATCTCCCAGCTATGCCCTCGTTTGTTCCCGCACCTTTTATCTCCCAGCTCTGCTCTCGTTTGTTCCCGCACCTTTTATCTCCCGGCTGTGCTCTCGTTCATTCCCGCACCTTTTATCTCCCGGTTCTGCCCATGTTCGTTCCCGCACCTTTTATCTCCTGGCTGTGCTCTCGTTCGTTCCCGCACCTTTTACTCTCGGCTGAGCTCTCGTTCATTCCCGCACCTTTTAACTGTCGGCTCTGCTCTCGTTCGGTCCCACACTTTTTATCTCCCGGCTATGCCCTCGTTCGTTCCCGCACCTTTTATCTCCCGGCTGTGCTCTCGTTCGATCCCGCACCTTTTATCTCCCAGCTCTGCTCTCGTTTGTTCCCGTACCTTTTATCTCCCAGCTGTGCCCTCTTTCGATCCCGCACCTTTTATCTCCCAGCTCTGCTCTCGTTCGTTCCCGCACCTTTTAACTCTCGGCTCTGCACTCGTTCATTCCCGCACCTTTTATTTCCCGGCTCTGCTCTCGTTCGTTCCTGCACCTTTTCACTCTCGGCTGTGCTCTCATTCGTTCCCGCACCTTTTATCTCCCGGCTCTGCCCTCGTTCGTTCCCGCACCTTTTATCTCCCGGCTGTGCTCTCGTTCATTCCCGCACCTTTTTTCTCCCGGTTCTGCCTACGTTCGTTCCCGCACCTTTTGTCTCCTGGCTGTCCTCTCGTTCGTTCCCGAACCTTTTAACTCTCGGCTGTGCTCTCGTACGTTCCCGCACCTTTTAACTGTCGGCTCTGCTCTCGTTCGTTCCCGCACCTTTTATCTCCCGGCTGTGCTCTCGTTCGTTCCCGCACCTTTTATCTCCCGGCTGTGCTCTCGTTCGATCCCGCACCTTTTATCTCGCAGCTCTGCTCTCGTTTGTTCCTGCACCTTTTATCTCCCAGCTCTGCTCTTGTTCGTTCCCGCACCTTTTAACTCTCGGCTGTCCCCTCGTTCGTTCCCGCACCTTTTATCTCCCGGCTCTGCTCTCGTTCGTACCCGCACCTTTTAACTCTCGGCTGTGCCCTCGTTCGTTCCCGCACCTTTTATCTCCCGGCTCTGCTCTCGTTCGTTCCCGCACCTTTTAACTCTCGGCTGTGATCTCGTTCATTCCCGCACCTTTTATCTCCCGGTTCTACCCTCATTCGTTCCCGCACCTTTTAACTTTCGGCTGTGCTCTCGTCCGTTCCCGCACCTTTCATCTCCCGGCTCTGCCCTCGTTCGTTCCCGCACCTTTTATCTCCCGGCTCTGCCCTCGTTCGTTCCCGCACCTTTTATCTCCTGGCTCTGCCCTCGTTCGTTCCCGCACCTTTTATCTCCCGGCTCTGCCCTTGTTCGATCCCGCACCTTTTATCTCCGGGCTCTGCCCTCGTTCGTTCCCGCACCTTTTAACTCTCGGCTGTGCCCTCGTTCGTTCCCACACCTTTTATCTCCCGGCTCTGCTCTCGTTCGTTCCCGCACCTTTTATCTCTCGGCTGTGCTCTCGTTCGTTCCCCCATCTTTTATCTCCCGGCACTGCCCTTGTTTGTTCCCGCACCTTTTATCTCCCGGCTCTCCTCTCGTTCGATCCCGCACCTTTTATCTCCCGGCCCTCCTCTCGTTCGATCCCGCATCTTTTATCTCCCGGCTCTGCCCTCGTTCGTTCCCGCACCTTTTAACTCTCGGATGTGCTCTCGTTCGTTCCCGCACCTTTTATCTCCCGGCACTGCTCTCGTTCGATCCCCCACCTTTTATCTCCCGGCTCTGCCCTCGTTCGTTCCGGCACCTTTTATCTCCCGGCTCTGCCCTCGTTCGTTACCGCACCTTTTATTTCCTGGCTCTGCTCTCGTTCGTTCCCGCACCTTTTAACTCTCGGCTGTGCTCTCTTACGTTCCCGCACCTTTTAACTCTCGGCTGTGCTCTCGTTCGTTCCCGCACCTTTTATCTCCCGGCTGTGCTCTCGTTCATTCCCGCACCTTTTATCTCCCGGTTCTGCCCATGTTCGTTCCCGCACCTTTTATCTCCTGGCTGTGCTCTCGTTCGTTCCCGCACCTTTTAACTCTCGGCTGTGCTCTCGTACGTTCCCGCACCTTTTAACTGTCGGCTCTGCTCTCGTTCGTTCCCGCACCTTTTATCTCCCGGCTATGCCCTCGTTCGTTCCCGCACCTTTTATCTCCCGGCTGTGCTCTCGTTCGATCCCGCACGTTTTATCTCCCAGCTCTGCTCTCGTTTGTTCCCGCACCTTTTATCTCCCGGCTGTGCCCTCGTTCGATCCCGCACCTTTTATCTCCCGGCTTTGCTCTCGTTCGATCCCGCACCTTTTATCTCCCGGCTCTGCCCTCGTTCGTTCCCGCACCTTTTATCTCCCGGCTCTGCCCTCGTTCGTTCCCGCACCTTCTATCTCCCCGCTCTGCTCTTGTTCGTTCCCGCATCTTTCAACTCTCGGCTGTGATCTCATTCGTTCCCGCACCTTTTATCTCCCGGCTCTGCTCTTGTTCGTTCCCGCACCTTTTAACTCTCGGCTGTGATCTCATTCGTTCCCGCACCTTTTATCTCCCGGCTCTGCCCTCGTTCGTTCCCGCACCTTTTATCTCCTGGCTCTGCCCTCGTTCGTTCCCGCACCTTTTATCTCCCGGCTCTGCCCTCGTTCGTTCCCGCATCTTTTAACTCTCGGCTGTGCCCTCGTTCGTTCCCGCACCTTTTATCTCCCGGCTCTGCTCTCATTCGTTCCCGCACCTTTTATCTCTCGGCTGTGCTCTCGTTCGTTCCTCCATCTTTTATCTACCGGCACTGCCCTTGTTCGTTCCCGCACCTTTTATCTCCCGGCTCTCCTCTCGTTCGATCCCGCATCTTTTATCTCCCGGCTCTGCCCTCGTTCGTTCCCGCACCTTTTAACTCTCGGATGTGCTCTCGTTCGTTCCCGCACCTTTTATCTCCCGGCACTGCTCTCGTTCGATCCCGCACCTTTTATCTCCCGGCTCTGCCCTCGTTCGTTCCCGCACCTTTTATCTCCCGGCTCTGCCCTTGTTCGTTACCGCACCTTTTATTTCCCGGCTCTGCTCTCGTTCGTTCCCGCACCTTTTAACTCTCGGCTGTGCTCTCTTACGTTCCCGCACCTTTTAACTCTCGGCTGTGCTCTCGTTCGTTCCCGCACCTTTTATCTCCCGGCTGTGCTCTCGTTCATTCCCGCACCTTTTATCTCCCGGTTCTGCCCATGTTCGTTCCCGCACCTTTTATCTCCTGGCTGTGCTCTCGTTCGTTCCCGCACCTTTTAACTCTCGGCTCTGCTCTCGTTCGGTCCCACACCTTTTATCTCCCGGCTATGCCCTCGTTCGTTCCCGCACCTTTTATCTCCCGGCTGTGCTCTCGTTCGATCCCGCACCTTTTATCTCCCAGCTCTGCTCTCGTTTGTTCCCGTACCTTTTATCTCCCAGCTGTGCCCTCTTTCGATCCCGCACCTTTTATCTCCCAGCTCTGCTCTCGTTCGTTCCCGCACCTTTTAACTCTCGGCTCTGCACTCGTTCATTCCCGCACCTTTTATTTCCCGCCTCTGCTCTCGTTCGTTCCTGCACCTTTTCACTCTCGGCTGTGCTCTCATTCGTTCCCGCACCTTTTATCTCCCGGCTCTGCCCTCGTTCGTTCCCGCACCTTTTATCTCCCGGCTGTGCTCTCGTTCATTCCCGCACCTTTTTTCTCCCGGTTCTGCCTACGTTCGTTCCCGCACCTTTTGTCTCCTGGCTGTCCTCTCGTTCGTTCCCGAACCTTTTAACTCTCGGCTGTGCTCTCGTACGTTCCCGCACCTTTCAACTGTCGGCTCTGCTCTCGTTCGTTTCCGCACCTTTTATCTCCCGGCTGTGCCCTCGTTCGTTCCCGCACCTTTTATCTCCGGCTCTTCCCTCGTTCATTCCCGCACCTTGTACCTCCCGGCTCTGCCCTCATTCGTTCCCGCAGCTTTTATCTCCCGGCTCTTCTCTCGTTCGTTCCCGCACCTTTTATCTCCCGGCTCTGCCCTCGTTCATTCCTGCACCTTTTATCCCCCGGCCCTGCTCTCGTTCGTTCCCGCACCTTTTATCTCCCGGCTCTTCTCTCGTTCATTCCCGCACCTTTTATCTCCTGGCTCTGCTCTCGTTCGTTCCCGCACCTTTTATCTCCCGGCTCTTCCCTCGTTCATTCCCGCACCTTTTATCTCCCGGTTCAGCCCTCGTTCGTTCCCGCACCTTTTAACTCTCGGCTGTGCTCTCTTACGTTCCCGCACCTTTCAACTGTCGGCTCTGCTCTCGTTCGTTACCGCACCTTTTATCTCCCGGCTGTGCCCTCGTTTGTTCCCGCACCTTTTATCTCCCGGCTCTTCCCTCGTTCATTCCCGCACCTTTTATCTCCCGGTGCTGCCCTCGTTCGTTCCCGCACCTTTTAACTCTCAGCTGTGCTCTCGTTCGTTACCGCACCTTTTATCTCCCGGCTGTGCCCTCGTTTGTTCCCGCACCTTTGATCTCCCGGCTCTTCCCTCGTTCGATCCCGCACCTTTTATCTCCCGGCTCTGCTCTCGTTCGTTCCCACACCTTTTAACTCTGGGCTGTGATCTCGTTCATTCCCGCACCTTTTATCTCCCGGTTCTGCCCTCGTTCGTTCCCGCACCTTTTAACTTTCGGCTGTGCTCTCGTTCGTTCCCGCACCTTTCATCTCCCGGCTCTGCCCTCGTTCGTTCCCGCACCTTTTATCTCCCGGCTCCGCCCTCGTTCGTTCCCGCACATTTTATCTCCTGGTTCTGCCCTCGTTCGTTCCCGCACCTTTCATCTCCCGGCTCTGCCCTCGTTCGATCCCACACCTTTTATCTGCTGGCTCTGCCCTCGTACGTTCCCGCACCTTTTAACTCTCGGCTGTGCCCTCGTTCGTTCCCGCACCTTTTATCTCCCGGCTCTGCTCTTGTTCGTTCCCGCACCTTTTATTTCTCGGCTCTCCTCTCGTTCGTTCCCGCACCTTTTATCTCCTGGCTCTCCTCTCGTTCGTTCCCGCACCTTTTATCTCCCGGCACTGCTCTCGTTCGATCCCGCACCTTTTATCTCCCGGCTCTGCCCTCGTTCGTTCCCGCACCTTTTATCTCCCGGCTCTGCCCTCGTTCGTTACCGCAGCTTTTATTTTCCGGCTCTGCTCTCGTTCATTCCCGCACCTTTTTACTCTCGGCTGTGCTCTCGTACGTTCCCGCGCCTTTTATCTCCCGGCTCTGCCCTCGTTCGTTCCCGCACCTTTTATCTCCCGGCTGTGCTCTCGTTCATTCCCGCACCTTTTATCTCCCGGTTCTGCCCTCGTTCGTTCCCGCACCTTTTATCTCCCGGCTGAGCTCTCGTACGTTCCCGCACCTTTTAACTCTCGGCTGTGCTCTGGTTCGTTCCCGCACCTTTTAACTCTCGGCTGTGCTCTCGTTCATTCCCGCACCTTTTATCTCCCGGCTCTGCTCTCGTTCGTTCCCGCACCTTTTATCTCCCGGCTCTGCTGTTGTTCGTTCCCAGAACTTGTATCTCCCGGCTCTGCCCTCGTTCGTTCCCGCACCTTTTATCTCCCGGCTCTGCCCTCGTTCGTTCCCGCACCTTTTATCTCCCGGCTCTGCTCTCGTTCATTCCCACACCTTTTATCTCCCGGCTGTGCTCTTGTTCGTTCCCGCACCTTTTATCTCCCGGCTCTGCCCTCGTTCGTTCCCGCACCTTTTATCTCCCGGCTCTGCTCTCGTTCGTTACCGCACCTTTTATCTCGCGGCTCTTCCCTCGTTCATTCCCGCACCTTTTATCTCCCGGTTCTGCCCTCGTTCGTTCCCGCACCTTTTAACTCTCGGCTGTGCTCTCTTACGTTCCCGCACCTTTCAACTGTCGGCTCTGCTCTCATTCGTTACCGCACCTTTTATCTCCCGGCTGTGCTTTCGTTCGTACCGCACCTTTTATCTCCCGGCTGTGCCCTCGTTCGTTCCCGCACCTTTTATCTCCAGGCTCTTCCCTCGTTCATTCCCGCTCCTTTTATCTCCCAGCTCTGCCCTTGTTCATTCCCGCAGCTTTTATCTCCCGGCTCTGCTCTCGTTCGTTCCCGCACCTTTTAACTCTGGGCTGTGATCTTGTTCATTCTCGCACGTTTTATCTCCCGGTTCTGCCCTCGTTCGTTCCCGCACCTTTTATCTCCCGGCTCTGCCCTTGTTCGTTACCGCACCTTTTATTTCCCGGCTCTGCTCTCGTTCGTTCCCGCACCTTTTAACTCTCGGCTGTGCTCTCTTACGTTCCCGCACCTTTTAACTCTCGGCTGTGCTCTCGTTCGTTCCCGCACCTTTTATCTCCCGGCTGTGCTCTCGTTCATTCCCGCACCTTTTATCTCCCGGTTCTGCCCATGTTCGTTCCCGCACCTTTTATCTCCTGGCTGTGCTCTCGTTCGTTCCCGCACCTTTTACTCTCGGCTGTGCTCTCGTTCATTCCCGCACCTTTTAACTGTCGGCTCTGCTCTCGTTCGGTCCCACACCTTTTATCTCCCGGCTATGCCCTCGTTCGTTCCTGCACCTTTTCACTCTCGGCTGTGCTCTCATTCGTTCCCGCACCTTTTATCTCCCGGCTCTGCCCTCGTTCGTTCCCGCAACTTTTATCTCCCGGCTGTGCTCACGTTCATTCCCGCACCTTTTATCTCCCGGCTCTGCCCTCGTTCGATCCCGCACCTTTTATCTCCTGGCTATGCCCTCGTTCGTTCCCGCACCTTTTAACTCTCGGCTGTGCTGTCGTTCGTTCCCGCACCTTTTAACTCTCGGCTGTGCTCTCGTTCATTCCCGCACATTTTATCTCCCGGCTGTGCTCTCGTTCGATCCCGCACCTTTTATCTCCCAGCTGTGTCCTCGTTCGTTCCCGCACCTTTTATCTACCGGCTCTTCCCTCGTTCATTCCCGCACCTTTTATCTCGCAGCTCTGCCCTTGTTCATTCCCGCAGCTTTTACCTCCCGGCTCTGCTCTCGTTCGTTCCCGCACCTTTTAACTCTGGGCTGTGATCTCGTTCATTCCCGCACCTTTTATCTCCCGGCTCTGCTCTCGTTCGTTCCCGCACCTTTTACCTTTCGGCTGTGCTCTCGTTCGTTCCCGCACCTTTCATCTCCCGGCTCTGCCCTCGTTCGTTCCCGCACCTTTTATCTCCCGGCTCTGCCCTCGTTCGTTCCCGCACCTTTTATCTCCTGGCTCTGCCCTCGTTCGTTCCCGCACCTTTTATCTCCCGGCTCTGCCCTCGTTCGATCCCGCACCTTTTATCTCCTGGCTCTGCCCTCGTTCGTTCCCGCTCCTTTTAACTCTCGGCTGTGCCCTCGTTCGTTCCCACACCTTTTATCTCCCGGCTCTGCTCTCGTTCGTTCCCGCACCTTTTATCTCTCGGCTGTGCTCTCGTTCGTTCCCCCATCTTTTATCTCCCGGCACTGCCCTTGTTTGTTCCCGCACCTTTTATCTCCCGGCTCTCCTCTCGTTCGATCCCGCACCTTTTATCTCCCGGCCCTCCTCTCGTTCGATCCCGCATCTTTTATCTCCCGGCTCTGCCCTCGTTCGTTCCCGCACCTTTTAACTCTCGGATGTGCTCTCGTTCGTTCCCGCACCTTTTATCTCCCGGCACTGCTCTCGTTCGATCCCCCACCTTTTATCTCCCGGCTCTGCCCTCGTTCGTTCCGGCACCTTTTATCTCCCGGCTCTGCCCTCGTTCGTTACCGCACCTTTTATTTCCCGGCTCTGCTCTCGTTCGTTCCCGCACCTTTTAACTCTCGGCTGTGCTCTCTTACGTTCCCGCACCTTTTAACTCTCGGCTGTGCTCTCGTTCGTTCCCGCACCTTTTATCTCCCGGCTGTGCTCTCGTTCATTCCCGCACCTTTTATCTCCCGGTTCTGCCCATGTTCGTTCCCGCACCTTTTATCTCCTGGCTGTGCTCTCGTTCGTTCCCGCACCTTTTAACTCTCGGCTGTGCTCTCGTACGTTCCCGCACCTTTTAACTGTCGGCTCTGCTCTCGTTCGTTCCCGCACCTTTTATCTCCCGGCTATGCCCTCGTTCGTTCCCGCACCTTTTATCTCCCGGCTGTGCTCTCGTTCGATCCCGCATCTTTTATCTCCCGGCTCTGCCCTCGTTCGTTCCCGCACCTTTTAACTCTCGGATGTGCTCTCGTTCGTTCCCGCACCTTTTATCTCCCGGCACTGCTCTCGTTCGATCCCCCACCTTTTATCTCCCGGCTCTGCCCTCGTTCGTTCCGGCACCTTTTATCTCCCGGCTCTGCCCTCGTTCGTTACCGCACCTTTTATTTCCCGGCTCTGCTCTCGTTCGTTCCCGCACCTTTTAACTCTCGGCTGTGCTCTCTTACGTTCCCGCACCTTTTAACTCTCGGCTGTGCTCTCGTTCGTTCCCGCACCTTTTATCTCCCGGCTGTGCTCTCGTTCATTCCCGCACCTTTTATCTCCCGGTTCTGCCCATGTTCGTTCCCGCACCTTTTATCTCCTGGCTGTGCTCTCGTTCGTTCCCGCACCTTTTAACTCTCGGCTGTGCTCTCGTACGTTCCCGCACCTTTTAACTGTCGGCTCTGCTCTCGTTCGTTCCCGCACCTTTTATCTCCCGGCTATGCCCTCGTTCGTTCCCGCACCTTTTATCTCCCGGCTGTGCTCTCGTTCGATCCCGCACGTTTTATCTCCCAGCTCTGCTCTCGTTTGTTCCCGCACCTTTTATCTCCCGGCTATGCCCTCGTTCGATCCCGCACCTTTTATCTCCCGGCTTTGCTCTCGTTCGATCCTGCGCCTTTTATCTCCCGGCTCTGCCCTCGTTCGTTCCCGCACCTTTTATCTCCCGGCTCTGCCCTCGTTCGTTCCCGCACCTTCTATCTCCCCGCTCTGCTCTTGTTCGTTCCCGCATCTTTCAACTCTCGGCTGTGATCTCATTCGTTCCCGCACCTTTTATCTCCCGGCTCTGCTCTTGTTTGTTCCCGCACCTTTTAACTCTCGGCTGTGATCTCATTCGTTCCCGCACCTTTTATCTCCCGGCTCTGCCCTCGTTCGTTCCCGCACCTTTTATCTCCTGGCTCTGCCCTCGTTCGTTCCCGCACCTTTTATCTCCCGGCTCTGCCCTCGTTCGTTCCCGCACCTTTTAACTCTCGGCTGTGCCCTCGTTCGTTCCCGCACCTTTTATCTCCCGGCTCTGCTCTCATTCGTTCCCGCACCTTTTATCTCTCGGCTGTGCTCTCGTTCGTTCCTCCATCTTTTATCTACCGGCACTGCCCTTGTTCGTTCCCGCACCTTTTATCTCCCGGCTCTCCTCTCGTTCGATCCCGCATCTTTTATCTCCCGGCTCTGCCCTCGTTCGTTCCCGCACCTTTTAACTCTCGGATGTGCTCTCGTTCGTTCCCGCACCTTTTATCTCCCGGCACTGCTCTCGTTCGATCCCGCACCTTTTATCTCCCGGCTCTGCCCTCGTTCGTTCCCGCACCTTTTATCTCCCGGCTCTGCCCTTGTTCGTTACCGCACCTTTTATTTCCCGGCTCTGCTCTCGTTCGTTCCCGCACCTTTTAACTCTCGGCTGTGCTCTCTTACGTTCCCGCACCTTTTAACTCTCGGCTGTGCTCTCGTTCGTTCCCGCACCTTTTATCTCCCGGCTGTGCTCTCGTTCATTCCCGCACCTTTTATCTCCCGGTTCTGCCCATGTTCGTTCCCGCACCTTTTATCTCCTGGCTGTGCTCTCGTTCGTTCCCGCACCTTTTACTCTCGGCTGTGCTCTCGTTCATTCCCGCACCTTTTAACTGTCGGCTCTGCTCTCGTTCGGTCCCACACCTTTTATCTCCCGGCTATGCCCTCGTTCGTTCCCGCACCTTTTATCTCCCGGCTGTGCTCTCGTTCGATCCCGCACCTTTTATCTCCCAGCTCTGCTCTCGTTTGTTCCCGTACCTTTTATCTCCCAGCTGTGCCCTCTTTCGATCCCGCACCTTTTATCTCCCAGCTCTGCTCTCGTTCGTTCCCGCATCTTTTAACTCTCGGCTCTGCACTCGTTCATTCCCGCACCTTTTATTTCCCGGCTCTGCTCTCGTTCGTTCCTGCACCTTTTCACTCTCGGCTGTGCTCTCATTCGTTCCCGCACCTTTTATCTCCCGGCTCTGCCCTCGTTCGTTCCCGCAACTTTTATCTCCCGGCTGTGCTCACGTTCATTCCCGCACCTTTTATCTCCCGGCTCTGCCCTCGTTCGATCCCGCACCTTTTATCTCCTGGCTATGCCCTCGTTCGTTCCCGCACCTTTTAACTCTCGGCTGTGCTGTCGTTCGTTCCCGCACCTTTTAACTCTCGGCTGTGCTCTCGTTCATTCCCGCACATTTTATCTCCCGGCTGTGCTCTCGTTCGATCCCGCACCTTTTATCTCCCAGCTGTGTCCTCGTTCGTTCCCGCACCTTTTATCTACCGGCTCTTCCCTCGTTCATTCCCGCACCTTTTATCTCGCAGCTCTGCCCTTGTTCATTCCCGCAGCTTTTACCTCCCGGCTCTGCTCTCGTTCGTTCCCGCACCTTTTAACTCTGGGCTGTGATCTCGTTCATTCCCGCACCTTTTATCTCCCGGCTCTGCTCTCGTTCATTCCCGCACCTTTTAACTCTCGGCTGTGCTCTCGTACGTTCCGGCACCTTTTATCTCCCGGCTGTGCCCTCGTTCGTTCCGGCACCATTTATCTCCCGGCTCTGCTCTCGTTCGTTCACGCACCTTTTAACTCTCGGCTGTGCTCTCGTTCGTTCCCGCACCTTTTATCTCCCGGCTCTGCTCTCGTACGTTGCCGCATCTTTTATCTCCCGGCTCTGCCCTCGTTCGTTCCCGCACCTTTTAACTCTCGGCTGTGCTCTCGTTCGTTCCCGCACCTTTTAACTCCCGGCACTGCCTTTGTTCGTTCCCGCACCTTTTATTTCCCGGCTCTGCTCTCGTTCGTTCCTGCACCTTTTAACTCTCGGCTGTGCTCTCGTTCATTCCCGCACCTTTTAACTCTCGGCTGTGCTCTCGTTCATTCCCGCACCTTTTATCTCCCGGCTGTGGTCTCATACGTTCCCGCACCTTTTATCTCCCGGCTCTGCCCTCGTTCGTTCCCGCACCTTTTATCTCCTGGCTGTGCTCTCGTTCATTCCCGCACCTTTTATCTCCCGGCTGTGCGCTCGGTCATTCCCGCACCTTTTATCTCCCGGTTCTGCCCACATTCGTTCACGCACCTTTTATCTCCTGGCTGTGCTCTCGTTCGTTCCCGCACCTTTTAACTGTCGGCTGTGCTCTCCTACGTTCCCGCACCTTTTAACTGTCGGCTCTGCTCTCGTTCGTTCTCGCACCTTTTATCTCCCAGCTATGCCCTCGTTTGTTCCCGCACCTTTTATCTCCCAGCTCTGCTCTCGTTTGTTCCCGCACCTTTTATCTCCCGGCTGTGCTCTCGTTCATTCCCGCACCTATTATCTCCCGGTTCTGCCCATGTTCGTTCCCGCACCTTTTATCTCCTGGCTGTGCTCTCGTTCGTTCCCGCACCTTTTACTCTCGGCTGAGCTCTCGTTCATTCCCGCACCTTTTAACTGTCGGCTCTGCTCTCGTTCGGTCCCACACTTTTTATCTCCCGGCTATGCCCTCGTTCGTTCCCGCACCTTTTATCTCCCGGCTGTGCTCTCGTTCGATCCCGCACCTTTTATCTCCCAGCTCTGCTCTCGTTTGTTCCCGTACCTTTTATCTCCCAGCTGTGCCCTCTTTCGATCCCGCACCTTTTATCTCCCAGCTCTGCTCTCGTTCGTTCCCGCACCTTTTAACTCTCGGCTCTGCACTCGTTCATTCCCGCACCTTTTATTTCCCGGCTCTGCTCTCGTTCGTTCCTGCACCTTTTCACTCTCGGCTGTGCTCTCATTCGTTCCCGCACCTTTTATCTCCCGGCTCTGCCCTCGTTCGTTCCCGCACCTTTTATCTCCCGGCTGTGCTCTCGTTCATTCCCGCACCTTTTTTCTCCCGGTTCTGCCTACGTTCGTTCCCGCACCTTTTGTCTCCTGGCTGTCCTCTCGTTCGTTCCCGAACCTTTTAACTCTCGGCTGTGCTCTCGTACGTTCCCGCACCTTTTAACTGTCGGCTCTGCTCTCGTTCGTTCCCGCACCTTTTATCTCCCGGCTGTGCTCTCGTTCGTTCCCGCACCTTTTATCTCCCGGCTGTGCTCTCGTTCGATCCCGCACCTTTTATCTCGCAGCTCTGCTCTCGTTTGTTCCTGCACCTTTTATCTCCCAGCTCTGCTCTTGTTCGTTCCCGCACCTTTTAACTCTCGGCTGTCCCCTCGTTCGTTCCCGCACCTTTTATCTCCCGGCTCTGCTCTCGTTCGTACCCGCACCTTTTAACTCTCGGCTGTGCCCTCGTTCGTTCCCGCACCTTTTATCTCCCGGCTCTGCTCTCGTTCGTTCCCGCACCTTTTAACTCTCGGCTGTGATCTCGTTCATTCCCGCACCTTTTATCTCCCGGTTCTACCCTCATTCGTTCCCGCACCTTTTAACTTTCGGCTGTGCTCTCGTCCGTTCCCGCACCTTTCATCTCCCGGCTCTGCCCTCGTTTGTTCCCGCACCTTTTATCTCCCGGCTCTGCCCTCGTTCGTTCCCGCACCTTTTATCTCCTGGCTCTGCCCTCGTTCGTTCCCGCACCTTTTATCTCCCGGCTCTGCCCTTGTTCGATCCCGCACCTTTTATCTCCGGGCTCTGCCCTCGTTCGTTCCCGCACCTTTTAACTCTCGGCTGTGCCCTCGTTCGTTCCCACACCTTTTATCTCCCGGCTCTGCTCTCGTTCGTTCCCGCACCTTTTATCTCTCGGCTGTGCTCTCGTTCGTTCCCCCATCTTTTATCTCCCGGCACTGCCCTTGTTTGTTCCCGCACCTTTTATCTCCCGGCTCTCCTCTCTTTCGATCCCGCACCTTTTATCTCCCGGCCCTCCTCTCGTTCGATCCCGCATCTTTTATCTCCCGGCTCTGCCCTCGTTCGTTCCCGCACCTTTTAACTCTCGGATGTGCTCTCGTTCGTTCCCGCACCTTTTATCTCCCGGCACTGCTCTCGTTCGATCCCCCACCTTTTATCTCCCGGCTCTGCCCTCGTTCGTTCCGGCACCTTTTATCTCCCGGCTCTGCCCTCGTTCGTTACCGCACCTTTTATTTCCCGGCTCTGCTCTCGTTCGTTCCCGCACCTTTTAACTCTCGGCTGTGCTCTCTTACGTTCCCGCACCTTTTAACTCTCGGCTGTGCTCTCGTTCGTTCCCGCACCTTTTATCTCCCGGCTGTGCTCTCGTTCATTCCCGCACCTTTTATCTCCCGGTTCTGCCCATGTTCGTTCCCGCACCTTTTATCTCCTGGCTGTGCTCTCGTTCGTTCCCGCACCTTTTAACTCTCGGCTGTGCTCTCGTACGTTCCCGCACCTTTTAACTGTCGGCTCTGCTCTCGTTCGTTCCCGCACCTTTTATCTCCCGGCTATGCCCTCGTTCGTTCCCGCACCTTTTATCTCCCGGCTGTGCTCTCGTTCGATCCCGCACGTTTTATCTCCCAGCTCTGCTCTCGTTTGTTCCCGCACCTTTTATCTCCCGGCTGTGCCCTCGTTCGATCCCGCACCTTTTATCTCCCGGCTTTGCTCTCGTTCGATCCCGCACCTTTTATCTCCCGGCTCTGCCCTCGTTCGTTCCCGCACCTTTTATCTCCCGGCTCTGCCCTCGTTCGTTCCCGCACCTTCTATCTCCCCGCTCTGCTCTTGTTCGTTCCCGCATCTTTCAACTCTCGGCTGTGATCTCATTCGTTCCCGCACCTTTTATCTCCCGGCTCTGCTCTTGTTTGTTCCCGCACCTTTTAACTCTCGGCTGTGATCTCATTCGTTCCCGCACCTTTTATCTCCCGGCTCTGCCCTCGTTCGTTCCCGCACCTTTTATCTCCTGGCTCTGCCCTCGTTCGTTCCCGCACCTTTTA
This sequence comes from Scyliorhinus torazame, assembly GCF_047496885.1. Lineage (NCBI taxonomy): Eukaryota > Metazoa > Chordata > Chondrichthyes > Carcharhiniformes > Scyliorhinidae > Scyliorhinus > Scyliorhinus torazame. The sequence continues at coordinate 187,971,896 of NC_092716.1, forward strand.
TCTCCCGGCTCTGCCCTCGTTCGTTCCCGCACCTTTTAACTCTCGGCTGTGCCCTCGTTCGTTCCCGCACCTTTTATCTCCCGGCTCTGCTCTCATTCGTTCCCGCACCTTTTATCTCTCGGCTGTGCTCTCGTTCGTTCCTCCATCTTTTATCTACCGGCACTGCCCTTGTTCGTTCCCGCACCTTTTATCTCCCGGCTCTCCTCTCGTTCGATCCCGCATCTTTTATCTCCCGGCTCTGCCCTCGTTCGTTCCCGCACCTTTTAACTCTCGGATGTGCTCTCGTTCGTTCCCGCACCTTTTATCTCCCGGCACTGCTCTCGTTCGATCCCGCACCTTTTATCTCCCGGCTCTGCCCTCGTTCGTTCCCGCACCTTTTATCTCCCGGCTCTGCCCTTGTTCGTTACCGCACCTTTTATTTCCCGGCTCTGCTCTCGTTCGTTCCCGCACCTTTTAACTCTCGGCTGTGCTCTCTTACGTTCCCGCACCTTTTAACTCTCGGCTGTGCTCTCGTTCGTTCCCGCACCTTTTATCTCCCGGCTGTGCTCTCGTTCATTCCCGCACCTTTTATCTCCCGGTTCTGCCCATGTTCGTTCCCGCACCTTTTATCTCCTGGCTGTGCTCTCGTTCGTTCCCGCACCTTTTACTCTCGGCTGTGCTCTCGTTCATTCCCGCACCTTTTAACTGTCGGCTCTGCTCTCGTTCGGTCCCACACCTTTTATCTCCCGGCTATGCCCTCGTTCGTTCCCGCACCTTTTATCTCCCGGCTGTGCTCTCGTTCGATCCCGCACCTTTTATCTCCCAGCTCTGCTCTCGTTTGTTCCCGTACCTTTTATCTCCCAGCTGTGCCCTCTTTCGATCCCGCACCTTTTATCTCCCAGCTCTGCTCTCGTTCGTTCCCGCATCTTTTAACTCTCGGCTCTGCACTCGTTCATTCCCGCACCTTTTATTTCCCGGCTCTGCTCTCGTTCGTTCCTGCACCTTTTCACTCTCGGCTGTGCTCTCATTCGTTCCCGCACCTTTTATCTCCCGGCTCTGCCCTCGTTCGTTCCCGCAACTTTTATCTCCCGGCTGTGCTCACGTTCATTCCCGCACCTTTTATCTCCCGGCTCTGCCCTCGTTCGATCCCGCACCTTTTATCTCCTGGCTATGCCCTCGTTCGTTCCCGCACCTTTTAACTCTCGGCTGTGCTGTCGTTCGTTCCCGCACCTTTTAACTCTCGGCTGTGCTCTCGTTCATTCCCGCACATTTTATCTCCCGGCTGTGCTCTCGTTCGATCCCGCACCTTTTATCTCCCAGCTGTGTCCTCGTTCGTTCCCGCACCTTTTATCTACCGGCTCTTCCCTCGTTCATTCCCGCACCTTTTATCTCGCAGCTCTGCCCTTGTTCATTCCCGCAGCTTTTACCTCCCGGCTCTGCTCTCGTTCGTTCCCGCACCTTTTAACTCTGGGCTGTGATCTCGTTCATTCCCGCACCTTTTATCTCCCGGCTCTGCTCTCGTTCATTCCCGCACCTTTTAACTCTCGGCTGTGCTCTCGTACGTTCCGGCACCTTTTATCTCCCGGCTGTGCCCTCGTTCGTTCCGGCACCATTTATCTCCCGGCTCTGCTCTCGTTCGTTCACGCACCTTTTAACTCTCGGCTGTGCTCTCGTTCGTTCCCGCACCTTTTATCTCCCGGCTCTGCTCTCGTACGTTGCCGCATCTTTTATCTCCCGGCTCTGCCCTCGTTCGTTCCCGCACCTTTTAACTCTCGGCTGTGCTCTCGTTCGTTCCCGCACCTTTTAACTCCCGGCACTGCCTTTGTTCGTTCCCGCACCTTTTATTTCCCGGCTCTGCTCTCGTTCGTTCCTGCACCTTTTAACTCTCGGCTGTGCTCTCGTTCATTCCCGCACCTTTTAACTCTCGGCTGTGCTCTCGTTCATTCCCGCACCTTTTATCTCCCGGCTGTGGTCTCATACGTTCCCGCACCTTTTATCTCCCGGCTCTGCCCTCGTTCGTTCCCGCACCTTTTATCTCCTGGCTGTGCTCTCGTTCATTCCCGCACCTTTTATCTCCCGGCTGTGCGCTCGGTCATTCCCGCACCTTTTATCTCCCGGTTCTGCCCACATTCGTTCACGCACCTTTTATCTCCTGGCTGTGCTCTCGTTCGTTCCCGCACCTTTTAACTGTCGGCTGTGCTCTCCTACGTTCCCGCACCTTTTAACTGTCGGCTCTGCTCTCGTTCGTTCTCGCACCTTTTATCTCCCAGCTATGCCCTCGTTTGTTCCCGCACCTTTTATCTCCCAGCTCTGCTCTCGTTTGTTCCCGCACCTTTTATCTCCCGGCTGTGCTCTCGTTCATTCCCGCACCTATTATCTCCCGGTTCTGCCCATGTTCGTTCCCGCACCTTTTATCTCCTGGCTGTGCTCTCGTTCGTTCCCGCACCTTTTACTCTCGGCTGAGCTCTCGTTCATTCCCGCACCTTTTAACTGTCGGCTCTGCTCTCGTTCGGTCCCACACTTTTTATCTCCCGGCTATGCCCTCGTTCGTTCCCGCACCTTTTATCTCCCGGCTGTGCTCTCGTTCGATCCCGCACCTTTTATCTCCCAGCTCTGCTCTCGTTTGTTCCCGTACCTTTTATCTCCCAGCTGTGCCCTCTTTCGATCCCGCACCTTTTATCTCCCAGCTCTGCTCTCGTTCGTTCCCGCACCTTTTAACTCTCGGCTCTGCACTCGTTCATTCCCGCACCTTTTATTTCCCGGCTCTGCTCTCGTTCGTTCCTGCACCTTTTCACTCTCGGCTGTGCTCTCATTCGTTCCCGCACCTTTTATCTCCCGGCTCTGCCCTCGTTCGTTCCCGCACCTTTTATCTCCCGGCTGTGCTCTCGTTCATTCCCGCACCTTTTTTCTCCCGGTTCTGCCTACGTTCGTTCCCGCACCTTTTGTCTCCTGGCTGTCCTCTCGTTCGTTCCCGAACCTTTTAACTCTCGGCTGTGCTCTCGTACGTTCCCGCACCTTTTAACTGTCGGCTCTGCTCTCGTTCGTTCCCGCACCTTTTATCTCCCGGCTGTGCTCTCGTTCGTTCCCGCACCTTTTATCTCCCGGCTGTGCTCTCGTTCGATCCCGCACCTTTTATCTCGCAGCTCTGCTCTCGTTTGTTCCTGCACCTTTTATCTCCCAGCTCTGCTCTTGTTCGTTCCCGCACCTTTTAACTCTCGGCTGTCCCCTCGTTCGTTCCCGCACCTTTTATCTCCCGGCTCTGCTCTCGTTCGTACCCGCACCTTTTAACTCTCGGCTGTGCCCTCGTTCGTTCCCGCACCTTTTATCTCCCGGCTCTGCTCTCGTTCGTTCCCGCACCTTTTAACTCTCGGCTGTGATCTCGTTCATTCCCGCACCTTTTATCTCCCGGTTCTACCCTCATTCGTTCCCGCACCTTTTAACTTTCGGCTGTGCTCTCGTCCGTTCCCGCACCTTTCATCTCCCGGCTCTGCCCTCGTTTGTTCCCGCACCTTTTATCTCCCGGCTCTGCCCTCGTTCGTTCCCGCACCTTTTATCTCCTGGCTCTGCCCTCGTTCGTTCCCGCACCTTTTATCTCCCGGCTCTGCCCTTGTTCGATCCCGCACCTTTTATCTCCGGGCTCTGCCCTCGTTCGTTCCCGCACCTTTTAACTCTCGGCTGTGCCCTCGTTCGTTCCCACACCTTTTATCTCCCGGCTCTGCTCTCGTTCGTTCCCGCACCTTTTATCTCTCGGCTGTGCTCTCGTTCGTTCCCCCATCTTTTATCTCCCGGCACTGCCCTTGTTTGTTCCCGCACCTTTTATCTCCCGGCTCTCCTCTCTTTCGATCCCGCACCTTTTATCTCCCGGCCCTCCTCTCGTTCGATCCCGCATCTTTTATCTCCCGGCTCTGCCCTCGTTCGTTCCCGCACCTTTTAACTCTCGGATGTGCTCTCGTTCGTTCCCGCACCTTTTATCTCCCGGCACTGCTCTCGTTCGATCCCCCACCTTTTATCTCCCGGCTCTGCCCTCGTTCGTTCCGGCACCTTTTATCTCCCGGCTCTGCCCTCGTTCGTTACCGCACCTTTTATTTCCCGGCTCTGCTCTCGTTCGTTCCCGCACCTTTTAACTCTCGGCTGTGCTCTCTTACGTTCCCGCACCTTTTAACTCTCGGCTGTGCTCTCGTTCGTTCCCGCACCTTTTATCTCCCGGCTGTGCTCTCGTTCATTCCCGCACCTTTTATCTCCCGGTTCTGCCCATGTTCGTTCCCGCACCTTTTATCTCCTGGCTGTGCTCTCGTTCGTTCCCGCACCTTTTAACTCTCGGCTGTGCTCTCGTACGTTCCCGCACCTTTTAACTGTCGGCTCTGCTCTCGTTCGTTCCCGCACCTTTTATCTCCCGGCTATGCCCTCGTTCGTTCCCGCACCTTTTATCTCCCGGCTGTGCTCTCGTTCGATCCCGCACGTTTTATCTCCCAGCTCTGCTCTCGTTTGTTCCCGCACCTTTTATCTCCCGGCTGTGCCCTCGTTCGATCCCGCACCTTTTATCTCCCGGCTTTGCTCTCGTTCGATCCCGCACCTTTTATCTCCCGGCTCTGCCCTCGTTCGTTCCCGCACCTTTTATCTCCCGGCTCTGCCCTCGTTCGTTCCCGCACCTTCTATCTCCCCGCTCTGCTCTTGTTCGTTCCCGCATCTTTCAACTCTCGGCTGTGATCTCATTCGTTCCCGCACCTTTTATCTCCCGGCTCTGCTCTTGTTCGTTCCCGCACCTTTTAACTCTCGGCTGTGATCTCATTCGTTCCCGCACCTTTTATCTCCCGGCTCTGCCCTCGTTCGTTCCCGCACCTTTTATCTCCTGGCTCTGCCCTCGTTCGTTCCCGCACCTTTTATCTCCCGGCTCTGCCCTCGTTCGTTCCCGCATCTTTTAACTCTCGGCTGTGCCCTCGTTCGTTCCCGCACCTTTTATCTCCCGGCTCTGCTCTCATTCGTTCCCGCACCTTTTATCTCTCGGCTGTGCTCTCGTTCGTTCCTCCATCTTTTATCTACCGGCACTGCCCTTGTTCGTTCCCGCACCTTTTATCTCCCGGCTCTCCTCTCGTTCGATCCCGCATCTTTTATCTCCCGGCTCTGCCCTCGTTCGTTCCCGCACCTTTTAACTCTCGGAGGTGCTCTCGTTCGTTCCCGCACCTTTTATCTCCCGGCACTGCTCTCGTTCGATCCCGCACCTTTTATCTCCCGGCTCTGCCCTCGTTCGTTCCCGCACCTTTTATCTCCCGGCTCTGCCCTTGTTCGTTACCGCACCTTTTATTTCCCGGCTCTGCTCTCGTTCGTTCCCGCACCTTTTAACTCTCGGCTGTGCTCTCTTACGTTCCCGCACCTTTTAACTCTCGGCTGTGCTCTCGTTCGTTCCCGCACCTTTTATCTCCCGGCTGTGCTCTCGTTCATTCCCGCACCTTTTATCTCCCGGTTCTGCCCATGTTCGTTCCCGCACCTTTTATCTCCTGGCTGTGCTCTCGTTCGTTCCCGCACCTTTTAACTCTCGGCTCTGCTCTCGTTCGGTCCCACACCTTTTATCTCCCGGCTATGCCCTCGTTCGTTCCCGCACCTTTTATCTCCCGGCTGTGCTCTCGTTCGATCCCGCACCTTTTATCTCCCAGCTCTGCTCTCGTTTGTTCCCGTACCTTTTATCTCCCAGCTGTGCCCTCTTTCGATCCCGCACCTTTTATCTCCCAGCTCTGCTCTCGTTCGTTCCCGCACCTTTTAACTCTCGGCTCTGCACTCGTTCATTCCCGCACCTTTTATTTCCCGCCTCTGCTCTCGTTCGTTCCTGCACCTTTTCACTCTCGGCTGTGCTCTCATTCGTTCCCGCACCTTTTATCTCCCGGCTCTGCCCTCGTTCGTTCCCGCACCTTTTATCTCCCGGCTCTGCTCTCGTTCGTTCCCGCACCTTTTAACTCTCGGCTGTCCCCTCGTTCGTTCCCGCACCTTTTATCTCCCGGCTCTGCTCTCGTTCGTACCCGCACCTTTTAACTCTCGGCTGTGCCCTCGTTCGTTCCCGCACCTTTTATCTCCCGGCTCTGCTCTCGTTCGTTCCCGCACCTTTTAACTCTCGGCTGTGATCTCGTTCATTCCCGCACCTTTTATCTCCCGGTTCTACCCTCATTCGTTCCCGCACCTTTTAACTTTCGGCTGTGCTCTCGTCCGTTCCCGCACCTTTCATCTCCCGGCTCTGCCCTCGTTCGTTCCCGCACCTTTTATCTCCCGGCTCTGCCCTCGTTCGTTCCCGCACCTTTTATCTCCTGGCTCTGCCCTCGTTCGTTCCCGCACCTTTTATCTCCCGGCTCTGCCCTTGTTCGATCCCGCACCTTTTATCTCCGGGCTCTGCCCTCGTTCGTTCCCGCACCTTTTAACTCTCGGCTGTGCCCTCGTTCGTTCCCACACCTTTTATCTCCCGGCTCTGCTCTCGTTCGTTCCCGCACCTTTTATCTCTCGGCTGTGCTCTCGTTCGTTCCCCCATCTTTTATCTCCCGGCACTGCCCTTGTTTGTTCCCGCACCTTTTATCTCCCGGCTCTCCTCTCGTTCGATCCCGCACCTTTTATCTCCCGGCCCTCCTCTCGTTCGATCCCGCATCTTTTATCTCCCGGCTCTGCCCTCGTTCGTTCCCGCACCTTTTAACTCTCGGATGTGCTCTCGTTCGTTCCCGCACCTTTTGTCTCCCGGCACTGCTCTCGTTCGATCCCCCACCTTTTATCTCCCGGCTCTGCCCTCGTTCGTTCCGGCACCTTTTATCTCCCGGCTCTGCCCTCGTTCGTTACCGCACCTTTTATTTCCCGGCTCTGCTCTCGTTCGTTCCCGCACCTTTTAACTCTCGGCTGTGCTCTCTTACGTTCCCGCACCTTTTAACTCTCGGCTGTGCTCTCGTTCGTTCCCGCACCTTTTATCTCCCGGCTGTGCTCTCGTTCATTCCCGCACCTTTTATCTCCCGGTTCTGCCCATGTTCGTTCCCGCACCTTTTATCTCCCGGTTCTGCCCATGTTCGTTCCCGCACCTTTTATCTCCTGGCTGTGCTCTCGTTCGTTCCCGCACCTTTTACTCTCGGCTGTGCTCTCGTTCATTCCCGCACCTTTTAACTGTCGGCTCTGCTCTCGTTCGGTCCCACACCTTTTATCTCCCGGCTATGCCCTCGTTCGTTCCCGCACCTTTTATCTCCCGGCTGTGCTCTCGTTCGATCCCGCACCTTTTATCTCCCAGCTCTGCTCTCGTTTGTTCCCGTACCTTTTATCTCCCAGCTGTGCCCTCTTTCGATCCCGCACCTTTTATCTCCCAGCTCTGCTCTCGTTCGTTCCCGCATCTTTTAACTCTCGGCTCTGCACTCGTTCATTCCCGCACCTTTTATTTCCCGGCTCTGCTCTCGTTCGTTCCTGCACCTTTTCACTCTCGGCTGTGCTCTCATTCGTTCCCGCACCTTTTATCTCCCGGCTCTGCCCTCGTTCGTTCCCGCAACTTTTATCTCCCGGCTGTGCTCACGTTCATTCCCGCACCTTTTATCTCCCGGCTCTGCCCTCGTTCGATCCCGCACCTTTTATCTCCTGGCTATGCCCTCGTTCGTTCCCGCACCTTTTAACTCTCGGCTGTGCTGTCGTTCGTTCCCGCACCTTTTAACTCTCGGCTGTGCTCTCGTTCATTCCCGCACATTTTATCTCCCGGCTGTGCTCTCGTTCGATCCCGCACCTTTTATCTCCCAGCTGTGTCCTCGTTCGTTCCCGCACCTTTTATCTACCGGCTCTTCCCTCGTTCATTCCCGCACCTTTTATCTCGCAGCTCTGCCCTTGTTCATTCCCGCAGCTTTTACCTCCCGGCTCTGCTCTCGTTCGTTCCCGCACCTTTTAACTCTGGGCTGTGATCTCGTTCATTCCCGCACCTTTTATCTCCCGGCTCTGCTCTCGTTCATTCCCGCACCTTTTAACTCTCGGCTGTGCTCTCGTACGTTCCGGCACCTTTTATCTCCCGGCTGTGCCCTCGTTCGTTCCGGCACCATTTATCTCCCGGCTCTGCTCTCGTTCGTTCACGCACCTTTTAACTCTCGGCTGTGCTCTCGTTCGTTCCCGCACCTTTTATCTCCCGGCTCTGCTCTCGTACGTTGCCGCATCTTTTATCTCCCGGCTCTGCCCTCGTTCGTTCCCGCACCTTTTAACTCTCGGCTGTGCTCTCGTTCGTTCCCGCACCTTTTAACTCCCGGCACTGCCTTTGTTCGTTCCCGCACCTTTTATTTCCCGGCTCTGCTCTCGTTCGTTCCTGCACCTTTTAACTCTCGGCTGTGCTCTCGTTCATTCCCGCACCTTTTAACTCTCGGCTGTGCTCTCGTTCATTCCCGCACCTTTTATCTCCCGGCTGTGGTCTCATACGTTCCCGCACCTTTTATCTCCCGGCTCTGCCCTCGTTCGTTCCCGCACCTTTTATCTCCTGGCTGTGCTCTCGTTCATTCCCGCACCTTTTATCTCCCGGCTGTGCGCTCGGTCATTCCCGCACCTTTTATCTCCCGGTTCTGCCCACATTCGTTCACGCACCTTTTATCTCCTGGCTGTGCTCTCGTTCGTTCCCGCACCTTTTAACTGTCGGCTGTGCTCTCCTACGTTCCCGCACCTTTTAACTGTCGGCTCTGCTCTCGTTCGTTCTCGCACCTTTTATCTCCCAGCTATGCCCTCGTTTGTTCCCGCACCTTTTATCTCCCAGCTCTGCTCTCGTTTGTTCCCGCACCTTTTATCTCCCGGCTGTGCTCTCGTTCATTCCCGCACCTATTATCTCCCGGTTCTGCCCATGTTCGTTCCCGCACCTTTTATCTCCTGGCTGTGCTCTCGTTCGTTCCCGCACCTTTTACTCTCGGCTGAGCTCTCGTTCATTCCCGCACCTTTTAACTGTCGGCTCTGCTCTCGTTCGGTCCCACACTTTTTATCTCCCGGCTATGCCCTCGTTCGTTCCCGCACCTTTTATCTCCCGGCTGTGCTCTCGTTCGATCCCGCACCTTTTATCTCCCAGCTCTGCTCTCGTTTGTTCCCGTACCTTTTATCTCCCAGCTGTGCCCTCTTTCGATCCCGCACCTTTTATCTCCCAGCTCTGCTCTCGTTCGTTCCCGCACCTTTTAACTCTCGGCTCTGCACTCGTTCATTCCCGCACCTTTTATTTCCCGGCTCTGCTCTCGTTCGTTCCTGCACCTTTTCACTCTCGGCTGTGCTCTCATTCGTTCCCGCACCTTTTATCTCCCGGCTCTGCCCTCGTTCGTTCCCGCACCTTTTATCTCCCGGCTGTGCTCTCGTTCATTCCCGCACCTTTTTTCTCCCGGTTCTGCCTACGTTCGTTCCCGCACCTTTTGTCTCCTGGCTGTCCTCTCGTTCGTTCCCGAACCTTTTAACTCTCGGCTGTGCTCTCGTACGTTCCCGCACCTTTTAACTGTCGGCTCTGCTCTCGTTCGTTCCCGCACCTTTTATCTCCCGGCTGTGCTCTCGTTCGTTCCCGCACCTTTTATCTCCCGGCTGTGCTCTCGTTCGATCCCGCACCTTTTATCTCGCAGCTCTGCTCTCGTTTGTTCCTGCACCTTTTATCTCCCAGCTCTGCTCTTGTTCGTTCCCGCACCTTTTAACTCTCGGCTGTCCCCTCGTTCGTTCCCGCACCTTTTATCTCCCGGCTCTGCTCTCGTTCGTACCCGCACCTTTTAACTCTCGGCTGTGCCCTCGTTCGTTCCCGCACCTTTTATCTCCCGGCTCTGCTCTCGTTCGTTCCCGCACCTTTTAACTCTCGGCTGTGATCTCGTTCATTCCCGCACCTTTTATCTCCCGGTTCTACCCTCATTCGTTCCCGCACCTTTTAACTTTCGGCTGTGCTCTCGTCCGTTCCCGCACCTTTCATCTCCCGGCTCTGCCCTCGTTTGTTCCCGCACCTTTTATCTCCCGGCTCTGCCCTCGTTCGTTCCCGCACCTTTTATCTCCTGGCTCTGCCCTCGTTCGTTCCCGCACCTTTTATCTCCCGGCTCTGCCCTTGTTCGATCCCGCACCTTTTATCTCCGGGCTCTGCCCTCGTTCGTTCCCGCACCTTTTAACTCTCGGCTGTGCCCTCGTTCGTTCCCACACCTTTTATCTCCCGGCTCTGCTCTCGTTCGTTCCCGCAACTTTTATCTCTCGGCTGTGCTCTCGTTCGTTCCCCCATCTTTTATCTCCCGGCACTGCCCTTGTTTGTTCCCGCACCTTTTATCTCCCGGCTCTCCTCTCGTTCGATCCCGCACCTTTTATCTCCCGGCCCTCCTCTCGTTCGATCCCGCATCTTTTATCTCCCGGCTCTGCCCTCGTTCGTTCCCGCACCTTTTAACTCTCGGATGTGCTCTCGTTCGTTCCCGCACCTTTTATCTCCCGGCACTGCTCTCGTTCGATCCCCCACCTTTTATCTCCCGGCTCTGCCCTCGTTCGTTCCGGCACCTTTTATCTCCCGGCTCTGCCCTCGTTCGTTACCGCACCTTTTATTTCCCGGCTCTGCTCTCGTTCGTTCCCGCACCTTTTAACTCTCGGCTGTGCTCTCTTACGTTCCCGCACCTTTTAACTCTCGGCTGTGCTCTCGTTCGTTCCCGCACCTTTTATCTCCCGGCTGTGCTCTCGTTCATTCCCGCACCTTTTATCTCCCGGTTCTGCCCATGTTCGTTCCCGCACCTTTTATCTCCTGGCTGTGCTCTCGTTCGTTCCCGCACCTTTTAACTCTCGGCTGTGCTCTCGTACGTTCCCGCACCTTTTAACTGTCGGCTCTGCTCTCGTTCGTTCCCGCACCTTTTATCTCCCGGCTATGCCCTCGTTCGTTCCCGCACCTTTTATCTCCCGGCTGTGCTCTCGTTCGATCCCGCACGTTTTATCTCCCAGCTCTGCTCTCGTTTGTTCCCGCACCTTTTATCTCCCGGCTGTGCCCTCGTTCGATCCCGCACCTTTTATCTCCCGGCTTTGCTCTCGTTCGATCCCGCACCTTTTATCTCCCGGCTCTGCCCTCGTTCGTTCCCGCACCTTTTATCTCCCGGCTCTGCCCTCGTTCGTTCCCGCACCTTCTATCTCCCCGCTCTGCTCTTGTTCGTTCCCGCATCTTTCAACTCTCGGCTGTGATCTCATTCGTTCCCGCACCTTTTATCTCCCGGCTCTGCTCTTGTTCGTTCCCGCACCTTTTAACTCTCGGCTGTGATCTCATTCGTTCCCGCACCTTTTATCTCCCGGCTCTGCCCTCGTTCGTTCCCGCACCTTTTATCTCCTGGCTCTGCCCTCGTTCGTTCCCGCACCTTTTATCTCCCGGCTCTGCCCTCGTTCGTTCCCGCATCTTTTAACTCTCGGCTGTGCCCTCGTTCGTTCCCGCACCTTTTATCTCCCGGCTCTGCTCTCATTCGTTCCCGCACCTTTTATCTCTCGGCTGTGCTCTCGTTCGTTCCTCCATCTTTTATCTACCGGCACTGCCCTTGTTCGTTCCCGCACCTTTTATCTCCCGGCTCTCCTCTCGTTCGATCCCGCATCTTTTATCTCCCGGCTCTGCCCTCGTTCGTTCCCGCACCTTTTAACTCTCGGAGGTGCTCTCGTTCGTTCCCGCACCTTTTATCTCCCGGCACTGCTCTCGTTCGATCCCGCACCTTTTATCTCCCGGCTCTGCCCTCGTTCGTTCCCGCACCTTTTATCTCCCGGCTCTGCCCTTGTTCGTTACCGCACCTTTTATTTCCCGGCTCTGCTCTCGTTCGTTCCCGCACCTTTTAACTCTCGGCTGTGCTCTCTTACGTTCCCGCACCTTTTAACTCTCGGCTGTGCTCTCGTTCGTTCCCGCACCTTTTATCTCCCGGCTGTGCTCTCGTTCATTCCCGCACCTTTTATCTCCCGGTTCTGCCCATGTTCGTTCCCGCACCTTTTATCTCCTGGCTGTGCTCTCGTTCGTTCCCGCACCTTTTAACTCTCGGCTCTGCTCTCGTTCGGTCCCACACCTTTTATCTCCCGGCTATGCCCTCGTTCGTTCCCGCACCTTTTATCTCCCGGCTGTGCTCTCGTTCGATCCCGCACCTTTTATCTCCCAGCTCTGCTCTCGTTTGTTCCCGTACCTTTTATCTCCCAGCTGTGCCCTCTTTCGATCCCGCACCTTTTATCTCCCAGCTCTGCTCTCGTTCGTTCCCGCACCTTTTAACTCTCGGCTCTGCACTCGTTCATTCCCGCACCTTTTATTTCCCGCCTCTGCTCTCGTTCGTTCCTGCACCTTTTCACTCTCGGCTGTGCTCTCATTCGTTCCCGCACCTTTTATCTCCCGGCTCTGCCCTCGTTCGTTCCCGCACCTTTTATCTCCCGGCTCTGCTCTCGTTCGTTCCCGCACCTTTTAACTCTCGGCTGTCCCCTCGTTCGTTCCCGCACCTTTTATCTCCCGGCTCTGCTCTCGTTCGTACCCGCACCTTTTAACTCTCGGCTGTGCCCTCGTTCGTTCCCGCACCTTTTATCTCCCGGCTCTGCTCTCGTTCGTTCCCGCACCTTTTAACTCTCGGCTGTGATCTCGTTCATTCCCGCACCTTTTATCTCCCGGTTCTACCCTCATTCGTTCCCGCACCTTTTAACTTTCGGCTGTGCTCTCGTCCGTTCCCGCACCTTTCATCTCCCGGCTCTGCCCTCGTTCGTTCCCGCACCTTTTATCTCCCGGCTCTGCCCTCGTTCGTTCCCGCACCTTTTATCTCCTGGCTCTGCCCTCGTTCGTTCCCGCACCTTTTATCTCCCGGCTCTGCCCTTGTTCGATCCCGCACCTTTTATCTCCGGGCTCTGCCCTCGTTCGTTCCCGCACCTTTTAACTCTCGGCTGTGCCCTCGTTCGTTCCCACACCTTTTATCTCCCGGCTCTGCTCTCGTTCGTTCCCGCACCTTTTATCTCTCGGCTGTGCTCTCGTTCGTTCCCCCATCTTTTATCTCCCGGCACTGCCCTTGTTTGTTCCCGCACCTTTTATCTCCCGGCTCTCCTCTCGTTCGATCCCGCACCTTTTATCTCCCGGCCCTCCTCTCGTTCGATCCCGCATCTTTTATCTCCCGGCTCTGCCCTCGTTCGTTCCCGCACCTTTTAACTCTCGGATGTGCTCTCGTTCGTTCCCGCACCTTTTGTCTCCCGGCACTGCTCTCGTTCGATCCCCCACCTTTTATCTCCCGGCTCTGCCCTCGTTCGTTCCGGCACCTTTTATCTCCCGGCTCTGCCCTCGTTCGTTACCGCACCTTTTATTTCCCGGCTCTGCTCTCGTTCGTTCCCGCACCTTTTAACTCTCGGCTGTGCTCTCTTACGTTCCCGCACCTTTTAACTCTCGGCTGTGCTCTCGTTCGTTCCCGCACCTTTTATCTCCCGGCTGTGCTCTCGTTCATTCCGCACCTTTTATCTCCCGGTTCTGCCCATGTTCGTTCCCGCACCTTTTATCTCCTGGCTGTGCTCTCGTTCGTTCCCGCACCTTTTAACTCTCGGCTGTGCTCTCGTACGTTCCCGCACCTTTTAACTGTCGGCTCTGCTCTCGTTCGTTCCCGCACCTTTTATCTCCCGGCTATGCCCTCGTTCGTTCCCGCACCTTTTATCTCCCGGCTGTGCTCTCGTTCGATCCCGCACGTTTTATCTCCCAGCTCTGCTCTCGTTTGTTCCCGCACCTTTTATCTCCCGGCTGTGCCCTCGTTCGATCCCGCACCTTTTATCTCCCGGCTTTGCTCTCGTTCGATCCCGCACCTTTTATCTCCCGGCTCTGCCCTCGTTCGTTCCCGCACCTTTTATCTCCCGGCTCTGCCCTCGTTCGTTACCGCACCTTCTATCTCCCCGCTCTGCTCTTGTTCGTTCCCGCATCTTTCAACTCTCGGCTGTGATCTCATTCGTTCCCGCACCTTTTATCTCCCGGCTCTGCTCTTGTTCGTTCCCGCACCTTTTAACTCTCGGCTGTGATCTCATTCGTTCCCGCACCTTTTATCTCCCGGCTCTGCCCTCGTTCGTTCCCGCACCTTTTATCTCCTGGCTCTGCCCTCGTTCGTTCCCGCACCTTTTATCTCCCGGCTCTGCCCTCGTTCGTTCCCGCATCTTTTAACTCTCGGCTGTGCCCTCGTTCGTTCCCGCACCTTTTATCTCCCGGCTCTGCTCTCATTCGTTCCCGCACCTTTTATCTCTCGGCTGTGCTCTCGTTCGTTCCTCCATCTTTTATCTACCGGCACTGCCCTTGTTCGTTCCCGCACCTTTTATCTCCCGGCTCTCCTCTCGTTCGATCCCGCATCTTTTATCTCCCGGCTCTGCCCTCGTTCGTTCCCACACCTTTTAACTCTCGGAGGTGCTCTCGTTCGTTCCCGCACCTTTTATCTCCCGGCACTGCTCTCGTTCGATCCCGCACCTTTTATCTCCCGGCTCTGCCCTCGTTCGTTCCCGCACCTTTTATCTCCCGGCTCTGCCCTTGTTCGTTACCGCACCTTTTATTTCCCGGCTCTGCTCTCGTTCGTTCCCGCACCTTTTAACTCTCGGCTGTGCTCTCTTACGTTCCCGCACCTTTTAACTCTCGGCTGTGCTCTCGTTCGTTCCCGCACCTTTTATCTCCCGGCTGTGCTCTCGTTCATTCCCGCACCTTTTATCTCCCGGTTCTGCCCATGTTCGTTCCCGCACCTTTTATCTCCTGGCTGTGCTCTCGTTCGTTCCCGCACCTTTTAACTCTCGGCTCTGCTCTCGTTCGGTCCCACACCTTTTATCTCCCGGCTATGCCCTCGTTCGTTCCCGCACCTTTTATCTCCCGGCTGTGCTCTCGTTCGATCCCGCACCTTTTATCTCCCAGCTCTGCTCTCGTTTGTTCCCGTACCTTTTATCTCCCAGCTGTGCCCTCTTTCGATCCCGCACCTTTTATCTCCCAGCTCTGCTCTCGTTCGTTCCCGCATCTTTCAACTCTCGGCTGTGATCTCATTCGTTCCCGCACCTTTTATCTCCCGGCTCTGCTCTTGTTCGTTCCCGCACCTTTTAACTCTCGGCTGTGATCTCATTCGTTCCCGCACCTTTTAACTCTCGGCTGTGCTCTCGTTCGTTCCCGCACCTTTTATCTCCCGGCTGTGCTCTCGTTCATTCCCGCACCTTTTATCTCCCGGTTCTGCCCATGTTCGTTCCCGCACCTTTTATCTCCTGGCTGTGCTCTCGTTCGTTCCCGCACCTTTTAACTCTCGGCTCTGCTCTCGTTCGGTCCCACACCTTTTATCTCCCGGCTATGCCCTCGTTCGTTCCCGCACCTTTTATCTCCCGGCTGTGCTCTCGTTCGATCCCGCACCTTTTATCTCCCAGCTCTGCTCTCGTTTGTTCCCGTACCTTTTATCTCCCAGCTGTGCCCTCTTTCGATCCCGCACCTTTTATCTCCCAGCTCTGCTCTCGTTCGTTCCCGCACCTTTTAACTCTCGGCTCTGCACTCGTTCATTCCCGCACCTTTTATTTCCCGCCTCTGCTCTCGTTCGTTCCTGCACCTTTTCACTCTCGGCTGTGCTCTCATTCGTTCCCGCACCTTTTATCTCCCGGCTCTGCCCTCGTTCGTTCCCGCACCTTTTATCTCCCGGCTCTGCTCTCGTTCGTTCCCGCACCTTTTAACTCTCGGCTGTCCCCTCGTTCGTTCCCGCACCTTTTATCTCCCGGCTCTGCTCTCGTTCGTACCCGCACCTTTTAACTCTCGGCTGTGCCCTCGTTCGTTCCCGCACCTTTTATCTCCCGGCTCTGCTCTCGTTCGTTCCCGCACCTTTTAACTCTCGGCTGTGATCTCGTTCATTCCCGCACCTTTTATCTCCCGGTTCTACCCTCATTCGTTCCCGCACCTTTTAACTTTCGGCTGTGCTCTCGTCCGTTCCCGCACCTTTCATCTCCCGGCTGTGCCCTCTTTCGATCCCGCACCTTTTATCTCCCAGCTCTGCTCTCGTTCGTTCCCGCACCTTTTAACTCTCGGCTCTGCACTCGTTCATTCCCGCACCTTTTATTTCCCGCCTCTGCTCTCGTTCGTTCCTGCACCTTTTCACTCTCGGCTGTGCTCTCATTCGTTCCCGCACCTTTTATCTCCCGGCTCTGCCCTCGTTCGTTCCCGCACCTTTTATCTCCCGGCTGTGCTCTCGTTCATTCCCGCACCTTTTTTCTCCCGGTTCTGCCTACGTTCGTTCCCGCACCTTTTGTCTCCTGGCTGTCCTCTCGTTCGTTCCCGAACCTTTTAACTCTCGGCTGTGCTCTCGTACGTTCCCGCACCTTTCAACTGTCGGCTCTGCTCTCGTTCGTTTCCGCACCTTTTATCTCCCGGCTGTGCCCTCGTTCGTTCCCGCACCTTTTATCTCCGGCTCTTCCCTCGTTCATTCCCGCACCTTGTACCTCCCGGCTCTGCCCTCATTCGTTCCCGCAGCTTTTATCTCCCGGCTCTTCTCTCGTTCGTTCCCGCACCTTTTATCTCCCGGCTCTGCCCTCGTTCATTCCTGCACCTTTTATCCCCCGGCTCTGCTCTCGTTCGTTCCCGCACCTTTTATCTCCCGGCTCTTCTCTCGTTCATTCCCGCACCTTTTATCTCCTGGCTCTGCTCTCGTTCGTTCCCGCACCTTTTATCTCCCGGCTCTTCCCTCGTTCATTCCCGCACCTTTTATCTCCCGGTTCAGCCCTCGTTCGTTCCCGCACCTTTTAACTCTCGGCTGTGCTCTCTTACGTTCCCGCACCTTTCAACTGTCGGCTCTGCTCTCGTTCGTTACCGCACCTTTTATCTCCCGGCTGTGCCCTCGTTTGTTCCCGCACCTTTTATCTCCCGGCTCTTCCCTCGTTCATTCCCGCACCTTTTATCTCCCGGTGCTGCCCTTGTTCGTTCCCGCACCTTTTAACTCTCAGCTGTGCTCTCGTTCGTTACCGCACCTTTTATCTCCCGGCTGTGCCCTCGTTTGTTCCCGCACCTTTTATCTCCCGGCTCTTCCCTCGTTCGATCCCGCACCTTTTATCTCCCGGCTCTGCTCTCGTTCGTTCCCACACCTTTTAACTCTGGGCTGTGATCTCGTTCATTCCCGCACCTTTTATCTCCCGGTTCTGCCCTCGTTCGTTCCCGCACCTTTTAACTTTCGGCTGTGCTCTCGTTCGTTCCCGCACCTTTCATCTCCCGGCTCTGCCCTCGTTCGTTCCCGCACCTTTTATCTCCCGGCTCCGCCCTCGTTCGTTCCTGCACATTTTATCTCCTGGTTCTGCCCTCGTTCGTTCCCGCACCTTTCATCTCCCGGCTCTGCCCTCGTTCGATCCCACACCTTTTATCTGCTGGCTCTGCCCTCGTACGTTCCCGCACCTTTTAACTCTCGGCTGTGCCCTCGTTCGTTCCCGCACCTTTTATCTCCCGGCTCTGCTCTTGTTCGTTCCCGCACCTTTTATTTCTCGGCTCTCCTCTCGTTCGTTCCCGCACCTTTTATCTCCTGGCTCTCCTCTCGTTCGTTCCCGCACCTTTTATCTCCCGGCACTGCTCTCGTTCGATCCCGCACCTTTTATCTCCCGGCTCTGCCCTCGTTCGTTCCCGCACCTTTTATCTCCCGGCTCTGCCCTCGTTCGTTACCGCAGCTTTTATTTTCCGGCTCTGCTCTCGTTCATTCCCGCACCTTTTTACTCTCGGCTGTGCTCTCGTACGTTCCCGCGCCTTTTATCTCCCGGCTCTGCCCTCGTTCGTTCCCGCACCTTTTATCTCCCGGCTGTGCTCTCGTTCATTCCCGCACCTTTTATCTCCCGGTTCTGCCCTCGTTCGTTCCCGCACCTTTTATCTCCCGGCTGAGCTCTCGTACATTCCCGCACCTTTTAACTCTCGGCTGTGCTCTGGTTCGTTCCCGCACCTTTTAACTCTCGGCTGTGCTCTCGTTCATTCCCGCACCTTTTATCTCCCGGCTCTGCTCTCGTTCGTTCCCGCACCTTTTATCTCCCGGCTCTGCTGTTGTTCGTTCCCAGAACTTGTATCTCCCGGCTCTGCCCTCGTTCGTTCCCGCACCTTTTATCTCCCGGCTCTGCCCTCGTTCGTTCCCGCACCTTTTATCTCCCGGCTCTGCTCTCGTTCATTCCCACACCTTTTATCTCCCGGCTGTCTCTTGTTCGTTCCCGCACCTTTTATCTCCCGGCTCTGCCCTCGTTCGTTCCCGCACCTTTTATCTCCCGGCTCTGCTCTCGTTCGTTACCGCACCTTTTATCTCGCGGCTCTTCCCTCGTTCATTCCCGCACCTTTTATCTCCCGGTTCTGCCCTCGTTCGTTCCCGCACCTTTTAACTCTCGGCTGTGCTCTCTTACGTTCCCGCACCTTTCAACTGTCGGCTCTGCTCTCATTCGTTACCGCACCTTTTATCTCCCGGCTGTGCTTTCGTTCGTACCGCACCTTTTATCTCCCGGCTGTGCCCTCGTTCGTTCCCGCACCTTTTATCTCCAGGCTCTTCCCTCGTTCATTCCCGCTCCTTTTATCTCCCAGCTCTGCCCTTGTTCATTCCCGCAGCTTTTATCTCCCGGCTCTGCTCTCGTTCGTTCCCGCACCTTTTAACTCTGGGCTGTGATCTTGTTCATTCTCGCACGTTTTATCTCCCGGTTCTGCCCTCGTTCGTTCCCGCACCATTTAACTCTCGGCTGTTCTCTCGTTCGTTCCCGCACCTTTTGGTCTCCTGGCTCTGCCCTTGTTCATTCCCGCACCTTCTATCTCCCGGCTCTGCCCTCGTTCATTCCCGCCTCTTTTATCTCCCAGCTCTGCTCTCGTTCGTTCCCGCACCTTTTAACTCTCGGCTGTGCTCTCGTACGTTCCCGCACCTTTTATCTCCCGGCTCTGCTCTCGTTCGTTCCCGCACCTTTTATTTCCCGGTTCTGCCCACGTTCGTTCCCGCACCTTTTAACTCCCGGCTCTGCTCTCGTTCGTTCCCGCACCTTTTAACTGTCGGCTGTGCTCTCGTTCGCTCCCGCACCTTTTATCTCCCGGCCCTGCTCTCGTACGTTGCCGCATCTTTTATCTCCCGGCTGTGCTCTCATTCGTTCCCGCACCTTTTAACTCTCGGCTGTGCTCTCCTTCGTTCCCGCACCTATTATCTCCCGGCATTGCCCTTGTTCGTTCCCGCACCTTTTATCTCCCGGCTCTGCCCTCGTTCGTTCCCGCACCTTTTAACTCTCGGCTGTGCTCTCGTTCATTCCCGCACCTTTTATCTCCCGGTTCTGCCCACGTTCGTTCCCGCACCTTTTATCACCTGGCTTTGCTCTCGTTCGTTCCCGAACCTTTTAACTCTCGGCTGTGCTCTGGTTCGTTCCCGCACCTTTTATCTCCCGGCTGTGCCCTCGTTCGTTCCCGCTCCTTTTATCTCCCGGCTGTGCTCTTGTTCGTTCCCACACCTTGTATCTCACGGCTCTGCCCTCGTTCGTTCCCGCACCTTTTATCTGCCGGCTCTTCCCTCGTTCATTCCCGCACCTTTTATCTCCCAGTTCTGCCCTCGTTCGTTCCCGCACCTTTTAACTCTCGGCTGTGCTCTCTTACGTACCCGCACCTTCAACTGTCGGCTCTGCTCTCGTTCGCTACCGCACCTTTTATCTCCCGGCTGTGCTCTCGTTCGATCAGGCCCCTTTTATCTCCCGGCTGTGCCCTCGTTCGTTCCCGCACCTTTTATCTCCCGGCTCTTCCCTCGTTCACTCCCGCACCTTTTATCTCCCAGCTCTGCCCTTGTTCATTCCCGCAGCTTTTATCTCCCGGCTCTGCTCTCATTCGTTCCCGCACCTTTTAACTCTGGGCTCTGGTCTCGTTCATTCCCGCACGTTTTATCTCCCGGTTCTGCCCTCGTTCGTTCCCGCACCTTTTAACTCTCGGCTGTGCTCTCCTTCGTTCCCGCACCTATTATCTCCCGGCATTGCCCTTGTTCGTTCCCGCACCTTTTATCTCCCGGCTCTGCCCTCGTTCGTTCCCGCACCTTTTAACTCTCGGCTGTGCTCTCGTTCATTCCCGCACCTTTTATCTCCCGGTTCTGCCCACGTTCGTTCCCGCACCTTTTATCACCTGGCTTTGCTCTCGTTCGTTCCCGAACCTTTTAACTCTCGGCTGTGCTCTGGTTCGTTCCCGCACCTTTTATCTCCCGGCTGTGCCCTCGTTCGTTCCCGCTCCTTTTATCTCCCGGCTGTGCTCTTGTTCGTTCCCACACCTTGTATCTCACGGCTCTGCCCTCGTTCGTTCCCGCACCTTTTATCTGCCGGCTCTTCCCTCGTTCATTCCCGCACCTTTTATCTCCCAGTTCTGCCCTCGTTCGTTCCCGCACCTTTTAACTCTCGGCTGTGCTCTCTTACGTACCCGCACCTTCAACTGTCGGCTCTGCTCTCGTTCGCTACCGCACCTTTTATCTCCCGGCTGTGCTCTCGTTCGATCAGGCCCCTTTTATCTCCCGGCTGTGCCCTCGTTCGTTCCCGCACCTTTTATCTCCCGGCTCTTCCCTCGTTCACTCCCGCACCTTTTATCTCCCAGCTCTGCCCTTGTTCATTCCCGCAGCTTTTATCTCCCGGCTCTGCTCTCATTCGTTCCCGCACCTTTTAACTCTGGGCTGTGGTCTCGTTCATTCCCGCACGTTTTATCTCCCGGTTCTGCCCTCGTTCGTTCCCGCACCTTTTAACTCTCGGCTGTGCTCTCGTTCGTTCCCGCACCTTTTGATCTCCTGGCTCTGCCCTTGTTCATTCCCGCACCTTTTATCACACGGCTCTGCCCTCGTTCATTCCCGCACCTTTTATCTCCCAGCTCTGCTCTCGTTCATTCCCGCACCTTTTAACTCTCGGCTGTGCTCTCGTACGTTCCCGCACCTTTTATCTCCCGGCTCTGCCCTCGTTCGTTCCGGCACCTTTTATCTCCCGGCTCTGCCCTCGTTCGTACCTGCACCTTTTATCTGCCGGCTCTTCCCTCGTTCATTCCCGCACCTTTTATCTCCCAGTTCTGCCCTCGTTCGTTCCCGCACCTTTTAACTCTCGGCTGTGCTCTCTTACGTACCCGCACCTTCAACTGTCGGCTCTGCTCTCGTTCGCTACCGCACCTTTTATCTCCCGGCTGTGCTCTCGTTCGATCAGGCCCCTTTTATCTCCCGGCTGTGCCCTCGTTCGTTCCCGCACCTTTTATCTCCCGGCTCTTCCCTCGTTCACTCCCGCACCTTTTATCTCCCAGCTCTGACCTTGTTCATTCCCGCAGCTTTTATCTCCCGGCTCTGCTCTCATTCGTTCCCGCACCTTTTAACTCTGGGCTGTGGTCTCGTTCATTCCCGCACGTTTTATCTCCCGGTTCTGCCCTCGTTCGTTCCCGCACCTTTTAACTCTCGGCTGTGCTCTCGTTCGTTCCCGCACCTTTTGATCTCCTGGCTCTGCCCTTGTTCATTCCCGCACCTTTTATCACACGGCTCTGCCCTCGTTCATTCCCGCACCTTTTATCTCCCAGCTCTGCTCTCGTTCATTCCCGCACCTTTTAACTCTCGGCTGTGCTCTCGTACGTTCCCGCACCTTTTATCTCCCGGCTCTGCCCTCGTTCGTTCCGGCACCTTTTATCTCCCGGCTCTGCTCTCGTTCGTTCCCGCACCTTTTAACTCTCGGCTGTGCTCTCGTTCGTTCCCGCACCTTTTATCTCCCAGCTCTGCACTCGTTCGATCCCGCACCTTTTAACTCTCGGCTGTGCTCTCGTTCGTTCCCGCACCTTTTTACTCCCGGCACTGCCCTTGTTAGTTCCCGCACCTTTTAACTCTCGGCTATGCCCTCGTTCGTTCCCGCACCTTTTATTTCCCGGCTCTGCTCTCGTTCGTTCCTGCACCTTTTAACTCTCGGCTGTGCTCTCATACGTTCCCGCACCTTTTATTTCCCGGCTCTGCTCTCGTTCGTTCCTGCTCCTTTTAACTCTCGGCTGTGCCCTCGTTCGTTCCCGCACCTTTTATCTCCTGGCTGTGCTCTCGTTCATTCCCGCACCTTTTAACTGTCGGCTCAGCTCTCGTTCGTTCCCGCACCTTTTATCTCCCGGCTCTGCCCTCGTTCGTTCCCGCACCTTTTATCTCCCAGCTCTGCTCTCGTTTGTTCCCGCACCTTTTATCTCCCGGCTGTGCCCTCGTTCGATCCCGCACCTTTTATCTCCCGGCTCTGCTCTTGTTCGTTCTCGCACCTTTTAACTCTCGGCTGTGCCCTCGTTCTTTCCCGCACCTTTTATCTCCCGGCTCTGCTCTTGTTCGTTCCCGCACCTTTTAACTCTCGGCTGTGCCCTCGTTCGTTCCCGCACCTTTGATCTCCCGGCTCTGCTCTCGTTCATTCCCGCACCTTTTATCTCCCGGCTCTGCTCTCCTTCATTCCCGCACCTTTTATCTCCCGGCTCTGCTCTCGTTCATTCCCGCACCTTTTATCTCCCGGCTGTGCTCTCCTTCATTCCCGCACCTTTTATCTCCCGGCTCTGCTCTCCTTCATTCCCGCACCTTTTATCTCCCGGCTCTGCTCTCGTTCGTTCCCGCACCTTTTAACTCCCGGCTCTGCCCTCGATCGTTCCCGCACCTTTTTATCTCCCGGCTCTGCTCTCGTTCGTTCCCGCACCTTTTATCTCCCGGCTGTGCCCTTGTTCGTTCCCGCACCTTTTATCTGTCGGCTGTGCTCTCCTTCATTCCCGCACCTTGTATCTCCCGGCTCTGCCCTCGTTCGTTCCCGCTCCTTTTACCTCCCAGCTCTGCTCTCGTTCGTTCCCGCACCTTTTACCTCTCGGCTCTGCTCTCGTTCGTTCCCGCACCTTTTAACTCTGGGCTGTGATCTCGTTCATTCGCGCACGTTTTATCTCCCGGTTCTGCCCTCGTTCGTTCCCGCACCTTTTAACTCTCGGCTGTGCTCTCGTTCGTTCCCGCACCTTTTAACTCTCGGCTGTGCTCTCGTTCATTCCTGCACCTTTTATCTCCCGGCTGTGCCCTCGTTCGTTCCGGCACCTTTTATCTCCCGGCTCTGCTCTCGTTCGTTCACGCACCTTTTAACTGTCGGCTGTGCTCTCGTTCGTTCCCGCACCTTTTATCTCCCGGCTCTGCTCTCGTACGTTGCCGCATCTTTTATCTCCCGGCTGTGCTCTCATTCGTTCCCGCACCTTTTAACTCTCGGCTGTGCTCTCCTTCGTTCCCGCACCTTTTATCTCCCGGCTCTGCCCTCGTTCGTTCCCGCACCTTTTAACTCTCGGCTGTGCTCTCGTTCATTCCCGCACCTTTTATCTCCCGGTTCTGCCCACGTTCGTTCCCGCACCTTTTATCACCTGGCTGTGCTCTCGTTCGTTCCCGAACCTTTTAACTCTCGGCTGTGCTCTCGTTCGTTCCCGCACCTTTTAACTCTCGGCTGTGCTCTCGTTCATTCCTGCACCTTTTATCTCCCGGCTGTGCCCTCGTTCGTTCCGGCACCTTTTATCTCCCGGCTCTGCTCTCGTTCGTTCACGCACCTTTTAACTGACGGCTGTGCTCTCGTTCGTTCCCGCACCTTTTATCTCCCGGCTCTGCTCTCGTACGTTGCCGCATCTTTTATCTCCCGGCTGTGCTCTCATTCGTTCCCGCACCTTTTAACTCTCGGCTGTGCTCTCCTTCGTTCCCGCACCTTTTATCTCCCGGCTCTGCCCTCGTTCGTTCCCGCACCTTTTAACTCTCGGCTGTGCTCTCGTTCATTCCCGCACCTTTTATCTCCCGGTTCTGCCCACGTTCGTTCCCGCACCTTTTATCACCTGGCTGTGCTCTCGTTCGTTCCCGAACCTTTTAACTCTCGGCTGTGCTCTCGTTCGTTCCCGCACCTTTTATCTCCCAGCTATGCCCTCGTTCGTTCCCGCACCTTTTATCTCCCGGCTGTGCTCTTGTTCGTTCCCGCACCTTGTATCTCACGGCTCTGCCCTCGTTCGTTCCCGCACCTTTTATCTCCCGGCTCTGCTCTCGTTCGTTCCCGCACCTTTTATCTCCCGGCTCTGCCCTTGTTCGTTCCCGCACCTTTTAACTCCCGGCACTGCCCTTGTTCGTTCCCGCACCTTTTATCTCCCAGCTCTGCACTCGTTCGATCCCGCACCTTTTAACTCTCGGCTGTGCTCTCGTTCGTTCCCGCACCTTTTAACTCCCGGCACTGCCCTTGTTAGTTCCCGCACCTTTTAACTCTCGGCTCTGCCCTCGTTCGTTCCCGCACCTTTTATTTCCCGGCTCTGTTCTCGTTCGTTCCTGCACCTTTTAACTCTCGGCTGTGCTCTCATACGTTCCCGCACCTTTTATGTCCCAGCTCTGCCCTCGTTCGTTCCCGCACCTTTTATCTCCTGGTTGTGCTCTCGTTCATTCCCGCACCTTTTATCTCCCGGCTCTGCTCTCGTTCATTCCCGCACCTTTTATCTCCCGGCTCTGCTCTCCTTCATTCCCGCACCTTTTATCTCCCGGCTCTGCTCTCGTTCATTCCCTCACCTTTTATCTCCCGGCTGTGCTCTCCTTCATTCCCGCACCTTTTATCTCCCGGCTCTGCTCTCCTTCATTCCCGCACCTTTTATCTCCCGGCTCTGCTCTCGTTCGTTCCCGCACCTTTTAACTCCCGGCTCTGCCCTCGTTCGTTCCCGCACCTTTTATCTCCCGGCTCTGCTCTCGTTCGTTCCCGCACCTTTTATCTCCCGGCTGTGCCCTTGTTCGTTCCCGCACCTTTTATCTCTCGGCTGTGCTCTCCTTCATTCCCGCACCTTGTATCTCCCAGCTCTGCCCTCGTTCGTTCCCGCTCCTTTTACCTCCCGGCTCTGCTCTCGTTCGTTCCCGCACCTTTTACCTCTCGGCTGTGCTCTCGTTCGTTCCCGCACCTTTTATCTCTCGGCTGTGCTCTCCTTCATTCCCACCCCTTGTATCTCCCGGCTCTTCTCTCGTTCGTTCCCGCACCTTTTATCTCCCGGCTCTGCCCTCGTTCATTCCTGCACCTTTTATCCCCCGGCTCTGCTCTCGTTCGTTCCCGCACCTTTTATCTCCCGGCTCTTCTCTCGTTCATTCCCGCACCTTTTATCTCCTGGCTCTGCTCTCGTTCGTTCCCGCACCTTTTATCTCCCGGCTCTTCCCTCGTTCATTCCCGCACCTTTTATCTCCCGGTTCAGCCCTCGTTCGTTCCCGCACCTTTTAACTCTCGGCTGTGCTCTCTTACGTTCCCGCACCTTTCAACTGTCGGCTCTGCTCTCGTTCGTTACCGCACCTTTTATCTCCCGGCTGTGCCCTCGTTTGTTCCCGCACCTTTTATCTCCCGGCTCTTCCCTCGTTCATTCCCGCACCTTTTATCTCCCGGTGCTGCCCTCGTTCGTTCCCGCACCTTTTAACTCTCAGCTGTGCTCTCGTTCGTTACCGCACCTTTTATCTCCCGGCTGTGCCCTCGTTTGTTCCCGCACCTTTTATCTCCCGGCTCTTCCCTCGTTCGATCCCGCACCTTTTATCTCCCGGCTCTGCTCTCGTTCGTTCCCACACCTTTTAACTCTGGGCTGTGATCTCGTTCATTCCCGCACCTTTTATCTCCCGGTTCTGCCCTCGTTCGTTCCCGCACCTTTTAACTTTCGGCTGTGCTCTCGTTCGTTCCCGCACCTTTCATCTCCCGGCTCTGCCCTCGTTCGTTCCCGCACCTTTTATCTCCCGGCTCCGCCCTCGTTCGTTCCTGCACATTTTATCTCCTGGTTCTGCCCTCGTTCGTTCCCGCACCTTTCATCTCCCGGCTCTGCCCTCGTTCGATCCCACACCTTTTATCTGCTGGCTCTGCCCTCGTACGTTCCCGCACCTTTTAACTCTCGGCTGTGCCCTCGTTCGTTCCCGCACATTTTATCTCCCGGCTCTGCTCTTGTTCGTTCCCGCACCTTTTATTTCTCGGCTCTCCTCTCGTTCGTTCCCGCACCTTTTATCTCCTGGCTCTCCTCTCGTTCGTTCCCGCACCTTTTATCTCCCGGCACTGCTCTCGTTCGATCCCGCACCTTTTATCTCCCGGCTCTGCCCTCGTTCGTTCCCGCACCTTTTATCTCCCGGCTCTGCCCTCGTTCGTTACCGCAGCTTTTATTTTCCGGCTCTGCTCTCGTTCATTCCCGCACCTTTTTACTCTCGGCTGTGCTCTCGTACGTTCCCGCGCCTTTTATCTCCCGGCTCTGCCCTCGTTCGTTCCCGCACCTTTTATCTCCCGGCTGTGCTCTCGTTCATTCCCGCACCTTTTATCTCCCGGTTCTGCCCTCGTTCGTTCCCGCACCTTTTATCTCCCGGCTGAGCTCTCGTACGTTCCCGCACCTTTTAACTCTCGGCTGTGCTCTGGTTCGTTCCCGCACCTTTTAACTCTCGGCTGTGCTCTCGTTCATTCCCGCACCTTTTATCTCCCGGCTCTGCTCTCGTTCGTTCCCGCACCTTTTATCTCCCGGCTCTGCTGTTGTTCGTTCCCAGAACTTGTATCTCCCGGCTCTGCCCTCGTTCGTTCCCGCACCTTTTATCTCCCGGCTCTGCCCTCGTTCGTTCCCGCACCTTTTATCTCCCGGCTCTGCTCTCGTTCATTCCCACACCTTTTATCTCCCGGCTGTGCTCTTGTTCGTTCCCGCACCTTTTATCTCCCGGCTCTGCCCTCGTTCGTTCCCGCACCTTTTATCTCCCGGCTCTGCTCTCGTTCGTTACCGCACCTTTTATCTCGCGGCTCTTCCCTCGTTCATTCCCGCACCTTTTATCTCCCGGTTCTGCCCTCGTTCGTTCCCGCACCTTTTAACTCTCGGCTGTGCTCTCTTACGTTCCCGCACCTTTCAACTGTCGGCTCTGCTCTCATTCGTTACCGCACCTTTTATCTCCCGGCTGTGCTTTCGTTCGTACCGCACCTTTTATCTCCCGGCTGTGCCCTCGTTCGTTCCCGCACCTTTTATCTCCAGGCTCTTCCCTCGTTCATTCCCGCTCCTTTTATCTCCCAGCTCTGCCCTTGTTCATTCCCGCAGCTTTTATCTCCCGGCTCTGCTCTCGTTCGTTCCCGCACCTTTTAACTCTGGGCTGTGATCTTGTTCATTCTCGCACGTTTTATCTCCCGGTTCTGCCCTCGTTCGTTCCCGCACCATTTAACTCTCGGCTGTTCTCTCGTTCGTTCCCGCACCTTTTGGTCTCCTGGCTCTGCCCTTGTTCATTCCCGCACCTTCTATCTCCCGGCTCTGCCCTCGTTCATTCCCGCCTCTTTTATCTCCCAGCTCTGCTCTCGTTCGTTCCCGCACCTTTTAACTCTCGGCTGTGCTCTCGTACGTTCCCGCACCTTTTATCTCCCGGCTCTGCTCTCGTTCGTTCCCGCACCTTTTATTTCCCGGTTCTGCCCACGTTCGTTCCCGCACCTTTTAACTCCCGGCTCTGCTCTCGTTCGTTCCCGCACCTTTTAACTGTCGGCTGTGCTCTCGTTCGCTCCCGCACCTTTTATCTCCCGGCTCTGCTCTCGTACGTTGCCGCATCTTTTATCTCCCGGCTGTGCTCTCATTCGTTCCCGCACCTTTTAACTCTCGGCTGTGCTCTCCTTCGTTCCCGCACCTATTATCTCCCGGCATTGCCCTTGTTCGTTCCCGCACCTTTTATCTCCCGGCTCTGCCCTCGTTCGTTCCCGCACCTTTTAACTCTCGGCTGTGCTCTCGTTCATTCCCGCACCTTTTATCTCCCGGTTCTGCCCACGTTCGTTCCCGCACCTTTTATCACCTGGCTTTGCTCTCGTTCGTTCCCGAACCTTTTAACTCTCGGCTGTGCTCTGGTTCGTTCCCGCACCTTTTATCTCCCGGCTGTGCCCTCGTTCGTTCCCGCTCCTTTTATCTCCCGGCTGTGCTCTTGTTCGTTCCCACACCTTGTATCTCACGGCTCTGCCCTCGTTCGTTCCCGCACCTTTTATCTGCCGGCTCTTCCCTCGTTCATTCCCGCACCTTTTATCTCCCAGTTCTGCCCTCGTTCGTTCCCGCACCTTTTAACTCTCGGCTGTGCTCTCTTACGTACCCGCACCTTCAACTGTCAGCTCTGCTCTCGTTCGCTACCGCACCTTTTATCTCCCGGCTGTGCTCTCGTTCGATCAGGCCCCTTTTATCTCCCGGCTGTGCCCTCGTTCGTTCCCGCACCTTTTATCTCCCGGCTGTGCTCTCGTTCATTCCCGCACCTTTTATCTCCCGGTTCTGCCCTCGTTCGTTCCCGCACCTTTTATCTCCCGGCTGAGCTCTCGTACGTTCCCGCACCTTTTAACTCTCGGCTGTGCTCTGGTTCGTTCCCGCACCTTTTAACTCTCGGCTGTGCTCTCGTTCATTCCCGCACCTTTTATCTCCCGGCTCTGCTCTCGTTCGTTCCCGCACCTTTTATCTCCCGGCTCTGCTGTTGTTCGTTCCCAGAACTTGTATCTCCCGGCTCTGCCCTCGTTCGTTCCCGCACCTTTTATCTCCCGGCTCTGCCCTCGTTCGTTCCCGCACCTTTTATCTCCCGGCTCTGCTCTCGTTCATTCCCACACCTTTTATCTCCCGGCTGTGCTCTTGTTCGTTCCCGCACCTTTTATCTCCCGGCTCTGCCCTCGTTCGTTCCCGCACCTTTTATCTCCCGGCTCTGCTCTCGTTCGTTACCGCACCTTTTATCTCGCGGCTCTTCCCTCGTTCATTCCCGCACCTTTTATCTCCCGGTTCTGCCCTCGTTCGTTCCCGCACCTTTTAACTCTCGGCTGTGCTCTCTTACGTTCCCGCACCTTTCAACTGTCGGCTCTGCTCTCATTCGTTACCGCACCTTTTATCTCCCGGCTGTGCTTTCGTTCGTACCGCACCTTTTATCTCCCGGCTGTGCCCTCGTTCGTTCCCGCACCTTTTATCTCCAGGCTCTTCCCTCGTTCATTCCCGCTCCTTTTATCTCCCAGCTCTGCCCTTGTTCATTCCCGCAGCTTTTATCTCCCGGCTCTGCTCTCGTTCGTTCCCGCACCTTTTAACTCTGGGCTGTGATCTTGTTCATTCTCGCACGTTTTATCTCCCGGTTCTGCCCTCGTTCGTTCCCGCACCATTTAACTCTCGGCTGTTCTCTCGTTCGTTCCCGCACCTTTTGGTCTCCTGGCTCTGCCCTTGTTCATTCCCGCACCTTCTATCTCCCGGCTCTGCCCTCGTTCATTCCCGCCTCTTTTATCTCCCAGCTCTGCTCTCGTTCGTTCCCGCACCTTTTAACTCTCGGCTGTGCTCTCGTACGTTCCCGCACCTTTTATCTCCCGGCTCTGCTCTCGTTCGTTCCCGCACCTTTTATTTCCCGGTTCTGCCCACGTTCGTTCCCGCACCTTTTAACTCCCGGCTCTGCTCTCGTTCGTTCCCGCACCTTTTAACTGTCGGCTGTGCTCTCGTTCGCTCCCGCACCTTTTATCTCCCGGCTCTGCTCTCGTACGTTGCCGCATCTTTTATCTCCCGGCTGTGCTCTCATTCGTTCCCGCACCTTTTAACTCTCGGCTGTGCTCTCCTTCGTTCCCGCACCTATTATCTCCCGGCATTGCCCTTGTTCGTTCCCGCACCTTTTATCTCCCGGCTCTGCCCTCGTTCGTTCCCGCACCTTTTAACTCTCGGCTGTGCTCTCGTTCATTCCCGCACCTTTTATCTCCCGGTTCTGCCCACGTTCGTTCCCGCACCTTTTATCACCTGGCTTTGCTCTCGTTCGTTCCCGAACCTTTTAACTCTCGGCTGTGCTCTGGTTCGTTCCCGCACCTTTTATCTCCCGGCTGTGCCCTCGTTCGTTCCCGCTCCTTTTATCTCCCGGCTGTGCTCTTGTTCGTTCCCACACCTTGTATCTCACGGCTCTGCCCTCGTTCGTTCCCGCACCTTTTATCTGCCGGCTCTTCCCTCGTTCATTCCCGCACCTTTTATCTCCCAGTTCTGCCCTCGTTCGTTCCCGCACCTTTTAACTCTCGGCTGTGCTCTCTTACGTACCCGCACCTTCAACTGTCAGCTCTGCTCTCGTTCGCTACCGCACCTTTTATCTCCCGGCTGTGCTCTCGTTCGATCAGGCCCCTTTTATCTCCCGGCTGTGCCCTCGTTCGTTCCCGCACCTTTTATCTCCCGGCTCTTCCCTCGTTCACTCCCGCACCTTTTATCTCCCAGCTCTGCCCTTGTTCATTCCCGCAGCTTTTATCTCCCGGCTCTGCTCTCATTCGTTCCCGCACCTTTTAACTCTGGGCTGTGGTCTCGTTCATTCCCGCACGTTTTATCTCCCGGTTCTGCCCTCGTTCGTTCCCGCACCTTTTAACTCTCGGCTGTGGTCTCGTTCGTTCCCGCACCTTTTGATCTCCTGGCTCTGCCCTTGTTCATTCCCGCACCTTTTATCACACGGCTCTGCCCTCGTTCATTCCCGCACCTTTTATCTCCCAGCTCTGCTCTCGTTCATTCCCGCACCTTTTAACTCTCGGCTGTGCTCTCGTACGTTCCCGCACCTTTTATCTCCCGGCTCTGCCCTCGTTCGTTCCGGCACCTTTTATCTCCCGGCTCTGCCCTCGTTCGTACCTGCACCTTTTATCTGCCGGCTCTTCCCTCGTTCATTCCCGCACCTTTTATCTCCCAGTTCTGCCCTCGTTCGTTCCCGCACCTTTTAACTCTCGGCTGTGCTCTCTTACGTACCCGCACCTTCAACTGTCGGCTCTGCTCTCGTTCGCTACCGCACCTTTTATCTCCCGGCTGTGCTCTCGTTCGATCAGGCCCCTTTTATCTCCCGGCTGTGCCCTCGTTCGTTCCCGCACCTTTTATCTCCCGGCTCTTCCCTCGTTCACTCCCGCACCTTTTATCTCCCAGCTCTGCCCTTGTTCATTCCCGCAGCTTTTATCTCCCGGCTCTGCTCTCATTCGTTCCCGCACCTTTTAACTCTGGGCTGTGGTCTCGTTCATTCCCGCACGTTTTATCTCCCGGTTCTGCCCTCGTTCGTTCCCGCACCTTTTAACTCTCGGCTGTGCTCTCGTTCGTTCCCGCACCTTTTGATCTCCTGGCTCTGCCCTTGTTCATTCCCGCACCTTTTATCACACGGCTCTGCCCTCGTTCATTCCCGCACCTTTTATCTCCCAGCTCTGCTCTCGTTCATTCCCGCACCTTTTAACTCTCGGCTGTGCTCTCGTACGTTCCCGCACCTTTTATCTCCCGGCTCTGCCCTCGTTCGTTCCGGCACCTTTTATCTCCCGGCTCTGCTCTCGTTCGTTCCCGCACCTTTTATCTCTCGGCTGTGCTCTCGTTCGTTCCCGCACCTTTTATCTCCCAGCTCTGCACTCGTTCGATCCCGCACCTTTTAACTCTCGGCTGTGCTCTCGTTCGTTCCCGCACCTTTTTACTCCCGGCACTGCCCTTGTTAGTTCCCGCACCTTTTAACTCTCGGCTATGCCCTCGTTCGTTCCCGCACCTTTTATTTCCCGGCTCTGCTCTCGTTCGTTCCTGCACCTTTTAACTCTCGGCTGTGCTCTCATACGTTCCCGCACCTTTTATTTCCCGGCTCTGCTCTCGTTCGTTCCTGCTCCTTTTAACTCTCGGCTGTGCCCTCGTTCGTTCCCGCACCTTTTATCTCCTGGCTGTGCTCTCGTTCATTCCCGCACCTTTTAACTGTCGGCTCAGCTCTCGTTCGTTCCCGCACCTTTTATCTCCCGGCTCTGCCCTCGTTCGTTCCCGCACCTTTTATCTCCCAGCTCTGCTCTCGTTTGTTCCCGCACCTTTTATCTCCCGGCTGTGCCCTCGTTCGATCCCGCACCTTTTATCTCCCGGCTCTGCTCTTGTTCGTTCTCGCACCTTTTAACTCTCGGCTGTGCCCTCGTTCTTTCCCGCACCTTTTATCTCCCGGCTCTGCTCTTGTTCGTTCCCGCACCTTTTAACTCTCGGCTGTGCCCTCGTTCGTTCCCGCACCTTTGATCTCCCGGCTCTGCTCTCGTTCATTCCCGCACCTTTTATCTCCCGGCTCTGCTCTCCTTCATTCCCGCACCTTTTATCTCCCGGCTCTGCTCTCGTTCATTCCCGCACCTTTTATCTCCCGGCTGTGCTCTCCTTCATTCCCGCACCTTTTATCTCCCGGCTCTGCTCTCCTTCATTCCCGCACCTTTTATCTCCCGGCTCTGATCTCGTTCGTTCCCGCACCTTTTAACTCCCGGCTCTGCCCTCGATCGTTCCCGCACCTTTTTATCTCCCGGCTCTGCTCTCGTTCGTTCCCGCACCTTTTATCTCCCGGCTGTGCCCTTGTTCGTTCCCGCACCTTTTATCTGTCGGCTGTGCTCTCCTTCATTCCCGCACCTTGTATCTCCCGGCTCTGCCCTCGTTCGTTCCCGCTCCTTTTACCTCCCAGCTCTGCTCTCGTTCGTTCCCGCACCTTTTACCTCTCGGCTCTGCTCTCGTTCGTTCCCGCACCTTTTAACTCTGGGCTGTGATCTCGTTCATTCGCGCACGTTTTATCTCCCGGTTCTGCCCTCGTTCGTTCCCGCACCTTTTAACTCTCGGCTGTGCTCTCGTTCGTTCCCGCACCTTTTAACTCTCGGCTGTGCTCTCGTTCATTCCTGCACCTTTTATCTCCCGGCTGTGCCCTCGTTCGTTCCGGCACCTTTTATCTCCCGGCTCTGCTCTCGTTCGTTCACGCACCTTTTAACTGTCGGCTGTGCTCTCGTTCGTTCCCGCACCTTTTATCTCCCGGCTCTGCTCTCGTACGTTGCCGCATCTTTTATCTCCCGGCTGTGCTCTCATTCGTTCCCGCACCTTTTAACTCTCGGCTGTGCTCTCCTTCGTTCCCGCACCTTTTATCTCCCGGCTCTGCCCTCGTTCGTTCCCGCACCTTTTAACTCTCGGCTGTGCTCTCGTTCATTCCCGCACCTTTTATCTCCCGGTTCTGCCCACGTTCGTTCCCGCACCTTTTATCACCTGGCTGTGCTCTCGTTCGTTCCCGAACCTTTTAACTCTCGGCTGTGCTCTCGTTCGTTCCCGCACCTTTTAACTCTCGGCTGTGCTCTCGTTCATTCCTGCACCTTTTATCTCCCGGCTGTGCCCTCGTTCGTTCCGGCACCTTTTATCTCCCGGCTCTGCTCTCGTTCGTTCACGCACCTTTTAACTGTCGGCTGTGCTCTCGTTCGTTCCCGCACCTTTTATCTCCCGGCTCTGCTCTCGTACGTTGCCGCATCTTTTATCTCCCGGCTGTGCTCTCATTCGTTCCCGCACCTTTTAACTCTCGGCTGTGCTCTCCTTCGTTCCCGCACCTTTTATCTCCCGGCTCTGCCCTCGTTCGTTCCCGCACCTTTTAACTCTCGGCTGTGCTCTCGTTCATTCCCGCACCTTTTATCTCCCGGTTCTGCCCACGTTCGTTCCCGCACCTTTTATCACCTGGCTGTGCTCTCGTTCGTTCCCGAACCTTTTAACTCTCGGCTGTGCTCTCGTTCGTTCCCGCACCTTTTATCTCCCAGCTATGCCCTCGTTCGTTCCCGCACCTTTTATCTCCCGGCTGTGCTCTTGTTCGTTCCCGCACCTTGTATCTCACGGCTCTGCCCTCGTTCGTTCCCGCACCTTTTATCTCCCGGCTCTGCTCTCGTTCGTTCCCGCACCTTTTATCTCCCGGCTCTGCCCTTGTTCGTTCCCGCACCTTTTAACTCCCGGCACTGCCCTTGTTCGTTCCCGCACCTTTTATCTCCCAGCTCTGCACTCGTTCGATCCCGCACCTTTTAACTCTCGGCTGTGCTCTCGTTCGTTCCCGCACCTTTTAACTCCCGGCACTGCCCTTGTTAGTTCCCGCACCTTTTAACTCTCGGCTCTGCCCTCGTTCGTTCCCGCACCTTTTATTTCCCGGCTCTGTTCTCGTTCGTTCCTGCACCTTTTAACTCTCGGCTGTGCTCTCATACGTTCCCGCACCTTTTATGTCCCAGCTCTGCCCTCGTTCGTTCCCGCACCTTTTATCTCCTGGTTGTGCTCTCGTTCATTCCCGCACCTTTTATCTCCCGGCTCTGCTCTCGTTCATTCCCGCACCTTTTATCTCCCGGCTCTGCTCTCCTTCATTCCCGCACCTTTTATCTCCCGGCTCTGCTCTCGTTCATTCCCGCACCTTTTATCTCCCGGCTGTGCTCTCCTTCATTCCCGCACCTTTTATCTCCCGGCTCTGCTCTCCTTCATTCCCGCACCTTTTATCTCCCGGCTCTGCTCTCGTTCGTTCCCGCACCTTTTAACTCCCGGCTCTGCCCTCGTTCGTTCCCGCACCTTTTATCTCCCGGCTCTGCTCTCGTTCGTTCCCGCACCTTTTATCTCCCGGCTGTGCCCTTGTTCGTTCCCGCACCTTTTATCTCTCGGCTGTGCTCTCCTTCATTCCCGCACCTTGTATCTCCCAGCTCTGCCCTCGTTCGTTCCCGCTCCTTTTACCTCCCGGCTCTGCTCTCGTTCGTTCCCGCACCTTTTACCTCTCGGCTGTGCTCTCGTTCGTTCCCGCACCTTTTATCTCTCGGCTGTGCTCTCCTTCATTCCCACCCCTTGTATCTCCCGGCTCTGCCCTCGTTCGTTCCCGCGCCTTTTATCTCACGGCTGTGCTCTCGTTCGTTTCCGCACCTTTTATCTCCCGGCTCTGCTCGCGTTCATTCCCGCACCTTTTATCTCCCGGCTGTGCTCTCGTTCGTTTCCACACCTTTTAAATCCCGGCTCTGCTCTCGTTCGTTCCCGCTCCTTTTATCTCCCGGCTCTGCTCTCCTTCATTCCCACACCTTTTATCTCCCGGCTGTGCCCTCGTTTGTTCCCGCACCTTTTATCTCCCGGCTCTGCCCTCGTTCGTTCCCGCTCCTTTTATCTCCTGGCTCTGCTCTCCTTCATTCCCACACCTTTTATCTCCCGACTCTGCCCTCGTTCATTCCCGCACCTTTTATCTCCCGGCTGTGCTCTTGTTCGTTCCCGCACCTTTTATCTCCCGGCTGTGCTCTTGTTCGTTCCCGCACCTTTTATCTCCCGGCTCTGCTCTCATTCATTCCCGCTCCTTTTATCTCCCGGCTGTGCTCTCACTTACGTGAACTCTGCTCTCACTCCCTCAACAAAATGTCTCACGGGCCCCAGTCAGAACCCTGATGGACCATATGCAGCCCATATGCAGGTTGCCCACCACTGGTGTAGATGGAGCTTTACTCTGTATCTAACCCCATCATATACCTGTCATGGGAGTGTTTGACGGGAACAGTCATAGAGTCGTAGAGTCGTACAACGCAGAAAAGGCCCTTCGGCCCATCGAGTCTGCACCGACAATAACTCCCCCTAATCTCACACTAATCCCACTTCCAAGCACTTGTCCCATATCCTTGAATGTGACGGTGTTTCAAGTCCTCATCCAAGTGCTTTTTAAAGAGTGTGAGGTTTCCAGCCCCCCCACCTTCCCAGGCAGTGCATTCCAGATTGTCACCTCCCTCTTAGTGATTTTTAGTTTTTCAAATCCCCTCAGAATCTCCTGCCCTTCACCCTTAAACTATGCCCCCTTGTGATTCATCCCTCAACCAGGGGGAACAGCTGCTTCCTATTTACCCTGCCCAAACCCGTCATAATCCTATACACCTCAATCATATCCCCCCCCCTCAGCCTACTCTACTCTAAAGAAAACAATCCAAGCCTATCCAGTCTCTCCTTATCGCTCAGATCTCCATCCTAGACAACATCCTGGTGAATCTCCTCGGTACCCCCCAGTGCAATCACTCCTACCTATAGTGAGGTGACCAGATCTGCACACAGTACTCCAGCTGTGGCCTAACCAGCATTCTGTACAGCTCTATTTTACAGCTGTAATACTCTATGCCAGGACTGATAAAGGCAAGTGATCCATATGCCTTGTTAACTATCCTATTCACCTACTGTGCTGCCTAGATTTGTGAACAAATATTCCAAGATCCATCTGTTCCTCTGAGTTTCCTAGTGTCCTGCATACTCCCTTGACCAGTTTCTTCTTCCAAGTGCATCACCTCGCACCTATCAGGGTTAAATACCATCTGCCACTGCTCTGCATGTCTGACCAACCCATCTATATCTTCCTGTAACATACAACCCTCTTCTTCACTGTTAACCACCCTCCCAATCCTGGTGCCATCTGCAAACTTACTTATTATTCCTCCCACTTTCTCGTCTATATCATTTATATATATATAAAACAAACAATAAGGGACCCAGCACTGATCCCTGGGGTATGCCACAGGACACAGGCCTCCAGTTACTCAAACAGCCTTTGACCACCACCCTTTGTGTCCTATTACTAAGCTAGTTTCGGATCCATCTCGACAACTTTCCTTGAATTCATGTGCTTCAACCTTCTCAATCAGTCCCCCATGTGGGACCTTGTCAAAGGCTTTGCTAAAATCCATATAAACTACATCAACTGCATTTCCTTCATCCCTACACTCGGTCACTTTATCAAAAAATATTCCATCAAATTTGTTCGGCATGGCCTCCCATGCTGCCCAACCCAAATCAACCCATGCTTTTCCAAATGGAAATAATTCTCTCCTTCAGAGTTTTCTTCAATAGTTTCCCTACCACTGATGTGAGACTCACTGGTCTGTAATTCCCTGCTTTATCTCTGCAACTGATCTTGAGAAGTGGAAAAACATTAGCCATTCTCCAGTCCTATGGCACTTCCCCCGTGGCCAGAGTGGAATTAAAAACTTGCGTCAGAACCCCTGCAATTTCCTGCCCCATCTCCCACAGCAGCCTGGCCATTTGTCTATTTTTAAGCCCGTCAAATAATAATGACAATCTTTATTGTCACAAGTAGGCTTACATTACATGTAATTAAGTTACTGTGAAAAGCCCCTAGTCGCCACACTCTGGCACCTGTTCGGGTACACTGAGGGAGAATTCAGAATATCCTATTCACCTAACAACACGTCTTTCGGGACTTGTGGGAGGAAACTGGAGCACCCGGAGGAAACCCACGTAGACACAGGGAGAACGTGCAGACTCCACACAGACAGTGACCCAAGCCGGGAATCAAACCTGGGATCTTGGAGCTGTGAAGCAACAGTCTCCACACTTTCTATGTCTAACAGTTCAAGATCCTCACAGTCCCATTTCCTGAATTCTGTACCTATGTCCTCTTTCTCCTGAGTGAAGGCCGATCAGAAGTATTCACTTAACACCCTAGCAATGTCCTGCGGCTTCACACACAGATTTCCCCCTAGGTCTCTAATGGGCTCTACTCTTTCTCTGGTTAACCTCTTCCCCTTTATATATTCATAGAATATCATAGGGTTTTTGCTAATCTTATTCGCAAGTCCTTTCTCATGCC
The DNA here is from genome assembly GCF_047496885.1 of Scyliorhinus torazame. NCBI lineage: Eukaryota > Metazoa > Chordata > Chondrichthyes > Carcharhiniformes > Scyliorhinidae > Scyliorhinus > Scyliorhinus torazame. The sequence continues at coordinate 188,009,053 of NC_092716.1, forward strand.
CCCTTTTTGCTCTTATAATTGATTTCTTAAGTTCCCTCTTGCACTTCCTAAATTCCTCTAGGGCCGCAGTTGAATTTCTCGCTTTGGACTTGCTAAAAGCCTTTCCCGTCCTCCTTATCCAGTCCAGGATTGTCCTAGACATCCAGGGTTCCCTGAACTTATTGCTCCTACATTTCCCCCTATAGGGAACATGTTGAACCTGTACTCTCCCCATTTCCTTTTTGAATACCCTCCACTGCTCCGCTGTAGATTTTCTCTCAAGAAGCTGTTCCTAGTCAACTTTGGCCACATTCTGCCTTATTTTAGTAAAATCTGCCTTGCCCCAATTCAAAACTGTCTTTTGCAGGTCATCTTTTTCCTTGTCATTAACAAACTTAAACTGTATCGTGCTGTGGTTACTATCATTAAAATGCTCCCCCACTGCCACATTGTCCAGCTTTGTTCCCCAGAACCAGATCCAGTGCTGCTTCATCTCTTATTGGGCCTTCAAAATATTGATACAAAAACTCCATGGAATACATTTCAAGAAATCAGCTCCCCCTCTAGATCATTTACGCTGTGACTGTTCCAATTTTTGTTGAGGAAATTGAAATCCCCTAGTATAATTACTTGATTATTATTCTTACATACTTCAATACATTGTCTACATATTATCTGCTCTATTTCCCACTGACTCTTTGGGGGGCCTAGTATACACTCCCAGTAATGTGGCTGCCCCCTTTATATTCCTAAGTTCTATGTATAAAGCTTCGTTTGAAGACCCTTCCAAGATATCACCTTGTGTAGCGGGATCTTTCGCTCTCATGATGAACCTGCCATGAGAGTGCTTGATGGCACAGCATAGAGGGAACTTGACAGAGTCCAGAGTTTTTGTAGCTGATAAATTCTGTAGATTCCCATCTGAACAGTGGGGCAGAGTTGAGACCCTTGTAGCTCAAACCATCTCTCCCTCCCTTGGAAAAAGTAGGATAACGGTAAAAGCTTTACTGCTTTTTGACAAAAAAATAAATGACCTCCTAAGCTCTGGAATTCTCTCCCGAAACCTTGTTAACCATGCTTAAGGTGAACTGTCCTAATAACTCTTTATGTGACCCTGTGTCCAATTTTTTTAAGTTGCGAGTCGTTCCTATGAAGTCCCTTGGAATGTTAGAGGTGCTACATAAATACAGGTAGTTGTGGTTGTTGGATTGTCTCCTAATCCAAGCTTGATTTCCTTTTTCAGTATTGTAGAGTTAACAAACTTCCTCCCACAAAGCATCTGAATATTGCAATAAGTTGGAGACTTGTAACAGCTTTCCTTTTGGATGACATAAGGCCTCACTCATTTTCCTATTTCTCTGTGAACTTCTCTTTTCTCAGAAAGAAGAGTCTAAGGCTGATTCGATCCCATTCGTTGTCCTTGCAGATCCCAACTTCTGATGTGACTTTCTCTGTGGACTCTCCGTCCCTGACCCCGCAAACCCCCATTCAAAATGTTCCTTTGTTTGGAATACAACTGCCATATGACGTGCCTGAGTTCCAGCGAGTGACCATTACTGGAGACTACTGCGCAGGGGTAATGAGCACATCACTACACTCAAACATACATATTATGTTAGGTGGATTGGCCGTGCTAAAATTGGCCCTTAGTATCGAAAGAGGTGCAGGTTAGGTGGGGTTGTGGAGATAGGGTGGGGGGAGTGGGCCTAGACAGGGTGCTCTTTCAGAGGGTCGGTGCAGACTTGATGGGTTGAATGGCCTCCTTCTGCACTGTAGGGATTCCACGGATTCTATATGAACATACAAATTAGGAGCAGGAGTAAGCCACTTGGCCGCTCAAGCCTTCCCCGCCATTCAGTAGGACCGTGGCTGGTCTGCTTGTAAATTCAACCCCACGTCCCTGCCTACTCCCGATAACCTTTCACCCCCTTACATATCAGGAATCTATCTATCTCTGTCTTAAAAATATTCAAAGACCCTGGTTCCTCGCCTTTTGAGGAAGAGAACTCCAAAGACTCATGACCCTCCCAAGGAAAAAAATAATTTAATCTCATCTCCATTTTAAATGGGTGACTCCTTATTTTTAAGCAGTGACCCCTAGATTCTCCCACAAGAGGAAACATCCTCTCCACATCCACCCCGTCAATACCCCTCAGCATCCTGTATGTTTCAATCTAGCCACCTCTTACTCTTCTAAACTCCAGCAGATACAAGCCTAGCCTGTCCAACCTTTCTTCAGAAGACAACCCGCCCATTCCAGGTTTTATTCTGGTAAACCTTTTTTCAAATACCTTAAAACATGCCTTATAACCCTTCTGCTGTGGAAACAGCTTGTCTTCATTTACTCTATCTAAACCATTTCTGATCTACTTCGAATGCATTAACATCCTTCCTTAAATAAGGAGACCAATATTGGGAACAGTATTCTCTCACCAATGCTCTGTATAACAGGAGCATAACCCCACTGCTTTTTTATTCAATTCTTCTCACAATAAACAATAACATTCTATGAGCTTTCCTAATTACTTGCTGTACCTGCTACAAGCTTTTTGTGATTCGTGCCCTAGGACACTCAGATCCTTCTTCATCTGAGAACTCTGCAAGACTCACCATTTAGATAATAAGCTTCTTTTTTTTATTTTTCGTGCCAAAATTGACAATTTCACATTTTTCCACTTTATATTCCATTTGCTAGATATTTGCCCACTCACTTAACCTATTCATACCCCTTTGTGGTCTCCTTATGTCCTCTTCCCTGCTTACCATAGTGGTTAGCACTGTTGCTTCACAGCGCTAGGGACCCAGGTTCAATTCCCGGCTTGGGTCACTGTCTGTGCGGAGTCTGCACGTTCTCCCTGTGTCTGCGTGGGTTTCCTCCGGGTGCTCCGCTTTCCTCCCACAAGTACCAAAAGACGTGCTGTTAGCTAATTTGAACATTCTGAATTCTCCTCAGTGTACCCGAACAGATGCCGGAATGTGGCGATTAGGGGCTTTTCACAGTAACTTCATTGCAGTGTTAATGTAAGCCTACTTGTGGCAATAAATATTATTATTACTTTTGTACCTATCTTTGTGTCATCATCAAATTTAGCAACCATACCTTTTATCCCTTCATCCAAGTCATTTATATAAATTGTAAAAGGTTGAGGCCCCAGCACTGATCCCTCTGGCACACTACTCGTTACATCTCACCAACTAGACAAATTATGCCAATTGTCTGTTTCCTGTTAGCTAGCTTCTATCTGTGCCAATACGCAATCCCCTTGCACCGTGAGCTTTTATTTTCCATAATAACCTTTGAAGTGGCACCTTATCAAATGCCTCTTGGAAATCGAAGTGCAGTACATCCACCAGTTCACCCTTATTTACAGCATATGTTACTTTAAAGTACTCCAATTAATTGGTTAAACATGATGTCCCTTTTACAAAACCATGTTGACACTGCCTGATTATCTTGAATTTTTCCAAGTGCCCTGCAATCACATCTTTAATAACAGCTTCTAATATTTTCCCTAAAACAAGTGTTAAGCTAGCTGACCTGCCATTCCCTGCTTTCTGTCTCCCTCCCTTCTTGAACAAAGGGGTAACATTCGTTATTTAAAAAAATTCTCAGCTTTGTTTTGAAATTGCTGCAGAGCCTCATCCCGCCCTATCTCTGTTATGTCCTCCAGCCCTACAACCTTCCACGGTATCTGCGATTGACCAGTTCTGAGTTTTTGAGCAAACGCTCTATCGTAGTTGGGCTTTCAGTTGTATGGACCCTGAGTTCTGGCATTCCCTCCCTAAATCTTCCCACTTCTCCTCCTTCTAAAGCGCTTCTTAAAACCTGAAATAAAAACAGACAATTCTGGAAATACGCAGCAGGTATAGCAGCATCCAGAGGTGGCGAGAGAAGCAGAGTTAATGTTTCGAGTCGAATATGACTGTTCTTCATGCTGAGTTTTGAAGAAGAGTTGATTCTTTGACCAAATATTTGGTCATCTGTCAAAATTCTCCTTACGAGGTCTTGTTTGATAAACTTTGATCGATTTTTGGGTAGTAAGGGTTATGGGGGGTAGTGAGGGAAGGTGGAGTTGAGGTAGAAGATAAGTCATGATCTTATTGAATGACAGAGCAGGATTGAGAGGCCAAATGGCCTACTCCATCTTCTATTTCTTATGTTCTTGTGAACTGAATTTGCATCTTTGTTACGTCATGAATAGAGAATAAAATTTGTTGCTTTATATGGTGCGTGTGCACCAGAAATCCTAAGGGACATTCACATGTACCCTCATCCAAAATGGCACACTGTACGTTCAGGCTAGAACTTATGGTCCAATTTATTTGCAAGGACAAAAATTTACGAGGATTCATAGAGTAACCAGCAACCAACACAATACATCCAGTTCAAAATCATGGATACTCTTCAAAAGCTTCCAACTAGGCTTGTAGAAAAAAACGGAGTCATCGGCTGCAAATGGCTGGAATGGAAGGAAGCGGTGAAGGAATATCAGATAACTTACAGGGAATATGTGGGAAATACTCAAGACAATGGGGTGTGCAGGAAATGCCGAAGTGGGATGCTCACAACAGTGACCAGAACTGAGGCAAGTGGGCACAGTTAAATTCAGCTGGAACTCTGGCCGTGTTGGATAATTAAACGGCTGCTCAAGTCAGTACGTGTGAACAGCAGATGTCTGATCAGTCAGCTTAGAGAGAGAATCAAGAGATCAACTTAGCACTCCCTCCAATCAACAAACCCAATATGCATTAATATCTCAAACTGGATTGATCACAACATCATTCAACCTTCTGGGACAATTAACTGATGGATACAGGCAACACTTTCAAATTACAAAAAAACCCAGATACCTCTCCCTTGGTAAAATAGGTATTTCTGTTCACTCAGTAACCAAAAGAACGGAAGCTGAAGTATTATCCTATAATAACACAGACCCAGCCATCTGTTTGGTCCAAGCAATTAAGCCCCAAATTGAAAAAGTTGTTAACTGATCGGTTTATCAGACTTTTTCCCCTTATTATTAATGTTAATTACATTTTACTTTATCTGTTTATTGTTCATACCTTAGATCTAACTTAGGGTCAGTCCAAGAGAGTGAGTCGTACCCCTCCCAGACTTTTCCCACCTTCCTTAAATAAATCTGGAATTCAAAAATAGTATTAGTAATGGTGGCTACAAAGCTGTTGAATTATCATGAGAACTCATCTGGTTCATTAATGTTCTTTAGCGAAGGAAATCTGCCAGTCTTACCTGGTCTGGCCTACATGTGACCCCAGATCCACAGCAATGTGTTTGACTCTTAACTGCCCAAGCAAGCCACACACTATCACCTGCTCACAGGCAATGAGGTAGTGGTGTTAAAGGCTAGCCTTATCAGTGACACCCACATCTCATGAATGAATAAAAAAAACACCCTGTCTCCTCCTCCCCACCATCCCCACTGTTAAAATCCTGAAAATACTTTTTATAAAAGTGTTTAGTGCATTCTTTTCTAACAATTTAAGATTTATTCCACAGCGCTAATCTAAAGGATACCTTCCTGCTGACTGTGATTTACATTTTATTTTCAAATTTGCACCTATCGATTTGGCAGTTTTAAGCTTGAGTTAAATATCCACAGTGCACAGTTCAATTATTATTGTTTTTGTGCAAATCTTTTTTTTAAATTTAGAGTGCCCAACTTTTTTTTTCCAATTAAGGGGCAATTTAGCGTGGCCAATTCACCGACCAAGCACATCTTTGGGTTGTGGGGTGACCCCATGCAGACACAGGGAGAATGTGCAAACTCCACATGGACAGTGACCCGGGACCGGGTTCGAACCCGGGTCCTCGGCGCTGTGAAGCAGCAGTGTTAACCACTGCGCCACCGTGCTGCCCCTTTCCTGTGCAAATATGATTAACATTTTTTAGTGTAATAAGAAAGAAGGGAACTAGGTAAGTTGGAATTACTTAGAATTATATTGAGTTTTTTCATGTATTAATTCTTGGGATGTGACCATCACTGGCAAGGTGAGTCACCGCCTTGTACACAACTGAGTATCTTGCTGGGCCATTTCAGAGGGCTATTAAGAGTCAGTCACATTGTTGTGAGTTTGGAGTTGCATGTAAACTTAGAGCAGGCTAGGATGGCTGGATTCCTTCCCTAACAGAAATTGGTGAACCAAATCAAGCTTTAGGACAATTCAGTAGTTTCAGTGCTGACCGGCGTTTTGCAGCACATAAACAAACCTTCAGCACAGCAAAGTCTGTGCTGCTGTTTCTGCTCTACACAAATCTCTTCCCCCCCCCCTACCTTCTCTCACACTATCTGATCATTGGACAATGCAACCTCTGGGTTTAAAGGCCGGTTTACACGTGGGGCTGGGAAGATTCGGAAAGGTGAAGACCTGCACAATTCGGGGAGGTGTTGAGAAAGGAGAAGTTGGGTATAGAAGACAAGTCTTGATTTTTTTGACCAGTGAGGATGTAAAAATGAAGAAGAGTGGAATAGACTAATAGGTTTCAATACTGTCTGACCCAGATCACTGTGGAGGACTATGAACATGCTGCTAGAGGACTGATAAAAGCCTTGTTCATTCGTAAGAAGTACATGCGTCTTGCCTACCAGCTATTTTCCAGAACAACAGGACAGTACCTACAATCAGTTGGAAATGATCTGTGGCTAGAAGAAGATGAAGTTCTACCAGGTAAGTGAGTGTGTGTGTGAATTTGTATACATTTAAGTGAGTGTCAATGTATTGGGGAGTTTGTATGTGCTATGCATGTGAAGGCTTAGTTTCACTTTAAACATTGCCTGCATTGTAATGAAGGTATTACGATGTAAAAACAATTACAGGGTTTAAAAAAACTAAGCTGTTGCTTAGCAACCAGAGGCTCACACTGAAAAGCAGAAGCCCTTGAGTTTCAGATTGGAACCAGGTGCCCCAGAGGCAAGAAACATTCCACAGAAACTGCTGGAACAGGCAGAACAATGCACAGGGACAGAAAACCACTCCCAAGTTAAAGAACAGAAAGTTCCAGACACTAGGGAATGGGGCAGAGGAACGTTTCAAGAAGACAGTGAAGTCAAAGGAAGTTAAGCTAAGGAGCAGAGAAAGGCTCCCAATTAATAACAGGGCTGCAAGGTACAGACCTGGAGATGTTGGTGAGGGAAATGCCAGACATCCGTGGTGATCTTAAGGTTGGTGACACTTGAACACAGCCTGAAAAGCAGTTGCGTTTTGTTGGCATGGCTGGGCATGTGTGAAAGCTTTAATGCACGTGGTAATCCAGGGCTGAGTAATACCAGAAGGAGAGGGTGAAGTCCTGGAAATGGATTCTTGATGAAGACATCCAAGAGAGAGAGTGTTGTTTGGGATAAGATTCCAAAGCGTGTTCTTCAAGAGAGGAGATTGGAATCTATTGTGTGAAAATCAGAGTTGGCTCCCAATGTGACAAGCATCTGCGGGGTGGGGTGGCGGTGGGGATGGGGGGGGGGGGGGGGGGGGGGGGGGCGGGCGTGGGGGGGGGGGGGGGAGGAGGATTTGATGAGATTTGTTTTGGGTACCATCTGTCACTTGGCTTCAGAGTGTGGTGTGCCTGATCACAGTTTTCCTATTGCTTTACATAGACTGTGTACTTACTGAGAACTTATTGGAGTATAAGCTATATTTTGTAATACATGTTATCCTTATAAATCTGTGTATATCTGTAAAGGTATAGCTGGAGTGTATTATAGCCAATCTTTTAATAAATGTTTTATTATTTAGTTACAAATTCATCAGCAGTCCTATGACTCTGCTGGGGGAGGAGGTGGCAAAGTGGAATTATCACTAGACAGGGTAATCCTCTGGGGACCTGGTGACTCCAGATCCATAGCAATGTGGTTGCCTTTTAATTGCCCTCTGAAATGGCCTAGCAAGCCACTCAGTTGTATAAAAAACCACTGTAAAGTCTGAAAGGAGACACAGGATGGACCACCCGGCATCGACTGAGGCACTGGAAATGACAATGGCAAACCCAGCCCTGTCGACCCTTCAAAGGCCTCCTTACTAACATCTTTGGCCTGCGCCAAAATTGGGAGAGCTGTCTCACAGGCTAGTTAAGCAACAGCGTGACATAGTTATACTCACGGAATCACACCTTACAGATAATGTCCCAGATACCACTATCACCATCCTTGGATATGTCTTGTCCCACCAACAGGACAGACCCAGTAGAGGTGGTGGCACAGTGGTATACAATCAGGAGGGAGTTGTCCTGGGAGGCCTCAACAACGACTCTGGACCCCCTGAAGTCTCAGGTCTAACATGGGCAAGGAAACCTCCTGCTAATTATCACATACTGTCCACTGTCAGCAAATGAATCAGTACTCCTCCATATTGAACACCATTTGGTGGAAGCACTGAGGGTGTCAAGGGCGCAGAATATACTCTGGGTGGGGGACTTCAGTGTCCATCATCAGGAGTGGCTTGGTAACACCACTACTGACTGAGCTGGCCATGTCCTAAAGGGCATAACTGCTAAACTGGGTCTGTGATAGGTGGTGAGGGAACTGTTGCTAATTGTGTTTCTCTTAATTTGGCTCTGAAGATGGCGGCCAATATGGTCGCCTTCCTTAATTCTAATTACGTTTCGCTCTAGAGTCGCCAGGTATCTCTCGATACCGCCACAAGGTTCAAAACCGAATACTGATCAAAGACTCGATACACCAGTTAGTAAGTTCAAACTCAGTGCTCATTTATTTACACACAGTCAAATATACTCATGCATAAAACTCTACAGACTAAACTATCACTACTGCTAAAGCCTATACTTAGCTTCGGGCGCCCACTCAGTCAGAGGAACAATGGCCGTTGTTCGGTCCTGAGGCTGCTGGGGTCGAACTGGTATGGAATAACAGCTAGGAGCGTCTGTCTAGTAGCGTGTTGACCTTGGACTTACTTGTTCTGATGCAGCTTTGGCAGGTCTCTCCACAGTGAGAGCCGGAGCCAAGAGAGCGATTCTCTCTTGGGGGATTCTTCTTATACCCAAAAGGAGCTTTGCGCGCTTTTGGGCGGGCCTTGAGCTTGGCCCCAATTAATTGGACCGTTTCCCAATCGTTCCTATTGATTTCCTCCAATAGAGGGGTGGGTGCCCTGATGGCTGGGCGCGTCCTAGGTGGCCCTTGGCCTGCTTTGTTCTGGTCTCCTCTGGCGCCGGGGTGTCTGCCTTGGTATTGTTCACTTAAATGTTACTCTTTTGTCCCCGGGGATGGCTCATTAGTATGCTAATGGCTTTGCAGTATCGGTCTTGTCTGGGAGCTACGGCTCCAATCAACAGACAAACCCTGCACCTGCTTGCTTTCTCAGTATTGTCCATTTTCCCTGCAATCTTTGCAAAGTGTCCATTTTGTAATTGGGAAGTGGCTATCCCAGATGGCGACAGAACCAACAGGAGGAAAATACATACTTGATCTCATTCTTACCAACCTGCCTGCCATAGATGCATCTGGCTATGACAGTATCAGAAGGAGTGATGACCATACTGTCCTTGTGGAGTGAAGTCCCATCTTCGCATTGAGGATACCCTCCATTATGTTGTGTGGTCCTACCATAATGCTAAATGGGATAGATTCAGAACAAATCTAGCAACTCAAGACTGGGCATTCATGAGACACTGTGGGCCATCAGCAGCAGCAGAATTGCACATTGCCACAATCCTCATGGCCCAGCATATCAACCCTGGTTCAATGAAGTGTTCAGGAGGGTATGGCAGGAGCATCACCAGGCATACTGAAAAATGAGGTGTCAACCTGCTGCAGTCCTGCCACATCCAGTCATGAATGGTGGTCGACAATTAAACAACAAACTGGGGGAGGAGGCTCCACAAATATCCCATCCTCAATGATGGAGGAGCCCAGCACATCAGTGCAAAACACAAGGCTGAAGCATTTACAAACCTCTTCAGCCAGAAATCCCTAGTGGATGATCCATCTCGACATCTGACTGAGGTCTCCAGCATCACAGGTGCCAGTCTTCAACCAATTTGATTCACTCCACATCACATCCAGAGACAGCTGAAGGCACTGGATATTCAATGGCTATGGGCTCTGACAATATAACGGCAACAATACTGAAAAACTGTGCTCCATCATTCGCCGCACTCCTAGCCAACTGTTCCTTTATTGCTACAACACTGGCATCTAGGGGCAGCACGGTAGCACAGTGGTTAGCATAGTTTCTTCACAGCTCAAGGGTCCCAGGTTCGATTCCCGGCTTGGGTCACTGTCTGTGCGGAGTCTGCATGTTCTCCCCATAGGGTGGAGGCGTAGGCTTAAGTGGGGTGCTCTTTCCAAGGGCCGATGCAGACTCGATAGGCCAAATGGCCTCCTTCTGCACTGTAAATACTATGATTCTATCTACCCGGCAATGTGGAAAACTGCCCAGGTATGTCCTGTACACAAAAAACAGGACAAATCCAACATAGCCAAGTACTGCCCTATCAGTCTACCCTCAATCATCAGTAAAGCGATGGAAGGGGTCATCAACAGTGCTATCAGGTGGCACTTACTTAGCAATAACTTGCTCACTGACACTCAGTTTGGGTTCCGCCAGGATAACTCAGCTCCTGACCTCATTACAGCCTTGGTTCAAACATGGGCAAAAGAGCAGAACTCCAGAGGTGAGGTGAGAGTAACTGCCCTTGACATCAAGGCAGAATTTGATTGAGTATGGTATCAAGGAGACCTCGCAAAACTGGAGTCAATGGGAATCAGGGGGCAAACTCTGCTGGTTGCAGTCATACCTGGCACAAAGGAAAGTGGCTGTGGTTGCAGCATTCGCAACTCCTCAGACACTGATGCAGTCCATGGACAAATGCAGCAAGACCTGGACAATATCCAGGCTTGGGCTGACAAGTGGCAAGTAACATTTGCGCCACACAATTACCATCTCCAATAAGAGAGAATCAAACTATTGCCCCTTGACACTCAATGGCATTACCATCACTGAATCCCCCACTATCAACATCCTGGGAGTTATCATTGACCACAAACTGAACTGGACTAGCCATATTAATACTGTGGCTGCAAGACCAGGTCAGAGGCTAGGAATCCTGCGGCGAGTAACTCACTTTCTGACTCCCCAAAGCCATCTACAAGGCACAAGTCAGGAGTGTGATGGAATACTCCCTACTTGCCTGGGTGAGTGCAGCTCCAACAACAGTCAAAAAGCTCAACATCATTCAGGACAAAGCAGCCCGCTTGATTGCTCCCCCTTGCACAAACATTCACTCCCTCCAGTACTGACGCACAGCAGCAGCCGTGTGCACCATTTACAAGATGCTTTGCAGGAACTCAAAAAGGCTCTTTATTTTTATTTTATTTCAGAGTTCCCAATTATTTTTTTTCTAATTAAGGGGCAATTTTGCGTGGCCAATCCACCTAACCTGCACATAGAGTTATCATAGAGTTATCATAGAATTTACAGTGCAGAAGGAGGCCATTCGGCCCATCGAGTCTGCACCGGCTCTTGGAAAGAGCACCCTACCCAAGGTCAACACCTCCACCCTATCCCCATAACCCAGTAACCCCACCCAACACTAAGGGCAATTTTGGACACTAAGGGCAATTTATCATGGCCAATCCACCTAACCTGCACATCTTTGGACTGTGGGAGGAAACCGGAGCACCCGGAGGAAATCCACGCACACACGGGGAGGATGTGCAGACTCCGCACAGATAGTGACCCAAGCCAGAATCGAACCTTGGACCCTGGAGCTGTGAAGCAATTGTGCTAACCACTATGCTACCGTGCTGCCCGTGGAGGGGAAACACTGAAGGAACACTGAAATGTTGGTGATCTATCTTTTGGAAGTGGATATAACTATCCTCTTGGGCACTGTTTGAAGAACAGGGAAGTTCCCCTCGATGTCCTTGATAACATTTATCCCTCAATCAATATCACTACAACACAGGGCGGTATGGTGGCATAGTAGTTAGCACTGCTGCCTCAGCGCCAGGGGCCCGGGTTCAATTCCAACCTTGGGTGACTGTGTGTGGAGTTTGCACATTCTCCCCGTGACTGCATGGGCCTCCTTCGGTTGCTCTGGTTTCCTCCCAAAGATACGCAAGTTAGGTGGACTTACAGGGTTAAAGGGATAGGGCGGGGGAGTCGGCTTAGGTAGGGTCCTCTTTCGGAGCGTCAGTGATGGGCCAAATGGCCTCCTTCTGCACTGTTGGGATTCTATGGAATATCTAGGCATTATCGCAGTGTTTGTGAGAACTTACCATGTGGAAATTGGCATCCATGTTTTCATTACAACAGTGACTACACTTGAAAAGTACTTCATTCGCTGTGATGTGCTTTGGGACATACTGTGGCGGCGAGAGGCGCTATAGAAATGCAAGTCTGACCTTTTCTTTCTGACTTTTCCCACTTAAAATACAGAAAATATTCACAAAAATACACAATAAAATCAAGCATTGATTTCCAGTTCTGATTTATTTTGAATATATAATTAAAATAAGTTTAAAATATTTCAGAATGACATGTTCCTGTACACAACATGCTACTGTTAACAGCCAACCTAACACATATATTTTTCTCAATGTACAAGCCAGATTGGGCAGAGATGACGTTAAAACAATATTAACCCAAATTCAGTTTACAGCTTCAAACAGTCTCTCGCTCTCTTTTGTCAGCTACCTACTATCCAATGATGAAATTCTGAAACAAAAAAATTGCGAAAATAAGTTAATGGGGCTTGAAATTTAAAAAGTTACTTTTCTATTTATTTGAAAATAAATACATTTTATTCTTGCAATCTACTCTGAAGTGAAACTGCAACTGAAAGGCTGTTCCTTCATATATATTGAGGTATTCAGTAAACCTTAGCATCGTCATTTCCCCAACACTGGCATGCACATGGAGATAGCAAGGGGAGAGAGAGAGAGAGAGAGAGGGGGGGGGGGGGGTAAAATGAGAGGGAAAGATAAATAGAGATAATGATGGAAAGATAAATGGGGAAAGAGAATAATGAAGAGAGATGGAAGAGAGAAGGGGAGACCAAGGGAATGCAATAGAGTGAGAGTTAGAGAGATGAAGGCAGAGAAGGGGGTGGACAGAAAGGGAGAGAATGTGAAGGAAGGAGAGAGATGAAAGTTCCCAAACCATTGGAGATCAGGACAGTAGTTGCTCTGATTTCTGAGAGCTTTGGTGACACTGTGCTGTGCAATGTACGGTATCCTCATTCAACAACCCCCACCCCCCCAGCAGTTCACAGGCTCTCTTAGGTGAGGACACAATGGGTTATTTGGTGCCCACTGGACCCAAATCCTAAAGACATCTTTGGATTGTGGGGGTGAAACCCATGCAGACATGGGGAGAATGTGCAAATTCCACTCGGACAGTGACCCAGGGCCGGGATTCAAACCCGGGTCCTCAGCACAGCAGTCCCAGTGCTAACCACTGTGCCACATGCCGCCAAAAAGGCTCTTTAGACAGTATCTTCCAAATCCACGACCAGTACCATCTAGAAGGGCAAGGGCAGCAGATGCATGGGATCACCACTACCTGGAGGTTCCCCTCCAAGTCACTCACTTGACTTTGAAATATTGGATGGGATTGGATTTGTTTATTGTCACGTGTACACGAAGTACAGTGAAAACTATTGTTCTGCGTGCACCTCAAACAGGTTATTCCGTACATGAAAAGAAAATATATAATAAGGCAAACATAAAATACACAAGGTGAATACATAGACACAGGTATTGGGTGAAGCATGCAGGACTGTAGTACTACTCAGTAGAGAAGAGATCAGATCAGTCCATAAGAGGGTCGTTTAGGAGTCTGGTAACAGTGGGGAAAAGCTGTTTTTGAATCTGTTAGTGCATGCTCTCAGACTTTTGCATCTCCTGCTCGATGGAAGAAGTTGGATAAGCCGGGTGGGAGGAGTCTTTGGTTATGCTGCTCGCTTTCCCAAGGCAGCGGGAGGTGTAGACAGAGTCAATGGATGGGAGGCGGGTTTGTGTGATGGACTGGGCGGTGTTCACGACTCTCTGTTCCTTCACTGTCGCTGGGTCAGAATCCTGGAACTCCCTCCCTAACAGCACTGTGGGTGTACCTGCACCTCATGAACTGCAGCGAGAAGGCAGCTCCACCACCCCATTCTCAAGGGCAATTAGGGATGGGCAACAAATGCTGGCCTAGCCGGTGAAGCTCACATACTGTAAAAATGAATTTTTAAAAAACAGTTAATTAACTATCAGGCTTCAAGAAACTTAAGTTGTAACTTTGACACAAATAAACTTAAAGCTGTATAAAATAATGGCAAGTACAAAGGATTCGTATTTATCAGTTTCTAGTTTTAATTCATGAGACACTTCTGCAGGTTTTGATGCAGAAGAACCTTTAGCAACTGACAAAACAGGTCTGTTCAGCTTAAGTGTCTCCCACTCATCCGTCCTTATCTCCCTATCTGTCAAGCCCATTTATCCACCTTTTCTCCATATCCCAGAGATCTCTGAGGGTTGTGAGCAATGGTATCTCTATGCTGTACAGCAACCCAGATATTCCTATGCAGGCCCACGCACAAGGCTGTATTAAATTACCAGAGTGCGTGGCAGTGCAAAGAAATTGAAAGCGCCATGCACTTAAATGAATAGGCCATTCGCTACAAGAAAAATTAAAGGGAACATAAAGTTGTAGCACCATCGATCACACACGAGGCGAGACGTATAGAACTTCAATCGAGGCTTTATTGAGCAGACTTGTTCAGACACGTTCCCCAGCAGCTCACTCACAGAATGCAGCTGCGGGGATTACCCAGGTTCTTATATCCCTCCTATCTGGGTGGAGCCCAGTAGGTAGAGGATCCAATCGGGATCCAGCATCTGTCCTCCAATAGCTGCTCGGCATTCCTGATGTACCGTATTACCCCTAATACATACCACCACAAAAGTGTGGGACGAGAGGAGGTTATAGAGATGGGGAGGGTGGAAGCCATGGAGAGGTCTGAAAACAAGGATGAGAGTTTTAAAATCAAGACGTTGCTTAACAAGGGAATAAAAATACTCGAGGGAATACAAATCAAGTTTATGCAGCCTCTCCTCCTGATAATTTAACTCTTCAAGTCTAGTGT
Source organism: Scyliorhinus torazame (assembly GCF_047496885.1). NCBI lineage: Eukaryota > Metazoa > Chordata > Chondrichthyes > Carcharhiniformes > Scyliorhinidae > Scyliorhinus > Scyliorhinus torazame. Next base: position 188,024,132 of record NC_092716.1, read on the forward strand.
CAACTCTCAATTCAGTCTGATATGGTTACACTTTGGCAAACAAGGAAATATGTCTTGGTTAATCAGAACATCCTGGAGTGTCAGACTAATGTCAACAGAGAGCAGGGAATGATTGGGATACCGGAATAACCCAATATTAGTGATTCAATCTATGCGTAATTAGAGACATGGAGCGTGAGCGAACGGCCTCGCCACGCCTCACTCGGTGATGTGACGAGGCCATTGAATCTGACAAGAGGCCTTTCGCGAAATTTGCGATACTTGAAACGCCTTGTGAGATCGCATTAGACCTCGCGAGACATCACAATCTGGATCTCGCCCTCACTGGGCCATTAGGCTCATTTAAATATGTCGGCGCCCGTTTCTTACGAGGCCTGGGCACGAGGGCGCGCGCCTGGGAGACCTCGCCATGATGCCGTTCAGCATTGGGCCACACAAACGTAGCGTAACAATATCCGGGGAGGGTCTCCCAGGCCATCGGAGGCCAATGGGTGGTTGGACTCTGGGCAGGGTGGTACCGTGGCACTCCTGGCACCAAAGCAACTTGGCACAGTCAGCCTAGTACCTTGGCACTGCCACTGAGGCACCCTGACAGTGCCACTTGGTACTGCCAGTCTGGTAGGAGCAGTGTTAAGGTGCCCGGGTGCCAAGTTGCCTGCGCCAGGGATTGGGCCTTGCCCTTAGGAGGTGGGGTGATTGGGAGCTCGAGGACTCCCTAAGAGGGGTGTTGGGGAGCCTGAATGGGGTCAAGAGATCGGGGTGGCATTTAAAAATGTCGCCCCCTATCTCTTCCTTCGCTGGGCTTGTCAGTGCAGGAAATGAGGTAAGTAGCGACCGTGGCGGGGCATTCCTTGATGGTGGAGTTGTTCTCAGGGCAGCAGGTACCGAGAAATACCCCGCTATTTGTGCCCAATACGGGACTCTGTTTTTTGGGGCATTAAGCCGCGTCCATGATGGCGAGATCTTCTGGTGGCTCATGGTGATGGGATCCTCCAATTCCTCTGACGGATCACCCCCATTGCAGGTTTCCCGGTGGCGTGGGATGGATTCAATAGGAAATCCCATTGACAGCGGTGGGACCAGAAGATCCCGCCACTGGCTAAGGCGGGCCACCGACCGCCGCCGAGAAATTCATTGCGGTGAGGCCAGAGAATCTCGCCTGACATCTTTTGAGTGTAGTGTGGATGGAAGGAACAAGTGACTGTGGACTTCTAAGGCTGAAATTTATGGCCAGCCCAGGAATAGAATGGCACTATATGGGGGCCTATAGTATCGGGCACAATGCCAGCAGTGCCATTGCCAGCATTACTGCCCCCACCTCTCTGCAACTTTACCTGCAGCAAGCAGACATTGGGAGGCCTCTCAGTACACCAGTTGAGGCCCTTAAGTAGCCAATTAATGACAACTATGGGCCTTCCACCATCACTGCTGGGATTTTACCCACAGCCATGTTTCACTGGGCAAACAGGTGGCAGGGCAAAGAGGGTGGCTCCTGACAGGCCACCTATGTCCTTTGCAGGCCTCCCCCAAGGTAGTTCTCTCCCACGTTACGCCTGACATGCCCAGATCCTTCGCCCCACACTTGCCCGGGCCTGCCAGCCTGCGTCTGGTGAGACTCCGAGCTCCATTGCAGCTCGCTGCCCTCTGGGATTGCTGCACTGCCCTCTGAGATTGCTGCACTGCCCTCTGGGATTGCTGCACTGCCCTCTGGGATTGCTGCAGGAGTGGTCACTGCTGGTGCCAGAGACGTGCTGATCATTTGATTAGTTAGCAGATCTAAGAGACGAGCTGCGGGGTTCTCTGTCAGCGGGATCCTCCACTTCGCTGGCAGCGCTCCCACTCCTGCGGGTTTCCCGATGGTATGGTATGGCCACAATGGGAAACCTCATTGGCCGGCTGCGTGAACAGACAATCCCACTGCCGGTGGGGGCACACCGTGCCAGAAAATGGGGCTGGCGGGACAGAGGTCTTGCCTCAAACCAATTAATGACCTGATAGCCGTTAAATGGCTGTGGGGCAAGCCAACCAAATCTGGGCAGGTTTACCCCTGATGTATATGTTAGTGGGCCAATATTCGTGCCCTGAGCATGAAATTCAGCCCATGATTTCTAAAGCTGTCAACCACTGGTGGCGTTCCTCATATCCATGTCTGTGCCAATCTCTAACGTATAGAGATTGATCACTGTGATTGGTCAACAACTCAAATATCATTGCATCATGTGACTACCAGAATGGACTTGGTCTTATTTTTAGCATCTCGTAATTCCGATGTCTCTGGGTTGTGGTCAGAAATTCTGGTTCCTGCAGTTTGTGGGAATCCTCCTTGATGTTTATGAAATGAAAGTATGTTTATTATTGGCTAGACTATTAATGGAAGTGGTGAATTGCAACTAACTGCCGTGCACTCACATTGAACAGATTTCCATCCACCCCCCAGAGATGGTGAGGATCCATATGACCTTAGCGGCGCTCCGGACAATCTGGAATATGTGGCGAGGATGAAGGAGGGAATCATCTTTGTTTATGAAAATAAGGAGATGCTGGAACAAGATGAACCCAAAAGTCTTCCTTACCCGGATCTGCAGACTTTCACACTGGACTTAAATCACGTCCTCGCATTGATTGCTGATGGGCCTACGTAAGTTCTGCCCCTTTGTCGATCACAGGGAGTGTTGAAACAATATAATTTTATCAGAGATGACTTCTTTTTGAAAATTCTGAAAATGTCACTTTTCTGATTAGGGATTTTGAAATTTGCCGGTGAGAGACACAATATGGACTTAGTATCCTGTAGGTCAGACAGGTTGGATTGTTCTGTCCAAGTATACTGTACAATAGACAATGTGATTGTTCTGTGTTAGTATCCTGTAGGTCAGACAGGTTGGATTGTTCTGTCCAAGTATACTGTACAATAGACAATGTGATTGTTCTGTGTTAGTATACTGTAGGATAGACAGGATTATTTTTAGGGTCAAACGTTAATTTGTGTAAGGTGGGATTTCATTTGAATAAATCTGTCAAGATCGAATCAAATTTCTTTTGCAGGAAGACATACTGCCACCGGAGGCTAAACTTCTTAGGATCAAAGTTCTACTTGCACGAGATGTTAAACGAAATGGCGGAACTTCGGGAACTGAAGTGTGTACCTCATCGTGATTTCTACAATGTCAGGAAGGTAATGTAACCATAGAGCTAAAGGGAAAGATTATGTTCCATCCCGGTGTTTACCTCGGTCAGCCATGAAGAAGCTGTTCTTCCCTTTCATACAGATTGTGTTTCTGTAACAGTTGCGACCTGTTCTGAATATAAAATGGTCACCAATAAATGCAGGTGAAACTTGTTGATCCAGAGAGTTGTGAGTATGTGGAACGTTGGGAGTAATTGAGGTGATGTATTGTTGGGGTAAGGTGTTCTATTCCATTTAATGAGCCACACTCTGTACAGTTCAGCATTACAATAGTTGTGTTCCCATAGCGAGTATACAACTCTGGATTAGATACATTGAAGGGGAAGCTAGGAAAGCGCACGAGGGAGAAAGGAGTAGTTGGATATGCTGACAGGGTGGGGTGGGAGAGGGTTGTGTGGAATATAAACACTGGCATGAACCAAGCGGGCTGAATGGCCCGTTTCCATAGCTACTTTGTAAATCTATAAAATCTCTAACTTGAAAACCCGTGTTTTAATACAAATCTGTACCGTGTGGTGCTTTTGGGGGGGGAAGCTATCCTAATTGAAAAAAGATCTAAAAAATGGTGTATACTTTCTGGGCCCCTCCCGCTGTGTGTGCCTAAACAGTACATTTCCCAAATTATATCAACTGATGCAAACGAACCATCTGCACCTATATGTTGTAGCGGGGTAAGTTTGGCATTTGCCCACGGCATATTTTTATGTTATCTGAGGATCAGGTCCAAAGGCCTTCACTTTCTACCAACAGTTTGTTACTTATTGTCCAGGTTTCTGAGGCATTCATGTAAGTGGGAGCCCTTTTGGCCTACGCCAGTGACGCGCTCCTATTGTTCACAGATCCTGCTGACCTGTGGAGGACGCCAGGCTGTGTACTCTGCTGCGCCCTCTGCCAGGATCAACTGGGCAAAGTGTTCCAGACTCCTGGTTGGTCCGTGGCAGATGGACCCCCTCCCAGAGGAGCTCAGGCTTTTCACCTGGAGCAGGACCAGCCTCCTCTCCTTGGGAGTCTATCTTTGCCCAGCTGAGGAATCCTGGCCAGCTAACTGGCAGGAGTTGGAGGCCAAGGCCACTGCTCGCTTGAGACGCTGGACAGGACTGCTCCGAGTGCTGTCTTACAGGGGCCAAGTTCTTGTCATAAACCAGCTGATTGCCTCCATGTTGATGTGCCGGCTGGCCACTTTGACCCCTTCCCTGACTTTGTCACAAAACTCCAGAAAATGCTCATAGAAACACTGCACTGGGCCGTTGCTGAGGTTCTGAATCTCCTGCTTAGGTAGGGTGGTCAAGCTCTGGTGTGCCTTCGCACCCAATGGCAACTTTCCACCTTCGGACCCTGCAGCGATACCTCGACGTTGAGAGGACGAATGTCGCGTCCACTGGCTCAGTTACAGCCTTCCATGCCCGGTGGGACAACAGGGTCTGGGATGCCTTATCGACCACTTTAATCACCTTTTAATTTAATGTTTTTAAGTTTCAGTTGCCCCCTTGTTTTTGTTTAGGGCAGTACCTCTATTTTTTATTTTTTTTATTCTCCTCCTTTTTCACATTTTCTCCCACATTTACATCCATCAACAATAAACAATAATCAGCAAGATATGTCAGTCCCCATAATAACAACGATCCCATCCGCCCACCAGCCCCCAAACCTCAACCCGCATGTTTACATAAACAAATGACAAAAAGGAATCAGGGATTACCCGTAGTCACCCTTAATCGTGCACAGCTCCCCCCCCCCCCCCCCCCCCCCCCCCCCCCAGGTCCCCCCCCCCCCACCCCCCAGGTCTCCAGCTCCTCCCGTCCACTGCCTCTTGTAAAACTCCTCCCCCCAACCTCGGTTCCTTCCCCCCAACTTTCCACCCCGGCTAGACCACTCGGACCCTGTTCTGCCGGGCTCCGATGGCCGCAGCCCCTCCCCCCACCTCACTCCCGTTCACTGGCCGGCACAAACCGGCCAGCATGGAGGCCCCCGCCCAGGTCCCTTTCCCACTTGCCCGGCCCCAGGAAAGCCCAAAGATCCCATTTTAGCACACAAACCCCGCATATCCACCTACACCCCAAAGAACTCTCATTTCGAGTGAAAGTCCCGTCCCTTCCCTTGTCCAAATATATACCACCTTGGCTCCTTTAATCTCTACACCCGCGCGCAGTGAAACAAAAATGAAGAAAATACAGTCATGAGGTTACATCGGCATATGACCATTCCTCAATTTGTCAGTTCTGCCACAGTCCTTCTGCTTTCGCAAACTCCTCCGCTGCTTCCGCCGTTCCAAAATAAAAGTCCTTGAGCTTGTAAGTCACCCTCAGCTTCACTGGATATACAATGCCTCACCGCACCTTGCTAATGTACAGTGCCCTCTTCACCCGGTTGAAGGCAGCCCGTCTCCTTGCCAGCTCCACCGTAAAGTCCTGGTATACACGTATACCAGCTCCAGCCCACTGCACCACCCGCTTCTGCTTGGCCCAGCTCAGGACCTTCTCCTTCACCCTGTACCTACGGAAGCACAGAGTCACTGCCCTTGGCGGCTCACTCGCCTTTGCTCCAGGCCTCCACGACCGATGAGCCCAATCCAGTTCATATCGGGAGGGGTCCTCCCCCTCCCCCAATAGTTTTGCCAGCATCGCGGCAAAATACTCAGTCGGCTTCATTCCTTCAACTCCTTCGGGCAGCCCCACAATCCTCAAATTCTGTCGCCTGGATCTATTTTCCAGGTCTTCCATTTTTCCTCGCAGATCCTTGTTAGTATCCATCACCTTCCGCATCTCTTTCCCCATCGAGGCAAGTTGATCACCGTGCTGCAATAACGTCTCCTTCACTTCCTTCAGCGCCTCCCCTTGCTCTCACACCTCCGCCACTGCGCTCGCCACCTCCGTCCTCACCGGGGAAACCGCCTCCTCCACCAGCACACTCAAAACCTCCCTCATCTCCTTCCTCACCGTCTCCATGCATTTCGCAATCTGCGCCAACTGCTTTTCAAATTCCGCAGCCATCACCTTGGTTATTTCTTCAGCCGTAAGCAGTGCGGCCTTCCCTGGTGCTCCAGCCTCCATTTTTCCTGGTGACTCCGCGGTGACCTTTCCACTCCCCGACGGACCTCCAGCTGGTTTTTTTTCGGCCGTTTTTTTGCTCACCCTCGACATTTTTCTTTGTGTTTTTTTCCCTCCTGTGTCTTCAGAGTGCCTCCTCCGTGCCTTCTCCCTGCTTCTGCCGCCTCCGTGGACCCTGGGACCGGGCTTAAAGCCCCCAAAATGCCGTTCCCGAGCGGGAGCTCTCCATTGTGCGGCCGCCTCCCGCCCGCCGTCACCGGAAGAGGGCAGTACCTCTTTAAGGACGCTCCGTTTTAATTTGTCCCTCAGTTTGTCGATTTAGTTTCATTCGTTGGAACTTAAAATAGTTCATGGAAATGGGATAGACTACAGCACCTGATGAGTTTTTTTCCTTGTCACAAGCTTGAGTTTTCTTATTGTTAAACACGAAGTTACCTCTGGCTATCCCTGTCCTTCTGGCTTAATGTCTTGAGCCTGCCTGGAGGCAGCAGTAGACGGCATTGAAAGAGGCCTGAATTGGGTAACAAGCTTAGAATGGCAGATTTGATGAACAAGTGCCAACAGTTTATGGAGGAGAAACAGATTATAGATGATTGGGAAAGTCCCTGAGATATACATAAGTTAATGTATAGTCAAGGAAGTTGATGGGGGCTGACAGCCGAATAAACGGAAGACATAATCAAAGGACAACAAAGGTATAATTGGCCAGAACCTGAGAAGGAAGGGAGCCAGTTACCATCTTACAGTCTCAGAAAGTGGACAGGCCACTTTCCAGCCATCATGCCTGAAGGCCAGAGTTTCAGCAAACCACCTTCTTAATCTTAGAGCCAAGGCAGTGAAGAAAACCTTTGCAACAGCAGTTTTAAAATATCTTCGCTGGACCAGGAAAAGATGGTTATTAGGTGAATATCATCCCTGTCTTCTTGTTGTTATTGTTATGGGCCAGGGTTTAGAAAACCCCAAGGTGTATCATGGAGTTCGCCTGACCCACAACTTTTACTAGATTGTGGTATGGGGAGCACACGGCCCACTCTACAGGTGTGGTAGAGCAGAAATGGAAAAGTATTTTTTAAAGCAAAACAATGTTTATTCTATGAACTCATGTTAACCTTTTTAAAACATACAGTGAACATCTTAGCAACCATTAATTCAAATACAACCCCCAAAGAATACAACACTAAGTAATCCTTTAAGCTTTCCCTTTGACATCCATAAGACTTAAAACACCTTTTACCAGAAGCACATCAGGTTAAAGTCCCTAAATCACCAGGATCGATTTACAGTCCTTAGATTACAGAGAGAGACTCTAATACACCTCCTGCCTGTGACTGCAGCTATCGAGCTTTGAAAATGAAACTAAAACACACCCTGCAGCAAACAGCCTAAATCAAAAGTAAAAAGCTGACAGACAGCCTAGCTCCACCCTCTCTCTCACATCACTGCAGTTATAAACACCCATTTCTTAAAGAAACTCTCACATGACACTATAGTCCTAGATGACCATAGACTGCTTTCCCCTTTTGAGGGGGAGAGCTGACTGGTGGTGGTTTAATCTCAGGATCACCACACCTCAGGCGAGGGCCAAGGTTGAGAAGGCGGTGCTTCATGAGTAACCTCTTGTGTGGTAATCATAGCTGATTAATTAATTTGGATGTTTTTGGAGAACAGGGGAAGCCTTAACAGAGTTCAGGTATCGAAGATATTTAGTAACAAGGGGTATGTTTTACATAACCTGTGCATTTAGTAATTCATACATCTTAATTGCATGAGCGTAGAGTCGTCCTGTGTGTATATTTGTCTTTACTTTATGTTACAACACCCTGGGCGAGTGCACGGTCAGTTCCAGCCCCACAGATTCCGGAATCCCAACATAAGTGAATTAACCAATAATTTGTGTATTTTCTTGAGATCTTTAATCCTTTACTGCTCCAATGAGTTACAGGCACAAGATTTATAAGCAAGATGTTAACAAACTGTTTATTTATAACAAGAGTAAAAGATGAACATATAATGGAACAAAAATCTACCTATTCCCAAAACCCCGTCCCACCCTCCACCCAGACACACACAAGACAAACAGATGGTGAAGGGGATAGGAAAGGTTAAAAAATAGCAGGGATTAAGAGGTATGAGAGATTTGAGGACCTTTGCTGCTGAGATTGAGGTCCTTGTAGGCAGCGATCTCTTCAGAATGCGAGGTGTTGCAAACCATCAGTGATTTTGGATCTTTTAAGGATTACCATCCACTGGAACTCCCAGATTGTAGGTCTTCCTCTGGGGAATCGCCTTCACACCGGAGATTCAGGTCTGTGCAATTCTATCATGTGACCACCAGATGGACTCCTAGTCTCCCTGAGATATTACTGGAGTTTTCTACCTGAGAGTTTACAACAGATTTTACATCTACTCTGTCTTTCTCCAGGCTTGTCTGGTCTCTGTGCAGAGATTCTGAGACTGGGTGAAGAGAATTCTCAGACTGGGCTGATGGCCATTCAGACAGAGGATTAAACTGTTACAGACCTGGTGGGAGAACCTGATCGCAGCCTTTCAAACCAGTAGTTCCCTTCACAAGTCTGACTACTGCCTGCAGTCTTTTAAATATGAGTGCCTTCCACACGTCTGACTGGGAGCCTCTTAAATCGGCTGGCAGGGAAAGACCTTAGAGAGAGCGCCTTAAAGCTGCTTCATTCCTGGATCTTTCACAGAACTGACAAAACCAGGGGCTGGTTTAGCACAGGGCTAAATCGCTGGCTTTTAAAGCAGATCAAGGCAGGCCAGCAGCACGGTTCAATTCCCGTACCAGCCTCCCCGAACAGGTGCCGGAATGTGGCGACTAGGGGCTTTTCACAGTAACTTAATTTGAAGCCTACTTGTGACAATAACCAATTTTCATTTCATTCATTTCATTTCATTCATTTCATTTAATTTCATTTCAAAATAGGGCTTGCTTCTCCTGTTCCAGAAGTTTCTGAAAAGTTCCACCAATCCCAAACAAGAATCTGTCCAAGGCCTGGAATTAAAACGAGCTGATTAGCTGCTTGCCAAGTCCATCAACATGACATCACAGGCTCTACGGATATCACAGAGCATACTGAATCAGAGGGGATCTGCTGGTTTGGTCCACATAGTAACTTGCGGCGGGGGGGGGGGGGGGGAGGGGTTCAGTTCAAAACCAAAAGTCTGTGATTTTAAAACCAGCCAGCAGGATAAGCATTAAACGAGAAACACAAAACAGACAAGGATTTTAGCAAGTTCCTTACATTAATCTTTAAAAATTGTTACACGACGAGTGGGTTATTTATCCTCACTTGTCTCCTCACACCAGAACAAAACTATACACCCCCACGAACCGGTGTTCCAAGTTGGGATACCCTCACAAATAATGTCAGCGTGCTTCGTGACACTTAGGCATGCTATCAACCATCTCAGTTATCGGTTGTTCGAAAGAGATAAACTTATTTACTTGTTCCAGTGTGACACCATCCTCTTTGATCATCTGAAAGCTGTTTCCTGTGCCCTGTTCCATGCCCACTCATGGTTTTTCTTAAAAAGTAGATGCAGGGGGGCCAGCATCATTGCAAGACTTGGGGTGAACTTGCCATAATAGGTCGTTAACCCTAAAAACGATTGAAGCTCCCTGGCATTTGTAGGGGCAGGGGCTTGCTGAATGACTCGCACCTTCTCTGCGACCGGGTTTCAGCACTCGAGTCCACCCAACAGCCGAAGTACACCACCTCTTTCTCATGAAAAACACACTTTCCACAGGTGGACACCAGACTCCGAAAAACGGCAAAGAACCTCCGCCAAGTTGTCCAAATGCTCTTGCTCGGTTGCTTCAGTGACCAGCATGTCATCTAAATGTACAGTTACACGTGGTAATCCACGCAGAATGTTCTCCATCTCCTGCTGGAATGTGGCACAGACCAATGACATGCCGAAAGGCAACTGGGTGTACTCATACAGGCCACAGTGCGTGTTGATCGTGATGTAACGGTGGAAGGCCATGACTCATATCAAATTTAGTAACTGAAAGTCCAGCTGCTAATTTAGCAAAAAGTCTCCAAAGCCGGGCACCGGGTAGTGGTCCAAACACAAAGCCGTATTCACCGTCAGCTTATAGACCCCTCCTAACCAGACCATCTTGTCTGGCTTCAACACCGGAACCATCAGTGCCGCCAAATCTGCAAAGCGCACGGGCCAGATGATCCCCAATCCTTCAGGCCAGCTGAGCTCGGTCACTACCTTCACGAACAATGCAGAAGGGCCCGGGCTGGCTGTGAAATATCTCTGTTGCACACCTGAGTCGACATGGATTTTGGCTTTTAGCACCTTTTATTTTCCCCAATCTGGGCTGAAAGACTTCAGGGTATTATCCCAGTATTTCACTCAGGCCCCCGATTCCATTTGGAAGATGTGTTGCCAATCAAGGTGTAGACGGCTCAACCAATCGCGGCCAAACAAGCTGGGGTCATGTCCCTTCACTACAATTAGCGGGAGGCGCACCGACTGCTGGCGATAAACCACTGGGGCCATGGTGGTTCCCACAATGTCCTGTGGCTCAGGATGAGTGGCCAATCGAGACTCAGTGTCCCTCAAATCCAAGTGTTGTACCCCTTTCTTAATGTGGTCAAATGATTTCCTTCCTACAATGGAAACCCCAGTGCCAGTATCAAGCTCCATTTCCAATAGATGCCCATTCACCAGTATTGTGATTTTGAAGGGGACAACCAAAGGCGCGACCACTCAGTTGAGCCGCATGCAGCCTTCTTTCTCTGGTTCATCCAGAATGAAAATGTGGGCCCTAGGCAGACGCCTACCTCTACCGGGACACCGGGTCCTCTGGCCGTCCTGCGGCTTACGTTCACGTCAGGGCCTACGACCACACGCTCCACAACGGCCCTGATCTCCCTCTGTAGATTCTGGGAGGTGTCCCGTCGGGACGGACTCGTTCTTCGACCAACGGACTGGGCCTGCATAGTGCTCAGTCTAGGGGGGCCCCCTTGGGAGGGGTCAATCGGCGGGAGGGGGCTCGTCCTAAGGCATCAATTTCCATTCCCTGGATTTCCTGCACCCCTCGCTCAGCACTCTCGGCATGTCATTGGTCTGTGCCATATTCCACCAGATAGCTTGCTGTAGGTTTATGGACGGTTCGGGCAACAATTTTTAAAAACTAAAAAAAAAAAAATTTTAGAGTACCCAATTATTTGTTTTTCCAATTAAGGGGCAATTTAGCGTGGCCAATCCACCTAACTTGCACATCTTTGGGTTTGTGGGGGTGAAACCCACGCAGACATGGGGAGAATGTGCAAACTCCACACGGACAGTGACCCAGGGCCGGGATTCGAACTTGGGCGCCGCAGTCCCAGTGCTAACCACTGCACCACATGCCGCCCGGCAACAATTTATTTTGAGCTGTCACATTATTGATAGCGCATACCAAACGGTCGTGCAGCATTAGCCATTAGTGGGCAGCATGGTAGCATAGTGGTTAGCACAGTTGTTTCACAGCTCCAGGGTCCCAGGTTCGATTCCCGGCTGGGTCACTGTCTGTGCGGAGTCTGCACGTTCTCCCCGTGTCTGCGTGGGATTCCTCCGGGTCCTCCGGTTTCCTCCCACAGTCCAAAGATGTGCAGGTTAGGTGGATTGGCCATGCTAAATTGTCCTTAGTGTCCAAAAAATGTTAAGTGGAGATTGCTGGATTACGGGGATAGGGTAGATACGTGGGCTTCAGTAGGGTGCTCTTTGTAAGGGCCGGTGCAGACTCGATGGGCCAGATGACCTCCTTCTGCACTGTTCATTCTATGATTTTTGACAGGGATGTGGCACATTCGCAGAATTCGGCTATCTTCCATAACCTTGACAAAAACCCGGTGACAGACTCTCCTGTATTAAAGCGATACCTCTGCACAATCGCAGATGGTGTTGGGTGAAATGTTGCCCACTAGCGTTACGAGCTGCTTGGAAGTATGAGTGTGAGCCACCGCAGGATAAGTGAGGCTCTGTATCACACCATAGGGCTGTGCGCTGCAGGCAGTTAGCAAAATGATTGCCGATCATTCTCCATTGTGTGTGTCCAATTCAGATATTCCGACCAGTTTATTTACTCAAAGGCTTGCCACAGGTGTTGCTACCAACGAGGCGAACAAAGGACAACACAAGTATAAAATCAGCAATTTTATTTAATAACAATAAAGTTAACACTTAATTAACCCAAACAAAATGCTAGAGGTGCCCAAGATTTGTTTATATTACCCGTAAAGATGGCGTTGGTTGAACTGTGCGTCCGATTCTCTGTCTCTCTGGTCCGTCGTCACGAAGGTGGGCCCTGCTGGCAGCTTCCTTCCTTCTCTGATCAGTCATGGATGGTCTCGGTCACCTCCCATGTCGGGTTTTCGCTGCTGATGTATCTTGGGCATCACCTTATATCCTCCTCCCTTCGCACCTTTCCAGAAGCTTCTCTGGCTTTCTGCCAATGAGGCTTTGGGAGGAAGTCCCAACACCCAATGAATTAGTTGATGACTGCTTGACAGAACACCGGGGGCCCACCCCCAGGCGTCCATCTCTGGTGGTGTGGGTTGCACATACCTTGTTGCCATATAAGGTCACGGAGGGAACCGGAGCCTGAGAGTTTGGCTCGGTCTGGGCTACCTGATGCACTATTAATTATGACGAGACGAGAGTAGAGTGTAATCGAGGCTTTATTACGCAGAGATGTGTGGCTTCCTACAGCTGCTGCCGAAATGGCTGCAGCCAGGTGAGCACACACATTTATACTCTGCCTACTGGGCGGAGCCAGCAGACAGGGATCTACCCCCGTACGTGTAGTACAGGAGCCTTACCGTAATACCCCTCGTATGCGGTATATACAATACAACAGTGCTGACTACCACACTACCCAAAACATATCTGTGCATATCAATAGGATCGATGATCTCCTAATTTGTGATCGACGGGTCCAGACCAGTTCTGGCAGTTTGTCTGTGGGTTGTGTATTTTACTTTGGCTAAGTCTGAATTTGCATCAGTCTGCCTGAGGTTTGGATTGCAGTTTAATTTAAAGTGTTCAGTTCATTAATTTAAGATATCCAATTTAATCGCTTTTATGAGGAATCCAGCACAAAGCCTCATTGGGGGAGCTCATACTCCCTAAGAGTTATGGGATACCCAATAGTCCGCAGCCAATAGCATTCAGGCAGGTTATAACATCCTTCCCCGCAAAGTCCGAGGAATCTACCGCAGACCCTGGTGAAGGAAAGTGTCAGACGCGTTTTACGCAGGCTGGGTGTCATTCGCACGAGGCGCTGGATCGGGCGGTGCTGGACTGTTAGCGCTAGCAGTATTGAGACGGAGCTGCACTGTCTGAACAGGCAGTACTGAGGGAGTGCATTAGTGGAGGCAGTACTGAGGTGGAGCCGCACTATCAGAGGGCAATACTGAGGCAGCCCTGCGCTTTTGGGTGAGGCAGTACTGCACTGTTGGAGAGGAGCACTGAGGGAATTATGAGCTGTCTGAGGGAGAGATGTGTTGTCAGACATGCTAAGCTGCATTCTCTGCTCCTGGGATTAAGTGTTGACGCTGGTGCAGGATTCGTGGACTTTCATGACAACAAAATTGGCACCGCACCTTGTGGTAAACCATTGTGTTGCATTGTGTTGTGTTGTACATGCCTGGGCTTGTCCCTGCTGGCTCCGCCTATGGCTCCTCCCCTCGGGCTCATGTATAAAGGTGGCTAGCCTGCGCCTCCGCCCCAGTTCGGGACCAGAGGCCAGGAGGCGAGCTGTATAGTGTATTAAAGCCTCAGTTACATTCATCACTCGTCATGTGCTTATTGAAGGCATATCAATTTAATACACTAAACTTTACGATGAACTCATCACTCAAGCCTGATCACCTGGAGCTGGACCCACAGGCAGCCGACGCCACAGAAACTTTTGAGCACTGGCTAAGCTGCTTCGCAGCGTACCTCGCATCCTTCACCGAAGACTTCACAGACCTCCAGAAGAAGCAGATACTCCACGCACGGGTGAGCCCAAGAGTCTTTCTCCTCATCAGGGACGCGCCCTCGTATGCGGAGGCAATATTGCTGCTGAAGGGACAATATGTGAAGTCTGGTTAACGAGGTGTATGGTAGGCACCTCCTTGCCATGAGACGGCAACGTCCGGGGGAATCACTTGCAGAATTCCTGCGTGCTTTGCATGCACTCGCCGGAACTGTGATTGCCGGGCGATATCAGCTACCCAGCACGCGGAGCTGCTGATCAGGGACGCTTATGTCGCGGGCATGAATTCAAATTATATCCGCCAGCGATTACTAGAAGGGGGGACACTCGGCCTCCCAGAGACAGTGCAACTCTCCAACTCGCTGGAGGTGGCCTCCCAGAACCTCCGACCACGCGGCACCCTCGTGGGCCTCGTGGGCGCAGCCATCATCCGACCCAGGTGCGACGCAAGCCTGTGCCGCGCAGCGGCCCGCCAACGCCGGAGGCCCGAGGTGCTACTTTTGCGGCCAGGGCAGCCACCCCAGACAACGCTGCCCGGCACGGAACGCAACTTGTAACGGCTGTGGGAAGAAGGACCACTTTGCGAAAGCCTGCCAGGCCCGATCTCCCCCTAAAACGTATAGGCCCAGCAGCGCTGCCTACTGCATGTCGGGGCCGCCCCCAGCTGCCGCACCACCCGCCATGTGCGACCCGTGGGCGCCGCCATCTTTGCCGCCATCTTCAATTTCGGCAGCCACGTGCGACGTATGGGGGCCGCCATCTTTAACGCTTTCTCCAACCGCCACGCGCGACCCAAGGGGGCCGCCATCCTGGAAGCCATCGTCGATGCCTCCAGCCACGCGCGGCTCATGGGGGCCGCCATCTTGGGACCACTCCGCTGCCTCCTGGGAGCCTGGCTCACCCGACCGTACACTGGCTACTCCACTACCTCCGACCGGCCAACTGACCACCTTCCGAAGCTCGCCTCCATCACGCTTGACCAGTCCCGGCTGCACCACCTCGCGAAGTCTACTATGACCGTCTGGATCAATGGGCAGGAGACGGCCTGTCTTTTCGACTCCGGGAGCACAGGCAGCTTCATTCACCCAGATACGGTAAGGCACTGCTCCCTCCCAATCTTACCCGCGACACAGAAAACCTCCTTGGCTTCCGGATCCCATGCAGTAGAAATCCGGGGGTACTGTGTCGCGAACCTTACTGTACAAGGTGTAGAGTACACTAACTTCAAACTGTACGTGCTTCCCCATCTCTGCGCTGCCCTATTACTGGGGCTCGACTTCCAGTGCCACCTCCACAGCCTTACTTTAAAGTTTGGTGGACCCCTGCCCCACCTCACCGTCTGTAGCCTTGCGACCCTTAAGGTCAACCCACCGTCGCTCTTCGCTAACCTCACCCCGGACTGTAAGCCCGTCGCTACCAGAAGCAGACACAGGGCCTTTATCAGGTGGGAGGTCCAGCGACTCCTGCGAGAGGGGATCATTGAGGATAGTACCAGCCCCTGGAGAGCCCAGTCGCCAAGACTGGGGAGAAGCACCGGATGGTCATCGATTATAGCCAGACTATCAACCGGTACATGCAGCTCGATGCGTACCCTCTCCCACGCATATCTGACATGGTCCACCAGATTGCGCAGTATCGAGTCTTCTCCACAGTTGACTTGAAGTCCGCGTACCACCAGCTCCCAATCAGCCCAGAGGACCGCCAATACACTGCCTTCGAGGCAGATGGCCGCCTCTATCACTTCCTCAGGGTCCCCTTCGGCATCAACAATGGGTCTCGGTCTTCCAAAGAGAAATGGACCGAATGGTTGACCAGTACAGGCTGCGGGCCACTTTCCTGTACTTAGACAATGTCATCATCTGCGGCCATGACCAGCAGGACCATGACGAAAACCTCCAGCACTTCCTCCACAACGCTAAACTCCTGAATCTCACATATAATAAAGAAAAATGCGTTTTCCGCACAACCCGCCTAGCCATCCTCGGCTACGTCATGGAACACGGAGTCCGAGGGCCCGACCCCGACCCCATGCGCCCCCTCATGGAACTCCCCCTCCCCCACTGCCCCAAGGCCCTGAAGAGATGCCTGGAGTTCTTCTCGTACTATGGCCAGTGGGTCCCCAGTTATGCGGACAAGGCCGGTCCGCTTATTAAATCCACCGTTTTTCCCCTGGCGACTGAGGCCTGACTGGCCTTCAATCGCATCAAGGCAGATATTGCCAAAGCCGCGATGCACGCGGTGGACGAGTCCATCCAATTCCAAGTGGAGAGCGATGGGTCGGACTTTGCTCTGGCCGCTACCCTCAACCAGGCGGGCAGGCCCGTGGCTTTCTTCTCCCGTACCCTCCATGCCTCCAAAATTCGACACTCCTCCGTCGGAAAGGAGGCCCAAGCCATCGTACAAGCTGTGCGACATTGGAGGCATTACCTGGCCGTCAGGAGATTCACTCTCCTCACTGACCAACGGTCGGTTGCCTTCATGTTTAATAACACACAGCGGGGCAAGATCAAGAACGACAAGATCCTGAGGTGGAGAATCAAGCTCTCCACCTATAACTACGATATCTTGTATCGACCTGGGAAGCTCAATGAGCCCCCAGATGCCCTCTCCCGCGGTACATGTGCCAGCGCACAAGTAGACCGACTCCGGGCCCTCCACAACGACCTCTGTCACTCTGGGGTCATCCGTTTTTTTCACTTCAAGGCTCGCAACCTGCCTTACTCCATCGAGGAGGTCAGGACCATGACCAGGATCTGCCAGGTCTGCGCGGAGTGCAAACTTCTATCGGCCAGACAGGGTGCACCTGGTAAAGGCCTCCCGCATCTTTGATTGCCTCAGCATCGACTTCAAAGGGCCCCTCCCCTCCACTGACCGTAATGTGTACTTCCTCAACGTTGTTGACGAGTACTCAAGATTCCCCTTTGTCATCCCGTGCCCTGACATGATCTCTGCCACCGTCATCAAGGCCCTGCACAGTCTCTTCACCTTGTTCGTTTTCCCCACTTACATCCATAGCGATCGGGGTTCCTGCTTCATGAGCGACGAGTTGCGTCAGTTCCTGCTCAGCAAGGGCATCGGCTCCAGCAGGACGACCAGCTACAACCCCCAGGGCAACGGACAGGTGGAGAGGGAGAACGCAACGGTCCGGAAGGCCGTCCTCCTGGCCCTACGGTCTAGGAGCCTCCCAGTCTCCCGCTGGCAGGAGATCCTCTCCGATGTGCTCCACTCCATCCGGTCGCTCCTGTGTACTGCCAGCAACGAGACTCCTCATGAGCGAGTTTGCCTTCCCCAGGAAATCCACCTCCGGGTCTCGCTCCCATCCTGGCTGGCAGTCCCAGGGCCCGCCCTCCTCCGGAAGCATGCAAGGAGCCATAAATCCGACCCCCTCCTCGAGAAAGTCCTGCTCCTCCATGCCAATCCACAATATGCCTACGTGACACACCAGGACGGACGACAGGACACAGTCTTCCTTCGGGGTTTGGCACCAGCAGGCTCCCCAGTGACCCTACACCGTCTTTCCCCACCCCTGCCCACCTACCTCACAAACTAGCACCCGCAGGCCCACCGGCGACCATCACCACCACCCCCGCCCATACACCGCCCTCCCCTTCACCGACTCAACATCTATGTGAAGAAGAGGACAACACGCTCCCGGAGGCGCAGGTCTCGACACCGGTGCCCACACCACAGCTGGTACTGAGGCGATCACGGTGGAAGGTCAAGGTCCCCGACAGACTTGACCTTTAAGACCACTTCACCCCTGCCGGACTCTTTTTTAAACAGGGGGTGAATGTGGTAAACCACGGTATTGCATTGTGTTGTGTTGAACATGCCTGGGCTTGTCCTGGCTAGCTCCGCCTGTGGCTCCTCCCCTCGGGCTCATGTATAAAGGTGGCTAGTCTCCACCTCCGCCCAATTTCGGGACCAGAGGCCAGGAGGCTAGCTGTTTAGTGTATTAAAGCCTCAGTTACATTCATCACTCGTCGTGTGCTTATTGAAGGCATATCACACCTGGACCGATTCAGCGACCGTAGAGAGGCTAGTACATGGATCACAATCGATTCCAATGAGAAATGATGCAGGATTCACCAGGTCCGTGACTGACACTCGGGAGGCTGACAAGCTGCAGCCGCATGTACACATTACAATCCCCAACACACTAAGCCAGCCAATTAGATGGCACTGGTTGTGCTGGAGTACGCCCATGCAGCTGACGGGTCGGCTGGGGCCAGTAGGCAACTAGGTGGGTGGGCTGGGGGACACCCATACGACATGTGGCCCTAAGTTCACAGTGGCCAGTCAGCAGCGTGTGCAGCGGCAATGATGTTCCGTGCCCGTCCGCCCTGACCCCACAACACCCCTCCTGGTCACCCCCTGCTACTTCCCCTGGCCTTGGCAGAAGCCCTCCCCGACCAGCGGCACGACTGTCAGAAAATTATGGCGATGTTGGACACTTTCCATACCCCCTCCCCCTCAGCTGCCACGGCTGCACAATTTAAAAAGCGCAAGTGAACCTCGGCATCGGGCATTTTCCCCAGGAGAGGCAGAGCATCGCTAATGATATGCCAACGGCGCTTACTGTGCGTGCGGAGTGGAACACATAGACGTCGCTATCGAGGCACCAGAGAATTGCGATTTGGCGTGAAACTAGCGCCCGCCACGATTTCAGCGTCAAAACCGATTCTCCGCCCAATCGTGTTTGCCGATTCCGGCGTCAGCCGACAGAAAATCCCGCCTTCTGTCTTTCAGGTGTGTGGTAGTCACCACTAGTAGTATATTATATGTATTACGACACTGCCCGTATATTCGAGGTACAAGGATAAATCCCTGCCTACTGGCTCCGCCCAGTAGGCGACGTATAAATGTTTGCGCTCGACGGTGCTGCAGCCATTCTGGTTCCAGCTACAGGAGGCACAACATCTTGTTCAATAAAGCCTCAATTGTTCCACTATTCTCGTCTTTGTGGTAATTGATGGTGCATCAATTTATTGAACGAGATTTTATAAACAATGGATCTCCGCATCAAGCCTGATCGCCTGCAGCTGAGCCCTCAAGCAGCCAACGCTACGTCCGCCTTTGACCACTGGCTAGCCTGCTTCGAAAGCTATCTCAGAACAGCCGCTGAGGAACCCTCGGACTCGCAGAAGCTCCAAGTCCTCTATTCACGGGTGAGCCCTGACATTTTTCCCCTCATCCGGGATGTGCCCACTTACTCCGAAGCGATGGAGCTCCTGAAGGGACATTACGTTCGACCAGTAAATCAAGTATACGCCAGGCACCTCCTGGCCACAAGACAGCAACTTCCCTGGGAGTCGCTGGACGATTTCTGGCGTGTCCTGCACATCCTAGGTAGGAACTGTGACTGCCAGGCAGTTTCGGCAGTCCAGTACACAGAACTTTTAATTAAAGACGGGCATGAAGTCTGCGTACGTCCGCCAGCGCCTACTGGAAGGGGGTACACTCGATCTTGCGGGAACTAGGCAGCTCGCTAATTCGTTAGAAGTGGCCTCCCGTAACGTTCAGTCCTACGCCCCCGACCGCGCGGCACCCTCGTGGGCATCGTGGGCCCCACCAGCTGCCGACACCAGCTCACCGCAAGCCTGCGTCGCACGGCAGCCAGCCAATTCTGGGGGGCCCAAGTGTTATTTTTGCGGGCAAAACAAACACCCCAGGCAGCGCTGCCCGGCGCGGAATGCGACCTGCAACGGGTGTGGGAAGAAAGGACACTTCGCATCTGTTTGCCAGGCCCTGTCGGGCGCCGCTGTTTCCAGGCCCGGCGTTCCTACACCCCCAACGTGCGACCCAGGGGTGCCGCCATTTTCCCCTTCGCAAGCCACTTGCGACCCGTGGGCGCCACCATCTCCCTCACTGCAAGCCACGTGCAGCCCATGGGCGCTGCCATGTTTGATGCCGCCCGCTGTGGGCGCCGCCATTTTCGGCGCCATTTTGGACGGCATCTCAGGACCCCTGCTCGTCTGGCCGTTCATCGCCTGCCGCTACCTCCGTCACCGCTGACCAGCCCGGGACCTCCCAGCATCTGCCGCAGCTCGCCTCTATCACCCTGGATCAGTCCTGGCCCCGCAACCTGGCGACCGCGACGACGATGGTGAAGATCGATGGGCATGAGACGACCTGCCTTTTTGACTCCGGGAGCACAGAGAGCTTCATCCACCCCACTACAGTAAGGCTCTGCTCCCTCCCGGAACACCCCATCACCCAGAAAATCTCCCTGGCCTCCAGATCCCATTCCGTGGAAATCCAGGCGTACTGCATTGCGACCCACACCGTCTGAGGTACCCTCAATAATGCGCTTAGAGATTAAACTGTAAAGAAGGCTTTATTAGACTAATAACTATGCTAGAGCTAGAGACGAGAGCTGACTATTACACAGACCATGAGGCAGCCCTTTATGTATGGCTCCCAGATGGGCGGAGCCAGAGGCGGAGTCCCCAGGTTCCAAGCCCGGTCTTAAAGGGGACATCACCTTACATGATGATACGGCAGTAACCGTTCATCACATTCACCCCCTGTTTAAAAAAGAGTCTGGCGGGGGTGAAGTGCCATCATAGGTCCATCCGTCTCGGTGGCCGGATCATCCTCCTCGACCTCCTCAATTCAGGTGGTGGTGCGGCGGGCACAGACGTCCCGGTTGAGGGCACATCCGGGAACACAGCGGTCGGAGCTTCGGTCCAGGTCGGGGCAGGGGAACTAGGCGGGGACGGGGGTAGCGGTGCCAGCGCCGGCGGGGTGTGTAAAGGGGGGGTGCACGGTAGGGGCTCACGAACGGGTGGTAGTGCAGGAAGGGGGTGTGTTGTAGGGGGCGACGGGTCCTGCAGGGGAGCGGCGCGGGAAGGGGCATCTGTGGTGGAGGATCCAGCGGGTGCCAGATCCTGGAGGGAAACCGTATGTTGCCTGCCGTCGGGAGTGCTCCACGTAGGTGTAACTGGGGTTGGCGTGGAGCAGTCGGACCTTTTCAACTAGGGGGTCCGTTTTATGGCTCCTCGCGTGCCTCCGGAGAAGAACAGGTCCCGGAGCCATCAGCCAAGGTGGAAGCGAGACCCCGGAGGTAGACTTCCTGGGGAAGAGAAACAATCGGTTGTGAGGGGTCTCATTCGTGGCCGTGCAGAGGAGTGACCTAATGGAGTGTAGGGCATCGGGTAGGACCTCCTGCCAGCGGGTGGTTGGGAGATTTCTCGACCGCAGGGCCAGAAGGACAGCCTTCCACACTGTCGTGTTCTCCCTCTCCACCTGCCCGTTTCCCCGCGGGTTATAACTGGTCGTTCTGCTCGAGGCGATGCCTTTGCTGAGCAGATACTGACGCAGTTCATCGCTCATGAACGATGTACCCCGGTCGCTGTGGATATAAGCGGGGAAACCGAACAGAGTGAAGATGCTGTGCAGTGCCTTAATCACCGTGGCTGAGGTCATGTCGGTGCAGGGAATGGCGAATGGGAAGCGGGAGAACTCGTCGATCACAGTGAGGAAATAGGCATAACGGTTGGTGGACGGGAGGGGACCCTTGAAGTCCACGCTCAGTCGCTCAAAGGGGCCCGAGGCCTTCACGAGCCAAACCTTGTCTGGCCGATAGAAGTGCGGTTTGCACTCCGCACAGACTTGGCAGGCCCTGACCATGGCCTTGACCTCCTTGGTTGAGTAAGGTAGGTTGCGGGACTTGATGAAATGGACGAGCCGGGTAACCCCCGGGTGGCAGAGGTCATTGTGGATGGCTTGCAGGCGGTCCTCCTGCACGTTGGCACATGTGCCGCGGGGCAGGGCATCTGGGGGCTCGTTGAGCTCCCCTGGACGATACTTGATATCGTACGAGTAGGTGGAGAGTTCGATCCTCCACCTCAAAATTTTATCATTTTTTATTTTGCCCCGTTGCGTGTTATCGAACATATAGGCGACCGACCGTTGGTTGGTGACGAGGGTAAACCTCCTTCCGGCGAGGTAGTGTCTCCAGCACCGTACAGCCTCCACAATGGCTTGTGCCTCCTTTTCGACTGCAGAGTGTCGAACCTCGGAGGCGGTGAGGGTTCGGGAGAAGAACGCTACTGATCTGCCTCCTTGATTGAGGGTAGCAGCCAGGGCGATGTCTGATGCATCGCTCTCTACCTGGAAAGGGATGGTTTCGTCCATCGCGTGCAAGGCGGCCTTGATGATGTCGGCCTTGATGCGGTTGAAGGCCAATTGAGCCTCAGCCAAGAGGGGAAAAGTGGTGGTCTTTAGGAGTGGGCGGGCTTTGTCTGCATACTTGGGGACCCACTGGGCGTAATAGGAGAAAAGCCCCAAGCACCATTTGAGGGCCTTGAGGATGCGGGCGAGAGGGAGTTCCTTAAGGGGGCGCATGCGGTCGGGGTCGGGACCTAGGACCCCGTCTTCCACGACATAGCCGAGGATGGCCAGCGGGGTGGTGTGGAAAACGCATTTGCCCTCGTTATAGGTCAGGTTAAGGGCTCGGGCGGTCTGGAGGAACTTTTTGAGATTAGCGTCATGGTCCTGCTGATCATGGCCGCAGATGGTGACATTGTCCAAGTACGGGTATGTAGCCCGCAAACCGTACTGGTCCACCATTTGGTCCATCGCCCTTTGAAAGACGGAGACCCCATTTGTGACACCAAAGGGGACCCTGAGGAAGTGGAAGAGCCGGCCGGCTGCTTCGAAGGCAGTATAGGGGCGGTCTTTTGGTCGGATGGGGAGCTGGTGGTAGGCGGATTTGAGGTCGACCGTGGAAAAGATTCGGTATTGGGCGATCCGATTTACCATTTCCACGATGCGAGGAAGGGGGTACGCATCAAGCTGCGTGAATCAGTTTATGGTCTGGCTATAATCCACGACCATCCGTTTCTTCTCCCCGGACCGGACTACCACCACTTGTGCTCTCCAAGGGCTGTTGCTAGCCTCAATGACCCCCTCTCCCAGTAAACGCTGGACCTCTGACTTGATAAAAGCCATATCGTGGGCACTGTAGCGCCGGCTCCTGGTGGCGATGGGCTTACAGTCAGGAGTGAGGTTCGCGAATAGCGAGGGGGGTGCGACTTTCAGTGTCGCAAGGCAGCACACCGTGAGGGGGGTCAAAGGTCCTCCGAACTTCAGTGTCAGGCTTCGGTGGCTGCACTGGAAATGCAGTCCGAGCAGCAGGGGGGCACAGAGGTGAGGGAGGATATAAAATTTGAAACGGGTGTATTTGGCGCCCTGGATCGAGAGATCCACAATACAGTACCCCGTGATTTGTACCGAGTGGGACCCAGATGCGAGGGCTATGGTTTGGGATGCGGGATGGGTGCGTAGGGAGCAGCGCTTTACCGTTTCAGGGTGGATAAAGCTCTCCGTGCTCCCGGAGTCGAAGAGGCGTGCAGTGTCATGCCCGTTCACCTGCACCTGCATCATGGAGTTCTGCAGGTGTTTTGGCCGAGTTGATCGAGGATGATCGCACCCAGTCGCGGGTAGTCGGAGTCCTCAGCCGAGTCGGACTCGTAAAATGGCCGCCGCCGTCGGTCGCACGTGTCGGATCGAGAAGATGGCCGCCGACAAGATGGCCGCTCCCATGATTCGCATGAGGCTGATGACGCGTCAGAAGAGGGCGTGTCGGGTCGGTGCACAGCAGCATTGCGAGGCCTGCGGGCCCGAGAGCCTGATTTTCGGGCCGGCTGTTCTTTGTTTTTCTGACCCCTGGGTCTGGCCAGGCAGACCCTCGCAAAGAGCCCTTTCTTCCTGCAGTCGCTGCAGATCGCGGAGCGGGCTGGGCAGCGTGGGCGTGGGTGCTGGCCCTGCCCGCAGAAGTAGCATGGTGTGCCCCCATGGTGAGTGGGTCGCCGCGTGGCGCAAGCCTGTAATACGGTTGAGTCTGAGGAAGTCCGGGGGGGGCTGGCGGAGTCCACGGGGTACGTACCCAAGTTATGTCGGGCCACCTCCAGCGAGGAGGCGAGCGTTAGCGTCTCCAGGAGGTCGTTTGCCCCGTTTTCGAGCAGCTGCTGCCGGATGTAGGTCGAGTGGATGCCGGACACGAAAGCGGCCCTTATGTGCAGGTTCATATGGACTTCCCCTGTCACATCCTGATGGTCACAGTCCCTGGCAAGCGCGGTGAGTTTTTCAACAAACTCGTCGAGCGATTCCCCCGAGCGCTGCCGGCAGGTAGAGAGCAGGTGCCGGGCGTGCACCTCATTGATGGGTTTGACAAACCGCTTGCGGAGCAACTCAATCGTCTCATCATAAGTCGCCGCCTTTTCGAGCGTGGCGGAGATTCTGTGACTCATCCGTGCGTGGAGTAGACGCAGCTTGCGTGGCCCCAGGATGGGAGTCTCTGCGGAGTCCAGGTAGGCCTTGAAGCACCGCAGCCAGTATTTTAAAATTTCCTTCGCCTCCGGCGTTCGTGCTTCCAGATTGAGCTTCTCTGGTTTTAGGCCTGCATCCATCCTGAATCTAGTTTAGTCTAATAAATTGAGGTACCCTCAATAATGACACTTAGAGATTAAACTGTAAAGAAGGCTTTTTAGACTAATAACTATGCTAGAGCTAGAGACGAGAGCTGACTGCTACACAGCCCATGAGGCAGCCCTCTATGTATGGCTCCCAGATGGGCGGAGCCAGAGGCGGAGTCCCCAGGGTTGCAAGCCCAGTCTTAAAGGGGACATCACCTTACATGATGATACGGCAGTAACCGTTCATCACACCGTCCAAGGCGTAGAGTTTAGCATCTTCCAGCTCTACGTCCTCCCACACCTCTGCGCTGCCCTGTTACTCGGCCTGGATTTTCAGTGCCATCTCCAAAGCCTAACTTTAAAATTCGGCGGACCCCTACCACCCCCCCCCCTCACCGTCTGCGGCCCCACGACCCTTAAGGTCGATCCACCTTCCCTGTTTGCGAACCTCACCCTGGATTGCAAACCCGTCGCCACCAGGAGCAGACTGTACAGTGCCCAGGACAGGACCTTCATCAGGTCGGAGGTGCAACGGCTTCTGCGGGGAGGGGTCATTGAGGCCAGCAACAGCCCCTGGAGAGCTCAAGTGGTGGTAGTGAAGACTGGGGAGAAGCACAGGATGGCCATTGATTACAGTCAGACTATCAATCGGTACACGCAGCTCGACGCGTACCCCCTCCCACACATATCTGACATGGTCAATCAGATTGCGCAGTATCGAGTCTTTTCCACAGTGGACCTGAAGTCCGCCTACCACCAGCTCCTCATCCGCCTGGAGGACCGCCAATACACTGTGTTCGAAGCAGGTGGCCGCCTCTATCACTTCCTTAGGGTTCCCTTCGGCGTCACTAATGGGGTCTCGGTCTTCCAGCGAGAGATGGACCGAATGGTTGACCGGTACGGACTGTGGGCCACTTTCCTGTACCTAGATAACGTCACCATCTGTGGCTACGATCAGCAGGACCACGACGCAAACCTCCAAACATTCCTCCAGACCGCCAAACTCCTTAATCTCACATACTATAAGGAGAAATGCATGTTCCGCACCAACCGCTTAGCCATCCTTGGCTATGTCGTGGAAAATGGAGTCCTAGGGCCTGACCCCCGACCGCATGCGCCCCCTCCAGGAACTCCCTTTCCCCCACCTCCCCAAGGCCCTGAAACGATGCCTGGAGTTTTTCTCCTACTACGCCCAGTGGGTCCCTAATTATGCAGACAAGGCCCGCCCACTCATTCAACCGCATCAAGGCAGACATTGCCAAGGCCACGATGCACGCGGTCGACGAGTCCCTCCCCTTTCAGGTGGAGAACGATGCATCGGACGTAGCTCTGGCCGCCACCCTCAACCAGGCGGGCAGGCCCGTGGCCGTCTTTTCCCGCACCCTCCATGCCTCCGAAATTCGGCACTCCTCCTTCGAAAAGGAGGCCCAAGCCATTGTGGAAGCTGTGCAACATTGGAGGCATTACCTGGGTGGCAGGAGATTCACTCTCCTCACTGACCAACGGTCGGTTGCCTTCATGCTTAATAATACAGAGGGGCAAGATCAAAAATGACAAGATCTTGAGGTG
This sequence comes from Scyliorhinus torazame, assembly GCF_047496885.1. Classification (NCBI taxonomy): domain Eukaryota; kingdom Metazoa; phylum Chordata; class Chondrichthyes; order Carcharhiniformes; family Scyliorhinidae; genus Scyliorhinus; species Scyliorhinus torazame. Next base: position 188,050,355 of record NC_092716.1, read on the forward strand.
GAGGATTGAGCTCTCCACCTATAATTCAAGATTTTGTATCACCCGGGGAAGCTCAACGAGCCCCCTGATGCCCTATCCCGCGGTACATGTGCCAGCGCACAAGTGGACCGACTCCGGGCTCTCCACTGTGACCTCTGCCACCCGGGGGTCACCCGGTTCTTCCATTTCATCAAGGCACGCAACCTGCCCTACTCCATTGAGGAGGTCAAGACCGTCACCAGAGATGGCCAAGTCTGCGCAGAGTGCAAGCCGCACTACTACCGGCCAGATTGAGCGCACCTGGTGAAGGCCTCCCGCCCCTTTGAACGCCTCAGCGTGGACTTCAAAGGGCCCCTCCCCTCCACCGACCACAACACGTACTTTCTGAACGTGATTGATGAGTACTCCCGGTTCCCTTTCGCCATCCCATGCCCCGATTGTCATGTTGGGTGTTCCGCTATACAAACGAACCAACACGGTTGTAGATGGTACAACTCTGTTTTATTACTCTTGATAACAACATCTGTAAACGTATGACTGTGGTTCGTACTTTACCCGTTAACCTGTGAACCCAGCCCTAACACTATCTTAGAGAGGCACTCAGCACATGGTGTCTGTCTGAGTGGCACGCTGTGAGCTCTGTGCTCTGAGCTATCTCCTGCTGGAATGAGCGGGAACTGTGGTGTTCCCCGTTTTATAATGTGTGTGCCCTCACTGGTGATTGGCTGTGATGTTGCGTGTGTGTTGATTGGTCCGTTGATCTGTCCATCAGTGTGTGTGTGTGATTGCACCATGATATGTTTATCTGAATATCATGACACCAATATCAAAGTAATCAAAGCCCTGCACAGCAACTTCACTCTGTTCGGTTTGGGTTGGATTGGATTGGATTTGTTTATTGTCACGAGTACCGAGGTACAGTGAAAAGTATTTTTCTGCGAGCACCTCAACAGATCATTAAATACATGGGAAGAAAAGGGAATAAAAGAAAATACATAATAGGGCAACACAACATATACAATGTAACTACAAAAGCACTGACATCGGATGAAGCATACAGGGTGTAGTGTTAATGAGGTCAGTCCATAAGAGGTCATTTAGGAGTCTGGTGACAGTGGGGAAGAAGCTGTTTTTGAGTCTGTTCGTGCGTGTTCTCAGACTTCTGTATCTCCTGCCCGATGGAAGAAGTTGGAAGAGTGAGTAAGCCGGGTGGGAGGGATCTTTGATTATACTGCCCGCTTTCCCCAGGCAGCGGGAGGTGTAGATGGAGTCAATGGATGGGAGGCAGGTTTGTGTGATGGACTGGGCGGTGTTCACGACTCTCTGAAGTTTCTTGCGGTCCTGGGCTCCACCTATGGTTTCGCCACCTATGTCCATAGCGATTGGGGATCCTCTTTCATGAGTGATGAGCTGCGTCAGTTCCTGCTCAGCAAGGGCATCGCCTCGAGCAGGACGACCAGCTACAACCCCCGGGATAATGGGCAGGTAGAGAGGGAGAACGCGATGGTCTGGAAGGCCGTCCTGCTGGCCCTGCGGTCTAAAAATCTCCCTGTCTCCCGCTGGCAGGAGGTCCTTCCCGACGTGCTCAACTCCATCTGTTCGCTCGTCTGCACCGCGACAAATAAGACCCCTCACGAACGTGTGTTTGCCTTCCCCAGGAAGTGCACCTCTGGGATCTCGCTCCCAACATGGCTGACAGTTCCTGGACCCGTCCTCCTCCGGAAGCATGTGCGGACCCATAGGTCGGACCCCTTGGTTGAGAAAGTCCACCTCCTACATGCTAACCCGCAGTACGCCTACGTGGCACACCCTGACAGGCGCCAAGACACAGTCTCCCTCCGGGACCTGGCACCCGCCGGGTCCCCACCCATGGCCCCCTCCTTCTGCACTGTAAATTCTATGAAACATTCTATGAAACTATCAAGGTGTCATGTTAATCCAAAGTGACCGCAAAGATTTCAAGATGTCTGGAGCAGGTGCACTCAGATTAACTGGTTATTTATCCCATTGCTGCCTGTGAAATCTCCTGTTATTCACAAATTGGCTGTTTTATTTCTGGCCTGTGCTCAAATTAGTGTCTAATTGCTTTACATTAGCCCAAAGGCATTAACCTGTATCTGTTATGAAGTAAACATGTCTGGGATTTGTCAGGTTTATATTTAGGTTTGATCTGCTGACTTGTCTCTGTGTGTAAACACGCCTTGTGTCACATTTCAGAATGGACGTGATAGAAACAGTCAACATATCGGACATTTCGACACTTGCAGTGAAGAGAACGCGGCGTTGAATCTGATATTAACACCCTATTTACATGTAACTGTGTCCATGAACGATTTAATCCTGATGAAAATAAATTGGAGAAGACAACATTTAAAATAACAAACAGGGGTTTCAGATGACACTGTAAATTATTTTATTACCACTAATGGACAGCGTGATCTTAAACAAAGTTGAGGCTGAAATTCTCTGAATGGTGAGGTGGCTGACTGTTGGGTATTGTCGTCATCATCAGCAAAAAAGGGAAGAATTGAACCTGTGGAAACTCACCTACACAGATGGAGAAAAGGAAACTTTTGCCTCCTCTCCAGAAAGGGGGCAATGGAGAATTTGCCACTTCTTCAGAGAGGGACCAATGTGGACTGTACCACTTCTTCAGAGAGGGGGCAATGGCCACTACTCCAAAGACCATAAGACATGGGAGCAAAACTAGGCCATTCGGCCCATCGCGTCTGCCCCGTCATTCAATCATGGATGATATGTTTCTCATCCCCATTCTCTTGTCTTCTCCCCATAACCCTTGATCTCCTTATTTCTCAAGAACCTATCTATCTCTGTCTTAAAGACACTCAGTGACTTGGACTCCACAGCCTTTTACGGCAATGGGTTCCACAGATTCATCACCCTCTGGCTGAAGAAATTCCTCCTAATCTCTGTTGCAAAGGATCATCTCTTCAGTCTGAGGTTGTGCCCTTGGATTCTAGTTTCTCCTACTAGTGGAAACATTCTCTCCACGTTCACTCTATCTGGGCCTCTCAGAGGGGCAATGGGGACTGTGCCCATTTCATAGAGGGGGGGGAGGGCTGGAATTGGGAACTTGTGCCTATTCTCCAGAGAGTGACCAATGGGGAATGTGCCACTCCTCCAGAGAGAGGGCAATGGGGACTTGCCCATTCCATAGAGAGGAATTGGGAACTTGTGCCACTTCGCCAGAGAGCGGGAAATGGGGACTGTGCCACTTTTCATAGTAGAATTTACAGTGCAGAAGGAGGCCATTCGGCCCATCGAGTCTGCACCGGCTCTTGGAAAGAGCACCCTACCCAAGCCCACACCACCCTATCCCCATAACCCAGAAACCCCACTCAACGAACACTAAGGGCAATTTTGGACACGAAGGGAAATTTAGCATGGCCAATCCACCTAACCTGCACATCTTTGGACTGTGGGAGGAAACCGGAGCACCCAGAGGAAACCCACGCAGACACGGGGAGAATGTGCAGACTCCACACAGACAGTGACCCAAGCCGGGAATTGAACCTGGGAGGGGGGCAATGGGGACTGTGCCACAGAGAGGGGGGAATTGGGAGCGGTGCCACTTTTCCACAGAGGGGGAAATGGTGGACTGTGCCACCTCTGTAGGGGAGGGGGAAACGAGAATTGTGTCATTTCTGCAGAGAGGATCAATGGGGACTGCCACTTCTCCAGAGAGGGAGAAATGGGGGCTGTGAACTTCTCCAGAGAGGGGAGAAATGGGGATTGTACCACTTCTCCACAGAACGGGAAATGGGGACTGTGCCATTTGTGCAGAGAGGGGGAAATAGGGGGACTCTACTGCCTCTGTAGAGAGTGGGGAAATGAGGACTTTGTGCCACTTCTCCAGAGAAGGGCAATGGGGATTGTGGCCATTCAATAGTGGGGGGGGGGGGGGGGGGGGGGGGGGGGGGGGAGAAGGATTTGGAACTTCTGCCTCTTCTCCAGAGAAGTGGAATTGGGGGACTGTGAACTTCTGCAGAGAGGGGGAAATGGGGGCTGTGAACTTCTGCAGAGAGGGTAAAATGGGGACTGTGAACTTCTGCAGAGAGGGTGAAATGGGGACTATGCTACTTCTCCAGAGAGGGGAAATGGGGGCTGTGCCACTTCTCCAGAGATGGGGCTTTGGAGACTCTGCCCTTTTCCCTGGAGAAGGAGAAATGAAGACCATGACCCTTCTATACACAAGAGGGGGCAATGGGAACTGCACCTTCTTTCCAGAAAGGCAACAAAAAGGACCATGTCCCTTTTTCCTGAAGGAGAGAAATGCCAATTATACTCCAACAAATGATCAATAATGGTACAATTGAAATTTCTTTTCCCCTAAATATTGTTTCCACCTCCCTATTTATTGCTCTGAGTCCCACTCCCATGCTCTACCCTTATGACTGGGAAGTAAAGGAGGACATCCACCTGAGCCACGGTAAATATGTAGAGACACTGGCAGATGAATACTGAGGGTTCCATCTCTGCGGGCACTGGGGGTTTGGTTACATTTAGGAACTCCAGAGAGGCAGATAATACACCATCTTGCCCTCCTCAGATTCAGTGATGATGCCAGTGGGATTAACACCATGAAAGTTCCTCAAATACCATTTCCTTATAAAACCTGTGCAGAAAGTGCTCAGTCCAAAGGAATGCTTGCTATTCCGAGGTGTGCTCTGGAGTGCATGTCAGGAACTCGGTCCTCTGAGGTCAGAAGGACCAATGGAATTGCGCACATCATGGTTCATACTGCCATCATACATTATCTGTAAAATCCACCAAGCGGTGAATAATGAGTTCAGCTGTCAAGGAAACCTGACCACTCAGTGGGTTTCCTCAATGTTAGTGCCATGGTTACAGCTAGGGGCTCAGTGGGGTCGCAAAGAGTCAGCGGGTCGTGGGAGCTTCATGTGTGAAAATTGGCTGTCGTGGTTCATTTATTACAGCAGTGGCTACACTTCACTTTGATAGTTGTACAACACTTGGGATGTCCTGAGGTTGTGAGAGGTGCTATAGAAATGCAAGTCCTTTCTTTCTGTAACTGTTATAGGTGAACTGCACTTGATGCAGTGTAGCGAGAGACAGACCTCCAACACTTGATAAAATGCAGCACGATTTTATTCAACATCCAAACTATTATACATGTTCAACTGTGGGTTGACACTATGCTGACTTGACAGCACGGTAGCATAGTGGTTAGCACAATTGCTTCACAGCTCCAGGGTCCCAGGTTCGATTCCTGGCTTGGGTCACTGTCTGTGCGGAGTCTGCACGTTCTCCCCGTTGTGTGCGTGGGGTTTCCTCCGGGTTTTCCGGTTTCCTCCCACAGTCCAAAGATGTGCAGGTTAAGTGGATCGGCCATGCTAATTTGCCCTGAGTGCCCACAATTGCCCTTAGTGTTGGGTAGGGTTACTGGGTTATGGGGATAGGGTGGAGGTGTGGGCTTGGGTAGGGTGCTCGTTCCAAGAAGGAGCAGACTTGATGGGCCGAATGGCCTCATTCTGCACTGTAAATTCTATGATTCTATGTATTCGCCATGTTTTTGTTAAACCATGGTTTGTGTCTGTAGTTGCAGGTGTCTGTCACCATTTAGTGTCTGAAATGTTCCTGTTCCCCTGATTGTACTGTGACATTCCTACCCCAGGTGGACACTCACATCCACGCTGCTGCCTGCATGAGTCAGAAACATTTGCTGAGGTTTATTCAGCAAACCAACAAGACAGAGGCTGATCGAATTGTACTGGAGAAGAAAGGATGCAAATTGACCCTGAGAGAGGTGTTTGCAAGTCTCAACATGGACCCTTATGATCTCACCGTCGATTCACTGGATGTGCATGCAGTAAGATCTAATTTTCCACTTTTGCCATTGTGTTTATAATGTTAATAACTTGCATTTATTTAGTGCGTTTTTTTGCAAAAAATTGTGCATGTCACTGGCCAGGCTGATGTTTATTGCCCACTTGTAATTACCCTTGAGATGGTGGTGCTGAGCCGTTCCCTTTAACCCCTTTAATCCCTTTATCCATATGCAGTCTATATGGCGCAGGTACACCTACAGTACTGTGAGGAAGGGAGTTCCAGGATTCTGACTCAATGGGCGGGATTCTCCCGCAATTGGTGGGATGGCCCGGTGCCAAGAAAAGCGCGAACCACTCCGGCGTCGGGCCAACCGGAAGTTGCGGAATCCTCTGCACTTCTGGGAGCTAGGCCGGCGATGGAGGGGTTGGCGCTGCGCCAGCTGGCGCCAAAGGGCCGGCGTGAATTGGCGCATTGCGCAGACCGGGCCAGCGTGTTACTGCACATGCGCAAGACCGGCCGGCGTGTTCCTGCACATGCACAGACCGGCCGGGCGTGTTCCCTGCGCATGCACAGGACACCGGCCGGCGTGTTCCTGCACATGCACAGACCCGGGCCGGGCGTGTTCCTGCGCATGCACAGACCGGCCGGCGTGTTCCTGCACATGCACAGACCGGCCGGCGTGTTCCTGCGCATGCACAGACCGGCCGGCGTGTTCCTGCACATGCACAGACCGGGCCGGCGTGTTTACTGCACATGCGCAGACACGGCCGGCGTGTTCCTGCACATGCGCCAGGACCGGCCAGCGTGTTACTGCACATGCGCAGGACCCGGCCGGCGTGTTCCTGCACATGCGCATGAGACCGGCCGGCGTGTTACTGCACATGCGCAGACCGGCCGGGCGTGTTACTGCGCATGCGCCAGACCAGCCGGCGTGTTACTGCACATGCGCAGGACCCGGGCCAGCGTGTTACTTGCACATGCGCAGGACCGCGGCCGGCGTGTTACTTGCGCAATGCGCAGGATACCGGCCGGCGTGTTACTGCACATGCGCCAGGACCGGCCGGCGTGTTACTGCACATTGCGCCAGACCGGCCGGCGTGTTACTGCACATGCGCAGACTCGGCCGGCGTGTTACTGCACATGCGCAGGACCGGCCGGGGGTGTTACTGCGCATTGCGCAGGGACCCGGGCCGGCGTGTTTACTGCACATGCGCAGTACCGGCCGGCGTGTTACTTGCACATGCGCAGTGACCCGGCCGGCGTGTTACTGCACATGCGCAGAGTACCCGGCCGGTGTTACTGCACATGCGCAGGAGGGGGTTCTTCTCCCGTGCCGGGCCATGGCGGAGCCCCTACAGAGGCCGGCGCGGAAGGAAGGAGTGCTCCCCACGGTACAGGCCCGCCCGCAGATCGTTGGGCCCCCGATTGCGGGCCAGGCCACCGTAAGGGCCCCCCCCGGGGCCGCCGTATGGGACCATGTCCCATTTCACGCCGGCGTGACTGGCCAGGAACTGACGGCCACTCGGCCCATCGGGGTCCGGAAAATTGCTGGGGGGGGGGGGGTGCGCTGCCAATGGCCCCCGACCGGCGTGGTGTAAACCCCACTCCCGCCCAAAAACTGGTGCTGGAGAATAGGCATTCGGCGTCAGAGCGGCGGGGCGGGATTCACGCCGCCCCCCAGGGATTCTCCGACCCGGCGGGGGGTCAGAGAATCTCGCCCCGCCCAATGTCAGTGATGGAACAGCCAACATGGTTCCAAATAAGGAAGGGTGTGGTTTGGAGGGGAATTTGGAGGTAATAGTGTTCCCTTGGGCAGAATTCTCCCATGTTCCCGCTGGCAGGTTCAATGAGGGTATGCCCCGGAGGTGGCCCGGAAATCGGTTTCACGCCGGTGTAAATTTTTCTGCAGGATCTTTCGCTGGTGCCCGTTATGGCAGACTGGAAAATTCACTGGAGGCCGGCATCTCCCCACCCCGCCCCCCCCAAATCCGATTCTGCTGATAGGAAAACACACTCGTGCAGAACACGTCTGGAACAACGTAGTGTGCAGATGTTGGGACTCACCTGAAGAATGCCTGCGGCTGCCTCCCGAGTTCGGGATGGATGCCACCGGCCACCCTGGAGCATTAAAACGCAGCAGCCTGGAGGGGGTGGGGGGGGCATCAATAGGTGAATCTTCCAGATTCGGCATCCTGGAGGAGGTCCATCTTCTGGCTTCGTAACGTTCCTGCAAATCTGTCTGCTTTCTCAGGCGGTCCATCTTCATTTTCAGGAGGTCCATTTTCTTTCCTCAGTAGTGATGTTGGCCGCATTTTGAATATGGCTCCCGGTTACGACGGCAGACCATGCATCTTCAGGTCCGCCCCGCCATGGAAAATGGTGCTGAACACCAGGTTGCATAATTAATGAGGCCAGAGCGGAAGATTTGCCATGTTTTCCCGCCAGCTTCCACAGAGGGAAATACTCCACGTTGCCGCCCTGCCACTAGACTTAGTCCCAGGATGGGAGAATTCCACCCCATGCGTCTGCTGCCCTGGGGCGTCATTCTCCGACCCCCCGCCGGGTCGGAGAATGGCCGTTGGCCGCCGTGAATCCTGCCCCCGCCCCCGCCGAAGTCTCCGAAGGGAGAAAAGTCGGCGGGGCGTTAATGGCGCCGCTGCCGCGGAGAATGTCACGGGCCTGCGCAAGGCAGCCGATTTTCGGCCTGCCGATATTCTCCCTTCCGGATGGGCCGAAGTCCCGTCGACGTGATGACCGTTCACGTCGACGTGAATCAAACCTCCTTTTCATCGGCGTGACCCGGTGCTCCAGGCTCACGCCGACCAGCGAGGAGGTGAGTGACGGCCTGGGGGGTTGGCTCTGGGCAGGAAATGGCGTGGCCGCAGACTGATTGCATGAGGAGAGGTGTGTCTCGGCTTGTGTGTGTGTGTGTGCGGCGGGGGGGGGGGTTAGAGTAGGCTGGGCTCCGGGGGAGTGCCGGGAGGGGGTCCGTGCCGGGGTGGAGGTTGGGGGTTGGGGGGGGTCCGTGCTGGGGTGGAGGTTGGGGAGGGGGTCCGTGCTGGGGTGGAGGTTGGGGAGGGGGTCCGTGCTGGGGTGGAGGTTGGGGGTTGGGGGGGGTCCGTGCTGGGGTGGAGGTTGGGGAGGGGGTCCGTGCTGGGGTGGAGGTTGGGGGTTGGGGGGGGTCCGTGCCGGGGTGGAGGTTGGAGGTTGGGGGGGGTCCGTGCCGGGGTGGAGGTTGGGGGTTGGAGGGGGTCCGTGCCGGGGTGGAGGTTGGGGGTTGGGGAGGGGGTCCGTGCTGGGGTGGAGGTTGGGGGTTGGGGGTCCGTGCTGGGGTGGAGGTTGGGGGTTAGGGGTCCGTGCTGGGGTGGAGGTTGGGGAGGGGGTCCGTGCTGGGGTGGAGGTTGGGGAGGGGGTCCGTGCCGGGGTGGAGGTTGGGGGTTGGGGGGGGTCCGTGCTGGGGTGGAGGTTGGGGAGGGGGTCCGTGCCGGGGTGGAGGTTGGGGGTTGGAGGGGGTCCGTGCCGGGGTGGAGGTTGGGGGTTGGGGGGGGTCCGTGCTGGGGTGGAGGTTGGGGAGGGGGTCCGTGCCGGGGTGGAGGTTGGGGGTTGGGGGGAGTCTGTGCTGGGGTGGAGGTTGGGGAGGGGGTCTGTGCCGGGGTGGAGGTTGGGGGTTGGAGGGGGTCCGTGCCGGGGTGGAGCTTGGGGGTTGGGGGGGGTCCGTGCTGGGGTGGACGTTGGGGAGGGGGTCCGTGCTGGGGTGGAGGTTGGGGGTTGGGGGGGGTCCGTGCTGGGGTGGAGGTTGGGGAGGGGGTCCGTGCCGGGGTGGAGGTTGGGGGGGGGGGTCCGTGCTGGGGTGGAGGTTGGGGAGGGGGTCCGTGCCGAGGAGGGTGATGGGAGGGCAAATGAGTTGGTCCACCTGGCCAGGTGCCAGCCTCCAACAGTTGGACCCATGCGGTCCATGCCACCTGGCTGGGGGGAGGAGGGGATATGGGCAATGATGACATGTCGTCGTTCCCCTCCCCCCCACCAGGCCGTCATGTTTTCAGATCATCCAGCGATGTTGGCCGCCGTGGTGGCAGCCGCTCATGTCTATGTTGCCCTGGATGAGGAGGAGGAGGAGGAGGAGCGTGCCAGAGAGGCGGCGCAGGCTGCCGCAGAGGGGCAGGCGGCAGCCGCCCAGGCTGGAGGGACACCTGACCGACAGGACGAGGAGGGGGAGGAGGACGTCGCGGCCCCACGGCAACGGAGGCACCCGAGGGTGCCCCGTGTGTACCGGCCCCGGCAGTCATACCAGGACCTCGCGGACCGGGAATGCAGGAGGAGACTCCGGATGAGCCGGGAAACCGTGGCACACATCTGCCACCTGCTGGCACACCTGTCACCGCGTGGCACTGGCGGGGGACACCCTCTCCCCGTGTCCGTCAAGGTTACGGTGGCCCTGAACTTTTATGCAACGGGGTCATTCCAGGCACCGAGTGGGGACCTGTCCGGCATATCACAGACATCGGTGCACCGGTGCATCCGGGCAGTGACAGATGCCCTTTATGCCATGGCGCACCGCTACATCCGCTTCCCTGTGGACCGGGCCGTGGGCTTCTCTGCCGTGGCCGGGTTCCCCATGGTCCAGGGCGCGATCGATGGGATGCACATCGCCGTGCGGCCACCTGCAGATAACAGGGCCGTGTTCACTAATAGGAAGGGGACCTATTCGATGAACATACAGGTGGTCTGCGACCACCGCATGATGATCCTGCACGTCTGCGCCCGTCACCCAGGCAGTGTACACGACTCATTCGTGTTGTCGCGGTCATCCATCCCCGGCATGTACGAGGGACGCCATCCCCGGCTGAGGGGCTTGTTGCTGGGCGACAGGGGCTACCCATTGCGATCGTGGCTGATGACGCCTATACGGAGGCCACGCAATGAGGCGGAGAACCGCTACAATGATGCCCATGTAGCGACAAGGGGAGTGATCGAGAGGTGCTTTGGCGTGCTGAAGATGCGTTTCAGGTGCCTGGACCTCCCTGGGGGCGCCCTCCAGTATCGGTCAGATAGGGTCGGCCGCATCATTGTGGTGTGCTGCGTCCTGCACAACATAGCCCAGCAGAGGGGCGATGTGCCGCAGGCAGAGGAGGGCGGAGTGGAGGAGCAGCAGGAAGAGGCACAGTCCTCCCCAGATGAGGGGGATGGGGGCAATGGTCAGGGCAGACGGGGTAGACACAGGCGGGTGGCTGTCCACCGTTACCGGCTGGCCCAGCGGGCACGGGACAGACTGATAGACGCCCGCTTCACTGACTAGATGGGCGTGGGAATCGGGTAGTATGGCCACAGACCGCACACCATGGCAACAGCCGACCACCCACACCCCCCACCCATCCACCCACCCAGCACCCTCACCCCCCTCCCCAACCCCACCCACCCCACCCGCATGCACACCACCCCCCCCCCCCCCCACCCCCCATTGCTGATCCACCGGCGGCACAATGGGCCGGGCTCACACAGTTGCGGGTGGACGCGTGTCTATCGCAGGCCATGGAGGATGATGACAACCCGCCCTGCGATGAGCTCCTGGCTCTACATCGTTGGACTATGTCTGACCCATGGCCACAGTACCACCATCCACCTGGACCATCCCTGCATGCGGCTGTGACACTGCAGCGCACGGTCCCGTCCTCTGCCCGGGGGATGTTGATGGCGGCCCAGGGGGAAGGGGGCAGACTCACCTGGGGCTGAGGTAAGACCACCCGTCACACACACACTTGCGCTCAACGTACATGACACGCCCGCACACTTTGGACAGAGCACAAAGGCAGCTTCGGTAGGTGTAACATTGACTTTAATAACCAAAGGAGTTCATGCACGTGCCCTAGCCCCTAAAACTCATCTGTGCCCTGCACCCGTGCCAACTTACTCAGTGTCTAATTGTTTGGCCTTACGGGCCCTTTGACTACGTCTACGTGGTTCCCCAGACGGTACAGCAGAACTGGAGGTGGACTCCTGTGATTCCTGCCCTCTGACACTGGATCCCTTTGGCGGCCGTTTCCTGGGGCGTCCTGGCCTAGATGGGCCAGGCTGCGGCCCGGGCGACTGGGATGGCGAGCTGCCAGCCTGTCCTGCCCGTTGCCCACCCGATGCACCTGGGACGGAAGGGGGGTGTCCGAGGTGTCGCGGTGTACCGGGATCTCCCCTACAGAGGGAGCCGGGACGGACCACACCACCTTCTCCTCCCTCGGGGTGCCCGATGGCCCTCAGGCCTCTACATGGGTGGGGGATGCGAACGGACTGGCCATCCGACGCCCCCCCGACATCTGGCGCTGCCAGTCCTGGAGGCCCGTGCTGGTATCGACAGGGGTCTGCAGGTTTGCAGCCATGGAGCCCAGGGTGTTGGCAAACCCTGTCTGTGACAGTGCGACGCCGGCTCGCACATGGCCACTGGCGCCGATGCCCTCAGCGATGGCCTGCTGAGACTGGGCCATGGCCTGCAGAGACTGGGCCATGGCCTGCTGAGACTAGGCCATGGCCTGCAGAGACTGGGCTATGGCGTTGAGCGCCTCTGCATCTGGCGCTGGCACTGGCTCATGGCCTCCTGTGAGAGGGCAGCCATGTCCTGGGCCACAGACGCCGCCTGCACGGAAAGCCCCAGGCCTCGCAAACCGTTCCCCATGTCTGACACCGTCGCACCCATTGCCTCCACCGCGGACGCCACCCGTGCGGTGTCGGCCTGGGTGGCTCGCATGACCGGCACCACTCCCAGCTCCTGGACGCGGGTGGACTCCTCCACCTGCGACTGCAGCCGCCGCAAGCCGGCCGTCACCCTCTTCGCTCGTCTCCGGGTCGGTGGTTGCATCGGATCTATGTGTGGGTGTGGTAACTCCAGGAACCCGGGATCCATCTGGGCGGCAGATGTTCGCTTGGCCTGGGCTGCCCTCCGACCGCCCGGCTCCTCTGCTGCTCCTACCTCCACCTGCTGTACCGGGACGGCTGTGTTGTGCGCACCAGTGAGTGTACCAGACGCCTCATCACTAAAGTGCCCAACCGAGGTGAGTGTTTCTGCGATGGTGGAGGGTGTTGGTGACAGCAGTGGCGTTGTGTCGTGCTCTTCGTCCTACTCTGAGTCCAGGGCACTTTGGGGTGGGGGTTCGTCTCCACCCATCCACTCTGAGTCACTGTCCGGTATTTCGTCTTCTTGGGTAGGGGTGTCCTGGGTAGTGCTGTCCCGGGTAGGGGTGTCCCGGGTAGGGGTGTCCCGGGTAGTGGTGTCCTGGGTAGGGGTGTCCTGGGTAGTGGTGTCCTGGGTAGTGGTGTCCTGGGTAGTGGTGTCCTGGGTAGTGGTGTCCTGGCTCGGATGTGACGGGGGCCTGTGGCTGCCCCCCTCATCGCTGGGTGGTCGCTCCCGCACGTGACGGGGGTGTCGTCTCCCTGTTGCTCCAGGTCTCTCAGTCTCCCGTGGTGTGCGAGGGGCATCCTGCGGGCGTCGCATGCTGGAGGGTCCGGGTCTCTCCGTCTCCCGTGGTGTGCGAGGGGCATCCTGCGGGCGTCGCATGCTGGAGGGTCCGGGTCTCTCCGTCTCCCGTGGTCTCCGAGGGGCATCCTGCGGGCGTCGCATGCTGGAGGGTCCGGGTCTCTCCGTCTCCCGTGGTCTCCGAGGGGCATCCTGCGGGCGTCGCATGCTGGAGGGTCCGGGTCTCTCCGTCTCCCGTGGTGTGCGAGGATCATCCTGCGGGCGTCGCATGCTGGAGGGTCCGGGTCTCGCCGTCTCCTGTGGTCTCCGAGGGGCATCCTGCGGGCGGTGTGCATCTGCGGGGATGGGTGCCTGGACGTTTGGTCCTGCGATACACAATGAAGCATGCATGGTTAGACATCAGGCAGTGATCTGGTGATACGGGGGAGGGGGATATAGGGGAGGGGGGATATGGGGACGGGCTGTCGGTGGCTCACTTGCTGGTGGACCCCCGACCTCTGCATCAGCAACCTCCCGGTCCTCAGGTCCGCCAGCCAGTTCCAGGGCCCTTTCCTCGTGTACGGTCAGTGGCCTCTCATCAGCGGGCCCTCCTCCAGTCCTCACATGCTCCCTATTGTTGTGTGCGCGCTTCTCCTGTGGGGGGGGGGGGGGGGTGGTGGCAGGGGTAAAAGGCAACAGTGTTAGGCAGGTATATGAATGCACGCCATCGGTTGCGCGTGCATTGCAGAGGTTAAGGTTAGGGCTGGATTCACTTGGGGATATGGGGGATATGGGGGAGGGGGGATATGGGGGATATGGGGGAGGGGGGATATGTGGGATATGGGGAGGGGGGATATGGGGGAGGGGGGATATGGGGGAGGGGGGAATATGGGGGAGGGGGGATATGGGGGAGGGGGGATATGGGGGAGGGGGGATATGGGGGATATGGGGAGGGGGATATGGGGGAGGGGGGATATGGGGGATATGGGGAGGGGGATATGGGGGAGGGGGGATATGGGGGATATGGGGGAGGGGGGATATGGGGGATATGGGGGAGGGGGGATATGGGGAGGGGGATATGGGGGAGGGGGGATATGGGGAGATGGGATAGGGGGGAGAGGGGATATGGGGGAGGGGGGGATATGGGGGAGGGGGGGGGATATGGGGAGGCTCACCCTGCCTGCTCTGACGAGGTCGTTCACCTTCTTGTGGCACTGGGTGCCTGTCCGTGGTGTCAGGGCCACAGCGGTGACGGCCTCTGCCACTTCCCTCCACAGACGCCGGCTGTGGCGTGGGGCAACTCTGCGGCCGTGCCCGGGATACAGGGCGTCCCTCCTCTGCTCCACCGCGTCCAGGAGCGCCTCCACATCGCGTGACTCGAACCTCGGGGCTGAGCGACGGCCAGCCATCCAGTCGGGTGTTGCGGTCGGGTGTTGCGGTCGGGTGGGGGGGAGCTGCGCGGCCTCATGAGCCGTCACGCCGTGCAGCGCGTATGACGCTGCACGGCGTGAACCACTGCGCAAGCGCGGATCCCGTTACGTCGCTGCTAGCCCATTTCGGGCCGGAGACTATCGTCCCATTTTTATGACGTGACGCAAGTGGGATTTGCGCCGTTTTTTGCGCCGATCGGCGGACTTTCCGCCGATAACGGAGAATTTCGCCCCTGGTCTTTCCAGGTTGTAGAGGCTATGGGTTTCGAAGATTTTGTGCAAGGAACCTTGGAGAGTTGCTGCAGTGCAGCAATCTGGCACATACCGTGTGCAGCTGTGGAGGGAGTGAGTATTTAAGTTGGTGGATGGGGTCCCAATCAAGCAGGTTGCTTTGTCTTAGGTGGTGTCGAAATTCTTTAGCAAAAGAAATAGGAATAGAATTAGGCCATACAGCCCTCAAGCCTGCCTGACTATTCAATATGATCGTGGATAACATTGTACTTTACCTCCACTTACCCGTCCTACCCCCTTATTCCTTGATTCCCTTCATGCCCACAAAAAAGCGTTGCCTTGAAACCTCACTCATCCAGGCAAGTGGGGAGTATTCCAGACTTGTGCCTTATAGTTGGTGGACTGGCTTTGGGGAAACAGGTCGCGAGTTACTCGCCGCAGAATTCCCAGTGTCTGACTTGCTCTTGTATAATATTTATGTGGCTGCTTCAGTTCAGTTTCTGGTAAATGTCCTAGGATTTTAATGGTGCGGGATTCGGTGATAGTAAAACTTTTCAATGTTAGTAGAAAGTGGTTAGTCTCTGATATCTCCACATGGTTTAAAACATCTTATTACGGGAGCGTAATAAGACAATAAAATTAACTGTGAGTCGTATTAAGAGCTATTAGGGCAAGTGCCCAAAACTTTGATCAAAGAGGTAGGTTTTAAGGAACATATAAGGTAAGAAGAAATGGCAAAGGATGATCAGCCAGCATTGTGGCAACCCACAAGTAAAATGGGAGAAGCTGAAAGAAGAAGAGATAAGATAAGGTTAAAGCTCAATACACGATGGACCCAGACTATAAAAATGTAGTGGTTGTTAATAGAGAGCAGAACTAACCCGTCATTCTGGGTCGGATCGAAAACATGGCCTGAAGTTAAAAGGGAAGGAGGAATACTAACAGTGTTCTTAAAAGAAGATTTACTAGAATGGTACCAGGGACGAGGGACTTCAATTATGTGGAAAGGCTGTGGTTGTTCTTAGAATGGACAAGGTTAGGGGGAAATTAATAGAGGTGTTCAAAATTATGTGTGGTTCTGATAAAGTAAGTAAAATGAAACTGTTGGCAGGAGGGCTGCTAACCACAGGACACGGATTTAAGAGAATCTGCAAAAGAACCAGAGGGGAGGTGAAGAGAGATTTTTTTTGTACATGGTGAGTTGTTGTGACCTGGAACGCTGCCTGAAAGGACAGTCAGAGCAGATCCAGTAGTAACTTTCAAAAGGGGATTGAATAAAAACTTGAAAAGTAGAAATTTGCAGGGCTTTGAGGGAAGGGCTGGAAGAGTCCAACTAATTGAATAGGTCTTTCAAAGAGCTAGCACAAGCATGATCAGCTGCTGAATGGCTTTCTCCTCTACTGCTATTCATTTTGGAGATGATTTTTGTGTTCTCATAATATTGATATTTTAAAATGTGTCTAAAAGCTGGTTTGTGAAAACAAATTTCTCTCTCAGGGCCGCCAGACATTTCATCGATTTGATAAATTCAACGCAAAATACAATCCAGTCGGTGCCAGTGAACTCAGGGATCTTTACCTGAAGACAGACAACTACATGCAAGGGGAGTATTTTGCTCGGATCATCAAGGTATGACCATTTCATGAAACGTCTGAATATCGTGCTTCGTAATTAAAAAATGTGGACCTTAAAATCTACAGAGCAGGGTGCAGGCTCGAATGTAAAGAAGAGCTTGCATTTGTATATTACCATTCACAACCTCAGTGCCTCAAAGTATCTCACAGATAATGGAATACTTTTCAAGTGTAGGCACTCATGTAGAAAACGTAGGAAATTTGTGCACAGCATGTTACGAATTAGAACAATGTGACAAATAAGCAGATGATCCTCGAGGCTGCTCCACCATTCAAGAGAGTCATGGTAATCCAGGCTAACACCCCCAAATGTTATGCAGATGGAGTGCTCCACTGTCGGTGGAGACCTTCAGTTGAGGTGTTAACTTGAGGACCAGTATCCTGGTCAAGTGGATGTAAAAGATCCCGCGGCACTATTTCAGAGAAGAGCAAGGGAGTTCTCCCTGGTGTCCTGTCCAATATTTACCTCTACGCCAACAGATTAACCGCCCATTATCTCTCACTACCGGCCATTATCTCTCACTGCAGTTTGTGGGACCTTGCTGTGCATAAATCAGCTGCTGAATTTCCTACATTAAAGTACTGATTGCACTGCAAAAGTACTTAATTGGTGGTAAAATGCTTTGAGATGTCCTGAGATCGGGAAGGAGGCTATGAAAATGTGAGCCTTTGGTTTTCAGTGCTTCCCATGGAGTGTTATTGATGTGTGTTGGTCCACAGGAAGTCTCTCGTGACTTGGAGGAAAGCAAATACCAGTACACGGAACCACGTCTATCAGTCTACGGTGGGTCACCGAATGAGTGGGCCAATCTGGCCAGGTGGTTTATTAAACAACAAGTCTACTCGCCAAACGTCCGCTGGGTTATTCAAGTTCCTCGCATTTAGTAAGTCCGAGGTTTCATATAATCCCTACAGTGCAGAAGGTGATTCGGCCCATCAAGTCAGCACCGACCCTCTGAGAGAGCACCATACCCAGGCCCACTCCCCTGTCCTATCCCCCGTAACCCCGCACATTGATCATGGCCAGTCCACCTAACTGGCACCTCTTTGGACTGTGGGACAAAACCGGAAAAACTCACGCAGACACGGGGAGAAAGTGCAAACTCCACACAGTCACCCAAGGCTAGAATCAAACTTGGTCCCTGGAGCGGTGAGGCAGCAGTGCTAACCACTGTGCCACCGTGCCACCACATGACTGAAGTTGGTAACCTGCAGAGGGGTAGTGCCACTGATCAGCAATGTGATAAACAAACAAGAGAACACGAGAGATAGGAGTAGACCATGTGACCAGTCGAGCCTGCTTTGCCATTCAATACAATCCTGGCTACTCTTTGGCTTCCTAATATCCACTCCGAATGTCCCTTGATCCCCCGGGAGATGGGAAATCTGCCCCAGCCTTAAGTGTATTCCATGATGATGCATCCACAACCTCCTGGGGTGGAGAATTCTGTATATTAACAACCTTTTGATGAAGAAATTTCTCTCATTTTGGTCCTAAATGATCGGCCTCTTATTCTGAAACTGTGTCCCTGTGGTCTCGATATGCCAGCCAGGGGCTAACAGCCCAGTGTCTAACCTGTCAAGTCCCTTCACAATCTTGTTCTTCAGTGAGATCACCTCTTATTCTTCTAAAATTCAGAGAATTTAGGCCTAGTTTACTCAGCCTCTCATAGAACAATCCTCTTATCTCACGGACCAACCTGGTGGGCCCTGTTGTGCTGCCTCCAATGCAAATATATCCTTCCTTAAATATGGAGATCAAACCTGCGAGGCATACTCTGATGTGGTCTCACCAAAGCCCTGTATAATTGTAGCAAGATTTATTTATTCATAGAATCATATAATTTCTATAGTGCAGATAGAGGCCATTTGGCCCATCAAGTCTGCACCAACCCTCTGAAAGAGTACTCCACTCAAGCCCACTCCCCGCCCTATTCCAATAACCTAACCTAAAGTACAAGGGCGGAATTCTCCGACCCCCCGCTGGGTTGGAGAATCGGCGCGGTGCCGCGTGAATTGCGCCACGCCACCCTGACGCCAGGACGCAATTCTCCGCAGTGCGGGGAATCGGCGCCGGCGCGGCACCGGTTTGGGTATGCGCCGACAGTCCAGCCCAGATAGGCCGAGCGGCCGTCATTAAAAAGCCGAGTCCTGCCGGCGCCGTTCTAACATCCTCTGAGCCGGCGGGACCTCGGCGTTGAAGGGTCCGGGGACGGCCTGTGGGGGGAAAGGGGGGGCCTGGCATGCGATCGGGGCCCACCAATCGGCGGGCCAGCCTCTCTGCCACCCGGCCTCCTTTCCTCCTCGCCGGCCCCTGTAGCCCTGCGCCATTTGGCCATCCACCGAACCTGCACATCTTTGGACTGTGGGAAGAAACCGGAGCACTCGGAGGAAACCCACGCTGACACATGGAGAACATGCAAATTCCACACAGACAGTAACCCAAGACCTTAATTGAACCTGGGTCCCTGGCGCTATGAGGCAGCAGCACTAACCACTGTGCCACGGTGCTGCCCTTTATTCCTATACTTCACCCCCTTGCAATAAAGGCCAACATGCAATTTGCCTTCCTAATTGCATGTTGTACCTGCATGCACAATTTCTGCGCTCCTTCTGCCAAGTGAACCAGTGAATTGCAAAGGAACCCATGAACTAACCAAACAATTCCTGCACGGACGAATCCCATTGAAGAGTTCCCTCTTCTCCATATGTTAGACTAGTGGTGATGACGGATAGCTTTCGTTGTTGTTTAATCTTCCAAATGTCCTTGATTCTGGAAAGGTCCTGGTGGAATGGAAATCCACATATGTAACAAGATTATGTACATGTATTCAAGAAAGGTGTGAGACAGAAAGCAGGAAGCTCCAGGCCAATTAGTCGAACATCTGTCATTGGGAAAATGCTGGAATCCATTATTAAGGAAGTAGTAACAGGACATTTAGACAATCATAATACAATCAGGCAGAGTCAACATGGTTTTTGAAAGGAAAATCATGTTTGACAAATTTATTAGAGCTTTTTGAGAGTAACACATAGGGCGGATAAAGGGGAACCAGTAGATGTAGTGTATTTGGATTTCCAAAAGGCATTCAATAAGATGCCACATAAAATGCCTTTGAGGGTAATGGGTAACGCATGGTTTCAGCACTGGATAGCTCACATAAAACAGTCAGGATAAATGGGTCATTTTCAGGTTGACAAACTATTACAAGTGGGTGCTACAGGGATCAGTGTTCGACATCATCTATTAGTGATCTATATTATTGTCTGGATGAAGACACCCAGTGTATTGTAGCCAGGCTTGTTGATGATACAAAAATAGGTAAGAAAGCAAATTGAGGAGGGTACAGAGTCTGCAGACGGATATCCATAGGTTCAGGTAGTGGGTAAGAATTTGGTAGATGGGGTATTTTGTGGGGAATGTTTGGTCGTTCACTTTGATGGGGACATTAGAAAAGGAGAATGTTAGTTAAATCGAGCGAGACTGCAGAATGCTGCAGTACAGAGAGATTTGGGTGTCCTTGTACATGAATCAAAAAAGGTTGGCACATAGGTAAAACAGGTAATTAGGAAGGCAGATTAAATGTTGGCCTTTATTGCAAGGAGGATGGAGTATAAAAGTAGGGAAGTTTTACTATAAATCTACAGGGCTTTAGTGAGAGCTCATCTAGTACTGTGTACAATTTTGGTCTCTTTACTTAAGGAGGAATATACTTGCATCGGAGTCTGTTCAGAGAACATTCACGAGGTTGATTCCTGGGATGAGGGGATTGACTTATCATGAAAGGTTGAGCAGCCTAGGCCTATACTTACTGAAGCTTAGAAGGCTGAGAGGTGAGGAGGAATTCCTTCCCTGAGGTTCATTAATCTGTGGGATTCACTATCGCAGAGAGCAGTGGAAGTTGGGTCATTGAACATATTCAAGGCTGAGTTAGACAGGTTTTTGATTGACATGGGAGTTAAGGGTTATGGGGAACAGGCAGGGAATTGGAGTTAAAGCCACAATCAGATCAGCCATGATCTCATTGAACGGCGGAGCAGGCTCGAGGGGCCTAATGACTACTCCTGTTCCTATTTCTTCTGTCCACCATTATAACCTTAGTAATGTGTTTCAGGGTCACTATTTTAACCAATCGGTAACTATGTAAATACAGGGGTGTACCACTGAGAACCAGAGGGTTGAGGTACACTCCTCAGTCTGAATATCAGTTAGCTGCTGAGGTAACTGTAAGTGGCAGTAGAGGGTCAAGGGCGGTGGGTGGAGGGGTAGGAGGCAGGAGGTGGGTAGCCATCCCCTGTTTGTTATCCATTGGCAGCCAACCCTTCATCTCCAAAGCCCCCAGGCCCCCCCTACCCCCCCCCACCCCTACCCCCCCCCCCCCACCCCCCCTCCTCCGATAAAGCTTCTTGGTAAATGTCCAGATATCTTGATTGATGCATGGATGAACACTTTTACTACGCTAAGGTAATGGATTCGGAAAGATTTGTTGCACAGGGGGTACAGCTTTAATGTCTGTCTTAAACATCACTCAATTGTTTTGTAGATGAGTGTGGAAAGAATATTATGTACAAATAGATCCCCAAGCAGCCAAATAGTTGAATGTCTTTCTGTGATATTGGTTTGGAATGTTGACCAGAACAGTTGGTTAAGCTTTGCCAATCTTTCAATACTGTCCTTGGATCTTTAATGCTCTCAGGAACAGAGATTGAGAGATTATTGAGGGGGGTGCAGGTGAGAGCAGACAAGCCCTTGGTTTAACATCTTCTCTCAAAGACAAATCTTCTCTCAGTCCTGCCCCTCCGACAGTGCAGCCCTCCCTCAGTCCTGCCCCTCTGACAGTGCAGCCCTCCCTCAGTACTGACCCTCCGACAGTGCAGCACTCCCTCACTACTGACCCTCTGACACTGCAGCACTCCCTCAGTATTGACCCTCTGACAGTGCAGCCCTCCCTCAGTCCTGCCCCTCCGACAGTGCAGCCCTCCCTCAGTCCTGCCCCTCTGACAGTGCAGCCCTCCCTCAGTACTGACCCTCCGACAGTGCAGCACTCCCTCACTACTGCCCCTCTGACACTGCAGCACTCTCTCAGTACTTTCCCTTTGGCAGTGCAACATTCACTCAGTACAGTCCCGCTGACTTTGCTGCATTCCCTTAGTACTGACTCTCTAACAGTAATACTGCCCCTCCAGGGCAGCACGGTGGCGCAGTACCGCGCCCTCTCTCAGTACTGCTACCTCACGACGCCGAGGTCCCAAGTTCGATCCCAGCTCTGGGTCACTGGCCGTGTGGAGTTTGCACATTCTCCCCATTTGCGTGGGTTTCACCCCCACAACGCAAAGATGTGCAGGGTAGGTGGATTGGCCACACTAAAAATTGCTCCTTAATTGGAAGAAATGAATTAGGTACTCTAAATTTTTTTTAAAATACTGCCCAATAGACAGTACAGTGCTCCCTCAGTACTGACCCTCTGGCAGTGCAGCACTCCTTCATACTGTCCTCTGACAGTATAGCGTTCCCTCAGTACTGCCCCTCAGACAACATGATACTCCCTCAGTACTGACCTTTTGACAATGCAGCACTCCCTCAGTACTGCCCCTCTAGCAGTGTGGTGTTCCCTCAGTACTGCCCCTTGGACTGTGCAATGGTCTCCCTCACTACTGCCCCTCTGACAGTGTGGCATTCCCTCAGTACTGCACTGGGACTCTGAGCCTGGATTATCTGTTCATGTTGATGGAGTGAGATTTTAATGCATGATTGTGATTTGGTGCTGCCATTGAGACATGTTAATAATTAGCCCTTAAATGTGCTTGGACATGTACTGTGCTGGAAATCACCTGTTTGGTGCCATTATCCAGACTGAGCTACCATTTACTTTTTACCTCTCTTCCAGCGATATATTTCGAACAAAAAAAATCCTGCCTAGTTTTGGAAAAATGCTGGAGAATATTTTCCTGCCACTCTTTGAAGCAACAATCAACCCCAAAGAAAACCGTGAACTTCACCTCTTCTTAAAATACGTGCGTAAACCACCTATCTGCTCTACTTCTGTTATAGTGTTTCCACCTTCTGTGATTGAATTCTCTCTGCCAAGCGGCGGGTTTTTAACCCCACATTTACTTCAAGAAACTGAATTAAATACATTGAAATGAGAAAACCGACAAAACATTTAACAATTAATGATCTGGGCATGTCAATAAAAATTATTTTAAATTTTCAGGAGTATTTATGCAGAAAAAGAGTTTTTTAAAAATATCAAGATATACACAGCAACAATTATCATTGGGGTAAAGTTAAATACGGCAGATGCTGGAAAATCTCAGCAGGTCTATCAGCATCTGTGGAGAGAGAAACAGAATTAACATTTCAAGTCCAATTTGACTCTTCTTTGGAACTGGCAAAGGTCAGTTCTGCAGACTTGAGTCTGAGTACTCAATGGATAAATCTGATAAAGACCTCATTATAATCATTGAATCATAGAATCGTAGAATCCCTACAGTGCAAAAGGAGGCCATTTGCCCCATCGATTCTGCACTGACCCTTTGAAAGAGCTCCCCATCTAGGCTCACTCCCCTGCCCTATCCCTGGACCACATAAGCCCACCTAACCTACACATCCCTTGACACTAAGGGGCAGTTTAGCCTGGTCAATCCACCTAACGTGCACCTCTTTGGACTGTGGGAGGAATCCAAGCACCCGGAGGAAACCCTCGCAGACATGGGGAGAAAGTGCAAACTCCTTACAGTCCCAGGTGGCACTGCCAGGGTGCCAAGCCAGCAATGCCAAGGTGCCCAGGTGGCAGCAGCAGTACCAGGATGTCACCCCTGCCCGAGGCCACGCCGGGGCCTCTGATCTCCTGGGATACCTCCCCCAAGTACCATTCGGGGACTGTACTGAACAGCGTTCGCCTAAGTTCTCCAAGGCCATCATTGCTTATTCTTAATTGTCCCATGAAGGTAATTGGTTTATACAATGGTGTGGTGTGACTTGCTAAGTCACGTAAGAGGGGCACTTAAGACTCAACCACATGGGGGTCCCCACTGGGTGTGTTTGTGATAGGGGAGGGGATGTTGTGTGGCACGTAAAATAGGTCGAGTGGCCAGCCCACCACTTCCCACCCACTCCTTGGTTGATTCCCATAACACACTGGGGTTCAGCACCCGCCTGCCATTTGGTAAATAAATAATTAAAGGCTGAATAGACATGTTATCCAGCCTGTTGACCTGGAGAATGCACTGTCTACATCATAATGTGGCAAGTCTGCAAAGGAGTGTGTAGGCTGTCTTTTTATGGTCGACATTAAAATGGCAGGAAGGGAGGTGGGGACCTCTTTTTTGGAGTGGAGGGGGGTTGTGCGCCGCTCCTAAGATGTAACCCCCTTCCTTCTGTGTCGACTGCCTTCCAAAACCGTTATGTATTCAAGTAACACTATTGGGTGGTGAAATGTCATGAGATATGCAGTGATGTCAGCAGTGCGTTAGGCAGGCTTGGGAGAGTTCACCATCTTCCCTTTAAAAAGCACCATCTCTCAATAAACCCTGCACTATGTTTTAACAATCTTAAAGCGTGGCACCTCTACTTATTCTCCTCTTTGCGGCAACAACAAATATGTAACAGAAAATAAAATTGGCGACAAGGATTTGGGCCAGAGAAAACTGGCAATGAGGATTTGGGCCATAAACAGCCATCTGCTAAGATTTGGGGCCAGAAAAAAATATCATCGATGGAGATTCGGGCCATAAACGACCAATGACAAAGATTTGGAGGTCTGAAGACAACCACCATCGATACGCCAGCTAAAAATCATCAACGTGTTTGTAGCAAGTAAAAGAAAATGCTGAGATCGTGGCGAGGCATTTGCAGAGGTGTTGACCTTGGGTGGGGTGCTCTTTCCAGGAGCCGGTGCAGACTCGATGGGCCAAATGGCCTCCTTCTGCACTGTAAATTCTATGATAATCTATGATAAGGGTTTTGGAACTTATTCAGGACACAACTGTGAATTACTGGAGTATATCTTTTAAACAAAAGAATCAACGTTTCAGGCGTACTTATTGTTTGTAATTGATGGGAGCTGTGGAGACCACATACGTGACACTGTAAATGGGTTGCAGGAACGAGAACCTGGAAGGCTGCCATCTCTGCCACCTACTGTTTGGGAACCGATAGGACAGGCAAGGGAAGAACTAGTTTGCACGTGGGCTTACTTTCGGGAAATAAAAGGAATGGAGAAAGGCTGAAGAAGCACAGATCAGGGAGCTGGGACGTGAAAAATCACAAGAAACGATGCGCCATAGGGCAGCACGGTGGCGCAGTGTGTTAGCCCCGCAGCCTCACGGCGCTGAGGTCCCAGGTTCGATCCCGGCTCTGGGTCACTGTCCGTGTGGAGTTTGCACGTTCTCCCTGTGTCTGCGTGGGTTTTACCCCCACAACCCAAAGATGTGCAGGCGAGGTGGATTGGCCACGCTAAATTGGCCCTTAATTGGAAAACATTAATTGGGTACTCTAAATTTATTTAAAAAAAGAAAAGGTACGCCATGAATGCATTTGATGAGGATTATGAGACATGAATTCTTATGAGGAAAGGTTCCAATTGTGTCTCACAGCAAATCAGACACCGGAAAACCTGCATGCTGCTACTTTTCTCAGCTCAGTTGGATGAAAAACATTTATGTTCTACAAAACCTAGTCCACCCATCTAAACCAAGAGAAAAGGACGACAAAGTTCATTACAATCTGGGAAGGGCATTTCTCTCCCCGTCTGCTGCTGATAGCTGAAAGATTCTGCTTCCATTGTTGTGCATAAGAGGGAGGAGAAAGCATTTCACACTTCATAGCAATACTACGTAAATTAGTCAAGCGCTCTGAATTTGGTCAAACACTCGACAATACACTTTGAGACAGACTGGTTTGTGGTCTCAGATATGAACCCATCCAGAGGAATCTGTTGTCTGAAGGTGCATCAACCCTGGAAACTGCTGTGGAAATTGCTACTTCCCTGGAATTTCCCTGGAACTTCGTTGGTTGGAGTCGGAGTAAATGTTCATAGGATGGAGACTGCTAGAAACAGGTCTGCGAAAAACCTACCGTGTCATCGCTGTACTCATGTGGGACATTCAGCGGGAGAATGTTGGAGTAAGGAGAAAAAATGTAAAAATTGTGCCACATCGCCAAGGCATCACCAACCGTCACCAGCACAAAAGAAGTATACGGAGAAAAACACAGCCAAGTCTGCTGGTCGAGTTTATCAGTTAAGTGATGGAATTAAAGACTCACTAGGGGGCAATGTGCCAAGTTGTCTCAAAGAATTTAAGCTTGGTGTCATCAGTTAAAGGAGATCAGCAACTCTTTTGGGTTTATCCAATACTTAATGGAAACACTGTCAACATGGAATTGGATGCGGGCTCTGCAGTTTCACTCATACCTGAGACATTATACAGCCAGAATCTAAAACATCTACCCTTTGAACCATCAGATGTTGTTCTGAGGACATACACTGAAGAGGTTGTGCCACTGAAGAGATATATCAAGGTGAATGCGGAATTTCACAGTCAAATAGTGGAGTTGTTTCTCCACGTTGTCCAAGGAAACATTCCAACATTGTTTGGTGGCTCATGATAAAGCTCACTTAGGCCGTCATGAACCAACTCATTGATTCTACGAATGATCTACAACCACTTATGAATAAGTATGCTATGGTATTTGAAGAGTCACTTCGATCCAAGACTTGATTTGATTTATTGTCACATGTACCAAGGTACAATGAAAAGTATTGTTCTGCGTACAGTCCAGACAGATCGCTCCATACATGAAAAAACATAGGAGATACATAAATACACAATGTAAACACATAGACACAGGCATCGGGTGAGCATGCGGAGTGTAGTACTATTCAGTAGAGAAGACGTGTGAAGAGATCAGTCCCGTCCATAAGAGGGTCATTCAGGAGTCTGGTAACGGCGGGGAAGAAGCTGTTTTTGAACCTGTTAGTGTGTGTCCTCAGACATTTGTAACCCCTGCCTGATGGAAGAGGTTGGAAGAGAGAATAACCCGGGTGGGAGGGGTCTTTGATTATGCTGCCCACTTTCCCAAGGCAAGGGGAGCTGGAGACAGAGTCTGGATGAGAGGCAGTTTCGCGCAAATGATTGGGCTGTGTTCACAACCCTCTGTAGTTTCTTATAGTCTTGGGCCGAGCAGTTGCCATACCAGTCTGTGATGCAGTCAAATAGGGTGTGTTCTATGGTGCATCTGTAAAAGTTGGGATGAGTCAATGTGGACATGCCGAATTTCCTTAGTTTTCTGAGGAAGTATATGTGCTGTTGTGCTTTCTTGGTTGTAGAGTCAACGTGGGTGGACGAGGACAGATTGTTGGTGATGTGCACACCTAGGAATTTGAAGCTGTCAACCATCTCCACCTGGGCACCATTAATGCAGACAGGGGTGTGTCCGATACTTTACTTCCTGAAGTCAGTGACCAGCTCTTTAGTTTTACTGACGTTGAGGGAGAGATTGTTTTGTTACACCACCCCATTATGTTCTCTTTCTCCCTGAAGTGGAAGTGAAACTCCGGATCAAGGCAGACAAATGATGAAGAACAGGTAAAGAATTTGGAAACTACTCTTGCACCAATAGCATTAACTAGCACTTAGTCGAACTATGCTCAGCTAGAAAAAGAAGCAATGAGCATCATCTTTGCTGTAAGAAGATTCCACCATTACCTTTATGGGCGTCATTTTACACTTTTCACTGACCATTGACCCTTAACTACAACTTTGGGCTGTATAAGGGTATTCCTTCGTTAGCAGCTAGTCAATTGCAAAGATGGTCTTTGATCTAGTCGGCACACGATTATGACATCCAGTGTTGTAAGTCAGAGCAGCACGAAAATGCGGGCACTTTATCGAGGTTGCGGCTACAAGTCAAACAAGACCAGGAGTCAAACAAGAATCTGATGAAAATTTTGCAAATATATTATATCTCTCTCATGTTGAAAAGGTACCGGTAACTTCATTTCAAGTACAAAGGTACACAGGAACCGATCTAATGATGAGGAAGGTTATGGATATGATCCAAAAAGGCACTTTTACAAATTTTCACCAGAAGAATCCAGACCTCGAGCCCAACTTCACTAGACATCTTGAGCTGACAGCTCAGAGTGGAGTTCTGCTGTGGGATTTTCGAGTAACCATTCCGTCGTGTCTGTGAAGCAGAATACTTGAACAGCTAAATGAAAGACATCCTGATGTGGTTCGGATGAAGGAGTTGGCACACAGCTACTTCTGTTTGCTGGGATTAGATGCCCAAATTGAGCAGAAAGTGGGGCTATGCCAATCCTGTGCTACATTAAGGAATACTCTACCCGTGCGACTTTGCATCAGTGGGAATGGCCAACGCAGTATGGCAGAGAATTCATATTGACTAAGCTCATCTAATTGCTCCTATCTGTGTCTAGTAATGGTTAACATGTGCTCAAAATTGCCAGAGGTCGCAATCATGAAGTCCACAACAACCAAACTAACAATTGCGAGGCGAGATGAGGTATTCACAAGGCTCAGAAGGTCGGAGCAACCTGTGTGAGAATGGGACTCACTTTACATCAATAAAGTTGGAAGATTACTTGAAGGTGATTTGTCCACCATATTAAATCTGCTTCATATCACCGTGCAACCAAAGGGTTGGCCGAATACTTTGTGCAATCGCTCAAACATGCAGTGAAGGCATCAAGAGATCAAAGTTCTTTATCCAGACACGTTTTAACAACTTTATATGATCATATAGAAATTCTGTGCATTTAACAATGCAAAGCTGATCGGCGATGCTACTATTTAAGAGAGAATTGAGAATGCAATTTGACCTCTTGACACCAACCACAACTTCGGAAATTGTCAGGTGACAGCGTCAAACACAAATGGTTAGAAGAGAGCAAAACCCGAAGAGTAGAGTCTTTAACCATGGAGAATGCGTCCTAGCTAGAAATTATACCACGAGTGAAAAATGGACTCCAGCCATCATTCTTGCAGAACATATTTCAAACAGATGATGAACATGTTTGGCATGCTGATCAGTTATTAGCTTCACAAAATGTATGTACAGAGTCGTCACCAGAAATATTCACACCAGAGTGTATGGATGGGCACAACAGAACAGAGTTCTACTACTGCAGAAATGACTGAATCTGTCACTACAGCACCAACAGAGACAGATACTGAGTTAGTTTCACAAGACGTACTACCAACAAGTGGACATGAAGACACTTCCATGATCTCGAAAGAGCCAAATTCCGGAACGTTGGATATTACCTAAACTAGACAGAAGTCCTCCAAAGACACGGTCTTACTGATGTATATATGTATAGATAACCTGATGATGTAATGGAATATTGTGTTGGATTTGTTGTTTAAGTGTTTAGAAGAAAAGTTGTTGACATGAAAGGAGTAAAGGGGGAGGGGTGTTATGTATTCAAGTAACACTATTGTTGGTGAAATGTCATGTGACATAGTGACGTTAGTAGAACATTTTGCGGGCTTTTGGGGAGTTTAACATCTTACCCTATAGAAGCAACATCGCTTAATAAATCCTGCAGTCTGTTTTTATGAACTTAAAGCGTGGCACCTCTACTTCCTTTTCTCTTTGCGGCAATACAAATATATTTTTAAAAACCTGGCCCTTCACCCCCACCTCTGAGCTCCAGCCCAAAAATCTGGGACTTGCCTTTATGGAGCAGTGCTACATCTTCTTTGTGCTCCTCCTTGCAATCCCGGCAGTGCCCACTATGGAGCTCTAGTGCTGTCAGGACTTCTGGAGTTGCCCCTGGGAGCAGGATTTCCTCCTACTCAACCATTTTAGCCCACCCGCAACATGTTTTCGCTGTGGGGCAGGCTTCCTCTGGGTGTCTCGGCTTCCGATCAACTTTTCTTCTGGGACTGCAGGGAAAGCGAGTATTCCACTCCTCCCTAACTGGTAAAATACGATCTTTAGTGTAGGTTTAGAGTCACATATGAGGCCCACACTGAGTAGGAACAATGGGTTTTTCCCGCCTAAAGGGACATGAATGACCCAGTTACATTTTTATGACAATCCAAAAGCTTCATGGTTATTTTTACTGAAATCCAATTTTTATTTCCACATTTTTAAAAACTGAATAAAAATTCTCGAATTGCTTTGGTGGAATTAGAACTCGGTGTCCTCACTGGGGTATGTTTCACGCTGTGCATTGTATTCATGACTGGGAGTGCGTGCTGTCTGACTGCTCTCTGTTGCAGGTGACGGGCTTTGACAGTGTGGATGATGAGTCCAAGCACAGTGCTCACATGTTCTCGTTAAAGAGCCCAACCCCTGGGCAGTGGACGAGGGAGCAGAATCCACCGTATAGTTACTACCTCTACTACATGTACGCAAACATCATGGTGCTCAACAATCTGAGGAAGTAAGTGTTCCCAGCTCCATATTCTGCCCTGAAACAAGAGTCAGACAATTCTGTAACTACTTCACCCATTCGAGTGAGGATTGTGTAAATGGACTTTCAAAGGGCGTTTGTTAAACTACCACATAATAGATTTGTTAGTTAAATTAAAGTCCACGAGATTAAAGGGGCAGTGATAGCATGGATACAAAATTGACTTGGAGACAGAAAGGCAGGAATAGTGGTGTGCAGTTCTTTTCAGGCTGGAGGCAGTTGCACAATGGTGTACTCTAAGAAGTCGGTATCGGGATCGCCACTCCTTTTGCCATATATTAGTGACCTGAACTTGAATATAAATGTAATAACTTCAAAGCTTTCAAATGACACAGAACTTGGAATTGTAGTAACCAACGAGGAGGATACTAACAGGAGGACGTAGACTGGTGAAACGGTCAGGTAAAACACATATAACATTTAATGCAGAGAAAGGCGAAGTGATTCAATTTGGTCAAAAGAATGAGGGGAGACAATATGAACTAAACGGGACAAAGTGGGTGCAGAAACAGCAAAACCTGGAGGTGTGCGTGCACAAATCTTCAAAGGTGACAGGACAAATTTGGAAGGCTGTTTAAAATCTATATGGAACCTTCAGCTTTATTAATAGAGGCATTGAGTGTGAATGGAACCATTACAAATCACAGGCTTCTTGGAGCATTTGTCTAATTCTGGGTGCTAGGATTTAGGTGACTGGCAAAAGGGCCAGAGACATGGGAGTCGATTCTCCGTTCGAGAGATCATGGGCTGGATTCTCCGATTGCCGACGGCGAAATCGCATTCTGCGATTGCCCAGAGAATCCATTTTTTTTTTTCTTTTTTTTTATTCTCCTCCATTTTCACATTTTCTCCCACATTTACATCCATCAACAATAAACAATAATCAGCAAGATATGTCAATCCCCATAATAACAACGATCCCATCTACCCACCAACCCCCAAACCACAACCCACATGTTTACATAAACAAATCACAAAAAGGAATCAGGGATTACCCGTAGTCACCCTTAATCTTACACAGCTCCCCCACCCACCCCCCCCACCCACCCCCACCCCAGGTCTCCAGCTCCTCCCGTCCACTGCCTCTTGTAAAACTCCTCCTCCCAACCTCGGTTCCTTCCCCCCCTCAACTTTCCACCCCGGCTAGACCACTCGGACCCTGTTCTGCCAGGCTCCGATGGCCGCAGCCCCTCCCCCACCTCACTCCCGTTCACTGACCGGCTTAAACCGGCCAGCGTGCAGGCCCCCGCCTGGGTCCCTTTCCCACTTGCCCGGCCCCAGGAAAGCCCAAAGATCCCCTTTTAGCACACAAACCCCGCATATCCACCTACACCCCAAAGAACTCTCATTTCGAGTGAAAGTCCCGTCCCATCCCTTGTCCAAATATATACCACCTTGGCTCCTTTAATCTCTACATCCACACGCAGTGATACAAAAAAGAAGAAAATACAGTCATGAGGTTACATCGGCACATGGCCATTCCTCAATTTGTCAGTTCTGCCACAGTCCTTCTGCTTTCGCAAACTCCTCCGCTGCTTCCTCCGTTCCAAAATAAAAGTCCCTGAGCTTGTAAGTCACCCTCAGCTTCGCTGGATATACAATGCCGCACCGCACCTTGCTAATGTACAGTGCCCTCTTCACCCAGTTGAAGGCAGCCCGCCTCCTTGCCAGATCCACCGTAAAGTCCTGGTATACATGTATACCAGCTCCAGCCCACTGCACCACCCGCTTCTGCTTGGCCCAGCTCAGGACCTTCTCCTTCACCCTGTACCTACGGAAGCACAGAGTCACTGCCCTTGGCGGCTCACTCGCCTTTGGTACAGGCCTCCACGACCGATGAGCCCGATCCAGTTCGTATCGGGAGGGATCCTCCCCCTCCCCCAATAGTTTTGCCAGCATCGCGGCAAAATACTCAGTCGACTTCGGTCCTTCAACTCCTTCGGGCAGCCTCACAATCCTCAAGTTCTGTTGCCGGGATCTATTTTCCAGGTCTTCCATTTTTCATCGCAGATCCTTGTTAGTATCCATCACCTTCCGCATCTCTTTCCCCATCGAGGCAAGTTGATCACCGTGCTGCAATAACGTCTCCTACACTTCCTTCAGCGCCTTCCCTTGCTCTCGCACCTCCGCCACTGCGCTCGCCACCTCCGTCCTCACCGGGGAAACCGTCTCCTCCACCAGCACACTCAAAACCTCCCTCATCTCCTTCCTCACCGTCTCCATGCATTTCACAATCTGCGCCAACTGCTTTTCACATTCCGCAGCCATCACCTTGGTTATTTCTTCAGCCGTAAGCAGTGCGGCCTTCCCTGGTGCTCCAGCCTCCATTTTCCCTGGTGACCCCGCGGTGACCTTTCCACTCCCCGACGGACCTCCAGCTGGTTTTTTTTCGGTCATTTTTTTGCTCACCCTCGACATTTTTCTTTGTTTTTTTTTCCCTCCTGTGTCTTCACAGTGCCTCCTCCGTGCCTTCTCCCTGCTTCTGCCGCCTCCGTAGACCCTGGGACCGGGCTTAAAGCCCCGAAAATGCCGTTCCCGAGCGGGAGCTCTCCATTGTGCGGCCGCCTCCCGCCCGCCGTCACCGGAAGTCCAGAGAATCCATTTTGACGCTGAAATCGGGGGCGGCGGCATTCTTCGGATGCTCTGCCCCCTCAAAAATGGCGTCATCGGCGAATGAGCAGCAAGCCGTTGGGGCGGCTTCAGGACGTCACCTGAAGGCTGTTGCTAACTTTTGGTTGGCTCTTAATTCATAATTTGCTGTTTGTTTAACCTTTGCTCTAGAGTCGCCAGGTATCTTTATGATACCGCCACGAGGTTCAAGTTCAAGTACTGATCAATAACTCAACACACCAATTAGTAAGATTCAAATCAAAACACATTTATTATATACAGTAAGTCACTACTTATGCATAAACTCTACTTTCTAGACTATTTCTCTATCACTAAACGGCCTATACTTAGCTTCGGAATTGGCCCACCAGGTCAGGGGAACAAATGGCCTTTCGTTCAGGTCCTGAGTCTGCAGGATTCAAAAGCTGGTATGGACTGGTAGCTAGGAGCGCCTATCTCGTAGCATGCGTTGACTGGCGACTTACTTGGTTGGTGCGGCAGCTGGGCAGTTCACTCTCAGGGGTTGATTCGCGTTGTTGAGTGACCCTGCCAAGAAGGACGATTTGAACTTGGGGGCTTTATTTTATAGTCCCCAGGGGCTTGCTGCCCTTCTGGGCGGACCCCGTACCTGGTTCCAAATTATTGGACTGCGTTCCGATCATTTGGATCGATTTCGCCAATACTGGAGTTGTTCCCTGATCGCTGGGCGGTCCCTAAATGTCCGTTGGCCTTCCTTTGTCTTGGCTCCTGCTGGCGCCGAGGAGTCTGGCTTTTGCCTGTGTTGGCTGAATTTCCCTATCAGTCTTTGCGGTTCTCCATTTTAAGTCGGGAAGTGGCCAACCCAGGTGGCTACACTCGCTCCTTGTGATCCCTAACGCGAAGCGTGAAGGATCACATAACTGCGTTGTCTTCATTCCCTGACCCGGCGGCACTCTTCCATGGCCTCTACACTGACCATAACTATGCAAGAAAATTTTTAACTAACATTCTAAGTGGCGCTATGTCAGACAGGGACATGCATTACAACACAAAAAAAACGGTACCTCTAACTGTCCTCAATAAACTACACTCACTAAACATTCAGTCATATTAACTTCCTAAACAGTACAAAATAAATGCAGCATTCACATTTTTCCTCTGGCTTGGCAGTCAAGCACAGGGGTGTATAATATTTCCATTTCTTTATTTACAAAAGATGCAACACAATAGCTCTTTATTGTAGATCAAGGGGTTTGGGGGCCTGGTGAAACCGAAAATAGGGGATCTCATTCTGTATACCGGGGTGCAAGAGCAGTAGGCTCTCCTTCGCCATTTCCTCATGCGGATAGTCTGCACGATGCTGCAGAGTATCGCCAACACTAATAGGGATTCGACTACGTAGGAAAGGGAGTACCACGTTATGAGCTTATCACACCATGATGGTGTGGTGTTGTCTGTTACTGGGCTCTGGGTGCTATGGGGAAGTGAATCATTAACGGCCGGGGGGGGGGTTGGGGTCAGGGGGTTCGCGTTCGCGCGCAACCGAATACACATTATAATGGTGGTGATCAACACGGAGGGTGTCCTCATTGTTCTTCTTCTTTCTCTTTTTGTCTCTTCCTTTCCGTTTTGTCTCTTTTCCTGGAGCTTCTGGGTTCTATGGATCAAGCATAGTGTCTGTTACAATCTTGGTTAATATCTCGTGCGCTAGTATGTCTGTCCTTCAGTGCCAATTCCCCTTTACAATTTGTCACCACGTGTGACTCCCTCATTTTAAAAAATGTTTTTAAACCAAATATTCAGGACTAGACACACTTAAAAATACTGAAACAGTGCGAGCCATCTCGCAGGCTGTGCGATTTACCATCCAAATGTTTGAGGATGTAAATAGCATAGGGATGGCAACCTAAGGGTTGCCTGAAAACAAAACAAAGCTTTTTGAACCAAGAGTGCCGAAATGAGGTGCGTATGGGCCGCGACGGGTAAGATTTGGATGGAATCCCCGGGTAGGACGGTGATCAATGCCGAATGTGCTCTACCCGAGCGTAGCTGACCAGAGGGAGGGTCCTCAGGCAGGGCGGAGACCAATGCTGTTTCTCCACTGCCTGAGCAACCGGAAAGAACGGGCAAGAAATGTAGTCATCGTGGGGGGGTTGCTGTAAAGGTTCTACCGTCGAACCTGAAGAGCAGTTATGAACGGGGGCTGGCAAGCTCTCAGAGGTTTCTGCCGATGAGCGTGCTGGCAAGTTTTTATAGGTTTCTGCAGACAAATATGGCGTGGGGCCGTGGAAAAAATTTCCGATCTTACATACAACACATAACAATAACAGTAACAAACAAACATTGAACAACATGCTGCAGGTTCCATCAGAAAATACACCATTTCTCCCAAGCGGTTCCTTTTAAAACATCATCTGGACACCTCAGTTATCAGTTGCGAACAGGGTCGCAAAGGGGTTCTCGCTTTGGGAGTCAGTCTCAAAGTCGTCATCTTCTCCCGGATGCCATACTCTCGAATGTATTAGGGCTGATAGGGCTGCATGGTGCGATTTGGGGTCCATCTCGTCGTTCTGACGAGCCTGAATGAGTTGTCGCGATGCCAAAAGGTGGTGTCTAGTTCTGTGGGGACGGAATCGTCATCGTAGGGCAGTGGTGTTTGGTGGGGTTTGTTGAGGAAAGTGATGAGGAAGGGATCAGTCAAATCGTGGTCAGATTCGCTGGGTGTGGGTCCTGTTGCATGGGGATAGCAGGGAGGCGTGCTGTGGCTATTGTCTGTGTCACAGTCGCTGTCTCTGCTGCTGCTGTCTATCGGCGTTCCGGGGCGGAGTCTAGATGTCGGGGGTGGAGTTGAGGGCGAGTCCGTGGATGCGGTGGGCGTGTTGGGGGAGGGTAGGGATACGTTTGCTGTGGGTGGGGTGTGGTCCGCTGCGCCGAGCATGACATGGTGTGCGTGATTGTGGGCCATATGCCTTAAGCTGGTTAATATGGAACCACGCAGTCTTTTCGTTGGGGTACTTAATTTTATAGACGGAGGGGCTTACTTTGTACGCAATGGAGTACGGACCCGAATACTTCGGTGACAGGAACGTGCTGGGGTTGTAAATGGTGAGCATGACCTGCTGTCCTACTTCAAACTCAGTCGCGTGCACTGTCTTGTCGAAACAGGCCTTGCTCTGTTTCTTCCTTGTGCCTAATTTTACTGCGGCTGCTAGCTGAGCCGTTTTTACATTTTCCACTAATTGCTTGACTGCGTTCTCGTGTGTGAGGGCCGTCACTTCGGGGCTGGTCAAGTCAAGTCCCAATACAAATTCTGTGCCTTTCATGGGGCGTCCGGTCCTGAGAGTGTGTGGGGTGTAACCTGTGGATGTTGAAATAGTATTTCTCAAAAACATCAGCGCAAAAGGGAGGATTGAATCCCAAGTGGTGTTGTTTTGTTGGACCATTTTTCTGAGGGTGGCTTTTACGGTCCGATTCATGCGCTCCACGATACCACTTGACTGTGAGTGGTATGCAATGTGGAATTTTCGGGTAATGCCAAATATCGTGAGGACGTTCTTCATGACACGTCCCGTAAAATGGGAACCTTGGTCGGATTCAATGCTGCGGGGGAGTCCCCATCTCGTAAAGATGTGGTGGGTTAAGATCTTGGCTGTGGTCTTTGCCGTGTTCGTTCTGGATGGGAATGCCTCTACCCATTTTGTAAAAGTGTCTATGACGACTTGTAACCATTCCTGGAAGGGGGCAATGGTCCTATAAAATCAATCTGGAGGTTAGTCCAGGGGCCATTAACGGGGCGGGTGTGGCTAAGCTGAGCATTCTTTGCGTATCTGTCCGGATTGTTTTGGGCACAGATAAGGCAATTCTCAACGTAGTGCGTTATATCTTCTTTTAAACTTGGCCACCAACAGAGCTGCCTGAGGTGGGCTGTAGTGGGATCAATTCCCTGATGCCCATGACTGTCAGGGAACAAACAAATCAGTTGGTTCCTGTCCTGTTCAGGAACCACATGAAGGGTGTCTTTTAACACCACACCGTCATGTGTGGTCAGTGTATTCTTAAATCTAAGTAAGGTGCTAGAAGTTTTCCTTTCAAAATCTCCCTGAGATTGCTTTCCTGCTTCTGGGCCTGCACTAAATCCTCGATATTAGTCTACGAGACCTGAACTGCATTCACTGGGGCGCTTTCGGGGGTTGTCCAAAAATATCCGTGCCTGGAACCTGCTTTTGCCAGTGCGTCGGCTTTTACATTTCCAGGGGGGGAGGAATGGTGGTGACTGCGAACTTTAATAATACCAAAGGTCCTGTCCTGTGCTTGCTCTAAAATGTGGCGGAGCAATGGGGCTGAAGGGAGGGGTTTTCTGTCTGCGGAAGCAAATCCTCTTGCTTTCCACAGGGGTAGGAATTCTGTAAGGCTGTTGCTGACATTGAGGCTGTCCAAGTATATGTCTGCTGGGCTGGGGAAGGAATCTGGGTGATCTATAATATACGCAACGGCTAGTTCTGCCGCCTGCGCGCCTAAGTGGCCTGGTAGCTTTGAGGATATCTCTTCTAGGGCGCGTCACTGCACGTCCTCGACATATATGCCGCATCCTGTAATGCGCTTCCCTTCTAATAATGTGGAAGAACCATCCACATAAATCCTTAAGGGTTTGCACGTGTCTATGGGCTGAGGGCTCTGGGGTGAACTACCTATCTTTCTGGGGGGTGTTTTTGCAATAAAGGGGCCTGTGTTGTGGTGCGGTGAGATGATTTCACATTTGTGGGGGGTGTCTGGGTACTGAAGGTTATCGGCTAAGAAAGTGTGGGTCTTGGTCCGCTTAAGGGTGATGTCCCATCCCTGAAAAAGAAGGGTCCATCTAGCTGCTCTAATCTGGCTTACTGTACCGTCCTTAAGTCGCCCGTCTGGTAAAAGTTGGGTGGGGGTGTGTTCCGTGAGGATTGTCATGGGGTTTAGTCCGGCTATGTAGGAAAAATACTGAACCGCCCAGAAAACTGCGAGCAGATGCCTTTCACAGGCCGAAA
The DNA here is from genome assembly GCF_047496885.1 of Scyliorhinus torazame. Taxonomy (NCBI): domain Eukaryota; kingdom Metazoa; phylum Chordata; class Chondrichthyes; order Carcharhiniformes; family Scyliorhinidae; genus Scyliorhinus; species Scyliorhinus torazame. The sequence goes on from NC_092716.1 coordinate 188,087,936, forward strand.
ATCCCTGCTCCACAGGATCTAAAAGTCTGGAGGCGTAAGCCACAGGTCTTAACTGTTCGTGCCGTTCCTGGAGAAGCACGGCCGAAAGGGTGCAGTCGGTGCTCGCTATCTCTATAACGTAGGGGGGAAAGCGGGTCTGGAACCTGTAGTGCGGGGGTTGCAATGAGGGCTCTTTTCAAAGCATCCACAGCATCCGTATGCTGCGGAAGCCATTCCCAAGGGGCTCCTTTCTTTAGGAGGTCTGAGAGGGGTGCTGCCTTGGTGGCGAAACTGTCAATGTGGTTTCGGCAGTAGCCAATCAGTCCTAAAAATGACCGGAGGGCTGAAACATTCTGGGGAAGGGGCAATTTGACAATCGAGTCAATTCTTTCATGCTTGATCTCGCGTTTACCATGTGTGATAATCGTTCCCAAATACATCACTTTGTTTTCCAAAATTTGGGCCTTTTTTGGGTTTACTTTGCAGCCAATCTGTTGTAGGAGTTCCAGGAGTTCGGACAGAAGTTCGATGTGCTCTGCCTTGGTGTCTGTCTGCAGTAATAGGTCGTCCACATACTGGACCAGAAATTCAGGGCGAGAAAATTTTGACAAACCATTTGCCAGCTGTCGGTGCAAAATGGAGGGGGAGTTGTGGAATCCTTGTGGAAGGCATGTCCCCGTGTACTGCTGACTTTTAAAAGTGAAGGCAAAGTTGTATTGGCACGCTTTTGCCAATGGAATGGACCAGAATCCGTTACTGACGTCCAAAACCGTAAGGTATTGTGAGTTGAGTCCCTGTTTGAGCATGGTCTCGGGACTTGTGGCTACCGTGGGGGCTGCTGCGGAGGTGACTTTGTTGAGTTCCCGGTAATCGATGGTCAGTCGCCATGATCCATCGGGCTTTCTCACTGGCCAAATTGGGGCATTATTAGTGGAGGCTACTGATCTGAGTACGCCCTGCTCTAATAAGCTGTCGATAACTTTTGCGATTTCTCCCTCTGCCTCTTGGGGAAATCCGTATTGCTTTTGGGGCCTAGGGTCAGGTCCTGTGATTTGAACGGAATCAGACATCCGGCCACAGTCGTGTTTGTGGGTCGCGAATGCTGTCCTGTGCTTCTGCAGAACTGCCTTAACCTGCTTGTCTGTGCTAATCGTGGTTGGGTCAAACCAGAAATTGCCGACTGCGCTAATCTTGTTTGCGTATTCACCTATTGTGAGCGTTGCGGGGGCTCTTGCGGATTTTGCCATTCTCCAAACACATTGGTTTACCGGATCAAATGAAAGGTGGTGGGAGTCCATAAAGACAATTCCCAAAATGTGTTCTGCTGTGTGGGGTAGATCGACTAAAACTATGGGGTGCTTTGTCATTATATTGCCAATCTGAATGGGTACAGGGTCTGTGATGTGTCCCTGCTGTGAGTGGCCTGTGAAGCCGCTGAGGGTGATTGTGGGTGTAGTGGGCCACGTGTCTTTCTGAAACATGGTGGAGGAATTAATTGTGGCGCGGGACCCTCCTGTGTCCCAGAGGAATTCGATGGGCTGTCCCTGAATTTTTGCTGCAACTACCGGTCATCCGGACCTATCCCAAAGGGTGTCGCAGACCCAACTGGGGGAACCCGTACACCGTCAGTCCGTCTGATCTGAACGGGCGCTAACGCTATGAATGGGCTCTGTCTTTTTCTTAATCAGAGTGCCCGTCTGCTGGGCTCTCTGTGGCTTTTTAGGGGCATTGCACTCTCTGGCGAAGTGTCCTAACTGTCCACAGTTGTAACACTCCTGTGGCTTTTGTGGGGGGCTGTTCCTGCCTTCGTTCACCGTGCGGGGTTCTGGTGCGTTTTCACCGCTTGGATGTCTGCTTCTGCCTGCTGTTCCTCGGGTTTCCTAACTGCGGGTTTGTTTTGGACAGATTGCTCCCAGGTGCGGGACAATCTCTTTAAAACCCATTTCTCATTATGCGCTTCTTCTGAGTGGTCATAGTTGGTACAGGCTTTTTGTCCTGCCTCTGTGGCATGGGAGATAAGGGTGCGGGTCCATTTGGCCATACCTTCTTGGGACAAGTGGGCGGGGTCTAGATTACCAAAAACGGCTGTAAAGTGAATCCACAGGCGTCCAGCAAACGCTGTGGGGTGTTCCGTCTTTTTCTTCCTACACTTATTCAGGGCTTCTACTGGGTCATCTGTTGTAGCCGATCGCATCTAGGATCGCTGCGTACATCTCTGCAAGGGTGCTTCCTCCTACATTCTGTGGGTCGGGAAGGGTCTAAGCTCAAAACTGTGAGCTTCACGTGCTCACGCTCATCCAGGCCGTACATGGTCGCCTGCTGCTTTACTCTGGCAAAGAAGTGGTGGGGGTCTGAGGTGGGGAGGAACGGTGTGATTTTCTCGCACGCGTCCCGTAATTGGGTCACGGTTAAGGGGGTGGTATAAAGAAATTCTGTATCTCCGTCCGATGTGACTGTGCGGTGGGTGGTTACTGGATTCATTGGTGCCTGAACTATCTGCGATGTGGGGGGTTGGGGCGCTTTTCTCTTCTGGGGCTTTCCTTGCGCACATGTTCCCTGAACATATCTATGCGCGGTCTCATTTAATTCTTCCCAATCCGGGCCGTCTTCTGTATCTAACTGGGATCCAAAGGTGCTGTGGAATCCATTCTGAACTGAAAGCAAAGACTGCAGTTCTGCAATCTGCTTCCTGCACTTCGCATGATCTAGTGAGCTCTGTCTGTGCTCCGTGGTGGTAGCATGGAGTGCTTATAATGCTGCTTTCAGGTCGCTACACTACCTTTGACATGTCTCTACCTGTTTCTCTGTTTCCTCTCTTACCAGGACTGCACGTTGCGTGTTCTGATAGGCCTTTTCGTACTGTGTCTGGAAGCTGCTTAGGTGCGCCAGACAAGACTGGTGTGCCCACTTGGCATCATCCACCTCTCCGTCCTTTGCTGCTAACTTTCTTCTCAACTCTATGTTCTCTTTCTCAACCTCACTTACATCGACCTTGCTCATTCGATGTACTCCTTCTATCTCTTTACGGAGCGTCCGAACGACCTCCTCTGTGCCTCGCAATTGTGCGAAACAGGACACGATTGCCATCGGCTTGCGAGCTTTTCCCAAGCTTTACTTATGGATCTCTGACAGATTCTCCCACCAAGTATGTCCTATACTCCCGGGTCCTGTTTCCTCATTGTCACAGAACTCACTCCAAAGGGGCCTTCCTTTCCCTTTGAGATATTTCCTGATCTCTTCTTCCCAAACGGGACACTGACCTACTCTACTGCTGGTCGCTGTGACCACAAATTCTTCAGGGTTCATGAGGCGTTGCATTGCCTGCAATGCCATCTTTCTTCTCTAAATACTCTCTTAAAATTTGGAACGAGGGGTACTAAGGCGGTGCTGTAATTACGGGTATGGCGTTCGCTATTTTCCGGAATACAAACTCACGACAGTTTATCGCAACATAAATCTATCAGTATTACCTTATAGCCCTGTTAGTTACGCATGCATTAACACACTTCCGAATTATGAGGATTGATCAGAACTGCTTGAACACTTGTGGTTTTTCTGTTCCCAATTGGATTTCTAATTCAAATTTTTGGGTTCTCCCAGAGTGGTTAAGCCACTTTTAAGTCGGGTTCCGTCAGGAAGTCGCCAGTAATATGTTGCTAACTTATGGTTGGCTCTTAATTCATAATTTGCTGTTTGTTTAACCTTTGCTCTAGAGTCGCCAGGTATCTTTATGATACCGCCACGAGGTTCAAGTTCAAGTACTGATCAATAACTCAACACACCAATTAGTAAGATTCAAATCAAAACACATTTATTATACACAGTAAATCACTACTCATGCATATAACTCTACTTTCTAGACTATTTTTCTGTCACTAAATGGCCTATACTTAGCTTCGGAATTGGCCCACCAGGTCAGGGGAACAAATGGCCTTTCGTTCAGGTCCTGAGTCTGCAGGATTCAAAAGCTGGTATGGACTGGTAGCTAGGAGCGCCTATCTCGTAGTGAGCGTTGACTGGAGACTTACTTGGTTGTTGTGGCAGCTGGGCAGTTCACTCTCAGGGGTTGATTCGCGTTGTTGAGTGACCCTGCCAAGAAGGACGATTTGAACTTGGGGGCTTTATTTTATAGTCCCCAGGGGCTTCCCACTGCGGACCCCGTACCTGGTTCCAAATGATTGGACTGCGTTCTGATCATTTGGATCGATTTCTGCAATACTGGAGTTGTTCCCTGATCGCTGGGCGGTCCCTAAATGTCCGTTGGCCTTCCTTTGTCTTGGCTCCTGCTGGCGCCGAGAAGTCTTGCTTGGCTTTATTCACCTTGAGTGTTGCAATTGTGCCTTGGAATTGCTCATTACTATGCAGATGGCTGCTGGTTTCAGTGCTGTCTGGTTTTTGCAAGTTTCAATACACATGATTTCTGCACTTGCTCAAATTTGCCTGTGTTGGCTGAATTTCCCTTCAGTCTTTGCGGTTCTCCATTTTAAGTCGGGAAGTGGCCAACCCAGGTGGCTACAAGGCCCTCCCCCGATACTCCGCCCCCGAAGGGGCGACTTTCCTATTGCATGGAGAGCGTGTGCTCAGAGTTTTCAGGGACCTTGAGTGGCGGCTGAGGACTGTGTCCAGCGCCACCACAATCAGTGGGGGAGCCATTCCGCTGGCCGGGAAGGCTTCGGTGGGGTGGACTGGTGGGGGGATAGTCTGGGGGTGGCGCAGGGGGTTAGAGGGGGGCACTATCTGGCAGGCCGTGTCTGCGTGCGGCTGGCGCATGTTGGTACGGCGCAACTGTCGCAGGTGGCCGCCGTGTGCATGCGCGGTCACGGATGTGGCAATTCTCCGTCCGTATCTGCAGGTGTAGCCGGGTTTTACGTGCCGCGGCTGCCAGCCCCCATTGGGCGGAACATCGATGCGGGGGTGTCGCCGACTTTTTGGTCATAAGACTAGACACATGCTCCGGACATAGCCTCAAAATCGGAGAATCCAGCCCTATGTTCTCCCCCCCGGAGCTGAATTGTTCCAGTTTTACAATTCCATTGCAGTCGTAAAGCAGGATCCAATTCATGTCCCACGCCATGCAAATCATCTTGAGCGGAAGGCCCGATACTGAGATTCCATGATTGGCAGCCACCACCCCCCCCCCCCGCATCGCGAATCGTCCCCAACCACCCCCCACCACAAATTGGCCCCAGGCCCCCTGCACCGCACATTGCCCCACCCATGGCAGTCCCCCCTCCTCGAACACCAAACTACGAAAGTGACTAGTTCCGCCCTCCCTACCCCCCCGGACCCCTGTGATAGGAGGACCCCCCAAGGGACCCGTGTAATAGGGGAGCCCTCCCAGGGACCCCTGCAATAGGGTACCCCCCAGGAACCCCTGTAATGGGGAGCTCCACAAGGGACATCTTGCCTAAAGATACGCCCTCCACAGACCCGCCCCACACACGCAGATGCACCCCCCCCAAACACAAACTCTCTACACCCACCCCTCCCCCCAGAAAAGGGAACCTGTCTGGGCAAAGGCAGTGGGAAGCATTATAGATGTACTACTTATCTCACGTCCATTCACCCAAGGTGAGCAGCTGTGCCTGCCTCTGCTTCCCACAGATCCACTATCTGCAATCCATTCATAGCTTTCGGTAGCGGTCTGTGATCGACAGCTCGTAAAAAAACATCCACAGCTTTGATCCATTCATAGCCTTTCAAGAGAAATAAGTGCAGTGAAATCAGACGCTCGAGTGATTGGAATGCATTTTGTGCACTTACCTCTCTTTGGTGTGGTCCATGCTTAAAATCACTGAGGTTTCACCACATAGGCTACGGCGGCATGAAGGGCGGGGTTCCTTTAAGCAGGGGATCTGCATGGGGGAGTTCCCATATTACAGGGATCCTTGTGGTGGGTCTCCCTATCACAGGGGCCTCTGTGGGGGTCTCTCTATCACAGGGATGCGTGGGGGGGTGTCTCCCACTCCCAGGGGTCCCAGTGGGGGGGGGTGTCCCACTATCAGGGGTCCCAGTGGGGGGTCCCCCTATTACATCAGTCCTCGTAGGGGGGTCCTCGTATTACAGGAGGCCCTATGGGGGTCCCTTATTAGAGGGGTCCCTGGGGGATTCCTCTTTAACAGGGATCCCTGTGGGGGGGTCTACCTATCACAGTGGTCTCTAAGGGGGGTCTTCCTATTATAGGGGCCCAGGGGGGGGGGGGGGTCACCCTCGTACTTGGGGATGGGGAGGGTGTTACCCAGGAAATCCGGGGATTGAGGGCGGCTGTGCAGTGTGGGGGGTTGGGGGGGGGGGGGCGTCGGGGCCAATGTGCAGTGTTTGAGGGGTGGGTTGGGCCTTGAATGGGCCACTTTGACCCACCGCAAAATCTAGCATGCCAGGGCCATGATTGCAAAGACCGCAACCAAACCGCGCCCACGTGATTCCCGGCCATGGGGACCAGAGGATCACGGGAGGGCGGACCATCGGCTGCTGGGCCCGCTAAATAGATGCAAATTGGTCATTGCCAACCATTTGCATTTATTTACATATTCACGCTGTCGTGTGATGTGGAACTCGACCACGCCGCGAGCGGAGACCGGAGCATCGGGTTTGGGTCAGCGCCTGCCCCTGATCCTGATTTTGCCGCGGCGCCTGGTTCTCTGCCCCATCGGGGAAAGAATTCCAGGTGGCCCGGGACAGAGAATTCAGCCCATGACGTTTTTACACAGCGAGTTATTATGATCTGGAAAGTTCTCCCTGAAAGAGTGGAGGTGGCAGATTCAATAAGTAACTTTCAAATCCGGAATTAGATATAAACTTGGCAAAGGGGATCAAATAACAGAGTATGAGGAAAGAGCAGGAAAAGGGAGGCTCTTTCAAAGAATTGACACAGGTATGACGGGCTGGGTGGCCTACTTCTGTGCTTCTCATTTTATGGCTGCACAGTTTGCCCTTTATCTGACCTGGATCTGTCTTCCTCAACTCTACAGGGGTCTTAGTTCAAAGGTTCCAGCTCATTGATTCGAAAAACATTTTCACCACAGTTGATCTAGCTTAACTGTGGAGAAAAAGAATGATTCCCCTCGGGTTGACGAGCTCATTCACCGGGGTCAAGTTCCAACTCGGGCAGGGGGAGGATTTGAGCGGGGATGCGGGCCTGGTGGGAACTCTCAGTGACCCTAGCAATGAGGCATGGCTCGTTTTACCTCCTGATAAACTGGTTCGTGACTGATGCTCTGCTTTGTTTTTCAGGGAACGAGGTTTGAGTACATTCCAGTTCCGCCCTCACTGTGGGGAGGCCGGCTCAATCACTCACTTGGTTTCAGCCTTTCTAACAGCGGATAATATTTCGCACGGACTGAATCTCAAGAAGGTATGCTCACACACAGCAACAGCAGTGGGTGCTGTGAAAATCAGTCTCACTCACTAACATCACAGCATCTCACTTCAAATTCACCAGTGCCAACCAATGGGTAGTACGGCACCTCTGAGTCAGAAGGTTGTGGATTTGACTCCCACTCCAGTGACTTGTGCACAAAATTTAGGCTGACACACCCAGTGCTGCACAGTTAGTGAAGCCGTACTGAGAGAGTGCTGCACTGTTAGAGGTGCTGCCTTTCGGGTGGTTTGTTAAACCAAGGTCCCTGTGCCTTACGATGTTTATTATTCGTTCACAGAATGTGGGCATCGCTGGCTAGGCTAATATTTATTGCCCATCCCAAATTGCCCTCGAAAAGGTGGTGGTGAGCTGCCTTTTTGAACTGCTGTAGACCATGTGGTGTAGGTACATTCACAGTGTTGTTAGGAAGGGAGTTCTTGGATTTTGACCCAGTGACAGTGAAGGAACAGTGATATAATTCCAAGTCAGGATGGTGTGTGACTTGGACGGGAACATTGAGGGTAATGGTGTTCCCATGAATTTGCTGCCCTTTTCACAGTTGAAGTGTACACAATATGAGGAATTTGCGCACACCCACAACCTGCTTTGGCTCAATTCTAGTCACAATGGTGAGAGTTTTGTTTTGAGCTAGTTCAATAGTTTGAATTCCTTCCCTAAAGCCGTTTTCTACCCTGTTGAGACCTGACCACAACTGGTGGTCAACAATCCTGGAGCCTTCAGCAGCTCAGAGACATTGGCCAGGGCTCATTTTTATACCACAGTGAAGAACACTAAAATAGGTGATCTGATTGAATGCGAGCCCTTGTTGTCTGACTATATTCCAAGCACAATTCCATTGTAAAGCACTTTGGATATCCTGAGGTCATGAAAGGTGCTTTGGAAATGCTTGCTTTCAGATCTCTTCTTATGCTTCCCAATTTGATCTCAGGTCATTTACACTTCGTAATTCCGTCAGAACGTTATTTGCATGTATTGCACGGTGCACTGGTCAGGTTCTGCGATATATGGCAATGATTTAGACATGCACGTCGGGGCCATGATTTAGAAGTTTGCAGATGATATGAAAATTGGCTGTGTGGTTGATAGCGAGCAAGAAAACTATGGACTGCAGGAAGATATCGATGGATAGTTCAAGTGGACAGAAAAGTGGCAAATGGAATTCAGTCCAGAAAAATGTGAGTTAGTAAAGTGGCAGAAGGAAGCCGAGGAGTAGTTTTTATCATCCAGAGGAGGGTTGGTGTCTGAAACACACAGCTTGAAAGGGTGGTAGAGAGGGAAACTCATTGTATTTCAAAAGTACTTGCGGTACCCGTAAACTACAGGGTTACATGTTGACAGGTGGGAATAGGCTGGATAATTCTTTCTCGCCGGCACTGCTAAGATGGGCTGATTGGTCTCCCTTTGTGCTGTAAATGTTTTTATGTTTCTGTGTTCCACTCCCTGGTCTGACTTCAGTTGGAACACTGCCTTTCACATCCATTGCTTTGGGTTCAGACATGATCCCACAGCCCTGGGAACTCTGGCTGCGGAGTCTGTGTGTGAACAACATCAGGTAGGCTCAAGCACCCAATCGGACAGCAGTTCCCAAAATGAGTCAGCCCTCGCAGGGCAGGAGAACACTGGGAAAATGCATTAGCCGACTGTCACGAATCTACTGTGTCCCTTCTTTCTTTCTCTCTCATGACCTCCATTTAACTCTGGTGTATGGAGAGGCTGTGACAGAGTGCAGGCTGAGTGCAGTGGAACATCCAGGATAAAATAGCATCATTTAGCACCGTTCCAAATGGGCAAGAGTTCAAAACAACACTTAGTAACTCGATACACATCTGTAAACCTCAAACAGGCTTTGCGTTTGGGGACTGCGTACTTTAAACTGCAGTGAAGAGCAGCTGTTGATTTGAAAAGAAATCTGCTCTCTGACTGATCCACTTCGTCCTTTGACATTATAAGAACGATGGCCGTCCTTCAGATTGACAATCTTGAGCTTTTATGAGAACCTGGAATTTATATCGTACCTTTTGTAGCTGAAGCCTTGTCTCCAGTTCTGGGAACTGCACTTTTGCAAGGCTGTCAAGGCCTTGGGGAGAGTGCAGAGGAGATTTCATAGATTACATAGAACATACAGTGCAGAAGGAGGCCATTCGGCCCATCGAGTCTGCACCGACCCACATTAATCTCTCACTTCCACCTTATCCCCGCAACCCAATAACCCCTCCCAACCCTTATGGACACTACGGGTAATTTAGCATGGCCAATCCACCTAACCTGCACGTCTTTGGACAGTGGGAGGAAACCGGAGCACCCGGAGGAAACCCACGCGGACACGGGGAGAACGTGCAAACTCCGCACAGACAGTGACCCAGCGGGGAATCGAACCTGGGACCCTGGCGCTGTGAAGCCACAGTGCTAATCACTTGTGCTACCGTGCTGCCCATTTCCTGGAACAGTTGCAAGGGTGGGGGATTTCAGTTATGTGGAGAGATTGGAGAATTATTGGATAAACATATGGATGATAATGGCATAGTGTAGGTTAGATGGCTTTTGTTTCGGTGCAACATCGTGGGCCGAAGGGCCTGTACTGCGCTGTATTGTTCTATGTTCTATGTTCTAATTATTTTTCTTAGAGCAGAGATGGTTGAGAGGAGATTTAACTGAGATGTTCAAAATCACGAAGGATTTTGATAAGAGTAAATAAGGATAAACTATTTCCAGTGGCAGAATGGTCAGTGACTAGGGTTAATAAAATATCAGCAAGGAAAACCTTTTTAAGCAATGAGTTGTTGTGATCTGGAATGTGCAGCCTGAGAGGATGGTGGAAGCAGTTGCAACAATAATGATCAAAAGGGAGATGAAATTGAAAAGGAAGGCATTACAGCAATGTGGGGGGATATCAGGGGAGTGGGACTAATTGGATAGCTCCTTCATGAACGATGACGCATGCAGAATGGGTTACCTCCTTAAGTTATGCCAGCAAATACAGCAGTCAAGGTGTGCACAGGAAGATCCCACAAATGGCAATGAGAAGTAGTGGTGAATTCCACAATGTTGGTAGAGGAAAGAATGTTAGCCAGGAGAACTGCTTTTCTTCCAATAACGGCACAGGAACTTTACAGGCAGAGGGCCCCTCAGTTTAAGATCCCACCAGAGGAATGACATCTCTGACAGCGTGGCACTCCCTCAATACTGCCCCTATAACAGCACTGCGCTCCCTAATTACTGTCCCTCTAACAGCGCTGCATTCCCACATTACTACAATGCTGACAGCATCTGATCCCTCATTACTGCCTCTCCAACAGTTCTGTGGTCCCCTGTTACTGCCCCAACAACAGTGTGGCGCTCCCTCATAACTGATCCTCTAACAACATGGAGCTCACTCGCGACTGCCCCTCTGACAGTGCTGCCCTGCCTCAGTATTGCCCTTTGACAGTGTTGTGCTTCCTCATTGCTCTACCTCTGACAGGGTAGTACTCCCTCAGTACTGCCCCTCCATTACAGTGATAATTTACTCAAATTTAGGAATGTACATTATTCATTCAGTGCAATTTTGGTTTTGCTCACAATAAATCAGTAAGAGATCCGGATTCTATATTTGTTTTCCAGAGCCCAGTGCTTCAATATCTGTACTACCTTGCTCAGGTACCTATCGCCATGTCTCCATTGAGCAATAACAGCCTCTTTCTGGAATATTCTAAAAACCCACTGCGTGAGTTCCTGCACAAAGGCCTCAAGGTCTCTCTCTCCACTGATGACCCCATGCAGTTCCATTACACCAAGGTTGGTGCCTCTTAAGCTCTATGCAATGCTAATTCTGACGCTGACTGGGTCATTTTTATGCCGCATATGTCGCCATCCTCACTGGTTTCTTTCTGTATGTCAATACTGTCCAAAATGCCCTGTACTGTGTGTGGTGGAGAGATGAGGGTCTCAGCCAAAAGAGCAAGCTTCAAGGAAAATACATGAATAGGATGGGAATAGAGGGATAGGGACCCCGGAAGTGCAGAAGATTTTAGTTTCGACGGGCAGCATGGTCGGCACAGGCTTGGAGGGCCGAAGGGCCTTTTTTCCATGCTGTACTTTTCTTTGTTCTTTGAGAGTCGGCGTGTAAAATTTAGTTTTCGGATGTTACCAATGACACTACTTACAGTTACCTGACCCTGCACTCTTCCTGGTTGTGTGCTCTGTACATGTCCCATCGTAAATTGCCACATCAGCATTTTTCAATCTGATTGGAGTGTCACAATGCAGTTGCATATTCTGACCATTAGGTGGTTCTGTGGAGTGGGTTTCTGCTGTCTCCCTAAACGCTTGCATGTCAATACAAGTCAACCTTGTGGTCATCCCGAGTGATTATGGTCACTTGACTGGTAATAGTGAGCCTCAAATATCTGTTGTTTATCCAGCTGCAGGACCGTGAATTAGGCCAGGTCCCATGGGAGCTTGGGAGGCCCCTGCCTGCATCAATGAGGCCAGGAAGACAATAAGGGAATGTCTCCCAGGCCTCTGGTTTCCTGGCAGGAAGTTGTCAGGCTGACATGCTGAGCAACAGGTTTATCTGCTGAACAAAACTAGTCATGTCCATGCTCCCCTGTCATGGGCAGTTGTGTGAAATCGGGAAATCCCAAAAGAGCTCAACCCCTTCCTTCTCCCTGCACCAAAGATGCACCCACAGTAACATGGAAATCATCTGCCATTATTTAACTTATGATCCACCTATGATTCCCTGATTACTCTTGAAGGAGGTGGTGAACCACCTTCTTGAACGGCTGCAGTTTATCTGGTGTAGGTACACTCACAGTGATATTAGGGAGGGAGTTCCTGGATTTTGACGCAGCGACAGCGAAGGCATGGTTGCTGCTTGTGGTTTGAGATAGGGAACTAACAAATTGTTCTGTTCTGATCTAGGAGGCACTAATGGAGGAATATGCAATAGCTGCCCAAGTGTGGAAACTCAGCACCTGCGACCTGTGTGAGATAGCGAGGAACAGTGTGCTTCAAAGCGGATTGTCTCATGAGGTAAAACTATAGAAACAGTATGTTTAATAAGGCCTTATGATCTGAAGGATCTTATTAATATCAGGTTTCAGTGCTCAGACAGTTTGTCGAGGCGGAAGTGGAGTGCCCAAGAGATTTTCAATGAAAAAAGGAACCAGGGAATTTTGGAACTTGGTAAAAACAGATAGGAAGAGGTTTCATTCTGATATCTGCAAGTGAAATGTTGCCAGAGATCAGGCATGAAGTTAAGAATGGCCTGAGTTTCCCTCTGGGCCTCCTCCACACTTTCCCTTTAACAGGTGCACCTTGGGAATGCAGTTCCAGTGAGACTGTGATGGAAAACTTTTATACCAAGTGCCTGAGGCAAGCATCTGCTATCTTTCAGGGTTGACAAGGGGAGGGACATCCCATTCTGCATACTGCAGCATCCAGTGTGTGTAAGGTGCCCACTGAGAGAGAGAGAGAGAAAAAAAACTTATTAACCCATAGCTGACAGTAGGACTCCAGGTTTCACTTACAATCAAATTTAGCACATTGTACAGTCTGGTCCAGTCCCTCTGCTGCACTGAGACAATGGAGAGAACATTTAGAGCTTTTATCATGATGTAATTTTGAAGTTAAAGCAATGAAACATGAGCAGCGACTGAGTGCAAATCGTACAAGGTGCCAAGTCTCCCTCTCACGGGAGAATGTTCTTCCCATTACAATCTGCACTCACTTTTCCCCAGACAAAGCTGAGAATCAATACGGTTGCAGACGGTATTACAAAGAGTAGAGAATAGACTTCTGTATGTGAAAGCAGCCTCATTGGAATCAATCACTCAAAGCACATTAAGAGATTAATGCTGAGAGACTGACTCCAGAGGCTTTGTCACGTGATTTACAAGAGCTGCTGCAATGTGAAGGCCAAACTAGCAGCTATATTTACAGTGAGGGTGGATAATTTGGGACTGGAGGTGACTTGCTGTTTACGGTTTTCTGCTGAGCAAGAAGATATTCAATAAAACAGGCATTGCCTCCACAAGTTAAACAAAGGGGAGGCATCAGCTGTGTCCCGTGGGTTGCAGTGGGGAACAGTAGCATAGTGGTAATTTTATTAAATTAGTAATGCAGAAACTCCGAATATTGCTCTGGGGATGAGTTCAAATCACGCCATGGCAGGTGGGGGAAATTTGAATTCAATTAATTAATACATCTGGAATAAAATACTAGTCTCGTTAGTAATCATCAAACTACTGGATTGACATTAAAAAACCCATCTGTCTCCCTAGTGCTTTTCGAGAAGAAAATCTGCAGATCGAGAAACATAGAAAATAGGATCGGGAGGAGACCATGTCATATGAGGAGAGATTGACTAGGTTAGGATTGTTCTCGCTGGAGTTCAGAAGAATGAGGGGGTATCTCATAGAGACTTATAAAATTCTAACAGGATTAGACAGGGTTGATGCAGGGAAGATGTTACCAATGATGGGTGTGTCCAGAACCAGGGGTCACAGCCTGAGGATTCAGGGTAAACATTTCGGTCAGTGATGAGACATTTCTTCACCCAAAGAGTCATGAGCCTGTGGAATTCATTACGACATGAAGTCGTTGATGCTAAAACATTGAATATATTCAAGAGGCGGCTAGATACAGCACTTGGGGAGAATGGGATCAAAGACTATGGGGAGAAAGCAGGATTAGGCTATTGAGTTGGATGATCAGCCATGATCGTGATAAATGGCGGAGCGGGCTCGAGGGCCAAAATGCCGCCTCCAGCTCCTATCTTCTATGTATCTATGTATTCAGCTGATCATGGCTGATCATCTAACTGCATGATCCTGCAATCCCCCCCCCCCATATCATTTGATCTTCGCTCCAAGTGCTATATCTAACTGCTTCCTGAAAACATACAATGTTTTGGCCTCAACTACTTTATGTGGTAGTGAATTCCACAGGCCGACTACTCTCTAGGTGAAGAGATTTCTCCTCATCTTTGTCCTAAATGGTCTACCCCGTATCCTCAGACTGTGACCCCTGGTTCTGGACACCCTCATCATCGGACCATCCTTCTTGCATCTACCCTGTCTAGACCTATTAGAATTTTATAGGTTCCTATGAGATCCCCCCTCATTCTTCTGAACTCCAGTGAATACAATCCTAACCAACTGACCTTGTCCAGCCTATCGATGACACCAGACTCACAGCAATGCAGTTGTTCTTAATTGCTCTCTGAATGGTCCAACAAGCCACTCAAACCACCACAGAAAAAAGTACTATAGGTGCACATCAGCACATAGACTTCAGTAGTCCAATTAGCTTGGCAGGAGGGAAAATGGGAATTTGAGTGTAGATTCAGATGGGAGAAAAGCAAAGCTGGAAATGGAAGGCAGAAAATTAGTACGCAAGTGTGGAAGGCAGAAGAAATAAAGGCTGGAAAGTAGACAAAAAAGGAAATTGGAAGTGCTTAATGGTACATACTTCAATGCAGGGAGGGAAGCGTCCAGTAAATAAGGCAGATGAGGTGATGGCACAGATAGCTATGCTATACTTCCAAGTGCCTATTATCAAAATATGGCTTAGGAAGAGCAGGCATGATAGCTCAACATTCATGGTCACAGCTACTTGGACAGGATAGAGAGGAGAATTTTTAAAAAATAAGGAGGGCTGTTGAAGAAAGAGCTTTGTGGTATGCTGGAAGGAGCATCAAATTAAGCCATTGATTGACCTGAGGAACAGAAAAAAGGGAGAACCACACTGCTGGGAGTGGACTATAGACCCCCATACAGACAGTGGGTGATAAAAGAGCAAATATTTGGCATATTTCTGAGAAGTGCTGAATCTAAAGGGCAATAATAGTGGGGGATTTCAACTATTCTAATATTAATTGGGATAGAATCATTGTAAAGGGTACAAGATGTGCAGAATTCTTAAAATGCATTCCAAAGAACTTTTTTAGTCAGTACAAAGCAAGCCCAACAACAAAAGCAGTTCCTGATTTGGTTTTAGGGAAAGAAGCTAAGTGGGTGAAAACCCAGGGAGAGCATTTGGGTGACAGTGATCATAAATCGGTTAGATTTGGGGTAGTTTTGGAAAAGGATAAAGATAAAACCAAGAGTCTAAGTTGGTAAGGCCAATTTTACTAACCTGAAATGTGATTTAGCAAAAGTGGACTAGAAATAACTGCTTGACGGTAGTGTCAGATCAATGGGAGGCATTCAAGGAGGAGTCCCATTTCCTGAATTCTGTACCTACACCATCCTTCTCTTGAGTGAAGACCGATGAGAAGTAATCACTTAACACCCTAGCAATGTCCTGTGGCTTCACACACAGATTGCTCCTTTGGTCTCTAATGGGGCCTACTCTTTCCCTGGTTAACCTCTTCACCTTAATGTATTCTTAGAATATCTTCGGGTTCCCCTAATCTTAATTCTCAAATCCTTTCTCATGCCCCCTTTTTGCTCTTATAATTGATTTTTAAGTTCCCTCTTGCACTTCCTATATTCCTCTCGGGCTGCCGTTGAATTTCTCCCTTTGGACTAGCTAAAAGCTTTTCTCTTCCTCCTTATCCAGTCCTGGATTGTCCTAGACATCCAGGGTTCCCGGAACTTATTGCTTCTACATTTCCCCCTATAGGGATCATGTTGGTCCCGTACTCTCCCCATTTTCTTTTTGAATGCTCTCCACTGCTCTGTAGATTTTCCCACACGAAGTTGTTCTGAGTCAACGTTGGCCAGATTCTGCCTTATTTTAGTAAAATTTGCCTTGCCCCAATTCAAAGTTAGCTTTTGCGGGTCATCTTTTTCCTTGGTCATAACAAACTTGAAGCGTACCTTGTTGTGGTCGCTATCACTAAAATTCTCCCCCACTGCCACATTGAACAGTTGTCCGGTTTTGTTGCCCAGAACCAGATCCAGCACTGCTCCATCTCTTGTTGGGCTTTCTACATGTTGATACAAAAAACACCCCTGAATACATTTCAAGAAATTTTCCCCCTCTAAACCCTTTATACTTTGACTATCCCATATGTTGGAGAAGTTGAAATCCCCTAGTATAATTACCCAATTATTATTCTTACATTGTTTAAATTACAACACCAGGTTAAAGTCCAACAGGTTTGTTTCGATGTCACTAGCTTTCGGAGCGCTGCTCCTTCCTCAGGTGAATGAAGAGGTCTGTTCCAGAAACACATATATAGACAAATTCAAAGATGCCAGACAATGCTTGGAATGTGAGCATTAGCAGGTGATTAAATCTTTACAGATCCAGAGATGGGGTAACCCCAGGTTAAAGAGGTGTGAATTGTACCAAGCCAGGACAGCTTCCACCCTAAACACATTAAAGAAGCCATCCCCTATGGACAAGCGCTCCGTATACACAGGATCTGCTCAGACGAGGAGGAGCGTAACAGACATCTACAGACGTTGAAAGATTCCCTCGTACGAACGGGATATGGCACTCGACTCATCGATCGACAGTTCCAACGCGCCACAGCGAAAAACCGGACCGACCTCCTCAGAAGACAAACATGGGACACAACCGACAGAATACCCTTCGTCGTCCAGTACTTCCCCGGAGCGGAGAAACTACGTCATCTTCTTCACAGCCTTCAACACGTCATTGATGACGATGGACATCTTGCCAAGGTCATCCCCACACCCCCACTACTTGCCTTCAAACAACCGCGCAACCTCAAACGAACCATTGTTTGCAGCAAACTACCCAGTCTTCAGAACAGTGACCACAACACCACACAACCCTGTCATGGCAATCTCTGCAAGACGTGCCAGATCATCGACATGGATACCACTATTACACGTGAGAACACCACCCACCAGGTACGCGGTACATACTCGTGCGACTCGGCCAACATTGTCTACCTCATACGCTGCAGGGAAGGATGTCCCGAAGCGTGGTACATTGGCGAGACCATGCAGACGCTGCGACAACGAATGAACGGACATCGCGCAACAATCACCAGGCAGGAATGTTCCCTTCCAGTCGGGGAACACTTCAGCAGTCAAGGGCATTCAGCCTCTGATCTCCGGGTAAGCGTTCTCCAAGCCGGCCTTCAGGACCCGCGACAACGCAGAATCTCCGAGCAGAAACTTATAGCCAAGTTCCGCACACATGAGTGCGGCCTCAACCGGGACCTGGAATTCATGTCGCATTACATTCATCCCCCACCATCTGGCCTGCGAAATCCTACCAACTGTCCTGGCTTGGTACAATTCACACCTCTTTAACCTGGGGTTACCCCATCTCTGGATCTGTAAAGATTTAATCACCTGCTAATGCTCACATTCCAAGCATTGTTTGGCATCTTTGAATTTGTCTATATATGTGTTTCTGGAACAGACCTCTTCATTCACCTGAGGAAGGAGCAGCGCTCCGAAAGCTAGTGACATCGAAACAAACCTGTTGGACTTTAACCTGGTGTTGTAAGACTTTGTATTGTGCTCACCCCAGTCCAACGCCGGCATCTCCACATCATTGTTTAAATTGTCTACCTATCATCTGCTCTATTTCCCACTGACTCTGGGGCCTAGTATACACTCCCAGTAATGTGGCTCCCCCTTTGTATTCCTAAATTCTGCCCATAAAGCCTTGTTTGAAGACACTTCCAAGACATCATCTCTCCTCACTGCAGTAATTGATTTCTTAATTAATAGTACACCACTACCTCCAGGGTGCTGGTTTAGCACACTGGGCTAAATCACTGGCTTTTAAAGCAGACCAAGGCAGGCCAGCAGCACGGTTCAATTCCCGTATCAGCCTCCCCGAACAGGCGCCGGAATGTGGCGACTAGGGGCTATTCACAGTAACTTCATTTGAAGCCTACTTGTGACAATAAGCGATTTTCATTTTCATTCATTTACACCCTTCTCTGTCTTACCTAAAGATCTTATAACCCAGAATATTGAGTTGCCAGCCCTGCCCTTCCTTGAACCATGTTTCTGTGATGGCAACAATGTCACAATTCTGTGTGTCAATCCACACCCTTAAACTTAACTCATCAGTCTTACCTATTACACTCATAGAATTAAAATAAAGACCATCCAGCCCTGTCTTACTCTCCTGACATTCACTCTGACTTGTTTCCTTTACTACAGTATGCTGGGTCTCTATTTTACTCATACTCTTTGATCCGTTTCCAGCCAAACAAGGCACGGGTTGTTTTCTTTGAAACAGCGGAGGAAAAGGGGTGATTTCATTAAAATTACTCTATTTCCATTAGCAAAGAGGTTAATAACCAAAGGCATTGGTTCAAAGTAATTTGTGAAAGGATTAGAGAGGAGTTGAGGAGAATAGTTTTCACCTAGAACTCACTACCTTTAAAGGGTGGTAGGCACAGAAATGATCAAATTTAAATACTTAAATGTGCACTTGTTCTATAAGCTGGAGATCTTTTTCAGCCAGCCCATATATTATGGACTGAATGGCTGCCTTCTGTGCTGTACATTTCAATGATTCTGCAAGGTTGTGAACAGAGCTAATATACTTGCCTTTATTTCTTTTCAAAAGGAGAAGCAACATTATTTGGGTGTAAACTATTTGAAGGAGGGGCCTGAGGGGAACGATATCCGGAAGACTAATGTGGCTCAGATACGGATGGCCTTTCGGTATGAGACATTGTGCAATGAGCTCTCTTTCCTGGTGGATGCAGTGAAGTCAACAGAGTTGAGCATGTCAATAAATTAGCAGCAAGTTAATATATCCGCAGGGACAATAAAGGAGATCAGTTACAGACTGCGTGAGCCCAATATACTATTTCTAAATGCACTTAGATACCAGGCTGGTTCATAACCAGGAAAGCACAGTTACTATTGTGATTAAATCTTTACCATTCAAACATGAGATTATTGCATGCATTTTGCCTAATTATTGCTGTTCGCCTGATGCTTAATTCTATTTTAACAAATTTAAAAAAAAAAGAATTAAATACTACTGTGAATATATGTATATTATAGCATTAGTGTATAAAGTGTACAGTGCACTATTTAACTTTAATCAAGCTTTTATTTGTATAGTGAACTAGGTCTAAAATATTAATACAGCCAGGGCACGTTTCTCTGTTCCTTAGCAACCTAACATTAGCATCATTAGTGTTAAGTTCTTTAATGTATTTTTTTTTAAACAGCTTTAATGATTAGTCTATTCTATGGATATTGTACCTTCAATGTAAATGTAATTCACCGGGGAGTGAAATTTTGAGTAAAATCATTAAATAGACAAGGTGGAGGTTCAAACTTAGATTCGTCATGCAAAGTGGCTTTTGTTTGACAACAAATGCATTTGTGTAAATGAACAGGCACTAACTAACGTTCGTTCACACGTGCAAAGACTGATGGACTAAGAGGGCTCTTCAAATGATCAGGGTGTCAGGTTTGACTCAACGGGCAACACACACATCCGAGTCAGAAGCACCAAACCCCTACCTCCAGTCACCTCTTAGGAAAGAAAGTCTTACATTTATATAACACTTTTCACGAGCACAGAACATCTCAAAGCACTTCATAGCGCAAGAAGTGTAGGCGCTGTTGTAATGTTGGAAACATGGTAACCAATGCACACACAAGCTCCCACAAACAGCAAGGTGATAGTGAGGTTGGTTAAAGAATAAATATTGGCTCCAGGAAGATCTCCCCTGCTGTTTCAAATTGTACCATTGGATATTTTACGTCCACCTGAGGGGGTCTTGGTTTAATGTCTCTTCTGAAAGACAGCATCACTAATGCAGTACTGCACTAGAATGTCAACCTTGATTGTGCTCAAGTCCTGGGGTGGAACTCGAACCCACAATCTTCTTGACTCACTCAAGTGTAATTATTCTGTTCTTAATACCCTGTTCCTCCTGAGATATTTTGTTAAAACCCAAGTTGGGGTCAGTGGAGCTAAAAATGCCACCGACTCAGAAGTTTGGGCATTTTCTGTGCAGGGCCCAAAGCTGCCAATTTAACATTAATTGTGTACTCTGCTCCTGCCTGCTACAGGCAGTTTTACCAACAGAACTGAAAAATGCACGATTTTAGCAGACATTAAGGAAAACTCAAATTGAGCAGCCCCTCTGCCTCGTTTCCACCTCGAGCATTTGTAGACAAAAGAGATTTATACCTTTTTTGAGGGGAGAGTGGTTTGCACTCCGAAGCTGATTAGAATATACTAAGGTGGTCAAAAACTCTTCATCGAGACAATGGGAGAATAATGCATAGGGTTATTCTTTATTTGTTCATCAGACCTCCTCATACTGAAGTAAAACAGCATCCA
This sequence comes from Scyliorhinus torazame, assembly GCF_047496885.1. Taxonomy (NCBI): domain Eukaryota; kingdom Metazoa; phylum Chordata; class Chondrichthyes; order Carcharhiniformes; family Scyliorhinidae; genus Scyliorhinus; species Scyliorhinus torazame. Next base: position 188,108,535 of record NC_092716.1, read on the forward strand.
TTAGCACCCTCAGGCACAAGGAATGGTGGAAGCATTGACGCCTTGTGGAGATTTGTTTTCAAAAAGGGCGTTGCTCTGCTCACACAGCAGAAATAATTAATTTCTATTCACCCTAAATATTCTGCTTAATATATTGAACTTTGACCTAATCACCGTTTAACTTAAATCCCAGGAACACAACCCTAGTTTGGGTAATCATTGCTTGCAATTTAACTCTTAAGGGAGCTTGAGTTATGATCCTGGTAATCTACGCAGCAGTCTTTCCAAGTCAATAAATCAATTCTGATGGTGTGGTAGTGCCTGACAGTGCTCACTGTTCACAAGATCCCTGCAGTGCAGAGGGAGGCCATTTGGCCCATTAAGTCTGCACTGACCCTCCAAAAGAGCACTCTACCTAAACCCACTCCCCTACTCTGTCCCCATACATTGATCATAGCCAATTCACCTAACCCACACATCTTTGGACTGAAACACATGCAGACAGTGGGAGAACGTGCAAACTCCTGACAGTTACCCAAGGCTAGAATCTAACCCAGATCCCTAAAGCTGTGAGGCTTTACAGTGCCTACCACTGTTCGCACTCCAGGTGTGGTGTAAGCAGGGCTTTGTATGTAATCAGCAGTGTATTGTGCTTGATAGAAACAGGTGATTTTAGACTTGCGGTTCCCAAGCTCTCCACCACTGGCGTTTTCCTCTCAATATTTGGACCTGTTGTAAACTACTTTATAGAGACCGATTCCTGTCATAGAACATACAGTGCAGGAGGCCATTCGGCCCATCGAGTCTGCACCGACCCACTTAAGCCCTCACTTCCACCCTATCCCCGTAACCCAATAGTCCCTCCTAACCTTTTTTTTTGGTCACTAAGGGCAATTCACCATGGCCAATCCACCTAACCTGCACGTCTTTGGACTGTGGGAGGCTCCTGGAGGAAACTCACGCAGACACGGGGAGAACATGCAGACTCCACACAGACAGTGACCCAGCAGGGAATCGAACCTGGGACCCTAGCGCTGTGAAGCCACAGTGCTATCCACTTGTGCTACTGTGCTGTCATTAGCCAATAACTTTATTATCCAGTCTCTAGCATTCCAACCAGCCACAATAGCTTCAAATCCCAGCACTAATATTTGACTGTCATAAATGGTTTAAAAATGATGAGTATTCAATATTTATTTATGACTTTCATGGGTAGCTAGGGATAATAGGCAAGGTCACAAATGTCACCTTCATTAATGGTGAGAGCAGTTTATTTATTAAAACATTTACACAGGAAAGTCTTCTTCTCCTCCCCAACCAACAACATCCACAGATAAACAGACATACACTTAACAGACTGGAGGATTGCTCACAAGGTGAAAGTTTTGGGCTGTCATTTATATTCATCAGGATCTTAGCCATTTGCTAAGATCAGTGACTGTAGAATGATGGTGTGAACACTACTTCAGGAACAGTTCCCGGACAAAATGTTTTATTACACTCAATCAACAGTTAAAGCGAATTTTTAAAAATGATTTCACTAATAAAGAAAACTTTCCAGAGTTATCTGACATGGAAGTATTACAATTTCTTCCTGCAAAAGAAGGGAAATTGCTGTACATCTATTCATCAACAAGCAGCTTATAGTCATAAAACTCATCAGTGTGCAATTAAAGTATTAATGATACTGGCACCACCTTGAAATCCTGTCAGCCTAACACATGGAGACTGGTAAAGGTCAAAGATTTTCATGGGGCTGCATTTTACGTGCCTCTGCCAAACATATGTTCAGTGGTGGGGGTAACGTCAAATAGGGTCCGTGCCCAAATCACCATCTTCGCAGTCATCCCCATAATAGAAGCCTGCAATATTTAAATAAATAATCACGGGTCTATTGGGCTTAACAAGCCAATTGACCCCAATAATACAGTGTTGGTGTGGGCAGTCAGGCAGGACTGAGAAAGCCCCTTGTATAATAAACATTTTTCAAAAAGGGAGTGGGGGGGGGGGGGGGATTACTATCTTCAAGAGCTGTGCTTTGCAGATGGGGGAGGGTGAATCTTGCCAAAGTAGATCCCTCCCCCTTTTTTCCTTCCTATCTGCTCCATTAATCACACCACCCCAGTGCCTAACCTGTCCAAAATCCTCCCTGAAGACCATCGACCTACCTGGCTCCAGGATACATTGGGCTGCCTTCTTCTTCCCATGTTGCAGTCCCAGGAGCGCCCACTAAGGCACACTTGGCATTGCTGGGACTCATGGGAGCTGCTGGCCAATCCGATTGGCCGGCAGCTCCCGAGGGCAGGACCATCGTCCACAGTGAGGGGAAATCCCATACTGCCCCCTATTTCAGTCGTCCAGTGTGTTACTGCTACTGGGTGGGCTGGCGTAGAGCGGAATTGCTCTATGCCGTCTGTTTCTGGGGAAGGGGGGGGGGGGGGGGAGGGGGGAGAAGGGGGGAGGGGGGGAGAAGGGGGGGGGGGGGGAAGGAGAGACAGGGACGAGCCATCTGCCCCCCCACTCCCCATTATGATATTGTAACCATGGATTTAGATTCTATTTCCAACTGAGAATATTTGCAAATGAGTCATAGTAAATGAGAAGATTGTACCAAGCAGGGGCACATATCTCGAGTGAGAAGGACCCAAATTAATTACACAAACTCTTTCAGGTATGCACTAATTAAAGCATTTCACTTGTTATGATAGCCACTGTGATCCATGTGGCAATATAATTTTAAACTGCATCTTTTGGTATCGGAATAATGAAGCAATTAGTTTTGTTTTTTTCTAGGAGATAAAATGCTCATCACAAACATCGGGGAGTAAGGACCTAAAGTGTGAATATAAGTGATAAATACTATAACCACAACAGAGTGGCTTGATATTCCACAACTACATCAGCTGAGTAACATGGCAACTTAGTGCTTACCATTTCATGTACACAGTAGAGTCATGCAGCTCTCAAAATATTATAGGTTTTTATATCCTGCTCTCACATTTAGTTGTGAAAATCAAAGTATTCCCTGATTCTTAAAAAAAATAAACAATTTTTTTAAAGGAGGAAGTAAAAGAGAACTCCTGTTGTAAAGAAGGAATCTTTTAAATGGATCATCTGATTGTGGAGAAAGCAACAGCAAATATAGATGTGATCAGTAATTTAGTCTGATTTGGCAGATTCTTTAAAGATATTTGAATAGTTGTGTTTAAAAAAAAAAATAGATTCCTCTCATGCAAAGCGTAAAGGGCTGAGGCATCTTTTTCCAACAACATATTAAATAAGTATTTTCAGTAGTTCTTTTTTGTTGCAAATACAAGCTGGTTACAGGAGGTACAGACTGTGGTCTTAAATACTAAACCAAAACAGGTTATCTTTACAAGTTAGTCTTATTCTTTGTTAGTCTCATCACACTCAGCGTTCACACTCCTCATTAATTACTATTTCCAAAATACAAATTTATTTGACAATGCACGCTTCTGAAAATCTAGGAACATCCTAAGAAAAGAACATACCATCAAATCACCCCGCTTACATTCTACACTGTTCACATTTTTTCAAGCAATTACAAACATAAATCAAATATTTAAATCTCACCAATAAAGAATAGTTAGGAAATAATATCACCCCCAAACCTCCCTCTGAGTCTGGTAACCAAAATTCCCACGCAGCGAACAGCTCAGGCACAAATATTGGGTTACAAGTTCTGCTTTTAAAAGGCAAACGCTGCATATCAACTCACGTGAAGTCTCACAAGCATTCATTCAAGTGCTCTCACTTACTGCAGACTGCAGTGATAGCTAGTGTCCGGAAGACAAGAACATAATGCAAACTTGACAAAGCATCAATTTCTGCATGGAGTTATGTATACAAGAACACAAACAAAATTTTCAATCGGGCTTCAGTTTGCTTCAACTCATGATTGATCAGCAAGGATAAAATCAAAGTGCTCCGATGTACACTGGGCCTCACTGCTCATAAAACTTGTTTTAAAAAATTATCCTCTAAAAGGCCAGGTTTAAGCAGTCTCCTTCAGTCAGATGATGGACACTTTTGACAAGTCTTAGGGCTTGTGGGGTTGCCCAGCTTCATCTGCCATTTTGAGAATGTAATTCGCTATGTCTTCTTCTGTAGGTGCATCAGACACAACCCAAGAATCGCCAGCTTCTTTCACTTGCAGTCGACAAATAGGACAATTCCGGTTGTGGTCGCTCCTGTCACAAAGAAATAAAACAAACATCCAGTTCAGGGGCTTAAAGAGCAAGGTTTTCACTCTCAGTCAGAAGGCAGCGTTGTAAAACGCCAATGCTTGTTGTTCCTGCATACCTTAGCTCACACTAAGTCCTGCTCATCCATCACGCCTGTGCTCACCAACATGCATTGACTCCTGGTCCATCAACACCACAATTCTAAAATTCTCACCTTCATGTTCAAACTCCTCATGGCTTCATTTGTCCCCATCTCTGTGACCTCCCCAAATTCTATAACCCTTTGAAATCTCTGCAAAAGAGCAAGGAATAGTCTAAAGTACAGCTTCTGAATTAGAAGTGGCCTAACCTCAATAGGATGAGGGGCGGTGGGATCGAGTCCAGGTGAAAAGAAACTGTGATGGAACATAAGAACATAAGAACTAGGAGCAGGAGTAGGCCATCTGGCCCCTCGAGCCTGCTCCACCATTCAATGAGATCATGGCTGATCTTTTGTGGACTCAGCTCCACTTTCCGGCCCGAACACCATAACCCTTAATCCCTTTATTCTTCAAAAAACTATCTATCTTTATCTTAAAAACATTTAATGAAAGAGCCTCTACTGCTTCACTGGGCAAGGAATTCCATAGATTCACAACCCTTTGGGTGAAGAAGTTCCTCCTAAACTCAGTCCTAAATCTACTTCCCCTTATTTTGAGGCTATGCCCCCTAGTTCTGCTTTCACCCGCCAGTGGAAACAACCTGCCCGCATCTATCCTATCTATTCCCTGGAACAATGGGTGATCGTTAAGGAGATGTTTATGGTACTGGCGTAGTACACTCCCAACAAGGGCAAAATGTAGGGAAAACTGAAACCAAGCCTCCCTGGATGAAGAGGGAGATGGAGAATATAGTAATAATGCATGTCAGGTGAAATTTTCCACGTGAGAACTTTGTAAGTACAGAGGGGAACAGAAGAGGAGAATTAAACAAACAGAGAATAGGAGAATAGAATGACTGTTAATATAATAAGGAACTCAAACATTTTCCACTGACATGTAAATAATAAGCAGGCAGTAAAAGACAAGGTGGGACTTATTAAGGACAAGGAGCTTGAAATATGTTCAGAGGCAAGGAGCATGAGTAGAATACTCATCTTTGTATCAGTGTTTACTAAGGCAGAGGATGCTGACAAAATATCAGTAAAAGTATAGTTTGCAGAGGGAATGGATGGAGTGAAAATTGATAATGGTAGGTATGATATTCCACAGGGTCAGTGCTGGGACGACAGTTTTTCATATTTGTAAATGACTTTGATGTTAGAATATAGAGTAAAATTTCAAAATTTGATGAAGGCACCAAACTTGGGAGAGTGAGGACGATACCAAGTGACTGCAGCAAGGACATAGAAAGGCTAGCAGAATGGGCAGATACGTGGCAGATGAAATTCAATACAGATAAACGTGAGGTAGTGCATTTTGACAAAAAAAAGTATGGGAGAGGCAGTATAGACTTGATGGCACAGTTCTACAAAATGTGCAGGGACAGAGGGGACTTGGCGTACTTGTTCTTTTAAACTCATTTATGGAATGTGATTGTCGCAGGTTAGGACAGTATTTATTGCCCAGTCCTAGTTGCCCTTGAGAAGGTGGTGGTGATCCATCTTGTTGAACTGCTGCAGTCCCTGTGGTGCAGGTACAACCAAAGTGCTGTTAGGGAGGGAGATCCAGGATATTGAGCAACAACATTGAAGGAACAGCAATATAGTTCCAAGTCAAGATGGTGAGTGGCTTGGTGGTGTTCCTAGCTATCTGCTGCCCTTGTCCTTCTGGATGGTAGTGGTTGTGGGTTTGGAAGGTGCTTGCTGCCTAAGAAACCTTGTAGGATGGTAAACACGGCTGCCACTGTTTGCCAGTGACGGAGGGAGTGAATGAATTTGGAAGGGGTAGCAATTAAGTGGGCTGCTTTGAACTGGATGAGCTTCTTCATTGTTGTTGGAAAGACCTATGAAAATGGCAGGACACATTGAGAGAATAGTTAGCAAAACATTTGGTATTTTAGGCTACGTAGAGGTATTGAGTGCAATAGCAAAGTCGTTATGCTGAGTTAACGACTGTGGTTAGGTCACAACTAGGGTAGTGTGTCAGTTCTGGTCACCAAATGTTAGGAAGGATGTTAAGGCCCTTGAGAGAATGCAGAGATTTACCAGAATGATTCTAAGGATGAGTAATTTTAGCTGCAAGGTTAGATAGGAGAAGTTATGTTGTTCTCCTTGGAGCAAAGAAGTTGAGGAGAGATCTGCTGGTGGTGCGCAAGATTATAACAGGTTTAAGATAAAGTAGACAAAGAAAAATTGTTCCTGTTATCTGATGGTACAAGGTCCAGGGGACACAGATTTAAAATTTTTGGCAGAGATACAGGGAGGATATGAGGTAGTAGTGAGTAGCAACGATGTGGACCTTTCTGCCTACTCGGTGGTGAAAGCAGATATGGTCAATGATTTCAAAGGAATTTCTGGGCACTTGAGCGAAATAAACTTGCAGAGCTACAGGAATAGAGTGGGGGAATGGAGCTGACTGAATTGCTCCACAGAGGGGTGTCATGGACTCAAAGGGGCGAATGGCCTCCTATGCTGAAATAACTATGACCCTGCAAGAAGCCAAGCATTTAGTCACCTGACCTAGCATCTCTTAGTTCAGTGTCAATTTTTGTTTGACTAGGCTTTTGTGAGATGGCTCAAAACATTTGACTATATTAAAGGTGCTATAAAAATGCAAGTTGCTTTACTGAATCACTTGCCTTAATTATTGTCATGATATGATGCAAGAGCTGCCGAGGGGCTGACTGTAACTGGAGAGATTGAAGTAAAAACCTCACAGGAAATGAATGAGGGATACACATCTGAAATAGGCAGCCGCTGCGCACTCATTCTGAAGAGGAAGATGGGGAGCCATTTACGGAAACATGAAAGTGCTGCTGGAAGCTGCAAACTGTAATTGCAGGGGAAGGACAGGGAAGTGATTCCAACCTCCCACAGTTACATTTTATGATTCAATGAAAACAAGCCCAACCAGAAGGGAGGGAGGAAACTACAAGCAGCTCCAGAGGGTGTTAATGATTACTTACATCAACATCCAAGAAAGGCTGAACAATCTCTTCCTCTGCAAAATTTTCTATGTTTCTAATTTATTGGGACATGCATTGTATCAGGTTTAGCATTTAGCTGTAAAGGGGGTTGGTTCCACAATCAGTGTTTGCACACCCATTCTATTAGTTCATCTATACATGAGAATATTCAAGTATTATCAAAACAGTAAATAATGAACAACTCTTACACATCAATTCATTTAATTACCCAAAAGTGAGATTACATCAATTAGGTAAAAATGAACAGAAAAGGGGTCAAGAAAGGATTTTCATTCTGCCAACATGCAAAATCTTTGAACTCTCTTCCCAACAGCACAGGGAGATTGTGGCGGTTCAACATAGTGGCTCACCACCACTTTCTCAATGGGCACTGATGGCCACAGCATAAGGATAGGAGGGGAGTAGGGGTGGGGAATAGGTCAGATCAGAATTGTTTAATATTCACAGGGCATAGCACAGGACATCTATTATTAATTAGCTTAGATCACAGTAGTTTACAGCACAGAAGGTTGCCATTTGGCCCATTGTGGCTGTGCTAATTTAGCTGAATTCTAATGACAGCTATTTATGGAAGATGAACAGACTTACCACTTATCAATGCACTTCTGACAGAAACTGTGGGTGCAGGGCAAGATGAGGTCAGCTCGACCATCCATACAGATACAACATTCTTCCTCATCAGTCATCTCCTTAATCCTACAGAATGCAGGAAATAACATTCGGTTCACATCTGATAAAACACAAACTTCACAAACATTTTAACCTTTTATTTTTTAAAATTTGGGCTGTGGATGGTGTCCCTATTCTCTAACTCACGGCTGTCCAAATGACAGCCTGTGGGTACCACACAGCCCTCAAATCCCACATTCATTTGGCTTGCTGCTGTATCCTTTTTGTATTCTGTGGGCCTGCATGTTTAGAACGATTGGTTTCCCTCAGTGAGTTTACAATATTTGGTTGGAGCTTGTTAGATGACAGTTAATGTACTTGCTATTCATTTTAACACAATACTGGACAAGGTGGCTGGCATGGAGGCACAATGGGCCATACGCTGGCAAAATGGGTGACACAGTGGTTAGCACGGTTGATTCACAGCACCAGGGTTCAATTCTAGCCTTGGGTGATTGTCTGTGTGGAGTTTCCGCATTCTCCCCATGTCTGCATGGGTTTCCTCCGGATGTCTGGTTTCCTCGCACAGTCCAAAGATGTGCAGGTTAGGTGGGCTGGTCATGCTAAATTGCCCCTTAGTGTCCAGGGATGGGCAGGTTAGGTTACGGGGATAGAGTGTGGTGGGCGGGGAGTGGGCCTGGGTAGGGTGTTCTTTCGGAGGGTCAGTGCAGGCTCGAGAGACCGAATAGTCTCCTCCTGCACTGTGGGGATTCTATGATCAGAACAAGATTGTCACCGATCCTGACACCGGATCACTGTCCAGGTGGAGTTTGCACACTCTCCCTGTGTCGGAGTGGGTCTCGCCCCACAACCCAAACCATGTGCAGGGTAGCTGGACTGGCCACGCTAAATTGCCCCTTAATTGGGAATTGTTTTAAAGAAAGAACAAAATAGTCACGAATAAATCCAATTGGTCATTCAGGAAGAACTGCTTTACGTAAAGTGTGGTGAGAATGTGGAACTCTCTTCCATAGGGAGTGATTGAGGGAATAGCATAGACACATTTATGGTGAGGCTAGAAAATCATGAGGGGGAGAAAGAAATAGAAGGATATGCTGATTTGGGGTTGGAGGAGGGGGAAAGAGTTGGTGGCGGCGTTATTTAAGAGGGTTGTGAGGAGGTTGGTGTGAATCATAAACATTGACATAGACCAATAGTCTGTTTCTGTGCTGTACATTATTAATCAATGAACAGTACACTATCCATTAACTGAAAAAGTTACAATGTGTGATCTTCCTTGGGTTAGCTGTGTACGTGTAGCTTTCTCTTGGGAGTTGTTTATCGGATCCCATGATAGTACTATTTTTATCCGCGGATTATGGTGCTGTATTGATAAGTTTCTTTAGGCTTCGGATATCACTGCTGCCTTCAGTAAGTCACTCCATGTCCCACCACGTGCTCAATTTCTCAGCAATCTATTACAACAAATAAGCATTTGGTTTCAACTTTGTAAGTGTTTATTATGTACATTATGTTCTGCAGCACTTTTTAAATGCCATACCCTTGAAGCAAAAGAGCACCCAGAATATTTTTGGTGCTGAAAGCTGTTGCCCAACTTAGTTTATTAAAAGGATCTCATGTTAATATGTAGATTATGCTCTGCATTACTTTTTATGCGACATCGGTGCTGCAAAAGAATACCCAGAATATTTTTGATGCTGAAAGTGTTGCTCAATTTGAAGTTTATTAAAAAAATTATTATTTAAATAGACATGCTTCAATTCTGAAGGACAATATGGTCTACACAATTATGTAAATACATGCCATATGCTGATCAAACATACTACGCAAGGCATACACATATTTAACACTAACTAAAAAGCCAACTAAATCCATATAAAATCACGAGGCTTCTGATAATCTAGGATAATGAACGGTATTAATTCTAGGCTTGGTCAGATAATCCAATATCTATGCTGTCACTGAACATTTAAGGTTCACAGTCAAATTTTAATTTGAGCTACAGTATAAATATTCGGTGGCAGTGCGATTACTTTAAATGTAGCAAATGTAGCTCACTTCTGGAATTCTAAGACAATATCTGCAATAGGCAGGGCATTACCAATCGTCACTCCGGGTAGATCAGATATGTATACAAGTATTGTAAAGTGTTCCAGAAAGCTAACTACATCAAACCTGTGGAGGGAGCCAAGCTACAGCCATGTAATGGGAGAGAGAGAAATGAGGTCACGTTACAACCAGTATACCTGGGGTGGAATTGGTTATTGATGAAAGCTGCTTGCTGACAATTTCAAGAGATTGTGAGAGAGAGATTGCTCAACCAATCAGGGAATAGTTCTGATCAGTCTATCCCTAATTAAAGAATTTACTGCCACTCTCTTATTCTCTTTTTCCCCACAGGCAAGTCCTTGTTTATGGTGCTGTTCTTGATTAACCTCCCTCATACCTTTGTCCTAGTCAGCACTGTAGCTGTGGAGAATTGCTTGTACAGAGTCCCAGAGGCCATTTAAACACAAACAAGTCAGTGTGTTCATTGTAGACTTGTTTTCATACACGCCTTCTCTCCCTGGAAGGAATATCTTTTTAAAAAATGGGCAGCCTTGTGTAATGTTTCTGACACCATCTTGTGGTGAGAAAACCACATGAGAGATCTCAATGTAGAGGACAAGCTATTGTGTTGTCACACAAAAACAATGTTGAACACGTTATGACTTAAGAGAAGTGACTGACAATACCTCCTTTGTAACCATCACTAGGCCAAATTGACATGCAAAAATGTTAGTCTTATATTACTGAATTTTAATCAAGCACTGCTAGTAGGTGCAGACCCAACTGCGTGAAGTATTTTAACAATAACCTTTGTGTGTTTCATCAATAGGGTTTACTTGCACAAGATCGACCAAAAGCTATTCAAAAAAAGGGAGGCAGCAAAAAATTTCCAATTTTTAACAAAAACAAACTTGTCACAAATCAAAGTCCTAAAGGGCTTCTGAAACTAGGAAATTCTTACCGATACCAGGGGCGGGATTCTCCGCCTCGCCACGCCACATTTCTGCCTCGACCGGCCGGTGGGATTCTCCGTTACGCCAGCTGGTCAATGGGGTTTCCCATTGTGGGGCAGCCCCACGCCGTCGGGAAACCCCCAGGCGCTGGCATAACGGAGAATCACGCCCCAGTTGCTTTTACCAGTGCAGAGAGATGTGTTGGTTGAGGGCAGGTAGGGGCTGATGGGAAGAAGACCAAGGAATGAAGGGTCTTTAAAGCTATGAAATATTTCGATAGAGTGGATGTGAAGAGATTCTTTCCTCACAGGGAAAAGAAAATAGAAGCCATCAAAATAAGGTAGTCATTGAGAAATCTATTAAGGAATTCATCGGAAACCTCTTCACCCCAAGAGAGGTAAGAATGTGGTACATGCTGCCACTGGGAGCGGGAGAAGCTAATAGAATAGAATGCATTAATGAGCCAATTGACACCCATTATCCACAATTTAGTGGTGGTTCAGGGATTAAATAGGAGCCACACAAATTTCCCATACCTCCTGAAGCCCCCCCCCCCCCCTCCCCCCCTCCCTCAAGCAATCCTGGACCTCTGGTGGTGCATTGCTGCCATCGCTCCCAGTGGCACTGATGACAATGAGGAACTGGCGGACTTTGATTTGCTAATAGTTCCGAGCAAGCGGGATTTCCGCTGCTGGAATCCACAACCCCAGGGTAGGTCCGACATGGCCACTAAAGTACCTGAAAGACGCTTAATAGTTAAGCCTCTTCTATGGAACTGATGGGGAGGGGGTTTTGAAATGGTGTTCTAACTTCATAATTGCTACTAAACACCCTCACTGGCCCAGAGAAGCTATTCCTTTTACTTCTGGAATGTCAAATTTCTCCATAGAAAGCTTCATTTATTTTCTTCGTTCGTTCATGGGATGTGGGCGTCGCTGGGTCAGCATTTACTGCCCATCCCTGGGGGCATTTAAAGAGTCAACCACATTGCTGTAGTCACATGTAGGCCAGACCAGGCAAGGATGACAGATTTCCTTCCCTAAAGGACATTAGTGAACCAGATAGGTTTTTACAACAATCAACAATGGTTTCATGGTCATCTTTTAATTTTAGACTTTTAATTCCAGATTTTATTGAATTCAAATTTCACCAGCTGCCTTGGTGGGGTTCGAACCTGGGTCCCCAGAGCATATCCTAAGTCTCTGGATTATTAGTCCAGTGACAATACCACTACGCCACTGGCTCCGCCTACAGACAGAACTTTTAAAATTTATTTATATTAATATTGAATTTTCTCCCTAAATCCAATCATTTATTTTGTTGTGTGAAAAAATTAAATAAAAAGTGAAGGGATTCAGTATTTCCAACTTCTAGGTTTGCGGTCTGTATGAGACGGTCGATAATTTAATCAGGAAAACAGATGGGCGCTTGAGGAAACAAAATTGCAGAGCTGTGGAGATGAATCAGGGCATTGGGGCTGATTGCCCTGCAGAGAGCCAAAATGGACTGAACGGGCAAATGGCCTGCGCTCTTGCCGCAAAGGCTCTATTGACTTCAATGTGATTGACCGCTTACCCTGTTTGGAAGCATAGAATGAAGATCATTCAGCCTGCCAAACCTGTCATGTTCTCTGCAAGAGCAATTTAGTTAGTCCCAATCCCCTGGAGCCTGACAAATATTTTCCCTTCAGATGCTATTCCAATTTCCCTTTGAAAGCCTAACATCACTGCAGATGCTGCACATCTTCAAATTCCCTTGACACCAGATTTAAACTCTAGCACAAGAATTAGGAACAGGAGAAATGTATGAGGCCCTCAAGCCTCCTCTGCCTTTCATTAAGATCATGGTTGATCCACATGAACTTCTTATTCTTCCTTGCCCCCCATGGTCCTTTGATTTGTTTTCTGCACAAATAATTATCGATCTCAGACGTGAATATAATCAGTGACCAAGTATCCATAACTTTCTCCAGTAGAGAATTATCTCTTCACCTCAGGCTTAAACAGATAACCTCCATCCTGATATTATGACCTTAGTTATAGGCTCTCCAGCTGGAGGAAAGCCTCTCAGTATCTAGTTTGTCAAACTCTCAAAGAACATATTACTTTCTTTCTACTAATATCAGTGAAAATTGAGTAACATGCAGGAAAAATAAAACTTCCCGTGCTTTTTCCCTTTTTGCTATCAGTTGTGTTGTTGTGGGAACACACTGCCTCTCAATGGTCTGCCAGTTCACATGTGCCATCCTGATTTGGATATATGTATCGGTTGTTCTTTCATCGCCGCTGGGCTAACCCAGTGGCACTGTGGAAGAACCTTCACTACGAGGATTGCAACCATTCAAAAAGGCTGTCCACTACCACCTTCTCAAAAGTCAACTGAAAATGGGCAATAAATGCCAGTCTTGCCAGTGTTCATCGCGTGCCCCGAATGTTTCATTTTTAAATAGCTCATGGAAGAAAAGAATTATGAAATACTGTTGCGTAAAGAAAATATACAAAATCCTTTTCAAAACTAACTATCCTTATAAGGCACCAGATGTACATATGACTTTTGGAAGCAGTGAAGAACAGATCAACAAGCCATGAAATTAATATTGCATCTCAGTACTTCATTAATATAATTATCAAATGTTCACTCACTTGCCCAGCCAGATACTGGCCTGACAGGATGATCCATCTGCTGCCGTCCCTTCACAGATGCTGCTCTGGGTAAGAACCCCACCTGCCTGCATGGTGATCTCCCGATATAGTTGAGTGAACTGATAGAGATTTAGAATCCTAGAGGCATCAATATTTCCAGTTGTTTTGTTGATCTGTCAAAAAATATTCACCTTATGATTGAATACAGCAGAATGCATACAGCACACACAAAAGCATAACAATGTGTATTTATATAGTGCCTTTAATCTACTGAAACCTTCCAATATGCTTCACAGAAGCATCATCAAACAAAATTTGAAGACCAAAAGCTTGGTCAAAGAGACACCTTGCAGAAGGAGGGAGAAGTAGAGGGAGGGGGACGAAAGAGAAAATGCTGGAGAATCTCAGCAAGTCTGGCAGCATCTGTAGGGAGAGAAAAGAGCTAACGTTTCGAGTCCGATGACTCTTTGTCAAAGCTTTGACAAAGAGTCATCGGACTCTAAACGTTAGCTCCTTTCTCTCCCTACAGATGCTGCCAGACTTGCTGAGATTTTCCAGCATTTTCTCTTTTGTTTCAGATTCCAGCATCTGCAGTAATTTGCTTTTATCGAGGGAGGGGGAGTTTTAGGGAGGGAATTCCAAAGGTTAAGGCAAGCAATTGAAGGCACGGCCACCAATGATGGGCTGAAGGGAGCATTGGGTGATGCACAAGAGGACAGAATTAGAGGACCACCGAGATCCAGGATGGCTGTGGAGTGGGAGAAGGTCACAGGGCTGGGGAGAGGCAAGTCATGGAGGGATTTGAAAATAAGGATTTTATTTTAAAAATTTACAAAAATAAGACTCAAGACTACACCTTTGGTGGTGCTATCATTCAGATGAGACATTAAACTGAGGTCCCATCTGCCTACCTGGTGGATGCAAAAGGTCCCATACTAGATTCCAAAGAAGAACATGGGAGTTATCCTGTGGTCTGGGGCCAATGCTCATTCTTCAATCAAATATCACAAAAGCAGATTATCACATTACTGCATACAGAGAACTTGCTGTACCCAAATTGGCTGCCATGTTTCCTACATTACAACTGCAACACTTCAAAAAACTGTAGTGCTTCGAGACACGCAGTAATTATGAAAGGTACCATCGAACTACAAGTCTTTCTTACAAGTTCTTTTCTTTTCTCTTTCTGTGCAAATTTTAAAAATCATCTTTCTTAGTTAAACAAATTGATTGCATTTACTCTTTCATAATTTGGTGCGCGCTTACTTTGCACCTTATCAAATCTCAACAAGTTCCAAACTGCTTCACACCAATGAAATTGCTGTCACTGATGTTATGCAGAATAACACAATTGCCATTATTGCACTCACAAACAACAAATGACATGAACGCCAGTTTCTTCTATTGGAATTAGTTGAGAGAAATGTTGGTCACAATATGACAAAACTATTCCTGTTCTTCTTTTAACATTGAACAGGCAGATAAAGTCTTGATTTAACATTTTATGCGAAAGGTGGCACCTCTGACTGGGTTATACTCCTTCAGCACTGCATTTTAAGAGTCGGTTAAGGTTATGTCCTCTCATTATGTATTTAGCAGAGATAAAACATGAAACTGCAATTAATGACCATCACATTTTAGACCCCCAAGTTTCTGAATTCATCGAATCTCTACATCACGAGTTTTTAAACTGTGTCCCTTTGCATTGCTGCAAACTATAAGTGCTTCCTTGCTTGGGTACAGGAAGAGACCATTCAACCTCTCAATTATATCTCAATTATATATGGCTGATCTATGTCACTGCTTATGTCCTGGGTTTCGTAATCCTCAATAGCCTTGTGAAACAAAAATCTCTGTGTCTCAGTTTTTGAAATGTTTAGTTACCTTTCTCTGCCTCAGCAGTTTTTTTATTTTGGGGGGGGGGGGGGGGGGGTGCGTAGAGTTGCGAATTCCAGATTCCCACTACCCTTTGTGTGAAGAAATCCATCCTGACATCATCCCCGAACGGCCTGGTTCTAATTTAAAGGTTACGTCCATTTGTCCTGAACACTCCACCGGAGAAAAGTTTCTCTCCATCTAGCCTATCAAATCCTTTCGTCTTCTGAAACACTTCAATTAGGCCACCGTTTCTGTACTTGAGGGAATGCAGGCCTAGTCTTTGCAACCTGTGCTCATAATTTAACCCTTTTGGAATTTGTGACTGGGGCACCCTCAAAGTGTGTCACATATGCAAGGATTAGCTGCCTTTTCCTTGCTTGACATGGCACAGCAAAGTTTGAAAACCACTGGTCTATATGGAATATAAATAAAGTGACAAATAGAGGAAATTAACCACTCCCGCCGAACGGCATGTCCCAGTTAGCCATCTAGTGGGGGAGGTTATAGTTATCCACTAAGTATCAAAAATAGGTACATAATTTTAGGCACTCCTTCTAATAAATGTATTCAGACAGGTTACAAGCATGCTGGATGATTTGATTATGATACACACTCAGGATTGTTTAGCAAATGTCCAATTACAGAGTCACATCTAATGTTGAACAATTTTTTACATTTTGTAAGGACGGGTTGGTTGGGTATGGCCTTGCCTGTTGTGAACAGCCGAAGGGACATGCTGCTTGATATGATTTGCCAGTCTTTGTGACATATGGCCTATATACCTAGCATCCCACCAGAACCAAAATTCATATACCACATTACTCATTTGTGTGATAGGCAGATGTATTTTTGGCACGACAGCAGCACCCCTGTTAGTGGTGAACACCACTTGTATTGCTACTGCATAATAGCAGAGTGAAACAGCGAGCTTCAGCTGTTGCCCAAATTTTTAAAATACTTTTTCAGGGTAATCGGAGGTTGAATGGGCACTTTTCAGGAGTGAACGTGGTAGCCTTGGGAGTGTTCATTAGTTTGCACGATATACAGTGAGCAATGATCTGGTCACTGTCATAATATACATCTATGTATACAATGGAGTGCAGACAGGCAGTGATTGACACACAGGATGACCAGTAAGCACACAGAACAGAGCAGCCAATCACCAGACAGGACACGCCCACTATAAAGCCAGAGGGCACCAGTTTTCCCGCTCTCAGGACCCAGCCTCTGGGACAGTGCCTACGCCATGTGGCAGCTACGTTAGTCTGGTCAGGCTCGTGTCAGGTCTCCAGTCAAGTCAGCATAGTGTCAACCCACAGTTGAACATGTATAATAGTTTGGACGTTGAATAAAATCGTGTTGCATTTTATCAAGTGTTGGAGGTCTGTCTCTCGCTACATTGCGTGCATCAAGTGCAGTTCACCTCGACCCAGCCTACCCAACACATCATGGTACCAGCTGAGTGATGCTGAAAATTTGATGGACCTACCTTGAGTGAATCAGCGCTGACCAGCAAACAGCCATCCGGTGACATGGAAAACGTCCGCTCTCCTCCGCAGCGCCGGCAACCTCGGTGCAAATTGGAGGATCTTTAAACAAAAGTTCCAACTCTATCTCGAAGCCACCGATCTTGAGGCCGCATTGGACGCCAGGAAAATCACACTGTTCCTCTCCACAGTTGGGGACCACGCCATCCACATCTACAACTCCCTTACATTCGCTGAAGGCGAAGACAAGACAAAATTTTATACAGTCCTACTGAAGTTCGACAGCCACTGCAACATTGAGGTGAATGAGAGCTTTGAACGGTACATTTTCCAGCAGAGGCTTCAGGGTAAGGATGAACCTTTTCAATCCTTTCTGACTCATCTCCGCATCCTCGCGCAGTCATGTAACTATGACTCGACCACTGATTCCATGATCCGGGATCAGATCGTTTTCGGGCTCCACTCCGATTCCCTTCGCCAGCAGCTCCTGAAAGTCAAGCAGCTCACCCTCACCATCGCCATCTAAACGTGCGTTCTCCACGAACATGCTAACAATCGGTATTCCCACATCAGGGCGGCAGAAACGGCAAAGCTAATCTCCCACGAGGCGGAACGGGTGCAGGCCATTGCACAAATGCAGGGCCTAAATATCGACGGGAGTTGCCATTCCGCGCGCTTTTCCCGAGCCCCTGCGCATGCGCGACACGACCGAGGGGACGGCAAGACAGACGACCAGACTGCGCAGGTGCATACGTCGTTCGACCGCACTGCGCATGCGCGATGGCACATGGAACGCGCTGACGTTGGCGTCATGACGTGTCCGAATTGTGGCTCCACCCATTTAAAGCGGCAATGTCCGGCAAAATCACGACGGTGTCTACAGTGTGGCAAGCTTGGCCATTACGCAGCCCTTTGCAGATCTGCTCCACTGCCCAGCATCCAGTGATCCCAGCCGTGGCGCAGAAGCGTCCGTTCAATACAGCAGGCCATGCCAGACTCCGACCCCGACAGCCCAACAGATCCTAATGCTGCGTGCCTCAGATCTTCATACCGGGTGGGCATCATTACGAAACATGCGCTGCCTTTCTCCAAGACAGCGACGCACCTTCGATCCTCAGCATGGATCCCGACGATGAGTGGTGTGCTGGCCTCACAGTCAACAAGGCTCGCATCCGGTTCAAACTGGACACCGGCGCATCGGCGAACCTCATCTCCAAATCCGATCTCAACAACATCCGCGTCAGACCAAGTATTCTTCCACCAGCCTGCCAGCTCCTTGACTACAATGGCAATGCGATAGCTGCCAGTGGCTCATGCCAACTCGGAGTTTCCAATAAGTCATTTAAAGCAACACTGCGATTTGAGATTGTGGGACATGACAGAGCATCCCTGGTCGGTGCTCGGGCCTGCAAACTCCTGAACTTGGTTCAGCGAGTCCACACCATGTCATCCTTCCAGGCTGAAATTGATGACATCATCACGCAGTACCACAGCGTGTTCGACGGAATGGGAACACTCCCATACCGATACAAAATCCTGCTCAAACCGAACGCCACCCCTGTGATCCACGCACCACGTCGGGTGCCGGCACCCCTCAAGCAGCAGTTACAGGACCTCCAGGACCAGAGCATCATATCAAAGGTCACAGAACCCACGGACTGGGTCAGCTCCATGGTCTGTGTCAAGAAGCCATCAGGGGAGCTTCGAATCTGCATCGACCCACAAGGATTTAAACCGCGACATCATGAGGGAACATTACCCAATACCAAAACGAGAGTTGACCAGCGAGATGGCTCATGCCAAACTCTTTACGAAGCTGGACGCTTCCAAGGGGTTCTGGCAAATACAGCTGGATGCATCCAGTTGCAAGCTGCGCACATTCAATACCCCGTTCGGTTGCCACTGCTACAACCGGATGCCTTTTGGCATCATCTCTGCCTCAAGAGGTATTTCACCACATCATGGAACAGATGATGGAGGGTATCGAGGGGGTGCGCGTGTATGTTGACGATGTCATAATCTGGTCCACAACTCCTCAAGAACACATCGATCGCCTCAAACAGGTATTCCACAGAATCCATGAGCATGGCCTCCAACTCAACAGAGCCAAGTGTTCATTCGGTCAATTAGAAATCAAATTCCTTGGTCACCACATCTCGCAGCAAGGCGGGCGGCCAGATGCTGACAAGGTCTCGGCGATCAACGCCATGAAGACCCCAGAGGACAAGGCGGCGGTCTTCCACTTTCAAGGTATGGTCAACTTCCTTGGGAACTTCATTTTCACCATGGCGGCACACACCACAGCCCTCCACCATCTCGTCAAAAAGACGACAAAATTCCAGTGGCAGCCCACTCATGAGAACGAATGGCGTGAGCTCAGGGCAAAACTCACCACAACCCCGGTCCTGGCGTTCTTCGACCCTACCAAAGAGACCAAAATATCCACTGACGCGAGCCAGGACGGTATTGGGACGGTGCTGTAGCCACCTAGGTTGGCCACTTCCCGACTTAAAATGGAGGTCCGCAAAGACTACAGGGAAATTCAGCCAACACAGGCAAAAACTAGCAAGTGCAAAAATCATGTGTATTAGAACTTGCACTGAAACTCACAGCCATCTGCATACTAATGAGCGATCACCGGGTACAATTGAAACATGTAAGGTGAATAAGGCCAAGCCAGACTCCTCGGCGCCAGCAGGAGACAAGACAAAGGAAGGCCAACGGACACTCAGGGACCGCCCAGCGATCAGGGAACGGCTCCAGTATTGGAGAAATCGATCCAAGTGATCGGAATGTAGTCCAATCACTTGGAACCAGATACGGGGTCCGCCCCGAAGCCCCTGGGGACTATAAAGTAAAGCCCCCAAGTTCAAATCGATCTTCTTGGCAGGGTCACTCAGCAACTCGAACCAACCCTTGACAGTGAACTGCCCAAGCTGCCGCAACAACCAAGTAAGTCTCCAGTCAATGCTCGCTATGAGATAGGTGCTCCGAGCTACCAGTCCATGCCAGCTTTTGAATCCTGCAGACTCAGAATCGAACGCAAGGCCATTTGTTCCCCATACCTGGTGGGCCAGCTCCGAAGCTAAGTATAGGCCTTTTAGTGATTATAGATAGTCTAAAAAGTAGAGTTTTATGCATGAGCAGTGATTTACTGTGTATAATAAATGTGTTTTGATTTGAATCTTACTAATTGGTGTGTTGAGTTATTGATCAGTACTTGAACTTGAACCTCGTGGCGGTATCATAAAGATACCTGGCGACTCTAGAGCGAAGATGATACAAACAGAGCAAATTCAGTAAAGACCCAACGGGCAACAAAGTTAGCAACATTTACTGGTGACATCCTGACGGGACCCGATTTAGAAGCGGCCTAACCACTCCAGGAGAACCCAAAATTTGAATTGAGAATCCAATTGGAAACAGAAAAAACAACAAGTGTTCAAGCAGTTCTGATCAATCCTCATAATTCGGAAGCGTGTTAATTGATGCGTAACTAACAGGGCTATAAGGTAAAACTGATAGATTTTTGTTGCGAAAAACTGTCGGGAGTTTGTATTCCGGAAAGTAGCGAACGCTACTGTAAACCAGTGTTTACAGCACCGCCTTAGTACCCCTCGTTCCAAATTTTAAAAGAGCATTCAGATAGAGAAAATGGCAATGAAGGCAATGGAACGCCTTATGAACCCCCAGGAATTCGATGTTGCAGCGACCAGCAGCAGAGTAGGACAGTTTCCCGTTTGGGAAGAAGAGATCAGAAAATATCTCAAAGGGAAAGGATGGCCCCTTTGGAGTGAATTCTGTGATAACGAGGAAACAGGACCCGGGAGTATGTAGGAGGAGGCACCCTTGCAGAGATGCATACGGCGATCCTAGACGCGATCGTTTGCAACAGAGGTGACCCAGTAGAAGGCCTGAATAAGTGCAGGCAGAAGAAAACCGAACACTCCACAGCGTTTGCTGGGCGCCAGTGGATCCATTTTATAGCCGTTTCTGGAATCTTAGACCGCGCCCATTTGTCCCAAGACAACATGGCCAAATGGACCCTCACCCTTGTCTCCCATGCCACAGAGGCAGGACAAAAGGCCTGTACCAATTATGACCCCTCGGAAGAAGCGCACAATGAAAAATGGATTTTAAAGAGGTTGTCCCGCTCCTGGGAGCAATCTGTCCAAAACAAACCCTCAATTAGGAAACCCGAAGAACAGCAGACAGAGGCAGATATCCACGCAGTTAAAACGCACCAGAACCACGCATGGGTGAACAAAGGCAGGAACAGCCTCCCACAGAAACCACAGGAGTGTTACAACTGTGGACAATTAGGACACTTTGCACGAGAATGCAATGCCCCACGAAAGCCAGAGAGCCCAGCAGGCAGGCACTCTGAATAATAACAAGACAAAGTCCATACATAGTGTGAGCGTCCGTTCAGACCAGGCAGACCTGAGACCTGAACGGAACTGACTGACGGTGTTTAGTCTCCCCCAGTTGGGTCTGCGACACCCTTTGGGATAGGTCCGGCCGACCAGTCGTTGCAGCGAAAATACAGGGTCAGCCCATTGAATTTCTCTGGGACACAGGAGGGTCCCACACCACAATTAATTCCTCCACCATGTTCCAAAAGGACACGTGGCCCACTACAGCCACAATCACCCTCAGCGGCTTCACAGGCCACTCACAACAGAGACACATCACAGCCCCTGTACCCATTCAAATTGGCAACATTACGACAAAACACCCCATAGTTTTGGTCGATCTGGACCACACAGCAGAACACATTTTGGGCATTGATTTCATTAACTCCCCCAACCTTTCATTTGACCCAGTAAATCAATGTGTCTGGAAAATGACAAAGTCAGCAAGAGCCCCCGCAACGCTCACAGTAGGTGAGTATGCAAACAAGATTAGCGCAGTCGGCGAATTTTGGTTTGACCCGACCACAATTAGTGCAGATAAACAGGTTAGGGCAGTTCTCCAGAAGAACAGGACCGCATTTGCAAGTCATAAACATGACTGCGGCAGAATGGCTGGTTCGGTTCAAATAATAGGACCTGACCCTCGACCCCAGAAGCAATACGTATTTCCCCAAGAGGCAGAGGGAGAAATCTCAAAGGTTATTGACAGCTTATTAGAACAAGGCGTACTTAGATCGGCAGCTTCTACTAATATTGCCCCGATTTGGCCAGTGAGAAAGCGCGATGGATCATGGCGACTGACCATCGATTACCGAGAAATCAACAAAGTCACCCCCGCAGCAGCCCCCACGGTAGCCACAAGTCCTGAGACCATGCTCAAACAGGGACTCAACTCACGATATTTTACGGTTTTGGACATCAGTAACGGATTCTGGTCCATTCCATTGGCAAAAGCGTGCCAGTATAAATTTGCCTTCACTTTTAAAGGTCAGCAGTACACGTGGACATGCCTTCCACAAGAATTCCACAACTTCCCCTCCATTTTCCACCAACAGCTGGCAAATGGATTATCAAAATTTCTCGCCCCGAATGTCTGGTCCAGTATGTGGACAACCTATTACTGCAGACAGACACCAAGGCGCTTAGAGCACATCAAGCTTTTGGCCGAACTCCTACAGCAGATTGGATGCAAAGTGAACCCCAAAGAGGCCCAACTTTTGAAAGACAAAGTGGTATATTTGGGAACGATTATCACACATGGTAAACGCGAGATCGAGCAGAAAAGAATTGACTCGATTGTCAAATTGCCCCTTGCTCAGAATGTTTCAGCCCTCCGGTCGTTTTTAAGACTGGTTGGCTACTGCCGAAACCATATTGACGGTTTCGCCACCAAGGCAGCACCCCTCTCGGAACTCCTAAAGGAAGGAGCCCCTTGGGAATGGCTTCCGCAGCACACGGATGCTGTAGATGTTTTAAAGCGCGCACCCATTGCAGCCACATTAAACGCATTACAGGTTCCAGACCCGCTTTCCGCCTATGCTATAGAGATAGCTAGCACAGACCGCACCCTTTCGGCCGTGCTCCTCCAGGAAAGGCACGAACATTTAAGACCCGTGGCTTACGCCTCCAGACTTTTAGATCCTGTGGAGCAGGGATTTTCGGCCTGTGAAAGGCACCTGCTCGCAGCTTTCTGGGCAGTCCAACATTTTTCATACATCACCGGACTAAACCCCATCACAATCCTCACGGAACACACCCCCCACCCAACTTTTACTAGACGGACGACTTAAGGACGGTACAGTAAGCCAGATTAGAGCAGCCAGATGGACCCTTCTTTTGCAGGGATGGGACATCACTGTTAAAAGGACCAAGACCCACACTTTCCTAGCCGACAACCTTCAGTACCCAGGCACCCCCCACGAATATGAAATCATCTCACCGCACAACACAGGCCCCTTTATCGCAAAACCCCCCCTCCCCCAAAAAAGATAGGTAGTTCACCCCAGAGCCCCCAGACACATGCGTACCCCTAAGGATTTATGTGGATGGTTCTTCCACTGTTAAAGTTCGAAGTCACCACCGTTCTTCCCCACCTGGAAATGTAAAAGCCGACGCACTGGCTAAAGCAGATTCCAGACATGGACATTTTTGGAACCCCTCCGAAAGCGCCCCAGTGAATGCAGTTCAGGTCTCACAGACTACTATCGAGGATTTAGTGCAGGCCCAGAAGCAAGACAATAATCTCAGGGAGATTTTAAAAGGAAGTTTTCCAGCCCCATACGATAGGTTTAAAAATGCACTGACCACACATGATAGTGTGGTCCGAAAAGACATCCTTTATGTGGTTCCTGAACAGGACAGGAATCAGCTTATTTGTTTGTTCCATGACAGTCATGGGCATCAGGGAATTGACCCCACTACAGCCCACCTCAGGCAGCTCTGTTGGTGGCCGAATTTTAAGGACGACGTCACGCACTACGTTGAAAACTGCCTCATCTGTGCCCAAAACAATTCGGACAGATATGCAAAGAAGGCTCAGCTTAACCACACCCGCCCCATTAATGGCCCCTGGACTAACCTCCAGATTGATTTTATAGGACCATTGCCCCCTTCCAGAATGGTTACAAGTATGTCTTAGTCGTTATAGACACGTTTACAAAATGGGTAGAAGCATTCCCATCTAGAATGAACACGGCAAAGACTACCGCGAAGATTTCAACCCACCACATCTTTACGAGATGGGGACTCCCCCGCAGCATTGAATCCGACCAAGGTTCCCATTTTACGGGACGTGTCATGAAGAACGTCCTCACGATATTTGGCATTACCCAAAAATTCCACATCGCATACCACCCCCAGTCCAGTGGTATCGTGGAGCGACTGAATCGGACCATAAAGGCAACCCTCAGAAAAATGGTCCAACAAAACAGCACCACTTGGGATTCAGTCCTCCCTTTTGCATTAATGTTTTTACGTGGCACCGTTTCAACATCCACGGATACACCACACACACTCTCATGACCGGACGCCATGAAAGGCACAGAATTTTTATTAGGACTTGACCAGCCCCGAAGTGACGGCCCTCACACACGAGACCGCAGTCAAACAATGAGTGGAAAATGTAAAAACGGCTCAGCTAGCAGCCACAGTAAGATTAGGCACCAGGAGGAAACAGAGCAAGGCCTGTTTCGACAAGACAGTGCACGCGACTGAGTTCATGGTAGGACAGCAGGTCATGCTCTCCATTTACAACCCCAGCACGTTCCTGTCACCCAAGTATTCGGGTCCGTACTCCGTTGCGGACAAAGTAAGCCCCTCCTTGTATAAAATTAAATACCCCAATGGGAAGACCGCGTGGTTCCATAATAACCAGCTCAACGCATATGGCTTGCAGTCTATCACACACCACGTCATGCTCGACGCAGCAGACCACACCCCGTCCACATCCAACATATCCCTTCCCTCCCCCAACACATCCACCCCATCCATGGACTCTACCTCGACTCCATCCCCGAACTCTAGACTCCGCCCCGGAACGCCCAGACAGCAGCAGCAGATACAGCGACTGTGACACAGGCAACAGCCACAGCACGCCTCCCTACTATCCCTATGCAACAGGACCCACACCCAGCGAATCTGAACACGATTCGAGTGATCCCTTCCTGATCACATTCCTCAACAAACCTCACCAAAGACCACCGCCCTACGATGACGACTCCGTCCCCACAGAATTAGGACAACTTTTTGGCACCGTGACAATTCATACAGGCACGTCCGAAACGACGAGATGGACCCTAAGTCACACCATGCAGCTTTATCAACCCTCATCCATTCCAGACTATGGCATCTGGGAGAAGAGGATGACTTTGAGTCTGACTCCCAAAACGAGAACCCCTTTGCGACCCTGTTCGCACCTGATAACGGAGGTGTCCAGATGATGTTTTAAAAAGGAACCGCTTGGGAGAAACGGTGTTCTTTCTGATGGAACCTGTAGCATGTTGTTCAATGTTTGTTAGTGTTATCGTCAAGTGTTGTTTGTAAACTCGGAACTTCCACGGCCACACGCTATATTTTTCGGCAGAAACCTGTGAAAACTTGCCAGCACGCTTATCGGCAGAAACCGCTGAGAGCTTGCCAGCCCCCGTTCATAACTGCTCTTCTGGTTCGACGGTAGAACCTTTACAGCAACCCCCCACGATGACTACATTTTTTGCCCGTTCTTGCCGGTTGCTTAGGCAGTGGAGAAACGGCATTGGTCTCCGCCCTGCCTGAGGACCCCCCCCTCTGGTCAATTACGCTCGGGTAGAGCACATACGGCATTGATCACCGTCCTACCCGGGGATTCCATCCAAATCTTACCCGCCGCGGCCCATACGCACCCCATTTTTGGCTCATTATGTTCAAGATTCTTTTGTTTGTTTTTGGCAACCTATGGTTGCTTCCCTCTGCTATTTACATCCTCAAACACTAGGATGGCAAATGACACAAGCTGCGAGATGGCTCGCAGTACGGCAGTATGTTCTTAGATGTCTTGTCCGAATATTCGGTTTTTAAAAAAAATGAGGGAGTCACACATGGTGACAAATTATAAAGGGAAATTGGCACTAAAAGACAGACATGCTAACATTCAAGATATTAAAGATAGTGACAGATATTATGCTTGTGTCCATAGAACTCCGGAACCTCAGGAACTCAAGAGGAAGAAAAAGACAGAAAGACGGAAAGATGAAGACAACCTTCATGTTCACCTGGATCATAACAGGATGCCTTCAGTTGCGCGCGGATGCTACCCCCCTGACCCCTGCCACACAGGCCGTGAATGATTCCCACCCCTACCATACACTACACCCTGAAATAGTTAACCCCGAGATAGTCACCGACACGCCATCATGGTGTGATATGTTCATAACCTGGTATTCACTATCATGCGTAATTGAATCCCTCCTAGTATTGGCGATATTCTGCAGCATCGTGCAGACTATCCGCAAGAGGAAATGGCGAAGGAGTGCCTACCGCTCTCGCGCCCCGGTATACAGGATGAGATCCCCTATTTTTGGTCTACAATAAAGGACATTCATTCGGCGTCATTTTGTGAATAAAGACAACTGAGAGAATGTAAACCTCTGTGCTTGACTGCCAAGCCAGAGAAACTTGTGTTGCTGCTATTTGTACATTTAAAGTGTTGTAGATTATTTTTGATTGTTTGAGTGAGGATAGTTTATTGAGGATAGTTGGAGGTACCGTTTTTTTTAAATGTTGTAATGCATGTCCCTGTTATGACATAGCGCCACTTAGAATTGTTAGTTAAAATTTTTCATACATAGTTATGGTCAGTGTAGAGGCCATGGAAGAGTGCTCGCTGGGTCAGGAAGTGAAGACAACGCAGTTATGTGATCCTTCACGCTACGCATTAGGGATCACAAGGAGGGAGTGTAGCCACCTGGGTTGGCCACTTCCCGACTTAAAATGGAGGTCCGCAAAGACGACAGGGAAATTCAGCCAACACAGGCATAAACTAGCAATTGCAAAAATCCTGTGTATCAGAACTTTCAAAAGCCCAGACAGCACTGAAACTCAGCCACCTGCATACTAATGAGCGATCCCTGGGTACAATTGAAACATGTGACTCCTCGGCACCAGCAGGAGCCAAGACAAAGGAAGGCCAACGGACACCCAGGGACCGCCCAGCGATCAGGGAATGGCTCCAGTATTGGAGAAATCGATCAAAGTGATCGGAACGTAGTCCAATCACTTGGAACCAGATACGGGATCCACCCTGAATGGCGCGAAGCCCCTAGGGACTATAAAGTAGAGCCCCCAAGTTCAAATCAGTCTTCTTGGCAGAGTCACTCAGCAACTCGAACCAACCCTTGACAGTGAACTGCCTAAACTGCCGCAACAACCAAGTAAGTCTCCAGTCAGTGCTCGCTACGAGATAGGCGCTCCTAGCTACCAGTCCATGCCAGCTTTTGAATCCTGCAGACTCAGAATCGAACGCAAGGCCATTTGTTCCCCATACCTGGTGGGCCAGTTCCGAAGCTAAGTATAGGCCTTTTAGTGATTATAGATAGTCTAGAAAGTAGAGTTTTATGCATGAGCAGTGATTTCCTGTGTATAATAAATGTGTTTTGATTTGAATCTTACTAATTGGTGTGTTGAGTTATTGATCAGTACTTGAACTTGAACCTCGTGGCGGTATCATAAAGATACCTGGCGACTCTAGAGCGAAGGTTATAGAAAGAGAGCAAATTCAGTAAAGACCCAACGGGCAACAAAGTAAGAGCCAACCAAAGTTAGCAACAGTGCTCCTCCAACAGGATGACTCCTCCTCATGGGCCCCAGTTGCATATGCCACCAGAGCCATGACGCCCACTGAGCAGCGGTACGCTCAGATCGAGAAGGAATGCCTGGGCCACCTAACGGGAATCGCCAAATTTCACGACTATGTGTATGGCCTCCCAAAATTCACGGTTGAGACAGACCACTAGTCCACATAATCCAGAAGGATTTGAATGACATGACGCCTCGGTTACAACGAATCCTTCTCAAGCTACGCCGCTATGACTTTGAACTTGTCTACACGCCAGGCAAAGAACTCATTGTTGCAAATTCCCGTTCCAGGTCCATCACCACACCGTGTGAACAAACTGACTTCGTCTGCCAAATCGATGCGCAGGCACAATTGTGTGCCTCCAACCTTCTGGTCACTGATGAGAGGGTCATCCATATTCGTGAGGAAATGGCCAAGGATCCTCTGCTCCAGCGTGTGATGCAGCACCTCGCGAATGGCTGGCAGAAGGGACAGTGTCCCCAGTTTTACAACGTCAAGGATGACTTGATGGTTGTGGATGGCATCCTCATGAAGCTCGATAGGATTGCGATTCCGCAGAGCATGCGAGCTATGGTGCTCAGCCAACTCCATGAGGGTCACCTGGGGGTCGAGAAGTGTCGACGCAGAGCTCGCGAGGCAGTCTATTGACCGGGCATCGGCCAGGACGTTGCCAACGTGGTCCTCAACTGCCCCACGTTAGAAATTTCAGCCAGCTCAACCCAAAGAAACTCTGCAGCAACATGAGATAGTGACCTCCCCATGGTCCAAAGTCGGTGTTGACCTTTTCCACGCCAAGGGGCGTGACTATGTCCTCCTGGTCGACTACTTCTCCAATTACACTGAAGTGGTGAAACTGTCTGACCTCACGTCGAAGGCGGTGATTAAAGCATGCAAAGAAACGTTTGCCAGGCATGGGATACCGCTCACGGTGGTGAGTGACAACGGTCCCTGTTTTTACAGCCAGGAATGGTCTGATTTTGCCCGCCCATACAACTTTCGTCATGTAACCTCCAGCCCCCACTACCCGCAGTCAAACGGGAAGGCCGAAAAAGGGGTCCATATCATCAAGAGATTACTATGCAAGGCTGCGGACTCAGGCTCAGACTTCAACCTGGCGCTGCTGGCATACAGAGCATCCCCGTTGTCCACTGGGTTGTCTCCCGCGCAGATGCTCATGAATCGCACTCTGCGAACCACAGTTCCAGCCATCCATGTTCCAGACCTTGACCACCTCACAGTCTACAAAAGATGCAGCAGTCTCGGGCCCAACAGAAATCAGCATACGACGCTCATGCCACGGATCTCCCCGAGCTGGTCCCAACTGATCGTGTTCGTGTGCATTGCCTGACGGCGGCTGGTCCGCCACAGCTGTGGTGGTCAAGCAAGTGGCCCTGAGGTCGTTCCTCGTCTGCATGGCTGATGTCTCCTTCCTACAACGCAACAGACGGGCGCTGCGCAGAGTTCCATGCTCGCCACCTAACCATGATGTCCCGCCTCACACAATGCTTCCTCCGGACGTGCCCTACCACGAGGCCACCGATCTACCAGCAATCCTGCCGACCTCTGCGTCCACCGCATTGGCGGCGGTCCCGCCTATCCAAGTGCAGGCGGCCCCTGATCCACCCTTGAGGCGGTCAACCAGAATTCATCGGCCGCCGCAGAGACTAAACTTATAGACTGAACTTTTGCACAACTGTGTTACCTTATCGTTTTGACCTCTGTAAATATCATTGTTACCGTTTCATCTGCCCTAAATCTGCACTAGCGACACCTTCCTGTGTACATAAGGTCATTTTAGTACATTCTGCATATAGTCACGCACATATACACATCCACACGCACATGCACCTTAATGTTTATTATCTCAACACACACAATAGAGAAATAAAAGGGGGATGTCATAATATACATCTATGTATACAATAGAGTGCAGGCAGGCAGTGATTGACACACAGGATGACCAGTAAGCACACAGAACAGAGCAGCCAATCGCCAGACAGGACACGACCACGACAAAGCCAGAGGGCACCAGTTTTCCTGCTCTCTCAGGACCCAGCCTCTGGGACAGTCAGAGCTCGTGAGTTAGCCAGTGCTTGAACCATGTGGTAGCTAGGTTAGTCTGGTCAGGCTAGTGTTAGGTCTCATATATCATGTATATATAATTTATATAATTTACAGTGCAGAAGGAGGCCATTTGGCCCATCGAGTCTGCACCGGCTCTTGGAAAGAGCACCCTACCCAAGCCCACACCTCCACCCTATCCCCATAACCCAGTAACCACCCGACACTAAGGGCAGTTTTGGACACTAAGGGCAATTTAGCATGGCCAGTCCACCTAACCTGCACATCTTTGGACTGTGGGAGGAAACCGGAGCACCGGAAACCCACACAGATACGGGGAGAACGTGCAGACTCCGCACAGACAGTGACCCAAGCCGGGAATCGAACCTGGGACCCTGGCACTGTGAAGCAATTGTGCTAACCACTATGCTACCGTGCTGTCAAGTCAGCATAGTGTCAACCCACAGTTGAACATGTATAATAGTTTGGATGTTGAATAAAATCTTGCTGCATTTTATCAAGTGTTGGAGGTCTGTCTCTCGCTACACTGCATCAAGTGCAGTTCACCTCGACCCAGCCTACCCAACACATGAGTCACAGAATGGTTATGATGCATCCCATTTCAGCATCAAACTTGTAGTGAGAAAATGGTCTGGGCCCTCTTTATGAGGTTGCCAGTAAGGCCAATCTTACAGCACATGGAACCATAGCTCGCGTATACTGACCAGTGAAGGCAGGCCATAATCAACTCTCTGGGAGAGATTTCAATTAGCAGATCAAGGAAAAGGAGCTCATTTGACTGTTACATTTCAAAGGTTAATTTGAGCACAGGGATGTCTATTAAGGTGTGGAAGGAAATTATTTCATGCAGCAGCGGATTTAAATTCAGCAAACTGATCATCAACAATAGTGAAACTATGCAAGGGTAGGAGATTGGATGTCATTCTATCGAATACCTGTTTTTCACGGAACCTATAGAAGTATTTGAGAGAGCTGGACTTAGAGAGAATCCATGGGAACACCATCCACGTGGACATACATGGCGTCATTAAAAAGACTCAGCTGTGCAAGTTGCTGAGTTCATAAGTTCAATGAATCCTAATTCACACAATGGTGGCAGTTCTAGTGCTCGATGATATGGTGCTGCAGTGCAAGTGTATATGACTTCCTTGAGCAGTACATAGGTGAATAGACTAGCAATATCAAATGAGCATACTGACATGGCATCGCATCCTGTGCTGTCTGTTCTTCACGACTGTGAAGGAATCCTTTACTGGGTATGTTGAAAACTGGTTGTAGGAACTTGCCCAACCATTTGACCAATTCATGCTGTGCAGAAGCAATCACAAATAAGATAGAAAAAGAGAGGGGCATCACTTTTGTATGTCTTGGGCTGCCCACACGTGTGTGGACGCAGTGAGCCAGGAGGACGAATCCTACCGTAAATATTTTTTTCCCTCCCCCGCCTCCTCTCTCCCAGATGAGGGATACTAATCGCTCTTTCAAGCCAGAGTGCGGACATGGGAGTCATGTGAAGTTAACCTCTAGCTTGTGGAATGAGTAATACTGCCTTGTGGAACTTCAAGTCTTAGTTTGTCATTTTACCACCTCACTAGCTGCATCATAGACAAAGTACTCTTGCAAATTGTCCAAGTGAGTGCAAGACCAAAAGCTTTGATAACATGAGCTGTGGTTTTCTCAGAGTGGCAGTCAGCTTCGGATTGCCACTCCATGCCCAATTACTATATTGATTTTCTTCAGCGCCTGTCTCACCTGACCTTCTGAATCAGACCGGGCGAGATTCAAGCAGCACAGCTGTCGAGGCCCAGCTTGAAGTCCAGCTCCGTCTGATTGAAGGACACACCCCTTTTTTTTTTTTTTTAAAACAGCACTAGACGTGAAGGTAAGTTAAAGGTTCCATTGAAATGGACAGGCCAGGGAGAAAATAAGACACCAAGATGATATGTGCACAGGATTTGAGGGGTTGGGAAGGAAATTGGGAGTCAGGTGGGGGGATTGGGGGTGGGCTGGGAGGGTGGGGAAGCAGGGAGTCATGTGAGGGGGCAAGTCTACGTCTTTATAAAAGTTACTCAGAAGTTAGAAGAGGTTTTAGTTCTTCCAACTTTTTCTGGGTAACCATTTGTGTAACACAACCGGGAACCATTGAACGTTTGCAATTTAAATGGCATTTTCGGATGGTGCGGGACAGTTTCCCAGGTGAAGTTCGCATTTCTGGGGCAATTGCTGCGCAAACCCTGACCTGGGAAGTTCCAAGGAGGATTCCCAGTGCATCTTTGGGGTTACCATCCCCCAAATCCGACACTGGGAAACTTGGAGGTTACGGCCCCATGTATCTTTCCTCAGCCATACTCAAGTTCTGTACTACCAAACAACTATCTAGTAACATTCCAAAACTGAAGGAACAGACAAAGCAGAAATAAATCATAAATGAAGGCCGAGAGAATTTGGTATACCATGAGCCATCTCCTCCAATCCCACCACAGTCTGGTTTACAAACAACTAGCTAGTTCCCTCTTTGAAGTTGTTATAGGCTCCGCTTCAACAACCATTTCTGATGGAGAGTTCCATACCATGCGTGTGCAAAATAAATTTTTGCTAACGTTCCCTTTTTAATTGATTGCAAATTTGCGATAATTAAAATTCTTTTTACAATGTTTATTATTTTGCGGCAGCTTAGGTGCCCGTAGCTCACTAACAAAACAACTGACATACTGTGGCCAAAGCTTTTATCAATAGATTCCCATTAGGTTGAGGTTAGTTCAGTTTGATAGTATCCACAGGTGAGACACTGTGCTGTGGGTTTCAGCCTCAGACCAGGGGAACAGAGCACAGAGACTAGTTCAGTCAGGTGGCAGCATTAAGGTTTGGCTATTGCTCAGACAACATGTCGAGTGGATTATTGCAAGAGCAGGGAGGTTGCCCAACATTCCCCCCTCAACAGATTGAGTGGTCATTCATCTCTTTTGTTATATGTGGAATCGGGTTGTGTGCAAATTTATTGTTCTTTTTGGCTGCGTAACGATAATGGCTAAACATAAAGCACTTAATTGAGAAGCAGTTTGAGGTGTGTTGTGAGCATAATGTGCAATATAAAGGCAGAATTTCCCACTCTCTGAAATCAATGTTTCAACAGGAGTCCTTGACAAAGGCAGACATCAAAAATCACACAGCCTTTAAATATTGACAGTCAATTTAAAAAACAGATTCTAATCATGCCTGGTGTGGATATACAATGTATAGATATCTATTTTGTTTAAAGTAGTATTGAAATAGTTAAATATTTTAATTGCTTTTGAATTATATAATAACTGCTTTTTACATACCTTTGAGCTAACAATCCTAACAATGACTTTCCAAAGGGCCGAGGAATCGGATCCAGGTTGTACTTCAAACAATAAGCATTTCTCTTGCCCAGCAGTCAGTCTTTCTGTGCTACAATGGGTAGAAAAGCCAGAACAATAACATTTCTCTGGTTGTAAAATACAGATATCTAGAATCTTAGAATGGGATTTAAGCAATTATCCGTTCAACAAATAATTCCAAGTTTTTATTAAGAAACCATTCATCTGGTCCAATGAGATCACTTCCCTCCTATCCTCTTGTGATGGCGGCGTGATGGGCACCATCACCCTCGGGTGCTTTATACAAATGGTCATTCCTCTTGCATATGGGCCTAACCAGCAAAGAGTCAGTGGAGGCTGTCACAAGTGCAGCCATAAAGGAGTCCGGAAAAGGTGAAACAGCAGTTTTTAAAAGGTAAAAGGAGGGAGATAGTCTGGCCTGAACATGATTTCCGACCCACAGCACTGTGATCGGCTCTTAATTGCCTTCTGAAATAGCCAAGCAAGCCATTCAGTTGCACCAACCTGCCACAAGGAAATCCAGGACGAATACCACATTACTGCAACGGCGCAAGAGGGCGGCTCACCGTCATCCTCCTGGATTATATAAAGTATTAACTCATATAATTTCATAATCTCTACATTTTTAGCTCAACATTAATTTCCCCTTGCACCTCAGTTGAGTGCATCTGAGGAAGGCCAATAAATGTTGACCTTGCCAGTGACTTACTCATGCCTTGAATAAGCAAAACAAAAACGCAATCATAGATGCATTCTGACTTAAAACATCCGCACAGCTATTTACACAAAAGCGATGAAAGCATAAATTTTGGCTGGTTTTGAGAGTAAAAAAATAGGAAGGACAATTACTGTTCATAGAAGTAAGAAGTCTTACCACAGGTTTGAAAAGTCCAACAGGTTTGTTTTGAATCACTAGCTTTCGGAGCACAACTCCTTCATCAGGTGAGTCATCTGATGAAGGTGCTACGCTCCAAAAGCTAGTGATTGAAAACAAACCTCATGGACATTGTTGTAAGACTTCTTACTGTGTCTACCCCAGTCCAACGCTGGCATCACCCCATCATGCTGATAGAAGGGTGTGCTGATTTGGTGCAAGCAGGCTTATTTGCAGCATAGACCAGCTGGGCTGAATGGCCTGTTTTTGTGTTGCTCTGTGATTGGATGCAAGTTTATGGTGAGCTCAGGAACAGCAATAACAGAGCGCAGGTTGTGGGCAGCACGCGGCACAATGGTTAGCACTGTTGCTTCACAGCACCAGGGACCCGGGTTCGATTCCTGGCTTAGGTCACTGGTCTATGCGGAGTCTGCACGTTCTCCCCGTATCGGCGTGAGTTTCCTCCGGGTGCTTCGGTTTCCTCCCACAAGCCCTGAAAGATGTGCTTGTTAGGTAAATTGAACATTCTGAATTTGCCCTCCGTGTACCCGAACAGGCGCCGGAGTGTGGCGACTAGGAGATTTCCACAGTAACTTATTTGCAGTGTTAATGTAAGCCTACCTGTGACACTAATAAAGATTATTAATATCTTTGTGAAGAGGAGGAATTAAACATTTCAAAACAGTAGAACGAAAGCATGTAACACGCCACTGACAAATTGGAATAACTTGCGTTTCTATAGCATATTCAATGTAGAAAAACTTCCCAAAACTCTTAACTGAAGTGCAAGCGGAAATGAAAGTTGAGCTAAAAAAATTGAGGTGATAGGAGTTAATGCTCGATAAGCACGTGACTGGATTGTCATATCAAGGCAAGGAGTTTGTCAGAAAATAAATCCTCACAGCATGTTGAAAGGAAGCTTTGTCTGTCATCATAATTTACAAGAAAAATAATTTCCTGATGAGAACAGCTCAACAAAAACAGAATATTCTGAAATTCTGATGAGAAAAGAAGCATAGGTCAATTTCCAACTTCAGGCTCTCAACAGGGGAACCTTGCCTGCTGGAAGCACATAATTGAAAACTCCTGGCATACACAGCTTTCTGACAATAAATCTTAAACGTTTGGAAAAATGAAGTAGAAGATGCCTCCGAGTTTCCACTCTTTGCTCCCGGTGGGCCAGGCGTGCCATCAGAGCACAAAGTTGGAAAACTTCCCCGGTAACATTAATTAATTTCTTGGCATTTCTCTTCATTCAAAGCAGCATCTCGAACATCCATATGCCTGAACAGTTGATGGTCGGAGGAAACAGAAAACGCAGGAGTGCAAACAATCGAACATCACGCAACAACACAATCATTCTGCAGACGGGAAATGAATTGTGAAAACAGAGGCTATAATGGGAAACAGAATACAATTCAGTCTCTGTCTTCACACTCAACTTCTCCTTCGGCAGAGAATGAGACGATTTGCAAGACTGCGGGGAAAGAGAGTCAGAGCAGTTGGAACTAATTGGATAGTTCTTTCAAAGTGCTGCACAATGGGATGAATGGCCTCTTGTGTGATATGATTCTTTACTGAGGAACGGTCAGATGATCTTCTCATTTGACTCTGGTAATCAGTCATATGGTCATGAAGGTCATTCAAATAGGCACCAGCACAATATTCAACAATTCAAATATTTAGTTTAGCAAGAGGATGCGGTTAACATCAACTTCTGCACCATCATACTGTAAAATTTGTCCCTGCATCAGCAGTGCTACCCTTTTACAATTTTGAAAAACTAGCATCCATTTTATAAACTGAGCAAAGGGAAAACTCACATTTCATTCAGTTCTGCCACTCTGGCGAGAAACTCCTCATAAGTCAGGAATCCACTTTCCCTCACCAGGGCAGCATGCTTCATCATCCGATCCGGCAATTTATTAAAGACTGCTGGAGTTTGATTCGAAATATGCTGACCCATCACTGGACAACTGATGGGTGGCTTCAACACGGGTTCTAGATTTGGGTCATTTGTAAAGCTCCTGTTTAGTTTAAAGAAAGGAACAGGTGAGTACGGTTCTGTCAGTGATCCTTTTAAATAACCTACCAGAGGACAACGAGACACATGAAATAGTTTCAAAATAGTGCAAGGAATACAACACCGTATGGCAATTCTAGCTTTTTCTCCCAATTAGCAATTGATCATGAAGAAAAATAAATTATATAGCACACAATCATTGTGGATATTCCAATGTACTTCAAAAGTGGTCACTTGCTTGCATGAGTGATCCCAATAGCCCAAATTTGCGCAGAGCAAGATTCCATTATTAACAATGGAGGTGAATAACTAGTTAATCTGTTTTTGCTGTAATTCATCGAGTCACAACACCTGGTTAACTTTGTGCATTCTTTACATACAAGAGGAGGAACTGGGTCGGAGGCTGAATATTTCTCCTCGATGTGGGAATCTAGAATTAGGGAGCACAATTTCAAAATAAGGGATCTGCTATTTAAGCCTGATATGAGGAGGAATTTCTTCTCTCAGAAAACCGTTAACCATTGGAATTCTCTACCCCAGAGAGTAGTGAAGGCTGGTCATTGAATATGTTCAAAGCTGAGTGAGTCAGATTTTTGATATACAAGAGAGGGGACAGGCAGATAATCAGATCAGCCATGATCTGTGAATAGCGAAGCAGTCTCAAGGGGCCAAATTGCCTACCCATGCATCTATTTCTTATGAATAGAAAGTAGATGCTGTAACATCAATCTTTAAAAAGGGGCAATAAACACGACAACACTCATCACGTGTAAAGTGCATGATTATTTGAAGAATAAAGGGATTAAGGGTTATGGTGTTCGGGGCGGAAAGTGGAGCTGAGTCCACAAAAGATCAGCCATGATCTCATTGAATGGTGTAGCAGGCTCGAGGGGCCAGATGGCCTACTCCTGCTCCTAGTTCTTATGATGCAAGTTTTGCATGTTTTCTTTCTCATTGTGAGCTCCTGATCTATGTCTTTCCAAAGAGGAGAGCAGTCAAATGTAGGTAGATCCTTCTCCAAGAGGAGAGGTTTTTGCGGGAGAATCAATTTGTAGGCTGGGTCGGCATGTTTTCGCAGGGCAGATTTCAGAGACACACGAGTGATTTTACGTTGCCAAGTGAGGCTGCTGAAATTCTATTCTGCACAGGGCAATGACAGAGGGAAATATTTCACCAACCAACTCAAGCTACAAAAAAACACACCATTGATCTAATTGCATGCAATCAGTCTGTTCCCATTCAACCCATTTTTCTCCATCCACATCTCTAATCTAATCCTGATTGTTGACATAGTTTTCTATTTTAAACCACTAACGCAGAAGTAAATACCACAGCCTCAAATCTCTCTAAACAAAGAAGTTTTTCCCGCCCTCTGCTCTCAATCTCTTTAATTTATTTATCTATGGCCCATGTTCTAAACTTCAACTGCTGGGAACTGGCTGCTTCTTTCGCTCCTGCCCTACCATTTCAGTTTACAGATATTCAGGGTCCCGAACAAATGAGAGAGGTTGTTTATTTGTAGAAAATTAGCTCAAACTGTAATGGGGTGTAAATTGTAACAGGCAGGTTACAATATCATTTGTGGCACCATATGCGACATATCATTTTCATATTGTCCCAGCAAGTCTCCTGTGGTGCTATTCACAATAGTGAATAGTAAGAATAGGAAAATTATATCAAGAAAAACAAAGTTACTTCTAAACATTAAAGTGCTCTTTTAGGCTATGTATGTTCCTTCAATTTTATTTAACTGGCGTCAAGTAAACAATGTGTTAAAGCACAGATTGATCAAGAGGTTGCAGATCTCATGGCTCTGGTATTTTATATTGCCTGAGGGCTCGTACATTTGAAATGACAATCTATAAATTTCTTCCTGTTCAGCATTATAGGAATTATGGTACCTGAAGTGTGGCAGCAAAAAGTACACACCCAAAGCATTAAAGGCAGAATTTCCCTGCAACGAACTGCTATTTCTTGGAAAACCGGTGGAGAATGCGACAATTGTTCGGCAAACCATTTAAAGCATCACACATCAGGACATGAGCTCAACAAAACTGCATTTCCTGCACACAACCACTTCTTAACTGATTAAAGGCTGATGTAGACACATATAAAGTTAAAAGTTATTATTTACAAAATCCAAAAGCCAGGATTAATTTTGAGACTGTAATCTAAAAGCATGATTTAGACACTGTATCTGAACATCTTGTAGTTAACCGGTTTAGCTCACTTGGCTAGACAGCTGGTTTGTGATGCAGTGAGGCCAACAGCGCGGGTTCAATTCCCGTACCGGCTGATGTTATTGATGAAGACTCCGCCTTCTCAACCTTGCCCCTTACCTGAGGTGTGGTGACTCTCAGGTTAAATCGCCACCTGTCAGCTCTCCTCCTCAAAGGGGGAAAACAACCTATGGTCATCTGGCACTATTGTGACTTTACCTTGCTTACTAGTTAATCTTTATTTGTATGTGGTTTGGGACACTATCGCTGCATATTCCTGACAGCCTTGGAGGTGATGTGGCAAAGGTTGGCAAGATGATCTAAATTTCAGATTCATGTGAAGTACAAATCCAGGAGTTCCTCATCCACCCAATTACAAAATGCTTTGAGATTGAAGGAATAATTTCTGACTGACGTTTGAAGATGTCTCTGTGAACATGCCAATACATCATTGGGTCTGAGCAGTGCGAAAATGCTGAGAATGAACACAGCCTCAATCAGTCATGCCTCAAATCGGTTCATTGCTGAAAATTGTCATTTAAGATAACTGAACAGAATTCAGGTTACAAAATGGGTGTCACATTCTGAAATGACATCCATAAAATAGCAAAAATGTGCTTAAGGAATATTTTTAAAAATGTAAGGATAGTCATTTGATGACTGATAACAAAAGAAAAAAAATCTGCATTTTTATAGCACCTCTTTGTTCTTTGTTCTTACGGGCCTCAGTGCATCCCAAAGCACTTTCCAGTGCAATGAAATACTAGTCTTTTTTAAACTCATTCAAGGGATGTGGGTTTTGCTGGTTAAATGAGAAACATAAAAAAACATAGCATCCCTAATGCCCTCGAGGAGGTGGTGATGTGCTGCCTTCTGGAACTACTGCAGTCCATATGGTGCAGGGAACATCCAGAGTGCTGTTAGAGAGGATGTTCCAGGATTATGACCCAGCAGCAATGAAGGAACCGTGATATATTTCCAAATCAGGATGTTAAGTGGTTTGGAGAACTTCCAGATGGTGATGGTTCCATCTATCTGCTTCCCTGGTCATTCTACATCGCAGTGCCTTTGGCATGTGCTGTCTAAAGAGTGGCGAGTTCCTGCAGTGCATCGTGTAGATGGTACACACTGCTGCCAATGTTGTGCGGTGTTGGAGTGAACGTTTGTGAAAGGGATGCCAATCAAGCAGGCTGCTTTTTCTTGATGGTGGTGGGCTTCTCGAGTCTTGTTGGAGCTGCACTCATCCTTCACTTCTTCTTTGGCAGTACCTCAGTGTCGAAGATTACTTGCTTCCATCTGCCACAGGTGGGGGAGGTGGTGATCAATGAGGTGGGTGTGTGGGACACTCTGGATTCTGCATGCTCTATCCTCTGCTTACGTTTGGCCTCCACATGCTCCACTCTGTGATGGTCGAGGTGGTTGGCACTTTCATAGAATTTACGATGTGGAGATGTCAGCGTTGGACTGGGGTGAGCACAGCAAGAAGTCTGACAACACCAGGTTAAAGTTTGTTTGTTTTGAATCACTAGCTTTCAGAGCACTGCTCTCCGAAACAAACCTGTTGGACTTTAATCTGATGTTGTAAGACTTCTTATAGAATTTACAGTTCAGAAGGAGGCCATTCAACCCATCAAGTCTGTACCGACCCTTGGATGGAGCACCCCACCCGATCCCCGTAACCCCACATGTGGACAATTTGGAGAATTCCTGTACATTGTCTACGTTTTTGATGCATACAGGAGGTTGGGGACCACAGCTTCGCTGTAGACAATGAGCTTGGTGCTGGATTTGAGGTATCAGTCTTCGAACACTGTTCCTCCGGCATCAGAAGGCTGCACTGGAGTTGATGTTGGATTTCCTCATTGATGTCTGCTCGCCAAGAGGAGGCTCCCGAGGTATGGGAAATGGTCCACGCTGTCCAGGGGCTCACTGTGGATCTTGATGGTTGGGGTGCAGTGGTGTGTGGCAGGAGCAGGCTGGTAGAGAAGCTTTGTTTTCCGAATGTGCAGTTTGAGGCCCATTCTTGCCTCGATGAATGTGTAGACGATAGTTTGTAGTTCGGCCGAGTGTGTGCACACGTCATCTGCGTACTGCAGTTCGATGACAGAAATTGGGGTGTTCTTGGTTCTGCCCTGGAAGCGTCAGAAGTTGAACAGTTTCCCACTTGCCCCGTCGGGTGCTCCACTCCGGCAGGGAGCTTCATGGTGAGCAGGTGGAGTGTTGCGGCGAGGAAACGAAGAGGAGCTTTGGTGCAATAATGCAGCCCTGCTTGACTCCAGTTTGCACTCATATTGGATCTGTGGTGGGTCCGTTGATGAGGGTCATGGCTTGCATTTCCTCGTGGAGCAGGTGGAGAATGGCGAAGAATTTTTGAGGACAGCTGAATTTGAGAAGGATTGTCCACAATCCCTCACCTGTTGATAGAATCGAAGGCATTTGCAAGATCAAAGAAAGCCATGTACTCAGTGCTGTTCCCTGCACTTTTCCTGGATTGCTGCGCAATGAAGATCATGTCAATTCTGCCTTTTGGCAGGCTGAAGCCGCATTGAGACTCAGTGAGGAGCTTTCAGCCACTGGGAGGAGGCAGTTGAGGAAAATTCTTGCGATGATCTTTCCCTTGGCGGACAGTAGGAAACTCACTCTGTAATTTGTGTAGTCGGACCTGACACCTTTCTTGAAGATGGTCACAATTACAGCGCATCTGAGATCTTCTGGTATGCTCTCTTCCTTCCAAACAAGGGCGATGAGGTTGTGCATTCAGGTCGAAGGTGCCTCTCCACCGTATTTTAGTACTTCAGCGGGGATCCCATCTGCTTGGAGGACTTGTTTTTCAGCTGTCGGATGTTATTTTTCCACCTCATGGTGGGATGGAGCTGTGCTGGGATGGCGGTAGTGTGCTGCGGGATGGCATTGAGGGCTGTGTCTTGAATAAAGAGGTCCTGAAAGTGCTCACTCCAGTGGTCTTTGAGTCTTTGATGAGCACGCCTCTGGTTT
This sequence comes from Scyliorhinus torazame, assembly GCF_047496885.1. NCBI lineage: Eukaryota > Metazoa > Chordata > Chondrichthyes > Carcharhiniformes > Scyliorhinidae > Scyliorhinus > Scyliorhinus torazame. The sequence goes on from NC_092716.1 coordinate 188,149,784, forward strand.
TGGCTCTCAGTGGGGTTGGTCGCTAGGTACTCAGACTGTAGCTGAAGAAGCCACGCACATCGTAGTTGTTGGTGAGTTGCTAAATCTGCACTCTTTCCACCCACCATTTGTTCTTTAGGTCATGGGTTCTTTGTTGCGCCTTGACCTTCAGTTGCCTGTAGGCTTGCTTCCTCTCGCTTAAGTTTTGATGGAGCTGCCAGTTCAGGAACGTCTTTCATTTGGGGTTTAGAAGATCCTGGATCTTCTGATCGTTCTCGTTGAACCGATCTTGGTATTTCCTGATTGAGACAAAGAGTGTCTCCTTGCACACGCTGACTATGGGGCTTTTAGGGCGGACAAGGCGCTGTGGGCATTCTGCAGCTCTGGCTTGTTGGTTGTTGCCAGGTTGGCGCTGGCCGTGTCGGCCTTTCTTCTCAGGGTCTTTGAATCCAACGACATTGAGTCTCCTGCGGCAGAGCTTTTCCTGCCTCTGCCGGTTCGGGGCCAGGTCGATGGGAGAGTGGTTTAGTCAGCAATCAGTCCAGCAGGCATCCGCTCCGGTTGTGGCGTGGGTGATGTGGACTTCTTTTCAAGGGGAGAGTATTCCATCACACTCCTGACTTGTGCTTTGTAGATTGTGGACAGCCTTTGGGAAGTCAGGAAGTGAGTAACTCGCCACAGGATTCCTAGCCCCTGATCGGCCCTTGAAGCCACAACATTTATATGGATATTCCAGTTGATTTTCTGGTCAATGGTAACCCCAGGACATTAATAGTGGGGGGGTTCAGTAATGATAAAAGCCGTTGAATCTTAAGGGGCGATGGTTAGATTATCTCTTGTTGAAGATGGTCATTGCCTGGCACTTGTGTGGCACGAATGTTACTTGCCACTTGTCAGCTCAAGCCAGGATATTGTCCAGGTCTTGCTGCATTTAGACATGAGCTGGTTCAGTTTAATCAGTGTTGCAAGGTAAAAAAACATGGCAGCTAATTAGCACACAGCAAACTCCCGTAAATGGCATGTGATGATGACCAGATAATCATATGCCATTACCCAGGCATGGAAACAGAGTTAAAATCCAAATAAATCATGATCTTACTTAATAGCGAGACAACCTTGAGGGACTGAACGCCTGCATCTTCTTGTACACTTGACAAACAACCGTTATCTTCTAATGGTAATAACTATTACAACAGCAAGAAAATTAACTACCAGAGAAAATTCTTCAATGTGGGTTTACTTTCATAACTATAGCACATCTTCAAATTGAATGTAGCAGTCTCAACTGTTCAGGTGACAACAAGCGCAATGCATATCAATTGCACAGTTGTTTGAAGGTATCCCTAATCCTTGGAATAATAATTGAGACCGGTCAAATGGGTGCAAAGTGAAGCAATCACTCAGAGAGGGAGAGGGTCGAAAACACCTCAGCAGAATAGAGGGACCATCGGGGGGGGGGGGGGGGGGGAAGAGAGAGCATTTGCATCCCAGGGGAAAGGGGAGGGGTTGGCAACTCCACCCCAGGGGAAAGGGGAGGGGTTGGCAACTCCACCCCAGGAGAAAGGGGGTTGGGTTGGCAACCCCACCCCAGGGGAAAGGGGGGGGGACGGGTTGGCAACTCCACCCCAGGGGAAAGGGGGCGGGTTGGCAACCCCACCCCAGGGGAAAGAAGGGGGGGGGGGGCTGGCAACTCCACCCCGGGGAAAAGGGATGGGGCTGGCAACTCCACCCCGGGGGAAAGGGGGTGATGGCAACTCCACACTGGGGAAAGGGGGTGATGGCAACTCCACACTGGGGAAAGGGGGTGGTGACAATTCCACACTGGGGGAAAGGGGGTGATGGCAACTCCACACTGGGGGAAAGGGGGTGATGGCAACTCCACACTGGGGAAAGGGGGTGGTGGCAACTCCACACCGGGGGAAAGTGGGTGGTGACAATTCCACACTGGGGGAAAGTGGGTGGTGACAATTCCACACCGGGGGAAAGGGGGTGGTGACAACTCCACACCGGGGGAAAGGGGGTGGTGACAACTCCACACCGGGGGAAAGGGGGTGGTGACAACTCCACACCGGGGGAAAGGGGGTGGTGACAACTCCACACCGGGGGAAAGGGGGTGGTGACAACTCCACACCGGGGGAAAGGGGGTGGTGACAACTCCACACCGGGGGAAAGGGGGTGGTGACAACTCCACACCGGGGGAAAGGGGGTGGTGACAACTCCACACCGGGGGAAAGGGGGTGGTGACAACTCCACACCGGGGGAAAGGGGGTGGTGACAACTCCACACCGGGGGAAAGGGGGTGGTGACAACTCCACACCGGGGGAAAGGGGGTGGTGACAACTCCACACTGGGGGGGAAAGGGGGTGGTGGCAACTCCACACCAGGGGAAAGGGGGTGGTGGCAACTCCACACTGGGGAAAGGGGGTGGTGGCAACTCCACACCGGGGGAAAGGGGGTGGTGGCAACTGCACACTGGGGAAAGGGGGTGGTGGCAACTCCACACCGGGGGAAAGGGGGTGGTGGCAACTGCACACTGGGGGAAAGGGGGTGGTGGCAACTCCACACTGGGGAAAGGGGGTGGTGGCAATTCCACACCGGGGGAAAGGGGGTGGTGATGGATGGATTTGTTTATTGTCACATGTACCGAGGTACAGTGAAAAGTATTTTTCTGCGAGCAGCTCAACAGATCATTAAGTACATGAGAAGAAAAGGGAATAAAAGAAAATACATAAAAGGGCAACATAACATATACAATGTAACTACAAAAGCACTGGCATCGGATGAGGGCGTAGTGTTAATAAAATCAGTCCATAAGAGGGTCATTTAGGAGTCTGGTGACAGTGGGGAAGAAGCTGTTTTTGAGTCTGTTCGTGCGTGTTCTCAGACTTCTGTATCTCCTGCCCGATGGAAGAAGTTGGAAGAGTGAGTAAGCCGGGTGGGAGGGATCTTTGATTATACTGCCCGCTTTCCCCAGGCAGCGGGAAGTGTAGATGGAGTCAATGGATGGGAGGCAGGTTTGTGTGATGGACTGGGCGGTGTTCACGACTCTCTGAAGTTTCTTGCGGTCCTGGGCCGAGCAGTTGCCATACCAGGCTGTGATGCAGCCTGATAGGATGCTTTCTATGGTGCATCTCAAAAAGTTGGTAAGAGTCAATGTGGACATGCCGAATTTCCTCAGTTTCCTGAGGAAGTATAGGCGCTGTTGTGCTTTCTTGGTGGTAGCGTCGACGTGGATGGACCAGGACAGATTTTTGGAGATGTGCACCCCTCGGAATTTGAAACTGCTAACCATCTCCACCTCGGCCCCGTTGATGCTGACAGGGGTGTGTACAGTACTTTGCTTCCTGAAGTAAATTACCAGCTCTTTAGTTTTGCTAGCACTGAGGGAGAGATTGTTGTCGCTACACCACTCCACTAGGTTCTCTATCTCCCTCCTGTATTCTGACTCATCCTTATTCGAGATCCGGCCCACTATGGTCATATCGTCAGCAAATGTGTAGATGGAGTTGGAACCAAGTTTTGCCACGCAGTCGTGTGTGTGCAGGGAGTAGAGTAGGGGGCTAAGTACGCAGCCTTGCGGGGCACCGGTGTTGAGGACTATTGTGGAGGAGGTGTTGTTCATTCTTACTGATTGTGATCGGTTGGTCAGAAAATCGAGGATCCAGTTACAGAGTGGGGAGCCAAGTCCTAGGTTTTGGAGCTTTGATATGAGCTTGGCTGGGATTATGGTGTTGAAGGCGGAGCTGTAGTCAATAAATAGGAGTCTAATGTAGGAGTCCTTGTTTTCGAGATGCTCTAGGGATGAGTGTAGGGCCAGGGAAATGGTGTCTGATGTGGACCGATTGCAGCGGTATGCGAATTGCAGTGGATCAAGGCGTTCTGGAAGTATGGAGGTGATGTGCTTCATGATCAACCTCTCGAAGCACTTCATTACGACTGAAGTCAGGGCCACTGGTCGGTAGTCATTGAAGCACGTTGCCTGGTTCTTCTTTGGTACCGGTATGATGGTGGTCTTCTTGAAGCAGGTGGGGACCTCGGAGTGGAGTAGGGACAGGTTAAAGATGTCCGTGAATACCTCTGCCACCTGGTCCGCGCAGGCTCTGAGTGCACGACCAGGGATCCCGTCTGGGCCCGTCGCCTTCCGAGGGTTCACTTTCAGGAAGGCCAATCTGACTTCGGAAGCTGTGATGGTGGGTATGGGTGAATTATGGGCTGCTGGGGCACTCGCCAGCGGATTGTTGGTTACCTGCTCGAACCGAGCATAGAATGCATTGAGTTCATCGGGGAGTGGTGCGCTGCTGCCAGAGATACTGTTCGGCTTCGCTTTGTCGCCCGTTATGTTGTTTAGTCCTTGCCACAACCGCCGAGAGTCTATCTGTGACTCTAGCTTGGTTTGATATTCTCTCTTGGCATTCCGAATGGCTTTGCGGAGGTCGTACCTGGATTTCTTGTATAGGTCAGGGTCGTTTGCCTTGAACGCCTCAGATCTGTCCTTCAGTAGGGAGTCAATCTCGCGATTGAGCCATGGTTTCCGGTTGGGGAACGCACGTACTGCTTTCTTTGGCACGCAGTCGTCCACACATTTGCTGATGAAGACTGTGACGGTGGTGGCATACTCATTTAAGTTGGTCGCTGAGTTCTTAAATATGGACCAGTCCACTGTCTCTAAGCAGTCACGTAAGAGCTCTTCTGTCTCCTTGGACCAGCACTGCACAACCTTCTTAGCTGGATTCTCCCGCTTGAGTTTCTGCTTGTATGCCGGGAGAAGGAGCACCGTCTTATGGTCTGATTTCCCAAAGTGCGGTCGGGGGATGGAACGGTAGGCGCCCTTGATTTTTGAGTAGCAGTGGTCAAGAGTGTTGTCGCCCCTGGTGGGACAGGAGATGTGCTGGTGGATTTTTGGCAGTACACTCTTGAGGTTGGCCTTGTTGAAGTCTCCGGCCACGATGAACAAGGCCTCTGGGTGTTCTGATTCGTAGTTGTTTATTACTGTGTATAGTTCATCCAGCGCCTTCCTCACTACTGCCTGGGGTGGGATGTAGACCACTGTGATAATGGCTGAAGTGAACTCATGTGGAAGATAATATGGCGGCACTTCACGGTCAGGTATTCCAGGTCTGGGAGCAGTAGGTCGCCAGAGTCGCCACATCCAAGCACCAGGAGAAGTTGATGAGGAGGCAAACCTCCACCCTTCGCTTTGCCTGATGATGCCGTGCGGTCCGCCCGGTGAATTGAGAAGCCTTCAGGTTGTATGGCACAGTCCGGTGAGGTGGGGGTGAGCCATGCCTCTGTGAAACAGAGCACACAGCAGTCTCTTACTTCCCTCTGAGAGGTAAGTTTGGCGTTAAGTTCATCCAACTTGTTTTCGATCGCTTGTACGTTTGCCAGCAGTATGCTGGGGAGAGGGGTCTTGAAACCGCGTTGCTTCAGTCTAACCTGCAGACCGCCGCGTTTCCCTCGCTACCTTGGTCGGCGGCTGCTGCTGGATGATCCTGGGATCCGATGGCCGATGTCAGCTCTTGTGGAAGGTAGGTGGTTGCGTCTGGCGGGATCCAGGGCGCTGGCGGGGATCAGGGCGCTGTTTACATATCTGGGGTCGTGTCTGGCAGGGTCCCGGGCACTGGTTGAGATATAGGGGTTGCTCGGGGGGCATGTTTGTGATCTGGATGGGTCCCGGCGTTCTGCGGATGCGGGAATATCTTGCAGCGTGTTTGGGTCCTCGTGCGCGGTCTCTGCCGTTTCGGGGGTCCTGGGTCGTGGGCAAGGGCATCCTGAGGCATGGTGGGCTGGGACCTGTGGTCTCTTCCCTCCCTGGGCGCTCCTGGGGTCGGATCTTGAAGTAGGCCCGGTCGAGCCTCCACGTGGATTTTTCTTTCTTCCATCACCAGGTAGGTCAGGTCGCTGGGCGGGTCTCTCGGGGTCGGGTCGCTGGGCGGGTCTCTCGGGGTCGCGTTGGGCTGGGTCTTGCCGTCGGGGGTCGGATCGGGAGAAAGGGGGTGGTGGCAACTGCACACCGGGGGAAAGGAGGTGGTGGCAACACCACACTGGGGGAAAGGGGGTGGTGGCAACTGCACACTGGGGGAAAGGGGGTGGTGGCAACTGCACACTGGGGGAAAGGGGGTGGTGGCAACTGCACACTGGGGGAAAGGAGGTGGTGGCAACACCACACTGGGGGAAAGGGGGTGGTGGCAACACCACACTGGGGGAAAGGGGGTGGTGGCAACACCACACTGGGGGAAAGGGGGTGGTGGCAACTGCACACTGGGGGAAAGGGGGTGGTGGCAACTGCACACTGGGGGAAAGGAGGTGGTGACAACACCACACTGGGGGAAAGGAGGTGGTGGCAACACCACACTGGGGGAAAGGGGGTGGTGGCAACACCACACTGGGGGAAAGGGGGTGGTGGCAACACCACACTGGGGGAAAGGGGGTGGTGGCAACTGCACACCGGGGGAAAGGAGGTGGCAACTCCACACTGGGGGAAAGGGGGTGGTGGCAACACCAACCCGGGGGGGGGGGGCTAGCAAACCCCATCCCGAAAAGAAGGGGGAATGGCAGCTCCACCCCGGGGAAACATCTCACCCAGGGGCACTGGAGATGGAGGGCATCTCACCTCAGTTGAGGGGGAAAGGTCGGATATGGTCCATCGAAATGGGGGATATGTCCGCTGAAGGGGAAAGGTTGAGGGTCACAGGGAGGGCACTGGGGGTCTCTAATGCCGTGGGGAGTTGTTGTCTGCGGGGGGGGGGGGGGGCGTCTCCCCGGCCCGGACCTGTGACTCCGGCAGGGCCGCCGGGTGAGGACCCTGGGGGGAGGGGGTTCGCTGGGCCCCGGGCCCGGGTTCGGTTCAGGCCCAGGCCCAGGCCCAGGCCCAGGCCCAGGCCCGGCCCCGGGCCGCGCTCTCACCTGCTGCTGGCTCCGTGATCGCGCCGCCGTCCGCGCGCCCGCGCTCGGGAACGCGCTGATGTCCCAGTGGGCGTGGCCAGTGAGTCCCGGGGAAAGGAGAAGAGCAGCTCGGGGAATGCCAGAGAAACCCAGTGTCAGGATCTGGGTAAGATCGCTAATCGTGTGCACACTGAGGCTTTAATAGTACATAACCTGCAATTATACACTTTTCACAGCTGTGGGACTTCCTGAAGTGTTTTTCTCCCACAGTCCTGTCACAAGGTCCCATACCAACAGGATTTTCTAGTTGTCTGAGGGATAAATGTGGCGAGGATACCAGGGAGAACCCACCTACTTTTCAAATAGTGACTGGCATTTTTTGTGGTCACCTCAGAGGACGGACACAGCCTCGATTTGACAAGCATCAACAATGCACCATTCACCCCTCAGTGCTGACCCTCCAACCGTCTGACACTCCCTCAGTGCTGACCCTCCAACCGTCTGACACTCCCTCAGTGCTGACCCTCCATCCGTGTGACACTCCCTCAGGGCTGACCCTCCAACCGTGTGACACTCCCTCAGTGCTGACCCTCCATCCGTGTGACACTCCCTCAGGGCTGACCCTCCATCCATGTGACACTCCCTCAATGCTGACCCTCCAACCGTGTGGCACTCCCTCAGTGCTGACCCTCCAACCGTGTGGCACTCCCTCAGTGCTGACCCTCCAACCGTGAGACACTCCCTCAGTGCTGACCCTCCAACCGTGTGACACTCCCTCAGGGCTGACCCTCCAAACGTGAGACACTACCTCAATGCTGACCCTCCAACCGTGAGACACTCCCTCAGTGCTGACCCTCCAACCGTGTGACACTCCCTCAATGCTGACCCTCCAACCGTGTGGCACTCCCTCAATGCTGACCCTCCAACCGTGAGATACTCCCTCAGTGCTGACCCTCCAACCGTGAGACACTCCCTCAGTGCTGACCCTCCAACCGTGTGACACTCCCTCAATGCTGACCCTCCAACCATGAGACACTCCCTCAGTGCTGACCCTCCAACCGTGTGACACTCCCTCAATGCTGACCCTCCAACCGTGAGACACTCCCTCAATGCTGACCCTCCAACCATGTGGCACTCCCTCAGTGCTGAGCCTCCAACCGTGTGACACTCCCTCAATGCTGACCCTCCAAACGTGAGACACTCCCTCAATGCTGACCCTCCAACCATGTGGCACTCCCTCAGTGCTGACCCTCCAACCGTGTGACACTCCCTCAATGCTGACCCTCCAACCGTGTGACACTCCCTCAGTGCTGACCCTCCAACCGTGTGACACTCCCTCAATGATGTCCCTCCAACCATGTGACACTCCCTCAGTGCTGACCCTCCAACCATGAGACACTCCCTCAGTGCTGACCCTCCATCCGTGTGACACTCCCTCAGTGCTGACCCTCCAAACGTGAGACACTCCCTCAATGCTGACCCTCCAACCGTGAGACACTCCCTCAGTGCTGACCCTCCAACCATTTGACACTCCCTCAGTGCTGACCCTCCGTGAGACACTCCCTCAATCCTACCCTCCAACCATGTGACACTCACTCAATGCTGACCCTCCAACCGTGTGACACTCCCTCAATGCTGACCCTCCATCGTGAGACACTCCCTCAGTGCTGATCCTCCAACCGTGAGACACTCCCTCAGTGCTGATCCTCCAACCGTGTGACACTCCCTCAGTGCTGACCCTCCAACCGTCTGACACTCCCTCAGTGCTGACCCTCCAACCGTCTGACACTCCCTCAGTGCTGACCCTCCAACCGTCTGACACTCCCTCAGTGCTGACCCTCCAACCGTGTGACACTCCCTCAGGGCTGACCCTCCAAACGTGAGACACTACCTCAATGCTGACCCTCCAACCGTGAGACACTCCCTCAGTGCTGACCCTCCAACCGTGTGACACTCCCTCAATGCTGACCCTCCAACCGTGTGGCACTCCCTCAATGCTGACCCTCCAACCGTGAGATACTCCCTCAGTGCTGACCCTCCAACCATGAGACACTCCCTCAGTGCTGACCCTCCATCCGTGTGACACTCCCTCAGTGCTGACCCTCCAAACGTGAGACACTCCCTCAATGCTGACCCTCCAACCGTGAGACACTCCCTCAGTGCTGACCCTCCAACCATTTGACACTCCCTCAGTGCTGACCCTCCGTGAGACACTCCCTCAATCCTACCCTCCAACCATGTGACACTCACTCAATGCTGACCCTCCAACCGTGTGACACTCCCTCAATGCTGACCCTCCATCATGAGACACTCCCTCAGTGCTGATCCTCCAACCGTGAGACACTCCCTCAGTGCTGATCCTCCAACCGTGAGACACTCCCTCAGTGCTGACCCTCCAACCGTGAGACACTCCCTTAGTGCTGACCCTCCAACCGTGAGACACTCCCTCAGTGCTGACCCTCCAACTGTGAGACACTCCCTCAAGGCTGACCCCCGAACCATGTGACACTCCCTCAATGCTGACCCTCCACCGTGTGACACTCCCTCAATGCTGACCCTCCAACCGTGAGACACTCCCTCAGTGCTGACCCTCCAACCGTGAGACAATCCCTCAGTGCTGACCCTCCAACCGTGTGACACTCCCTCAATGCTGACCCTCCAACCGTGTGACACTCCCTCAATGCTGACCCTCCAACCGTGTGACACTCCGTCAGTGCTGACCCTCCAACCATGTGACACTCTCAATGCTGACCCTCCAACCGTGTGACACTCCCTCAGTGCTGACCCTCCAACCGTGAGACACTCCCTCAGTGCTGACCCTCCAACCATTTGACACTCCCTCAGTGCTGACCCTCCGTGAGACACTCCCTCAATCCTACCCTCCAACTATGTGACACTCTCTCAATGCTGACCCTCCAACCATGTGACACTCCCTCAATGCTGACCCTCCAACCGTGAGACACTCCCTCAGTGCTGATCCTCCAACCGTGAGACACTCCCTCAGTGCTGACCCTCCAACCGTGTGACACTCCCTCAGTGCTGACCCTCCAACCGTGAGACACTCCCTTAGTGCTGACCCTCCAACCGTGTGACACTCCCTCAATGCTGACCCTCCAATCGTGAGACACTCCCTCATTGCTGACCCTCCAACCGTGTGACACTCCCTCAATGCTGACCCTCCAACCATGAGACACTCCCTCAGTGCTGACCCTCCAAACGTGAGACACTCCCTCAATGCTGACCCTCCAACCATGAGACACTCCGTCAGTGCTGACCCTCCAACCGTGAGACACTCCCTCTGCGGATCCTCCAACCGTGAGACACTCCCTCAGTGCTGACCCTCCAACCGTGAGACACTCCCTCAATGCTGACCCTCCAACCGTGTGACACTCCCTCAATGCTGACCCTCCAACCGTGTGACACTCCCTCAATGCTGACCCTCCAACCGTGTGACACTCCCTCAATGCTGACCCTCCAACCATGAGACACTCCGTCAGTTCTGACCCTCCAACCGTGAGACACTCCCTCAATGCTGACCCTCCAACCATGTGGCACTCCCTCAGTGCTGACCCTCCAAACGTGAGACACTCCCTCAATGCTGACCCTCCAACCGTGAGACACTCCCTCAGTGCAGACCCTGCAACCATTTGACACTCCTTCAGTGCTGACCCTCCGTGAGACACTCCCTCAATCCTAGCCTCCAACCATGTGACACTCTCAATGCTGACCCTCCAACCGTGTGACACTCCCTCAATGCTGACCCTCCAACCGTGAGACAATCCCTCTGCGGATCCTCCAACAGTGAAACACTCCCTCAGTGCTGACCCTCCTACCGTGAGACACTCCCTCAATGCTGACCCTCCAACCGTGTGACACTCCCTCAATGCTGACCCTCCAACCGTGAGACTCTCCCTCTGCGGATCCTCCAACAGTGAGACACTCCCTCAGTGCTGACCCTCCAACCGTGAGACACTCCCTCAATGCTGATCCTCCAACCGTGTGACACTCCCTCAGTGCTGACCCTCCAACCGTGAGACACTCCCTCAGTGCTGACCCTCACACCGTGCGACACTCCCAACAATGCTGACACTCCCACCGTGAGACACTCCCTCAGTGCTGACCCTCCAACCGTGTGACACTCCCTCAATGCTGACCCTCCAACCATGTGACACTCCCTCAGTGCTGACCCTCCAACTGTGTGACACTCCCTCAGTGCTGACCCTCCAACCATTTGATACTCCCGCAGTGTTGACCCTCCGTGAGACACTCTTTGAATCCTACCCTCCAACCATGTGACACTGTCAATGCTGACCCTCCATCCGTGTGACACTCCCTCAATGCGGACCCTCCATCCGTGTGACACTCCCTCACTGCTGACCCTTCAACCGTGAGACACTCCCTCAATGCTGACCCTCCAACCATGAGACACTCCGTCAGTGCTGACCCTCCAACCGTGAGACACTCCCTCAATGCTGACCCTCCAACCATGTGGCACTCCCTCAATGCTGACCCTCCAACCGTGTGACACTCCCTCAATGCTGACCCTCCAACCGTGAGACACTCCCTCTGCGGATCCTCCAACAGTGAGACACTCCCTCAGTGCTGACCCTCCAACCGTGAGACACTCCCTCAATGCTGACCCTCCAACCGTGTGACACTCCCTCAGTGCTGACCCTCCAACCGTGTGACACTCCCTCAATGCTGACCCTCCAACCGTGAGACACTCCCTCTGCGGATCCTCCAACAGTGAGACACTCCCTCAGTGCTGACCCTCCAACCGTGAGACACTCCCTCAATGCTGACCCTCCAACCGTGTGACACTCCCTCAGTGCTGACCCTCCAACCGTGAGACACTCCCTCAGTGCTGACCCTCACACCGTGCGACACTCCCACAATGCTGACACTCCCACCGTGAGACACTCCCTCAGTGCTGACCCTCCAACCGTGTGACACTCCCTCAATGCTGACCCTCCAACCGTGAGACACTCCCTCTGCGGATCCTCCAACAGTGAGACACTCCCTCAGTGCTGACCCTCCAACCGTGAGACACTCCCTCAATGCTGACCCTCCAAACGTGAGACACTCCCTCAATGCTGACCCTCCAACCGTGTGGCACTCCCTCAGTGCTGACCCTCCAACCGTGTGACACTCCCTCAATGCTGACCCTCCAACCGTGTGACACTCCCTCAGTGCTGACCCTCCGTGAGACATTCCCTCAATCCTACCGTCCAACCATGTGACACTTTCTCAATGCTGACCCTCCAACCGTGTGACACTCCCTCAATGCTGACCCTCTAACAGTGAGACACTTTTTCAGTGCTGACCCTCCAACCTTGTGACACTCCCTCAATGCTGACCCTCCAACCGTGTGACACTGCCTCAGTGCTTACCCTCCAACCATGTGACACTCTCTCAATGCTGACCCTCCAACCGTGTGACACTCCCTCAATGCTGACCCTCCAACCCTGAGACACTCAATGCTGACTATCCAACCATGTGACACTCCCTCAATGCTGACCCTCCAACCATGTGACACTCCCTCAGTGCTGACCCTCCAACCGTGTGACACTCCCTCAATGCTGACCCTCCAACCATGTGACACTCACTCCATGCTGACCCTCCATCCGTGAGACACTCCCTCAGTCCTGACACTCCAACCGTGTGACACTCCCTCAATGCTGATCCTCCAACCGTGAGACACTCCCTCAGTGCTGACCCTCCAACCGTGTGACACTCCCTCAGTGCTGACCCTCCATAAGACCATAAGACATAGAAGCGGAAGTAAGGCCATTCGGCCCATCGAGTCCACTCCACCATTCAATCATGGCTGATTTCAACTCCATTTACCCGCTCTCTCCATAGCCCTTAATTCTTCGAGAAATCAAGAATTTATTAACTTCTGTCTTAAATACACTCAATGTCCCTGCCTCTACTGCCCTCTGTGGCAATGAATTCCACAGACTCACCACTCGCTGGCTGTGGAAATATCTCCTTATCTCTGTTCTAAAATGACTCCCTTTTATTCTAATGCTATGCCCCCGGGTCCTAGTCTCCCCTGCTAATGGAAACAACTTCCCTACGTCCACCCTATCTAAGCCATTCATTATCTTGTACGTTTCTATTAGATTTCCCCTCAACCTCCTAAACTGCAATGAATATAATCCCAGGATCCTCAGACGTTCATCGTATGTTAGGCCTACCATTCCTGGGATCATCCGTGTGAATCTCCGCTGGACCCGCTCCAGTGCCAGTATGTCCTTCCTGAGGTGTGGGGCCCAAAATTGCTCACAGTGTTCTAAATGGGGCCTAACTAGTGCTTTATAAAGCTTCAGAAGTACATCCCTGCTTTTATATTCCCAGCCTCTTGAGATAAATGACAACATTGCATTTGCTTTCTTAATTACGGACTCAACCTGCAAGTTTACCTTTAGAGAATCCTGGACTCGGACTCCCAAGTCCCTTTGCACTTCAGCATGATGAATTTTGTCACCGTTTAGAAAATAGCCCATGCCTCTATTCTTTTTTCCAAAGTGCAAGACCTCGCGCTTGCCCACGTTGAATTTCATCAGCCATTTCTTGGACCACTCTCCTAAACTGTCTAAATCTTTCTGCAGCCTCCCCACCTCCTTCATACTACCTGCCCCTCCACCTATCTTTGTATCATCGGCAAACTTAGTCAGAATGCCCCCAGTCCCGTCATCTAGATCGTTAATATATAAAGAGAACAGCTGTGGCCCCAACACTGAACCCTGCGGGACACCACTCGTCACCGGTTGCCATTCCGAAAAAGAACCTTTTATCCCAACTCTCTGCCTTCTGCCTCACAGCCAATCGTCAATCCATGTTAGTACCGTGCCTCGAATACCATGGGCCCTTATTTTACTCAGCAGTCTCCCGTGAGGCACCTTATCAAAGGCCTTTTGGAAGTCAAGATAGATAACATCCATTGGCTCTCCTTGGTCTAACCTATTTGTTATCTCTTCAAAGAACTCTAACAGGTTTGTCAGGCACGACCTCCCCTTACTAAATCCATGCTGACTTGTCCTCATCCGACCCTGCACTTCCAAGAATTTAGAAATCTCATCCTTAACGATGGATTCTAGAATCTTGCCAACAACCGAGGTTAGGCTAATTGGCCTATAATTTTCCATCTTTTTTCTTGTTCCCTTCTTGAACAGGGGGGTTACAACAACGATTTTCCAATCCTCTGGGACTTTCCCTGACTCCAGTGACTTTTGAAAGATCATAACTAATGCCTCCACTATTTCTTCAGCTATCTCCTTTAGAACTCTAGGATGTAGCCCATCTGGGACCGGAGATTTATCAATTTTTAGACCTCTTAGTTTCTCTAGCATTTTCTCCTTTGTGATGGCTACATATTCACCTCTGCCCCCTGACTCTCCTGAATTGTTGGGATATTACTCATGTCTTCCACTGTGAAGACTGACGCAAAGTACTTATCTAGTTCCTCAGCTATTTCCTTGTCTCCCATCACAAAATTACCAGCGTCATTTTGGAGTGGCCCAATGTCTACTTTTGCCTCCCGTTTGTTTTTAATGTATTCAAAGAAACTTCTACTATCTATCATTCCTAATGTTACTGGCTAGCCTACCTTCATATTTAATCCTCTCTTTCCTTATTTCTCTGTTTGTTATCCTCTGTTTGTTTTTGTAGCCTTCCCAATCTTCTGACTTCCCACTACTCTTTGCCACATTATAGGCTTTCTCTTTTGCTTTGATGCATTCCCTGACTTCCTTTGTCAGCCATGGCTGCCTAAGCCCCCTCTGATAATCTTTCTTTGGGATGAACCTCTGTACTGTGTCCCCAATTACTCCCAGAAACTCCTGCCATTGCTGTTCTACTGTCTTTCCCACTGGGCTCTGCTCCCAGTCGATTTTCGTCAGTTCCTCCGTCATGCCCCTGTAGTTACCTTTATTTAACTGTAACACCTTTACATCTGATTCTACCTTCTTTCTTTCAAATTGCAGACTGAATTCTACCATATTATGATCACTGCCTCCTAAGTGTTCCCTTACTTTAAGATCTTTTATCAAGTCTGGCTCATTACATGACACTAAGTCCAGAATGTCCTGTTCCCTCGTGGGCTCCATCACAAGCTGTTCCAAAAAGCCCTCCTGTAAACATTCAATTAATTCCCTTTCTTTGGGTCCACTGGCAACATTATTTACCCAGTCCACCTGCATATTGAAGTCCTCCATGATCACTGTGACCTTGCCTTTCTGACATGCCCTTTCTATTTTGTGGTGCATTTTGTGCCCCTGGTCCTGACCACTGTTAGGAGGCCTGTACATAACTCCCATTATGTTTTTTTTGCCTTTGTGGTTCCTCAACTCTACCCACACAGACTCCACATCATCTGACCCTATGTCGTTTAGTGCTATTGATTTAATTTCATTCCTAATTAACAAGGCACACCTCTCTGTCTTTTCGATAGGTTGTGAATCCCTGGATGTTTAAATGCCAGTTCTGAACCCCCTGCAACCACGTCTCTGTGATGCCTACCACATCATACCTGCCAGTCACAATCTGGGCCATAAGCGCATCTACCTTGTTCCGTACACTGCGCGCATTTAAATATAGCACCTTTAATTCTCTATTGACCGTCCCTTTTTGTTTTCTTAGTGTGGTGGACCTTGGTTTACTGAGCCTTTCCATACACTGTGTCAGATTTTGTGAGATGGGGACTATCGTAACCTCTCCTGAGTTCTGTCTTTTCGTGTTTTTTTGGTTTTCCTAAGCAGCTATGCTTCCCACTGATTACTTCACCTCTTAGTTCCCTGACTTTCCCTTCCCCCCCCCAATCTCTAGTTTAAAGTCCTATTGACCATCCTCTTTACTCTTTTCGCCAGAACACTGGTCCCAGCTCGGTTCAGGTGGAGACCATCTCAACGGTATAGGTCCCCCCTGTCCCAAAACTGATGCCAGTGTCTCATGAAAAGGAACCCCTCTTTTCCACACCACTCTTTCAGCCACGTGTTAACTTCCCTTATTCTTGCCTCCCTATGCCAATTTGCACGTGGCTCGGGCAGTAATCTGGAGATTATGACCCTTGAGGACCTGTTTTTTAAATTGAATCCTAGCTCTTTATAATCTCTAAACTGGTCCGCTTTCCTAGACTTGCCTATGTTGTTGGTACCGACATGGACCACAATAACTGGATCCTCCTCCTCCCTCTCCAGTATCCTTCGAAGCCGGTCAGAGATGTCCTGCACCCTAGCACCGGGCAGGCAACATTCCATGCGGGACTCTTTATCCTGCTCACAAAGGATACTATCTATCCCCCTGATAATAGAACCCCCACAACTACAACTTGCCTATTTACTCCCTCCCCTTCTATGGCCTGCTGAACCATGGTGCCTTGGTCAGCTGACTCATCCTTCCTGCAGCCCTGTTCGCCATCCACACAGGGAGCAAGTGTTTGACAGGGTCAAGGGTTGAGGCTCCTGAGTTCCTGACTGCTGGTTCCCTTTACCTGCCTGACTTGCAGTCACACCCTGCTGTCCCTGGCCACTGGCAGGATTTAAACTACTTACTCTGACAGGTGTGACTGCCTCCTGAAACACAGTGTCCAGGTAAGTCTCCCCCTCCCGGATGTGCCTCAGTGTTTGAAGCTCAGACTCCAGCTCATCAACTCTGAGCCGGAGCTCTTCGAGCAGCCAACACTTATTGCAGATGTGGTCGCTGCAGCTCGCAATGGGATCTGCCAGCTCCCACATCAAGCAGCTCAAGCACATCACCTGACCAGCCATCTCTAATTAATTAATTAGTTTAATTGAAGTTTATGAGTTTAGCTGTGGGTTTCTTAAAATTTGGGGCTGATTTGCTATCAACCAATCAGATCACAGCTTCCCTCTGACGTCACTTTTGAAAAAAAAAGTGGAAAACAGGAAGTTACCGTTAGGTTTTTATACTCACACGGAGACTGCTCCTCCTCCTCCGAACGGCTCCCGAAACTAGGCCCGAAGAAAGAGAGAGAACAAAACAGTAGGGAAAAAGCACCTTCTCCCACTCTGCACCGAATTACCTCACTGCACCAAATTACCAAGTTACAAATTCCCACTCTGGATCTGTCTTACTCACTCAGGCTGAGTCTCTTTGACCTGCGCAACGCTAACCGTGAGACACTCCCTCAATGCTGACCCTCCAACCATGAGACACTCCCTGAGTGCTGACCCTCTGACTGTGTGACACTCCCTCAGTAATGACCTTCCAATCGTGAAACATTCAGTGCTGATCCTCCAACCGTGATGCTCCTTCAGTTGATAGGTAGTTTTTTGAAGAATAAAGGGATTAAGGGTTATGGTGTTCGGGCGGGAAAGTGGAGCTGAGTCCACAAAAGATCAGCCATGATCTCATTGAATGGCGGAGCAGGCTCGAAGGGCCAGATGGCCTACTCCTGCTGCTAGTTCTTATGTTTTTATGTTCCACCAGAGCTACGCTCCACCTGACATCATTACAGCCTCAGTTCAAGTATGGACAAAAAGCTGTACTTAAACGGTGAGGTGAGCATGACTATCTTTGACATCAAGGCAATATTTGATTGAGTTGACATCAAAGAGCTCCGGCAAATCTAATGTCAGTGGGAATCAGAGAGAAAACTCTCTGCTGACAAGAAACTGAACTGGACCAGCTATACAAATATGGTGGCTGAAGGAGCTGATCAGAGGCTGGGAATTCTTCAGTGATTAACTCACCCCATGAATCCCCAAAGGTGTCCACCATCTACAAAGCATAAGTCAGAAGAGTGTGATGGAATACTGCCCATTTGCCTGGATAAGTGCAGTTCCAGCAACACACTAAAAGGTCAACACAATCCAGGACAAAACAGCCCACTTGATAAGCGGGCACCCGATCCACCACCTTAAAGATTCACTCCCTTCAGCACCAATGCACAGTGTCAGCAATGTGCACCATCTAAAATCTGCATTGGAGGAATTAACCTTCAACAGCACCTATCAAACCCGCGATCTCTACATCTAGGACAAGAGTAGCATGGGAACATCACCTTCAAGTTCCCCTTCAAGCCCCACACCATTCTGCCTTGGAACTATATTGCGGCTCCTTTACTGTTGGTCAAATCCTGGAAGTCTCTGTTTAACTGCACTCTACCTACACCACATGGACTGTAGCGGTTCAAGAAGACAGCTCACCATCACCTCCTTATGGGTGGGCAATAGATGCTAGCCCAGTCAGCGACACCCTCATCCTGTGAAAGAATTTTAAACGTAGTATTTTCTACCAGTGTTTCCACTGTTGCTTTGTCAACTGTCATGAAGTAAACTGAACACTAGATGGATCCATTGATTAGGTTTCAGAAGCCTGTATCCAACTTTATTACCATTTTTCAATGAACAAGCTTACATTCACAAACTGATGGGTAATTCACCAACATCATGGATAATTTACTGTTAATATATTAAAAGTCATCAATATAGTGCACACTTTCTCCATCTGTCACATTTGCTTCTTGTGGTATTTTCCTCGTCATACTTTGTTAACGCTCCTATTGCTACTCGTGTACTGTATGAGAGAAATATAAATGTAACTTCTATATACATTATTTTAAAAAACGGCTGCCTTGAAGCCACACGAAGTTCTATAAAACACATTGCGAACACCATAGAGCAGTAAGGCGTAGTTTTGTCCCAACAATTTGCCACCAAGTGAGCTTCCCATCATAATGTGCTGTTGCAGAATTGCATTAACAATAACTTGTATTTACATATCACCCGTAATGTAATAAATAGTCCCAAGGTGCTTTACAAGTGTTTGCAAATAACCAAGCCATGCAAAGACCATAAGACATAGTGTAGCCACCTGGGTTGGCCACTTCCCGACTTAAAATGGAGGTCCGCAAAGACTACAGGGAAATTCAGCCAACACAGGCAAAAACTAGCAAGTGCAGAAATCCTGTGTATTAGAACTTGCAAAAGCCCAGATAGCACTGAAACTCACTGCCATCTGCATACTAATGAGCGATCCCCGGGAACAATCAAAACATTTCAGGTGAATAAGGCCAAGACAGACTCCTCGGCGCCAGCATGAGTCAAGACAAAGGCAGGGCAACGGACACTCAGGGACCACCCAGCGATCAGGGAACAACTCCAGTATTGGAGAAATCGATCCAAGTGATCGGAACGTAGTCCAATCACTTGGAACCAGATACGGGGTCCGCCCCAAATGGCGCAAAGTCCCTGGGGCCTATAAAGTAGAGCTCCCAAGTTCAAATCGGTCTTCTTGACAGGGTCACTCAGCAACTCGAATCAACCCTTGAGAGTGAACTGCCTAAACTGCCGCACCAACCAAGTGAGTCTCCAGTCAACGCTCGCTACGAGATAAGCGCTCCTAGCTACCAATCCATACCAGCTTTTGAATCCTGCAGACTCAGATCGAACGAAAGGCCATTTGTTCCCCTGACCTGGTGGGCCAGTTCCGAAGCTAAGTATAGGCCTTGTAGTGATAGAGAATAGTCTAGAAAGTAGAGTTTATGCATGAGTAGTGATTTACTGTGTATAATAAATGTGTTTTGATTTGAATCTCACTAATTAGTGTGTTGAGTTATTGATCAGTACTTGAACTTGAACCTCGTGGCGGTATCATAAAGATACCTGCCGACTCTGGAGCAAAGGCTAGAAACAGAGCAAATTCAGTAAAGACCCAACGGGCAACAAATTACCCGACTTAGAAGTGGCTTTACCACTCCGAGAGAACCCAAAATTTGAATTAGAATCCAATTGGGAACAGAAAAACCACAAGTGTTCAAGCAGTTCTGATCAATCCTCGTAATTCGGAAGCATGTTAATGCATGCGTAACTAACAGGGCTATAAGGTAAAACTGATAGATTTTTGTTGCGAAAAAAACTGTCGGGAGTTTGTATTCCGGAAAATAGCGAAAGCCGTACCCGTAATTACAGCACAGCCTTAGTACCCCTCGTTCCAAATTTTAAGAGAGTATTTAGAGAGGAAAGATGGCAATGCAGGCAATGCAACGCCTCATGAACCCTGAAGAATCTGTGGTCGCAGCGACCACAGTAGAGTAGGTCAGTGTCCCGTTTGGGAAGAAGAGATCAGAAAATATCTCAAAGGGAAAGGATGGCCCCTTTGGAGTGAGTTCTGTGACAATGAGGAAACAGGACCCGGGAGTATAGGACATACTTGTTGGGAGAACCTGTCAGAGATCCATAAGAAAAGCTTAGGGAAAGCTCGCAAGCCGATGGCAATCGTGTCCTGTCTGGCACAATTGCGAGGCACAGAGGAGGTCGTTCGGACGCTCCGCAAAGAGGTAGAAGAGAGACATTGAATGAGCAAGGTCGATGTTAGTGAGATCGAGAAAGAGAATATAGATTTAAGAAGGAAGTTGGCAGCAAAGGACGGAGAGGTGGATGATGCCAAGTGGGCACACCAGTCTTGTCTAGCGCATCTGAGCAGCTTCCAAACCTAATACGATAAGGCCTATCAGGACACGAAACGTGCAGTCCTGGTAAGAGAAGAGACAGAGAAACAGGTAGCGGCATTGCAAAGGCAGTGCAGCGATCTAAAGGCAGCATTAAGAGCACTCCATGCTGCCGCCACAGAGCACAGACAAAGCTCATTAGATCACGCAAAATGCCGGAAGCAGATTGCGGAACTGCAGTCTTTACTTTCAGTGCAAAATGGGTTTCAAAGCACCTTTGGATCCCAATTAGATGAAGAAGACGGCCCTGATTGGCAAGAACTAAAGAAAACCGCGCATAGATATGTACAGGGAACATGTGTGCACGGAAAGCCGCAAAGGAGAAAAGCACCCCAACCCCCCACAGAGCAGATAGATCAGGCACCCATGAATCCAGTAACTACCCACCACACAGTCACATCGGATGGAGACGCGGAATTCCTTTACACCACCCCCTTAACCGTGACCCAATTATGGGCCGCGTGCGAAAAGATCACACCGTTCTTCCCCACCACTTCTTTGCTAGAGTTAAGCAGCAGGCGACCATGTATGGCCTGGATGAGCGTGAGCAAGTGAAGCTCACAGTTTTGAGTTTAGACCCTTCGGTCGTAGCAGCCCTTCCCGACCCACAGAATGTAGGAGGAGTCACCCTTGCAGAGATGCACACAGTGATCCTCGACGCGATCGGTTACAACAGAGGTGACCCAGTAGAAGGCCTGAATACGTGCAGGCAGAAAAAGACAGAACACCCCACAGCGTTTGCTGGACGCCTGTGGATCCATTTTACAGCAGTTTTTGGAAACTTAGACCGCGCCCATTTGTCCCAAGACGGTATGGCCAAATGGACCCACACCCTTATCTCCCATGCCACAGAGGCAGGACAAAAAGCCTGTACCAATTATGACTCTTCGGAAGAAGAGCACAATGAAAAATGGGTTTTAAAGAGGTTGTCCCGCACCTGGGAGCAATCTGTCCAAAACAAACCCGTAATTAAGAAACCCGAAGAACAGCAGGCAGAGGCAGATATCCACACAGTTAAGACGCACCAGAACCCCGCATGGGTGAACGAAGGCAGGAACAGCCCCCCACAGAAATCACAGGAGTTTAACAACTGTGGACAATTAGGTCACTTTGCACGAGAGTGCAATGCCCCACGAATGCCACAGAGAGCCCAGCAGGCAGGCACTCTGAATAAGAATAGGACAGAGCCCATACATAGTGTGAGCACCCGTTCAGACCAGACAGACATGAACGGAACTGACTGACGGTGATCGGGCTTCCCCATTTGGGTCTGCAACATCCTTTGGGATAGATCCGGCTGACCAGTAGTTGCAGCAAAGGTACGCGGACAGCCCATCGAATTTCTCTGGGACACAGGAGGGTCCCGCACCACAATTAATTCTTCCACCATGTTCCAAAAAGACACATGGCCCACTACAGCCACAATCACCCTCAGCGGCTTCACAGGCCACTCACAGCAGGGACACATCACAGCCCCTGTACCCATTCAAATTGGCAATATTACCACAAGACCCCCCATAGATTTAGTCGATCTACCCCACACAGCAGAACACATTTTGGGCATTGATTTTATGAACTCCCACCACCTTTCATTTGATCCAGTAAACCAATGTGTCTGGAAAATGGCAAAATCCGCAAGAGCCCCCGCAACGCTCACAGTAGGTGAGTATGCAAACAAGATTAGCGCAGTCGGCGATTTCTGGTTTGACCCGACCACGATTAGCACAGCCAAGCAGGTTAGGGCAGTTCTGCAGAAGCACAGGACAGCATTCGCGACCCACAAACACAACTGTGGCCGGATGACTGGTTCCGTTCAAATCACAGGACCTGACCCTAGACCCCAAAAGCAATACGGATTTCCCCAAGAGGCAGAGGGAGAAATCTCAAAACTTATCGATAGCTTATTGGAGCAGGGCGTACTTAGATCAGTAGCCTCTACTAATAATGCCCTGATTTGGCCAGTGAGAAAGCGCGATGGATCATGGCGACTGACCACCGATTACCGGGAACTCAACAAAGTCACCCTCGCAGCAGCCCCCACGGTAGCCACAAGTCCCGAGACCATGCTCAAACAGGGACTCAACTCACGATATTTTACGGTTTTGGACATCAGTAACGGATTCTGGTCCATTCCATTGGCAAAGGCGTGCCAGTATGAATTTGCCTTCACTTTTAAAGGTCAGCAGTACACATGGACATGCCTTCCACAAGGATTCCAAAACTCCCCCTCCATTTTCCACCGACAGCTGGCAAATGGATTATCAAAATGTTCTCGCCCTGAATGTCTGGTCCAATATGTGGACGACCTATTACTGCAGACAGACACCAAGGCAGAGCACATCAAGCTTCTGTCCGAACTCCTGGAACTCCTACAGCAAATTGGGTGCAAAGTAAACCCCAAAAAGGGCCAAATTTTGGAAAACAAAGTGATGTATTTGGGAACGATTATCACGCATGGTAAACGCGAGATCGAGCATAAAAGAATTGACTCGATTGTCAAATTGCCCCTTCCCCAGAATGTTTCAGCCCTCCGGTCGTTTTTAGGACTGGTTGGCTACTGCCGAAACCACATTGACAGTTTCGCCAGCAAGGCAGCACCCCTCTCGGACCTCCTAAAGAAAGGAGCCCCTTGGCAATGGCTTCCGCAGCACACGGATGCTGTAGATGTTTTAAAGCGTGCACTCATTGCAGCCCCCGCACTACAGGTTCTAGACCCGCTTTCCCCCTATGCTATTGAGAGACCGTACCCTTTCGGCCGTGCTCCTCCAGGAAAGGCACGAACATTTAAGACCCGTGGCTTACGCCTCCAGAGTTTTAGATCCTGTGGAGCAGGGATTTTTGGCCTGTGAAAGGCACCTGCTCGCAGTTTTCTGGGCGGTTCAGTATTTTTCATACATCACCGGACTAAACCCCATCACAATCCTCATGGAACACCCCCCCACCCAACTTTTACTAGACGGACGACTTAAGGACGGTACAGTAAGCCAGATTAGAGCAGCCAGATGGACCCTTCTTTTGCAGGGGCGGGACATCACTGTTAAAAGGACCAAGACCCACACTTTCCTAGCCGACAACCTTCAGTACCCAGGCACCCCCCACGAATGTGAAATCATCTCACTACACCACAACACAGGCCCCTTTATCGTGAAAACACCCCCCAGAAAGATAGGTAGTTCACCCCAGAGCCCCTAGCACACAGACACGTGTGCACCTTTAAGGATTTATGTGGATGGTTCTTCCACAGTATTAGACGGGAAGCGCATTACAGGATGCGGCATTTATGTCGAGGATGCGCAGGGACGCGCCCTAGAAGAAATCTCCTTAAAACTACCAGGCCACTTAGGCGCGCAGGCGGCAGAACTAGCCGTTGCGTATATTATAGATCACCCAGATTCCTTCCCCAGCCCAGCAGACATATACTCGGACAGCCTCAATGTCTGCAATAGCCTTACAGAATTCCTACCCCTGTGGAAAGCAAGAGGATTTGCTTCCGCAGACAGAAAACCCCTCCCTTCAGCCCCATTGCCCCGCCACATTTTAGAGCAAGCACAGGACAGGACCTTTGGTATTATTAAAGTTCGCAGTCACCACCGTTCCTCCCCCCTGGAAATGTAAAAGCCGACGCACTGGCAAAAGCAGGTTCCAGGCATGGATAATTTTGGACACCCCCCGAAAGCGCCCCAGTGAATGCAGTTCAGGTCTCGCAGACTAATATCGAGGATTTAGTGCAGGCCCAGAAGCAGGATAGCAATCTCAGGGAGATTTTGAAAGGAAAATTTCCAGCACCTTACTTAGATTTAAGAATACACTGACCACACATGACGGTGTGGTGTTAAAAGACACCCTTTATGTGGTTCCTGAACAGGACAGGAATCAGCTTATTTGTTTGTTCCCTGACAGTCATGGGCATCAGGGAATTGATCCCACTACAGCCTACCTCAGGCAGCTCTGTTGGTGGCCAAGTTTAAAAGAAGACGTAACGCACTACGTTGAGAATTGCCTTATCTGTGCCCAAAACAATCCGGACAGATACGCAAAGAATGCTCAGCTTAGCCACACCCGCCCCGTTAATGGCCCCTGGACTAACCTCCAGATTGATTTTATAGGACCATTGCCCCCTTCCAGGAATGGTTACAAGTCGTCATAGACACTTTTACAAAATTGTAGAGGCATTCCCATCCAGAACTAACACGGCAAAGATCACAGCCAAGATCTTAACCCACCACATCTTTACGAGATGGGGACTCCCCCGCAGCATTGAATTCGACCCAGGTTCCCATTTTACGGGACGTGGCATGAAGAACGTCCTCATGGTATTTGGCATTACCCAAAAATTCCACATCGCATACCACCCCCAGTCAAGTGGTATCGTGGAGCGAATGAATCGGACCCTAAAAGCAACCCTCAGAAAAATGGTCCAACAAAACAACACCACTTGGGATTCAGTCCTTCCTTTTACGCTGATGTTTTTGAGAAATACTGTTTCGACATCCACAGGATACACCACCCACACTCTCATGACCGGATGCCCCATGAAAGGCACAGAATTTTTCTTAGGACTTGACTTGACCAGCCCCGAAGTGACGGCCCTCACACACGAGAACGCAGTAAAACAGTTAGTCGAAAATGTAAAAATGGCTCAGCTAGCAGCCGCAGTAAGATTAGGCACTAGAAAGAAACAGAGCAAGGCCTGTTTCGACAAGACAGTGCATGCGACTGAGTTTGAGGTAGGGCAGCAGGTCATGCTCTCCATTGACAACCCCAGCACATTCCTGTCACCGAAGTATTCGGGTCCGTACTCCATTGCGGACAAAGTCCCTCCGTGTATAAAATTAAATACCGCAACGGAGAGACTGCGTGGTTCCATATTAACCAGCTTAAGGCATATGGCCCACAGTCTAACCACGCACACCACGTCATGCTCGGTGCAGCAGACCACACCCCGCCCACACTCAATGTATCCCTACCCTCCCCCAACATGTCCACCCCACCCACGGACTCGCGCTCGACTCCACCCCCGAACTCTAGACTCCGCCCATTGAACGCCCACAGACAGCAGCAGCAGAGACAGCGACTGTGACACAGACAATAGCCACAGCATGCCTCCCTACTATCCCAACGCAACAGGCCCCACACCCAGTGAATCTGAACACGATTCGAGTGATCCCTTCCTCATCATATTCCTCAACAGACCCCACCAAAGACCACCGCCCTACGATGACGACTCCATCCCCACAGAATTGGACACAACTTTCTGGCACCGCGACAATTCATACAAGCTCGTCCAAAACGACGAGATGGACCTTAAGTCACACCATGCAGCCTTATCAACCCTCATCCATTCTAGAGTATGGCATCTGGGAGAAGAGGACGACTTTGAGTCTGACTCCCAAAACGAGAACCCCTTGGCGACCCTGTTCGCAACTGATAACTGAGGTGTCCAGATGATGTTTTAAAAAGGAACCGCTTGGGCGAAACGGTGTCCTTTCTGATGGAACCTGCAGCATGTTGTTCAATGTTGTTTGTTACTGTTATTGTTAAGTGGTGTTTGTACACTCAGAAGTTCCACGGCCGCACGCCATATTTGTCGGCAGAAACCTGTGAAAACTTGCCAGCACGCTTATCGGCAGAAACCGCTGAGAGCTTGCAAACCCCCATTCATAACTGCTCTTCTGGTTCAATGGTAGAACCTTTACAGCAACCCCCCACGATGACTACATTTTTTGCCTGTTCTTGCCGGTTGCTCAGGCAGTGGAGAAACGGCATTTGTCTCCGCCCTGCCTGAGGACCCCCACTCTGCTCAGCTACACTCGGGTAGAGCACATACGGCATTGATCACCGTCCTACCCGGGGATTCCATCCAAATCTTAGCCGTCGCAGCCCATACGCACCTCATTTCGGCACTCTTGGTTCAAAAAGTTTTGTTTTTGGGCAACCCTTAGGTTGCCATCCCTATGCTATTTACAGCCTCAAACATTTGGATGTTAAATCACACAGCCTGCGAGACGGCTCGCACTGTTTAAGTTTTTCTAAGTGTGTCTAGTCCAAATTTTCGGTTTATAAAAAATGAGGGAGTCACACATGGTGACAAATTATAAAGGGAAATTGGCACTACAAGACAGACATGCTAACGCACGAGATATTAACCAAGATAGTAATAGAAACTATGCTTGATCCACAGACTTCCAGAAGCTCCAGGAAGAGAGAAAAAACAGAAAGGAAGAGACGAAAAGGAAAGAAGACAACAATGAAGACGTCATACGTGGTTTTCGTCGTTATTGTAATTTGTATCCGGTTCCGCGCGAATGCGATCCCCCTGACCCCTACCACACAGGCCGTGAATGATTCCCACCCCTACCATACACTACACCCTGAAATAGTTATCCCCGAGATAGTCACCGACACGCCATCATGGTGTGATATGTTCATAACTGGTATTCACTCTCATACGTAATTGAATCCCTTCTAGTATTGGCGATACTCTGCAGCATCGTGCAGACTATCCGCATGAGGAAATGGCGAAGGAGAGCCTACCGCTCTCGCACCCCGGTATACAGGATAAGATCCCCTATTTTCGGTTATCACCAGGACCCCGAACCCCTTGATCTAAGAACATTTGTGTTGCATCTTTTAATAAAGAAATATGTTTCGGTTACAACGGAAATATTGTACACCTCTGTGCTTGACTGCCAAGCCAGAGGAAAAATGTGAATGCTGCTGTTATTTTTGTATTGTTAGGAAATTAGTATGATTGAATGTTTGAGTGAGTGTAGTTTATGAGAGATAGTTAGAGGTACCGGTTTTTGTTGTTGTATTGCATGTCCCTGTCTGACATAGCGCCACTTAGAATTGTTAGCTAAAAGATTTTCATACATAGTTATGGTCAGTGTAGAGGCCATGGAAGAGTGCTCGCTGGGTCAGGAAGTGAAGACAACGCAGTTATGTGATCCTTCACGCTTCGCGTTAGGGATCACAAGGAGGCAGTGTAGCCACCTGGGTTGGCCACTTCCCGACTTAAAATTGAGGTCCGCAAAGACTACAGGGAAATTACCCATGGACCTTCCTGTGTCACTGTCTTGGTTCAATACTGCATCTAGGATTGGGGAGTACAGGGGTCTTCTTCTCCTCCTGGTGCCACACGGCAGCCAACACAGGCAAAAACTAGCAAGTGCAGAAATCCTGTGTATTAGAACTTGCAAAAGCCCAGACAGCACTGAAACTCACAGCCATCTGCATACTAATGAGCGATCCCCGGGAACAATCAAAACATTTAAGGTGAATAAGGTCAAGCCAGACTCCTCGGCGCCAGCAGGAGCCAAGACAAAGGAAGGCCAACAGAAACTCAGAGACTGCCCAGCGATCAGGGAACAACTCCAGTATTGGAGAAATCGATCCAAGGGATTGGAACGTAGTGCTTGAGCTTGAGCTCCTTCTTTCGAAGTGAAGGGCTGAATCATGTAGTTTGGTTAGTAGTGGTGATGGCTTCTGTAGTTGACCTGTCAGCGTTTGTCTTTTTTCAGTTGGACTCAGTAGATCAGCAAGTTTTTGGGAGAGCGAAAGAGAGATGATTTTCTATTCAGTACTACTTCTGTGGTTACGGCACTTACACATTACCTGAACCATTTCAGCTGAAACAGAAGTTGATTTCTTACTACCTTGCTGTTTGTCCTCCATTGGCCAAGAACCCTCTCTGACGTTTCTCAGAGTTCTTCCTGTTCTGCACACAAAATTGCTGCTTGAAACTTGACTTTATATGGTTCAAAAACGTAAAATGGCTGCTCCCCTGTGATTTGCACAAAATGCTGAGACGTTAGGTGGATTGGCCGTGATAAATTGCCCTTAGTGTCCAAAACTTCCCTTAGTATTGGGTGGGGTTACTGGGTTATGGGGATATGGTGGAAGTGTTGACCTTGGGTAGGGTGCTCTTTCCAAGAGCTGGTGCAGACACGATGGGCCGAATGGCCTCCTTCTGCACTGTAAATTCTATGATGATGATGATGATAATCTTCTAAATAAGACAAGTGGTAATCCCATTTAGCAATCCAAAGTCTCCTTATCCGCTGCAGTCTTCAAATGGGGTCATGGTTTTCAGGGAAAGCCTTTGGGCTGGATTCTCCGTCGGCGGGATCCTCTGTTTCGCCATCAGCGTACTCACGCCCACGGATTTCCTGACGATGTGAGGATGCCCACAATGGGAAACCCCATTGGCCGACTGCCGGGACGGAGAATCCTGCTGCAAGCAGAGGAGTGCCACACCAGACAACGGGTGCAGCAGGACGGAAAATCTCGCCCATTGTCTTCCTGAGAACGCATTGAATTTCAAAAGTCTTTTCATGCCTGGGTATGGCTGTTTACTAGATTTCTGGAAGCCTGACCACCCATTGCAACAATAAGGTGACTTTTGGCAGCATTTTTCAGACTACTTGCATCCA
Source organism: Scyliorhinus torazame (assembly GCF_047496885.1). Taxonomy (NCBI): domain Eukaryota; kingdom Metazoa; phylum Chordata; class Chondrichthyes; order Carcharhiniformes; family Scyliorhinidae; genus Scyliorhinus; species Scyliorhinus torazame. The sequence goes on from NC_092716.1 coordinate 188,178,554, forward strand.
TTTAAAAAGGAAGATTAGTTTTTTTCCTAAAATGTATAATGTCACAACTACACATTCATGACATTAGAGATAAAAGATAGTAAAGGATTAATCACACTAATATGTGTACTGCACATTCCACTAATGGTGAATGGGAGATAGAAGAAGAAATATACAGACAGATTGGGCAATTGAGTAAAAAATAGAATAATAATCATGGGGGATTTTAACCACCTTGGTATTAATTGGATAGAATAGCTAGGTAAATGGGATAAGCGAATGGAGTTCTTACAATGTGTACAAGACTCCTTTTTAACCCAATATGTTACAGGGGAAGATTTGCTTTAGAGCTAGTAATGGGGAATGAACCAGAGCAAATAAGAGGAGTAAAAGTAGGGGAACATCTAGTCAAGTATGACCAACATATCATATGCTTTGCGATGATAAAGAAGGACTTAAGTATGCCAAAAACCTGGGTAATAATTTGAGTTTTAGTTTCAGGAGCTGAGATCAAAACCTGGGGCAATAAAATTGGAAACAAAATTACGAAACAGTAATGTCGAACAACAATTTAAATGGTGTCCACCAGAGTGCAGCAAAAGTGTATTCAACTAAAAAGAGAACAAACTAAGCGCAAGTAATACACCATTAATGATTAAAAGCATAAGGGAGCAACTGAGGTTTAGGAAAGAGGTGTACATTGTTAAGACACCCTGGGCAAGTGTGCGGTCAATTCCAGCCCACTCTTCCCGGAATCACAACACAACCGGCCAAATCAATCAAACTGAGTCATCACTGATGTCGGTCAATCTCGGTCATTGATGCCGGACCGTCTGCAGTCACCAATTTAAATCTGCCCAACCTTCTGGATCCTTCTGTTTGAATTAAAGCGACAGGCTGCCTTAAAAACACGTTCACAAAGCATCCATGGATCAAAAATGGAATGGCAAAAATACAAACATTTCATAGTCGTCTTCATCTGGCTCACTTTCCATGTCTTTACTTTCTGCATCATCTTCATAGTCGTCATATATATCTTCATAGTATTCATTATCGGAGTCGGTATCTTCCGCAAAAATGTTTCCTGTAAAATACAACATTGCACACGTAAATAAGTGTTCGTGCAGGAGGCAACCAATTTCAGAGTCAGCATCGGGTTTTGTTGCAGAACTTTTACTTCACATTCCATGCTGTGGAACTTCAGAAGGACTGAAGAAATTAAAGAAAGAGTCATTTGGTACAGTTTTCGTAACTGTTTTGCAAGTACTTCGACCGTTGTGCTTTGGCTTGGTTTTAATTGTTTTCAGCGTGACATTTTTTCCTTTCTTCCAGTTGATCTGGCAGCCTGTTCACTCCATGATTTCTAGTTCATCAAGGAATGAAGATCCAAGCTTGTCAGGCCGCGATTCCAACCAGTATACGTTTGTAATCACCTCATTTGTAAAGTACTCATTAGGCTCGAACTTAAACTCAGGAGTGAAACTCTTCGTCTGTTCACCCTCTGAACATTTAACATTCACATCTTGTGGATGCTTTAATACGGGCTCATCATGCACCTGTATCATGCCATTGCGTATATACACCTTCTTGAAGACTGTTAACCAGAAGTTTAAATGCTCTTTGGCTCTTCCATCTCTTCATCTGATTTGTCGTCTTCCTGTGGACTTCTGCTAGATCCTCATCAAATGACTATCAATGTCTTGCTGGGATTTGTTGAGCTCGGCTGGCCACCCGCTCTCTGGAACATACAGTCACTCAACTAGGTTCAGAGATTCACATGCATCCGCTCCTATGCTGGACTCGATTTTCATGTCCACTATATAAAATGGTAATATGTACATTGTGTCGTGCACGCTAAGCTGAAATTCACATTCACCGAACGTCTCCATCTTTTTCATACCATAGTGTATCGACAGTCCCGGTTGATCAATGACTTTCGTTTGCATGTTCAGCCTATGTAAAGCGGACCGAATGAGGAGGTTGGCCTTCGTTCGCATGTAGAGGTCGCATTGTACCAATGAGTCATTCATCTACACTAACGTTTTCCATTCGTTTTGGATGGCATCAGGTTTGCTCTTACTAGCTTCATTATTTTTCAAAATTATATCTTCATCCTTATGCGTCGGACGCTTCTGGTCCTTGGTTGCAATGAAATTGATGAAGAACTGGTCGTCCGGAGACATCTCATCAACCGGGTTGACTGATCTGATTTGGTCCACTGTGGGACGCAAAAAACACTGTTTTGCAAAATGACCAACACGGCCACACCTGGAACATACTTTTCCAAAGGCCGGACATTGCCGTGGGTCATGTCAATTGCCACATTTCTGGCACAAGATGGCGGCTCCTGTTGGCCGCTTAAAATGGCCACCAGTACTGTGACCACGTTTCTTATTGACCTGCGTCACAGTCCTGATGACGCTGGTGTCCTATCTTGGCACCAAAATGGTACAGTGTGAGTGTAATGTTTTGCTGTTCAGCCACCTCACTCACATGACACCTCTGATGTGGCTTTCTGATTGAAGCCTTTCTTTCTGGGTACGCGCACTAAATTTGTCATGTTCACATGCTCCGTTTTTTTTCAGAGAGCAGTACAGATCAAAGTGCTTTATCACCTTATCATAGCTTTTGCTCTCTTCCCTGTCACAGACAAAGGTATGGTATAGTTCTGTTGCTTGAGGACCTGCTACGATGAGTAGCAATGCAATAAGCCTCTCGTCAGGCTGTGCCAGCAGGCCCACGGTTACAATATAGAATCCGAATTGCTGCTTAAAAATGCCAATTTTCTTTTACATTACCCGAGAATTGAAGCTGGTGGGGTGCCTTTAAACCTTCCATCTCTAGCTTCAACACCATTTGTTGCGTTGTGTCACCAATGGTCGCAGTTAATCAGGTCGGTTCTTCAGCCGATTTCAACTTCGCCTTTTTTGATGCTACCCTCAAATATTCAGCACTTCTGGTACCATGTTGTGTTCTGTGATCTTGTCTTGCAATGATTCTACAGAACTGCTGGTGACTTAACCAGAACAATGTTTTATTGTTGTACATGTGGGGTAAGGTAACAATCAGAATGTAATAAGTTGTCATTGGATTCTCCTGGAACTACCTTTATGTGCGACTATCCTGATGTACTCCTTACAGCCTTCTGCTGGTGGCTGAATGTCACCTGATTGATGTCTGACACCACCTGCTGAGCACACGTGATATTATCTACAGGCATATCACCACAGGATCTATATATCGAAAGAAAAAGGACAGGTCCTGGTTTTTAGAGCAGCAAAGGACACAATGGCACTTCTGTGTGAAAACCCTCAAACACTTAAAGGAAAAAAATGAATCTTAGCTGTCAGCCTTTTGGAACGCTAACAGCAATGCCTATGTTACAGCAGGACCATTTGAAGACTGGTTTAAGGATTGCTTTCTGCCAGAAGTCTGGACTTATCAAAAGGAAAAGAACCTGTCTTTCAAGATCCTACTAATCCTCAATAATGCACCTGGGCATCCACACTTTCTTGCAGAGAACTATCCTGATGTTGCCATTTTGTTTTCAGACCCAAATACGACACTTATCCAGCCAATGGACCTGGGTGGGGGGTCATTGCTTCATTCAAGGCTTACTATATGTAGCGCACAAAGACTCCGTGAGACGAATAGAGTGAAGTCGATGAGGCTTTATTAAGCGTGTCTGTTCCCCAGCAGCCCGATAGTAAACTGGCCTGCGGGGGAAGACACCGGGTTCTTATACTTCGCCTTCAGGGCGGAGCTTGAGGTCAACGGCCAACCAGGACCTGGGATCTGTCAGCCAATGACATTAGGGCTTCCAGTCCCACATGACCCCCAATACATAATACCACATTCACCCCTTGTCAAAAATGAACCCGGCGGGGTGATGCTTCGTATGGTGGTAAGGGTTTACAGGCTGGTCCTGGGAGGATAGAACATTTACATGGTAGTACAGTATTGGACAGTTTCGTCCTGTTACAACTATTTACAGCGGGTATAGGAAAAAACAAAATGTTCTTTGAACAGTCCATCTTTGTTTTACATCGACGCCACGAGTCGGTCGGGCGGTCTGGTCGTCCGTGTCGATCGCCTCGGCCCCGGCGGTGGTGGTGGTGCTTGTACCAGTGCTGTCGCCTCCAGGAGCCGTACGGTTTCAGCTGTCGGTGCAAAGGGGAGGGGGACTGATCCTCCTGGGAAGGGGGCGGTCGCGGGGTGCGGCGGTGGCAGGAAGGGGGGCGGTTGGGTTGATGGTGTCGGGGGGGTGTGCGTGGTGCCGGCGGGCGCCAGATCCCGCAGGGAGACCGTGTCCTGTCGGCCGTCGGGGTACTCCACGTAGGCGTACTGGGGGTTTGCGTGGAGGAGGTGAACCCTTTCGACCAACGGGTCCGCCTTATGTGCCCGCACGTGCTTTCGGAGCAGGATGGGTCCTGGGGCCGCCAGCCAGGTCGGCAGCGACGTTCCAGAGGAGGACCTCCTAGGGAAGACAAAGAGACGCTCGTGAGGCGTTTGATTAGTGCTTATACATAATAACGACCAGATGGAATGGAGAGCGTCCGGGAGGACCTCCTGCCACCGTGAAACTGGGAGGTCCCTGGACCGTAGGGCCAGTAGGACGGCCTTCCAGACCGTGCCGTTCTCCCTTTCTACTTGCCCGTTCCCCCGGGGGTTGTAGCTGGTCGTCCTGCTTGAGGCTATGCCCTTGCTGAGCAGGAACTGGCGCAGCTCGTCACTCATGAAAGAGGACCCCCTGTCGCTGTGGACGTATGCGGGGTAACCGAACAGTGTGAAGATGCTGTTCAGGGCTTTAATGACTGTGGCCGCGGTCATGTCGGAGCAGGGAATGGCGAAAGGGAAGCGGGAGTATTCGTCCACTACATTAAGGAAATATGCGTTGCGGTCGGTGGAGGGGAGGGGCCCTTTGAAATCGAGACTGAGGCGTTCAAAGGGGCGGGAAGCCTTCATCAGGTGCGCTCCATCTGGCCTGAAAAAATGCGGCTTGCATTCCGCGCAGATGTTGCAGTCCCTTGTGACTGTACGGACCTCTTCTAAAGAGTATGGGAGATTGCGGGACTTGATGAAGTGGTAAAACCGAGTGACCCCCGGGTGGCAGAGGTCCTCGTGGAGGGTTTGGAGGTGGTCAATTTGTGCGTTGGCACATGTGCCGCGGGATAGGGCATCGGACGGCTCGTTCAGCTTTCCGGGCCGGTACAAGATCTCATAGTTGAAGGTGGAGAGCTCGATCCTCCACCTTAAGATCTTGTCATTTTTAATTTTGCCCCGCTGTGCATTATCGAACATGAAGGCTACCGACCGTTGGTCAGTGAGGAGAGTGAATCTCCTGCCGGCCAGGTAATGCTTCCAATGTCGCACAGCTTCCACTATGGCTTGGGCTTCCTTTTCCACTGAGGAGTGGCGGATTTCTGAGGCGTGGAGGGTTCGGGAGAAGAAGGCCACGGGTCTGCCCGCTTGGTTAAGGGTGGCCGCTAGAGCTACGTCGGAGGCGTCGCTCTCGACCTGGAAGGGGAGGGACTCGTCGATGGCGCGCATCGTGGCCTTTGCGATGTCCGCTTTGATGCGGCTGAAGGCCTGGCAAGCCTCTGTCGACAGAGGGAAGGTCGTGGTCTGTATTAGGGGGCGGGCCTTGTCTGCGTACTGGGGGACCCACTGGGCGTAGTACGAAAAGAACCCCAGGCAGCGTTTCAGGGCTTTTGGGCAGTGCGGGAGGGGAAATTCCATGAGTGCGCGCATACGTTCGGGGTCGGGGCCTATTATCCCATTGCGCACTATGTCGCCCAGAATGGCTAGCCGATCGGTGCTAAAAACGCACTTGTCCTCGTTGTACGTGAGGTTCAAGGCTTTGGCGGTCTGGAGGAATTTTTGGAGGTTGGCGTCGTGGTCCTGCTGATCGTGGCCGCAGATGGTTACATTGTCGAGGTACGGGAACGTGGCCCGTAACCCATGTTGATCAACCATCCGGTCCATCTCCCGTTGGAAGACCGAGACCCCGTTTGTGACGCCAAAAGGGACCCGTAGGAAATGGTATAATCGCCCGTCTGCCTCGAAGGCTGTGTACTTGCGGTCACTTGGGCGGATGGGGAGCTGATGGTAGGCGGACTTGAGGTCCACGGTGGAGAAGACTTTATACTGGGCAATCCGATTGACCATGTTGGATATGCGGGGGAGAGGGTACGCGTCTAGTTGTGTGTACCTGTTGATGGTCTGGCTATAGTCAATGACCATCCTTTGTTTCTCCCCTGTCTTCACTACTACCACCTGCGCTCTCCAGGGACTATTGCTGGCCTGGATTATGCCCTCCTTTAGTAGCCGCTGGACTTCGGACCGAATGAAGGTCCGGTCCTGGGCGCTGTACCGTCTGCTCCTAGTGGCGACGGGTTTGCAATCCGGGGTGAGGTTCGCAAACAAGGACGGGGGTTGCACCTTGAGGGTAGCGAGGCCGCAGATAGTGAGTGGGGGTATGGGGCCGCCGAATTTAAACGTAAGGCTCTGTAGATTACATTGGAAATCTAATCCCAGCAAGGTGGGGGCACAGAGTTGGGGAAGGACGTTAAGTTTGTAGTTTTTGAACTCCCTCCCCTGCACCGTTAGGGTAACTATGCAGAATCCCTGGATCTGTACAGAGTGGGATCCTGCAGCTAGGCAAATCTTTTGTGCGCTGGGATAGGTGGTTAAGGAACAGCGTCTTACCGTGTCGGGGTGTATAAAACTTTCCGTGCTCCCGGAGTCGACTAGGCATGGCGTCTCGTGGCCGATAATTAGGACCGTTGTCGGCGTCGTCTGGAGAGACCGGGGCCGAGCCTGATCGAGCGTAACCGAAGCGAGCCGTGGTTGTAGTAGTGGGGTGGGGTCCGTTGTTGCCGTCCAAGATGGCGTCGGGGATGGACAAAATGGCCGCCACCATACATCGCACGTGGCTGGGGGGTCACAAGATGGCGGCGGGGGTGGACAAAATGGCCGCCCCCATGCGTCGTACAGGTCGGGGGCGGTCCAAGATGGCGGCGCCCCTCCTCCCCTCGTGGTGGTCGGGACCCAAAATGGCGGCGTCTGCGGGTCGCACAACGGCACCCCTCCTCCCCTCGTGGTGGTCGGGACCCAAAACGGCGGCGTCTGCGGGTCGCACATGGTGTGCTGGGGGGTCTGGGGAGCGCTAGGACCGCGCGGAGCTCCCTCACCACGAGCGCCAGGGCCGTGAGCGATAGGACCGCGCGGAGCTCCCTCGCCGGGGACAGCGGTGGTCGGGGCCCAAGTCGGCGCCGGCGGGTCAGGCGTGGGGCCGCGAGCGCAAGGAGGGCGAGGAGCTCCCTCACCGGGGACAGCGGTGGTCGGGGTCCACGTAGGTGGCGCCGGCGGGTCAGGCGTGGGGCGCGGGACGGGGGTGAGGGTGGCGTTCGGGACGCGAAAAACCCCTTCCTCTCCGTGGAGAGTGTTGGCCGGGACCCAAAGCGGGAGCGCCGGCGGCGGGTCGTACATGGGCTGCGGGGAGGGGGGTTGGGGAGCGTAGGCGGCGTGCAGGGCTCCCAGTTCTCCCGGGACTGCGGCGGTCGGGACCCAGAGCGGCTGCGCCTGCGGGTCGTACAAGGCGTGCTGGGGGGGTTGGGAGGCATAGATTGCTTGTAGGGCTCCCTGTGGCCCCGGGACGGCGGCGACCTCGCGGGATCGGCACACAACCGCATAATGGCCCTTTTTCCCGCAGCTTTTGCAGATGGCTGCGCGGGCCGGACAGCGTTGTCGGGGGTGCTTCGCCTGGCCGCAGAAATAACAGCGGGCGCCCCCGGTGCGACTCGGCGTTTGGACTGCGCAAGCCTGTGGGGTGTCCGGGGGGGGGGAGGTAGGGGGTTTGCCGCGACGGGTACGTACGGGGCCCAATGGCCTGCCGCGCGGTCGGGGCCGTAGGCGCGGGGATTAAGCGCGGCCACGTCTAGGGAGGCTGCTAGGGCCCGTGCCTCTGAGAGTCCTAGCGACTCGTTTTCTAGAAGTCTTTGGCGGATTTGGGAGGATTGCATACCTGCCACAAAAGCGTCGCGCATTAACATGTCCGTGTGTTCGTTTGCATTCACCGACGGGCAGCTGCAGGCTCGTCCCAAAATCAGCAGCGCAGCGTAGAACTCGTCCATCGATTCTCCGGGAGCTTGCCGTCTTGTCGCGAGCTGGTAGCGAGCGTAGATTTGGTTAACTGGGCGAACGTAGAGACTTCTCAGTGCTGTGAACGCCGTCTGGAAATCGTCATTCTGGAATTATCCTGAGCTCCATAGTCCTTTTTAGGCACGCTTAATAAATTGTAGCGCACAAAGACTCCGTGAGACGAATAGAGTGAAGTCGATGAGGCTTTATTAAGCGTGTCTGTTCCCCAGCAGCCCGATAGTAAACTGGCCTGCGGGGGTAGACACCGGCTTCTTATACTTCGCCTTCAGGGCGGAGCTTGAGGTCAACGGCCAACCAGGACCCGGGATCTGTCAGCCAATGACATTAGGGCTTCCAGTCCCACATGACCCCCAATACATACTACCACACAATACCCGTTGAAGTTTCAGCCACATCCTTCATTTTATGGAAGCAGACACTTCAACCACATTCCGCGATTGCTGGAAGCAATTCAACAACCTCATCGCGGTAGACACAATTAAGGACTCATTGGATGAAGTTAGAACTTCAACAATAAATGCCAGCTGGACAAACGTTTGGCCTGAGGCTGCGAGTGGTTTCACAGGGGTCCTCACTGTGGATGCTTAAATGGTCAGGATTCTTGACAGGCCAAAACAAGTTGGATGGGAGGGATTTGAAGACCAGACCACGTGATGAAGCAGAGGAGTTGCTTCTATCTCATCAAGAGACACTCTCTGTGGAAGAATTGGTTGAACAGATGAAATTAAATGAAAGTAAACAGGAGCAGCAAGAAGCACCCAAGAAGGTTCATTTTACAACCAGGATGATGGCTGATCTCATAAAATCAGCTGAAGATTTGAAAAAACGGGAAAGACTGTGATACAAACATGCAAAGAAGCATTGCCTTTTTTAGAGTAGTTGACACTGCTAGTACTCCTTACAGAATTGAAAAGCGAAAGGCAAAGCAGTCGAGATTAACAATGTTCTTTTCATCCACATCAACAGCACGGGAGCATAGTGGTTAGCACTATGGCTTCACAGCGCCAGGGTCCCAGTTTCGATTCCCGGCTTGGGTCGCTTTCAGTATGGAGTCTGCACGTTCTCCCCATGTCTGCGGGGGTTTCCTCCGGGTGCTCCGGTTTCCTCCCACAAGTCCCGAAAGACGTGCTATTAGGTAATTTGGACATTCTGAATTCTCCCTCAGTGTACCCGAACAGGCGCCGGAATGTGGCAACTTGGGGCTTTCCACAGTAACTCCATTGCAGTGTTAATGTTCTGTGACCTTGCCGTTGCAATGATGCACACAGAACATCTGGTGACTTAACTAATAATAATAATCGCTTATTTTCACAAGTAGGCTTCAATGAAGTTACTGTGAAAAGCCAGTCACCACATTCCGGCGACTGTTCGGGGAGGCCGGTATGGGAATTGAACCCACGCTGCTGGCTTGTTCTGCATTACAAGCCAGTTGTTTTAGCCCACTGTGCTAAACTAGCCCCTATAAACCTAGAATGATGATTTGTTGATGAACACGTGGAAAGATAACAAACAGAATATCTTTGGAGTTCCGTGAACTCTCCTGGAACTACCCTCTGTGAGACTGTCCTGTTGTACGCCTTACTGCCAACTGATGGGTGTCTCACGTGACGTGCCTGATCTCTGGTGCCACCAGCTGGTTGGAGGTCACATTACTAACTATGTACAAACCTATTCACTGGCATATCACCACAACGGAGGCCCTATATTCCCAGTCGGCACAATACATCCATTTCAATGGGGATTGAGCTCACCAGGATGCCCGGGCATCAGGGTTCGCCGCCATCATCTAGATGCCCGGGGTCCAGGGGGTGATTGACGGATACATGTCGCCTGACGAGCACCTGCAGATGACAGGCCGCTCTTTACAAACCAAAAGGGGTTCCACTCGATGAACGTGCAGCTGGTGTGTGACCATCAGCTGTGCATTATGCACGTTTGTGCCCGATACCCGGCAGTGTGCACGACACCTTCATCCTGGCACACAAGATGATTCCCGATGTCTACAAGGCGACCCCCTGGCTGGGGTTTGGCTCCTGGGCGACAGGTGCTATCCTCTGCAATCGTGGCTGATGACCACAGATCGACGTGGAGACCTGCTACAAAGACGCCCATGCAGCGACCAGGGGCATGATCGAGCGGTGCTTCGGCATCCACAAGATGCGGTTCAGGTGCCTGCATCACTCTGGAGGGGCCTTCCAGCATGATGTGGCTTGCTGCATCGTCCACAACATCACGCTGCAGAGGAGCAACGTGCTGGAGGAGGAGAATGAATGGCAGGCCTTGTCCAATGAGGAGGATGCGGGCGAGGGCGAGAATGTGCAGGACATAGGGCCCGGTCAGGCACGGGAGGCCACACAACTTGTGTGCCTGGGGCAACGCGCATGGGGTGCTCGGATTGCCTCCAGGTTCACCGTCTAGGGACAGGGTAGGGGGAGACTGGCCAGGGGCATGGACACCGTATCCCACCACCCCTCCCCCAGCCACCCTCCTGCTTACAACCCCCTGCCGCACTGCGGGCCCTGGGTTGGTCCATGGGATGGAGGACGATGACAACTGCTCTGCGATGAGCTCTGGTGCTCCACATCTTTTGACAACGTCTGACTTCTGCCCACGGTAGCACTTTGCTTCATTCACCTGGGTGATCCCTGCATGCGAGCTGGCTATTCCATCACACAGTTCCATCGAATTCCTGGGGTGGCAGAGGTGGATATGGTGGGTGGGGAGGGTGGAAGGGGGGACACCGGAGCAGTGAGGGTTGGCTGAACTGCGGACCCTGAGCCCAGCCCACCCCTAACGTCTGCCAAATACCCCCCTCCACGCCACCTCTGCCGCCAACCCAGACCAGCCCACCCCTCACACCCTCCTGACAGAGCACCGAGGCAGGTTGCAACATTGTGAACAGATATATACATAGTCGTGCCCTAGCCCCTATCATTCAACTGTACCCTGCACCTGTACCAACCTAACTGTTGTCTAACTTTCTGGCTTTATGTGTCCTAACGCTACATCTTGGTGGATCCCCAGAAGGTACATCAGGACTGGAGGTGGCCTGCTGTGATTCCCGCCCTGTGACCTGGGTCCCTGCTGGCGGCCATCTCTTGGAGCGACCAGGCCTGGATTAGCCGGGCTGCTGTTCAGGTGTCCCAGGTGGTATGTGGCGTGGTGCACCCTGTTCTGCCTGCTGCCCACCAGATGCACTAGGGACATGGGGTCGGGTGGGGGGGGGGGCATCCAAGGCGCTGCAGTCTTCTGGCACCTCCCCTGCAAGAGTCATTGGCACGCGCCCCATCTGCTCCTCCCTCAGGGTGCCTGATGGCCTCTGGGCCACTCCATGGGTCGGGGTTGCAAGCGGAGCTAACCCTGAGTCTCCTCTGCCACTTCAGCTAGTGACTGCACCATCTCCCTCTGTGTCTGTGCCATGTCGACCAGCGCCTGGGCAATGCCGCCGATGCTCTCAGCCATGACCCACTGTGACTGGGCCACATTGAGGAGGGCCGCTGCAATGTCCAGGTGGCTCTGGCACATGGCTGCCTGTGAGAGGGCAGCCCAGTCCTGGGCCTCGGTCACTGCCTGCACAGAGTGCCCCAGGCCTTGGACATGCTGATCAATAGCCAAACCCCCCTCCCCCCCTAAAGCTCCACCGCAGATGCCACCTGTGCAGTGGTGTCCTGGGTAATATGCATGGTCAGCACCACCACCTGCTGCTGCACACAGTTGGACTCCTTCACCTGAGCCTGCAGGTGCTGGATGCTCGCCGACAGCCCCCAATGCAGACCCTGGCTCTGCGACTGCATCTCCACAATCAATGGAACTGTCCATTCCAGAAGCCCAAAACCTGCCTGGACGACAGCTATTTCCTGGGGACAGCCCGCCCTCCAACCGTCTTCCCCCTCGGGAGTTCCTATCTCCACTTGATGTACCAGAGCATGTGTGTGGTGAGCTCCAGATAGTTTCCCAGAAGCCTCTTCACTAAAGTGTCCAACCGAGGTGACTGTCTCTGGGATGCTAGAAGGCTGTGACGGGAAATCGGTGTCATCCTCGGACATGAGCTCTGGGGAGTCCTGGGTTTCGGACATGTGGGTCTCTCCATGTCGGTATACTTGCCGCTGGTCGGCACATGGGGGGGGGGGGGTGGCGGCGGTTGTGGCTGTGGCTGGGGGCGGGGAAACCAGAAGCATTCGTACCGTCACCAGCAGCTCCTGCAAGACACAAGACGACGCATGGTTAGACCCGGGCCCAGGGGTGGTGTGAGGTACGTAAGGCCCAGAACTCTAGGGTCCCCTGCCATCGGGTTTGAGGGGTGGGGTGCCTTGTAAAATGCAGCATGTGGCCTTTCCACTGCCTACCTGCCTGCGACGAACTGTCTTCTATTTTAGGGTGGTTGGGGAGAGGCACGGTACATTAGAGATATTTAGTGGACCCACCCGTAGGCCTATTGAGGCTATTAAGTGGCCAATTAATGGCCACCTATTTGCATCATTCGGCCCCAGCCCCATTTTACCTGCAGCAAGGGTAGGCCTATGCCAAATGAAGAGCCCAGCAGCTTTAGCTGCACAGGTTGGTGTTGGGCAAAAGGAGTGGTAGCTCCTAATTGGCGGTCCCCTGTGCCTGATAGAAGCACCCCTGCCCAAGACCATACCCCTGCAGCATCTGATTGACTAATATCTCCCCAAATGGGGGTGCAAAAGTCTTGTCCTGCAAAGTGTAACATGACTGCAGGGCAACCGGTAACAGTAGAAATGCATTCCCTGCCAACTCTCCGGGTGAGCTCAGCAGGATGGGTAGTAAAGCTGGGTATAATTCAACAGGAGCCAGAGCAGACCTAGGCATGGAATAATTATTTCAGGAAACAATTGTACCGCGTTATTGGAATGGATTGGGAGTCACATGTAGGCTAAACTGGCAGATTTCCTTGCCTGGATCGGTCTTCCCCACACTTGATGACAGCTGCAATGGTCACCATTAGTGAGACTATCTTTATGTGGAATTTACGTTCCCTCACAGCTTCCATGGTGGGACTTGAACCCATATCCGCAGGGCATTCGCCTGGGCCTCTGGATTACTAGTCCAGTGTCCACTGACATGGGCAGCACGGTAGCACAGTGGGTAGCACTGTTGCTTCACAGCTCCAGAGTCCCATGTTCGATTCCTGACTTGGGTCACTGTCTGTGTGGAGTCTGCCTTTCTCCCTGTGTCTGCGTGGGTTTCCTCTGGGTGCTCTGGTTTCCTCCCACAAGTCCCGAAAGACGTGATGTTAGGTAATTTGGACATTCTGAATTCTCTCTCTGTGTATCCGAACAGGCGCCGGAATGTGGCACTAGAGGCTTTTCACAGTAACTTCATTGCAGTGTTAATGTTAGCTTACTTGTGACAATGAAGATTATTATTATTATTACCACTTGTAACCATCTTCTCCCAGTTTACTTGTTTGTAAGTTTATTTCAATCTAAAAATGATTTTCATTGATGTATTTGAACATTTGTAACTCAACTCATCACATAAAAATACCAGCATCAGATTCAAATTGATATTTATTTTTAGTTCAGCAGAAACCAAATTGCAAATACAAATAATTAGAAATAGAAGCACAGAGTCTGAGCTATCAATTTGGGCAGATTTTGTGAATACATTGTTTGATCTGAAAACAAGGATTTGATAATGAAAATTCTTACATAATGTAATTCCAGCTTGAGGATTCTGACTCTAACAGCACAAGTTTACATTTTATTTAATTGGATTTTAAAATTCAAAACTATATTACACATTGCCTAAAGAAAATGAAACTAACCACAATTTGCTGTGATATAACCGAGTTACTTTATTAAAGAAGGGAAACAAAATGTGGAAAAAACAAAAACAAATGGGTGGCACGATGGCACAATGGTTAGCAATGCTGCCTTACAGCACCAGGGACCCTGGTTCAATTCCGGCCTTGGGTAGCTGTCTGTGTGGAGTCTGCACATTCTCCCCATGTCTGTGAGGCTTTCCTCCAGGTGCTCCGGTTTCCTCCCACAGCCCAAAGATGTGCAGGTTAGGTGGGTTGGCCATGCTAAATTGCCCCTTAGTGTCCAAAGATGGTTAGTCTACGGGGTTGTGTGGATAGGGCGGGGGAACGGGCCTAGGTAGGGTGCCCTTTTGGAGGGTCAGTGCAGACTCAGTGGACCGAATGGCCAACTTCCGCACTGTCGGGATTCTATGAATATGTATATATTTTACAAAAAAGCGGATTGAGGATTAGTTGAGGAAGAACATAGTTTGTGACAATTTTTCACCTTGCATGTGGATTTATGGCAGGCTCTCATCAAAGTCAAGACCACATTCATCTTCAAAATGTGTTAAAACATGACATCGACACCTCCATTAACATTTTAAAATTATATATTTCCATGTTTATGATTAAGTTTCTTTGTAAACTCCAAATTGTAATGATTCCTCCCACCACGTGGACATGAGTATTTATAATAAAAATATTATATGTGTCAGTCTATTTGGACTGGCTTACACCTGCAAATTGGTCCAATTATTCCTGTCCTTTTACCCACTTCACTTTAGGTGTGATTATTTTTAATTGATTGCCATTCTCCACATTTTGCGTGTTATTTTCTCCCTTCAATTAGGATCTTGTTACACACGTTACTGCTTGAGAAAGTCGATGGACCAATGATGTATCTCCTAGCCAAATTTGCTCTTGTCTCACAGCTCAGAGGACCAGTAACTGTGTGAGGATACATGGGCAGAGACTAATCATTCCTGACACAGTGTGATAGCGCATCACGATTGGACCTTAGGGTGTGCTACTCCCACAACCATTCTCCCTTCATTCTCCCCCAGTCTTCCCTACTCTCCCCTCACTTTGTAATCTCCTGGAGAAGGCAAGAAAATCGTCAAGGAAACCCTGAGCCAGGCATGTCTTGTAATCTTCACCTAAACAGTTCAAACATCCAAAGCGATAAATGCATCAGAGTGATCAAAATGACTTGGAGATTCATAATGTTAAAGCATAAACCATGCTTCTATGATTAGTAATGTTAGGTTCTGCGTAATTAAGTGTTGATTCAGATGCTCTTGTGTAACAGTTTACATTCTCTGATCATTCATCTTTCAAGTCATGAGCATGTAGAAAACTGCTGTGTACAAATACCTATTAATGTTGGCATTAAAGCTGGACAATCAAGCAACGTTAATAGAAGGATATGCTGATAGGGTTAGATAACGAGGTGGAAGGAGGCTAACATAGAGCATAAAGACCAGCACAGACTAGTTAGGCCGAATGGCCTGTTTCTGTGCTTTACATTCAATATCGGTTGCGTTTTGTTTCTTTACATTCCATGTAATTCTATCGAAAACAAATTCTGATCCCACTTCCTTGACCTGAATGTTTATTGAATTAGTTTGCTTGCTTGACGTTGGAGGATGCAATCTCATAGTATGTTACTTGGGGTTCTTGCTCATGGTCTCCTCATGGTGAACTGTTCTGTGTCTGATTATTGCTCCACACTTCAGCTTCAATAGATTCTTTCGGTTGCCTGGTTCCATATGAAGAATTCTTCTTGAATCTAAAGATTACAGATCTAAAATATGAGTCGAGTGCAGAGTGGGAACTGTCATAAGAGCTTGAGTCTTCCCTACATTTCCATACGGTTTTGAGCAGTGTAAAGTGGCGACAGGACAGATATCTTTTAAAATGTGACTTAATTTTTGCTCTCCTTTCTATAGTTTCAAAAGACAGGATAAAATATTACCAAAGAGCCACTCAATCCACTCATGCCCTAAACTGCAGCAACTTGCATTTAGCACCTTTAATATAGAGAAACATGTGGTAAACCACTGTTAGTGTATTATATGTATTGTGGTAAACTGTTACTGTACTACATGTATTGTGGTAAACTACTGCCTGATGGCTCCGCCTCCCCTCGGGCTCGGTATAAAGGTGGCTGACCTCCGGCCCTGCCCCAGTTCGGGATCAGTGGCTAGGAGGCTTTCTGTTTAGCTTATTAAAGCCACAGTTTCGTTCACTACTCGTCTGGTGTTAATTGATGGCACATCAAAACAACAACAACCTATATTTATAGTCTACAACAACAAACGATATATTGTGCATTTAACATAATGCAACATCCCAAGGGGCTTCACAGGAACATTACAAAACAATGTATGACACTGAGTCTCGGAAGCAGATATTAGGTCAGATGACCAAGAACTTGGTCAAAGAGGAAAGTTTTCCGAGCTGCCTTCAAGGAAGCACGCGAGGTAGAGAAGCGGAGAGGTGTATGGAGGAAACTCCAGAGCTTGGGGTCTAGGCAACAGAAGGCACGGCCACCAATGGTGGCGTGATTAGAGTGTGAATACACAAGAGACCACAATTAGAGAAGTGCAGATATCTTGGGAGTGCTGTTGCATTGGAGGAGATGAGAGAGATAGGGAGCAGGATTTGAAAATACGAATGATAATTTTAAAGTCAAGACTTGCTTGACCAGGAGCCAATGTTGCTCGGCGAGCTTGGGGTTGATAGGGGAACAGCACTTGTGAGTTAAAACATGGGCAATAGAGTTTTTGGATGTTCCCCATGTTAACAGAGAGTAGAATGTGGGAGACCAGCCAGGAGTGTGCTGGAATAGTCACATCTGGAGGTAACAAAGGCATGAATGAGGGTTTCAGCAGTAGATAAGTTTTTTAAAAAAATATGTTTTATTGAAATTTTTTTCCCGAACAACAATTTTTCCCCTCTTACAAAGCAAACGCAACAATGACAATACAGAAATTTTTAACAATACACAAGTAACAAAACCACTTTATCTTTGACCTAAACTAAACTAACCCCCCCTCCCCCCTGGGTTGCTGCTGCTGGTCATCTGTCTTCCCTCTAACGTTCCCCTAGGTAGTCGAGAAATGGCTGCCACTGCCTGGTGAACCCTTGAGCCGATCCTCTCAGGGCAAACTTTATCTGCTCCAGTTTAATAAACCCCGCCATATCGTTTACCCAGGCCTCCAGTCCGGGGGGTTTCGCCTCCTTCCACATGAGTAGGATCCTGCGCCGGGCTACTAGGGACGAAAAGGCCACAACGTCGGCCTCTTTCGCCTCCTGCACTTCCGGCTCTTCCGCAACTCCAAATAGAGCTAACCACCCGGGCCTTCACCACCTGCGAAATCACTCCCGTCACTCCCTTCCATTATCCTTCCAGCGCCGGGCACGCCCAAAACATATGTGCGTGGTTTGCCGGGCTCCCGCCACACCTCCCACATTTGTCCTCCACTCCAAAGAACCTGCTCAATCTTGCTCCCGTTATGTGTGCTCTATGTAGCACCTTAAATTGAATCAGGCTAAGCCTGGCGCATGAGGAAGAGGAATTTACCCTGCTTAGGGCATCAGCCCACATACCCTCCTCTATCTCCTCCCCCAGTTCTTCTTCCCACTTTCCTTTTAGTTCGCCCACCGACTCCTCTCCCTCTTCCCTCATCTTTCGGTAAATCTCTGACACCTTGCCCTCTCCAACC
This sequence comes from Scyliorhinus torazame, assembly GCF_047496885.1. NCBI lineage: Eukaryota > Metazoa > Chordata > Chondrichthyes > Carcharhiniformes > Scyliorhinidae > Scyliorhinus > Scyliorhinus torazame. Next base: position 188,196,191 of record NC_092716.1, read on the forward strand.
CACACCCCTGAAAGCACCCTGTCCTGTATCCCTTGTGTCGGGAGCCGCGGAAATTCCCTCACCTGTTGTCTAGTAAACGCCCTCACCTGCATATATCTCAAGAAATTTCCCCGGGGCAACTTATACTTTTCCTCCAATGCTCCCAAGCTCGCAAAAGTCCCATCTATAAATAAATCTCCCACCCTCCTAATTCCCAACTGGTACCAGCTCTGAAATCCTCCATCCATTCTTCCTGGGGCGAACCTATGGTTGTTCCTGATTGGGGACCCCACCAGGGCTCCCCGCACCCCTCTCTGTCGCCTCCACTGTCCCCAGATATTCAATGTTGCCGCCACCACCGGGTTCGGGGTAAACTTTTTAGGTGAGATCGGTAGCGGCGCCGTCACCAGCGCCTCTAAACTCATCCCTTTACAGGACTTTCCAGTCTTTTCCACGCCGCTCCCTCACCCTCCATCATCCATTTACGTATCATTGTCACATTGGCGGCCCAATAGTAATCGCCCAAGTTCGGTAGTGCCAATCCTCCTCTGTCCCTACTACGCTGAAGGAACCCCCTCCTTACTCTCGGAACTTTCCCTGCCCACACGAAGCTCGTGATGCTCCTGTCTATTTTATTAAAAAAGGTCTTGGTGATTAGTATAGGGAGACATTGAAATACAAATAAGAACCTCGGGAGGACCATCATCTTAATTGCTTGCACCCTGCCCGCCAGCGATAGAGGCTGCATGTCCCACCTCTTGAAGTCCTCCTCCATTTGTTCTACCAACCGTGTCAGATTAAGTCTGTGCAAGGTTCCCCAGCTCCTAGCGATCTGAATCCCCAGGAATCGGAAGTTTCTTTCCACTTTCCTTAGAGGCAAGCCTTCTATCTCTCTACTCTGGTCCCCTGGGTGTATCACAAATAATTCACTCTTCCCCATGTTTAGCCTATACCCCGAGAAATCCCCGAACCCCCTCAAAATTCGCATAATTTCTATCATCCCCCCCGCTGGGTCCGACACGTATAACAATAGGTCATCCGCGTATAACGAGACTCGGTGTTCTTCTCCCCCTCTAATCACCCCTCTCCATTTCCTGGAGTCTCTCAACGCCATGGCCAGAGGTTCAATTGCCAACGCGAACAACAATGGAGACAGCGGGCATCCCTGTCTTGTTCCCCTATATAGTCGGAAATACTCCGATCTATGTCGACCTGTAACTACGCTTGCCGTTGGAGCCCCATAAAGAAGTCTAACCCAGCTAATAAACCCGTTCCCAAACCCAAACCTCCTTAACACTTCCCATAAATACTCCCACTCCACCCTATCAAATGCCTTCTCTGCGTCCATTGCCGCCACTATCTCTGCCTCCCCCTCCACTGGGGGCATCATTATCACCCCTAATAGTCGTCGCACGTTAACATTCAGTTGTCTCCCTTTTACGAACCCTGTCTGGTCTTCGTGCACCACGCCCGGGACACAGTCCTCTATCCTCGATGCCAGTACCTTTGCCAACAATTTGGCGTCCACGTTCAATAATGAAATGGGTCTATAGGACCCGCACTGCAACGGATCTTTATCCCTCTTCAAAATTAACGATATCGTCGCCTCCGACATCGTCGGGGGTAGAGTCCCCCCTTTCCTGGCCTCATTGAACGTCCTCACCATCAACGGGGCCAACAAGTCCACATATTTTCTGTAATACTCCACCGGGAACCCGTCTGGTCCTGGGGCCTTCCCTGCTTGCATGCTTCCCAGTCCCTTAATAACCTCGTCCACCCCAATCGGTGCCCCCAGGCCTACCAGCCCCCGCTCCTCCACTTTCGGGAACCTCAATTGGTCCAGGAACTGCCGCATCCCCTCCTCTCCCTCTGGGGGTTGAGACCTATACAGTTCCTCATAGAAGGTCTTGACACCTCATTTATCTTTCCTGCCCTTCGCACCGTATCTCCCCTTTCGTCTCTAATTCCTCCTATCTCCCTCGCTGCTGCCCTCTTTCGCAATTGATGAGCCAACAGGCGACTAGCCTTTTCCCCATATTCATACCTCCTCCCCTGTGCCTTCCTCCACAGTACTTCCGCCTTTCTGGTGGTCAGAAGGTCAAATTCCGTCTGGAGTCGTCTCCTCTCCCTGTACAATTCCTCCTCCGGGGTCTCTGCAAATTCCCTATCCACCCTTAAAATCTCCCCCAGTAATCTTTCCCTTTCCTTGGCCTCTGTTTTCCTTTTGTGGGCCCCAATGGAGATCAGCTCTCCTCTGACCACCGCTTTTAGTGCTTCCCATACCACTCCCACAGGGACCTCGCCGTCGTCATTGACCTCCAGGTATCTCTCAATACACCCCCACACTCTTGCACACACTCCCTCATCCGCCATCAGTCCCACATCTAATCGCCAGAGTGTTCTCTGCTCCCTTTCCTCTCCTAATTCCAGGTCCACCCAATGTGGGGCATGATCCGAAACCGCTATGGCTGAGTACTCAGCTTCATCCACCCTAGAGATCAACGACCTTCCCAAAACAAAAAAATCTATCCGGGAGTACACTTTATGGACATGGGAGAAGAAGGAAAACTCCCTAGCCCTAGGTCTAAGAAATCGCCATGGATCCACTCCCCCCATTTGGTCCATAAACCCCTTAAATACCTTGGCTGCTGCCGGCCTTCTTCTGGTCCTTGAGCTGGATCTATCTAGCCCCGGGTCCAGCACCGTATTAAAGTCCCCTCCTAAAATCAAGTTTCCTACCTCCAGGTCCGGTATACGCCCCAGCTTCCGTCTCATAAATCCCGCATCGTCCCAGTTTGGGGCATACACATTAACCAACACGACCTCCATTCCCTCCAGCCTGCCACTCACCATTTACATATCTACCTCCGCTATCTGCTACGATGTTCTTTGCTTCAAATGCTACCCGTTTCCCCACCAAAATGGCCACCCCTCTATTCTTTGCGTCCAGTCCTGAGTGGAACACCTGTCCCACCCATCCTTTCCTTAGCCTAACTTGGTCCGCCACCTTTAGGTGCGTCTCTTGGAGCATAACCACGTCTGCCCTTAGTCCTTTCAAATGCGCGAGCACTCTTTAATCGGTCCGTTCAGGCCTCTCACGTTCCACGTGATCAGCCTCACTAGGGGGCTACCTGCCCCCCTCCCGTATCGACTAGCCATTACCTTCTCTAGGCCAGTCCCATATCCCGCCTCCGCGCTCCCGCTCGCTCCCCCAGCGTCGCACACCATCCCCGCCCACCCACTCTTTAGCCATTTCCTTTTGGATTTCCGCAGCAGCAACCCAATTGTCCCCTCCCCCTCCCTCCCCCCCCTCCCCGCTAGATCTCTTTCTAGCATGATAGCAGTAGATAAGTTGAGACTGGGGTGAAGTCAAGCAATTTTATGAAGGTGGAAATAGACAGTCTTAGAGATGGCATTAATGAGGTGAGACGCTCACCTCAGAGTCAAATGTGACTCCAAGGTTGTGAATAAACTGGCTTAATCTCAGTTTCTATGGAGACAGATGGAGTCTGTAGCTCGGGAATGGAGTTTATGTGGAGGACCAAAAGAAATGGCTTCAGTATTTATTTCATTGGAGGCAACTTCTGATCATCCAGTACTGGATATCCCAAAGTACCTTACGGAAATACAATGATAAAGATGGAAGCTCAGCCTATGAAAGAGAGGTTGGGGAAGGGGTGTCAAAGGTTTGGTCCAAGAGGTTGGTTTGAAGGAAGGTTGTAAAAGAGAATAAAGTTTAGAGACAGAAAAGAATGGAGTGTCTGAAGACAAGGCTGCCAAAATGCCATAATCAGGAGTTGGATGGTGGGATGAAATAAAGGAAAAATGAAGAAGGACTTGAAATGAAATTAAAATTAAAATCGCTTATTGTCACAAGTCGGCTTCAAATAAAGTTACTGTGAAATGCCCCTAGTCGCCACATTCCTGCGCCTGTTTGGGGAGGCTGGTACAGGAATTGAACCGTGCTGCTGGCCTGCCTTGGTCTGCTTTAAAAGCCAGCGATTTAGCCCAGTGTGCTAAACCAGCCCCTGTATTTCAAAAAACACTTTTCATAGCCATCTGATCTCTCAAAGCTCTTTATAGCCAATTAAGTATTTTGAAGTGTAATTCCTGCTGTAAATGTAAAAAATCAAAGAGATAGGGAGAGGCCAAGGCCATGGAGAGATATTTTTTCATTGTGATATGAAAGGTGATGTTAAGGATGTAATTTATTGCATAGCTGGTACCTTCAATACAACTGAATGACGAGCGAGGCCATTTCAGAGGGCAGTTAAGAATCAACCACATTGCTATGGGTCTAGAGTCACATGTAGGCCAGAATGGATAAAGACACAGATTTACTTCTCCAATGAACCAGATGGGCTTTTATGAAAATCCGATAAGTTCATGGTCACTGTTACTGATATTAGCGTTTTATTGCAGATTTCATTTAATTAATTTGGAAACAGGAAGTGGTGAGGCATTTCGGAAATTGAAAGCAACGCGAGTGAAGAGACAATGGGCAGTCTGCAAACAGCGTGAGTTAGAGACAGTCGTTAGGTTGAAGACAGTGCGAGTGGAGAGCAGGCGCAATCTGAAAACAGCACAAGTGGAGAGACAATCAGCTATTTGAAAACTGCCCGAGTGGAGGGGCAGTCGAAAGTCTGAATACAGCGTGAGTGAAGAGACAGGCGAGAGATTTAAGTCAGCGCAAGTGGGGGGACAGACTGCAGCCTGAAAACAACGAGCGTAGAAACATTCGGCAGTCTTTTAAAAAAATGTTAAGTACCAATTCGTTTTTTTCAATTGGGGGCAATTTAGTGTGGCCAATCCTATTCCCCTGCACATCTTTGGGTTGTGGGGGTGAGACCCACGCAGACACGGGGAGAATGTGCAAACTCCACACGGACAGGGCTGGGATCAAACCCGGGTGCTAACCACCGTGCCACCTCCGACATTTGGCATTCTAAAACAGCGCGACTGAAGCGAAGAGACTCAGAGATTGAAGACAGGGTGAGTGGAGGGGCAGCCATGAGATTGAAAACAGTGAGAGAGGAGAGGCAGGTGGGAAATGGCAAACAGTGCAAGAGGAGAGGCAGTCGGGAGAGTGAAAACAAGGTAAGTGGACAGGCAGTCAGGAGATTGACAACATGAGTGGAGAGGGAGTTGGGAGATTGAAAACAAGACAATTGGAGAGGCAGTATTGAAAACGGAACTCAGGGCAGTGGTTAGCACTGCTGCCTCACGGTGCCGAGGTCCCAGGTTCGATCCCGGCCCCGGGTCACTGTGTGGAGTTTGCACATTGTCCCTGTGTTTGCGTGGGTTTCGCCCCCACAACCCAAAGATGTGCAGGGTAGGTCGATTGGCCACACTAAATTGCCACTTAATTGGAAAAAATGAATTGGGTACTCTAAATTTATTTTTAAAAAGAAAACAGAGAACTTGGGGAGGCAATTGAGAGATTGAAAATGAAGCAAGTGGAGAGGCAATCAGGAGTCTGAAAACAGCGCGAGTGAAGGAGCAGTCGTGAGATTGAAGAGTACATGAGTGGAGAGATAGTCGGCAATCTGAAAACAGCATAGATGGAGATACAGTCGGGAGATTGAAAGCTGCACAAGTGGAGAAACAGTTGGCAGTCTGAAAATAGAGTAAGGGAGCTACAGTCAGCAGTCTGAACATAGCGCGAGTGGAGATAGAAACAGGAGGGAGATTGAAAATAACGAGTTATTTTGGGCTTTGTGTGGGCGGGTAAAACCCCGCGAGTGAAGAAAGTGTTGCTGGAACGCAGTCGGGGGGGGGGGTTGGCGCTGCCGAACTTTTGTAATTACTACTGGGCGGCTAATATAGCCATGATTAGGAAGTGGGTAGTGGGGGAGGGGTCGGTGTGGGAGCGAATGGAGGCGGCGTCAGGTAAAGATACAAGTTTGGGAGCATGGATAACGGCACCTCTTCCGTTCTTGCCGGCCCGATACTCTTCAAGTCCGGTAGTGGTGGCGGTTCTGAGAATCTGGGGGCAGTGGAGGAGATATAAGAGAGTGGAGGGAGCATCGGTTTGGACTCCGATTTATAATATCCCGCAGTTTGTACCGGGTAGGCTGGATGGTGGGTTCCGGAGATGGCAAAGGGCAGGAATTAGGAGGATGGGGGATCTATTTATAGATGGGAGCTTCCCCAGCTTGAAAGTCTTGGAGGATAAATTTGAATTGCCAGCAGGGAATGGGTTTAGGTATCTGCAGGTACAAGACTTATTCAGAAGGCAGGTTCTGGCCTTCCCACTGATGCTGCTACGGGGGATACAGAGTAGCCACCAGTACATGGGTGGGAGAGGGGAAGGTATCAGATATCTACCAGGAACTTTTGGAATTGGAGGAAACTCCGGTGGAGGAGCTTAAGGGCAAGTGGGAAGATGAGCTAGGGGGAGAGATAGAGGCGGGTCTATGGGCAGATGCCATAAACAGGGTTAACACATCCTCATCATATGCCAGGCTTAGCCTGATACAGTTCAAGGTAGTCCACCGGGCACACATGACGGTGTCCCGGATGAGCAAGTTTTTCGGGGTAGAGGACAGGTGTGCGAGGTGCGTGGGTAGCCCAGCAAATCATGTCCACATGTTTTGGGCATGCCCGAATCTTAGAGGGTTTTGACAGGGTTTCGCTAAGGCCATGTCCACGGTACTCAAAACACGGGTGGTGCCGAGTCCAGAGGTGGCAATCTTTGGCGTGTCGGAAGAGCCGGGAGTCCAGGGGGCGAAAGAGGCCTTTGCCTGCCTGGTTGCCCGGAGACGGATCTTGTTAATGTGGAGGGACTCGAAGCCCCCGAGTGTAGAGACCTGGGTTAGTGACATGGCTGAGTTTCCCAGTCTCGAGAAAATAAAGTTTGCCTTGGGAGGGTCAATGTTAGGGTTCATCCGGAGGTGGCAGCCGTTCGTCGACTTTCTCGGGGAAAATTAAAATGTCAGCAGTAGCAGAATTCCAAAGGGAGGAGGGTGTTGGAGGGCCGGACTGTTGTTTTATGGTTGGGGTGTGTGAAGATTGTGATGGGGTGGAAATGTTTATTGTACCATGTTTATGTCGCTGTTATTATTATAAAAATTGCAAATACCCCAACAAAAATATTTTTTAAAAAAGAACATAACGAGAGAGGAGGGTCAATCGAGAGATTGAAAACAGTGCGATTAGAGAGGCAGTCGGAAAAATGAAAATGAGAGTGGAAAGGGAAGTCAGGAGATTGACAACAGCGCAAGCGGAGAGGAAGACGGGAGATTGAAAACAAGGCGATTGCAGAGGCGGTATTGAAAACAGTGCACATGGAGATACAGTCGCCAGCCTGAAAACAGCATGAGTGGAGAAACAGTCGGGAGATTGAAGGTAGCACAAGTGGAGGAACAGTCGTCAGTCTGAAAACAGGGCGAGGAATAGTCTGTCGGCAGACTGAAAACAGTGTGGGTGTAGAGGCAGTCAGGAGATTGAAAACAGTGTGGGTGTAGAGGCAGTCAGGAGATTGAAAACAGTGTGGGTGTAGAGGCAGTCAGGAGATTGAAAACAGTGTGGGTGTAGAGGCAGTCAGGAGATTGAAAGCAGTGTGGGTGTAGAGGCAGTCAGGAGATTGAAAACAACGTGGGTGTAGAGGCAGTCAGGAGGTTGAAAACAGCGAGAGAGGAGAGACAGTCGGAAGACTGAAACAGCATGCATGTAGAGGCAGTCGGGAGATTGAAAACAGCGCGAGTGGAGAGACAGTGGGGAATCTGAAAACAGTGTGACACTTAGGTGAATAATAATAATAATCGTTTATTGTCACAAGTAGGCTTCAATGAAGTTACTGTGAAAAGCCCCTAGTCGCCACATTCTGGTGCCTGTTCAGGGAGGCCAGTACGGGAATTAAACCCGTCTGCTGGAGTTGTTCTGCATTGCAAGCCAGCTATTTAGCCCACTGTGCTAAACCATGAATGAAAACAGCAGGAGAAGAGAGGCAGTTGAGAGATCGAAATCAGTGTGAGTGGAGAGAAAGTTTTCAGTCTGAAAACAGCGCGGGTAGAGGGACAACCAGGGGATCGAAGACAGCACGAGAGGGAAAATAGTTGCCAATCTGAAACAGGGCAAAGGATAGTCTGTCGGCAGACTGAAAACAGCAAGAGGGAGAGTCAGTCGAGATCGATACCTGGAACAAGCCTTATAAAGATAGGTTGGACAGAACTTCCGTTGGCGGCTATGAAGCAGTAGGTCGCACATTTGGTGGATCCCGCTCTGGTCGGAACTTTGGAACTTTTCTCCTGATTTTCTGGCGGATCTGAAGTGGAAAATTGATGTTGGACGCAATTGTGAAGAGGAATCCTACATCAGTGCATGGAGAAGCGGACCAAGAGTGCTCGCAAAGGAAGAAATAGGCGAATGGAGAAGGCTTGGGCTGAGGCTGCAACGGGAGAAAGCATGGCGGAGAACCGGAGTTCTGCCTTGACGACCCAGCGGTCGACGGGGCAGCTGATGCAGTTTATACAGGAGGGCTTCGCCAAGCAGAAACAGGAATGCTTGGACCCGATTAAGGAGTCGATTGCGCGACTGAAACTCAGACTGGATGCTCAAGATCGGGCAATCCAGAAAGTGGAGCAGGCACTGACTGAGCAGGAGGAGCACCTAGCTGCAGTGGAGTTGGAGGTGGGAATGTTGAGAGACCAACAGAAAAGGCTCCAGGAGAAGGTGGAGGATCTAGAGAACAGGTCCCGCCGGCAGAACCTGAGAATCGTGGGTCTCCTGGAAGGATCCGAAGGAACGGATGCAGGGGCATATATAGCGGCTATGTTTGAGAAGCTAATGAGGGAGGGGACGTTCACCCGACCCTTGGAGGTGGACAGGGCCACAAAGCGCTAGCAAGGAAGCCGTGTGTGGGTGATCCCCCGAGAGCAATGGTGGTGAGATTCCACAGGTACCTGGACATGGAGTGCATTCTACGGTGGGCCAGGCAGACGTAGAGCTGCAAATGGAAGAACAGTGTCCTGCATATATATCAGGATCTGAGCGCGGACGTGGCCAGGAGAAGAGCAGGGTTTCACCAGATAACACCTACCCTTTTTAAGAAGAAGGTAAAGTTTGGAATACTGTACCTGGCCCGTCTTTGGGTTACGCACGAAGAGCAACATTTCTATTTCGAGTCGCTCAAGGAAGCGATGGACTTCGTGAGAAGGAAAGGGCTGGTATCGGACTGAGGGGTTTGGACTGAACTTCGCTGCAGTGCTTATGTGCTTTTTTTTTTGTTCTGTTCGCTGCAATTATTATTTTTTTTAAAAGAAAGGTTTTTGTCTTTGGATGTTACTTGTAATGCCTTTTTTATTGAGCTGGGGTCTGCAGATGAGCTGCTTAAGTTAAAATTTGCATTTGCACTGATGGGGGATGGAGGTGTGAATGTTAGATGTTTGATCTTCTTTTTGATTTTCTTTGCATGTTTCTTTAGGGCAATTGGGTTGGGATTGTTTACATTTGCATATGTGTGTCCGAGCGGGGGGGAGGGGACAATAGGTGTGAAAATGTCTGGCGCCATGGGTGGGGTCCACCAAGCTAGCTGGGCGGGCTAGCTCACAGAAGCATAGTGGGGGGTGAGCAGATGGTATGCTTGTTGGAGGGGGCTGTGTATATAGTGCTGTTACTAGAGGGGAAAGGGGGGGGGGGAAATGTTCTGCTGAAGGGGGAGGGACTTTTGCTGTGGGACAATAGGGAGGTCGGGGACGGAGGCTGCCTGTGGGCGGGCCTGCGGATGCGTGGGGCGCGGGCTGGAGACTTCCCCAAGAAAGGGGATGGCTGATTGACGGAGGGGGGTGGTGTAAGAAGCCCCCCATCCAGACTGATCACATGGAATCTAAGAGGGCTAAATGGGCCGGTTAATAGGGCACGCGTGTTCGTGCATTTGAGGGGACTGAAGGCAGATGTGGCAATGTTGCAGGAGACGCACCTCAGAGTAACTGATCAGATTAGATTGAGGAAGGGATGGGTCGGACAGGTTTTTCACTCGGGGCTGGACTCTAAGACTAGAGGGGTCGCGATCCTGATTAATAAGCGAGTGTCATTTGAAGCAAGAAGCATAGTTGCGGACGTGGGGGGTTGGTCAGTGGAAAGCTGGAGGGGCTGCCGGTGGTACTCGTGAATGTGTACGCACCGAATTGGGATTATGTGGAGTTCATAAGGAGGATGTTGGGGAAGATTCCGGACCTGAATTCGCATAAGCTGGTTATGGGGGGGGGACTTCACAGTCATTAACCCAGGGCTCGACCGATCTATCTCAAGGACAGGTAGGGTGCCAGCAATGGCAAAAGGAGCTAAAGGGGTTTGTGGAGCAGATGGGGGGGGGGGGGCGGGGGGGTGGACCCATGGAGATTTGGGTGGCCGAGAGTGAAGGAGTTTTCCTTCTACTCGCACGTGTACTCCCAGATTGACTTTTTTATCCTGAACAGGGCTTTACTGATGGGGGTAGTGGACACTGAGTACTCAGCGATCACGATCTTGGATCATGCCCAGCACTTGGTTGACCTACAAGTGAGCAAGGAGAGTAGCCAGCGCCCGCACTGGAGGCTGGACTTGGAACTTTTAGCTGATGAGGAGGTGTGTGGGCAGCTGATGAAATGTATCCAGAACTATTTGGAAGTCAACGACACGGGGGAAGTTTTGGCTGCGGTGGTCTGGGAGGTGCTGAAGGTGGTGGTTAGAGGGGAGCTGATCTTGATAAGGGCCCACAGGGAGAAGACAGACAGAGCAGAGATGGACCGACTGATAAGGGAAATACTACAGGTTGACAGGAGGTATGCAGAGACCCTAGTGGCAGTACTTCTGAGGGAACGACGGAGGCTACAGGCGGAGTTTGGCTTGTTAACTACAGGGAAGGTGGTAGAGCAGCTGAGGAAGGCAAGGGGGACGATCTATGAATATGGGGAGAAGGCCAGTAGAATGCTTGCTCAGCAGCTCAGAAAGCGGGAGGCGGCCAGGGAGATTGGGAAAGTAAGGGACAGAGATGAAATGAAATGAAATGAAAATCACTTATTGTCACCAGTAGGCTTCAATGAAGTTACTGTGAAAAGCCCCTAGTCACCACATTCCGGCGCCTGTTCGGGGAGGCTGGTACAGGAATTGCTGGCCTGCCTTGGTCTGCTTTAAAAGCCAGCGATTTAGCCCATTGTGCTAAACCAGCCCCTTATGGGAGTTAGTCGGGAGTTACCGTAGTTATGGGAACCTAGTCGGAGATTCAGCTGGGGTCAATAAGGCGTTCGAGGAATTCTACAGCAGGCTGTATGAAACGGAACCCCCAGCTGGGCTGGAGGGGATGAGGCAATTCTTAGAGGGGCCGAAGTTCCCAAAGGTTGATGAAGACTTGGTAGAAGGGCTGGGGGCCCCAATTGGGTTGGAAGAGATAGAGGATGGGCTGAAGGCCATGCAGTCGGGTAAAGCCCCGGGACCGGATGGGTATCCCGTGGAGTTTTACAAAAAGTTCTCTGGGATGCTTGGATTGCTGTTGATGAGGACATTTAATGAGGCAAGGGAGAGAGGGGCGTTGCCCCCAATGATGTCACAGGCCACTATCTCATTGATCCTGAAGTGGGATAAGGACCCGGAGTTATGCGGGTCCTACAGACCAATCTCCCAACTAAATGTAGACTCCAAATTATTCTCTAAGATCTTGTCCTCAAGAATTGAGGACTGCGTCCCAGTCATGATTGGGGAGGAGCGGACGGGATTTGTTAAGGGGAGGCAGTTGGCAGCCAACGTAAGAAGGCTGTTGAATGTTATCATGACGCCCCCAGAGGGTAGGGACGTAGAGGTAGTGGTCGCAATGGACGCAGAGAAGGCATTTGACCGGGTGGAATGGGAGTATCTGTGGGAGGTATTGGTGCGGTTTGGATTTGGACGGAGCTTCATTGACTGGGTCAGGCTGCTGTACCAGGCGCCCATGGCGAGTGTTCGGACGAACAGGCTGACATCGGGCTATTTTAGGCTGCACCGGGGGACAAGGCAGGGATGCCCCCTCTCCCCGCTGTTGTTCACACTGGCCATAGAGCCGCTGGCAATTGCGTCTGGGTAGGGGTGGAACACAGGGTGTAAGGGTACCCGGGTGATCTGCTCTTATATGTGTCGGACCCATTTGAAGGGAGGCAAGAAATTATGGGGATTCTGGGGGATTTTGGCCAGTTTTCGGGTTATAAATTGAACATGGGGAAAAGCGAGATGTTCGCAATCCAGGCAAGAGGGCAGGAGAGGTGATTGGGGGAGCTGCCGTTTAGAGTGGTAGGGGGAAGCTTTCGGTACCTAGGCATCCAGGTGGCGCGGGAATGGGAACGGCTGCACAAGCTTAATCCGGCCCGACTAGTAGACCAAATGAAGGAGGATTTGCGGAGGTGGGACATGTTCCCGTTGTCACTGGCTGGGAGTGTACAGACTGTGAAAATGAAAGTACTCCCGAGATTCCTATTCATGTTTCAATGTCTCCCCATCTTTATTCCTCGGTCCTTTTTTCAACGGGTCAACAAAATGATCTTGGGCTTTGTATGGGCGGGTAAGACCCCGGGAGTTAAAAAGGATATGTTGGAGCACAGCTTGGGGGAGGGCGGGCTGGCACTCCCGAACTTTAGTAATTATTACTGGGCGGCGAATATGGCCATGATTAGGAAGTGGATGGTGCGGGGTGGAGGGGGGGAGGGGGGGGTGGTTGGTGTGGGAGCGAGTAGAGGGTAAGGGTACTAGTATGGGAGCGTTGGTAACAGCGCCTCTGCCGTTCCCGCCGGCACGCTACTCCACCAGCCCCGTGGTGGTCCCGGCCCTGAGAGTCTGGGGGCAATGGAGGAGACATGTGGGATCAGAAGGAGCATCGGTCTGGTCCACAATTTGCAATAATCACCGGTTTGCCCCGGGGAGGTTAGGTGGAGGGTTCCGGAGGTGGCAGAGAGCAGGGAACTCAAGGATGGGTGATATGTTCATAGAGGGGAGCTTTCCCAGCCTGAGAGAGTTGGAGGAGAAATTTGAATTGGTGGGAGGGAATGAATTTAGGTACCTGCAGGCGCAAGACTTCTTACGCAGGCAGGTCTCAACCATCCCGCTCCTACCACCAAGGGGGATACATGATTGGGTAGTTTCCAGCGTGTGGATGGAAGAAGGGAGGGTTTCGGACATTTATAAGGAGCTTATGGGGTCAGAGGAAACACAGACCAAGGAGCTGAAACACAAATGGGAAGAGGAGTTAGGTGGAGAGATAGAGGACAGTCTCTGGGCGAATGCGTTGAGCAGAGTCAACGCGTCCACAACATGTGCCAGGCTCAGCCTGATACAGTTTAAGGTCGTTCACAGAGCCCACATGACAGTGGCCCAAATGAGCAGGTTCTTTGGGGTGGAAGATAGGTGCACAAGGTGTGTGGGAGGACCAGCAAACCATGTTCATATGTTCTGGGCATGTACAAAGCTGAGGGGATTTTGGCAGGGGTTTGCGGATGTCATGTCCGAAGTGTTGAAAACAAGGGTGGCACTGAGTCCAGAGGTGGCGATTTTCAGAGTGTCTGAAGACCCGGGAATCCAGGAGGAGAAAGAGGCAGACGTTCTGCCCTTTGCTTCCCTGGTAGCCCGGAGATGGATATTATTGGCTTGGAGGGACTCAAAGCCCCCAAAGTCGGAGACCTGGCTAACTGACATGGATAGCTTTCTCTGTCTGGAGAAAATCAAGTTCACCTTGAGAGTGTCATATGAGAGCACCTTTAAGAAATGGGTGTTTACTACTGCAGTGATGTCAGAGAGTGGATGGAGATGGGCTGTCTGTTAGCTTTTTACTTTTGTTTTAGGCTGCTGCAGGGTGTGTTTTAGTTTCGTTTTTGAGAGCTGGATAGCCGCAGTCACGGCCAGAAGGTGTATGAATCTCTGCAATCTAAAGACTGTAAATCTATCCTGGTGATTTAAAACTAATAACAGGAGTGACTTTAACCTGATGTGCTTCTGGTAAAAGGTATTTTAAGTTGTATGGATGTCAAAAGGAAAGCTTAAAGGATTACTTAGTGTTGTATTCTTTGGGGATTGTATTTGAATTAATGGTTGCTAAGATGTTCACTGTATGTTTTAAAAAGGTTAACTTGAGTTCATAGAATAAGCATTGTTTTGCTTTTAAAAAATACTTTTCCATTTCTGCTGTACCACACCTGTAGAGTGGGCCGTGTACTCCCCACACCACAATCTAGTAAAAGTTGTGGGTCAGGTGAACTCCATGATACACGTTGGGGTTCTCTAAATCCTGGCCCATAACAAGATTAGGTCAATGTTAGGGTACGTCCGGAGGTGGCAGCCGTTTGTCGACTTCTTTAGGGAATATTAACCGTCAGTAGAAGGAGGGGGGGGGGGGGGCGTGGGGGTAGTTTAATGTAGAGTAGGAGGCTAGAAAAGGTGGGATCTGTGAGAGATGAAGATGGCTTTTGCACTATGTTTATATTTGTATGTACACTGTGTCTTCTGTTACTGTTATAAAACCATAAATACCTCAATAAAAAGTTAGGTTGGACAGGCTGAGCCTGTTTCTCTGTAATTTAGAAGAGTGGGTTGGGGGATCTAGTTGAAGTATATGAGATCCTGAGTGGTCTTGACAGGGTGGACATGGAATGTATGTTTCCTCTTGTGCGGGAGTCCAGAACTAAGGGCCATTGCGTGAAATTAGGGCTTTACTTTATAGGACAGAGAAGAGGAGAAATGTCTCAGAGGGCTCTGCATCTTTGGAGCTCTCTGTCTCAGAAGGCAATGGAAGCCAGGTCACTGAATATTTTTAAGGTAGAGGTAGATAGGTTCTTGTTTGATAAGGGAATCAAAGGTTATTGGGATGGATGGGTATGTAGAACCTGAAACGGAAATAGATCTGCTATGACCTTGTTGAATACAGAGCAGGCTCGAGAGGCCAAATGGGCTACTTCTCTTAGTGTGTATGTTTGTAAGTTGAACCTTCAGCCTTTGCTCAGTGTATATGTACCCCAACATAATGTTGCATTAGCAGTCTTCAATGTATTGCAACAAGGGGCTTCTGGTGGCGGCCTTGGAGTGAGCGGTTGCACATTTGTTAGCTCCCACTCAAGGTGGATTTTTTCAGTCCTTTCCCCATTTGAAGGGTGGAAGTTTGGATGGAGGAAGGTGGAGGAGTGACAGGAGAAAGTGTGACTCCTCTGATGTGGCTGGTGGATGGATCCATGGACTAGGAGTGGATCGGGAAGAAGGGAGCTGGTGGAGCAGGAGAATCTTTGTGCGCCACAGGTAAAGATGGCGGAGGGCAAAGGGCCTGTTCTGCCCGCCAAGTGGTCGACAGAACAGCTGGTGGACTTCTTAAATGTGAAGTACAGCCAGCAGAGAAGGGAAGCCCTGGAGGACCTAGCCAAGGTGGTAGAGCCAGGCTTGATCGTATGGAGCAGAGGCTGGAGTCCCAGGGCCAGATAATCCAGAAAGTGGAGGAGACAGTGGGGGAGCACAAGGAGCAGCTCACCTCGTTGGTGGCCGAGGTGGAGGTGATGTGGGAGACCCAATAGAGGCTGAAGGAGAAGGTGGAGCATCTGGAGAATCACGGCAGAAGGCAAAACTTGCGGATCGTGGGGATGCCCGAAGGCATTGAAGGCGCAGAGGCTAGCATGCATGTGGCCAAGATGCTGGAAGAGCTGATGGGGGAGGGGGCCTTTGACCAGCCTCTGGAGGCTGACCGAGCGCACAGGGTGCTGATGAGGAAGCCACAGGTGGGTGAACCGCCAAGAGCGATGGTGGTGCAGTTGCACTGCTTCTTGGGCAAAGAGACGATTCTTCGGTGGGCAAGGCAGGCGAGGAAGTTGCACCAGGGAGGGGAATGAGTTGAGGGTGTACCAGGATCTGGGCGCTGAGCTAGCAAAGAGGAGGGCCAGTTTTAACTGGGTCAAGGCTGCTCTCTTCAAAAAGGGGTGAAGTTTGGAGTGCTGTACCCGGCCCGCCTCTGGGTGACTTTCCAGAACCGGGAATACAATTTTGGTACGCCAAAGGAGGCAATGGAATTTTTGAGAGACAATAGACTGGCAGGAGAAGGAAGACTTTGAACTTTTGAGGCGGTGTGAGGAGGTGTTTCCTGTTGGTGATTGTTGGAGAGTTTTTTTTTCTTCGACTGAGAAGTACTATTGGGCTTGGTGGCGGGTGCTTGGGGTGTATCAAGGGTGAGTGCACCTTTTCCTTTGTTTCTTTGTTTTCTGAGGGAGTGTGGATGGGGGAGGGGAGTCGCGGGGGAAGGAGGTTGGGTCGCCTTGGGCGGGGGCTGCCGTGACAGCTGGGCGAGCTAGTTAATGGGAGCACAGTGGGGGGTTGTCAGGTGGTTGGTGTTGGGGAGGGGGGTGGGGCTGTTGTTTGGTTTGGGGGAGGTGCTGACAAAGGTGCGGTCCTGGTGGTGCAGTTGGAAAAGGAGTGATGACAGTGGACATCCGAGGGTGGACAGGGAGGGTCGCGTGACACGACGAGTGGCTGTCCCAAAATTGAATATGGTTGATCAGCAGGGGAGAGGCGTGGGGAGCCCCCCAACCAGGCTGATCATATGGAACGTGAGGGGGCTGAATGGGCCGGTCAAACGGTCATGTGTGTTCGCGCACCCGAGGAGTCTGAAGGCAGATGTGGCTTTTCTACAAGAGACGCATCATTTAAAGATGGGGATCCAACATGGCTGAGGAAAGGATGGGGTGGGCAGGCGTTCCATTCGGGACTGGACATGAAGACGAGGGGAGGTGGCGGTGCTGATAAACAAGCGGGTGGCATTCGAGGTGGGGAACATAGTGGCAAATTCCCCCCTGCGCATGCGCCAACTCGCGCCGGCTGGCGGAGGCCCTTCGCCGCCGGTTGGCGTGGCGCCAAGCCCCTTCCGTGCCGGCGCGGCGCAAACAACTCCACTGCCAGCCTAGCCCCTGAAGGTGCAGAGGATTCCGCACCTTCGGGGCGGCCCGATGCCGGAGTGGTTCACACCACTCCTTCCCGCCGGAGTTGCCCACCCCGCCGGTTTCCGAAGAATCCCGCCCTATCCTTAGTTTGCAGAAAAAGATCCTTATACAGCTCCTTGTTTTGCCTGCAGCTGTCCAGCTCTCAAAACAAAACTTAAACACACCCTGTAGCAAACAGCCTAAAATAAAAGTAAAGCTGACAGACAGCTCAGCTCCACCCACACTCTGACATCACTGATGAGCACCCATTTCTTAAAGGTACATCCACTACAGATATCTTTATAAACACCCATTTCTTAAAGGTAGTCTCACATGACAAGGGAGTAGAGGGGTGGGGGGTGGTGTCTGAAGTTTACAAGGAGCTGATGGATTGGGAGGGAGCCCCGATAGGAGATGTTAAATGGAAGTGTCAGGAAGAGTGTCGGGGGGGGGGGGTGATAGGTGGAGGCCGGGACGTGGGAGGAGGCCCTGCGGAGGGTGAATGCGCCCTCATCGTATATAAGATAGTCTTATCCAGTTTAAAGTGGTCCACAGGGCACATATGATGGCTACACGGATGAGAAGGTTCTTTGAGGGAGTAGAGGGCAGGTGTGGATGGTGCACGGGGTGGCCCGCGAACCACATGTTTTGGGCATGTTCAAAGCCGAAGTGGTTCTGGCAGGGGTTTGCGAACGTCATGTCAGGTGCTGGGGGTGAAGGTGGCCCCGAGTCCAGAGGTAGCGATATGCGGAGTGTCGGAAGACCCGGGAGTCCAGTGGGCGAGAGAGTCTGTTGGTCTGGCTTGGCCTTTGCCGCCCTGATAGCCCAGAGACGAATTTTGCTTGGTGGAGGGATTCGGAGCCACAGAAAGTGGGAGTGTGGGTGAGTGACCTGGCAGGATTCCTGAGGCTGGAGAAGGTCAAGTTCGGCCCAAGGAGGTCGGTCGATCGTTTCGCCCTGAGGTGGAAGCCGTTTATTGAATTCTTTAAGGAGGATTGAGGTGTCAGCACAGGGGAAAGGGGAGGGTGGAAAATAAGGGGGTTAAAATGGGGTAGGCAGGAAGGGAAGAGAGGAAGGGCAGGGGGTGCTGGCTAGTTATTATGCTGTATAATTTTGCTTTTGCTCTTATTTGTTTTGTTTGTTATTTGTTTATATAAATGTCTGAATAAAATATCTAACAATTCCATTTTCCATGTGGCATGTAGTGCTTGCCACCTTGGAGAAAACTTACCTTCTGACGCAATAAACTGCAGCCACGAGGCCCACGAGCAGAACGATCACCACTACACCCAATACTGCAAGTTCACAAAGAGACGAGTATTAATCACACAATAAATAAGATGATTTCAGCTAATTAACTCGAAAATAAAACAAACGTCCAGTTATAGGACTTCAGTTTCATTGAGAGACTAGTGTGTCTCGATTATTGAACTTAGAGTGATTAAGTTTAAGGGGCGATTTCATAGAGATGTTCCAAATTACAATGGAGTAAATAAAAATAAACCATTTCCATTAGTCCATTTTGAAAGATGCTTTTTATACATCTAATCTTTCAGATTTTAGTTAGTTTAGTAACCCTCATGGGACCAGGAAGTGACCCAATTGATCTCCTGTGAGGCCATCAGCTCATAGAAATCATCTCATGAAAGCCGGCCCTGATTGGTCCGAACCATCATGTGGGCCCCAATGCCAGAGAACACAGCAGAGTAAGGTAATTCCTCGGGATCATTAATTATTATGGAAATTGTATTCTGAATCTGGCAACCATACTGGCGCCTCTGCATGCGCTCCTAAAGAAGCACCAAAAATGGGCATGTAAGGCGTCACAAGAGGAGGCATTTGCTAGAGTAAAGTGCCAGCTGTTTTCCTCCAGGCTACTGACCCACTATGACCTGCCAAAACCACTGATCCTCATGTGGGACACCTCCCGTTATGGCATTGGAGCAGTGTTGGCCCACCGGTGGGACGATGGGACAGAGTGGCGAGGGAGAGAGCAGTGATAACCTACTCATCAAGTACCTTGGCTGATGCAGAGCGCCTTTATACTCAAATTGAAAAGGAAGGACTGGCCATGATCTTTGCGGTTAAAAAGTTTCACCAAGAGGTCTATAGATGTTATCTTGCAATAATCATGGATCATAAGCCCTTACCCAACTTTTTCAAAGAAGATAAAATTATATCACCAATAGCTTTGGGCAGGATTCTGTGATGGACGTTGCTGTTGGCAACGTACAAATAGCAGATTGCACATGTGGATGCCCTTAGCCGACTTCCGTTGTCTATGCCATCTCCCCCAACCCCGCTAGTAGCGGACAAAGTTGCGTTGGTACTAAACTTCATGGAAACGTTACCTGTCACGGCCTCATAAATTTGTGCATGGATCTACATTGACAAAACTGCGCCACATCATCCTACATGGTGGACTACAGGGGAAACTTCCAGAAGAACTGTGAGCATTTGCAACTAAGTAACAGGAGTTTAGTGTAGAGAATGGCATCCTCCTGTGGGGAGTCTGCATGGTTGTACCAAGGCAAGGCCGAAATTCTTTTTTACAGGACTGCCACAGTGGACATCCGTGATTTCCAAAATGAAAATGCTCGTCAGGAGATACATGTAGTAGCCAGGGCTCAATGGTGATGCTGTAAGGGGTAATGTGGTTGAAGGAATGTAAATGTAGTAAATGGGTTTTTATAAATTAGTGTTTTTTTAAAATTAAGTCTGCAGCAGACACTTAGAACTTTATTTTATCTAATTTCAGCATGGGTCCTGAGGTCTGCCCATGATGGATACCGACTTTATTGGTATGGTAGGTGTTAGCACAATGGTTGGTGGGTTGGGGGTTTGGATTTGCATGAGTTAACACTAAATAGTCCGCTACGCACGTTCCAGGGTCGGCCAGCTTGACTCCAAGGAGCCCTGCCACCCTGGAATGGAAATCTGATGTTCGGTCGGGCATTCTTAGAAGTTGGGTTGGCGGTGGGGGAATTCTCCAGACTCTGGGTACCCGATGCACGGATGAAAATTTAGGTCCTTTCATGTCCCCCGAGATCCATCAACGTAATCAAGATTACAGGTCAGTGGAAAATATAGTGAGCATAAGCAGGAAACATTTTCAGAGCTGCTCGAACTTGTTATCATAAGTTTGCTGGATGTATGATGGAAACCTCTGTCCCTGTATATAAACAAGCTTTCTATTGAAGTAATGGTGACAGAGCAGGAACAATGCCAAGGAGATTCACCGTAAAACTGGTGTGAAGATATGGCATTATCTCTGCGTGGTACATCTCAAATACATGAAAATGTCAGTTTGTAGCACTTCTGAGTTAGAAGTTTGTGGATTTAAGTCCCACGTTAAGCCTTGAATCTAACACTCAAATGTAACACTAGGGGAGTACTGTAGATTCTATCTTTCAAACAGAAGAGTCTCTGAAGCTTAGATATTAAGGATTGTGTGGAACATTTTGAAGACGAACAAGAGGGTTATCTCAGCATCTTGACCAAGATTCCCCCCCCTGTCCAATCTCACCAACACCCCACCCTAGCCAGGTTATCATCTATTTCCTGCCCAGGGGATATCACAATTTGCTGACATAACAACAATCACCGTTAATCATTCCTTGCACAATGCAGCTGCAAAGTTGGCCAATGAAACAAATGGGTAAACCCTGTTTCTCGGCTGCAAGCGTCAATTTATTTAATTTTCCTGAACCTTCCTCATCTGGAAGCAGGATTCATTGTGTCACGTCCTGCACAACACCTCAGAACAGTTGACCCTTCTCCTTACCTCTTGCAATCATCAGGTTTTTAAACTCAATGCTTGTTGTCACCCAATCACCAATGTTTGATTTACCTTGCTGTATCTTCTTTTGATGGTGCTCTAGGTATAGAGCCATAGAAGCTACACTAGTATCAGTGGGCATTTACCCTCCCAGTCAAGTTTCTCAATCTAAAAAGGTGGAGATGGAAGTCATTGTTTTATACATAAATAAGGAATAAGCAACGACAGATGGAATCCGCAATGAATGGATAACAGTTTTGCTGCTGCCGCTGAACGAGAGAGGAAAATTGGCTAAGATTCTCTTCTTCCTCAAAAGGTTCCTTTGGTATACCATTCCTGACAGGGCAGGATCTGGTTTGATTTAACACTTAAAGGTCACCTCCTCAAACATTTCAGCACTCGGATGTTTGGCTTAGCTTTTATAATAGAAATAAATTATGTCCTAGAATCTCACCCCAGTAGACGACGCCATTGCTGGTCAGTTTGGGGTCTTCCCCTATCGCTGATGTATTGAGAAATTCTGAGGAGGAGGTTGAACCAGCAGCTGTGCTGATCGAGTTTGACAAAAAGGAATTTGTTTCCCGAGATACATCGGTTGTTTTGGCTTCTGGTACGGGCATAGTTTCAGAGCTGGATTCTGTCGCCATGTTCGTGTTAATGGAACCCAGGTCGATTAATGATGTTTCTGTTGGATTCATGACAGCAGTTGTGGTCTGCTTGATGAGCGGCTCACAAGTATTCGTCTTGTGGGCATCTGAAGAAAGGACAAAAGTGAAGTTAGACATTAAATAAAGATTGCACAGCTACTCCTGATTGGTGAAGAACCAACTGCCAAGAGGAACATAGGAACAGGAGAAGACCAATCAACTCCTTGAACCTGTTGTACCATTTAAATAGATTATGACTGATTTGTGGCTTAAGTCTATTTACACACCAATGTTCTGCAACCCTTGATAACCGTAGAAACCAAAAAATAATCAATCTCAGTTTTGTAATTTCCAATTGACCTTGGCATCCATTGGGGAGGCGAAAGTCCCAGATTTCTACTTTCCTTTTGTGTGAAAAAGTGCTTGCAGACAACACCACTGAATAACCTGGCTTTATTTTAAGGTTGTGCCCCCTTGTTCTGGGCTCTCCAACAGAGGGAATAGTTTCTCTCTATCGACTCTACTCTGTTATCAGTTTAAACACCTCAATTAGATCACCCCTTAATTTTATAAACCCAAAGGAACACACGCCTAGTTTATGCAGACCTGTCTTTCTAATTTAAGGCCTTCAATTTAGTATCATCCTGGTAAACCTATGCGGTACTCACCCAGGCCAATATCCTTCTTCAAGTGTGATGCCCAGAACTGAGCACAATATTTGTTGGGCAGTTTTGTTGAAATTGAATGAAAATAATTGAACCAAACCAGGAAACATAGGGGAGGCACGGTGGCGCAGTGGTTAGCAGTGCTGCCTACAGCGCTGAGGACCCGGGTTTGATCCCGGCCCTGGGTCACTGTCCATGTGGTGTTTGCACATTCTCCACGTGTCTGCGTGGGTTTCACCCCCACAACCCAAAGATGTGCAGGTTAGGTGGATTGGCCACACTAAATTGCCCCTTAATTGGAAAAAAATCTTGGATACTCTAAATTTATTTAAAAGAACGGGGAACATAGGACCAGGAAAAGGTCCTTCAAGCATCACATTTACGCTGTACAATTTAGTGAATAATGGCATTGCTAGTATTTTAATCCCAAAACACAGTCCTTTTTCCATATGAGCTTCAGTCGATGACACCCTTCTAGATTAGCAGACTATGCGTTCAACATAGAAATATGGAGAATTTATGGCACACATGGAGGTCACTCAGCCTATTCAATCTGTGCAGGTAGGAAATGTGTTACCAGCCTAATCCACTTTCCTGTTCCTGATCTGTAACCCTGTGGGTTACAGTATTTCAAGCACATAACCAATTATATTTTTTAATGTAATGAGGGTTTCAGCATTTGCAACCCTTTCAGACAGTGAGCTCGTAACCCCTGTCAAAATTCTTCCTCAATTCCCTTCGAACCAGGGTCTGCTTTAGCACAGTGGGCTAAATAGATGGCTTGCAAAGCAGAACAATGCCAGCAGCACGGGTTCAATTCCCATACCGGCCTCCCCGAACAGGCGCCGGAATGTGGCGACTAGGGGCTTTTCACAGTAACTTCATTGAAGCCTACATATTTAAAAAAATAAATTTAGAGTACCCAATTCATTTTTGTCAATTAAGGGGCAATTTAGCATGTTCAATCCACCTACCTTGTACATCTTTAGGTTGTGGGGGCGAAACCCACGCAAACACGGGGAGAATGTGCAAACTCCACACGGATAGTGACCCAGAGCCGGGATCGAACCTGGGACCTCGGCGCCGTGAGACTGCAGTGCTACCACTGCACCACCGTGCCGCCCCATTTGAAGCCTACTTATTGTTAAGTAATGGGTTAAGAGGTATTGCAATTAGTTGTCTCGTTCATGTTAAGTATCTATTAATTGACACTGATATGTAAAGGGGCTTCAGGTGGCCTCTGTCAGGTGATGTGTAGTTAGAGTTTTGTGCAAAGTCTGTTGGAATGAAATAAATTTGTCTTGGTGAAAAAGGAACAGAACTGTAAACTCTTCATATCACAGCAACTAAAACGTCTAACATTTGGCAGCAGAGAATGGTTGCTGTGTAAATGTGAAGGGTTGAAAGATACAACTTTTCCAGATCAAACCAAGGAGTGTGTGAGAAAAGAAAAAAAAAGGGAGATATGGCTGAACCGAGGATAAAGATGGCTGGATATGACTATCCTCCCTTATTTTCTGAAAGGGAATCGTATGACCAATGGAGAAGTGCAGTAGTTATGTAGACTAAGGTAACTGCTTTGGGAAAGAGAAAACAAGGTATGGCATTGGCTCTTTCTCTACCATATGGCAGTAAAATCCGAAACAAAGTGCTTTCTGAGCTGGAATTGGAAGAGTTCGACTCAGAAGAAGGTCTGGAGACTTTATTACATTATATGGATAAGATTTATAAGAAAGATGACTTGTTAAGTGCGTATGAAGCATGGTCGGATTTTGATAAGTTCTGGAAAATGGAGGATACCTCCATGGAAGACTAAAAATGGAATTTGGCAGACTATATAAAAGGCTGCAGAAACACAACCTGGAATTTCCACAGTCTGTGTTGGCCTTTAAATTACTTGACTGTGCTAGAGTGAGCAACATGGATAGGCTCCTGGTTTTGACAGGAGTTCAGTTTACTGATAAGGATACCTTATTCGAACAGATGACAAAAGCTTTACAAAAGTTTCTGGGGGAAACATTTGATTCCGATGGCTCTGATGACCCAAATAGGTCAGCCTGCAATAAGGCAGAATATGGAAGATACGCTACTAAAAGGATGGCAAAATCGTATGGCTACGAACAGGGCTCAATACTATAGAAGGAGACCGAGACAAGGAAATTATGAAGACAGAAACCCAGTTAGAACCTACAATAGGAAGATGAACCCCAGAAATGCATGGGGCATGATAAGTCGATGTTTTCGATGTGACTCTCAATACCATTATGCTTTCAACTGTCCAACTCGTTATGATAGAGTGTTTGAAGCGACACATGACACGGAAGAGTCAGAAGAGGAAAAGTTTAGCGATCAGAAAGAAGGCATTGTCCTATTGACAAGCAGTTTTACGCCGGTAATGAGGGTGTTGATTGCAGAATCCTTCAACTGTGTTGTATTGGACAGTGGCTGCACATCTACTGTGTGTGGAATTGACTGGTTAAAATGTTATCTGGACTCTTTGAATGCTGAAAATCGTAACAAGGTTAAGGAATTTGAAAGTTCCACAAGTTTCAGGTTTGGGGATGATAATACACTGAAGTCGCTGAAAAGAGTGGTGATCCCTTGCAAGATCTGGGATAAAGCAAATAATATATTTATTTTGCATTTTGTAGATTTAGCAACCAGATTTAGTCAATCAACGATTGTACGAAGTAAAGAAAAGAGAGTAATTCTGTATCAAATCGTGGAAAAATGGATAGGGACAGGAATGGGTCCACCGGCAAAATTTCATACGTACAATGGGGGAGTATTTGCTAATGATGAATTTAGGGGTATGTGTGAAAACGTGAATATCAGAGTTATGGGGGCTATAGTCCTTATCAATTAGTGTTTGGTAGAAATCCTAAAATTCCGTCCATTTTGGATGACCAACCTCCAGCTTGAGAGGGGACTACAATTAGCTCTGGTTTCGCTGAACATTTAAATGCATTACAAAACAGTAGAAAAGCTTTTTTGGAAGCAGAAGTCTCTGAAAGAATTCGCAGAGCTTTAAGACAAAACGTACAGCCATCAGATGCTGTTTTTCAGCAAGGAGGCATGGTATACAATAAGAGAGACAATTCTAATGAATGGAAAGGCCCAGGGAAGATCATAGGCATAGCTAACAAAACAATTATTTTGCAACGTGGTAATCAAACTGTTAGGGTACATTCATCAAGGATAATGGGTACAGATTACAAATTTTCAAATTTAGACAGAGCAGACAGACAAGACGAGGAACCAGAGTCATCTGGTACGCATGTGTTACAGAACTATGAGGACTAGTTAACTGATATAGACAGGGTTTCCGTAGAGGAACACAACACTTCTGAGGAATTAGAACAGGCCATTTTTCCAAAAGGGCAACTGCCAAAAGTTGGTTCAAAAGTGACATACTTGCCTGAAGGGTCTAGTCAATGGAAGGATGCAACTGTTATTAGTAGAGCAGGGAAGGCCACTGGAAAGTATAAACATTGGTTGAATGTACAGCATTCAGGGGAAGGAGTCATGACAATGGATTGGGAAAACGAAGTTCAAAAATGGAGGGCACAGAAACGCAGTGCCAGTTCAGATAGTACATCGGATAGTGAACAGGTCCGCAGGAAAAGGTCGAGAACTATTGAAAGGACATCCCACAGCAGAAGGGAAAGATCGAGCAGCAGCAGTACAGAACGAGATACCAGGCGGGAGAGGGGACGTAGTTTATCAAGATCTCGGAACATGAGTAAGACTACGAATACTAATAGGAGTAGAAGCCCACATGCACGTGAGATTTTGGTGGCTTCAAATCAATTAGATGAAAAAGTTATCAAAGATGCTAAACAGCAAGAATTGCATAGTTGGAGTGAATTTGGGGTATACACGGATGTACCGGATAGGGGACAAAGAGCTCTATCCCACAGATGGATTTGCATGGAAAAGGTTCTTCCGGATGGAACTTATAAGGCAAAGGCCAGGCTTGTGGCAAGGGGATTTGAAGAAAACTTAGACGATCAGGATTTAAGGGTAGATTCATCTACAGCAGGAAAG
This sequence comes from Scyliorhinus torazame, assembly GCF_047496885.1. Lineage (NCBI taxonomy): Eukaryota > Metazoa > Chordata > Chondrichthyes > Carcharhiniformes > Scyliorhinidae > Scyliorhinus > Scyliorhinus torazame. The sequence continues at coordinate 188,222,193 of NC_092716.1, forward strand.
GTGATTTTAAAGATCTTCTTGGCTCTATTAGCCACAAAGGTATGGGAATCCAAGTCTATAGATATAAAAGCTGCCTTTTTGCAGGGACATCAGCTCCAGAGAGACATTTTTCTCTGTCCTCCTAAAGAAGCAGCTAACACAGAAGGGGTACTCTGGAAGTTGAACAAATGTGTATATGGATTAAATGATGCATCTAGAGTCTGGTATTTTTCGGTAAGGGCAGTTTTGTTAAAGTTAGACTGTTGCCAGTTGAAAGCAGATCCTGCAATGTTTTACTGGCACTATAAAGGAAATCTTTCTGGCATCTTTATGATGCATGTCGATGATTTTTTGTGGGGTGGGACTAGTGATTTGAAGCTATTGTAATCTCTGGTTTGAGGAAAGAATTCAGGGTTGGAAATCAGGCTTCCGGTGAATTTAAATATATTGGACTGGAAATTGGACAGACTAAGTTAGGGGCAACTTTACGTCAGCAATCTTATTTGGAAAGAATCAGCCCAATAGCAATTAGTCGTGGCCGAGTTTCACAAAAAGACGCAATGGTTTCAAAGATAGAAAAAGAGCAACTGCGAAGTTTAATTGGACAACTGAACTGGTTAGGTAGACAGACTAGACCGGACGTGAGTTTTGATGTCTTAGAGTTGAGTACAAAAATGAATGATCCCAAAGTGGAAGACATATTAAGAGCAAATAAAGCGTTGGCCAAACTAAAAATGCAGGAGTGTGTTTTGAAGTTCCTGGTTTTAGGTGACCTTAGGCACTTGAAACTCATAGTTTATAGTGATGTGTCCGATGCAAATTTATGTGATGGGGTTTCAAGCGCAGGAGGTTTTATAATTTCCCTTTTGGGGAACAATGGTAAATGTTGTCCGCTTGTGTGGGAAACAAAGAAAATAAGGAGAGTGGTAAAAAGCACTTTGGCTGCTGAGACATTAAGCCTTGTAGAGGCGGTGGATATGGCCTTTTATATAAGTCACATATTGACTGAAATTTTGGGATTAGGGGATTTGGGTAATATACCTATTTACTGCCACATTGACAATAAATCCCTGTGGGAAAATGTGCACTCTACAAAAAGTGTCAATGGAAAGAGGTTACGGATAGACATCGCAAGTTTGAAGCAGATGTTGGACAGAGGGGAAATAACAAAAATTAAATGGGTCAACAGTAGCTATCAACTGTCAGACTGTTTTACGAAAAGAGGGGTGAGTTCACAGAAACTTTTGGATATTGCTAATGAAGGGCGTTTGTTTCTGTGACTGTTTTTTTTTTCCTTTCTCGTCCAAACAAAAAAAAACTGAAAGAAAAGGGGGGGAAATCATGTGTGTTTTTGAGTTTCTTGAAATTTTGTTTTCACCTAATTATTATTTTTTTCTCCAAGGAAGGGGAGACTGTTAAGTAATGGGTTAAGAGACATTGCAATTAGTTGTCTCATTTATGTTAAGTATCCATTAATTGACACTGATCTGTAAAGGGGCTTCAGGTGGCCTCTGTCAGGTGATGTGTAGTTTAGAGTTTTGTGCAAAGTCTGTTGGAATGAAATAAATGTGTTGGTGAAAAAGGAACAGAACTTCAGACTCTTCATATCACAGCAACTGAAACGTCTAATACTTATGACAATAAGCAATTATTATTATTAATCCTTTCACCAATTAGTTTAAATCCATGATACTAACCTCTCTGCTGTTGGTCCTTTGAATCCACTTATCTAGGCCCTTATAATTTTAAACACCTCAATTAAATCTCCCCTCAGCCTTTTCTATTCCAAAGAGAGTAACACCAGCCTTTCCAACCTTCCCTGATAGTTAAATTGTCCAGTTTTGGCAACATCCATATAAATCTCCTCTGCACCCTCACTAATGTAATTGCCTCTTCATCATCATCTAATCATCTTTAGTGTCACAAGTAGGCTTACATTAACACTGCAATGAAGTTACTGTGAAAATCCCCTAGTCGTCACATTCCGCACCTGTTCGGGTACACAGAGGGAGAATTCAGAATGTTCAATTCACCTAACAAGCACATCTTTCGGGACTTGTGGGTGGAAACCGGAGCGCCCGGAGGAAACCCACGCAGACACGGGCAGAACATGCAGACTCCGCACAGACAGTGACCCAAGTCGGGAGTCGAACCCAGGTTTCTGGTGCTGTGAAGCAACAGTGCTAACCACTGCGCTACCAAGGCCTCCTGTCTGTGCAGCCAGAAGTATCTAAAGCTGGTGGCATTTGTCTGTACACTCGCTAAGGGAGCACTATACAGTAGTTTCACCCAGGAGTGAACCCTGGCCCAAACCCAAACCATTCCGACTTTGTCAAACGTCTTTTCTATGTCCAGGGAGATGATCACTTTTGGTTTTCTCTCCCCAGGTGGGGTCATTATCACGTTCAGCAGGGGCCTGATGTCCACTGTTAGCTGCCTACCCTTGACAAAGCCCGTCTGGTCTTCCACGGCTACCTCTGGCATGCAACTCTCCAGCCACCTCGCCAGGGCCTTCGGCAGGATCTTTGCATCAGCGTTTAGGTAGTGAGATGGGTCTGTAGGACCCCCCACTCCGTCGGGCCTTTGTTCTTTTTGGGTATCAGTGATAGTGAGGCTTGGGCCAGTGTTGTGGCAGGGTACCCCTTGCTAACCAGTCTGCAAACACCTCCCGCAGGTGCGGGGCAGTAAAATGTTTGTAGAAGTCCACCGGGAATCCATCTGGCCCCGACGACTTCCCCGCCTGCATGGCATTGATGTTCTCCATGACTTCCCTCAGGTGAGCCAGTAGGTGGCTGGCTTTGTCTCCATGCTCATAAAAGTTCCCCTGCGTCTGGTGGAGCTGCTGCACTGCTTTCCCGGTGGAGAGCAGGTCAAAGTCCACTACAAAGAGGTTGATCCTACAGTAGACCCTGAGGACCTGGGAGCAGGAGAAGTCCTTCTCCCTTGGGTGCGTGAACCTCCAGGCGTCCGCTGCCCCCATCTGCTCCATGAAGGCATTCAGCTCTCTCGCCATACTTGTTAGTTTCCCCGATTTGGGGCTGAATCTGTTTGTCCGTGGGTCTTGTACGCAGTTAAAGTCTCACCCTGTGATGAGTCGCTGTGTATCTATGTCAGGGATTTCTACCATGGTTTTTTTCATGAATTTTGCATCATCCCAGTTGGGAGCATACACGTTTACAAGGACCACTGGTGCCCCTTCCAGGACACCATTAACCATGGCATACCGTCCCCCTGGGTCCGTGACTGTCTTTGTCGCCGTGAAGTCTGTCCTCTTGTTTAGTAGTATGGCTAACCCCCTCGCTCTCATCCCATAACACGTTTGGTATGTCTAACCCACCGAGTTCTCTCTTACCCGCAGTCGGTCCTTCTCCCTCAGGTGTGTCTCCTGGAGGAGGATAACATCAGCCCTCACCCTTTTCAGTTGGGTGAAGACTCTGGATCTTTCCAATGCGCCGTTCAGTCCCCTGACGTTCCAGGCGACTATTCTGATTGGTGATTTCTGCCCCCCTCCTGCAGGTTAAACCATGCTTACCTTGTGGCTGCGCCCCTGTGCTCCAGGGGGCATCCAAGATGACTGCCAATGCCATTTACTCCATGTGGATGTGCTCTGCAATCCGGGGTTTCCTTTGTTTGGGGATCCTCCAAGATGGTCATTCTTGGCATTGTTGTTTTCGTACCTTCATGTACAACCTGTCGTAGCCAGCCCCTGCCCTGTATCTGCACGTTATCGCTCTCATCTCCTTCCTGGGACTCAAAAGTTAGGTTGAAAGTGAGACAGTTCAATCCTGTGCCATTTGTCCTGATATGCAGACATGCAGATAATGATATACAGCCAGGCAGCAAATGAACACAGAGAACAGGACATGACCAATGAGCAGGCAGGACACTCAGTGGTATCTCACTATAAAAGCCATGAGGCACTCACACTCTGCCTCTTTCCACTGATGAACATCTACAGAGTGAGTCAGGGTGTATATACAGTATCACACCTCCAGCACGTGGCTAAGAGCTAGTCTGGTCCAGTCAGTCAGAGTAACCACACTTAGGTTAGCAGAGAGTGGAACTCATAGAGAACTGTGCTACTGGTTCAATAAATCAGATTGAACTAACTTCAAGGTCTGGAGTATCTTTTGGTCAAAGCTGCATCCAGTTGCAGTCTGTGTTATCCCAGAGTACATAACACATCATGGTACCAGGAGACTGCTTAATCTAGGTGGTTTACCTCAGTCCGTTCCTTGTTGACCAGCGAATGTATCCCGGCACCATGAGAAGATTCAGGCTCCTCACCAGCTCAGGACCTCCGGCAATCTCAGTGCCAACTGGCGGATATTCAAGCAAAAGTTTCTGCTGTACATCGAGGCTTCAGACCACGTGGGTGCGTCTGATGCAAGGAAGATCGCGCTTCTCCTCTCAACAGTGGGTGATCAAGCCATCAAACTCTTCAACTCTTTTCACTTCACTGAAGGCCAGGACAAGACAAAGTTTCAGACCATCCTGGACAAGTTTGACAGTCACTGTGAAGTGGACACCAATGAAATCTTCGAGCGCTACATGACAGCGTCTACAAGGTAAAGATTAATCTTTCAACTCCTTATCAACTAACCTCCGCCTGCTAGTGCTGTCCTGCAACTTTGGTGATATTGCTGACTCCATGATCAGAGACCAAATCATTTTTGGAGTTCACTCTGATCCTCTGAGAGAGCAGCTACTGAAAATCAAGCATATTGCCCTGCCAGTCACGATTGAAACATGCACAGTGCATGAGCACGCCACAAATCGCTATGCCCAGTACAAATTGGCTGAAAATCAAAAACTTGCCTCCCACGAGGCAGAGAGTGTGCAGGCCATCTCCCGGAAGCAGCACCTCAGCATTGATGGAAGCGGCCATTTTGCGCACTTTTCCCGGGGCCCCACGCATGCGCGATGCGAACGGGCTAACAAAGCGGCCGACACCCGCAGTGCACATGTGCGGCGAAGCGCGGAGTGTCAGGACGCCGATGTCATGACGTGCTTGAACTGCGGCAATGCCTACATAAAGAAACACTGCCCTGCAAGAGGCAGGGGATGTTTAAACTGCGGGATGCCTGGACACTATGCAGCCTTGTACAGGTCTGCACCACCAGTCAGGGGCCAGCGCTCCCAATTCCGACGACGGCGCGTTCAGAGTGTGCAAGAACGATTACAGGATTCTGATCCTGGCAGCACAACGGATCCAGAGGAAGAATGCCTGGACTCCGCCTACTGTGTGGGCATCATTACCAAATGTGAATATGCCACATCCAACTCATCACAAAATCAATCCAACCTCGCTGTGGATTCTGCGGACGAATGGCGTGGGGTAATGCAGGTCAACCACTGCTCCATCCAGTTTAAGCTGGACACACGTGCTTCTGCCAACCTCCTCTCACAGGCAGATTTCAAACGCATCAAGAAGCCCCTCAAGATCCTTCCAGCAGCCTGCAGGCTCCTAGACTACAACGGAAATGCCATCATGGCACTGGGATCCTGCCACCTACTCATCTCCAACCGGAGCACCCATGCTCGGTTACGTTTTGAAATTGTCAAGCCAGACAGGGCATCCCTACTTGGCGCGCATGCCTGCAAGGAGCTGAACCTCGTGCAGCGGGTCTACACAACGACATCCTCCAATGTGGATCTTCAGGCCGGCATTGAACACATCCTCACTCAGTATCCGGATGTGTTCGACGGGATGGGCATGCTGCCATATCGATACAAGATTCTGCTACGACCTGATGCCAAGCCAGTAGTCCACGCACCACGCCGGGTCCCGGCTCCGCTGAGGGAGCACCAGAAGGCACAGCTCAAGGATCTTCAGCGACATTTCCAAGGTAACCGAACTGACTGACTGGGTCAGCTTAATGGTATATGTCAGAAAGCCTTCGGGAGACCTGTGCATCTGCATTGATCCCAAGGATCTCAATAAGAACATAATGTGTGAACACTACCCTATCCCAAAGCGGGAGGAACTCACCAGTGAGATGGCACACGCACGTTTTTTCACCAAGTTAGATGCGTCCCATGGATTTTGGCAAATTCAGCTGGATGAGTCCAGCAGAAGGCTCTGCACCTTCAACACACCGTTTGGCAGATACTGCTATAATTGCATGCCGTTTGGCATTGTCTCGGCATCGGAGATCTTTCATCGCATCATGGAGCAGATGATGGAGTGCATTGAAGGGGTTCGTGTGTACGTGGAGGACATCATCATATGGTCCACGACCCCTGAAGAGCATGTTTCCCGTCTCCAGTAGGTATTCCGCCGCGTCCATGCCAATGGCCTGAGGCTGAACAGGTCCAAATGTTTCTTTGGCATGTCAACACTCAAGTTCCTAGGTGACCAGATCTCCCAGCAGGGCGTGCGCCCGGACACAGACAAGGTCAAGGCCATCAAAGCCATGAAAGTCCCTGAAGACAGGAAGGTGGTGTTGCGCTTCCTGGGCATGGTCAATTTTCTGGGCAAATTCATCCCAAACCTGGTCTCACACACAACAGCCCTACGACACCTGATGAAAAAGTCCACTGCCTTTGAGTGGAAGGCCGCATATCAGGCAGAGTGGTTGGAGCTGGAAGCCAAGCTCACCACTGCACCCGTCTTGGCATTTTTTGACCCAGACTGGGAGACGAAGATCTCGACAGATGTGAGCCAGGATGGCATCGGTGCGGTGCTGCTCCAACCCGATGACAATTCATCCTGGGCACCGGTAGCCTACGCATCGAGGGCCATGACGCCCACCGAAACATGGTATGCACAAATAGAGAAGGAATACCTGGGTCTTCTCACTGGCATTCTCAAGTTTCACGACTATGTCGACGGCTTGCCGACATTGACTGTCGAGACGGATCATAGGCCTCTGGTCCACGTTATCCACAAGGACCTGAACAACATGACACCTCGGTTGCAACGCATCCGCCTCAAACTCAGAAGGTCTTTGGCTTAGTGTACACGCCTGGCAAGGAGCTCATCATCACTGATGCATTGTCCATCACATTGCCTAGTGAACCGCTGGAAATCATCCGGCAGATTGAATCACAGGTGCAGCTGTGTGCTAGCACCCTCCCAGCGTCTGATGAGAAGGTGGTTCGTATCCGCAAGGAGACAACCAAAGACCCCCTTGTGTCATGCACAACCTCGCCAATGGCTGGCAGAAATGGCAGTGCCCTCAATTTTATAATGTAAAGGACGACCTGACGGTGATTGATGGTATCCTCCTCAAGCTGGACCAGATTGTCATTCCACTCAGTCTCCAGAGCTTGGTGCTCCGCCAAATCCATGAGGGACACCTGGGCGTCGAGAAGTGCAGACGCAGAGCCAGGCAGGCTGTCTTCTAGCCCGGTATTAGCCAGGCCATCTCAAACATGGTCCTCAACTGTGCGACCTGTCAACGCTTCCAGCCAGTGCAGAGCAAGGAGACGCTCCAGCAGCATGAAATCGAGACCTCCCCGTGGTCCAAGGTTGGCATCGACCACTTTTGTGCGAATGGACTTGACTACGTGTTGATTATTGACTATTTCTCCAATTACCCTGAAGTCGTGAAGCTCTCAGACCTCACATCTCGGACCATCATCAAGGCCTGTAAGGAGACGTTCTCCAGGCATGGTATCCCACTCACTGTCATGAGTGACAATGGCCCGTGCTTCAGCAGCCACGAGTGGTCTATGTTTGCCAAGTCATACCATTTCAAACATGTCACTTCCAGCCCACACTATCCGCAGTCCAATGGGAAGGTTGAAAAAGGGGTGCACATTGTGAAATAGCTCATCTGCAAGGCCGCGGATTCTGCTTCTGACATCTACCTCACGCTGCTTGCGTACAGGGCGACCCCACTGTCCACTGGCATGTCGCCGGCTCAACTCCTGATGAATAGGGACCTGCGGACGACACTTCCAGCCATACACTTGCCCAACCTGGATCACCTCCTGGTGCTGCAGAAGGTGCAGCAGCTCCGAAACCAGCAAAAGCAGGGCTATGATGCTCATGCCACCGATTTGCCCGTGTTATCCCCGGCAGACACTGTCAGCATCAGGATACCGGATGGTGGCTGGTCTGCTCCAGCTGTCGTTGTTCGACAGGCTGCGCCCCGCTCGTATATTGTACGTATGGCTGATGGTTCTGTTGTGCGACGAAACAGACGGGAGCTGCGCAAGGTTGCCTGCCCACAACCGTTTTCTTCTCCATTTCCGTCCGTTGTTTTGCCACCTCCTGATACCTCGAACTACGAGGCCACCAGTCAGGCTTCCATCCCGCCTGTCAAGGCGCCGTCGTCCCCACCACCACCTGTCCGGCGGTCGACAAGAATCAGACGCAAGTCCCAGAGACTGGACTTATGAACATTTGTTTTGTTTGTTTTCTCGCATTAGACAGCTGTCTTCACATGTAAATACATTCCCATATGCCGCCGCTTGTACATATGTTAGTATATACCACAAGTAAATACATTCCCACATGCCAACAGAACATACAAAAAAAAGGGGAGATACGATATGCAAAAATGCAGATAATGATATACAGACAGGCAGTTAATGAACACAGAGAACAGGACATGACCAATGAGCAGGCAGGACACTCAGCGATGGTATCTCACTATAAAAGGCACTATGCACTCACACTCCGCCTCTTTCCACTGATGAACATCTACAGAGTGAGTCAGGGTGTATGTACAGTATCACACCTCCAGCACGTGGCTAAGAGCTAGTCTGGTTCAGTCAGCCAGAGTAACCACACTTAGGTTAGCAGAGAGTCGAACTCATAGAGAACTGTGCTAACTGTGCTACTGGTTCAATAAATCAAATTGAACTAACTTCAAGGTCTGGTGTATCTTTTGGTCAAAGCTGCATCCAGTTGCAGCCAGTGTTATCCCAGAGTACATAACACATCATCATTGTCCTTTTTTTTCTTTACTAAGAGTTTGTTTCTACTGTTACCGCTATTGCTGCTGCTTCCCAGCCCGTGTCTGCGCATGAACCCGTCCACCTCAGCCAGTGCGGTAAAGTAGTACTCCTCCCTGGAAGGTTACCCGTTCCAAACTGCACCCTTCTCTTGTAAAGGGCTGCCTTGGCTGCGTTAAATTCAGCATGTCGTTTGGCCATGTCTGCCCAGATGTTCTGGTACACTCGGATCGAGGAGCCTTCCCACTGGCAGAACCTTGTGTGTCTTGCCCAGTTCAGGGTCTTCTCCTGATCCTGGTGCTGGTGAACTCTATGACAGCCCTTTAGGCTTTGGCCTGAGTGACCTGTGGGCTCTGTCTATCTCTGGGGGGTTGGGAAAGCTCTCCCTTCCGACCAGCCTACCCAGTATCTAGGCCACAGATTCCATAGGGTTCATGCCCTCGATACCCGCCGGCAAACCTACGCTGTGGAGGTTTTGGCGGCGCGATCGGTTCTATTGGTACTCAACCTTCCCCTTCAGTGTCCCTTGCGTCGCTACCAACCTTGCCATTTCTGTGTCCAAGAAGGTGATTCTGTCGCTCTGATCGGTCGCTGCTTTCTCTAGGTTTCTGATTTTAAAAAAAATTTAAAGTGCCCGATTCTTTTTTTTTTCCAATTTAGCATTGCCAGTCCACCTAACCTGCACATCTTTGGGTTGTGGGGGTGAGACCCACGCAGACACGGGGAGAATGTGCCAACTCCAAACGGACAGTGACCTGGATCTGAGATCGAACTGGGGCCCTCAGCGCCATGAGGCAGCAGTGCTAACCACTGCGTCACCGTGCTGCCAGGTCTCTGATTGTTGCCTCCTGTGCCTCCAACCATTGCTCCATGTTTTCTAGCGCCACCTTGAAGGGGGCCAGGGCATCCACGACCGCCACCTTCATTCACTGTTGCCATCATTTCAAGCTTGATGGTGTCTGTGTTTTAATAGCTCCTGAGTCAGGAGGTCCATCCACTCGCTGATCGGTGGGTAGTCCGGCAGGAGCCCCGGCGACCCAGCCTGCTCGGGTGCAGCTGGCTCTGACTCATCCCACATGCTCGCCGACATCCCATTCTCCCTCTCTAATCTACTGTCTTTTGGGGTCCTAAAGTTATTTCCGGGCATTCCTCGGTAGATGTGGTGGTCTTGGAGGAGTGAGGGTTGTGATGGGGGGTGGGTGGGGGGTGTTTAGTGGCCTATTATCGTGCTAAAAGTGCCACTTTTTGAGTCCCCAGAGGAGAGCCACCTTTCCTGTGACCGCTCAGTGCACCTGTCACAGGAAGTCCTGAAGAATTGCATTTCTATACCATCTTTCAGAACCGAAGGATATCCCAAAATATTTTTGTGGTAGTCTGTGTAGACTTATTACGGTACCTAGTAATGCTGGAACACCATTGGTAGATATTGTATGTTTCCCATTGGTCAAGCTGTATGGTAGCTCCGTCCTGCAAGGCGGGGTATAAGAGCCCCAGCAGCCTTCTTTCTGTACCTGAGCTGCTGGGAGAAACATCTAGCTTATTAAAGCCTTCAGTTGGACTACAACCTCGCATTAGTAGCCATTGATCGTACATCAATTTAATAAGCTAGATTTAAAAGGATGGAGCTCCGAATCAAGCCGGAGTGTCTGCAACTCGCCCCCCACGCGGCAAACTCAGCGGCAACCTTCAAGCACTGGCTGGCATGTTTTAACGGATATCTCGGAACGGCCGAAAACACACCCACGGGAGAACAGAAATTGCAAGTCCTGTACTCGAGGGTGATCCCAGAAATTTACACCCTCAGCGAGGACGCGTGCGCTCCTGGTGTTGGGGAGAAACTGCAGCTGCCCGCAGGTTTCGGCGAGCGACCACACAGAACTTTTGATCCTGGACGCTTTCGTTGCAGGTATGGTGTCCTCCCAAATCCGCCAGCAATTGCTGGAGAAAGACAGCCTAGGCCTCAAGGAGGCACGGGCCTTTGCTGGCTCCCTGGATGTGGCCTCCCGAAACGCCCGGGCTTTCGTCCCCGACTGCGCGGCAGCCCCCTGGGCAGCGTGGAACCCCCCCGTGGCCGACCCCGAGACATCTCCCATCCCCCCACAAGCTTGTGCTGCAAGACGGCCTGGCAACCCCGGGGGGCCCCGCTGCTATTTTTGCGGGCAGGCCAAGCACCCCCGGCAGCGCTGTCTGGCCCACGCATCCACCTGCAAGGGATGCGGTAAAGAGGGCCACTTTGTGGCGGTATGCCAGGCCCGGGCAGTCGCTGAGGTCTCCGGTGGCGAATGCGGACCGCCATCACAATCCTCTCCACGGTCACCGTGCGGCCAGCGGGCGTCGCCATCTTCCTCCTCCAGGGCTACGCGCGGCCTCCGGGCGCCGCCATCTTGTCCCGTGGACGCCACCATCTTGTCCCGTGGACGCCACGTGTGATGGATGGGCGCCACCATTTTGTGCACCCCCAGCCATGTGCAACCAATGGGCGCCGCCATCTTGGATGGACTTGCAGGACCTCAGCTCGGCTGACCACACACCGCCCGAAGAGAACATTCAACTGCTGCCGCGATTAGCCCCGGTGACTCGGCCTTGAACACTCTCAACTGCTACAACAACGGTACTAATCAACGGGCACGATACGTCCTGCTTTATCGACTCTGGGAGGCACGGAGAGCTTTATACACCCTGACACGGTAAGGCGCTGTTCTCTCCCCGTCCACCCCATTAATCAAAAAATCTCCCTGGCCTCCGGTTCCCACTCAGTAGAGATAAAGGGGTTTTGTGTAGCAAACCTCATGGTCCAGAGAAGGGAGTTTAAAAATTACCGGCTCTACGTCCTTCCCCACCTCTGCGCGGCCACAGTCCTAGAGTTAGACTTCCAGTGCAACCTCCAAAGTCTAACTTTCAAATTTGGCGGCCCTATACTCCCTCTCACTGTCTACAGCCTCGCGACCCTTAAGGTCGACCTGCCTTCCCTGTTTGCGAACCTCACCCCGGATTGCAAACCCGTCGCCACCAGAAGCAGACGGTACAGTGCCCAGGACCGGATCTTTATTAGGTCCGAGGTCCAACAGATACTGAGGGAAGGAGTCATTGAAGCTAGCAACAGTCCCTGGAGAGCTCAAGTAGTGGTGGTAAAGACCGGGGAGAAGCATAGGATGGTCATCGACTACAGTCAGACCATCAACAGGTTTACGCAGCTGTACGCATACCCTCTCCCCCGCATATCCGACCTGTTAAACAGGATCGCGCATTACAAGGTCTTCTCCACGGTGGATCTTAAGTCCTCCTACCACCAGCTCCCCATCCGCACTAGTGACCGCAAGTACACTGCCTTCGAGGCAGATGGGCGGCTCTACCACTTCTTAAGGGTTCCCTTCGGTGTCACTAACGGGGTCTCGGTCTTCCAGCGCGAGATAGACCGAATGGTTGACCGGTACGGTTTACGGGCAACATTCCCGTATCTCGGTAATGTCACCATCTGCGGCTTCGACAAGCAGGACCACGACAACAACCTCCGAAAATTCCTCCAGACCGCAAAGACCCTTAACCTTACGTATAACAAGGATAAATGTGTGTTTAGCACCGACCGCCTAGCCATCCTCGGCTACGTAGTGCGAAATGGAGTTATAGTCCTCGACCCTGAACGCATGCACCCCCTTATGTAGTTCCCCCTCCCTCACTGCTCCAAGGCCCTGAAGCGCTGCCTAGGCTTTTTTTCTTACTATGCCCAGTAGGTCCCCAACTATGCGGACAAGGCCCGTCCCCTGATCCAATCCACAGTTTTTCCCCTGTCGATAGAGGCCCGCCAGGCCTTCAGCCGCATCAAAGCAGACATTGCAAAGGTCACGATGCACGCCATCGACGAGTCCCTCCCCTTCCAGGTCGAGAGCAACGCGTCCAACGTAGCTCTGGCTGCCAAGCGGGCAGACCTGTGGCCTTCTTCTCACGTACCCTCCATGCTTCCGAAATCCGCCACTCATTTGAAAAGGGGGCCCAGGCCATAGTAGAAGCTATGCGACATTGGAGGCATTACCTGGCCGACAGGAGATTCACTCTCCTCACTGACCAACGGTCGGTCGCCTTCATGTTCGATAATGCACAGCGGGGCAAGATAAAAAACGATAAGGTCTCACGGTGGAGGATCGAACTCTCCACCTATAACTACGAGATCTTGTATCGTCCCGGGGAGCTAAACAAGCCCCCTGATGCCCTGTCCCGCGGCACATGTGCCAACGCACAAGTGGACCGCCTCCGAGCCCTCCACGAGGACCTCTGCCACCCGGGGGTCACTCGCTTCTTCCACTTTATCAAGACCCGCAACCTGCCCTACTCCATCGAGGAGATCAAGACAGCCACCAGGAATTGCCAAATCTGCACGGAGTGCAAACCGCACTTCTACAGGCCAGAGAAAGCGCACCTGATAAAGGCTTCCCGTCCCTTTGAACGCCTCAGTATGGACTTCAAAGGCCCCCTCCCCTCCACCGACCGCAACACGTACTTCCTGAACGTGATTGACGAGTACTCCCGGTTCCCATTCGCCATCCCCTGCCCCGACATGACCGCAACCACCGTCATCAAGGCCCTCCATAGCATCTTTACGCTGTTCGGATTCCCCGCTTACATACATAGTGATAGGGGGTCCTCCTTTATGAGCGACGAACTGCGTCAATTCCTGCTCAGCAAGGGCATTACCTCGAGCAGGACGAGCAGTTACAACCCCCGAGGTAACGGACAGGTAGAGAGGGAGAACGGAACGGTCTGGAAGATAGTTCTACTGGCCCTACGGTCTAGGAATCTCCCGCTGGCAGGAGGTCCTCCCGGATGCCCTCCACTCCATCCGGTCACTGCTTTGTACCATGACCGACCAAACACCTCACGTTCGTCTCCTTGTCTTCCCCAGGAAGTCCTCCTCTGGGACCTCGCTCCCGACCTGGCTGGCAGCTCCCGGACCTATCCTGCTCCAAAAACACGTGCGGGCACACAAGTCGGATCCGTTGGTCGAGAGTGTCCATCTTCTCCATGCTAACCCCCAGTACGCCTATGTGGCGTACCCCGACGGCCAACAAGATACGGTCTCCCTACGAGACCTGGCGCCCACTGGGTCCCCACGCACACCCCAGCCACCAGTCCCACCCTCCCTCCCACCGGTGCACCTTACAGCCGCCCCCTTCCCAGGAGGTACTCCATAACTATAACTCCTACCACGTTACCATGTTGTCATACCAAACCACCACCCCCGCCGGACTCTTTTTTTAAACAGGGGGTGAATGTGGTAGTCTGTGTAGAGGTATTACGGTACTTAGTAATGCTGGAACACCATTGGTAGATAGTGTATGTTTCCTATTGGTCAAGCTGTATGTTAGCTCGGCCCTGCAAGGCGGGGTATAAGAGCCCGTGCCGACCCAGCAGCCTTCTTTCTGTACCTGAGCTGCTGGGGGAACATCTAGCTTATTAAAGCCTTCAGTTGGACTACAACCTCGCTTTAGTGGTCATTGATCGTGCATCAATTTTACTGTCAAGCAAGTACTTTTTTGAAGTGTGCACACTGTTGTTATGTGGGAAATGCAGTAGTGAACTTGTGTACAGCAAGCTCCCACAAACAGCTGTGTGATAATGACCAGGTAATTTATTTGTCGTGATGTTGTTGGCTCCAGCACACTGGGGAGAACTTGTCTACTCTTTTTCAAAACAGTGTGGAAGGAACTTTTGCATCCACCTGAAAGGGAACCTTGGTTAATGTTCAAGAATTATCTCCTACAGTGTGGCCCTGGGAGTGTCAGCCCAGAATCTGCTGAAGTTTCTGGAGTGGCACATGAACCGCAGCTTATTACCTCATAGCCAAGAGTGTTATCACTGAGTCACAGCTGACGTTTTATGTCCAAGGATCAAGGAACAAAGATTAATGAGTCAAGGGTGTGGTCGTCACCACTGTTGTATTATATTGTATATACTGCACTGCATACGAGGGGATTACGGTAAGGCCACTGTACTACAGGTATGGGAGTAGGTCCCTGCCTGCTGGATCCGCCCAGGAGGCAGAGTATAAATTTGTGTGCTTTCCGAACTGCAGCCATTTAAGCAGCAGCTGTAGGAGGCCACACACCTTTGTGTAATAAAGCCTCGATATTACTCTCGACTCTCGTCTCGTCGTAATTAATAGTGCATCACTTTATTACACAGAGATTTTACAAAGATGGATCTTCGCATCAAGCCGGATCGCCTGCAGCTGCATTCTCAAGCAGACAACGCCAAAAAAGACTTTGCACATTGGCGAGCTTGCTTTGAAGCATACATCGGATCTGTGACAGACCCAATCCCAAAAACACAGAAGCTCCACATTCTGTACACGCGGCTGAGCTCCGATGTCTTTCCCCTCATCCAGGACGCGCCTACCTACACAGAGGCCATGGCGCTACTGAAGGAGAAATACGCTCAGCAGACCAACAAGATCTACGCCAGGCACCTCCTGTCCACGCGGCACCAACTTCCCGGTGAGTCTGTGGAAGATTTCTGGCGTGCCCTGCTCGCCCTGGTGAGAGACTGTGATTGCCAGGCCGTTTCGGCCGCTGAACATTCTAACCTGCTAATGAGAGACGCGTTCATTACGGGCAAAGGGTCGGCCTACATCCGCCAGTGCCTCTTAGAAGGGGCTACGCTTGACCTCGTGGCGACCAAGAAACTAGCGCTCTCGCTCACAGTCGCCTCACGCAACGTACAGGCGTATGCCCCCGACCGCACGGCCCACCCCTCCTGGGCATTGTGGACCCCGCCAGCGGCCACCCCATCGTGGACCCCATCAAAGACCGCCCCCAGCCAACCCCACGCCTACACCGCGCGGCAGCCAACCAACCCCGGGGGACCCAAGTGCTACTTCTGCGGACAGACAAAACACCCCCGGCAGCGCTGCCCGGTGTGGAGCGCGCTCTGCAAGGCCTGCGGCAAGAAAGAACATTTTGCTGCAGTGTGCCAGGCCCGCTCAATCGTTGCTATTGTCCCTGCACCCCCCGCGTGCGGCCAGTGGGCGCCATTTTCCTCGCCTCAGACCACGTGCAGCCCGTGGGCGCCGCCATCTTGCTTGCCTCACAACCAATGGGCGGAGCCATCTTGCTTGCCCCAGGACACGTGCGGCCCGAGGGCGCCGCCATCTTGCCTGCCTCAGGACACGTGCAGCTCGTGGGTGCCGCCATCTTCCCCGCCTCAGAACCCCTGCCCGTCGGGCACCTCATCCGGCCGCTCATCGCCTGCAATCACCGCCGACCAGCCGCGTCTCGCCTCCATCACGATCGACCAGTCGCGGCCGCATAACTTCGCGACCGCGTCGACAAAGGTGAAGGTCGACGGGCATGAGATATCCTGTCTTCTGGATTCCGGGAGCACTGAGAGCTTCATCCACCCCGATACGGTAAGGTGCTGCTCCCTTGCGGTACACCCCATTAACCAAAGAATCTCTCTGGCCTCCGGATCCCACTCCGTGGCGATCTGGGGGTACTGCATCGTCACCCTCACCGTCCAGGGCGTAGAGTTCAGCGACTTCCGGCTCTACGTCCTCCCCAACCTCTGCGCTGCCTTGCTACTCGGTCTGGACTCCCAGTGCAATCTCCAGAGCCTAACCCTGAAATTTGGCAGGCCCCTACCACCCCTAACTGTATGCAGCCTCTTGACCCTTAAGGTCGACCCGCCTTTTCTGTTTGCAAACCTCACCCCGGATTGCAAACCCGTCGCCACCAGGAGCAGACGATACAGCGCCCAGGACAGGACCTTCATCAGGTCTGAGGTCCAGCGGCTGCTGCGGGAAGGTATCATCGAGGCCAGCAACAGCCCCTGGAGAGCCCAAGTGGTAGTGTTGAAAACGGGGGAGAATAACAGGACGGTCGTTGACTACAGTCAGACCATCAATCGATACACGCAGCTCGACGCGTTCTCCCTCCCATTGATATGGTCAATCAGATTGCACAATACCGGGTCTTCTCGACAGTGGACCTGAAATCTGCCTACCACCAGTTCCCCATTCGCAAGGCGGACCGCCCATATACCACGTTTGAAGCGGACGGCCGCCTTTACCATTTCCTTAGGGTTCCCTTCGGCGTCACTAATGGGGTCTCGGTCTTCCAACGGGAGATGGACCGAATGGTTGACCGGCACGGACTGCGGGCCACTTTCCCGTACCTGGATAACGTCACCATCTGCGGCCACGACCAGCAGGACCATGACGCTAACCTTTCCAAATTTCTCCACCGCCAAACTCCTCAACCTAACCTCCAACAAGGAGAAGTGTCTGTTCAGCACAAACCGATTAGCCATCCTCGGCTATGAGGTCCAGAACAGAGTTCTAGAGCCCGACCCCGATCGCATGCGCCCCCTCATGGACCTCCCCCTTCCCCATTGCCCCAAGGCCCTCAAAATATGCCTGGGTTTTTTTTCGTACTACGCCCAGTGGGTCCCTAACTATGCGGACAAGGCCCGCCCACTCATCCACTCCACCGGTTTCCCACTGACGGTCAAGGATCACCAGGCCTTCAACCGTATCAAGGCCGACATCATCAAGGCATTGCACGCGGTCGACAAGACTCTCCCCTTCCAAGTCGAGAGCGATGCATCAGACGTCGCTGTGGCCGCCACCCTCAACCAGGCAGGCAGGCATGTGGCATTCTTTTCCCGCACCCTCCATGCCTCCGAAATTCAGCACTCCTCCGAAATTCGGCACTCCTATCGTTGAAGCTGTGCGGCACTGGAGGCATTACCTGGCTGGCAGGAGATTCACTCTCCTCACAGACCAACATTCGGTTACCTTCATGTTTAACAACACACAGCGGGGTAACATCAAAAATGATAAGATCTTGCGGTGGAGGATTGAGCTCTCCACCTACAATTACGAGATTTTGTATCGCCCCGGTAAACTCAACGAGCCCCCCGATGCCCTGTCCCGAGGTATATGTGCCAGCGCACAAGTGGACCGACTCCGGACCCTGCACGACGATCTCTATCACCCAGGGATCACCCGCGTTTATCACTTCATTAAGGCCCGCAATCTGCCGTACTCCATCGAGGAAGTCAGGGCTATCACCAGAGACTGCAAGGTCTGCGTGGAGTGTAAACCGCGCTTCGACCGGCCAGACCGAGCGCACCTGGTGAAGGCCTCCCGCCCCTTTGAACGCCTCAGCGCGGACTTCAAGGGGTGCCTCCCCTCTGCCGACTGCAACACGTATTTTCTCAATGTGGTCGACGAATATTCCAGATTCCCCTTCGCCATCCCATGCCCCGATATGACGTCTGCCAATGTCATCAAAGCCCTCAACACCATCTTCGCTCTGTTCGGTTTCCCCGCCTCCGTCCACAGCAACCGGGGATCCTCATTTATGAGCGATGAGCTGCGCCAGTACCTGCTCAACGGGGGCATTGCCTCGAGCAGGACGACCAGCTACAACCCCCGGGGGAATGGGACGGTCTGGAAGGCCGTCCAGCTGGCCCTAGGGTCCAGAAATCTCTCGGCCTCCCGCTGGCAAGGAGGTCCTCCCCGATACACATCACTCCATTTGGTCGCTCCTGTGCACGGCGACTAATGAAACCCCCATGAACGTCTCTTGGCCTTCCCCAGGAAGTCCACCTCCGGGGTTTCGCTCCCAACGTGGCTGGCAGCTCCAGGACCCGTTCTCCTCCACAAGCACGTGCGGCTCCACAAGGCGGACCCGTTGGTTGAGAGGGTACAGCTACTCCACGCAAACCCGCCTACGTAGCGTATCCCGACGGCCGCCAAGACACAGTCTCCGTCAGCTGGGTCACCACCCCCCCCCTCTCTCTGCCCCAGTGCCACCCTCCCTTCCCCCAGCGCACCCCACCACAGCACCCGCTCCAGGACAATCCGTCCTCCCCTTGGTCCCACCCGGGGATGAAGAGGATGTCGACAGGCTCCCGGAGTCACCGACGATCGAGCCGCGCCTGACTCGCCACCAGTACTGCGGCGCTCTCAAAGACGGAGCAAGGCGCCCGACGGTCTGAAATTTTAATGCAACCTGTATGTAAATAGTTTTCCACCACTCCCGCTGGACACATTTTTAACAGGGGGTGAATGTGGTAGTCACCACTGTTGTATTATATTGTATATACTGCACTGCGTACGAGGGTATTACAGTAAGGCCCCTGTACTACAGGTACGGGGGTAGATCCCTGCCTGCTGGCTCCGCCCAGTAGGCGGAGTATAAATGTATGTGCTCTCCGAACTGCAGCCATTTCGGCAGCAGCTGTAGGAGGCCTCACATCTCTGTGTAATAAAGCTCGATTGCACTCTACTCTCGTCTCATCGTAATTGATAGTGCATCAAAGGGGAAAAGAGCAGGGAATCGAGGAGTACTGAGAAAGCTGTCATGGAATAAGGAGTCAATGGTGTAATTAATGTGGTCAAGACCTTTGGGACAGGAGGAAGGAAGGGAAAAAAGTGTTGGGGGTGGAGGTAGGGAGGTGTCAGGGAAGCTAAGTGTCCTGTACATAGCAGGTTGGAAATGGAAGGGGATCAGTTCCTTTGTTCAACAGACATTTACATTCCAACTTATTCCAGGAATAAAAATGGTCTTGTGAAGTAGCAGAGTGAAGTGGGCAACAGTAAATCATTGATATTGATACCAGGTTAAAGCCCAACAAGTCTGTTCTGAATCACTAGCTTTCGGAGCACAGCTCCTTCCTCAGGTGATTCACCGGAGGAAGGAGCTGTGTTCCGAAAGCTCTGATTCGACACAAACATGTTGGACTTTAACCTGGTGTTGTAAGACTTCTTACTGCGCTCACCCCAGTCCAACGCCGGCATCTCCACATCTTTGATATTGATGGAATAGAAAACAGGCCAGCGTGTAAAACAGTTGTCCATTCTGCACTCTTGCCCAAGGAGGAGTTCAGCTCCTTTGAGGCTGAATCAAGTAAAGTTTTATACGTCTGCCATCATTACCAATAAAACTCGCGAAATCTGCTTTTATTCCTGTTTTTAAAATTTTTTTTTAAAATCCTTTAAGAGTTTTTTTTTCTAAAGCCAGGATTGTCAAAAAATCCTTTGTATAACATCTATTTTAAAGCTGGGAGGTTGTTTTCTTTGGTAACAAGATGAACAGGGAGAGCGAGAGGAGGAAAAGTGAATGGAAAATGAGAGGATAGGGAAGAAAATGTACAAATGATGAATTTAAATGTGAAGGAATTAAATTTGGAAATTAACCGAAAATAATGAATAACAATGGGAATTAATTGCTGTGTGTTCAAGGAGCAGTGACCGAAGGAGGAAATAAACAGGGTACCATGGGTTTTCTGAAGGTTGTCGACCATCTGAAATTCTTGTCTGACAGCTAACAGAATTCAAAAGAGAAACAATAAGTTCTTAGGAGGATGGAAATCTGCTTAGTTCAATACATTTTGTAAATTAAGAACCAGGATATGAGGAATTCCTCCCACCCCCACCCCCTATCCATCTAGAGCGCCAATCCGCATTGATTGTCCAAGAGTTTCCAGGATTCAACACCTAAACTCCCGGCTGCTACTACCAATTAAACGTTGGGAATCACATAGCCATTGTCTTCAGTTCCTACCACAAATCCTGTTCATTGCTTCCATCTTCCCTGTCATTATCTCAAGTTGAGCAGACCTTTCACAACCTCTGCGTCTTGCTTGACCGCCATCTGAGCTACGGACCCCTATCACCAAGACTATCTACTTCCACATCCATTACATCGCCCATCTCCACCCCTGCCTCAGCTCATCGTCTGCTGAAAACGCTCCTCCAGGCTTTTGTTCATTCTGGACATGACTATTATAATGCCTCTCCTGGCCAAATTCCCCTCTTCCATCCTCCCTAAACTTCAGGTCATCCAAAATTCTCATTCCATTTTCTATACTCAAACCAAGTCTTCTTCCCCCGTCATCCCCTCTGCTCGCTGACCTGCACTGACTCGTTGTCTGATAACTCTTTGAATTTAAAATTCTCATCTCTGTTTTCCAATTACTCCATTGCCTTGCCTCGCCCTACCTCTGTAGCCTCCCCCAGCCCTACAACCTTGTGCTATCTCTGCATTCCTCTAGTTCTGGCCTCCTCAGTATCCTCAATTTTCATTCCACCACCATTGGCAGCATGCTTTCAGCTGCCTGGACCCTAATTCCCTCCCTAACCTCTCCAACCAGATGTTCCTTAAAATCCATGGGCGGAATTATCTGTAGCCCGATGCAGAAATCGGGATCGGGGATCGGGCGGAGAATGGCTTCCGACGCCGGAATCATAAGAACATAAGAACTAGGAACAGGAGTCGGCCATCTGGCCCCTCGAGCCTGCTCCGCCATTTAATGAGATCATGGCTGATCTCTGTGGACTCAGCTCCACTCTCCGGCCCGTACACCATATCCCCGAATCCCTTTATTCTTTAGAAAGGCATCTATCTTTTTCTTAAAAACGTTTAAAGAAGGAGCCTCAACTGCTTCACTGGGCAAGGAATTCCAGAGATTCACAACCCTTTGGGTGAAGAAGTTCCCCCTACACTCCGTCCTAAATCTACCTCCCCTTATTTTGAGGCTATGCCCCCTAGTTCTGCTTTCCCCGACCAGTAGAAACAACCTGCCCACATCTATCCTATCTATTCCCTTCATAATTTTGTATGTCTCGATAAGATCTCCCCGCATCCTTCTAAACTCCAATGAGTACAGTCCCAGTCGACTCAACCTCTCGTCATAATCTAATCCCCTCAACTCTGCGATCAACCTAGTGAATCTCCTCTGCACTCCCTCCAGTGCCAATATGTCCTTTCTCAGGTAAGGAGACCAAAACTGAACACAATACTCCAGATGCGGCCTCACCAACACCCTATACAATTGCAGCATAACCTCACTAGTCTTGAACTCCATCCCTCTAGCAATGAAAGACAAAACTCGATTAGCCTTCTTAATCACCTGTTGCACCTGCACACCAACTTTTTGTGACTCGTGCACCAGCACACCCAGGTCCCTCTGCACAGCAGCATGTTTTAACATCTTACCGTTTAAATAATAATCCATTCTGCTGTTATTCCTCCCAAAATGGATAGCTTCACACTTGGCAACATTGAATTCCATCTGCCAGACCCTAGCCCATTCACCTAACCTATCCAAATCCTTCTGCAGACTTCCGGTATCCTCTGCCCTTTTTGCTTTATCACTCACCTTAGTGTCGTCTGCAAACTTTGACACATTGCACTTGGTCCCCAACTCCAAATCGTCTATGTAAATTGTGAACAACTGCGGGCCCAACACTGATCCTTGAGGGACCCCACTAGTTACAGGTTGCCAACCAGAGAAACACCCATTTATCCCCACTCTCTGTTAGTTAACCAATCCTCTACCCATGCTACCACTTTACCCTCAATGCCATGCATCTTTAGTTTATGCAGCAACCTTTTGTGTGGCACCTTTTCAAAAGCTTTCTGGAAATCCAGATATACCACATCCATTGGCTCCCCGTTATCTACTGCACTGGTAACGTCCTCAAAAAATTCTACCAAATTAGTCCGACACTACCTACCCATTGTGAACCCATGCTGCGTCTGCCCTATGGGACAATTTCCCTCCAGGTGCCCCGCTATTTCCTCCTTAATGATAGATTCCAGCATTTTCCCTACAACCGAAGTTAAGCTTACCGGCCTATAATTACCCGCTTTCTGCCGACCTCCTCTTTTAAACAGTGGTGTCACGTTTGCTACTTTCCAATCCTCTGGGACCACCCCAGAGTCTAGTGAATTTTGATAAATTATCACTAGTGCCTTTACAATTTCCCTAGCCATCTCTTTTAACACTCTGGGATGCATCCCATCAGGGCCAGGAGACTCGTCTATCTTTAGCCCCATTAGCTTGCCCAATACTGCCTCCTTAGTGGTTACAATCATCTCAAGGTCCTCACCTATCATATCCTTATTTCCATCAGTCACTGGCATGTTATTTGTGTCCTCCACTGTGAAGACTGACCCAAAAAACCTGTTCAGCTCCTCAGCCATTTCCCCGTCACCTATTATTAAATCTCCCTTCTCATCTTCCAAAGGACCAATATTTACCTTAGCCACTCTTTTTTGTCTTATATATTTGTAGAAGCTTTTACTATCTGCTTTTATGTTCTGGGCCAGTTTACTTTCATAGTCTACCTTACTCTTCTTTATGGCTTTTTTAGTAACTTTCTGTTGTCCCCTAAAGACTTCCCAGTCCTCTAGTCTCCCACTAATTTTTGCCACTTTGTATGTTTTTTCCTTCAATTTGATACTCTCCCTCACCTCCTTAGATATCCACGGTCGATTTTTCCCCTTTCTACCGTCTTTCTTTTTTGTCGGTATGAACCTTTTCTGAACACTGTGAAAGATCGATTGGAAGGTTCTCCACTGTTCCTCAACTGCTTCACCATTAAGTCTTTGCTCCCAGTCTACCTTAGCTAGTTCTTTTCTCATCCCATTGTCATCGCCTTTGTTTAAGCAGAAAACACTAGTGTTTGATTTTACCTTGTCATCCTCCAACTGTATTTTAAATTCCACCATATTGTGGTCGCTCTTTCCAAGAGGATCCCGAACTATGAGATCAATCGGGGCAGGTTCCAGTTTGACGCCAGTTCGCGATGCTCCGCTCCATCCAAATTGGCATCATTGGGCCGCACGCCGCTCACAGTTGCATCGCCGTTGGCGCATCATCAGCCGGCCCGCCCGTGATGCGCCGCCCCCGATGGGCCTAGTTCCCGATGGCGTGGGCCACGGGTGGTTCCAGCATTTGGGAACCTGCTGCGCTGGCTGCGGACAGTGTCCAGCACCGCCACACTCGGCCGGGATCCATGCCGCTGACTGAGGGGCTTCTTCTAGGGCTGGGAGAGTGGTAGGGGGTGGCCCGAGGGTGGGCAGCGAGGTCGGGGTGGGCAGGTAGGCGGTCCAGCACGACCGGCGCATGTTTTCCAGTGCAAACAGTGCTGCTTGTCAGCCCTGCGCATGCGCGGCCTGGGGACCCAGCGATTCTCCGGCTGTTTTCCGCGT
Source organism: Scyliorhinus torazame (assembly GCF_047496885.1). NCBI lineage: Eukaryota > Metazoa > Chordata > Chondrichthyes > Carcharhiniformes > Scyliorhinidae > Scyliorhinus > Scyliorhinus torazame. The sequence continues at coordinate 188,246,075 of NC_092716.1, forward strand.
GATCAGCGGCTGTTTCACGCGGGGTCGGTGCTAGCCCCTCACAGGTACCAGAATTGGTGAGGGGTTCGCGCCGATTTTCCTGTCGTGAAACACCCGCGGATCCTCCGTTGGCGTCGGCACTTAGCCACAGGAACAGAGAATTCCGCAATTCCTTGACCAAGCATTTGGTCCCCTGCTCTAAGATGTGGTGGCACGGTGGCACAGTGTTAGCACTGCTGCCTCACAGTACCAGAGACCCGGGTTCAATTCCGATCTTGGGTTACTGTCTTGTGGGGAGTTTGTACATTCTCCACGTGTCTGCATGGCTGCTCCAGTTTCCCCTCACAGTCCAAAGATGTGCAGCTGAGATGGATTGGCCATGCTAAATTGCCCCTTAGTGTCCAAAGATTAGATGGGGTTGTGGGGCTAGAGCAGGGGTGTGTGCCTAGGCAGGGTGCTCTTTTGGCGGGTCGGTGCAGTCTCAGTGGACAGAATGGCCTCCTTCTGCACTGTAGGGATTCTAAGAAGAAATTTTGTTTGCCTGCCACTCCTGAGAAGCAGCTTTGAACATTTTGCCACGTTAAAAATGCTACATGACTGCAAGTTGTTATTGACCAGTTTTGAAGCTGTAAAGCTTTGAACCTGTGAATTTCCCTGCTACTCTGACCCACAAAACCAAAATGGGACAATTTGCGTTGCGCAGCAGTGTTAAATGGGTTATAGCAAGGGGGAAGCCTGTTTTACATTGCTCCCCAGTGTCTTCAAGGGAAATCAAAACAGGAAGCGATGTAAAATGATCTGACGACTCGCTATCTGCCAAGTACTTCTCCAGCACAAAGTCAGATCTTGTGATAGCTTCTATGTGGCCAACGGTTCCAGATTATCCGGATGTCTCCAGGAATGGGGAGGTGAATCTCCCGAGGCACTCTTGCCAGAAACCCAGGAAAAAGGATGGGCTTGGTGCTTATGGTTTGTGCCGCAGAACGTCTGTTGCAGGTTCAGGTATGCATCGCTGAGTCTTGCAGTTTCACACACAAAACCACAAACTATGTTACCACAGCACCAAGGGAAACAGTGGTGCTCTCGGGCAGCATACAGAAAAGCCATAAGAGTGATTCAGAGTGTGGAAGCGCCTGAGTTATGGGCAAATAAAGAGAATCCTAGGGCAGTGATGACAGACAAATAGTAAATCGATTAACAATGAATATCCAGCATGGTGTATAATAATAATAATCTATATTGTCACAAGTAGGTTTACATGAACACTGCAATGAAGTTACTGTGAAAAGCCGCTACGGCGCTTGTTCGGGTATACAGAGGGAAAATTCAGAATGTCCAAATTACCTAACAGCACATCTTTCGGACAGTGACCCAAACCGGGTATCGAACCTGGGACCCTGGCGCTGTGAAGCCACAATGCTAACTACTGTGCTACCATGCTGCCCATAACGGGGAGTCCATTCATTCCTCTCCCTTCTGAGCCTAGTCCCCGAAATGAATTTTTGGATGCAGGAAATTGAGAAATACCTTTCGTAAAGAAAAAGGCTGCGAATCTCAAATGAAAACAAAAATGTTGGAGCAAGGCAGCATGGAGAGAGAAACAGAGTTAGCGTTTCAGACTGAGTTTGATCAGAACTGGAAAATGTTAGTCATGTTAACAGGTTTTAAGCACGTACCGAGGCAGAGAAAGGAGAAGAAGGGAGGAAAGAACAATGGAAGGCCTCTGATGGGGTGGAAGGCAGGAAAGATCAAACAATGAAAGGGCTGCTGCTGCAGGGCAAAAGGCGATGATAATGGGACAAGTAAAGATACAAAAGTTGGACAGAATCATGGCCAGCATCTGCTGTCTGAGAAATAGGGAAGTGCGATTATGATCTAAAATTGTTGAACTCCCATTTACATCCAGAAAGGGGGCAGCACGGTGGCACAGTGGTTAGCACTGCTGCCTCACAGTGCAAGGGACCAGGCTTAATTCCAGCCTTGGGTCACTGTCTGTGCGGAGTTTGTACATTCTCCCCGTGTCTGCGAGGGTTTCCTCCGGGTGCTCCGGTTTCCTCCCACAGTCCAAGGATGTGCAGGTTAGGTGGATTGGCCGTGCTAAATTGCCCTTAGTGTCCAAAAAGTTAGGTCACTGGGTTACGGGGATAGGGTGGGGATAGGTAGGGTGCTCTTTCAGAGGGTCGGTGGCGACCCGATGGGCCGAATGGCCTGCGCCATAGTAATTCTATGATTCTATTCTATAAGACTGTGAAGTGCTGAGTTTAAAGGTGCTGTTCCTCGAGCATCCATTGAACTTCATCTGAACACTGCAGCAGGCCAGGGTCAGAGAGGTCAGCATGGGAGGAGGATGGATAATTAAAAGGAAAGTGACTGCAAACTTGGGGGTCAAACGTGCAGGCTGAACAGGCGTGTTCAGCAAGCCTATCACCCAATCTGCATTTAGTCTCTCCAATGTATACGAGACCCTATCATTAAGCAGTAGGCTATATACCCAAAGTGTCTTCTCTCTTCACAGATGCTAATTGACGTGATGTATATTTCCTGTCTTGGCCCATGATTAGAAGACCTGCCAGAAATCACTGTCAAGACATGTAGATGAGGAATTGGAAATTGGTAAGGTGCTGAAATGTCAACCTGTGCCTTTGAAAGTGTCACCAGTCAAGAGCTGAAGAAAGGAGCGGACAGGCACCAGAATAAGTGAACTTGAAGCTGGTTGATTGTCATAACTCAACTAGTTCATGAATGTCTTTCAGAGAAGGGAGCTTGCAGTCCTAACCTGGTCCATAGTATGTGGTTAAATCTGAATGACTTTCTGAAATGGTCCATTGTTCAGTAATGAGCATTATTACCACAATAAGGTCTACTAGGAATGGACAACCATGGATGGACAACAGATGCGAACACCTGGAGGAAAAATGGGAGAAAAAAAACAGGAAGAGATACTTTTTTATGATCAACAATACCAATTCAGAATTAACCTCAACCACATGGAAGTTGGACGGAGTGGAGGGAGATCAACCAAAATCTGACAGAATGGTTTGACAGGCTCAAGGGGTTGAACGGCCTCCTTGTGTTCCTATATAACACTGAAATTACTTGAGGCACGGTTCTCCGGTCTTGTGGCGCTCTCACTCGAGCAAAACGAGGCCGGTGAATAGCGGGAGAGGCCAAAAACGAGAAACGCGCCAGGTGCCAAACAGTTTGCGATGAAACGGGCCGGCTCCCATAGGCGAAATCGAGATCTCGCCGTAGTGTGGCGAGAAACCAATTATCGCCACTTACGCCCTATTTCCATACAATTAGTGGGAGCGACCCCATATTCAACGGCCTCCCATCATTCAGCGGCCTCCGCAGCAAGTGCTCACACTGGCGCCGATTAGTACTCCTTTTTAAAAACGTGAACCTGGCGGGGAACTGACGAGGTGAGTAGCCATCTTTGCTCACGGGCAAAAAGCCCTGGGGTGCAGGGCTTGCTGCCGCAATGCTCGGCAGGAGTGGGGGACCATGGGGGAGAACCATGGGAGGGTGGGGGGGGGGGGGGTGGGGAGATGCTGTACGCAACTGCACAGAGCACCACCATGTCAACCCCTGGATCATGTGTACCCGTCCCGGGTGCAACCCTTGTCGCTGCCCTACTGCCCCACCGACCACCCATAACCCCCACTGACTGTCGAGGCCTCTGGCCGTGCAGCTGAAGGCCATTGCTTATAGGGAATTAGCAATCATGGTTAAGTGAGCATTTCGCACAACCCAAGTGGATTCCCGGGGTGGGCGGGCTATGCAGCATGTGGGAATCATTGCCTAGCATCCCAATCAGACCGCGATGCCGGGACATTGTGCCTGACCCCTGCAGAAGGCAACACCACACACGCAGCAGCCAACATTCGAACACCCAGGGGAAAGGACACAGCTCCGGGGACATGTACACGGCCGGAGGGCGTGTGAGTGCAACGGGAAGGGGGGAGGACCAGCGCCCGGTCCAGGTGAGGTTATGAGCAGTTGTCCAGGGTCCGGTGAGGGGGGCCCGCTGCGGCCGGGAGTGTGTGGGCAGGGTCTTCCAGGCGTGAGGGGGAGGGATTGGAGGGTCCCAGAATGGGAGCCACCATTGTTTGTCAGTCTAACACCCTCTCCCAATACCTTACAGATATTGAATGCTATGGATGGTATTTTGGCCCCTGCAGAACTTGCCCTAGTGCTGCTGCTGCTAGACCGGGTGGCCAAACGCTGGAGATGGCGGCAGAGTAGCGTCTGCCGATGCTCAAGGCAGTGGCCCCTGTGCCGGACCGTTCACCACACCCTGAGGACACAGCTGCCCATCAGGCCAGGGAGCGACCCAGACCGGGAGGCCCGCGACAACCCAGGGTGTACAGGCGTTGCTTGTCCTTTAAATAGATGACGGACAGTGCGTGCCGCAGGAGGCTATGCCTCAACAAGGAGTCAGTGCGGCACCTGTGCCATGTCCCCACGGACCTGGCACCACATGGAGGAGGAGGAGGACACCCACTCCCGGTGACCTTCAAGGTCACCGCAGCTCTGAACATTTACGCCTCGGGCTCATTCCAGGGACCTGTGTGGCATCTCACAGGCCATAGCCCACAGGTGCATCTGACAGATTACAAATTCCCTGTTTGCCCAGGCAGAAACCTACATAAACTTTGACATTGATGCCCGGGCAGCAGGATTCTCCGCTATCACCGGGATGCCACAGGTTCAGGGTCTCATAGCCTTGTCCTCACCGTGCCAGCTGGGAGTGCCCTATATTAACAAAAAGGAACATCAGCTCATGTGTGACCACATGAAGATCATGCATGTGTGTGCGCGCTTCCTGGGCAGTGTGCAGGTCAGCTACATCCTGGGGCAGTCGGTCATCTCTGGCCTCTTCGAGGACCACCCCAGGATGGGAGGCTGGCTCTTGGTTGATAAGGGGTACCTGCTGAGGACCTTGCTAATGACGCCAGTACAGCGACCGGAGACCGAAGCGGAGACCCAAAACAACGAGGCCCATGTGGCCATTCTGGCTGTGATTGAGTGGTGCATCGGTCTGCTTAAAATGGTGTTCCGATGCCTCAACTGTTCCAGGAGTGCCCTGCAGTACATCCCCCGGAGAGTCATCCGCTTTGTGGTGGTCTGCTGTGTCCTCCACAAGCTGGCACAGCAATGGGGCGATGAACTGGAGGTTGGGGATGAGGACCATGTGGCCACCTCTAAGGAGGACGAGGATGATGAGGCAGCGCCCTTCCAGCAGGGGCTGGAGGACGATCCTGGGGCAGAACCGGAGGACCAGCTGGAGACAGCGCTGAGTGTCCGGCATGCCCGGAGGGCTAGGAAGGAGCTCATACTTGCCCACTTCAAATAGGACATGGCCTGGTCCGTCATCGATACCTTACCGACCTCCCCGCCCCCATTTTCCATCCTCCCAGGGTATGTATCACATCACTCCAGGGAGCTGGGACTGTGTCGGCACTGTCAATGGGTCACTGTCGAGGACAAGGTGGGATGATGAAAACCCGAAAAGAGCTATGTGCCAGTGCTCCTCAATCTATGCCGTAGTCTGACCCCTGCCTGTCTGCTGAGTGCTCGCTTACACATGTCACCTGCATGCGGTGTTCCCAGGGAGGGGGAGATGCCTGGAGAGATGGGCCAAGGATTCAGAGATCGGCCCTTATTGCGGAAGAAGGTGATAGAGGCGTGATACTGGTTGTGCTCAAGTGTTTTTAATGTTCACAAGTGTCCAACAATACCTCACTCTCCCGATGGTGCCGCTCTACTCACTCCACCACCCCTCATCCCCTACCTGCTCCCCCCCCACCCTTTCCCTATTCCCCCAGTGCCCTCAGTGATCCTTGATGTGCTTGGCTTTCCTAGCTCTACTGCTATGTCTAGGTGTCTCCTCAGGATGCACATCTGAGGTGGACGTAGTCGCTGTTTACCATGTCCCGTGGCCTTCGATGGCCCTGGCAGACGTCCTCTGGGGCTCTGAGGCCGGAGTGCCCCGGCTCACTTGTCGACGGCACATGCACAGCCGTGTCGCCCTGTCCTATGTGCTGACCTCGCAACATGGCCTCATCAGAGGGGTGAAACTTGGGGGAGCTGGTGGCCACCATCTCCAATCCATGGGAAGGGCCTGGGTTGGCACCCAGTGCCCCCTCCTCCCACTTGGTGCCATAAAGCCCCAGGGTTCACCTTGGGACGGAGGGGCAGCTGGTTCGAGCCCCGACTGACCCTGCATCATCTGGCTCTTCCAGCCCTGGCGGTTCCCCATGGTCCGCAGCATCATATCGATGCCCTCGGCGATGCTCTTCAGTGACTGAGACATAAGAACATAAGAACTAGGAGCAGGAGTAGGCCATCTGGCCCCTCGAGCCTGCTCCACCATTCAATGAGATCATGGCTGATCTTTTGTGGACTCAGCTCCACTTTCCGGCCCGAACACCATAACCCTTAATCCCTTTATTCTTCAAAAAACTGTCTATCTTTATCTTAAAAACATTTAATGAAGGAGCCTCAACTGCTTCACTGGGCAAGGAATTCCATAGATTCACAACCCTTTGGGTGAAGAAGTTCCTCCTAAACTCAGTCCTAAATCTACTTCCCCTTATTTTGAGGCTATGCCCCCTAGTTCTGCTTTCACCCGCCAGTGGAAACAACCTGCCCGCATCTATCTTATCTATTCCCTTCATAATTTTATATGTTTCCATAAGATCCCCCCTCATCCTTCTAAATTCCAACAAGTCCAGTCCCAGTCTACTCAACCTCTCCTCGTAATCCAACCCCTTCAGCTCTGGGATTAACCTAGTGAATCTCCTCTGCACACCCTCCAGTGCCAGTACGTCCTTTCTAAAGTAAGGAGGCCAAAACTGAACACAATACTCCAGGTGTGGCCTCACTAACACCTTATACAATGCAGCATAAACTCCTAGTCTTAAACTCCATCCCTCTAGCAATGAAGGACAAAATTCCATTTGCCTTCTTAATCACCTGTTGCACCTGTAAACCAACTTTTTGCGACTCAGACTAGCACACCCAGGTCTCTCTGCACAGCAGCATGTTTTAATATTTTATCATTTAAATAATAATCCCTTTTGCTGTTATTCCTACCAAAATGAATAACCTCACATTTGTCAACATTGTATTCCATCTGCCAGACCCTATCCCATTCACTTAGCCTATCCAAATCCCTCTGCAGACTTCCAGTATCCTCTGCACTTTTTGATTTACCACTTATCTTAGTGCCGTTTGCAAACTTGGACACATTGCCCTTGGTCCCCAATTCCAAATCATCTATGTAAATTGTGAACAGTTGTGGCCCAACACTGATCCCTGAGGGACACCACTAGCTACTGATTGCCAATCAGAGAAACACCCATTAATCCCCACTCTTTGCTTTCTATTAATTAACCAATCCTCTATCCATGCTACTACTTTCCCCTTAATGCCATGCATCTTTATCTTATGCAGCAACCTTTTGTGTGGCACCTTGTCAAAGGCTTTCTGGAAATCCAGATATACCACATCCATTGGCTCCCCGTTATCTACCGCCTGTTAATGTCCTCAAAAAATTCCACTAAATTAGTTAGGCACGACCTGCCCTTTATGAACCCATGCTGCGTCTGCCCAATGGGACAATTTCCATCCAGATGCCTCGCTATTTCTTCCTTGATGATAGATTCCAGCATCTTCCCTACTACCGAAGTTAAGCTCACTGGCCTATAATTACCTGCTTTCTGCCTACCTCCTTTTTTAAGCAGTGGTGTTACGTTTGCTAATTTCCAATCCGCCGGGACCACCCCAGAGTCTAGTGAATTTTGGTAAATTATCACTAGTGCATTTGCAATTTCCCTAGCCATCTCTTTTAACACTCAGGGATGCATTCCAGCAGGGCCAGAGACTTGTCTTCCTTTAACCCCATTAGCTTGCCCATCACTACCTCCTTGGTGATAACAATCCTCTCAAGGTCCTCACCTGTCATAGCCTCATTTCCATCAGTCACTGGCATGTTATTTGTGTCTTCCACTGTGAAGACCGACCCAAAAAACCTGTTCAGTTCCTCAGCCATTTCCTCATCTCCCATTATTAAATCTCCCTTCTCATCCTCTAAAGGACCAATATTTACCTTAGCCACTCTTTTTTTGTTTATATATTTGTAGAAACTTTTACTATCTGTTTTTATATTCTGAGCAAGTTTACTCTCATAATCTATCTTACTCTTCTTTATAGCTTTTTTAGTAGCTTTCTGTTGCCCCCTAAAAATTTCCCAGTCCTCTAGTCCCCCACTAATCTTTGCTACTTTGTATGCTTTTTCCTTCAATTTGATACTCTCCCTTATTCCCTTAGATATCCACGGTCGATTTTCCCTCTTTCTACCGCCCTTCCTTTTTGTTGGTATAAACCTTTGCTGAGCACTGTGAAAAATCGCTTGGAAGGTTCTCCACTGTTCCTCAACTGTTTCACCATAAAGTCTTTGCTCCCAGTCTACCTTCGCTAGTTCTTCTCTCATCCCATTGTAATCTCCTTTGTTTAAGCACAAAACATTAGTTCTTGATTTTACCTTCTCACCCTACATCTGCATTTTAAATTCCACCATACTGTGATCGCTCCTTCCGAGAGGATCCCTAACTATGAGATCCTGAATCAATCCTGTCTCATTACACAGGACCAGATCTAGGACCGCTTGCTCCCTCGTAGGTTCCATTACATACTGTTCTAGGAAACTATCGCGGATACATTCTATAAACTCCTCCTCAAGGCTGCCTTGACCGACCTGGTTAAACCAATTGACATGTAGATTAAAATCCCCCATGATAACTGCTGTACCATTTTTACATGCACCAGTTATTTCTTTGTTTATTGCCTGCCCCACCATAATGTTACTATTTGGTGGCCTATAGACTACTCCTATCAGTGACTTTTTCGCCTTACTATTCCTGATTTCCACCCAAATGGATTCAACCTTATCCTCCATAGCACCGATGTCATCCCTTACTGTTGCCCGGATGTCATCCTTAAATAACAGAGCTACACCACCTCCCTTACCATCCACTCTGTCCTTCCGAATAGTTTGATACCCTTGGATATTTAACTCCCAGTCATGACCATCCTTTAACCATGTTTCAGTAATGGCCACTAAATCATAGTCATTCTCGATGATTTGCGCCATCAACTCATTTACCTTATTCCGAATACTACGAGCATTCAAGTAAAGTGCACTTATGTTGGCTTTTTTACCTCTGTTCTGAATCTTAACACCTCGATCAGTAACCTCTCCTAAGTTATATTTCCTCTTAACCTTTCTCCTAATTTTCCTTGTCGTTGAACCCATATCTTCATGTAACAACCTGCCGCGTCGTTTACCATTAATGTTTTCACTTCCTGTTTTATTCCTTTTAGTATTCCTGGTCCTATTCACTGAGCTCCCCTCAGTCACTGTACCTTGTACTGTCGCCCTTTTTGGTTTTTGACTATGGCTTCTCTGCCTTACACTTTCCCCCTTACTGCTCTGCAGTGACTCAGCAATGCCCAACTGCGACCGGGGCAAGCTCTACAGCATCTCGGCCATTCCCATCTGAGAGTGTAAAATGTCTCGCAGCACCTCATCAAGGTCAACCTGGTACTGGGTGACATCCCCCAGCTATTCGGACATTCTGCCAAGACCCTCAGCCATGGCCATCACCAACTGCATGACGCCTTGGACACTTTCACTCATGGTGCTGATGTTGTGCACCAGGTTCTACTCTGCTGTCACCATCCTAGCAGTGTTGCCCTTGGTGCCACGTATTGCCAGCGACATCTCTTATGCCCGTAGTCTCTGGGACCCCTCCAATCGGCTATAGACCTGCTGGAGTGTCGCTGACGTCTCCCTCTTAATGTCCTGGCCGCTCCCTAACGTCTCCATCAGGTCTGGGTATACCTGTACCAGAGGCTCAGCATCTGACTGGGTCACACCTCCAACTGCTGCCTTGTCTGGGAGTTCCTGCCTCCACCTGATGTGCATCGGCATCTGGGGTGGTGTTCACCAGATTGTGGTTTCAAAAGCCTGACAAACATTTCCCATTGAGGTGCGTGAATCTGCGCTGGTGGAGAGTGGGGACGATAGCTGCGATGTATCGATTGTGTCTTCCTTGGAGCTCTCCTTCGAGGTGTTCTCATGGGAGGCTGGAGAGGGGGTCACCTGGGATGGGCCGGCGCCGTTGGCTGGAGGACCTGCGGGGGAATGGACATTTGGTCAGTGGGAGGGATGGGTCAGTCAGTAAGGCAATAACAACTTACACATTTGACAGGTCCTCCGGGTGGGGCCAGGTGGTTCCTCACCTCTGAGCTTCTGCCAACTTTCACGTTTGTGACCGCTCTGTCCTCGGCCACCACCGTCACCTCCAGGACCCGTTCTTCGAAGGTGATACAGTTTCTTAAGTCTGGCACCCCACCGCCTGTCTGGTCGCCCTCCCGGCGATTGTGGGAGAACTTCTCCTCAGAGTCACAGAGAGGGAGGGCATCATTAGCCACATGCGTGGTTCACAGTGGCGGTGGGGTGTGAAGGAAGGGTTGGGAGTGGTTGAAGGGAGAGGGGGTGTGAAAGGAGGGTTGTGGGTCGCATGGAAAGTTGGGTGGGAGTGGATGCTCGAGTGGGGGTAGAAAGGTCTCCAGCGAGGAGGCTACTCACCTGACCTTCTTATGACCAGTCCTTCTGTTCACGCTCCCAGAGCTTATAGCCACTGCCATCTCATCCCAGGCAGCACTATGGTTGACCCTCTGGGACCCTCAGGGAAAACAGAACATCCCTCCTGGTCTCCACTGCGTTCAGGAGCCTTGGCAGATTGGCATTGCCCAATTTTGGGGCCAATCTTCTCGGCACCATGTTTGCGAGCTGACTGGGGTTGACTGTGCAAGAGCTGTGCTATTCGACCTTGTTAGCGGGGGGGGGGGGGGGAGCTGGCTAGCACGGTCCCGGCGAATCGGCTGGCGAGCCTTCATTTGCGGCATGAAGCCCGTGGGGCCTGGTTAAGTGGACCATTTAACGTTGAATAACGTTGCCGGCCTCGCTGGGCCGAGTGGCAGGAAGCTCGCGGCAGTTCCCACTCACTACTAGACATTGAAATCCAATTGTTGGCAACACCGAGACACAGAGCTATGTGGGAAGTTACTGGCATTGCAGGGTTAAATCACCTCTGAGATCTACAACCAAGGAAGGAAGAGAAAACTTTGGAACTCCTGACTTGTGCAAAACTTTCCCATCCTGCTGATAATAAGATTCATCCTGTTTGTAACTTGTTCTTTCAATCCCTTCCACCCCCCACCTAAGAGCAAGCAGCAAGATCACCACAGAGTTGGCTGGCTCAGAAATGTTTTTCTTTTATTTATTCATAGGATGCGGATGTTGCCGGCAAAAAGCCAGCACTTGTTGTTCATCCCTCAAAAGTTGGACCTAAGTTCCACTTACTTGATGAAATGGGTTCTGGGGACACCAGGGGCGGAGAGGTCGGAGAATCGCCAGGGGGCAGCGTGAATCCAACCCCCGCGGCGGGGATTTCGCAGGGGCGGGAATTGCGCCGCGTGTTTGGTGGCTGCTGGCATCGCCCCCCCCCCCCCCGGCGATTCTCCGGCCCGCGATGGGCCGAGTGGCCGCCCGTCTTCGGCCGGTCCCGCCGGCGTATGTTAAGACAGGTATTTACCGGCGTGAGCTGGCTCTGAAGGCGGCTTCCAGGGTCCTGGAGGGGGGATCTGGCCCCGGGGGGGTGCCCCCATCGTGGCCTGGCCCGCGATCGGGGCCCACCGATCCACTGGCGGGCCTGTGCTGTAGGGGCACTCTATTCCTCCTTGCCAGCCGCTGTAACAGCGCGGAGATGAACCCCCCTTGCACATGTGCTGGGATGCCGCCAGCATATGCTGGCGCTCATGCACATGCGCCAACCCGCGCTGGCTGGCGGAGGCCCTTCGGCGCTGGTTGGCGTGTCGCCAAGCCCCTTCCGCGCCGGCCGGCCTGGCGCAAACCACTCCTGCGCCGGCCTAGCCCCTGAAGGTGCGGAGGATTCTGCACATTCGGGGCGGCCCGCGCCCGAGTGGTTCACACCACTCTTCGGCGCTGGAGTGGCCCACCCCGCTGGTTCGTGGAGAATCCCGGCCCTTAGCTGTGGTCATATTTTTAATTTGTTCCTGGGACGTAGGTGACATGGAGAAGACCGCATGTGGACCCAACTCTTGGTGATTTAGAGTCAACTGTGTTGGTGTGGTACTGGGATTACACGGATTAGACATTAATGAAACATTTAGGTTTACATTTTTGTCTGGAAAATTTCAGGGTAATTTCTATCTGATGCCAGTCCAGAATTCAATTTGAATTCAATTTCACAATTTGATTTGGTGCAATTTGACATTGAATGTTTTACATCTGTGCATATTTCCTTGTCCATAAGATCTTGCAGCTTGTTGTCAAGTTTTGGTCACAATTTTATGTCAAGTTTGTGGCTCAGTAGCACCACTGCAGACTGAGTTAGCCAAGACGTGAAGAACATATTTGCCAGACCACATTTGTGGCAGGTGGTGAGGGAATGAACAGACATGAAAAACCTGCTTGACCTCATCCTCACCAAGCTACCTGTCGCAGATTAATTGGCCCATGACAATATTAATAGCAGTCCTTGTGCATCAAAGAATAAAATTAATTCTTTGTCCGCATTCTAAAGAGAAACTGCCCATGTAGCCAAGTCATGCTGTAATTACACCTTTCCACCTTTAACGGCACTGTAGCTCCTGAGTTCTGTCTCGCATCGCCCCTTAGACTATACTCCAGTTCCAGCTCATTTTATTTCTCTGTTTCCCCAAATCCCTCATACTCAAACCCTCTTTCATCCAAAGCCTACACTTGTTTGTCCCTACTTGTCAGAATGTGGTCAACACACATTCACTATCACATTTCAAAGTCTCACACATCAAAGCATTACATTTCCATATCCCACTGATTTATAGAAGGACCAAGGCAGCAGATATATGGGAACACTATCACGTACAACGTCCCCTCCAAACCTACAATCCTGACTTGGAAATATATCACTGTTCCTTCACTGTCGCTGGATCTAAATCCTGGAACACTCTCGCTCCCTAATGGCACTGGGGGTGTACCTACATAACATTGGGTGGCACAATGGCACAGTGGTTAGCACTGCTGCCTCACAGTTCCAAGGACCTGGGTTCAATTCCGGTCTCGGAGAACTGTCTTGTGGAGTTTGCAGTTTCTCCCCATGTGTGTGTGGGTTTCCTGCGGGTGCTCTGGTTTCCTCCCACAGTCCAAAGATGTGCAGGTTAGGTGGATTGGCCATGATAAATTGCTCCTTATAAGGGTCAGTGTAGACTCTTTGGGCCTCCTTCTGCACTGTAGTGATTCTATGAACTGCAGCCGTTCAAGAAGACAACTCACTACCACCTTCTCAATTAGGGGTGGGCAATAAATGCTGACCTAGCCACATCCTGCGAACAAATAAAAAAAGGAAACGCGTCAGTCGGCCCGTCTTGCATGTTCTGTTTTTCTCCTGGTCTAATTCCACTGTCAACTTCTTTCCATACACTTTAATATTCTTCTTGTTGAAGAAACAATCCAAAACCCCTCTTTGGAATATTTCTGGGCTCTTCCTCAACATTGGTTTCTGACAGTCAATCCCACTTTCTGAACTTTAACTGATGATACTAAACTTCTGCACCACTCTTTCCAATTTTGCTGGAGACGGCACTTTGCTGCCTCCTTTGGGCTTCTAAATTGTTGAAAAGATGCCATTTGTCCTTGTCTGCTTCAAATGATAGCAGATCCACCATGGGCTGAGAGAAAAATGGACTGGAAAGAACGATGTGGGGAGTAATTTGAAGTAGTGGCGATGCTTCCCTCAAGGCAGCTAAGGCCAAAAGGCAGGCTAGAAAAATCAGGCGGTCCCAATGAAATCAGAAAATTCACCCTAGCCCGCACAGTGGAAAGCCTTCCAGGTCTGCAAACAAGCTCCACAGTCAAGTTAGTACACACAACGGGTGACTTTACATTATACGTAAGAAACAGCCAGCTTTCAGAATAAAAGGAAAAGGACAACGCATAGAACATAGAACATAGAAAATACAGCACAGAACAGGCCCTTCGGCCCACGATGTTGTGCCGAACCTTTGTCCTAGATTAATCATAGATTATCATTGAATTTACAGTGCAGAAGGAGGCCATTCGGCCCTTTGAGTCTGCACCGGCTCTTGGAAAGAGCACCCTACCCAAACTCAACACCTTCACCCAACACCAAGGGCAATTTGGACATTAAGGGCAATTTATCATTGGCCAATTCACCTAACCTGCACATCTTTGGATTGTGGGAGGAAACCGGAGCACCCGGAGGAAACCCACGCAGACACGGGGAGGACGTGCAGACTCCGCACAGTCAGTGACCCAAGCCGGAATCGAACCTGGGACCCTGGAGCTGTGAAGCAATTGTGCTATCCACAATGCTACCGTGCTGCCCTTGAGAACAAATAAATCTACACTATATCATTTAACCGTAATCCATGTACCTATCCAATAGCTGCTTGAAGGTCCCTAATGTTTCCGACTCAACTACTTCCACAGGCAGTGCATTCCATGCCCCCACTACTCTCTGGGTAAAGAGCCTACCTCTGATATCCCTCCTATATCTTCCACCTTTCACCTTAAATTTATGTCCCCTTGTAATGATTTGTTCCACCCGGGGAAAAAGTCTCTGACTGTCTACTCTATCTATTCCCCTGATCATCTTATAAACCTCTATTAAGTCGCCCCTCATCAAGTTATATTTATAACACAGGTCTAACATAGAATCATGCTATTCAATTATAATCATAATAACAATCTTTACGAGTGTCACATTAGAATGGCTACAGCATACAGAAGGAAGCCATGCAGCCTGACATGTTTGTGATGTGCTGGCCCTCAGAAGGAGCAATTCACGTAATGCCATTTCCGTGTCTTTTTCCTGCAGTCCTACAATTTTTTCCTTTTGTTTGTTGATGATCGAATTCCCTTTAGAAAGCCTCAATTGAATTTGCCTCCACTGCACTGTCATGCAGTGCACTGCAGATCCTAACCACTCAAGGTGTGAAATGTTTTTCCTCAAGTCGCTATTGATCCTTCCGCCAGTTACCTTAACTTTGTGCTCTCTGGTCCTAGACCCTTCCACAAAAGGAAACAGTTTTTCTCTATCAACTCAGTCCGGACACCTCGTGATTTTGAACACTTCTATCAAATCTCCTCCCAACCTTCTCCAAGCAGAAGTCCCAAATTTCCCATATGTATTGTGTAAAATTCAGGTGTTTTTAGACCAAATGTTTAGGGAAAAAGTAGGCGGTCAATGATGCTCGATCAATGACTCCAGAAGCGAGATTGAATGACAATTGAAGGCTTTATTGGACTAGATGTTTCCTCCAGCAGCGCAGGTACAGAATACAGCTGCTAGGGAGACACAGATTCTTATTGGTGAGGGGAAGACCCTCACCAATAAATTCTGGTGGAGAGGAAACCCGAGACACTACACGTGTAGTGTCTCCCACCCGCCCTCCTCCTCTAACCTAATAATAAAACCCATTGGTCTGAGGTAAGTACCATATTTTATTATATTATTATTGTTTTTAATAAAAATTTTAATTTAGTTGTTAGCCAGATCTTGGTAGAAAGTTAGAGGAATGGCAGGGAAGGGAGTGCAATGTTCCTCCTGCAGGATGTTTGAGGTGAGGGATGCAGTTAGTGTCCCTGCTGATTTTACCTGCAGGAAGTGCTGCCATCTCCAGCTCCTCCAAGACCGAGTTAGGGAACTGGAGCTGGAGTTGGAAGAACTTCGGATCATTCGGGAGGCAGAAGGGGTCATAGATAGCAGGTTCAGGGAATTAATTACACCAAAGATTGGAGATAGGTGGGTAACTGTAAGAGGGACTGGGAAAAAGCAGTCAGTGCAGGGATCCCCTGCGGCCGTTCCCCTGAGAAACAAGTATACTGCTTTGGATACTTGTGGGGGGGGACGACTTACCAGGGGTAAGCCATGGGGTACGGGCCTCTGGCACGGAGTCTGTCCCTGTTGCTCAGAAGGGAAGGGGGGAGAGGAGCAGAGCATTAGTAATTGGGGACTCTATAGTCAGGGGCACAGATAGGAGATTTTGTGGGAGCGTGAGAGACTCACGTTTGGTATGTTGCCTCCCAGGTGCAAGGGTACGTGATGTCTCGGATCGTGTTTTCCGGGTCCTTAGGGGGGAGGGGGAGCAGCCCCAAGTCGTGGTCCACATTGGCACTAACGACATAGGTAGGAAAGGGGACAAGGATGTCAGGCAGGCTTTCAGGGAGCTAGGATGGAAGCTCAGAACTAGAACAAACAGAGTTGTTATCTCTGGGTTGTTGCCCGTGCCACGTGATAGTGAGATGAGGAATAGGGAGAGAGAGCATTTAAACACGTGGCTACAGGGATGGTGCAGGCGGGAGGGATTCAGATTTCTGGATAACTGGGGCTCTTTCTGGGGAAGGTGGGACCTCTACAGACAGGATGGTCTACATCTGAACCTGAGGGGCACAAATATCCTGGGGGGGAGATTTGTTAGTGCTCTTTGGGGGGGGTTTAAACTAATGCAGCAGGGGCATGGGAACCTGGATTGTAGTTTTAGGGTAAGGGAGAATGAGAGTATAGAGGTCAGGAGCACAGATTTGACGTCGCAGGAGGGGGCCAGTGTTCAGGTAGGTGGTTTGAAGTGTGTCTACTTCAATGCCAGGAGTATACGAAACAAGGTAGGGGAACTGGCAGCATGGGTTGGTACCTGGGACTTCGATGTTGTGGCCATTTCGGAGACATGGATAGAGCAGGGACAGGAATGGATGTTGCAGGTTACGGGGTTTAGGTGTTTTAGTAAGCTCAGAGAAGGAGGCAAAAGAGGGGGAGGTGTGGCGCTGCTAGTCAAGAGCAGTATTACGGTGGCGGAGAGGATGCTAGATGGGGACTCTTCTTCCGAGGTAGTATGGGCTGAAGTTAGAAACAGGAAAGGAGAGGTTACCCTGTTGGGAGTTTTTTATAGGCCTCCTAATAGTTCTAGGGATGTAGAGGAAAGGATGGCGAAGATGATTCTGGATAAGAGCGAAAGTAACAGGGTAGTTATTATGGGAGACTTTAACTTTCCAAATATTGACTGGAAAAGATATAGTTCGAGTACAATAGATGGGTCGTTTTTTGTACAGTGTGTGCAGGAGGGTTTCCTGAAACAATATGTTGACAGGCCAACAAGAGGCGAGGCCACGTTGGATTTGGTTTTGGGTAATGAACCAGGCCAGGTGTTGGATTTGGAGGTAGGAGAGCACTTTGGGGACAGTGACCACAATTCGGTGACGTTTACGTTAATGATGGAAAGGGATAAGTATACACCGCAGGGCAAGAGTTATAGCTGGGGGAAGGGCAATTATGATGCCATTAGACGTGACTTGGGGGGGATAAGGTGGAGAAGTAGGCTGCAAGTGTTGGGCACACTGGATAAGTGGGGCTTGTTCAAGGATCAGCTACTGCGTGTTCTTGATAAGTATGTACCGGTCAGGCAGGGAGGAAGGCTTCGAGCGAGGGAACCGTGGTTTACCAAGGAAGTGGAATCTCTTGTTAAGAGGAAGAAGGAGGCCTATGTGAAGATGAGGTGTGAAGTTTCAGTTGGGGCGATGGATAGTTACAAGGTAGCGAGGAAGGATCTAAAGAGAGAGCTAAGACGAGCAAGGAGGGGACATGAGAAGTATTTGGCAGGAAGGATCAAGGAAAACCCAAAAGCTTTCTATAGGTATGTCAGGAATAAGCGAATGACTAGGGAAAGAGTAGGACCAGTCAAGGACAGCGATGGGAAATTGTGTGTGGAGTCTGAAGAGATAGGCGAGATACTAAATGAATATTTTTCGTCAGTATTCACTCAGGAAAAAGATAATGTTGTGGAGGAGAATGCTGAGCCGCAGGCTAATAGAATAGGTGGCATTGAGGTGCGTAGGGAAGAGGTGTTGGCAATTCTGGACAGGCTGAAAATAGATAAGTCCCCGGGACCTGATGGGATTTATCCTAGGATTCTCTGGGAGGCCAGGGAAGAGATTGCTGGACCTTTGGCTTTGATTTTTATGTCATCATTGGCTACAGGAATAGTGCCAGAGGACTGGAGGACAGCGAATGTGGTCCCTTTGTTCAAAAAGGGGAGCAGAGACAACCCCGGCAACTATAGACTGGTGAGCCTCACGTCTGTAGTGGGTAAAGTCTTGGAGGGGATTATAAGAGACAAGATTTATAATCATCTAGATAGGAATAATATGATCAGGGATAGTCAGCATGGCTTTGTGAAGGGTAGGTCATGCCTCACAAACCTTATTGAGTTCTTTGAGAAGGTGACTGAACAGGTAGATGAGGGTAGAGCAGTTGATGTGGTGTATATGGATTTCAGCAAAGCGTTTGATAAGGTTCCCCACGGTAGGCTATTGCAGAAAATACGGAGGCTGGGGATTGAGGGTGATTTAGAGATGTGGATCAGAAATTGGCTAGCTGAAAGAAGACAGAGGGTGGTGGTTGATGGGAAATGTTCAGAATGGAGTACAGTCACAAGTGGAGTACCACAAGGATCTGTTCTGGGGCCGTTGCTGTTTGTCATTTTTATCAATGACCTAGAGGAAGGCGCAGAAGGGTGGGTGAGTAAATTTGCAGACGATACTAAAGTCGGTGGTGTTGTCAATAGTGTGGAAGGATGTAGCAGGTTACAGAGGGATATAGATAAGCTGCAGAGCTGGGCTGAGAGGTGGCAAATGGAGTTTAATGTAGAGAGGTGTGAGGTGATTCACTTTGGAAGGAATAACAGGAATGCGGAATATTTGGCTAATGGTAAAGTTCTTGAAAGTGTGGATGAGCAGAGGGATCTAGGTGTCCATGTACATAGATCCCTGAAAGTTGCCACCCAGGTTGATAGGGTTGTGAAGAAGGCCTATGGAGTGTTGGCCTTTATTGGTAGAGGGATTGAGTTCCGGAGTCGGGAGGTCATGTTGCAGCTGTACAGAACTCTGGTTCGGCCGCATTTGGAGTATTGCGTACAGTTCTGGTCACCGCATTATAGGAAGGACGTGGAGGCTTTGGAGCGGGTGCAGAGGAGATTTACCAGGATGTTGCCTGGTATGGAGGGAAAATCTTATGAGGAAAGGCTGATGGACTTGAGGTTGTTTTCGTTGGAGAGAAGAAGGTTAAGAGGAGACTTAATAGAGGCATACAAAATGATCAGGGGGTTAGATAGGGTGGACAGTGAGAGCCTTCTCCCACGGATGGAAATGGCTGGCACGAGGGGACATAGCTTTAAACTGAGGGGTAATAGATATAGGACAGAGGTCAGAGGTAGGTTCTTTACGCAAAGAGTAGTGAGGCCATGGAATGCCCTACCTGCTACAGTAGTGAACTTGCCAACATTGAGGGCATTTAAAAGTTTATTGGATAAACATATGGATGATAATGGCATAGTGTAGGTTAGATGGCTTTTGTTTCGGTGCAACATCGTGGGCCGAAGGGCCTGTACTGCGCTGTATTGTTCTATGTTCTATGTTCTATATACTCCGCCTTGCTGGGCGGAACCAGCAGGCAGGCTTCACCAATGATCTCCCTGTCTCTGGTACCTCCCACACCAATGATCTTACAGCTTAACCTCGGTACCATAATACCCCTAATACCGGCTACCACAGTCAACTTATACACAAGTAATATTTTTGGGAGGTTGAAATCCATGCACTAATCATTATATTCCTCTTTAGATCTGTAAAACTGTTTTGGTGGTACATTTGCTTTTGCAAGAATTTTAAGGGTTATATTTCTCTTTTTATTAATTTTAGCTTATAAAGGTTATATCCTCATTCTCGTTCTCCCTGCAATGTCCATTGTCAATGCTTTGAGGCTGCCGGTAGCATTGTCTACATAGTCCTGTAAAAATGCAGAAGATATCCTGTGACACGTTTCTCTCTCTGTTAAAAATCTACATGTGAGAAAGGGAAAAAACATGGTTGAACTGCACATCCAGAGCAGAGAGAGTGAGGCCAGTATTATATTAGACTCAGGGGGTCATTCTGTAATGTGCGCTGTTGTTTGGCCTGGCGTTCCTCCTCCAGCACGTTGCCCCTCTGCTGCGTGATGTTGTGGAGGACGCAGCAGGCCGCCACGATGCGGGTGACCCTCTCAGCATCATCCAGGAGGACTCCTCCAGAGCGGTCCAGGCACCTGAACTGTATCTTCAGGAGGCCAAAGCACCGCTCAATTATGGACCTGGTCGCTGCATGGATGTTGTTGTAGCGGGTCTCCGCATCAGTCTGTGGTCTCCGGATAGGTGTCATCAGCCACAACCGCATTGGATAATCCCTGTCACCCAGGAGCCAACCCCACAGCCGGGGTGCGAGGGGGGGACATCTCGAACATGTCAGGAATCGTCGAGCGTGCCAGGATGAAGGCATCGTGCACACTGTCCGGATTGAGCGCAGACGTGTATGACGCGCAGGTGATGGTCACATATCAGCTGCACATTCATTGAGTGGAACCCCTTTTGGTTTGTGTAGGGCGGCCTGTCGCACCTAGCCAGCATATCTTTGAATTGTGGGGGTGAGACCCAAACAGAGACGGGGAGAATGTGCAAACTCCACACGGACAGTGACTGAGGGCCAGGATCGAACACGGGTCCTCAGCGCCATGAGGCATCAGTGCTAACCACTGCGGCACCATGCTGCCCTGTTACACAATAGTTTAATCATGTAATTCAAACCTATTAAAAACATGAATTACAGAGCTTTACTTACAAGATTTGAAACAAAACTGGGTAGAGTTAACACACAGATCAGCCATAATAGCATAACAAGCTCAAGGGGCTGAATGGCATATTCTTTGCTGTCAGGCTCGAGGGGGCATAGCCCGGGTGTCCAGGAGGCACTGCCAGGCTGGACGTGGCACAGCCAGGTGGCATTACCAGGCTGCAAATGGCATGGCCAGGGTGCCCATGTGGCACTGCCAGACTGGAAGGGGCATAGCCAGGGTGCCCAGGTGGCAGTACAAGGCTGGCAGATAATTGCCAGTGGACAAGAGATGAGGCTAGGGAAGTTGCCATTGCAGGTGGTGGGTGCGAGTTTTCAGTATATTAGTATTCTTTTGTCCACTATGTACGCATTGTGTACGTTCCCTTAGCCGCAGAAAAAAACTTTTCACTGTACTTCGGTACATATGACAATAAATATCAATCAATCAGGTGGCCGGAGCCGGACCTGTAAATTGATATTGGTGCGACCAGTGGAGGGTATAAAGCCAAACTTTAAGAGGTTGGATGTGTTGCCTCTGTCACTGGCCCCAAGTCCGGAGGTGGTTATATCTGGAGTGTCGGAGATCCAGGAGTCCAGGTGGGAACGAGGCCAATGTCCTGGCCTTTGCTCTCCAATAGCCTGGAGACGGATTCTGTTGAGCTGGCAGGACTTGGAGCCACCAAAGGTGGGGGGGTACAGGTAAGAGACCTGGCAGAATTCCTGCACTTGGAAAAGGTTAAATTCACCTCATGGGGAGTGGAGGAGGGGTGTGTTGCCTCTGTCATTGGGATTCACCTGGAGGTGGAAGCCGTTTATCAACTTCACTAAAGTGAATTAAGACGTCAATTGGGGTGACGCTGAGGGCTTTTCTCTGATTTTCTTTATGTTGGGCGGGGGGGGGGGTTGTGGGGGGGGGGGGGGGGGGGGGGGCTGGTGGTGATAAGGCTGTACAGACTGTGAGAATTACGGTGATGTCCAAGTTCCTGTTTGTGTTCCAGAAGTTCCCCATTCCGAAGTCTTTTTGTTAGGAAGATGAATGGGTTTATTTGGGGGTTCATGTGGACAGGGAAGATCCCGCAGGTGAGGAGGGTTGTTTTGGAGAGGGGACGAGGGGTGGGGGGGCTGGCATTGCCGAGCTTGCTGAATTACTACTAGGTCACTAACATTGCAATCGTCAAGAAATGGGCAGTGGAGGAGGGGTCGGTTTGAGGAGGATGGAGGCAGTGTTGTGTAGGGGGATGAATCTGAGGGCACTGTTGTTGGCGGCCCTCTGTTCTTGCCATCTCGGTACTCCGTGAGCTCGGTGTTGGTCTCAGCGTTGTAAGTCTGGAACCAGTGTGGGCAACATTTCAGGTTGGAAGGTAGGTCTCTGTGGACGCCGATATGTAACAATCATAGATTTGTGCGGGCGGGGCTGGATGTGGAGTTCCAGGGGTAGTGACAGGTGGAGATAGAGTACTCCAGGGATTTGTTTTTAGGGGATAAGCTTGCAGGCCTGGAAGAGCTAGAGGAAACATATCAGTTGCCAAAGGGGAATGGGTTCAGGTACCTACAGGTGAAGGATTTGTGAGGAAAGAGGTGCCATCATTCCTGGGGCTGCAACCTCCAGTGCTATGAGATAAGTTGCTGTCCCAAGATGACATTAGGGAGGGGAGAGTGGCAGACATTTATAGAGAGCTGATGGTGAGGGAGGATGCGCCAGAGGAGGAGATGAGGTGTAAACGGGAGGAGGAGTTGGGTGGGGAGGTGAGGGCCGGGCTGTGAAAGGAAGTCCTGTGGAGGGTGAACGCAACCTCGTTGTGCGCGAGGGTAAGCCTCATCCAATTTAAGGTGGTGCATAGGGCCTATGTGACGGTTGCAAGGATGAGCCGGTTCTTTGCAGGGTTGGAGGATAGATGTGGACGGTGTGCAGGGAGGAGGGGGGGGGGGGCGTGAATCACATCCACATATCCTGGGCGTGTCCAAAGCTGATGGGGTTCTGGCGGGGTTCTGGCAGGGGTTTTCGGATGTCTGAGATTCTGGGGGTGGGGGTGGCCCTGAGTTTGGAGATGGCGATATTCAGAGTGTTGGAAGATCCGGGTGTTCAGGTGGGAGGTGAGGAGAGAGGCCGATATCCTGGCCTTTGCCTCTCTGATAGCCCAGAGACGGATTCTGTTGAGCTGGTGGGACTCGGAGTCGCCAAAGGCTCGGGTGTGGTAGCGAACTGGTAGAATTGCTGCACTTGGAAAAGGTTAAGTTCACCTCATGGGGAGTGGAGGAGGGGTTCACTCAGAGATGGCAGTCATTTATCAACATCTTTAAAGTGAATTAAGACATGTGTGTGTGTGTGTGGGGGGGGGGGGGGGGGAGAGGGGGAGGGCTGCTTAAGGCTTTGTTCTGATTTTTCTTTGTGTTGGGAGGGGGGGGGGCTAAGGGGTCGGGGAGAGTTGTGGGGCTCGGTGTCAGGGATTGTGGTTGGCCTGTTTTCTGTATCTGTGGTTTTCTGTAATATCTATATATATTATTTATATATGCAAAATGCCTTTAATAATTTTTTAAAAATTGTTTCCCATGACTATTGAATCCATCATAACGTTTTCTATCTGAAATTTTAAAAAATACAGATGTATGAGGAATAGGACGATGTGGATAGTTTTCTCGGAGAGCTGTTCAGTTACAATGATGGCCACCTAGCTTCCTTCTGTGGTGTGAATATCTACAATTTCCACTTGGAAATCGGATATCATCTCAGGAGCCCTGCCACTGATTAAATCCACTGATTATCCGGGACCTCGGCGATTCTCCGCCTCCACTGGTGGGGGAATTCCCGGTGGCGAGGTTCACTTGTGCTTTCCAAAATCGTGTAAAAGGCGCATTGGCTGCTGAGGGGGGTGAGGGGGTACAGAAAGTGTCCAACATCGCCATAGTGTGCTGACACTTGTGCCACTGGCCGGGAGGGGCTTCTGCCAGGGCCGGGGGAGTAGCGGAGGTAGCCAGGAGGTGGGCTATGGGGTCATGGTGAACAGGCACGCAACACCATTGCTGCAGCCTGCATGGCAGCCATGCAGTTGCTCGTGCCACCGACTGCCCACTGAACATAAAGCCACGGGTCGTATGGTTGTCCCCCCCCCAGGCCACCTCTCTGAATGCTCTCTGGCCCCAGCCGACCCATCAACAAGATGGGCACGTTCCAGCGTAGCCAGTGCCACCTTGTTAGCTGGGATGGTGTGTGTGGAGAGTGAAGTGTGTACATGCGGCTGCAGTTTGTCAGCCTCCTGAGTGTCAATCACGGACCTGGCGAATCACCATTTTGCATTGGAATCGGTCATGTTCCATGTGGCGCCGCAGCTTGCCCCTCAACGGTCGCTGAATCGGTCCAGGTATGGCGCCAGTTTTACTATCGTAGAAGTCCACGAATCCTGCCCCGGCATCGTCATTTAGTCTCAGGAACGGAGAATCTGGCTGCTGGGGCCTCATGAAATCTCAAGTCTTGGTCGTTATAAAATAAATATTAGATTGGGAAGTCTAAAGAGGTTGCAGCTGAGACCCCATATTAGAGGACGTTGCCAGATTTTCTCCTACTTGTAGCACAGAAGGAATAAAGGACATCAATTGAAAAGTAGAATGCATCTAACGGGATTCATCACATAGCCACTGGGCACCTCCCAGAGTGGAGATCACTCTCAGGATTGGATCACTATTGAAGGAGCCTGGATACAAATGGGTCACCCGCACATACGCAGGTACACACACACACACACTTACATACACACAAGTAGCGTTTTCTTACTGGAGAATTGGGGGTAAGGGGGGGAAGATGAGGCAGGGGAGATTGGGGTAAAGGAGGGGTGTCATGGCTGAGTGAAGGAGGGGGAATGGGGTGTGTAGGAGGGGCGGGGGGGGGGGGGTGAAGGAGGGTTGGGAAATGATCTCGATTCCTGCTGCTGTGAGCTCGGATTTACAGGTACCCAACTCAAATTTCTACCCTGCCCACATGACAGCTGTTCCTGGCCGCACATTCTCTGATTCAAACGCTGGCCGCCAACCATTGTTTTGCTCCCATCAGGTACCTTGGGTTGGGCCTCCCCTGTATCCGCACTGACATTCCTCACCGTGCAGAAACTTGGCCACGTGCAGCATGTAGTTCTGAACATGTGAATGTCTCCAATGGTGCCTGCACAGAGCCAAGAGCTGCAACGGATCCGATAAGTTCCACCCCTCAGCTGTGCTAGTTTGGGAATTGTGATTGACTTTTCAATTGTGGGCAGGGTTGCAATATAAATCTGTGATGCATTATCAATTACTACAAAGACGAGAGTAGTCAATAATCGAGGCTTTATTGAGCAAAGATGTGTGGCCTCCTGTAGCTGCTATCAGAATGGGAGCAGCTCCAGCGAGCACACACATTTATACTCCGCCTCCTGGGCGGAGCCAGCAGGCAGGTATTTACCCATGTACCTTTAGTACAGGAGCCTTACCGTACTACATCTAATATACAGTTAGTGGTGACTACCACATCCACCCCCTGTTAAAAAAAAGAGTCCGGCAGGGGTGGTGGAAAATTTACAAGGTCAGGCAAAATTTACAAGTTCAGGCAAAATTTACAAGTTCAGGCGGTCTGGTGCCTTGACTCTCCGCTGTGATCGCCTCAGTCCCGGTGGTGATGCGGGCGCCAACTTGGTCACCTGTGACTCCGGGAGCGTGTTGTCCTCGTCTTCATTGCCCCCGAGTGGAACCAGTGGGAAGACGGATCCTTCTGGGGCGGAGGCTGTGGTGAGGTGCGCTGGTGGGGGGGAGGGTGAGTGGCGCCGGGGCAACCGGAGGGGGGGGGGGGGGGGTGTTGGGTGGTGGGACGTGGGTGGGGATCCAGCAGGTGCCAGGTCCCGGATGGAGACTGTGTCCTGGTGTCCGTCGGGGTGCGCCACGTAGGCGTACTGTGGGTTTGTGTGCAAATTGTTGTACTCTTTCGACCAACGGGTACGCACATGTTTGCGAAGGTGGACAAGTCCAGGAGCTGCCAGCCATGTTGGGAGCGAAACCCCGGAGGTGGACCTCCTGGGGAAAGCAAGGAGGCGTTCATGGGGGGTTTCGTTAGTTGCAGTGCACAGGAGTGATCGGATGGAGTGGAGCGCGTCGGGGAGGACATCCTGCCAGCGGGAGACCGGGAGAGGTTTAGACCGTGGGGCCAGCAGGACGGCCTTCCAGACCATCCCATTCTCCCTCTGCACCTGCCCGTTTCCCTGGGGGTTGTAGCTGGTCGTCCTGCTCGAGGTAATGCCCTTGCTGAGCAGGAACTGACGCAGCTCATTGCTCATAAAGGAGGATCTCCGGTCGCTGTTGACGTAAGCGGGGAAACGGAACAGGGCAAAGATGCTGTTGAGTGCTTTAATGACCGTGGCAGAAGTCATATCGGGGCATGGGATGGCGAAGGGAAATCGGGAGTACTCATCGACCACGTTCAGGAAGTACGTGTTTCAGTCGGTGGAGGGGAGGGGCCCTTTGAGGTTCATGCTGAGGCGCTCAAAGGGGCGGAAGGCCTTCACCAGGTAAGGTCGATCTGGCCGGTAGAAGTGCGGTTTGCACTCCGCGCAGACCTGGCAGTCTCTGGTGACAGCCCTGACCTCCGCAATGGAGTAGAGCAGGTTGCGGGCCTTTATGAAGTGGAAGGACCGGGTGACAAGAGACCATCATGTCGGGCCTGGAGTCAGTCCACTTGTGTGCTGGCACATGTACCTCGGGATAGGGCATCGGGGGGCTTGTTGAGCTTCCTGGGGCGATACAAAATCTCGTAATTATAGGTGGAGAGCTCGATCCTCCAGCCCAAGATCTTATCGGTTTTGATCTTGCCCCGCTGTGTATTATTAAACATGAAGGCAACCGACCGTTGGTCAGTGAGGAGAGTGAATCTCCTGCCGGCCAGCTAATGCTTCCAATGCCGCACAGCTTCCGCAATGGCTTGGGCCTCCTTTTCGACAGAGGAGTGCCGAATTTCGGAGGCATGGATGGTGCGGGAAAAGAATGCCACGTGCCTGCCTGCCTGGTTGAGGGTGGCGGCCAGAGCGACGTCTGATGCATCGCTTTCGACCTGAAAAGGGAGGGACTCGTCGACCGTTTGCATCGTGGCCTTGGCGATGTCTGCCTTGATGCGGTTAAAGGCCTGGCGGGCCTCAGCCATCAGGGGAAAGAGTGTGGACTGAATGAGTGGGCGGGCCTTGTCTGCATAATTAGGGACCCACTGGGCATAATAGGAGAAAAACCCCAGGCATCGTTTCAGGGCCTTGGGCAGTGGGGGAGAGGGAGTTCCATGAGGGGGCGCATGCGGTCGAGGTCGGGCCCCAGAACTCCATTTTCCACGACATAGCCAAGGATGGCTAAGCGGTCGGTGCGGAACACGCACTTCTCCTTATTGTACATGAGATTAAGGAGTTTGGTGGTGTGGAGAAATTTGTGAAGGTTAGCGTCATGGTCCTGCTGATCGTGGCCGTAGATGGTGACGTTGCCTAGGTACGGGAAGTTGGCCCGCAGTCCGTACCGGTAAACCGTTCAGTCCATCTCAAGTTGGAAGACCGAGACCCCGTTAGTGACGCCGAAGGGAACACTCAGGAAGTGATAGAGGCGGCCATCTGCTTCAAACGTAGTGTATTAGACGTCCTCCTTGCAGATGGGGGCTGGTGGTAGGCAGATTTCAGGTCCACTGTGGAAAAGACCCGGTACTGTGCAATCTGATTGACCATATCAGGTATGCGTGGGAGGTGGTACGCGTCGAGTTGCGTGTACTGATTGATGGTCTGACTGTAGTCAATGACCATCCTGTTTTTCTCCCCAGTCTTTACTACTACCACTTGGGCTCTCCAGGGGCTGTTGCTGGCCTCAATGATGCCTTCCCGCAGAAGCCGCTGGACCTCCAACCTGATGAAGGTCCTGTCCTGGGCACCGTACCGTCTGCTCGTGGTGGCGACGGGTTTGCAATCCGGGGTGAGGTTTGCAAACAAGGAAGGTGGATCGACCTTAAGGGTCGTGAGGCCGCATACGGTGAGGGGGGTAGGGGTCCGCCAAATTTTAAAGTTAAGCTTTGGAGATTGCAATGGAAGTCCAGGCCGAGTAACAGGGCAGCGCAGAGGTTGGGGAGGACGTAGAGCCGGAAGTTGCTAAACTCTACGCCCTGAACGGTGAGGGTCGCGATGCAGTACCCCCGGATTTCCACAGAATGGGATCCGGAGGCCAGGGAGATTCTCTGGGTAACGGGGTGTACCGCGAGGGAGCAGCACCTTACCGTAGTGGGGTGGATGAAGCTTTCTGTGCTCCCGGAGTCAAAAAGGCAGGTCGTCTTGTGCCCATCGATTTTCACCGTTGTCATTGCGGTTGCGAGGTTGTGAGGCCGGGAGTGATCGAGGCGAGCTGCGGCTGATGCTGGTAGGCCCCAGGCTGGCCAGCAGTGGTGGCAGGCGATCAGTGGCCAGATGAACTTCCCGACGAGCAGGGGTCCTGAGGTGCCGTCCAAAATGGCGCTGGAGATGGCGGCGCCAACGGAACGCACATGGCGAGCGGTATTAAAGATGGCGGCGCCCACGGACCGCACGTGGCCTGTGGGGAAGAAGATGGCGGCGCCGACGGGCCGCACGTGGTCTGCGGGGCGAAGATGGTGGCGCCCACAGGTCGCACATGGGGGGTGGAGGAACGCTGGGCCTAGAAACAGCGGCGATCGACCGGGCCTGGCACACAGCAGCAAAATGTCCCTTCTTTCCACAGTTGTTGCAGGTTGCGCGCCGGGCAGCGCTGCCAGGGGTGTTTGTTCTGCCCGCAGAAGTAGCATTTGGGCCCCCCGGGGTTGGTTGGCTGCCGCGCGGCGCAGGCTTGCAGTGGGCTGGGGTCGGTAGCTGGTGGGGCCCACGATGTCCAGGAGGGTGCCATGCGGTCGGGGGCATACGACTGCACGTTACGGGAGGCCACTGTTAGCGAGTTTGCGAGCTGTCTGGTTGCCGCAAGGTCAAGCATGCCCCCTTCCAATAGGCGCTGGCGGATGTACGCCGACCCCATGCCCGTAACAAAAGCGTCTCTGATTAAAAGTTCTGTATGCTCGACTGCCGAAACTGCCTGGCAGTCACAGTTCCTCGCCAGGATGTGCAGGGCACGCCAGAAATCATGTAGGGACTCAGCGGGGAGTTGCTGTCTTGTGGACAGGAGGTGTCTGGTGTAGAGTTTGTTAACCGGCCGAACATAATGTCCTTTCAGGAGCTACATTGCTTCAGAGTAAGTGGGCGCATCTCGGATGAGAGGAAAAATGTCAGGGCTCACCCGTGAATAAAGGACCTGGAGCTTCTGTGCATCCGAGAGTTCCTCAGCGGATGTTCTGAGATAGCTTTCAAAGCAGGCTAGCCAGTGGTCAAAGGCCGACGTGGCATTGGCTGCTTGTGGGTGCAGCTGTAGGCGATCAGTTCCATCGTTTAAAAATCTTTGCTCAATAAATTGATGCACTTTCAATTACTACAAAGACAAGAGTAGTGAATAATTGAGGCTTTATTGAGCAAATATGAGTGGCCTCCTGTAGCTGCTGCCAGAATGAGAGCAACTCCGGCGAGCACACACATTTATACGCCGCGTACTGGGCGGAGCCAGCAGGCAGGGATTTACCCATGTACCTCTAGTACAGGAGTCTTACCGTACTACATCTAATATACAGTTAGTGGTGACGACCACAATCTGTACCGGATTTGCTGTGAGTGACATGAATCAGAGAACCTGCATTCTGGGGACCCCTTGCCTTTGGAGACCCCGTGCTTGAGCACGATGTGTTTCGCTGTAAATCCACCTCTGCCCACAGATGAATAGTTTCTCTCTATCTACCTTGATCACTGCCAAACCATCTAAACTCCTAGAATACTAGTCTAGTCTATGAAACATGTTCGCACAACTTAACTCTTCTGGCCCTGGTATCATTCTTTGTGAATTGGTGTTGCACCCCCTCTCTAAAGCTAAAATATCCTTCCTGACATGTGCCTATCCCATCATGCAAAGTCAACAACACTGGAAAAATGAATGATACAGCGTTGCTTTGCAGCCGACCGACCGTGAAAAAATACCTCTTTGAACTTTGATTGTGGACTCTGGAATCCACGTAAATGAATATTTATTTTTATCATAGAATTTACAGTGCAGAAGGAGGCCATTCGGCCCATCGAGTTTGCACTGGCTCTTGGAAAGAGCACCCTACCCAAGCTCAACACCTCCACCCTATCCCCATAACCCAGTAACCCCACCCAACACCAAGGGAAACTTTGGACACTAAGGGCAATTTATCATGGCCAATCCACCTAACCCGCACATCTTTGGACTGTGGGAGGAAACCGGAGCACCCGAAGGAAACCCACGCACACACGGAGAGGATATGCAGACTCCGCACAGACAGTGACCCAAGCCGGAATCGAACCTGGGACCCTGGAGCTGTGAAGCAATTGTGCTATCCACAATGATACCGTGCTGCCGATTTTCTCTATCATCTCTGTATTCTAAATTCTTCTTTACTCTATCCTTCTTGCTATTGTCTGTGTGTGGAGGTGACAGTGCGACACTCCTGCTTTTTGAGTGTTTGAGTCAACTAACCATTTGAGTTCATCCTAATTCAAGCTTGTTGTGGGGTCATTAATTCCAAATTGGATCGCACCAAAACTGAAGGGTTTGGAAATATGTCACTGCTTGTAAAGAGGGAAACAAAATCAAAACACCTTTCTGTTTATGGACCAGTGGTGAGAGGAAAAATCAGAGCTGTTTTTATCAATCCCCCCTCCTGCCTGTGACAATATAGTCACTGAACTCCCTTCGCTCATTGGACATCCTTCTAATTCTAGTTTGAATGATCTCCAGTTACCATTTTGCCGGAAGCAATAACCATCATACGGTTTGTCAGCATCAACGTTCCAGTTCAACACGCCTATTGTATTCTTTCCACACTGCTCCTTCGAACTGATTCTCGGGATAACAATAAAACCGTCATCCACCCAACCATACCTAGAGGAGAGACACAGAAAATAACCCCGTGAAACTTTGTAAAGGGACACCTTCAAGAATCAACATCTGTGCAAGAAGGAGAACAGAAGGTGACTTCCGGTGACGGCGGGCGGGAGGCGGCCGCACAATGGAGGGCTCCCGTTTGGCAACGGCATTTTCAGAGCTTTAAGCCCGGTCCCAGGGTGGCAGAAGCAGGGAGAAGGCACGGAGGAGGCACAGTGAAGACACAGGAGGAAAAAAAGAACAAAGAAAAATGTCGAGGGTGAGCAAGAAAACGGCCGGAAAAAAAAACAGCTGGAGGTCCGTCGGGGAGTGGAAAGGTCACCGCGGGGTCACCAGGAAAAATGGAGGCTGGAGCACCAGGGAAGGCCGCACTGCTTACGGCTGAAGAAACAACTAAGGTGATGGCTGTGGAATTTGAAAAGCAGTTGGCGCAGATTGCGAAATGCATGGAGACGGTGAGGAAGGAGATGAGGGAGGTTTTGAGTGTGCTGGTGGAGGAGGCGGTTTCCCCGGTGAGGACGGAGGTGGCGAGCGCAGTGGCGGAGGTGCGAGAGCAAGGGGAGGCGCTGAAGGAAGTGGAGGAGACGTTATTGCAGCACGGTGATCAACTTGCCTCGATGGGGAAAGAGATGCGGAAGGTGATGGATACTAACAAGGATCTGCGAGGAAAAATGGAAGACCTGGAAAACAGATCCAGGCGACAGAATTTGAGGATTGTGGGGCTGCCCGAAGGAGTTGAAGGACCGAAGCCGACTGAGTATTTTGCCGCGATGCTGGCAAAACTATTGGGGGAGGGGGAGGACCCCTCCCGATATGAACTAGATCAGGCTCATCGGTCGTGGAGGCCTGTACCAAAGGCGAGTGAGCCGCCAAGGGCAGTGACTCTGTGCTTCCATAGGTACAGGGTGAAGGAGAAGGTCCTGAGCTGGGCCAAGCAGAAGCGGGTGGTGCAGTGGGCTGGAGCTGGTATACGTGTATACCAGGACTTTACGGTGGAGCTGGCGAGGAGGCGGGCTGCCTTCAACCGGGTGAAGAGGGCACTGTACATTTGCAAGGTGCGGTGCGGCATTGTATATCCAGCGAAGCTGAGGGTGACTTACAAGCTCAGGGACTTTTATTTTGGAAGCAGTGGAGGAGTTTGCGAAAGCAGAAGGACTGTGGCAGAACTGACAAATTGAGGAATGGCCATGTGCCGATGTAACCTCATGACTGTATTTTCTTCTTTTTTGTATCACTGCGCGCGGGTGTAGAGATTAAAGGAGCCAAGGTGGTATATATTTGGACAAGGGAAGGGACGGGACTTTCACTCGAAATGAGAGTTCTTTGGGGTGTAGGTGGATATGCGGGGTTTGTGTGCTAAAAGGGGATCTTTGGGCTTTCCTAGGGCCGGGCAAGTGGGAAAGGGACCCGGGCGGGGGCCTTCACGCTGGCCGGTTTAAGCCGGCCAGTGAACGGGAATGAGGTGTGAGGTGGGGGGAGGGGCTGCGGCCATCGGAGCCTGGCAGAACAGGCTCCGAGTGGTCTAGCCAGGGTGGAAAGTTGGGGGGGGGGGGGGGAAGGAACCGAGGTTGGGAGGAGGAGTTTTACAAGAGGCAGTGGACGGGAGGAGCTGGAGACCTGCAGTGGGGGGGGGAGCTGTGTAAGATTAAGGGTGACTACGGGTAATCCCTGATTCCTTTTTGTCATTTGTTTATGTAAACATGCGGGTTGAGGTTCGGGGGTTGGTGGGTAGATGGGATTGTTGTTATTATGGGGACTGACATATCTTGCTGATTATTGTTTATTGTTGATGGATGTAAATGTGGGAGAAAATGTGAAAAAGGAGGAGAATAAAAAATTTGAAAAAAAAAAAAAAGAACAGAACAGAGATTTAGGCTCAGGGAATGAGGCAGTGACTGAGACTTGAACCCATAATAAAGTTGAGGTTCCCAGTGTAGTTCTGAGGGACCACTGCACTGTTGGTGGAGTAGTGCTGAGGTTGTGTTGAAGGGGCAGCACCGAGGGATCAATGATGTCGGGGGGGCACTTTTGGAGGGTCATTACTGAGTAAGTGCTGTGCTGGCAGAGATATCATTGTTTCGGTAAGATATTAAATCAGGCTCCATCGGCCCTTTCAATCAACATCACTAAAACTAATGGCCTGGTCAATATTGATCACATTGCAGTTTGTGGGAACTTGCTGTGTGCAAATTGTTTGCCATGTTTCCCAAATTACAACATGGCTGCACTTAAAAAAAAAAGTACTTAATTGGCTGCGAAACACTTTGGGAAATCCTGAGGCCTTGAAAGACGTTCAATTAGTTGGCTGGGATTCTCCATTGCGGGTCTGCCCTGCTTCCGCTGTCAGCGAGGACGGAGAATTTGGCGGTCAGCCAAATCTCCCATTCACTGCAGCGGGTCCGGAGAATCCCGCTGACGTGAACAGACAGAAAATTTTGCCCTAGCCTATTTCTTCTCTTTTATCTGTTGGAGAATGTAAGTCTTGAGGTATCTATCAGCATCACACAGCGTAACTAGCTAATGCCTGGAGACATATTTGTATTCCAAATTCCCACATCAACCATTTTCCAGCACCTGCATTTGTTTACCAATTAATGGTAAGTGTGGGGAAGGATGATCAGTCTATGCTTTGCACTTGTGACCAATAGGAGCTGAGTTGAGACCACCAACATAATTTTGTTGAGGATTCATAAAGGTGGATGAAGGAAATCTTGTTCCAAAATAGTTGAAGCTGAAACTCAGAATTCTGAACCAGCCATGTTTCCTCATTCTGGATTCAGAGTAAACTGTCAGTGGGATTTAATAATAATAATATTTATGGTTGTCAAAAATAGGCTTACATTAACACTGCAATGAAGTTACTGTGAAAATCCCCTAGAGGCCACACTCTGGTGCCTGTTCGTGTACGGAGGGAGAATTCAGAATGTCCAATTCACCTAACAAGCACGTCTTTCGGGACTTGTGGAAGGAAACCGGAGCACCCGGAGGAAACCCACGCAGACACAGGGAGAACGTACAGACTCTGCACAGACTGTGACGCAAGCCGGGAATCGAACCTGGGACCTTGGTGCCGTGAAGCAACAGTGCTAACCACTATAACCGTGCCGCCCTCCACCATCAACTGGAACATTACGGAAGATGTGGTTTAATGTAGCATCTTCTCAAATCATCCTTAGCACTGGACTCTTTGTTAATCCATTGCACCATCTGGGGGAGCCCTATCAGCCTTTGCACAGTGTAAGGGCCCTTCCTGGTTATTCCCTTATTTCCCCTTTATTTTATTTTGCCATTATCATTTTTGATCCATGGATGATTAATGGACATGTAACTTTAAATCAAGCAACGGAGAGGAGTGAGGAATTCATCAGTTATAAGAGAGAACACTCTGCTAGACTGCACAGGAAACCTCAGACTTTTCAGCACCAGAGAGAGATAGGGTGGGACTCTGCTTGGTTGATTGGCTGGTGACCAATTAACAGTGTTCTGCCTGGTAACAGGTGGTGATTGGATCCTATCCCAGTGGGATAGTTCTCAGAGACAGCAAGGAGCGGTTGAGTCCTAGACGCACAGATACAAAGCTCTGCTTGTTCTCTCTTCTCCAGGTTTTGTCCAGGATGGCTGTATTTCTGAAGCTGCAGATAACCGGAAGAAATGAATCTACAGGGAAACCATTACAAGCTGCAAACAAAGACAAGGACCTGTTCCCGCTCTCTGCAGAAAGGCTGTGAGTACTGTATTTCTGAATGAGTCTCCAGTAAAAGCCTTGAACTGAAAGCAAAGTCTGAAGAAAACCACCATCTGAAACAAAGACTCTTTTTCCCTTTTACTTATGATTTTCACCCCTCTCCACCCCTCTGTGTTTGTCAGTCATGTGTGCGTAGAGGGTGGGGGGCAAATTAAAGTGGGAAATTAGGAATTAGATAATAGTTAACCAGTTGCATATTTCATTATAGTTCTTATTAGAAATAAAGTTGTGTTACATTTACAAACCTGGTTCCTGCAATTATTGATCAGCCAAGGGCCAAAGAATTTGGGTATTTTTCTAAGAATTATTGTTACTATTGTGGTGTTGCAATTCCAGGTCAATGCTAGCCCAGGTTGTCGTAACAAATGTTACATTTCAGACAACAGACTCAGTTCCGAAGACGAATCATACGGACATACAAAATAGGAGCAGAAGTAGACCACCCGGCTCTTCGAGCCTGCTCCACCACCTGATTAGAATCCAATATGATCGGCTGTGATCTTAAGGCTAACTCGGTTTCTCTATCCACAGATGTTTTTCCGGCACTTTTCATTTCAGATCTCGAGTATCCTCGGTATTTTGCTTTCAATATCGGTAGTCGGGTAAACCTGTGCTTCTAATAGGATTGCAAGAAGTTTTACAACACCAGGTTAAAGTCCAACAGGTTTGTTTCGAATCACTAGCTTTCGGAGCGCTGCTCCTTCCTCAGGCGAATTCTTACAACACCAGGTTAAAGTCCAACAGGTTTGTTTCGAATCACTAGCTTTCAGAGCACTGCTCCTTCCTCAGGTGAACTCTAATAGGATTCACTAACCTTTCAGCCAGTTGAAAGGTGAGAATGATGATTTAACGATAAGATGATACCCACCTGCACGTTTCGAAGCCTTGTCGTTGCGCCAATTCCACCTGAAACCTTGTTGCCAACAGTGTCCCAAGGCTGGTGCAGACATTACGTGCTTGAGCCTGTGACAATTTGTATTCATCTTCCAAGCTGATGTGGAAAACCCCCAAGATCCGACAATTGCTAAATTCAATATCTGCAACAGAAAGAACATCATCAGACATGAAACAGGAACGGGATTCAAACCCACACATTTCAATGGAACAAAAGGCTGGGATTTTCTGGCCTGCCTACCACCAGGATTTTCCAGTCTCAACGAAAATCTATGGACTTTATATGTACATATTTACTGTAATTTTAAAAATTTCTTATTAAGAAATGTACTTGGGTCTCGCTCTTCCCCACTCCCTCTTACAGACCTTGCTCTCACCATCTAACCGCCCTTCATGCTCACCCTGATCCCGAAATTTAAGTTTCCTGCTATTTCCAGTTTGTCATTTTTAATAGGAGTGTTGCTGCTCCTTTGGTTCAAATGGGAAGAGTGCTGCTAGAATGCACTCTTAAGCCCCGCTCCCTCTCACTAGCTCCATTCCTCCCTCTCACCATCCCTCCTCCGTCCATGCTCACCCTGACCTCCAAATTTGCGTTTCCTGCTGTTTCTAGCTTGACCAATCAGAGGCTGGATTCTGGAGATTGGGTGAGTTGGAAACAGCCTGGAAGGCTCCAACCAGTTTGGGAACACCTGTTAGTCTGTGCATTTCTATCATGCTGTTAAACCTTTCTTTGTTTTTAAAAAATATGTATCATCTTTATAGCTGCGTTAAAATGTAACAAGTTATGAAATGGACCAACGACCTGAGCTCAACACTGGATGGTAGGACATGGAGAGAAGAGAAGAATGAATGAAAGGAGAAGATTTCCTTTTTACATTTAGAGTACCCAATTATTTTTTTTCCAATTAGGGGAATTTTAGCGTAACCAATCCACCTAACCTGCACATCTTTCAGTAATGGGGATGAAACCCTCGCAGACACGGGGCAAATGTGCAAACTCCACAAGATAGTGACCCGGTGCCGGGATCGAACCCGGGTCCTCGGTGGAAAGGAGAAGATTCTAATGGGTGTAAATATTTGAATGGGTGTAAATTTAGAGAGCTGGATAGTCAGCGAGACCTTAGTGTCCTCATGCATCAGTCGCTGAAAGTAAGCACGCATGTCCAGCAATCGGAAAATGCTGATTGTGTGGAAGTGGGAATGAGTGCGTCCGTGTGTGTGTGCCGTTTGTATCCAGCTCCTTCAATAGTGAGCCGACCCTGACAGCCGCCTCCACTTGGGAGGTGCCATTATAATGCAGTTGACCATTGAAGCCCTTTCTTCCTTTTGTGTTATCGCAAGCAGGAGCAAATCACGGCCGGGACTCTCCAATCTCGCGGTCATGTTCCGACGCCGGCGTGAAAACGACGGCAACCACTCCTCCGTCAACGGTACTCGATAATCAGGTATGTCCCCCTTCCTAGGGGGCTAGGTCGGCGCTGGAGTGGTCTCCGCAGTCCAGCCGGCGCGCCTAAGAATATAGAAGTTTTGTCATTTATCCTATCTGAAGCATAACCACAATACCAAAATTATGCTACATTGGTCAGAAATTAGAGTGTGTTACCTTATTCAATAGATAGTATGACAGGGAAAAAATGGTTGAGGGTGCAGGCAAGAATTTCTTCCTTACTCAACATGTTAAGAAGCAATGGATTTAATCAGTGGCAGGGCTCCTGAGATGATATCTGATTTCCAAGTGGGAACTGTAGAAATTTACACCACAGAAGGAAGCTACATGGCCATCATTGTAACTGAACAGCTCTCAGAGAGAACTATCCACGTCGTCCTATTCCTCATAATTCTGTATTTTTTTAAATTTCAGATATGAAATGTTATGATGGATTATATTCCTGCCACTGTTTCTGGTGGGAACGTCAGAATTGAACCCCTCAATTCATATCAATAGTCATTGTATTTCATTGGTTGAGGAAACTATTGCTACAAGCAACTTGCTGTACCTGCTCTAAGAATGGGTTCAGTTTTGAGGTATAAAGAAAGGTTTCAAAATGGAGGTTGGGGTATTCTGGTTGATGGAAATAAGTGACAGTGACAGGGAGAGAGAGTAAAGAGAGAAATGTGAGTGAAGGGAGGGGTGAAGAGAGAGTGTGTGAGTGTGTGCAAGAAGTGGGCTTCGTCCTTCAAATCCTGGGGTGGGGGTGGAGGGAAATTAAGCTTAGCACAGGACCCCACGACATATAGATCTGTCTCTGCTTTTGCAAAGGTAAGAAAGTTATGCTGAAGTTTTATAACACGCTGGTTCGGCCTGAGCTGGAGTATTGTGTTCAATTTGGGACCCCAAACTTTACGAATATTGGAGTTTAGTTGCATGGCGAAACTTGAGAAGCTAGGCTTGTTCTCCTCGGGGTATCAGAGAAGAGAACATTAAGGGGAGATTTAATAAGGTTGTGGTTCAAATGATGAACATCAACTGTTTTTTCTAAAACTCCTAGAGGTATGGCAACATCACCACTCAATAAGGAGGTATTTTGATTGTGAAGAACATAGAGAGAATCAACAATCTGTTGCCCCTTATAACGGAGAGGAACAGCAACCTGCCACCTGGAGCTTGTAATTTGATGTCTGATGAATGAAGTGTCATTGGCCAGTCAAGGTCATCTGCTGATGTGTTAACAGCAATGCCAGTATCAATGCTGAAAGTAGTACTGAAGCCTTGAACCTGGATTGAAACTGACCAATTGTCTGGATTAAGGCAACTTCTGCGAGGAGATCAAATTCTATTGTTGTCTGGACTTTCCATTTCTTGGATGGAATGTGTTCCATAAATAGCTCCTTATATTTGACATTTGATTTATTGGATTTGCAGAAGCACTTGAGATGTCCAGATTTGCCACACTGGAACCATTCCCTTCTCCTTGCTGGGCAATCTGTCCTATATCTATCTCCTCTCCATTTAAAGCTATGTCCCCTCATGCTAGCCATCACCATCCAAGGAAAAAGGCTCTCACTGTCCACCCTATCTAATCATCTTGTATGCCTCTCTTAAGTTACCTCTTAACCGTCTCTCTAATGATAACAGCCTCAAGTCCCTTAGCCTTTCCTCATAAGATCTATGTGATCAGGTGCAACAGGTGATTAAGAAAGCGAATGGGGGTTTGTCCTTCATTGCTGGAGGGATGGAGTTTAAGACTAGGGAGGTTATGCTGCAACTGTATAAGGTGTTAGTGAGGCCACACCTGGAGTATTAGCTGAGAAAGGACGTACTGGCGCTGGAGGGTGTGCAGAGGACATTTACGAGGTTAATCCCAGAGTTGGGGTTGGATTACGAGGAGAGGTTGAGTAGACTGGGACTGGGGGGGGGGGGGGGGATATCTTATAGAAACATATAAAATTATGAAGGGAATAGATAGGATGGATGCAGGGAGCTTGTTTCCACTGGCGGGTGGAAGCAGAACTAGGGGGCATAGACTCAAAATAAGGGGAAGTAGATTTAAGACTGAGCTAAGGAGGAACTTCTTCACCCAAAGGGTTGTGAATCTATGGAATTCCCTGCCCAGTGAAACAGTTGAGGCTCCTTCATTAAATGTTTTCAAGATAAAGATAAATAGTTTTTTGAAGAATAAAGGAATACAGGCTTATGGTGTTTGGGCGGGAAAGTGGAGCTGAGTTCACAAAAGATCAGCCACGATCTCATTGAATTGCGGAGCAAGCTCGAAGGGCCAGATGGCTTACTCCTGCTCCTAGTTCTTATGTTCTTATAAAACATTACCTCGGTTTCCCTCTCCACAGATGCTGCCAGATCTGCTGTGTTTTTCCAGCATTTTCTGTTTATATTTTGTATGAGAAAGTGCACAAGCCTACAATCACCTCATCTACTCAACCCTCCAATTACCACCTGCTGCACATGTAAGAGTCTGCAGATTGTGCATTGGACTTATCAGCCATCCCTGAACCCATCAACCCAGAGTGGAAGCAAATCATCCTCGATTCCACGGGACTGCCAAAGAGGAGAGTGTGCCTGTCTTGCAGTGTCTGTGCCCAGTGTCTGCAGCTGACTTCCAATGGGAAGTCTGCAAATGGCTTTGCAGGACCTCCTTGAGGATCTATGGCCCTTATGGACCTGACTTCAGACTGCACCATCTTGGCTGAGCAGCAGGAGTAGGGCCGGCTTGCTGAGAAGCAACAGCAAGGGCACTGGCAGATTGGCAGCAAAGTCTCCAGATGGTTCGTGTTGTGCAGCTGGAGAGCTGCATGCCAGTGTTCATGCCTCAGCCAGCACTCTGTGCACATGTTTCACAAAATTGTCATAATAATAAAGTTTCAGTATTTTGCAGGGAATCTTTATATATTATTTTCAAAACGTGTATGGGCATTTATTAATAAATGCGGAAGATAATTGTTGCAGGAAGCATAGACTAATCTGCCCCAGTATCAATCAGGTTGCTGGCTCGTGGGGAGGGGCCATTTTCACCGATCTGGATGATGATGCTTTGCTGCCACCTTTTCAATATTTAAAACTTCCTTATAGGCATACAGGGACAGGAGGAGGCCTTGCAGCCTCTCTAGCTAGTTCTGCTATTCAATCAGGCTGTTGCTGATCTGCATCTTAACTCCATTTACACGCTTTGTCTCCTTTCACCCTCACAAAAATCTATCAAACTCACATTTAACATTTTTTTTATTTGCCTCAACAGCTTTTTTGAGGATGAAAGTGCCAGGTTTCAATTCCTTTATGTGAAGAAGTGCTTCCTGACATCACCCTAAACTCCCCACTCTAGTTTTAATGCGATGCCCTCTTTTCTGGACTCTCCCATTCCCTGCACCAGAGGAAATAGCTTCTCTCTACCCTACCAAATCTGTCTTAACATTTTGAACACCTCAAAAGATGTGAAATGGAGCAGAGCACAGGGCAGGGCAAGCGGTGGCCAGGACCGAAGCGGCGGCCAGGACCGAAGTGGGGGCCGAACCTGCAGGGAGGAAGGAACGGAGGAGCGAACAACACCCCCCCCCCCCCCCCACCAAGCAGGAGAACGCAGGGTGCGACGAGCGGCGGACCGGACCGAGCAGCGGGGACCAACTGACACCCCCCCCCCCCACCGGTGGCGAATACCACGGGGCAGGAACAAAGAGGGATTCTGGGCCAGAAGCCACTCTCCCTCTCGACCTGGGTGAGTGAGGGAAAAGGAAGGAAAAAAAGAACTTTTGCAAACACAAAACTCTGAAAAGAAAACTTTTAACTTTAAAAACTTTTTGTGTTCTCACCCAAAGTTCACCTGAGAAGAATTTTATAAAAGAGGAAAAATAAAGTGGTAAAGGAGAGAAAGGAGAGAAGAAAAAGGGAAAGGGGGGGGGGGAATGAATAAATAAATAAGAGGGGGGGGGGAAAATGCCAGAAGGGAGCTAAAGCAGAGGCAGAAGGGGCACCAAAGGCAGACGGGGCAATGGGCGAGCCAGTTCAGACGAGCCAATTAGCGAGCAAAGCGGTGGAACAGAAGTATCGCCGCATCAAAAAGAGCTGGGCATACAGGTGCAGTCTCCCCCGGGGCCAGGGGGGAGCTGGAACTGGAAGGCAGCCTTTGCCGATGCGCTGAGGGAACATCAGCAGGTAAACAAGGCAGAGGCTAGGGCAAACAGAGGCCGCAGTGCAGGCAACGATGGCCAAGGCCCTGACGGAGGTGCAGCAGGCCCTGGGCAGAGCAGTGGAGAAATTGGACGCCCAAGGGGAGAAACTGGAAGCCCAAGAGGCGACCATTAAGGAGCTGGAGAAAGCAGCGACTGACATGAGCGACCGGATCATGGCCCTGGAGAGGGAGGTGGCGAGACTGGGCACAACACAGGGGAGCCTGAAGGGCAGAGTGGACAACCAGGAAAAGCGCTCGAGGAGGCAAAATGTCAGGATAGTGGGCCTACCAGAGGGGATCGAGGGTAGAAACCCAACGACATACATGGCCGAGATGCTGGGCAACTTAGTGGGGAAGAAAACCTTTCCCAGCCCACCAGAAATGGACAGAGCGCACCAGTCGCTGCGCCTGAAGCCCAAATCAGGGGAACACCCGAGAGCAGTTATAGCTAAACTGCACCGGTACCAAGATAGGGAAACAATCCTACGCTGGGCCAGGAAAAACAGAACCTGCAAATGGGAAGGACATGCCATTAGAATTTACGAGGACATTGGGGCAGACCTAGCCAGGAGACGGGCCGAGTTTAATCGAGCGAAAGCAGCTCTTCACAAGAGTGATGTGCGTTTTGGTATGCTGTACCCAGCGAAACCCTGGGTCACATACCAAGAAAGAGAATACTTCTTTACAGCCCCTGCCGAAGCAAACCAGTTCGTCGAGGAACATGGGCTGGAAAACCACCAGCGAAGGTAGAAATGAGGGCCCCCTGGCAGGGGGCAACAACGCGCCGGAGAGGAGGGGAGGGGCGAGGCAACGCCAGGCCCCCCCGCCCCCGCCACGGCGAGCGCACCCTGAACTAAGAACAGACCACTGCCCGAGGGACCGCTTCAGGTGGGAGGCCAGGCCCCAGCACGAGGGAACGAGAGTAGCAGAGAGGGAGAGCAAGCAAGAGGAGTGCAGGGTAGGATAGGGGAAGAGCGGGCAGAAAACCGTAGAGGGCGGGCAGGGGAGAAACGAGACAGTAACTCCCGAGAGGGGGGCCACCGTACTAGCAGGAAAGCTAGCGTCGGGGGCATGCAACAAAGCAGGGCCGCAGCGCGCCCCCAACGGGGGGGAAGGCGCCAGGCTGGAGGTTGGGGGGGACCACTCAACAGAGACGGGAGAGCAAACTGGGACAGGAACAGGGGAAAGAGGAGGGACACAGGGAAGGAGGGACAAACAAGGCTAGAAAAGGAATTGGGCTACAAAGTGCCACAACCAAGGGCTCAAAACAAGGAATCGCTGCAAGCACCCACCCAGTACGGTCTCTGGGCAAAGGGAGACCCCAGAGTGCAGGGGACTACGCGCATGGCGGACGCACAGTGGGCGGCCATGTCGGGTGCCCCCGGGACAAAGGGAAACCCTGGAGCGCAGGGACCCGACCGCAGGGAGAGAGCAGTGACAGCGGCCATCCT
This sequence comes from Scyliorhinus torazame, assembly GCF_047496885.1. Classification (NCBI taxonomy): domain Eukaryota; kingdom Metazoa; phylum Chordata; class Chondrichthyes; order Carcharhiniformes; family Scyliorhinidae; genus Scyliorhinus; species Scyliorhinus torazame. The sequence continues at coordinate 188,288,540 of NC_092716.1, forward strand.
GGACGGCCCCCTAACAAAGGGAAACCCCGGAGGGCAGGGGCGCGTCCACCAGGTAAGTATGGTTAATCCCGCAGGAGTGAGGGGCAGAAGCCCCCCACCAGGATAGTCATCTGGAACGTAAGGGGACTCAACGGCCCAGTGAAGAGATCCAGAGTCCTCACCCACCTAAGAAATATGAGGGCCGACATAGTCTTCCTCCAAGAGACACACCTGAGAGAGCAGGACCGACTGCGGGTAAAAAAGGGCTGGGTGGGACAGACCTACCATTCCTGCTATGGGACAAGGGCCAGGGGGGTGGCAATATTGATCGCCAAGAGGACTATGTTTAGGGCGACAAAGACGGTTACGGACCCAGGGGGACGGTATGTCATGGTCAGCGGGGCCCTGGATGGGGCACCGGTAGTACTAGTTAATATGTACGCACCCAACTGGGACGACACGAGCTTCATCAAAAAGACCATGGCATAAATCCCCGACAGGGACTTCAACTGTGTACAGGACCCAAAGACAGATCAAACCCCAAAACGGGGAAAACCTCAAGCATGGCAACGGAACTCAGTCACTTTATGGAGCAGATGGGAGCGGTGGACCCCTGGAGGTTCACCCACCCGGGGAGAAGGAATTCTCCTTCTTCTCCCCAGTACACAACGTATACACCAGAATTGACTTCTTTGTGCTGGGGAAAACGGTGCTTCCGGGGATAGTCAAAGTGGAATACTCCGCAATTGTGATATCCGACTAAGCTCCACACTATATGGACGTGAGGCTGGAGACGGGCAGGCCCCAAAGACCCACATGGAGGTTGGACGTTGCCCTACTAGTGGACAAGGCCTTAAACGAAAGGTTATCACGGGCCGTAGCAGAGTACACAGAGAACAACCAGAACGGGGAAGTCTCACCCTCCACGTTCTGGGAAGCACTAAAGGCCGTACTAAGAGGGGAAATCATCGCTTTCAAAGCGCGAAGAGATAGGGAAGAAAGGGCGGCTAGGCAGCAGCTGGTCGACTCCATACTGGAGGTAGAACCGTAAATACTCCGAGGCCCCGACCGTAGAGCTCCTGGCGGAGAGGAAAGAGCTACAAAGGAACTTTGACCTGCTCTCCACCACGAAAGCAGTGCACCAACTCCGTCAGACATGTGGGACCCTATATGAACACGGAGACAAAGCCAGCCGTCTGTTGGCACACCAGCTGAGAAAGCAGGCAGCCACCAGAGAAATTGCACAAATCAGGGATACCAGAGGCACGCTAGAAACAGAACCAGAAAAGATCAACAAAACCTTCAAGGCCTTCTACCAAGGGCTGTACACCTTAGAGCCCCCAATGGGGGAGTCTGGGATGAAACGGTTCCTTGATAGACTAGACATTCCAGTCGTGGGGGAGGGCAGAAAACGGGGCTTGGAAGCACCACTAGCACTGGGAGAGATCATGGACAGCATAGCTCCATGCAGGCGGGGAAGGCGCCGGACCCGACGGGTTCCCGGCGGACTTCTACGAAAGATTTGCGACAGCACTGGCTCCGCACCTGCGGGAGATGTTCACAGACTCGCTAGCGAGGGGCACACTGCCGCCCACGCTAGCACAGGCCTCAATGTCGCTGATACCTAAGAAAGGCAAAGACCCAACGGAATGTGGGTCATACAGACCCATCTCACTGCTGAATGCAGACACCAAAATACTGGCTAAAATCCTAGCCAAAAGGCTAGAAGACTGTGTACCTGAGGTGGTCGCAGAAGACCAGACGAGCTTTGTCAAAGGTAGACAGCTTACCTCGAACATCAGGCGCCTGCTGAACGTGATAATGATCCCCTCCGGGGAGAGAACACCAGAGGTGATCGTCTCCCTAGATGCAGAAAAGGCCTTCGACAGAGTCGAATGGAAATACCTCATAGGAGGTACTGGAGCGGTTCGGGCTTGGAACATGGTTCACCTCCTGGGTAAAGCTCCTATACAACGCTCCCATGGCGAGCGTACGGACCAACAATACCAACCCCCGATACTTCCAGCTGCACAGGGGCACCAGACAAGGATGCCCACTGTCCCCGCTGCTGTTCGCTCTAGCGATCGAACCACTAGCAATCGTGCTCAGAGCAGCAAAAATCTGGAGGGGGATCCGAAGGGGAGGCAGAGAACACAGAGTCTCACTCTATGCAGATGACCTGCTCCTCTACATTTCGGATCCACAGAGCAGCATGGACGGAATCATCGCGCTCCTGAAAGAGTTTGGCGCCTTCTCGGGCTACAAACTCAACATGAGCAAAAGCGAGATCTTCCCGGTACACCCACAAGTAGGTGGGGCAGCCCTAACGGGACTGCCATTTAAACAAGCCTGACTCAAATTCGGCTACCTGGGGATCCAAATAGCCCATGACTGGAAAGGGATCCACAAATGAAACCTCACCAGTCTGACAGAGGAAGTAAAAAAGGACCTGTAAAGATGGAACACACTCCCACTCTCCCTCGCGGGGAGAGTCCAGACGATCAAAATGAACGTGCTGCCCAGGTACCTCTTCCTATTCAGATCCATCCCGATCTACATCCCCAAGGCCACTTTCAAAGCACTAGACAAACTAATCATGGCGTTCGTATGGGGGGGAGGGGGGGGGGGGGGGGGGGAAATGCTAGGATCACAAAGAAGGTCTTACAAAAAACAAAATCCGGTTGGGGAGGGGGGAGGGGGGGGCTTGCCCTCCCAAACCTACTGGGCGCCGAAGGCCAAGCGAATAAAGGGGATGGATCAAGGAGCCAGAAGCCAAGTGGGTGCACGCGGAAGACGCCTCCTGCATGGGGACCTCCCTCTGGGCCCTCGCCACGGTGGCGCTCCCATCCCCATCCCCACCCAAAAGACACTCCAGCAGCCCGGTGGTAATAGCCACCCTCCAGTCCTGGAACCAACTACGGCAACAATTTGGCCTGACCAGAATGTCGGGTAAAGCTCCCATCTGCAACAACCATAGGTTCACGCCAGCGCTGACTGACGCCACCTTCAAAAGGTGGGGACAGGTCAGAAGGACACTGACAGTCAGGGACCTATACACGGACGGCAGGATCGCAACACTGGGCAAACTGACAGAGAAATTCCAGCTAGCCAGGGGGAACGAGCTAAGGTACCTGCAACTAAAAAAACTTCCTACGAAAGGAGACAGGGACATACCCACAACCACCACGACAGACACTACTGGAAGAGTTACTGGACGCAAGCATCCTAAAGGAAACTGTAGTGACATGTATGACCGACTGGTAGAAGGGGCCGACACCGTATTGGACGCAACATGGACGCAACAAGAATGAAGTGGGAGGAGGACCTGGGGATCGAAATAGGGTGGGGACTCTGGAGCGAAGCACTGCACAGGGTCAACTCCACCTCCACGTGCGCAAGGCTCAGCCTGATGCAACTAAAAGTGGTACATAGAGCCCACTTAACGAGAACCCGTATGAGTAGGTTCTTCCCGGAAGTGGAGGACAGATGTGAGCGGTGCCAAGGAGGCCCAGCCAACAACACCCACATGTTCTGGTCCTGCCCCAGACTTGTGGAGTGCTGGACAGCCTTCTTCGAGGCAATGTCCAAGGTGGTGGGAGTGAGGGTGGAGCCATGCCCGAAAGTGGCGGTCTTCGGGGTTTCAGACCAGCCAGATCCATTCCTGGGGAGGAGGGCGGACGCCCTTGCCTTTGTCTCCCTGATCGCCCGCCGTAGAATCCTGTTCGGCTGGCGGTCAGCAGCACCACCCAAAGCTGCAGACTGGCTGTCCGACCTCTCGGAATCTCTCCAAATGGAGAAAATCAAATTCGCCATCTGAGGGTCCGACGACGGCTTCCACAGAACGTGGGAGCTATTCACCCAATTGTTCCGAGACCTGTTTGTGGGCATCAAACAAGCAGAAGAATAGCCAGGTAGCCAAGAAACAGGGAGAGTAGCCAAAGCATGAGAGGGAGAGATAGACCGGGAAGGGGGGGGCAGCTAAATCTAAGAGGAAGGAAAGGCGAGCCACGGGGGGGCGGTGCAGGAGCGGGGAGAGGGGGTTAGAGGGAAGAGACGGACCAATAGAGGAGAGCCAGGGAGGGGGAGGGGGAGGCAGGGAAACATTAACAAACTTAACGTCCAAAGGAACAGAGAAAACGGGGAAGACGGGAGGGCCGCAGAAGCGGAACGAGATGACAACGGCAGCGAACTCCGTCTGGGAGAAGCAAGGGACGACAACACCACGAACAGATGCCTACTTATGTGTGTAAATAATTTTGCCAAGTGTACAGAGCTGCTGCTGTTGAGCGGGGGCATAATACCGTCCGATGGCTTCTCAGGGAAAATTAAAACATCAGCAGCAGCAGCGACCCGTAGGGGAGTGGGGGTGAGTGCTCCATTGGGAGGGTGTGGGAAGACTGAGGCGCGTGGGGTCACGTCTAGTCAATTGCTATTGTATATTCTCTTTTTGCACTATGTTAATGTTCACTCTATTTTGCTGTGTTAGGATTATTACTATTTATTATGAAAAACTTTTGCAAAACTTAATTTAAAAAATTTTTTTTTAAAAAGGTGTGAAATGCAACAAACCGCAGAGGTCCATTGGCGGGACCGTAAAATCCCACCCCGGGAGTCTGTCCAAAGCACTGTACATAACATAACTTTAAACTCTTTGAATTCACCTTGAGATAAAAACCAACATTCCGGCAACCTTTTCAATAATTTTCATACCAGCCGTCCACTAGCTTGGAATGATTTCTGCACATGGACCCCTCGGTTCTTTCATGGTTCCAAAATAATGATCGAAGAATGTAACTTCGCAAATTGATTTTTTAATATATATTTATTGAGGTTTTACATTATAACAAACAATTCAACAAAACCACAAGAACGATACAGCACGGCAAGAAAAATAAAAGGCTCAGCATACACGGATGCAGAGGGGAACAGCAGTATAACAAGCTTAATACAATCATTGGACATAACTTGATGCCTTTATAAGCCCAACTGGAGAACAAGGGAGAAACAGGATCAGGCCATGAAAACATGGTCAAATGGTGCGCACCTTCCCACACAGCGAATGCTCACAATTGCCACAAGAGTTCAGGATAAATTTTTCATTCTACGTTCAGATGCGCACCAATATATATCTCCCTTCACTCCCGCAGCGCCAGAGACACACATGACGCACCGCAACCTCCTCTCCTCTCCTCGGATACCAGGCCCATCTGCACCCGTGCAGGAACCAATCACGGATTCTTTACACCCACCCTTAAATAAAACGAAACACACAACGAAAATACGCGAGAACCCCGACTCTAAAAGGGTGTTACAACCAATCCCAAGCCTCGAAGATTACACTGTCCTCCATCAAACCCAATATGCCCAACGTTAGATCAAAGACTGCTAAAGCATGGCAGCCAATTTTAAAACTCAATCGGGAACTCACTTCCCATTTCTCGCCAAGGACTGGTCTCCTTGTCCGGCCCCCACTTCCCGAGTTGGTCAGGACAGACGACACACTATGCAGCAGGATCTCAATGAATTGAAGGCGGACCCTCACCGGGGAAAGTTCTGTATCAAATACAAGGATCCTCTCCTGCACCTCTACCATTCTCCAAGGATACCTCACAATTCCTCAAAATGAGACCCAAAGACCTGAAAGATGGAGCCGAGATCCTCATCTGGAATAACATTCCCAATGGTGGCCATCATCCCGGTGCACATAGTACCGGCGCGGTGAAAACCCGCTCACCAACAATGTTGTCCACTGCAAAGTGGGCCCCACCCAATCCCACCGTCAAATGAGGATTCTCCACAATTTAATCCGGCTCCTCATCACAAAACCCCAGTCAGGATCGACCAAGGACATAGTACAAGACATATATTCCAAAGAAAAGACAATTAGGAAATATGCACAAGGATAAAATAAAGGATTAAAAGGCACAGAGCCAGAGCTAGCAAAAACACAGCCGCTCCGTGCTATCATCATGTGACTCCCCCACTTTGCTAATTGATGAAACAGAGCAGCAATAAAATTATTTTTAAAATTGAATACAGTTTTCTTCAAATTTATTTTGAAGGTATAAAGTATTGTGAATGTAGCTGTCACTATTATAACAAATCTGAAAGATTGCCTTTTAATGTTACCATGTAGAAAATATTCTGATTAACAAGCTCAACAGGACCAGAAAGATATCAGATTCCTGGTCTTTGCATTTTGATGAGATTATTGCCTACCTGGGGCAAAAGCTTCACATGCTGACCCAATATGTGCTTGCAAAGATGATAAAGTGCATCAAGTGGATCTGGATCCCATATGCAGAATGCTGCTCTGATTCCTCCTTCATGCTCCATACCTTCTGTATAAGGTGTTAAATTTCCAGGTAGTCAGCTGGCGAATGATGCCACTGGAGCCAATCTTTACTCAGTCTTACATTCACTTACAGTGAAACATTACAAGCATACGCCTCCTAACTCAACCAGCCCACAGTTACAATAAGAATTTCTTTATATGTGCTCAAGTGAAAATCCAATTAACTCCCTCGCCTGTGTCTAATTAAACACAACTGATCTACAATTAATACCAAGCACTGCTGGGGTAGAGACGTTGTGGGCGGGTTAAATTCAACCCTTGTAAAAACACTGGCTGGCTCTCAACTCGGTTAAAAACTCTAGTACAAGACATGAACTATTCCTTCAACATCGGTTCTGCTTATCTCTTATGTCCTTTGTGTTGTTTGATGACAATGTGGGGATGCCAGAATTGGACTGGGGTAGGCACAGTAAGAAGTCTGACAGGTTAAAGTCCAACAGATTTATTTGGAATCACTAGCTTTCGGAATGTAGCTGATGAAGGAGCAGTGCTCCGAAAGCTCGTGATTCCAAATAAACCTGTTGGACTTTAACCTGGTGTTGTAAGGCTTCTTACTATTTAGATGAACAATAGAGGCAGATGGAGCATTCCTTGCAAGAAAGTAAAGGACGTTAATTACAATTCTTAGCTTCGTATTCTTTCCTTATTTGAACTTTGGAATTATATTCATTATTATTCAGTGGGCAGTTACAGTTCCTGTTTTTTAAAATGTCTAAAAATATGAGCCCAGATCTTGGGGGGGATTTTCTCCCCCTGTTTTCAGCCGTCGGGAAGGCTGAAGGAGACAGAGAATCCAACGGGAGTCCCAAAACGGCTTTTACACTGGTGGAATTTCCCTTTGAGATTGCCCCACCCTCTGCCAATAATGTAATGGGGTTCCCACCATGAAGGATTGGGAACTCCATTAGCATAATTTAGTATCCACTTAGTGGGCCTCCCCACTGTACGATCTCCCCACATAGGGAATTCCCCCTGCCTCCAGCCCGCCAGCGTGACATTAAGTCAGCAAGGTTTACAGCAGGTTTTGACAAATTGGGAGCTGCCGAACAGAATCCGCCAGGGGCCGAATAGTTAAGTACAGCCCCAGAAGGGGGAGAGTCGTACCCAGCAGTACCCTGGCAGTGCCTCCTGATACAGAGGGCACGTTCAAGTGCAGTGCCTGGGGGAGGGGAGGGGGGGGGGCTTCTGTTGGGGTTGGGATGGGGTTCCGTGGTGAGGGTTTTTTCCTGTTGGGGGTGGTCCTGGTGTCCTCGGACGGTTCCTGGGGAGCTTTTTGCAGATTGGAGCACCCGAACCGTCAGAAGCCGAGGTTGCTGGTGGCACAGGTTCTGGCACAAAGTCGTGGGATTTCTCCATTCTATTTTTGTTTCTAAGTGTTTAAAGATCTGGTGGGGAAACCCGGCACGGCAACTGCCAGGTTGCCCTCTGATTTTCCCATCCGAGACAACACTTAAAACAAAATTGAAAAGTTTCACCCCTTGTTCTTTCAAATTTCTTCTCGTCAACCCCTCAATTCCTTGGGTTTCCTGTGTTTCCCATCTGCCTCAAACTCCTTGAGATTGCATGGAAACTGCAATGGAGAACAGGCCATTTGACTTAACCATGTTGGTGTTTAACTAAAATGAGGTCACTGTCCTAAACCATATACCACCTTGTTACCACTTCCCTTTATTGCCCTTTCCTTTAACCACCAAACATTGAATCATTGAATCTTACAGTACAGAATGAGGCCAGTAGGCCCATTGTGCCTGAGTTAACTGTTTGAACGAGATATCTAAGTAGTCTCATTGCACTGCTCTTTCACCCATAGCCCTGCAATTTTATTCTCTTCATGTATTTATTCAACTGACTTTTGAAAATTACTCTTGAATCTGCTTCACTGCCCTTCCAGTCAGCGCATTCCAGATCACAACAGCTCGCTGCATAAAAGAAAAGGTTTCTTATGCCACTTCTGACTTTTGACAGCCATCTTCAATCTGTCCCCGCTACTGCTTACCCACTCTACTGCTACTTTATTAAAGACAATTTTAGTTTATTAAAATCCCTCATGGCCTTGATCACTTCTATGAAATCCCCGTTTAACCTGTCTAACCGAATTGTAAATGCTGCTTGGTCTCTGGGCTCAGTCGCTAACACGGATAATGAATTCCTCAGCCTCACAACAGTCTGTGTGAAGACATTTCTTACTTTCTGTCCTAACTTTCTTCCTTTTAATCCTAATTTTTTTTGTTCTTCTCTGACCAATCTCAATCTTTAACATCTATATTGAATTACTCATTAATGTCCTCTGTTCCGATGAAAGAGACTTATATTTACATAGGTTATGGAGCACTGAGACAAAATGACTGACATGGTCTTCATTCATGATGAATCTAATTAACTGTGGGAATAGGTGAGGCTGCAAAAATTATTTATTCCAAAAATCTGTTGACATCTGCCTCACCTCACACCAAATCCTCTCCACCCACCATCGCTGCACTTGCTGATCTACATTGGTTCTTGGCTCCTGGTCTATTAATGTTCAATTTAAAAATTCTTATCCTTGCTTCCAAATCGTCCAAGGCTTCGCCCCTTCCATGTCTCTCGGGCTCTGTAACCTCCTCCAGCTCCACAACTCTCAATATCACTGCACTCCTCCAAATCTGGCCTCTTGACCATCCCTGATTTTAATTGATCCATCATTGACGGTCATGTCTTCAGCTGCAAGACAATAAGCTCTAACCCTCACTAAATCTTTCCAACTGGTTACTTTTCTTTCCACCTTTAAGATGTTGCTTAAAACCTATGGGTGCAATTTGCTGGTTGCGTCTCGCCGGAATCGGGATGGGACGCGGCTGGTAGATCCTGGGAGATGCCTCTTCCGGGATCCCCGACAGTCATTTTGCATCATGCAATCTAACGAGATCTTGCGAGACGTTGCGATCTGGATCGCGCCCACAATGGGCGGGACTCAGACTTGCAGAGTTAAATGTTTTAGCTCTGCCAACACCAATTCAAACTGGCTCCTGGGATTTACTAGCCACACCAAGGAGACCCCAGCCGGATGCCGCTTGGCACTGCTCCCTACAAACAGAGACCAGTCAGAATGACACTTGGGGGTGCCTCTGGGTGGCTGGCATCTGGGCAGGGTGGCACCCTGGCACTGCTGATGCCACCTGGGCACCGAGGCAATGCCACCTGGTCAAAGACAGAGGTGGGGCATTGTGGGGGTCCAGGAGTCGACAGATTTGGGGGTAATTTCTTCCTGCACTGAAGAGCTCCACTCGTCGGAGCTCCTCTGTGCAGGAAATGACGCTAAGTGCGTCCTTGGGGGATGTTCCCCGCTGGAGCCCAAAAACGCAAGGGTGCTGTTAGGTAGCAGGGTCATTTTCGGTGCTACAAGTGCCGAGAACAACTCCTTTAATCCTGCCTAGAATGGGCTCTGGTTTTTTTGGGGGTTAGATCACGTCCTATATTTCTGACCAAGATTTTGGCCACCTGTCCTAATGATTTATTATGTGGCCATGGATGAACTCTTCTTTGAAAAGACTCATGTGAAGTATCTTGTGACATTTTATAACATTATAGGTTCTATATAAAAACAGACTGTTGTTGTGCACTTGGACAAAGCAGCAGAATATTTAGGGAGGGTGGGTGACAGACCAGGCTGGTGACACTAGTTTTGGAGCACGCACAAGCACACTGGCACGAATATAAACTTCTGTGGTTCTGCGCTTCTTATTTCCATACCCACCAGGATATTTATACCTAAAGTCAACCCCTTAAATGATTTATCTTGGCTTGAACCCAGAGTTTCTGGATCAGGGGCAGTGACATTGTCTACTGTGTCACAGGACCTCCTCACAGACCCCTTTAACCAGCTTTAAAGATCATTCTACAGAACGGTCATACATTTTCTTAAACTAGAACAATTTTTAGCAGGAAATGCATCACTGGTGCCAAAGAAGTTTAGATGATTATATCATAACTTTCATGCAAAAAGAGGATCGTTCTCCCCACAATGGAAAAATAGAGATCAGAAGGCAACTCCATTCACTGGGTTAGGGATTCCTTCATCTGTACAATCGAATAAAATAGATTAACTTACCGTTAATATCTATTGAGGTTTGAGTCAGTACCAGAAAAGTCTGGCTCAAGGCAATCAGTGTCAGAACTCCCCACTCCTTCATATCCAGTTTTCCACATAAATCGCAAAACCTAAGCAGAGAACCCACTGCCTCCCAGTAACAACCAACACCGGGATTGTGGCTTTGACTAAGTGTTGAACACAACTTCTTCCAATCCTTTGTACAGTCCTTTGGTGACAGGAAACAGGAAGTAGCACACATTCAGCAGAATTAGCCAGTCTGTTGATGATACAAATTCTCACATTCATACACAGCCATAAAGCATAATAATAATAATCTTTATTAGTGTCACAAGTAGGTTTACATTAACACTGCAATAAAGTTACTGTGAAAATCTTCTAGTTGCCTCACACTACGACGCCTAAAAAAAGTACACAATTTTCGACTGGTTTGGATAAAGTTCAGAAAGACTTTGAGAAAACAAAAGACTGGGCACTATGCTCATGCCGCGTTGTGCTCAAGCGGGAGCACAACGTGGCCGGAGAATCTCGGGAGAGGCTTCCAGCGGACCTCCCGACAGGCTCCCAGCCTCGTGAGATTCACTGAAGTCCCGCGGGATGTTGGTGTTGGAACTCTGCCCGCGATGGGCAGGACTGAATGACGCTCGCAGATATAGGTTGTAAACCTACTTATGACCTACCTGCCCGGGATCCACCGGCTTCCCTCGATTCTTCGGCCTCCCCAGGGAGGCTGGAGCTGAGCGACGATTAGTGCTGGTCCACAGAAACGTGGACCAGGCGGAACGGCGCCTGGGAGGTCTCCCGGGCCATTGGTGGTTCGGGTAAGTGTAGGGTGGTTCCCTGGCCCTCACCCTAAAACGTGAGCACTTGACACTTCCCAGCTGGCACCTTGGCACTGCCACTGCCAAGCTCCCCAGATAACACTGCCAAGCTGGCAGGAACATGGCCCTAGTGCCAGGGTGGCAGTGCACGGGTGGAGTGCCAGGGTGGCACTGCCAAGGGGTTGAGGGGGGTCATGCCCATGAAATGACGGTGGAGGGGGTTTTGAAATGTGGGAGAGTGTAAGGCAGGTAAGTAGGGTCCTCCGCGAGGATAGGAGAGTTGATGGGTAGGGGTCCTGGAAGGGAGGGGGTGCTGTAAGGCGGCTTGGGGGGCCTGAAGAGGAGGGAGCCCATAGCGGGGTGTCCTCACTTGAGAGGTGTGAGGTAATGTTCATGTGTGTGGAGGGTAACATTGCCCATGGGTGGGGGGGGGTGAAACTCACTTAGAGATTGGGGCACCCTTTCAAAATGGCGTCCCGATCTCTGAGTTCAGTTCCCCAGTACTGAAAAAAATTCTAAGTGTGGGCTAAAGCGGTGAGGAACTCCTTAGGGCCCAAAAAAGTGACTAAGTGTCATTGAACAGCGGTGGGGAGCCGGCGGGAAACTCCCTGAAAAACCGGTCACAAAGAGAGATTTTGGGGGAGAATCGCACCCAGAAACTTTGCATGACCTCAGGATGTCTCAAATGTTTCACACCCAATGAAATGCAGTGCATGTTGTAAGAATCACAGGCATCCAGTTTGCACATAGCAAGATACCACAAAAAGCAATGTGGTAATGACCAATTAATCTTTTTTGTTGTGATATAAGTTGATGGATAAATCTTAGCCAGGCACTGGTGGGGGGGGGGGGGGTGGACTCCTCTGCTCTTCTTTAGATATCTTACATCCACCCTCAAGGAAAAACAGAGGCTTACCTTAATGCCTGATTGAAAGATGGCACCTCCAACATTGCAGACTTCCCTCAGTACTATCTTGGAATGTCAACTTAAGGGTTGTGTTCTGTATCCAGATCTCGGACCATGGACAGGGTTTTCCAACCCACCCGTTGGCAAGTTTGAAGACAGGAAGGCTTGCTGAATCCCGTGACTGGCCTGCCCACCGCCTACCCGTCTGCCACTGCCCCCAACACAATTATACCCTGGGCCGGGGTGGTGTTGACTGCCTGCCAGCCTGTGATCCAATTGAGGCCCTAAGGTGGCAAATACTGCCCACCCGAGAACCTCATCCCACTGCTACAGGCATTTAACCAGCGGTGGGAGCGGTCCAGGCCAACTGGCCAGCCCAGCAGGTGCAGGTTTCCCTGCAACGCTAATTATGGACAGGGAAAGGTGGTCCCTCCTTAATTGGCCCCCTGGGTCCCTCGGCCCAGGTGCAAACACTCCCACTGCTTGACGTCCTCCCCATGGTCCCTTCTCGTTGACCCCAAAACATTTACAAAGTACTGATCCATCACAGCACTGTCAGCCTCTCTGAGGCAGAACCCGTACTTCCAGCCTATGACCAATTGCCTTTTTATCTGGAGTAAGCTCAGTTTTAGCCCTCGGGCCAAAATGAACAGAAGAGTTGCATTTCTAGAAGGGAGGCGAAAGATCTGCTCTGAACATCAAGGTAGTACTTCACTGAGTGTGGCATCAAGGAGCTAGAGTAAATTAAGTAAATGGGAATCATGGACAAAATGCTCCACTAGTTGAAGTCATACCTCCCGCAAAGGAGAACGATTGTAGCTGTTCGAGGTCAATCATCTCAGTCCCAGGATATTGCTGCGGGGGTTCCTCAGGGTAGTGCCCTTGGCCTCAACCACCTTCAGCTGCTTCATCAATGGTCATCCCTCCACTCTACGGTCAGGAATGGAGATGTTTCCTGATGATTACAGAATGTTCAGTACCATTTGCAACTCCTCAGACAATAGTGCAGTTTGTGCTCGCATGCACAACATGCCTGGACAACATTCAGGCTCGGGCTGATAAATGTCGAGTGACAGTCATGCCAAACAAGTGCGAAGCAATGACCACCTCGAACAAGAGAGAATCTAAACAACTCTTCATGACATTCAACGGCATGACCATCAGTGGTAAAATCCAGCCCAAAGTTTTAGGTCGATGATCCCTCAGTCTAGATGTCCAGCACTCCTATTGGAGAATGCAACTGTTACGACCCCTTTGGGGCCTAAGGACTGTGCTCTGTACGATTCCCCCTTTACACAGCTGAGTATGACCTCCCCTGGTAATTGGGGGTGGAGTTTCTCCTTAACAAGGAAGAACCTCTCAGGATAAATACCCTGACCTGCACCAGGTCAGGGAGGGTGGCCCTTCGGGGAGAGGGGTTGTAGTTTTGTTATTTGTGTATACCGTAATAAACCTTTTTTGTACATTTCTATGCTACCGTGTGTTCTTGACATCTCTCCCGTCAGATTCTACAGCAACCTGAGGGTTTGCAGGATTGTTCGGACCCTGATGCCATTTTGATGCAGTAAATTTCAGAGTTACAGAAGTACTAGAGATATGTTAGATGCGGTGCTCTGACGCTGTGGGGAGACAGGGTTTATATTGATATTTGTCCATGGAATTTATTCTGCCCCCTCAACTGCATTTGTCAGATTAGTATTTGGAGAAAAGACAGCTTCTCACTGAGGCATTCTTTACATTTTATCACATAGAATTACTAAATGGGCCAACTGAACTGTACTGGTGTTAATACTCCACACAAGCCCCCTTTTCATGTAACTCTCAAAATATTATTGTATTCCTTTCCCCCTCATGGTTATCTAACTTAATCTCAAATATATCTATATTTTTGGCCTCAACCACTCATGTGGTAGCGAGTTCCACATTCTAACCGCTCTCTGGGATGTTTTAATACATGAAAGCGCTATCTAAGTAGAAGTTGTGGTTGGCTTAGTTTGGTTTCTAACCCATTTCTGACATTTTGTTTCAGAGTACAGCGCAGGAGTGTGAAGGGAAGATCCATGGTGGGTGGGGGTTAAGGGGGAACAAGTAGTGGAAGCGGAGGTTGGAAGGGGAGGTGGAGGGGGAATGGGAGACGGAGGATGAAGAGAGGTGAAGGGGGAGGGGAGAGTGTGAAGAGAGAGGGAGAGAGAGAAGGAAAAGGGCATTGATGGAGGAAGGAAAGGCTAAGGACAAAGGGAGGTGGAGGGAAGGGGGGAGGACTTGGGGAGGGGAGAAGTGGAGGAAGAGAGAGGGGTAAGTGGGATGTCTGAAAGGCCCCTGCTCTGTGATTAGGTTCACCAAGGTCAAACTTGTGCTCAGTTTGACCCATCAGCAGACCAATAAAATTACTCATTATTGTTTCCAGTGAAATCACCAGCTTGAGGTTTTATTTAGAATATGTTTGCAGTTTCCGTAGTGATGGTAACGATAACATTGCTGCCTGCTATATATCTGATATCACACATACACAGGAAATCTTCACCCCCCCAGTAATTCACTGCACAGCGAACATCATTCGACACAGTATCCTTACTCTACTGCCCCTCCCCCCCATACTACTATATCCTCACTACACCACCCCGCCCACCCACCATCCGCAGGACTGTATGCCCTTACCATACCCCTCCGGGAGTACATCCTTACTATACTGAGGCACCTGATGACCTCAAACTACCTCACTGTCCCATGTCTCAAAATTGAAGCAGCTCCACCAAGTCTACAACACAGAAACAGCTCATTCAACCCCATTGGGCCATGCTGATGTTTATGCTCCACACAATCCCCCTCCCATTCCATTACATCTCGCCCCATAGCATACAGGAAATTCCTTCCTCCCTCGTTCCCTCGTACCTTGATCTAGCTTCCCCTTAAATGTAATGATTCACGTTAACCACACCCTATGATAGTGAATTTGATATTCTCAATACTCTTCACATATGGAGGTTTCTCTTGAAATTCATGTTAGATTTGTTGTGTTGGGCGCTCTGGACCCGTGGAACACATACAGGTCACCAACACTTGAAATAGTGCAACACTATTTTATTGAGTCATTAACAGTTTAACATACTCTCGCTGTGGGTTAACACGATACTAGCTTTAACTAAAGACTTTTGCCTTGTCCTAACCAGTCGATGCACTCAGCACATGGTGAATGTCTGTGCTGCAGGCTGCGAGCTCTGTCCTACTAGGAAGCTGCAGCTCGAATGAGCGGGAACTCTGATGCCCCCTGTCTTTATAGTGCGTATGCTCTAACTGGTGATGGGCTGCGGTGTTGTGTGTGTTGATTGGTCCCACTGTGTGTCCATCAGTGTGTGTGTCTGCACCATGATATACTGGTGTATATTATGACATCCCCCCTTTTATAAAAGAATGTGCATGTGTGGCAATAAATAGTGCATGGTGAGAATGTCCCTAACTACGTGTGTGCGAAAGACATATTTACAGGACTATGTACATGAGAACTAAGCTATTTACATGGGAAGGTGCCTGGTGCAGGAAAACAGTATGCAACAAGAATAACGAGATGAACACCATATACAAACCATGTAAACGATCAAACGGAAGAACAGAACAAATCAGAAAGTCTATAAGTCCACAAAGTTCACAAATTAAGTCTCTGAGGTGGGCGACGAATTCTGGTTGACCGCCTCAAGGGTGGGTCGGGAGCCGCAGGCTGAGGAGCGGGCTGGACTGCGTCAGAGTGAGGAGGATGCAGAGTGACCGGGATCTCTGCATAGTCCATGGCAGGGTCAGCAGGAGGGCGAGGCGACAGTGGAGGATCACGTAGCGAGCGCGGAACGAGACGAAGGGCGCGTCGATTGCAGCGCAGAATGGAGCCATCCGGTAGATGAACCAGGAATGAGCGGGGGGTCACCTGCTGAAGGACAACAGCGGTTGCAGACCAGCCACCATCTGGAAGATGGACACGGACGTTGTCATCTGGAGCCAGAGCAGGGAGATCAGCTGCAAGGGAGGCATGAGCCGCCTTGTGCTGTGCACGAGACAGCTGCATCCGTCGAAGGACCGTAACGTGGTTGAGGTCTGGGACATGAATGGAGGGCACCGTCGTCCTCAGGGTGCGACCCATGAGCAACTGGGCTGGCGACAGGCCAGTGGACAGTGGGGCCGAGCGATAGGCCAGCAAGGCGAGGTAGAAGTTGGACCCAGCATCGGCAGCCTTGCAGAGGAGCCGTTTGACTATATGGACTCCCTTCTCCGCTTTGCCGTTGGATTGGGGGTACAGGGGACTGGATGTCACATGGGCAAAATTGTACCGCCTAGCAAAGTTGGACCATTCCTGGCTTGCGAAGCAGGGGCCATTGTCCGACATAACCGTGAGTGGGATGCCGTGTCGAGCAAAGGTGTCCTTACAGGCACAGATGACTGCAGGCGATGTGATATCGTGCAACCATATCACCTCCGGGTAATTTGAAAAGTAGTCTACGATCAGGACATAGTCTCTACTCAGCGCGTGGAACAGGTCGATGCCCACCTTGGTCCATGGTGACGTGACCAACTCATGGGGCTGCAGGGTCTCACTTGGTTGGGCCGGCTGGAAGCGCTGACAAGTGGGGCAGTTGAGCACTGTGTTGGCTATGTCTTCATTAATGCCGGGCCAGTACACTGCCTCTCGGGCCTGTCGGCGGCACTTTTCCATGCCAAGATGACCCTCGTGTAGCTGTTCCAGGACTAGCTGGCGCATGCTATGCGGGATGACAATGTGGTCCAGTTTCAGAAGAACCCCGTCTGCTACCGCCAGATCATCTCTGACATTATAGGCCTGAGGGCATTGGCCCTTGAGCCACCCGTCTGTTAGGTGGCGCATGACACGCTGTAGCAAAGGATCAGCCGCCGTCTCGCGGCAAATTTGGACGAGGCGTTCATCCGTGGCAGGTAGATTGGAGGCCACGAAGGCCACATGGGCGTCAATCTGGCAAGATGAATCCCGCTGGGTCACATGGCGTGTTGACTGCCCTGGAGATAGCGTCAGCAATGATGAGGTCCTTGCCTGGGGTGTATACCAGCTGGAAGTCGTATCACCGGAGCTTGAGAAGAATACGCTGGAGGCGAGGTGTCATGTCGTTCAAGTCTTTTTGTATTATATTGACCAGCGGGCGATGGTTGGTCTCGACGGTGAATTGAGGAAGTCCGTACACATAATCGTGAAACTTAACCACATCGGTCAGAAGGCCCAGGCACTCCTTTTCTATCTGCGCGTAGCGTTGCTCCATGGGGATCATGGCGCGTGACGCATATGCAACGGGGGCCCATGATGAGGCCTCATCGCGTTGCAGGAGCACTGCCCCAATGCCGGATTGGCTGGCATCGGTCGAAATTTTGGTCTCTTTTGCTGGATCAAAGAAAGCTAATACCGGGGCCATGGTGAGTTTGGTTTTGAGTTCTCTCCGTTCGTGCTCGTGGGCAGGGATCCATTGGAAGTCTGTTGTCTTCCTGACCAGGTTCCTGAGAGCCGTGGTATGAGAGGCGAGGTTAGGGATGAGCTTCCCTAAAAAGTTGACCATGCCCAGGAATCGGAGGACCGCCTTCTTGTCCTCTGGCATTTTCATGGCTGTGATAAAAGCCACCTTGTCCGCATCAGGCCGCACACCCAACTGGGAGATGTGGTCCCCGAGGAACTTGAGTTCCGTCTGACCAAAACAGCATTTGGCCCTGTTGAGGCGGAGGCCCTGCTCATGTATACGTTTGAACACACACTGGAGGCGACTGACATGCTCCTGCGGAGTGGTGGACAAAATGATTATGCCGTCGACATAGACGCGAACACCTTCAATGCCTTCCATCATTTGTTCCATAATCCTATGGAACACTTCTGAAGCAGCTATGATCCCAAACGACATCCTGTTGTAACAATATCTGCCAAAGGGGGTATTAAATGTGCAAAGTTTCCTGCTGGAGTTATTGAGCTGGATTTGCCAGAATCCTTTTGAGGCGTCGAGTTTGGTCAAGAGCTTGGCGCGAGCCATCTCACATGTGACCTCTTCGCGCTTGGGAATTGGATAATGCTCCCTCATGATATTGCGATTTAGATCCTTGGGATCAATGCAAATTCTCAATTCGCCGGAAGGCTTTTTTACACATACCATGGAACTGACCCAGTCGGTTGGTTCCGTCACTCTGGAGATCACTCCTTGGTCCTGGAGGTCCTGCAGCTGCTGCTTGAGGCGGTCCTTGAGGGGCGCTGGAACCCTGCGAGTTGCGTGCACCACAGGTGTGGCATTCTGTTTCAATAGGATCTTGTAGGTGTATGGGAGCATGCCTTCAAAGACGTCTTGGTGCTGGGTGATGACGGATTCGAGTTGCGCCCTGAAATCGGTGTCCTGAAAGGCAGACGTGTCATCAGGAGAGAGAGAGTGAACTCTCTGAACTAGGTTCAACAGCTTGCATCCCTGCGCGCCAAGCATGGAGGCTTTCGAGGAGCCCACGATTTCAAAAGGAAGGATGGCTTTGCGTGACCTGTGCCTCACTTCAAGTTGGCATGAGCCGCTGGCATCAATGGCATTGCCATTGTAATCCAATAGCTGGCAGGCTGATGGAAGGATGGCTGGTTTGACACAAAGGCTTTGCAAGTCAGACCGCACAATGAGATTGGCGGAGGCACTCGTGTCCAGGCGGAATCGTATTTGGGACCGGTTGACGTTCAGGGTGGCACACCACTCATCGTCTGGATCGATTCTGTACACCAACAGCAGCTGGTGTCTTTGCTTCGGGGACACCCTGTTTTTTGTCACAATACCGACACGAAAAGGCGCCTTCGGGTCCTCGGTGTCACTGCTGTGTGGGAGGTTTGCATCGGACTCGGTGACCATGGGTTGAATTGCCCGGACATTCCTGCGAGGCTAGCTGAAGCGATATGAATTGACAGGCTGAACTGCTCAACATAAGGCAGCATAGTGGCCATGTCTGCCACATCTTAGGCATTGTCGAGATTTGGCAGGGTATTGCTGTTTTAAATGGGCGGAGCCACAGTTGCTGCACGTTGTAGCGTTAGCAGGTTCGCTGCGCCACCGCGCATGCGCGGTGCGGTCGTTCACGGTGCGCGCCTGCGCATTACGTTCTTCGACGTCACCTTCCCCTCGTTTGGTGCGCACAAGCGCAGGAGTCAGCAAAAAGCGCGCAAAATGGCCGCCCTCATCCAGGCTGAGGCCCTGGAGTTGCTCAATTGCTTGGACCCGTTCCGCCTCGTGGGGACCATGCCGCACCGTTTCAGCCGCTTGGATGTGGGAATACCGACTCGTGGCGTTTTTGTGTAGGACACAGGTCTCAATGGCGGTCGCTAGGGTGAGCTGCTTTACTTTGAGGAGCTGCTGTCGTAGGGGGTCCGACTGAACACGGAAAACGATCTGGTCGCGTATCATGGAGTTGGAGGTGGCCCGTAGCTGCAAGACTGCGCAAGGATGCAGAGGTGCGTGAGAATGGATTGGAAAGGTTCATCCTTACCCTGCAAACGCTGTTGGAATACACAGCGCTCGAAACTTTCATTCACCTCTACGCTGCAGTGAGTGTCAAACTTGAGGAGGACCATCTTGAACTTTGTTTTATCTTCATCATCCGCAAAGGTGAGAGAATTGAAAATGTGGATGGCATGGTCCCCGGCCGTGGATAGGAGGAGAGCAATCTTCCTGGTATCCGAGGCGTCCTCCCTGTCTGTGGCCTCAAGGAAGAGCTGGAAGCACTGTTTAAATATCTTCCAGTTGGCCCCTAAGTTGCCGGTGATGCGGAGCGGCGGGCAGATGTTATCCATGTTGCAGGATGACAGAATGCTGGCGGAAGGCAGATCACTTGCAGGTAGATCTAAGAAGTGCTAATATCCCTCAACTCCTGGTATCATGTTGTGTTGGGCGCTCTGGATCCGTGGAACACATACACGTCACCAACACTTGAAATAGTGCAACACTATTTTATTGAGTCATTAACAGTTTAACATACTCTCACTGTGGGTTAACACGATACTAGCTTTAACTAAAGACCTTTGCCTTGTCCTAACCAGTCGATGCACTCAGCATATGGTGAATGTCTGTGCTGCAGGCTGTGAGCTCTATCCTACTAGGAAGCTGCAGCTCGAATGAGCGGGAACTCTGATGCCCCCTGTCTTTATAGTGCGTGTGCTCTAACTGGTGATTGGCTGTGGTGTTGTGTGTGTTGATTGGTCCCACTGTGTGTCCATCAGTGTGTGTGTCTGCACCATGATATACTGGTGTATATTATGACAAGATTTACTGGTGACTCTCTTCTATTTATAGCTCCTGGTTCTGGTCTCATCTGCAAGTGGAAACGTTTTCTCTATATCCGTCCCTTCAATTCATTTCATAATCTTAAAAACCTCAATCAGGTCAGCCCTCTCCTCTTTTCTGTGAAATAAGCTCCAGCTGGTTTAGTCTTTCCTAACCTCTCAGTTCATGGTATCATCCTTGTGAATCTTTTTTACACCTTCTCCAGTGCCTCAATAATGTTTTCATAACATTAAGTCGAGAACCATTCGCAATACTCCCAAGTTGGTCTAACCAAAGTTCTGCACAAGTTTAGCAAACTCATTTCTGTTCAGTTCTATCCCCCTAGAAATTAGCTTGGTTTGCCTTTTTTTTGGCTTAGTAATAGAACCTTAGTTAGGCCACACTTGGAGTGTAGTGTTCAATTCTGGTCGCCACACTACCAGAAGGATGCGGAGGCTTTAGAGAGGGTGCAGAAGAGATTTACCAGAATGTTGCCTGGTATGGAGGGCATTAGCTATGAGGAGCGGTTGAATAAACTCGGTTTGTTCTCACTGGAACGAAGGAGGTTGAGGGGAGACCTGATAGAGGTATACAAAATGAGGGGCATAGACAGAGTGGATAGTCCGAGGCTTTTCCCCAGAGTAGAGGGGTCAATTACTAGGGGGCATAGGTTTAAGGTGAGAGGGGCAAGGTTTAGAGTAGATGTACGAGGCAAGTTTTTTACGCAGAGGGTAGTGGGTGCCTGGAACTCGCTACCGGAGGAGGTGGTGGAAGCAGGGACGATAGTGACATTTGAGGGGCATCTTGACAAATACACGAATAGGATGGGAATAGAGGGATACGGACCCAGGAAGTGTAGAAGATTGTAGTTTAGTCGGGCAGCATGGTCGGCACGGGCTTGGAGGGCCGAAGGGCCTGTTCCTGTGCTGTACATTTCTTTGTTCTTTGTTTGTAATGTTGCTAACTTTCTTCTTGGTGCAATTGCTCTGTTTTATTACCTTTGCTCTCGAGTCGCCAGGTATCTTTATGATACCGCCACGAGGTTCAAGTCCGAGTAATGATCAATAACCCAATACACCGATTAGTGAGATTCAAATCAAAGCACATTTATTATACAGAGTAATCGCTACTCATGCACAAATTCTACATTAAGCTACTTCTATAACTAACAGGCCTATACTTAACTTTGGACTGGCCCACCAGGTCAGGGGAACAAATGGCCTTTCGTTTGGGTTCTGAGTCTGCGGGATTTGAAGTTGGTACGGATTGGTAGCTAGGAGCGCCTATCTCGTAGTGAGCGTTGAATTAAGACTTACTTCGTTCGGTGGTCACTGCACCGGTCACGGTCAATGTTGATTCGTGTTGCTGGGTGACCCGGGCAGGACGAAGAGGTGAAGAGAGCCAGTTGAACTTGGGACTTAACTCTTATAGTCCCCAGGGGCTTCCCGCCTTTCGGGGCAGACCCTGTACCTGGTCCCAATCGCTTGGTTCGATTTCTCCAATACTGGAGCGGTTCCCTGATCGATAGGAGGTCTTGAGGTGTTTGTTCACCTCATTTGTGTTGGCTCCTGCTGGCGCCGGGGAGTCTGGCTTTGCTTTCTGTGTCCAAAATGTTACTTATTGTTCCCGGGGATTGCTCATCAGTATGTAGATGGCTGCTACATTGTTATGCTGATGGTCGCTGGTATCGATGTTGTCTGGCCTTTTGCAGAGTTAAATACACAGCAAACCAGCACTTGCTGGTTTCGGTCTATATTGGCTGACTTTCCCATCAGCCTTTGCCGTTCGCCATTTTAAATCGGGAGTTGTCCAATTTAGGTGGCTACACTCCCTCCTTGTGATCCTAACACGAAGCGTGAAGGATCACATAACTACGTTGCTTTCCATTCCCTGACCCAGTGAGCACTTCTTTCATGGCCTCTACACTGACCATAACTATGCAAAAAAAATTTTAACTGACAATTCTAAGGGGCGCTATGTCAAACAGGGACATGCATTACAAAACAAGAAAATGGGAACCTCTATCTATTCTTAATACACTACACTCACTTAAACATTTCATCACTCTAACTTCCTCAACCATGCAAACAAAATCATAGCAGTTTATACACATGTTTCCTGGCTTGGCAGTCAAGCTCAGGGTCGTACAATTGCTCATGAACATTTCTTTACATTTCTTTATTTACAATAAAACCGCAAATGAATGCTCTTTATTATAGATCGTGGGGGTCGGGGGTCTGGTCGTATCCAAAAATAGGGGATCTGATCCTATATACCGGGGTGCGAGCGCGGTAGGCTCTCCTTCTCCATTTCCTCAGACGCATAGTCTGCACGATGCAGCAGAGTATCGCCAATACCAATAGGGATTCTATCAAGTAGGACAGAGAGTACCAGGTTATAAACCTGTCACACCAAGATGGTGCGGTGTCGCTGGTGACTGGGCTCTGGGTACTGTGGGGAAGTGAACATTAACGGCTGGGGGGCTTGAGGTCATGAGGTTCGCGTTCACTTGCAACCAAATGTCCATTATCACGATGCACAATCCGGAGGATGTCCTCATGGTGCATCTTCTTTCACGTCTCTTCTCTTCTCTTCCCTTCTCTACCGGTCCTGGAGCTTCTGGAGTTCTGTGGAAACAAGCATAGTGTCTGTAACTATCTTGGTTTAACATCTGGTAAGATAGTCTGTCTATCCTTTAGTGCCAATTACTCCCTTTATAATTGGTCACTATGTGTGACTCCCTCATTTTTTAAAAATAAAAACCGAATGTTAGGACAAGACACACTTTCAAATAATGAACCAGTGCGAGCCGTCTCGCAGACTGTGCAGTTTACCATCCCAATGTTTCAGGATGTAAATAGCATGTGGTTGGCAACCTAAGGGTTACCTGAAACAAAACAAAACTTTTTGAACTAATGTTTCCAAAATGAGGTGCGTATGGGCCGCGACGGGTAAGAGTTGGATGGAGTCCCCGGGAAGGACGGCTACCAATGCCGTGTCTCCCCTACCCGAGCGTAGTTGACCAGAGGGGGGGTTCCCAGGCAGGGCGGGTCCCAAGCCGTTTCTCCACTGCCTGAGCAACCGACAAGAACGGGCAAGAAATGTAGTCATCGTGGTGGGGCTGCCGTAGTGGTTCTTCCCTCGAACCAGAAGGGCAGTTATGAACGGGCATGTGGTATCTGTCGACAGACGAGTTCCGCTGAACTCGCGTCTGGGACCTTAACAAGTCTCTGGGCAAGTCCGAAAGGGCGTGGGGCGGTGGAAAATGTTTTTTCCGGTCTGACATACAACATTTAACAAAACACTACAAACAACATAAAACATGCTGCAGGTTCCATCAGAAAGGTGACCATTTTCTCCCAAGCGATTCCTTTTAAAACATCATCTGGACACCTCAGTTATCGGTTGCGAACAGGGTCGCAAAAGGGTTCTCGTTTTGGGAGTCAGACTCAAGGTCGTCATCTTTTCCCGGATGCCAAACTCTTGAATGTATTCAGGTTGATAGGGCTGCTTGGTATGATTTCGGATCGCTCTCGTCATTTCGGACGAGTCTGAACGAGTTGTCTCTGTGCCAATAGGTGGTGTCTAGTTGTGTGGGGACGGAATCGGGGTCGTCCGTGTAGGTCGGTGGTCGGCGGTGGGGTTTGTTCAGGAAAGTGATCATGAAGGGATCATTCGAATCCTGGTCAGATTTGCTGGGTGTGGGTCCTGTTGCATGGGGATAGTAGGGAGGTGGGCTGTGGCTATCGTCTGAGTCACAGTCACTGTCGCTGCTGCTGCAGTCTGTGGGCGTTGCGGGCAGAGTGTATATTTCGGGGGTGTAGTCGAGGTGAGTCCGTGACTGGACTGGACGTGTTGGGGGATGGTAGGGTTACGTTGGCTGTGGGCGGGGTATGGTGTGCTGCGTCGAGCATGACGTGGTGTGCGTGGTTAGACTGTGTTCCATATGCCTTCAGCTGGTTGATATGGAACCACGCAGTCTTTCCGTTGGGATACTTTATCTTGTATACGGAAGGGCTTACTTTGTCCGCAATGGAGTACGGACCCGAGTACTTTGGTGACAGGAATGTGCTGGGGTTGTATACGGAGAGCATGACCTGCTGTCCTACACTGAACTCAGTCGCATGCACTGTCTTGTCGAAACACGCCTTGCTCTGTTTCTTTCTTGTGCCCAATTTCACTGCGGCTGCTAGCTGAGCCGTTTTAACATTATCCACTAATTGCTCCACTGCTTTCTCGTGTGTGAGGGCCGTCACTTCGGAGCTGGTCAAGTCTAAACCTAATAAAAATTCTGTGCCTTTCATGGGGCGTCCGGTCATGAGGGTGTGTGGGGTGTAACCTGTGGAAGTTGAAACTGTATTACGCAAAAACATCAGCGGAAAAGGGAGGACTGAGTCCCAAGTGGTGTTGTTTTGCTGGTCCATTTTTCTGAGGGTGGATTTTAGGGTCCGATTCATGCGCTCCACGACTCAACTGTGGGTGGTATGCTATGTGAAATTTTTGGGAAATGCCAAATATCGGGAGGACGTTCTCTATGACACGTCCCATAAAATGGGAACCTTGATCGGAGTCAATGCTGCGGGGGAGTCCCCATCTCGTAAAGATGTGGTAGGTCAAAATTTTGGGTGTGGTCTTTGCCATGTTTGTCCTGGATGGGAATGCTTCCACCCATTTTGTAAACGTGTCTATCACCACGAGTACATATTTATAACCATTCCTGCAAGGGGGCAATGGTCCTATAAAATCAATCTGGAGGTTAGTCCAGGGGCCATTAACGGGTCGGGTGTGACTAAGCTCAGCCTTTTTGGCATATCTGTCCGGATTATTCTGGGCGCAGATAAGACAATTCCCGATGTAGTGATTTACATCGTCCTTTAAATTCGGCCACCAACAAAGCTGCCTGAGGTGAGCTGTAGTGGGATCGATTCCCTGATGTCCATAACCGTCATGGAATAAACAAATCAGTTGATTCCTGCCCTGTTCAGGAACCACATAAAGGGTGTCTTTTAACACCACACGTCATGTGTGGTCAGAGCATTTTTAGATCTCTCGTTGGGTACTGGATATTTTCCTTTTAAAATCTCCATGAGATTGCTGTCCTGCTTCTGGGCCTCCACTAGATCCTCAATCCTAGTCTGTGAGACCTGAACTGCACTCACTGGTGCGCTTTCGGGGGGTGTCCAAAAATATCCATGTCTGGAACCTGCTTTAGCCAGTGCGTCGGCTTTTACATTTCCGGGGGGGGAGGAACGATGGTGACTACGAACTTTGACTATCCCAAAAGTCCTGTTCTGTGCTCTCTGTAAAATGTGACGGAGCAATGGGGCTGAGGGGAGCGTCTGCGGAAACAAATCCTCTTGCTTTCCACAGGGGCAGGAATTCCGTGAGGCTGTTGCAGACATAGAGGCTGTCCGAGTATATGTCTGCTGGGCTGGGGAAGGAATCTGGGTGTTTCACTATGTATGCGATGGCCGCAGGTTCTGCTGCCTGCGCGCCTAAGTGCCCTGGAAGTTTTAATGATATTTTCTCTAGGGCGCGTCCCTGCGCGTCCTCGACATAGATACCGCAACCTGTTATGCGCTTCCCATCCAATACTGTGGAAGATCTATCCACATATATCCTTATGGGCTCACACGTGTCTGTGTACTGGGGGCTCTGGGTTGAACTACCTATCTTTTTGGGGGGGTGTTTTAGCAATAAAGGGGCCTGTGTTGTGGTGTGGTGTTGAGCGTTGCGGGGGTCTTGCAGACTTCGCCATTTTCCAGACACACTGGTTGACTGGATCAAATGAAAGATTGTGGGAATTCATGAAATTGATTCCCAGAATGTGTTCTGCTGTGTGGGGCAGGTCAACGAAAACTACAGGGTACCTGGTGGTGATGGTACCGATTTGAATGGGTACAGGGGCTGTGATGTGTCCCTGCTGTGAGTGGCCTGTAAAGCCGCTGAGGGTGGTAGTGGCTGTAGTGGGCCACGTGTCTTTTTGGAACATGGTGGAGGAATTTATTTTGGTGCGGGACCCTCCTGTGTCCCAGAGAAATTCGATGGTCTGTCCCCAAATTTTTGCTGCAATTACCGGTCGTCCGGACCTATCCCAAAGGGTGTCGCAGACCCAACTGGGGGAGCCCGTACACCGCCAGTCTGTTCCGGTCAAGTCCGTCTGATCTGAACGGGCTCTAACGCTATGAATGGGCTCTGTCTTTTTCTTACTCAGAGTGTCCGTCTGCTGGGCTCTCTGTGGCTTTTTAGGGGCATTGCATTCTCTTGCGAAGTGTCCCAACAGTCCGCAGTTGTAACACTCCTGTGACTTGGGTGGGGGGCTGTTCTTTCCCTCATTCACCCATCCGGGGTTCTGGTGTGTTTTTACTGCCTGCATATCTGCGGCGGCCTGCTTTTCCTCGGGATTCTTGACTGCGGGTTTGCTTTGTATCGATTGCTCCCAAGCGCGGGACAATCTTTTCACTACCCACTTCTCGTTATGGGCCTCCTCTGAGGGATCATAACTCGCGCAAGCTTTCTGTCCTGTTTCTGTGGCATGGGAGATAAGGGTGCGGGTCCATTTGGCCATGTTGTCTGGGGACAAATGGGCACGGTCTAAGTCTCCAAAGACTGCTGCAAAGTGGATCCACAGGCATCCAGCAAACGCTGTGGTATGCTCGGATTTCTTTTGCCTTCATTTGTTGAGGCCATCTACGGGGTCACCCCGGTTATACCCGATCGCATCCAGGATCGCGGTATGCATTTCTGCAAGTGTGCCTCCTCCTACATTCTGTGGGTCGGGAAGGGCTGCTGTTACTGAAGGATCTAAACTTAAAACTGTGAGCTTTACATGCTCGCGCTCATCCAGGCCGTACATGGTCGCCTGATGCTTTACTGTGGCAAAGAAATGGTGGGGGTCTGAGGTGGGGAGGAACGGTGTGATCTTATCGCACGCGTCCATTGACTCTGAAAACAGCGCGAGAGCTGAGTGAGCCGGGACTTTGAAAACAGCGCGGGAACTGAGTGAGCCGGGACAGTGAAAACAGCGTGGGAGATTTAAAAAGCGCGGGAGCTGCGAGTCGGAGCGGAGATTTTAAAAGATCGCGGCCTAGTTTCGGGAGCCGTTCGGAGGAGGAGGAGCAGTCTCTGTCAGGGAGAGAACCTGAGAACATCTAAGACACTCAGAAGGTAAGAAGGTAAGTAAGTGATTTTTACTCATTTTTACTTTTATACCTTTTTCAAATTGTGTGTGTCGGGGGGAAACTGAAGTGACATCACAGAAAAGCTGTGGCCTGAGTGGTTGGTTGGGAATCTACACTAAATTAAAAAAATTAAGCATTGGTAACTAATTAAACATAATTACTTAATTATAATTTAGAGGGATATCTAAGCCAGAGATCGGAGAGTACTATATTTAGCTTTCGCATTTCTATTAGAAATCTAGTGCTAGGAAACAGATAGTTAACAGTAACTTTGAAATTTAAAAAAAAATATTTTTTTTAAAAATAAAATTTTTTAATTTTAATTTTAATTAATTGATGCAATGTCAGTTAGAGGGGTGCAGTGCTCTGACTGTGAGATGTGGCAGGTCCGGGAGGCTTCCAGCAACCCGGATGGCTTCATCTGCAGAAAGTGCACCCAACTGGAGCTCCTCACAGACCGCATGGTTCGGTTGGAGCAGCAATTGGATGCACTTAGGAGCATGCAGGTGGCGGAAAGTGTCATAGATCGCAGTTATGTAAATGTGGTCACACCCAAGGTGCAGGCAGAGAAATGGGTGACCACCAGAAAGGGCAGGCAGTCAGTGCAGGAATCCCCTGTGGTTGTCCCCCTCTCGAACAGGTATACCCCTTTGGATACTGTCGGGGGGGATAGCCTATCAGGGGAAAACAGCAGCAGCCAGAGCAGTGGCACCACGGCTGGCTCTGATGTTCAGAATGGAGGGTCAAAGCGCAGAAGAGTAATAGTAATAGGGGACTCTATAGTCAGGGGCACAGATAGGCGCTTCTGTGGACGTGAAAGAGACTCCAGGATGGTATGTTGCCTCCCTGGTGCCAGGGTCCAGGATGTCTCCGAACGGGTAGAGGGCATCCTGAAGGGGGAGGGCAAACAGGCAGAGGTCGTTGTACATATTGGTACTAACAACATAGGCAGGAAGGGGCATGAGGTCCTGCAGCAGGAGTTCAGGGAGCTAGGCAGAAAGTTAAAAGACAGGACCTCGAGGGTTGTAATCTCGGGATTACTCCCTGTGCCACGTGCCAGTGAGGCTAGAAATAGGAAGATAGAGCAGCTAAACACGTGGCTAAACAGCTGGTGTAGGAGGGAGGGTTTCCATTATCTGGACCACTGGGAGCTCTTCCGGGGCAGGTGTGACCTGTATAAGAAGGACGGGTTGCATCTAAACCGGAGAGGCATAAATATCCTGGCCGCGAAGTTTGCTAGTGTCACACGGGAGGGTTTAAACTAATATGGCAGGGGGGTGGGCACGGGAGCAATAGGTCAGAAGGTGAGAGCATTGAGGGAGAACTAGGGAATAGGGACAGTGTGGCTCTGAGGCAGAGCAGACAGGGAGAAGTTGCTGAACACAGCGGGTCTGGTGGCCTGAAGTGCATATGTTTTAATGCAAGAAGTATTGCGGGTAAGGCAGATGAACTTAGAGCTTGGATTAGTACTTGGAACTATAATGTTGTTGCCATTACAGAGACCTGGTTGAGGGAAGGGCAGGATTGGCAGCTAAACGTTCCATGATTCAGATGTTTCAGGCGGGATAGAGGGGGATGTAAAAGGGGAGGTGGAGTTGCGCTACTGGTTCGGGAGAATATCACAGCTGTACTGTGGGAGGACACCTCAGAGGGCAGTGAGGCTATATGGGTAGAGATCAGGAATAAGAAGGGTGCAGTCACAATGTTGGGGGTTTACTACAGGCCTCCCAACAGCCAGCGGGAGATAGAGGAGCAGATAGGTAGACAGATTTTGGAAAAGAGTAAAAACAACAGGGTTGTGGTGATGGGAGACTTCAACTTCCCCAATATTGACTGGGACTCACTTAGTGCCAGGGGCTTAGACGGGGCGGAGTTTGTAAGGAGCATCCAGGAGGGCTTCTTAAAACAATATGTAGACAGTCCAACTAGGGAAGGGGCGGTACTAGACCTGGTATTGGGGAATGAGCCCGGCCAGGTGGTAGATGTTTCAGTAGGGGAGCATTTCGGTAACAGTGACCACAATTCAGTAAGTTTTAAAGTGCTGGTGGACAAGGATAAGAGTGGTCCTAGGATGAATGTGCTAAATTGGGGGAAGGCTAATTATAACAATATTAGGCGGGAACTGAAGAACATAGATTGGGGGCGGATGTTTGAGGGCAAATCAACATCTGACATGTGGGAGGCTTTCAAGTGGCAGTTGAAAGGAATTCAGGACCGGCATGTTCCTGTGAGGAAGAAGGATAAATACGGCAATTTTCGGGAACCTTGGATGACGAGAGATATTGTAGGTCTCGTCAAAAAGAAAAAGGAGGCATTTGTCAGGGCTAAAAGGCTGGGAACAGACGAAGCCTGCGTGGAATATAAGGAAAGTAGGAAGGAACTTAAGCAAGGAGTGAGGAGGGCTAGAAGGGGTCACGATAAGTCATTGGCAAATAGGGTTAAGGAAAATCCCAAGGCTTTTTACACGTACATAAAAAGCAAGAGGGTAGCCAGGGAAAGGGTTGGCCCACTGAAGGATAGGCAAGGGAATCTATGTGTGGAGCCAGAGGAAATGGGCGAGGTACTAAATGAATACTTTGCATCAGTATTCACCAAAGAGAAGAAATTGGTAGATGTTGAGTCTGGAGAAGGGTGTGTAGATAGCCTGGGTCACATTGAGATCCAAAAAGACGAGGTGTTGGGTGTCTTAAAAAATATTAAGGTAGATAAGTCCCCAGGGCCTGATGGGATCTACCCCAGAATACTGAAGGAGGCTGGAGAGGAAATTGCTGAGGCCTTGACAGAAATCTTTGGATCTTCGCTGTCTTCAGGGGATGTCCCGGAGGACTGGAGAATAGCCAATGTTGTTCCTCTGTTTAAGAAGGGTAACAAGGATAATCCCGGGAACTACAGGCCGGTGAGCCTTACTTCAGTGGTAGGGAAATTACTGGAGAGAATTCTTCGAGACAGGATCTACTCCCATTTGGAAGCAAATGGACGTATTAGTGAGAGGCAGCACGGTTTTGTGAAGGGAAGGTCGTGTCTCACTAACTTGATAGAGTTTTTCGAGGAGGTCACTAAGATGATTGATGCAGGTAGGGCAGTGGATGTTGTCTATATGGACTTCAGTAAGGCCTTTGACAAGGTCCCTCATGGTAGACTAGTACAAAAGGTGAAGTCACACGGGATCAGGGGTGAGCTGGCAAGGTGGATACAGAACTGGCTAGGCCATAGAAGGCAGAGAGTAGCAATGGAAGGATGCTTTTCTAATTGGAGGGCTGTGACCAGTGGTGTTCCACAGGGATCAGTGCTGGGACCTTTGCTCTTTGTAGTATATATAAATGATTTGGAGGAAAATGTAACTGGTCTGATTAGTAAGTTTGCAGACGACACAAAGGTTGGTGGAATTGCGGATAGCGATGAGGACTGTCGGAGGATACAGCAGGATTTAGATTGTTTGGTGACTTGGGCGGAGAGATGGCAGATGGAGTTTAATCCCGACAAATGTGAGGTAATGCATTTTGGAAGGTCTAATGCAGGTAGGGAATATACAGTGAATGGTAGAACCCTCAAGAGTATTGAAAGTCAAAGAGATCTAGGAGTACAGGTCCACAGGTCATTGAAAGGGGCAACACAGGTGGAGAAGGTAGTCAAGAAGGCATACGGCATGCTTGCCTTCATTGGCCGGGGCATTGAGTATAAGAATTGGCAAGTCATGTAGCAGCTGTATAGAACCTTAGTTAGGCCACACTTGGAATATAGTGTTCAATTCTGGTCGCCACACTACCAGAAGGATGTGGAGGCTTTAGAGAGGGTGCAGAAGAGATTTACCAGAATGTTGCCTGGTATGGAGGGCATTAGCTATGAGGAGCGGTTGAATAAACTCGGTTTGATCTCACTGGAACGAAGGAGGTTGAGGGGAGACCTGATAGAGGTATACAAAATTATGAGGGGCATAGACAGAGTGGATAGTCAGAGGCTTTTCCCCAGGGTAGAGGGGTCAATTACTAGGGGGCATAGGTTTTAGGTGAGAGGGGCAAGGTTTAGAGTAGATGTACGAGGCAAGTTTTTTTACGCAGAGGGTAGTGGGTGCCTGGAACTCGCTACCGGAGGAGGTGGTGGAAGCAGGGACGATAGTGACATTTAAGGGGCATCTTGACAAATACATGAATAGGATGGGAATAGAAGGATACGGACCCAGGAAGTGTAGAAGATTGTAGTTTAGTCGGGCAGCATGGTCGGCACGGGCTTGGAGGGCCGAAGGGCCTGTTCCTGTGCTGTACATTTCTTTGTTCTTTGTTCTTTGTTTGTCCCGTAATTGGGTCACTGTTAAGGAGGTGGAGTATAGAAATTCTGCATCGTCCGATGTGGCTGTGCGGTGGGTGGTTACTGGGTTAATTGGAGCTTGAACTATCTGCTGTGTGGGGGGTTGGGGCGCTTTCCTCTTTTGTGGCTTTCCCTGCGCACATGTTCCCTGAACATATCTCTGCACTGTCTCATTCAATTCTTCCCAATCAGGGCCGTCTTCCTGATCTAATTTTTCTCCAAACTTTTCCTGGAAACCTTTCTGAACTGAAAGCAGCGATTGCAGCTCTGCAATCTGCTTCCGGCACTTTGCGTGATCTAACGTGCTTTGTCTTTGTTCTGTGGTGGCCGCATGGAATGCTCTTAATGCTGCCTTTAGATCACTGCACTGTCTCTGTAATGCTTCTACCTGCTTTTCTGTTTCTTCACGTACCAGGACTGCACGTTGCGTGACCTGATAGGCCTTTTCATATTGAGATTGGAAGCTGCTTAAGTGCGCCAGACAAGACTGGTGTGCCCTTTTGGCATCCTCCACCTCTCCATCTTTTGCTGCCAATTTCCTTCTCAATTCTAAATTCGCCTTTTCTACCTCGTTTACATCGACCTTACTCATTCAATGCATGCCCTCTACTTCTTTCCGGAGCATTCTAACAACCTCCTCAGTGCCTCGCAATTGTGCCAAGCAGGACACAATTGCCATCGGCTTGCGAGCTTTCCCTAAGCTCTTTTTGTGGATCTCGCTCAGGTTCTCCCACCAAGTATGTCCTATACTCCCGGGGCCTGATTCCTGGTTGTCACAGAATTCATTCCAAAAGGGCCATCCTTTCCCTTTGAGACATTTCCTGATCTCTTCCTCCCAAATGGGACATTGTCCCACTCTACTGCTGCTGGTCGCTGCGACCGCAAATTCCTCTGGGTTCATTAGGCGCTGCATTGCCATCTTTCCTATCCGAATGCTGCTCTTCAAATTTGGGACAGGGGTTTTAATCCGAATGCTGCTCTTCAAATTTGGGACAGGGGTATTAAGTCGGTGCTGTAAATAAGGGTACGGCTTTCGCTACTTTCCGATATACAAACTTCCGACAGTTTTGTCGCAACAAAAAGCTATCAGTTTTACCTTATCGCCCTGTTAGTTACGCATGCATACACCCACTTCCGAATTATGAGTATTGATCAGAACTGCTTGAACACTTGTGGTTTTCTGTTTCCAATTGGACTTCAAATTCAAATTCTGGGTTCTCCCGGAGTGGTTTTTCACTTCTAGATCGGGTCACGTCAGGATGTCGCCAAATAATGTTGCTAAATTTGCCTTAGTTCAATTGCTCTGTTTTATTACCTTTGCTCTCGAGTTGCCAGGTATCTTTATGATACCACCACGAGGTTCAAGTCCGAGTAATGATCAATAATCCAATACACCGATTATCATAGATTATCATAGAATTTACAGTGCAGAAGGAGGCCATTCGGCCCAGTGAGTCTGCACCGGCTCTTGGAAAGAGCACCATACCCAAGGTCAACACCTCCACCCTATCCCCATAACCCAGTAACCCCACCCAACACTAGGGACAATTTTGGACACTAAGGACAATTTATCATGGCCAATCCACCTAACCTGCACATCTTTGGACTGTGGGAGGAAACCGTAGCACCCGGAGGAAACCCACACACAGATGGGGAGGATGTGCAGACTTCGCACAGACAGTGACCCAAGCCGGAATCGAACCTGGGACCCTGGAACTGTGAAGCAATTGTGCTATCCACAATGCTACCGTGCTGCCCCACCGTGCTGTTCCCGCTGGGATTAGTAGATTTAAATCAAAGCACATTTATTATACACAGTAATCGCTACTCATGCACAAATTCTACGTCTAAGCTACTTCTACAACTAACAGGCCTATACTTAACTTTGAACTGGCCCACCAGGTCAGGGGAACAAATGGCCTTTCATTCGGGTTCTGAGTCTGCGGGATTCGAAGTTGGTACGGATCGGTAGCTAGGAGCGCCTATCTCGTAGCGAGCGTTGAATTAAGACTTACGAGTTCGATGATCACTGGAGTCACTGCACCGGTTACGGTCAATGTTGGTTCGTTGTTGCTGGGTGACCCGGGCAGGACGAACAGGTGAAGAGAGCGAGTTGAACTTGGGGCTTAACTCTTATAGTCCCCAGGGGCTTCCCGCCTTTCAGGGCAGACCCTGTACCTGGTCCCAAGTGATTGGACTTTGTCCCAATCGCTTGGTTCGATTTCTCCAATACTGGAGCCATTCCCTGATCGATGGGCGGTCTTGAGGTGCTCGTTCACCTCCTTTCTGTTGGCTCCTGCTGGCGCCGGGGAGTCTGGCTTTGCTTTGTGTGTCCAAAATGTTACTTATTGCTCCCGGGGATTGCTCATCAGTATGTAGATGGCTGCTACATTGTTATGCTGATGGTCGCTGGTATCAATGTTGTCTGGCCTTTTGCAGAGTTAAATACACAGCAAACCTGCACTTGCTGGTTTCTGTCTATGCTGGTTGACTTTCCCATCAGCCTTTGCCGTTCGCCATTTTAAATCGGGAGTTGTGCAATTTAGATGGCTACACCCCCTCCTTGTGATCCCAGAGTATCAAGGGGTTTTGGTTATGAGTTAGGTCACAGATCAGCCATGGTCTCATTGAATGATGGAAAAGACTCAAGGGGCTGAATGGCCTCCTGTTCTTGTGTCCAATCTATTTCGCTCCAGTCACATTGGCAGGGTGTCTGATCAATTTTCCCATTGAAATCTAGGAGGCAGCTCATGGCTTTTGGACATCAGTGTTGTTGAGCGAGCAGTGCCTGAAAGGTCCTGCATAGACACCTTAAAGATGATTTTCCTGTGGCCAATGTGGCGAATCATTGGCTGTTGGCGGTATCTTCTGATCCTGCCAAAGTCTATGGCCTTTTACATGGCTCACCCGTCCAGCCACCAGGGTTGGGGGTCAACTTTGGCAGGACCAGAAGGTCCCATCAGTGGGAAGGGCCAGCTCGAAGCCTGTGACAGATCAGGTTCCATCTTTATCCAACTGCATCGTAAATAACCAGCTCTTAAACTTGACGATCGGTGTTTCTGCGTGGGTTTAGAAAGTGTTGATTGATACACAAGTGGATCAGGACAACCTCACAGGAACATTGTCAATCAATACTTGCAATGATAAATTGGGGACTGTATTTTCTGATTACCGTCCCAGAACCATTCACAAATACACTACAAAATGAGGCTGAAGGAACATGCAAATGGTATTTTTAGATTCATTCATGGGATGTGCTGGCTCGGCCATCATTTATTGTCCATCCCTAATTGCCCTTGAGAAGGTGGTGGTGAGCTGCCTTCTTGAACTGCTGCAGTGCATGTGTTGTAGGGAGGGAGTGCCCTGATTTTGACACAGTGATAGTGAAGAAACGGCAATATATTTCCAAATCAGGATGGTGTGTGGTTTGGCGGGAACTTGCAGGTGGTGGTGCCCCCATGCATCTGCTGCCCTTATCCTGCTAAGTGGTAGAGGTCACGGATTCGGAAGGTGCTGTAGAAGGAGCTTTGGTGAGTTGCCGCAGTTCACCTTGTCGATGGTACGCTATGCATCGGTGGAGGGAATTTTGAAGATGGCGGATGAGATGCCAGTAAAGTGGGCTGCTTTGTCCTCGATGGTTTCGAGCGTCTTGGGTGTTGTTGGAGCTGCACCCATCCAGGCAAGTGTAGAGTATTTCATCCCATTTCCAACTTGTGCTTTGTAGATCGTAGGACTCTTGGGAGTCAGGAGGTCAGTTACTCTCTGCAGAATTCCCAGCCTCTGATCAGTTCTTGTTGTCACATATGACTGGTCTAGTTCTGGTCAATGATAACCTCCAGGATGTTGATAGTGGGGGATTCGGCAATGGCAATGCCATTGAATGTCAAGGGGGGATGGTTAGATTCTGTGGCTGTACCCCTCTCTAACAGGTATTTTCTAAATGGGAAGATGCTTAGGAAATCAGAAGCATAAAGGGGCTTGGGAGTCCTTGGGATTTTCTTCAGGTTAATGTGCAGGTTCAGTCGGCAGTTGAGAAGGCAAATGCAATGTTAGCATTCATGTCAAGAGGGCTAGAATACAAGACCAGGGATGTACTTCTGAAGCTGTATAAGGCTCTGGTCAGACCCCATTTGGAGTATTATGAGCAGTTTTGGGCCCCGTATCTAAGGAAGGATGTGCTGGCCTTGGAAAGAGTCAGAGGAGGTTCACAAGAATGATCCCTGGAATGAAGAACTTGTTATCTGAGGAACGGTTGAGGACTCTGGGTCTGTACTCGTTGGAGTTTAGAAGGATATGGGGGGATCTTATTGAAACTTACAGGATACTGCTTTTCCTGGATAGCGTGGATGTGGAGAGGATATTTCTACTTGTATGAAAAACTAGAATCAGAGGACACAATCTCAGACTAAAGGGACGATCCTTTAAAACGGAGATGAGGAGGAATTTCTTCAGCCAGAGAGTGGTGAATCTGTGGAACTGTTTGCTGCAGAAGGCCATGGAGGCCAAATCATTGAGTGTCTTTAAGGCAGAGATAGATAGGTTTTTGATCAATAAGGGGATCAGGGGTTATGGGGAGAAGGCAGGAGAATGGGGCTGAGAAAAATATCAGCCATGATTGAATGGCGGAGCAGACTCTATGGGCCGAGTGGCCTAATTCTGCTCCTATGTCTTATGGTCTTATCGGAGATGATCATTGCTTGGGACTTGTGTGACATGAAAGTTACTTGCCACTCATCAACTTGTGGCGGGTCAAGGCAATACTGCAGAAGCTTCTTGTATGACCAAAACGGGGTTTATTGAGAACAAGGAAAAGTTAACCATATATAGGCACAGAAGCAGGTCTTCAGTCCACAATGTCTGGGTCCACATTTGCTGCATCCAGGGCCCCACATTTACCCCCAATGGTCAGGGTCTGCACGTTCATGTATGATAGGCCCTAAGCCAGTCATGTGGACTGTGAGGGATCTCCCCTTAAAGAGGCCATGCTACCACACAACTCACCCTGAATATTGTCCAGGTTTTGCTGCATATGGACAAGGGCTGCTCCAGCATCTGAGGAGTCATGAATGCTGTTCAGCATTGTGCAATCATCAGTGAACATCCTCACATCAACCACTGAAGAGCTTCCCGATTACCATTGACTCCAGTTTTTCAAAGGGTCACTTGGTCAAATGCTGCCTTGTTGCCAAGTGCAGTCACTCTTACTTCACCTCTGGAGTTCAGGGGCGGGATTCTCCGACCCCCGCTGGGTCAGAGAATCGCCAGGGGACGGCGTGAATCCCGCCCCCGCTGGCTGCTGAATTCTCCGGCGCCGGGGTTTTGGCGGGGTCGGGAATCGCGCCGCTCCGGTCGGTGGCCGCTGGCAGTGGCCCCCCGGTGATTCTCCGGCCCGCGATGGGCTGAGTGGTTGCCCGTTTTTGACCAGTCCCGCCAGCGTATATTACAGCAGGTATTTGCTAGCAAATACAGCAGGTATACGCCGGCGGGACCTGGCTGCGCGGGCGGCCTCCGGGGTCCTCGGGGGGGCACGGGGGGATCTGGCCCCGGAGGTGCCCCCACGGTGGCCTGGCCTACAATCGGGGCCCACCCAACACTAAGGGCAATTTTGGACACTAAGGGCAATTTATCATGGCCAATCCACCTAACCTGCACATCTTTGGACTGTGGGAGGAAATCGGAGCACCCGGAGGAAACCCACGCACACACGGGGAGGATGTGCAGACTCCGCACAGACAGTGACCCAAGCCAGGAATCGAACCTGGGACCCTGGAGCTGTGAAGCAATTGTGCCATCCACAATGCTACCGTGCTGCCCTGATATGAGGCGTGAGTTGAGCAGTGGGATTAGTTTGGAATTGATACAGGGCTATGGGGATAGAGTTGGGCAGCGGGATAGTTTGAGAATGATACAGTTCAATGGGGGGAGAGTGGGTACGATTTAGTGGAAAGCTTTCTAAATGTGATAGCGAGCGGGATCCGGCGCAAGCTTCCTTACACTCGGTCCGGCGAGGCCGTCGCTGCTATAAAACATCCACTTAACAAGGCCCCACGGGCTTCATACCGCAAATGACTGTCCCGCTGGCTGATTCGCCAGGACCGTGTCTCCAGCCTCCCGCTAACAAGGGAGAGCAGCACTCTAACCGATCCTGCAGAGCAAACCCCACACAGCCATGCCATCCTTCCATTGGAGACCAGCCTTCCGATTCAGGGGTGTGGGACGCGATCAAAATCAGACAGGATGCTCTGAGCCCATAGGGGTTCGGAAGGACAACCACACGGAAGTGGGTGCCACCTGGGAGGAAGTGGCAGTGGTCATCAGCTCGGGGAGAGTCACCAGGGGACAGGCACCCAGTGCCGTAAAAGGTCAACAACCTCCACCGGCCCGCACTGGCTCCCTGGTACCTACTCCGCTTGCCACCTCCAACCCCACCGAGCATGTGCCTGGCACCGTCCCTGCCGAGCACCGTTCCGTGCCATTTCCAGCAGTGCCATCCTGTGGTGATACACCACTGTACTTCCCTAGCATTGTACATAGTTATATAATAGTTGTGTGTAACGTGGCCCTGTAATCCTGTGTATGGTACTGTGTATTGTACTGTAGCTCTGTAGAGGTTTGTTCACCTGTATGTAACCTGACCTGGCCACGGAGAGCTCCGCCTTAGCCACTCCCCCGGGAGTTAAGTATAAGACCCAACTTCTGAGACCGGACCCATTTTGTCTGGGGTCGTCTGTGTCGGGTAAGCTTCCTATGTAGTGTATTAAAGCCTTGGTTAAAGTCTCACATGTCTTTGTGGTTCTTGACGCTTAGTGCATCAATTTAATACACTACAGTTATAATGGAGGCTGCTCTGAAACCCGACAAGCTCTCGCTCGACCCCCACGCTCCACGCGCGGATCACCTTTTCACCTGCTGGCTCCGGTGTTTTGAGGCCTACCTGGAAGCATCCTCCGCCTTCGCCAAAACGGACGCTGACCGACTCAACCTCCTGTGCTCACGGCTCCACTACGGCCTTTTCGACCTCATCACGGGAACAACGACCTACGCCGACGCCATCGTGAAGCTCAAAAGCCGGTATGCACGAACTGTTAATTCTATTTACACCCGCCACCGCCTCGCCTCCCGGCACCAGCAGCCGGGTGAACCCCTATCCGTGTTCATTCGGGACCTCTGTGCCCTCACGCTCACCTGCAACGCGCCAGCAGTCTCCGCTGAGCAGAACACTGAGGCCCTGGCACTCGATGCCTTTGTAGCTGGCATCGCTTCCGTCCCAATTCGCCAACTCCTACTGGCACAAACTACCCTGACTCTGGACACGGCAGTCACTATGGCAGAGGCCCAACAGGCAGCCTATGACAATAATGCGTCCTACACGCCTGCACAAACTTCCTATACGCCTGCCCACGTTCCCTACGTGGCCGCTACCTCCCAGCAACAACCCCGGCAAGTCATGGCCCACCCAGCCACACCAGCAGTAAAAATAAGGCCTGGGCCCCAGTGTTACTTTTGTGGCCAGGCAAAACACCCCAGGAAACGCTGCCCTGCTAGAGATGCTACCTGTTCAGCCTGTGGCAAGAAAGGCCATTTTGCAAACGTCTGCCGCTCCACTGCTGCCTCGGGGTCCAACACCGCGGCCTGCTACTCCTGGGTGCCGCCATCCTCCGTTCCCGGCTCGATATTCGACATGTGCGACGCAAGGGCGCCGCCATCTTTGATCATCCCCGGCCCGGCTCACTTCACTTCCGGTTCGGCGATCGTCACTTCCGGTTCGCCGATCGTCACGTCTGGGTCCGCCCCGCCGCCGATCGTCACTTTCGGACCTGCGCACTCGACCTCTGGCCCCCCTTCCACGTGGTCTGCATGGGCGCCGCCCGGAACCCCGACGTACGTCACTTCTGGTCCACCGCCGATCGTCACTTCCGGTCCTCCGCACTCGACCGAAATGCTGCAAACAACTGAGATGCAGCCAGCGACAGCAACCTGCCCTCCAACAGCAGCCCACGACGCCTGGGCGCCGCCACCTTCTTCCGCAGGCCGCTCCCCGGATCCGGCACCCTTCTCCAACAGCTCCACCATCGCATCCATCGTCCTCGACCAGGACCGACCGCATCAGCTCGCCAGATCCACCATGGAGGTTCAGGTAAATCGTTTCACTGTTACCTGCCTCTTCGACAGCGGCAGCATGGAGAGCTTCCTCCACCCGGACACCGTGCGCCGCTGCTCCCTCAAGGTACTACCCACACGCAGGCATATTTCCATGGCCTCCAACTCCCAGTCGGCCGAGGTTTCGGGCTACTGCGTCGTCACCCTCTCACTGAACGGTGCGGTGTTCCAGGATTTCAAATTCATGGTCCTCCCTCACCTCTGCGCCCCCGCGATCCTCGGCCTGGACTTCCATGCCACCTGCGCAGCCTCACCTTGCATTTTAATGGCCCCCTCCCCCCCCCCCTCACGGTCTCCAACCCCCAGCTCTTCCCTGATCCCCCCCCCCCCCCCCGGGTCCCACCTGTAGTCTCTCCACGCTCAGGATCCCCCCCCCTTCACTGTTTGCTAATCTCACCCCCGACTGCAAGCCCGTGGCTACTAAAAGTCGGCGTTACAGTTTCGGGGACCGCCAATTCATTCGAGCGGAGATTAAGCGCCTTCTCTCGGAAAAGATCATTGCTCACAGCACCAGCCCCTGGCGAGCCCAAGTGGTGGTAGTCAAGTCTGGCGAGAAACACCGCATGGTCATTGACTACAGTCAGACCATCAACCGGTACACGCTGCTTGATGCGTATCCCCTCCCCCGCATATCTGACATGGTCAACCGGATTGCACAGTACCGGGTGTTCTCCACCATAGACTTGAAATCCGCCTACCACCAGCTCCCTATCCGCCCGGAGGACCGTAACTTCACGGCCTTCGAGGCGGACGGCCGCCTCTACCACTTTCTTAGGGTACCCTTTGGCGTCACCAATGGAGTCTCGGTCTTCCAACGGGAGATGAACCGAATGGTGGACCAGAACAGACTGCGGGCTACCTTCCCGTATCTGGACAACGTCACCATCTGCGGCCACAACCAGCAGGACCATGACATCAACCTCACTAAATTCCTCCAAACTGCCAAACGCCTCAATCTCACGTACAACGAGGCAAAATGTGTTTTCGGCACCACACGCCTCGCCATACTCGGCTACGTGGTGGAGAACGGTGTCCTTGGCCCCAATCCCGACCGTCTGCGCCCCCTTCTCAAACTCCCCATTCCCACCTGCCTCAAAGAACTGAGGCGATGCCTCGGGTTCTTTGCCTACTATGCCCAGTGGGTGCCCGAGTACGCTGACAAGGCCCGTTCCCCCTCATTCCCCCTCCCGCCCGAGGCCTGCCAGGCCTTCCACCTCCTAAAAACCGCTATCGCCAAAGCCGCCATGCATGCGGTAGACGAGTCTGCACCATTCCAAGTCGAGAGCGATGCCTCCGACTTTGCCCTGGGTGCCACCCTCAACCAGGTGGGCAGGCCCATCGCCTTCTTTTCCCGCACACTCCAAGGCCCCCGAGATCTGCCACTCCTCTGTTGAGAAGGAGGCACAAGCCATAGTGGAAGCCGTCCGGCAATGGAGGCACTACCTGGCCGGAAAACCATTTACCCTCGTTACTGACCAACGATCAGTTGCGTTCATGTTCGACAACAAACAACGAGGTAAAATCAAAAATGATAAGATATTACGGTGGAGGATCGAACTCTCCACCTACAATTATACTATCTTATACCAGCGAGGTAAGCTCAATGATCCTCCTGATGCCCTGTCCCGTAGTACTTGTGCCAACGCACAGGATGACCGACTGTGGGCACTACATAATGACCTCTGTCACCTGGGCGGCAGGCGGCTCTACCACTACACCAAGGGCCACAACCTGCCCTTCTCAGTCGAGGAGGTCAAGGCCATGACTAGGGACTGCCAAGTCTGTGCGGAGTGCAAGCCGCAATTCTACAAGCCAGACAAGGCGCACCTAATCAAGGCTACCCGCCCCTTTGAATGTCTCAGCATTGACTTCAAAGGGCCCCTCCCCACCCACAACCGCAACACGTACTTCCTCAACGTCATCGACGAGTACTCGCGGTTCCCCTTCGCCATTCCCTGCCCCGACACGACCTCCGCCACCGTCATCAAAGCGTTGCACGACCTCTTCATGCTGTTTGGTTATCCCAATTACATTCACAGTGACTGGGGCTCCTCCTTCATGAGTGAGGAGCTGTGTTGGTACCTGCTCGCCAGGGGCGTTGCCTCGAGCAGGACGACCAGTTACAACCCCCGGGGGAACGGACAGGTGGAGAGGGAGAACGCAACAGTTTGGAAGGCCGTGTGCTGCTAGCCCTCAAGTCCAAAGGCCTACCAGTCTCCCGTTGGCAGGAGGCCCTCCCTGCCGCACTCCACTCCATCCGGTCCCTTTTGTGTACTGCAATGAATGCTACCCCTCATGAGCTGATGTTTCTCTTCTCCAGGAGATTGGCATCCGTGACATCGCTTCCGTCCTGGCTCCTGTCCCCGGAAGACGTCCTACTCCGCAAGCACGTGCGGACCTCGAAGGCGGAGCCTCTGGTGGAGAGAGTCCGTCTCCTCCACGCCATCCCACAGTACGCGTACATAGCGTACCCCGACGGGCGTGAGGAGACCGTCTCCATCAAGGACCTGGCCCCCTCTGGATTCCCTGCCGCCCCCGCTCCGCAACCTCCACCCCGCTCCCTCTCTGCTCCCGTCGATCCCTCGGCCTGTTACTACTCCATGCCAGCCGCTGTCATCCCGCAGTTTCGCCTCGAGCCAGCCGAAGCGGAGGGGGACGTCATGCCGCCTCGCGACCCAGCACCACCGACCGCACGGATACCACCGGACACTACCTCAGCGCCGCAGCTCCGACGTTCAAAGAGATCGACCAAACCCATCGTTCGTCTCGACCTCTGATGACACGGAACCTCCTGATGGACTCTGTTCGTTACTCCCTGTTTGTTCACTGTGTTTGCTACTCCATATTTTCACCCCGGACTTCCTTCCAAACAAGGGGTGAATGTGGTGATACACCACTGTACTTCCCTAGCATTGTACATAGTTATATAATAGTTGTGTGTAACGTGGCCCTGTAATCCTGTGTATGGTACTGTGTATTGTACTGTAGCTCTGTAGAGGTTTGGTCACCTGTATGTAACCTGACCTGGCCACGGAGAGCTCCGCCTTAGCCACTCCCCCGGGAGTTAAGTATAAGACCCAACTTCTGAGACCGGACCCATTTTGTCTGGGGTCGTCTGTGTCGGGTAAGCTTCCTATGTAGTGTATTAAAGCCTTAGTTAAAGTCTCACATGTCTTTGTGGTTCTTGACGCTTAGTGCATCACACCCATATTCCCCCCCACCCCCCCCCTCACCAATCCCACGATGAACGACGCTTGCTGCTCACAATGTCCTCTCTGTGACCCCGCAGGAGTGGTTAGCCCACAACAGAAGGGAGATGCCCCAGAGGGTCCTCACTCCTCACTCCCAACGAGGAATGGGCCCTGGAGGTTGCAGGAGTGGCCGAGGACAGATCTGACACCGACGTAGAGGTTGGCGTATGGTGCAGAGGTGAGGTTCCTGTCACACGTGAGTTGTTAATGCTAGGCAGAATGATCCGTTCCTCCCACTGACCACATATCCATTCTCCCACAGGATCCTCATTTGGCAGTGCCGGCCCATCAGGGATAGATCCACC
Organism: Scyliorhinus torazame; assembly: GCF_047496885.1. Lineage (NCBI taxonomy): Eukaryota > Metazoa > Chordata > Chondrichthyes > Carcharhiniformes > Scyliorhinidae > Scyliorhinus > Scyliorhinus torazame. Next base: position 188,332,164 of record NC_092716.1, read on the forward strand.
CCCAACCCCAGCCTCCCATGAGAACACCTGGGACAAGAGCTCCGAGGGGACCACCGTATTCGCGGCACAGCTGTCATCCCCACCCTCCACCAGCGCAGTGACACACACGAATGGTGGGTGACTGTAGCGGACAGGCTTCTGGGGCACATTTTGGTGAGCACCACACAGCTGCCGATGCACATTGGGTGGAGGCAGGAACGCCCAGGCGAGGCAGCAGTCAGAGGTCTGCTGGATCTACCGCCAAGGCACACCACGTGAAGGTGATCGGTGTGAGAGAGCACTCAGTGGACAGGCGGGAGTCAGGCTATAGATTGAGGAGCAGCAGAGCTCAGCTCTCAGCGGGTTACCATCACCACCCTGCCCTTGATAGTAACTCGCTGACAGTGGAGACTCAGTCCCAACACCCTGGAGTGATGTTACACAACCCTGGGAGGGTGGAACAGGCTGGGTGGGGGAGAGGGGAGAGGGAAGGGGGCGGGAGAGGGAGGGGGAAGGGGGAAGGCGGAGGGATGGGGGTGGGAATGGGGGAGAGGGAGTGCGTGGCCACATGGGCCTCATTGTATCGCCGCATCAGTCACTGGCCTGAGTCCTGGCATCAATAGCCAGGTCCTCAGCGGTACCCCTTATACCCCAAGAGCCAATTGGCCATCCTGGCGTGGTTCTCAAAGAGGCCGGGGATGTCCAACTCCCCTTTTGGATGTAGCTGTCATGGGAAGTGTGCACACACATGCATGATCTTAATGTGGTGGTCACACATGAGCTGGACATTCAGGAAGTGGAACCCCTTCCTGTTGACTTAGGGCACTCCCAGGTGAACGCAAGGCGACATGTGTGTCATTCACTACCCACTGAACCCGGAGCATCCTGGCGATGGCGGAGAATCCTGCTGCCTGGGCATCGTGTTGGTACTGGTCCATGTCAAAGTTTATATCGTTTGCTGCCCGGCCAAACAGGGCATCCGTGACCTCATGGATGCACTGGTGGGCTGTAGCTTGTAAGATGCCACACAAATCCCCACTCGAGCCCTCAAATGATCCTGAAGCGTAAAGGTTCAAGGCTGCGGTGACCTTGACGACTCTTGGGAGTGGGTATCCACCTCCTCCACGTGGTGCCAAGTCAGCGAGGACATGGCACAGGTACCACACTGTGCCCCTGTTGAGACGGAGCCTCCTGCGGCACACGCTGTCTGTCAGCTGTTCGAAAGACCAGCGACGACTGTATATCTTGGGCCATCGTCGGCCTCCCCCTCTGGGTCCCTCCCTGGTCTGACGGGTAGCCTGATTCTCAGTGAGTGTGTGTGGTGGTGGTTGGTGGGGGAGGGGGGGGGGCGTCACGCCTCGGGTCTCTATTGGCCCTGCTGCTGCCGCCGCCTTTCCCAGCGTCTGGCCGCCTGGCCTGCCGGCAGCACCATGAGGGTCGCTTCCGCAGGGTCCAAGATATCCTCCTTCCCGTGTAATATACGTAAGGAGTTGGAGAGGGTGAGAAACTGACAACCAGCAGAGTCTTCCACCCCGGGACCCTCCATTCCCCTATTACTCACCCCCACCCCTCCTGCCACCTGACACACCCTGCTACGCACCCCCAGCCGCAGCTGGGGCCCCTGGTTACCGGACCCCATACCCTGTTCCCCAGGCACCCGCACATAACGTTACCTGGACTGGGCTAGTCCCCTCCCCGGTGCAGGCACCCACCCTCTGGCTTCAAAAAGGTCCCAGTACAGGGGCCCAGCCCCAGGGTGTTCAGATGTTGGCTGTTGCGTCCGTGGTGTAGCCTCGGGCAGCATTCAGGCACAGTGTTCCGGCATCACGGTCTGATTGGGATGCTAGGCAATAACTCCCATTTGCTAAATGGCACACCTACCCGCTTGGGAGCTGTGAAGTGCTCACTTAACTACGATTGCCAATTAGCAATAGCCTTGAGCCGCACGGCCAGAGGCCTCTGCAGTAAGTGGGAGTTATGGGTGGTCAGAGGGCAGACAGGCAGGGGCTGGGGTAGCCCTAGGAATGAGAATACACAAACCAAGGGGTGGCATGGCGGACTCGCAGGCGCTGAGTCACCCATCTCCCCCCCCTCTCCCCCCAGGCCATGTGCGGGCACCACCCCCCTGGCACCCCCCAGCACCACACACCCCAACCACTGATGGCGGTACACCCCAACCGAGACCAGCCCCCGGGAGCTGGACCGCCCTTCCTCACCGAGCACCGGGAACAACCCCAGTGTCCCCGGGCTCATTGCCCAGGAGATAAGATGGCTGCTCATCTCCTCGGAACCCCACAGCAGCCCTTTAAACAGCTTAATGTTTTTAAAAAGTACTAATCGGCACCCGCATGACCATTTGCTGGGGAGCCCGTTAGATCACAGGACACCGTTAGATAGGGGGTCACTCCCGTTAATTATATGAAGATTGGCTTTAAGTGATGATTATTGGATTCTCGCCACGCTACGCCGGATTCCTGATTTCGCCAACGGGAGCCGGCCAGTTAGGTCAGTCTGCGCTCAGCGCAGTTCTCGTTTTCGGCCTCTTCCACGATCTAATGGCCTCGTCGCGCTCTTGCTTAAGTGCAACTCAGCCATTAAAGTACGCCCAGTGAGGCAATTGGCGTAGTTTGGGATTGACACAGGGCTCTGGCGAGAGAGTGGAACAGATGGATTAGTTTGGGATTGATACAGGGCTCTGGCGAGAGAGTGAGAGAGATGGATTAGTTTGGGATTAACACAGGGCTCTATCGAGAGAGTGAGAGAGATGGATTAGTTTGGGATTGATACAGGGCTCTGGCGAGAGAGTGGGACAGATAGATTAGTTTGGGATTGATGCAGGGCTCTGGCGAGAGAGTGGGACAGTGGATTAGTTTGGGATTGATACAGGGCTCTGGCGAGAGAGTGGGACAGATGGATTAGTTTGGGATTGATACAGGGCTCTGGCAAGAGAGTGAGACAGATGGATTAGTTTGGGATTGATTCAGGGCTCTGTCGAGAGAGTGGGTCAGATGGATTAGTTTGGGATTAATACAGGGCTATGGGAAGAGAGCGGGACAGTGGATTAGTTTGGGATTGATACAGGGCTCTGGCGAGAGAGTGGGACAGATGGATTAGTTTGGGATTAATGCAGGGCTATGGGAAGAGAGCGGGACAGTGGGTTAGTTTGGGATTGATACAGGGTTCTGGCGAGAGAGTGAGACAGATGGATTAGTTTGGGATTGATTCAGGGCTCTGTTGAGAGAGTGGGACAGATGGATTAGTTTGGGATTAATGCAAGGCTATGGGAAGAGAGCGGGACAGTGGATTAGTTTGGGATTGATACAGGGCTCTGTCGAGAGAGTGGGACAGATGGATTAGTTTGGGATTAATGCAAGGCTATGGGAAGAGAGCGGGACAGTGGATTAGTTTGGGATTGATACAGGGCTCTGGCGAGAGTGTGGGACAGATGGATTAGTTTGGGATTGATACAGGGCTCTGGCGAGAGTGTGGGACGGTGGGTTAGTTTGGGATTGATACAGGGCTCTGTCGAGAGAGTGGGACAGATGGATTAGTTTGGGATTAACACCAGGCTCTGTCGAGAGAGTGGGACAGATGGATTGGTTTGGGATTAGTACAGAGCTATGGAGAGAGAGTGTAGCAGTGGGATTAGATTGGGATTAATGCAGGGCTATGGGAAGCGAGCGGGACAGTGGATTAGTTTGGGATTGAAATGAAATGAAAATGAAAATCACTTATTGTCACAAGTAGGCTTTAATGAAGTTACTGTGAAAAGCCCCTAGTCGCCACATTCCGGCGCCTGTTCGGGGAGGCTGGTATAGGAATCGAACCGTGCTGCTGGCCTGCCTTGGTCTGCTTTGAAAGCCAGCGATTTAGCCCAGTGTGCTAAACCAGCCCCTATAGGCTATAGTGAAGAGATAGCTGAGCAAAGAGATAGTTCAGATATGATGGGGTGAACTTGTTATAAATCTATATATTTTTTAAAAAGCTCTTTAATCAAACAGGATGCATAGAAATGTTTTAGGACAACTTTATTTTACCAACATCAAGTATGTGGAGCTATACAGTACAATGTGGTAGTTTAAAGGTGAAAACCTTAAGAGGGATATGGATATAATATACAAACAACCAGACACGAAGGAAGAATATTATTGTGTTACTTTTAAAAGCTCCTGTTACAAATGGTCTCAGTGCTTCGGGGGAGAAGCCCTGGATGATCAATGGAACGACTCAGAAATATTGCACTTTAAAACCGGAATATTAAATTCAGCAATCACCTGATCAACAAAACAGGGGTCTCATCATCACATTCAGTGCGTACTCGATTATTAATCTGGCATTTTTTATTTTAGCATAAGATTCATTGCAACACATCATTGACTTTTTAACTTAAATTAAAATTTCGATTAATTAAAGCCATGATGGCTGAAAAATGCTCAGAAAATTTATCAAAAAATGTAACTGGTCCAGTCACATAAATATTGTTGTGGCAAGAGCAGATCAGAGGCTGGGAATTCTGCAGCAAATAACTCACTCCCTGGCTCCTCAAAGCTTGTCCACCATTTACAAGGCACAAGTCAAGAATATGATAGAATCGTCTCCACTTGCCTGGATGAGTGCAGCTCAAACAACACTCAGGAAGTTTGATACCATCCAGGACAAAGCAGCCCATTTGATTAGCATCCTACCCACCACTTTAAACATTAACCCGCTCCACCACTGTGGCATAAGATGCAATATTGCAGCTCACTAAAAGTTCCTCAATAGCACCTTCCAAAGCCATGACCATTGCCAATTAGAAGGACAGCAGGTGCATGGGATCATCACCAACCACAAGTTCCCCGACAAGCCACACTCCATCTTGATTTGGAAATCTATTGTAATTCTTTCACTGCTGTTGAGTCAAATTCCTGGAACTCCCTCCCTAACAGCTGTGATTGTACCTGTAACACATGAATTGCAGCGGTTCAAGAACGTGGCTCACCAAATGGGCTACCTGCAATGGGGATTCAATGCTGGCCTTGCCAACAACACTCACATCCTATGAAGGAATAAAAGAAAGTGTATTTGTGTATTTTGCCGCTATCTTGCAGCTCAGGTGCATTTCTTTGGTTTCTTCTCTTGTGTATTATGCTTTTTGAACCAGTACGGCAAAAGTGGAGAGTTGCTCCTCCCATTGCCTTTGTCTTGTGTTCCATAACATCATTGTCAAATCACTCCTGACCTCCCATCTATCCATGACCTTCTCTTTTGCTCCACCTACTCTATCCCCTCCCCTCAACAGATTCAAAACCATCACATTTCTACCTCTCTTCACCTCTGAAGAAGAGTCACATAGACTCGAAACGTTAACTCCTGCTTCTCTCTCCACAGATGCTGCATGACCTGCTGAGTATTTCCAGCATCTTCTGTTTTTATATCAGATTTCCAGCACCTGCAGTATTTTATTTTTATTATAACGTTGCTCACATGTTTACTGCTGAACTGGACAAGACCAGTTGAGAAAAGGCATGGGCCGGGATTCGCCGAGCCTCCGCTCCGAAATCGCACTTGGCGAGGGGGCGAGAAATGGGGTCTCAGACCTGCGGCACCGGGGCGTGATTCTCCGCGGACCGGAGCATCACCACCAGCCGCATGCGGTCGACGCGGCGCTGGTCGGGGGCCGTTGAAATCGGAACCCGCGGCGATTCTCCACGATCGACCGGCCGAGTTCCGCTGGTGTGGTTCCAACCTGGTTCCACCCGGCGGGAGCTCGGACCCGCGGCCGCGCTGGTCGTCCTGGTGGGGAGGGGCCCTCCACGACGGACAGGCCAGCGATTGGGGGCTACTGATCGGCGGGTGCGCGCAATCCGGGGGGGGCCTATCTTCTTCTACGCTGGCCCACTGTGAGGCTCTGCCATTTTGCGCGGGGGCCGGCGTGAAAATGACCACTGTGCGCATGCGCGGACCTGCGGCCGGAAGTGCAGGGCCCTGTATCAGCAGCAGGAGCTGCGCGGCGCTCGCCAGGGCTCTGCTATCCCTCTTAAAACCGGAGAATCACTCCCGCCTTTTTGAAAAAAGTCTGGAGTGATTCGCGCCCGTTTTCCGGCGGGCGTGGGGACTTGGCCCCATTTTCAGAGAATCCCGGCCATGGTCTGCTCACACCAACTAACATGAGGTGATAAGATTTGAGGTTAAAATCTCTGCCAGGATTTCTCCCGATTGCTTTCCTGATGCATCAGTCTTACACAATAGCTGCGGCAAGAGATGAGGCGAATGCTCCTTGCCCCATCTAATTTCTAGTTGTGAGTGCTCAAGCAAAGAATGGGGGACATGATTCAGGTTGACCGAAGTAGGAAGGTGAAGCTGGGAGGCAGCAATGCTTGGGCTGTAAAAGTCAAGACTGTAGGGAAAGACGGTGAGAATATAACTGGTTTAAAATCCTGGGAAAGAGTGAGCTCAAATAGGCGATAGTGGAGTGGGTCTGATTCTCTGGGAGGTTCAGAGAGTTCATATTTTCCATTTTCTGTTCATTGTTTCACGTACACTCTTGAGAGGCATAACAATTAGAAGTGCCACATTGACATTCTATTAACACATGAAACTCATAACTCTTAAAGTCATCTTTAAAGATGAAGATCATGAGATAGAGGGAGGTCAGTTGAGCCCATCCAGACACCACCACTACCCCCTCACCCTTCATGGCACTCAACTATCCCTAAACTGACCCCAGAGTTATTACCTCCCACTACCCTATCCAAGCATTTGCTCCATATGCGTACATCAGTCTGTGCAAGGCAAACATGGTTAGATTTACCATTTTCGAGTTTGAACCTGTTCTTCCCTATCCCACATTCCTGGTTTAATTTGCAGTCTTTATTTATTTTAGAAAACTCTCCAGATCACCTGTCAGTTCTCTACTTTCAAACACAAATTTTGCCAGTATTTCTTACTGCTCAGTCCCTCTGAGGTATTAGGCTCATAGCTCTTCTCTGCTCTGACTCCAATGTATGAATGTTGCTCTTGTGTCTCCCTGACCAAAACATGACACAGTGCTCGAGGTGGGTCTGAGTAGAGCACGGAGTGGATTGATCACAACCAGCTCTGCAACTCTCCTGTTTTGGGTAACTCATCGTGAAGGATTAAAGATGGAGCTAACTTTTCTTAAATTGAAAATCAGGTACGAAATTGCCAATGAATACAGCAAGGTAGTCAGTAAAAAAAACTATTTTGGATAACCTGATTTGTGCTCCACCGACATACAATAGAAAAAGATTTGAGACTGTACAGAAGTATGAATATTCACTTACACCCTTTTATCAGGAATAACATTCAAACACTCAGAGAAACAATAAAACTATGAAAGGTCTGTTAAGGCGAAACAGTTAAATAGCTGGAATATCTCCGAGCGTTACGTCATTTCATGCTTTGCTGTTCCCAATTGCAAGTTGGCAGCCAGTCACTCTGTGGGTTGATGGTGCACGTAACAATGGTGTTGAAGAGTTCCTCTATACACGCCTGTGTTCACATGCCTTTGGAAACCTTGTGAAAGCTGTCCTGCTGGTGGCTTGACTTGTGGAATGATTCGCACTCTCGTTCCCCCAGAGAGGCCATGCTTTCTGTTACACCTGTGCACGGTTCTTGTGCCGTGGTCCCGAGAAAGGCCAGAGGTATTTCTGCACTGAGGAACAGCTGCTCTTCCCGCTAGGTGTGTTCGAAAGATCGTCGCACGGATAATGGAGAGAGGTGAAGATGCTGATGAGAACAGCAAACAAGAGGACTACAGCCCCCACAATCCAGATCACATTGCGGTGTTTCAAACACTTCGGGCACAGTCTGTCGATCAGCTCTGAAACTTCTTCAAACTTACTGTGAGAAGGGGAAGAGAGAGAGAGAGACAGAGAATGGGAGACATAGATTAAGATAGAAAGAGTGAGAGAGAGGGAGAGATTGAGAACGACAGAGAAAGAGAGGGGAGAGAAGGCAGACAGAAAAAGCAAGACAGAGATAGACAAGTCGAGAGAGAGTGAGTCAGAGGGAAAGTGGAAGGAGAGAAAGATAGATAGACAGACAAATAGAGCGATATAAAAGAGGCACAGAGAGGAGATAAACAGAGGGAGACAGAGGAACAGAGAAGGAAAGAAACAGAAAAAGATGGAGAGAGACAGGGAATAAGTGAGACAGAGAAAGAGACAAAGGGACAAAAAGAGGCAAACATACAGAGAGAGATACAGTATAAGAGGGAACAAAAGACACAGGGATAGGAATACAGAGATTGATCAAAAACAAGACACAGGGAAGGGAATAAAGAGAGAGATAAAGACAGAGAGCGAGCAAGAGAGAACAAGGGACAGATAGACAGAGATGAGTCAGAAAGAGGCAGAGAGGGGGAACATGGGAAAGTGAGTCAAAGAGACAGAAACAGGTAAAGAGGGAGAAAGACAGAAAACAAGGCAAAGATAGAAATTGGGACAGAATGAGAGAGACAAGAGGCAGAGAGAGAAACAGAATGAGAGATAGTGTCAGACAGAGATACACCTTTTTTTAACCAAGATTGGTGACCAGCTTTTCTTGACTATAATCCCTGGGTAACTCAGATGCGTATCTCTCTTTGATTTTGAGCCAGATCCCATGTGTCCACAGACTGGGCACAGAGCCCCTGTGGAGCCAAGAGCAAAGAGCCCTGTACAAGTACAGCACCTCCTAGCATGAGCACAGTGACCCTGGTACTGAGAGAAACTGGGGAGGAGCTCTTCCCCCCATCCCCTGCTGACAGTTCAATGTGTGCACTGATAGCAAGAGCACAAACTCAGCAATATTCTGTTACAATGAGGTAGGGGGATGGGTTTTGTGAAGTAAATGAGGTTCTACTGTTTGTGTACAGGAAGTGATGAGGTTGGTGTGCTTTTGTTATCTGGCAGAGTGCGGATTTTGATCAGTGTTTTGATATTGTCAGCGTGACATTTTCATTATCTCTTCACCCAGTGAGTTCCTTCAATCCAAGTTGATCTACGTGTGTAGTGCTGGTGAGTACTGCACACTAACATTGCTAACTTAGACCAATAAAGCATCCAGAAGTTAATAGTTATGCAGGCTAAAGGTGTGTAAAATATGACCAAACCACAACTGAGCTTAGAGGGAATACTCTCCAGACTTCTGCATTTCTTAATATCATTGTTTTTTGTTTGTCCCTTATTGGTTTATTGCCAAGAGGTGGCCATCTGGATCCTCAGGCCTGTTCCACTATTTAATTAGATTGTGTTAAATCCGTTCCTCCATTCCATCTATACAACCTGGTTCTATTTCCCTGATCCCCTTATCGAACAGGAAAGCACCACTGACCTCCGCTCCCCCCACTGCTCTCCCCCAACTCTCCAGCTCCAACAGCTTTTTTAGGAGAGGGATTTCAGATTTCAACACTTTCCATTTGAGAAAATGGTTCCTGGCATCACCCCAGAAGGCTCTCACCAAGAGGAAGTAGTTTCTCTCTATCTAACTTATTGAGTTCTTTCAATATGTTTGAATATCCTCCCAGCCAATAGTTAATCTTATATATTCAAGGGAATATAAAGCTATGATACCTAGTACGTGCGTGTTGGGGAGGTGTTAGTGTAGTGGCATTGTCACTGGACCAGAGACCCGGGGTAAAACTCTGGTTCCAGATTCGAATCCCACCATAGAATTAAAAATCTAACAGTGACCAAAAGAACATTGTTGTGAAAATCCATCTGGTGCCCCTTTAAGAAAGGAAATCTACCATCCTGATCTGGGTCTGACCTACCGCAAGGTGGTTGACTCCTAAGTGACAATTAGGAATGGGCTATAAATGCTGGCCTAGCCAGCAATGCCCACATCCCATGAATGAATAATGTAAAAATAATACAAAATAAAATTCTAATGAATCATATCCTTCCTGAGGTGTGGTGCCTAGGACTGGGCAGTTTCCATATGATTTCGAAATATTATATTTTACAACAGAATGGTTTACTGAACTTATGTATTGGCATGCAATGGGTGAATGCAGTCACACGTAGGCCAGATTGGGTGAGGATGGAAGGTTCCTTTCTTTGAGAGAAGCCAGTAAACACCATTTGGCATCGTGTAAGGGTCCTTCCTGTTATTTTTTTTCCCCCTTTCTTTTATTTTGCCGTTATCATTTTTGATCCAAGGATGATTAAATGACATGTGTCTTTAAGTCAAGTAGCAGAGGAGTGAGGAATTCAGAAGTTACAGGAGAGGACACTCTGCTGGTTTGAACAGGATGCTTCAGACTTTTCGGCACCAGAGAGAGAGATGGGGTGGGATTCGGTTTGATTGATTGGATGGTGGCCAATGAATTGGCCCAAAAGGGCATACTCTGCCTGGTAACAGGAGGTGATTGAATCCTATCCTAGTGGAATGATTTTCAGGAGTTTCAGTTTGACTCCTGAAAGCACAGGAAAGCACTCTCCCTCTCTTTCTTACCCTCTGTCATCGCTCCAGAAAGGCTGCGAGTGCTGTACTCCTGGAGCTGCAAAGAACCTGAATGAATGAATCTACAGCAAAATTATTACAGGCTGTAAACAAAGAAAATAATCTTCTCTATCTCTCCAGAAAGGCTGTCAGTGCTGTATTTATGAGACCTGAATGACTCTACAGTGAATCCTCAAATGGAAAGCAATGTTCGAAGAGAAGTAGAATCCTGGAAACAACCATCTGAAACCAAGATTCTTTTTCCTTTAACTTCTGATTTTTACCCTTTTCCTCCCCTCTGTGTTTGTCTGTCTTGTTTTAAAGGAAAAAAAAATCTTTATTGTCACAAGTAGGCTTACATTAACGCTGCAATTAAGTTACTGTGAAAAGCCCCTAGTCGCCACATTCCGACACCTTTTCGGGTACACAGAGGGAGAATTCAGAATGTCCAAATTACCAAACAGCACAAACGGGATTCTCCACGAACCGGCGGGATGGGCCACTCCGGCGCCGAGGAGTGGCGTGAACCACTCCGGCGCTGGGCCGCCCCGAAGGTACGGAATCCTCCGCACCTTTAGGGGCTAGGCCGGCGCCGGAGTGTTTGGCACCGTGCCAGCCGGTGCGGAAGGGCTTGGCGCCATGCCAACCTGCCTCCGCCGGCCGGGGCGAGTTGGCACATGCGCGGGAGTGCCAGCCTGTGCTGGCATCATCCAGCGCATGCGCAGGGGGGTTCTTCTCTGCACCGGCCATGGCGGAGGTTGACAGCGGCCGGTGCGGAGGGAAAGAGTGCCCCCACGGCACAGGCCCGCCCGCGGATCGGTGGGCCCTGATCGCGGGCCAGGCCACCGTGGGGGCACCCCCCGGGGCCAGATCCCCCCGCGCCCCCTGGAGGACTCTGCAGGCCGCTCGTGAAGCCCGGTCCTGCCGGTAAGGACCTGTTGTGATTTACGCCGGTGGGACACGCTGAAAACGGGTGGCTACTCGGCCCATCACTGTCCGGAGAATTGCCGGGGGTCCGCTGCCAGCAGCCACCGACCGGCGCGCCGCGATTCCCGCCCCCGCCAAAACACCGGCGCCGGAGAATTCGGCAGCCGGCGGGGGCGGGATTCACGCCGCCCCCCCCCCCCGGTGATTCTCTGACCCAGCGGGGGGGGTCAGAGAATCCCGCCCCATGTCTTTCGGGAGTTGTGGGAGGAAACCGGAGCACTCGGAGGAAACCCACGCAGACACAGGGAGAACATGCAGACTCCACACAGATAGTTACCCAAGCCCGGAATTGAACCTGGGACCCTGGAGCTGTGAACCAACAGTGCTACCCACTGTGCTACTGTGCTGCCCATGTGTGTGTATGCGTGTATGGAGGGTGGGAGACAAGTTAAACTGGGGAATTAGGAATTGGATAACAGTTAACCAGTTGGATTTGCTGCATATTACATTATAGTTCTTGTCATTAATAAAATGTAATTGTATTTACATTTACAAAGCTGGTGACTGTAATTATTGGGCAGCCAACGGCTAAAGACTTTGGGTATTTTTCTAATAATTATTGGTAAATTCACTTGTGTTGTGACTCTGGGTCAAGTGGGGCTGGGATTGACTGCAAACTAGCCCAGGATGTTGTAGCAATCATTAATGATTTTGTTTCGACTGAATTTCATGTTACAACGTGGCCTAATGGGGTTTGAACTCACGACCTGTGGATTATGAGTCATGTTCTCTTATAAAAAGCCCAAGAAGAATAAGGAGGGGAAATTTAAACTGAATGATTCAATTTTAAATGAGTGCAGGAACCATGGAATCTGGTGGTATTATGTTCACAAATCTTTGAAGGTGGCAGGGCAGGTTAAAAAGGCTGGTAAAAAACAGCAGAGGATCCTTTGTTTTATTAAAAGGAAGTATAAAGTTGAAAAACAAGGAAGCTACAGTAAACTTTTATTATACCCTGGCTAGGGATACCAAACCCTGAATCAGGGTAATAGTGCCCTCAGAAATCGAACTGTGAATCTGGGGTGTAGAACAATGAATATGACATGGATATGAATGAATCCATATGATATGGAACCCTCCATCTTTAAAATAACCTCAAACATGATTTGTGACGGGTCACACAAGCACTTGCCCAGAAGCCTACAATGGGAGGGAAGACCCACTGTTAACACAGTAACTCTTTTAGTTTGTGCGATGAAGAGTTCAATAACCCACCTGCACTTCCTGTCTTCTTTGAAGCTGGGCTCTGACTGTTTCTCCATGTTCTGCTCCTCCACCTTCTCAGGGACATCCTGCTGCAACTTCTGCTCCTGGTTGAGCTGGGCTTTTAAACCTTCTTGGTAACTTGGAGACAGAAACGGTTTATAAAGCCTTGCATAACTTTTAAGTTGACTGTTTTGTCACATTTCACTGGCCATAAACACATTGGGTCAGTGGCCCAGTACAGTTTGGGTGCAATGCCTGTCTAAGTTCAAACTGCTACTCCAATCTTAGTGCAGCCCTTCCCACTGCGGTATTTAGACAATCTATCTTGGAGACTTGGGTAACCTACAGCAGGCACCTCAAAGCACTGGAGAAATACCACCAGTGATGCCTTTGCAAGATCCTCCAAATCCAATGGCAAGAAAGGTGGTCCAACAGCAGCAGCACCATTTCCTGTACCAACCTGCCCAGCATCAAGGTTAACGACTCAAAACCAACTCCACCGGATACCAGACTCTCAAAGCAACTGCTCCGCTTTGAACTCTGTTTTTACAGAAGACCTCTAGGAGGACCGCAGTAATGCTTTAGGGATAGCCTCAAAGCAGCCCCAAAGAGATCAAACATCCCTGCTGACCCGTGGGGCCGCCAACATGGAGAAGGTTCATTTGGGACGGCACTGAAACACATTGAGAGACTTAATTGGAAACACACCGAGGCGAAGTTGAGACTTTGGAGAGAGCACAAACCTCCAAGCAACTCATCTACCCAACCCTCCAAGTACTACCTGCCCTGCATGTAGCAGAGACGGCAGATCGTGCATTGGACCTATCAGCCATCCAGAGCCCATCGAACAGGAGTGGATAATCGTTTCACAGGAACGATTATCAAATACGATTTGACATTGAGCCGCATAAGAAGATATTAGGACCAAAATCTTGTTCAAAGTGGTCATTTTAGGGAACTTGAGAAACAGAGGACAAGAGGTTTACAGAGGGGGTTCCTGCAGCGTAGAAGGGACAGAGGGGGACTGGCACTGCCGAGCCTGAGTGATTATTATTGGGCCGCCAACGTGTCTATGATATGTAAGTGGATGAGGGAAGAAGAAGGAGTGGCGTGGAAAAGGCTGGAGATGGCGTCCTGTAGGGGAACAAGTTTAAAAGCACTGGCGACGGCGCCGTTACCGTTTTCCCCGAAAAAATACACCACAAACCCAGTGGTGGTGGCGACCTTGAAGATTTGGGGGCAGTGGAGACGACATAGGGGGGTGACGGGTGCCTCGGTGTGGTCCCCGATAAGGAACAACCACAGGTTTGTCCCGGGAAGGATAGATGGGGGATTCCAATCTTGGCAACGAGCAGGAATTGTGAAACTGAAGGACTTGTTCTTGGACGGGATGTTCGCGAGTCTGGGAGCACTGGTAGAAAAATACGAGTTGCCACCTGGGAATGCCTTCCGATATATGCAAGTGAGGGCATTTGCAAGGCAACAGGTGAGGGAATTTCCGCAGCTCCCGGCGCAGGGGATCCAGGACAGAGTGATCTCGGGGGCATGGGTCGGTGATGGTAAAGTGTCCGATATGTACATGGAAATGAGAGACGAGGGGGAGACGATGGTAGAGGAGCTAAAGGGTAAATGGGAGGAGGAGCTGGGGGAAGAGATTGAGGAGGGGCTGTGGGCAGATGCCCTAAGTAGGGTAAATTCCTCTTCCTTATGTGCCAGGCTCAGCCTGATCCAATTCAAGGTTCTACACAGGGCGCATATGACGGGAGCAAGGCTGAGTAGATTTTTTGGAGTGGAGGATAGGTGCGGGAGGTGCGCGGGAAGCTCGGCGAACCACACCCACATGTTTTGGTCATGTCCGGTATTGCATGGGTTCTGGGTGGGTGTGGCAAGAGTGATCTCAAAGGTGGTGGGGGTCCGGGTCGAACCAAGCTGGGGGTTGGCTATATTTGGGGTTGCAGAAGAGCCGGGAGTGCAGGAGGCGAGAGAGGCCGATGTTTTGGCCTTTGCATCCCTAGTAGCCCGGCGAAGGATTCTACTAATGTGGAAAGAAGCTAAACCCCCGGGCGTGGAGGCCTGGATAAACGACATTGCAGGGTTTATAAAATTGGAGCGAATAAAGTACGCACTAAGAGGTTCGGCTCAGGGGTTCACCAGGCGGTGGCAACCGTTCCTTGCCTATCTCGCAGAGCGATAAGGGAAAACAGGAAAGACAGCAGCAGCAACCCAGGGGGAAGGGGTGGGGGGTGGGGAGGGGAGGGTACATGTGGGTCCTTGGGTTTTTTTTTTGTTCTTTTCCATGCTAGTTGTTTATAATTATATTTATTTTTTCAATGTTACTATTTCTTTTTCTGCACTTGTTGTTAGTTAATATATTGTTTAAATAACGATCAATGTACATTTTGTTACAAAGTTGTAAAAATGGAAAATTCTTTTTGATCAAAAAACTTTAATGAAATATCTTTTTTTAAAAGAAAGTAAATGCAATGTTGTCATTTATCTCAAGAGGCTTGGAATATAAAAGCAGGGATGTACTTCTGAAGCTTTATAAAGCACTAGTTAGGCCCCATTTTGAATACTGTGAGCAATTTTGGGCCCCACACCTCAGGAAGGACATACTGGCACTGGAGCGGGTCCAGCGGAGATTCACACGGATGATCCCAGGAATGGTAGGCCTAACATACGATGAACATCTGAGGATCCTGGGATTATATTCATTGGAGTTTAGGAGGTTGAGGGGAGATCTAATAGAAACTTACAAGATAATGAATGGCTTAGATAGGGCGGACGTAGGGAAGTTGTTTCCATTAGCAGGGGAGACTAGGACCCGGGGGGCACAGCCTTAGAATAAAAGGGAGTCAATTTAGAACAGAGATGAGGAGAAATTTCTTCAGCCAGAGAGTGGTGAGTCTGTGGAATTCATTGCTACAGTGGGCGGTGGAGGGCGGGACGTTGAGTGTCTTTAAGACAGAAGTTGATAAATTCTTGATATCTCAAGGAATTAAGGGCTATGGAGAGAGAGCGGGTAAATGGAGTTGAAATCAGCCATGATTGAATGGTGGAGTGGACTCGATGGGCCGAATGGCCTTACTTCCGCTCCTATGTCTTATGGTCTTATGGTCTAAAGGCTTCCCTAGATTCCATTATGGAGATTTTACAAAAATGCAACAGGAGTGAAGGAAAATTGCAGGGACTGGGGATGGTTGCCAGGGAACAAGTCAAGCAGCTGAGACGAAGGACAAGATAGTCTTTTAAAGCTTTACCAACAGGCACTAAATAGTAGGATTCCCAGGGTCCACTGTGTGGAGGAAGGAGCCATTGTTGTGATATCTGGAAGCCTAGTGAGGAGTCCCAACATTGAGCATTCCGCACTGTGTGGATTGCGATGGTTGTTGCTGTACTATCATATACATATCCTTCCATTCTATACATAGCCTCTCTCCAGGCACTAAGGGGACTCTCACCCTTTATTGTAAGCTTCCTCTTCGATCTTGGCTTTTGTCTCCAAGTTAGTTATCTCGACCTTGACCGGCTGGGCATCTCCTGGAGTAGGAGATTCGTTCTTCTTATCGCCATTCTGCTTCCCGCTTATTTGTACATAGGAAACAAAGAAGTCAGCTTCACTGACTCAGAAAGGGAGAAACGGAAAGAGCAAAGTACACCCAGCACTGATTTTTCAGAACACACAGCACCTTGCGCATCAACCCTAGGTCACTGGATAGCACTCTTATCTCCAAGTCACAGAAGCTTCAGTCCCACTCCAAACTTGAGTATTAAAATCAATTTTGATGTTTCAGTGCAGTAATGTTGAAGGTGCTGTCATTTGGATGAGATGTTAAATCTTTAAGATTAAATGGATGAGATGTTGTAACTATTTGTTCAGGTGGATGTGAAAGATCCCATGGCACTATTTTGAAGAAGAGCAGGAAAGTTATCCCGTGTCCCGGCCAAAAATCAATCCCTCAAACCAATATCACAAAAGCAGATTACCTGGTCAGTCTAAAGTTGCTGTTTTTGGGAGCTTGCTGTGCACAAATTGGCTGCCATGTTACCAACATTGCAACAGTGAATACGCTTGAAAAGTACTTATTGGCTGTAATGCACTTTGGGATGTATGATGGCCATGAAAGGTGATTTTTCTTTCTTTTTTTTGCTATTGCTAGATAGGTTGGAGTTTAAGTTGCTCACCTCCCAGCTTTTGAACAAACATTGATCAACAAAGTACAGGAATCTCAACATACCTCGGTTAAACAATTTGAAAGGAAGACTAACCTATTGTGATAATGGGGTCCCAAAGCCTTGCAGCCAGTGAAGTACTTTTCCATTGTGGTGACCTACCAGGACGTAGCTGACTAAAATTGGTCATTTTAACTTAAATAATTGGTCACTTTAAAACAAGCCACAGTTACTCCAGCACACAGCCCCATGGGAATTCGAACTGGTCAAGTTCGAATGCACTGAAGGTCAGACAGACATGTCCGGACCTGCCCTGTCAATCGGCCATCAAGAGATAATCGATCCGATTGATATGCACGGATCTATTGTTGCCGGGGCAGACTCTAGGGCGCCATTTAACACTAAAACCCCCTCTCGATACCCATTGGCAAAAGGCCACAGGAAGTGGGAAAAGGGTGCAAAGTCAAGGGGGGAATAAAAGTAGGCACTCCGGACCCCTCGGCAGCAAGGACTTGGCAAGGGAGGTGTGATGAACGGTTACTGCGACACTGTACCCTTGTCATCATGTAAGGTGATGTCCCCTTTAAGACCGGGCTTGGAACCCTGGGGAACTCCGCCTCCGGCTCCGCCCATCTGGGAGCCGTATATAAGGGGCCGCCTTGTGGGCTGTGCAGCTGTTAGCACACGTCTCGGCACTAGTCTAGTTCTTAGTTTATTAAAGCCTTCTTTGCTGTTTACACTCTAAGCGTCGTTATTGAGGGTACCACAGGAGGGAAGGAAGGAAGGAAGGAGGCAAGTTACAGGTTTATTGTGTCAAATAAATATCGGTGAACTTGAATCTGTGTTTGTGGCTTGTTCTCCTCATTTTGAAAGACACCTAGGTAAAACCTTTGAGTAAGTAAACTAGTCGAAAGTATCTGAGGTTTTACAGGTACAAAACCATTGTGGTCACTGCTGTACAACGGGAAATCTGGTGGACAATTTGTGCCCACCATCAGCAATATGATAATGACCAGACCCCTATTTTTTGTGATGTTATTGAAAATAGTATCTAGGATTCCTAGGAGAATGCCTCTGCTTTTCTTCAAATAGATTAATGGATATTTTACATCTACCTCAGGGGGCAGAGGCCACGGCTTAACACATCACCCAAAAGGCGCCATCTCAGAGAGTGCAGCACTCCCTCATTACAAACTAGGATTGTGTTCCCCACTGAGCCATGACCAACACCTTCTCCAGTAGACAGGAGTGAAGGATGCACTAATTCGAGTCACTCCTTTAATGACAGCAAGTCTACAGGAATAAAAGTAGCAAACCTGTTATCGGTCATAGAGTAACAAACAATTGTTCAGAGACATTTTACATCATATATTTCGAGTTGACTATGAATCGTTGAGGGGCTTTTTTGATGTCCTGACTCTCCAAGCCCCTCGATATCACATACCTGTCATTAATTTTCAGATAGCGCAGGGAACTGATACCCGATCTCCATGTTCCAATCAAGGATTTATCGGAGGACAGACCCTTTCCCAAACCTCTACACACAAATCTCAAACAAGGTAATCTGGCAAATCAGGAATAAATTCACAATCCCATCCCGCTAAACAGGATGCCAGTGTGGATCAGAAGTAGGCTTAAGAACAGAGCAACAGGAAGAGGTCTTTCAGCCCATCAAGCCTCTCCCACCATTTTGGATGATTTATATATTAATTCCATTGACCGTCCTTGGTTCTGAATCCCTTAATATCCTTATCCAACAAAAATATATCAATCTCAGTTTTGTAATTTTCAATTGACCTCATCCTCGACAGCAAACGGGCAGAGAGGGTTCCAGATTTCCACAGCCTTTGGGTGAAGAAGTGCTTCCTGACACCATACAATCTCTACAGTGCAGAAGGAGGCCACTCGGCCCATCGAATCTGCACCAACCTTTGGAAAGAGCACCCTATCTAAGCCTACGCCCCCACCCTTTCCCCGTAACCTCACCTAGCCTTTTTGGGCACTAAGGGGCAATTTAGCATGACTAATCCACCTAACCTGCACATCCTTGGACTGTGAGAGGAAACCAGAGCATCCAGAGTAAACCCACGCAGACACGAGGAGAAAGTGCAAACTCCACACAGATAGTCACCCAAGACTGGAATTCAACCCGGGTCCCTGGTGCTGTGAGGCAGCAATGCTAACCACTGTGCCACCGAGCCGGCCTAGATGTAAAGTACCTAATTCTTTTTGTCCAACTAAGGGGCAATTTAGTGTGGCCAATCCACCTACCATGCACATCTTTAGGTTCTGTGTGTGTGTGTGGGGGGGGGGGGGGGGTCATTGTGCCGTCGCCGTACCACCAACATCATCCCTGAAAACCTGGTTCTAATTTAAACATTTTGCCCTCTCGTTCTGGACTACATAGCAGAAAAATAGTTTCGCTCCACCTGCCCTATCAAATTATTTTAAACATCCCAATTAAATCACTCCTTTATATTGCATACTAGCCTAGTCGATGCATCCTGGCCACTTGATTTAAGCCTGGTATCATTCTGGTAAATCTGTGCTTGAACACCATCAAGATCAATATATTTTTCCTGAGGTGCTGTGTCCAGTTCAGGGGTTCTGGGGGGTCTTCCTATTACAGGGATTCTTGGGGGGGGGGCTCCCAATTACAGTGATCCCTGAGGGGGGTCTCCTTATTACAGGTGTCCCTATAGGGGGGGTTCTCCCCATTACAGAGGTCCCTGTGGGGGGAGGGTCTCTGTATTACAGGGGTCCGTGTGGGGTGTCTCCCTATTACTGGGGTCCCTGTGGAGGGGGTGGGGTCTCCCTATTACAGAGGTCCCTGGGGCAGGTCTCCCTACTACAGGAGTCCCTGTGGGGGGTCTCCATCTTACAGGGGTCCCTTGGGGGATCTCCCTATTACAGGGGTCCTCACAATGGGTCTCCCCATTGCAAGGGTCGCTTGGGGAGGTCTCCCTATTACTGGGGTCTCGTGGGTGGAGGGTTTCTCTACTACAGTTGTCCCCTGTTGGGGTGGGTGGAGGGAGTCCGGGGACCCTCCCATAGTGCGCTGTGGCTTGGACGTCGAGTTGGGGCCTCGGAGATCGGGATGCTATTTATAAATGGCGTTCTGATCTCTCACGACGGCGGCCGGAGCTCCTCGTTGTTAAAAACGCGGCTATGTGCAGCCTCGGCAACGCGTTCCCCACTGAGGCCCCTTATTTAACATGAGTCGCATTGTATAGCCATGTGTTTCTCAGCACTGAGAGCACGGGGAAACACGTGGCTAAATGCGCTCACCCTGGGACTTTGTTCCCTTTTAGTTGTATCGCGCCCTATGGTTCTGGAACTAAATGCCAGCCTTACCAGTAAAGCCCAGATCTTGGCTATGAATAAATCATTAAAAAAACACCTCTAGGATGAAACTGAGTTCCGTGGTGAATTTAAGTACTGGTGCCATACTCACTGCTCCACAAGAGGAGCCAGCGTTGGACTGGAATGAATGATGAGGCTGCTGGAGCTGATGGGATTGATGGTGCTGATGGGATTGATGGTGCTGGAGCTGCTGGGACTGGTGGCGATGTTAGTGGTGATGGTGCTGGAGCTGCTGCTGTTGTTATTCGACTCGGCCTACAAAGGAAGAAAAATATAACAAAGGGAAGGATTGTTTATTAACCAGGTTTTGTTAGAAGAGAACGGTTCGGGAATGTCAGCTCAGCGCTAAGACTTTGGACACTTGCTGTAAAGATCCTCACAATAATGGGCACATGTAGAATTATATAACAAGAGAGTTGATCGGCTAACTCGTGCTTCATTAAGGGAGACATTTAGCACAGCAAGAAGTTTGTGAGTCGAAGGCTGAAAGGATTCCGGTGCAGAATAATTAAGATTGCGAGAGATATGGCATCAAAGGCCGCCACAATAACGGATAGCAGCTCATTTTAAATGATAACAACAGCGCACAGACACACACACAGCATGATGACATATTGTGCGAAAAACAGGAAATGCTGGAAACAATCAGCAGGTCAGACGGGAGAGAGAAGGAATCAGGGCTGGATTCTCTGTATCCCGTCGCCGAAATCGTGTTCAGCGATCGGACAGAGAATGGATTCCCATGCCGAAATCGGGGCTGCCGCCGGTTTGACGGCAGTCTGCCATGCTCCGGCCCCTCCAAACCTGCGTCATGGTGACTTGCGCCATTTCAACGGCGTTGGCACGTCATTGGCCGGGCCACCAGAAATGCTCCGCCCCCAACCGGCGCGGGCCACGTTGGTCCCAACCATGCGGGAACCCAGTGTGCCGGTTGCGGACTGTGTCCAGCACCGCCACACTCAGCCAGGCTCCGTGCCGCTGGCCGGGGGGCTTTTGTTAGGGCTGGGGGGGACTGGTGGCGGGTGACCAGGGGGTGGGTTGTGGGGTCGCTCTTGAGAAGGTGGCGGTGAGCTACCTTCTTGAACCGCTGTACTCCATGTGGTGTAGGCACACCCACAGTGCTGTTAGGGAGGAAGTTCCAGGAATTTGACTCAGTGGCAGTGAATGAACGGCGATATATATCCAAGTTAGGATGGGGAGTGGCTTGGAGGGAAAATTACAGGTGGTGCTGTTCCCAGATATCTGCTGCCTTTGTATTTCTAGATGGTAGCAGTCATGGGTTTGGAAGGTGCTTTCTAAAGAGTCTTGTTGAGTTCCTGTAGTGCATCTTGTAGATGGTACACACTGCTGCCACTATCGGTGGTGGAGGAAGTGAATGTTTGTGGAAGGGGTATCAAACAAGTGGATTGATTTGGACTAGGTGGTGTTGATATTCTTGAGTGTTGTTGGAGTTGCACTCATCCTGTCAAGGAGAGAGTATTCCATTACACTCCTGACTTGTGGACAGGCTTTGGGGAGGGAGGTGAGTTAATTGCCGCAGGATTTCTAGCCTCTGACCTACTCTTGCAGGCACAGTATTTATATCATAGAATCGTAGAATCCTTACAGTGCAGAAGGAGGCCATTCGGTCCATCGAGTCTGCACCGGCCCATGCTCCAATAGAGCACCCTATCTAGGCCCAATCCCCCGCTCCTATCCCAGAAACACTATCTAACATTTGGGCAACATTAGCATGTCCAATTCACCTAACCTGCACATCTTTGGACTGTGGGAGGAAACCGGAGCGCCCGGAGGAAACCCATGCAGACCGAGGAGAACATGCAAACTCCACACAGACAGTCACCCAAGGCCGGAATTGAACCTTGGTCCCTGGAGCTTTGAGGCAGCAGTGCGAACCACTGTGCCGCCCATGACTAGTCCAGTTTAGTTGTGATAAATGGTAACCGCTAGACTGTTGATAAAAGGGGATTCAGCGATGGTAACACCATTGAATGTCATGGGGCAATGGTTATGAATGAGCTGCGACAGCGGGCTAATTTAGGAGGTTGCCATTTACGGTAGCGAGGGATAGGTTTAGGTTTTTGGGGATTCAGGTAGCGAGGGAATGGACGGGGCTCCATAAGTGGAACTTAACGAAGCTGGTGGAGGAGGCTAGGGAGGATCTTAGGAGGTGGGATACACTGCACTTAACGGTGGCAGGGAGGGTCCAAGTGGTGAAAACGAATATTCTGCCGAGGTTCTTGTTTATCTTTCAGGCTCTCTCGATCTTTATACCAAAGGCCTTTTTTTGGAAAGTGGACACGATCATCTCGGATTTTGTATGGGCGGGGAAGGTGCCGAGGGTGGGGAGGACCCTGCTACAGAGGCAGAGGCACCAGGGAGGGTTGGCGTTGTCAAACTTGCTTCATTATTATTGGGCGGCGAATGTGGACAAGGTGTAGTGGTGGTGGGAAAGAGAAGGGGTAGAGTGGGTTAGGATGGAGGAATCTTGTAAGGGGTCTAGTTTGAGGGCTATGGTGACAGCAGTGTTGCCAATGGCTCTGAGTAGGTATTCAGGGAGCCCAGTGGTGCAGTCCACGGTGAAGATATGGAATCAGCTGAGGAGGCATTTTAGGGTGGAATTGATGTCGGTGCTAACGCTGCTGTGAGAGAATCATGGGTTTGAGCCGGGGGAGATGGATAGTGTATACAGGAGGTGGAGGGAAGTGGGGCTGGTCAAGGTGAGGGATTTGTATTTGGAGGATGGGTTCACCAGTCTGGAGGAGCTAAGGGAGAGGGTAGAGCTGCCGAGGGGTAGTGAGTTCAGGTATCTACAGGTTAGGAACTTTGCGCAAAAGGTCTGGAAGAGGTTCCCTAGGTTGCTGGGATACAACCTGCTGGACCGACTGCTGTTTCCGGATGTGGAAGGGGAGGGAAAAATTGGGGATATATACAAGTGGCTGAGGGAGAAGGGAGGTGAGCGGGTGGTGAAGATCAAGGAAAAATGGGAAGTGGAGTTGGGAGGGGAGATCAATTGGGGAGTATGGAGTGAGGCACTGCAAAGGGTAAATGGGACCTCCTCTTGTGCAAGGATGAGCCTGATGCAGTTTAAGGTGGTGCACAGGGTGCATATGACTCGGGCGAGATGAATGGGTTCTTTCAAGGGGTAGCAGATGAGTGAAAGGTGTGGGCAGGGGCCTGCGAAACATGCGCCCGTTTTCAGGTTGCTAAAAATTGAGAAGATTCTGGACGGGAGTGTTCACGGTCTTAGCCAGGGGAGGAGGAGGTAGACCCGGACCCTTTGGTGGCGATATTTGGGGTTTCATAGAAGCCGGAGCTCATGGAGAGGAGGAAGGCCGATGTACGATTTCCTGCGGTTGGAGAAGATAAAGTATGAGTTAAGGGGCTCAGCAGGGGAGTTTGAGAAAAGGTGGGGGATGTTTGTGACCGTGTTTGAGGAGCTGTTTGTCGTACGGGGTGAGGGGTGGGGGGAGGAGGTGGGAGGGGGTGAAAAAGGGGAAAAATCTGTACAGGCTGTATAGTTGATTATTGGGAAGTATGTTTCCCGGGATGTTTGTTTGCTGTAACCTACTTTGATACATGTTTGTAATAAAATACATTTTTTTAAAAAGGGGCCAGGCTGGATTCCCTCCTTCTGGAGATGGTCATTATCTAGCACTTGTGTGGCGCAAATGTTACTTGCCACTTGTCAGCTCAAGCCTGGATATTGTCCAGATCTCGCTGCATTTGGACATAGACTGCTTCATCATCTGAGGAGTCACGAATGGTACTTTTGACCTTATGATGAAAGATTCAGCTCTTTTGTTCCTGTTTGTAAAAAGGCTGTAATGAGTGACCTGGATGGAACCCAACTGAGTATCTGTGAGCATGTAGTTGCGAAGCAAATGCGGCTTGATAATGCTGGTGATGACTCCTTCCATCACTTTACTAATGATTGAGATCACGATAAATGTTTAACGATAAGATAATTTCATATCCGGGAGCGGGAGAGAGAGAGGAAGCCAGAGTGCAGCTTGGGAATCCTAATCATAGAATTTACAGTGCAGAAGGAGGCCATTCGGCCCATCGAGTCTGCACCGGCTCTTGGAAAGAGCACCCTACCCAAGGTCCACACCTCCACCCTATCCCCATAACCCAGTAACCCCATCCAACACTAAGGGCAATTTTGGATACTAAGGGCAATTTAGCATGGCCAATCCACCTAACCTGCACATCTTTGGACTGTGGGAGGAAACCGGAGCACCCGGAGGAAACCCACGCATACACGGGGAGGATGTGCAGACTCTACACAGACAGTGACCCAAGCCGGAATCGAACATGGGACCCTGGAGCTGTGAAGCAATTGTGCTATCCACAATGCTACCGTGCTGCCCTAAATCAGGTAGGTGCTTAAACTTACCCCCAGGCTCCAGCGGCCTTCATTTCTGAGAGCAGGAGAGATAGAGGGAGCCGGAGTGCAGCTTGGGAATCAGGTAAGTGCTTAAACTTTCCCCCAGGTTCCAGTGGCCTTCATTTCCCGGAGCAGGAGAGAGAGAGGGAGCCGGAGTGCAGCTTGTGATACATCATCAATAATAGACGGCGAGTGATAAATGTAACTGAGGCTTTAAAACACTAAACAGCAAGCCTCCTGCCTCTGGACCTGAACTGGGTCCGGAGGCAGAGACTTGCCACTTTTATACAGAAGCCCCGAGGGGAGGAGCCACAGGCAGAGCCACCCTGGACAAGCCCAGGCATGTACAACACAGCACAGTGAATATAATACAATAAACACAATAACGTGGTTTACCACATTCACCCCCTGTTTAAAAAAAGTCCGGCAGGGATGAAGTGGTGTTTAAGGTCAAGTCTGTCGGGGGCCTTGACCTTATGCTGGGACTGCCTCAGTCCCGGCTGTGGTGTTGGCGCCGGTGTCGAGACCTTCACGTCCGGGAGCGTGTTGTCATCTTCTTCACCCAGATGTTGAGTCGGCGAAGGGGGGGGGCGGTGTATGGGCGGGGTGGTGGTGCTTGTCCTCGGTGGGCCTGTGGGAGTCAGTTCATGAGGTAGGTGGGCGGAGGTCAGGGGAGACGGTAGGGTGGGGTGTGGTGGTGGTTGTCACCGGGGAGCCTGCAGGAGCCAAATCCCGAAGGGAGACCGTATCTTGCCGCCCGTCCTGGTGTGTCATGTAGGCATATTGGGGGTTTGCATGGAGCAGCAGGACCTTCTCGACGAGGGGGTCGGTTTCATGGCTCCTCGCATGCTTGCGGAGAAGAATGGGCCCCGGGACTGTCAGCCAGGATGGAAACGAGACCCCGAAGGTGGACTTCCTGGGGAAGGCAAACATACGCTCATGAGAAGTCTGGTTAGTGGCCATACATAGAAGCGAGCGGATGGAGTGGAGTGCATCGGGGAGGACCTCCTGCCGGCAGGAGACTGGGAGACTTTTCGACCGTAGGGCCAGGAGGACGGCCTTCCAGAACGTCGCCTTCTCCCTCTCCACCTGTCCCCGGGAGTTATAGCTGGTCATCCTGCTGGAGGCGATGCCTTTGCTGAGCAGGAACTGAAGCAACTAGTCGCTCATAAAGGTGAAGCCCCGATCACTGTGGATATAGACAGGGAACCCGAACAGGGTGAAAAGGCTGTGTCGGGCCTTGATAACGGAGGCAGAGGTCATGCCAGAGCAGGGGATGGCGAAGGGGAATCTGGAGTACTCATCAACGATGTTGAGGAAGTACATGTTACGGTCAGTGGAGGGGAGGGGCCCTTTGAAGTACATTCTGAGGCACTCAAAAGGGCGGGAGGCCTTTACCAGATGTGCTCTGTCTGCCCGATAGAAGTGCGGTTTGCACTCCTCGGAGACCTAACAGTCCCTGGTCACGGACCTGACCTCCTCGATGGAGTAGGACAGGTTGCGAGCCTTGATAAAGTGGAATAAGCGGGTGACCCCCGTGTGGTAGTCTGTATTAGGGGTATTACGGTACCTAGGTTGAGGCTGTAAGACCATTTGTGTGGGAGGTACCTGAGGCATGAAGATCATTGGTGAAGCCTGCCTGCTGGTTCCGCCCAGTAAGGCGGAGTATAAGAGTCTGTGTCTCCCTAGCAGCTGCATTCTGTACCTGCGCTGCTGGAGGAAACATCTAGTCCAATAAAGCCTTCAATTGTCATCCAATCTCGCTTCTGGAGTTATTGATCGAGCATCACCCCGGGTGACAGAGGTCTACTTGTGCGCTGGCACATGTACCGCGGGAGAGGGCATCTGGGGGCTCATTGAGCTTCCCGGGCCGATACAAGATTTCATAGCTGTAGGTGGAGAGCTTGATCCTCCACCTCAGGATCTTGTCATTCTTGATTTTGCCCCGCTGTGTGTTATCAAACATGAAGGCAACCGACCGTTAGTCAGTGAGGAGAGTGAATTGTCTGCCAGCCAGGTAATGCCTCCAATGTCTCACAGCTTCTACTATGGCACGGGCCTCTATTTTGACGGAGGAGTGTCGAGTTTCAGAGGCATGGAGGGTACGGGAGAAGAAAGCCACGGGCCTGCCCGCCTGGTTGAGGGTAGCAGCCAGAGCAAAGTCCGACCCATCGCTCTCCACTTGGAAAGGGATGGACCCGTCCACAGCGTGCATCGCGGCTTTGCCGATGTCTGCTTTGATGCGAACGAAGGCCAGTCGGGCCTCAGTCGCCAGGGAAAAAGTGGTGGACTTGATCAGTGGGCAGGCCTTGTCCGCGTAGTTGGGGACCCACTGGGCATAGTAAGAGAAGAACCCCAGGCATCTCTTCAGGGCCTTGGGGCAGTGGGGAAGGGAGAGTTCCAGGAGGGGGCGCATGGGGTCGGGGTCGGGCCCTAGGACTCCGTGTTCCACGAAGTAGCCGAGGATGGCCAGGCGGGTTGTGTAAAAGACGCATTTCTCTCTATTATAAGTGAGCTTCAGGAGTTTCACGGTGTGGAGGAAGCACCGGAGGTTCTCGTCATGGTCCTGCTGGTCACGGCCGCAGATGGTGACGTTGTCTAGGTACGGGAACGTGGCCCGCAGCCCGTACTGGTCAACCATTCGGTCCATTTCCCTATGGAAGACCGAGACCCCATTGGAGACGCCGAAGGGAACCCTGAGGAAGTGATAGAGGCGGTCGTCTGCCTCGAAGGCAGTGTATTGGCGGTCATCTGGGCAGATAGGGAGCTGGTGGTGCACAGACTTTAAGTCGACTGTAGAAACGATTCGATACTGTGCAATCTGATTGACCATGTCAGATATGTGGGGGAGGGGGTACACATCGAGCTGCGTGTACCGGTTGATGGTCTGCTATAATCGATGACCATCCGGTGCTTCTCCCCAGTCTTGACGACCACCACTTGGGCTCTCCAGGGGCTGTTACTAGCCTCAATGATCCCCTCTCGCAGGAGTCGCTGGACCTCCGACCTGATGAAGGCCCTGTCCCGGGCACTGTAGCGTCTGCTTCTGGTAGCAACGGGCTTACAGTCCGGGGTGAGGTTTGCGAAGAGGGAGGGTGGGGCAACCTTAAAGGTTGCGAGGCTACAGACGGTGAGGGGGGGGAAGGGGTCCATTGAACTTTAGGGTAAGGCTCTGGAGGTGGCACTGGAAGTCGAGCCCCAGTAATAGGGCAGCGCAGAGATGGGGGAGGACCTAGAGCCTAAAGTTGGTGTACTCTACGTCTTGCGCAGTGAGGGTCGCGACATAGTACCCCCAGACCTCCACTGCGTGGGATCCGGAAGCCAGGGAGATTTTCTGGGTCGCGGGTAGGATGGGGAGGGAGCAGCGCCTTAGCGTATCTGGGTGTATGAAACTGTCCGTGCTCCCGGAGTCGAAAAGGCAGGCTGTCTCGAGCCCGTT
Organism: Scyliorhinus torazame; assembly: GCF_047496885.1. NCBI lineage: Eukaryota > Metazoa > Chordata > Chondrichthyes > Carcharhiniformes > Scyliorhinidae > Scyliorhinus > Scyliorhinus torazame. Next base: position 188,360,129 of record NC_092716.1, read on the forward strand.
GATCCGGACGGTCATCGTGGACTTCGCGAGGTGGTGCGGCCGGGATAGGTCCAGTGTGACGGAGGCGAGTGTTGGAAGACGGTCGGCGGACTGGTCAGCGGTAGCGGCGGCCAGCGTACAGTCGGACGCTGGGTTCCTGGGAGGCAGTGGAGGGGTCCCAAGATGGTGGCCCCCGTTGGTCGCATGCGTCGGCTGAGATTAAAGATGGCGGCGCCCGTGGGTCACACATGGCGGTTGGCGCGGCAGCTGGGGGTGGCCCCGACTGGCAGCAGGCAGCGCTGCTGGGTCCAGAAGATTTAGGGGGGGGGGGGTCGGGCCTGGCAGGCTTTTGCGAAGTGGCCCTTCTTCTCACAGCCGTTACAAGTAGTATTCCGTGCCGGGCAGCATTGAAGGGGGTGAATACCCTAGCAGCAGAAGTAGCATTTCATGCCTCTAGCGTTGGCGGGCCGCTGTGTGGCTCAGGCTTGCGTCGCACCCGGGTCGGTTGATGGCTGCGCCCACGAGGCCCACGAGTGTGCCAAGCGGTCGGAGGTGTTCTGGGAGGCCACCTCCAGTGAGTTGGAGAGTTGTACTGTCACTGGGAGGCCGAGTGTCCCCCCTTCTAATAAACGCTGGCGGATATAGTTCGAGTGCATGCCCGCGACATAGGCGTCCCTGACCAGCAGCTCCGCGTGCTGGGTAACCGATATCGCTCGGCAGTCACAGTTTCGACAGAGGATGCGCAAGGCGCACAGGAATTCTGCGAGTGATTCCCCAGGGCGTTGGCGTCTCGTGGCGAGGAGGTGCCTAGCATATACTTGGTTGATGGATTTCACATAATGTCCTTTTAGCAGCGTTATCGCCTCCGCGTAAGAGGGGGCGTCCCTGATGAGGGGAAAGACTCTTGGGCTCACCCGTGCATGGAAGACCTGCTTCTTCTGGAGGTCCGTGAAGTCTTCGTTGAAAGATGCGAGGTAGGCCTCGAAGCAGCTTAGCCAGTGTTCATAAGTCTCTGTAGCGTCAGCTGCTTGTGGGTCCAGTTGCAAGCGATCAGGCTTGAGTGAGAAGTTCATCTTGAGTGAAGAGTCCATCTTTCGAAGTTTAGTGTATTAAATTGATACACCATCAATAATAGACGACGCGTGATAAACGTAACTGAGGCTTTAATACACTAAACAGCAAGCCTCCTGCCTCTGGACCCGAACTGGGTCTGGAGGCAGAGACTTGCCACTTTTATACAGAAGCCTGAGGAGAGGAGCCACAGGTGGAGCCACAGGCAGAGCCACCCTGGACAAGCCCAGGCTTGTACAACACAGCACAGTGAATATAATACAATAAACACAATAATGTGGTTTACCACAGCTTGGGAATCAGGTAGGTGCTTCAACTTACCCCCAGGTTCCAGCGGCCTTCATTTCCGGGAGTGGGAGAGAGAGAGGGAGCCGGAGTGCAGCTTGGGAATCAGGTAGGTGCTTAAGTGTTTTATTTTTACCTGTAATTAAGTTGGGCGGTAAGCTCTTTCATTCTTTTCTTGTTTTTATCCGCAAGTTATCTAGGCGGGATGGTAGGGAAGGCAGTGCAATGTTCCTCCTGCAGAATATTTGAGGTGAGGGACGCCGTCAGTGTCCCTGCTGATTTCACCTGTGGGAAGTGCACCCATCTCCAGCTCCTCAGAAACCGCGTTAGGGAACTGGAGCTGGAGCTGGATGAACTTCGGATCATTCGGGAGACAGAGGTGGTCATAGATAGTAGCTTCAGGGATGTAGTTACTCAAAGAATGAAGATAGATGGGTGACGGTGAGAGGGGCTGGAAGGAAGCAGTCAGTACAGGGATCCCCCCTCAGTAACAAGTATACCGCTTTGGATACTATTGAGGGGACGGCCTACCAGTGGTCAGCCACGGTGACCGGATCTCCAGCACTGAGTCTGTCCCTGTGGCTCAGAAGGGAAGAGGGTAGAGCAGGAGAGCAATAGTTATTGGGGACTCGATAGTTAGAGGGACAGATAGACGGTTCTGTGGCAACGGAAGAGACTCACAGATGGTATGTTGCCTCCCGGGTGCCAGGGTCCTTGACATCTCGGACCATGTTTTCAGAATCCTTAAAGGGGAAGGGGAACAGTCCCAAGTCGTGGTACTCATCGGTACCAACGACATAGGTAAGAGAAGGGACGGGGATTTAAAACAGGAATTTAGGGTGGAAGCTGAGAGCAAGGACAAACCATATTGTCATCTTTGGTTTGTTGCCGGTGCCACGTGCTAGCGAGTTGAGGAACAGGGAGAGAGTGCAGATAAACACGTGGCTGCAGGGATGGTGTAGGAAGGAGGGTTTCAGTTATGTGGATAATTGGAGCACATTCTGGGGAAGGTGGGACCTGTACAGACAGGACGGTTTGCACCTGAACCAGAGGGGCACCAATTTGCTACGGCTCTTTGGGGGAGGTTTAAACTAATTTGTCAGGGGGATGGGAAAATGAGCTGTAGTCCAGAAGCCGGTGTTGAGAGTAGTGAGGTACTGAGGAGGGTATCAAGGTCGCAGGAGTGTACCGGCAGACAGGAAGGTGGGTTAAGTGTGCCTACTTCAATGCAAGGAACATCCGGAATAAGGTAGGTGAACTTGGAGCGTGGATTGGTACTTGGGACTATGATGTTGTGGCCATTAAGGAGACATGGTTAGAACAGGGACAGGAATGGTTGTTGGAAGTTCCGGGTTATAGATGTTTCAGTAAGAGTAGGGAAGGTGGTAAAAGTGGTGGAGGAGTAGCATTGTTAATCAAGGATAGTTTAACGGCTGCAGAAAGGCAGTTCGAGGGTGATTTGCCTACTGAGGTAATATGGGCTGAAGTTAGAAATAGGAAAGGAGCGGTCACGTTGTTAGGAGTTGTCTGTAGACCCCCAAATAATAATAGAGATGTGGAGGAAGAAATTGCAAAACAGATTATGGATAGGTGTGGAGGTCTCAGGGTAATTGGGTCGCTTCAGAGTTACAAGATAGCAAGGATTGAGCTAAAAAAAAGGATTTAGGAGAGCTAGGAGGGGACATGAGAAGTCCTTGGCGGGTCGGATCAAGGAAAACCCCAAGGCTTTTTACTCTTATGTGAGAAATAAAAGAATGACCAGGACAGTAGTGGGAACTTGTGCATGGAGTCAGAAGAGATAGGAGAATGAATACTTTTCTTCAGTGTTCACCAAGGAGAGGGGCCATGTTTTTGAGGACGAGAGTGTGATACAGGCGGGTAGGCTGGAGGATATAGATGTTCTGAGGGAGGATGTATTAGCAATTTTGAAAAACCTTAGGGGTGACAAGTCCCCTGGGCCAGATGTGATATATCCTAGGATTCTTTGGGAGGCAAGGGATGAGATTGCATAGCCTTTGGTTTGATCTTTGGGTCCTCACTGCCCACGGGGATAGTGCCAGAGGACTGGAGAGTGGCGAATGTTGTTCCTCTGTTCAAGAAAGGGAATAGGAATGTCCCTGATAATTATAGGCCGGTTAGTCTTATTTTGGTGGTCGGTAAGTTAATGGAAAAGGTCCGGAAGGATAGGATTTATGACCATTTGGAAAGATGCAGCTTAATCCGGGATAGTCAACACGGATTCGTGAATGGTAAGTCTTGCCTCACAAATTTGATTGAATTCTTTGAGTAGGTAACTAAGTGTGTAGATGAAGGTAGAGCAGTTAATGTCGTATACATGGATTTTAGTAAGGCGTTTGATAAGGTTCCCCATGGTCGGCTCATGAAGAAAGTAAGGAGGTGTGGGATAGAGGGAAATTTGGCCAATTGGATAAGTAACTGGCTATCACATAGAAGACCGAGGGCGGTGGTGGATGGAAAATTTTCAGACTGGAGACCAGTTACCAGTGGTGTACCACAGGGATTAGTGCTGGGTCCTCTGCTATTTGTGATTTTATCAATGACTTGGAGGAGGGGGCTGAAGGGTGGGTCAATAAATTTGCTGATGACACCAAGATTGGTGGAGTAGTGGATGAGGTGGAGGGCTGTTGTAGGCTGCAAAGAGACATTGATAGGATGCAGAGCTGGGCCGAAAAATGGCAGATGGAGTTTAACACTGATAAGTGCGAGGTGATTCATTTTGGTAGGAAAAATTTGAATGCGGATTACAGGGTCAACGGCAGAGTTCTGAGGAATGTGGAGGAACAGGGAGATCTTGGGGTTCATGTCCACAGATCTCTGAAGGTTGCCACTCAAGTGGATAGAGCCATGAAGAAGGCCTATAGTGTGTTAGCGTTTATTAACAGGGGGCATGAGTTTAAGAGCCGTGGGGTTATGCTGCAACTGTACATGACCCTGGTGAGACCACATTTGGAATATTGTGTGCAGTTCTGGTCACCTCACTATAGGAAGGATGTGGAAGCATTGGAAAGGATGCAAAGGAGATTTACCAGGATGCTGCCTGGTTTGGAGGGTAGGTCTTATGAGGAAAGGTTGAGGGAGCTAGGGCTTTTCTCTTTGGAGCGGAAGAGGATGAGAGGCGACTTAATAGAGGTTTATAAGGTAATGAGGAGGATAGATAGAGTGGACGTTCAGAGACTATTTCCTCGGGTGGCTGTAGCTGTTACAAGGGGGCATAACTATAAGGTTCAGGGTGGGAGATATAGGAGTGATGTCCGAGGTAGGTTCTCTACTCAGAGAGTGGTTAGGGTGTGGAATGAACTGCCTGCTGTGATAGTGGAGTCAGACACTTTAGGAACTTTCAAGCGGTTTTTGGATAGGCACATGGAACACACCAGAATGACAGGGAGTGGGATAGCTTGATCTTGGTTTCGGACAAAGCTCGGCACAACATCGAGGGTCGAAGGGCCTGTTCTGTGCTGTACTGTTCTATGTTCTTAAGACAGTCACAATCTTATTAAATGGGGAGCAGGCTCAAAGGGTTGAATGGTCCACTCCTGTTCCTATTTCTTATGGTCTTAAACCTAATATTTCCAAGTTTGCTGATGACACAAAACCTGCTGGGAACATGAGTTGTGAGGAGGATGCAAAGAAAAGGGAAGGCTGAGAGGTGACCTGATCGAGGTCTTTAAGATTATGAAACATTTTGATTGGGTAGATGTAGAGAAGATGTTTCCACTTGAGGGTGAAGCCAGAGCTCGATAATAAAGGCATGAGGGAATTCAAGAGAAACTATTCAACTGAAAAAGTGGTGAGAATGTGGAATTTGCTACCATATGGAGTAGTTGAGGCAAATAGCATAGATACATTTATTTATTTTTTTTAGAAAATATTTTATTGAAGCATTTGTAATTTTCAGTTTTAACACTTTAACATTTCTTAAACAACCGCGGGGCCGGCACACGCAAAAACATAAAAAAATAACATCCCCTACTACCCCCGCCCTATTTCCTAATTACCCGTACATGAAGTTCCCTGTCCTTGTCTTACACTACCATGCCTCCCATTTTCCACCCCCCCCCCCCCCCCACCCCCCCCCCCCCCCACCCCCCGGCTGCTGACGTTCAATTTTCCTTGAAGAAGTCGATGAACGGCTGCCACCTCCGGGCGAACCCCTGAATAATTGAACCTCTTAAGGCAAATTTAATCTTTTCCAGCCTGAGAAATCCTGCCATGTCACTGACCCACACTCCTGACTTTGGAGGCTCCGAGTCTCTCCATCCCAGCAAAATCCGTCTCCGGGCCACCAGGGAGGAGAAGGCCAGAACAACGGCGTCCCTCCCCCCCTGGGCCCCCAGACCTTCCGATACCCCAAATATTGCCAATTCTGGACTCGGAGTCACCCTCCTTTCCAGGACCTCTGACATGACGTCTGCAAATCCCTGCCAGAATCCCCTCAACCTCGGACACGCCCAAAACATATGTACATGATTCGCCGGGCTTCCCCCAGAGCGTCCGCACCTATCCTCCACTTCATCAAAAAACCTACTCACCAGGCCACAGTCATATGAGCCCTATGGACCAACTTGAACTGGATCAGACTGACCCTGGCACACAACGAGGATGAATTGACTCTCCTCAAGGCCTTTGCCCATAGTCCATCTTCCAACTCCCCTCCCAACTCTTCCTCCCATTTCCTCTTCACCTCCCCGATTGGGACCTCTTCCCACTCCTTCAATTCCTTGTATATTTCCAAGACCCCCCCCCCCCCCCTCCCCAACCCCCATTTTTGACATTACCTTATCCTGTAGTCCCCTCAGGGGGAGGCAAGGAAAGCTTGGAACCTGCATCCGGACAAAATCCCGTACCTGTAGGTACCGAAACCCGTTTTCCACTCGGCAACTCAAACTCCCCCTCTAAAGCCTCCAGGCTCAGGAAACCCTGCTGAATGAAGAGATTCCCAAATCTCTCAATCCCTGCCCGCTGCCACCTTCTAAAGCCCCCATCTGTGGTGTTGGGCGTTCTGACACACAGATGAGCCAACACGGTTGTATATGGTACAACGCTATTTTATTTAAACCTTCTATGTACAGTTTTGTCTTGATACTCTGCACGTGGGGATTCCCTGTTTGTGATCTTGTAACAGGTCTTGTCCGTGTCTTTGTCCCCAGACCTACTACCACTAGGTGTCGTGCTCCTGCTTTTATGTGGTTGGTGTCCTTGTGTGTGATTGGTTGTGGTGTTGTGTGCTCTGATTTGTCTGTTGGTGTGTCCATCATGATGTGTGTGTTTGAATATCATGACATCCCCCCTTTATACAAAGATATGTGCCTACGTGGTAATAAATATGATCGCGTCGTGAGTGCATCTAAGAGTGTGTGTGTGTTGTGTACAGCATGTGCATATGACGTAACTATTTACATGGGGCGATGTCGGGTGCGTCACATGAACAAGGTTGTACCATAACAGAACATGAATGCGAACGAGAAAAAAAACTTGAACAGTCGTCCAGTCAGACGATATCTGGAACGATAAACAACAACAGGTTATCATATAAAATTGTGTAACTTGTTAGACATATGAACGGTGTTATAAGTCCAGTCTAATGGGCTTGCGATGAGTTCGGGTTGACCGCCTCAAGGGTGGGTCAAGAACCACCGGCTGATGTGCAAGCATGGCCATGGGTGGCGATGGAGAGGGCGTGATCTGCGGCAGCTCCACAAAGTCATCCTCGGAAGCCTGTTGAGGATCTGGTGTGTGCGTTCTGTGTGGCTGCGAGCGTGGAAGTCGGCGAAGGGCGCGCCGATTGCGGCGACGCACTGAACCATCCGGCATGCGAACCAGGAACGAGCGGGGAGCCACATGTCGGAGGACTTCGGCCGGTGCTGACCAGCCACCATACGGTTGATGGACGCGTACTTTGTCTCCGGAGGACAGGGGGGGCAGGTCCGTCGCTCGTGTGTCGTACTGACTTTTCTGGCGATCACGCTGCATTTGCATGTTCCGAAGAACCGTCTCATGGTCTGTTGTTGGTGCCAGGATGGACGGTACCGTCGTCCTGAGGGAGCGACCCATTAGTAGCTGCGCTGGCGAGAGACCCGTGGATAGCGGGGCCGATCGATAGGCCAGCAAGGCAAGGTTAAAGTCTGATCCGGCAGCAGCCGCCTTGCACAGGAGCCGCTTGGCAATGTGGACGCCCTTTTCAGCCTTCCCGTTCGACTGTGGATGTAGAGGGCTGGATGTCACATGAGTGAAACCATATGCTGCGGCAAAGGACGACCATTCACGGCTGGCGAAGCAGGGTCCATTGTCTGACATGACAGTCCTTGGAATGCCATGGCGAGCAAATGTTTCCTTGCAGGCCCCAATGACTGCGGACGACGTCAAATCATGGAGAGGCATGACTTCCGGGTAGTTTGAGAAGTAGTCTATAATAACGATGTGATCTCTGCCGAGCGCGTGAAATAGGTCAACACCCACCTTCGCCCAGGGGGACGTCACCAACTCGTGTGGCAGAAGCGTCTCCGGAGGTTGCGCCGGCTGAAACCTCTGACAGGTTGTGCAATTGAGCACCATGTTGGCTATGTCTTCATTAATACCCGGCCAGTATACCGCCTCTCGGGCCCTTCGTCTGCATTTTTCGACGCCCAAGTGGCCTTCGTGTAGTTGATTAAGAATCATCTGGCGCATGCTGTGCGGAATGACGATCCTGTCTAATTTCATAAGGACCCCGTCTATATTGGTAAGGTCATCTCGCACATTATAAAACTGGGGGCACTGCCCTTTGAGCCACCCTTCCGTCATGTGGCGCATCACTCGCTGCAGAAGGGGGTCAGTCGCCGTCTCTGCGCGTATGTGGGCCAGACTTGGATCATCAGCTGGCAGATTTGCTGCTGTCAGAGTCACGTGTGCCTCAATTTGACGCACGACCCCTCCGCATCTGGTGGTGTGCTCACTGCTCGGGAGAGCGTGTCCGCCACGATGAGATCCTTCCCCGGAGTGTAGATCAGTTCGAAATCATACCTCCTGAGTTTAAGTAAGATGCGCTGAAGGCGAGGGGTCATGTCGTTCAGGTCTTTGTTAATGATGTTGACCAGGGGGCGGTGGTCAGTTTCAACCGTAAATCGTGGCAGGCCATACACATAGTCGTGGAACTTGTCCAGTCCAGTTAACAAGCCCAGGCATTCTTTTTCTATTTGCGCGTAGCGCTGTTCGGTAGGGGTCATGGCTCGTGAGGCATATGCAACCGGGGCCCATGACGACGTGCTGTCTTTTTGCAGGAGTACCGCTCCAATGCCAGATTGGCTGGCGTCTGTTGAGATCTTTGTAGGGCGAGTCGTGTCAAAGAACGCCAGCACTGGTGCCGTGACCAGTTTGTGCTTGAGCTCCTCCCATTCCAACTGATGCGATTGCTGCCAGTGGAATTCTGTTGATTTTTTTACGAGATGGCGCATATTCGTTGTATGAGAAGCCAGGTTGGGAATGAACTTCCCAAGGAAGTTGACCATGCCCAGGAATCTTAGGACAGCCTTCTTGTCAGCCGGCCGTGGCATGGCTGTGATGGCGCTAACTTTGTCTGCATCGGGACGGACCCCTGATCGTGAGATGTGGTCCCCGAGGAATTTCAGCTCCATCTGGCCGAAGGCACACTTGGTGCGGTTGAGACGCAGGCCATTTTGTCGTATGCGGGTGAAGACACGTCGTAGACGATGCATGTGTTCCTGCGGAGTGGTGGACCAAATGATGATATCGTCCACATATACACGTACCCCTTCGATGCCTTCCATCATCTGCTCCATAATGCGGTGGAAAACTTCAGATGCTGAAATGATGCCGAATGGCATCCGGTTGTAGCAGAATCTGCCAAAAGGGGTGTTGAACGTGCATAGCCTTCGGCTGGCCGGGTCCAATTGGATCTGCCAAAATCCTTTGGACGCATCCAATTTGGTAAATATTTTGGCTTGCGCCATCTCGCTGGTGAGGTCCTCTCGTTTCGGGATGGGATAGTGTTCCCTCATGATGTTGTTATTCAGATCTTTAGGATCTATGCATATGCGGAGCTCGCCAGAGGGCTTCTTTACACAGACCATGGAGCTGACCCATGGCGTGGGCTCCGTGACCCTGGATAGGACCCCTTGGTCCTGAAGATCCTGCAGCTGCAACTTGAGGCGGTTTTTGAGTGGCGCAGGAACCCTGCGAGGTGCGTGAACGACAGGGATGGCGTCCGGTTTGAGTCGAATCTTGTACGTGTATGGCAATGTCCCCATGCCTTCAAAAACCTCCTGGTTGTGAGCAAGGATGGAATGGAGATTTGCGTGGAACTCAGCATCCGGGAAGTTGGATATCTCATCTGGAGAGAGAGACATAATGCGCTGTACCAGGTGAAGGACCTTACACGCCTGTGCGCCCAGTAACGAGTCTTTTGATGAGCCGACAACTTTGAAGGGAGTGTGGCCGTGTGCATCTTGTGAGTTATCTGTAGCTGGCAAGATCCTATGGACGGGATGACGTTCCCGTTATAATCAACCATCTTGAGCTGGGATGGCGTTATGGGTGGTTTGACCTTCATGGCCTGGAATGCAGAATATGCAATCAGGTTGGCGGATGCGCCGGTGTCCAGACGGAAGGTGACGCGCGATCGGTTGACCGTCAGGGTGGCACACCACTCATCGGCTGGTTGCCATCCCGGCTCAAGATGGTTGATTATAACGGGAACGTCATCCCGTCCATAGGATCTTGCCAGCTACAGATAACTCACAAGATGCACACGGCCACACTCCCCTTCAAAGTTGTCGGCTCATCAAAAGACTCGTTACTGGGCGCACAGGCATTGACCTTGTTGACATCGATGACGGAAACGCGGAAGGCATCCTGGTCATCTGCATCACTTAACTGGAAGTCTTGATGCATGGGCTGGACGGTCCTGACTTGTCTGCGAGATTGTCGGGGATGTGCAGGATCCATGGGTTGATCCGAACGACAGTGGGCAGCATAGTGGCCCATCTTGCCACATCTGAGGCACTGTCGGTTTTTAGCAGGACATTGCCCTTTTAAGTGTACAGCTCCACAATTGCCGCACGTCATGACGTCACGGCGTTCGTTGCGCCACTGCGCATACGCAGTGCGATCTTGCGGTGGGCGCGCCTGCGCAGTGCGTCCCTCGATGTGGCCGTTATTTTTGGCGCGCACCAGCGCGGGAGACCGCGAAAAGCGCGGGAAGCGGCCGCTGTCGTCCGGGCCGTGGGTCGGGAAGTAATCGATGGCCTGGATGCGTTCGGCGTCGTGGGCGGCCTGGCTTGCCGATTCGACGGCTGGGGACCCCCTCCGTGCCAACTTGGACGCCTGAAATCGGGAAAAACGGCAGGTTGCATTCTCGTGGAGGACACAGGCTTCCACAGCAGACGCTAAGGTGAGGCTTTTTATTTTAAGAAGCTGCTGGCGTAGGCCACTGGATGCAACGCCAAAAACAATCTGGTCCCTGATCATGGACTCTGTGGTGCTGCCGTAACCGCAGGACTGCGCTAGAATTCGGAGGTGCGTCAAAAAGGGTTGAAAAAGCTCCTCCTTACCTTGCAGGCGTTGCTGAAAGAGGTATCTTTCAAAACTTTCATTCACTTCAACCTTAAAGTGCTGGTCCAGTTTGAGGATGACCGTGTCATATTTGGATTGGTTTTCGCCTTCTTCGAACACCAGTGAGTTGAAGACGTCGAGGGCGTGCTGACCTGCGTAGAAGAGGAGCATTGCAATCTTCGTTTCATCCGAGGCACTCTGTTTTTCGTTCGCTCGGATGTACAGGTCAAATCGCTGCCTGAAGAGCTTCCAATTGGTACCTAGGTTCCCCGCGACTTGCAATGGCTGCGGTTTGTCGGTGCGGTCCATGTCCAGAATGGCAGGTTAGTTGGCAGGTATCGATCCACTCCTGTACCATGTGGTGTTGGGCGTTCTGACACACAGATGAGCCAACACGGTTGTATATGGTACAACGCTATTTTATTTAAACTTTCTATGTACAGTTTTGTCTTGATACTCTGCACGTGGGGATTCCCTGTTTGTGATCTTGTAACAGGTCTTGTCCGTGTCTTTGTCCCCAGACCTACTACCACTAGGTGTCGTGCTCCTGCTTTTATGTGGTTGGTGTCCTTGTGTGTGATTGGTTGTGGTGTTGTGTGCTCTGATTTGTCTGTTGGTGTGTCCATCATGATGTGTGTGTTTGAATATCATGACACCATCCAGCCCCCCGGAACAAAACAGTGATTGTCACAGATGGGTGACCACACTGACAGCCCCTCCAATCCCATGTGCTGCCTCCATTGCCCCCACACCCTCAGGGCTGCCATCACCACTGGGCTTGTTGAGTACCAAGCCGGCGAGAACGGCAGGGGCGCGGTTAATAAAGCCTCCAAGCTCGTACTCTTACAGGATGCCGCCTCTACTCGTTCCCAAACCGACCCCACCCCCACTACCCATTGCCTGACCATCGATATGTTGGCCACCCAGTAATAATTAATAAAACTCAGTCAGGCCACCCTCCCCACGACCCCGTTCCAGGAGTGCCTTCTTCACCCTCGAGTTTTTACCAGCCCACACAAAACCTGAAATTACCGCATTCATTTTCCTAAAAAAGGCCTTTGGGACAAAAATCAGGAGACATTGAAAAAAGAACAGCAGCCTCGGGAGTACTGTCAGCTTCACCGTCTGCACCCTCCCCGCCAGTGTCAGCGGGAGCATGTCCCACCTGTGGAAATCCCTTTTCATCTGATCGGCCGCTTAACTCAAACTTAACTTGTGGAGCTGCCCCCAATCCTTAGCCACCTCAATCCCCAGATACCTGAAGCTCTTCCCCACCATTTTAAAAGGTAACTCCCCCAGTCTCCTTTCCTGCCCCCGTGCCTAATCACAAACTCCTTGCTCTTTCCCATATTTAGTTTGTAGCCTGAAAACCGCCCAAATTCTTCCAGTGTCTCCATGATTCCGGCCATCCCCCCCCCCAACGGGTCTGTAATACAAAGAAGTAAATCGTCTGCGTAGAGTGAGACCCTATGCTCCATCCCCCTCTCACTATCCCCCGCCAGACATTCAATGCCCTATGGGCTATTGCCAAGGGCTCTCTGGCCAGGGCAAACAGTAGTGGGGAGGGCGGGCATCCCTGTCTTGGCCCCCTACAAAGACTAAAATATTTTGACCGGACCCGGTTGGTTCTTACATTCGCCACCGGAGCCTGATATAGCAACCGGACCCAATCCACAAATCCCTGCCCAAATCCAAACCTGCCTAGAATATCCCATAGGTATTTCCACTCCATCCGGTCAAAGGCCTTTTCTGCATCCAAAGCTACTACCACCTCAACCTCCCGCAGCATAGATACATTTAGAGGAAAGCTAGGAAAATACATGAGAGAGAAAGGTTATTCTCATGGAGTGAGATGAAGTTGGGATGGAATGAGTTTGTGCAGAGATTAAACACTGACATAGACCTGGTAGGTAAAATTACATGTTTCTGTGCTGTAAATTCTTCTTAATTCTCTGCAACATACACATTATTTGTCACATGGCATCCTAACACAGGTTCTCCCTTTATCTGTACTGTCATCGGCATTCTGCGAATCAGTTTTTAAAGACAAATTGTTCACCTACCATGGTAACAATGGCAGGCTGCCCGGGGAAGTTAATGAACTTTGGAACCACTGCCACACTGACCCTCCTGCGAGGTACAGTCTGTGGGAAGCAAAACACAACAGAAGACAGTATTTTAATAGTTAAATCCACACCACTGAATAGCAAGTCAATGGGGGCGAAATCTATCTTGGGCAAAACTGAGTGATCACATTTTTAAAAAATCATTGGATGGAATTTACCGATTTTGTTTGTCAAAATGTCATCACTGGTAAGAGAAACGGAGGGTAGTCTGCCAGTTGCACTGCCGGCTTTTCCCGCCATATTTTTAGACACTCTGTCAAAATAAATCCAAGTGGCGGGTCCCAAGATGTCAAGCTCAGAGCCCGCCCAGTCAGCAACCTCCCCCCCCAGGTACTGTCCCCTACACTGCCTCCTGGTACTGCCCCACCCTGCCATGCCAGGTTAGTGCCTGGGGCAATGCCAGGGCATGATCCTATACCTCCTAGGGGCTGTACACACCTGTGGGCCTACAGCAGGTTCTGTTCACCAGGTGCACCTCGTGAATAGACTTGGTGGGGGGAGGGGGGGAGACTATCATGCATGGAGTCCGAATATACATAATTAGGTAGATACAAATTCAGATCTCGACTTTTAATGCCGGGATTCCCATTACATCATTGGATGGGAAGAGGGCAATCGAGCGGGGAAGTCCCGCTGGAGTCAAAGCCATTTTGCAACACTTGCTCGATTCTCTGTTCTTTCTGCCGTAACCCCCCACCCCACCCCCCGAAAGCAGGATAGGAAAATCCCTACCCATTGAAAGAGCTGAGAAACAGATGCCCACTGAGTTATCATTCAAGAAGTACTTCACCACTATTAATATTGACAACTGTGGGATAAAATCAGTTTCTCAGCCTGTGGCTGAGTGAATGGATTGCAGCGGAGGTGATAAGGAGCCTACCAGAGTGAAAGACCGTGCTATAATAATTATCATCAGTGAAACACTGCTGAATGTACTTATGTAGAACTCCACATCTATTTTAACAGAGGTGTTAAATCTGTTTATTTCAAATTTATTTATGCTTTCCCTAAAATAGCAGGCAGAGAAATCGCAGAAATGTGTTGCATGTTCTCTCATTAATGTTGATGGCTGTCACTAAGGTGTCTTGGAAGGAGGCCCAGCAACACTGAGCCTCCAACAAACTGCAGTAATCACAATGACATTCTTTATTTTCAACAATGAGCGCATTCTCCTAGTTCCTAAATTAAGCAACCGCAACATGCATCAATCATGCAGCCTTTCTACGAGTGCAGATCCTGCCCATCTGGAATAACCAATTACTTTTCTTTTCATGAGCACTAAAAATTCAGGAAGTTTCTGAAATGTAAGTGGCAGTTTTCTTACTCTAACTTTAGCAAGGGTAGGAATTTGCAAGACAACAGGAAAGAGCAGGGTGTGGGGTAGAAGTTATGGGATAAATTGAATAACTCTTTCAAAGAGGTACATGGACCAAATGGCCTCTTTCTGTGCTGCATGATTTATGTTGGATTAAAATATACATTTAAAAAATAAGTTTAACAAAAAATGCAGTTGTTTAAAGCAACTTAATTTGAATCCACTTATCATCCTGACTCTTTCCTGTTATCTCTCTGTGCTGATTTTCTGGGCTTCCAGGTTTCATTTTGGAACCTTGACTGGGTGAATGTGGATTATAAAGGCCACCCTTTTCCATCAATCAATACCTCAACTTGATTTTAAAAAAAGGAAAAACTTGCATTAAAAAGCACCTTTCACCACATCGGGAAGTCCTTAATTTATACTTTCAAAGTTTAGTTGCTGCTGTAATGTACATGCAGTAGTTAGCCCCTTTATAGGGGCATGTATCGACCAATGGGAACGCGCACTGGGATCTCGGTGCGGACTGTGGGCTTTTGTAGCCAGTTGTGAACCTAGGGCTGAGAATGAAGAGTACCTTGAATATAGTTTGGAATTTTAAAATAAATCCGTCATTGTTAGCTAGCTAACTGGTGATCGCCAAATATTGCATTTGCAACATTTGCGATGAGGAAAAACAACAGCAACTCAGATTGTACCAAAGAAAGAATTTTGAAGGCAAATTGGTTGCAAGAGTTGCAGAACAAGTCCAATTGAGTCCAACCTGCAGAACAGTGAAAAGTAATCATGCCTCTCCTCTGAAAATTAGAAGCTTTTTACCCTGCTACAGAGGACTGGGTACAGTATGTGGAGCGTTTGCAATATTTTTTACGGGCTCTTGAAATAGAAGGGGAGGATAGGAAGGAAGTTATGTTGCTGACTGCATGTCAGCAAAGTAACAATCTAGCCCCAGTGCATGTGGGACCCAGACGTAAAACTTGATTTGAGGTTTAACATTCCTGGATGTTCCTGACACAAAGACATTTGCAGAGCTCATTGACCTAACAAAGGGAAATTACCAGTCTGACCCTTCAATAATATTACAACGGTATAAATGTAACTCCATGGGGAGAAGCCCAGGAGAGACCATTATGGCCTTTGTAGCAAGGCTAAGACAAATCGGGGAGCATTGCAATTTTGGGTCAGCGTTGAATGACACATTAAGAGACCGATTGGTATGTGGTGTAAACAATGCAGCTATACAGAGAAAAGTGTTAACTGAATCAAAGTTAACTTTTAAAAGGGCACTGGAAATGGCAACAGTGATAGAGAGTGCCAAGAGGGGCACCCAAGAGCTGCAAAGTGCACAGAGTGATAAGGTCCCACATAGGGTGGGAGGCTGCGAGCAGCAGTGGTGGCAGGAGTGGAGGCACATGCTTAAGTCGAGAAAACAATACAGAAAGCGGATGTGCCACTAATCATAGAAGATTTAAACAACAGCCCACTACCAGCAGAGTTACAATCTAGCCTCAGTGCATAGTATGGAGGATTGGCCAGCGGGTGAACGGAATGTTTTTTCACTTAATAATGTGACAGCGGACAAGATAACCCCCATCGCAGTGGTATTGTTAGTGAACTGTCTGCCATTGAAGATAGAAGTGGACACGGGGGCATTACTGCCGTGAGCGAACAGACCTCCAGTATCTCCAAAGAGGTTTAATCTCCCGAGGTTAAAGAATACGAAACTCGCAACATATACCGGAGAGGCCATAAAAATAGTAGGGGTGACCATGACGCCAGTGAGTGATAGACAGCAGTCTTCTAAGCTACCATTGATAGTGGTGTTGAGCCAAGGAGTGAGTTTAATGGGGCATGATTGGCTCCAGGAGATCCAGTTAAACTGACTGGAACTTTTTTAATTAAAAGAGGGGGGCTTGCATTAAGTCATTAAAAAAACCAAGATGTGTTCCTGGAGTAATTGGGAAAGGTTAAAAGATTGCAAGCAAAAATCCATGTGGACCCAGAAGCCATCCCAGGGTGTTTTAAGAGCAAGAATTGTGCCCTGTAGAAAAGGTAGAGACAGAACTAAAATGACTGCACGATTTGGGTATCATTAGGCATGTACAATTCACCAAGTGGGCAGCACCCATGTGCCAGTAGTAAAACCAGCCAAGACCATCCATATCTATGGAGATTACAAGCTGACAGTAAATCAGGCCGCAAAACTAGATAGGTACCCCATCCTCAAAGTAGAGGATCTATATGCCAATTTAGCTGGGGGTTTGACATATAACAAGTTGGACATGAACCACGCTTACCAAGTTAGAACTAGATGGTCCATCAAGAGGATATTTCACCATAAATACTCATTAAGGGTTTTACCAATATACACGTCTGCCGTTTGGGGTTTTAGTGGATTGCGCAACAATGGAAAGTTTGCTGCAGGGTTTGTTCAGGGTTGTCGCTTATTTGGATTCTATTTTTAAAAAAGGATCCACTGAAGAGGAACATGTGGCCAATTTGGACAAAGTTTTGACGAGATTTCAAGAGGTGGGGGTACATTTAAAAAGAAACAAGTGCACCTTCCAAGCAAACAAGCTGTTTATCTTGGTTATCAGATGGATTTTCAGGGATTACACAAAAGGATAAAGTGAGAGAAATTAAGGAAGCACTGGCCACCAGAACTCCGATCTTTCCTGGGGATAGTCAACTATCATGGGCAATTCCTCCCAAACCTATCGACATTGCTGGCACCATTATATGTGCCATAAAGAAGTGTCAAAGATGGGGTAGGAAAGCCCCACAGGAAGATGATTGTAACCAAGTTAAACAGGTTCTTCAGTCTTCATGCTTATTAGTACATTTCAACCCCTCTAAGAAGATAGTACTTACATGCGATGCATCACTATAAGGAGTAAGGGGCAGTGTTATCCCATATAATGGAGGACGGGTCCAAGAGACCCTTTGGGGACATATAAAGAACCCCAACACGTGTGGAAAGAGGATACTCCCAAATAGAAAAAAAAGGACTGGTTATTATCTGCGATATCAAGAAGTTTAATCAACACAGACCACAAGCCACTTTTAGGGCTTTTCGTGGAAGACAAAGCGATTCCACCAATTGCTTCTGCTAGGATACAATGTTGGGCTCTGTTCTTATCGGCTGCCGAATATACTTTTCAACATTGGCCAGGGACTCACATCGTCAATGCCTTGGATAAGACTTCCGTTACCTGAAAGCATACAACCCCCTCTCGTACTGCAAGATATTGCAGTGGCCTTAAACCTTTTGGACTCCTTACCTGTGACAGCGCAACAAATGAAGTACTGAGCTAATAGAGACCCATTGTTATCGAAGGTTAAACATGTGGGGTGGGATTCTCCGACCCTGCGGCGGGTCAGAGAATCGCCGGGGGGCCGCGCGAATCACGCCACGCCGCCCTGACACCGGGACGCGATTCTCCGCTCTGGTGCCACTAGGGCCGGCGTGGTTGGCGCGGCGCCGGCCGGGGGCCGCTCTACGCGCCCCCCTTGCGATTCTCCGGCTTGGATGGACCAAGCGGCCGTGACAAAAAACCCTAGTCCCGCTGCCGCCGTTCTAACATGCTCTGAGCCGGCGGGACCTCGCCGTTGAAGGGTCCGGGGGTGGCCTGTGGGGGGAGGGGAGGGGGGTCCACCCTTGGTGGGGCGGGGGGGGGGCTCCGTTGTGTCCTGGCCCGTGATCGGGGCCCACCGATCGGCGGGCCGTCCTCCGGGTCTGGGGCCTCCTTTCTTCCGCGCCGGCCCCTGTAGCCCTACGCCATTTGACGTTGGGTCCGGCGTGGAGAAGGGAGCCACTGCGCATGTGCCCGTTGGTGCCGGTGCCACCAGTTGACGCTGGCGCCCAATTGATGCCGGGGTCAACAGCTGGAGCGTCGTGGGCCGCTCCAGCACCGTGCTGGTCCACTGTGGCCCGGAGAATCGGGCACCAAAAGGCCTGTTGACGTTGGAGTAAAACACTCCCGTTTTTACGCCGGCCTGAACACTTAGCCGCGCGATGGGAGAATCCCGCCCATGATGCTCCATGGATAGCGGAATGAGAAAGCTTTGGAGGAAATGAGGCCTTATCAACTCAGGAAAGATGAGCTTAGTTGCGAGAATGTTGTCATCCTTTGGGGAACGTGAGTGTTCATCCGCATTCCGAAAAGAGAATCACTGCTTGATGAATTGGATCGTGCCCATTTGGGCGTGTCCAAGATTGAAATGCTAGCGAGAAGCTACTTGTGGTGGCCTGGCACTGATATAGATATAGAAAGGGTTGTGAAGCAATGTGACCAATGCCAGTTATACCAGAAGTTGCCAGTCGCAACTTGCACCCCTGAGAATGGCCAGGCTGACCATGGATGAGATTTCACATTAATTATGTTAGCTCATTCATGGACGTTATGTTCCTTTGGCTACTGGACACCTATACAAAATGGATGGAGGTATTTGGAATGAAGTCAACAACTTCGTACCCCACAGCTGAGGAACTTGGCCAATGTTTTGTCACACGTGGTGTACCAGAAGTACTTGTGAGCACCGTTCCATTGCCTGAGACAAGTGCGGAGTTCCAGCAGTTCATGACGTTTAATGGAATAAAGCATATTTTGTGCACCATATCATCCCTCGTCAAATGGGTTGGCTGAATGCACATTTCAGATGTTCAAGGTTGTTCTGAAGAAGCAATCACTAGGAACCAAGATAGCACGGTTCCTGTTAGTCTACGAACCACCCCACATACCACTGCTGGCATAGCTCCAGCTGAGCTACTGACGGAGCAACACTTGAGAACCTGGTCATTCCAAATTTGGCAGGGAGGATGGAAACAAGGCAGAGATGCCGGAGAGGAAACCATGATTTGGAAAATGTGGAAGGAGCATTTGAGATAAACAATCCAGTTTTTGTAAAGAATTTAGCAAGTGGACCAAGTTGGGTCCCGGGAGTTTGGTGGCCAGGACCGGGCCACTGTCCTGTGAAGTGAAAATGCAGGACGTGTTTTTGAAGAAACACATAGATCATTTGCAGAGACAGGAGCCCTCCCAAAGACCAGTGATTCTGCCTGATCCCATTGTGCAAGTAGCACTGTTGTTTGACCAAGGAGTGAAGCAGTTGATCAGCCAATGGCAAGTCAAAGTGTTGCTCCCAGTGGAACCGAGCAAACAGTGGAAATTGATGTGCTGCTACCAAGACACCAGAGTTCCAGTGAAGCAGGTCCCGAAGCTATCTTACAGCAGAACCACAACCAGTTGAGCTGCGTCATTCCGAGAGAAAGAGGAAGTCCCCTGACAGACTGAGTTTCTGATAAACTGTTGAAACATTTTCATTATTGTTATTGTTTTGAAAATTGTATAAGTTTTCAAGGTACTATGTAATAAGGGACTTAAAGGGGGAGGGATGTAGTAGCTCACCCCTGTAAGGGAGGCGTACATCTGAAGGGCCATGTGACCTGATCGGCCAATGGGAAATGAGCTTCCGGATCTCAGTGCAGAGCGTGATCCTAATTCTGGGAATGAAGACATTAATTATTGTGCACTGTATATAGTTTGGAATTCTTAATAAACCCGTTGTTAGTTAGCTAACTGGTGGTCATCAATTATTGCATTTACCAGAGTAGGGACATCACATCATATATTGGACGACTAGTTCTGGTATTAAAGCAAGGAGTTGGCTCCTCAATGAATCAACAGGGTGATCTTAGAGAATGGTTCATTGGCTCATGGACCTATTCAGGAAGCGAGTTATTTGTATTTTTTTAACTTGTTCATGGGGTGTGGGCCTGGCTGGGCCAGCATTTGTTGCACTTCCCTAATTGCTTCTGAACTGAATGGCTCTCAACGGGAGGGCAGTTAAGAGTCTAGAGTCACATGTAGGCCAGACCAGGTAAAAGATGGCAGCTTTCTTTCCCTGATGGACATTAAATGAATCTAGGCCTGTGACTTATAGATACAAGGGTTTGTCCAGCCTCCATCTCAATTGAATGAACATCAGGAACATTTTACAACAGGAGGGCAATCCACTCTGCTGGATTATAACCTAGCTAAGATCATCCATCTATCAGATGAGTCATTAAATTGAGACTCCTTTGTGCCTCCCAGGTGGATGTAAATTAGTCCACAATTTGAAGAAGGGCAAGGGGGTTCTCCCTTGTGTCCAAGGCCAGATTTACCCATTAATAGCTTTGTGGTAAACACCACTGGTAACACACTACGTGTATTACTGTACTGCCACTGTACTACAGTTAACACAGTAAATCCCAGCCTGCTGGCTCCTCCCAGCAGGCGCTGTATAAAAGTGTATGCTCTCCTGCGCTGCTTCCATTCTGGTTCCAGCTGCAGGAGACTCAACATCTAGTGCAATAAAGCCTCAATAGTTTCACCATTTTCGTCTCATGGTCATTGATGGTACATCAATTTATTGCACTAGAATTTTAGAGATGAACGTCTTAATCAAGCCTGATCGCCTGGAGCTGAACCCTCACGCAGCCGACGCCACAGCCACCTTCGAGCACTGGCTAGCCTGCTTTGAAGGATACCTCAGAGCATCCACAGAAGCCCTCTCAGACCCGCAGAAGCTCCAGATCCTCTACTCACAGGTGAGCCCACAGGTTTTCCCCCTCATTCGGGACACGTCCACCTACACTGAAGCGATGGCGCTACCAAAAGGACAGTACATCAGGACTGTGAATCAAGTGTTCGCCAGGCACCTCCTGGCCATGAGACGGCAACTCCCAGGGGAGTCTCAGGACGCTTTCTTGCGTGCTCTGCAGATACTTGATAGGAACTGTAATTGCCAGGCAGTGTCAGCAGTCCAACACACAGAACTGCTGATCAGAGACGCCTATATCACAGGCATTAAGTCCAATTACGTTCGCCAGCGATTATTGGAAGGGGGTACGCTCGACCTTATAGAGACTGCACAGCGTGCTAACTCCCTAGAAGTGGCCTCCCGCAATCTGGAGTCCTACACCTCCGACCGCGCGGCACCCTCGTGGCCCCCATCTTCCAACCTGGGTACACCGCAAGCCTGTGCCGCGCTGCAGCCAGCCAACTCCGGAGGGCCCAAATGCTATTTTTCTGGCCAGAGCAAGCACCCCAGGCAGCGCTGCCCAGCGCGGAGCGCGACCTGCAACGGGTGTGGCAAGAAGGGCCACTTCGTCTCCGTTTGTCAGGCCCAATCGGTCGCTGCCGTTTCCAGGCCCAGCATCGCTACACCACCCACGTGCGATCCAGGGGCACCGCCATCTTTGCCCCTGCCCTCCACGTGCGACCCGTAGGTGCTGCCATCTTGGATATCGCCCGCCATTTGCGCCCCATGGGCACCGCCATCTTCGCCGCCATCTTGGACCGCGCCTCCGGACCCCTGCTCGCCTGGCCGCTCGCGGACCGCCGATACCTCCATCACCGCTGATCAGCCCAACAATTCCCAACATCTTCCGCAGCTCGCCTCCATCACCCTCGATCAGTCTCGGCCCCGCAACCTCGCGACTGCTACGACGACAGTAAGGATCAACGGGCAATAGACGACCTGCCTCTTCGACTCCGGGAGCACAGAGAGTTTCATCCACCCTGCTACGGTAAGACGCTGCTCCCTCCCGGTACTCCCCGCCACCCAGAAAATCTCCCTGGCCTCCAGATCCCATTCTGTGCAAATCCAGGGGTACTGCGTCGCGACCCTCTTCGTACAGGGCGTAGAGTACAGCAACTTCAGACTCTACATCTTCCCCTATCTCTGCGCTGCCCTGTTACTAGGTCTCGATTTTCAGTGCCACCGCCAAAGCCTTACTCTGAAATTCGGCGGACCCCTGCCCCCCCTCACCGTCTGCGGCCTCACGACTCTTAAGGTCGATCCGCCCTCACTTTTCGCAAACCTCAGCCCGGACTGTAAACCTGTCGCCACGAGGAGCAGACGGTACAGTGCACAGGACAGGACCTTTAGCAGGTCGGAAGTCCAACGGCTTCTGCGGGAGGGGGTCATTGAGGCCAGTAACAGCCCCTGGAGAGCTCAAGTGGTGGTAGTTAAGACTGGGGAGAAACACAGGATGGTCATCGACTACAGACGGACCATCAACCGGTACACGCAGCTCGATGCGTACCCCCTCCCACGCATTTCTGACATGGTCAATCAGATTGCGCAGTATCGAGTCTTCTCCACAGTCGACTTGAAGTCCGCCTATCACCAGCTCCCCATCCGCCTGGAGAACCGCCAATACACTGCATTCAAAGCAGATGGCCACCTCTATCACTTCCTTAAGTTCCCTTTGGCGTCACCAATGAGGTCTCCGTCTTCCAGCGAGAGATGGACCGAATGGTTGACCAATACGGGCTGTGGGCCACGTTCCCGTACCTAGATAATGTCACCATCTGCGGCCATGACCAGCAGGACCACGACGCGAATCTCCAGAAGTTCCTCCATACCGCCAAACTCCTTAACCTCACCTACAATAAGGAGAAATGCGTTTTCCGCACCACCCGCTTAGCCATTCTAGGCTTCGTCGTGGAAAATGGAGTCCTAGGGCCCGACCTTGACCGCATGCGCCCCCTCCTGGACCTCCCCCTCACACACTGCCCCAAGGCCCTGAAACGGTGCCTGGGGTTCTTCTCATATTACGCCCAGTGGGTCCCTAATTAAGCGGACAAGGCCCGCCCACACATCAAATCCACAGATTTTCCCCTGACGGCTGAGGCCCGCCGGGCCTTCAACCACATCAAGGCGGATATCGCCAAAGGCACAATGCACGTGGTCGACGAGACCCTCCCTTTTCAGGTGGAGAGCGATGCATCGGATGTGGCCCTTGCCGCCACCTTCAACCAGGCGGGCAGACCCGTGGCTTTCTTTTCCCGCACCCTTCATGCCTCCGAAATTCGGCACTCCTCTTGCCGAAAAGGAGGCCCAAGCCATTGTAGAAACTGTGCGACATTGGCGGCATTACCTGGCCGGCAGGAGATTCACTCTCCTCACTGACCAAAGGTCGGTTGCCTTCATGTTCAATAACAAACAGCGGGGCAAGATCAAGAACGACAAGATCTTGAGGTGGAGGATCGAGCTCTCCACCTATAACTACCAGATCTTGTATCGCCCTGGGAAGCTCAATGGGCCCCCAGATGCCCTATCCCGCGGTACATGTGCCAGCACACAAGTGGACCGACTCCGGGCTCTCCACAATGACCTCTGCCACCCGGTTCTTCCATTTCATCAAGGCCCGCAAACTGCCCTACTCCATCAAGGTCAGGACCATGACCAGGGACTGCCAAGTCTGCGCCGAGTGCAAGCCGCACTTCTACCGGCCAGTCAGAGTGCATCTGGTGAAGGCTTCCCGCCCCTTTAAGCGCCTCAGCATGGACTTCAAAGGGCCCCTCCCCTCCACTGACTGCAACGTGTACTTTCTCAATATAATTGATGAGTACTCCCGTTTCCCATTTGCCATCCCATGCCCTGACATGACGTCTGCCACGGTCGTCAAGGCCCTACACAGCATCTTCACCTTGTTCGGTTTCCCCACCTACGTCCACAACGACTGGGGATCCTCCTTTATGAGTGATGAGCTGGGTCAGTTCCTGCTCAGCAAGGGCATCGCCTTGAACAGGACGACCAGCTACAACCCCCGGGGAAACGGGCAGGTAGAGAGGGAGAACGTGACGATCTGGAAGCCGTCCTGCTGGCCCTTCGGTCTAGAAATCTCCCTGTCTCCCACTGGCAGGAGGTCCTCCCCGATGCGCTCCACTCCACCTGGTCGCTCCTGTGCATTGCTACTAATGAGACCCCTCACGAACGTGCGTTTGCCTTCCCTAGGAAGTCCACCTCCGGGGTCTCGCTCCCAACCTGGCTGACAGTTCCAGGGCCCGTCCTCCTCTGGAAGCATGCGAGGAGTCATAAATCGGATCCCCTTGTCGAAAAAGCCCACCTCTTCCATGCGAATCTACCATACGCCTAAATGGCACACCATGACGGGCGACAGGACACAGTCTCCCTCCGGGACCTGGCACCTGCTGGGTCCCCACCCACAACCACCACCACCATCACCCCCGACCTGGCACCGTCCCCTCCCCCTCCGGTTGCCTCCCCCTCCCCTGCGCCGTTCACACTCCCACCAGCGACCCTCACCACAGCAGCATCAGTCCCCTCACCGGATCCACTACTGGGTGACGAAGACGAGGACAACACGCTCCCGGAGTCGCAGGTATCCACATCGGCGCCCACACCACAACCGGGACCGAGGCGATCGCGGCGGGGGGTCAAAGCCCCCGACAGACTCAATCTGTAACATTGTTTTTTCACCCCGCTGGACTTTTTTTTAAAACAGGGGGTGAATGTGGTAAACACCACTGGTCACACACTATGTGTATTACGGTACTGCCACTGTACTACAGTTAACACAGTAAATCCCAGCCTGCTGGCTCCTCCCAGCAGGCGCTGTATCAAAGTGTATGCTCTCCTGCGCTGCTTCCATTCTGGTTCCAGCTGCAGGAGACTCAACATCTAGTGCAATAAAGCCTCAATAGTTTCACCATTTTCGTCTCGTGGTCATTGATGGTACATCAAGCTTTCACCAAAGAAATCCAGAATATCTGGTCATTTATCACTTACTGTTTGTAAGGATTTGCTGTACACAAACTAATGCATTCTCTAAATTACAACAGTGTCGACACTTCAAAAAGAAGTTCTTTGTTTTTAAAAGAGCTGAATTGGGACATCCTGCTGATGTGTTAAGATATCTTATGAGTACAATACAAGTTCCTTCTTGCTCATCAATTAACTGTAGGTAACAATGAACAGGATGCAGATTGGAACAGAGAGCGCTTTAGGAAAACATAAACTGCTGCAATGACAGGCTGGTATTCAATAACTGTTTCAAGGATTATTGAATGCCACAGCAACCCCTTTGAGCATGGGATGGCTTCCTTGGTTTGACCTCCTACCTTTCCCAGTGTGAGAGACATAGATCGGGCTGTTCTGGGAACTCCATCATCTGAGAAGAAAATACAAAAGAGTTAATACATGGAAACTGGAAGTTGATCCCTGAAACTTTCGCACCGTGCTACGTTTTACCTCAAATCCCAGTCCTCTCATTAATTCCCACGTATATCGATTTGCTGAGATCTAAATACTCTGACTGAGGATTTATTCACCAACGAGACATTGGCACTAAGTACAGCCCTTTCCAATCATACAGCAAAAAGGAAGCCATTAAATCATCATGCCTGCGCCAGCTCTTTGAAAGAGCTATCCAATTAGTCCCACTCACCCTGCTCTTTTCCCTGTGGCCCTGCAAATTCCAAACAGGACAATGCAAAAAATGAGAGATAGAAGCACGAATAGGATCTAATGGCCGGAGTGTCAAAGGCTCGAGGCCCAATTCTCAGGGGCTGTGTGCGGCCATCCAACCACCCACCATTTGAACTCCCCTGCATCAGGCCTGGCCAGTGTCTATGGCCGAGTCCATCTGGATCACACTGAGTCCTTAATCTGAATAATGCTGAATCAGTGAGGATAATACATTTCCAAGGAATAGCTCTTGGCTATTCCATGGCTCTTGCAATTGGATTTAAAAAAGCAATGTGAAGAGACTGGAGAAACTGGGGTTGTTCTGCTTAGAGCAGGGAAGGGTGAAAGGAGATTTGATAGTGTTCAAAATCATGAGTCGATTTGGCAGGGTATGGAGGAATTTACTGTTTCCACTGGCATGAGAGTCAGTAACCTAGGAAGCCATCAAAGTTAGAGGGGAGATAAGGAAAAAGAGCTTTACACGGTGAACTGCGGTGATTTGGAATGTGCTGCCTGAAAGGGCTTTAGAAGCACAACTTTCAAAGGGAAATGGACAAATAAATGAAAGGAAAATTTACAGGACTATAGGGAAAAAGCCGGGAGAGTGAGATTTGTTTGTTCAAAGAGACAACTCAGGCACAATGGGTCAAATGGCCGCCTTCTATAAACTAAGCCTATATTCCCTTGAGGTGATCTCATTGAAACATAGAAACCTGTTAAATGGCTGGCTGGGGAATCTAGAACAAAGGGCAACAGTCAGGAAAGGGGGTTGACCATTTAGGACTGAAATGCGGAGACATTTCTTCGCTCAGAGAATTGTGAATCTTTTAAATTCTCCATCCGAGAGGAATGTGAATGGTCAGTCATTGAGTCAGAGAAAGATAGATATTTAGACATTAATTGAATTAAGGGATATGGGGATTGGGTGGAAAAGTGGAGTTGAACATCAACCTATAGATTTTATGAAATGATGGAACAGGGTTGAGGGGCTGAATGGCCTACGCTTGCTGCTATTTCTTATGTCCTCTGCTGTAACGTTGTCAAAAAAGTTTGCAATTAAAAGGACAATTTGAAACTCAGCATTTTGTCTTTGATGCGTTGGGGATTTGAAAGATGAGAAGGATTCTCACCAATGTTACGACTTTAAAAATTCTCAGATCAAAGACGGAGACTGTGATCCCTGACTCTGGTTGCGCAGCCTGTGAGTTCCGTCTGATAAAGTAAAGAGTAAGTGTGAGATAGCAGGCCAGGATGAAGGGGGAAATCCTAGACAGGGATGCCATGGAAACAACGGGGACTCCTTTGGATAGTTCAATTCTGCCACCTACTGTTCATGAATTGATGCTACAAATTTTTTTCTTGCCTGGTCTACTTATGACTGCGGGAGAATTTAAAGAATGTCATAGTTGGATGAGTGCCCGTTCGCTTGCTTTGTTTCTCTTGGAACTCTCTTTGAAGTTGCCTACTTTTAACCCCACTCTGAGAAATAAAAACATACATCCGGAAGGAGCAAGAACTCTTCCCAATTTGAGAACTCATTCTCAGATTTTATTTTGAGCCTTCCTTCTGTGGCGTGTGACTGCTCACTGAACACTCACTACTTCATTTAAATTTTGCTCAAGCATTTCAGCTACTGAATACCAAATGCCAACTTTGAAGGAGATGGAACGGCGAACGTTTATCCCAACCAGTCTAAACCCAGTCTCCTCATTTTCCTGTAATCTGTAATATCCTACCCAGTTTAATCCTATTTACTGCTTACTCCTTGTAATTTTTAATATCCCAGCCAGTCAAATCAATTTCTCCTCTTCACATTCCCTGTAATATATTTTTAAAATTAATTTACAGAATGTGGGCTTTGCTAGTTATTGCCCATCCCCAGTTGCCCTTCAGAAGGTGGTGGTGAGCTGCCTTCTTGAACCGCTGCAGTCCCTGAGGTGTAGGTACACCACAGTGCTGTTAGGGAGGGAGTTCACGGATTTTGCCCCAGCGACAGTGCAGGAATGGTAATATATTTCCAAATCGGGGTGGTGGGTGACTTAGAGGAGAACCTACAGGTGGTGGTGTTCCCAGGTATCTGCTGCTCTTGTCTTTCTAGATGGTAGTGGTCGTGGGTTTAGAAGGTGCTGTCTAAGGAACTGTGGTGAGTTCCTGCAGTGCATCTTGTAGATGGTACACACGGCTGCCACTGTTCGTTGATGGTGGAAGGATTGAATGTTTGTGGAAGGGGAAGCAATCAAGTGGGCTGCTTTGTCCTGGATGGTGTCGAGCGTCTTGAGTGTTGTTGTTGCAGATGCACTAATCCAGGCACATGGAGAGCATTCCATTACACTCCTGATTTGTGCCTTGTAGATGGTGGACAGGTTTTGGGGGGGTCAACCAGTCTAATCCCTCCCTCCTCCTCACCCCATACCCTGTAATATCCCAGCCAGTCTAATCCCACTCTCCCCCTCACACCCCATACCCAGTAATATCCGACCTCGCCTAATCCCACTCCCCTGTATACTCTGCTTATGCTTTAACATCCCTTTAGATCCTGGAAGAAACTGAGTTTGCCAATTGTGACTGAGGCAGCATTTAAGGTACAACCGTTGGTTTCAGGTTGAAGGGAGGGAGAAGGCAAATTGGCCAGGGTTCCTGCTGAGAGTTTTTCATTGTCCCACGGTTTATGGACAGGATGGGGTTTGGTCAGTTGAGTAGACTGCATGCTGTTCAATTGCACACATGGTCAAACCCACCGAACCATGCCCCACCCAGGAGTCAGCATGGTTAAAAGAGGATGAGAGGAGTTAGAACACATTTAAAATAAAAGAATGGTATATTGGCCTGGGTTGAGGATTAGACTCGGATAAAACCAGTTACAGGACAACACTCGGATTAACAGTGGGATAAAACCAGGAATTTGTTTATGGCATTATAGAAATATAGAATATAGAAGCAGGAGGAGGCCATTCAGCCCTTCGAGCCTGCTCCACCATTTATTATGATTATGGCTTATCATCCACCTCAATAACCTAATCCTATCTAGCCCCCCATATCCTTTGATCCCCTTCGCCCAAAGTGCTACATTGCTTGTTGAAAAAATACAATGTTTTCACCTCAACTGCTTTCTGTGGCAGCGAATTCCACAGGCTCACCACTCTGTGGGTGAAAAGCTTTCTCCTCATCTCTACCTTAAGTGGTCTACCCCATATGCTTAGACTATGACCTCTGTGATATACTATCAATTACGATGAGACGAGAGTAGAATGTAATCGAGGCTTTATTACACAGAGATGTGTGGCCTTCTACAGCAGCTTACGAAATGGCTGATGTTCGGAGAGCACACACATTTATACTCCGCCTCCTGGGCAGAGCCAGCAGGCAGGGATCTACCCCCGTACCTGTAGTACAGGGGCCTTACCGTAATACCCATATATACAATATAATACAACAGCGGTAACTACCACACTCTGGTTTTGTACATTGCCACAATTGAGAACATTATTCTTGCATCTACCCTCTCTAGTCCTTTTAGAATATTATAGGTTTCTATGAAATCCCCCCTTATTCTTCTGAACTCCAGCGAATACAGTCCTAACTGATTCAATCCCTCCTCATACATCCTTCCTCCCATCCCAGGAATCAGTCTTGTAAACCTTTGCTGCACTTCCTCAAGAGCAAGATCATCTTTCCTCAGATAAGGAGACCAGAACTGCACATAATATTATAGGTGTGGCCTCACCAAGGCCCTGTATAATTGCAACAAGGCATCCCTGTTCTTGTACTCGAATCCTCTCACAATGAAGGTCAGCAAACCATTTGCCTTCATTGTCGCCTGCTGTACCTGCATGCTTACCTTCAGCAACTAATGAACAAGGACACCCAGGTCTCGTTGCACATTCCCCCCTCCTAATTAATGACCATTCAGATAATAGCCTGCCTTCCCATTTTTGCTACCTAAGTGGATAACCTTGCATTTATCCAAATTATACTGCATATGCCGTTTATTTGGCCATTCACTCAA
The DNA here is from genome assembly GCF_047496885.1 of Scyliorhinus torazame. Classification (NCBI taxonomy): domain Eukaryota; kingdom Metazoa; phylum Chordata; class Chondrichthyes; order Carcharhiniformes; family Scyliorhinidae; genus Scyliorhinus; species Scyliorhinus torazame. The sequence goes on from NC_092716.1 coordinate 188,389,740, forward strand.
CTTGTCCAAATCACACTGAAGGATCTATGCACCCTCCTCACAACTCACCCTCCCACCCAACTTGGTGTCATCTGCAAATGTGGCGATGTTACATTTTGTTCCCTCATCTAAATCATTAATATATATTGTGAATAGCCGGGATCCCAGCACCGATGCCTGCGGTACCCCACTAGTCACTACCTGTCAATTTGAAAAAGACCCCTTAATTCCTATTCTTTATTTCCTCTCTGGCAACCAGTTTTCTATTTATCTCAATACACTATCCCTAATCCCATACGCTTTAATTTTATATCCATCATGTTGCTCGGTCACCCATTAGACAACTGCCATGAGACTGAGGGACAAAATTTTCCGTCCGTTCCCGCCAGCGGGATCTTCTGCTCCTGTCAATAATGACCCCGCCCCCGTTATGGTTCCCCGATGGCGAAGGGTGCGAACAACAGGGAAACCAGTTGACAGTGGCGGGACTGGAAGATCCTGCCGCCGGCCAATGGTGGGCCACCTCCACCGCAGCAAAGCACACCGCAAAAGTCTCTCACTTTGCCGTGCTTGAGAGTCATGATCTCTGCTTGGAACCCTCTCACAAGTGACCAGCTCCCTGCTAATCACAAACCAAAAGCTTCTTCAGCACTGACCCAGAAACCCAGATAGGACTACGTGCTCCTACCGCTACTGTCTCCATACGGACTGTAGCTACGGTTTGAATTCTGATTGGCCAGCTTCTTGTATTCCGTTAGCTCAGCATGATCCTTCTCATACATCCTCTTCAAGTTCTCCACGTACTGCATCATCACCTCTGTGGCTTTGGACATTCGTTTCTCCTGTAAACATGCAACATACCCTCAGATTAACCAGAGGGCACATTCAAATACTAAAGCGACATTGCTAGATTGAGGTATTTGCACTCTTCCAATTCTGATCTTCTGTGTATCCCCAATTTTAATCACTCCACCATTGGCCCCGTGACTTCCGCTGCCTGGGTCCTAAGCTCTGGAATTCTCTCCCATCGCTTCTCCACCTCTTTACCTCTTGATCCTTCTTAGACCCTATCTCTTTAAATTTGTTTTTGGCCACCCGCCCTATATTGCTTTATGTGGCTTGGTGTCAGATTTACCACACGTACATGAACAAATGAAAGAGGAGCAAAAGTGGGTTTTTCGGCCTCTGGAGCCTGCTTCGCCACTCAATAAGATCATAGTAAGAAGTCTTACAACACCAGATTAAAGTTCAACAGGTCAAACCTGTTGGACTTTAACCTGGTGTTGTAAGACTTCTTACTGTGCTCACCCCAGTCCAATGCCGGCATCTCCACAATAAGATCATGGCTGATTAAATTTAATTTGATAATGTTGCTGTGAAATGACATGGGACACTTTGCTGCATTAAAGGTGCTATATAAAGGCAAGCTGTTATTTCTGAAGATTAAATGAGTAGACAAACCTTGTGGTGGATGAAGTTCAATATGGGAAAGTGTGAGGTCATGCACTTTGGATCCAAGATAGAATAGAGTATTTTCAACAGTGAAGGTACAGAGAGATTTAAGAATCTGAATACAGAATTCAATAAAATGTAGTGGTCAGGGACAAAAGGAAAAATTTAAAAGGCAAATGGAATGTTGGCTTTTATCTCAAAAGGATGGAAGTTTCGCTCGAGTTGTATAGAATGCGGGTTAGAGCCCACCGGAGTAACTTCATTCTGTTCTGGGTACTGCACCTCAGGAAGGATATGCCGGCTTTGGAGGAGTGCAATGCAGATTCACCAGAAATATACTTCAAAGAAAGACTTGCATTTATATAGCGCTTTTAATGACAACCAGATATCTCAAAATGCTCCACAGCCAACACAGTACTTTTGAAGTGTAATCAATGTTGTAATGTAGGAGACGCAGCAGTCGATTTGTGCACAGTAGGCTTCCATAAACAGCCATGTGATCAGGACAGATGATCTATTTTTGTGATGTTGATTGAGGGATCATTATTGTTCAGGACACCAGAGATTCTCCACCTTCCCCTTTTTCAAAGTAACATCATGGGATCTTTTACATGCACTCAAAAAATCGGTTTAAGGCCACATCCAAAAGATGGCACCTCTGACAGTACTACACTCCCTCAGCGCTGCACTAGTGTGTCAGTGCTCGAAGCCTGAGGTGGAACTCAAACCCAGGAGCTTATGACTAAGATGGGAGATTGCAGGCCCTGGGTCACTGTCCATGTGGAGTTTGCACATTCTCCCCGTGTCTGCGTGGGTTTCACCCCCACAACCCAAAGATGTGCAGGGTAGGTGGATTGGCCACGCCAAATTGCCCCTTAATTGGAAAAAAATAATTGGGTACTCTAAATTCAACTAAAACAAAGAGGGGAGATTGCTCCCAACTAAACCGTGTCTGACACTCCAAGTAGGGGTAAAATCAGGGCTAAAAAGGTTTAATTATGAGGATAGGTTGCATAAACCTGGTTTGCATTCCCTTGAACATAATAGATTCAGGCAATGTTTAAAACATAAGAAGGATTTAATAGGGTAGGTAAGACAGAAATATTAATATTGTTTTTATGCTCGGAGAATCCAGAACAATGTGGCATAATATTAAAATTAGAGCTAGGGCGTTCGGGGCAATATCAAGAAGCATTCTTCAAAGTGGAGGGGGTAATCTGCAACTCTCTTCTGCAAAAGGCTATTGATGCTGGGGGGTCTATTGGAGCGATTGAGACTGAGATGGATAGATTTCTGTTGGGCAAGGATATCAGGGGATATGGAACCAAAGCGGGTAAATTAAATTGCGGGTACGATTCAGCGACCCCGTTGCGTCTGGCACAGATCCGGGCGGAATGGGTGAATCACACTAGAGCCCCAAATGGGGCTCCATGCCAGGCACTGGGCCAATTCACACAACCCAGCTAATGGCTCATTTAAATATCCGAATGCCAGATTCACCCGGGGCCTAGGGAGTCAATGGCCACACCCATGAGACCTCATCAGGGCGTCGTTTAGTACTGGTCCATACAAACATAGAACAGGCATAATGGCACCTCTGGGGGTCTCACGGGCCATTGGAGATCCCCGGGTGGTCAGGGACATGGCAGGGTTGTACCCTGGCATTCTTCCTTGCACCTGGGCACCTTCACTGCCAATATGTCGCTGGCAGTGCTACCTGGGCGCCCTAGCAATGCTTCCTGACACTGCCAGGGTTCCAGACTGGTAATGCCAGGTGTCAGGTTGGCACTGCCAGGGGCCAGACCAGAATGGCCTTGTCAATTGGGAGAAGGGGGGGGGACCAGAAAGCAGGAAGGGGCGGTGGGGCTGAAAGGCAGAGGGGGAAAGATCGGTGTTATCGATCAAAATGGCACCCCTATTTGAGAGCAGCCCTCCCTGCTGGCAGGATCGGCAAAGTGCAGTTGAATTGCGGGTGATTCTCGGCAGCTGCCAAACATGGCCAACAGCTGACATAGTTTTAAGTACGCTGAATCATGCTGACTTCCAGTGGTGGCCATGGAGTGAGTGGTTGCACATTTGTGGCTCCCGCCCAAGGTAGATTTTGTTGGTCCTTCCCCACCCTTATGAGGGTTGTTTCTGAGGGTAAAAGGTGTGTAATACTCCTCCGGTGAGGTCGGTGTATGGATCAGAGGATGAGAACCTCCATGAGAAAGAGAGAGCAGCTGGATGAGGAAGACTTTTGTGGTGCGCCACATGTGAAGCTAGCGGAGGGCATGGGGGCAGCGCTGCCCGCCCAGTGGTCGATGGAGCAGCTGGTGGAGTTTTTGAATGGTAAATACCAGCAGCAGAGGAAGGAGGCTTTGGAAGATCTGGCTAAGATGGTGGAGCCGTTCAGAGCTGTGATTGAGAGAATAGAGCAGAGGCTGGAGGTTCAGGGCCTGGCGATTCAGAAGGTGGAGGAGGCAGTGGGGGAGCATTAGGAGCGGATGGCCTTGTTGGAGACAGAGTTGGGGATGGTTTTGGACAGCCAGAACAGAGAAATTAGAGGGCATGGAGAATTGCTCCAGGAGACAGAACCTGAGGATTGTTGAGATGGCTGAGGGCATTGAGGGAGTGTAGGCCGCCGAGTATGTGGAAAGTATGCGAGAGATGTTGATGGGTAAGGGGGCCTTCGAACGGCCCCTCGAGATGGATCGGGTGCATAGGAGGCTGCAGGTGGGAGGGCCGCCGAGGGCTGAAGTGGTGCAGCTGCATTGATTCTTGAACAAAGAAACAATCCTGAAATGGACGAAGGAGACCAGGAAATGCATCTGGGAAGGGAATGAGCTGCAGGTACATCAGGATCTGGGTGCAGAGTTGCCGAAGAGGAGGGTCGGATGCAACCGGATAAAGGCTGCCCTCTTTAAGAAGTGGGTGAAATTTAGGGTTTTGTACCCGGCCCGCTTGTGCGTGACACATCAGAAACAGCAGTTCTATTTTGATTCGCCAGCCAGAGGAAGCGATGGATTCTATGAGGGACCATGGACTGGGAGGAGTGTGAGGACACTGAACTTTGGAGAGGAGCATTGTGTTCATTGTTAAGTGTATGAGGTGGGTAGTTTGGGGTGGGTTTCAATGGGGGGAGCAGTGATGGTGAGTGAGCCTTTTGTTTCTCTTTGTTTGTTGGTGGTTCGGGGGAGCGGGTGCAGGGGTGGATTGGAGGGGTGAGGGGAAGTCAGAGGCCTTGGGCGGGGGCCTCCATGCTAGCTGGGCAAGCTAGTTAATGGGAGTGGTGGGGGTTTGCCAGGGGGAGGGTTTGGGGTGGGGTTGTTTTTTGTTTGAGGGTGGAGTGGGGGGGGGGGATGATGGTGGACATCCAAGGGCGAGCCTGGGCGGGGTTGCGGCAGTTCCTGGATTGGTTGGAGTTTCCCAAGTGGAGGAGGGGTGGGTTCAGGGTTTGGGGGCCCCGATTGGGTTGAGGGCGGTGATGGATGGCATGGGTGCGATGCAGGCAGGGAAAGGCCAGGGGCCGAACGGGTTCCCAGTAGAGTCTGAGAAAATGTTTGGGGTGGAGCTGGGGTCACTGCTCGTTAGGATGTATACTGAGACGAGAGAGAGGGAAAGCTCCCCCATACATTGTCGCAGGCTTCCATCTCCCTGAATTTAAAGGATAAGGACCCGGAGCAGTGTGGGTCGTATCGCCCAATATTGTTACTGTATGTCGATGCCACGCTATTGGCGAAGGTGCTTGCATCGCGTATTGAGGACTGTGTACCGGGGATAATAAGGCAGGATCAGATGGTTTTGTGAAGGGAAGGCAGTTGTCGGTGAATGTGCACAGGTTACTTAACGTGATTATGATACCCTCGGAGGGCCAGGAGGTGGACGCGGAAAAGGCTTTTGATCGGGTGAAGTGTATGTATTTTCTTGGAGTGCTGGGGCGGTTTGGGTTTGGGCAGAGGTTTGTGGATTCGGTCCGGCTGCTGTAAAAGGTGCCCGGGGCGAGTGTGCGGACGAACCAAATGAGTTTGGGGTAATTTGGGTTGTACCGTGTGACAAGGCAGGGGTGCCTGCCCACCTCGATGCCTTTTGCCTTGGCAATAGAGCCGTTGGCAAAGCACTTAAGGCGTTGAGGGATTGGGTGGGGGTGGGGGTGGGGGGTTCCGAGCATTGGGCTTCGTTATATGCAGATTACTTTTATTATTATACATTTTGGACCCGATGTGCAGAATTGGGGGGACTATGTGGATCATGGAGGAATTTGGCCGTTTTTCAGGATATAAATTGAACATGGGAAAGAGTGAGGTGTTCCTGATCAATACAAGAGGGGGGGAAAGAAGATTAGTGGAGTTGTCGTTTAGGGTGGAGGGGGCGAGCTTCAGGTATCTAGGTATTCAAGTGGGCCAATCGAGCCAAGTGGGCCAATCGGCCCAGCTGCATAGACTGAACTTGGCCCGATTGGTGGAGGGAATGAAGGCGGAGTTTAAGAGGTGGGATATTTTCGACGTGGTCGCTGGCTGGGCGAGTGCAGACAGTGAAAATGACGGTGCTGTTCATGTTTTAGAACCTCCCTCTCTTTATCCCAAAATCTTTTTTTAGGAAAGTCAATGGGCTGATCTCGGGGTTTGTGTGGGCAGGTGCCTTTTTGGAATGGGGCGAGGGGAAAGGATGGGGGAAAGCATTGCCGAATTTGATAAATTATTAATGGGCGGTAAATATTGGGATGGCGAGGAAGTGGGCTGTGGAGGAGAGGTTGGTCTGGTTGAGGCGGTTTTGTGTAGGGGAACAAGTTTGAGGGCACTGTTGTTGTCGCCTTTGCCGTTCTCCCCAGCCAGTACTCCTTGAGCCCAATGGTGGTTTTGGCTTTAAGGGTGTGGAGGGATTGTCGTTGTGGGTGCCGATCTGCGACAACCATAGGTTTGTGCCGGCGGGGCTGGATGCGAGGTTCCAGGGGTGGCGGCAGATGGGGATTCAGTATGTGAGGGACATGTTTATAGGGAACAAATTTGTGGGGCTGAAGGAACTGGAGGAATTGTATGAGCTGCCCAAGGGGAATGGTTTTAGGTACCTGCAGATATGGAATTTCGTGAGGAGAGAGGTGCAGTCCTTCCCAGGGCTGTCGCCACCGATGTTGCAAGACGAGCAGTTATCAGAGGATGAAATAGGGGAGGTGAGGGTGTTTGATATTTATAAGGAACTGATGGAGAGGGAGGCCGCTCTGGTGGAGGATATTAAGTGCACATGGGAGGAGGAGCCGGAGCCGGGATGGTAGGTGTGGGAGAGACCTGGGCGGAGGCCTTGCGGAGGGTGAACATGTCCTCGTTGAGTGCGAGGTTAAGCATCATCCAGTTTAAAGTGGTGCATAGGGTCCACATAACGGTGGTGAGGATGAGCAGGTTCTTTGCGGGGGTGGAGGTTAGGTGTGGGCTGTTTGCGGGGGGCAGCACGGTAGCACAGTGGTTAGCACAGTTGTTTCACATCTCCAGGGTTCCAGGTTCGATTCCAGGCTTGGGTCACTGTCTGTGCAGAGTCCACATGTTCTCCCCGTGTGTGCGTGGGTTTCCTCCGGGTGCTCCGGTTTCCTCCCACAGTCCAAAGATGTGCAGATTAGGTGGATTGGCCATGATAAATTGCCCTTAGTATCCAAAAAGGTTGGGTGGGGTTACTGGGTTACGGGGATAGGGTGGAAGCGTGGGCTTAAGTGGGGTGCTGTTTCCAAAGGCTGGTGCAGACTCGAAGGGCCGAATGGCCTCCTTCTGCACTGTAAATTCTATGAATTCTATGAATCACATATCACATCCACATGTTCTGGCCTTGTCCAAGACCGAGGGGGTTCTGACAGGGGTTCTAGGATGTGAAGTCTGAGATGCTGGGTGTGGGGATGGTTCCAAATCCGGAGGTGGCGATATTTGGTGTGCCGGAAGTCCCAGGAGGCCAGGTGGGGAAAGAGAAGCCAATGTATTGGCCTTTACCTCCCTGATAGTCCGGAGAAGGATTTTGTTGTGCTGGCGGGACTCGGAACGGGGAGGATGTGCAAACTCCACACGGACAGTGACCCAGGGCCTGGAGGTGGAAACCATTCATCGATTTCTTCAAGGAGATTTGAGGGATCAGCAAGGGGGAGGGTTTGATTTTTGGTGGGGGGGGGTGGGGGAAAGGGGTTAAAATGGGGAAGGCAGGATATGGCTGGGTGTTGGTGTCAGGAGTAGGTTGGAGGGTTGTGTTTTTTTATTGGGTTGATGTGTTGTTCTTCTGATATTCTGCGTATATTTATTAAATGCCTTGAATAAAATTATTTTAAAAAATATCCGCTGAATTGTGTCCTAAAATACAGATCAGCCATGATCTAATTGAATGACGTATCAGGGTCTGAATGTCCTCGTCCTATTCCTAGTGTTCCTGTTAGTGTACTCACAGGCTGAGCAGTTAAATTCTCTGACAGAGAATGAAAACTGACATTAAAGGTGCTGGTTCTACATTCAGTGAATGCTTGCACTGTTAAGGGTCTGGTTTAAACGTGTGGTTACGCCTCCACTGTAGCGTTAGTGACGTGACATTGGAGGAGAGACTCTGTGACACTCAAAAACCAATAGGATATTGAGCTACATAACAAATCCAATGCTGGTCAGAGGAAGCTGTGATCAAATGTTACATGTCTTAGTTAGACATCATGTTGTGCACAGGGTCCATTCATTTAAAAAAAAAAAATTTAGAGTACCCAATTCATTTTTTCCAATTAAGGGGCAATTTAGCGTGACCAATCCACCTACCCTGCACATCTTTGGGTTGTGGGGGGAAACCCACACAAACACGGGGAGAATGTGCAAACTCCACACGGACAGTAACTCAGAACCGGGATCGAACCTGGGACTGTGCTATCCACTGCGCCACCCTGCTGCCCCTCCAGGGTCCATTTCTGGCCACTGAGACACAAGAGAGATCCATAGCGCAAAGAGGAGCCACAAGGCTGAGTAATGAGGAAAGACTGCAGGGTGTTTAGGTTGGATTCAGTTTCCCTTCTTCCCTCCCCCTCTACATTACGGGATTGACTACTCTTCAACTGGATATAAAATGCTTTGGAAACCTGAAAGGCACGATATAGCTGCAGGTTTTTCTACTTTTCCTCGGTTCCCCCTGACAGTACCCTCCCTCCCCACTCCGTTTCCCCTCTTCCGGTCCCCCCCCACAAGCTCAGTTTCCCCTGCCAATGCTCACGGAAGGCCTCTGGGTTCTTTGAGCTGCTCACACAATAGCTGCCAATTCGAAATTAGGAGTAAAATCCCTCAATTCTAGGGGGCACAATGTCTAGAGGGTAAATGCAATAATGTTTGCTGATGCTACATGATCAAACTTCCAAAAATACTTCCAGACGAAGTTATTAACATTAACTGGCCAAGCAAGGCCCTCAAACAATTTTCAAGAAAATAGTTCAATATCACCTTCTCAAAATAACTGATTGGGCAATAATTACACTTTTGCCAGCGACATCCACATGGCAAGAGTGGACATCAAATTGGAATTGGGATGATGAAGAGGTGGCCTCATTGAGGTTTTTACATGACAAATGGGATGGTCAAGGCTGATCCAAGAAAACTGTGGAGAAGGAGTCAAAATCCGGGGAGCAAAGGTAAAATCTCAGGTCCTTAGGTCTAAGTAAAGTGGCAATCAGGAACATTTTACACCCCAGGATGGTAGACCTGATGCCCTATTAGACGTAGAGGAGATTGAAGCATGGGGGAGAAGGTGGGACGACACATATCAGGGAAAGGGGGGTTTGGATGAACTAAATTCTCCCAGTTATTGAGCAGTTCTTACCTGTCGAACCGCCCCCACCATTTCAGCTCGACCGGAGAGCCTGACAGCCAAACGTTGGAGCACGGCGATTGTCTCCAGAAGCCTCTGCTGGGCATCTCGAAGGTCAGAGTTCACCAAGAATGTAGTGGAGGACTGCAAGAGAGACGGAATTAGGTAAAAGAAAAGCAAGGAAGCTGCTGCATTTCCTTTTTAAAAATCTTTATTGTCACAAGTAGGTTTGCATTAACACTACAATGAAGTTACTGTGAAAATCCCCTAGTCGCCATACTCCGCCGCCTGTTCGGGTACACAGAGGGAGAATTCAGAATATCCAATTCACCTAACAAGCACATCTTTAGGGACTTGTGGGAGGAAACTGGAGCACCGGAAGAAATCCACACAGAGACTGGGAGAACATGCAGACTCCACACAGACAGTGACACAAGCCGGGATTCGAACCTGGGATCCTGGAGCTGTGAAGCAACAGTGCTACCCACTGTGCTATGTGGTAATCAGCAGGAGGTTTCCTTGCCCATGTTTAACTTGTCAATACTGCTGCACTTTAAGGAGAGATTCACAGTCTTCATGGAGAGCTTCAGAATGTTTTTGAAGCATTTTCCTTGTCCTGCCTTGGAACTTTGGCCATTTGAAAGTTGTCCAGTTCATGGAATTGATTTTGCAGGAGTTTTGCCTGAACGCTTGTGGCATTGGCTTCAAGAAGGATACTATTATTTATTCAACTGGCCTCCCATTGAATCTGGGGGATACGATGGAGGCATTGCTGATGGAATTTCTCTAGTGCTCCATATGTTGCTGATACATTGTCCTGGTGACAACAACTGCTCAGTACATTAGGAGGTGGAATATTTGGCTGACCAGGTGTGAGCTGATATATGTTTTATTTTGGCAACATTCAAGGACAGGCCAACTTTCTTGTATGTAGGGGACTTCTGGTGGCGGCCATGGAGTGAGCAGTCACACATTTGGTGGCTCCTGTTCAAGGTGGATTTTTTCGGTCTTTTCCCCGCCTGAAGGACAAAGTATTTGAGAGCTAGAGGTGCAGGAGTGCCTGGGGAAAGTTTTACTCCTCTGGTGCGGCTGGTGGATGGATACGCGGACGAGAGTGGTGCAAGAAGGAAAGAACTGTTGGATCAGGAGTGTCTTCGTAGTGCGCCACAGGGAAAGGTAGCGGAGGGCAAGGGGGCTGCGCTGCCCGCCGTGTGGTCGACGGAGCAGTTGGGAAGTTCCTCAATGACAATTTTAGGCAGCAGAAGGAAAAGGCCCTGGAAGATCTAGCCAAGCACTGAGATCTGGGATTGAGTGAGTGGAGCAGAGGCTAGAGTCCCAGGGTCTGGCGATCCAGAAAGTGGAGGAGGCAGTGGGGGAGCACGAGGAGCAGCTGGCCTCATTGGTGGCTGAGATGGGAGTGATGCGAGAGAGCCGGTAAAGGTTGAGGGGGAAGGTGGAGGATTTTGAGAATCGTTCCAGAAGACAAAACCTCAGGATTGTCAGGGTGCTTGAAGGCATTGAAGGTGCAGAAACTGGTGTGTACATGGCAAGGATGCTGGCGAAGCTGATGGGGGAGGGGGCCTTTGACCGGCCCCTGGAGGTCAACTGAGCACACAGGGCGCTGATGAGGAGGCTGCAGGTGGGCGAGCCACTGAGGGCGATGGTGGTGTGGCTGCACCGCTTTCTGGATAAGAAGATCCCTCGATGAGCGAGGCAGACTAGGAAATGTATCTGAGAGGGGAACGAGGTGCGGGTGCATCAGGACCTGGGTGCAGAGCCGGCGAAGAGGATGGCCGTGATTAACCAGGTTAAGGCTGCCCTCTTTTAAACAGGGGGGGGGGGGGGTTGGAGTACTGTACCCGGCCCACCTGAGGGTGACTTTCCAGAAGTGAGAGTATTATTTTGGCCAGAGGTTGGATGGAATTTGTGAGGGACAATGGACCGTGAGGAGTCTGAGGACATTGAACATTGGAGGAGTTTTGTGTGTTTTTAAAGTTTTTGATGGTGAGTGTGCCTTTTAGTACTCTTCAGGGATGCAGGATCGGGTGGATTGGTGGGGGGGGGGGGGATGGGGAGCCCCTGATCAGACTGGTCATGTGGAATGTGAGGGGGTTGAACGGTCACGTGTATTCGCCCACGTGAGGAGTCTGAAGGCGGACGAGGCCTTTTTGCAGGAGACACACCTGAAGATAGGGGAAGGTGGTGGGACAGTATGGGGGGGCCAGAGGGGCAGTGTATGAGTACGTGAAGAAGGTGAGCAGGATGTTGGCTCATCAATTGAGAAAGCAAGAGGTGGCAAGGGAGATTGACAGAGTGAGGGATGATAAGGATAAGGTGGTGATGAACCTGGAGGGGGTGAATGGCTTGTTTGAGGTGTTTTATAGAAGGTTATACGAGTCTGAGCCCCCCAGCCGGGAGAGGGGGGCGTGGGGGAAGGGGATACAGCAGATTTTGGACGGGCTGGAGTTTCCCAAGGTAGAGAAGGGGCTGGTTCAGGGACTGGGGGCCCCAATCAGGTTGAGGGAGGTGATGGAGAGTATTGGGATGTTGCAGGCAGGGAAGGCCCTCGGGGCCGGATGAGTTCCCGGGGGGGAGCTCTCCCCTACACTGTTACAGGATTCTATCTCCCTGATTTGGGTAGCACGGTAGCATTGTGGATAGCACAATTGCTTCACAGCTCCAGGGTCCCAGGTTCGATTCTGGCTTGGGTCACTGTCTGTGCGGAGTCTGCACATCCTCCCCGTGTGTGCGTGGGTTTCCTCCGGGTGCTCCGGTTTCCTCCCACAGTCCAAAGATGTGCAGGTTAGGTGGATTGGCCATGATAAATTGCCCTTAGTGTCCAAAAATTGCCCTTAGTGTTGGGTGGGGTTAATGGGTTATGGGGAAAGGGTGGAGGTGTTGACCTTGGGAAGGGTGCTCTTTCCAAGAGCCGGTGCAGACTCGATGGGCCGAATGGCCTCCTTCTGCACTGTAAATTCTATGATAATTTTAAAGAAGGAGAAGGATCCGGAGCAGTGCGGGTCATACCGCCCGTTATCACTACTGAAGGCAGACGGCAAGCTGTTGGCAAAAGTGTTGGCCTCGAGAATTGAGGACTGTGTCCCGGGGGTGATAGGCTATGATCAAACAAACGGGTTTTGTGAACGGGAATGTAAAGCGGCTGCTTAATGTAATCATGATGCCTTCGGAGGGGCAAGAGGTGGAGGTAGAGGTGGCGATGCACGTGGACAAGGCGTTTGAACGGGTGGAATGGGAGCATCGGCTGGAGGTGCTGGGGCGGTTTGGATTCGGGCAGGGGTTTGTGGATTGGGTCCGGTTGCTGTACAAGGTGTAGGTCGCGAGCGTGCCGATGAACCGGGTGAGTTCAGGGTACTTCGGGTCACATCGGGGAATGAGGCAGGGATGTCCACTCTCCCCATTGCTCTTCGCCTCGATGATAGAGCTGTTGGCAATGGCGCTGAGGTAGTCGGGGGACTGACGAGCATAGGGTCTTATTGTACGCAGACGACCTGCTGCTATATATTTCAGACCGGTTGGGCAGTATCGGAGGCATCATAGGAATTTTAGAGGAATTTGGCCGTTTTTTGGGATACAAGTTGAATATGGGGAAGAGCGAGGAGTTCCCGACTGAGACTAGGGGGCTGGAAAGGGGGTTTGGGGAGTTGCCGCTTAGGGTGGTGGGGGCGAGATTTAGACACTTGGGCATCAAGGTGGCCAAGGGGCTGGGTGCAGTTGCACAAGTTAAACCTAACTCGGCTGGTGGAGCAGATGAAGGCAGATATTAAGAGGTGGGATGTGCTGCCGTTGTCAGGGCAGGTGCAGATAGTAAAAATGCCAAGGTTTCTGTTCGTGTTCCTGTTCTCGCCGACCAGGTACTCCATGAGCCCAGTGCTGGTGTCGATCCTAAGGGTGTGGGAGCAGTGGAGTCAGCATTTGGGAATGGCGGGTGTCTTGGTGTGGGTACCAATTTGCAACAACCAAAGGTTTGCACCGGGGAGGTTGGATGCAAGGTTTTGGGGGTGGCGATAGGCAGGGAATGAGCGATTTGGTGATCTGTTTTTAGGGAGAAAATTTGCAAAGTTGGAGAATCTGGAGAAAGATTACAAGTTGCACAAGGGGAACAGCTTTAGGTAGCTGCAGGTTCGAGACTTTGCAAGGAGAGAGGTGTCGCCCTTTCCTGGGCTGCTGCCCCCTGAGTTGCAAGACAAGGAGCTGTCGAGGGACGAAATAGGGGAGGGGAAGGTGTCCAATGTCCATCAGGAGTTGATGGATTGGGAGAGAGCCCTGGTGGGGGACATTAAGCGTAAGTGGGAGGAGGAACTGAGAGGGGAGGTGGGGGCTGAGACGTGGGCGGAGGCCTTGTGGAGGGTGAACGCGTCCTCGTCGTGCACAAGGCTAAGCCTCATCCAGTTTAAAGTAGTCCATAGGGCGCATATGACGGTGTCAAGGATGAGTAAGTTCTTTGTGGGGGTTGAAGATAGGTCTGCACAGTGTTTGGGGAGGCCCGCAAATCATGTCCACATGTTCCCAAGTTGAGGGGGTTCTGGCACAGGAGTTCTCGGACATAATGTCTGAGGTGTTGGGTGTGGAGTTGGTCCCGACTCCAGACGTGGTGATATTTGGGGTGTTGGAAGACCCAAGAGTCCAGGGGGTGAGAGAGGCTGATGTTTTGGTCTTTGCCTCCCTGATAGCTCGGAGACGGATTTTGCTTCAGTGGTGGGATGCAGAGCCGCCGAAAGCAGGGATGTAGGTGAGCAACCTCGCGGAATTCCTGAGGCTGGAGAAGGTTAAGTTTGTCTTGAGGGGCTCGGTGGATGGGTTCTCCCGGAGGTAGAAGCTGAATACTGATTTCTTTAAGGAGGGTTGAGGGTCAGTGACCGGGGTGGGGGTGGGGGGGGGGGGGGGGGGGGGGGGGGGGGGGGTTGCGGTGAGGGGTTACAATGGTGGGATGTGGGAAGGGGATGGTATTAGGGGAACAGTGGGGGAGTGCATGTTGGTTATTTATAGAGTTGTTTGGTTGTTCTGCTTTTTTGTTTGTTTATATGAAAATGCCTTGAATTAAATATTTTTTTAAAAATTGAAGTTATCAAGAGTGGCTTGCAAATTTGGTGTAATGTGGGCAATGACATTGAAGTCATCTGCAAATTGTAGATCATTAATACCAATATTGGCCACTTTAGTTTTGGCATGGAGGTGACTGACGTTAAAGTGGTTTCCATCTCAGTGCTATTTAATACTGATGTCAGAGGACAGATAGTCTTTGATAAGCTGAATAGCTACTGTCAGGTAGATTGTAAATAGGATGGGGACTCTCACGCAGTGTTGTTGACCCTGGTCTGTATTTTGAAGGCATCTATTTTAACCTCCCAGTCAAAATAGTTGCAGTCATATCATCATGAAGCAATTGCAGGATTGTGAAGTAGTTTCTTGGTCGTCTAAATCTTTGAAGTTCAATTCATTGAGCCTCACCATTTACTGAGTCAAATGCTTTGGTCAGGCTGATGAATGAAATGAAGAGTTCCTGCTGTTGTTCTCAACATTTTTCTTGGTATTTCCGGGAACAAAGACCATGTCAAAGGTTCCTCTGAAAGTTCTAATGCCAAATTGTGAGAGGATTTCCTCAGCCACGGGATGTAGGTGATTGAGGAGAATGTAGTTCAGGATATTCCCTGCTTTGGACAAGAGAGAAATATCTCAAGCGTTTCCACAGCATGATTATTCCTCAACCAACACCTAAAGTAAGATGATCTGATGATTGATCACATTGGTGTTTGTGGGATGTTGCTTTCTCAAATTACCTGTAATTACACTTCAATAAAGTACTTCACTGGCTATGCAGTGGCCCTGCAGTTGGGGCCTCTTATGCATTCCCTAATTTAATTGCTCCTTCATTGGTGGCTGTGTCTTCTGATTCGTTGTCACCAATCCCAGGAATTCCCTCCCTACAACTCTCCACCTCCCAACCTCCAATTTCATCCTTACGTGGTTTCTTAAAGCCTGCCTCTTTGAAAAGCTTTTGATCATCACTCCTAATATCCCCATGTGTTTGATGCTAAAATTCACAAGCCTGTGTAACACAGTGGGGTGTTTTACAGTAAAAGTGATACATATACATGCAAATTGTTTAATACAGCTCGCTTTGTCTGACATCCACACACTGAATGCTCATAGGGGAGCGCACTGAGATTGCTGGTTGAATTGTGTCCTAAGGGAGACTGATACAAAGCACATAAAATGTCAGACGAACCTTAGGTGCGCAGGGTGTGGAGGATAGGGTACTTGGGCCAGGGGCTGGGCTGAGAGTCCGGTTTTGCACTCTGCTGAATTCAGTGGGGTGTAAAACAGGCTGTGGTATGAAGCGGGTACTTGACTCCACTAAGCTTCTTTCCCACTAGGCATGTTAGGTTTGAATATCACCATTGTGCGCAGGAGGATCAATATCAGGTCGGCTCACTGGCAGTGTTTCTCACCTTCATCTCTGCTTTAAAGGTTTCGAGTTCCTTTTCTGTGTTCTCCTCAGCCAGGTTTCTCTCTCTCTCTGCCAGACCCAGCCTTGCTTCCAGTGTATAGCTGTCATTTTTAAATGCCAGGGAGAGCTGTATAAATGTATTCTGTAGGAAACAAATAAAGACTAGAGATTTAAACATCCTGCACACAGACAGACAGGCTGGAAATGGCAGGAGTGATGGAGTATGGAAAATGTCTCACCTCCTTGTGTTATAAACCCCCTCTAATCATAGAAGCTCACAGCACAGAAGGAGGTTATTCAGCTGGCCATTCCAACTCTTTGAAAGAGTCATCCAATGAATCCCATTCTCCTTGCTCTTTCCCCATAGCTCTGCAAATATTTCCTTTCCAAATATTTATCCAAGGCCCTTTTGAAAGTTACTATTGGATCTGCTCCCATCAGCCTTCAGTCATGCATTGCAAATCATAATAACTCGCTCTGTTAGAGGACCTCCTCTTCTCCTCTTTGGTTCCTTTGCCAGTATGTTGGCCTCCAATGCAAGAGGTTTAGAGTACAGGACCAAGGATGTCTAACCTCAGCTGTGCAGGGTCTTGGTGAGACCACACCTGGAGTATTGTGTGCAGTTTTGGTCTCTTTACCTAAGAAAAGATACACTTGCCATAGAGGGAGTGCAGTGAAGGCTCACAGACTGATTCCTGGACGGCAGGATTGTCGCATGAGGAGAGATTGGGTCGGCTGGGGTGTTATTCACTATCTGTGTCTTCTGGCTATCGACTTTCCTGTCAGTGGAAACAGTTTCTCCTTCATGATTTTGAACACCCCTATTAGATCTCCTTTTAACCTTCTTTGTTCTAAGGAGGACATTCCAGCTTCTACGCATAACCGGAGTCCCTCATCCCCGCTACTGTTCCAGTAAATTTCCTCTGTACTCTCTTCAAGGCCTTGATATCTTTCCTAAAGTGTGGACCCAGAATTGGACCCAATACTCCAGCTGAAGCCTAACTAGTGTTTTTTCAAGTTATATAAACGTCCTTGTTTTTGGACTCTGCTGCGATTAATAAAGCCAAGAATTTCTTATGCTTTTCAACAGTCTTCTCAACTTGGCCTGCCACTTTCAAGGATTTATACATATACGACCCAGTTCTTTTCTGCCCCTCCTTTAAAATTGGAACCATTTCATTTATATTGCCTCTCCTCCTTAAAGGCCTCCTTAAAACCCACGCCTTTGACTAAGTTAATAGCAATTACAGAAAATACTCAGCAGATTTACCAGCACCTATGCAGGCCTGTGAACGTTATATCAGAACTGGGAGAAGTCAGAACTGTAATAGGTTTTTTCTTTTCTTTACTCTAATTTTTTCTCCCCTTCTCCAGTCTCTTCCCATCCACATCTGTGACTCTTCTGATGGCCTCCGTCATTTTAACAGTTGCCAGTTTCCTGGGCCTGCTCTTCAGCATGGACATCCAATCCCTCAATACCTCCATCCCCCAGCCTGACAGTCTGAGTGTTCCCTGTTTTTTTTTCCTGGAACAGAAGCCCAACCAGAGTCCATTCACTACTACCCTCCTTCGCCTGGTTTTCACATTGAACCTCTCCTTTGGCTGGGATTCTACGTCCACCAGCGGTGGGAATCCTGAAGGCCTGCTGAATTTAATTACCTCTTGGGACGCTCCAGCCAAGAGTTTCATAGAATTTCATAGAATTTACAGTGCAGAAGGTTGGCCATTCGGCCCATCGAGTCTGCACCAGCTCTTGGAAAGAGCACCCTACCCTATCCCCATAACCCAGTAACCCCACCCAACACTAAGGACAATTTTGGACACTAAGGGCAATTTTAGCATGGCCAATCCACCTAACCTGCACATCTTTGGACTGTGGGAGGAAACCGGAGCACCCGGAGGAAACCCACGCACACACTGGGAGAATGTGCAGACTCCGCACAGACAGTGACCCAAGCCGGGAATCGAACCTGGGACCCTGGACCTGTGAAGCAATTGTGCTAACCACATTGGTGCAAGTCCTGAGAAACGGGGACTGGTGGTTTGGAGTCCGAGGGGTGGCAAGGGGGTGGGTATCTTCCCTACAAATGCCTCCAGGGTACCGAGGGGGGTCCTTCATGGGAGATGAGTGACAGAGGAGCTTGTGTTGGATTGGAGATGCTCAGGTCAGGGGTCTTTCTTGGAATGAGGGTCGTTTTGCTGCTTTTCTCATCCGTACGCCTAAACCCAATTAATCAGTCTGTCAGTATGCCAAGTTCAACGATCAATAAGGTGAAAGTAAAAGTATTCCTGTGTGGGGTGGGTCAGCACCTGCTCATTCTAGGAAGTATTTGAGAATAAAGAGACAGCCTCTTAAAAATAAACTATGGTTAGAATGTCACCTGTTGCCCTGAGTTAATGGGTCCCTGCAGAGCTTTCTAAATAAACAATTTTAGTCCCCCCTTTGAAACTGTCTAAACCTGACAATCAAAACACTTTTAAGAGGCAATAACCCGTGAAATTGAATGTAAACAATGCAGTTCAAAGCTTTTAGCCTTCTGGCCATTCAAACAGGCTTCAATACTTTAAAGGCAATGGAATTGACAGTGAGAAAACCAATTCAAACACTTCCACTACATTAAATGGAATACTTTTACCTTTATCTCAAAGATCTTTGAATTTGGCAGACTGACAGACTGTTTAAAGGGTTTAAGGCTGCAGATGGGGAGACTTTCGCTTCATTGTCGGTTATTGTCAAGGAACGTTTAGATTCTAACAGACTGTTTAGAGGGTCTAAAGGCTGCAGATGGGAAGAGCAGCCAAAGGACTCCCATCTCAGGAGTGACTCCTGAGCTGTGCCCTCCCCAGCACAATCCGTTCTGACCCCCACTTGCCATGAAGTACCTCCCTCAACACCCTGGAGGCATTTATCGGGAGGGTACTCACCCCCTTGCCATCCCTTGGACTGCAAGGTGCCAGGTTGGTGCTGCCAAGGGGCAGGGCCTGGAGGGGGGGGAGGGGGAGAGAATGAGGGGGGGGAGGTTGGAGGGGGAGACTGGGAATGTTTGAAGGGAGGTACTGGAGGGGGTGGGAGGAACCTTGTCAGCAATTAGGCCTTGCCAGCAATTCAGGGGACTGTAGCAGCACTCTTGAGATTGGAGCACCCTTTAAAAATGGTTCCCAGTCTTTGAGGAGCGAGACCCTCTCAGTTCCAGCGAGAACCCCGCAGTGCCATTGAATGGCACTGAAGGCCCAGTACTGGGTAAAACAAATTCTGAGTGCCACTGAATGGCACGTCAGGTTCGCTCCGAACGGCAGCAGGAATCACTTTGATTTTCCTGCTGGTGGGAGCACTTAGCTTCATTTGGGCGAATCATGCCCTTTATCTCCACTCAGTCCCTCTAAATAAGAGGTGTTGTGGGTATCTACATGTGCACAACCCGTGTCTGCCTTTTTTGTGGCATATGCGAAACATCCCTTGTTCCAATCGTACTCAGACTATCTCCCTCAACTCTTTTCCAGTCCATTGATGACTGTATCAGTGCTACTTTGTGCTGTTGTCCTGCTAAGTATTTCCGGCATTTTCTGTTTCTATTTCAGATTTCCAGCATCCACAGTATTCTGTATTTGTTTTCGATTTGTTGACCACCTATCATAACCTCGTCCTTTTCCCCCCCTGATGTTTAACTACACCTCTGTGAATAAGCAACATTTTTAAAGTTAAATGGACATTTTCCTGAACAGTTGTTTTTCTGATTGTGGGGATCGAATTCAGATCCCACACTTGGGGGCGGTGGGAGTGGCTCAGAAAATATGTTGTTCAGCTTCGGACTGGATTTCGTCCGACTGTTGAATCCTAGTTCTGGGATTTTCAGGCTCGTTCAGCATTGAGAAGCCAGCCAGTTGTTGCTGACTTGATGCCAGGACTCTCTGTAGTTGAGAACCTGCCCTCCGACCTTCAGGCAAACAGACACGTCATAAAGAGCCACAGGAGACAGTGAGAGGGCCTTTGATGGGAGACTTGTTACATTTATACTCATGTCGGTTTACATTTTCAATGAGTAGAGGATGTTTTAATGGAGTTATACACCAGCACAATCCAAACCGCTATTGGCAGGGAAATGAAAAACACCCACCTCAATTTCCTTCTCAGTGAGAGGAGGTAGACTGCAAGAAAAAAAAAGAGAAACTGTAAGTTACATAGACGTTATGGCACACAAGCAGGCCATTAAACATGATACACTATCAATAATAGACGACGAGTGATAAACGTAACTGAGGCTTTAATACACTAAACAGCAAGCCTTCTGCCTCTAGACCCGAACTGGGTCCGGAGGCGGAGACTTGCCACTTTTAAACAGAAGCCTGAGGGGAGGAGCCACAGACGGAGCTAGCCTGGACAAGCCCAGGCATGTACAATACAGCACAGTGAATATAAGACAATAATGTGGTTTACCACACAACACAACTCTACAGTCCTGGAATTTCCTACTGCAGTGTGCACTCTCCACCACCTGCCCCCTCCCAGCCCTTCCCAACCCCCACTCTGTGACATTATTGACTGTCTTAGGCTTGGTGACATCACTACTGTCATGATATTCAGGTAAACATCATGGTGCAAACATACATACATACTGATGGACAGATCAACGGACCAATCAATACACACACAACACCACAGCCAATCACAGGCAAGAACATACACGCTATAAAAATGGGAACACGACACTTCCCGCTCATTCCAGCAGGAGACAGCTCCGGGCACAGAGCTCACAGCAAGCCACTCAGACATCCGCCATGTGCTGAGTGCCACTCCAAGATACTGTTAGGAATAGGTACACAGATTCAAGGGTTATGATAGAACCACAGTAACCAGTTTACTACTGTAAATATATGTTAGTAATAAAACTGAGTTGTACCATCCGCAACCGTGTTGGTTTGTCTGTGTAGCAGAGCACCCAACACATCAACTACCAAAGAGTTACAACCATGCGGAATGCAAGTGGGAATTGGGAAGTTGCGTCAATCGGGGTGGGGGGGGGGGGAGGGGAAGATCGGCGTAACTCTTTCATTTAATCATAAGACTTCAGTCAATCACAATTGCTAGACTGAGTTGGGAGAGCAGATTTAAAAAGGACTTTCAGTTCTGACTGGCTGCAGCCCACACTGTGTACAACTGTGCAGTCACAAGCTTCACAGAATATAGTAAGTTAATTACATTAAGGACAACAATACTTAGCAATACTTAGTAATAGCAGTGAAAGCATTCAGTTCACTTTGGAGAAATCAAGGGGCTCTACGAAATTTGGGTCTTTGAAATGGGGTGTTTTAAAGCTTCACCACTCCCCCGCCCCCCCCCGGAGCCAACCTGACTTACCTTCCCCTGATCATGGGAGACTATTCTGGTCTTTGAAATTTCTCCCACAACAACAGCTGATGGCGTGAAACTAGAAGTGAAAATGCTCAAATAGAGGCAGCCCAATTGAGATCAATGAAATTACCAGCGCGATTTAATCACTGCATTGCGTCCAGTGTGGATCTAGGTGCACCGGTTAAATAGTGGGAAAGGCCAAAATCGAGATTTGCACTGGCCACAAATTGGTTTGTTATCTAACTGTCCCGCTCCAGATATGGTGAGCATATCACTGAACCCAATTTGCATCAATTTCCATCTCATTAGCGAGATTGAAGTCTAATGTAATGTAACAGCCTCCTGCAAATTAACCGGCTTCTCAGCGAGAAACCACGCAGACATTGTTTAGTAGTCCTTTTTAAAAACGTGAAGCTGGCGCAAGGGCAGCTGAGGGAACTGAGGAGGCGAGTAGCTATTTCCATTTTCCAGCATGCAGCTCAAGGGCAGTGAAGCTGCTGCTCCAGTGCTTGGGGGTTGGGGTTGGTTGGGAGGCTGAAGCGTTCCAGGTCAGGGGCGCCCTGGGGCGGGAGGAGGGGCTTTTTGCCTGTGAGGCCTTCAAGCATCTTGAAATATTGTGGATACCCATAACAGGGGCAACTACAGCTGCTGCATGTATGCCCCACCAAACACTTCCCAGACAGAGCCCTGTTCTTGGTTCTATGCTGGAGGTAACTTTAACTCTCTTTGACTGTGAGCAGCATCTAGATGCACAGCTGAAAGTTATTGCTAATAAGGATTTGGCCCTGTTAGTTGTGAGAGCATTTCACAGCTGTAGGTTGTGTTTGCTGCTTGCTCCTGTTGGTGGTTGCAAGTGCCTGGAGGCTGCTGTTGCTGTTTCCTTCCTTTTTTGCAGTCCGAAAGTAGGACAATTGTTTCGAAGATACTGGAGTCCTGGATTACAAGCTCAGGAGGACGTATGAGGCCAGACGCCAATCCGGTTTGAAGCAAGAAGATGCTGTGGGATCTGGTGCACGGCATTGATCCAAACAGGCCATCTGCTAACGCTGTTGAAGAAATGCTTTCGCAGATTGCTGATGCTTCTGTTGCTGGTATGGTGGGTGCTGCATGTAGCTGGCACATCACTGTGGGTTAAACATGCTGGAAGTCAAGGGTGTTCAACCATACCTTGAGTGCCAGTTGAATATGTGGATGCCAGGATTTGGTTCCAGTGAGATTGGGCCATGTGGGAGGGTCTACACAGCTGCGGCTCCTGGGCGGAGAATGGCACTGATACACGGAACAAGTGACATATTGATGGACACATCATTTCTATGACAAAGTTTTGGGCATAGTAACACATTCTCAGGCTTATCCTCCATTTCTGTTGAGGAACCTGTGAGAAGTGATAGTGTTTGATTTTCTTTGTGAAAATGAGCTAATCTAGCTTTGTATTGGTACCAATATGAAACAGTGACATTTCCTTGTTGTTTAATGGTTAGTTGATTTGCAAATCTTTGTTACTGTTGACTGTTTCATAAACAAAATATTCTCAAGTGCATTCTTGTGGGTACATGTGCTATGTCTCAGACAATGATTCTTGCATCGCATTTCAATCAAACTTTGAAGCCTGGACAGTTTGCCTGACCTCAAGAAGCATTAGCACCATAGAGGCAGCAGCCATCAATCAAACACTCAAGAGCTAGGGTTCAGCACAAGAGATACCCTTGCGACCAAAGGGGAGTGCGCGGACCAGGGAAGGGCACCCGAGCATGGCCTCCCTAAAATTCCCGACAAGGGTCTGGGTTATAGGGGCTCCTGCTGTGAGTGTGCAGGGAGAGGTTTTCCAGCACAACTGGCTCGCTGGATGGCACTCTGAGAGAAGGCGGGACATGTAAGGTGGGGAAGACTTGGGGGATTTGAGGGTCCCGGAATGGAAGCCCTAACTGATTGTCGGTCTCTCTCCTTCTGTAATTACTTACAGATACAAAAATGAGTGATGGTGTCAGTCTCACAGAAGATGTCTCGCAGTGCTGGTGGCAGCCCAGGCAGCCAGACGCTAGAGAGAGCAGCAGCGTCGACGCAGGATGGAAGTGACGCCCCATGTGCAGGGGGGCGCTGTACACCTTTAAGACCCGGCCACCCATCAGGCAGATGAGGAACCTAGAGGGGGATGCCATCAACAGCCCAAGGTGTACAGGTGTCTTTGGTCTTTCAAGGAGATGTGTGCTGCAGGAAATTCTGTCCCAACAAAGAGACAGTGCGGCACCTGTAGCATGTCCTCGCGAACTTGGCACCTCATGGAGGACAACACCCGCTCCTGGTGGCCATGAAGATCACTGCAGCCCTGAACCTCTACGCCACTGGTTCATTCCAGGGCTCGAGCGGAGACTTGTATGGCATATCACAAGCTACAGCCCATAAGTGCATCCGCGAGGTCACGGATGCCCTATATGCCTGGGCAGCTGACTCCACATGCCAGGGCTGCATGATCCTCCGCCATTGCCCAGATGCCCAAGGTCCAGGGGGTAATTGATGGGACGAACGTTGTCTTGCGCGCACCGGACATCAGGAAGTGCCCTTCATTAATGGGATGCGGATCCACTCCCTGAATGTTCAGATTGTGTGTGACCACTGCTTCCAGATCATGCACATTTCCCAGGGAGTGTGCATGACAGTTACATCCTGGGACACTTGGAGATCCCCAGCGTCTTTGAGGACCAACCAGGATGATGGGTTGGCTCTTGGGGGATAAGGGATACCCGCTGAGGCCCTGGCTGATGATGCTGGTGTGAAGGCTGGAGAGCAAGGCGGAGACCTGATATAACGTGGCCTATGTTGCCACCTGTACTACCATTGAGTGGTGCATTGGACGGCTCAAAATGCGCTTCCGATGCCTTGGCTGCTCTGGTGGTGCACTGCAATACACCCCTGGTGGTGCACTACAATACACCCCCAGAGGGTCTCCAGCTTTATGGTGGTCTGCTGTACCCTCTACCACCTAGCACAGCAGTGGGGCAAAATGATTGAGGAGGAGGGGGGGACATGCAACCTCGCCTGAGGAGGAGGCGGACCAGGAAGGGATGGTGGATGAGCCCAGGCAGAACCTGGAGGATGGAGGACAGGTGGTAGCAAGGCATGCCCAGTGGACTAGGGAGGCCTTCATCCTTGCCTGCTCCTCATAGGGCGAGGCTTTGTCCGTGAGCTCACTCTTTCCTCACATCCCCTATTTCTATCCTACCTCTCCATTCCCCTTCTTCACCCCATTCCCCAAATCTTCCATCCCCCCCCCAACGCCAACCCTGTTCCACCCGCCAAGGGTCTGTGTAAAATCACCCTAGGGCGATGGGCGTATGTTTGCACTGTTGTCCGGTCACTATACAAGGCAGGAGAGTGATGATCACTCGCTGTGAGGTTAGCTCTGGTGCTCCTCAGTTTATGCCAAAGTCTGACTTGTCTTTCTGCTGACAGTGCGCTAAAACACATCCTCTGAACACGGTCTGCATCGGGGGCATTTAATCTTGGACCACTGAGCCCGGGGGGTAAAGGTGGAGGGCAACAGGGGGTGGAGATGAAAACAGGCCCGCTGTGAAGATTAACATGACAGAGGCTTCACATGTATCAGGTGTAATCTGTTTTAATAGTGAACAATTGACATTTCCATTCCCCCTAGCTACCGATAGTGACCGCCCCCTGCCCCCCTCAACCCCAGTTCCACTCAGTGATCCTCAATCTTCTTGGTCTTATGTGGTCTAGTGCTACGTCTAGGTGTGTCCCCAGGCTCCATATCAGAGTTGGAGGACCCTGGCCGACTTACCAGTGTCACTGTTATCGCCATGCCACCCTGTTCTACCCTGCCCTGGAAATGCACCGGTGTCAGGAGGGGGGTATTTGGAAGAACTGGTGACCGCCGCCGTCCCTTGGTGCCAGTCCCCGGGTTGGCCTTGAGCGCTTCTTCCTCCCTGATGCTGGCTGTAGGGCTTGGGGGACTTCATGGGATGGAGAGACAGCTGGAGTGAGCTCCAGAGTCCTCGGTGTCATCTGGCTCTGCCGGTCCTGGTGCCTGCCCATTGACTGCACCATGGCGTTGATGCCTTCAGCAATGCTCCTTCGTGACTGGGCCGTGCTCTTCAGTGCCTCAGCAATGTCCACCTGCTTCTGGGACATGCCCCTCAGCGAACGGGACATGATATTGAGGCCTTCAGTCATGGTCATCACAGACTGAGCCACGCCTTGGTCACCACCACTCAATTCGCTGACCTCGTGCTTCATGCTTTCCACTGCGATTATCACACGAGCAGTGTTGGTCTAGGTGCTATGCATAGTCGGCATCATCTCCTGTGCCAGTAGCCTTTGGGACTCCTCCAATTGGCTATGCACTCGCTGGAATGTCCCTGCCATTCCCTCCTGAATCTCATGGCTGTGTCCTAGCATCTGCATCAGCTCTGGGATAACCTTTCCACAAGCTCGGTTTTGACTGGGACTCAGCTCAGTCCAGGGATCCAGCAGATCTCGGATTGCTGACTCCCTTGGATGTTTCTGCATCTACCTGACGTGCATCAGCAACTGTGTGGTCTCACCAGATTGTGCCCCAGAAGCCTGTCCACCAATGCCACCCGTTAATGTGTGTGTCGTTGCATGGGTAGAAGGTGGGGATGATAGCTGATGCTCGATGGTGGTCTCCTCCTAGCCCTCCTCTGAGGTGGTCTCTTGGGTGGCGAGGTGGGGATGACTCCGGATGTCCCAGCCCCATCAGATGGCGATCCTGCGAGAGAATGGACATTTAGTCAGTGAGAGGGAAGGATTATTTTGTCTGACAGGAACAACTCACTTCAGACAGGTCATCTGGGTGAAGGGGCAGTGGATCCTCACCTTTGTGGCGCATGCCAATGTCACTGTTGGTGACTGCACTCTCCTCTGACAATCTCCAGGGCTCTTTCTTCACAGGGAGTGAGGGCTTGGATCTCTGGTACTCCGTCACCCTGTCTTGGCCCTTCCCTGCTGAAAATAGGCTATCTTCTCCAGCGGGGACAAAGAGAGGGCCTTGTGAGCCCAGCACTTAATGGATCAGGGGGTCGATGGCAGATGGTCTGTGTGGGCACTGCAACTGGACATGAAAGTGTTGTGTTGGTGTGTGCCAGAGGGTGCAGAAGAACAAGCACAGAGAACGCGGGCGAGATTCTTCGACCCCGGACCCGACACGGTTCCAGTCACCGGAGAATCTGCGGCATTGGCGCCAGTAGGGTTGCCGTGGCACCGGTCGGGGGCCACTCTACGCGGCCACCCCGCCGATTCTCAACGCAGGATGGGCTGAGTGGCCGCCGAGATAGGCCGGGTCCCGCCGGCGCCATTCACATGTGGTCCTACCCGGCGGGACCTTGGCGTACATCCTTCGGGGGGCGGCCTGGTGGGGGCCTCCACCATGGCCTGGCTCGCGATCTGGGCCTACCGATTGGCAGGCTGGCTTCTCCTGGTGGGGGCCTCTTTTACTCTGCGCCGGCTCCTGTAGCTCTCCGCCATGTCGAGTCAATGCCGGCGCGGAGAAGGCAAGTAACGCACATGCGTGAGTTCACGGCGGCCGCAGCGCGCTTGCGCCCGTTTGACATTGATATCGGCAGCTGGAGTTGCATTAGTCACTCCAGTGCCGTGCTGGCCCCTGTAGGGCGCAGGATCACTGCTCCTGGGGGCCTGTTGACACCTTTGTAAAACACGACGGCGTTTACAGCGGCGTCAACACTTCGCCTCAGGATCAGAGAATCCTGCCTCAGGTGTGGGGAGGGTGCGAGGTTTCAGCCAGTGTTTTGTGGGGCGGGGGGGGGGGGGGGGTTGGAGATTTGAGGGGTGGCAGGTGGAACTGGTGGCCAGGAGAGAGGTGGTAAATTAATCTTTCAGCTTGTTGGAGGTCGTTGATCTTCTTGACAACAGTCCCCCTACCCGCACTGACTGCCGCTGGTACTACATCCCAGGCCCTGCTGTTGGTCCGACCTCAGAGTGGGAATAGGATGTCCCATCTCACCTCGACAGTGTCCAGAAGCCTGGTCAGGTCAGCATCGCCAAAGCGAGGAGCAGGTCTGTGCATTGCCATGCTTGTGTGTTGACTGGAAGTGAGTGGTGAGGGAGTATTAGAGACTAGCTGTTGAGGCGCATGTCCGGCAAATCATACAACCATACAAGCAATAATGCCGAGAAGCTTGTGGGGCTTATTTCCGGCACTAAGTGCCGTTAAATGTGGGCCGCGATCTTGCCCATGCAACCGTCAAGAAACACCCCGCCAAAAACGCCCAAAATTACATTTAGAAATGTTGCCGTTAAATTGCGCCACATCTGCAGAGAAGGCATGTGATTAGGCATCACCACATCAAAGAGAGGTAAGTGCATTCCAATGACTCGAATGATTGCAATGCACTTACCTCTCTTTGATGTGGTTGGTGTTTGTAAACTCCTGGGTTTTGGCACTTTGGTATTAACCCATGAAGGGAGATGAATGGATCAAGGCTGCAACTGTTTTGTGGAAGCTGTCAATCACAGCCCACTACAAGAAATGAATGAATGAATTGCAGCTATAGGATCTGAGGGGTTTAAATGCAGATCACAGCTGTTCCCTTTCCAGGAATAGACATATGGTGCTTCCAGGTAAGTAATACAACTGTAATTGTTCTCACTGCCCTCTCAAGACTGCTCTCTAGCTTCCAGACAGGGTTCTCTTTTCTGGAGGGATTTGTAGAGGTGTCCCTTTAGTTAGGGGTCACTGTAGGGGATCTCCCTCTTTAGAGGGTCTCTGTGGGGGACTCGCCCATTTTGCAGGGTCTCTGTGAGTGGTCTGCCATTTCTGGTGGTCTCTCAAGGGGTGGGGGGACTGCTCGGGGAGGGGTAGGCAGGTAGTGCATTGTGAAGGGGGAAGGGAGACCCTCGGGTGGATTTTGGGGTAACTCCTGAAGGGCATCCACTGTGGGGACCACCACGTTATGTACACGTTTGGTGATATCTGTAGTGATCTGGGCCCACATGATTTCTAGCCTGGAGCACCAGAGAATCAGGAGAGCCCAGAGAATCTGGTGCTGGGTCCGCTAAGTGGATGTAAATGCATCATTAAGATCCATTTGTATCTTCCCGCTGATGCGCGGGGATGAACCCCAGATCCCACCACCGGGGGGAGCCGGAGCATAGCGTGCCTGGCGCAAGCTTTGAGTTGCGGTGCCGCCGTCGCGGGGCATAGAAACCAGCCCAAAGTTGTGGAAGTAGAAATATTGCCTGTAGGAGAGAGAGACAGATACACTGGGACAGAAGGAGCAAGAGAAAGGAAGAGAAAATGGGAGAGAGAGAGATCCAGACAGACAGATAATTGGGTATAATTGGAGGGACAGAAAGACAGAATGAAGGAGGGAAGGAAACAAAGAGAAACAAACAAGTGGAGCAATGAGAGACAAAGGGAAAGAGACAGAAAGAGGGAAGGAGACAAAAGGAGAGAAAGCAAGACAGAGGAAGGGACAGAACAAGACAGAGACAAAGAAAAGTGGGGAGAAAGGGTGTGTGATGGAGAGAGAGAAAGAGAGAGAGAGAGAAAAAGAGAGAGAGAGCTGGATTCACCCATTCTGCGGCTATGTCCGGAGGAGGCATCTGGTCTTACGTCCAAAACACGCACCGATGTTCTGTCTGGTGGGGGCTAGCAGCCACACCACCTAGTTTTATTTGCCGATACGGACGCAGAATGGGTGGATCCGTGGCCACGCATGCGCACGGAGGCAGTCTGCGGCAGCCATGCAACATGGCGGAGGCCCCGAGTGGACCTGGCCTGCCAAAAACTGCCCCCCTGTAACACCGTTCACCATCCCTGACCACCCCCCCCCCCACCATTCCCCTCAACCCCCACCGAAGCCCCCCTGCCAGCGGAACCGCTCCCCCCCCCCGCAGACTGTGGTGGCGCTGGGCGCAGTCCGCAGCCGCCACGCCAGATTTGAGATGACACGCTGTGGTAGTCGGTATTAGGGGTATTACGGTACCTAGGCTGAGGCTGTAAGATCATTGGAGTGGGAGGTACCTGAGACAGGAAGATCATTGGTGAAGCCTGCCTGCTGGTTCCGCCCAGTAAGGCGGAGTATAAGAGTCTGTGTCTCCCTAGCAGCTGCATTCTGTACCTGCGCTGCTGGAGGAAACATCTAGTCCAATAAAGCCTTCAATTGTCATCCAATCTCGCTTCTGGAGTCATTGATCGAGCATCACACGCGACCGATGCCGTCGGGAAGTCGGCCCATCAGGGGTGGAGCATCGGGGGTGGGCCTCAGGTGACGTCCCGAGGCTGACCCAAAGGCACGCGTGTACCCCGTTTTTGAGTGGGCGGAGCATCGTAAAAACGCCGCCACCCCTGATTTTGGCGTTAAAAGGGAATCTCCGGCCGATCGGCGAACGCAATTTCGGTGTCAGCAATCGGAGAATCCCGGCCAGAGAGAGAGATTCAGAAGGGCCAGTAAAGAGGGACCAAGAGAGGGACAGGAGAAAATAAATGAGAGAGATATGGAATGAGAGATGAGAGAGATAAAGGTGCAGGGGAAAGTGTGAGAAATAGAGATAGAGAGAAAAAGACAGTAGGAGAGAGTGGTAGAGCATGGCAGAGACAGAGAGTGAGATACAGAGAAGGGCAAAGAACAAAACAAAGAACAATACAGCACAGGAACAGGCCCTCCAGCCCTCCAAGCCTGTACCGGTCATGATACCAACCGTGGCCAAAACCCTCAGAACTTCCTTAAGCCGTATCCCTCTATACCCATCCTATCCATGTATTTGTCAAGATGCCTTTTAAGCGCCGTTAATGTATCTGCTTCCACAACCTCCCCTGGCAAAGCATTCCAGGCACTCACCACCCTCTGCGTAAAAAGCCTGTCTCGCACATCTCCTCTAAACTTTGCCCCATGGACTTTAAACCCATGCCCCCTGGTGACGGACCTCTCCACTCTGGGAAAGAGTGCCTGCCCATCCACTCTATCCATGCCCCTCAATCTTGTAGATCTCTAACAGGTCACCCCTCAACTTCCGTCGTTCTAATGAAAACAGTCCGAGTCTATTCATCCTCTCTGCATAGCTAAAACCTTCCAGACCAGGCAACATCCTGGTAAACTTTCTTTGCACCCTCTCCAAAGCCTCCACATCTTTCTGGTAGAGTGGCGAGCAGAATTGTACGCAATATTCCAAATGCGGCCTTACCAAGAATAGAGAGAGGGAGAAAGAGGTAGGGACAAAGGGAGCGAAGCAGATAAAGAGACGGGGGTAGAAAGAAAGAGACAGAGAGATAGAAATGGAGAGAGAAGGGGTAGAGATTTGAGAACAGAGCCTGTCACTCAGAAGCTGTAACTTCTTACCCTCCAGGCAGAGACCTGTGAACCTTCAACTTCCGCAGCAGTGAGTCTGGGATATTTGGTGTGATTTCAGAATCGCCTTTACTGCCATCAGCTGCTGGGCAGGATGTAGACGACAGGCCTTAAAAACAAATTGCAGTAGCAAGTTTCCATGAACAGTTAGATCTTTCCAAATAGCAAAAGAGAAAGGTTCTGAACTTACCCAGTGTAAGTGCAGCATAGGAACATTTTGTGACCCTGAATGTAGAGGTGTTAAACGGTTTGCAATGAAAGGGGTCAGAAATCTGTCAAAACTGCTGCTGTTCACCCTCTGGTTCCCGAGGGGTTAAACTCAAAGCCCAGGGACAACGTCAACAAAATTAATTCGATTTTCATTGGGCAAAGAAATTAAAACTATTTAATTCAACACAGCTCGCGTCTCTTATATAACAGGTGATTCTACGTCACAGGGCAATCAATGTTTTCCATTAGTCTGGGAGCTTCAACAGCAACACTGGTGCAATTCAAAGCACACATCTGTCACTTATCAATACAGTGCTCAACTGTTTAACACACACACCAAATAGGATACACACATACACCCCCACCCCACCCCTACACACACACACGCATGCAATGCTCACCACACCTACACATACAAACACCCTAACCATTCCCTAATCTTAAACCCCGCAAAAACACATATACACATCCTGTAAACACAAATAGACCCCCCCCCCCAGCATACACAGACAAATACAAACACTCCCAACCATCCTTTCCACACACTTCCCCCCCACCCCCCCCTCCCCAACAAACACACAGAAATTTCCCCCACACACACATCCACTCACCCACACATAACCAAACACGCAGACACACACGTACAGACGAACACACACAGGACACAGACACACACACACAGGACACAGGCACACACATAGAAATCTATGCCTGGTTCAGCTGCTGCCTCTTACCTCTGTCCTGTTCGATTGTTTCACTGAGATCCGGTAATCTCAATGCTGACAGGTTTTGGTTCCTCATCATTTTATTTTCCTGGTTAAATAAAGAGAAATATTTTACCTGTCTCACACTGGAGAATGCTTTACTCCTGGAATTATTGAGGCTGCATTTCAACATACAGAGAGAGATTTCCAGCCAAACACAATGTAAATGGCTATTGTGGGACTGCACTAAAATGCTGCATCTTTTGATGAAAAAACCCCACAAATATTGTAAAACACCTTGCAATTACCATAAAGACCAGTGTATAAATCACATGAATATATTAATTGCCTCCTTGATTTTTATGCGTTAGCCACAAGGCACCACTTGTAGAGATTGACTGTCCTAGGTTCACAGGTTATAAGCTATACAGGAAGCTGAGGTGCAGCAGGCATGATGTCAGATTACATTTCTTCTTTAGCTTTTAAAACAGGCGGTTTGTCACATACTGTTCTGCAACAAGTATTAGATGCAGCTTATACATGAAAGAGGTGGAGTACATTTACCGAAGATGATTTGCTAATCATTGGTACCGACACAGCAAACATTTGTAATTAAAGGCAAAATTCCTTGCACAGAAACCTGCCAACAAGAGATTGAGAAAGACCTGCCCAGTTTGCCGTGCCCAGTAGATGGCATAACCTCACATGCTGCTGTCTGCGCCCCCACCCCCCGCCACATAAAGCTGTCTCTCAGAACAGACAACGAAATGTGGCCAATGCAGGAAAAAATAGTTCTTAGCAAGTATCCTCTTACCCCCTGAGCTTCCAGCAGAAAAGATGTTGGGTACAATTCTCCCGTTTTGACTCTTAAGTGCTCCTGCCAGGGGGGAAGTTGGGATTGTTTCGCGCTGGTGCTAGGAACGCTGCTCACGTGCTATTCAGTGGCACTTTTTCAGAGGGTCGGGTTGTACGTTGGACTTGAGTGGCGGGGCCTAGACTCGTTGATAGGTTCAGCTCCTCAGAGATCAGGGTGCAATTTTTAAAGGGTGCCTGATATCAGAATAATGTTGCAGCCCCACCCTTCACTTGATTTACTGGCAATGCCCCCCCCCCTCCCCTCCCAAGTGAGCGACACCTCATTATGGGCTTGCTAAATCCCCTCCCTTCAAGCCCTGTACCTTGGCAGTGCCAACTTGGCACTTTGGACTCTGAGGGCGGGGGGTCAAGGGGGTGAGAACTTGCCTCTAAGATGCCAAGGGGCCTCCTTCAGGGGAAATGGGGGTTACTGGGCTTGGGCTGAACTGGAAGGGCTTAGGATGGGAGTATTTCCCGGGATGGGGGTCGTTTTAATGGTCTTCCATCCCTAGTCTTGAAAATCTTTCAACTGTCTTTCAGCATGTTATGTTTCAGTTTAAAGTCTTCCCTCTGATGTTTTGGAACCCTTTGATGCTTTCTCCCAGCATGTCTAGTTCAAAGATCTGTCAGAAGAAGGTGAAGGTGTTCCCTTTGTAGCCTTAAAACCTTTAATTTCTCTCTCGTGTCATGTCAATATCAATGATCTGTCAGAAGAAAGTGAAAGTCTTCCCTTTAATGTGGTGGAAAACTTTGAAGTGCTTTTAACAGTCAATTTCATTGCCCTTTAACTTTTTCAAGTCTCTTGTGCATGCTTAGAAGCCCAAAAGCTTTGAAGTGCATTGTTTACATACAGTTTCATGGTTCATTGCCTTTTCCAAGTCCCTTGATTGACAGAGGAGGAATAACCATTGATTATTTTTTATAGCTCTACAGGGTCCATTAACTCTGAAGTGCTTCCTCGTTTGAGCAGGTGTTCTTTCTAACCACAGTTATTTTTAAAGAGGCTGACTCTTCGTTCTGAAGAGCTTCCTAGAAAAAGCAGGCGCTCTGTCTGAGTGCTGCCCCTGCAGCTGCTCTTTCTAGGAAGCTCTTCTGATCATATTACATGTTCATGAGCACCTTAAAAAAATGATCAAAAAACTGCATAAACCTTCTTGTAGTACTGTAGCCACCTGAGTTGGCCACTTCCCAACTTAAAATGGAGAACCGCAAAGGCTGAAGGGAAATTCAGCCAACACAGGCAAAGACTAGCAAATACAGAAATCATGTGTATTGAGACCTGTAAGGAACCAGACAGCACTGAAACCAGCAGCCATCTGCATAGTAATGTAACAGCTATCTACATAGTAATGTGCGATTCCCAGGCACAATGGCAACAGTTAAGGTAAACAAAGCCAAGCCAGACTCCTCGGCGCCAGCAGGAGCCAAGACAAAGGAAGGCCAACGGACACTTAGGGACCACCTAGCGATCAGAGAACCATTCCAGCATTGGAGAAATCGATCCAAGTGATCGGAAAGTAGTCCAATCACTTGAACCAGGTACGGGGTCCGCCCCGAAGGGCGGGAAGCCCCTGGGACTATAAAGTAAAGCCCCCAAGTTCAAATCGTCCTTCTTTGGCAGGGTCACTCAGCAACTTGAATCAACCCGTGAGAGTGACCTGTCTCAGCTGCCGCCAAGCAAGTAAGTCTCAAGTCAATGCTCGCTACAAGATAGGCGCTCCTAGCTACAAGTCCATACAAGCTTTTGAATCCTGCAGACTCAGGACCTGAACGAAAGGCAATTTGCTCCCCTGACCTGGTGGGCCAGTCCAAAGCTAAGTATAGGCCTTTTAGTGATAGGAATAGCCTAGAAAGTAGAGTTTATGCATGAGTGGTGATTTACTGTGTATAATAAATGTGTTTTGATTTGAATCTTACTAATTGGTGTGTTGAGTTATTGATCATTACTTGAACTTGAACCTCGTGGCGGTATCATAAAGATACCTGGCGACTCTAGAGCAAAGGTTATAAAACAGAGCCAATTGAACCAACCAAAAGTTAGCAACAGTACCCATTTGCAATGGACATTGTGGATATTTCCGTAACAGTGGCGGGGAGCAATGGAAGAGCCAAGAAGCAGACCTCACCCTTCTGCAGTTACCTGTGTGGGGACAGTCATTGGCACAGAGGGTAGGTGGGTGATGGGGCAGTGAGTGAGAGTTCCGACATTTCGGCTAGGCAGAGTTTAAGGTAAAATTGGCAGCCAGTATATTTGTTAAGAAGAAACGTATTGGCAATTGACATGCAGGACCAAAGCCTGAATCCCTGAAAGGAAAAGGCGAGTTCTTTGTTTAAATTTGTTCCTGGAGTACAGATATCACTGGCAAGGCTGAAATTTATTGCTCATCTCTTATTGCCCCTTGATGTTGGTGGACCTTCTTCTTGAATTTCTGTAGTTCAAGTAGGTAGTTAGACCCGCAATATTGAAAGAGTGGAATTCCCAGGATTTTGAACCAGTGACAATATGGCAACAGTGGTATAGTTCTAATCCAGGATGGTGTGTGGCTTGGAGGGGCACCTGGAAGGTGGTGCTGTTCTGATTATTTAAATATAGTATCACATCCCTGATAATTTGGGACGATGGGACCACTTTGACTTTTTGTAGGGAGTGAGACCAGGTGGACCCCAAGATCAGCAGCAAGTAGCCAATTTCACAGCCTGTGGGAAAAGGTGAGTGCCTGAGGTTTCTTCCCCAGTCCTGTGAGAACCTTCTATTGCCATTTAAATTAGGTGACCTCCCTCTGGCTGCACAGTGTCCAACAGATTCAGTGCTGGAGATTTTGAGGGCAGGAGTTCCTGAACGAATCACTCAGCCATTGCATTTCAAGCCCACAATATGAGCAGCAGAGCTCACCTTACATATAGGGTTTCACCAAGACCTGGGTACGTAATTGACATTGAGTGCTGAATATAATAGGTAACGCTGACCACAGTTTAGGGAGGTGATCTGGAAAGGCTGAGAAGGGTTAGGGATGGGTGAGCGGGGTGGGGTGGTGAGCAGGTGGGGAGGGTAAGTGGAGTGGGAGGGAGTTTGAGGTGAGGAGGGGAGAGGATACATTGATGCTGCTTGTCACTGTCAGGCACAGTGGTTAGCACTGATGCCTCAGAGCGCCAGGGACCCGGGTTCAATTCCGGCCTTGCCTGTATGGCGTTTGCACGTTTCCCCCTCGTCTGCGTGGGTTTCCTCCGTGTGCTTCGGTTTCCCCCCCACAGTCCAAAGGTGTGCAGATTAGGTGGATTAACCATGCTAAATTGCCCTTAGTGCCCAGGGATGTGCAGGTTAGGTTATGGGGATAGGGCAGGGTGGCTGGGTGAGTGGACCGAGATAGAGTGCTCTTCCTGGGGTTCGGTGCAGACTTGTTGGGCTGAATTGCCTCCTCTGCATTGTTGGGATTCTATGACCATCACAATCTACATCACAAATAAGCAGCATCAAAGCATTGCCCATGTAGCAATGGGACAAAGCCCCAAGCACTCCCCCCACTCCCGCTAATCTATTCCTGATCCAAACTGCTTCTGCTGTTCAGAGGGATGAAAGATTTACAGGGGCGATATACAGTCAGGCAGTTCTTCACAGGAAGCTACTTACTCAAATCCCAGAAGAGATGATAAAACTACTGGAACTCCCTCAAACAACAATTGGATACTATAAAAAGAGGGTGACTGACAGGCTAGGATCCTTCTGGATGGCTGAGGTCAAATGGGAAGATATTTACAACCAAGGAACTCAGAATTTGGTGTCATAAGTATAAGATTTATTGGCTCTCAGCCAAGAATGCATAATGAGGCCTGACTGAACACCCAGAAAACCTTTAGATTACTGAATAAGCTGAGCCCCTGGGAAAACATTGGTTGATTAGCAGCTCTGGCTTTCGCACGTAGCCATCACAGAGACGTGTGTAAAAATAATAATCGGGCAATTATATTAGGTGATATCAATTTTCCCAGCATTAATCAGGATAGTCATGTGTTAAGGGCTTAGATGGAGTGGACTTCTTAAAATGTATACCGGAGAACATTTTAGCTCAATATGTGGAGGGTCCATCAAGGGATGGTGCAGGGCTGGACCTAATTCTGGGGACCTAATTCTGGGGACAGGTGGTTGATGTGTTGGTGGGGAGCATTTTGGTGAGAGTGACCTAAAAATGGTACAATTTCAGTTTGTTATGGACAAATTGCAAAATATTTTGGATTGGGGGGAGAGCAGATTTTAGTAAAGTAAGGCAGGATCGGGCCAAGGTAGACTGGGAAAAGATACTTATGGGGAAATCTACAAAAAAGCAGTGGGGCGGAGGGGGGGTTCAAAAAGGAAATGGGGAGGGTACAGGCCAAACATGTTCCCTCTAGGGTAATAGGAACGAGTAACAAGCCCAGAGAACCACAGATGACCAGAGACACTCAAGATATGATGAGAAGGAAAAGAGACACTTTTAGCAAGCACAAGAGGAGCAAATCAAGGGAGGCATTAATGGAGTACACAAAGTGCAGGAGCTTAAGAAAGCACTTAGGACAGCAAAGAGGGGATATGAGAAAGTTCTGGCTGGCAAAAGGATGGAAAATCCTAAGATATTCTGTAAGTATATCAATGGGCAGAGGATAACCAGGGAATGAGTAGGGCCCATTAGGGAAATCTGTGGGTGGAGCCAGAGGATATTGGTAGGGCATTGAACAAATACTTCTTATCTGTCTTCACCCAAGAGAATGAGGAGATATGTATAGAACTTGGGGAGAGTGACTGTGGGTTCTTGAGCAAATTATCATAGGGAGTGTCAAGGTATTGTAGGTGTTGGCAGGCTTAAAAGTGGACAAATCTCCAGATCCGGATGAATTGTGTCCCAGGATGCTGTGGAAAGCGAGGGAGGAGATAGCAGGGGCTCTGACCCAAATTTTTAATTCCTATCTGGCCACGGGGAGGTGCCAGAGGACTGGTGAACTGCTAATGTGGTTACACTATTTAAGAAAGGTTGTAGAGATAAGCCAAAGAATGACAGACCAGTGAGTCTCACATCCGTGGTATGGAAACCATTGGAGAAAATTCTGAAGGAGAGAATCTATCTCCACTTAAAGAGGCAAGGTTTGATCAGGAATAGTCAGCATGGCTTTGTCAGAGGGAGGTCATGCCTTATAAATTTGGTTCAATGTTATGAGCATGTGACCAGGGGTGTAGATGCGAGTAGTACATTTGATGTAGTTTACATGGACTTCAGCAAAGCCTTTGACAAGGTCCCACATGGAAAACTTATAAAGAAGGCAAATGCACATGGGATACAGAGTAACTTGATAAGGTGGATTCAAAATTTGCTTAGCTGTAGGAGACAGAGGGTGATGACAGATGGCTGCTTTAGTGACTGGAAGTGCACCACAGGGATCTATGCTGGGTCCCCTATTGTTTGTCATTTATATAAACAACATAGATGACTGTGTGGAGGGGTAGGGTCACTAAGTTTATGGATGACGCAAAGATTGGCCGGGTGGTTAACAGTAAGGTTGAGTGTGTTGGGTTACAGGAAGGTATAGACGGGATGGTCAAATGGGCAGATGAGTAGCAGATGAAATTTAACCCTAAAAGGAATAATGTGATAAAGAAGTATTCAAAGAAATGTTCAATGAATGGCCCAAAACTGGGAAGTTCTGAGGAAAGGGAGCTTGGCGTGTTTATCCATAGATCTCTGAAGGCAGAAGGGCAGGTGAATAGGGTGGTGAAAAAGGCATATGGGACTCCTGCCTTTCTCAATTGAGGCATAGATTACAAAAGCAGGGAGGTCATGTTGGAGTTGTATAGAACTTTGGTGAGGCAACAACTTGATTACTGTGTGCAATTTTTGTCACATTATAGGAAGGATGTGATTGCACTG
The DNA here is from genome assembly GCF_047496885.1 of Scyliorhinus torazame. Classification (NCBI taxonomy): domain Eukaryota; kingdom Metazoa; phylum Chordata; class Chondrichthyes; order Carcharhiniformes; family Scyliorhinidae; genus Scyliorhinus; species Scyliorhinus torazame. The sequence continues at coordinate 188,427,776 of NC_092716.1, forward strand.
GAGTGAGTGCAGAGGCGATTCACCAGGATGTTGCCTGGGATGGAACATTTAAGTTATGAAGAGAGACTGGATAGGTTTGGGTTGTTTTCAGTGGAGCAGAGAAGACTGAGGAGCGACCTGATCGAGGTGCACAAGATTATGAGGGGCATGGACAAGGTGGATAGGGAGCAGCTGTTACCCTTAGTTGAAGGGTCAGTTACGAGGGAACAAAAGGTTCAAAGTGAGGGGCAGGAGGATTTGAGGAAGAACTTTTTTAGCCAGAGAGTGGTGATGGTCTGGAATGCAGTGCCTGGGAGGGTGGTAGAGGCAGGTTGCTTCACATCCTTTAAAAGTACCTGGATGAGCACTTGGCACGTCATAACATTCAAGGCTATGGGTCAAGTGCTGGCAAATGAGATTACGTAGCAGGTCAGGTGTTTCTCATGCGTTGGTGCAGACTCGATGGCCGAAGGACTTCTTCTGCACTGAATTATTCTGTGATTTTGTGATCTATTCTGTCAACTGTACAAGATAAAGAGGTTTCAAGAGCTGCATTTTCTATCGATACTTTAAAGGGTCTGGATGATTGACTCTTTTATTCATCTGTCACTTTGGGTTCATTGGTTCTATATATAGTGGGTTAATAGGCATGGAATGCCATAGATGTCATGGGGCCATAGGGGGTTGATCGGGGGCATAGCTTGGCATGGGGTCATGAGGGGTCTTAGGATGTGGATGGGGGCATACCTTAGGGTTGGGAGCATGAGGGACAGTGGGAGGTGAGTGGGTGGGCATACCTTGGCATGGGGCCCATGAAATTGCATTTGAAAAGGTTTCCTCATACAGATCATGATTCATGACATCTCAGGCACCATGAACCAAGACTCTTTGAAAAGCTAGCCCAACTTCATGAAAATTGAAGAGAACAAGACATGCCCATCCCAACAATGAAGTCAGCAAGTTCGGGAATGCAAGGTGTGGTCTTGTGACCCGAACCAGCCCACAACCTTAAAAGGCACTCCTGAAATTCAGAAACCTGGGAACTGGGGTCATGAATCCTAAAAATGGGGGGTGGGATTTTCCATCCCGCCAGACCCTTTTCTAGCGAGGCGTGCCTCCGCCGACAGCGAGATCCTCGGCAGCTGGCCAATGGGGTTTTCCATTGTGGCCACCCCATGCTGTCGGGAAATCTGCAGCTGTGAGTGCACTGCCGGCAAAGCGGATGATCTTGCTGTCAGAGAATCCCACCCAGGATTTCACACCTCCACAAAGTCTCTCCAACGCCATGCAATTCCAGCCAAGCATATGTATTGATAATTCTCTAAGTTCTGAGATATTTGTAAGAACTGTTAGATGTGGAACTAATCTCAGCTCTGCATTACTTTGGGATAAGTTAGATATATAAAATAAACAGCAGCCCAATAAATATATAACATGGGGTGAGGAAATGTGCAAACCTGCCTAATGGATACCCTCTTGGTGAATTACTGTCAGCAAATAAAAAACTCTCAACCCTCAAAAGTTCCTGATGCAAAACTGCATCATTGGAGGATACTGCTTGGTGTATAGGTCTCCACATCACCTTCGGTTTCTTTCTGGGTCAAAAACATCATGTACTACCTAACACTTGAAAAAAATAAAATTTACATGCAGGGGATCAGTTGACAAATCTTATTGTATTTGGCAACCTTTTATTTCACTTGGCCCATCATGCCTCTGCTAGCTGAAGAGCAGCTACGTTTCGTTCCACATTCCCATTTTTAGTCTGAAATCCTGTAATTTTCTCAGCCTCAAATACCTGTCCGAATCCTGTTAAAAATTATTTATGGAATCAATTTCCACCACCTTTTCCAGGTGTGATAGATGCTAGTAATGGAGGAGAGATTCCAAGTTTTATCTGTTAATTTCCCTGAACCTCAAAAAATATACTGTCCCAAAATTCTCTGGCAATGCATCTTTTCACAAACTGTTTGCAGAGAGGCAAGGTTGAAACACCGAAGGGCAACCACACCAATACAATTCAAACAACCATTTTAAAGTCATACATTTTTCCTTATCTTAATAAGTTGTAGATCTTATTATTTGTAGTCATAAAGCAAAAACTTACATGATTTTCCTAAGCAGAGATGCGGAGCTGGTTGAAGCACAGAGCCTTCTCTGCCTATAGGCTTGGAAGCTGATAGATGAAAAATTACAACACTGCAGTGCCATCGCTGAAGCTGGGTGTAGTTACAGCGTGACTAGTTTACATAGGCAGTTCCCATTATAAATGCGGAGGCTGAAATTGATAATGGGAAAAAGAATGCGATACCAAAGTGTGGCAGAATCGTAGCAGCAAGAGGTGAATTTTCTCGACAGAACGTGCACAGAGATATAAGATTTTTAATATATGACAGATGCTTATCAGTGCAGGCTGAAAGTTCTTGCAAAGGCTGCTCTTACTCGCACATGTGACCAACAGCAGATTGAGGAAACTATTATGGAAAACCTCACTGATATCCCACATCTCATTTTCTGCTTTGAATCAGTTTATTTCCTGTCAAGTAATGATGGCAAGGTGTACCTAGGCAGGTGACAGGAAACACATGCAATGTGCGTTCACAATCTCTTGGATTAAGACAAGACATTTGCATTTTTATTTGTTGTCCATGCCATGCTTGCAGGTTCACGATAGAAAGCATATGTTATAGCCCTTTGATGCCCTTTAAAGGGATCTGCTCAGACCCCAGCATGCATGTATTTTCTCTGCAGAAAGCCCTCTAAGCAAGCATCGGTATTACCTCTCGGAGCTTGGCAAGCTTCTGCATCTTCGGTTGTGCGGGCAGGTCCTTGCAGTTGGATGCCTTCAGTTGACTGGAGTCAAACACGTCATTGAACCCGAATCTCTCTGCAGCCTTGGGGTGTGGTTTTGACGGAGGGCTTAGTTCCTCATCAACCTCCAGGCATTCCCAGGAAACAGCACGCAAAAGAGGCTGTGAGCTAAACGACTTGATTTCAGCCCTGCAGGGCATTCTGGAGCGAGAGATGGCCTGCTCGGTGCTTTCAAGGGCTGGCTTCAAAGCGGCTAATTCAGAAACCAGAAGCTCAGAAGGCCTTAAAGAAAACTCCCTCGACTCCAGAACTCCCAATTTTGTAGGACTACCCAATTCACCTTCCCCATTGCTATCTACGTTGGGGTCTGCTTTGATATGGTCACTCTTGTCCAATGACTTGGATTCTTTACAGGCATCAGTTCCCAGGGAATCAGGGGCACTCAGTTTGACTGATGCCTCCAATAGCTTTGCAGAAAGAGTGACATGTGAGCCCATTGCTGCTGGAGATGACTTTCTGGCTTCCATAGTCTTTTTGGTTGGAGACAATTTTCTTGTGTGTTTCTAATATAATGATTTAGGATTAAAAAGAAAGTCAGTCAAAAAATGTGTGGCTCATGAAATCATAATAAAATAATTCATACAGTAACAGAACTAACCTCAGAATTTAGTTGAATGTCTTGTTCTCTTGTGCCAGGGACTTCCAAAAGCTATAAGCGAATGACATCTTACATCACCAAAACAAGTCAAGGTTACCATGACACCGAGGTTGTGCGTTGAAAGTACAAAGACCCCTGATACAGCATTTTCCAAGCAATCTTCCGTGTTTATGCTATCGCTGTTCAGAACTGGTCACTAGATTACAGCTCACAACATAATTAATATTATTTGCACGAGAATTTAGGGATCTGTCCAATAAACAGGGTCATTCGAGCCTTGTAACCACCAGAAACTGTTGGTAACTGTTATAACCTGCCCGGATCCTATTGGCTGGGGACAATTGGTTACCCAATGTTCCTTGAGGAATATGAGCTTCCCCCAATGGCGGGTGGGGGGAGGGGTTCCAATCGTTAGCAGTGCAGTTGTATAAATAGAGCTGGCCAGTGTGGTACCAGCTAGAGAGGGAACCAGTAGTGAACTGCTGGTACTGTGTACATATTGTTGTAAATAAAGTTACTCTACAAACTCGTGCTGGATTGTTTGTAGCCCTCACAAAAGTAACATAACACAATGCAGTAGGCATTAATTTAAACTTTCCTGACACAATGCCTGTGAACTTATCAACCACCTTGAAAATAGAGGAGACTTTGCCAATGCTCCCTATTATTTTTCTTACAGTTGTTGTCTATGCCAGTTTGTTATGCACCAAGTCTACTTTTTACCTCTGGGGTCTCTAACCTTCATTTAGAATGATAGTGTTAGCCTCATAAACTCCTTTATAATCATACAGCTGAGAAAGAGGCCATTTTGGACTGTCATATCCAATTAATCTCACAATTCCTGCCCTTTCCCCATTGCCCCAACCTCAAATGGACCACTCATACCACCTTCAGCCTGAGAGCTGCCTTCAAGTTAGCGGTTTCATACCAAACACTTCAATGATTCCACATTCTCTGCAAAGACCCAAGTCTGTCCAAAATTTAATTGGAGAGCCTTTTCGAAAACCTCTGGACTAGATATGGAGAGAAGCTTGCCATTGTGATGAGGCAAGCCATCTCTCCTCTGGTTTCCATATCACTTACCCTCCCTTTAATATAATTGAGACCATGGTCAATGTTCCAAATCTTCCTCTCCTGCTCCTCCGATGACGTCGCTGTGCTTCCTCACACACTTCCTTCAACTTGCATTCTCACCATGTTGAAGTCAATGGCTTGTGTGCGATTGTACTGCAGCTCATTCTTTCACAGCACCTCAAAGACGTGCAATGTCTTATTTCCCCTGCCATTCCTTTACATGGACATTCGGTAAGATTTTAAAACCCAAACTCTTATGTGTCACATAATCACCAATCCCTCATTTAACCCTCAATTGCAGTGACATTCTGCCAGATGAGCCATGGCCCTTCACCTTGTATTCTCAGTGTAGAAAATTAAAAATCCTGATGATAGAATGATACAGCACCAAAGGAAGCCTATCAAATCTGTGCTAGCTCTTTGAACATGTAATCCAATTAATCCCACTCTGCCCTTCTTTCCTCATAGCCCTACAAATGTTTTTCATTCAATTCCCTTTTGAAACTTATTATTGAGTTTGCTGCCATTGTCCTTTCAGGCTGTGCATTCCAGATCATAATAAGGTGCTGCATTTTTTTCTTCCCCTCTCATGTCACCAGTGGTTCTTTTGGCAATTATCTTAAATCCGTGTCCTCTGGTGAATGACCCGTCTGTCAGTGGAGACAGTTTTTCCTTATTTACTCCGTCAAAACTCTTCACAATTCTGAACCTCTTTTAAATCTCCCTTTGACCTTCTCTGCTCCGAGGAGAACAACCCCAGCTTCACCAGTCTCTCCACATCACTGAAGTTATAAAATCCTTACCATGCCGAAGGAGGACATTCAGTCCACTGAGTATGCACCGACCCTCTGAAAGAGCACTCTTTCTAGGTCCACTCCCCTGTCCTATCATCGTAACCTCACCTAATCTACATATCTGTGGGCACAAACGGGCAATTTTTAGCAAGGCCAATAAACCAACATCAGGCACGGGGAGAAAGGGCAGACTCCGCACAGTCACCCAAGACTGGAATTGAACCCAGGTCCCTCGTACTGTGAGGCAGCAGTGCTAACCACTGTGCCATCATGCTGCCTCAAACTTTAAATTCCATCAGATGCCTTGGTGGGATTTGAACCTATGGCTCACAAGCATTAGCCTGGACCTCTGGATTACCAGCACAGCAACACTACCACTACCCCACCATCAGTCCTTCACCCCTGGTGCCATTCTGGTAAATCTCCTGTACACCCTCTCCAAGACCTTGACATTCTTCTGATAGTGAGATGCCCAGAATTGGACACAATATTCCAGTTGAGGCTTCCTGTTTGAGAAAGGTTTTGCATCATTTCCTCGCTTTGTACTCTTTGTTCCTCTATCTGTGAAGTCCAGGATACCCTAATTTTAAAAAAAATAAACGGCCTCCTCAGCTTTTCCTGTCACGTCTATGAAGTACCAGAGCTGCGAACAGCAATAAAGAAATACCCCTCTCAGGTAGGTCATGGAGATCCAACATGTAGACCTATTTCAAATACAGTATTGCTATGTCAACCCACAGATGTACTGATTTTGGTTTCACCATCGCAAGTCCCCACAATTGAGTCTGTTGGCCTCACAGTTATAACAGAGATTTTGAGAGACTGTTCTTTGTGTGTTTTGGAGATCATTTTCTCAAGACTACATCGTTATTAAGCTGAGATCATTTGCTCACTGGCAATAGGAAGAAACCCAAGTGGAGCAGTGCCATTTTTAAAAAAACATTCTCAGATGTGGCATTGCTGGTAATGTTGGTTTGATCACCCATTCCGTCTTGCTCAGGTTTGATAAAACTGGGTAGAGGTAAGAGAAGAGTCAGTGTCTAACTGGAGTCACTTTTCCATCAGGCTGAATAAGAAAGGCAGGCTTCCTTCCCAGAAGGAATCAGTTGGACCTGTCACAGGTCATAGGCCTGAGCTGTTCCCACAGTCTCCCCTGGGAGCTGTTAGCCTCTTGTTCCAATTGGACCTTTACATCCAGCACCCACAAGGAGTTTAGCAGGACAGAATTCAACGATGCCACACACCAGAGTGGACCAGGGCTGGCTAACTGGGAGGTGGGTGTGAGCAAGAGGGTGAGGTGGGTGTGAGCAGGAGGGCCTGATGGGTGTGAGCAACAGAGTGAGGTAGTTGTGAGCAGGAGGTCGAGGTGGGTGTAAGCAGGAGGTCGATGTGGGTGTGGGCAGGTCAAGGTGGGTGTGAGCAGGAGGTCGAGGTGGGTGTGAGCAGGTCGAGGTGGGTGTGAGCAGGAGGTCGAGGTGGGTGTGAGCAGGAGGTCGAGGTGGGTGTGAGCAGGAGGTCGAGGTGGGTGTGAGCAGGTCGAGCTGGGTGTGAGCAGGAGGTCGAGGTGGGCGTGAGCAGGAGGTCAAGGTGGGTATGAGCAGGAGGTTGAGGTGGGTGTGAGCAGGTCAAGGTGGGTGTGAGCAGGAGGTCGATGGGTGTGAGCAGGTCGAGGTGGGCGTGAGCAGGTCGAGGTGGCTGTGAGCAGGAGGTCGAGGTGGGTGTGAGCAGGTCGAGGTGTGTGTGAGCAGGAGGTCGAGGTGGGTGTGAGCAGGAGGTCGAGGTGGGTGTGAGCAGGAGGTCGAGGTGGGTGTGAGCAGGCGGTCGAGGTGGGTGTGAGCAGGAGGTCGAGGTGGGTGTGAGCAGGAGGTCGAGGTGGGTGTGAGCAGAAGGTCGAGGTGGGTGTGAGCAGGTCAAGGTGGGTGTGAGCAGGAGGTTGAGGTGGGTGTGAGCAAGAGGTCAAGGTGGGTGTGAGCAGGTCGAGGTGGGTGTGAGCAGGAGGTCGAGGTGGGTGTGAGCAGGAGGTCGAGGTGGGTGTGAGCAGGCCGAGGTGGGCGTGAGCAGGAGGTTGAGGTGGGTGTGAGCAGGAGGTCGAGGTGGGTGTGAGCAGGAGGTCGAGGTGGGTGTGAGCAGGAGGTCGAGGTGGGTGTGAGCAGGAGGTCGAGGTGGGTGTGAGCAGGAGGTCGAGGTGGGTGTGAGCAGGAGGTTGAGGTGGGTGTGAGCAGGTCAAGGTGGGTGTGAGCAGGAGGTCGAGGTGGGTGTGAGCAGGAGGTCAAGGTGGGTGTGAGCAGGAGGTTGAGGTGGGTGTGAGCAGGAGGTCGAGGTGGGTGTGAGCAGGTCGAGGTGGGTGTGAGCAGGAGGTCGAGGTGGGTGTGAGCAGGAGGTTGAGTGGGTGTGAGCAGGCCAAGGTGGGTGTGAGCAGGAGGTTGAGGTGGGTGTGAGCAGGAGGTCGAGGTGGGTGTGAGCAGAAGGTCGAGGTGGGTGTGAGCAGGTCAAGGTGGGTGTGAGCAGGAGGTTGAGGTGGGTGTAAGCAGGAGGTCGAGGTGGGTGTGAGCAGGTCGAGGTGGGTGTGAGCAGGAGGTCAAGGTGGGTGTGAGCAGGCCGAGGTGGGTGTGAGCAGGAGGTTGAGGTGGGTGTGAGCAGGAGGTCGAGGTGGGTGTGAGCAGGAGGTCGAGGTTGGTGTGAGCAAGAGGTCGAGGTGGGTGTGAGCAGCAGGTCGAGGTGGGTGTGAGCAGGAGGTCGAGGTGGGTGTGAGCAGGAGGTTGAGGTGGGTGTTACCTTATCCAACGGAGGACCAGGTGCAATAGCGGATTGATGTCAATAAGCAGTTTGTGCACCATCGTCACCTAATCAGATCCAAATATTTCTCACAACATAAATAATAAGAATGTCTGACAAATTTAGAAATAGAAGCTGATATATTAGATACAATGACAGACTTACTGTGACGTACTGAATTCATAGATGGAAAGAGTTATTATTTTGTTGCTAGAGAATACAATCACGCCAAAATATAAAAATATTTTAAAGTTCAGATATGAATAGCTTCACTCGGAGTGTTTATCCTCAGGGGAGAAAAACCAAGAACATTAAAATGTCCAAAAGTTGTGAAATAGCTGGAATGTTAAAGCTTAATCAACTCCACCAATTTACACAGATCAATTTAGTATCGTCCTAAATACAGAGGAATTGCAAGAGCAACTTCCTCACGATCCTGTTCCCACTGGGCTGCATTAGTTGAAGTAGTCACATTTCACTAGTTTTTTAAATCCTTTCTCAGGGGATATGGGCTTCTTTCGCAAGGCTGGTGTTTAGTTGCCCATCTCTAATTGCCCCTGTACTGAAACTGCATTGCTAGAACATCTCAGAGGGCAGTTAAGAGTCAGTCATATGGCTGTGGGTCAGGAGTCACCTGTGGCCCAGGTAAAGATGGCAGATTTCCTTCCCTGAACTAATCGAGTATAGTTTTATGATTGTCATTCCTGAGACCGGCAATTAATTAAATTTAAATTCCATCAGCTGCTATGGTGCGATTTGAAACTGTGTCTCAACGGCATGAGCCTGAGCCTTTGGATTACTCACCCACTAACATTACCACTACAGCACTGATGGTTTCTGGTTGTCTGAAGATGATGTGGCTCATTGTGTACGCTGCAGAAAGCCATGTCTAATTGATGTTTATCCACCAAAGTTATTATTCTCTACTCATCTCCGGGTCAAAGGTGGAGCCTTTATGTTCCAGTTAATTCCAATCAAAACAGCTCATGAACTGATAGAAACTTTGTGAACTATTAATTAACTCGACAGGAATTCAGTGCTGCATCTTCCCAGCTATACCGCCCCCACCCCTCCCCCCCAACTCCTTGGAGATTTGTACCATTTCAAGCTCAGATTTTTTTACCTTCATTTCTTTGTCCCTGTTGGGCGATGGATGAGGTTTCTCCCCTGCTTGAGTTGAAGGCATGACTGTTATTCCCACGCAGTTTACAGTGGGTGGATCTGAACCTAATGGCAGAATCATTACAGTGTTTACATTAGCGGGTGTGGTTCACATCAGACCTCTTTGCATGCAGGTCAAAGCCTTTCTCACTTTGGAAGGCATTTAAAAAAGCACTGAAGGACGTGCATTTCTATAGCGCCGTTCACAACTTTAAGACGCCTGCAATAACCTGCACAGTATTTATGAAGTGGCAATGATTAAACTCCTCATGAGCCTCGCTGAATACACATGCCCCCGTTAAAGGGGATGTGGAACCCTATGATGCACGAAGTTGGGTACAATTGTGGCTTTATTACAGTCAGATGTGTGGCCTCCTGCTGCAGTTGGCGAAATGGCAGGGCACTGGAGGTCATACATATTTATACAGTTCTCCATGGGAGGAGCCAGCCAGCAGGAGCTACCGGCGAACCTGTAGTGCAGGTCCTACCTTACATCTCCTATTACAATGGTTCACCACATTCACCCCCTGTTAAAAATGAGTCCGGCGGGGGTGACGTGAAACTATATACAATTAGTGCAATTATGTACAGTGACAGCAAAAGAAAAGTCCATGTTGATGGTCCAGAGTCCGTCAAAGGTTCAGCCGGTCCGGTGCTTTGGTGTTTCGTTGGGAGCGGCATAAAGGTGGCGGCGAAGTCGGTGCTGGTGGTGCTGATGCTGGCCAGTCATCGGGGAAACCATGGGAGCGTGCCAAAGTCCTCTTCGTCCTCTTGTGCGGAAAAGGGGAGGGGGGGGTGGTCTGGTGGGGTCAATACTGCGGCGCGGTGGGAGGTGAGGAGGGGGCGCATTGGTGGGTGGGTGTGTTGGGGTGGAACCGGACGGTGCCAGGTCCCTGAGTGAGACAGTATCTTGGCGGCCATCGGGGAACACAACGTAGGCATATTGAGGGTTGGCGTGGAGCAGGTGAACCCTGTCCACCAAGGGGTCCGCCTTGTGGAGTCAGACGTGCCTACGGAGAAGGACTGGTCCTGGAGCAGCGAGCCAAGTCGGGAGCGACACCCCGGATGTGGACTTCCTGGAGAAGGTAAAAATACGTTCATAGGGGTATTATTAGTGGCGGTGCACAATAGTGACCGGATGGAGTGCAGAGCGTCAGGGAGGACCTCCTGCCAGCGAGAGGTTGGGAGGTTCCTGGACCGTAGGGCTAGCTGGACGGCCCTCCAAACCGTCCCATTCTCCCGTTCTACTTGCCCGTTTCCCCGGGGGTTGTAGCTGGTCGTCCTGCTGGAGGCTATACCCCTGCTGAGCAGGAACTGACGCAGCTCATCGCTCATGAATGAGGATCCCCTGTCACTGCGGATGTAGGCGGGGAAACCGAACAGAGCGAAGATGGTGCTGAGGACCTTGATGACAGTGGCAGACGTCATATCGGGGCATGGGATGCCGAAGGGGAATCTGGAGTACTCATCGACCACACTGAGAATGTACATGTTACGGTCGGTGGAGGGGAGGGGCCCTTTGAAATCCACGCTGAGGCGTTCAAAGGGGCGGGAAGCCTTCACCAGGCACGCACGGTCCGGCCAGTAGAAGTGCAGCTTGCACTCCGCACAGATCTGGCAGTCCCTGGTGACTGTCCTTACTTCCTCGACGGAGTAAGGCAGATTGCGAGGTTTGACCAGATGGTACAATCGAGTGACCCCCGGGTGACAAAGGCTGTCGTGTAGGGCCCAGAGTTGGTCCACTTGTGCGCTGGCATATGTACCTCGGGAGAGGGCGTCTGGGGGCTCGTTGAGTTTACCGGGGCGATACAAGATCTCGTAATTATAGGTGGCGAGCTCGATTCTCCCCCGCAAGATTTGATCATTTTTGATCATTGCCCCGCTGTGTGTTATTGAACATGAAGGCTACCGACCATTGGTCCATAAGGAGAGTGAATCTCTTACCGGCCAGGTAATGCCTCCAATGCCGCACCGCTACAACGATAGGTTGGGCCTCCTTCTCGACGGATGAGTGTCGAATTTCAGAGGCATGAAGGGTGCGGGAAAAGAATGCCACGGGTCTGCCTGCCTGGTTTAGAGTGGCGGCAAGGGCGACGTCTGAAGCGTCGCTTTCTATTTGGAAAGGCAGTGACTCGTCCACTGCGCGCATCCCGGCCTTGGCGATGTCTGCTCTGATGCGGGCGAAAGCGTGTTGTGCCTCGGCTGCAAGGGGGAATTGGGTGGACTGAGTGAGTGGGCGGGCCTGGTCCGAATAGTTTGGGACCCACTGAGCGTAGTAGGAAAAGAACCCCAGGCAGCGTTTGAGGGCCTTGGGGCAGTGGGGGAGGGGACGTTCCATGAGGGTGCGCATGCGCTCGGGGTCGGGCCCGAGAAGTCCGTTTTGGACTATATAGCTGAGAATGGCTAACCGGGTTGTGCTGAACACACACTTCTCTTTGTTGTAGGTCAGGTTGAGAAGAGTGGCAGTGCGAAGGAATTTATCGAGGTTGGCATCGTGGTCCTGCTGGTCATGGCCGCAGATGGTGACATTATCTAAGTACGGAAAGGTGGCCCGCAAACTGTACTGGTCGACCATTCGGTCCATCTCTCTTTGGAAGACCGAGACCTCATTTGTGACACTGAAAGGGACCCGAAGGAAGTGGTAGAGGCGACCGTCCGCCTCGAAGGCAGTGTATGGCCGGTCCGACTTCCGGATGGGGAGCTGGTGGTAGGCGGATTTCAGGTCAATTGTTGAGAACACCCGGTACTGCGCAATCTGACTGACCATATCAAATATGCGTGGGAGGGGGTACGCGTCGAGCTGCGTGTACCGATTGATGGTCTGGCTGTAGTCCACGACCATCCTGTGTTTCTCCCCAGTTTTAACCACTACCACTTGGGCTCTCCAGGGGCTGTTGCTGGTCTCGATAATACCCTCCTTAAGCAGCCGCTGGACTTCGGACCTGGTGAACGTCTTGTCCTGGGTGCTGTACCGTCTGCTCCTAGTGGCAATGGGCTTGCAATCCACAGTTAGATTGGCAAAAAAGGGAGGGGGGATCGACCTGGAGGGTTGCGAGGCCGCAAACGGTAAGGGGGGGGGGTGGCAAGGGCCCGCCAAATTTGAGGGAGAGGCTCTGGAGGTTGCACTGGAAGTCCAGGCCCAACAGGAGTGCAGCGCAGAGATTAGGAAGGACATAGAGGCGGAAGTTACTAAATTCTATGCCCTGGACCGTGAGGGTGACTGTACAAAAGCCTCGGATCGGGACGGAGTGGGATCCGGAGGCTGGGGAGATCCTTTGATTGACAGGGTGGACTTTGAGGGAGCAGCGCCTTACCGTATCTGGGTGAATGAAGCTTTTGGTGCTCCCGGAGTCCAGCAGGCACGAGGTCGCGTGGCCGTTGATTTTAACCGTCGCGACGCGGTGGCCAGGTTGTGCGAGCGAGATTGGTCCAGCGTCATCGAAGCGAGCTGAGGGTAGCCATCGGATGCTTCGGGTGGTGAGCGTGTGCGGTTCCGATGTCGGGATGTCCGGAGACCCTGTGGGGGACAAGATGGCGGCGCCCATGGTGCGCACATTGTGGTGTCGGGATAAGATGGCGGCGCCCATGGTGCGCACATTGCGGGGTCGGGCCAAGATGGCGGCGCCCATGGTGCGCACATTGCGAGGTCGGGACAAGATGGCGACTCCCATTGTGCGTCTGGCATGGGGGAGGGGGCGATAGCGAGCGCGACGCAGCGACTGCGCGGGCCTGGCACACAGCCGCGAAGTGGCCATTTTTACTGCAGTTTTTACAAACGGCAGTGCGGGCCGGGCAGTGTTGGCGGGGGTGCTTCTGCTGACCGCAGAAGTAGCAGCGGGGACCCCTGGGGTGCGCGGATCGGCGTGCGGCGCAGGCGTAGTGCGAAGGCAGGGCCCCGGCTGAGGAGGTCGACGGCGGCGTCCAGGAGGGGTAGGAAGGAGTAGAAGGGTGGGCAGCGCGGCGGGAGAGGTACGATTGTACGTTACGGGATGCGACCGTCATGGAGAGCGCCAAGGTTTTCGTCTCCGCCAGTTCGAGCATGGCCCCTTCCAGCAATCGTTCTCGGATGCGGTCCGACGCAATCCCCATCACGAAGGCATCGCGCATGAGGAGATTCGAGTGTTCAGCGGCCGTGACGGCCTGACAGTCACTGTCCTAGACGAGTGGAATTAGGGCCCACCAGAAGTCTTCGATAGACTCACCAGGTAGTTGCGAGTGGGTGGCAAGTACATGCCTGGCGAAGAGCGTGTTCGTCTTCTGCGCGTAGTGTTCTTTGAGGAGTTCCATTGCTTTTGTGTAATTCGCGGCGTCTTGGATCAACGGGAACACGCTGGAGCTCAGTCTGGAGTACAGGACGTTTATCTTCTGAGCCTCCGTTGGCGCGGGGTCCGCCGCGTTGCTGTAAGCCTCGAAACATGCTAGCCAGTGAGTAAAGTCCTTCCTGGCGCCGAGCGAGTGAGGATCCAGCTGCAGGCGATCGGGCTTAATTCTGATATCCATTCTGTGGAAAATCTGACTGTAATAAATTGATGCACGATCAATTGCACAAAGACTAAAGTTGGGTACAACTGTGGCTTTATTACAGTCAGATGTGTGGCCTCCTGCTGCAGCTGGCGAAATGGCAGGGCACTGGAGAGCATACATATTTAATACAGTTCTACGTGGGCGGAGCCAGCCGGCAGGAGCTACCGGTGAACCTGTAGTGCAGGTTCTACCTTACATCTCCTATTACAGTGGTTCAGCACACCCTAAACCATATATAGTTAAACTTCTGTATAAAGTCGGCCAGTTTGGGAACTGTGGTGGTATGTATTAGGGGTAATGTGGTACCTGTGAAGCCGAGAGGCTATTGGCTGACAGGTCCCGGGTCCTGGTTGGATCTGCCGACTTCTGGCTCCGCCCTGAAGGCGGAGTATAAGAGCTCGAGCTTCTCCCCGCAGCCTCATTCTGTTGCTGAGCTGCTGGGGACAAGTCTCGCTTAATAAAGCCTAAATAGACTTCATCGCTTCTCGTCTCGCGTAAGTCATTGTGTGCTACAATTTATTAAGCGAGCTTAAAAGACTATGGAGCTCCGGATTGCCCCGGAGTGCCTGCGGATCAGCCCCCTTGCAGCGAACTCGGCGGCCGTATTCAAACACTGGCAAGCATGCTTCGAAGGCTACCTCCGAACGGCCCCCGGCCGGATCACGGAAGAGCAGAAAATGCAGGTCCTGCATTCGAGGTTAAGCCCGGAAATTTACTCACTAATAGAAGACGCAGAGGATTTCCCGACGGCGCTCGCATTGCTGAAGGGCATCTATGTTCGGCCCGTTAACCAGGTCTACGCGCGCCACCAACTCGCGACGAGACGGCAAATTCCCAGAGAATCGCTCGAGGAATTCTACGGCGCGCTGCTGATTTTGGGACGAGGCTGCAACTGCCCGCCGGTGAACGCGATCGAACACACGGACCTGCTAATTCGTGACTCATTCGTGGCAGGTATGAACTCTCCCCAAATTCGTCAAAGACTTATGGAAAGAGAGGCGCTAGGACTCTCAGAGGCACGGGCCCTTGCGGCCTCCCTGATGTGGCCTCCCAAAACGCCCGCGCCTACGGCCCCGACCGCGCGGCAACCCCTTGGGCTCCGTGGACCCCCGTCGCGACCAACCCCCCGGCACCCCCCCCCGCAAGCTTGCGCGGTTAAAGCGCCAGACCATCCCGGGGGGGCCCGCTGCTATTTTTGCGGACAGGCGAAACACCCCCGGCAGCGCTGCCCGGCCCGCGCAGCTACTTGTAAAAGCTGCGGCAAAAAGGGCCGTCCCGGGGGGTCGCCGCAATCCCTGGAGAAGAACGAGGACAGCACATCCCAAACACCCCCCAACCCCCCATGTGCGACCCGCGGGCGCCGCCATTTTGGGTCCCGGGCACCACGAGGGGAGGATGGGCGCCGCCATCTTGTCACCCCCCAGCCACGTGCGATTCATGGGGGTGGCCATTTTGTCCACCCCCGACCACGTGCGACCCATGGGGGCGGCCATTTTGTCCACCCCCGGCCGCGTGCGATTCATGGACGCCGCCATCTTGGTTGACAACAAAGGACCCCAGCATCGACGGCTCCACGGGGTCCGAAGAAGACGCCGCGACACTACTACCACGACTGGCTTAGGTGACACTGGATCAATCACGGCCCCGGACGCTCCAGACGATGACAACAACGGTGCTGGTCAACGGATACGAGACGCCATGCCTGATCGACTCCGGGAGCACTGAAAGTTTTATTCACCCAGACATGGTAAGACGCTGTTTTCTGACCATCCATCCAAGCACGCAAAAGATTTCCCTAGCTGCAGGATCCCACTCAGTGGAGATCAAAGGGTTCTGCAAGGAAGGGAGTTCAAGAACTACAGGCTCTACGTCCTGCCCCAACTCTGCGCGCCCACATTACTGGGATTAGACTTCCAGTGTAACCTTCAGAGCCTAACATTCCAATTCGGCGGCCCAATACCCCCACTCACTATCTGCGGCCTCGCAACCCTTAAGGTTGAACCGCCGTCCTTGTTTGCAAACCTCACCCCGGATTGCAAACCCATCGCCACTAGGAGCAGACGGTACAGCGCCCAGGACCGGACATTTATCCGGTCTGAAGTCCAGCGGTTGCTGAAGGAAGGCATAATCCAGGCCAGCAATAGTCCCTGGAGAGCCCAGGTGGTAGTTGTAAAGACCAGGGAGAAGCAAAGGATGGTTGTAGACTATAGTCAGACCATCAACAGGTACACGCAGCTAGATGCGTACCCTCTCCCCCGCATATCTGATATGGTCAATCGGATTGCTCAGTATAAGGTCTTTTCCACCGTGGACCTCAAGTCCGCCTACCACCAGCTCCCCATCCACCCAGGTGACCGCAAGTACACCGCCTTCGAGGCAGACGGGCGGCTATACCACTTCCTAAGGGTCCCATTTGGTGTCACGAACGGGGTCTCGGTCTTCCAACGGGAGATGGACCGAATGGTTGACCAGCACGGGTTGCAGGCCACGTTCCCGTACCTCGACAACGTAACCATCTGCGGCCACGATCAGCAGGACCATGACGCCAACCTCCAAAAGTTCCTTCAGACCGCAAACGCCCTGAACCTCACATATAATGAGGAAAAATGTGTTTTTAGCACAAACCGTTTGGCCATCCTGGGCTACGTAGTGCGCAATGGAGTAATAGGCCCCGACCCCGAACGCATGCGCCCCCTTATGGAATTTCCCCTCCCCCACTGCTCCAAAGCCCTGAAACGTTGCCTGGGCTTCTTTTCATATTACGCCCAGTGGGTCCCCCAGTACGCAGACAAGGCCTGCCCGCTAATACAGTCCACTACCTTCCCCCTGTCGACAGAGGCTTGCCAGGCCTTCAGCCGCAACAAAGCGGATATCGCAAAGGCCACGATGCGCGCCATCGACGAGTCCCTCCCCTTCCAGGTCGAGAGCGACGCATCCGATGTAGCTCTGGCGGCCACCCTTAACCAAGCGGGCAGACCCGTGGCCTTTTTCTCCCGGACCCTCCACGCCTCAGAAATCCGCCACTCCTCAGTGGAAAAGGAAGCCCAAGCCATAGTGGAAGCTGTGCGACATTGGAGGCATTACCTGGCCGGCAGGAGATTCACTCGCCTCACTGACCAACGGTCGGTAGCCTTTATGTTCGATAATGCACAGCGGGGCAAAATTAAGAATGACAAGATCTTAAGGTGGAGGATCGAGCTCTCCATCTTTAACTATGAGATCTTGTATTGTCCCGGAAAGCTGAACGAGCCGTCTGATGCCCTGTCCCGTGGCACATGTGCCAACGCACAAATAGACCGCCTCGAAGCCCTCCACGAAGACCTCTGCCACCCGGGGGTCACCCGATTCTACCAATTTATAAAGTCCCGCCACCTCCCCTACTCTGTGGAGGAGGTCCGTACAGTCACCAGGAACTGCCACATCTGCGCAGAGTGCAAACCGCACTTTCAGGCCGGATAGAGCGCACCTGATCAAGGCTTCCCGCCCCTTTGAACGCCTCAGTTTGGATTTCAAAGGGCCCCTCCCCTCCACCGACCGCAACGCATACTTCCTGAACGTGGTGGACGAGTACTCCCATTTCCCCTTCGCCATCCCCTGCCCTGACATGACAGCGGCCACAGTCATTAAAGCCCTTAACACCATATTCACACTGTTCGGTTTCCCCGCGTATATCCAGAGCGACAGGGGGTCCTCCTTCATGAGCGACGAGCTGCGCCAGTTCCTGCTCAGCAAGGGCATAGCCTTGAGCAGGACGACCAGCTACAACCCCCGGGGGAATGGGCAAGTAGAGAGGGAGAACGGCACGGTCTGGAAGAACGGCAGGGTCTGGAAGACCGTCCTACTGGCCCTACGGTCCAGGGATCTCCCAGTTTCCCAGTGGCAGGAGGTCCTCCCGGACGCTCTCCACTCCATCCGGTCGCTGCTGTGTACTACCACTAACCAAACGCCTCATGAGCGCCTCCTTGTCTTCCCCAGGAAGTCCTCCTCCGGAACGTCGCTGCCGTCCTGGCTGGCGGCCCCAGGACCCATCTTGCTCCGGAAACATGTGCGGGCGCACAAATCGGACCCGTTGGTCGAGAGGGTCCACCTTCTCCACGCGAACCCGCAGTACGCCTATGTGGCGTACCCCGACGGCCGACAGGACACGGTCTCCCTGCAGGACCTGGCGGCCGCCGGCAACACACACACACCCCCGACACCGATCACCCCCTCCCTGCCACCGGCGCACCCCGCGACCGCCCCCTTCCCGGGGGGCTCGGTCCTCCTCCCATGCCCGCCCAGGAGTAAAACAGGAACAAACAGCGAAACGCTCCCGGAGACGACAACGCCCGAGCAAGCACCTGCACCACCACCGGGGCTGAGGCGATCGATGAGGAAGACCAGACCGCCCGCTCGACTCGTGGAATCCGCGTGACACCAAGAAAAAGCAAGAATGTTGTTGTAACAAAAATAATGTTTTTGCCCGTATTGTAAATAGTTCTCACAAACTTGTACATAGCCCAGTGTAGGGCTAAATCCGTATTAACACAGTCTGAAATTTGTTCCAGGGCCAGCCTTGTAAACCCCTACCACCATGCGAACCGCCACCCCGCCGGGTTCCTTTTAAACAAGGGGTGAATGTGGTGGTATGTATTAGGGGTCATGTGGTACCTGTGAAGCCGAGAGGCTATTGGCTGACAGGTCCCGGGTCCTGGTTGGATCTGCCGACTTCTGGCTCCGCCCTGAAGGCGGAGTATAAGAGCTCGAGCTTCTCCCCGCAGCCTCATTCTGTTGCTGAGCTGCTGGGGACAAGTCACGCTTAATAAAGCCTAGATAGACTTCATCGCTTCTCGTCTCGCGCAAGTCATTGTGCGCTACAGGAACCGACATGAAGGAGAGACCTGGCTGGGGTCTTTCGTGCCGCGTAAATAATAGTTATTGTAATAAAACTCTATTTCTTTCTACAACTTGGTGTGGACTCACTTTGTGGCCTACTAAAATGCCCCATACTTTTCAAACACAATTGAGTACTTTTGAAGTGTAGTCACTGTTGTAAAGTAGGAAATGCAGCAGCCAACTGACACATGGCAAGGTCCCACAAACAGGGGCAGCACACTGGCACAGTGGTTAGCACTGCTGCCTCGCGGCGCAGAGGTCCCAGGTTCAATCCCGGCTCTGGGTCACTGTCCATGTGGTGTTTGCACATTCTCCCAATGTGGTGTTTGCACATTCTCCCCGTGTTTGCGTGGGTTTCGCCCCAATAACCCAAAGATGTCCAGGGTAGGTGGATTGGCCACGCCATATTGTCCCTTAATTGGAAAAAAAGAATTGGGTACTCTAAATTAATTTTTTATTTTTTTTTAAACAGAAAGAGAAAAAAGATCCCACAAACAGCACTATGATAATGACCAGATAATCTGTTCTATAATATTGATTGAGGGATATATATATATAATGGCCCCAGGACTCCAGTAAGAAGTCTCACAACATCAGGTGAAAGTGCAACAGGTTTATTTGAAATCACAAGCTTTCGGAGCGCTGCTCTGCTCCTTCAGCAGGTGAAGTGGAGGCAGATTCACAATCACGGATTGTGACCCCAGTCCAGCGCCGGCATCTCCGCCCCAAGATACCAGGCAGAACTCCCCTGCTCTTCTTCAAAATAGTGTCATGCGATCTTTTAAATCCACTTTAGAGGGAAGACAGGACCATTGTTTAATCTCTCATTCAAAATAAAACAACTTGCACACAGAACATTCCGCACTGGAACACCAGCCTAGATTATGTGCATAACTACATCTCCTTCTTCACGAACCAGGTGAAACAGTGCAAACACTGTTAATTTGTTCTTAGGTTGTGGGCTTTGCTGGCAAGGGATTCATTGCCCATCCCTAATTTCTCTTGAGAACATGGTGGTGAGCCACCTTCTTGAACCACTGCAGATGTCAGTACACTCACAGTGTTATTAGGATTTGGTTTTGAAATGTAACTAGTCTGACTGACACCTTTGACTTTCTGTCGTCATATGAGGCTGTCCCTGGAAGCAGATATCTTAAAACCAAAGAGAACATGCTGGAAAATCTCAGCAGGTCTGGTAGCATCTGTAGGGAGAGGAAATAGCTAATGTTTCGAGTCCAGATGACCCTTTGTCAAAGCTCGACAAAGCTTTGGCAAAGCAAAAGACCCCAGAGAAAGGACAGAAAGATACCCCAGAGCAAGGGAAAGAAAAGGTTCCAGAGAGGGTGACAGAAGACTCCCAGAGAGAAGGCGACAATATTCAAGTAAACCACAAGGTGATTGCCAACCACGTCAGTGCAATGAAATGCATGAGATGAAGGTAAATGTATTATAGGAAAACATACACATCAGAGCTGAACTGGAAGAGTTGTAGAGTAAGATTCCAGCTGAGTATGTACCTTTAAAAACACATGGAGCCCTTCAATGAATTTCAAATTCAACAAATTTCAGCGACAACACAAAGGTACCATGAGACCCACAATTTCACAGCTGGCAACTCAAAGCGGGAGTTGAAAAAAATTAACCAGATATGCAGGTGTAACTGCATAACTGCATGCATATGTGCTCAATCAGCAAAGTTTCTCCTTCACAGCAATTGAGCAGTCAGAAGAGATCTCACCAGCTGTAATGAGTACAAACTACTATCAATCCCAGAGGTCCATGAGTCACCAACAACCACAATGGGACAGTGGTCACAAAGTCCACGACACTCTCCAAATAAGGCACATCACACAGACATACAGAAAATGTCACCACGCATGTGGGCCATTAAGAGACCAACTAGCAGGGCAAACAGTTGTTAATGCATGAGAATTATGTATGTACAGCAGGTAACTTGGGTTGCTCAGTCACACAGGGCCATGCATGCAAATGTGTCTTTTTTGTTCACTGGGAAAAGGGGATTTTTGGGTCTATCGTTTTGAGATGAAGAAAGAGATCTTTGGATTTTGAAACATAACCAGTCTCATTGACACCTCTGCCTTTCCATAGTCATGTGACTATGCCATGAGGCTGCCTCTGTCATCTAAAGAACAGTTCAATAACGACCTCTCACTGAGAACACACCGATGAAGGCTACTGTCTTTATACTTGAAACAGATAGGGAGGGAGTTCCTGGATTTTGACCCAGCAACAGTGAACGAATGGTAGTTCCATGTCAGGATGGTGTCTGATTTGAAGGGGAACTTGCAGGTAGGGTGTTTCCATGTGCTTGCTGCCCTTTTCTTCTTGGTGGTAGAGGTTAGAAGTTTGGAATTGCACCAACACATTCTCAGGGACAATTAGTGATGAGCAATAATGCTAGCCTAGTCAGCAACACCCATATCCCATGAACAAATAAAAAACAATTTGAATGGAGATGCCCAATGTTGGAGAATGAGTCGTTGAAGAGGGAGATGTGGACCAAGGACTTGGATAGCTCCTTGCTGGAGAGAATGGACTTGGTCTCTTTCTTTGTTGTAACTTTCTACGATTCTACAAAGGGGGTGGGAAAATATAAACAGGAATGAGACGTCTGGAAACCTATCAGTATACATAGTGCTGTTCCTGTAACACACACACTGACACTGCACACCTACCAATCTGCGGCTGAATGGTCACAGAGTTACTTCTGGAGGGACTCGGGGAAGCTATTGGAGTCCGTGATGGAGTGAGTGCTGCAATGAATAAAAAGGAAAAACATCATGCAGAAATGCCATGGACAAGACTAAGAATTTACCAGACAAGGATAGACAGCAGAAATCATAAACAGGTATTTACTAACACTTAGACATCTAAAGGGAGCATCTGCAACTGGTTAGTGGGAACTGCAGATCTTACTGTGTTTGTGATTAACCCCTTTCTATTATCAAACAATTTTGTCTTTTATTGAGGCCAAGTAATTTGGTGTAGAGATACAGATCAGCCATAATCTGATTGAATGGCGAAGCAGGTTTATGGGGCTCCTCCTCTTCCTCCGGTTCAACACTCCCCATTCAATGCTGCTGCAATTCTGTTCCATCTGTCCGAGAAGGACTTACATTTCTATAGCACCTTGCACAATCTCAGGATGTCCCAAAGCACTTTACAGACAATAAAGGACTTCAAAATTGCAGGAGTAGGAAATGCTGCGGTCAATTCGTACACAGCAAGATCCCACAAACAGCAACATACTTGACCAAATAGGTTGTTTTAGGTTCTGATAGAAAGGTCATTGACATGAAATGTTAACTTTAATTCTTGCTGTACCAATGGTGGTTGAACTGCTGAGTATTTCCAGCATTTTCTGTTGTATTTAATCTGCATTAGATGTTGGTTGAGGGTTAAAATGTATCAGGACACAAGGGAGAACTCTCTAGCTCTTCTCAAAACAGTGTGGTGGGATCTTTTATGTCCGTAAATGACCGACAGGATCTTGGTTTAATATCACATTCCAAAAATGGCCCCTGCAATAGTGCAGCACTCCCTTAGTACTTCACTTGAGAGTATTACATAGAACATACAGTGCAGAAGGAGGCCATTCGGCCCATCGAGTCTGCACTGACCCACATTAAGCCATCACTTCCACCCTATCCCCGTAGCCCAATAACCCCTCCTAACCTTTTTGGACACTAAGGGCAATTTAGCATGGCCAATCCACCTAACCTGCACATCTTTGGACTGTGGAAGGAAACCGGAGCACCCGGAGGAAACCCACGCGGACACGGGGAGAACGTGCAGACTCCGCACAGACAGTGACCCAGCGGGGAATCGAACCTGGGACCCTGGCGCTGTGAAGCCACAGTGCTATCCACTTGTGCTATCGTGCTGCCCATTGTTAGCCTAAATCTTTGTGCTGCAGGCTCTGGAATAAGACTTGAACCCACAAGCTTCCGAGGGTGAGTCCAACTCACTGAGACACAGCTCACATTTTTGCTTTTCCATGAGACTCGCTTTCTGTGCCCACAGCCCGGTCTCCATACTGCCAACTTTCATAGATGGAACTCATTCAGTGATCCTCTGCAGTGACTGCACCTGCTCAAAACTCCTGACAGACATCACGGACTCCCTGGGTCACCAGGAATGGGTTTCAAAATCCTTATCCACATCTCAGTGACTTCCTTCAGTTCACAACCTTCACACTTTGACATTCGACTACTTAATGCCCAATGTATTGTCCCTGGGTGTTTGATGGGACAATATAGATGTAATTGTACACTGTACTAATGCTGGCTGGTACCTACCCTGGGACTCTTAGATGGGGACAGTCTAGAGGGAGCTTTACTTTGATTCTAACCGGTGCTGCTCCTGTCCTAGGAGCGTCTGACGCGGCAGTGTAGAAGGAGACTGCGGCCACCTGAACAGGACAGTAAAAGTGATTTCCAGCAGCTATGAAAAGCTTGGTTTACCTGGCGGAGAATCAGAAGGGCTGGTTTTGGAACGGCGGCATCGACGTGTGAGAAACCTCTCACTGATCTTCTTTGCTTCCTCCAATAGTTCGGCGTTTTTCTTCTTATCTTCGTCTGAAAGCTGCACATCTGGTAACTCGTCATTGATCAGATCATAAACATGGCCATCACCATCTAACAGCCAGAAACGTCAATCAGTAATTCAACCTCAATCAACAACATCTGTATTTATATAGTACATTTAACATAATAAAACTTTCCAAGGTGCTTCACAGAAGTATTATAAAACAAAATTACCCATTGAGCCACACAAGGCTTGGTCAAAGAGGTAGGTTTTAATGAGTGCTTCAATAAGGAAAGTTAAATAGAGAGTTAGAGAGGTTTAGGAGGGAATTCCAGACTTAGGGCTGAGGCAACAGAAAGCACAGCCACCAGTGGTGAAGAGTTGAAAATCTGGATGCTCAAGAGGTCTGAATCAGAAGAGTGCAGATGTCTCGGAGGGTTGTGGGGCTGGAGGATGGTACAGAGATAGGATGGGGCAAGGCAATGGAGGGATTTGCAAACAAGGACGAGGTTTTTAAAATCGAGGCATTGCTTGCACGGGAGCCAATGTAGGTCAGAGAGAACAGGGGTGATTGGTGAATGGGACTGGCTGTAAGTTAAATAATGGGCACCAGACTTTCGGATGCCTTCAAGATTACAGAGGGCAGAATGTGGGTGGTCAGCCAGGAGTGTATTAAAATAATCGCGTCTGGAGGTAGCAATGACAGGAATGAGGGTTTCATCAGCAGATAAGTTCAGACAGGGGTGGAGTCGGTGCTGTTATGCAGGTGGAAATGGGAAGTCTTAGTGGTAATATTGATACATACATAGAAGGTAGGAGCAGGAGGAGGCCGTTTGGCCCTTTGAGCCTGCTCCGCCATTCATCACGATCACGGCTGATCATCCAACTCAATAGCCTAATCCTGCTTTCTCCCCATAGCCTTTGATCCCATTCTCCCCAAGTGCTATATCTAGCCAATTCTTGAATATATTCAAAGTTATAGCATCAACTACTTCCTGTGGCAATGAATTCCACAGGCTCACGACTCTTTGTGTGAAGAAATGTCTCCTTATCTCTGTCTGAAATGGTTTACCCTGAATCCTCAGACTGTGACCCCTGGTTCTGGACACATCCATCATTGGTAACATCTTCCCTGCATCTACCCTGTCTAGTCCTGTTAGAATTTTATATGTCTCTATAAGATCCCCCCTCATTCTTCTGAACTCCAGCGAGAACAATCCGAATCTAGTCAATCACTCCCGCCATCCCTGGAATCAGTCTGGTAAACCTTCGCTGCACTCCCTCGCGAGCAAGAACATCTTTCCTCAGGGCAGGAGGCCAAAACTGCACACAATACTCCAGGTGCGGCCTCACCAAGGCCCTGTACAATTGCAGCAACACATCCCTGCTTCTATACTCGAAACCTCTCGCAATGAAGGCCAACATACCATTAGCCTTCTTTACCGCCTGCTGCACCTGCATGCTTACCTTCAGCGAATGGTGCACAAGGACACCCAGGTCCCGCTGTACACTCGCTTCTCCCAATTTACAACCATTCAGGTAGTAATCTTCCTTCCTGTTTTTGCTTCCAAAATGAATAACCTCACACTTATCCAAATTATACTGCATCTGCCATTGATTTGCCCACTCGCCCAGCCTGTCCAGATTACGCTGTAGGATCCCTGCATCCCCATCACAATTCACCCTCCCACCTAATTTGGTATCATCTGCAAACTTTGAGATGTTACATTTTGTTCCCTCATCCAAATCATTAATATATATTGTGAATAGTTGGGGTCCCAGCACCGATCCCTATGGTACCCCACAGTTACTGCCAATTTGAAAAGGACCCATTGATCCCTACTCTTTGTTTCCTCTCTGCCAACCAGTTTTCTATCCACCTCAATACATCTCCCCCAATCCCATGTGCTTTAATTTTGCACAATAATCTCTTATGCGGGACTTTGTGAAATGCCTTCTGAAAGTCCAAATATAACACATTGACTGGCTCCCCCTTGTCAATTGTCCTGGTTACATCTTCAAAGAATTCCAACAGATTTGTCAAGCATGATTTTCCCTTCATAAATCCATGCTGACTCTGACTGATCCTGCCACTGCTTTCTAAATGTTCCGCTATAAAATCCTTGATAATGGATTCAAACATTTCCCCCACTACCGATGTTAGGCTTACTGGTCTATAATTCCCTGCTTTCTCTCTACCTCCCTTTTTGAATATCGGAGTGACGTGAGCTATCCTCCAATCTGCAGGGACAGTTCCAGAGTCGATAGAATCCCGGAAGATGACCACCAATGCATCCACTATTTCCAGAGCCACCTCCTTAAGCACTCTGGGATGCAGATTCTCAGGCCCTGGGGATTTATCCACCTTCAAACCCATCAATTTTCCCAGCACGATTTCTCTACTAATGTCGATCTCCCTCAATTCTTCCCTCTCACTAAACCTTTCATTCTCCAACATCTCTGGTATCTAATTTGTGACCTCTTTTTGAAGACGGAACCAAGGTATGTAGTCAATTGGTCAGCCATTTCTTTGTCCCTTATTCTGCATTCCCCTGTTTCTGTCTGTAGGGGGCCTACATTTCTCTTTACCAATCTCTTTCTCTTCACATATCTATAGAAACTCTTAGTGTCAGTCTTTCTTTCGTACTGTACTTTCCCCTTCTTAATCAATCCCTTCGTCCTTCTTTGCTGAATTCTAAACTGCTCCCAATCCTCAGACATATTATTTTTCTTGGCCAATCTGTATGCTTCTTCCTTGTATCGGATACTATTTCTAATTTCCTTTGTAAGCCATGGATTGGCCCTCTTACCCCCTTTGCTTTTGTGCCAGACAAATTGAACAGTTGCTGTAGTTCCCCTATGCATTCCTTGAATGTTTGCCATTGTCCATCCATTGTCATCCCTTTAAGTAACTCTCCCCAATCTATCAAGGCCAACACATGCCTCATACCTTCATAGTTCCCTTTAGCACCCTAGTCTCCGAATTAACTACTTCACTCTCCATCTTGATAAAAAATTCTATCATGTTATGGTCACTCACCCCCAAGGGGTCTCGTGCAGCCAGATGTGCAATGACTCCCTTCTCATTACACAGTACCCAGTCTAAGATGGCCTGGTCTCTAGTTGGTTTCTCCACATATTGGTCAAGAAAACCATCCCGTATATACTCCAGGAATTCCTCCTCTACGGCATAGTGGCTAATTTGATTTGCCCAATCTATGTGAAGTTTAAAATCACCCATGATAAAAGAACAAAGAACAAAGAAATGTACAGCACAGGAACAGGCCCTTCGGCCCTCCAAGCCCGTGCCGACCATACTGCCCGACTAAACTACAATCTTCTACACTTCCTGGGTCCGTATCCTTCTATTCCCATCCTATTCATATATTTGTCAAGATGCCCCTTAAATGTCCCTATCGTCCCTGCTTCCACTACCTCCTCCGGTAGCGAGTTCCAGGCACCCACTACCCTCTGCGTAAAAAACTTGCCTCGTACATCTACTCTAAACCTTGCCCCTCTCACCTTAAACCTATGCCCCCTAGTAATTGACCCCTCTACCCTGGGGAAAAGCCTCTGACTATCCACTCTGTCTATGCCCCTCATAATTTTGTATACCTCTATCAGGTCGCCCCTCAACCTCCTTCGTTCCAGTGAGAACAAACCGAGTTTATTCAATCGCTCCTCATAGCTTATGCCCTCCATACCAGGCAACATTCTGGTAAATCTCTTCTGCACCCTCTCTAAAGCCTCCACATCCTTCTGGTAGTGTGGCGACCAGAATTGAACACTATACTCCAAGTGTGGCCTAACTAAGGTTCTATACAGCTGCAACATGACTTGCCAATTCTTATACTCAATGCCCCGGCCAATGAAGGCAAGCATGCCGTATGCCTTCTTGACTACCTTCTCCACCTGTGTTGCCCCTTTCAATGACCTGTGGACCTGTACTCCTAGATCTCTTTGACTTTCAATACTCTTGAGGGTTCTACCATTCACTGTATATTCCCTACCTGCATTAGCCCTTCCAAAATGCATTACCTCACATTTGTCCGGATTAAACTCCATCTGCCATCTCTCCGCCCAAGTCTCCAGACAATCTAAATCCTGCTGTATCCTCAGACAGTCCTCATCGCTATCCGCAATTCCACCAACCTTTGTGTCGTCTGCAAACTTACTAATCAGACCAGTTACATTTTCCTCCAAATCATTTATATATACTACAAACAGCAAAGGTCCCAACACTGATCCCTGTGGAACACCACTGGTCACAGCCCTCCAATTAGAAAAGCATCCCTCCATTGCTACCCTCTGCCTTCTATGGCCTAGCCAGTTCTGTATCCACCTTGCCAGTTCACCCCTGATCCCGTGTGACTTCACCTTTTGTACTAGTCTACCATGAGGGACCTTGTCAAAGGCCTTACTGAAGTCCATATAGACAACATCCACTGCCCTACCTGCATCAATCATCTTAGTGACCTCCTCGAAAAACTCTATCAAGTTAGTGAGACACGACCTCCCCTTCACAAAACCGTGCTGCCTCTCACTAATACGTCCATTTGCTTCCAAATGGGAGTAGATCCTGTCTCGAAGAATTCTCTCCAGTAATTTCCCTACCACTGAAGTAAGGCTCACCGGCCTGTAGTTCCCGGGATTATCCTTGCTACCCTTCTTAAACAGAGGAACAACATTGGCTATTCTCCAGTCCTCCGGGACATCCCCTGAAGACTGCGAGGATCCAAAGATTTCTGTCAAGGCCTCAGCAATTTCCTCTCCAGCCTCCTTCAGTATTCTGGGGTAGATCCCATCAGGCCCTGGGGACTTATCTACCTTAATATTTTTTAAGACACCCAACACCTCGTCTTTTTGGATCACAATGTGACCCAGGCTATCTACACCCCCTTCTCCAGACTCAACATCTACCAATTCCTTCTCTTTGGTGAATACTGATGCAAAGTATTCATTTAGTACCTCGCCCATTTCCTCTGGCTCCGCACATAGATTCCCTTGCCTATCCTTCAGTGGGCCAACCCTTTCCCTGGCTACCCTCTTGCTTTTTATGTACATGTAAAAAGCCTTGGGATTTTCCTTAACCCTATTTGCCAATGACTTTTCATGACCCCTTCTAGCCCTCCTGACTCCTTGCTTAAGTTCCTTCCTACTTTCCTTATATGCCACACAGGCTTCGTCTGTTCCCAGCCTTTTAGCCCTGACAAATGCCTCCTTTTTCTTTTTGACGAGGCCTACAATATCACTCGTCATCCAAGGTTCCCGAAAATTGCCGTATTTATCTTTCTTCCTCACAGGAACATGCCTGTCCTGTATTCCTTTCAACTGACACTTGAAAGCCTCCCACATGTCAGATGTTGATTTGCCCTCAAACATCCGCCCCCAATCTATGTTCTTCAGTTCTCGCCTAATATTGTTATAATCAGCCTTCCCCCAATTTAGCACATTCATCCTCGGACCACTCTTATCCTTGTCCGCCAGTACTTTAAAACTTACTGAATTGTGGTCACTGTTACCAAAATGCTCCCCTACTGAAACATCTACCACCTGGCCGGGCTCATTCCCCAATACCAGGTCCAGTGCCGCCCCTTCCCTAGTTGGACTGTTTACATATTGTTTTAAGAAGCCCTCCTGGATGCTCCTTACAAACTCCGCCCCGTCTAAGCCCCTGGCACTAAGTGAGTCCCAGTCAATATTGGGGAAGTTGAAGTCTCCCATCACCACAACCCTGTTGTTTTTACTCTTTTCCAAAATCTGTCTACCTATCTGCTCCTCTATCTCCCGCTGGCTGTTGGGAGGCCTGTAGTATACCCCCAACATTGTGACTGCACCCTTCTTATTCCTGATCTCTACCCATATAGCCTCACTGCCCTCTGAGGTGTCCTCTCGCAGTATAGCTGTGATATTCTCCCGAACAAGTAGCGCAACTCCGCCTCCCCTTTTACATCCCCCTCTATCCCGCCTGAAACATCTAAATCCTGGAACGTTTAGCTGCCAATCCTGCCCTTCCCTCAACCAGGTCTCTGTAATGGCAACAACATCATAGTTCCAAGTAGTAATCCAAGCTCTAAGTTCATCTGCCTTACCCGTAATGCTCCTTGCATTAAAACATATGCACTTCAGGCCACCAGACCCGCTGTGTTCAGCAACTTCTCCCCGTCTGCTCTGCCTCAGAGCCACACTGTCCCTATTCCCTAGTTCTCCCTCAATGCTCTCACCTTCTGACCTATTGCTCCCGTGCCCACCCCCCTGCCATACTAGTTTAAACCCTCCCGTGTGACACTAGCAAACCTCGCGGCCAGGATATTTATGCCTCTCTGGTTTAGATGCAACCCGTCCATCTTATACAGGTCACACCTGCCCCGGAAGAGCTCCCAGTGGTCCAGATAACGGAAACCCTCCCTCCTACACCAGCTGTTTAGCCACGTGTTTGTCTGCTCTATCTTCCTATTTCTAGCCTCACTGGCACGTGGCACAGGGAGTAATCCCGAGATTACAACCCTCGAGGTCCTGTCTTTTAACTTTCTGCCTAGCTCCCTGAACTCCTGCTGCAGGACCTCATGCCCCTTCCTGCCTATGTCGTTAGTACCAATATGTACAACGACCTCTGCCTGTTTGCCCTCCCCCTTCAGGATTCCCTCTACCCGTTCGGAGACATCCTGGACCCTGGCACCAGGGAGGCAACATACCATCCTGGAGTCTCTTTCACGTCCACAGAAGCGCCTATCTGTGCCCCTGACTATAGAGTCCCCTATTACTATTACTCTTCTGCGCTTTGACCCTCCCTTCTGAACATCAGAGCCAGCCGTGGTGCCACTGCTCTGGCTGCTGCTGTTTTCCCCTGATAGGCTATCCCCCCCGACAGTATCCAAAGGGGTATATCTGTTCGAGAGGGGGACAACCACAGGGGATTCCTGCACTGACTGCCTGCCCTTTCTGGTGGTCACCCATTTCTCTGCCTGCACCTTGGGTGTGACCACATTTACATAACTGCGATCTATGAAGCTTTCCGCCACCTGCATGCTCCTAAGTGCATCCAATTGCTGCTCCAACCGAACCATGCGGTCTGTGAGGAGCTGCAGTTGGGTACACCTTCTGCAGATGAAGCCATCCGGGACGCTGGAAGCCTCCCGGACCTGCCACATCTCACAGTCAGAGCACAGCACCCCTCTAACTGACATTGCGTCAATTAATTAAAATTAAAATTTGTCTTTTTTTTTAAATACTTTTTTTTTTAATTGTAAAGTTACTGTCAACTATCTGTTTCCTAGCACTAGATTTCTAATAGAAATGCGATAGCTAACTATAATACTCTCCGATCTCTGGCTTAGATATCCTCTAAATTATAATTAAGTTATTATGTTTAATTAGTTCCCAAATACTCAAATTTTTTTTTTAAAATTTAGGTTAGAATCCCAACCAGCCACTCAGGTCACAGCTTTTCTGTGATGTCACTTCAGTTTCCCCCCGACACACAATTTGAAAAAAGGTATAAAAGTAAAAATCACTTACTTACCTTCTTACCTTCTGAGTGTCTGAGATGTTCTCAGGTTCTCTCGCTGACAGAGACTGCTCCTCCACCTCCGAACCTTGACCTGCACAATGCTAATAATATAATAATATAATATGGCACTTACCTTACACCAATGGGTCTTATTATTAGGTTCGAGGAGGAGGGCGGGTGGGAGACACTACACGTGTAGTGTCTCGGGTTTCCTCTCCACCAGAATTTATTGGTTGGGGGGGGGGGACTTGCCAGAGGTCGAACTTCCGGTTCCTGCCTTATATAAAAACAAATAAAACAGAAAAGAAGAACAGACACGGGACCAGGCAAGGCTTATTAAATTCACTACTCACCACCGATATTCCCTTGTTACATGCATCTCTAATTTCTTGTTGAATGCCATTCCCAACCTCACCACTGCAGTTTGGGGTCTATATATGACACCCACTAATGTTTTTTGTCCCTTGGTATTTCCAACTCTACCCATACAGATTCCACATTGTCAGAGCTGATATCCTTTTGCACTACTTTATTAATTTCCTCTTTAACCAGCAGTGCCACGCCACAACTTTTTTTTTTATGCCTGTCCTTCCTAAATACTGAAAACCCTGGGACATTCAGTTCCTGTAGCCACCTAAATTGGCCAACTCCCGATTTAAAATGGCGAACGGCAAAGGCTGATGGGAAAGTCAGCCAACAAGACAGAAACCAGCGGCTGCAGGTTTGCTATGTATTTACCTCTGCAAAGGCCAGACAACATCGATACCAGCGGCCATCAGCATAACAAAGTAGCAGCCATCTGCATACTGATGAGCAATCCCCGGGAACAATAAGTAACATTTTGGACACATAAAGCAAAGCCAGACTCCTCGGCGCCAGCAGGAGCCAACACAAAGGAGGTGAACGAGCACCTCAAGACCGCCCATCGATCAGGGAACCGCTCCAGTATTGGAGAAAATCGAACCAAGCGATTGGGACAAAGTCCAATCACTTGGGACCAGGTACAGGGTCCGCCCCGAAAGGCGGGAAGCCCCTGGGGACTATAAGAGTTGAGCCCCAAGTTCAAATTGCTCTCTCTTCTTCCTGCCCGGGTCACCCAGCAACATGAACCAACATTGACCGTGACCGGTGCAGTGATCGTCGACTGACGCGAGACTTAATTCAACGCTCGCTACGAGATAGGCGCTCCTAGCTACCAATCCGTACCAACTTCGAATCCCGCAGACTCAGAACCCGAACGAAAGGCCATTTGTTCCCCTGACCTGCTGGGCCAGTCCGAAGTTAAGTATAGGCCTGTTAGTTATCGAAGTAGCTTAGACGTAGAATTTTTGCATGAGTAGCGATTACTGTGTATAATAAATGTGCTTTGATTTAAATCTTACTAATCGGTGTATTGGGTTATTGATCATTACTCGGACTTGAACCTCGTGGCGGTATCATAAAGATACCTGGCGACTCGAGAGCAAAGGTAATAAAACAGAGCAATTGAACCAAGGAGAAAATCAGCAACATTCCCATCCCTGTTCACCCTGCAGCCATGTCTCCGTAATCCCAATTATGTCATACCCATTTATATCTATCTGCTCGATTAGTTCATCCACTTTATTGCAAATGCTCCATGCATTAAAGCACAGAGCCTTTAAGTTTGTCTTTTTCACAATGTTTGTCTTGCTCCCAATATTTTTCTCTATTGCCCTGTTTGAATTTTGCCCTTGGTTTCTCCACCTTTCACTTTTCTTCTTCACTTTTCCATCTTTTGCTTTTGTCCTTGCTCCCTCTTTCTCTGACTCCTTGCATAGGTTTCCATCCCACTGGCATATTAGTTTAAACCCTCCCCAACCGCTCTAGCAAATAGCACCCCTAGGACATCAGTCCCAGTCCTGCCCAGGTGTAACCCGTCCAGTTTGTATAGGTCCCACCTCCCCCAGAACTGGTCCCAATGCCCCAGGAATCTGAAACCCTCCTCCTGACACCATCTCTTCAGCCACATATTCATCCTATACATCTTGTAATTTCTACTCTGACTAGCACGGGGCACCAGGAGTAATCCTGAGATCACTAACTTTGAGGTCCGATTTCTCCAACTTCCTTCCTAATTCCCTGTATTCTGCTTTTAGGACCTCACCCCTTTTTTTACCTATGTCGTTTGTACCGATGTGTACCACGACCACTGGCTGTTCATCCTGCCCCTCCAGAATATCCTGTACCAGCTTCGAGACATCCTGATGTTTGATTGAAGCTCATCTTAGGGTCAAATACAACACCAAGGTTGTGAACAATCTGGTTCAGCTGTTAATCTCTTGTCAATTGCATTGTTAAGGTTTGTTAATGTCATGACAATCACACTGTTAAAGAGAAACAGGTGATGGGTATTGTCATGTGAGAGTACCTTTAAGAAATGGGAGTTTTTATAGAATAACTGTAGTGGGTGTACCTTTAAGAAATGGGTGTTTATCACTGCAGTGATGTCAGAGAGTGGGTGGAGCTGGGCTGTCTGTCTGCTTTACTTTCGTTTTTGAGCTGGCTGCTACAGAGTGAGTTTTTAGTTTTTGTTTTCAGAGAGAAGAGCTGCAGTGAATGCCAGCAGATGTGTGTGGATCTCTACAAGCTAAAGAGTGTTCATTTGGGTGATTTCAAAGGGATAACTGCTCTCATTGGAGAATTTAAACCTGATCTCTGTGTTAAAAGGATCTTTTTTCTTCTGGATGTTGTTTGGGAATTTATTAAGGATTACTTAGTGTTGTATTCTTTGGGGGTTGTATTTGAATTGATGGTTGCTTAGATGTTCACTGTATGTTTTAAAAAGGTTAACTTGAGTTCATAGAATAAACATTGTTTTGCTTTAAAAAATACTTTTCAATTTCTGCTGTACTACTCCTGTAGAGTTGTGCCCATACCACAATCTATTAAAAGTTGTGGGTCAGGTGAACGCCATGATACAGTATGGGGTTCTCTAAACCCTGGTCCATAACAAACTGGGGGCATGTCCGGGATAAAAGTCTATCTATTGGATTGGCTTAGTGAACTTAAAGACAGTGAGGGGTGAGCATATTGTGATTGCTTTTCAGGTGTGGTATTCCAGTTTAAGTGGGGAATGTGTTGTGGACAATGGCTCTTTCAGAGGCTGAGAAGTTTTTGGGGGTCGAGACGGTCACACACAGTACCTTATGGACAGAGACTAAAAGCAGACTGTTAGATTTGGCAAAAAACATTGCAGTTAACATTACCTGACAAAATGCAAAAATCTGAGGTAATTACGGCGGGGCTAAGCATTTAAAGTTGCTTTAGATACAGTTTGACTCATTGGAAATGGCAAAAATTCAGTTACAAATCAAATAAATGGAACATGAGAAAGAATTAAAGCAGCTTGAATACGAAAGAGAGAGAGGAAAAAGAGAGTGAGATAGAGAGGACAAAGAAAAGGAGAGAGAAGAAATGAGAAAAGAAAGAATAGCCCTAATAGAACAAAAAGAAAGAGAAAGGGAGATGCAGATCAGGGAAAAAGATAAAGAGAGAGAGTTTGAACTTCAGAAAATGGCCATGAAACATGACAGTCAGTTAAAATTGGCAGATGTAAAGGGAAACGTACAGTTGGATGATAGTGATGAGGATAGTGAGAAAGAACCAGTGCCTGAAACCTACAGACAAAGGTTTAGAGATTTAAGGAAAGAATTTGGTCAAACATACATGGAGTTTGAAAAGATCAAACAGAGTAATTTTAATAGGTGGATGAGAGCTTTGAAAATAGACCAAACGTATGAAGCTCTCAGAGAAATTATCATAGATTATCATAGAATTTACAGTGCAGAATTATACTTTTGGAGGAGTTTAAAAATTCAATTCCTGATGTAGTGAGAACCCATGTGGAAGAGCAGAGGGTTAAAACTGTGAGGTTAGCAGCAGAAATGGCAGATGATTATGAATTAGTTCATAAATCAAAGCTTGGTTTCCGACATTAGTTTCAGCCTGTGAAGGATAGTCACAATTTTAAGAGATACGGGAGCTAGTCAATCTTGAATGGTAAGAGATGAGGAATTATGTAGTTTGGGAAGAATGTTGCCAGAAAAGGTGGTGATATGTGGAATTCAGGGTGAGAGGAGTAGTGTTCCATTATATAAGGTAAGGTTGGAAAGTCCAGTGAAGAGTGGTGAAGTGGTAGTAGGAGTAATAGAGAAACTATCTTGTCCAGGAATACAGTTTACCTTGAGTAATGATATAGCTGGATCGCAGGTGGGAGTGATGCCTACTGTGGTTGATAAGCCAGTGGAAAATCAGACAACTGAAGTGTTGAAAGATGGATATCCTAGGATTTTTCCTGATTGTGTAGTAACAAGGTCGCAAAGCCACAGGTTAAGACAAGAGGAGAAATCAAAGAGTGAAGATGAAGTCGAAGAGCAATTATCAGAAACGATTTTTGATCAGATGGTTGAAAAAGAACAAGAACAGGTGGAGGATGAGGCAGATATTTTTAGTTCAGGAACATTGGCGGAGTTACAACAAAAAGATCTAGAAATAAAACGGGTGTATCAGAAAGCATATACGGATGAGTGTATACCAGAGTGTTATTACCGTAAAAGTGATGTCTTGATGAGAAAATGGAGACCTTTACATATGCAGGCAGATGAAAAGTGGGCAGAAGTTCATCAAGTGGTATTGCCGGTAGAGTATAGAAAGGAGGTGTTGCGAGTTACACATGAGGTACCAGTGGGAGGTCATTTGCGAATAAGGAAAACTCAAGCTAAAATCCAAAAACATTTTTATTGGCCTGGACTACATAAAGATGTAGTAAAATTTTGTCAATCATGTCACACATGTCAAGTGATAGGGAAACCTCAAGCAGTGATAAAACCAGCGCCCTTAATACCCATTCCAGCATTTGAGGAACCTTTTACAAGGGTCCTAATTGATTGCGTAGGACCGCTTCCGAAAACAAAAAGTGGGAATCAATATCTTTTGACTATAATGGATGTGTCTACTAGGTTTCCAGAGGCCATTCCAGTACATAATATTACAGCTAAAAGGATTGTGGAGGAGTTACTTAAATTCTTTACTAAATATGGACCACCCACAGAAATACAATCGGATCAAGAATCAAATTTTACCTCAAAGTTATTCAAAGAAGTTATGGATAGCTTAGGAATAAAACAATTTAAATCAACTGCATACCATCCAGAATCGCAGGGAGCGTGAGAAAGGTGGCATCAGACATTAAAGACAATATTGAGGGCTTATTGTCACGATTGTCCAGAGGATTGGGATAAAGGAATTGCATTCGTACTGTTTGCAATTAGGGATGCATCTAATGAGTGAACCAAATTCAGTCATTTTGAACTAATCTTTGGTTATGAGGTAAGAGGACCACTTAAATTGATTAAGGAAAAATTGGTGAGTGAGAAATTGGAAATTACATTATTGGATTAAGTGTCAAATTTTAGGGAACGATTAAATAGAGCAGGGGAATTGGTTAGACAACGTTTAAAAGTTGCACAAAATGTGATGAAACGGGTAGCGGACAAGAAATCCAAAGTCCGTAGTTTTGCCAGTGAAGATAAAGTTTTAGTATTGTTACCAATGGTAGGAGAACCTTTAAAATCAAGGTTTTGTGGATATTATCAGGTAGATTTCTTTTTATTTTATAGAATTTACAGTGCAGAAGGAGGCCATTCGGCCCATCAAGTCTGCACCGGTTCTTGGAAAGAGCACCCTACCCAAAGTCCACACCTCCACCCTATCCCGACAATCCAGCAATCCCACCCAACACGAAGGGCAATTTTGGACACTTAAGGGCAATTTAGCATAGCCAATCCACCTTACCTGCACATCTTTGGACTGTGGGAGGAAACCAGAGCACCCGGAGGAAACCCACGCACACACGGGGAGGATGTGCAGACTCCGCACAGACAGTGACCCAAGCCCGAATCGAACCTGGGACCCTGGAGCTGTGAAGCAATTGTGCTATCCACAATGCTACCGTGCATTGAAAGGAAATGGGTGAATTATGTGGTAAGAACGCCAGATAGAAGGAAAACTCACCGAGTGTGTCATGCAAATATGCTTAAAAGGTACTTTGAAAGGGAAGGAGAGAAAAAGGAGGAGGTTTTAATGATAATAACTCAAAGTGACAAACCAAATCCAGATGGCTGTGAATTTGACATGCCTCAAATTAAATTGGAAAATGAGGATGTTCTTAAAAATTGGGATAAATTGTTAAGTTACCTTCCAGAGGAAAAACAAACTGACCTGAAAGAGTTTGTGGAGACAAATTGGGAAGTACTAAAATGGCTATACATGATGTAGATGTGGGAAATGCTGTTCCAATCAAACAACATCCATATAGACTTAACCCTTTAAAATTGGCACAAGTTAACAAAGAGATTGAGAGTATGCTTAAAAATGGCATAATTGAAGTGGGTTGCAGCCAATGGAGCTCACCCATAGTGATGGTATCTAAACCAGACGGTACCCAACGGTTGTGTGTGGACTATAGAAAGGTTAATGCAGTTACAGGAATGGACTCTTATCCTATCCCACATTTGTGGGATTGCATTGAGAAAGTGGGACAATCAGCTTTTATTTCCAAACTGGATTTACTTAAAGGTTACTGGCAGGTACCTTTATCCAAAAGGGCGAAGGAGATTTCAGCTTTTGTGACTCCAGATGGTATATACCAATTCAAAGTTATCCCATTTGGCATGGAAATCGCCCCAGCCACATTTCAACGGTTAACCAACAAAGTTGTTTCAGGATTACCCAATTGGTATACATCGACGATCTGGCAATTTTCAGCCAGACATGGAAAGAACATTTAAAACATCTGATGGAGGTTTTCGATCGACTTCAGGAAGCGGGTTTGGTGGTAAACCTAGCCAAAAGTGAATTTGGAAAAGCCCAAGTCAATTTCCTTGGCCATACAAACGGACAGGGTCCAATGGTCACACGGGATGTGAAGACAACAGTTATTGAGGAGTTTCCAATACCCTCAAGACAAAGGGAAATAATGCGATTTCTTGGCATGAGTGGATTTGATCGAACATTTGTGAAACATTTTTGTAGCGTGATTGCTCCACTGATGGACTTGCTGAAGAAACGTCGAAAATTTCAGTGGACAGCGGAGTTTCAACAGGCCTTTGACTGCCTGAAAGCTGTGATAACCAATGCTCCTGTGTTGGAGAATTACAAGGGACTCTGTGATCAGATTGAACTAAAGTATATGACTTTAAAGGGAAATGTCAAGTCGTAGAGAAAAGGACAGATCGTGCAGAGACCTTCTTGTTCAAAGAGACTGTCAATTGAGAAGGATTCCAGTCGGAAGAAGAAGAACAAAAAATGGACTATATTATTATTGTACCTGTTTGCGTGTGTTGTTTTTTGAAACGAGAATGTATATTTACTGTGTGCATTTCTTAAAGGATAGTGAAAAGGTCAAAAATGAAACCATCTTGAAGTTGATGGTTTCCCTTGGGGGGAGTTGTCATGCGAGAGTACCTTCAAGGAATGGGTGTTTTTATAGAATAACTGCAGTGGGTGTACCATTAAGAAATGGGTGTTTATCACTGCAGTGATGCCAGAGATTGGGTGGAGCTGGGCTGTCTGTCTGCTTTACTTTCGTTTTTGAGCAGGCTGCTACAGAGTGAGTTTTCAGAGAGAAGAGCTGCAGTGAAAGCCAGCAGATGTGCATGGATCTCTCTACAGGCTAAAGAGTGTTCATTTGTGTGATTTCAAGTGGATAACTGCTCTCATTAGAGAATTTAAACCTGATCTCTGTGTTAAAAGGGTCTTTTGTCTTCTGGATGTTATTTGGGAATTTATTAAGGATTATTTTGTGTTGTATTCTTTGGGGGTTGTATTTGAATTGATGGTTGCTAAGATGTTCACTGTATGTTTTAAAAAGGTTAACTTGAGTACATAGAATAAACATTGTTTTGCTTTAAAAAATACTTTTCGATTTCTGCTGTACCACACCTGTAGAGTGGGCCATGCTCTCCCCATACCACAATCTATTAAAAGTTCTGGGTCACGTGAACTCCATGATACACTTTGGGGTTCTCTAAACCCTGGCCCATAACAGTATTAATTATCTTTGAGCACTTATTAATAGGGTATAGCAGCGTTTCTGTAGTGTAGTAGTTATCACTTATGTCTTCTGGGGGCACGTTTACGGTTCAAAAACAGGCAACAATATTCATAGAATCTACTGCATGGAGACAGGCCCTTTGGCCCAAACTGGTCCATACCAACCAAAAAGCCCATCTAAGTTAACCCCATTTGGCCCATATCCCTTTAAACCTTTCCTATTCATGTATCTGTCCAAATGTCTTTTAAATGTTGTCAATGTCCCTGCCTCAACCACTTCCCTTGGCAGCTCATTCCACATACGTACCACCCTCTGTGTAAAAAAGTTGCTCCTCAGCTTCCCATTAATTCTTTCCCCTCTTAACTTAAACCTATGCCCTCTAGTTCTCGATTCCCTAACCCTGGGAAAAAGACCAAGTGCATTCACCCTATCCATGCCTCTCATGATCTTATACACGACTACAAGATCACCCCTCAGTCTCCTACACTCCAAAGAAAAAAGTCCTAGCCTGTCCAATCTCTCCCGATAACTCAGTCCCTTGAGTCCTGGCAACATCCTTGTAAATCTCTTCTGCACTCTCTCCAGTTTAATAACATCTTTCCTATAGGAAGGCGGCCAAAACTGAACACAATACTCCAAGTGTGGCCTCACCAACGTCTCGTACAATTGCAACATAACTTCCCAACTTCTGTACTCAATGCCCTGACTGATGAAGGCCAGCATGCTAAAAGCCTTCTTCACTGCCCTATCTACCTGTGACTCCACCTTTAGAGAACCGTGCACCTGAACTCCAAAGTCCCTCTGTTCCATGATACTCCCCAAGGTCCTACCATTCACCGCAAAAGTCCTACCTTGATTTGCCTTTCCAAAATGCAACACCACACACATATCTGTATTGAACTCCATTTGCCATTTCTCAGCCCACTTCCCCAGCTGATCAAGATCCTGTTGTAATTTTTGATAACTTCCTCACTGTCTACAATGCCACCTATTTTAGTGTCATCTGCAAACTTACTTATCATGCCTTGTACATTGTCATCGAAATCATTGATATAGATAACAAACAGCATTATTAACTTTAAATATTAGTGTCATCTAGAACTCGGGACCTTAGTAGCATAATGGTAATGTTCTTGAACTAGTAGCCCAGAGTTCTCGACCAATGTTGTGCAAACATGAGTTCAAATCCCAGCACAACATCAGAAAATATAAATGAGGAATCGGCTGTGGCTCAGCTGATACCATCCTTGCCTCTAATTCAGAAGGTTGTGGGTTCAAGTGCCTCCAGTATTTGATCACATAAATCAATGCAGATGCTCCGGTGCGGTACCAAGAGTGGTGCACTGTTGGAAGTGTTGTTTTTAGGGGGTTATTAGATGATCTGCCCTTATTTTGCAGCTACATTCACACCAGAGTGTCCTCCGGCATGCTTATGGCCTCTGCGACCGGTGGGTTCTGCACTGGCTGGGGTGCGTCATCAGCGCAAGAACATTATTTTAATTTAATACGTTTCCTTTTAAAGTTGAGTCTTTTTGTTACATTGCTCCTTTAGGGGACTGTTAATTTATTTATTAGTTTAGTTGTTAAGAGTTTATTTAACTGGTAGTTAAGAGTGTATAAATAGAGGATAGCTGGGACAATGGGTTGTGTGCCAGGAGAGCTGAGACTGAACAAGTCAATAAACTCTCTCAATAAAGATTAGCTCTGTGTCTTGTTTTTTGCTTCAATAACGAGCTTGGATTCCATTAACATTACCGTCCAACAACAGTGAGGGCGTGGAATGGAGTCAATAGCTGGAATGGGGTTTGTGGCAGGGACTGATGAAAATGACTTCAGGCATCCCAATATGTCATGTCAAGACAGCTCTGCCTGATGGCAGTCAATTAAGTGCCTGGAGGACACTTGATTCTATTGGGCCTCCCTCATAGAACTGACACCCAGCTTGGTGGGCGAGACCCCCATCCGCCCATTAAATCCCGGCCATTATTATTTGTCTGTCCCGTTCAAAGGATCATTGAAGGAGTTGTGATTAACATCGTTGTCCTTCTGATTTCTATAATTTATAAGTTAAAGTGTGAATAGCAAAAAAGAGATAGAAAATAGGCAATCAGTGAGAATGAAATTGAGAGACAGAAAGGCAGAGGGGGGGTGGGTACGGAGAATTAGGTTGTCAGAGAGACGAGGTGGAAAGTAAAGGAAACACAGAGAGGCAGATAGATACAGGGGTGAAAGAGGAAGAAACAGAGAGACAGAGATAGAGCGAAAGAGAATGAAACCGAGAGTGACAGAGGTAGATTGAAAGAGACAGTGGGGAAGGGAAACATTAGAGACACAGACAGAGGGCAAGAAAAACTGAGAGAGACAGAGAGAGTCAGCTGCTGCATCAGTATGATAAATGGAGAGAAAAATCAATTGAAACATTAATAATTGAAGAGAATGAGCATGGTGTGAAGTCAGTCAAAGATCTCTGTGCTGAACAATATTTTACCAACAGAGGTTAGGGAACTTGTTGAGGACATGGATGTTCTGGAATTTCTGCTAGACCGTCGCTGGATAGGACTGTGTGATCTGCAAAGAACAAAAGAAAAGTTCAAACACAATTAGAAACTAAATAAATTCATGCAGACGTCAATTTAATAGGGTCCTGTTTCCCATCTGAGGAAAGATTATGTAAACACCAAGAAGGGGGCTCAGAGGGAAGGGGTGGTGTTGAGGGGGATAAACACCAGCGGGGTGTAATAAACACTGGGGAGGGGGACAGCGCAGTGGCACAGTGATTAGCACTGCTGCCTCACAGCGGCAGGGACCCGGGTTCGATTCCAACCTCGGGTGACTGTCAGTACGGGATGTGTATGTTCTTCCCGTGGGTTTCCTCCGGGTGCTCTGGTTTCCTCCCACAGTCCAAAGATGAGCAGGTTAGGTGGATTGGCCATGCTAAATTGCCCTTTAGTGTCCAAAGGCTAGGCGGGGTTATGGGGATTGGGCCTAGGTAGGGTGCTCTTTCGGAGTGTCTGTGCATATCGATGGGCCGAATGGTCTCCTTCTGCAGGTAGGGATTCTATGAGGAGGGAGGACTAAACATAGAGGGGAGGGGGGAATAAACACCAGGGGAGGGCGAGTGAATGGCTGAGTGAGCGTGAGTGAGTATGAGTGCGAGCATGAGTATTTCCTCCAGTTAAATATTGGGAAGACTAAAGCCATGGGGTGGGATTCTCCGACTCTCCGCGCCGGAATCGCTCTTGGTGCGGGGGTGGAGAATAGCTGTTCACGCCAGAAATCCGGCGCGACGGCGCTTCCGCGATTTTCCACGGACCCGCCAGTCACGCGCGTGGTCGACACAGCGCTAGTCGGGGGCTGTTGGAACAGGCACCTACGGCAATTCACCGCGGTCAACCTGCCAAACTCCCAGGTTTACATCTGGTACCACCCGGCGGGAGCTGGAACCCGCGGCCACGGTGGCGGTCCTGGTGGGGGCTGGGGTAATCTGACTCCGGCGGGGGGGCCTCAGCGGTGGCCAGGCCCGCAATCGGGGGCCACCGATCGGCGGGCCATCGTGATCTGGGGGGGACCTACCTTACTCCGCGTGGGCCTGCTGTGTGGCTCCGCTATGTCGGCGCCACCTGTGCAGAGTTGGGGCGCCGCGCACATGCGCGGCCACGCGGTCTGGACGGCAGGGCCCCGCCGGCAGCCAGAGCTGTGGGACGCACGGCAGGGCTCTGCTAGCCCCCTGGAAAACGGAGAATCACCCGGACTTTCGAGGAAAACGTCCGGAGTGATTCTCGCCCGTTTTCCGGCGGGCGTGGGGACTTAGTCCCTAAAAGGGAGAATTCCGGCCATGGTCTCCAGTCCCTGTCACAAACTCTGTTCCTGAGCCACCAACACCATCGCTCTCTGCGTCAGGCCGAACCAGACTGTCCGCAATGTTACTGTTTGACCCCAAGATGAGCTTTCAACCACATTTCTACTCACAGCCTATTTCTACTTCTGTATCATCGTCTGATTCCACCCCTGCCTCAGT
This sequence comes from Scyliorhinus torazame, assembly GCF_047496885.1. Taxonomy (NCBI): domain Eukaryota; kingdom Metazoa; phylum Chordata; class Chondrichthyes; order Carcharhiniformes; family Scyliorhinidae; genus Scyliorhinus; species Scyliorhinus torazame. Next base: position 188,470,577 of record NC_092716.1, read on the forward strand.
TGGTTTCTGCTGGAAACCTTCATCCATGTCATTGTCACCTCTGGACTTGACTATTTCAACTCCTGGCAGGTCTTCACAGTCTTCCCTCTGTAAACCTGAGACCATCCAAAACTCTTCAACCTGTGTCCTGACTCGCAGCTCATCACCTCCCGCAATGAGAAACCCCATTGGCCGTCTGGCAGGACAGAGAATCCCGCTGCCGGTGGGGCGCGCAGAAACCTGGTGCAGTGGGACGGAGAATCCCGCCCAAGATATTCGTCAAAGGAAAACCTACCGCTCTGACCAAACTTCTGGGACATGTGTGCTAATATCTCCTTACTTCGTTTTTTAAAACAAATTTTGTTTTATAATGATTCTGTGAAGTGTCTTTGGATGTCTTATTATCTCAAAAGCATATTATTGTACTTAAATGTGAATTTCTGTCCGTGTGTGTGAGATTATATTTCCATGAATGCCTGCTGTTTAATTACTTATTTTTCATGGGAGTTTTATTCATTCATGTGGACATCGCTGGCTGGGCAAGCATTTATTGCCCATCCCTAATTACCCTTGAACTGAATGACTTGCTAGACATCTTAAAGAGTCAACCATATTGCTTTGCATCTGCACTTGTAGGTCAGATCAGGTAAGGGTGGCAGGAAAGTGTAGCCATCTGGGATGGCCACTTCCAGAATACAAAATGGACATTTGCAAAGATTGCAGGGAAAAATGGACAATGTTAAGAAAGCAAGCAAGCACAGAGCCTGTCTGCATATTGGAGCCGTAGCTGTATGAAACTGTAGGCCTATTAGCATATGGATGGCCCATCTCGGGAACAAAGGGAGATACTTAAGTAACCGATCTGGCCCCAGACCTTGCGGCGTCAGTTCCCCAAACCGAAAGCAGAAAACAAAGCCAGGCCAACGGCCACCTAGGACACGCCCAGCCATCAGGGCACCCACCCTTTTATTGGTCAGGATCAATGCGGATGATCAAGATGCGGTCCAATTAATTGGGGCCAAGTTCAAGGCCCGCCCAAAAGCCCCATTCAGGTATCAGAAGAAGGCCCCAAGAGAGAATCGCTCTCTTGGACTTGGCTCTCACAGCGGAGAGACCCGTCCACCAGCTGCACCAGAAGCAAGTAAATACGGTCAACGCTCACTACCAGACGGACGACCTTAGCTGTTTCCCCTCTACCGCTTCGACCCCAGCAGCCTCAGATCCGAACAACGGCCATTGTTCCTCTGACTGAGTGGGCGCCTGAAGCTAAGTATAGGCTGTAGCAGTAGTGATAGTTTAGTCTGTAGTATTTCGTGCATGAATAGATATTACTGTGTGTGTAAAAAAATAGTATTGACTTTGAACTAACTAACTGGTGTATTGGCTCTTTTGATCAATATTCGGGTTTGAACCTTGTGGCGGTATCGAAAGATACCTGGCGACTCTAGAGCAAACATAATTAGGATTAAGGAAGGCAACCATATTGACCGCCATCTTCAGAGCCAACCAAAGAGAGCAACAAAAGAAAAGGATATTAGTGAACCAGATGGGTTTTTACGACAATCGACGTCATTCAGCAGTCATCATTAGGCCTTTTAATCCCATATGTTTATTAAATTCAAATTTCACCATCTGCTGTACTTTGATTCAAACCCAGGTCCCCAGAATCTCTAACCCTAACCCTGGGTCTCTGGATTACTAGTCCAGTGTCAATATCACAAAACCACCACCTCCCCCGAAGTAGCAATATGCAATTGGAAATACATGAGCTGATGGTATAGTGTATAGAGGCTTCCAAAAGGCATTTGACATAGTCCAGCATGAAAGGTTGTTAATTGAGCTTGAAATTGGGAATCTCATGTAAACTTTGGGATTGGCTAAGAACACATCCAGTATTTGTTCGATGAATTGTGTAGAAATGGTGGGAACCAATGGGGCCCCTCCACAGGACACTGTACTGGGACCATAACTGTTTCTAATTTACATCAATTTGGAGCATATTTGGATAGGTTGTATCATTGGACTAATAATCCAGAAAATGTAACTTTAAATCTCATCACGGCAACTTGAAAATACAAATTCAGTTTTTAAATAATCTGGACATTAAAAACTAGCATTAGTGAAAGATGTCAAAATCTCATTTAGCTCACAGTGCCCTTTGAGAATCACAATCTGGTGGAAATGTGACTCAACTGCCCCTGAAGTGACCCAGAAAACCACTCAGTTGCAGCAAACTGTTACCAGGAGGAAAACGTGTTTTTTGAAGATACCCCAGGAAGTGAGCAGTGCAGTGATTTGGATTCATTTGGCACCTTTCATGACCTTAGATCACCACAAAGCACATCACAGCCACCAAAAGTATTTTTTTGAAATGTTATCACTGTTGTACTATAGGAAATGTGGCAGTCATTTTGTGCACAGCAAGCTCCCACAAAGCAAGCAACATGAATGAACGGTCAATCTGTTTTTGGGGGGAGGGGGTGTTGGAGGCACGCCAGGAGAAACCCCTGCTGTTGGATTAGTCCACTTCAACGTGCTAAAACATTTTGCTTGAACAATGATCGAAAATGCCAAACCTGGATCAGTAATGCCCTGCAGTGTCAACCTAGGCTGCCTGCTCTTGTGTCCATAGTGAGGGGCTAGAACCCACAGCATTGTGACTCAGCTGAGAGCACTTTCAATCTGAAGCACACAGTAATTAAATGTCTAGATCATGTGTTTTCGGCATTAATTGAGGGATAGATATTGGTCAGGACACTGGGGAAAATCCCTCTGCTCGTCCTTGAAATACATAGATAGATAGAAGATAGGAGCAGGAGGAGCCTTTTGGCTCTTCGAGCCTGCTCTGTCATTTATCACTATCATGGCGAACCATCCAACTCAATAGCCTAATCTTGCCTTCTCCCCATAATCTTTGATCCCATTCGCCCCAAGTGCTATATCTAGCCGCCTCTTGAATATATTCAATGTTTTAGCATCAACTACGTCCTGTGGTAACGAATTCCACAGGCTCACCACTCTTTGGGGGAATAAACGTCTCCTCATCTCGGGCTGAAATGGTTTACCCTGAATCCTCAGACTGTGACCCCTGGTTCTGGACACCCCACCATCGGGAACATCTTCCCTGCATCTACCCTGTCTAGTCCTGTTAGAATTTTATACGTATCTATGAGATCCCCCCTCATTCTTCTGAACTCCAGCGAGAACAATCCTGACCTTTATTAAAATAAATTTAGGGTACCCAATTCATTTTTTCCAATTTAGGGACAATTTAGCACGGCCAATCCACCTACCCTGCACATATTTGAGTTGTGGGGGCGAAACCCACGCAAAATCGAGGAGAATGTGCAAATTCCACAGGGACAGTGACCCAGAGCTGGGATTGAACATGGGACGTCGGTGCTGCGAGACAGCAGTGCTAACCACTGCACCACAGTGCTGCCCTGTACAATCCTAACCTAGCCAATCTCTCCTCATATGACAGTCCCGTCATCCCTGAAATCAGTCTGGTAAACCTTCACCGCTCTCCCACGAGAGCAAGAACATCCTTCTTCAGAAAAGGATACCAAGAGACTTGTGTTGACGGCGGGTGGGAGGCAGCCGCGCAATGGAGGGCTCCCATTCGGGAACGGCATTTCTGGGGCTTTAAGCCCGGTCCCAGGGTCTATGGAGGCGGCAAAAGCAGGGAGAAGGCACAGATGAGGCACAGTGAAGGCACAGTAAAGGAGAATGTCGAGGGTGAGCAAAAATCCGGCCGTAAAACAACAGCTGAAGGTCCGTCAGGGAGTGGAAAGGTCACCGCAGGGTCACCAAGGAAAATGTAGGCTGGAGCACCAAGGGGGGCTGCATTTCTTATGGCTGAAGAAATAGCTAAGGTGATGGCTGCGGAATTCGAAAGGCCGTTTACAAAATACATGGAGACAATGAAGAAGGACATGAGGGAGGTTTTGAGTGTGCTGGTGGAAGAGGCGATTTCCCCGGTGACGACGGCGGTGGCGAGCTCAGTGGCGGAGGTGCGGAACAAGGGGAGGCGCTGAAGGAAGTGGAGGAGACATTATTGCAGCACGGTGATCAACTTACCTCGATGGGGAAGGAGATGCGGAAGGTGATGGAGATTAACAAGGATTTGCGAGGAACATTGGAAGACCTGGAAAACAGATCCAGGCGACAGAATTTGAGGATTGTGGGGCTGCCCGAAGGAGTTGAAGGACCAAGGCCGACTGAGTATTTTGCCACGATGCTGGCGAAACTATTGGGGGAGGGGGAGGATCCCTCCCGATATGAACTGGATCGGGCTCATCGGTCGTGGAGGACTGTACCAAAGGCGAGTGGGCCGCCAAGGGCAGTGACTCTGTGCTTCCATAGGTACAGTGTGAAGGAGAACGTCTTGTGCTGGGCCAAGCAGAAGCGGGTGGTGCAGTGGGCTGGAGCTGGTATACGTGTATACCAGGACTTTACGGTGGAGCTGGCGAGGAGGCGGGCTGCCTTCAACCGGGTGAAGAGGGCACTGTACATTAGCAAGGTGCAGTGCGGCATTGGATATCCAGCGAAGCTGAGTGTGACTTACAAGCTCAAGGACTTTTATTTTGGAATGGCAGAAGCAGCGGAGGAATTTGTGAAGGCAGAAGGACTGTGGCAGAACTGAGAAATTGAGAAATGGCCATGTGCCGATGTAACCTCATGACTGTATTTTCTTCTTTTTTGTTTCACTGCGTGCGGGTGTATGGGCTAAAGGAGCCAATGTTGTATATATTTGGTCAAGGGAAGTGAGGGACTTTCACTCGAAATGAGGTCTCTTTGGGGTGTAGGTGGATATGTGGGGTTTGTGTGCTAAAAAGGGGATTTCTGGGCTTTCCTAGGGCCGGACAAGGGGGAAAAAGGACCCGGGCGGGGGCCTCCTTGCTGGCCGTTTAAGCCGGCCAATGAACGGGAGTGAGGTGGGGAGGGGCTGCGGCCATCGGAGCCTGACAGAACAGGGTCCGAGTGGTCTAGCCGGGGTGGAAAGTTGGAGGGAAGGAACCGAGGTTGGGGGGGAGGGGTTTTACAAGAGGCAGTGGACGGGAGGAGTTTGAGATGGGGGGGAGGGGTGTTTACAACTCTTGGGTATCATGTACGGTACTCTTTCAGAGGTTGGATGGCGTTGAGTGTAGGGGGGCGGATAATGTACTCTACAGGTTAATGGTGACCACGGGCGGCCCCGGAATCCTTTTTCTTTGTCTCATAAGAACATAAGAACTAGGAGCAGGAGTAGGCCATCTGGCCCCTCGAGCCTGCTCCACCATTCAATGAGATCATGGCTGATCTTTTGTGGACTCAGCTCCACTTTCCGGCCTGAACACCATAACCCTTAATCCCTTTATTCTTCAAAAAACTATCTATCTTTATCTTAAAAACATTTAATGAAGGAGCCTCTACTGCTCTACTGTCTCCTTTGTTTATTTGTTTCCACCGTGGGTTGGGTTTGTTTTATTGGATGCATATATTGACAGGTGGGCCGTTGCTTGGGGAGGTGGGAGGATGGGATCATTGTTATTGTTAAGGGGATTGATTTTGTATTTGTTACCATTTACTGTCTGTGGGTGGGGTGTAAAGTTTGAAGGAAAATGTGAAAATGGATAATAAAAACATTTTTTTAAAAAAAGAAAAGGATACCAAAACTGCACACAATATTCCAGGTGTGGTCTCACCAAGGCCCTGTATAATTACAACACATCCCTGCTCCTGTGCTCAAAACCTCTCGCAATGAAGGCCAACATACCATTTGTCTTCTTTACCGCCTGCTGCACCTGCATGCTTACCTTCAGCGACTGGTGCACAAGGACACCCAGGTCCCGCTGAATACTTTCTTCTCCCAATTTACTACCCTTAAGTCATAATCTGCCTTCCTGTTTTTGCTTCCAAAGTGAATAACCGCACATTTATCCAAATTATATTGCATCTGCCATTGATTTGCCCACTCGCCCAAACTGTCCAGGTCATGCTGTAGGATCCCTGCATCCTCGTCACAGTTCACCCTCCCACCCAACTTGGTATCATCTGCAAACTTTGATATGTTACTTTTTGTTCCCTCATCCAAATCATTAATATATATTGTGAATAGCTTGAGTCCCAGCACTGATCCCTGTGGCACCCCACTAGTTACTGCCTGCCAATTTGAAAAGATCCCATTAATTCCTACTCTTTGTTTCCTCTCTGCCAATCAGTTTTCTATCCACCTCAATACACTTACCCCAATCCCATGCGCTTTAATCTTAGAACATAGAACATACAGTGCAGAAGGAGGCCATTCGGCCCATCGAGTCGCACCGACCCACTTAAGCTCTCACTTCCACCCTATCCCCGTAACCCAATAACCTCTCTTAACCTTTTCTTTGGACACTAAGGGCAATTTAGCATGGCCAATCCACCTAACCTGCACGTCTTTGGACTGAGGGAGGAAACCGGAGCACCCGGAGGAAACCCACACAGACACGGGGAGAACGTGCAGACTCCGCACAGACAGAGACTCAGCGGGGAATCGAACCTGGGACCCTGGCGCTGTGAAGCCACAGTGCTATCCACTTGTGCTACCATGCTGCCCGAATAATCTCTTATGCCAGACTTTGTCAAACGCCTTCCGAAAGTCCAAATATACCACATCGACTGGCCCACCCTTGTCAACTGTGCTTGTTACATCTTCAAAGAATTTTAACAGATTTGTCAAGCATGATTTCCCCTTCATAAATCCACATGCAGCCGAGGGTCTCCAATCCCCTTGGAGACTCCCACAAGTGCCTTTCCATCTGGTCCCCGTTTTGGGGGACCAGTACCAAATGGCACTCGCCCGAGGTTCCTGAGTATGATAGGAGTTTTATAGTCACCTGAGAGGTCTGATATGGCCTCGATTTAACGTCTCACCCAAAGACGACACTTCTAACAGTGCATCTGACTACCTGTGCTGCCCCTCTGATGGTGTAGCGGTTCCAAAGTACTACCCTTCCAACAATGCAACACTCCCGCAGTACTACCCCTCTGGCAGTGCAGTGCTCCATTAGTACTGTCCCTTCAACAGTGCAGCACTCTCTCAGTACTGCCCTTCCAACAGTGCAGCTCCCGCAATATGGTGGTGTGTTGTTGCAATATGCTTTTAAGGCATATCAGCAGAACATCACTGAAAGAAAAATGTGTCATATGATCCAATTTTAATTTTCCTTTTGCTTTAAGCAGAGCACACACACAGACATACATAGCTCTGATGTCTCAAGCTCTAAACCTATGCATAACTGTCTCACGTGCCCACTCTTAATAAATGAATCCACAAAGTGTTTACCCAATCCCTTAGGAGTGATTAGTGATAATAACATTATAACAACAAGACATGATGATCAGCGGTGGTCAAACAGCCTGGCAGGAAGATTAAGTACAGGTATGTAAGGCTGTGCTGCATGGTAAGAGAAGGCCCTTGATGGTTTGGTCAGATTGCAATGAAGGCAGTGTTGGAGAGTGTTGAAAACTCAGTGTGCTGACTGAGAAGAAAAACTTTGGAGACACTGTGCCAAGCCAGAGCTCGAGTAAGAAGATGAAAAGAAGATGGATATCTCATGGTGAGACTGCAGTGCATTTCTTATCAGTTACATGAGTAGAACAACACATAGAGAGGACCAGCAGCGGGTTAGCTCTGTCGGGAAAGATGAGTGATCAGGGTGTAGCGAGATGTACCGAGCAGGGAGAGTCAAACAAAAACCATCATAGAAATTGGGTAAAAGAAGGTTGTGATTATAATGGGTGCCTTCAGGAGTTCTGAACAACTACCTGAATAGAAAGCAAAGGCACTGGGCACGATTTAGTGGAAAAATGTGGTCGCGATCAGGAACTGCCGCAAACTTCCCGACACTCGATCCGGTGAGGCCGTCACCGGAATCAATCGTCCACTTAATGAGGTCTCATGAGCTTCATGCCACAAATGATAGTCCTGCCAGCTGATTCACCAGGACCGCACCAGCCAGCTCTCTTCCAACAAGGGGGAGCAGCAGTTAAACTGATCCTGCAGAGCAAACCTCACACAGCTCGCAGCCATGCCACCGAGGAGACCAGCCCCACGATTTGGGGATGCCAACCTGGCCAGATTGTTGGATGCAGTCGAGTGCAAATGGGATGCTCGGAGGGTCAGCCACAGGGCAGCCAGTTCCATCTGGGAGGAAGTGGCAGCGGCCGGCAGCTTGGGGAGCATCATTCGGAGGACCGGCACACAGTGGGCGGGATTCTCCACTCCCGCGCCGAAGTGCCCACACCATCGTGAACGCCGTCGAGGTTGACGACAGTGCGAAACGGCCCCTATCCCGACCGATTCAGGGCCCGATAATGGGCTAGGAGCGGGGCCGCGTCATTTACACGCGCCAGGCCTTGTCGCCACGTAAAGGCGGTGCCGCATACATGACGCGGCCGGCGCCGCATAACTGGCGTCACCCGTGCATGCGCGGGTTGGCCGGCGCCAACCCGCGCTTGCGTGGTTGCCGTCCTCTCTGAGTCCGCCCCGCAAGAAGATGGCAGACGGATCTTGCGGGGCTGCAGAGGAAAGGAGGCCCTCCTTCAGAGAGGACAGCCCGACGATCGGTGGGCACCGATCGCGGGCCACCCCACATTTGAGGTACAGCCCGGTGCAGGATCCCCCCTCCACCCCCGGCAGGCCGCCCCCCCAGCATTCCCGCGCTGTTCCCGACGGCAGCGCCCAGGTGTGGATGGCGCCGGGGGGAACCCGCCGTTTTGGGCTGGCCGCTCGGCCCATCCGGGCCTGAGAATAGCAGGGGTGCCGGAGAATCGCCATTTTGGGTGTCTCGGGCGATTCTCCGGCCTGCGGAACTCGACGGGGCCGTTTCCGCCGCTTGGGAGAATTGCGGGAGGGTGTCGGATCGGCATCGCGGGAAATATTGGCGGCCCAGGCGATTCTCCCAACCGGCGCGGGAGTGGAGAATCGCGCCCAGTGCCTTTAGACAATCAATGACAGTGGCAGAAAGGGGGGTTGGTGTTCCCAACCTGATACACTATTATTGGGAAGCAAAGGTGAGGCGATGGTGGTGTGCAGAATGGGCGAAGATGGAGGAGGAGTCCTGTGGGGAATTCAGCTTGAGGGCCATGGTTATGGCTCTACTGGTAGCTCTGGGGAAGTATATGGGGAGCCCGGTGTTACAGTCAATGGTCAGGGTGTGGAATCAGCTGCGGAGGCACTTTAAACTGGAGGGGATGTCAGTGTTGATGCCAGTGTGTGGGAACCATAGGTTTAAGATGGGGAGATGGATGGGATGTACGTGAAGTGGAGAGAGGTGGGACTGGAGGGGGTGAGGGACTTGTATCTGGAAGGGCAGTTTGCGGGATTGGACAGTAGCACAGTGGTTAGCACTGTTGTTTCACAGCGCCAGGGACCCGGGTTCGACTCCTGTCTTGGGTCACTGTCGGTGCGGAGTCTGCATGTTCTGTGTCTGCGTGGGTTTACTCCAGGTGCTCCGGTTTCCTCCCACAAGTCCCGAAAGACCTGCTTGTTAGGTGTATTGGACATTCTGAATTCTCCCTCAGTGTACCCAAACAGACCCCAGAGTGTGGCGACTAGGGGCTTTTCACAGTAGCTTCACTGTAATGTTAATGTAAGACTACTTGTGACACTAATAAAGATTATTATTAGAATTGCCAAGGGGGAGTGAATTTAGGTATATGCAGGTGCGAGACTTCGCAAGAAAGGAGTGGATGGCATTTCCCAGGTTGCCAGGGTATACCTTATTGGTGCAACTGCTGCTCCCGGATGAGTCAGGAGAGGGTAGGATTGGGGATATATAAGGGTGGTTGGGGGAGCAGGGGAGGCACAAGTGGAAGGGAGGATCAAGTGCAAATGGGAGGAGGAGTTGTGAGAGAAATATACTAGGGTCTGTGGTGTGAGGCAATGTGCAGGGTGAACACAACCTCATCTTGCACGCAAACAGTATGTTACTGTTCTTTTTACACATGTTTGTAATAAAATACATAAAGAAAAAAAGAAAACATAGATGACATCACACTCTTCGAAGTGTTTGCCAAGATTCAAATAATCTGCCCTAGGATAGGATTACGGTCCCAGACCAGACCCGAACAGTTCCTGAGCTACCGGACAGAAACCCCAATATTTTATTTAATTTGTAGAATGTGAGGAAAGGATACTTTGCTCCAAGAGTGATTCCAGGCACAAATTCGGAAATGGCATATTAAAGCAAACTTTATTAGTAACGTAGTATTACTAACTTAAACATCATAAAGAAAATAACTTATAATTACGGTGCTTAACAATGGCAATGAAACACTAAACCTCCATTCAAGAAAAACCTATCTCAGGTCAAAATCCACTTTTGCATACAGTTAGCCAACCCAGGAATACTTGCTGTAAAGAGAGTTCTTGGATAAACCACTTTGGGAGGGAGGTCCTCCAGGAAATAGCTGCAGATTCTTGCCCGTGTCAAACTACTGTTTAACCCGCCATCCTTTTCAGAAACTGCTGTTCTGCTCACAGGCAAAATCGTTTTAACTGAACTGTTTTTAGAGAAGCTGCTCGTCTGTCCACAGTCAAATCTTTAACTGACTGTTTCTCCAGTGACTGCTAGTCTGTTCATAGACAAATTTAAACTGAACTCAACAACTGACTGTTTCAGCCCCTGGCTCCTCCCATTAACTACATCATTTAATAAAGCTGAACACAATGTCTCTAATTATCTACTCCCCAGGGAATCTCCATCATATAAACAAAATTCCATTAGCCCAACTTTTACGATGCTTTAATTGCCCCTTTGTGGCCAAAGTGTCTGTCTTTTAAACCAGGACTTTTAAACAAAGATTACTGCAACAGATGTATACATGCACCTCCCAGGCCTTTAACCCTTACTGCACCAAATACACATAATACAATATATCAGAAATTCCGACATTCATCACAATCGTTGGTAACTATTTGTTTTTGGCCAAGATTGACACAGGGGCAAGTGCCAAATACCACGTCTGTAAATTCTAAAAGACATGTATTCATTGATATGAAAGGCCATGGTGAAGTCTCCTGCTATGAAACTTTTAGGATACAATGGTTCTCTAATTCTATGTGCGGGATTCCACGTCCTGGGGTGAAAGTAAAACCCTCATACTAGAACTGAACAAGAATTGTTGCTATCAGGGGAGGAGAGGGAGAATCAAACAAGTTGTTAATTTCTGGATAGCTCCTCCCAGATTGTCCACCATTTATGCCATTTCTCTGGGGTTTCCCCCAGAGGTTGCAGCGGTCAATCAGGAAAATCTCCACATATGTCAAACTCCACATTGCTTACCTTATCTGTGTTGTTTGGTCAAACTCCCTATCTGGAGAGCTGGTGACATCTGGCAGGACGATTGCTGGTGTTGCACTTACCCTGGGATCAGCTCCGAATACCTGCAATCAGATTGAATACACAACTAATTACTCTTTGAAAAAATAAAATTTAACTCCCTCCACCTCACAATGACACAAATTTGAATAAACCTGCAATGGCCTCTTCAAAGCCTGGAATAATATTTAGTATTTGTAGCTTGGGAGAGTTATTAACAAGCTTCTTCCACACCAATAAAAAATATAAAGTCAAATCGTTGAGTTCCTGAGATCACAACCCTCTCCAGACCCTTCCACTGACTCATAATCCTCCCATTGACACTGCACTGCCAAATATGATTGCGAAATCAAAGACTTGCATTTATACAGAGTCCTTCTCTACCGCTGAACATCCCAAATCATGTTACAACCAATTAATCAATTTCTGAAGTCTAGTCACTGTTACAATCTTGGAAAAATGGCAGGAATTTGTACAGAGTAAGATCCCAGAATTTTTTTTTTTTTTAAATTTAGAGTTCCCAATTCATTTTTTCCAATTAAGGGGCAATTTAACATGGCCAATCCACCTACCCTGCACATCTTTGGGTTGTGGGGGCGGAACCCATGCAGACACGAGGAGAATGTGCAAACTCCACATGGACAGTGACCCAGAGCCGGGATCGAACCTGGGACCTCGGCGCCGTGAGGCAGCAGGGCTAACCCACTGTGCCACCGTGCTGCCCCAGATCCCAGAATTAACAATAACGTCAATGATCAGATAATCTGTTTTAGCGTTGCTGATTGAAGATGAATATTGGCCAGGACAACAGGGAATCTCTCCTGTGCTACTTTGAAATAGTGTCATGGGATCTTTTACATCCATCTAATAAGGCAGACAGGGCCTTGATTTAGTGTCTCTCACCTGAAAGTACTGCTTCTGCGGGGATTTCCTCCGGGTGCTCCGGTTTCCTCCCACAGTCCAAAAATATGCAGGTTAGGTGGATTGGCCATGCTAAATTGCCTCTTTGTGTCCAAAAATGGTAAGTGGAGTTACTGGGTTACAGCGATAGGGTGGATGCGTGGATTTAAGTGGGGTGCTCTTTCCAAGGGCCAGTGCAGATCCAATGGGTCAAATTACCTCCTTCTGCACTGTAGATTTTATGATTCTCTAACAATGCAGCAGTCCCTTGGTATTGCCAATCTGACAGTACAACACTCACTCAATACTTCCCATCCAACAGAAAACCACTCCCTTAGTACTGCCCCTCTGACAGTGCAGCCCTCCCTCAGTACTGCCCCTCTGACAGTGCAGCCCTCCCTCATTACTGCCCCTCTGACAGTGCAGCACTCCCTCAGTACTGCCCCTCTGACAGTGCAGCACTCCCTCAGTACTGCCCCTGTGACAGTGCAGCACTCCCTCAGTACTGCCCCTCTGACAGTGCAGCACTCCCTCATTACTGTCACTCTGACAGTGCAGCACTCAGTATTGACTCTGACTCTGACACTGCCCTGCTCCCACAGTGCCATCTCTGATAGAGCAGCACTCCCTTATGAGTAACCTACTGACTCAAATGTGTGAGCCCTTCCCACGGAGTCACAGCAGGCACTTTCAAAACAAACATTTAAAAATATTGTTGCTGCAGGTTTGTGGCTGATGCTATTTTAAAAACTCATTGACAAGATGCAAGATGTTTGTTTGCATCCATTTACATTTTAGAATGTGAGTAAACAGTGAGGACATGGGAATGGACACTAGTACAATGAGATTTGAGGGAGCATGTGGGACAAAACAGGTCCAGACTCAAAACCAAACTATCCACTCATGATAGTCACCTCTATCCAACTTTTTCCCTGCCTTCACATTCATGCAGTTTGCGAAGAATTTAGAATCATAGAACGATTCAGCACAGAAGGCGGGGCCATTTGGATCATCATGCTTCGTAGTGCCCTTATCCAATTAGTCCTGCTTCCCCCCACTCTTTCCCGCATGGTCCTGCAAATTTTAATCAGTTCGAGTTTAAGAATAAAGTTTCCAAACGAGAAAGCACACAGGCCGCTAATTTGGTGACCCTTCGCCCTTCCCAGAACACAAAGTTCCATGGTGATGGAATCTCCCAGCCAGTACAAACTGTTCACACTCATCCGTCAATGGCTTGCTATCTCTCTGAATGTCAAATGAAATCTCCTTCAGTCCAGTCTACCACTGCCTCCAAGAAGCCTGGTCTTGGGCCAAACGTTTAACCTCCTCACAATAACTCCAAACGCTCCAGCGAGGCATCGCTATTGGTAAGGACACAGGGTAGAGCTCGATATCCAAGTGGATACATAGCTTCAGATTATGACTTGTTTTTCAGGATTTCAAACTTATTTGAGCACAGTATTTAATTGAGTTGACTTTAATGTAAGCTGATAAGTGATTGCAACGAACAGCCGCTGGGGAATGGTGATTAATATTCCAATTACCTCTCTCTTCAGGTCTGCTTTTATTATCAGTCTATATCCCAATTGTTGCAGACAATGGCAGTTCTCAAGTCTCATTGAAGTAAAGATTTGCATGTGAAATGCTGGAATGACCCTGATCAATCATGCTCAGTATGATTAGGAGGCTACTTATGAATGCGGGTAGACACTGAGAGGTTTCTTTCCCTGGCTGGGGAATCTAGAACACAGGGGCATCATTTCAGGATAAGCAGACGATCCATTTAGGACTCAGATGCGGAAAAACTTCTTCACTCAGAGGGTTGTGGGTCTTTGGAATTCTCTACTCGAGAGCTTTGCAAACGCTCCAGGGTTTAATATATTTAAGGCTCAGGTAGGCAGACATTTGGTCTCTCAGGGAATCAAGCGATTATAAGTTGTGCGCAAGAAAGTGGAGTTGATGCCAAAGATCAGCCATGATCATATTGAATGTCACAGCAGGCTCATGGAACTATTTGGCCTACTCCTGTTCCTATTTCTTACTCTATGTTTTTATTCAATCAGGTCAGTCAAAGCCACTTGATTAGCACCCTATCCACCACCTTATACATGATGTCCTACACTACTGATGCATAGTGGCAGCAGTGTGTACCATGTACAAGATGCACTCCTGCAACTCACCAAACCTCTTTCGACAGTGCCTTCCAAACCTACAACCTCCACCACCTAGAAGGACAAGGCCGGCAGATGATAATAATAATCTTCATCAGTGTCACACATAGGCTTACATTACACTGCAATTAAGTTAGTGTGAAAATCCAGAACACCACTGTTGTATGTTCAGTAGGTCTCACAAAGAGGTTCGGAGTCTTGTTTGGTTGAACATTAATTGATTATTGATAACATATAACTATGTCCACGTACAGGGTATAGCTCAAGCTATGAGCTAACTCCATGCTTGCTTTGACACATGTTTCTGTTTAGTCCACAGCTGACTCTAGTCCCAAGTCATGTGTTTCTTTACATCACACTGTAGGCACAGTTTCTCAATCTCCCATTAACCCTTGCTCTACCAGATACCTTTATATTACAACCACCACCTGCATGTCCCCCTCCAAGACACACACCATCCTGACTTGGAACGATATCACCATTCCTTCACTGCCACTGGATTAAAATCTCACAACTCAATGGGCTGGATGAAAACATGTTTTACTGTAAATGGCTCCATGACTCTCTCCCTTACAGCACTGTGGGTGTACCTATGCCACATGGACCACAAAACTCAAGGGAAATTAGGGATGGGTTATAAACGCTGGCCTAGTGTCATGTGAGAGTACCTTTAAGAAATGGGTGTTTATCAAATAGCTGTAGTGGATGTACCTTTAAGAAATGGGTGTTTATCAAATAGCTGCAGTGACGTCAGAGTGTGGGTGGAGCTGTGCTCTGTCTGTCTTACGTTCGCTTCGAGCTAGCAGCTACAGAGTGTGTTTAGTTTAGTTTTGCAGATTGGGAGCTGCATCCAGCAAAACCAGGTGTAATTCTGATTTCTTTCTGCATGAATGTAATGTCTTCAAATCACTTGCTAATTTAAAAGTGATAACTGCTCTCAGTAGAGAATTTAAATCTGATCTGTGTTAGAGAGGGTATTTGTCTAATGGATGTTGCAAGGGAAGATTAAGGGTTACTTATAGAGTTCTGTATTCTTTGGGGAGAGTAGTTGAGTTGATAGTTGCTAAGATGTTTATTGTGTGTTTATAAAAATGTTAACTGGATTCATAGAATAAACATTGTTTTTGTTTAAAAATACTCTTAGTTCTCTGTTGCATCACACTTGTAAAGTGGGCCCTTGTGCTCCCCATAACCACAATCTATTAAAAGTTGTGGGTCAGATGAACTCCATGATACACTTTGGGGTTCACTAAACCCTGGCCCATAACACTAGCCACAATGCTCACATCTTGCGAATGAGTAAAAAAACTCAACTGCCAACTCCCCACAACCTGGGTCAGAGGTTAATCCCTTGGGCTCTGTCCTGATTAAAAATACAACAAATAAAGGAACCAAATAGCACACAATTAGGATTTGATAGTAAAAGCAGACCTGAAGAGAGAGCTACCTCCTTAAGTTCAGAGCCAATTAGTCTCGGGCTTTTAGTCCACCAACAAAAGTCATTGTTGCATGGTTGAGAAGAGACAGATATTTATTTCCATTTTAAAGATCAGCTGTTCAAATAGACTCCAGGAGCTGGGTCTGTTTACTGCAGAGCAATGTAAGGCACCTGTTACAGGTCTATATCCCCAATGAAGAGTTGGATAGTGTCCCTACTTGATATATTATTCCAATTTGACAGATTGGAGAGGACCGGAGTCATCACGTAAACTAAGAGACTAGTCAAGTTTTAATTTCCCAGTGAGAAGCACTATATTAAGCTATTTACAACCTCAGGATATCCCAAAGTGCTTTACAGCTGATGAAGTACTTTAGAAATGTTGTCACCGTTGTAATGTAAGAAATGCCAATGTTATTTTGCGCATAGGAAAAACAATAAATTGCAATGTGATAATATTTTACATTTTACTGATGTTGGTTAAAGTGAGACACTGGAATGTGTTGCCAGCTGGTGTGGCAGATACTGACTCTACATACCTTCAGTAGGGAACTAGACCGGTCCTGACTGGGGAAGATCCCATTACAGATAAGGTGAGCCTTCTTGTAGATAACATGTGATTTGCTGGTTTGGTTCTGGTCGCCTGAGGAGATTGGGGAAAGAATCAGAGCACAAAGGAAACACTGACTCTTGGTTAAGTCCTGAGGGAGCCGCTCCACTGTTCAAGAGGCCTTTTCTTAGGCTTAAACTGAAGCCGAGTTCTACTTCTCAGCTGAACAGAAAAGAACCCTTGGCAACAACTGAAATAACCAACCTTTAACCAACATCAGTAAAATGTAAAATATTATCACATTGCAATTTATTGTTTTTTACTGTGCGCAAAACAGCTTTGGCATTTCCTCCAATACAACAGTGACAACATTTCAAAAGTACATCATTGGCTGTAAAGCACTTTGGAACATCCTGAAGTTCTAGATAACTTATAGTGCTTCTCGTGTAGTAAAACAAGATAAACACCAATTCTTTGCACTCAGGATGTACTCACCCCCTTTATAACTGTCATGTACACATTGATGCACACTCTGATAAAGGTCTGGAAAGTTAAAATGGACTATCTACACAACACTGTTAACTCAGTTTCCGGAGAGCATTACGTGATTGACATATTTACCCAAGATCTAGGAAACATACGAGCGCCAATGCTGGAAAACTCTGCTGTAAACAGATGCTGACTGCTCCAAATGTGCTCTTTTTCTGGGAATAACCCTGATCTGCTTTTTTAAAAATGCATACTTTCTCAGACATCGTTGACACAGCCAGCATTTATAGCACATTCCTAAATGGCCTTCAAAGGGAAAGGTGAGCTGCCTTCTTGAACTCCTGCAGTCCAGGCAGTGTAGGTGCTTCTTCTTCTTAGGCAGACCCTCAGAGTCGAGGATGACTTGCTTCCCCACTAAAAATGAGTTCTCAGGTGACTGAGGAGTCCAATGAGTGACCTTCAGTCTTTGTCACAGGTGGGGCAGACAGTGGTTGGAGGACAAAGTGGCCTGGGTTGGCATGCGCTCCTTACACTGTCAACACTTGGCTTCATCTTGCTCTCGGCAATGAAACTTGAGGTGTTCAGTGTCATGATATGCAGACATGCAGATAATGATATACAGACAGGCACAGACAGGCAGCTAATGAACACAGAGAACAGGACATGACCAATGAGCAGGCAGGACACTCAGGGATGGTATCTCACTATAAAAGGCACTATACTCACACTCCATATTCTGCTTCTGACATCTACCTGGCGCTGCTTGCGTACAGGGCAACCCCACTGTCCACTGGCATGTCGCCGGCTCAACTCTTGATGACGACACTTCCGGCCATACACTTGCCCAACCTGGATCACCTCCCGGTGCTGCAGAAGGTGCAGCAGCTCCGAAACCAGCAAAAGCAGGGCTATGATGCACATGCCACTGATTTGCCCGTGTTATCCCTGGCAGACACTGTCAGCATCAGGATACCGGATGGTGGCTGGTCTGCTCCAGCTGTCGTTGTTCGACAGCGGCACCCCGCTCATATGTTGTACGTATGGCTGATGGTTCTGTTGTGCGACGAAACAGACGGGCACTGCGCAAAGTTGCCTGCCCGCAACCGCTTTTTTCTCCATTTCAGTCTGTTGTTTTGCCACCTCCTGATATCTCGAACTACGAGGCCCCCAGTCAGGCTTCCATCACACCTGTCAAGGCGCCGTCGTCCCCGCCACCACCTGTCCGGCGGTCGACAAGGATCAGACGCAAGCCCCAGAGACGGGACTTACGAACATTTGTTTTGTTTGCTATGTTCTGTTTTCTCACATTAGACAGCTGTCTTCACATGTAAATATATGAATATATGCCACCACATGCAAATACATGCCAACAAAACATTAAAAAAAGGGGAGATGTCATGATATTCAGACTTGCAGATAATGATATACAGACAGGCAGCTAATGAACACAGAGAACAGGACATGACCAATGAGCAGGCAGGATACTCAGGGGTGGTACCTCACTATAAAAGGCACGAGGCACTCACACACCACCTCGTTCCACTGATGAACATCTACAGAGTGAGTCAGGGTGTATGTACAGTATCACACCTCCAGCACGTGGCTAAGAGCTAGTCTGGTTCAGTCAGACAGAGTAACCACACTTAAGTTAGCAGAGAGTCAAACTCATAGAGAACTGTGCTACTGGTTCAATAAATCAGATTGAACTAACTTCAAGGTCTGGAGTATCTTTTGGTTAAAGCTGCATCCAGTTGCAGTCTGTGTTATCCCAGAGTACATAACAAAACATTCAGCTCCTTTCCGGATGGTTTTCCTCCGCTTCGGGCGTTCTTGGATCAGGGTTTTCCAGTGTTGGTGGGGATGATGCTCTTTTTCAAGGAGGCTTTGAATGTGTCCTTGAAGTGTTTCCTCTGCCATCTTGGGGCTCATAGAACATAGAACATAGAACGATACAGCGCAGTACAGGCCCTTCGGCCCACGATGTTGCACCAAAACAAAAGCCATCTAACCTACACTATGCCATTATCATCCATATGTTTATCCAATAAACTTTTAAATACCCTCAATGTTGGCGAGTTCACTAATGTAGCAGGTAGGGCATTCCACGGCCTCACTACTCTTTGCGTAAAGAACCTACCTCTGACCTCTGTCCTATTTCTGTTACCCCTCAGTTTAAAGCTATGTCCCCTCGTGCCAGCCATTTCCATCCGCGGGAGAAGGCTCTCACTGTCCACCCTATCCAACCCCCTAATCATTTTGTATGCCTCTATTAAGTCTCCTCTTAACCTTCTTCTCTCCAACGAAAACAACCTCAAGTCCATCAGCCTTTCCTCATAGGATTTTCCCTCCATACCAGGCAACATCCTGGTAAATCTCCTCTGCACCCGCTCCAAAGCCTCCACGTCATTCCTATAATGCCGTGACCAGAACTGTACGCAATACTCCAAATGCGGCCGTACCAGAGTTCTGTACAGCTGCAACATGACCTCCTGACTCCGGAACTCAATCCCTCTACCAATAAAGGCCAACACTCCATAGGCCTTCTTCACAACCCTATCAACCTGGGTGGCAACTTTCAGGGATCTATGTACATGGACACCTAGATCTCTCTGCTCATCCACACTTCCAAGAACTTTACCATTAGCCAAATATTCCGCATTCCTGTTATTCCTTCCAAAGTGAATCACCTCACACTTCTCTACATTAAACTCCATTTGCCACCTCTCAGCCCAGCTCTGCAGCTTATCTATATCCCTCTGTAACCTGCTACATCCTTCCACACTATCGACAACACCACCGACTTTAGTATCGTCTGCAAATTTACTCACCCACCCTTCTGCGCCTTCCTTTAGGTCATTGATAAAAATGACAAACAGCAACGGCCCCAGAACAGATCCTTGTGGTACTCCACTTGTAACTGAACTCCATTCTGAACATTTCCCATCAACCACCACCCTCTGTCTTCTTTCAGCTAGCCAATTTCTGATCCACATCTCTAAATCACCCTCAATCCCCAGCCTCTGTATTTTCTGCAATAGCCTACCGTGGGGAACCTTATCAAACGCTTTGCTGAAATCCATATACACCACATCAACTGCTCTACCCTCGTCTACCTGTTCAGTCACCTTCACAAAGAACTCGATAAGGTTTGTGAGGCATGACCTACCCTTCACAAAGCCATGCTGACTATCCCTAATCATATTATTCCTATCTAGATGATTATAAATCTTGTCTCTTATTTGCTATCCTCCAGTCCTCTGGCACTATTCCTGTAGCCAATGATGACATAAAAATCAAAACCAAAGGTCCAGCAATCTCTTCCCTGGCCTCCCAGAGAATCCTAGGATAAATCCCATCAGGACCCGGGGACTTATCTATTTTCAGCCTGTCCAGAATTGCCAACACCTCTTCCCTACGTACCTCAATGCCATCTATTCTATTAGCCTGGGTCTCAGCATTCTCCTCCACAACATTATCTTTTTCCTGAGTGAATACTGATGAAGAATATTCATTTAGTATCTCGCCTATCTCTTCAGACTCCACACACAACTTCCCATCCCTGTCCTTGACTGGTCCTACTCTTTCCCTAGTCATTCGCTTATTCCTGACATACCTATAGAAAGCTTTTGGGTTTTCCTTGATCCTACCTGCCAAATACTTCTCATGTCCCCTCCTTGCTCGTCTTAGCTCTCTCTTTAGATCCTTCCTCGCTACCTTGTAACTATCCATTGCCCCAACTGAAACTTCACACCTCATCTTCACATAGGCCTCCTTCTTCCTCTTAACAAGAGATTCCACTTCTTTGGTAAACCACGGTTCCCTAGCTTGACGCCTTCCTCCCTGCCTGACCGGTACATACTTATCAAGAACACGCAGTAGCTGATCCTTGAACAAGCTCCACTTATCCAGTGTGCCCAACACTTGCAGCCTACTTCTCCACCTTATCCCCCCCAAGTCACGTCTAATGGCATCATAATTGCCCTTCCCCCAGCTATAACTCTTGCCCTGCGGTGTATACTTATCCCTTTCCATCATTAACGTAAACGTCACCGAATTGTGGTTACTGTCCCCAAAGTGCTCTCCTACCTCCAAATCCAACACCTGGCCTGGTTCATTACCCCAAACCAAATCCAACGTGGCCTCGCCTCTTGTTGGCCTGTCAACATATTGTGTCAGGAAACCCTCCTGCACACACTGTACAAAAAACGACCCATCTAATGTACTCGAACTATATCTTTTCCAGTCAATATTTGGAAAGTTAAAGTCTCCCATAATAACTACCCTGTTACTTTCGCTCTTATCCAGGATCATCCTTGCCATCCTTTCCTCTACATCCCTAGAACTATTTGGATACTACTTCGTGTAGCGCACAAAGACTCCATGAGACGAATATAGTGAAGTCGATGAGGCTTTATTAAGCGTGTCTGTTCCCCAGCAGCCCGATAGTAAACTGGCATGCGGGGGAAGACACCGGCTTCTTATACTTCGCCTTCAGGGCGGAGCTTGAGGCCAACGGCCAACCAGGACCCGGGATCTGTCAGCCAATGACATTAGGGCTTCCAGTCCCACATGACCCCCAATACATACTACCACATTCACCCCTTGTCAAAAATGAACCCGGCGGGGTGATGCTTCGTATGGTGGTAAGGGTTTACAGGGCTGGTCCTGGGAGGATAGAACAGTTACATGGTAGTACAGTATTGGACAGTTTCGTCCTGTTACAACTATTTACAGAGGGTATAGGAAAAACAAAATGTTCATTGAACAGTCCATCTTTGTCGGTCGGGCGGTCTGGTCGTCCGTGTCGATCGCCTCGGCCCCGGCGGTGGTGGTGGTGCTTGTACCAGTGTTGTCGCCTCTGGGAGCCGCACGGTTTCAGCTGTCAGTGCAAAGGGGAGGGGGACTGATCCTCCTGGGAATGGGGCGGTCGCGGGGTGCGGCGGTGGCAGGAAGGGGGGCGGTTGGGTTGATGGTGTCGGGGGGGTGTGCGTGGTGCCGGCGGGCGCCAGATCCCGCAGGGAGACCGTGTCCTGTCGGCCGTCGGGGTACTCCACGTAGGCGTACTGGGGGTTTGCGTGGAGGAGGTGAACCCTTTCGACCAACGGGTCCGCCTTATGTGCCCGCACATGCTTTCGGAGCAGGATGGGTCCTGGGGCCGCCAGCCAGGTCGGCAGCGACGTTCCAGAGGAGGACCTCCTAGGGAAGACAAGGAGACGCTCGTGCGGCGTTTGATTAGTGCTTGTACATAATAACGACCGGATGGAATGGAGAGCGTCCGGGAGGACCTCCTGCCACCGTGAAACTGGGAGATCCCTGGACCGTAGGGCCAGTAGGACGGCCTTCCAGACCATGCCGTTCTCCCTTTCTACTTGCCCGTTCCCCCGGGGGTTGTAGCTGGTCGTCCTGCTTGAGGCTATGCCCTTGCTGAGCAGGAACTGGCGCAGCTCGTCACTCATGAAAGAGGACCCACTGTCGCTGTGGACGTATGCGGGGTAACCGAACAGTGTGAAGATGCTGTTCAGGGCTTTAATGACTGTGGCCGCGGTCATGTCGGAGCAGGGAATGGCAAAAGGGAAGCGGGAGTATTCGTCAACTACATTAAGAAAATATGCGTTGCGGTCGGTAGAGGGGAGGGGCCCTTTGAAATCGAGACTGAGGCGTTCAAAGGGGCGGGAAGCCTTAATCAGGTGCGCTCCATCTGGCCTGAAAAAATGCGGCTTGCATTCCGCGCAGATGTGGCAGTCCCTTGTGACTGTACGGACCTCTTCTAAAGAGTATGGGAGATTGCGGGACTTGATGAAGTGGTAAAACCGAGTGACCCCTGGGTGGCAGAGGTCCTCGTGGAGGGTTTGGAGGCGGTCAATTTGTGCGTTGGCACATGTGCCGCGGGATAGGGCATCGGACGGCTCGTTCAGCTTTCCGGGCCGGTACAAGATCTCATAGTTGAAGGTGGAGAGCTCGATCCTTCACCTTAAGATCTTGTCATTTTTAATTTTGCCCCGCTGTGCATTATCAAACATGAAAGCTACCGACCGTTGGTCAGTGAGGAGAGTGAATCTCCTGCTGGCCAGGTAATGCCTCCAATGTCGCACAGCTTCCACTATGGCTTGGGCTTCCTTTTCCACTGAGGAGTGGCGGATTTCTGAGGCGTGGAGGGTTCGGGAGAAAAAGGCCACGGGTCTGCCCGCTTGGTTAAGGGTGGCCGCTAGAGCTACGTCGGAGGCGTCGCTCTCGACCTGGAAGGGGAGGGACTCGTCGATGGCGCGCATCGTGGCCTTTGCGATGTCCGCTTTGATGCGGCTGAAGGCCTGGCAAGCCTCTGTCGACAGAGGGAAGGTCGTGGTCTGTATTAGGGGGCGGGCCTTGTCTGCGTACTGGGGAACCCACTGGGCGTAGTACGAAAAGACCCCCAGGCAGCGTTTCAGGGCTTTTGGGCAGTGCGGGAGGGGAAATTCCATGAGTGCGCGCATACGTTCGGGGTCGGGGCCTATTATCCCATTGCGTACTATGTTGCCCAGAATGGCTAGCCGGTCGGTACTAAAAACGCACTTGTCCTCGTTGTACGTGAGGTTCAAGGCTTTGGCGGTCTGGAGGAATTTTTGGAGGTTGGCGTCGTGGTCCTGCTGATCGTGGCCGCAGATGGTTACATTGTCGAGATACGGGAACGTGGCCCGTAACCCATGTTGATCAACCATCCTGTCCATCTCCCGTTGGAAGACCGAGACCCCGTTTGTGACGCCAAAAGGGACCCGTAGGAAATGGTATAATCGCCCGTCTGCCTCGAAGGCTGTGTACTTGTGGTCACTTGGGCGGATGGGGAGCTGATGGTAGGCGGACTTGAGGTCCACGGTGGAGAAGACTTTATACTGGGCAATCCGATTGACCATGTCGGATATGCGGGGGAGAGGGTACGCGTCTAGTTGTGTGTACCTGTTGATGGTCTGGCTATAGTCAATGACCATCCTTTGTTTCTCCCCTGTCTTCACTACTACCACCTGCGCTCTCCAGGGACTATTGCTGGCCTGGATTATGCCCTCCTTTAGTAGCCGCTGGACTTCGGACCGAATGAAGGTCCGGTCCTGGTAGCTGTACCGTCTGCTCCTAGTGGCGACGGGTTTGCAATCCGGGGTGAGGTTCG
The DNA here is from genome assembly GCF_047496885.1 of Scyliorhinus torazame. Lineage (NCBI taxonomy): Eukaryota > Metazoa > Chordata > Chondrichthyes > Carcharhiniformes > Scyliorhinidae > Scyliorhinus > Scyliorhinus torazame. Next base: position 188,494,590 of record NC_092716.1, read on the forward strand.
CAAACAAGGACGGGGGTTGCACCTTGAGGGTAGCGAGGCCGCAGATAGTGAGGGGGGGTATGGGGCCGCCGAATTTAAACGTAAGGCTCTGTAGATTACATTGGAAATCTAATCCCAGCAAGGTGGGGGCACAGAGTTGCGGAAGGACGTTAAGTTTGTAGTTTTTGAACTCCCTCCCCTGCACCGTTAGGGTAACTATGCAGAATTTCTGGATCTGTACGGAGTGGGATCCTGCAGCTAGGCAAATCTTTTGTGCGCTGGGATAGGTGGTCAAGGAACAGCGTCTTACCGTGTCGGGGTGTATAAAGCTTTCCGTGCTCCTGGAGTCGACTAGGCATGGCGTCTCGTGGCCGTTAATTAGGACCGTTGTCGTCGTCGTCTGGAGTGTCCGGGGCCGAGCCTGATCGAGCGTAACCGAAGCGAGCCGTGGTTGTAGTAGTGGGGTGGGGTCCGTTGTTGCCGTCCAAGATGGCGTCGGGGATGGACAAAATGGCCACCCCCATACATCGCACGTGGCTGGGGGGTCACAAGATGGCGGCGGGGTGGACAAAATGGCCACCCCCATGCGTCGTACAGGTCTGGGGTGGTCCAAGATGGCGGCGCTCTTCCTCCCCTCGTGGTGGCCGGGACCCAAAATGGCGGCGTCTGCGGGTCGCACATGGTGTGCTGGGGGGTCTGGGGAGCGCTAGGACCGCGAGCGCTAGGACCGCGCGGAGCTCCCTCACTGCGAGCGCTAGGACCGCGAGCGCTAGGACCACACGGAGCTCCCTCACCACGAGCGCTAGGACCGCGGGCGCTAGGACCGCGCGGAGCTCCCTCACCGGGGACAGCGGTGGTCGGGGCCCAAGTTGGCGGCGCCGGCGGGTCAGGCGTGGGACCGCGAGCGCTGGGACCGTGCAGAGCTCCCTTGCCGGGGACAGCGGTGGTCGGGGCCCAGGTCGGCGGCCCCGGCGGGTCAGGCGTGGGGCCGCGAGCGCTGGGACCGTGCAGAGCTCCCTTGCCGGGGACAACGGTGGTCGGGGCCCAGGTCGGCGGCGCCGGCGGGTCAGGCGTGGGGCCGCGAGCGCTGGGACCGTGCGGAGCTCCCTCGCCGGGGACAGCGGTGGTCAGGGTCCAAGTAGTTGGCGCCGGCGGGTCAGGCGCGGGACGGGGGTTAGGGTGGCGTTAGGGACGCGAAAAACCCCCTCCTCTCCGTGGGGAGTGTTGGCCGGGACCCAAAGCGGTAGCGCCGGCGGCGGGTCATACGTGGGCTGCGGGAAGGGGGGTTGGGGAGCGTAGGCGGCGTGCAGGGCTCCCAGTTCTCCCGGGACCGCGGTGGTCAGGACCCAGAGCGGCTGCGCCTGCGGGGCGTCCGGGAGGGGGGTTAGTGGGTTTGCCGCGACGGGTACGTACGGGGCCCAATGGCCTGCCGCGCGGTCGGGGCCGTAGGCGCGGGTATTACGCGCGCCTACGTCTAGGGAGGCTGCTAGGGCCCGTGCCTCTGAGAGTCCTAGCGACTCTTTTTCTAGAAGTCTTTGGCGGATTTGGGAGGATTGAATACCTGCCACAAAAGCGTCGCGTTAACATGTCCGTGTGTTCACCGACGGGCAGCTGCAGGCTCGTCCCAAAATCAGCAGCGCGGCGTAGAACTCGTCCATCGATTCTCCGGGAGCTTGCCGTCTCGTCGCGAGCTGGTAGCGAGCGTAGATTTGGTTAACTGGGCGAACGTAGAGACTTCTGAGTGCTGCGAACGCCGTCTGGAAATCGTCGGTGTCTTCAATGAGGGAGAAAATCTCCGTCCTCACCCTCGAGTGCAGGACCTGCAGTTTTTGTTCGTCTGAGACTCGGCCGGTGGTCGATCTGATGTAGGCCTCGAAGCAAGTCTGCCAGTGTTTGAAGGCTGCTGCCGCATCCACTGCGTGGGGGCTGGTCCTGAGCTCCATAGTCCTTTTTAGACACGCTTAATAAATTGTAGCGCACAAAGACTCCATGAGACGAATATAGTGAAGTCGATGAGGCTTTATTAAGCGTGTCTGTTCCCCAGCAGCCCGATAGTAAACTGGCATGCGGGGGAAGACACCGGCTTCTTATACTTCGCCTTCAGGGCGGAGCTTGAGGTCAACGGCCAACCAGGACCCGGGATCTGTCAGCCAATGACATTAGGGCTTCCAGTCCCACATGACCCCCAATACATACTACCACACTTCGGAACTACTTCGACTCACTTGCTGAGTCGAAGCTCCGAGTAGACTGCTTGTTTCGGGACTAACGTGTCAGGCATGTGGACGATGTGGCCCACCCAGTGGAGCTGATCGAACGTGGTCAATGCCTCAGTGCTGGGGATGTTGGCCTGAGTGAGAACACTGATGTTGGTGTGCCAATCTTACCAATGGATTTGCAGGATCTTGTGGAGGCAGCGCTGGTGGTAATTCTGATGGGTTTTGAGGTACCTGCTGTACATAGTCCACTTCTCTGAGCCACATAGGAGAGAGGGTATCACTATTGCTCTGTAGACCATAACCTTGATGCTAGGTCTGAGGTCCTGGTCTTCAAACACTCTCTTCCTCAGGTGAACGGAGGCTGTGCTGGCACAGTGAAAGCGATGCCGAACCTCAACATCAATGTCTGTCCTTATAGGTGCATCCACAGTGTGGTTAGGGAGGGAATTCCAAGATTTTGACTCAATAACAGTGAAGGTAGAGGCCACAGGTATGGAAGGTGCTGAGAAGGAAGCTTTGTCGAGCTGCTGCAGTGAATCTTGTGGATGGCACATGCCATGTGTTCTTGTCATCTTTTGATTTCCCCAGCTCGCCACGTTGATCTATTAGCAGGACATTTCTGTCCGTCTGAATTTATGTGGTTGTTCACAATTCCTGCACACCCTTTTCTCCGTTTGGGGGTAACCTCTTTCGTTGCTGCTGCACTGCACAAACCCTGTGCCTTTCTCTGGGCTCAACTGCCATTTGGGTTGTCAGTGTCTTCAACTGCCCACTCGTGGCTTCATATGCTCTGGCAGTGTCTACAGCCTGCAATGTTGTTTTTTCATGGGATGTGGGCATTGCTGGCTAGGCCAGAATTTATTACCCATCCAAATTGCCATTGAGAAGGTGGTGGTGAGCTGCTTTCTTGAACCGCCACAGTGCATGTGGTGTAGATTCACCCACAGTGCTTTTAGGGTGAGAGCTCCAGGATTTTGACCCAGCGACAGTGAAGGCATGACAATATATTTCCAAGTTAGGATGGTGAGTGGCTTGGAGGGGAACTTCCAGGTGGTGGTGTTCCTATGTGTCTTCTGTCCTTGTCCTTCTAGACTAGATGGTAGCGGCTGTGGGTTTGGAAGGTGCTGTCTAAGGAGCCTTGGTGAGTTGCTGTTACTGTGCTTCGGTGGTGGAGGGAGTGAATGTTTGTGCATGGGCTGCCAATCAAGTAGAGTACCTTTGTCCTGGATGGTGTCGGGCTTCTTGAGTGTTTTTGGAGCTGCACTCATCCAGGCAAGTGGAGCGTATTCAATCACACTCTTGGCTTGTGCCTTAGAGATTGTGGACAAGCTTTGGGGAGTGAAGAGATAAGTTTATGCTGCAGGATTCCAAGCCTATGGCCTGATCTTGAAGCTCCAGTATTTAGTTGGTCATTCCAGTTCAGTTTCTGGTTAATGGTAACCCCCAAGATGTTGACTATGAGCTTGTCCATCCAGGTTAGCAGTTTCTGTACTTCAGGGCATGCGGAACCCCAAATTAGTTAATCTATCAGCCTTCCATTTGGGTCCTTAAACTTACATTTCCTCGCTGCATTTTAAAATCTTGTCACAAAGTTATCAATCGGCTTGGTTAATTCCTGTCTGAGGCATGGAAATTCGTACTGGCAGACCTGATGATTTGATTTTGGCTGGATATAAGTGCTGAATCCCTCAAATATATCATCTAGGTTTTTGCTGTCCTCTTTCGGTAAGCTCCCAGCTGTTAAATAAATTCAATCCTAGATCTCCCGACCCACAGGAAGTAGCCGACCCTCTCTTTAGTATATTTTAGGAATCTACTGAATGCCAATCGGCACTTTTGTTAAAGCTTCACAAATGACATTATCAGCTTCTTAATTAATTGTTGGCTGTAGCTGTGCATTCATTGCTGTGTGGGCTGACATTTCCTTTTACGTCTTTGTGCAGTTCTTTTTCCTCTGGCACTAATGCGGGTCGATTTTCCAAATCAACACTAAATACATTTTTTACTCACAGTCACTTGCTGGCACCGTGCGATGTGTTCTCTTTTCCTTTGGTTCCCAGATGTTGTTAATAATTAAAGTTTAATTTTGCAAAGATCAGAAACTCTTTTAATTTTGCCTTGCTGTCTGGTTCAAAGGAAGAATCAGCTTGAACTGGTTATGTGCACATCACTTTTAGTGCAGCTATGAAATGTGGACCCCTAGAAACTTACACATAACATATTAGTGCCCAGCTAAGTAGTTCTCAGCTGTTTACAGATAATATAACAACATATAACAGTATACAGTACAGCCACAGCGTGGCAGTGATGGAGGGGGTGATTGTTTAAGGTAGTGGACGGGGTACTGAGCAACAGACTGCTTTGTCCTGGGTTGCATTGAGATTTTTGAGCATTCAGCCTGGCAACTGGAGAGTTAATAGTCTTAGCAGCCTGTTAAAGTCAACACATTTGGGCACTTTATTTTCACCAAGCTTACTCCTGGGTTCAAGTAGTGACTACTTGCTGAGGAGTACGAAGTTCCATAATAACACTGCACATTCTCAAAGGAAATGTGCAATTTAGATGTGGTTTTGCTGAGCATTGAAACACGCTGATCAGATATGAAATGGATAAACCTCCTTTCAATGACAAATGGCACTATCCCAATGCACATCAGGCTTAATGGTGGCCAGCAAGGCTGGAGGAAGGGAATGCCTGTAATATGTATTTGGCGCTAAAATATTTAAATTGCAACACATAACCCATTATCAGTCTAAGCTCACGAGAAGCCCTCTGGCCTCTCAGTCAGAAGGTCATGGTTAACCATCCAGGACAAAGCGGCTCATTTGATTGATACCCCATCCGCGAAGGTTCATTCTCTCCACCACTGATGCACAGTAGCAGCAGCGTGTACCAGCTATAAGGTGCACTGCAGGAACTCACCACGGCTCCTTAGGCATTACCTACCAAACCCAAGACTACTATCATCTAAAAGGATAAGGGCAGCAGACACCGCCACCTGGAAGTTCCCCTCCAAGCCATTCACCATCCTGACTTGGAAATATATTGCCAATGCCTTCACTGTCGCTGGGTCAAAATCCTGGAACTCACTCCCTATCAGCACTGTGGGCGCATCTACACCACATGGAATGCAGCGGTTCAAGAAGGCAGCTCACCACCACTTTCCCAATGGCATTTTGGGATGGGAAATAAATGCTGACCTAGCCAATGAAGCCTGTAACCCTTGATTGAATAAACAGAACAAATATAACCTAATCTGACACTCTAGGGAAATATTGAAGGAGTGCAGCACTGACAGAGATGCCATCGTTTAGATAAGCCAAGTCCTCGTCTGCTCTTTTGGGTGGTTTAAAAGATCCCACAGCCACTATTTTGAAGAAGATCAATGGAGCCATGTTCTTAGGTCAATTGCCAAGATTTTCCAGCCCCACCGTGGCATGTTTACCCACACAAATGGTATTTAAATCCCCATCGACTACGGCAGGACCTGCACTGCTGCCTCACGGCGCCGAAGGCCCGGATTCGATCCCCGCCCCGGGTCACTGTCCATGTGGAGTTTGCACATTCTCCCTGTGCCTGCGTGGGTCTCACCCTCACAACCCAAAAAGATAGTGGATTGGCCACGATAAATTGTGCCTTAATTGGAGAAATAAAAATTGGGTACTCTAAATTTATATTAATAAAAAGATTTTGGCAGGACCAGGAGGTATGAGCAATGGGAGGGGTCAGAAAATCGTGCCCAATATTTAACCTTCAACCAATATCACTGAAGCAGATCACCTGGTCATGTATCTTTGTTGGACTTGATGTAAGCAAATTGACTGACAATTATCTTGGGTCTGCCACTTTCACATGTTTGAGGCCTTTACCACTCCTAGGCAGGCCGCTCTCCTACTTTGGGTTAAAAGCACCGCACCTTCATAGAATCTCTACAGTATAGAAGGAGATCAATCAGGCCATTGAGTCTGCACCGACCCTCCAAAAGAGCCCCTACCTAAGCCCACTCCCCCACGCTATCCCCATAACCCCACCTACCCTGCACATCTTTGGACATTAAGAGGCAATTTAGCTTGGCCAATCCACCTAACTTGCACATCTTTGGACTGTGGGAGGAAATCGAAACACCAGAGGGAATCCACGCAGACACAAAGAGAACATGCAAACTTCACATAGTCACCCAAAGCTGGAATCAAAACTGGGTCTCTGGTGCTGTGAAACAGGAGTGCTAACCACTGTGCCTCTGGACCTCTCCCCTCTTTCGGTATTTCTCCTACTAATCTTAAACAAAACTCCTAGCCAGATAATTAGTCAGCCAGGATGCAACAATTGAAAAAAGATAGGTGTAGTTCTGCAGTCAGTTATTTCTTACGCTGGCTGAAGAGCTCTGCATTCTGTCCTGGTCCTCACTTCCTTCTTCCTCTTCAGGTAGCGTGGGCATGGCGGGGGCTGCAATGCAATGTGGACTGCGAGATGGGTCGGGCTTTGGCAATGCAAAATGGCTCAGCAATGTTCGAAGGGAGAAGCACGGGGTGGAATCTTCGTCCTCTGATAACTGTGTGTATATAGAAGGGAAGATTTGTCAAACTCAAGTTAAAGCATTTTTTTTTTAACACTAAAGCACCATAACTGATGACATACTCCAGACTTCAAGTTCCAATTAAAATAAACAGAATGGGGATATGATTTCTAAGTATCCCTTTTTTTCCAAGTTTCCACTTTCACGGTCTTAACTTTCCTTTGTCATCAGTTCCATTATCATGAATCAGTTGAATGGTGGAAGACAAACTAGGGAGTGACCCACCTCCTGGAATAATAATTTGTTCCAGGGTCAAAAATTGAGGGGCGTGATTCTCCGTCGGCAGGATCTTTCGCTTCTCCGGCAGCACGCTAACGCCCGCGGATTTCTGAATGGTGTGGGGTTGGCCACAATGGGGAAACTCCATTGGCCGACTGCCAGGACAGAGGATCCCGCTGCCAGCGGGGGCGCACCGTGCCAGAAAATGGGTCTGGCGGGATGGACAATCTCGCCTGAGGTGTTTAACATGATTAAGGAAGTTTATAGGGCTGATCGAGTGAAACTATTTCCTCCAAGGGGGAGTCCAGTACAATGGAGTAAAACCTTAACATTCCAGCCAGACTATTCAGGTGTGATTACAGGAATCCCAGCTTCACAATATCCTGGCTTGGGCTGATAAGTGTCAAGTTACATACAAGTGCCAGACAATGGCGATCTCGTACAAGAGAGGGTCTAACCCTTGACATTCAATGGCATTACTATCACTGAATCCCCCACATTCAACATCCTGGGGGTTACCATTGATCAGAAACTGATCTGGACTGGCCATATTAATACTGTGGCTACTAGGGCAGGTCAAAGGCTAGGAATCCTACAGCGAGTAACTCACCTCTGACCCCCCAAAGCCTGTCCACCATCTACAAGGCACAAGTCAGGAGTGTAATCGAATACTCTCCACTTGCCTAGATGAGTGCAGCTCCAACAACATTCAAGACGCTTGACACCATCCAGGACAAAGCAGCCCACTTGATTGATTGGTGCCCCTTCCACAAACATTCAATGCCTCCACCACTGACGAACAGTGGCAGCCGTGTGTACCATCTACAAGATGCACTGCAGGAACTCGCCAAGGTTCCTAACAGCACCTTCCAACCGTACAACCACTACCATCTAGAGGGACAAGAGCAGCAGATAACTGGGAACACCACAACCTGGAGGTTCCCCTCCAAGTCACTCACCACCCTGACTTGGAAATATTTCACATTTCCCTCACTGCTGCTGGTCAAAATCCTAGAACTCCCTCCGTATCAGCACTGTGAGTGTACCTACACCTCAGGGACTAAAGTGGCAGCTCACCACTGCTTTATGAAGGGCAACATGGGAAGAGCAATAAATGCTGGCCCAGCCACCGACACCCACATCCCATAAATGAAGTAAAAAAACACAAAGAGTGGAAATCTGGAAAGCTTTAACGTTGGAGTAATTGGAATTTTCAAGAATGAGATTGATAGTTTTTTTGTTGGGTAACACTATTAAGGGTTGCAGAAGGAAGGCAGGTAAATTAAATTAAGATACAGATAAGCCATGATCTAAGTAAATGGTAGGAGAGACGTGAGGGCTAATTTGTCTCCTCCTGTTCCTGTTGGAATGGAGGTGAACAGCGCAATCTAAAGAGAGAGGAAAATATAGGAAGAGTCATTCCAAGCCAGGCACCATGCTACAGAACATTGGAATAGGAATAGACCATTCAGCCCTTTGAATCATTGAATTACTATTCAATGACATCACGGTTGATCTGTGTCTTATCCCCACCCACCTGCCTTGGTTTCATATCTTTTTATATTCTATCTAGCCAAAACCTATCATTCTCAGATTTAAAATTATTAATTGAATTTCCATCTACTGCTTTTTCTGTGCAAGAAAGTTCTAGATTTCTACCAATCTTTGCATGAAGAAGGGTTTCCCCAGAGCTACTTCCTCAATTCCCTTCAAAATCATAAAATCACCCAATCAAGTCACCGCCTAATCTTCGATATTCTCAGACCATGAAATTACTCCCCATAATTTGGTGAATCTGTGCCTGCATCTGCTCCAAGGCCAGTGTACCCCTCTTGAGGTGCGATGTTCAGAACATTGATATTGTAAGATTTACAGCACAGAAGGAAACCATTTGCCCCATCATGTCTGTGCTTTGTGAAAGAGTCATCCACCCAGTCATTCCAGCTCTTGGTACCTCAGATGGATATTGAAGGGTGAGATTTTCTCCGATATCAGCAAAGTCCATTGTCAGGCGGGAAAAGCGTTGATGACCCTTTAATGGCAATGGTGGCTTTTTACACATTATAGTGGGAGACTTTGAACGAAAAGGCAGGCAGGGGGTTCCATGACGTCTCGCTGGTGGGCAGCCTCAGATTTCTCCACCCCGCCATCAACCCCACACTTTGATGGTCCAGATGCCAATTTTAAAGGCCACTGTGCACAGCGAACACACCAGAATACAACCTTTACCCAGGCGCGACCCCGGGCATTATCCTGGTGCAATTCTATCCCTGCTGAGCATGCACTCACCGGTGAGCACTCTTCAGAGTGCTCTTCACAAAGCACACTTTGAGATCAGTTGTGCATCACGTTGTTCTGAAACCACACCACCGTGGATGCATTTTATGATATGCCAATGTTTAAAATGAGGTTCCCGATGTTGAACGGCGGGAAACATGGCCTGCCATTGATGAGAGCGGGGGGGGGGGGGGGGGGGGGGGATCATTTCCGTTGATGTGAAACGCAACTTTGGCCTTCCCGTCCACCAAAAACAGTTGGCCAATCAGAGGCCAGCGACTCATCAGTACTCAGTAGTGCCCCTGGGGAGGTGATGGTTTCTGTTAGTACTACACTCACGTGAGGCCTCGGATTAAGGGAGAATTAGGCCTAGGTGAGTGTTGGTGGGAGAAGTGTGTGTGTGTGTGGGGGGGGGGGGGGGTTGGCATCGAGGGCAGGGGATGACCCTCTGCCAGCCCCTCTGTTCTAAAGCTGGGTCCTGCGATCTGGTACCGAGTGCCTTTGAATGAGGGACCAGTACGCAGGAGACTCAAAGACAGACTAGCAAATTTGCTACTTGTATCCTCATGCAGGGAATAATGAGTTGTAAGATTAGAAAGCTGACGATAAAAGGACATGCCATTTGAGATTAAAATAGAAGTGCCCCATTCGTTGGTTTCCCATTGGCCTGTTGCTCTTACAGCATTCTCAGTCAGGACTATCAGAACCAATCATCCATTTAGCCCCCAGAAAGAAAAAAAAAGTAACTAGCCTATCTACCTAGGAACAAAATATCCAATCCAAGTGCAGTAGCAAATCTGATTAAACCCCTGATTACCAGCCCTACTGAATTCAAGATTTTAAACGGATGGAGACAATACTCGCTAATCAATAGATTACAGGAGAAGGGAGTTCACCAACTTCAGTCCTATTGAAGGCTCTGCAGAAATACCTCTCCCAGCCTTACGTGCCATACAATAATCTGGCTGCAGAAAATAGAGACAGAGTATTAACTTAATTGGCAGAAGAACCAAAGTGAAATTGAGCAGAATTATTTTTTCACGCAGGGAGTTGTGATTTTTGAATGTGCTGCCTGCAAGAACGATGGAAGCAGATTGAAGAGTAACTTTCAAACTGGAGTAAACACTGGAGAAAAGCCGAACCTAATTGGTTATGTGTTTAAAGGAGCGGTGCAGTGATAATGGGCTGATTGGCCTTGTTCTGCACTGTTTGAATCTGAAGATTCCAACGATGCTTCATCATACGATTGTGTCACTAAAGTATTTGGCTTTGTTTGGGTTGTTAGTGTAAAAAGCACTCGATGAGGATCACTGGGTGATGATCGAGCTAAAGTATGTTGTCAGATAAAGATCAGTCCCTGTGGAATTCAGAGTGCAGCCTCCAGGAACTGATGGTCAAAGGGGCATTATTCCAAACATGGAGGAAGTATTTGAAAGACTCTGGTTTTATATCAAGTTGCTGGTAGTTGTCCATACTTTTGAGTAAGAGATCAGGAAACCCCAGACTCACTGCTGGTGCCGGAGGCTGTGCTTCAGGCTCCGGGCTCAGTCCTTGCTCCTCAACTGCCTCCTGGGATAGTGTTCTGTCTGAGTCGTTCCTTAACATTAAAACAAGTAACAACATAAAAGAACAAATTTGACAGCTACTCCTACAAGTTCTAAACTGCAAAATAATTATTTTTATAATAACCAGCCTCGTTTGTTAGGCTCCAATCCAATCTGTACAGTGCCTGTCCATAACACCCCTGCCTCGGATTCAAATCCTACTCTTGAGCACCCAATCCAGGCTGACACACTTAGTGCAGCACTGAGAGTGGGCTGCATTGTTGACAGGTCAGTGCTGAGGGAGCACCGCACTGTCAGAGGGGCAGTACTGAGGGAGTGCAACATTCTTGGAGGGTCAGTACTGAGGGAGTGTTGAACTGTTGGAGAGTCAGTTCTGAGGGTGCGCTCCACTGTCCGAGGAGTATTATTTAGGAAGCACAGCACTGTTGGAGGGCAGTACTGAGGGAGTGCTGCATTATCTGAGGGTCCGCACTGAGGAAGTGCTGCACTGTCTACGGGTCAGTACTGGGGGAATGCTGCACTGTCAGTGGGAAATATTCCATTGTTGGAGGCTCAGTACTGAGGGAAGTGTTGAACTGTCAGAGAGTCAGTACTGAGGGAGCGCTGCACTGTCCGAGGACCATTACTTAGGAAGCGCAGCACTGTTGGAGGGACAGTATTGAAGGAGTGCTGCAATGCAAGAGAGGGATACTGAGAGAGGTCTGCATTTTTGGGAGCTCAGTACTGAGGGAGTGTTGCACTGTTCGAGGTACAGTCTTGAAATAATGTAGCTGCTTTGATGCAACATGCACGATATTGGAAGCTTTAGTGTTGCCACAACATTCTGACTGTAGTGTAATTCATTGTCTGACATTGTTTATTCCGATTCAGATGAACTGCAATTAACATATTAACATAGAGCTGGTTTAGCTCAGTGGGCTAGACAGCTGGTTTGTGATGCTGAACAAAGCCAGCAGTGCGGGTTCAATTCCTGTACCAGCTTACCCAAACAGGCGCCGGAATGTGACGAGTAGGGGCTTTTCACAGTAACTTCATACTTGTTACAATAAAAGGTTATTATTATTATATTATTTTAGTCTCACCTGCTTGTGGTCTCTGTGTCCCTCTCTTCAGTTAAAAGCTCCTTTGATGGTGAAAGGTTCTCTCCTTCCAATTGACCCAGTGGTCTTAAAGGCTCCAACCTTCCAAATGGTTGACAACTCCAGGAATGTGCTAGATTAAGGGCATCTATGTGACATTAAGCACAACAGAAATTAATCCTTTGCTCTGACTTAGAAGTATCTCTATCGGTGTCTTGAGATAGCATCAAAAAAACAATGGTAATGGCTCCTGGATCTTATTAACTTCCTAAGGACACCTTACACTCAATGTGTTCTCTGACTACTGATATCTGCAAAACCACAGGAATAATAAGGATGGGCAAGACTTCAGTTGCAGCTCTCACTCACTCTGAATCAAGAAGTTGTGGGTTCAACCCCCAATTCAGAAACATGAGGCTGGATTCTCCGTGTCTGAGGCTACGGGCCTGAGCCAACGGAGAATCCGTGGTGTTCCAGGACGGGAAAACAATGTGAATCCCTCACCGATTCCGGTACCGGTGAGGGGCTGGCATAAGCAGCACGTGGAACACCCGCGGAGAACGGCTGGTGAATTGCCGGAACCCAGGCCACGCATGCGCAGGGCTGACATTCTGCAGCCGCGCATACCTATGCCCACCGGTGGCGCAGGGAAACACGTCACCGGCTGTGCTGGACTGCGTACCAACCCACCCCGAGCCACAGCCCATCCCCTGGCCACCTCCACCACTCCCCCCAGCCCTAGCAGAAGCCCCCTGGCCAGCGGCATGGATCCCGGCCGAGTGTGGCGGTGCTGGGCACTGTCCACAGCTGGCATGCCAGGTTCCCGACTACTGGGACCACACGTGGCCCGCGCCATTGGAAACTTGACCCATCGGGGGCGGAGCATTGCGGGATGGGCCAGCTGATGACGCGCCAATGATGTTGTGGCTGGGCGTGGCACGCATCCCGATGATGCCCGATTTCGGCATCGGGCAACGGAGAATCCCGTCCATGGGCTTGAATGTTATGTGGAGGCAGCAGCTCTGCTGAAACGTTGGGGGTGAGTCTAGGCCGCCCTGCAGACAGAGGCACATTGCGACATCCTGCAATTATGAAAGGTGCATTAGAAATGCAAGTTATTTCTTCTTACCTAGGAGAGGTGTACGCAGTCCCCAGCTGCCATGATCTGTGTGCAGTCCAGTGCGGATACCGAAGGACTGTTGACGCAATTGGACAAGGATCTCCTGAGATAGTGGCCACACATCTGTTTCCTGTTTCTGTAACGCAAGAAAAGAATTGATTGTAAGTTTGATATAAAAATAAAGTGAATTCAATTTTTTTCAAACAAACTAACTTAGAACAAAGGGGGTGGTTGGGGGCTGTTAGGGGAAACGTTTAAATGCTGTTCTGCAAAATTGATGTGATTGTGCTATACTATTTTTCATTTGCTGAGGGCATTATTTTATGCGTACAACTGTTCACACTCTTAAATGTACACTATATCGCGACACTTCAAAACTTCTAAACTCAAGTAACTTTGGAATACCCAGGATCCAGCTGGTTCACTTAATAATAATAATCTTAATTGTCACAAGTAGGCTTACATTAACTCTGCAATGAAGTTACTGTGAAAAGCCCCTAGTCGTCACATTCCGGCACCTGTTCGGGTACACTAAGGGAGAATTCAGAATGTCCAAATGACCTAACAGCACGTCTTTCGGGACTTGTGGGAGAAAACCGGAGTACCCGGAGGAAACCCACGCAGACACCGGGAGAACGTGCAGACTCCGCACAGACAGTGGCCCAAGCCAGGAATTGAACCTGGGACCCTGGAGCTGTGCAGCAACAGTGCTAACCACTGTGCTACCTTTTTTTTTTACCATCCTGATCGTCACATGATCCAATAACAATGGGGCGACTGAAAAGATCAATATCTTCGACATGTAGCCATGTAAAATGTCTGACTCCCGAAAATGGCGAACGGAAGAGGCTGATGGGAAAATCATCCAACAGGACTCAAACGGACAGCTGCAGGTAAAACTGTGTATTCTCCTCTGGGGAAGTCAGTCCAGACCGATACCTGCAGCCATCAACATCACAACAACCCAGCCATCTGCATATTAATCAGCCATCCCCGGGAACAATTGCTACAAATTAGCAACTCAAAGCCAACCCAGACCTTTCGGCGCCAGCAGGAGCTGACACAAAGAGAGGTAAACGACCACCCCTCGATCAAGGAATCGTTCCAGTATTTGAGAATATCGAACCAAGTGATTGGGACCAAGTCCAATCACTTGGAACCAAGTACAAGGTCCGCCCCGAGAGGCAGGAAGCCCCTGGGGACTATAAGAATAGGGGCCAAGTTCAACTCGACCCTTCTTCCCCGCTCCGCACCCTTCGAGACCCTTGCTGCAAGAAGACTGTAAGTTTTACTCCAACGATCGCTACCAGATAGACACTCCTGACTATCGACCTGTACCAGCTATTGAATCTCGCAGGCTCAGAACCCATTCGAAAGACCATTTGTTTCCCTGACCTGGTGGGTCATTTCCAAAGTTAAGTATTGGCCTTTTAGTGGTAGGTAGTAGTTTAGAAGTAGAATTATTGTATAAGTATTAATTGCTGTATATAATAAATGAGCGTTGATTTAACTCTTACTAAGCGGTGTGTTGCATTATTAATCATTACTTGGACTTGAACCACGTGGCGGTATCAGAAAGATACCTGGCGACTCATGAGCAAAGGTGACAGAATTAGAGCAAATGAACAAAGGCTAAAACAAGCAACATTTTGGCGACATCCTGACGGGACCCGATCTAGAAGTGGAAAACCACTCAGGGAGAACCCAAGAAATTTGAATTAGAATCCAATTGGAAACAGAAAACCACAAGTGTTCAAGCAGTTCTGATTAATAGTCATAATTTGGAAGTGTGTGTATGCATGCATAACTAACATGGCTATAAGGTAAAACTGATAGATTTTTGTTGCGTCAAAACTGTCAGAAGTCTGTATTTTCGGAAATTAGCGCAAGCCGTACCCGCATCTACGACATCGCCTTAGCCCCCTGTTCCAAATTTAAACGAAGCAAGCGGATAGGAAAGATGGCCATGCAGGCAATGCAGCGCCTCATGAACCCTGAGGAATTTGCGGTCGTAGTGAACAGCAGCAGTAGAGTGCGACAGTGTCCCATTTGGGAAGAGGAAATCCGGAAATATCTCAAGGGCAAAGGATGGCCCATGTGGAATGATTTCTGCGATAATGACGAATCAGGTCCCGGAAGTATAGGGCATACTTGGTGGGAGAACATGAGTGAGATACATAAAAAGAGCTTAGCGAAAGCTCGCAAGCCGATGGCAATCGTGTCCTGTTTGGCACAATTGCGAGGCACAGAGGAGGTCATCAAGATGCTCCGCAAAGAAGTTGAGGGCATACATCGGATGAGTAAAGTCGATGTAAGCAAAGTTGAGAAAGAGAATTTAGAGTTAAGGAGGAAATTGGCAGCAAAGGATGAAGAGGTGGCTGACACCAAACGGGGTCACCAGTCTTGTCTGGCGCATTTAAGCAGTTTCCAATCGCAGTACGAAAAGGCCTATCAGGACACGCCGCGTGCAGTCCTGGTAAGGAAAGAGACAGAAAAGCAGGTGGAGACGCTACAGAAACAATGTAGTGATCTCAAGGCAGCCTTGAGAACGCTCCACGCTGCCACCACAGAACAAAGCAGAGCACAATAGATCATGCAAAGTGCCAGAAGCAGATTGCAGACCTGCAATCACTGCTTTCGGTTCAGAAAGGGTTTCAGGAAACCTTTGGGGAAAAGTTAGACCAGGAAGACGGCCCTGATTGGGAAGAGTTACAAGAAACAGTGCAGATACGTTCAGGGAACATGTGCGCATGGAAAGCCCCAAAGGAGAAAAGCACCCCAACCCCCCACATAGCAGGTAGTTCAGGCTCCAATGAACCCTGTAACCACCCACTGCACAGCCACATCGGACGAGGCGGAATTTCTATATTCCACCCCCTTAACAGTGACCCAATTACGGGACGCGTGTGCAAGAATCACACCGTTCCTCCCCGCCGCAGACCCCCACCATTTCTTTGCCACCGTCAAACATCAGGCGAACATGTACGGCCTGGATGAGAGAGAGCATGTAAAGCTCATGGTTCTAAGTTTAGATCCATCGGTAGCAGCCGCCCTTCCCGACCCACAGAATGTAGGAGGAGGCATCCTTGCAGAAATGCATACCGCGGTCCTGGATGCGATCGGGTATAACCGGGGTGACCCCGTAGATGGCCTCAATAAATGTAGGCAGAAGAAATCTGAGCACCCCACACAGCGTTCACAGGACGCCTGTGGGTTCACTTCGCAGCCGTTTTTGGAGATGTAGACCGTGCCCATTTGTCCCCAGACAATATGGCCAAATGGACCCGCACCCTTATCTCCCATGCCACAGATGCAGGACAGAATGCCTGTACTAGTTATGATCCCTCAGAAGAGGCCCATAACGAGAAGTGGGTAGTGAAAAGATTGTCCCGCGTTTGGGAGCAATCTGTTCAGAACAAACCAACAGTTAAAAACACTGAAGAAAAGCAAGCCGCCGCAGACATGCAGGCAGTAAAAGCAACACCTCACAACCCCGCCTGGGTAAATGAGGGAAAGAACAGCCCCCCACCCAAGTCCCAAGAATGTTACAACTGCGGACAGGTGGGACATTTCGCGAAAGAGTGCAATGCTCCTAAAAAGCCACAGAGAGCCCAACAGACAGGCACTCTGAGTAAGAAAAAGACAGAGCCCATCTATAGCATTAGCGCCCGTTCGGATCAGACGGACTTGACCGGAACGGACTGACGGTGTACGGGCTCCCCCAGTTGGGTCTGCGACACCCTTTGGGATAGGTCAGGACGACCCGTAGTCGCAGCGAAAATTCGGGGACAGCCAATTGAATTTCTTTGGGACACAGGAGGATCCGGCACCACCATAAATTCCTCCACCTTATTTCAAAAGGACACGTGGCCCACGACAGCCACTATCACCCTCAGCGGCTTTATAGGCCACTCACAGCAGGGACACATCACAGCCCCTGTACCCATTCAAATAGGAACCATTAACACAAAACACCCCGTAGTTTTAGTAGACCTGCCCCACACAGCAGAACACATTCTGGGAATTGACTTCATGAATTCCCACCACCTTTCATTCGATCCAGTCAACCAGTGTGTCTGGAAGATCGCGAAATCCGCTAGAGCCCCCGCAACGCTCAACATAGGGGAATACATGAACAAAATTAGCGCAGTAGGCGAATTTTGGTTCAACCCGACCACGCTTAGCACGGACAAGCAGGTTAGGGCAGTCCTGCAAAAGAACAGGGCAGCATTCGTGACCCACAAGCACGACTGTGGACGGATGACTGGCTCCGTACAAGTAACAGGACCTGACCCTAGACCCCAGAAACAGTACGGATTTCCCCTAGAGGCAGAGGGAGAAAACCTAAAAGTTATCAAGAGCTTATTAGAGCAGGGCGTACTTAGATCAGTCGCCTCCACTAATAATGCCCCGATTTGGCCAGTGAGAAAGCCCGATGGATCATGGCGACTGACCATTGATTATTGGGAGCTCAACAAAGTCACCCCCGCAGCAGCCCCCACCGTAGCAACAAGTCCCGAGACCATGCTCAAGCAGGGACTCAATTCCTGCTACTTCACGGTTTTGGACATCAGTAATGGGTTCTGGTCCATTCCATTGGCAAAGGCGTGCCAGTACAAATTTGCCTTCACCTTTAAAGCACAGCAGTACACGTGGATATGCCTGCCACAAGGCTTCCACAACTCCCCCTCCATTTTCCACCGACAGCTGGCAAATGGATTTGCAAAATTTTCTCGCCCCGAATGTCTGGTACAGTATGTTGACGACCTACTACTGCAGACAGACACCAAGGAAGAGCACATTGAGCTTCTGTCCGAACTCCTGGAACTATTACACTCAATCGGTTGTAAAGTCAACCCCAAAAAGGCCCAGATTTTGGAAGAAAAGGTGATATATTTGGGAACAATTATCACACATGGTAAACGCGAGATCGAGCATAAAAGGATTGACTCGATTGCTAAATTGCCCCTTCCCCAACACGTTTCAGCCCTCCGGTCATTTTTAGGACTGGTTGGCTACTGCCGAAACCACATTGACGGTTTCGCCAGCAAGGCAGCGCCCCTCTCAGACCTCCTAAAGAAAGGAGCCCCCTGGGAATGGCTTCCGCAGCATACGGATGCTGTGGACTCTTTAAAACAGGCACTCATAGCCGCCCCCGCACTACAAGTTCCAGACCCGCTTTCCCCTTACGCCATAGAGGTAGCGACCACAGACCGCACCCTTTCAGCCGTGCTCCTCCAGGAACGGCATGACCAGTTAAGGCCCGTAGCTTACGCCTCCCGACTTTTAGATGCTGTGGAGCAGGGATTTTCAGCCTGTGAGAGGCACCTGCTCGCAGTTTTCTGGGCAGTCCAGTACTTTTCATATATTACCGGACTGAACCCCATCACCATTCTGACCGAACACACCCCCACCCAACTTTTACTGGACGGACGACTCAAGGACGGTACCGTCAGTCAAATAAGAGCAGCCAGATGGACCCTTCTCTTGCAGGGACGGGACATCACAGTAAAACGGACAAAGACACACACCTACTTAGCCAACAATTTACAGTACCCCGGAACCCCCCATGAACATAGAACATAGAACATAGAAAATACAGCACAGAACAGGCCCTTCGGCCCACGATGTTGTGCTGAACCTTTGTCCTAGATTTATCATAGATTATCATTGAATTTACAGTGCAGAAGGAGGCCATTCGGCCCTTTGAGTCTGCACCGGCTCTTGGAAAGAGCACCCTACCCAAACTCAACACCTTCACCCAACACCAAGGGCAATTTGGACATTAAGGGCAATTTATCATTGGCCAATTCACCTAACCCGCACATCTTTGGACTGTGGGAGGAAACCGGAGCACCCAGAGGAAACCCATGTGAGATCATCTCTCCACACCACAATACAAGCCCCTTTATCGCTAAAACACCCCCCAGAAAGATAGGAATTTCATCTCAGAGCCCCCCGCACACGTACACGTGTGAACCCATTAAGATTTATGTGGATGGATCTTCCACAGTCTTAGATGGGCAGCGCATAACAGGTTGCGGGATCTACGTTGAGGACGCGCAGGGACACACCCTCGAGGAAATAGCGTTAAAAGTACCCGGACACTTAGTCGCGCAGGCAGCAGAGCTTGCGGCCATCGCATACATCGTTGAGCACCTAGATTCCTTCCCCAGCCCAGCAGACATATACTCGGACAGCCTCTATGTCTGTAACAGCCTTACAGAATTTCTGCTCCTGTGGGAAGCAAAAGGATTTGTTTCCGCAGATGGGAAACCCCTCCTCTCAGCCCCATTACTCCGCCATATTTTAGAAAAAGCCCAGAATAGGACTTTTGGGATCATAAAAGTCCGCAGCCACCATCGTTCCTCCCCCACTGGAAATGTAAAAGCCGACACACTGGCTAAAGCAGGTTCCAGACATGGGTATTTTTGGAAACCCCCCGAAAGCACGCCAGTGAGTGCGGTTCAGGTCACACAGACTAGAATCGAGGATCTAGTAGAGGCCCAGAAGCAGGACAGCAATCTCGCGGAGATTGTGAAAGGAAAGTTTCCAGCCTCCTACGAAAGGTTCAGAAATACACTGACCACACATGACGGTGTGGTGTTAAAGGACACCCTTTATGTAGTTTAACAGCCCCTGGACTAATTTTATAGGTCCATTGCCCCCTTGCAGGAATGGCTATAAATATGTACTTGTGGTCATAGACACATTTACAAAATGGGTGGAATCATTCCCAGCCCGCACAAACACTGCAAAAACCACAGCCAAGATTCTAACCCACCACATCTTTACAAGATGGGGACTCCCCCGCAGCATTGAATTGGACCAAAGCTCTCATTTTACGGGACGTGTCATGAAGAACGTCCTCACGATATTTGGCATCACCCAAAAATTCCACATAGCATACCACCCACAGTCGAGTGGTATCGTGGAGCGCATGAATCGGACCCTAAAAACCACCCTCAGGAAAATGGTCCCACAGAACAACACCATTTGGGACTCAGTCCTCCCTTTTGCACTGATGTTTTTGCGTAACACTATTTCTACATCCACAGGTTACACCCCACACACTCTCATGACCGGACGCCCCATGAAAGGGAAAGAATACTTGTTAGGTTTAGACCTGACCAGCCCCAAAGTAACGGCCCTCACACACGAGAAAGCCGTGGAGCAATTAGTTGCTAATGTTAAAACGGCTCAGTTAGCAGCCGCAGTAAAATTGGGCACCAAAAGGAAACAGAGCAAGGCTTGTTTTGACAAGGCAGTGCATGCAACGGAGTACGATATCGGCCGGCAAGTGATGCTGTCTGTATATAACCCCAGCACATTCCTGTCACCAAAATACTCGGGTCCGTATTCCATTGCGGATAAAGTAAGCCTATCGTTTACAAAATAAAGTACCCCAATGGTAAGACTGCGTGGTTTCATATTAACCAGTTGAAGGTTTATGGAGCACAGTCGAACCATGCACACCACGTCATGCTTGACGCAGCAGACCACACCGCACCCACAGCCAACGTAGCCCAACCAACCCCCACCACGTCCAGCCCAGCCACGGACTCGACCTCGACTCCACCCCCGGAATATACACTCCGCCCCGGAACGCCCACAGACTGCAGCAGCAGAGACAGCGACTGTGACTCGGACGATAGCCACAGCACGCCTCCCTACTATCCCCATGCACCCGGACCCAGACCCAGCGACTCCGACTACGATCCAAGTGATCCCTTCTTGATCACTTTTCTAAATAAATCCCACCACCGACCACCGAACCACACGGACGACCCCGACTTTGTCCCCACACAACTCGACACAAATTATTGGCACCGCGACAACTCCTACAGACTCGTCCGCAACGACGAGAGCAACCCCAACTCACACCAAGCAGCCCTTTCAGCCCTAATCCACTCCAGCGTTTGGCACCCGGGAGAAGGTGACGACCTCGAGTCTGACTCCCAAACCGCCAACCCCTTTGCGACCCTGTTCGCAACCGAGAACGGAGGTGTCCACATGATGTTTAAAGGAAACGCTTGGGAAAAGTGTTGTCCTTCCTGAGGGAACCTGCAGGATGTTTTATGTTGTTCGTACGTTTGTTTAGTGTTGTTTGTCCGACAGGAGAATTTTTTTCCAGCCGCTTGTTCAGCGGAACTAACTTATCTGCAGATACCTGGTCAACAGACCACACGCTTGTTCAGTGGAACTAGCTTTTCAGCTGATACTTGTTCGGGTATCAGACGCCCGATCGTAACTGCCCTTCTGGTTCAAGGGATAGAACCACTATGGCAGCCCCACCACGATGACTACATTTTTGCCCGTTCTTGTCGGTTTTTCATCATCATAGAATTCACAGTGCAGAAGGAGGCCATTCGGCCCATCGAGTCTGCACCGGCTCTTGGAAAGAGCACCCTACCCAAGGTCAACACCGCCACCCTATCCCCATGACCCCACCTAACACTAAGGGTAATTTTGGACACTAAGGGCAATTTATCATGGTCAATCCACCTAACCTGCACATCTTTGGACTGTGGGAGGAAACCGGAGCACCCGGAGGAAACCCACGCACACACGGGGAGGATGTGCAGACTCCGCACAGACAGTGACCCAAGCCGGAATCGAACCTGGGACCCTGGAGCTGTGAAGCAATTGTGCTATCCACAAGGCTACCGTGCTGCCCTTGCTCAGGCAGTGGAGAAACGGCGTGAGACCCGCCCTGCCTGGGGACCCCCCCCCCGCTGTCAATCACGCTCGGGTAGGGGAGATACGGCATGGATAGCCGTCCTACCCGGGGACTCCATCCACCTCTTACCCGTCGCGGCCCATACGCACCTCATTTGGCATTTTTCATTTCAAAACGTTTTTGTTTGTTTAGGGAACCTTTAGGTTGCCCGCCATCTGCTATTTACATCCTGGAACATTGGGATGATAAATCAGCACTGGTTCATGATTGGGAAGTGTGCCGTGTCCTAACATTTGTTTTTTTGAAAATAAAAAATGAGGGAGTCACACATAGTGACCAATTATAAGGGAATAATTGGCACCGAAGGACAGACACACTAGCATACCGGATATTAAACAAAGATAGTTACAGATACTATGTCCAGGATAAGGGGCGGGATTCTCCGACCCCCCCCCCCCCCCCCCCCCCCCCCCCCCCGGCCGGGTCGGAGAATCGGCGGGGGGGGGCGTGAATCCCGCCCCGCCGCCGGCTGCCGAATTCTCCGGCGCCAGGTTTTTGGCGGAGGCGGGAATCGTTACACGCCGGTCGGTGGCCGTTGGCAGCGACCCCCCCCCCCCCCCCCCCCCCCCCCCCCCAGTGATTCTCCCCCACGCGATGGGCCGAGTGTTTTCGGGCAGTCCCGCTGGCATAAATTACTCAAGGTCCTTACCAGCGGGAACCTGGCTCTGCGGGCGGCCTGCGGAGTCCTCGGGGGTGGCGCGGGGGGGATCTGGCCCCGGGGGGGCCCCCACGGTGGACCTGCCCGCGATCGGGGCCCACCGATCCGCTGGCGGGCCTGTGCCGTGGGGGTACTCTGTCCCTCTGTGCCGTCCGCTGTGAAGCTCCGCAATGGCTGGCGGGGAGAAGAAACCCCCTGTGCATGTGCTGGGATCACGCCAGCGGTTCTGCGCATGCGCCAGAACACGCTGGCACTCCCACGCGTATGCCAACTCGCGCCGGCTGGCGGAGGCCCTTCGGCGGCGATTGGCGTGGCGCCAACCCCTCCAGCGCCGGCCTAGCCCCCGAAGGTGCGGAGGATTCCGCACCTTACGGGCGGCCCGACGCTGAAGTGGTTCACGCCACTCCTCGGCGCCGGTACGGCCCTCCCCGCCGGTGAATCCCGGCCATGTCGTTCATAAACACTAACTGTTAAACTCGACAATGATCAGAACCTCTTCTTAAGACCTAATAATAATAATCTTTTATTGTCACAAGTATTAAGTTACTGTGTCGCCACAGTCTGGCACCTGTTCGGGTAAACTGGCACGGGAATTGAACCTGCGCTACTGGCCTTGTTCTGCATCACAAACCAGCTGTCTAGCCCACTGAGCTAAACCAGCCCTGCCAAACTACACACAACATCTTACAGCATGGTGAAACCTATCAGAACAACCCAGAAGCTCACAGAAGTGGGAGAATAAACTTAAAACCCGGAAGGTTGAAAAGAGCAGCATTCTGACCTGACAAAGGCACCAGAAACGAAGATTTAGAAGGAAATCGTCAGGCAAAGGCTCGAAAGCAGGACTGGAGGTGGAAGGCAGAAATAAAACTACACTGCAGTGGAAGACTCCATTGAATCCTACGGAGATCCAGCTTCAAATACACTAAGAGTCAGAAGACCTAGCAGGGGTGACCTAAAAAGCTTAAGTTTTTGGCCAAAATAAGTTTTAAAATAGCTTTTAGGTCAGCAGCAGCCAGAATTGTCATTTTACAAAGCACCACAAAAAGCCCGATCCCGAGTCAGCATCTGGCCACATGGCGGCCGAGCTAGCTCCAAACAAAAGAAAAACTAAATAATAAATAATTGGCAGTTAAAAAAATGCAGGCAAAAGCCAGGAATCAATGGTTTTGCAACTCAAAAATACTTAAGATACTGCAGGGAAGACTACAGTGACCTGAAATCCAGCATGAATCAGGGACTGATTGTTGTTGGATTGGCAGATGATGCACCTTCTGATGGGCTTCAATATGAGGAAGGCTTGACCTTTGAAAAGGCCATTCAGATAGTCAGGCAATCCAATATCAGTTTACAGCACAGATCGATTTTATGGGGTGAATGCAAGTCATGACTGACAAGTTAGTTGAACAGCAGAGGAGCAGGGACACACCAGGCCAGGGGAAGCAATACTCTAATGGCCGACATTGTAACAGAGTGGTTTACACTGCTGCCTCACAGCGCCAGGAACCTGGGTTCAATTCTGGCCTTGGGTGACTGTGTGAAGTTTGCACATTAAGACCATAAGACACAGGAGCATAATTAGGCCATTCGGCCCATCGAGTCTGCTCCACCATTCAATCGTGGCTGATATGTTTCTCATCTCCATTCTCCCCCAGTACCCCATAACTCCTGATCCCCTTATTAATCAATAACCTATCTAACTCTGGCTTAAAGACACTGTGATTTGGCCTCCACAGCCTTCTGCAGCAATAAGTTCCACAGATTCACCACCCTCTTGCTGAAGAAATCCCTCCTCATAGAATCTCTACAGTGCAGAAGGAGGCCATTTGGCCTATTGAGTCTGCACTGGCCCTGGGAAAGAGCACCCTACTTAAGAGCAGGCCTCCACCCTATCCCCGTAACCGAGTAACCCTACCTAACCTTTTGGACACTAAGGGGCAATTTAGCATGGTCAATCCACCTAACCTGCACATGGCTGGACTGTGGGAGGAAACCGGAACATCCAGAGGAAATCCACGCAGACGCGGGAAGAAAGTGCAAACTCCACACAGACAATCACCCTAGGCTGGAACTGAACCCTGGCCGCTGGAGCTGTGAGGCAGCAGTGCTAACCACTTGCCACCTCAGTTTTAAAGGATCGTCCCTCGAGTCTGAGGCTGTGCCCTCGGGTTCTTGTTTTTCCTCCTAGTGGAAACATCCTCTCCATGTCCACTCTATATAGATCTCTCAGTATCCTGTAAGTTTCAATAAGATCCCCCCTTATCCTTCTAAACTCCAATAAGTACAGACCAAGAGTACTCAACCACTCCTCATAAGACATTCCCCCTGTGTCTGCGTTTTCTCACATAGAACATATATACAGTGCAGAAGGAGGCCATTTGGCCCATCAAGTCTGCACTGACCCATTTAAACCCTCACTTCCACCCTATCCCCGTAACCCAACAACCCCATCTAACCTTTTTTTTTGGACACTAAGGGCAATTGATCATGGCCAATCCACCTAACCTGCATGTCTTTGGACAGTGGGAGGAAACCGGAGCACCTGGAGGAAACCCACGCAGACACGGGGAGAACGTGCAGACTCCGCACAGACAGTGACCCAGCGGGGAATTGAACCTGGGACCCTGGCGCTGTGAAGCCACAGTGCTATCCACTTGCGCTACCGTGGTCGATGGGCTGAATGGCCTCCTTCTACACTGTAGGGATTCTCTGACTGGGATTCTATGATTCCAACCCACCCCTTGAGGGTCGGTGACCATGCCAGCGCTGTGAAGCCATGCAACCCACATGAGTGATCAACATCCGGCAGTCTCAGCACACTGTTTTAATTGCAACCACAGTGGACATATCAGAAATCTATCTAAAGCTAACACATCCAGATACACAGAGTTCCCAAGAGAATTCATGAGATTGAGGTACCACACAAAGAGGAAACAAAACCATGCTTCGTAGGTGAGTCAAAGTTCAGGGATTTTCGATCTGGAACGCGGACATCTTGATTAATAGTCGTTTCACTCCCATTGCTCCCGGCACAAGAAGTTCAAGATAGGGTGATCTCGGGTTTATGGGTCAGGGAGGGCAAGGTGTCGGAAATACACCAGGAGTTGAAAGAAGAGGGGGAAGCGCTGGTAGAAGAGTTGAAGGGTAAATGGGAGGAGGAGCTGGGGGAGGAGATCGAGGAAGGTCTGTGGGCTGATGCCCTAGGTAGGGTTAATTCCTCCTCCTTGTGTGCCAGGCTCAGCCTGATACAATTTAAGGTGGTCCACAGAGCGCACTTGACGGGGGCGAGGTTGAGTAGGTTCTTTGGGGTAGAGGACAGATGTGGAAGGTGCTCAGGGAGCCCGGCGAACCATGTCCATATGTTTTGGTCATGCCCGGCACTGGAGGGGTTCTGGAGAGGAGTGGCGGGAGCAATATCTCAGGTGGTGAAAGTCCGGGTCAAGCCAAGCTGGGGGCTAGCAATATTTGGAGTAGTGGACGAACCGGGAGTGCAGGAGGCGAAAGAGGCCAAATTCTGGCCTTTGCGTCCCTAGTAGCCCGGCGAAGGATCTTGCTAATGTGGAAGGAGGCGAAGCCCCCCAGCCTGGAGGCCTGGATAAATGATATGGCTGGGTTCATAAAGTTGGAGAGGATTAAGTTCGCCTTGAGAGGGTCTGCGCAGGGGTTCTACAGGCGGTGGCAACCGTTCCTAGACTATCTCGCGGAGCGTTAGAGGAAGGTCGGTCAGCAGCAGCAGCAACCTTGGGGGGGGGGGGGAACGTCCTGGGAGGGGGGAGGGGGGACTGCCTGGGAGGGTGGATGAGCAAGAGATAACATGAAGGGTTGGGGAAACTGGCACGTACGGGAGAGGGCCAGTGTACAAAACTGTGTAAATATATCATTTTGCCATGTAGATATCTTGCTCTGCGCGATTTCTCGGTTTTTTTTTGTTACGAGGGGGGGGTTATTGTTTGTAAGGGAGTAAAATTGTGTTAAAAAAACTTTAATAAATATATATATTTTTTAAAAGTAGTCATTTCACAAATTATAAATTGGACACGGGGCCAGTGTTACGGTCATCTTGGACAAGGACCATGGCTGAGAGGTCTCTGGCTGTGACCGACACACACCACTCTACAGGCCTAGAAGCAAAACAATGGGAATGCTGTTGCACAGACAGCTAAACTATACAAGATGGGCGTGTTGTTAAGTCACATAACAGGAAGAGACATCTTCCATCCCAATGTGTATCACAGCGAGCTGCACAAAGGAAGAAAAACAGAATGAGCACTCGACGTGAGCTGCAAGTTCGTCCTCCTGGTGAGGAATGGGATAAAACAATGTAAATTAATAACACCAGATGGGGAGTTGAGAAGGTGCAGTTCAAATGCATAGAACAGAAAAAGAGAATTAAGATCAACCAACCAAACGACCAGATTCAAAACAATCTCCTATTCATCAAGGTTTACCCAGCAATGCAGAGCCTATGAGTCCTACAACTGTTGTAAAGACTGGGGAGGGGGTTCGGCTGTTTTCGGCTGGCAGGAAAGCCAGAGGAGGTGGAGAATCCAACGGGGGTCCCAAAATGGCATTTACGCTGGCAGAATTTCCCACTGAGATAGTCCCCACTCTGCACCCATGAAGTAATGAGGTACCCGCCATGAAAGATCAGGAACTCCATTACCATACATTTACATATCATTAGCGGGCTTTCAACTGTATTATCGCCCATGTTAGGATTTCCCCCCTCAGTGGCGCGACATCACGTTGGTGGGGTTTCTACAACAGGTCATGACAAATGAGAGCTCGGTGAACAGTCCCTGCTGGGACGAATAGGTAAGTACAGCCTCCAAGGGGGAGAGGGTCATGCCTGGGCAGTACCCTGCCACTGCCTCCTGCACTGCTAGAGGGGCATTGCCAGGGAGGGGCTGCTGTTGGGTAGATCCGTGAGGAAGGGGTTCCCAGGAGGGGGTCCCGTGTCTTTGGAGGTTTTTTTTTGAGATCGGGATGCCTTTTTTCTCCGGTGGAGCCCACCCCGCCAGCATGACAATGTGGGATCCGTCATGCTGCTGGGTTTCCCTTTACTTTTCCTGCTGGAGACAACACTTAGAAAAAATAATCTAAAATTTCTGCCTAATATCTGGAAGCATTATAAAGCCTCCAGACCTCCTGAACTCAGGAGAGAATGTAAATATGTTGAGGAAACAGGAATGCATTGTAATACATTAAGTAAAGACTCGGGGGCGGGGGGGAAGGAGGTGTAGCATAAGAGTTTGGCATTGAAATGGTTAATGTAGGATGGATACAGTACTGCTCATAGTGTGATGTAAAGGAACACATTACTCGAGTCCAGAGGGCAATCCTGTACTGGACAGAGACATGTGTAGAAGCAAGCATGGAGACAGCTCCTAGACTGTATATATGTACATAATTGCAAATAGTAAATAAAAAGTTACTGTTTAAACTATACAAGACTAATCTATTGATGAGACCTACTGAACTATACACATCATACTACAAACTTTAACTTGATTCATTCTCTGCTTTGCTTTTCACTGCCTGTGGTTTCCCTTTGTATTCACCACTTCCTTTCACGACTATCCTTTTACAAATGTGGTCATAGTCAAGTTTATGTTAAACATGTGTTGTACCTTGGTCAGACCACACCTAGAGCACTGTGCACTGTTCTGGTTTCCATACACCTGGGCTTGTCCAGATTTGGAGTACTGTTGCCAGTTCTCATCTCTATAAACCTCAGTTAGACCTCATGAACACCAGCACACACAATCTGTATTACTACAGCACCTTTTGCAATCTCGGAGTGGCTCAAAGCCCTTTAGAACAATTTAAATAATTTTGGAGTGTAGTCATTTATTATAATGTGGGAAACACAATATCCAAATTGTACAAGGCAGCTCCTGCAAACAGCAGCGATTATTGCCACATAATCTGTCTTATAGGTGTTGTTTAAGGGATAAATATTGGCTGGAACACTGGGGAAAATTCCCCAGCTCTTTTCAAAATTGTACCTGGGGATCTTTTACATTCATGTGAGAAGGTGACTGGGCCCTTGGTTTAATATCTCTACCTCCAGCACTCCCTCAGTACTGCACTGGTTGTGTCAGCTAAAGTCTCTGGAGTAGGACTTGAATTCACAATCTATAGACTTAAGGAGAGATCCAGGAGGGCGATTCTCCAATATTGGGCCCAAGAGTTGGCGCCGTCGTGAACGCCGTTGAGTTTCATGACGGCGCAAACCGGGCCCGGTTACGTACGATTCTGGCCCCCATGGGGGCCAGCACGGCGCTGGAGCAGTTCACGCCGCTCCAGCCTCCTTACGTGGCGCCAAATGGGCGATGCGCCAACCCGCGCATGCGCAGTTGGGCCGCGCCAACCTGCGCATGCGCGGGGGACTCATTCTGCACGCCCCGTGGGGTCAGTGTTCAGGGGCCGGCCGCGCCAGGAAGTAGGCCCGGGGGGAGGTGGGGGGAGGGGGAGGCCGGCCCGCCGATCAGTGGGCCCCGATAGTGGGCCAGACCCCATCGGAGGCCACCCCTGGTGAAGGAGCCCCCCCTTCCCCCCTTCCCACAGGCTGCCCCCCGACCAGTCCCACAGAGTTCCCTGGCAGCGACCAGGGGTGGACAGCGCCGGCGGGACTCTGTCGTATCGGCGTGGCCGCTCGGCCCATCCAGGCCGGAGAATCGGCGGCCCCACTGATTCCAGTGGTCGGCGGCACAGCAAACACGGCGGCGCAAATGGCGCTGATTCTCCGCACCTCAGAGAATCGTACGCCGGCGTCGGGGCATCATGGCGCGGTTGCAGCGATTCTCCAGCCCGGCGCGGGGCTCGGAGAATCGCCCCCCCCAGTGCTTCCCGACATACATGCTCTCTGCGTCACTCCATTTTGATCTCTTGTACATCCCACATTTTTATTGCTTCGTCTTTGGCATTCTTGCCTTTAGTATGTGAACACCAAGTTCCCCGCCAAGCTACGTATAATCCTGACTCGGAACTATATTGTCATTTCTTCATTGTCACCGGGTCAAAATCCTGGAATTTCCTCCCATAACAGACCCATGAGCATCCCTACTCAACATGGATGCGCTTCACCCCAACCTTCGCATGAGCAATCAAGGATGGATAATAAATGCTGGTCTTGTGATTGACAGCCACACCGCATAAATTAGAAAAGTGTAATAATCCACAGGAGGCAGGGGTTCCATCACTACACCAGTATTTATTTGCAATAACTATATCCAAGAGCAGCTCCAAACAGTGCTGCCAGCACTCCAATCAACTGAAGACTGCCTCACAAAGCCTACATAGGTGCTTATATGGGTCCCCCCAATGAGCTATCATTGAGGGAGCTCATACTCCAATTGACCAACTAATAATGCCAATTGGAGGTCATTACTCAAAGAAAATCATCAGCTCCAATGCACATCAAAGGCCATTCATTCGTTCCACTGGAGATCAAAGCTCATCTTTTAATCTAAAGCAGAGCTCATTCAAGATTCGGATTTATATTCATGGGCTGTGAGTCAAGAACCTAGTGTCCTGTTAATTTGAACTTTTATTTTGAGTTGTACAATAACCCCCTACTTGGCTCCTCACCAGGGTTATGTGCTTTTGCTCTAAAGCTTCATTCAGCATCAACTATGGCTCAGGGGAAACACTCTTGCCTCTGAGTCAGAAAGACAGGTGCTTAAGCCTCACTCCAAAAACTTGAGCCCATAATCATTGGCAACATTCCTAACGCAGTACTGAGAGAGGTGTTGGCAGGAATCTCCGGCCTCCCAGCCATGTGTTTCTCGGCACAGGAGATGGCCGGGTTCTCCAGTCCCGCTACTGTCAATGGGAATTCCCATTGAAGCCAGCACACACCAGTAGGAAACCCGTGATGGGGGCGCACTGCCTGCAGAACTGGAGAATCCCGCCGGCGTGAATGGCCGGAGAAATGTAGCCTTTGTCTTCTGGCCGAGAGGTTAAACAGACATCCTGGGCGGGATTCTCTGGGCCGAGAATCCCTTTTTACGATGCAATCGGAGACAGCGTCTGTTTTCGGAAGCTCCTCCCCCTTCAAAACAGCAACATCGAGGAGCGCGCGCACGCTGTTGGGATGGCTTCAGGCTGTCACCTGAAGGCCCACCCCGATGCTCCGCCCCCCCGTGTCCAGCGCCCCCACAGTCGGGAGGGAGCCGTGCTGCTGACCAGGCGGGCTTCGGCGAGGGCTGGGGAGGCTGGTGGGGGGTTGACGGGGGATGGCGAGGGGGTGTCCCAGGGGCACTACCAGGCAGGTCGGGTCCGCGCACGGCCACGCCATGTTGTATGGCAGAACCGTTGCAGGTCTTCGCCGTGCGCATGCGCGGCCACGGACCCGGCAATTTTCCGGCTGTTTTTGGCGTGGATGCCAGGTGTTTTCCGTGACACCGCTGCTAGCTCCTCACCAGTCAGAGGATCAGTGCTGGGATGCCGCCGATTTTTTTGACGTAAAACGCCACGGATCCTCCGGACATAGCCTGGAAATCGGAGAATCCAGCCTCTATCTTTCCATCAGGTAGATGTAGGAGATCCCATGACATAATTTTGAAGAAGAGCAGGGAAGTTCTCCCCAGTGCCTTCTGCCAATAATTATCCCTCAACCAATATCACAAATACCAGATGACCTCAGCATTCACAGTGCTCATGTTTATAGAAATCTGCTGTAACGGGTGGCAGGGCCAATTTTCCGTGATGTGGTAGTACTTTTATGAATGGCACACACCAGCCTGCTGGCAAATGTTGCTGCTTTATTTCCTACATTACAACAGTGACTACATTTCTAAAAACAATTTGTTGGCTGTTAAGCACCTTGGGACTGACGCCATCAAAGATGCTATATAAATGCAAGTCTTTAATTTTATTCTTTGTTAGAATGTGGACATCGCTGGCAGGACCAGCATTTGTTGCCCATCCCTAATTGCCTTTGAACGGAGTGGGTTGCTAAGCCATTTTAGAGGCAGTTAAGAGTCAACCACATTGCTGTGGGTCTGGAGTCACATGTAGGTAAGGATAGCAGATTTCCTTCCCTAAAGGGTATTAGTGTTAACCAGATGAGTTTTTACAGCAATGGTTTCATGGTCACCATTACTGAGACAAGCTTTTACTTCCGATTTTTGGATTTGAACCTGCGGTTCCAGATTGGGCCTATGGATTACTAGTCGAGTGACATTGCCACGACACCACTGTCTCCCCCTGTCTCTTATTCTTACAATCACAGGCTGCAGGTCATGTTTGGTGGAATATAACATCAGTAAAATGACTCTTTCATTTGTAGGGACAATGGACACATTCCCTCAGCTACTTAATACTAAACATTCCATCAACGTGATTAGTTTACTGGTGATCACAACAATTTGTGGCTAAGTCCTTAGAAGCAAATCAAAAAATGTCACCTTGACATTCAGTTTCATAAAGTGCGCCAAAAGTATATTTGCACTGTGAGGATGAATATTCTAACTGTATTTTCAAAAACATTATGTTGGGTCATAACCTTAAAGTTAGAGCTTGAACTGTTCTGGAATGATGTGAAAGCTTCTAAGTTTCTGGTCAATGTGAACACCTGGGATGTTGACGGTGGGGGCTGCACACAAGGGATAGGGGAAAACTAACTTCTCCCCCTAAAAGCTGTTTGAGGTGGAGGTCAATTTAAACTTTAAAACTGAGATTGATAGATTTTTTTTCAGCAAGGGTATTGAGGGCCATGGAACAAAGGTGGGTAGATGGGATCAATATGTTGATCAATAAGATCTAATTGAAAGGTGGAAGCGTCTCAAGGGGCTGAATGACCTCTTCCTAGTCCTATATTCCTGTTTAATGAATCTATTTCTCTATTGATCTTATTCACATGAGCCTATCTTCCTCAGTGGCTGTTAGCAGGGCTGAGCCCAATGTTGAAGGATGGCTCACATTGTCCTGTACCAAATACTGGAAATACTGGAATACGGATGCCAATCTCCAACCAAAGTAAGCAAAGCAGAGTGATGGGTAAATACATTCATGAGCATTTTGACATCTTGGGATGTAGGCCATACTGCCAATTATTGTCTGTCCCTGGTCTGGAAACAGGGAGACAAGCATACTGGGAATATCTCACACTGCAGAGAAGCTGAACCTTCCAAATGGGAGACAAATGGCCCTGCTTCTCCTCTTCCTGCACCCCCTCTCCATCATATCATATCTGCCCCACCTACTCATTCGGGATCAGGAGATTGGGACCCGGGGAAGGGAGAGAAAAGGAGAGGATGGTTCAGGGGAAAGAGACTCTGATATGGTGCTGGCAAGGAGAGGGAGAGATTAAAGAATGGAACCCAGGGATTTGGGGTTTGGCAAGGACAGACGGAGAAATTAGTGCTGAAGATTCAGGTTTAGACAGGACAGTGAGAGGCAAACTGGGGATTGGGAGATAGGGTACTGAATGGGAGAGAGAGGGAATTTAGGAGGTTGGGGAGTTTGGATTGAGAGAGAGAGAAAGATTCGGGATTAGGGAATGGGGATTCAGGAGGGTGTCAAGGTCCAGGCAGTGACCAGTAATTCCTGCTGAGGGGGTAGGAGTAGATTTTTCTTACCTCATGTGGTGAGTAGATTTGATTTTCAATCTCATGTATACATCAGTCCTGTGTCACCTGATTAAAAAGAAGCCTTGGGGGTCGCGTGATGTGAACGGTTGAGTTTTCCATAAGCTCCGGGTCTGCTCGTCTTTTAATCCCTTGTTTCATCCTGATGCACATTTCATATTTGTTTTTTCTTGGGCTACATGGCTTGTGCCATGTCCCTGGAATTCCTGATTGCCCTTTTTGTAAGAAAGAGCTGAGAAAGATACATAAATCCTCATTTTCCTTTTTGTGGTGATCAAAGGGAGCTGGCGTGGGATCTGGCTGGGAGTGGCACAGTTACTGCCTAACGGACTCTTGCCTTGGA
The DNA here is from genome assembly GCF_047496885.1 of Scyliorhinus torazame. Lineage (NCBI taxonomy): Eukaryota > Metazoa > Chordata > Chondrichthyes > Carcharhiniformes > Scyliorhinidae > Scyliorhinus > Scyliorhinus torazame. Next base: position 188,527,960 of record NC_092716.1, read on the forward strand.
GGTGAAGTGTGCGTCGTATGGCCAGCTTCGAAGCTGCTGTCTTGACGGAGAATTGCAGCTATGCAGTACTGGTCGTTTGAGCTCACTTTGAAGGATTGCGGGGCACCTTTAGAAGAGCGGTAGAGGTGCACGAGAGGGTTCTTGCACTCGGAAGAGCACTGGCCCTAGTTTACACCATTGAAATCCTGCTGCATGGTGTCGGTTATCTTGACGAATTTGGGAGAGGGGGGCCAGGCGGGGTGTCTCCCTGAGCCCTGTCCCTGGCGAGAGATGGGAGACAAGTTACCGATTGAGTTTGAGAATTGGCTGTCATACTTTGGTAATGGAGGCTGTGTGCATCACATTTGATGGAGCACATCATATCCTGTCTTCAAGGCCAGGGATCAATAGAGCTCTCCGATCATTGGTCCTGTATCATCCTATTCCTGATGCTCGTTGTGAGGCGTTGGAAGTGGTCGGGTGGGTAGAGTCATCCCCCCCCCCCCTCACCGGGCCAGGGCCCACACTGTGGAGCACTTAGACATTGGCGAGATGACATGGAGAAAGTCATGGGGCTGGATTCTCCGCAATCGGCGCGATGTCTGCCGACCGGTGCCAAAAACGGCACGAATCAGTCTGGCATCGCGCCGCCCCAAAGGTGCGGAAGTCTCCGCATCTTGAGGGGCCGAGCCCTAACCTTGAGGGGCTAGGCCCGCGCCGGACTGATTTCCGCCCTGCCAGCTGGCGCGAAACTGACTTTGCCAGGCGGCGCATGCGCGGGAGCGTCAGCGGCCGTTCACGGCATTCCCGCGCATGCGCAGTGGAGGGAGTCTCTTCCGCCTCTGCCATGGTGGAGACCGTGGCGAAGGCGGAAGGAAAAGAGTGCCCCACGGCACAGACCCGCCCGCGGATCGGTGGGCCCCGATCGCGGGCCAGGCCATCGTGGGGGCACCCCCCGGGGCCAGATCGCCCCGCGCCCACCCCCACCCCCAGGACCCCGGAGCCTGCCCGCGCCGCCTTGTCCCGCCGGTAAGAGAGGTGGTTTGATTCTCGCCGGCGGGACAGGCATTCCAGCAACGGGACTTCGGCCCATCCGGGCCGGAGAATCGCCGGGGGGGCCCGCCAACCGGCGCCGTGCGATTCCCACCCCCGCCGAATATCCGGTGCCGGAGAATTCGGCAACCGGCGGGGGCGGGATTCACGCCAGCCCCCAGCGATTCTCCGACCCGGCGGGGGGTCGGAGAATCCCGCCCAAGGTGTCTCATATTTTGATTGATGTAAACCTCGTCGATCCTCCCTCATCCTTTGCTTTCTCGTACAAGATGGAAGACATCGTTATCCTGCAATCTGTCCTGCAGTTCTTCGAGCCTGATCATAACTCCCTGTTGATCATGTTGTTGACTTTTTTCTTGTTGTCATTGTTCCTGAAGGGGATTGTGAAATGTGAGCATTTGTGCTGTGCTGTTGATTATTCTTATCCTTGTTAATAAGACCATTTTGAGTCAATTATGGGAAGTGTGATTTGGGCATAGTTTTACTCCTTCTGGTAATTGTATCTTACAATTCGTGTGGCTGGATAGTGAAGTCACTTTTGTCATCTGTCGTGTTTATGAAGAAGACGAGTGGAGCTGGGGCAGGTTGAAGGTGGGTGGATATGGTTGGTAGGGTTAGTTTGGTGTGCTACCCGCCGTGGTCCAAAACCCGGGCCATCAAACGATGGTGACTCCGCCTTGGAGATGGACATTGAAACATCTGCACCGACAGACGATATCGTGTCCGGGGCTGCACCTCCAGCAATAACCCTCCAGAGATCATCTAGCAAAAGGTGATCTGCAAACTGTTATACACCACCCGACTCGCTGCTGGCGGATGCACAGTCGCATGCAAAGTGGCGCAGAAGACCTCCTCAGTTTGTGGCAGAGGGGGAACTTTCAGATGGGGGGGTGGGGAGGAGAGTAATAACCCCCACGATGCCCACAAGCATATCCTGATTGATTTCCCCTTGTGACCGTGCAATATGATCCTCCTTGCCAGTGGACGAACCCCCCCCCCCCCCCACCCCTCTCAACCCCACCACCAGCTGGGGCTTATAAGAATCTAATATACCGGATAAAGATGGCATGTTGATTGTCCCAACGGGACTGTGCTATGTAAATAGTTCGCTGCCATAGACAGACATTTTGTGACCTTGATTAAAACCAATGTTCACCTTACCGCTTGTCATTCTGGTCTTAATAACCGCCCCCTTCCCCACCCCGGCTTCTGTGGTGGTCAGGCAGTTCAGGTGGAAGGTTGCTCTGAGTATCCTTTCTGTGATGGTGGTCCCTCGGAACTAGGCTAGGTGTCCCTTCTCTGGGTGTTTTCTTCTGCTGTCTCGCCTTCTCTTCATTCAGGTGGGCATGGTGTTGGTCTTTTAACTTGATCAGGCCTGGTGGTTGGTGGGGGGGGGGGCGCGGTTATGCATCTGTGCTGAGGAGGAGGGAGTCAGCCCTCCCTCCCAGGGCACCTAATCTTTGGGTGTCTTCATGATTCCTCTTCTTCTCGGGCGGGAACACCCCTCTCTTGGCCAGGGCTGGACATAATCACCCTCTTATGGAGAGCTGCTCTGGATGGGGTTGGAAAGGTACAGGCTCAACTGGGGTGCAGGTTTTTTTTCTTGGGGTGTGTCAGAAGCCCTGGGGCCTTTATTTGTGTGTCATTGGTGCTGGGCTAGGCCAGGCCCAGTGCTGTGACGGTTATCGTGTTGCCCCTTGGAGCTAGGGATTGTCATAATATCCACTCATGTATATAATGAAGTGCAGACAGGCAGTGACTGACACACAGGATGTCCAGTAAGCACACAGCACAGTGCAGCCAATCACCAGACAGGACACCACCACTATAAAGCCAGAGGGCACTGGGTTTCCCGCTCTCTCGGGACCCAGCCACTGAGACAGTCAGAGTCCACGAGCTAGCACAGTGCAAACACTATGCGGTAGCTAGTAAGTCTGGTCAGGCTAGTACAAGATCTCCAGTCGCTTCAGTATAGTGTCGACCCACAGTTAAATATGTATGTTAGTTCTTTCGTTCAATAAAACCGTGTTGGATCTTCTACAGTGTTAGAGATCTGTTTCTCGCATCGCTGCATCAAGTACAGTCCACACCGAACCGACCTGCCTAACACATCAGGGATGTCCCTCTCCAAGGGCGTGGAGGGGAGGGGGGCTTCCTGGGGGCTGGGTTTTGTTTCCTTATCTCTCTGGTGCACAGCAGTTGGGGGACAGGTCGAGCTCTGTGCCTTGGTGATAATCCTGTGTTTTCCCCAGGGATGTGGGTCCCCCCTGTTGTTGATTATGTGACCTGTTCTTTTCCTCACTGTTGAGTGTTGTCATCTGGTGGGATAGCTGGATGGGTCTCTTTCTTCGCTCTTCTTCCCCTTCCTTTCTGCTACTGTTGCCGGTCCTCTCTTCCTCTCCTTTCGTTATAATTTTGGTTCTGCCTTGGGCCTGAGTTTGGGGTTTTGATGTGTTATGTGGTATGCCTGTAACTCCTCATAGATCTGGGGCTTCCGTGCATTTTCTTTTTGTTTTTGCAAGGGTGGATATGACAAACCCATTCCTTGTTCCTACCTGGGTGTAGGTGGTCTGGAATCCGGGAAGAGAAGGCTGTGCTGGATCATTGCATGATGGTATTATGTCGTTCTCCTGTCCCATACCGTGCTGTATCTGTTTTTTTTGCCAGTCCTTGTTTTGGGTACTGAATTCTTTTGTAATGTTGTTGCATTATTTTGTTAAAACAATATAATTGTGAAAGAAAAGAAACAAAGCCGTGCTTCTTGCGGCTGAAATACACGTGAGCCGTCCTTATACTTTTTTTTAATGAATCCAGCGTTGGTTTCATCCAGCCAGTAGGAACTCCTGTTCAAAATCTGGTTTACATTGAGCCCGTTTTGCAGCCAGAAAAACAGAAAAGACGTAAACCGACTTCTACCCCAATGTGTCCAATTAACTTTTGATTGAAAGCAGAACACAATAAATTCCAGGATATTGGACCAGACCCATGCTGGAAGCTTGAGCTTTCCTCACCTGATCCAGAGGCAGCATTGAGCAATGTTTGAATTATGGAATGGGAGTATTCTGGAGCTGATGACACAAACGTCAGTGAACCAGCTGGGTTTTTGCAACAAACCATGGCCGATTTTTATCTCTGAAGTCCGGCAGACTACGACACGTATTGACATAATTTCCACAACCCGTAAAAGACCCAGGAGGGGAAGATGAGAAATATTTTTTAAAGCAGCGAGCTGCGATCTGAACTGGGTTGCCTGAAAGCACGGTGGAGGCAGGTTCAATAATAACTTACAAAAGACAAATGGATAAATATTTGGAAGGGAGAACATTTACAGAGCTTTTGGGTGAGGGACTAATTGGATAACACTTTAAAATCTTTTTAAGGGATAACCCTATGCCCGATGAACTGAATGGCCTCTACCCATGCTATATCATTCTATGATTCTACAAACTGACCATGGCAGCATATGACCCCCCTGGGTAACCAGTCCATGAAACAATGGTTCAGGGGCTTTTCACAGTAACTTCATTGAAGCCTACTCGTGACAATAAGCGATTTTCATTTCATTTTCATTTTCAATGGGCGGGATTCTCCGACCTCCCGCCGGGTCGGAGAATCGCCAGGGGCTGGCGTGAATCCTGCCCCCGCCGGTTGCCGAATTCTCCGGCACCGGATATTCGGCGGGGGTGGGAATCGCACCGCGCCGGTTGGCGGGCCCCCCCCCCCCCCAGCGATTCTCTGGCACGCGATGGGCCGAAGTTCCGCTGCTGGAATGCCTGTCCCACCGGCGAGAATCAAACCACTTCTCTTACTGGCGGGACAAGGCGGTGTGGACGGGCTTCGGGGTCCTGGGGGGGGACGCGGGGCGATCTGGCCCCGGGGGGCGCCCCCACGGTGGCCTGGCCCGCGATCGGGGCCCACCGATCCGCGGGCGAGCCTGTGCCGTGGGGGCACTCTTTTCCTTCCGCCTTCGCCATGGTCTCCACTATGGCGGAGGCGGAAGAGACCCCCTCCACTGCGCATGCGCGGGGATGCCGTGAGCGGCCGCTGACGCTCCCGCGCATGCGCCGCACGGCAAAGTCAGTTTCGCACCAGCTGGCGGGGCACCAAAAGCCTTTCCCGCCAGCTGGCGGGGCGGAAATCAGTCCAGCGCGGGCCTAGCCCCTCAAGGTTAGGGCTCGGCCCCTCAAGGTGCCGATGATTCCGCACCTTTGGGACTGCGCGATGCCGGACTGATTTGCGCCGTTTTTGGCGCCGGGCGGCGGACATCGCGCCGATTGCGGAGAATCCCGCCCCCTATTTCTGAAACCTGCCATACAGCTCGTGGAGGTGTTTAGATTGGATCCACAGCCTGTACTATTTATTTTAAGACAGTGGTAGGCCATTGTTTATGCAATTGAAGTGATATTACCTGTTGTTACAGAGAGTCCCTTACTTTTCCCAACGTCTGATGATTTTAATGCTAATTAAACCAGGAGCTGGTTTAGCACAGTGGGTGAAACAGCTGGCTTATAATGCACAACAATGCCAGCAGCGCGGGTTCAATTCCCGTACCGGCCTCCCCGAACAGGCGCCGGAATGTGGTTACTAGGGGCTTTTCACAGTAACTTCATTGAAGCCTACTTGTGACAATAAGTGATTATTATTATTAATTTATATTCTCGTCTCCCAAAGCAACCCCCACTGCCCACTTAGCTCCTTTGCCTCCCACTTGCTCTGATCCTCTACCCAGTTCAAATTTCCAAATCCCATGGTCAGTTATACCAACCCTCTAATCTCCTTAACTCTCCTTACTTGTCCGAGGCCAATCACCTTCAACTGCTTCATCAATGACCTTTCTTCCATCACAAGTTCAGAAGTGGGATGGTCGCTGATGATTGCACAAGTTCAGCACCATTTTCAACTCTCCAGATCCGGGAAATGATTTTGAGCCCATGTTAGCCATCAGTAAGAACGGCGACATGGATGGGAAATTCGGCGATAATCAGAAAACGCGATTCTCTCAGGTGAGATCGTCATTTCCGATTTTCCAGGCCCCTTGGTGATGGTGTCAGAAACGTGTTAACTCCTTGTCTGTTCTGTGTTTCTTTTTTAAAAACTTCCTGATCTGCAACATTACAGGCTTTTGGATTTGAGCTGAAACTTTGGTTTTAAGCTGAACCCCTCTCCCCCCACTGCAAGCTGCCATTTGGACTGACCAGGCAGACCTTTTGATTCGGTATGTTTTGTGCATTGCCAGGGATGTCATTCTGATGGACTTGGCAAGCAGCCAATCGGCTCGCCTAGAATTCCGGGACAAACTCCTGCTGTCGATTGTGATTGGTAGAACCCTTCAGAAACTTCCGGACGAGCAGGTTGACTCTCAGGTTCCAGTTTCACTTTTTTGGGACAGAGCTGAAGAAGGCTTTAATTTCCCTCTCCTTGAAGGGTGTGGATCTCTCTCAAAAACCCCAGTTGGAGGCGGTGTTTTCTCCTCAGCTGAGTTGGTAGGCATTCTCTGTGAGACTGTTACTCCAAGTTAGTTCTGTTTGGAACTGCAGAGCTGAGCAGAATCCTTTTGAATCGCTCTCCCAGTAGGCGTGGAATTCTCTCTCAAATCGGTCATGGAATTCTTTCACAAATCTTAGTTCGAACTCCCTTCAGGTAAACAGAGCAGTTAGTGAGCATTCAAAGCCTGAAGATAGAGCTGGGGAGGGGAACTTTCTGGATTCCTCTCCATTAAAGTTACCAAGCCACTTGAAGGCCTCACAAAAACTGGTGCTCTGATATTCTGTTTAACTGCAACAAGCTGTTGATGAGTCTGCTGAAGCTGACCACATACCAGGAACTGAGCGGGCCCCCTGAAGTGCATCTTCCCAGTGTAAGGCTCAGCTTGGCACAAGTTGAAACGATTCCCAAGCGGGGATCCCACAGCCTAAGAATCCGGCCAGAGTGGCCCAGCTTGTAGATCCAACTTGCCGACGCTTCAGCACTTCACATTCTGAAGAGATCACCACCTACAAAGGCCTCAACCCCAGCAGCAAGGATCCTAAAATATCTCACACCCAGTTTAATCCCCATTATTTTGATCCTTCTGATTTCCCCCTGTGTGTTTGTCTTGTGTGTATGTGGGTGGAGCTCTCCCCGTCTGGAGTAATAATAATAATAATCTTTATTAATATCACAAATAGGCTTACATTAACACTGCAATGAAGTTACTGTGAAAAGCCCCTCGTCGCCACATTCTGGCGCCTGTTCGGGTACACAGAGGGAGATTCAGAATGTCCGAATTACCTAATAGCATGTCTTTCGGGACTTGTGGGAGGAAACCGGAGCATCCGGAGGAAACCCACGCAGACACGGGGAGAACATACAGACTCCGCACAGACAGTGACCCCAAACCGGGAATCAAACACGGGTCCCTGGTGCTGTGAAGCAGCAGTGCTAACCATTGACCGACCATGTAGTTGTTAGGGATCCACTGCTCCGAAATCCACACCTCCACCAATACCACTTCCAGTGGCTGGCGAAGGAATGGGCTGTGGCTGCTGGGGTCAGTGATTTGCTGGGTGACGGAGGAGTGCGCTGGGTGACACCCCACAAGTTAGTGCGACTCGCGGTGCTGAGTGTCAGGCTCGCGACCAATGCCGCCCAAGACCTTCAAACAGTCGTGCTCAGATCCGATGGCACTCGTGGTCTTGAGGTACAGGTGTGGGTGGACTCCCATCTGAGCGATGCCTTGCTCAGACAGAATTCAATATTGGCACCAAGGCCCGACCCTTTCCTTGGGATCTGGAGCCCCAGAGCCTGAACCACCTTGTGGAAGTACCCTTCATGTCCTTTCGTACTGCATGGAGAGTTTTCCTGTATGTGCTGATGCTATACACCTTTCACTTCCTTACCCTCGCCCATCGCCCGGACACGCTTTGGCGTGTCCTGTTGTCGTCCGGCAGCGGAGGCCCCGGTGGAAGTCCCTCTCTGAAGGAGTCTTCCCCTTTAACATCAGGGACCTGGGATGGAGGGTGTTGCACGCAGCAGTCCCATAGGACCGTTAGAGGCACCAGTTCACGGATTCCCAAGATAATTGCCCTTTTTGACGTATTGTGGAGTCCGTGGAACACGTTTATGTAGGTTGCCACAGGCTGCACACCCTGTTAACAAACATTTTGTTGATGTGTTGTTTGCACTTCAGTCCCACGCTCCTGATTTACAGACACCCGGTGCGGAGAAGGGCCTCCTTGTGAATCTGCTCCTGGGCCTGGCAAAACTTGCCATCAACTGGTCCAGGCAGCGGACCATCGAGGTGGTCATCTGACCTGACTGCCTGCCACCCTTGCGCAGCAATGTTCGCGGCCGGGTGTCCCTGGAGCGGGCGTACGCGGTGTCTACGGGTACCTTCAAAGCCTTCCATACCCATTGTTGTCTTAAGTTTCCTTTATGATTCATCTTTTATTTATGGCAGTTACCATTTGGTACTGTCTCTTTGATTTATCCTTCAGTAACTTTGATATTGTTTCTTTAGTTCTTTTGTGTTATTAAAATAGTTGAAGCATTGAACGTCAAGGCTCAAACTAATGTCTACGTATCAGAGAAGTGATATCGATGTGGTCCCCAAAGCAAAGCATTGTGATGAAGTCTCTCATTCAAGGGATGACGGAGCAGCGTCTTGTTCTCCAGTGAGGTTAGAATGCAGGTCCATTGAATGCACTCAACTGCCCTCACTCCTCACCCTTGAGGGGGGGACATGGAGACTGCTGAGGCTTGCAAGGGTTGAAGCTCTTTATTCAGGTGGAGGTGAGAGGGACAACTGTGGGGAAGTTACTGTGCTCTGAACTTCTATGCCAGCAGCTCGTTTCAGGGCTGCATGGTAACATTTGCAGCATCTCCCAGTCAGCAACACACAAGTGCATAAGAGAGGTCACTGATCGGCTATTTGCAAAGGGCTGTTTGAATGCCTCCAGTCAATAAACAAGCTTATCAGGGGTCCAGAAATGTTGGACGACAGATCTCGGCTGCTACTGCCTCCTCCCAGGTTAGAGTCCTGGTGTTTTTCTCCACCCACATATGAGGTGGGCAAGCTTTCAACACTTTTTCAGCCCTTGGCATCCTCATCACTAGACAAGACTGCAGGCATTAGAGGCCGAAGTGCTGATGTTGCAGGGGACACGGTTTAACCTTCCATGGATGAGAGGGTTGGCCGGGGGGGGGGGGCATGCCAGCAGCAGCACATCCTTATTGCGCAGTCAGTGTGGGAAGTGGACGAGACATAGCACTGCCATTCTCACACTCCACAGGTGGTGGAGGCGGTGGTGTCGTGGGATTGTCACTGGAATGGTGATCCAGAGACCCAAGATAATAATGTGGGGACCCAGGTTCGAATCCCACCATAGTAGACGTTGAAAATTGAATTCAATAAAAATATCTGGAATTAAAAGTCTAATGATGACGTTGAAACCATTGTCAATTGTTGTAAAAACCCATTTGGTTCACTAATGTCCTTTAGGGAAGGAAATTTGCATTCTTCACCTCGTCAGACCAACATGTGACTCCAGTTCTACAGTAATGTGGGTGATTCTTAAATGCCCACTGAAATGGCCTAACAAGCCACTCAGTTGTATCAAAACCTGCAACAAAGTCGACAAGGAAAGAAACCATACGGACCACCCGGCATTGATCTAGACACAGGAAATGACAACGGCAGACCCAGCCCCAACCCCACAAAGTGCCAAAATCGGGAGAGCTGTCTCAGAGCAACAGTCAAGCAACAGCCTGACATAATCATACTCACAGAATCATGCCTTACATATAACGTCCCAGACACCATATCATCTTCCCTTGGTATGCCCTATCCTGGGACAGACCCAGCAAAGGAGGCGGCACAGTGATATACAGTCAGGAGGGAGTTTCCCTGGGAGTCCTCAACATCGACTCCGGACTAATGTCTTCAGGTCAAACATGCTGATTACCACGTACCATTCACCTTCAGCTGACAAATTAGTACTTGCCCATGTTAAACGCCACTTGGAAGAAGCACTAGGGGTGGCAAGGGCACAAAATGTACTCTGGGTGAGAGATTTCAATGTCCATCACCAAGTGTGGCTTGGTAGCACCACTATTGACCATGCTGGCCGAGTCCTAAAGGTTATGACTGTAGATTTGGTCTGCGACAGGGTGAGGGAACTAACAAGAGGGAAAAATATGCTAGACCTCGTCATCACTAACCTGCCTGCCGCAGATGCATCTGTCCCTGACAGTATCAGTAGGAGTGACCACCGCAATGTCCTTGTGGAGACGAGGTCCCACCTTCACATTGAGTTTACCGTCAAACATGTTGTGTGGCACAACCATTGTGCTAAATGGGATAGATTCAGAACAGATCTAGCAACTCAAGACTGGGCATCCCTGAGGCGCTGTGGGCCATCAGCAGCAGCAGAATTGTACTCAGCCACAATCTGTAACCTCATGGCCCGGCATATCCTTTACTCTACGATTACCACCAAGCCAGGGGATCAACCCTGTTTCAATGAAGAGTGCAGGAGGGCATGCCAGGAGCAACATCAGGCATATTGAAAAATAAGGTGTCAACCTGCTGAAGCTACAACACAGGACTACTTGCGCGCCAAACAACATAAGCAGCAGGTAATAGACAGAGCTAAGTGATCCCACAACCAACTAATCAGATCTAAGCTCTGCGGTCCTGCCACATCCAGTCATGAATGATGGTGGACAATTAAACAACTCATTGGAGGAGGAGGCTCTGCAAATATTCTCAATGGTGGAAGAGTCCAGCACATCTGTACAAAAAGCGAGGCTGAAGCATTCTCAATAATCTTCAGCCAGCAGTGCCAATGGATGATCCAGCTCAGTCTCCTCCGGTGGTCCCCAGCATCACAGATGCCAGTCTTCAGCTAATTCAATTCACCCCACATGATATCAAGAAATGGCTGAAGGCACTGCATACTGCAAAGGCTATCGGCCCTGACAATATTCTGATAATAGTACTGAAGACTTCTGCTCCAGAACTTGCCGCACCCCTTGCCAGTACAGGTATAGCATTGGCATCTACCCAGCAATGAGGAAAATTGCCCAGGTATGTCCTGTACACAAAAAGCAGGACAAATCCAACCTGGCCAATTACTTTAAGCTTTGACAGAGTCATTGGACTTGAAACATTAGCTCCTTTCTCTCCCTACAGATGCTGCCAGACCTGCTGAGATTTTCTAGCATTTTCTCTTTCGCTGGCCAATTACTGCCCTAACAGTCTATTCTTCATCATCAATAAAGTGATGGAAAGAGTCATCAACAGTGCTATCAAGGGCACTTACTGAGCATTAACCTGCTCACTGACACTCAGTTTGGGTTCTGCCAGGGTCACTCAGCTCCTGACCTCATTATAGCCTTGATTCAAACATGAACAAAAGTGCTGAACTCCTGAGGTGAGATGAGGGTGTCTACTGTGCCCTTGACATCAAGGCAGCATTTGATTGAGTATGGCATCAAGGAGCCCTAGCTCCCTTGCCTGGATGAGTGAAGCTCCAACAGCACCTGGAATCAATGGAAATCAGGGGAAAATTCTCCACTGGTTGGAGTCATACCAACACAAAGGGTTTGGTTGTTGGAGTCATCTCAGTCCTGTGACATTACTGCAGGATATCCTCAGGGTAGTGTCCTAGGCCCAATCATCTTCAGCTACTTCGTCAATGACCTTCTTTCCAACAGAACGTCAGATGTGGATTTGGATTTGGTTTTATTTATTGTCACGTGTACCGAGGTACAGTGAAAAGTATTTTTCTGCGAGCAGCTCAAACAGATCATTAAGTATATGAAAAGAAAATGAAATATAAAAGAAAATACATAATAGGGCAACACAAGGTACACAATGTAAATACATAGACACTGGCATCGGGTGAAGCATACAGAGTGTAGTATTAATCAGGTCAGTCCATAAGAGGGTCATTTAGGAGTCTGGTAACAGCGGGGAAGAAGCTGTTTTTGAATCTGTTTGTGCGTGTTCTCAGACTTCTGTATCTCCTGCCCGATGGAAGAAGTTGGAAGTGCGAGTAAGCCAGGTGGGAGGGGTCTTTGATTATGCAAACCGCTTTCCCCAGGCAGCGGGAGGTAGATGGGGTCAATGAATGGGAGGCAGGTTTGTGTGATGGACTGGGCTATGTTCACGACTCTCTGAAGTTTCTTGCGGTCTTGGGCCAAGCAGTTGCCATACCAGGCTGTGATGCAGCAAGATAGGATGTTTTCTATGGTGCATCTGTAAAAGTTGGTAAGAGTTAATGTGGACATGCCGAATTTCCTTAGTTTCCTGAGGAATTATAGGCGCTGCTGTGCTTTCTTGGTGGTAGCGTCGACGTGGGTGGACTCGGACAGGTTTTTGGTGATGTGCACCCCTAGGAATCTGAAGCTGTTAACCATCTCCACCTCGGCCCCGTTGATGCTGACAGGGGTATGTACAGTACTTTGCTTCCTGAAGTCAATGACCAGCTCTTTAGTTTTGCTGGCGTTGAGGGATGGATGTTCGCTGATGATTGCATAATGATCAGCACCATTCATGACTCCTCAGACACTGAAACAGTCCAGGTGCAAATGCAGCATGACCTGGATAAAATCCAGGCTTGGGCTGACAAGTGGCAAGTAATATTCAGGCCACAATTGTCATGCAATGACCAACTCCAATAAGGGAGAATCAAACTATCGCCCCCTTGACATTCAACGGCATTACCATCGCCGAACCCCCCACTATCAACATCCTGGGGAAACCATTGACCAGAAACTGAACTGGTCTAGCCATATAAATGCTGTGGTTGCAAGAGCAGTTCAGAGGCCCCAAAGCCTGTCTACCACCTATAAGGCGCAAGTCAGAAGTGTGATTGAATACTCTCCACTTGCCTGGAGGAGTGAAGCTCCAACAGCATTCAAGAAGCTTGAAACCATCCAGGACAAAGCAGCCCGCTTGATTGACATCCCATCCACAAACATTCACTGCCTCCACCATCAACGCACAGTAGCAGCCGTGTGTACGATCTACAAGATGCACTGCAGGAACTCACCAAGGCTCCTTAGGCAGCACCTTCCAAACCCTTGACCACCACCATCTAGGAGGACCAAGGGCAGCAAATACTTGGGAATACCACTACCTGCAAGTTCCCCTCCAAGCCACTCATCAATCAGACTTAGAAATATATCGCCGTTTCTTCACTGTCGCTGGGTCAAAATCCTAGAACTCCCACTCTAACAGCACTCTGCGTGTATCTACACCCCAGGGACTCAGGCGGTTCAAGAAGGCAGCTCACCACCACCTTCTCAAAGGCAGTCAGGAATGGGCAACAACTGCCAGCGAAGTCCACATTGCTTGAACTAATTATTTTAAAAATTGTTTTCTCCAGCTCTGCCGAGCTCCAATAACCTAGCCACCCCCTCTATTGTGTGCTGTTCACCAGCTTAGTATGATAAAACAACACCACTCCATATATCAACAACACCTCACGAGGTCTGTCCACAAGGGAATAAGAAAGGAATCATGCCTGACCCTAGTTCAGTGAACTTTTACACAAACGTTTCATATATCCAAGTAGTAATGTTAACTTTATTGGGTGCTTTTTAAAAAGCTAAATTCACTGTTCTATTAATTGGTGTTTAATGTAATATTTTGGAACATTACAGCTGCATTGATTCACAATGATATCTTAAGTTATTTATAGTTCTCCCAAAACCAAGTTTAACCCTGAAAATAAAACTGTTCAGCAGGATAGTGTGCCTCTGATTAGAATGGGAAAACAAGCCAGTCACCTCCCAATCTGTCTACTGTTACCCCCTGCCTGCACCAGGCGACTGTCTGTCTACCCTTGACTACCCCCAATCTACCAACAAAGATTTCTCCCAATCTGCTGTCGCAGTCCAGAAACATGACTATACAATCTGGCTGACAGTACTAGTAAGATACTGAGAGAGTGCTACACTGTTGGCGGAGTTTTGGAATGATACATTTGATGCACGATCAATGACCACTAAAGCGAGGTTGTAGTCTAACTGAAGGCTTTAATAAGCTAGATGTTTCCCCAGCAGCTCAGGTACAGAATGAAGGCTGTTGGGGCGGCACAGGGTTCTTATACCCCACCTATCAGGGTGGAGCTATCATACATTCTACCAATAGAAAGCATACAGTTTCCACCAATGGTGCTTTAGCCTGTCAGGTACCGTAATACCTATAATACCACATTCACCCCCTGTTAAAAAAGAGTCCGGCGGGGGTGGTGGCCTGAAACTACAAAACATGGCAACATGGTATAATTAGTTATGGAGGGACCGTAATACCTCCGTACAGTGTTTAGTAACTATTTACAAATCTGATAGCTATGTACATTCGATGGTTTATATTTACAGATTACAATTAAAATGAGGCAATCAGTCGATCGGGGGCCCTGGTCGTCCTCTGTGATCGTCGGAGCTTCGGTGGTGACTCCGGTGGAGGCTCGGGCGCCTCTGACTCCGGGAGCGTGGCTTCGATCTCCATGGCAGCTTCGGCACCCCTAGGCGGCGCTGGGGGGAAAACGGTTGACCTGGGAAGGGAGCGCCTGCGGGGAGCGTCGGTGGGTGGGGGGGCCTAGACGGGGTGGCGGAAGGACTGATCCTCCTGTAAGGTGCCCCGGTGGAGAGGCGGGTGGGACTGGCGGCTGGAATGTGTGCGGGGTTCCGGCGGGTGCCAGGTCCCGTAGGGGGACCGTATCTTGTCGGCCGTTGGGGTATGCCACGTAGGCGTACTGGGGGTTAGCATGGAGCAGATGGACCCTCTTGACCAACGGGTCCGACTTGTGCGCCCGCACGTGTTTTTGGAGCAGAATGGGTCCGGGTGCTGCCAGACAGGTCAGGAGCGAGGTCCCAGAGGAGGACTTCCTAGGGAAGACCAGGAGACGTTCGTGAGGTGTCTGATTGGTGGTCGTACAAAGCAGTGACCGGATGGAGTGGAGGGCATCCGGGAGGACTTCTTGCCAGCGGGAGTCTGGGAGGTTCCTGGACCGTAGGGCCAGTAGGACGGTTTCCAGACCGTTCCGTTCTCCCTCTCTACCTGTCCGTTACCTCGGGGGTTGTAACTGGTCGTCCTGCTCGAGCCAGTGCCCTTGCTGAGCAGGAATTGACGCAGTTCGTAGCTCATAAAGGAGGGCCCCCTATCACTGTGTATGTAAGCGGGGAACCCGAACAGTGCAAAGATGCTATGGAGGGCCTTGTTGACGGTGGTTGTGGTCATGTCGGGGCAGTGGATGGCGAATGGGAATCGGGAGTACTCGTCAATCACATTCAGGAAGTACGTGTTGCGGTCGGTGGAGGGGAGGGGGCCTTTGAAGTCCATGCTGAGGCGTTCAAAAGGACGAGAAGCCTTTATCAGGTGCGCTTTCTCTGGCCGGTAGAAGTGCGGTTTGCACTCCGCGCAGATTTGGCAGTCCCTGGTGACGGTCCTGACCTCCTTGATGGAGTAGGGCAGGTTGCGGGTCTTGACAAAATGGAAAAAGCGAGTGACCCCCGGGTGGCAGAGGTCCTCGTGGAGGGCTCGGAGGCGGTCCACTTGTGCGGTGGCACATGTGCCGCGGGACAGGGCGTCAGGAGGCTCATTTAGCTTCCCGGGACGATACAAGATCTCGTAGTTGTAGGTGGAGAGTTCGATCCTCCACTGCAAGATCTTGTCGTTTTTTATCTTGCGCTGCTGTGCATTATCAAACATGAAAGCAACCGACCGTTGGTCAGTGAGGAGAGTGAATCTCCTGCCGGCCAGGTAATGCCTCCAATGTCGCACAGCTTCTACTATGGCCTGGGCCTCCTTTTCGACTGAGGAATGGCGGATTTCGGAAGCATGGAGGGTACGAGGGAAGAAGGCCACGGGTCTGCCCGCTTGCTTGAGGGTGGCCGCCAGAGCTACGTCGGACACATCGCTCTCGACTTGGAAGGGGAGGGACTCATCGATGGCGTGCATCGTGGCCTTTGCAATGTCTGCTTTGATGCGGCTGAAGGCCTGGCGGGCCTCTATCGACAGGGGAAAAACTGTGGATTGGATCAAAAGACGGGCCTTGTCCGCGTAGTTGGGAACCCACTGGGCGTAGTAGCTAAAAAACCCTAGGCAACGTTTCAGGGCCTTGGAGCAGTGAGGGAGGGGGATCTCCATAAGGGGGCGCATGCGTTCAGGGTCGGGGCCTATAACTCCAATTCGCACTACGTAGCCGAAGATGGCTAGACGGTCGGTGCTAAACACGCATTTATCCTTGTTGTATGTAAGGTTAAGGATTTTAGCGGACTTGAGAAATTTTCGGAGGTTGGTGTCGTGGTCCTGCTGGTCATGGTCACAGATGGTGACATTATTGAGATTTGGGAATGTTGCCCGTAAACCGTACTGGTCAACCATTCGGTCCATCTCGCGCTGGAAGACCGAGACCCCGTTGGTGACACCAAAGGGAACCCTTAAGAAGTGATAGAGCCGCCCATCTGCTTCGAAGGCAGTGTATTTGCGGTCACTAGTGCAGATGGGGAGCTGGTGGTAGGCGGACTTGAGGTCCACCGTGGAGAAGACTTTATAATGCGCGATCCTGTTTACCAGGTCGGATATGCGGGGGAGAGGGTACGCGTCCAGCTGCGTAAACCTGTTGATGGTCTGACTGTAGTCGATGACCCTCCTATGCTTCTCCCCGGTCTTTACCACCACTACTTGAGCTCTCCAGGGGCTGTTACTGGCTTCAATGACCCCTTCCCTCAGTAGCCTTTGGACCTCTGACCTAATAAAGATCCGGTCCTGGGCACTGTATCGTCTGCTCCTGGTGGCGACGGGTTTGCAATCCGGGGTGAGGTTCGCAAACAGGGAAGGCGGGTCGACCTTAAGGGTCGCGAGGCCGCAGACAGTAAGGGGGGGTATAGGGCCGCCGAATTGGAAGGTCAGACTTTGAAGGTTACACTGGAAGTCTAAACCCAGGAGTGTAGCCGCGCAGAGGTGGGGAAGGACGTAGAGACGGAAATTTTTGAACTCCCTGGACTGTGAGGTTTGCTACACAAAACCCCTTTATCTCCACTGAGTGGGAACCGGAAGCCAGGGAGATTTTTTGATTAACGGGGTGGATGAGGAGAGAACAGCGCCTTACCGTGTCAGGGTGTATGAAGCTCTCCATGCTCCCAGAGTCGATTAGGCAGGACGTCCCGTGCCCGTTGATGAATACGGTCGTCGTAGCAGTTGAGAGTGTTCGAGGCCGAGACTGATCCAGAGTCACCGAGGCTAATCGCAGCAGTTGAGAGTTCTCTTCGGGCAGTGCATGGTCAGCCGAGCTGGGGTCCTTGGGGTTCATCCAATATGGTGGCTCCCATTGGTCGCACATGGCTGGGGGTGGACAAAATGGCGGCGCCCATCCCTCCAACGCGGCGTCCTGGAACAAGATGGCGGCACCCGGGGCCGCACGTGGCCGTGGAATATGAAGATGGTGGCGACCGCTGGCCGCACGGGGCCCGTGGAGACGTTAGTGGTTGCAGTCCACATTCGCCGCCGGAGACCGCGGCAACCGCACGGGCCTGACATACCTCCACGAAATGGCCCTTTTTTGCCGCATCCCTTGCAGGTGGATGCGCGGGCCAGGCAGTGCATCCAAGCGGGGGTGCTTGGCCTGCCCGCAAAGGTAGCAGCGGGGCCCCTCGGGGTTGCCAGGCCGCCTTGCAGCGCAGGCCTGTTGGGGAATGGGGGAAGTCTCGGGGGCTGCCGCGGAGTGTTCCTGAGGCCACGTCCAGAGAGCCTGCAAGGGCCTGTGCCTCCCTGAGACCCAGGGCGTCCTTTTCTAGCAGGCGCTGGCGGATTTGTGATGATAGCATACCTGCCACGAAAGCGTCCCGGACTAAGAGTTCCGTGTGTTCGCTTGCCGAAACTTGCGGGCAGCCGCAGCTTCTGCCCAACACTAGGAGTGTACGGTAGAATTCCTCCAGCGATTCCCCAGGGGTTTATCGCCTTGTTGCAAGCAGGTGCCGGGCATAGACCTGGTTTACCAGGCGAATATAGTGTCCTTTTAGCAGCCCTATTGCTGCATCGAAGTCTTCCGCTTCCTCGATAAGGGTGTAAATCTCCGGGCTCACCCTTGAGTGCAGGACGTGCAGTTTCTGCTCTCCCTTGGGCGCGTTTTCGGCCGTCTCGAGATACCCTTTAAAGCACACCAGCCAGTGCTTAAAGATTGCCGCTGAGTTCGCTGCGTGGGGGCTAAGTTGCAGACACTCCGGCTTGATTCGGAGCTCCATCCTTTCTTCTTAAAAACTAGCTTATTAAATTGTTGCACGATCAATGACCACTAAAGCAAGGTTGTAGTCCAACTGAAGGCTTTAATAAGCTAGATGTTTCCCCAGCAGCTCAGGTACAAAATGAAGGCTGCTGGGGCGGCACGGGTTCTTATACCCCACCTATCAGGGCGGAGCTATCATACATTCTACCAATAGAAAGCATACAGTTTCCACCAATGGTGCTTTAGCCTGTCAGGTACCGTAATACCCATAATACCACAACATTAAACTACTATCCTGCCTGCTCTCTCAGGTGGATGAGGAAGGCTCTATTGAACTATTGAAAAAATGTTACAATCCCAGCTGATGTTATTACTGGACAGGTCAGATTCCAGAGTGGAACCAATGGATAGATCCTGAGTAGGATTCTCTGGTCCGGCAGGCGTGTTTTTCTGACCGGTGTGCCCTCTGCTCCGCCGGCAGCACACCCACGTTCACGGTTTCCCGACGATGTGGGGTGGCCACACTGGGAAATCCCATTGGCCGGCTGCCGGAGTGCAGGGTTCTGCTGCCTGTGAAGGCACACTGGTCAGGAAAATGCGAAGAAAGGATCCAATTCCAGGGGTTTCAATCAGACCTTCTGAGATTCCTTTCCTCTGGATCTCAGAGTACACTCATGCTTCACCTTCCACGCACAATTTCAGATGTTCAGCCATGCCAAGCAGAAATTTACTGCTCCACAAGGGTACCTTTGCCCTTCTGGCATCTAGCACAGTCACCAAATTTCAGCTGCCTTTTCAGATCTTCTGGGCTTCTTGCAAACTCACTTAATTTCAGGTCTGCACCCCGTAGATCTTTCTTTATGCTGTAACCTTTCTGTCTGCTCCTATCATCTTGACTCAATGGGATCTATTTCTGATCTCTGTCTCTGCCCCTGCCTGTGACTTTCTTTTGGGCCTTTTTCTGTCCCCCAACAGCGTGGGGTGGCCCACAATGGGAAGCCCCATTGGCCGGCTGTGGGAACAGGCTGCGGCCACGCTGGAAAATGGGGCTGATGGGACGGAGAATCCCGCCCAGTACCAACTGTGCTTGGCAGAAGACCTGAAAGCATTAAGAAAAAGTGTGCATGTGTAGCCATTTGCAGGCTCACCGGAAACTGTAGTTTCAGAACTGCAATTACAGAACAAGATAAATATGTGTGTTTCCCAATAAGAAGAAGCATGGGAGTTCTCGTTGCTGTCCTGTGTTGTATATTTTATATCTCGGAGCTGTGCAGAGATGACATAAGTTTCTTGTGTGTAACACATGTTATTCACAGTGCTTTAAAATGTCTACTCCATGTTTCAGTTCTAGATTTCAGTTCTTTCTACAGTTTATTTATGTTTCTTTGAGTCCACACCCAGGCTTAGCCAATCAAGCACAGTGAGCTTCAATTGCAAACAGATTCACATAATCAAACTCAGAACAATTGAGCACTACATCCTGGTCAATACATCCTCGTCAATAGTGGTCCTTCAATTAACAGTGCTAAAACAGACTAACTAATCATCATCACATGGCTGTTTGTGGGAGCTTGCTTTGCGCAAACTAGCTGCTGAATTTCCCACATTTGCAACAGTAAATACTTCAAAAGTACTTAGTTGGTTAGAAAGCTCTTTTGGACATCCCAAGTTTACGTCAAGTGCTATAGAAATGTAAAGATTTTTCTTTCTTGTATGATCAATCTGCTCCCAGTCTACTGATGACGTTCCCCAGTGTCACATTAATCTATTGCTGCTTCGATCTTGCATCTAGTAAGTCTCCAGTGCACTTCAGTTGCTATAACAACTTACATTTATATTGTCTTTCGAAAGTTAAAAAAAAAATGTTTTTAAGTAAGCGAAGCAGTCACTGACCTGAAGCCTGAAATTTACAAACTGGCTCATAAGTGATAACGCCACATTTCTATTTTGCCTTCCATTCCAGACCTTGAAGTGACCTTTAGTGATGATCACTTTTCAATGAAGAAGGACGACCTGACATCAGACTGAAATTGGTCAGCTTGAACGGTGACTGACAATTCAAAGCAGATACCCCAATGCTCTGTATTTTAGCGATACAAGTCTCTTCCTCTTGGAGAGAAAGATAAAGCTGAGATCAAACTTGATCAGTTCCTGTTGCAAAGTGCCTCTTATTTTGCATTTGTTTCTGCTATGTGTCATGATATACATCAACATATCATGGTGCAATCACACACACCCTGACACACTGATGGACATACAGTAGGACCAATCAGCATTCACAACATCGCAGCCAATCACCAGTGAGAGCACACGCACTATAAAGACAGGGAACACCAGAGTTCCCGCTCATTCTAGCAGCAGCCAGCTCAGAGCACAGAGCTCTCAGCCTGCCTCTCAGACATTCACCATGTGCTGAGTGCCTCATCTAGATAGTGATAGGACAGGGTCCACAGATAAGCTGGTAATGCACGTACCCAAGCTTACAGTATGTTATTACAGTTGAGTTGTTAATAAAATAGAGTTACACCATCTCCAGCCGTGATGACCTGTTTGTAGACCTGAACACCCAACACGACATGGTTCCAGGAGTGGACGCATACTAGCCCCTGTGAGACCTACCTGCAACTTATCAGCAATCCGCCATCCTGCAGCATGGAGAACATGAACCCGCTGCCGCCGCTACGCATCCCTGGCAATCTCGGGGTGAATTGGAAGCTTTTTAAACAGCGCTTCCGGCTCCTCCTAGAGGCCACAGACAGGGAGAATGCATTGGACACCAGGAAGATTGCCCTTCTTCTCTCCACGGCAGGGCAACATGCCATCCACTCTTTAACTCCCTTACATTCGCGGATGGCGAAGACAAAACCAATTACAAGACGGTGCTCCTAAAATTTGATGAACACTTCAGTGTTGAAGTTAACAAAAGCTTCGAAAGGTACCTGTTCCAGCAACGCCTGCAGGGTAAAGATGAGCCTTTCCAGTCTTATTTAACGCACCTCCGCATCTTCGCGCAGTCCTGCGGCTATGGGCCCACCTCTGACTCCATGATATGCGACCAGATAGTTTTCGGGGTCATGCCGGACACCCTGCACCAGCAGCTCCTTAAAATCAAGCAACTCACCCTAGCGACGGCCATCGAAGACCTGCGTCCTGCATGAGAACGCCACCAGCCGGTACTCACACATCCAGGCGGCTGAAAAGGCGCGGCAGGGCCCCACGAGGCGGAGCGGGTCCAGACGATCGAGTACCTCCCGGCCCGCGGCCCAGAGGAGGGCAGCCGTTTCGCGCGCTTTCCGAGGCCTCCCGCGCTTGTACCGACAAAGGAGGGGACGTTGACGCGGAGGAACACGATGCGCAGGCGCGCACTATGCAAGACCGCACCGCGCATGCGCGGTGGCGCAACGAACGCACTGACGTCATGACATGCGGCAACTGTGGCTCCGCCCATTTAAAGCGGCAATGTCCGGCCAAAGCGCGACAATGCCTACGCTGTGGCAGGCTTGGCCATTATGCTGCCTGCTGTCGAGCACCTCAGCCTGCCAACTCGCAACAGTTTAACCAGCCTCGCAGAAATGTTCGGGCAATTCTACCCACGTTCACCGAGTCCAATCCTGACATCATACAGACCAGTGACACTGAGGACAGGGAGCCTTTCCGCATTGCTGTCATCAACAAGAACAAGCTGTCCCCGAGTCGAACGCACCAGCCGCTGTCAGTGCACAGCATTGATCTGGACGACGAGTGGTGTGCCACCCTGACAGTCAACCCGAATTCGCCGCCCACCCCAAAGACTTGATTTATAAACCTTGCACTATTGGACTCACTAACTTGTTCTGCCATACTGTTTAAGAGTTTTTCATCGTTTGTTAATAGCATTTGTTTCGTTCTTGGTGTAACATAGTTTTCCTCTGCACCTGGCACCTTCCCGTGTATATAGCAGAGCCACATGTACATATTGATGTAAATAATGCACACACATGATCAGACACACTCACTACACTTTATTTATTCTCATGTAGGCACATATTTTTTGCGAAAAGGGGGGATGTCATGATATACATCAGCATATCGCGGTGCAATCACACACACACTGACACACTGATGGACATACAGTAGGACCAACCAGAATACACGACATCGCAGCCAATCACCAGTGAGAGCACACGCACTATAAAGACAGGGGACACCAGAGTTCCCGCTCATTCTAGCAGCAGCCAGCTCAGAGCACAGAGCTCACAGCCTGCCTCTCAGACATTCACCATGTGCTGAGTGCCTCACCTAGATAGTGATAGGACATGGTCCACAGATAAGCTGGTAATGCACGTACCCAAGCTTACAGTATGTTATTACAGTTGAGTTGTTAATAAAATAGAGTTACACCATCTCCAGCCGTGTTGACTTGTTTGTAGACCAGAACACCCAACACGACACTATGGGCAGCTGCTTTTAAAACAAATTGATTCATGGTCTGTGTGGTTCGTTAGAAAATCACGAACACACTGCTGTGAGTTACAACGATCCAGGGTTCACTCTGTGTAAGGATTGAGATCAGCAAAGCTCCAACAGCTAAGCATTAACACTACATAATTTGTTACTTTATAAGGAATACGCCAATTTTTTGCAGCCTTTTCACATTTCTCAGAAATGCCCCATGTTGCTCACATAAATTCCTTCTGAAATGCAGACGCTTTTGTCATTCCGTCAAATTTACATTCGGCCCAACAGGAAAAGCCAGTCTTTATGCTCTACACGAGCAACCTCCCACCCTATTTCACCCCACACTAACAGCATATCCTGCTATTCCTCTTTGCCCCATGCGCTTATCTAACTTAACTCCCCTTCAATGCATCTATACTATATACCTCAACCACGTTCGGTGGTACCAAGTTCTATATCCCCACCACTCTCTGGGTAAAGGCGTTGCTTTTGAATCACCCGGTTGGACATATTAGTGATTATCTCAGATTTATTGCCTTATTTCTGGTCTCCCCTGTAAGTGGACACATCTCTCCATCTACCCTGTCAAGCCCCTTTTGTAGTTCTAAAGACCTCCACAGCCTCCTCCACAGCTTTCTCTTTCTTTTTAGGGAAAAGAACCCCAGTCTCTCAGTTCTGTTATCTACCTTGTAAATTGTTCTGCATCTTCTCCAGTGTCTCTGTATCTCTTCAGCACTGTGGCTGTACCTACACCACATGAACTGCAGAGGTTCAAAAAGATAGTTCAGCATTATTTTTTCCCAAGGAAAATCTGGGATCAGCAAAAAATTTTGATCTTGCCAGTGATGCTCGCATCCGATGAATGGATTTTAAAAAAGCTTTTAATCATATGGAGATCAGAACTATGCACAGTCCTTCAAGTGTGACCTAATCGCTGGGGGCAGCACGGTAGCACAGTGGTTAGCACAGTTGCTTCACAGCTCCAGGGTCCCTGGTTTGACTCCCGGCTTGGGTCACTATCTGTGCGGAGTCTGCACGTTCTCCCCGTGTCTGCGTGGGTTTCCTCCGGATGCTCCGGTTTCCTCCCACAGTCCAAAGATGTGCAGGTTATTGGCCATGATAAATTGCCCTTAGTGTCCAAAAAAGGTTAGGTGGGGTTACTGGGTTACGGGGATGGGATAGGCTTAAGTGAGGTGCTCTTTCCAAGGGCCGGTGCAGACTCGATGGTCCAAAGGGCCTCCTTCTGCACTGTAAATTCTATGATTCTCTGATAATCAAGGTTTAACAGAAATACGGAGATCAGCAATTCTGGCAGACATTTAGTGCAAAACAATATAATTAATCTCACAGATTTCCATGGGATCTTGATTTGCTAAGTGTGACTGCATACAATTCAAACACTGATCACCCATGAAGCATTTTGGAACACCCTGTGATGTGAAAAGCTCTATTTAAATGCAAATAAATTCTGTGTTTCTTACATGTAGTGCTGCAGTGACAAGACAGTCAGATTGCTGGGACTCATGAACTGCAGTCCCCCAGGATGAAGCACACTGGAGTTGATTCCAGTGGAACAGAATCCCAACATGCATCTTCAAAGAGGAACACAACAAAGCAGAAAATTGTCAGATGTGGCCTCAGTTTAACATCTTATGTAAAAGACGGCTCCTCAAACAATGTTCCCTTTCTCAAAACAATGGACTCTAGAATTGTCGGCTCACTAAATCGACCAGCGTCTCGATTATATGAAGTGGGGTTTAAACTGACGATGCACTGACTACTGACTCAGGGGTGAGATTGTTACTAATTGAGCCAAGCCGATATCATCAACATTTGGCTCTGCTGTGCTATGCTAAGGAGGGCTTTTTATGTTGCTATTTCTTACTCCCCCATCGTGTTCAGCTGCTGTTTGAATATTCAGCGCTGCATTTTTATCCCTCTGTGTATTTATATTTTCTTGGTGTAACATGTTCACCTTTAAATTCCAAGTGGCAATGATGGGAACATCACAACCTGCAAGTTCCCCGACAAGTCTCACACACACTATCCTTACTTGGAAAGAAAAAAACCTCCCCAACCCTACTTCACCTCGCCCCATCAGAAAATCCTTCTATTCCTTCTTCCCTTGTGCGTTTTGCGAGCTTCCCCTTAAATGCAACTGTGCTTTTCTCTTCAACCATTCCTTATGGAGAAGAGTTCCGCATTCATTCTCACCAGTCTCTGGGTAGAGATCAAAATCCTGGAACTCTGACCTAACAGGACTGTGGACCACTTTCGCCATGTTGAGTGCAGTGGCTCAAGACAAAGATCCGCCACCACCTTCTCACGGGGTAACTAGGGATGGGCAATAAATCTCGGTTTTGCCGGTGGCACTCACGTCCTGAGAGTCAATTGAAAAGGATCATATCCATCACTTATTTCATATTCTTCTTATTCTTTAGGTAGCATCCTCAATTTTCTGAGAGTTGCCGAAACGCGGCTTCTGCTGCGATCTCACTATGGTGCGAGTTGAGGAGGCCGGCCCCAAGTCTAACTCTGATGGAATGATGCTCGAATTCCATACAATTGATGTTATTCTGACTGCATGTTAGCGAACCATTGCATCTATTTCACATTCCAGTGTTTATAAAATAAATCCTGCTTCCTGTGACTCAATTGGCAGCACTTTCAACACTGAGTCAGAAGGTGTGGGTCCCACTGCGGCGATTTGAGCACAAAACCTGTGCTGGCACTCCCTTTGCAGTACTGAGGGAGTGCTGCATTGTCAGAGGATCCGTCTTTCGGAGGAGTTGTTAAAGCGAGGTCCCACCTGCCTAAAGAAATCCCATGACACCATTTCAAAGAAGAACAAGGGAGTTATTTAATATCTGAATGCCTCTGAAGGTTCAGCAATCCTAGATTTAAATCCAATTATATTTGCAGCAAATTGGCAGAAGGCCAAATTCCTGCCTCCTTTATTTGTTTACAAGGTGCCATCAAATTAAGTTTATTTATTTGTCACGCCGTATCAATTTACCCGCACGTTTAATTACTGGCACTTAATATTGGAATGGATTCATACTTTTATTAACTATATAAAATTATACACACAATTAAGTGGGGTGCTTATTTACAGCACAGAAACAGGACATGCTATCCATTGGTCTATGCCAATATCTATGCTCCATAGGATCCTTCTCCCATCCAACTTCAACTCACGCAATCAACTAACGAATATCTTTTTATTCCTTGCACCGACATTTGTTTATTGAGCTTCCTGTTAAACATAACTATGCTTTTTGACTCAACCGCTCCTTACGGTAACAAATTCCACATTCCCACCACTCTCTGGGTAAAGACGTTTTTCTGGGAAAAGAGCTCAAGCTTGTTCAATTTTCCTGAGAGCTATAACTTCTCAATTCGTGTCTTGTTCTTTTGAATCATTTTGGCACCTTCTCTAATGCCTGTGATAAACCACTGTATTGTATTGTATTGTAACATGCCTGGGCTTGTCCCTGCTGGCTCCTCCGAACCATTGTAGTATATAATCTGTGTATTGTGGTAAACTGCCACTGTATTACATGGAATGTGGTAAACCACTGCCTGATGGCTCCGCCTCCCCTCGGGCTCGGTATAAAGGTGGTTGGTCTCCGCCTCTGACCCAGTTCGGGATCAGAGGCCAGGAGGCTTTCTGTTTAGTTTATTAAAGCCTCAGTTACGTTCACGACTCGTCTTGTATTCGTTGATGGCACATTAATGCCTCCATATCTTCCTTACAATATTCTTTGAGAAATGAACCCCACTGCTTTGTAATGTTATTGGACTCGTAATCTAGAGGTTTGGACTAATATTCCAGAGAATGTGAGTTCAATTCCCACCACATGAGTTTGGGATTTTGAATGGTGTTGTCTTCTGATTGCCACTTTAGATCGTCACTGTTTGTCACTTGTGCTGTGTGGGCTCTGATTAGAAACACTGGGACCAAAGGAGCACAACCAGAGATAAGTGTTGCAGCACTTTTGTGGAGCACAAAGAAATAGGAACCATGGAAGAATGAGCTGCCTTGGAGTACCCCACCCACACACACCCTGCTACTCCACACACCTCATTCTGCCCAGCAGAACCTTGAGGCTTCAATCCAGCAAGATTAACATGTTTGGCTCCAAGACAGATGTAAATTAGGCTAGGGCGACAAAATCATTCAGCATCCGATCTACCCGAATCAGAACAGAGTGCGGTAGCGCGCGATTAACTGGGGCGGGATTCTCCAATGGCAAGTCAGAGTGTCTGCGCCGTCGTGAACGCCGCCGTGTTTCACGACGGCACGAACGGGCTGCCGGCAGCATCGATTCAGGTCCCGAAAAGGGGCCAGCAGTGGGGCCGCGGGAAACGAGGTGGGCATGGCGCCAGAGCAGCGCGTCATCGCGCGACGCCCGGATGACGCCGCGTCATTTAATGTGCGCGATCCGCGCACAGGCTCCGACAGAGAGTGATGGCTGAGCCCAGGTTCCGGGACAATAACCTGGAGGCATTGCTGGACACAGTTGAAGAGCGCAGGGCGGTCCTGTGCCCAAGACGTGGCCGCCGGTACCCGGACAGCACAGTCAAACGCACCTGGAGTGAAGTGGGCATCGCCGTCAGTGCTGTGGGGCACCCCCCCCCCCCGCTCTGGAGACCAGCGCCGCAAGAAGCTCCACGACCTCACGAGGGCTGCCAGGGTAAGTACCCTGAGAGTTCCCCCGGGCCACACACCATCCCTCCCTCCCCCCCACCACATGTCGCATGCCGCCCCCACCCACGCAGGGGGGGGGGGCACCACGTTGCACCCGACCCACGTGGGAACCACACCCCCCTTGCGAGCTGCCATGGCGTGGTGACCAGTGCACCCCCCCCCAGTCATAATGTTGCCAACGTCTTGCTGCTGACCGCCTAACTCTGATGCTTTCCTCCCCCGCAAGACAGGACAGCCCACAACCATCGTGTGCGTGCAAGCGCCGGAGGGGGAACACCTGTGCTGCACCCCCTCACCGTCCATGAGCAGAGGGCTCTGGACCTCGCTGGGGTGCCGCCACCCGGGAGGGGCAGTACCAAGTGAGACTCCCCTGCCTGGCTACACTCCTCCCCCCCTCACCTCCCCCCCGCCCTCACACTGCACCCCCTCACACTGCCCCCTCCACCCCCTCACACCCGACTCGACGTGTCTAATGATACATGCTTTATTGTGTATTCCAGGGCCAGCAGCCGATCGTCCCGGAACGTCTCGGAGAAGCCCCTGCCATCCAGGTCCAAGTTCATCCGCCCACAGGGACGCACGCCAGGGAGGGGAAGGAAGACGGACAGGAGGGCTCTCTTCCGAGGCCGGGGCACAGGAAGCGGATGCACAGAGGACCGACAGAAACGACACTGACGAACACAGGACGGACATCAGGACACTGACGGCCATGAGACGGATGAAGAGAGGACGGAGAGCTAGGACAGTGACGGACAGAGGACGGGAACTCTGGACAGTGACGCACAGAGGACGGCCAGGCAGATGATGGACAGACCGGACACGGCACCTCACATGGGCCGGGGACAACGTCTATTGGTCCAAGGTTCGACCCAGGAGATTCCCGACCTGTGGTCCGATGAGGACATGGACCTTGCGTCACTGTTGTCACCCACACCCTCCACCATCGCAGATACACTCACCTCGGTAGGGCGCATTAGTATTGAGGCTTCTGGGACACTGACTGGTGCACACCACACAGCCGAACAGGTACAGCAGGTGGAGGTAGGAGCAGCCGAGGGGCAGGACGGTCGGAGGGCAAGCCAGGCCCAGCACCCAGCTGCCGCCCAGACGGTTCCCGGGTTCCTGGACTTACCAGACCCACCCACAGACCCGATGCGTTTGGAAACCCAGGGAGTGGACAACGGGATGACGGCCGCCTTCCAGCATCTGCAGACACAGTTGGAGGAGTCCATCCGCGTCCAGGAGCAGGGCGTGGTGCCGGTCATGGCTGCCACCCAGGCCAACACCGCACGGGTGCCGTCCGCGGTGGAGGCAATGGGGGCAACGGTTTCGGCCATGGGTCAGGTTCTGCAAGACGTGGGGCTTCATGTGCATGAGTCATCTGTGGCCCAGGAGTGGGCTGCCCTCTCATAGGCAGCCACGTCCCAGAGCCAGTTGGACATTGCTGCCACGCTCCGAGATCTGGCCCAGTCTCAGCAGGCCATGACCCAGTCCCAGAAGGCCATCGCTGAGAGCATCGGCGGCCTTGCGCACGTGCTGGATGGCGTCGCACAAGCCCAGCGGAAGGTTGCACAGTCCCTGACACTTCCTGAGCTCCATCGCTGCGAACGTTCAGACCCTGGTCGATGTCACAGCGGGCCTCCAGGACTGGCAGCGCCAGGTGTCGGTGGTGCCATGGCGCTTGTCTCCGCTCGCACCACTGTCCCATAGTGAGGCCCGGGGACCACCGGGCTCCCCGAAGGAGGAGGAGGTTCTGTTGGCTGTCCCGGTGACTCCAGCAAGGGAGGTCCCGGAACACTCAGACTTTCCCCGTTCCGTCCCTGGTGCATCTGGTGGGCAGCGGGCAGAACAGGGTGGCACCACGCCATTCAGCATGCCTGCTGAGCAGCCTGGCCCATCCAAGCCAGACCGCCCCAGCTAACGCGCGCCGACGGAGAGCCACGTCGCAGAGCAGGAGTCTGAGCAGTCCGCCTCCACTCCTGCTGTACCGTCTGGGGAAACACCAAGGCATAGTGGTAGGGCCCGTAAGGCCAAGACGTTAGGCACGTAGTAAGTTGGCACGGGTGCAGGGCACAGCTTAGTCATAGGGGCTAGGGGCACTTGTATGTGAATGTCACGATTAAAGTCACTGTTACACCTGTGCTATGTCCGGTGCCTGAGGGGTCGTGAAGGGGACCGAGTGGCGCTGGGGTTGAAGTTCGGTACAACTGTGAGGCCGCGTGTGTGTTTCCACCCCCCCCCCCCCCCCCCGCCCCCCAACACCCCGTCGTCCTCGGCACACCGACGCCAGCTACCCTACATGCCCATGTGATGGAGTGTCCGTGACGCATGCAGGGACCACCGAGGTGGAGGGTGCAGCTGTGGCCATGGGTCAGACATTGTCCAACGATCCGGAGCTCACAGCTCATCACAGAGCGGGTTGTCATCATTCAACATGGCACTGATCACACCCGCTTACACAAGCAATTGTGTGAGACCATCCCTTTGTGCCGCAGGTGTAAGGTGCTGTAAAAGTGGTGGTGTGGGAGCTAGGGTTGTCGGATGGTGCGGGAGGTTGGGGGGAGGGTGCTGGGTGGTGCATTTGGGCCGAACGGTGGTGCAAATGCCTTGCTCAGCGATGCCCTCCCCCTAGTTGGTGAAACGTGCGGCGATCAACGCCTCGGGTGCTCGCTCGCCAAGCCGGTGGCATCGTGCAGCCTCCCGGCCATATCCAGTCCCCATGTCGTGTCTGTGCCCCCCCCCCCCCCCCTCCCCATCCTCCTCCTCCTCCTCAGGTGCAGATGCGTCGCCCTCATCGGGCTCTCCCTGTGCCTCCTCCTCCAGGACATCGCCCCTTTGCTGGGTTATGTTGTGCAGCACGCAGCAGACAACAACTATGCGGCCGACCCTCTCTGAATGGTACTGGAGGGCCCCTCCAGAGCGGTCCAGGCACCTGAAGCGCATCTTCAGGAGGCCAAAGCACCTCTCTACAACACCCCTAGTTGCTGCATGGGCCTCATTGTAGTGGGTCTCCGCGTTGGTGTGTGGCCTCCGTATAGGCGTCATCAGCCACGACCGCAACGGGTAACCCCTATTGCCCAGCAACCAGCCCCTCAGCCCGGGAGGGGGAGGGGGGGGTCCCTCGAACATGGCGGGGATGTAAGATTGCGTCAGTATAAAGGCATCATATACACTGGCGGGGTACTGGGCGCACACGTGCATGATCAGCATGCGGTGGTCACAGACCACCTGAATGTTCATGGAGTAGGTCCCCTTTCTGTTCATGAACACGTCCCTGTTCTCCGCTGGTGGACGCATGGCGACGTGCACCCCATTAATCACCCCCTGGACCATCGGTATCCTGGCCACGGAGGCGAATACCGCTGCCTGGGCATCCTGGTATGCGCAGTCCTCTGGAAACTGGATGTACCGGTCGGCGATGGCATACAGGGCGTCGGTTACTGCTCAGATGCACCGGTGCACCGATGCCTGTGAGATACCGGACTGGTCCCCGCTCAGCGCCTGGAACGACCCCATCGCGTAGAAGTTGAGGGCAACCGTCACCTTGACGGTCATCGGGATAGCATGTCCTGCCCCCGTTCCACGTGGTGCCAGGTGTGCCATGAGGTGGCATATATGTGCAATGGTCTCTCTACTCATCCGGAGTCTCCTCCTGCATGCCCTGTCCAGCAGGTCCTCGAGCGACATGCGGTGACGGTACACTCATGCGCCTTGGCACCACCACCTGCTCCTCCTCCTCCCCCTGCGCCCCATCAAGATCAGAATCCTCGTCCGGTGCATCCCCAACGGTGTGGTGGTCATCGGCCCCCTCCGCCTCCTCCTGCACCTGTCGGGCGGGCGGGCCTGCAGCCTGAGCGGGTGGCACGGGGCCCTCTGCAGCCAGTCCCTCTGCTGCAGCCGCTGCGACCGCAGCTGCTCTGAGCCGCCTGTGTCGACGCTGCCGAAGGGCCACCTGCAGGGCAGCGGCTCCCGCCACAGCGGCAAACATCGCTGGCTGGTGCGCAAACATGACGATCTGCAGGAGTGGGCGGGTAGGAGATACAACATGTTTAACGAAGGCTCTTTGACACTCGACTGCCAGGTGCCATGGGATACATGTGTTCCCCGGTGTGGTAGTCACCACTAACTGTATTAGATGTAGTACGGTAAGACTCATATACTAGAGGTACATGGGTAAATCCCTGCCTGCTGGCTCCGCCCAGTAGGTGGCATATAAATGTGTGTGCTCGCTGGTGCTGCTCCCATTCTGGTAGCAGCTACTGGAGGCAACACACCTTTGCTCAATAAAGCCTCGATTATTCACTACTCTCGTCTTTGTAGTAATTGATAGTGCATCAATTTATTGTGCAAAGATTTTAAAACGATGGAACTTCGCATCAAGCCTGATCACCTACAGTTGAGCCCTCAAGCAGCCAATGCTACGTCCGCCTTTGACCACTGGCTAGCCTGCTTAGAAAGCTACCTCCGAACATCCGCTGGAGAACCCTCGGACGCACAGAAGCTCCAGGTCCTTTATTCATGGGTGAGCCCTGACATTTTTCCTCTCATCCGGGATGCGCCCACTTACTCCGAAGCAATGGAGCTCCTGAAAGGACATTACGTTCGGCCGGTCAACAAACTATACGCCAGGCACCTCCTGTCCACGAGACAGCAAATCCCCGGTGAGTCCCTAGACGATTTCTTGTGTGCCCTGCACATCCTGGGGAGGAACTGTGACTGCCAGGCATTTTGGGCAGTCCAGCACACAGAACTTTTAATCAGCGACGCCTTCGTTACGGGTATGGGGTCGGCGTACGTCCGCCAGTGCCAATTGGAAGGGGGTACGCTTGATCTTGCGGGAACCAGGCAGCTCGCGAACTCGTTAATAGTGGCCTCCTGTAACGTCCAGTCGTGCGCCCCCGACCGCACGGCACCCTCATGGGCATCGTGGACCCCATCAGCTGCCGACCCCAGCCCACCGCAAGCTTGCGCCGCGCGGCAGCCAGCCAATCCCGGGAGGCCCAAATGCTACTTCTGCGGGCAGAACAAACACCCCTGGCAGCGCTGCCCGGCGCAGAGCGCAAGCTGCAACGGCTGCGGAAAGAAGGGACATTTTTCTGCTGTGTGCCAGGCCCGCTCAGTCGCTGCTGTTTCTCGGCCCAGCGTTCCTACACCCCCACGTGCGACCCACGGGCGCCGCCATTTTCCTCCTCGCAAGCCACGTGCTGCCCATGGGCGCCGCCATCTTCTTCTCCACAGGCCACGTGCGGCCCGTGGGCGCGGCCATCTTCGGCGCCATTTTGGATGCCGCCTCAGGACTCCTGCTCGTCGGGAAGCTCGTCTGGCCGTTCATCGCCTGCCACCACCGCTGGCTAGCCCGGGGCCTCCCAGCATCGGCCGCAGTTCACCTCGATCATCTTGGATCAGTCCCGGCCCCACAACCTCGCAACTGCAACAACAACAGTGAAAATCGATGGGCACAGGACGTCCTGTCTTTTTGACTCCGGGAGCACGGAAAGCTTCATCCACCCCTCGACGGTAAGGCGCTGCTTCCTCGCGGTACACCCTGTTACCCAGAAAATCTCCCTGGCCTCTGGATCCCATTCTGTGGAAATCCGGGGGTACTGCATCGCGACCCTCACTGTCCACGGCGTAGAGTTTAGCAACTTCCAGCTCCACATCCTCCCCAACGTCTGCGCTGCCCTGTTACTCGACCTGGACTTCCAGTGCCACATCTAAAGCTTAACTTTAAAATTCGGCGGACCCCTACCCCCCTCGCCGTATGCAGCCTCACGGCCCTTAAGATTGATCCACCTTCCTTGTTTGCAAACCTCACCCCGGATTGCAGACGGTACAGTGCCCAGGACAGGACCTTCATCAGGTTGGAGGTCCAGCGGCTTCTGCGGGAAGGCATCATTGAGGCCAGCAACAGCCCCTGGAGAGCCCAAGTGGTAGTAGTAAAGACTGGGGAGAAGCACAGGATGGTCATTGACTACCATCAATTTCGGAGGCATAGAGGATCTGACCAGCAACCGGTACACGCAGCTCGACGCGTACCCCCTCCCACGCATATCTGGTATGGTCAATCAGATTGCACAGTATCGCGTCTTTTCCACAGTGGACCTGAAGTCCGCCTACCACCAGCTCCCTATTCGCACGGAGGACCGCCAATAGACTGCGTTTGAAGCAGATGGCCGCCTCTATCAATTCCTTAGGGTTCCCTTCGCGTCACTAATGGGGTCTCGGTCTTCCAACGTGAGATGGACCGAATGGTTGACCGGTACAACTGAGGGCCACCTTCCCGCACCTAGACAACGTCACCATCTGCGGCCATGATCAGCAGGACCATCATTTCTCCACACCGCCAAACTCCTTAATCTCACGTACAATAAGGAGAAATGCTTGTTCTGCACCAACCGCTTAGCCATCCTTGGCTATGTCGTGGAAAATGGAGTTCTAGGGCCCGACCCCGACCGCATGCGCCCCCTCATGGAACTCCCCCTCTCCCACTGCCCCAAGGCCCTGAAACGATGCCTGGGGTTCTTCTCCTATTACGTCCAGTGGGTCCCTAACTATGCGGACAAGGCCCGCCCATTCATTCAGTCCACAGTCTTTCCCCTGACAGCTGTAGCCCACCAGGCCTTTAACCGCATCAAGGTAGACATTGCCAAGGCCACGATGCACGCGGTCGGCGAGTCCCTCCCCTTTCAGGTCGAGAGCGATGCATCGGACATAGCTCTGGCCGCCACCCTCAACCAAGCGGGCAGGCCCGTGGCATTTATTTCCCGCACCCTCTATGCCTCCGAAATTTGGCACTCCTCTGTCGAAAAGGAGGCCCAAGCCATTGTGGAAGCTGTGCGGCATTGGAGCCATTACCTGGCCGGCAGGACATTCAATCTCCTCACTGACCAACGGTCAGTTGCCTTCATGTTCAATAATGCACAGCGGGGCAAGATCAAAAACGATAAGATCTTGAGGTGGAGGATCGAGCTCTCCACCTATAATTACGAGATTTTGTATCGCCCCGGGAAGCTTAACGAGCCCCCTGAAGCCCTAACCCGCGGTACATGTGCCAGCGCACAAGTGGACCGATTTCGGGCTCTACACAATGGCCTCTGTCACCCGGAGGTCACCCGGTTCTTCCACTTCATCAAGGCCCGCAATCTGCCCTAATCCATTGAGGAGGTCAGGGCCATCACCAGAGACTGCCAGATCTGCGCGGAATGCAAACCGCACTTCTACCGGCCAGATTGAGTGCACCTGGTGAAGGCCTCCCACCCCCTTTGAGCGCCTCAGCATGGACTTCAAAGGGCCCCTCCCCTCCACCGACTGCAACACGTACTTTCTGAACGTGGTCGATGAGTACTCCCGGTTTCCCTTTGCCATCCCATGCCCGATATGACTTCTGCCACGGTCATTAGAAAACACTCAACAGTATCTTCGTCCTGTTCGGTTTCCCCACTTACGTCCACAGCGATCGGGGATCCTCCTTTATGAGCGATGAGCTGCGTCAGTTCCTGCTCAGCAAGGGCATCGCCTTGAGCAGGACGACCAGCTACAACCCCTGGGGAAACGGGCAGGTGGAGAGGGAGAACGGGACTGTCTGGAAGGCCGTCCTGCTGGCCCTACAGTCTAAAAATCTCCCGGTCTCCCGCTGGCAGGATGTCTTCCCCGACACGCTCCACTCCATCCGATCGCTCCTCTGCACCACAACTAACGAAACCCCCCATGAACGTGTCTTTGCCTTCCCCAGAAAGTCCACCTCCGGGGTCTCGCTCCCAACATGGCTGACAGTTCCTGGATCCGTCCTCCCACTGGTTCCACTCAGAGGTGACGAAGACGAGGACAACACGCCCCCGGAGTCACAGGTGACCAAGTCGGCGCCCGCATCACCACCAGGACTGAGGAGATCACAGAGGAGGATCAAGGCCCCCGACAGACTGAACTTGTAAAGTTTTTCCACCACCCCCGCCGGACTCTTTTTTAAACAGAGGGTGAATGTGGTAGTCACCACTAACTGTATTAGATGTAGTACAGTAAGACTCATATACTAGAGATACATGGGTAAATCCCTGCCTGCTGGCTCCTCCCCCCTCCCACCCTCTCCCCCCCTGGACATGACTGCACCCTTCCCCCCCCTCCTCCCCCCTCCTCCTCCCCCCCATCTCCACCTCCCTCCCTCCTCCCTCCCTCATCCCCCCTCCTCCCCCTCCCCCTCTTTTCTCCCCCTCCTCCTCCCACCTCCCCCCTCCACCCTCCTCCCCCCACGCCCCTCCTTCCTCCACCCTCCTCCCCCTCCTCCTCCCCCCTCCCTCCTCCTTCCCCCCCCCCGCCCCCATGCATGGTGGCATTCTTCCCCCACCCCCTCCTCCTTCCTCCCCTCCTCCCCCCCCGGCCCGAGCATGGTGGCATCCTTCCCCCACCCCCTCCTCCTTCCTCCCCTCCGCCTTCCCCCCCCCCCCGAGCATGGCGGCATCCTTTCCCCACCCCCTCCTCCTTCCTCCCCTCCTCCTTCCCCCCCCCCCGAGCATGGCGGCATCCTTTCCACCTACCCTCCTCCTTCACCCCCCCCCCCGAGAATAGCAGCATCCTTCCCCCACCCCCTCCTCCTTCCCCCACCCCCTCCTCCTTCACCCCCCCCCCCCCCCCCCCCAGCATGGCGGCACCCTTCCCCAAAACCCCTCCCCCCGCCAGCACTGGCCGTGGACGCCACAACATGCTGCCTCCGAGAACGCCGGCCGCTCACCTCCTGACTCCGCATCGTCAGCCAGAGCGACTGGCTGACAAATTTATTTAGTAGGGGTGAACGGCGACGGCGTGACCCCACGCTGTCGGGACTTCAGCCCATCCGGGCCGCTGAATAGGGGGGGGGCCCGGAGAATCGCCGTACTTAGCACCTCGGGCGATTCTCCGGCAGGCGCTGTGCCGACCTCGATGACGCCGTTCTCGCGGGTTGGGAGAATGGCGGGACGGCGGCGGGACAGCATCGCGCGAACAATCGGCACGAACGGCGATTTTCCCTAACGGCGCGGCATGGGAGAATCCCGCTCTGGGTGTTTCCCGGCACTCGGAGAGCCGAGAAACACCACACTATCGAACAGCCATTTGGGTAGATTGGAGGCCACAGCAGGGAATGCACAGACGAGGCTGCACTTAGTCCCGTTTCCTGCAGCAACAAACTCCGCTCGCCGGAACTCCTCAGGGCAGGATGAGAATAGGATGACATTTAAAAATGGCGTCCTGATCTCTCAATCCCCCGCCATGACCTCTAAACTGCCCCCAACTCACCTCTAAGCGGGTCCTCCGCCACCCTACACCTGTGCAGGGCACCCTTGGCCCAATCCCCGCTGTGGCAAAAATGCCAGACTGGCACTGCCAACGAGGCACCCTGGCAATGCCACTTGGGCACCTTTTCAGTGCCAGACTGTCACCCAGGTGGCAGTGCAAGGGTGCCACCCTGCCCAGAGGGCAAGCACCTAAGGGCCTCCATTCCCCTGAGAGTCCCCCACGAGTGCTGTTCCGTCTGGCCCCCATTTGTGGAGTCCAGCACTGAAATGGCACTCGTCTGAGGTCTCCGAGGCTAGGGGATTAATCCCAATGCCTGGGTAGATCATGGGTGCACATGTTAGAGTGAGACAAGCTGTGTCACTCTAATATACATACTTGCCAAAAAGTGGTCCCGCCCAAAATGGGGGTGGGGATTCACACCATGACATCTCGCGATATTGACTGATTTTGACTGGCCGCAAGGTGCACAGTGGTCAGCACTGTTGCTTCACGGCGCTAGGGACCCGGGTTCTAATCCCGCCTTGGGTCACTGTCCATGTGGAGTCTGCCCGTTCTCCCCGTGTCTGCATCGGTTTCCTCCGGATGCTCCGGTTTCCTGAAAGACGTGCTTGTTAGGTGAATCGGCCATGCTTAAAGTGCCCCTCAGTGCACCTTAGTGTGGTAGCTAGGGGATTTTCACAGTAACGTCATTGCAATGTTAATGTAAGCCTACTTGTGACACTAATAACGATTATTATAGATCTTGCAAGGCATGGAGAGCTGGGTAGACCCCGGAAGAGCGATCTCCCGGCATCTACCGGCCGCGTTGCATCCAAAAGGTAGCGTGCCCCCAACTAATTTAACTATCTGAAATAGCAGCACTGAAAAAGCTGCGCTTTGAGCCCATATTTAAGTCCAAGCCCATTTTATGAATAGTGGGGATAGGAGATAATAGAAAAAAGGCTCAGGATCAAGACCCACAAAGCTGTTGAACTCAAGGACTCAAGGTATTCTGGCTCCCATGTTTAACAAAAAAGTATGCAACACCGCTGATTCAAGACAAAGAGTTACGCTGTCAATAACATTTTGTAATGTTAAGCAATGGTTTCCATTGTTCTTTAGGATAAACATTTTAGGATAAAACTTTTTATGAATGTACTCCAATGGACTTTCTGTGGTGACCATGGAGGAGTCGGTCGTATATTCGATAGTTCCCGCCTGAAACGGTCTTTCGGACCTTTTTTCCCGACTTTTATCGGACTTTAGGGGATAGATCGGTGTAGCGGACGATATTAAGAAGGATTCCCCCTCCGATATATGGCTAATTGGACTAGAAGTGGCCGTGTGAAAAGACTCAGCCCGGATAGAGTGAAGCAGTCGGAGCTGGTACCGCGGCGCAGCATGGTGGAGGGTCAGGACCAGGGAGCGGTGGCTCAGTGATCGAAGGAGCAACAGATGAAGTTTTTTAAGGACTGTTTCGCTGAGCTGAAAAAGGACACACGGGACCCGATCAAGGCTGCGATCGATCAAATGGTTAAATGGTTTTGAATCAGGCGGCCCAAGGGAAAGCGATATAGGAAAGTGAGCTGAAGTTGTCTAGCCAGGAGGACTATCTAACCGTGCTGGAGCACAAGGTGGAGGTGTTGGATGAACGACACAAGAGAATGCAGGAGAAGCTGGAGGACCTGGAGAACAGGTCCAGGAGGCAGAACTTAAGGATTGTTGGCCTCCCCGAAGGAATTGAGGGGTTGAATGCGGGAGCATATGTGGCGAGCATGCTGGAGACGCTGATGGAGCCCGGGGCGTTTTCTCGGCCCCTGGAAGTGGACGGAGCACATCGAGCCCTCGCAAGGAAGCCTAAGGCGAATGACCGCCGAGAGCCATGGTGGTGTGTTTCCACCGTTTTTTGGACAAAGAACTTGTCTTGCAGTGGGCCAAGAAGGAGCAGAGCAGCAGATGGGAGAACAGCGAGGTGCGCATCTGCCAAGACCTGGGAGCGGAGCTGGCCAAGGGACATGCTGAGTTTAATCGGGTGAAGGCGATCCTCTTCAAGAAGGCGGTGAAATTCGGATGCTGTATCCAGCGCGGTTGTGGGTTACACACGAAGACCGGCACTTTTACTTTGAGGCACCGGACGATGTATGGTCTTTTATCAAGGAAAAGAAGTTGGAAGCGTCTTAAAGGAAACTTAAGTCTTGACGGAGTTATGTGGCGGTGGTTTGTAATTTTTGTAATTCTTGTATCGGTTCAAATAAGACTGTATGTGGTTCTGGGTTAAGTATTGGGCTGGGGCGGTGTTTTGAGGGTGCTTTGTTTTTGCAGAGATTGGATGTGGAGGGGGGAGGGAGGCCCCGAAGTTGGTGCTATTCTGTGGGTGGTTGGGTCTGGTTTCAAGCAATTGTTTCTGCATTGGTTTATGTTAATTTCTTTTACTTGAGGTTGTTTACTTACTGGGCACTGCGATGTTTTTAAATGGTTTATGCATGTCGGGAGAGGGGTTCGAACAATAGGGAGTCAGACTGTTTGGCACCAAGGGCGGGGGCTGTCGGGGTCAGCATGGGTCAGCTAACTCTCGGAAGCATGGTGGGGAGTGCACATGTGCTAAGATGGTGCTTGACCTGGGGGATTCGGTTTCGGGGGCTGTTATGGGGGGGGAGAGGGAGAGGGGGGAGGCTGCTTTGCTGACAGGGGAGGTTGCTGCTTGTGGGGGAGCTCGGGGAATCGGGGCGCGCGGGCTCTGGGCTGGCCAAGAAAAGGTTATGGCTAGTCGGCAGGTGGGGTGGGGGTGGCAGCCCCCCGTCCAGGCCGATTACGTGGAATGTGAGGAGTTTGAATGGGCCAGTCAAAAGAGCTCGCGTTTCCGCTCATTTAAAGGGGCTGAAAACAGACGTAGCAATGCTTCAGGAGACACATCTAAAGAGTATTGAACAGACGAGATTGAGAAAGGGGTAGGTTGGTTCGGTGTTTCACTCTGGGCTGGACTCAAAGACCAGGGGGGTAGCGATATTGATCAGC
The DNA here is from genome assembly GCF_047496885.1 of Scyliorhinus torazame. Classification (NCBI taxonomy): domain Eukaryota; kingdom Metazoa; phylum Chordata; class Chondrichthyes; order Carcharhiniformes; family Scyliorhinidae; genus Scyliorhinus; species Scyliorhinus torazame. The sequence continues at coordinate 188,567,617 of NC_092716.1, forward strand.
AAGTGGGTGGCGTTTGAGGCTGGAAGAATTGTGGCAGATAAGGGGGCTAGATATATAATGGTGAGTGGGAAGCTGGAGGGTGTACGGGTGGTGCTTGTAAACGGAGAGAGGGCAGCACCCACTCTGGAGACTGGATGTGAGGTTGTTAGCGGACGAAGCGGTCTGCGGGCGGGTGAATAAGTCCATTCAGAACTACCTGGATACAAACGATATGGGTGAGGTATCAGCAGCGGTGGTTTGGGGGGCTCTAAAAGCAGTTGTAAGAGGGGAACTAATTTTGATTCGGTCCCACAGAGAAAAGGTGGAACGAGCAGAGAGGGAGAGATTAGTGGAGGAGATACTTCGAGTGGATAGGAGATATGCGGAGGCCCCGGACGCGGGGCTTTTGAGGGAGCGTTGGAAACTACACTCAGAGTTTGAGTTGTTGACCATGGGGAGGGCGGTGGAGCAGTTGAGGAAAGCAAGGGGGGCCGTCTACGAATACGGGGAAAAGGCGAGCAGGATGTTGGCGCACCAGCTTAGGAAGAGAGAAGCGGCCAGGGAGATTGGGGGAGTAAGGAATAGGGAGGGCAACATGGTCTTGGACTCAGGGGGGGGGGGTGAATGACCTTTTTAAAGAATTTTATCGCAAACTATATGAGTCCGAACCTCCGCCTGGTGTTGAAGGGATGAGGCAGTTCCTGGATCAGTTGAGGTTTCCAAGGGTGGAGGAGGATCTGGTCGAGGGACTGGGGGCCCCGATTGAAGCAGAGGAAATTGTTAAAGGACTGGAGGGCATGCAGACGTGCAAGACTCCGGGGCCGGATGAATTCTATAAGACGTTTTCAGAGGTGTTGTGCCCACTGCTGATGAGGACCTTTAATGAGGCTAAAGAGAGAGGGATCCTCCCTCCAACGATGTCGCAGGCCTCGATTTTGCTCATCCTTAAACGAGAAAAAGACTGGAGCAATGTGGGTCATGTAGGCCGATTTCGCTTTTGAATGTAGATGCCAAGCTGCTGGCTAAGATTTTGGCCACTAGGATAGAAGACTGTCTCCCGGGAGTGATAGGGGAGGACCAAACCGGATTTGTTAAGTGTAGACAGCTCAATGCTAACGTTCGGAGGCTTTTGAATGTAATTATGATGCCCTCAGAAGGAGAGGAGGCGGAGGTGGTGGTTGCGATGGATGCGGAGAAGGCTTTTGATCGGGTGGAGTGGGAGTATCTTTGGGAGACGCTGGGAAGGTTTGGGTTTGGTGAGGGCTTTATTGACTGGGTGCGATTGCTCTACCAGGCGCCGGTGGCAAGTGTGTGCATGAACCGGCTGAGGTCAGGGTATTTTAAGTTACACCGAGGGACGAGGCAGGGGTGCCCCCTCTCCCCGTTGCTGTTCGCTCTGGCTATAGAGCCGTTGGCCATGGCGCTGAGAGCATCAAGGAAGTGGCAGGGGTTTCGCTGTTCGCTCTTATACATCTCGGACCCGGTGGAGGGGATGGGGGAGGTTATGCAGATCTTGGGGGAATTTGTCAGGTTCTCGGGGTACAAATTGAACATGGGAAAAAGTGAATTGTTCATGATCCAGGCAAGGGGGCAGGAGAGGAGACTGAAGGAGCTGCCACTCAGGATGGTAGAGAGGAGCTTTCGCTACATGGGAATACAGGTGGCTCGGAAATGGGAGGCATTACATGGGCTCAACCTTACCCGGCTGGTGGAGCAAATGGAGGGGGATTTTAAAAGATGGGATATGCTCCCGCTATCACTGGTGGGGAGGGTGCAGACCGTGAAAATGACGGTCCTCCCCAGATTTTTGTTTATCTTCCAGTGCCTAGCCATCTTCACCCTAAGGCCTTTTTCAAGCGGGTAAACAAGATTATTTTGGGCTTTGTATGGGCGAATAAAACCCATATGAAGAAAATGTTGTTGGAGCGCAGTGGGGGGGGGGGGGGGGGGGGGGGGTTGGCGCTGTCGAACTTCTGGAACTACTACTGGGTGGCGAATATAGCGATGATTAGGAAGTGGGTAATGGGGGAGGGGTCGGCATGGGAGCGGATGGAGGTGCGTCATTCAAAGGCACCAGTTTGTGAGCACTGGTAACGGCACTTCTGCCGTTCTCGCCGGCCCGGTACTCCACTAGCCCGGTGATGGTTGTGGTATTGAGGATCTGGGGGCAATGGAGGAGGTACAGAAGGTGGAGGGTGCATCAGTCTGGACCCTGATTTGCAATAACCACAGGTCCGTGCCGGGTAGGATAGATGGCGGGTTCCAGAGCTGGCAGAGAGTAGAAATTAGACGGATGGGAGATCTATTCATAGGCGGGAGTTTTCCCAGTCTGAAGGCGCTGGAGGATAAGTTCAAGTTGCCGCCGGGGAATGGTTTCAGGTATCTGCAAGTGCGGGACTTTGTGAGGAAACAGGTGTTGGCTTTCTCGTTGATCCCGCCACGGGGGATACAGGACATGGAGGCGGAGGAGACCCCGGTGGAGGAGCTGAAAGGCAAGTGGGAGGAGGAGCTAGGTGGGGAGTTAGAGGTCGGTCTGTGGGCGGACGCCCTAAGCAGGGTTAATTCCTCCTCATCATATGCCAGGCTCAGTCTAATACAGTTTTAAGTGGTACACCGGGAACAAATGACGGCGGCGAGGATGAGCAAGTTTTTCGGGGTAGAAGATAGATGTGTGAGGTGTGCGGGAAGCCCAGCAAACCATGTCCATATGTTTTGGGCATGCCCGAAGCTTGGAGGATTCTGGCAGGGGTTTGCCAAGGCAATGTCCAAGGTGCTAGGTACGCGGGTGGTGCCGGGTCCAGAGATAGCGATCTTTGGAGTGTCAGAAGACCCGGGAGTTCAGGGAGTGAAAGAGGCCGACGTTTTGGCCTTTGCCTCCCTGGTAGCCCGGAGACGGATCCTTTTAATGTGGAGGGACTCGAAACCCCCGAGTGTGGAGACTTGGGTCAGTGACATGTCTGGGTTTCTCAAGAGGGGGTCAATGCTGGGGTTCTCTCGGAGGTGGCAGCCATTCGTCGACTTTCCCGGGGAAAATTAAAATGTCGGCAGAAGCTGCATTCTGAAGCGGGGGGGGCGGGTAGGTGCAATCTGGTTAAGGGATGTACAGAGGGGGTTGGGTTGGAAATGTCTAGTTTACCATGTTGATGTTTATGTTATTATTGTTTTGTTTGTTATTGTTATAAACATTTTGTAAATGCTTCAATAAAAATTTTTTTCTTTTTAACTGAATGTTTGCTGCCTGTGGGATAAAGGATCACTGAGCTACAACGTTTGAGCATCGCAGGAAACAATACATGGAATGCACAGAGATAGGGAGGGATGAGGCTGTCGAGGGGTTTGAAAATTTAATAAGGACATGGGGAATCCATACCGAGTAGAAATAATAACAAAACCTTATTTACAAACTATATATATACACTTCCCGGAGACCCCTACCGGGTTCCTGCTGTTCGGTGCCTTGCTGGCCCATCTTATATACAATGGGTAATTGAGATACCCGCCCCTAGCCGGGGAGCTCGTACTCCATCTCGGAGTCGCAAGACACAATGCCGGCCATGTCGGCGTTGAGAGAGCCTGGATGAGTCACAGCAGACTGGTTCGGCAATGGAACCGGGACAGGCTGCTTTCGAGGCACTTCACGAGAGAGCAACCTCAGAGAGTAAATTTGATCCAGGTGTCATTTCATTAGATGCCCCTCAGCCAGAAGCTGATATGACTGGTGTAATGGTTTTGTCGAATGGCCTGATTTATATTGTAAAAACACCTGTTGCTAAAGCTCTAAACAATTTATTAACATTAACTGTGGATCAAATATATACAAAACAACAGATGAATAACAGTATGAACATGCACAAACCACTATCTCTTTCCCAGCTCTCTAGTCAATCTGAGGTCACATGACTCTAACATTCACTTTTATACTAATGAGACTCCTAGTGGTCAGTTGGTGAATTATAACACAACCATGATATCACTACAACTGGTCCCGTTTTACGGACGACAATGCCAGAGAGCCAGCGAGCACCGTCGTTGAAGTTACAAACGAACACCACATAGTCAGATGCAAAGTGTCAAAGAGGTCGACATGAACTGGGCAATGCCCTTGCAAGTCTTAGTTACGGCGCACCTTTGCACTGATATTTGGTAAAATCAAACTCAGTCATGTACGAAGCCTACGACCCATTAACATCTCAGTGGGGGCTACCCCAGTTACTGCGTGCGGTGTGGTCCTGTATGAGAATAAAAATCTTGCCAGTCTTGTGTCCATCGAGCTGGAGTCTGGTTCTTGAGCCCCCATTTAACCATCTGCATGGCCCTCTCTGTCAAACCATTCGATGTCGGATGGTATGGGGCGGTGCGGAAGTGGCGAAGCCCATTGTTCTTCACAAAAGCGGCAAACTCTTCCGTGGGCGGAAACAAAATGCCCAATCGCTCGATGGTTGCCCAGGAAGTGATCAACAACATCTTGTGGACCTCCAGTCACTTTGAGTGGGCATCCACCAGGACAAGAAACATGGAACCCAAGAAGGGATCTGCGAAATCGGCGTGCACATGGGCCCAAGGGTACCCCGGCCACTCCGAAGGATGTAGAGGTGCCGGTGCGAGGAGCTTCTGGTGCTCTTGACAGATGGAGCACAACGTCTTAATATCCGTGTCCAAATCCGGCCACCAGGTGTAGCTTCTCGCCAGCATCTTCATTTTGGGCACTCCGGGATGTCCATTGTGAAGGTTCTTCAACACGACAACCTGTCCCTTCACCAGGACAACAACCCTGGTGTCCCCTAGGAGGATGCCGTCCTCCACGGTCAGTTCCAACAATTTTGAGGAGAAAGCCTCAACTCGCCTGGTAGCTGTCAATACTACCCATGGTACAGCACCAGATGATGCACCTTCACAGGGTTGGTTTGCGTCCAAGTCACAAACACATGAGACAGTGACGGGCAAGAAGTCCATGAAATTCAGGGCAGCAATCACTTCAACTGCCGTAGGAGGATTCGTGGATTCGATCTTCAGGGGAAGATGGCACAATGCATCAGCATGCGCAATCTGGGTCCCTGGGCGGTGCGCAAAAGAGTAATCATAAACAGCCAATAACAGAGCCCAGTGCTGAATCCTTGCAGATGCTATTGGCGGGACTGCCTTGTCTTCATGGAAGAAGCCTAGCAATGGCTTGTGATCGGTGATGATAAAAAAATGGCAACCATAGACGTATTGGTGAAATCACTTTACACCGAATATGACGGCCAGACCTTTTTAAGATCTGAGCATGTATTAATTCGGCTGCAGCCAGTGTCTGGGAAGCAAAGGCGATTGGACAATCATGGCCATTGCTCATCCAATGGGACAGAACTGCCCCAATGCCATATGATGAAGCATCGCACGTGACATACCAGAGTTCTGAGGAGTCAAAATGTGTCACCACCCCTGAAGGAGACAATCGCCACTTCACCCTGTTAAACACCGTATCCTGGACCTGGCCCCAAGCCCAGGGCTGACGCTTCTTTGAGCAAGTGGAGGGGGACTAGGATGGTAGCCAAATTCTGAATAAAGTGCCCATAGTAATTCACTAATGAAAGAAAAGAACAAAGTTCTGTGACCCCTCGTGGAGCGGAGGCCATTTTAATTGCCTGTGCCTTCTCCGCGACTGGGTGCAGGTCATCTCGGTCCATCTGATATCCCAAACATACCATTTAGTTTGCACGAAACACACACTTTGTGTTGCAAAGATGGACCCCACATTGGGAAAGCCTCATCCACACTGCCTCAAGGTTCTGGAAATGTTCCTGTTCCATGGTCCCTGTGACTAATATGCCGGCCAAGTTATCCACAGCGTGCAGCAATCCGTGTAGGATGTTCTCCATGACGCGCTGGAAGACTGCGCTTGCCGAGGAGACTCCAAACGGAAGCCAGGAGTACTCATAGAGTCCCTTGTGTGTATTAATCGTGACATACTTCTACGAGGATTCATTGAGCTCCGGCTGTAGATAAGCATTGTTCATGTGGCACGGTGGCACAGTGGCTAGCACCTTACAGCTCCAGGATTCTGGGCTCAATTCTGGCCTCAGCTGACTATGTGGAGTTTGCACGTTCTCCCCGTGTCTGCGTGGGTTTCATCCGGGTGCTCCGGTTTCTGATGTAAGTAAGTTGGTTCAACGTTGACTGCAACTGGATGCAGTGAAACTAGAAACAGGCTTCTGACACAGGAGATGGTCCAACACTGTTTTATTGAGCTTCCTAATTGCTGTACATAGTCTGCTGTGAGTTGACACTCGATCAATCTAACTGATAACCTCCTACTGGCTTGACCAGACTAACCCTCTACCTTATGGTGATAGTGCTCACTGGCTTGTGCACTCTTACTATCTCAGTAGCTGTGCCCTGTAGAGAGAGGGAGAGTCTTAATGCCCTGTGTGCTTTATAGTGGTGGTGACCTGTCTGGTGATTGGTTGTTAAGTGTCGTGTGTGTTCATTGGTTATCCTGTGTGTCAATCACTGCCTGTCTGCATCTCATTATATACATGAGTGGATATTATGACAGTTTCCTCTCACAGTCCAAAGATCTGCAGGTTAGGTGGATTGGCCATGATAAATTGCCCCTTAGTGTCCAAAAAGGTTGGTGGGGTTACTGGGTTACAGGATAGGGTGGGAGTGTGGGCTTAAGTTAAGGTGCTCTTTCGAAGGGCCGGTGCAGACGCGATGGGCTGGATTCGTTGCACATAGAACCTCGATACGAGGTAAAGAGTAATGGTCTAATCTTGAAGCGGTGTTCACAGTCAATTTATAGTCTCCGCAGAGGCGGACTGTCAGTGACTGTCAGCTTCATCAGAGCTGCCCAATCAGTGAAGTGCACAAGCTGCAATATGCCCAAACTTTCCAAATACCGAAGTTTGGTCTCAACCTTGTCCACTATAGCGTAGGGAACCAGGCAGGCATGAAAATATCGGGATGGGCTTCCGGGTCTGGAGTGATATTCAGATATCAATATACATGATCAATGTATGTAAATGTAGGACAGTCATTTCAACACTAGATGTCTCACAGTCAGACACTATAAGAACTGGATTCCCGCTCTTTTTAGTTAGTTCGAGAGTGTGATCCAGAACAGTGAACAAGCAAGACATAGAAAGCTAGAGTGGGAGAAGTTAGAGCTAGTTTGTTATAATAGTTTATAGTTAGTTTAGTGTTGAGTAAAAGGACCCACAGTTTATTATTTTATTACTCATTAAATAGTTGCATCTTTCAACAAGAAAACTATTGGTCATTTTATCATCCTGGTGGATTCAAGAGTAATCTATATATTTTAGATAAGTCATTATTTAAAATATAACATGGTACCAGCGAGTTTTAAATCTTTTAAGAAAGACTAACAAAGATTTGGTATAGAAAAGAAGAAGAAAAAAGAAAAACCGGATTCATCTATTCAACTATAGCAATCATCGCAACTCTTTGACGCAAACAACCTATCAATGGACCAAGTTCAAGCACCAAGACATCTCAAGACCACTGGTAATTTAAATTTAAATTGGAAGTTGTTCAAGCAACACTTTTAACTTTACCTAGAAGCGACTGATTTCAGTGCAGCACCAGAAGTTGGAAGAATCACGTTATTTCTGTCCTTGGCAGGACAGCAAGCAATCGAAATATTCAACTCATTTAATTTTTTAAAATATAACAGGGTCCACCTGGATTTTAGCCACGACCCTTTTAATGGTACCCAACGCAGGCTGGAAAACCTCCGGGATTTTGCTCAGTTCTGTACATAGACTGCCAGAATCCACATGGAGGATATAGTGCCAGTCCAACTTCAGCTGGTTCAGCCAATCGCGGCCCAACAGGCCAGGGGCGTTTCCTTGCACAACAATGAGGGGAAGGCCCACTTACTGGCACCCATAAACCACTGAAGTGAGGGTGGACACCACAAAATTCGGTTGTTCCACCGTACAAGTGGCCAAACAAGCCACCGTGTCACCAAAGACATAGTCTGCACGACCTGTTTGATAAGATCAAAAGTGCTCTGCTCCACCACAGACATGGCCAATCCCGTACCGGCTCCATTTGGAGCACACGACCATTCACGTTATCGGAACACAAATAGGGGCCACATGGGATACTGCCAAACAGTTTAGCTGCACCTCAGCCTCATCCTCTGCCTCTTCTGGGTCGTCCAGATACAGGGGCTGACCCTGGGGCTGACGCCTACTTCAACAAGGGAGCCTGGACCGCTGACCCTCCTGCCGCCGGCGGGTATGCATAGGCCGGCATCCACACGTCGCACACTGGCCTGAATCATCTGGGGATGTCGTACATCTCAGAGTCGCAGCAGCGTTCGGTCTGGGCCACGGGGATACCACACGAGGGGTGATGCTCCAAAACATTGTATCTCTTGGATGACGGGTTCTGCACCTCCTTGGGATAGGGAGATCTGCAGAGCCTGCTGAAACGTTAGCGAGACTTCACCCAAAAGATTTTTCTGAGTTTCCATATTATTGATACCGCAGACCAAACGATCGCGGAGCATATCGGACAAAACAGTTCCATACTCGCAAAACTCGGCTATCTTCCATAGCTGAGGCACAAGCTCGGTGACAGACTCACCGGTGGATCTCTCTGCCATATTAAACCAATATCTTTGAACAATTATTGACGGGGTTAGGTTAAAGTATTGCGCTACATGTGTCATGAGCTGGCCAAATATTTGCGTATCTGGCATTGCTGGGTTTGTGAGACTCTGGATCACCCCGAACGTATCAGGTCCACAGGCCATCAACAGTATGACCGTCTGGCAGTCGCTCTACGTGATATTGTTGGCCTGGAAGAAATAACGCATTCATTCAGCGTATCGGTTCCAGTCTTCAACACCGGCGTCAAATGCATCTAACCGCCCGAACAGAGGCACGACGAATCAAAGAAATCCAAACCTCGGTCCAGAAGATCGGGGAGGTGGCTCAGCTGATCAGGTCACAGCGCCAACAGCAAACCAGTTTACTCCTCGTCGCCAGTTTAATAAGGACACGAGAGTAGGAATAAGAACAACGTTTTATTAACAAACTATATATATACACTTCTCGGTATGGCCCCTACCGGGTTCCTCTCTGCTCGGTGCCTTACTCGGTGGCCGACCTTTTCGACACTGGATAATTGAGATACCCTGCCCCTAGCGGAGGAGCTCGTACTCCGCAAGGAGCATGGGGAAGATGAGCATTCCCACTCAGTAGGTCCCATGCAGGATATTACAGAAAACAAACATGAAGGTTTTACAGTCAGCTGGACTGAGAGCCAGTATAGGTCTGTGGGTGCAGGGGTGACACATGAATGGGAGGGACTTGGCGCGGGTTAGTATGTGGGCAGCAGAATTTGGGATAACCTCGATTTTAAGGAGGATTATAGGTGGGAAGTCAGTCAGTAATGTGCAGGAATCAGTAAATCTGGGGGAAACTAAGGTCTGACTGTGGACTTCAGCAGCTAATGAGCTGAGGCATGTGTGGAGTGGGGCAATGTTATGGAATTGGAAACAAGTGGTCTCATTGATAACACAAATATTTGTTTAAAAGCTCAGGTTAGGGTCAACTAAGACAAGAACAATGTTTTGAGGCTTGGTGCATTACCATTCCTATTGAAGCACAAGGGGACCAATAGCCTTCTCCCTGTTTTGATGCCACTCAGCCTTATGCCAGCATTTTTGAAGTTACAGTTGATGATTACAGACCAGGAGATTCATACAGTTGTATTGTGCGAAATTCTTAGTCGGATTGTTTGAGTGTTTACATTTTAGTGACTTTTCCCAGATTCTCTTCCTCCGGCATGTCATCTCTTTGAGTACTGTTGGCAACGCTCTTGATTCTAGTGGGAGGATATGGGGGGAGTGAGGATAGAAGGGAGCTGGGTAGCTTTCCAATTTTTCTATCCCCTAAGGTGAAAGGCTCCACGCTCACTGGCCGTGCAACCTAAAAGCAAGGTCAAGAAGTGACGTATTTGATTTCAACTCTGACAAGCAGTCCTGGGAATCAAACCCACGGACCACTGATTTGGAAACAAGCCCTGAAACTATTGCAAAAAATTAGCATTATCCAGGGAGCTAACAATTCAATCTTCAAACATGACCCCTTCCAAGAGAAGTACAAGCACACGCAACAAAATCCAAGGAGATGGATACTGTGCCACATCCATTTTTAATCATGACTTCTTCAAATTCAAATTCACTCTTTAAAAGTATTTTATTGAAGGCATTTCTCATAAATACAAAAATATAATCCAATCTCCCCACCCCCCACTCCCCGGCCCCCCATCCCCCTGTGACCCCAAGCCCGCCTCCTTATTTTTCCCTTTTCGCTCATACCCCCCAAACAAACACCCCCCCCCCCAACCGGCTGATGCATCATTCACCTTACAGAAGTCGATAAACAGCTTCCACCTCAGGGTGAACCCGTCTTCTACTCAACGTATGGCGAACCTTACTTTTTCCAGGTCCAAAAATTCCGCCAGGTCACTCACTAAAAACCCTCGCCTTTGGTGGCTCCGAGTCCCGCCAACTCAACAAAATCCATCTCTGGGTAATCAGGGAGGCAAAGGCCACGACATCGGCCTTTCTCCCCACCTGAACTCCTAGATCTTGTGACACTCTGAATATTGGCACCTCTGGACTTGAAGCCACCCCAACCCCCAGAATTTCGGACATTACATCCGAAAACCCCTTCCAAAACCCCCACAACCTCGGACATGCCCAAAACATATGCACATGGTTCGCCGGCCCTCCCGCACACGACCCACATCTGTCCTCCACCCCCCGAAAAGAACTGGTTCATTAAGATCGTCATGTGGGCTCTGTGTGCTACATTAAATTGAATGAGGCTTAACCTCGCACACAAGGAAGCATTCACCCTCCACAGGGCTTCCCTCCATAACCCGGTCCCAACACCACCCCCAGCTCTTCCTCGCACTGACGTCTGACCTCCTCTACAGGAGCGCCCTCACTATCCACCAGCTCTCCATATATATCCACCACTCTCCCCTATTTAATGTCATCCTCGGACAACAGGAGGTGGCAGCTCTGGAAAGTCCCTCACCTGCAGGTACCTGAACATGTTACCTTTTGGCAACTGATACATCTCCTCTAGCTCCTCCAGGCCTGCAAACCTTCCTCCCACAAACAAATCCCTGAAGTACTCTATCCCACTCCCAGAACCTCGCAATCTAGCCCCGCCGGCGAAAACCTATGGTTGTCACATTTCAGTGCTCACACAGACATGCTTTCCAGTCCGAAGTGTTGCCCACACTGGTTCCAAACTGGGCTCACGGAGTATCGACCAGTGAGAATGGAAGGGCGCCAACAAAAGTGCCCTCAAACTGGTCCCCTTACACTCTTCAGACAAGCAACTTGAAATACAGCATTTACTTATTCATATACTATTTCAGGATTGTGTTGTTGGGAATGTTACATCATTTTGAAAAATGAATCCAGCAACATTTCCAATTTTAAATTCTCATCTTCACCCCTCCATTCGCTGTCTTGGGCACATTCACAGGATGGAAGATGTCCGCACCCCAAGGACTGCTGTATGGAGAAGTAGTCTGTGCCAAAAGACCAACAGGGGGCTGGATTCTCCGATTCTGAGACTAAGTGCTGACGCCGACATGGGAACGGTGGCCTTTCAAGACCGATAAAAACGGCGCAAAACGGGCACCGATCCCCCATCTGATAGGGGACTAGCAGGCATGCAGCGCAGAGCACCCAGCTCTAGCTGCCGATACAGCCGGAGAATTGCCGGGTCCGTGGCCACGCATGCGCATGGTGGCGGCCTGCAGCTGCCGTGCCATGCAACATGGCACCGGCCGCCCGTGGACCCGGCCTGCAAAATAGTGCCTCCCTTTGGCCAGGCTCATCACCCCCGGACCATCCCCCACCAGTGCCTCCAGTCCATGCAAAAGCCCCCACCCCCGCCCTCCCGCGGATCGGCTCTCCACCTACTGTGGCGCCGCTGGACTCAGTCCGCAGCCGCCACGCCAAGTTCCCAACCAAAAATAGCATGAGAGACCCATGCTGTCAGGAACTCGCCCCATCGGGGGCGGAGCATCGGGAAGTGCCTCAGGTAACGTCCTGAGGCCGTCCATACGGCGAACGGTGTACTCCTAGAGTACGCCGTTTTGAAGGGGATGGAGCTTTGCCAAAGCAGCGCCAACGTGGATTCTCCGGCCGATTGCCGAACGCGATTTTGCCGTCGGAGAACAGAGAATCCCGCCCAGGATGCCCAAAGCTCAGATTTAGGGACGCTGTCAAAAGAGACACGAAAGCCGTCAATATCAATCACGACAAGTGGGAAATTCAAGATGATGATCAATGTAAATGGCAACATGCAGCTGTACGTAGGGGTTTGTCGCCGTGGCAACGTGTGGTTTCAGAAGCTCCAAAGCAGATGCCAACCCTGCAATAAGGTGTCAGCAGAGATCATCCTGCAGCAGCAGCAAGGGACAACGTCATGTGCGGCACTTGTGGCAGACTTTGCCTTTCCAGAATCAACTAATCAACCATTTTCAACCATTAAAAGAAATGTGACAGGTGATCTCATCTGACCTCACCAAAGTTCTGAGACTGCATTTCCATTATCTCTTACCAAAGGAAGGATGCCGAACAACCACCTCACCCCTCCCTATCTTTGTAACCTCTTCCAATCTTACAATCCTTCAAGAACTCTGCATTCCTTTAATTATGGCCTCCAGAACTATAGAACTACCCTGTGGGTAGGTCCCCCTATTACAGGGATCGCTGGGGGGGGGGGGGTCCCCCATTACAGGCGTCCCTGTGGGGGGACTCCCTATTTCAGGGGTCCCTGTAGGGCATCTCCCTATTACAGGGGTCCCGGGGAGAGTACTCCCTATCACACGGATCCCGAGGGGGGCAGGTCTGGTCATCCCTGTACTTGGGGGGTGGGGGGCACCCAGGCAAGCTGGGGGTGGGGGGCTGCTGTGTAGTGAGGGGGCCTACGGGGTCGATTTGCAATGCGGGCGGGCGTTGGCCAACCTCACGACCTTGCAATCGGGCCAGCCACTCAAGATGGTGGCCTGATAGCAGGTTTCCTTTGGCAATCCCTCATATTCCACGCCATGCATAAACTTGCATGGCATGGAACACTGAATTGCCCATCGGTTTACGCTCCCAGGGGGAATCGTAAACTGGTTGCAATTCAGCTCCGAAGGGAGAACAGAGGGCGGGATTCGTCAGCCGCGTCTGCCCGGCGACGGGAGAATCCTGCCCGACGTCAATGGAGTTCTCCACTGTACGTGGTTCGTCCGTGATGTTCTTGCTGCGAGCGGGGCGGGAGATACCAGCCCATAGTCTCCCAAACGCAGAATCCAGCCTAACATTTCAGGTTGATGACTCCTCATCAGAACAGGCCGTCGACTTGAAACAGTAACTCTGTTTCTCTCTCCACACTTATTGCCTGACCTGCTACATATCCCAGTGTTATTATTTAGCATTTCCAGCGTCCGCAGTATTCTCTTTTCTATCAGGAAGGATAAACTGACCTTGGAGGGTTACGTAGATTTAACAGAATGATACCACTGCAAAAAGAGTTAAAATATGGAGATAGGTTGCATAGAGTAAGCTTGTTTTCCTTTGAATATGGAAGATTAAAGGGTGATCTAATTTAGGGGTTTGAAAAGATTAAGGCTCTGACAGTGTACATAGAGATAAACAATTTCCTCTGGTGCAGGTGGGTGGGGGAATCAAGAACATGGGTGCAGAACCTTAAAATTAAGGTTAGGGTTAGCATTCGACCATTCAGGGGTGATGTCAAGAAGCATTTCTTCACACATCCCTGCCGACACCAGCAGTTCCAATGCCATATTATGCTCTAAAAAGCCTTGATTGGTCTAAGGCCACCTCTCAGGGGGGGAAGTCCTGCCTTATAGAGCTACCAGCCAACCTATTGGCCAGCAACTCGCCAGTCCCTCCAGGTACAGCGCTGTTGTGGCCAGAAGAGGCATTGCAGGGTAATGCCTGGCACTAAGTCCCAGGAACCGGAGGACAGGTATGTGGCAGGGATCCCAGGCAGGAAGGGTAAGGTATGCCTCGGGGGGTGAAGGCCAAGGAACGTCTAGAGGCCATTGAGGCTTATGGGAAGGGTGCACCCAGACAGAAGGGGTGTTGGAGGTCTGATGGAGGTGCCCCCCCCCCACCACTCACTTGAGATCCAATTATGTTAATTTATGTGGTTCTCCCCGAGCTTCCATCTGCCGGCCAGCCTAGAAATTGAGGCTGGGTGGGAAATGGCCCTTATGTGGCCATTAAGTGGCCGCTTAAGGGCCTTAATTGGGACAAGGATGGCTTCCCCTTCGAGGCCCTGCCCTCTCAGCATAAAATCGCTCTGAGTACAGGGTGGTCATTTAATAAGGGCATGTGGGAGTACAAACCGAGTAAAAATAAGAACTAAGTTTTATTTGCAAACAGTATATATACGCTCCCCGGTAGACCCCTACTGGGTACTTCCCTGGTCGGTGCCTTACTGGCCAACTTTATATGCGCTGGGTAATTGAGATACCCCACCCCTACCGGGGGAGCTCGTACTCCGCAAAGAGCACGGGGAAGACAAGTATCCCACCCCATATGCCCCGTGAGGGATATTGCAGGTTGGGAATGCAATTTAATGCTCCCCCACCTCACCTACCTCAGAAATTCTGGCCTAAAAGCATAATCACTGTTTTAATATAGAAAATACAACTCAGTTTAAAGCTTCATCCAAAAGATGGCACTTCCAACAATGCAGCATTGCACTGGAGTGTTGAGTTTGATTTTTGTTCTCAAGTTTTGAACTGCGACTTGAACCTGAAACCATCTGATTCAATAGGCAGGAGTGCGACAAACTGAGCCATGGCTGACGTGATAGGAGATATGATTGGAGATATGTTTCCACACAGGGAGTTATGTGGGTGTGGAATTAACTTCTAGGGTATGTGTTTGAGGCAGAAACTAGTACTCAGCATAAGATAATCATTTGCAAGGATAATCCAGGGAACTACAGGTTGGTGAGCCTTACGTCAGTGGTAGGGAAATTACTGGAGAGAATTCTTCGAGACAGGATCTACTCCCATTTGGAAGCAGGTGGACGTATTAGCGAGAGGCAGCATGGTTTTGTGAAGGGGAGGTCGTGCCTCACTAACTTGATAGAGTTTTTTTGAGGAGGTCACAAAGATGATTGATGCAGGTAGGGTAGTGGATGTTGTCTATATGGACTTCAGTAAGGCCTTGGACAAGGTCCCTCAAGGCAGACTGGTACAAAAGGTGAAGTCACACAGGATCAGAGGTGAGCTGGCAAGATGGATACAGAACTGACTAGGTCATAGAAGGCGGAGGGTAGCAATGGAAGGGTGCTTTTCTGATTGGAGGGCTGTGACTAGTGGTGTTCCGCAGGGATCAGTGCTGGGACCTTTGCTGTTCGTAGTATATATAAATGATTTGGAGGAAAATGTAACTGGTCTGATTAGTAAGTTTGCGGACGACACAAAGGTTGGTGGAATTGCGAATAACGATGAGGACTGTCAGAGGATACAGCAGGATTTAGATCGTTTGGAGACTTGGGCGGAGAGATGGCAGATGGAGTTTAATCCGGACAAATGTGAGGTAATGCATTTTGGAAGGTCTAATACAAGTAGGGAATATACAGTGAATGGTAGAACCCTCAAGAGTATTGACAGTCAGAGAGATCTTGGTGTAAAGGTCCACAGGTCACTGAAAGGGGCAACACAGGTTGAGAAGGTAGTCAAGAAGGCAGACGGCATGCTTGCCTTGATTAACCGGGGCAGTGAGTATACAAATTGGCAAGTCATCTTGCAGCTGTATAGAATCTTAGTTAGGCCACACTTGGAGTATAGTGTTCAATTCTGGTCGCCACACTACCAGAAGGATGTGGAGGCTTTGGACAGGGTGCAGAAGAGATTTACCAGGATGTTGCCTGGTATGGAGGGCATTAGCTATGAGGAGAGGTTGAATAAACTTGGTTTGTTCTCACTGGAACAAAGGAGGTTGAGGGGCGACCTGATAGAGGTCTTCAAAATTATGAGGGGCATAGACCCGAGTGGATAGTCAGAGGCTTTTTCCCAGGGTAGAGAGATCAATTACTAGGGGCCATAGGTTTAAGGTGCGAGGGGCAAGGTTTAGAGGAGATGTACGATGCAAGTTTTTTTACATAGAGGGTAGTGGGTGCCTGGAACTCACTGCCAGAGGAGGTGGTGGAAGCAGGGACGACAGTGATGTTTAAGGGGCATCTTGACAAATACATGAATAGGATGGGAATAGAGGGATGCAGACCCCGGAAATGTCGAGGATTTTAGTTTAGATGGGCAGCATGGTCGGCGCAGACTTGGAGGGCCCAAGGGCCTGTTCCTGTGCTGTACTTTTATTTGTTCTTTGAGTGGAGGGGTGGATGAAGGAAAAGGGGTTAGAGGAATATGGAAACAAGGTAGGAAAATGTGCTTGGAACTATTTGCTCATTTGGAAGGTAAATGCCAACATGGACTGGATGGGCCAAATGGTCTGTTTCTGTGTTGTGACTGCTATTTATTCTCCCCTAGGTAGCATCTCAATTATTTGAGGGTTGCTGAACCATTGTTTATATTACCAAAGGGCAGGTCGAGAAGGCAGGCTCAAGTGTACCTCTACCAAAACAGGGATCAAGCTATTCTGAACCACATTCTAGCTGACTTGCCAACTGAGCTAACCAGCCCCCATAGTGAGATGTATGTCTATTTAATTCTATAGCATAAAATTATGAGCATACTTAGTCAGGGCACAATTTTTCTTTGCTCTTATTATGATGTTACCAGGCCATGTCTGAACATATTCTAAAACTACATATTGTCCAATAGGGGATCTAGAAGAAACCTCTTTGCCCAGAGAGTGGTGAGAATGTGGAACCCGCTATCACAGGGAGTGATTGAGGCAAATAGTATTGGTGTATTTAAGAGGAAGTTAGATAAGCACAATAGTGAGAAGGTAATCAAAGGATTTTCTGCTCGAGTGAGATGAAGTTAGGAGGGAAGAGGCTCATGTGGAGCATAAATACAGGCATGGTTGATCTAAATGGCCTATATCTGTGTATTAATTTGATGTAATTCTATACTTGATTCTATGAACTACCTGCAGTTAATTCTCACTGTTTAACTGAAGGAAGGAGAAACCAGTTGAGCAAACTAATTGTTTCAAAAGCACTAGAAGTCAACAAAAGTATAAAACTGAACGGACCCCTTGGCTGCAACCGAGGCACTGACTGAGGACACAATGAAAGCATATGGTTGATTCTACAAAGCACCCCTCACTAACATCTGTAAACTTGTGCCAACATTGCGAGAGCGGTCCCATGGGCTAGCAGTCTGACATAGTCATACTCACGAAACATTACAGCCAATGCCGCAGACTCCTCATCCCTGGTTGTGTCCTATCCCACCAGCAGGCCATATCCACAAATGTGGCGACACAGTGGTATAAGGGTTGAAGTGAGCTGCTCTGGAGTTCATGGCAAATATCAGCAAGAAAATCTCACCTGCTGATTACCACTCACTACTCTCCCTCAGCTAATGAATCAGTGCTCCCCAGTGTTGAATACCACTTGGGAGAAGCACTGAGGGCAGCAAGGACACAGAATGGACTCTGGGCAGGGGAACTTCAAAGTCCATCATCAAGAGTGGTTCGGTCGCATCATTCCTGAATGGACTGGCTGAATCCTGAAGGGTATATCTGCCAGACAGAGCATGCGGCAGGTAGTGAGGGAACTAACAAAAGGGAACAACCTACTTGAACTTGTTCTTAACAATCCAACTGTTGCAGATTCATGATCCATGATGGTATTGGTATTTTATAGGATCTCATAGAAACCTATAAAATTCTAACAAGATTAGATAGGATGTTCCCGATGGTGGGCGTGTCCAAAACCAGGGGTCACAGTCTGAGGATACGGGGTAGACCATTTAGGACAGAGATGAGGAGAAATATCTTCACCCAGAGAGTGGTCGGCCTGTGGAATTTGTTACCACAGGAAATAGTTGAGCAGTTAGCTGTAGCACTTAGGGCGAAGGTGATCAAAGGATCTGGGGGAAAGCAGGATTAAACTATTGAGTTGGATGATCAGCCACGGTCATAATGAATGGTGGAGTGGGCTCAAAGGGCCGAATGGTCTCCTCCTGCTCTTATTTTCCATGTTTCGATGGTAGGACTGACCATCACACTATCCTTATGGAGACAAAGTTCCATCTTCACACTGCAGGCATCCTCTGCTGTGCTAAAAGGAGCAGATTCAGAACAGATCAAGCAGTTGAAGACTGGGCATCCATGAGGCACTGTGCTCCAATGGCAGCAGCAGAGATTATTCAATCACAGTCTGTAACCTCATGGTCCAGCATATCCCTCATTATCCCTCATTATAATCAAGTCAGGAATTCAACCCCAATTTAATAGGGAGTGCAGGAGAGCATGCCAGGAGCAGCATCAGGTATATCTAAAAATGAGGGCTTAACCTGGTGAAGCTACAACATAGGACAACATGCATTCTAAATGGTAGAAGCAGGATGTTAAAGACAGAGCAAAGTGATCCCACAATCAGCAGGTCAGATAAATGCTTTGTCACACCTAGTTGTGAATGGTGATGGAGAATCCCCATTCTCAATGATGACAGAGCCCAGCACATCAGTGCAAAAGACAAGGCTGAAACATTTGCAACCATCTTCAGCCAGAAGTGCCGAGTAGATGATCCAACTGAGGTTCCCAGCATCACAGAGGCCAGTCCTCAGCCAATTTCATTCATTCCATGCGATATTAAGAAATGGCTGAAGGCACTGGAGACTACAAAGGCTATGGGTCCTGACAACACCTGTCTGTAATGCTAAAGACCTGGTGCTCCAGAACCAACTGCACCGTTAGCCAAGCTGTTCCGGTTGTTCCAGTACAACTATAACATTCTATCTGGCAATGTGGAAATTTGCCCAACATGCCTGTACACAAAAAGCAGGAAAATCAAATCTGGCCAAAGGTTGGAATCATATCGAACATAAAGCGAGATGGTTGTGTTTTCTGAGGACCAATCATCTCAGCTCCTGAACAATGCCGCAGGAATTCTTCACAAGCAACCGTCTACAGCTGCTTTAACAATTACCTTTCCTCCATCATAAGGTCAAAAGCAGATAAGTTTGCTGAGAATAGTGTTTTTGACACATGGGCCGGGATTCTCTGACCTCCCGCCGGGTCAGAAAATCCCCGGTGGGAGACGCGAATCCCACCCCACCGCCCGATGCCGGCTGCCCTATTCTCTGGCACTGTTTGTTGGGTGGCAGCGGGATTCCCGCCACGCCGGTCGGGGGCCGTTGACAGCGACCGCCCCCCGGCGATTCTCCGGGCCCCGATGGGCCGAGCGGCCATCCAGTTTTGTCCAGTCCCGCCGGCGTGAATTACTCACCTCACGCACGGCGGGACCTGGCAGGTAAGTGTACAGGGGCGGTCCTCGGGGGTGGGTGGGGGGGGTGGGGGGATCTGACCCCTGTGGGGGGGTGGGGGAGCACAGTGGCCTGGCCCGCGAATGGGGCCTACCAATCTGCGGACGGGCTTGTTGCATGGGGGACTTCTTTCCTCCGCGCCGGGCCCCTGTAGGGCTCCGCCATATTGCCTGGGGGCCGGCAAGGAGAAGAGAACCCCCGCTCATGCACGGAAATACACCAGCCAGCCTACGCATACGTGGAAATATGCCCGCCGGTCCGCGCATATGCGAGATTATACCGGCTGTTTCGTGCATGCGCGAAGTGGCACCGGCCCTTTGGTGCCAGCTGGAGCGGCGCCAACCCCTCCAGCGTCAACCTAGCCCCTGAAAGTTTGGAGAATTCCTCACTTTCGGGGGCTGTTGACGCCGGAGTGGTTGGCGCCGGTTTTCCCGCTGGCGTGCGGACTTCATCCCCAGAAGGGAGTATCCCGGCCATGGTTTTTGAGGGGTCTGCCCGCAACTATTGAAGCACCAGGGGAAATGCTGTTTGTTATTGGTAACACCCGATCCAAACATCTTAAGCATTTGATTTTTAACTCAACTGGAGGGGTTCTGAATCAATAATACAGAAAATGGCAGCAAATCATTTTTTTTGAGATTCAATAGATTGATACCTGGGATGAGCAGGTTGTCTAATGAGAATAGGTTGGACAGGCTGAGCTTGTTTACACTGGAATTTAGCCAAGTGAGAGGTAACTTGATTGAAGTATATAAGATCCTGAATGGTCTTGACAAGGTGGACATGGAAAGGATGTTCCCTCTTGTGGGTGAGTCCAGATTTGGGGGGAGAGAGACTCTATTTTTATATTCGGGTCGTCCTATTAGGACAGAGATGAGGAGAATTGTTTTCTATCAGAGGTTGGTGCGACTTGGAACTCTGCCTCAAAAGACAGTGGAGGTGGAGTTAATGAATATTTTTAGGGTGAAGATAGATAAATTCTTGTTTGGCAAGGTTGTCGAGGGTACATAGGACTTGAAACACAAGCAGATCTTCTTATCAAATGGTGGAGCAGGCTTGAAGGAGCAAATGGCCTGTGACTGCTCCTATTTCATATGTTCATAACTTTCTGAAAGGAATTCACACATATTTGCAGTGATAATTTGTGGAGGTTATGGAATAAGAGCAGGGGGTTGGGGACTAGATAGCTCTTTTAAAGAACCAGTGCAGGCACGATGGACTGAATGGTCCCCACCTGTGCTGTAAGATTCTATGATTCTCATTTCCTATAAAGTGCTAGCAAGTATGCCAGAAAATCCAGGGAAATACATGTGAGAAGTTAGGAATGAAGAACTTACCCAGCACCCTAACAAACTTCGAGCATCTGAACCCAGTCACTGGCCAGTGAAATCCTTGGATTGTGCTCTCTTACCCAGCAACAACCCCCAACACCAACTGGTGTTCAGGCGGTTCTGTACTGACCAATGACCCAACCTGGTACCTTCGAGGTTGCGTGTAACCCAGCCACTCACTTGACGAACCCGCTGAACTATCGCGACATGGGAGCGGTACACTGCAACAGGATGTTGATACAAGTGAGTATCCTCACATTAACATTGCAATCCTTTGTTATAAATTCTTGGGGTGGAATTTTACGCCGCAAGGATTTTAAGATCCCGCCAAAGTCAATGGATCTTTGAATGGCTCGCTGCATTTTACAGCCCCACCCCCTACCGCGACAGGGCCATAACATTCCGCCCTTGTGCACAGAGATGAGCCCTGGCACCAAACCAGGTGTCGCTAAAAAGACAGAAAAGAAATCCTGGATAGGTAACACACAATCTAGCTGAAAGAGGCAACGTCTCCAGGTGGCTTTGCCCCATTCGCATTCCTGTACAGTCCTCTTAAAGTTCACAGCATGGTTATGCAGCAGAGAACAGTACCTGCAAGTCTCTCCATAAAGAACAACCTTCATTGTCATATTTTTGCTGTTTCTCCCTTTGTTGTCACCCAGCATCAACAAAGACTCCCAGAAGATTGCAACACACTTGACAATGCACACAGCTACTAAACCACATGAGAAAGTTAACCACTTTTTTAAAAAACAGCTTAACTACTACGTGCAGCTAATTAATTCCATTGCCAAGATCTTATCTTTAAAAGCTGAAGGCTGCTTTTAGTATACCTACAATTTCTTTTCCAAACTTCTGGTAAAGGTACTGTACCTTGTCTGCAGCAAATGACACAAAAAGCTCAAGTCTGCTCACAGTCGGTGGAATCAAACCCCTCAGATCCTGGTTATTTGGATCACCCTGCGTACACACAACTGAGTGACAGACTAATTCCTGCTATTCTGAGCCC
Source organism: Scyliorhinus torazame (assembly GCF_047496885.1). Lineage (NCBI taxonomy): Eukaryota > Metazoa > Chordata > Chondrichthyes > Carcharhiniformes > Scyliorhinidae > Scyliorhinus > Scyliorhinus torazame. Next base: position 188,589,412 of record NC_092716.1, read on the forward strand.
AGCCTCTCTCTCACTCCTGGGAGCTTTTACCATTTAAGGTCAATGTTCCATCTGGTCTTTCTGGCTCTCTCTCGCTCTCTCTTTCTCTCTGTCTCTCTTGCTGTTTCAGTCTGTGTCTCCCCTTCTCCCTGTCTCTCTTTGTGTCTAACCCACTCGCTCCATTCTCTCTATCTGTCTCTCCTTTTCCCTCTTGCTCTGACCCCCCCTGAACATCTCTCTCTCTCTCTCTCTGTCCCTCCCTCTTCCTCTCTCTGTCTCTCTCCTTTGCTGTCTCCGTGACTCCCCTCTCATTCCCCCTGCCTTTGTTACTCATGCATTATTTTCCTGTCTCTGTCCCCTTACACTGTCTCTCTGTCACTCTCTCTCTCTCTCACACTGTGCCTTTCTCTCTCTATCTCCCCCCCCCCTCCCCTCACCCTTTCCCTCCATCGCCCTCTCCCTCGCTCCAGGCCCCTCAATCTAAACTACCTAAAGAAATGTTTTTAAAGTTTAAGCAACAGGCTCATGCAGCAAATCTGTTTCACTTTGAAGATCAAAATAATGCTCCATAATTTAGAATGTTCACTTCCGTTTTTTTTTTACTGAAGTTAAGCTCATTGAAGCGAATGACTTCAGTCGTGCTTTTCATTCCTGAGGGCTCAGACTGCCCCAGGGTTCAGTCTCACGAGCGTGAGCCACAGGACCCCAAGTGCCCATTCTTCATGCGTGAGACTGGACTGACAGCACGTTAATTGACAGCATGGGGTGGGACTGCCTGATCTTGGCACCGTATGCACCCTCCAACAGAAAACACTGGAAAACCACCGGCAGCAGCATGATTGGTGCATCCGCAGTATCCCATCCAGACTCAGGCATGTTGGGCAGAATTCTCCCATGTTACCACAGACAGGATCAATGGCAGGCGATTGGGAGGGGGGGAGAATTGAACGGGGAGCCCAAAAATCGGGTTCACGCTGTTTCAATATGACACACGGGTATGATGGCAAGAGAGGCACCACCAAGCCCATCCTGCCATGGAAGATGGCAGAAACCCCCGAGGTTCATAATTTATGATGCTGGGGATGGAAGATGTGGCGGGAAACACAGGCCCACTACGGAACTTGGTCCAGGATGGAAGAATGCTGCCGATTGTTGTGTGCTAGCTGTCAGCAATGGAAGGGTGCAAAGGTAAAGAAAATTACAAACAATGAATTACTTCTTGAAGTGCAGTCAGTTTTATAATCTAGGAAATCACAACTAAGTGCAGGACTAAGGGAGCGGTGCACTGGTCAAGGGGCAGTACCGAAGGAGGGCTGTGATGCACGATCAATTACACAAAGATGAGAGTTGAATATAACTGAGGCTTTATTGCTCTAAGATGTGTGGCCTCCCACAGCAGCTGGCGAAATGGCTGCTGCATGGAGGACACACATATTTATACTCTGCCTACTGGGCGGAGCCAGCAGGCAGGGACTACCGTCGTACCTGTAGTACAGGTCCATAAGACCATAAGACATAGGAGCGGAAGTAAGGCCATTCGGCCCATCGAGTCCACTCCACCATTCAATCATGGCTGATTTCAACTCCATTTACCCGCTCTCTCTCCATAGCCCTTAATTCCTCGAGAAATCAAGAATTTATCAACTTCTGTCTTAAAGACACTCAACGTCCCGGCCTCCACTGCCCTCTGTGGCAATGAATTCCACAGACCCACCACTCTCTGGCTGAAGAAATTTCTCCTCATCTCTGTTCTAAAGTGACTCCCTTTTATTCTAAGGCTGTGCCCCCGGGTCCTAGTCTCCCCTGCTAATGGAAACAACTTCCCTACGTCCACCCTATCTAAGCCATTCATTATCTTGTAAGTTTCTATTAGATCTCCCCTCAACCTCCTAAACTCCAATGAATATAATCCCAGGATCCTCAGACGTTCATCGAATGTTAGGCCTACCATTCCTGGGATCATCCGTGTGAATCTCCGCTGGACCCGCTCCAGTGCCAGTATGTCCTTCCTGAGGTGTGGGGCCCAAAATTGCTCACAGTATTCTAAATGGGGCCTAACTAATGCTTTATAAAGCTTCAGAAGTACATCCCTGCTTTTATATTCCAAGCCTCTTGAGATGAATGACAACATTGCATTTGCTTTCTTAATTACGGACTCAACCTGCAAGTTTACCTTTAGAGAATCCTGGACTAGGACTCCCAAGTCCCTTTGCACTTCAGCATTATGAATTTTGTCACCGTTTAGAAAATAGTCCATGCCTCTATTCTTTTTTCCAAAGTGCAAGACCTCGCACTTGCCCACGTTGAATTTCATCAGCCATTTCTTGGACCACTGTCCTAAACTGTCTAAATCTTTCTGCAGCCTCCCCACCTCCTCCATACTACCTGCCCCATCACCTATCTTTGTATCATCGGCAAACTTAGCCAGAATGCCCCCAGTCCCATCATCTAGATCGTTAATATATAAAGAGAACAGCTGTGGCCCCAACACTGAACCCTGCGGGACACCACTCGTCACCGGTTGCCATTCCGAAAAAGAACCTTTTATCCCAACTCTCTGCCTTCTGCCTGACAGCCAATCGTCAATCCATGTTAGTACCTTGCCTCGAATACCATGGGCCCTTATTTTACTCAGCAGTCTCCCGTGAGGCACCTTATCAAAGGCCTTTTGGAAGTCAAGATAGATAACATCCATTGGCTCTCCTTGGTCTAACCTATTTGTTATCTCTTCAAAGAATTCTAACAGGTTTGTCAGGCATGACCTCCCCTTACTAAATCCATGCTGACTTGTCCTAATCTGACCCTGCACTTCCAAGAATTTAGAAATCTCATCCTTAACAATGGATTCTAGAATCTTGCCAACAACCGAGGTTAGGCTAATTGGCCTATAATTTTCCATCTTTTTCCTTGTTCCCTTCTTGAACAGGGGGGTTACAACAGCGATTTTCCAATCCTCTGGGACTTTCCCTGACTCCAGGTCCTACCGTACATCACCTAATATAGGTGCAACAGTGGTTTACCACATTCACCCCCTGTTAAAATTGAGTCCGGCAGTGGGTGGTGGAGAATTACATACATCAACTGAATTTTACATGTACAATTTGTGTGAGAAAAAAAATGTCTTTTGAAGTCCAGTGGATGAGTTAGAGATTCAACCGATCCGGGGCCTTGATGTGCCGCTGGGAGCGACGCAGTGGTGGCGGCGATGCCAATGCTGGTCTGGTCTTCGGTGACTCCGGGAGAGTGCCGTAATCCTCTTCATCCTCGGGCGTGGGCAGGGGGAGGTCGGATGGTCCTGGGGGGGTTGCTGCTGGGAGCGCCGGGCGCGGGGAGGGTGGCGCCGGGCCGGAGGGGTGTGTGTGTGTGGAACCTGCTTGTGCCAGGTCCCTGAGGGAGACAGTATCCTGGCGGCCGTCGGGGTATTCCACGTAGGCATACTGGGGGTTTGCATGGAGCAACTGCACACTCTCCACCAACGGGTCCGCCTTGTGGAGTCGGACGTGCCTACGGAGGATGGGTCCTGGAGCTGCGAGCCAAGTCGGGAGCGACACCCCGGATGTGGACGTCCTGGGGAAGACAAAGAGATGTTCATGGGGTGTGTTGTTAGTGGTGGTGCAGAGTAGTGACTGAATGGAGTGTAGTGCATCAGGGAGGACCTCCTGCCAGCGGGAGGCACGGAGGTTCCTGGACCATAGGGCCAGTTGGACGGCCCTCCATACCGTCCCATTCTCCCTCTCTACCTGTCCGTTTCCCCGGGGGTTATAGCTTGTCATCCTGCTGAAGGCAATACCCCTGCTGAGCAGGAACTGACGCAGCTCATCACTCATGAATGAGGATCCCCTGTCACTGTGGATGCAGGCGGGGAAACCGAGCAGAGCGAAGATTGTGTTGAGGGCTTTGATGACGGTGGCAGACGTCATGTCGGGGCATGGGATGGCGAAGGGGAATCTGGAGTACTCATCGATCACATGAGAATATATGTGTTACGGTCGGTGGAGGGGAGGGGCCCTTTGAAATCCACGCTGAGGCGCTCAAAGGGGTGGGAGGCCTTCACCAGGTGCGCACAGTCCAGCTGGTAGAAGTATGGCTTACACTCCGCACAGACCTGGCAGTCCCTGGTGATTGTCCGTACTTACAGACGGAGTAGGGCAGATTGTGGGCCTTTATAAAATGGTACAACCGTGTGACTCCCGGGTGACAAAGGCTGTCGTGCAGGGCCCGGAGTCGGTCTACTTGTGCGCTGGCACATGTACCTCGGGATAGGGTGTCTGGGGCTTGTTGAGCTTGCCGGGGCGATACAAAATCTCGTAATTGTAGGTGGAGAGCTCGATCTTATCATTCTTGATCTTGCCCTGCTGTATGTTATTGAACATGAAGGCTACCGACCGTTGGTCAGTGAGGAGAGTGAATCTCCTGACGGCCAGGTAATGCCTCCAATGTCGCACAGCTTCAACGATAGCTTGCGCCTCTTTTTCGACGGATGAGTGCCGAATTTCTGAGGCCTGAAGGGTGCAGGAAAAGAATGCCACGGGTCTGCCTGCCGGAATGAGGGTGGCGGCTAGAGCGACGTCTGATGCGTCGCTCTCCACTTGAAAGGGCAGCGTCTCGTCTACTGCGTGCATCCCGGCCTTGGCGATATTGGCTCTGACACAGGCGAAGGCCTGTTGAGCCTCGGCCGTCAGGGGAAAATGGGTGAACTGTATGAATGGGCGGGCCTTGTCCGCATAGTTTGGGACCCACTGGGGGTAATATGAAAAGAACCCCAGGCAGCGTTTGAGGGCCTTGGGGAAGTGGGGGAGGAGGAGCTCCATGAGGGGGCGCATGCGGTCGTGATCGGGCCCCAGAACTCCGTTCTGGACCACATAGCCGAGGATGGCTAAGCAGTTTGCGCTGAACGCGCACTTCTCCTTGTTGTAGGTGAGGTTTAGGAGAGTGGCGGTGTGGAGAAATTTGGCAAGGTTGGCATCGTGGTCCTGCTGATCATGGCCGCAGATGGTGCCTTTGTCTAGGTACGGAAAGGTGGCCCGCAAACCGTACCGGTCGACCATTCGGTCCATCTCCCTTTGGAAGACCGAGACTCTGTTGGTGACGCGAAGGGAACCCTGAGGCAGTGATAGAGGTGACCGTCTGCCTGGAAGGCAGTGTATGGATGGTCCGCTTTACGGATGGGGAGCCTGTGGTAGGCGGATTTGAGGGGCTACGCGTCGAGCTGCGTGTACCAATTGATGGTCTGGCTATAGTCCACGACCATTCTGTGTTTCTCCACAGTTTTAACCACTACCACTTGGGCTCTCCAGGGGCTGTTGCTGGCCTCGATGATGCCTTCCCGAAACAGCCGCTGGACCTCAGACTTGATGAAGGTCCTGTCCTGGGTGCTGTACTGACTGCTCCTAATGGCGACGGGTTTGCAATCCGGGGTTAGATTTGCGAAGACGGAAGGAGGATCGACCTTTAGGGTCGCGAGGCCGCACACAATAAGGGGTGGTAGGGGCCCGCCGAATTTCAGGGTTATGCTCTGGAGGTTACACTGGAAGTACAGGCCGAGTAGTAGGGCAGCGCAGAGATTAGGGAGGACGTAGAGGCGGAAGCCACTGAATTCTATGCTGACCCTGAGTGTGACCGTACAGTACACCCAGATCGCCACAGAATGGGATCTGGAGGCCAGGGAGATTCTTTGATTGGCGGGGTGTACCGTGTGGGAGCAGCGCCTTACCGTATCCGGGTGGATGAAGCTTTCGGTGCTCCCGGAGTCCAGCAGGCAAGAGGTCACGTGTCCATCGATTTTAACGCTGGTCGATGTTGTAGCCAGTTTGTGCGGACGAGACTGGTCGATGGTCACTGAGGCGAGTTGTGGTTGGTCGTCGCTGTTGTCGGATGATGGGGTCCCTGGGGGGCACGGGTCCTGGAACGCTGGTGGTGCCCATATGCCTTGGGGGAGCCAAAATGGCGGCGCCTGGCGATCTTGGGGAGCACAAAATTAAGGCGCCCATGGGCCGCACGTGTTGCGTGGAGGGGAAGATGCGGCGCCCACTGGCCGCACTTGGTCTGAGGGGGAGAAGATGGCGGCGCCCACTGGCCACGTGTGGTCTGAGGGGGAGAAGATGGTGATGCCCACTGGCCGCATGTGGTCCGGGGAGGTGAAGATGGCGGCGCCCATTGTCCGTAAACGTGGAGGGTGGGGGCGATAGCGGCGACTGCGCTGGCCTGGCACACCGCGGCGAAGTGCCCCTTCTTACCGCAAGCCTTACGAAGGGCAGCGCGGGCCGGGCAGCGTTGGCGGGGGTGTTTCTGCTGGCCACAAAAGTAACATTGGGGACCCCCCGGGTTTCGCGGGCTGGCGCGTGGCACAGGTGTATTGGCTGGGTAAGGCTTACACTGGGGCAGCCGTGTGTGGGGTCCACGATGCGTAGGAGGGGTGGGCTGCGCGGCTGGCGGTGTAGGCCTGGATATTGCGCGAGGCGACCGTCATAGAGAGCGCTAGCTTCTTTGTCTCTGTGAGATCAAGTGTGGCCCCCTCTAGAAGTCGCTAGCGTATGAGTTCTGACCCAATCCCCATAACAAAAGCGTCCCGCATAAGGAGGTTTGAATGTTCCATGGCCGTAATGGCCTGACAGTCACAGTCCCGGGCTAGTGAGATTAGGGCCCGCCAGAGTCTTCTATGGACTCACCAGGGAGTTGAGAGCGAGTGGCGAGTATGTGCCTAGCGAAGAGCGTGTTCGTCTTCGGGGCGTAATTTTCTTTGAGTAGCGTCATGGCTTTGGCATAGTTTGGCGCATCCTGGATCAGCGGAAAAACGGTTGGAGCTCAACCTCGAGTACAGTATCTGTATTTTCTGAGCCTCCGGAACAGGGCTTGGCGCCGAGTTAATGTACGCCTCGAAACAAGCTAGCCAGTGCTGAAAGTCCTTTTCGGCGTCGCTTGATTGCGGATCCAACTGCAGGCGATCCAGCTTGATACGGAGGTCCACCTTCTGAAAATCTTAGAGCAATAAATTGATGCACGATCAATTGCACAAAGACGAGAGTTGAATACAACTGAGGCTTTATTGCTCTAAGGTGTGTGGCCTGCCACAGCAGCTGGCGAAATGGCTGCTGCACGGAGGACACAGATATTTATATTCCGCCTACTGGGCGGAGCCAGCAGGCAGGGATTACTGTCGTACCTGTAGTACAGGTCCTACCATACATCACCTAATATAGGTGCAACAGTGGTTTATCGCAGGCTGCAATATTGTAGGATTAGTGCTGAAGGAGTGCTGAAATGTCAGAGGGGTAATACTGAAAGAGCACTGCACTGTCAGAGGGTTAGTACTAAGGGAGTGCGGCAATTTCGGAGGGTCAGTACTGTGATTGTGCTGCACTTTCAGAGGGGCAGTACTGAGGAAGTACGGTTCCATCACAGTCAGTACTGTTGAAGCACTGCACTGTGGGAGAGCCAGTGCAGAGGGAGCGCTATACTGCTGGAAGCGCCATACTAAGGAAGTACAGCACTGAAGGAGGGCCAGTACTGATGGAGCGCTGCACTGTCAGGGCCTCAATACTGTGGAGTACAAATTGTTGGAGGGGCAATGGGAACACTGCATGGTCGGAGCGGCAGACTAAGGGAGCATTCAGCCCTCAGAAGGTCAGTATTGAGGGATTGCTGCAATTAGAAAGGATCAGTACTGAGGACGCACAACATTGTCGGAGGGGTTGTACTGAGGGAGTGATGCCCTGATGGAGGGTCAGTATAGAAGGAAAGTTCACTGTCAGAGGGTCAGGGCTGAGGGAGCACTGTATTGTTGGAGGGGTAGTACTGAGGGAACACCGCACGGTTGGAAGATCAGTACTGAGGGAGCGCTGCTGTACTGTCTGAGGGTCAGTGCTGACGAGTGCTGTAATGTTGGAGGATCAATAACGAGGGAGCGATGTACTATCGGAGGTGAAGTACTGAGGGAGTACAGCACTGAAGGAAGGTCAGTACTGAGGAACCACTGCACTGTTGGAGCTCAGTGTTGAGGGGATGCTGCACTATCGGAGGGTCAGTACTATGGAAGCTCTGCAATATCAGAGGATCAATATTGAAGAGACTTTCTGAAGGCCAGTCTCAAGAATGATGGTGGTTAGAACTATCAGCATGTGACCAATTGCAGCCATTATATCAGACCAGCAAAGGTCCATTTTGCAAAACCGATTTTAAACAAGAGAATATGGAAGACAGACAGGTTCTTGAGATTTTATTGCTACAGCCCTTGTTGGCATGGCAATTTAAATACGTTTTCTCTATCCATTTTCTTCACAAAATCAAGTGCATCATCATAGGTAAAATCTTGTAAAGATGCATTCTCAATCGTCAATATTGCTGAACTTGTCAAACGTTCCTGACTCATCGTACTTCTCAAATAATTTTTTACTCTCTTCATGACAGAAAAGGAATGATCACGGGAAACATTTGTGACAGGTATTGTTAAAAATATTTTCAGAATTATTTCCACATTTGGAAAGGTTGCCTGCAAACTATCACATACAAGTCTGACAAATCAGCTGGTGATTTTAACACAAAGCTCATCATTATCAATTAAATGAATAAATTGTTTCACTTCATCTTCAAGAAGATTTGCGTCTATGTCCTCCTGGTAGATTTCACTTTATTTATTACTGCAGTGGCTTTTAGCATTCTCATCCAAACATCTGTTGAAAAGCACGCAAAATAAATCAACAATTTTCTTCAGAGATTCACCTCTACTCTGCAATTGCCTCATTAGTGTGTCACAAATAAAATTGACAGTCTTAACGGTGACATTCTCTTTCCCTTTTAAAGTGATCTCATTGTCTCTAGTTTCATCAAAAAATAACTTCCTGCATCTTGTATGCTTCTCATCATCCTTGGAGCCTGTATCTTCAGTTAATGTTAATTCCTCTGCTTTCACCCAGCTATAGTCATTTTGAACTTCCATGGCAAAACTTTTAACTGAGGCTAACAATTGTGTAGCATTTAATAAAGACATCAATTCTTTGAAGTAAACAGTTCCACAAAACAGTAAAAACAGCAATATCACACCTTTGAAACTTCTCTGCTAAGGATTTTGATCAGCTTTCGCACGTGTTATTTTTAAAATTTGATATGGCTATGTCAAATAAGGTTTCCTTTATATCAGCAAAGTTAATTTTCAAAGCCAAAACAGCATTTGCATGAGTGGACCACCTGGTGCCACAAATTCTTTTGTATATCAAATGTTTTGCATTTGCCTGCTCCAAGCGTGATTGGAACATATTCCACTGATGCGTGGAAACCAAAAAAAGACATACACATTTTGAACAAAGTCAAAAGAATGTACAACTGCCTCACAGGATTCAGATGCAGCATTGCAGATTAAATTCAAGGAGTGACGAACATGGGATGAATAATGCACAGGGCTTGCATTGTTCAGTCTTGCTTGTAGATCTGAATATTTTTCTGTCATATTTGCAGCATCATTGAAGCTCCGCACACGACAATTTTTGATGTTCAAACCTAAATTTGCAATGATTTCCAGAACAGTTGTCTCCAGACACTCATAAGTGTGGGAATGTAGCTGAACAAAACAAAGAAATTGTTCTACAACTTCACCATCACTGGTCACATATCTTAAAATTAATGTTAATTGGCCACATGACTCAAATATTGAGCCAACAACGCAGAAATAATTTGTCCAGAAAATTTACATCTTTGAACGAACGTACACCAGAGGCGGGATTCTCCCGAATCCCCGCGATGGACCGATGCCGGCGTAAAAAGCGGTGCGAACCACTCCGGGGTCGGGCCGACCAGAAGTTGCGGAATCCTCCGCACCTCCAGGGGCTAGGCTGGTACCGGAGGGGTTGGCGCCGTGCCAACTGGCGGCGAAGGGCCGGTGCAAGTTAGCGCATGCGCAGAACCGCCGGCGTGGTTCCGCGCATGCACAGACCGGCCGGTGTATTCTAGCGCATGTGCAGGGGGGTGTTTTCTCCGCGCCGGCCATGGTAGAGCCCTACAGAGGCTGGCGCGGAAGGAAGGAATGCCCCACGGCACAGGCCCGCCCGCAAATCGGTTGGGGCACCAGTACTGAAGGGGCGCAACACTGTCAGAGGAGCAGGACTGAGAGAACGTGTTGTCGGAGGCTCAGTGCTGTGGGAGAGCTGCACTATTAAGGTGAAGGGGGAATTGTACTGTTGGAAGGGCAGTAATGAGGGGGCGCTGCAGCACCGGAGGTCAGTACTGGGGGAGGACCACACTGTCACAGGTCAGTATTGAGAGTTGCACTGTCGGGGACTTAGTAATTAAGGAGCATTGTAGTTTTGAAGGTTGACTAGATTACAACTGATGCTGTCTTTTGGATGAGATGTTAAACCAAGATCCATCTGCACTCTCAGCTGGATGCAAAAGATCCTGTGGCACTATTGGAAGATGAGATCTGCTAACTCGACGCAGAGTTGAACAGGTATGCTTCAGTAACACAATTGGCCATTAAATTGAATGATATGGGGAACTGAAAGGCAGTTCTTTACTTTTAGCTTTCTGACTTTCTGTAGATTTTTATCGTGCAAGTGCTTATAAATTATTTCACAAGCTGGTTAAAAGTTGATAAAAAGCTGTGGTTAGGACAGACCAGTGATGTGGTATGAAATGTGACACATGTGAGTCCCTCATCTACAACAGGATATGAGCGAGTCAGACGCAAAGCCTCTTTTTTGCAAACAGATTGACGTAAAATCATCAGCCCAAGTCAAAGAGCAATAACCCTGAGATGGGTCAGAATTTAGTTTTTTAGGAATCTAAACGTGTTTCATGCACTTTTTGAACAGAATGTCCAATCTCACAAATTAATGAAAAACTAGTCTTGCACAGTGCAGAGAGGAAGAGAAACTTATCATCTGTAGTAAAACAGGACAGTGTCACTGACAAGTATCGTGCAGTACATTAGAAACTCATGGATCCAAACCCATTAATCACACAACACAAACAAACAGCATAACAGTGTCTCGAAAGTGCTGCAGCCAGAACGTGTGGTCTAACATTCTGACTAGCAAACAACACTGCTGCTCCTGGTAGAGTACAGTAGCCAAGAGGTTCTGATTCTGTGTGCAGCCTCTCAGAGGTCATGAGTTCAAGTCTCACTGTGGTAATTCAAGTTCAATAACACCAGCAATTTGTGAACTGGTACCAGATAAAATGAATATTAAATCTTCTGGGTTGTTGCAAAAACTCAGCCCATCAATTAGAGCTGATAAGTGGCAACTAATATTCATGCCACGCAAGTGCCAGACATTGATCCCTTCCATGACGGTGACCCTGGCATTGCAATCAGATATCACACGGACAGGAAGCTGCTCAATCTGAGATGACTCCATGCAAAGACCAAGGTCTCCAAGGATATGAAATGAAATTAAAATCGCTTATTGTCACAAGTAGGCTTCAATGAAGTTACTGTGAAAAGCCCCTAGTCGCCACATTCCGGCGCCTGTTCGGGGAGGCTGGTACGGGAATCAAACCGTGCTGCTGGCCTGCCTTGGTCTGCTTTAAAAGCCAGCGATTTAGCAGAGTGTGCTAAATCAGCCCATATGCTATATGCTAAACCAGCATATGTGTTGCAATTTCCTGTTTGCGAATGACTGTGCACCAGCTGCCAGTTCAGGGCTGGACATGTAATGTAGCATGGACCTGTCCTCCAATGCATGCAACAACGTTCACCTTATAATTAGCACAAAAGAATCTGAAGTAATGTACCAGCCTGCTCCAAGAAAATCCTGGTTTCAGTCCATGGCCAAAACCTGTCAACAGTCAATAAGATAATTTATCTCGGCAGCACAATCTCTTGAGCTGTCTATTCTGATGATGGGACACATGCAAGAATTGTTGAAACATTTAACAGATTTTGAAGGTTTGTCTGGGAATGAAGAGCAGTAAGTTTGCAAACCAAAGTGAAAGTCTAGAGAGCAATAGTCCTGCCCACTCTGCTCTACACATGCAAAATTTGGACTGTGTACCAGCATCCGGCCAAGAAGCTGAACCACTTACACTTGAGCTGCTTTCAGAAGCTTCTGAAGATCAGATGGCAAGACAAAATACCAAACTCACTGAATCGTACCTATCAGCTAATATGCTGGCTCCTCCATTACCCCATCTCTGGGAATGTTCTGCCCCACTGGCAAGACAGTCAGGAGAATTGGGAACACAGCAACGTAGCGTATACACACACTTTCTAGCAAGAGTCACTGGAAAAAGGACAAAAATGGAAATTCCATTTAATTTTTTTAAGTGTATTCACTTACGGGATGTGGGCGTTACTGGCTAGACCAGTGTTTATTGCCATCCCTAGTTGCCCTTGAGCTGATCTGTGCAATTGAGCACTTCCTCCATTGAGTTGCCCTGGTAAGCCAATACCAAGGCCAATTATAACACATGTCCCACAACCAAATTGACTAAAAAAGAATATCTGGTCATTGGGCAGAACTCAACGCCTCCTCCTGCTAGGGGGATCTTCCGGTCCTGTCAAGGTCAAGCGAGTGGCTCTCCGCCCCAACGGGCCCATAAAACTCTGCCCATTATCTCACTGATGTTTGTGGAATCTTGCTGTGCATGCATTGGCTGTCGTATCGGCTATAGTAGAACAGCGATCACACTTAAATGACGTGTTGTTGGCTGCAGGGTGCTTTAGGGCATCCCGAGGCTGTGAAAGATACTATATAAATGCAAAGAGTTCAGAATTATTTCTTTATTCTTTCTTTGTTCCACAGTCACAACTCCAGCAATATTTCTTGCAATTCCTGAATAGTGCAACGCAGCCAATAAATTCCCTATTCGTAATCCAGGCCATCACTCCCCTTCTTTGTGTTGTTCCGGGAGAATATATTCGTCATTCTTCTGGGTTTCAGTATAATTCTTGGGCATTAAACTTTAGCCCCAAATATTGATTGATAGTTTGCTCAGGTTTGCTTTTGTGAGCAAACTCATTGAGACAGTCATCAGGGGTAATCAATTATCAAGAGTAATTAATTCTCAGGAGTAATTAATTATCAGGAGTAATTGCTGACGAAGAATATTCATTTAGGATTATTCATTGTCAGCAGCAGTCACCAATTAGGAATCTATATCGGGAATTACAGCATAAACATTCCTGCAGCTCTACAGCAAACTTTTGCCTATTTTTGGTATAGGTTCCAGAATGTGAACTGTTTAATTTAGTTATTGCTTTTAACCTGCTTTCCAAGAGCACAGTTTTGAAAGTGGAGAATTCCTGAAGTTTGGCACAAAAAGAGAAAATTAATTCTGAGCCTGCGATGCCACAAAAACTTGGACAAAAATATTTACAAGGGAAGTGATTCAGGTTGGTTCCCCTGATGGGCTGTCAGGAGATGGCACTGCTACTGCAGGAATGGAAAGGCTGAAAATAAATTTTAAAACTTGCGTTTATATAGTGCCTTTCACAACTTCAGAACAAAGCCCATCACAGCCAATGAAGTATTTTTGACAGCAGTTTTTGACAGTAGTGTGGCAGCAAATTTGCACACTGCTAGATTCCAAAAAAAGTGCTTATAAACAAGTAATCTGTATGTTAGCACTGTTTGTTGAGGAGGGGAAATGGTAATAAACCAGGGATCACTCTTCTTTCCTCTTCTTCAAAATATCAGTCAGAGGGTCATTCACAATCACATTGAGATGGCCATTGGCATCTTGGTTTAATGTTTCATCCAGTAGACGCTAGCCCCAATAGTGTGGCGCTTCTTCAATACTGATTCTCCGACAGTGCAGCACTCCATCAGTACTTTGCCTCTGGATGTGTGCTGCTCCCTCAGAATTACCTCTCTGACAATGCATCACTCCCTACTGTCGCTCTGAGAGTGCTTCATTCTCTTCGTACTGTCACTCCAATAGTGCAGCATTCCTTCAACACTGCCCTTGGACAGTGCAGCACACCCTCAGTATTGACCTTCCAACAGTGCAGCGCTCACTCAGTGCTACCCCTCTGACAGTGCAGCACACCCTCAGTATTGACCCTCCAACAGTGCACCGCTCATTCAGTGTTGTCCCTCTGACAGTGCAGCATACCCTCAGTATTTTACCCTCCAAAAGTGCAGTACTGCCTTGATGCCACCCTCTCCGACAGTGCAGTGCTCCCTCTGTACTGGCCCTCAACAGTGCAGTCCTTTCTCCCCTCCACATCTCTTGGGATATAGGAAGTGGTGCGGGTCTGGTTAGTGGTGAGGAAGGGGAGCTACTCTGTGCCAGGGAGATAAGTCCTCTTTCACTGCTCCTCTCTTGGCCTTTCCCTCTTTCAGTGCTCCACTCCTATCCTCACCCTGGCCCGGGATCGGGGCCCAGCAATATGCGGGCGGGCCTATGCCGTGGGGGTACTCCTTCCTCCCGCGCCGGCCTTTATAGGGGTTTGTCATGGCCGGCGCGGAGAAGACACCCCCCTGCGCATGCGCCAGAATTCGCCAGTGGTTCTGCGCATGCGCGGAATCTCGCCGGCCCTTTGCCGCATGCGCGGACCCGCGCAGTCCCTTCGCGCCGGCTGGTGCGGCGCCAACCCCTCCAGCGTCCACCTAGCCCCCGGAAGTGCGGAGGATTCCGCTACGTCAGGTCAGCCCGACGACAGAGTGGTTTGCGCCTTTTGTGACGCCGGCATCGGGCCATCACGCCGATTCCGGAGAATCCCGCCTTATATATGTACAATTCTTTCTTTCTCTGACCCGGATTTGGAAAAGCCAGCCTGCCATTACTTACTCATATCCTTGTGAAATTCAGTTAGTCATCCTATCCATAACAAGCCAGAAAACCTCATCAAATCTCAGCACCAAAACACGAATAAGCAACTGAGCAAATGAATCAGGTGCTAAGAGACCCACTGTTTACAAGGATGTCGACAGTGAAACATGCCCTTCGATATTCTATTTATTCAGATCTCAAACTGGAAAGGAAAGGGATTCAGAAAAAGAATGCTGAAAAAAAATTCCATCAAGTATATAACATAACTCTGGATAGTTCATTTTTCCCAGTGTATTTCCAAACTGGGGTGAGATTCTCCGACCCGGCGGGGGGTCGGAGAATCGCCGGGGGCTGGCATGAATCCCGCCCCCGCCGGTTGCCGAAGTCTCCACCACCAGATATTCGGCTGGGGCGGGTATCGCGCCGCGCCGGTTGGCGGGCCCCCCCGCTCGATTCTCCAGCCTGGATGGGCCGAAGTCTCGCCGCTAAAATGCCTGTCCCGCTGGCGTAAATTAAACCACCTACCTTACCGGCGGGACAGGCGGCGCAGGCGGGCTCCGGGGTCCTGGGGGGGGGGCGCGGGCCGATCTGGCCCCGGGGGGTGCCCCCACGGTGGCCTGGCCCGCGATCGGGGCCCACCATTCCGTGGGCGGGCCTGTGCCGTGGGGGCACTCTTTCCCTTCCGCCTCCGCCACGGTCTCCACCATGGCGGAGGCGGAAGAGACTCCCTCCACTGTGCATGCGCGGGAATACCGTCAGCGGCCGCTGACGCTCCTGCGCATGCGCCGCTCGGAGATGTCATTTCCGCGCCAGCTGGCGGGGCGAAAATTCGTCCGGCGCTGACCTAGCCCCTTAAGGTTGGGACTCGGCCCCCAAAGATGCGGAGTATTCCGCACCTTTGGGGCGGCGCGATGCCCGTCTGATTTGCGCCGTTTTGGGAGCCAGTTGGCGGACATTGCGCCGTTTCCGGAGAATTTCACCCAGATCTCTGCATTCTGCTGGTTCTGACATCTTGCACAATCCCGATGTTAGTTACTCCAACATTGGTGGCTGTACCTTCAGGTGCCTGGGCCCAGGTTCTGGAATTTTTTCCCTAAACCTCTCAGCCTTTCTTCCTGTTTCCCTCCTTTTAGGATCCTCCTTAAAACCCACGGACTTGATTGAGCTTTTGGCCTACAGCCCAAATAGCTCCTATGTGGCCCAGTATCAAATCTTGTTCCATAAAGCTCTTGGAAAGCATCTTGGGACATTTTATTCCATTGAAAGGGCTATATAAATGCAGGTTGTTAAGAATTATGTTACTGGACTAGTAATCCAAAGAACATGGACTGGATTCTCCAAAAATGGAGCTATGTCCCCACACCAGCATAAAGATGGTGGTGCTTCACTCTTGACTTTCCTTAAGAAAGTCCTGAGCGATTCTCCTACCTGCAGGGGGCTGGCAGGGACCCGGCGTGGTTCTCGCAGCTCTGTCTGCGAATACGGGGCCCCGCACTTCCGGTTGGGAGTCCGTGTATGCGCACGGCGGCAGCCTGCAGTGGCCACACCGTGCGCGATGGCGGGCTCGGACCACGGACCATCATCCAAAATGTAGGCCCCCCCCGAGACCGCACGCGCCGACAGATCAGTGCCGCCCGATCGCTCCCCTGGCCCCCCGGTGATCGATCCCCCAGTCCCCCATCTGGTCGACCGCAGACTGAGGCCGCAGTCGCCACCCGAGGTTCTTGACGACCAATGCGTGGTTAGAACCACACCCTCGGGAACTCAGCCAGTTTTGCGCGGAGAATCGCGGGGGGGCCTCTGTCAATGGCCCCCTAGCCGCGCCACGTAGAACGCCGTTCCCGATTTCCTCGTAAACGGCCATTCTCCGGGGATGCGGAGAATCCAGCCCCATGGGTTCAAATCTCACTGGCACTTGGAGAATCTGAATCCAAGTTCATACCTGATCATTCTGTAATCTCTGGGTTCTGAGGGTGAAAATGGAAGATTTGTCTTTTAAAAAAAAAAAAGTGGGCAGCACGGTAGCACAGTGGTTAGCACTGTGGCTTCACTGCGCCAGGGTCCCAGGTTTGATTCCCCGCAGGGTCACTGTCTGTGCGGAGTCTGCATGTTCTCGCCGTGTCTGCGTGGGTTTCCTCCGGGTGCTCCGGTTTCCTCCCACAGTCCAAAGATGTGCAGGTTAGGTGAATTGGGCATGCTAAAATTGCCCTTAGTGTCCAAAAAAGGGTGGGAGGGGTTATTGGGTTACGGGGATAGGGTGGAAGTGAGGGCTTAAGTGGGTCGGTGCAGACTCGATGGGCCGAATGGCCTCCTTCTGCACTGTATGTTCTATGTTCTATGTTCTATGTTCAATAAAAGCAACGATTCAACTGTCTGATTATTGTTAAAAAAAATCAACTGCCGACCTTTAGGGAAGGAAAGCTTACCCAATCTGGACCTATATGTGGCTCCAGTCCCACACCAATTGAGTACAGAAAAATCAATAAAGTGTGTGAAAGCAAAATGGAACTAAGAGAGCAAAAAAAGAGAGACAAGAAAAAGAAAAGTTCATGGGGGGAATTTTTCCGCCCCTGTTTTGGGGGGGGGGCAGAAATGGCAGAGGGGAAGGAGAATCGAGCGGGAGACCCAAAATAGCTTTTACCCCGGCAGGATATCCCACCTTGATTGTCCCCTGCCAATGACGGGAATTGTGATTTTAAAAGTTGGGGTCCCTTGCATCTGTTTGGTTATGCAGACCATGGGCGGATTCTCTGACGGCCGACACCCGAATCGGGAAACACAAATGGTGGAGAATCGCTCATCAGCCGAAAATCAAGGCTAGCGCGAGGCATCTGACGGAATACCAGGCTCCGGTGCCTTGACAGCGGCGTGAATGCATTCTACGCTGCGAGTACAATAAACGCTATTGGCACATCATTAACGAGTTCGTCCCGGTATTCTCCGGGGCTCCCATGAGGTTCCGCCTCGCCAGGAGGAATTACCAACGGCAAGGTTCATTTGTGGCTTTAAAAAATGGGAAACAGGTGTAGTGGCTGCTGAGGGAGAGAGCAGAGGGAGGTCATGTTCTCAGAGGCCCGACCATGGGCTTCTGGTCCTGTTGCTGGCATGGATGGCTGGTGGGATGGGGGAAGGGTCATCTCACAGGGCCGAGTGGAGTAGCAGAGGGGGTGGGGGGTGACCAGGCGATTGGCCTTGGTGTCGGGGTGACGCCCAGGACCGGGGTGTCCAGGCATGGACTGCCATTGCCATGGCCTGTGGTTGCGCAGAGCGACACCGGCTGTATGGATGTCCCGCGACCCCACCCCCCTCCCCCAGCCCTGGGGGATGCAGTAAGGCTGTACGAGTTGGAGCTGCTTGGGGAGGGCCCTGCAGCAGTGGAGCTTGCCCCAGAGGCAGCCTCACGACCCTTAATGTCGACCCACCTTCCCTGTTTGCAAACCTCACCCCGGATTGCAAACCCGTCGCCACCAGGAGTAGATGGTACATCGCCCAGCACAGGACCTTCATCAGGTCGGAGGTCCAGCGGCTGCTGCGGGAAGGCATCATTGAGGCCAGCAACAGCCCCTGGAGAGCTCAAGTGGTAGTAGTTAAGACTGGGGAGAAACACAGGATGGTCATTGACTACAGTCAGACCATCAATCGGTACACGCAGCTCAACGCGTACCCCCTCCCACGCATATCTAATATGGTCAATCAGATTGCACAGTATCGGGTCTTCTCTATAGTGGACCTGAAATCTGCCTACCACCAGCTCCCCATCCACAAGGCAGACCGCCAATACACTGCGTTCGAGGCAGGCGACCGCCTTCACCACTTTCTTAGGGTTCCTTTCGGCTTCACTAATGGGGTCTCGGTCTTCCAACGGGAGATGGACTGAATGGTTGACTGGTACGGACTGCAGGCCACCTTCCTGTACCTGGATAACGTCACCATCTGCGGCCACGACCAGCAGGACCACGATGCTAACCTTTCCAAATTTCTCCACACCGCCAAACTCCTGAACCTTGCATATAACAAGGAGAAGTGCGTGTTCAGCATCAACTGCTTAGCCATCCTTGGCTATGTGGTGCAAAATGGAGTTCTAGGGCCCGACTCCGACCGCATGCGCCCCCTCATGGAACTCCCCATCCCCCACTGCCCCAAGGCCCTCAAACAATGCCTGGGGTTCTTCTCCTATTACGCCCAGTGGGTCCCTAACTACACAGACAAGGCCCGCCCACTCATTCACTTGACAGTTTTCCCCTGACGGCCGAGGCTCACCAGGCCTTCAACCGTATCAAGGCCGACATCACCAAAGCCGCGATGCACGCGGTCGATGAGACGCTCCCCTTTCAAGTCGAGAGCAATGCATCAGATGTCGCTCTAGCCGCCGCCCACAACCAGGCAGGCAGACCCGTGGCATTCTTTTCCCACACCTTCCACGCCTCTGAAATTCGGCAATCCTCCGTTGAAAAGGAGGCCCAAGCCATCGTAGAAGCTGTGCGGCATTGGAGGCATTACCTGTTCAATAACACACAGCGGGGCAAGATCAAGAATGATAAAATCTTGAGGTGGAGGATCGAGCTCTCCACCTACAACTACGAGATTTGGTATCGCTCCGGTAAGCTCAACGAGCCCTCGATGCCCTATCCCAAGGTACATGTGCCAGCGCACAAGTGGACCGACTCCGGGCCCTACACGATGGTCTCTGTCACCCAGGGGTCAACCGGTTCTTTCACTTCATAAAGGCCCGCAACCTACCCTACTCCATTGCGGAAGTCAGGGCTGTCACCAAAGACTGCCAGGTCTGCGCGGAGTGCAAACCTCACTTTTACCGGCCAGACCGAGCGCACCTGGTGAAGGCCTCCCGTCCCTTTGAACGCCTTAGCATAGATTTCAAAGGGCCCCTCCCCTCCTCCGACCGAAACATGTACTTCCTTAACGTGGTCGATGAATACTCCAGATTCCCCTTCGCCATCCCATGCCCTGATATGACGTCTACCACAGTCATCAAAGCCCTCAATAGCATCATCACCCTGTTCGGTTTCCTCGCTTACGTCCACAGCGACCGGGAATCCTCCTTTATATGAGTGATGAGCTACGTCAATTCCTGCTCAGTAAGGGCATGGCCTCGAGCAGGACGACCAGCCACAGCCCCCGGGGAAACGGGCAGGTGGAGAGGGAGAACGGGACGGTCTGGAAGGCCATCCTGCTGACCCTACGGTCTAAAAATCTCCCGGTCTCCCGCTGGCAGGAGGTCCTCCCCGACGCCCTCCACTCCATCCAATCGATACTTTGCACTGTGACTGAAGAAACCCCCCATGAACGTCTCCTTGCCTCCCCTAGGAAGTCCACCTCCGGGGTTTCGCTCCCAACGTGGCTGGCAGCTCCAGGGCCCGTTCTCCTCCGCAAACATGTGCGGCTCCACAAGGCGGACCCGTTGGTCGAGAGGGTACAGCTATTCCATGCAAACCCGCAGTAGACCCACGTGGCGTACCCCAACAGCCGCCAAGGCACAGTCCCCCTCAAGGACCTGGTACCAGCTGGTTCCCCCCCCTCACCCCCAACTGCCCCGACGCCACCTATCCTCCCCCCCAGAGTACCTCACCACAGCCCACGCTCCAGGATGATCCGTCCTCCCCTTGGTTCCACCCGGGGATGAAGATGAGGATTACACGCTCCCGGAGTCACCGGCGACCACCGGGACTGCGGCGCTCACAATGGAGGATCAAGGCATCCGACCGGCTAAATTTGTGAACTTTCCCAAAACTGTACACTTTAAAAATGCTCACTTACATGTAAATAGTTTTTCCACCCCCCTGCTGGACTCTTTTTAACAGGGGGTGAATGTGGTAGTCACCATTGTTTGTATATATTACGTACATGAGATGTAATACGGTAAGGCTCCTGTACTACAGGTACGGGGGTAGATCCCTGCCTGCTGGCTCTGCCCAGTAGGCAGAGTATAAATGTGTGTGCTCACCGAGCTGCAGGCATTTCGGCAGCAGATGCAGGAAGCAACACATCTCTGCTTAACAAAGCCTCGATTACTCTCTACTCTCGTCTCGTTGTAATTGATAGTGCATCATGTCCAACAGGCCGAGGGGGAGGTGGGAAGGAGGTGCCGCATTAGCCCTCGTGTGTATTGGCAGGGCCTATCATTTGAGGACCTGCCGGGCCGGGATACCCTCAAAGACTCCAGCTGAGCAGGGAGACCATACGGCATATCTGCCGGATCATGGCGCACCTGGAACTGGAGGAGGACACCTGTTACCGGTGGCCGCAAGGTGACGGGCACCTGAACATTTTCGCCACAGGGATTGTTCCAGGCGTCAAGTGGGGACAAGTGAGGGGTCTCGCAGACCTTGGTGCGCAGGTGCAACTGCGCTTTCATGGAGGCCCGATATACCCGGTCGGCACAATTTATCAACTTCAATGTAGTCTGAGCCCACCAGGATTTGCTGCCATCGAGGGGATGTCCCAGGTTCAGCAGGTGATTGACAGGACGTATGACACCCTACAAGCCACGGCACGGGAGGGGGTGGTCTTCACAAACTCAAAGGGTTACCACTCGATGAATGTGCAGCTGGTGTGTAACCATAAGATGCGCATCTTGCACGTCTGTGCTCGATACCCAGGCAGTTTGCACGACACCTTCATCCTGGTACACTCGATGGTCCTGACACTTTTGAGGCACACCTTCGGGTGAGTGGTTGGCTCCTGGGCAACAGGGGGTTATCTGCTGCGCTCAAGGCTGATGCCGCCTATCCGGAGGCCACAGACAACGCGGAAACCCGCTACAATGACACCCATGCCTAGGCCAGGGCCGCGATCGAGCGGTGGATCAGTGTCCTGAAGTTGCTGTTCAGGTGCCTGAACCGATCTGGAGGGACCCTCCAGTGTAGCGCTAGGAGAGTCTCCCACATCGTGTTGGCCTGCTGCATCCTCCTCAATATTGCGCAGCACAGGGGCAACA
Organism: Scyliorhinus torazame; assembly: GCF_047496885.1. NCBI lineage: Eukaryota > Metazoa > Chordata > Chondrichthyes > Carcharhiniformes > Scyliorhinidae > Scyliorhinus > Scyliorhinus torazame. The sequence continues at coordinate 188,611,052 of NC_092716.1, forward strand.
TGCTGGATGAGGGGTATGAACGCAAGGCCTTGTCAAATGTGGAGGATGCGGGGGAGGGCCAGGATGGGCAGGGCATGGAGCTCGGGCAGGTACAGATGTCCGTACATGTGCGCGCCAGGGCCGGTGGGCATGGGACGCTCTAATCGCCTCCTGGTTCGCCAATTAGGGAACGGGCAGACATCGGCATCAATTACCCCGTCCCACCCCAACAAACCCTCCTACCCCCAGCCGATCACCCTCGCCCTGCACCAACACCTCTCCCACCCCTCCTGCAACCCTCTCTGTGATTCCTACCTGCCTCACTATGGGGTGTGGGCCCTGGGTTGGCAGTAACAGCAGGTCTGGTCCATGGGATGGTCAACAACCTGCTCTGCGATGAGCTCTGATGCTCCGCATCGTTTGACAATGCACTTTCCGCCATCTACCTGGTTGATCCCTGCATGCGAGCTGGCCATTCCATCACACGGTTCCACCTGTCCCTTGGGGTGGCGGAGGTGGGAACAGGGTGCAGGGGGTGGTGGGGTAGCGAGGGATGGAGGTGGGGTGGTGCACGGTGGCTGACCTGGGGGCACTGGCCCATGCCCATCTCCAAAGGTCTCACATCCCCCCTTGCCCCCTCTCAGCCAGCCCAGCCCATCCCTCAGACCCTTCTGACAGAGCACGGAGGCAGATTGAAACATTTGTGAATAGGTGACTATCTACAGGTGTGTGCCCTAGCCACTAATGATATCCTGTGTGCTGCACCCGTGCCAACTTAACTGGTGTCAAACTTTAGGGCCTTACGGGCCCCAACGCTACCTCTCGGTGGATCCCCAGGCTGTACATCAGGGTTGGAGGTGGCCTGCTGCGATTCCTGCCCTGTGACCTGGGTCCCCTTTGGCTGCTGTCCTCTGGAGCGACCGGGCCTGGACAAGCTCGTCAGTCTCTCGGGTATCCCAGGTGTCGGGGTGCCACCCTGTTCTGCAAGCTGCTCATCGGATGCGACAGGGACGGGGGGGTGGGCCGGAGGAGTCTGAGGTGCTGTGGTGTTCCAACACCTCTCCTGCAGGGGTCACCAGCACGGGCCCCATCACCTCCTCCTCCCTCGGGATGCCCAATGGCCCCCTGGCTACTCCTTGGGATGGCCAAAGCAAGCTCCAGGAGCTCGCCATTCCTGGAGGCCCGCTCTCGTCTCAACCAGGGTCTCAATGCCATGGAGCACATGGGCTTGGCCACCCTCCCACTGGGACTGTGCCACCTCTCTCTGGGACTGTGCCATGTCACTCAGTGATTGTGCCAGGTTCCGCTATGAATGGCGCAAGTCAGCCAGTGCCCGGGCAGTGCTGTTGATGCACGCAGCAATGACCAGTTGTGACTAGGCCAAGCTTTGGAGCGCCGCTGCAGTGTCCATATGGCCCTGGTACGTAGCTGCCTGTGACAGGGCAGCCCTGCCCTGTGCCTCGGCCACCACCCACACAGAGTGCACCAGGCCTTGGACATCCTGGCCCATGGCCGATACCTTCCCTGTCAAGGCCTCCACCGCGGATGCCACCCGTGCAATGTTCACCTCGGTGGCACGCACGGTCGGCACTGCCTCCTGCCCCTGCAGGCAGCTGGACTTCTTCAATTGCGCCTGCAGGCACTGGGTGGCTGCTGACACCCCCTCGTGTAGACCCCAGCTCTGTGTCTGTATCTCCAGCATCGATGGGACTGCCCTTTCCAGAAGCCCCACACTGTCCCTGCAACTAGTCTCTGGGATCGGGCCATCCTCTGACCATCTGTCCCTTCGAGAGTTCCTACCTCCACCTGATGTACCACTGCACGTGTGTGGTGAACACCAGACAGAGCCTCTTCACTAAAGTGCCCGACCGAGATGAGTGTCTGTGGGATGTGTGGTCAACCACTGTTGCACCTCTATTAGGTGATGTATGGTAGGACCTGTACTACAGGTATGTTGTTAGTCCCTGCCTGCTGGCGGGCGGAGTATAAATATGTGTGTCCTCCATGCTGCAGCCATTTTGCCAGCTGCTGTGGGAGGCCACACATCTTAGAGCAATAAAGCCTCAGTTGTACCCAACTCAAGTCTTTGTGCAATTGATCGTGCATTAATTTATTGCTCATAGATTTTCAAAAGATGGACTTCCGTATCAAACCGGAACGCCTGCAGCTGGATCCGCATTCAAGCGGCGCCAAAAAGGACTTTCAACACTGGCTAGCTTGCTTCAAGGCGTACATCAACTCGGCGCCCAGCCCTACCACGGAGGCTCAGAAGATACAGATCCTGTACTCAAGGTTGGGCTCCAGCGTCGTTCCGCTGATCCAGGACGCACCGAACTACGCCGAAGCCATGACGCTTCTCAAGGAGAATTACGCTCAGAAGACGAACACGCTCTTAGCCAGGCACGTACTCGCCACTTGCTCTCAACTCCCTGGTGAGTCCATAGAAGACTTCTGGTGGGCCCTAATCCCACTCGTCCGGGACTGTGACTGTCAGGCCGTTACGGCCACTGAACATTCAAACCTCCTTATGCGGGTGGCTAGCAGAGACAAAGAAACTAGCGCTCTCCATGATGGTTACCTTGCGCAACGTTCAGGCCTACACCCCCAGCTGCCTGGCCCACCCCTCCTACACATCATGGACCCCACAGACGGCCCAGCTGGGGCCTTACCCAGCCAATACGTCTGCACCACGCGCCAGCCAGCAAACCCCAGGGGTCCCCGATGTTTTTCTGCGATCAGCAGAAACACCCCCGCCAACACTGCCCAGCCCGCGCTGCCCTTTTTAAGGCTTGCGGCAAGAAGGGGCACTTTGCCGCGGTGTGCCAAGCCCGTGCAGCCGCCGCTATCGCTCTCACCCCCCTCGTTTACGGACAATGGGCGCCGCCATCTTCACCTCCCCGAACCACGCGTGGCGAGTGGATGCTGCCATCTTCTCCCCCTCAGACCACGTGCGGCCAGTGGGCGCCGCCATCTTCTCTCTCTCAGACCAAGGGCGGCCAGTGGGCACCACCATCTTCCCCCCCGAGCAACACGTGCGGCCCATGGGTGCCGCCATCTTGTTCAGCCCCCACAACGTGCGGCCCATGGGCGCCGCTATTTTGTACTCCTCGAGATCTTCAGCCGCCATTTAGTCCTCCCCAAGATCTTCAGGCGCCGTCATCTTGTCTCCCCCACGGCACATGGGCACCGCCAGCGTTCCAGGACCAGGGCCCGCCCCGGGCTCCCCGTCATCCTACACCAGTGACGACCGACCACAACTCGCCTCAGTGACCATCGACCAGTCTCGTCCGCACAACCTGGCCACCGCATCGACCAGCGTTAAAATCAACGGACATGTGACCTCTTGCCTGCTGGACTCCGGGAGCACCGAAATCTTCATCCACCCGGATACGGTAAGGCGCTGCTCTCTCGCGGTACACCACGCCAAACAAAGAATCTCACTGGCCTCCGGATCCCATTCCGTGGCGATCAAGGTGTACTGTACGGTCACACACACGGTCCAGGGCGTAGGATTCAGCGGCTTCCACCACTACGTCCTCCCTAACCTCTGCGCTGCCCTACTACTCGGGCTGGACTTCCAGTGCAACCTCCAGAGCCTAACCTTGAAATTCGGCGGGCCCCTACCACCCCTCATTGTGTGCGGCCTCGCGACCCTAAAGGTCGATCCGCCTTCCCTCTTCGCAAATCTAACCTCGGATTGCAAACCCATCACCACCAGGAGCTGACGGTACAGCACCCAGGACAGGATCTTCATCAGGTCCAAGGTCCAGCGGCTGCTTCGAGAAGGCATCATCGAGGCCAGCAACAGCCACTGGTAGCCCAAGTGGTAGTAATTAAAACTGGGGAGAAACACAGAATGGTCGTGGACTACAGCCAGACCATCAATCAGTACACACAGCTCGATGCGTACCCCCTCCCACGCATATCTGATATGGTCAATTAGATTGCACAGTACCGAGTCTTCTCAACGGCAGACCTCAAATCTGCCTACCACCAGCTCCCCATCCGTAAATCGCACCGTCCATACACCGCCTTCGAGGCGGACGGTCGCCTCTACCACTTCCTTAGGGTTCCCTTCGGGTCACCAACGGGGTCTCGGTCTTCCAAAGGGAGATGGACCGAATGGTCGACCGGTACGGTTTGCGGGCCACCTTTCCGTACCTAGACAACGTCACCATCTGCGGCCATGATCAGCAGGACCACAACGCCAACCTTGCCAAATTTCGCCGCACCGCCAGTCTCCTAAACCTCACCTACAACAAGGAGAAGTGTGTGTTTAGCACGACCCACTTAGCCATCCACGGCTATGTGGTCCAGAACAGAGTTCTGGGTCCCGATCCCGACCGCATGCGCCCCCTCATGGAGCTTCCCCTCCCCTACTGCCCCAAGGCCCTCAAACGCTGCCTGGGGTTCTTTTCGTACTACGCCCAGTGGGCCCCAAACTATGCGGACATGGCCCGCCCACTCATACAGTCAACCCAGTTTCCCCTGACGGCCGAGGAACAACAGGCCGTCTCCCGTATCAGAGCCGATCTCGGCAAGGCCGGGATGCACGCAGTAGACGAGACACTGCCCTTTCAAGTAGAGAGCGACGCATCAGACGTCACCCTAGCCGCCACCCTCAATCAGGATGGCAGACCCATGCAATTCTTTTCCTGCACCCTTCATGCCTCAGAGATTCGGCACTCATCCGTCGAAAAAGAGGCCCAAGCTATCGTTGAAGCTGTGCGGCATTGGAGGCATTACCTGGACGGCAGGAGATTCACTCTCCTCACTGACCAATAGTCGGTAGCCTTCATGTTCAATAACACACAGCGGGGCAAGATCAAGAATGATAAGATCTTGAGGTGGAGGATCGAGCTCTCCACCTACAATTACGAGATTTTGTATCGCCCCGGCAAACTCAACGAGCCCCCAGACGCCCTATCCCGAGGTACATGTGCCAGCGCACAAGTAGGCTGACTCCGGACCCTGCACGACAGCCTTTGTCACCCGGGAGTCACACGGTTGCACCATTTCATAAAGGCCCGGCGAGGAAGTACGGACAATCACCAGGGACTGCAAGGTCTGTGCGGAGTGCAAGCCGCACTTCAACCTCCGGACCGTGCGCGCCTGGTGAAGGCCTCCCACCCTTTTGAGCGCCTCAGTGTGGATTTCAAAGGGCCCCTCCCCTCCACTGACCGTAACACGTATTTTCTCAGTGTGGTCGATGAGTAACTCCAGATTCCCCTTCGCCATCCCATGCCCCGATATGACGTCTGCCACCGTCATCAAAGCCCTCAACACAATCTTCGCTCTGTTCGGGTTCCCCGCCTCCATCCACAGTGATGTGTGATGAGCTGCGTCAGTTCCTGCTCAGCAGGGGTATCGCCTCCAGCAGGACGACAAGCTACAACCCCCGGGGAAACGGACAGGTAGAGAGGGAGAATGGGACGGTATGGAGGGCCGTCCAACTGGCCCTATGGTCCAGGAACCTCCGGGCCTCCCGCTGGCAGGAGGTCCTCCCTGATGCACTACACTCCATTCGGTCACTACTGTGCACCGCCACTAACAACACACCCCATGAACGTCTTTTTGCCTTCCCCAGGAAGTCCACATCTGGGGTGTCGCTCCCGACTTGGCTCACAGCTCCAGGACCCTTCCTGCTCCGTAGGCATGTCCGACTCCACAAGGCGGACCCGTTGGTGGAAAGGGGTGCAATTGCTCCATGCAAACCCCCAGTATGCCTACGCGGCATACCTCGACGGCTGCCAGGATACTGTCTCCCTCAGGGACCTGGCACCAGCACGTTCCACACACACACACACACACACACACACCCGGCCTGGCACCAACCTCCCCTCCCCCGGCGCTCCCAGCAGCAACCCCCCCTGGGACATCCGTCCTCCCCCTGCCCACGCTCGAGGATGAGGAGGATTTTGGCACGCTCCCGGAGGCTCTGGGCATCAGACCAGCATCGGCATCGCCGCCACCACTACGTCGTTCCCAGCGGCACATCAAGTCCCCAGACCGGTTAAACCTCTAACTGGTTCACTGGACTTCAAAAGACATTTTTGTTCCTCTCTATCAAAAATTGTAAATATAAATGTAAAAAGAAAACCATTTGTTGTATATAGTTCTCCACCACCCCAGCCGGACTCAATTTTAACACGGGGTGAATGTGGTAAACCACTGTTGTACCTCTATTAGGTGATGTATGGTAGAACCTGTACTACAGGCACATTGGTAGTCCCTGCCTGCTGGCTCCACCCAGTAGGCGGAGTATAAATATGTGTGTCCTCCATGCTGCCGCCATTTTGCCAGCTGCTGTGGGAGGCCACACATCTTACAGCAATAAAGCCTCAGTTGTACCCAACTCAAGTCTTTGTGCAATTGATCGTGCATCAGGATGGTGGAGGGTGTTGGAGACAGCTGTGATGGAAAGTCAATGTTGCCCTGGACTGGTGCTCCGGGGGTTTTGCGGGCTGGCGTTTGGGGGGCTCGCGTCACTGTCTGGTGCTGCGTCGCTGCGTGCCCTGGGATTGTGGCGGGGGAACACCAGAAGGGCCTTGTCACCAGGTGAGCAAGACACAAGACATTCTTTTTAAAATAAATTTAGAGTGCCCAATTATTTTTTTTTCCAATTAAGGGGCAATTTAGCGTGGCCAATCCACCTAATCTGCACATCTTTCGGTTATGGGAGTGAAACCCAGGCAGACATGGGGAGAATCTGCAAACTCCACATGGACAATAACCAGGGGCCAGGATCGAATCCGGTCCTCAACGCCATAAGGCAGCAGTGCTAACCACTGCGCCACCATGCTGCCCTATCCCACTCACCTTTAAGATGCTTTCTAAAACCTACCTTGTTGACCACCTTTTAATTCTCTGGCCAAACGTTTCTGGCTGTTCCAATCAGAGGGATCTTACACTTGGTTCCCCAGCAGTGAAAGGTGAAAGAAACGGGAGAAATTATTGGCTTTGACGGGGAGAATGTGCAAATTCCAAAGATACAAGACAGGACGCATGTTGGATCGCCGGTTGGGGTGGTGGTGTGTGGAATTTGGGATGGTGGATAGATGGGGTGGTGGGGTGTTGTGGGGGTGCTCGGATGGTGTGGGGGTTGTGCACCGCGTGCCATATCGACATCTTGGTTCCTGATGCCGGCCTCCGCCTCAGTGACTGCCCTCTCTCCGGGCCCACCAACCAGGTTCAATGCCCGCCACTCCGCGATGGTTAGGGGACGCAGGTCGGCAGGCCCCTTCCAGTCTTCTCTCTCTCCCTGCGGTTGTACCCTGTCTCCTCCTGCGGGCGGCTGGGCGGCAGAAAATGCACAGCGTTAGGCAGTCGGATGCGGGCAGCACAAGGGCTGGCCTTTGTGAACAGGGCACCAGGCCATAGCGGGCAGAATGCGTGCTGGCATGTGGTGCAGGATGGGGTGTGAGCAGACTACTGGTGTGTGAGGTTCGGTCGCCCTCCGGGTTGGGGGGGGGTTACAGGTGTGTGGGACAAGGGTTGGTGCCAGGAGCATGGTGCTGGCAACTCAGGGTAGCTGACCTGAGGAGGTCATGCAGCTTTTTCCGGCACTATTGGCCGGTCCTGTTGGTGGGACCCATGGCTCTCATGGCCTCTGCACCAGCACCCAGGCCCGGCGGATTGCAGCCTCCTTCCCACCCCGGGGTAAAGGATGCCCTGCCTCTCCTCCATGGCATCCAGCAGGGTCTCGAGCTTCAAATCTGCAAAACAGAGTGCCATTCTTTTGGCTGCCATATTGTTGGCTGGAATGAGTGTGTGTGGGGGGAGTGGAGTGCTGATATGCAGCTGCAGCTTGTCAGCCTCTCGAATGCCAACCCCAACCCTGGACAATTGGATACCATTTTTCATTGGAATTGCTCTAGTTCCACGTGGCGCTGGTGCAAGCCCATTAACGGATCCTGAATTGCTCCAGGACCGGCGCTGCTTCCGTGGTTGCAGAACATCATTGATTCAGTCTCGGCATCAGTCTCTGAAATGGAGATCCCAGCCCCATTTGTTTTTGCCTGATAGCCTCCTCATGTTAGACTATCAATTCACATTGGTGAACAACATGCGTCTGGCAAACAAAACCCACACGGTACGCACAGGTGAGTACAGCTCAGGGGTGGGGTGGGGAGGGAAGGGAGAGAGAATTATGCCCAGGCAGTACTGGGGGTTCCATGATGGTGGGAGTGGAGTGGGGGGGGGGGGGGGGGGGGGGGGGGGTGCGGTGGGTTCCGTGGTGCAAGGAGTGGGATTTTGTGGTGAAGGGGTTTTCGTGATGGTCGGGGATGGGTTCTGTGGTGGGAGGGGGTTCTTCTATTCTATTTTTATCCTTTTCACACTGGGCATCACAATCTGTCAAGAGCTGAGATTGGTGGGAGGCCCACCTCACCAGCATGATGTCGTGGGACTCGCCTCCTGATTTTTTTTTTGTTTATGTGTCAAACACTATAGTGGGAAGAGCCAGCAGTGCAGCCGGTGGGCTCCAACCCCTTTTTCCCACCTCAGCAACAATTAATCAAAAAATGAAAAAAATTCCCTCCTGTATTTTAAATTCGTATTTTATTTCTGGGCCCATGAAACCATAAGATCATAAGACATAGGAGCAGAATTAGGCCACTCGGCCCATCGAGTCTGCTCCGCCATTCAATCATGGCTGATATTTTTCTCGTCCCCATTCTCCTGCCTTCTCCCATAACATAAGAACATAAGAACTAGGAACAGGAGTAGGCCATCTGGCCCCTCGAGCCTGCTCCGCCATTCAAAGAGATCGTGGCTGATCTTTGTGGACTCAGCTCCACTCTCCGGCCCGTACACCATATCCCCGAATCCCTTTATTCTTTAGAAAGGTATCTATCTTTTTCTTAAAAACGTTTAAAGAAGGAGCCTCAACTGCTTCACTGGGCAAGGAATTCCAGAGATTCACAACCCTTTGCGTGAAGAAGTTCCTCCTAAACTCGGTCCTAAATCTACTTCCCCTTATTTTGAGACTATTCCCCCTAGTTCTGCTTTCACCCGCCAGTGGAAACAACCTGCCCGCATCTATCCTATCTATTCCCTTCATAATTTTATATGTTTCAATAAGATCCCCCCGCATCCTTCTAAACTCCAATGAGTACAGTCCCACTCTACTCAACCTCTCGTCATAATCTAATCCCCTCAACTCTGGGATCAACCTAGTGAATCTCCTCTGCACTCCCTCCAGTGCCAATATGTCCTTTCTCAGGTAAGGAGACCAAAACTGAACACAATACTCCAGATGTGGCCTCACCAACACCTTATACAATTGCAGCATAACCTCCCTAGTCTTGAACTCCATCCCTCTAGAAATGAATGACAAAACTCGATTAGCCTTCTTAATCACCTGTTGCACCTGCACACCAACGTTTTGCGACTCGTGCACCAGCACACCCAGGTCCCTCTGCACAGCAGCATGTTTTAACATCTTACCGTTTAAATAATAATCCATTCTGCTGTTATTCCTCCCAAAATGGATAAGCTTCACACTTGGCAACATTGAATTCCATCTGCCAGACCCTAGCCCATTCACCTAACCTATCCAAATCCTTCTGCAGACTTCCGGTATCCTCTGCACTTTTTGCTTTACCACTCACCTTAGTGTCATCTGCAAACTTTGCCACATTGCACTTGGTCCCCAACTCCAAATCATCGATGTAAATTGTGAACAACTGCGGGCCCAACACTGATCCTTGAGGGACCCCACTAGTTACAGGTTGCCAACCAGAGAAACACCCATTTATCCCCACTCTCAGCTTTCTGTTAGTTAACCAATCCTCTACCCATGCTACCACTTTACCCTCAATGCCATGCATCTTTAGTTTATGCAGCAACCTTTTGTGTGGCACCTTGGCAAAAGCTTTCTGGAAATCCAGATATACCACATCCATTGGCTCCCCGTTATCTACTGCACTGGTAACGTCCTCATAAAATTCTACCAAATTAGTCAGACACGACCTACCCTTTATGAACCCATGCTGCGTCTGCCCAATGGGACAATTTCCCTCCAGGTGCCCCGCTATTTCCTCCTTAATGATAGATTCCAGCATTTTCCCTACAACCGAAGTTAAGCTTACCAGCCTATAATTACCCGCTTTCTGCCGACCTCCTTAAACAGTGGTGTCATGTTTGCTACTTTCCAATCCTCTGGGACCACCCCAGAGTCCAGTGAATTTTGATAAATTATCACTAGTGCGTTTACAATTTCCCTAGCCATCTCTTTTAACCCTCTGGGATGCATCCCGTCAGGGCCAGGAGATTTGTCTACCTTTAGCCCCATTAGCTTGCCCAATACTGCCTCCTTAGTGATTACAATCATCTCAAGGTCCTCACCTATCATATCTTTATTTCCATCAGTCACTGGCATGTTATTTGTGTCTTCCACTGTGAAGACTGACCCAAAAAACCTGTTCAGCTCCTCAGCCATTTCCCTGTCTCCTATTATTAAATCTCCCTTCTCATCTTCCAAAGGACCAATATTTACCTTAGCCACTCTTTTTTGTCTTATATATTTGTAGAAGCTTTTACTATCTGCTTTTATGTTCCGAGCAAGTTTACTTTCATAGTCTACCTTACTCTTCTTCATAGCTTTTTTAGTAGCTTTCTGTTGTCCCCTAAAGACTTCCCAGTCCTCTAGTCTCCCACTAATTTTTGCCACTTTGTATGTTTTTTCCTTCAATTTGATACTCTCCCTCACCTCCTTAGATATCCACAGTCGATTTTTCCCCTTTCTACCGTCTTTCTTTTTTGTCGGTATGAACCTTTCCTGAACACTGTGAAAGATCGCTCGGAAGGTTCTCCACTGTTCCTCAACTGTTTCACCATGAAGTCTTTGCTCCCAGTCTACATTAGCTAGTTCTTCTCTCATCCCATTGTAATCACCTTTGTTTAAGCACAAAACACTAGTGTTTGATTTTGCCCCCTGATCCCCTTATAACCCCTGATCCCCTTATTAATCAAGAACCAGTCTAACTCTGTCTTAAAGACACTCAGTGATTTGGCCTCCACAGCCTTCTGTGGCAAAGAGTTCCACAGATTCACCACCCTCTGGCTGACAAAATTCCTCCTCATCTCTGTTTTAAAGGATCATCCCTTTAGTCTGAGATGGTGTCCTCTGGTTCTAGTTTTTCCTACAAGTGGAAACATCTTCTCCACGTCCACTCTATCCAGGCCTCGCAGTATCCTGCAAGTTTCAATAAGATCCCCCTCATCCTTCTAAACTCCAAAGAGTACAGACCCAGAGTCCTCAACTGTTCCTCATACAACAAGCTCTTCATTCCAGGGATCATTCTTGTGAACCTCCTCTGGAACCTTTCCAAGGCCAGCACATCCTTCCTTAGATACGGGGCCCAAAACCTCTCACAATACTCCAAATGGGGTCTGACCAGAGCCTTATACAGTCTCAGAAGTACATCCCTGGTCTTGTATTCTAGCCCTCTTGACATGAATGCTACATTGCATTTTCCTTCTTAACTGCCGACTGAACCTGCACATTAACCTTAAGAGAATCGTGAACAAGGACTCCCAAGTCCCTTTGTGCTTCTGCTTTCCGAAGCATTTCCCTATTTAAAAAATAGTCTATGCCTAGATTCCTCCTTCCAAAGTGCATAACCTCAAACTTTTCCACATTGTATTTCATTTGCCACTTCATTGCTCACTCTCCTAGCTTGTCCAAATCCTTCTGCAGCCCCCTTGCTTCCTCAATACTACCTGTCCCTCTACAGATCTTTGTATCATCTGCAAAGTTAGCAACAGTGCCTTCAGTAATGTATATTGTGAAAAGTTGTGGTCCCAGCACAGACCCCTGAATCCACAGAATCGAGTGTGTTCCACGTGGCACTGATGCAAGCACCTCAACGGTAGCGGGATTGGTCCAGGTGCGGCACCGTTTTTCTGTTGTAAAAGTCGACAAATTCTCCATTGGAGTCAACGCTTAGTCTCAGAAACGGAGAATCCATCCCAAAGTTTTTTTTTAAAATTCTATCACAATTAAGACCTGAGTCTTAAAAATAAGACTCCATGCTGATTTTCACTGCCAGAAAGTTGACTAAAATTTATCATATTCAAAGATACATTAGGCTGGAAACAGACTTTCTGTGATGGGCTTAGTTTGTATCCACCACATAAATGAAACAAAGTCATACCATTGGAAGAACTTCAATGATGAGGCAGTCTGTCAGGTGTTGTTTTCTTGCAAAATGGTGAAGCGGCAGATCTTAAACAATGACTTTTAGAGTTCTGTTTTTAACAGCAGGTCCACCCTTTTGCTGAAGTTGATGTAATGTTTTATAATGTTCACATAAAAGTAATGAACACCATTAGCTTCGCTGTAATTGTGATAGGAAAATCTGAGCCAATAAACATTGTGTAGTATATTCCAACGTGCACTTCAAATTTCACTGAAGCCTTGTGTTACTTTGTTATGAAGCAATCTTACCCTAGTCTCGCTGTCATCATTCGCTATCTCAAACACCTCCTGTTGTGTCTGGTCAGCTCCCCCTGCAAAGCAGACTCCAAGTTAGTAACACACCAAGCCACAAATATCGCCACCCGCATTGAGATTAACCATCAGCTCTGCAAGGCAAATGATCAAAATCTGCATCCAGGATGGAGAGAGTGGAGCAATATGAAGATGATAATGTATTTGGGGAGAAAGGAGAAATCATCTGATGTGTGAATGCATCAGTCACGCGAACCTCCACATTAATTCTCATCACTTGGCATCTTGCATAACTCACAGCAACAATCGCCAGGCAACTGGATCACTGCATGGAACCACTCAAAGGGATGCTAATTAACCAGACAAGACCGAGGTATCTCGTCTGGTAATGACAAACATCTGTTACATTTCTACAAAGGCTGATATCTCAGCTTCTTTAGACATGGAAAATTATTCAGAAATACGTCAGCTGTACATTAACAATCTGCCTGCTGACTTTGATCCTTCTTTAAACGGCCTGCAATTAGTACTTTAGAAAGCAAAGGCAGTTCAGTTTCTATCACTGACGTGTTTCTAATAAATTTGCTTTTGATCTCGAGTTCTATCAATGATGAGATCTTGCTTTAAAGTTTCACTCGTGTGTCAGTAGGTCTCAACGTACAAAGGCCCAGGATTTTAATCAACAATCTTTCGTGTAGAAATGAATCGCATAATTCAAGATCACACAGTGCTTTGAGCAGGAAACCAATAATCCTGATCCAGTACCTCTCAATGTCAATGCTCACCTTTTATGTTGTTAAAAAATTAAAGTTGTGTATTTGGATGCACATTTCCCTCAGAGGATTCAAACTTTGCTTTGTTGGAACTCTCTGTAAATACTGCAACGTTCCCAAAGCCCCCTGTAAATATTGACACACTCCTGAGGACCCCCTGTAAACACTGACACACGCCCATGGAATCCCTGTAAATACTAGCACACCCCTTGGGACATACTGCGAATGCTCAATACGCTCCAAGAAACCCTTGTAAATATTGGCACGCTCCCAGGGGCCCCCTGTAAATACTGACACACTCGCGGAAATCCCTGTAAATACTGACAGGTTCCCGGGAAACCTCTGTAAATACTGACACTCATAGGGAACCCCTGTAAAAATTCGCACATACCCAGGAATATAGCAACAAGAGGTAAACAATCTGTAAACAAGTAAAGCTTTCTCAAATCCATCAGCAGAACACTCCCTTTGCAAAATCAAGTATTACCTCACCTTTATAATATCTTAATCACAGCTTTAGCAGACATATTGTCAGTATGTATATTTCCCAGATTTTTTAACGACATTACTGCAACAACTATAAAATATAACAATTCTTTTCATTCTTCACAGAAGTAATAATTCTGGTAGCTTGGTTGTACATAATTTGAGTATTGTTGCAAAATGGAAATAAGCTGTCAAAGGTTTTCATCTTGCACTCATCAGGACAGACACAAGAATGCTAAATTTCAAAGGGAGCAACAATTAATACACCATAAGAAACAGCTGCTGATTGGTTGGCAAATCAACTCTGATTGGGAACCAAATGAGGAGGTTAGTGGACAGTAAGGAGGTAGTAACCAAAGCCTATAAGAAACTAGATCATGAAGTCAGCGTGACTAAGGGGAAGAGTAGGCAGGGAGCAGATGATGAACGCAAAGGGACTGGTGGTCTGAGGTGCATTTGTTTTAATGCAAGAAGTGTAGTAGGTAAGGCAGATGAACTTAAGGCTTGGATTAGTACCTGGGAGTATGATGTTATTGCTATAACTGAGACTTAGTTGAGGGAAGGGCATGATTGGCAACTAAATATCGCAGGATACCGCTGCTTCAGGCGGGATAGAGAGGGAGGTAAAAGGGGTGGAGGAGTTGCACTACTGTTCAGAGAGGATATCACAGCTGTGCTGAAGGAGGGCACTATGGAGGACTCGAGCAGTGAGGCGATATGGGCAGAGCTCAGAAATAGGAAGGGTGCGGTAACAATGTTGGGGCTGTACTACAGACCTCCCAACAGCGAGCATGAGATAAATATGTAAACAGATTATGGAAAGATGTAGGAGCAACAGGGTGGTGGTGATAGGAGATTTTAATTATCCCAACATTGACTGGGATACACTTAGTGTCAGAGGTCTAGATGGAGCAGAATTTGTAAGGAGCATCCAGGAGGGTTTTCTAGAGCAGTCTGTAAATAGTCCAACTCGGGAAGGGGCCATACTGGACCTGGTGTTAGGGAATGAGCCCAGCCAGGTGGTTGAAGTTTTAGTCGGGGATTACTTTGGGAATAGCGATCACAATTCCATAAGTTTTAGAATACTCATGGACAAAGACGAGAGTGGTCCTAAAGGAAGAGTGCTAAATTGGGGGAAGGCCAACTATACCAAAATTTGGCAGGAGCTGGGGAATGTGGATTGGGTGCAGCTGTTTGAAGGTAAATCCACAATTGTTATGTGGGAGGCTTTTAAAGAGAGGTTGATTAGAGTGCAGGACAGACATGTCCCTGTGAAAATGAGGGATAGAAATGGCAAGATTAGGGAACCATGAATGACTGATGAAATTGTGAGACTAGCTAAGAGGAATAAGGAAGCATACATAAGGTCTAGGCAACTGAAGACAGACGAAGCTTTGGAAGAATATCGGGAACGTAGGACCAATCTGAAACGAGGAATCAAGAGGGCTAAAAGGGGTCATGAAATATCTTTAGCAAACAGGGTTAAGGAAAATCCCAAAGCCTTTTATTCATATATAAGGAGCAAGAGGGTAACTAGAGAAATGGTTGGCCCACTCAAGAACAAAGGAGGAAAGTTATGCGTGGAGTCAGAGAAAATGGGTGAGATTCTTAATGAGTACTTTGCATCCGTATTCACCGAGGAGAGGGACATGATGGATGTTGAGGTTGGGGATAGATGTTTGATTACTCTAGGTCAAGTCGGCATAAGGAGGGAGGATGTGTTGGGTATTCTAAAAGGCATTAAGGTGGACAAGTCCCCAGGTCCGGATGGGATCTATCCCAGGTCACTGAGGGAAGTGAGAGAGGAAATAGCTGGGGCCTTAACAGATATCTTTGCAGCATCCTTGAACACGGGTGAGGTACCGGAGGACTGGAGAATTGCTAATGTTGTCCCTTGTTTAAGAAGGGTAGCAGGGATAATCCAGAAAATTATAGACCGGTGAGCCTGACGTCAGTGGTAGGGAAGCTGCTGGAGAAGATACTGAGGGATAGGATCTATTCCCATTTGGAAGAAAATGGGCTTATCAGTGATAGGCAACATGGTTTTGTGCAGGGAAGGTCATGTCTTACCAACTTAATAGAATTCTTTGAGGAGGTGACAAAGTTGATTGATGAGGGAAGGGCTGAACATGTCATATACATGGACTTCAGGAAGGCATTTGATAAGGTTCCCCATGGTAGGCTGATGGAGAAAGTGAAGTCTCATGGGGTCCAGGGTGTACTAGCTAGATGGATAAAGAACTGGCTGGGCAACAGGAGACAGAGAGTAGTAGTGGAAGGGAGTTTCTCAAAATGGAGAACTGTGACCAGTTGAGTTCCACAGGGATCTGTGCTGGGACCACTGTTGTTTGTGATATACATAAATGATCTGGAGGAAGGTATAGGTGGTCTGATTAGCAAGTTTGCAGATGACACTAAGATTGGTGGAGGAGCAGATAGTGAAGGGGACTGTCAGAGTATATGATAGACAGCAGAATATAGATAGATTGGAGAGTTGGGCGGAGAAATGGCAGATGGAGTTCAATCCGAGCAAATGCGAGGTGGAGCATTTTGGAAGGTCCAATTCAAGAGCGAACTATACGGTAAATGAAAAAGCCCTGGGGAAAATTGATGTACAGAGAGATCTGGGTGTTCAGGTCCATTGTACCCTGAAGGTGGCTGCGCAGGTCGATAGAGTGGTCAAGAAGGCATACGGCATGCTTTCCTTCATCGGAAGGCGTATTGAGTACAAGAGTTGGAAGGTCATGTTACAGTTGTATAAGACTTTGGTTCGGCCACATTTGGAATACTGCGTACAGTTCTGGTCTCCACATTATCAAAAGGATGTGGATGTTTTGGAGAAGGTGCAGAGGAGGTTCACCAGGATGTTGCCTGGTATGGAGGGTGCTAGCTATGAAGAGAGGTTGAGTAGATTAGGATTATTTTCATTAGAAAGACAGAGGTTGAGGGGGGACCTCATTGAGGTCTAGAAAATCATGGGAGCTATAGACAGGGTGGATAGCAAGAAGCTTTTTCCCAGAGTGGGGACTCAATTAAAAAGGGGTCACGAGTTCAAGGTGAGAGGGGAAAAGTTTAAGGGAGATATGCGTGGAAAGTTCTTTACGCAGAGGGTGGTGGGTGCCTGGAACGCATTGCCAGTGGAGGTGTAGAGGTGGGCACAATAGCGTCATTTAAGATGTATCTAGACAGATACATGAATGGGCAGGGAGCAGAGGGATACAGATCCTTAGAAAATAGGCGACAGTTTTAGATAGAGGATCTGGATCGGCGCAGGTTTGGAGGGCCGAAGGGCCTGTTCCTGTGCTGTAATTTTTCTTTGTTCTTTGTTCTTCTTTGATTGGTAGAGGTATTGCTATGGAGAATGCTTGAGGAAATTAATGTCCACCATGCTTTTGTTTAATTCAAAAGAAGATGCAATGCCTGGGTATGTTCCTTTTGCCTGCAGAGGGCAGGATCCTGCATATAAATATATATTGTTTCTAGCAAGTGTAAATAAACCACATTGAGAGCCTGACTGATAAAATTGTTCTTTCCACAATTGAACAGCACTTGCTGAACAATCTCGAGTGTACGAAGTATCACACAAACAACCCATTTAAAATGATTGGTCAATGTGGTTTACCTATGCCTGTTAGGAGCTACATATATTCATACACACTGGTCCTCTGCAGGCAAAAGGAATATGTCCAGGCACTGCACCTTTTTTGAATTAGACAAAAGCATAGTGGACAGTCATTCCCAGATGCCTTCTCTATGGAAATGCCTCAAACAGCATCTATTTACCAACCTATCAGTATCCTTTGCTTATGTAATTTAAGTTGTAGCTCCCTTTAAAATTAGCATTTTTGTGTCTGATCTGATGAGTGGAAGAAAAAAAAGCTTTAGCAGTATGTCTCTTTTTTCATCAGCACAGAAGTAATAATCCACAACAATCTTCTTTTATATATCACCTTTAATATAGTAAACTGTCTCAAAGAACTTCACACAAGCATTACCAAATGTAATTTGAGACCGGAGGAATTTACAGAGATAGGGAGGGGCTGTGGGCAGCACGGTGGCGCAGTGGTTAGCACTGCTGCCTCACGGTGCCAAGGACCCGGGTTCGATCCCGGCCCCGGATCACTGTCAGTGTGGAGTTTACACATACTCACCGTGGCTGCGTGGGTCTCACCCAAAAAGATGTGCAGGGTAGGTTAATTGGCCAGCTAAATTGACCATTAATTGGAAAAAAAAACAATTGGGAGGGGCAAGGCAATTGAAGGATCTGAAATCAAGATAAGAATTTCAAAAGCGAGGTCAGATGGCCTGGAAGCTCATTTTGGTCAACAAGCACAGAGACTGGTGAATGAACCAGACTTGGATTGATGATTTGGATCTTGGATGACTCAAGTTCTGAACATTCAGGTTAATGACAGCAATGAGTTAAACTGGATTTCATCCTTCCATTATTTTCCCACTGGCCTTAAACTGTAGGCACATTCTTTAATCCTCTGAAGTCCTTTTCGCAGCAGCTGTTTTATGTTCCATAATCAAACCCAATCACAACCAAAGAGATTTTTCTTCTCATGAATGTGGTTATTTCTAGAATGGTGGTCCTTGTACTTGCTGTAAGACGCAAGGGTGAGGTGAAATTACGCACTGATAACTCAATGCATCATTCTTGCAAGATTTTACAGATTCCTGTAAAATACACAGTAAGAAGTCTTACACCAGGTTAAAGTCCAACAGATTTGTTTCAAATCACTAGCTTTCGGAGTACTGCTCCTTCTTCAGGTGAATGAAGAGGTATGTTCCAGAAACATATATATAGACAAAGTCAAAGATGCAAGACAATGCTTTGAATGCGAGCATTTGCAGGTAATTAAGTCTTTACAGATCCAGAGATAGGGGTAACCTCAGTTTAAAGAGGTGTGAATTGTCTCAAGCCAGGACAGTTGGTAGGATTTCGCAAGCCCAGGCCAGATGGTGGGGGATGAATGTAATGCAACATGAACCCCAGGTCCCGGTTGAGGCCGCACTCATGTGTGCGGAACTTGGCTATAAGTTTCTGCTCGGCGATTCTGCGTTGTCGCGCGTCCTGAAGGCCACCTTGGAGTACGCTTGCCCTGAGATCAAAGGCCGAATGCCCTTGACTGCTGAAGTGTTCCCCGACTGGAAGGGAACATTCCTGCCTGGTGATTGTCGCGCGATGTCAGTTCATCCGTTGTCGCAGCGTCTGCATGGTCTATACTGTGCTCACCTCAGTCCAACGCCGGCATCTCCACATCATGTAAAATATACGGCAGAAAAACGAAGATACAGCAAAAACAGAAGCACTTGGATCCCTAAATTCCACTGGGGCTGGATAACAAATGTAGTTTTGGTATCCCTCCAATTCATGCCTCTTCTGCCTCTTCGATTGTAATCGCTCCACCATTGGTGGCCATGTCTTCCACGGCCTGGGCCCGAAGATCTGGAATTCCCTCCCTAAATCTCCCCACACTCTGTTTTCCCTTGAAATGCTCCTTAAAATCTACCTCTTAGACCAAGTTTTTGGTCTTTAACCTAATATCTCCTGATAATGCTTAAGTGCCATACTTTATTTTGTAATGCTCCTGTGAAACAACTTGGGGCGCTTCATTACATTAAAGGGCTAGATCAGTTTAAGTCATTGTCATTGGTGTGGGGAGGGGCAGAGAATTTGGGGCATGGCCTCATTCCAAGTTTCATCCTAGACCATTTAAGAAATTCTGCTCAAAGTGTGATGGATGTTATGTTAATGCTGCATAGATAAGAATTGTTCATCTTCATCCATTTCACTTGAGCTTCTGCTGTTAAATCCTTCAGTAACCCAAAGTGATGTAGTTCATATTCATTGATGAAGAAGTACCTTGCATCTATATTGCACCTTTCCCAACCTCAGGAAGTCTCAAAGTGCTTCACAGTCAACAAAGTAATTTTCTTTTTTTTCCAGAAAATATTTTATTGAAGCATTTGTAATTTTCACAGTTTAACATATTGACATTTCTAAAACAACCGCGCGGGCCGACACACACAAAACCCCCTAGAAGAACAACAAACAGTAAACCACGTCCCCACTTCTCCCACCCTGTCCCCAAGTACCCGTATACTAAGTTCCCTGTCCTTATCTAACATCGCCATGCCTCCTGTTTTCCTCCCCCCCCGCCCCCCCACTTTTCCCTTTGACTGCTGACGTTCAATTTTCCTTGAAGAAATCGATGAACGGCTGCCAACTCTGGGCGAATCCCTGTATTGATCCTCTCAGAGCGAACTTGATTTTCTCCAGACTGAGAAACCCTACCATATCGCTGACCCACACTCCTGACTTTGGGGGCTCCGAGTCCCTCCATCCCAGCAAGATCCGTCTCTGGGCCACCATGGAGGAGAAGGCCAGGATATCGGCCTCCCTCCCCCTTTGCCCCCGGATCCTCCGACACCCCAAATATTGCCAATTCTGGACTCGGAGTTACCCTACCTTCCAGGACTTCTGACATAACATCCGCAAATCCCTGCCAGAATTCCCTCAGTTTCAGACATGCCCAAAACATATGAACATGGTTAGCCGGGCTACCCCACACCGCCCACATCTGTCCTCCACCTCCTCAAATAACCTGCTCATCCGGGCTACCGTTATGTGGGTATGTGGACTACCTTAGAACATAGATAGAACATAGAACATTACAGCGCAGTACAGGCCCTTCGGCCCTCGATGTTGCGCCGACCTGTGAAACCACTCTAAAGCCCATCTACACTATTCGCTTATCGTCCATATGTCTATCCAATGACCATTTGAATGCCCTTAGTGTTGGTGAGTCCACTACTGTTGCAGGCAGGGCATTCCACGCCCTTATTACTCTCTGAGTAAAGAACCTACCTCTGACATCTGTCTTATATCTATCTCCCCTCAATTTAAAGCTATGTCCCCTCGTGCTAGACATCACCATCCGAGGAAGAAGGCTCTCACTGTCCACCCTATCCAATCCTCTGATTATCTTGTATGGCTCAATTAAGTCACCTCTTAATCTTCTTCTCTCTAACGAAAACAGCCTCAAGTCCCTCAGCCTGTCCTCATAAGATCTTCCCTCCATACCAGACAACATGCTGGTAAATCTCCTCTGCACCCTTTCCAATGCTTCCACATCCTTCCTATAAAGCGGTGACCAGAATTGCACGCTGTGGTATTATCAGGTATTGCAGTACCCGAGAGGCTGAAGACCATTGGTTAAACGTAGGACTTTACTATTGGCTGTTTGGTATGTAGCTCCGCCCTGACAGGCGGGGTATAAGAACCGGTGCCGTCCCAGCAGCACTCATTCTGTACCGAAGCTGCTGGGGAACAGTTCTAGTCTATTAAAGCCTTCAGTTATGTTACGACCTCGTCTTTAATTGTAATTGATCGTGCATCAATTTAATAGACTGTACTTAAGCTGAAAGGATGGATCTCCAAATCAAGCCGGAGTGTCTACAACTAAGCCCCCACGCGGAGAACTCGGCGGCGATATTTAAGCACTGGCTGGCGTGCTTTAAAGGCTACCACGAGACGGCCAGAGGCACCCCCTCAGGAGAACAGAAACTGCATCTCCTGCACTCAAGGGTAAGACCTAGGATCTACACCCTCATCGAGGAGGCGGAGGACTTCGATGCTGCGATCGAACTGTTAAAGGACGTTATATCTGCCCTGTAGATCAGGTCTACACACGTCACCTGCTTGCAACTAGACGGCAAAGCCCCGGGGAATCGTTGGAGGGGTTGTACCGTGCGCTACTGGTGCTGGGCAAAAACTGTGGCTGCCCGCAAGTTTCGGGGAGCGAGCACACGGAACTCCTAATCCGGGATGCCTACGTAGCAGGTATGAGCTCCTCAGAGATCCGCCAAAGACTCTTAGAAAAAGACACCCTGGGACTTAGAGAGGCACGGGCCCTGGCAGGGTCCATGGACGTTGCCTCCTGAAACGCGCAATCCTATGCGCCCGACCGCGCGGCGGCCCCCTGGGCTGCGTGGCATTCTACAGCGGCAGCCCCACAGACTTTCCCCGTGTCCCCGCAGGCCTGCGCTGTAAGACGGCCCGCTAACTCCGTCAGGCCCCGCTGTTTCTTCCGCGGGCAGGCGAAGCACCCCCGCCAGCGCTGCCCGGCCCGCACCTCCACCTGCAAAGGGTGCGGCAAGAAGGGCCACTTTGTGGGGTCTGCCAGGCACGAGCCGTGGCCGCGGTCTCCAGCGACTCCGGACCGCCGCGGCAACCTTTCCTTAGGGCCCCAGGCGGCCAGCACTCACCGCCACCCCCCCTATCCTAGGGCCACGTGCGACCCACGGGCACGGCCATCTTGCCCCTCGGACACCACGCTGGACGGATGGGCGCTGCCATTTTGTCCATCCCCGCCACCATTTTGTCCAACCCCGACCACCATGTGCGACCCATGGGAGACGCCATCTTGGATGGGGCCCCAGGCCCCCAGCACGGCCGACTACACGCTGCCCGATCAAAACCCGCAACTACTTCATCAGGCCTCGGTGACTCTGGACGAAAATCAACCTCGGACACTCGCAACAGCAACGACGACGGTCTTCATCAACGGCCACGAGACGTCCTGCCTGATCGACTCTGGGAGCACGGAAAGCTTTATACACCCCGACACGGTAAGGCGCTGTTCACTTGTTACCCACCCTGTAAACCAAAGAATCTCCCTGGCCTCCGAGTCACACTAGGTGGAGATAAAGGTGTCCTGCCTAGCAAACCTCACTGTCCAAGGCAGGAAATTCAACAAGTTCCGCCTTTATGTCCTGCCGCACCTCTGCGCGGCTACATCCTGGGGTTGGACTTCCAATGTAACTTGCAAAGCCTGACCTTCAAACTCGGCGGCCCTATAACCCCCCTTACTGTATGCGGCCTCGCGACTCTTAAGGTCGACCCGCCTACCCTGTTTGCGAACCTCACCCCGGATTGCAAACCCGTCGCCACCAGGAGCAGATGGTACCGTGCCCGGGACCGGACCTTCATCAGGTCAGAGATCCAAAGGCTACTGAGGGAAGGGGTCATTGAAGCTAGCAACAGTCCCTGGAGAGCTCAAGTAGTGGTGGTAAAGACCGGGGAGAAACATAGGATGGTCATTGACTACAGTCAGATCATCAACAGGTTTACGCAGCTGGATGCGTACCCTCTGCCCCGCATATCCGACCTGGTAAACAGGATCGCGCAATATAAGGTCTTCTCCACGGTGGATCTAAAGTCCGCCTACCATCAGCTACCCCTCCGTACTAGTGACCGCAAATACACTGCCTTCAAAGCAGATGGGCGGCTCTATCATTTTTTATTTTTTATTTTTTTATTTTTTATTTTTATTTTTTATTCTCCTCCTTTTTCACATTTTCTCCCACATTTACACCCATCAACAATAAACAATAATCAGCAAGATATGTCAATCCTCATAATAACAACGTTCCCATCCGCCCACCAACCCCCAAACCTCAGCCCACATGTTTACATAAACAAATGACAAAAAGGAATCAGGGATTACCCATAGTCACCCTTAATCTACACAGCCCCCCTCCCCCCCACCCCACCCCACCCACCCCCCCAACTAATGTTCGATGTTATCCAGTTCTTGAAAGTGAATAATAAATAGTGCCCATGACTTGTAGCTGGGGGTCTCTCACCCCCCCCCCCACCTTTCTTATCCACCATCACCATACCACCGGGCCCTGCCCCATAAGCCTGACCCGCCCCTGTCCATTGTTAACATCGAACCCCTTCCCCCCCTCCCAAGAACCCCCCCTACAGAAACATACCCCAACATTCCTCCCTCCACCCACTCTTGCTCGCCTCGTAGGCCCATTGAAGCCTGCTATCCAGGCTCCAATGTCCGCAGTCCTCCTCTCACCTCACCCCCGTTCACTAACTGACTCTAGTTAGCTAGCGCGGGTGGCTCCCCCCCGCCAATACCTCTCGCCCCCCTCTGCCCAGTCCCAGAGAAAGAAACTCCAAAACAAACCCAACAATCCAACCCCTACAATTCACTAACATAACATTTAACCTTCGCAACACAGAACGCCATTAACTTGAACTCTGTCACAATGCAAAGAGAAGTAAATTTCAAATTTCAATACAAATCAGTAAAAAGAAAGTTGTAACATTTGTACATTTGTACATTTTCCAGCCGCTCAAACACAGTCCACAGACTCTCTTCCAGTTCCGCTCTTCGCGTCTGTCCCAAGCCTTCTGCCCTCACGAACGCCTCAGCCGCCTCCGCTGTCTCAAAATAAAAGTCTTTGGCTTTATATGTGACTCTCAACTTCGCCGGGCACCCCCTTCTTGTACAAAGCCGCCTTCACTCGCCCAAATGCCACTCATCTTTTTGCCAACTCCACCGTCCAGTCCTGGTAGATCCGAACCGCAGTACCATCCCACAGCACCTCACGCTTCTGCTTCGCCCAGCTTAATACTTTCTCCTTCATGCAAAACTTATGGAAGCAGATAATTACTGCCCTTGGCGGCTCGTTCACTTTGGGCTTCGGCCTTAATGACCGATGAGCTCGGTCTAGCTCGTACAGGGTGGGGTTCTCACCCTCCCCCATCAGCTCCGCCAACTTCTTAGCGAAGTATTGCGTTGGCCTTGGGCCCTCTCCCTTCGGGCAAGCCCACAATTCTCAAATTGTGCCGCCTTGAGCGGTTTTCCAAGTCTTCCAGCTTTGCTCGGAGCCCTCTGTTAACCTCCACCACCCTCCGCAGCTCGTCCCCCATCGAGGTGACCTGGTCGCTGTGTCGTGTCACGGCCTCCTCCACCTCCTTCATCTTCTCGCCCTGCTCTCTCACCTCGGCCAATGCCTTTGCCACCTCCACCGTGATCGGGCCGATTGCCTCCTCCACCAATGACCTCACCACGACCACCATCTCTTTCCTCAGGATCTCCATGTGCCTCACCAAACGTTTTTCCAGCTCCACCACCATCACCTCGGTCATCTTCTCCACTGTAAGTAGTGCGGCCCCGCCTTGCAGTTCGGCTTCCGCCATCCTGTCAACACTTTTGCTTTTGCTCGTCTTCTCCTTCGGCGGCGAACCCGCGTTTCCTCCTTTCTTTGACGCTGCTTTTCGCATCTTTTAGCGGCTTATTGTTTTTTTATCTTCTTTCCTTTCACCTCTCTCCCCCTTCACCCTCCTGCCCTTCATCAATCTGACATTCTTCTTTTTTGAGAAAAAAAAAACTTTTACCAAACTTCCATAAATCTTCTTTCTTTCTCCTCTACATTCACCTGGGACCAGGCTTCAACCTTCTTCTTCCTAGGTGGGAGCCATCCGACGTGGAGCACCCCCCCTACATGGCGCTCGGGCCTGCCGCCACGGCCTCTCCGTAGCTCCGCCCCCGCTGCTCTGACCTGCCGGGCCCGGCACCTCAGCTCCCACCGCCCGACACCCGCGCGGGGTTCTTCGCCGGCTTTTAAACCGGCCCCGCTGGCTGCTCGTGGCGGCCCCAAAGGCCGACGATAGTCGAGGAGTGCATGGGGTCTCGGGGATTTCCCCGAAATCGCCGCGAATCGCGGCCACCAGCGGGAGCTCTTTTTTTTGCGGCCGCCCTGCTCGCCCACCCCACCTGAAGTCCCGCTCTATCATTTTTTATGGGTTCCCTTTGGTGTCACTAACGGGGTCTCGGTCTTCCAACACGAGATGGACCGAATGGTTGACCGGTACGGCTTACGCGCAACGTTCCCGTATCTTGATAACGTCATCATCTGCGGCCATGACCAGCAGGACCACGACACCAACCTCCGAAAATTTCTCCAGACCGCGAAAATCCTCAACTTAACGTATAATAAGGATAAATGCGTATTTAGCACCGATGGTCTAGCCATTCTCGGCTACGTAGTGCGAAATGGAGTTATAGGCCCCGACCCTGAACGCATGTGCCCCCTCATGGAGTTCCCCTCCCTCACTGCCCCAAGGCCCTGAAGTGCTGCCTCGGCTTTTTCAGTTATTACGCCCAATGCGTCTCAAACTACGCAGACAAAGCCCGACCCCTAATCCAGTCCACAACCTTCCCCTTGTCGACGGAGGCCCGCCAGGCCTTCAGCCGCATCAAAGCAGACATTGCAAAGGCCACGATGCGCGCCATCGATGAGTCCCTCCCCTTCCAGGTCGAGAGCGATGCGTCCGACATAGCTCTGGCCGCCACCCTCAACCAAGCGGGCAGACCCGTGGCCTTCTTCTCCCGTACCCTCCATGCTTCCGAAATTCACCATTCCTCGGTCGAAAAAGAGGCACAAGCCATAGTAGAAGCTGTGCGACATTGGAGGCATTACCTGGCCAGCAGGAGATTCACTCTCCTCACTGACCAACAGTCGGTGGCGTTCTTGTTCGATAATGCACAGCGGGGCAAGATAAAAAATTACAAGATCTTGCGGTGGAGGATAGAACTCTCCACCTACAACTACGAGATCTTGTATCGTCCCGGGAAGCTAAACGAGCCTTCCGATGCCCTGTCCCATGGCACGTGTGCCACCGCACAAGGGGATCGCCTTCGAGCCCTCCACGAGGACCTCTGCCACCCGGGGTCACTCATTTTTTCTACTTCATTAAGATCCGCAACCTGCCCTACTCCATCGAGGAGGTCAGGACAGCCAGCAGGGACTGCCAAATCTGTGCGGGGTGCAAACTTCACTTCTACCAGCCAGAGAGGGCACACCTGATAAAGGTTTCCCGTCCCTTTGAACGCCTTACCATGGACTTCAAAGGCCCCCCTCCCCTCCACCGACCGCAACACGTACTTCCTGAATGTGATTGACGAGTACTCCCCGTTCCCATTCGCCATCCCCTGCCCAGACATGACCGCAACCACCGTCGTCAAGGCCCTCCAGGGTATCTTTACACTGTTCGGTTTCCCCGCGTACATACACAGTGATAGGGGATCCTCCTTTATGAGCGACGAACTGCGTCAATTCCTGCTCAACAGGGGCATTGCTTCAAGCAAGACGACCTGTTACAACCCCCGGGGAAATGGGCAGGTAGAGAGGGAGAACGGAACAGTCTGGAACGTAGACTGGCCCTACGATCCAGGAATCTCCCAGTCTCCCGCTGGCAAGAAGTCCTCCCGGAGGCCCTCCACGCCATCCGGTCACTGCTCTGTACAACTACCAACCAGAGACCTCATGAACGTCTCCTTGTCTTCCCCAGGAAGTCCTCCTCCGGGACCTCGCTCCCAACCTGGCTAGCAACACCCGGACCCATCCTGCTCCGGAAGCACGTGCGGGCGCACAAGTTGGACCCGTTGGTCGAGAGGGTCCACCTGCTGCACGCTAACCCCCAGTACGCCTACGTGGCTGTTATAACCTGCCTGCTTACCATTGGCTGGGGACTAATGACAATCCCACAATCCTGTGGGAGTATGAGCTTCCCCAATGAGGGGGGCGGAGAAACCATTAGTAAACTCCAAGTGTAAATAAAGCTGGCCAGTTTAGGAACCAGCAGGAAGGAGTGTGCAGCAAGGGAAGTTGTTGCTGCTGTTTATATATATATGTTATTGTAAATAAATGTTATTACTTTGTATCCTTCAAACTCGTGCTGGATTCTTTGTGGCCCTCACAAAACTGGCGACGAGGGTTAAAGTGAATAGCTGTCTACACTGCTGAAGCCACCTCCCTGGATTTTTGTTGGATACAGGTTGGAAGTTGTTTTCTATTATACCATGCCTCTGTACGGACGTTTGGATGTTTTTGATGCTGCGCTGGAAAGCTGGAACCAGTACACACAACGGATGCGTTACTATTTCCGGGCAACCAATATCACCGAAAACGAGCGCCAGGTGGTCATATTGCTCACCGCCTGCGGCCCGCATACGTTTGGTGTGATTAGGAGCCTTACGTACCCAGCTGCACTGGACACCAAAACGTTTGATGAACTTGTGAATATAGTGGGGCAACATTTTAACCCAACCCCGTCCACGATAGTCCAGCGTTACCGGTTTAATACCGCTGAGAGGACCCCTGGAGAATCCCTTGCCGATTTTCTATCCAGGCTACGCAGGATTGCGGAGTACTGTGACTATGGTGAGACCTTGTCAGAAGTGTTACGCGTCCGTTTGGTTTGCGGCATTAACAATGCAGCCACCCAGAGAAAGTTGTTAGCGGAGCCAACATTGACTTTTCAACAGGCCATTCAAATAGTTTTGTCCCGAGAGAGCGCAGAACGAGGAGTGCAGGAGCTACAGGGAATGGAAGTGCATGCCTTGGGGCGCAACCCCTTCCATCCGAAAACGTCCCCCCGCACTCCTGCGGTACCTTGGGCGAGGCGACGTCCGGACCGACGCCAGTGGCCGTCGGACATTCCTCCCCGAAGGGAGCCTTCTCCAGAACCAATGGATGAGGAGCCATGTCCGTGTCAAACTTGTAGGCGCCGACCCCGTCGCGGACGCCGGTCCTGGAGGCGCCAGAGGCGCCGTCGTTCTGACCGAAACTGGGACCAGCCCAGGGACCGTAACTGGGACCAGCCCAGGGGCCGTACCTTCCATGTGGATGAACCTGCGGCGACTACTCCTGAGGACGTGGAGACGGAGGACGACTGCCTGCAGCTGCATTGTGTGGCAGCTCCCCGTACGGCCCCTATTAAGGTGACAGTACGGGTCAATGGTCACCCGCTTGAGATGGAGTTGGACACTGGCGCAGCGGTCTCCGTGATCACCCAGAGGACATTCGACCGCATCAAGCAGGGTATACAGACCCTTACATTAACCGATTCACAGGCCGGGTTGGCCACCTACACGGGGGAACCACTGGACATTGCAGGAACTACAATGACCCCTGTTGTTTATGGACGCCAGGAGGGGCGTTTCCCACTTATCGTGGTGCGCGGCCATGGGCCCAGCCTGCTGGGTCGGGACTGGTTGCGCCATTTGCGGTTGCAACGGCAGCACATCCTCCAAACAGTTTCTGAAGGGTTGACTGAGGTGCTAGGACGATACCCAGATGTATTCCAGCCTGGTTTGGGGAAAATAAAAGGGGCCGTAGCCCGTATCCAAATCGAACCAGGAGCCACACCGCGCTATTTCTGGGCGCGCCCGGTGCCTTACGCCTTGCTCGAGAAGGTAGAAGGGGAGCTCACTCGTTTGGAGAGTTTGGGTATTATCAGGCCCGTCCGTTTTGCTGACTGGGCAGCACCAATTGGACCTGTAATGAAACCAGATGCCACAGTTCGCTTGTGTGGCGACTATAAACTTACAGTGAATACAGCTTCCCGACTCGACCGATATCCAATGCCTCGCATAGAGGATCTCTACGCGAAGCTTGCAGCCGGACTCTCCTTCACAAAATTAGATATGAGTCACGCCTACCTACAGTTGGAGCTGGACCTTGCCTCCCGACCATATGTAACGATTAATACACACCGGGGCCTGTATGAATATACACGGTTGCCCTTTGGAGTATCCTCTGCCTGCACTATTTTTCAACGTGTTATGGAAGGCATTTTGAGAGGTTTACCACGTGTTGCTGTCTACTTAGATGACGTTTTGATTACAGGGACGTCGGAGCAGGAACATTTGGAAAATCTGGAGGCTGTCCTTGGACGCTTTTCGGAGGCTGGAGTCAGTTTACGTCGCACAAAGTGCGTATTTCAGGCAAAGGAAGTAGTCTACCTAGGTTATCGGGTGGACCGCGAAGGTTTGCACCCCGTCGCAGAGAAGGTGCGTGCGATTCAACAGGCCCCCGCCCCGACTGACACTTCGCATCTTCGTTCTTTTCTCGGTCTCGTAAACTATTACGGGAAGTTCCTCCCCAATCTGGCA
Source organism: Scyliorhinus torazame (assembly GCF_047496885.1). NCBI lineage: Eukaryota > Metazoa > Chordata > Chondrichthyes > Carcharhiniformes > Scyliorhinidae > Scyliorhinus > Scyliorhinus torazame. Next base: position 188,640,511 of record NC_092716.1, read on the forward strand.
ACTACGCTGGCCCCGTTGCACCTTCTGCTAAAGAAAAATCGCACCTGGGTTTGGGGTCAGCCGCAAGAAACCGCTTTCCGGCGGGTAAAGCAACAATTGTCGTCGTCTGGATTACTAACCCACTACGATCCTGGAAAGCCTTTGCTCGTTACATGTGATGCATCCCCTTATGGTATTGGGGCCGTCCTGTTGATCCCCAAATTTCTTTCTCTGTCAGTCTGGCCTCAATAAAAGTTGAGATGGATTCGCACGTAAAAAGAAGTTATTTATTTAGCTTGCAAGCTTGATTCATTTCATAGAAATATAAGAGACATCCAGTTTCCTATATCCCAGAAAGCGAATGAACAAAGAAACAAAGGGATCTCTGCAAATCAATTCAAATGGTATCAAGTTTCACATACTCGACGGACATAGGTCAGCCTATGTCCCTCCTGACCTGTTCGATCTATTCTGATTGGCTCACTTCCAATCCCTTTCTCTGGCCCCTATCAATGCAGCATCACTCTCATAGACACACCTCCTCCTGCTTTTTCCATGCGGTCTCAAACCCCTTTGTCCCTAACTGCCAGAATCAAAGTGGCTTATTTCTACATTACATTAACTAGTATCTCTAAAGTAACTATTTTATATCACATTCGTCAGTCCTGTCCCACAAGATGGAGAACGGGGCCGAGCGACCGATAGCTTTCGCCTCCCGCACATTGACTGCAGCGGAGAAAAAGTACGCGCAGATCGAGAAGGAGGGCCTGGCAGTGGTTTTTGCGGTGAAACGCTTCCACCAGTACGTGCATGGCCGCCATTTCACTGTCGTGACTGATCATAAGCCTCTGCTGGGACTTTTCAGAGAGGATAAGCCAATACCGCCCATTGCTTCCGCACGGATCCAGCGCTGGTCTTTGTTGCTTGCTGCATACGAGTATTCTCTGGAGCACAAACCAGGAGCGCAGGTAGCAAATGCCGATGCACTGAGCCGATTGCCTTTATCGACCGGCCCCATGTCGACCCCCACGACCGGTGAGGTGGTTGCAACCCTAAATTTTATGGACACCTTGCCTGTCACGGCATCACAGATCCGTGAGTGGACTCAGACGGAGTCATTCCTGTCAAAGGTTCGGTACATAGTCCTGTATGGTGGGCAGCATAGACAGCTCTCAGGCGAGTTGCGGGCATTTTCCTCCAAGCTGTCAGAATTCAGCGTGGAAGACAGCATCCTCTTGTGGGGGACGCGTGTGATTGTCCCGGAAAAAGGCCAGGAGCTGATACTAAGAGACTTGCACAATGGGCATCCAGGTGTGACCAAAATGAAAATGTTGGCCCGGAGTTATGTCTGGTGGCCAGGCCTCGACACCGACATTGAGAAGGTGGCCCAAAACTGCTCTATTTGCCAGGAGCATCAGAAGCTCCCGCCGGCCGCGCCCCTACATCACTGGGAGTGGCCAGGGCGGCCTTGGGCACGCTTGCATGCAGATTTCGCAGGCCCTTTTCAAGGATCCATGTTCCTTCTATTAATCGACGCCCAGTCTAAATGGCTAGAGGTGCATAAGATGCAGGGGACAACGTCCTGCGCAACAATTGAAAAGATGCGTTTGTCCTTTAGCACGCATGGCCTCCCCGAGGTGCTGGCCACGGATAACGGCACTCCATTCACGAGTGAGGAGTTTGCGAGGTTCATGAAGATGAACGGCATACGCCATATCCGCACTGCCCCTTACCACCCGGCTTCAAATGGGTTGTCAGAGCGCGCAGACATTCAAAAGAAGACTAAAGAAGCAGTCTTCCGGATCAATGGACACGAGACTGGCTCGCTTTTTGTTTACGTATAGGACCACCCCCCATGCGGTGACTGGGGTAGCTCCCGCAGAACTCCTAATGGGCCGGAGACTTCGCACCCGCCTTAGTATGGTTTCCCCAGACATTGGCGCAAAGGTACGCCGCACACAAGAACGGCAGGGACAGGGGTTTTCTCGGCATCGGCTGATTCGGCAGTTTGCGCCCGGTGACCCAGTGTTCGTTCGGAATTTTGCTGGTGGTGCCCAGTGGGTTCCTGGCGTAATCTTTCGCCAAACGGGTGCAAGCCCAGGGTCGTCTCCAGCGCAAACATGTAGACCATGTTCGGTCCAGAAGACTATCCCCTCCAAAGATTCCCCGCCCCGTAGCTCATTTCTACAGCCACAGAGACCAGAGACAAGGGAAGGTAGTCCTCACAATCTTCCACTGGTGCCTCACTCAAAGCCTGCGCAGGTCGTTACAGAACCGAATGGAGATAGAGACGTTGACATGACGGAGGCAGCAGACTCTGACTCCGAGATGGAGACACAGGACGCATCAGGGGAATCCTCGGGTCCACGGGCCGTGGATGTACAACCATTACACCGTTCATCACGGAAGCGCCGGTCTCCGTCTCGTTACACGCCGCCTGATCCAGCGCCGCGTGCAAATGGTGTCTGGCCTGCAGCAAAACGAGTCCGACGCCCTCCTTCGCCAGGGTCTTTGGTGGATTCCTTGGACTTTGGGGGGGAGGGATGTTATAACCTGCCTGCTTACCATTGGCTGGGGACTAATGACAATCCCACAATCCAGTGGGAGTATGAGCTTCCACAATGAGGGGGGCGGAGAAACCATTAGTAAACTCCAAGTATAAATAAAGCTGGCCAGTTTAGGAACCAGCAGGAAGGAGTGTGCAGCAAGGGAAGTTGTTGCTGCTGTTATATATATATGTTATTGTAAATAAATGTTATTACTTTGTATCCTTAAAACTCGTGCTGGATTCTTCGTGGCCCTCACAAAAGTGGCGTTCCCTGACGGCCGGCAAGATACAGTCTCCCTTCGGGACCTGGCGCCCGCCGGAACCCCACGCGCACCCGAACCATTACCACCCCCCCCCCCACAGCACCTCACAGGAGGGTCAGTCCTCCCGCCGCTCCTGCCTAGGCCCTCCCACCCACCGACGCCCCCTACAGGCGCCCCCCCTCTTGTGTCAACAGTTTGCCCCACCAGTGCCATCTAGGGGTGACGAAGCTGCCATGGAGGCCGAAGCCACGCTCTCGGAGTCGCAGACGCCCGGATCCCCACCAGAATCACCACCGAAGCTCAGACGATCCAGGAGGACGACCAGGCCACCCGACCGACTGATTGCTTCAATATAACTGTAACTGTAAATGAACACTGATTGTATATATCTTCCACGCTTGTAAATATTCTCGACAACTCTGTAAGTAGGTATCACGGTACCTCCATATCTGATCATACCATGTTAGATGCAATAGTAACCACTGGCCACCACCCCCGCCGGACTCTTTTTTAACAGGGGGTGAATGTGGTATTATCAGGTATTGCAGTACCCGAGAGGTTGAAGACCATTGGTTAAACCTAGGAGTTTACCATTGGCTGTTTGGTATGTAGCTCCGCCTGAAAGGCGGGGTATAAGAACCGGTGCCGTCCCAGCAGCACTTATTCTGTACCGAAGCTGCTGGGGAACAGTTCTAGTCTATTAAAGCCTTCAGTTATGTTACTACCTCGTCTTTAATTGTAATTGATCGTGCATCACACGCAATACTCCAAATGCGGCCGCACCAGAGTTTTGTACAGCTGCAACATGACCTCATGGCTCCGAAACTCAATCCCTCTACCAATAAAAGCTAACACACCGTACGCCTTCTTAACAACCCTCTCAACCTGGGTGGCAACTTTCAGGGATCTATGTACATGGACACCGAGATCTCTCTGCTCATCCACACTGCCAAGACTCTTACCATTAGCCCAGTACTCTGTCTTCCTGTTATTCCTTCCAAAATGAATCACCTCACGCTTTTCTGCATTAAACTCCATTTGCCACCTCTCACCCCAGCGCTGCAGCTTATCTATGTCCCTCTGTAACTTATAACATCCTTTCGCACTGTCCACAACTCCACCGACTTTAGTGTCATCTGCAAATTTACTCACCCATCCTTCTACGCCCTCCTCCAGGTCATTTATAAAAATGACAAACAGCAGTGTCCCCAAAACAGATCCTTGTGGTACACTAGTAGTAACTGGACTCCAGTCTGAACATTTCCCATCAACCACCACCCTTTGTCTTCTTCCAGCTAGCCAATTTCTGATCCAAACTGCTGGATCACCCTGAATCCCATGCCTCCGTATTTTCTGTAGTAGCCTCCCATGGGGAACCTTATCAAACGCTTTACTGAAATCCATATACACCACATCAACTGCTTTACCCTCATCCACCTGTTTGGTCACCTTCTCAAAGAACTCAATAAGGTTTGTGAGGCACGACCTACCCTTCACAAAACCGTGTTGACTATCTCTAATCAAATTATTCCTTTCCAGATGATTCGGGGCAGCACGGTAGCATAGTGGATAGCACAATTGCTTCACAGCTCCAGGGTCCCAGGTTCGATTCCCGGCTTGGGTCACTGTCTGTGCGGAGTCTGCACGTCCTCCCCGTGTGTGCGTGGGTTTCCTCCGGGTGCTCCGGTTTCCTCCCACAGTCCAAAGATGTGCAGGTTAGGTGGATTGGCCATGTTAAATTGTCCTTAGTGTCCAAAATTGCCCTTAGTGTTGGGTGGGGTTACTGGGTTATGGGGATAGGGTGGAGGTGTGGGCTTGGGTAGGGTGCTCTTTCCAAGAGCCGGTGCAGACTCGATGGGCCGAATGGCCTCCTTCTGCACTGTAAATTCTATGTAAATTCTATGATGATTATACATCCTATCTCTTATAAACCTTTCCAAGACTTTGCCCACAACAGAAGTAAGGCTCACTGGTCTATAGTTACCGGGGTTGTCTCTACTCCCCTTCTTGAACAAGGGGACAACATTTGCTATCCTCCAGTCTTCTGGCACTATTCCTATAGACAAAGATGACTTAAAGATCAAAGCCAAAGGCTCAGCAATCTGCTCCCTAGCTTCCCAGAGAATCCTAGGATAAATCCCATCCGGCCCAGGGGGCTTATCTATTTTCACACTTTCCAGAATTGCTAACACCTCCTCCTTATGAACCTCAAGCCCTTCTAGTCTAGTAGCCTGAATCTCAGTATTCTCCTCGACAACGTTGTCTTTTTCCTGTGTGAATACTGACAAAAAATATTCATTTAGCACCTCTCCTATCTCCTCGGACTCCAAGCACAACTTCCCACTACTGATCTTGACTGGCCCTACTCTTACCCTAGTCATTCGTTTATTCCTGACATATCTATAGAAGGCTTTAGGATTATCCTTGATCATACCTGCCAAAGACTTCTCATGTCCCCTCCTGGCTCTTCTTAGCTCTCTCTTTAGGTCCTTCCTAGCTAACCTGTAACTCTCGAGCGCCCTAAATGAACCTTCACGTCTCATCTTTACATAAGCCTCCTTCTTCCTCTTGACAAGTGTTTTGACTGCTTTAGTAAACCACGGTTCCCTCGCTCGACCACTTCCTCCCTGCCTGGCAGGTACATACTTATCAAGGACACGCAGTAGCTGTTCCTTGGACAAGCTCCACATTTCCATTGTGCCCATTCCCTGCAGTTTTCCTCTCCATCCGATGCATCCTAAGTCTTGCCTCATCGCATCACAATTGCCTTTCCCCCAGATTTAACTCTTGCCCTGCGGTATATACCTATCAATTTCCATCACTAAAATAAACGTAATGGGGTTGTGGTCACTATCACCAAAGTGCTCATCTACCTCCAAATCTAACACCTGTCCTGGTTCATTACCTTGAACTGGATCAAGCTAAGTCTAGCACAAGAAGAGAATGCATTTACTCTTTGTGGTGAACCACTGTAATAGGAGGTGTAAGGTAGGACCTGCACTACAGGTTCGCCGGTAGCTCCTGCCGGCTGGCTCCGCCCACGGAGAACTGTATAAATATGCATGACCTCCAGTGCCCTGCCATTTCACCAGCTGCAGCAGGAGGCCACACATCTGACTGTAATAAAACCACAGTTGTGCCCAACTTTAGTCTTTGTTCAATTGATCGTGCATCAATTTATTACAGTCAGATTTTCCACAGAATGGATATCCGAATTAAGCCCGATCGCCTGCAGCTGGATCCGCACTCGCCCGACGCCAGGAAAGACGTTACTCACTGGCTAGCATGTTTCGAGGCTTACATCAACGTGGCGGACCCCGCGCCAACGGAGGCTCAGAAGATAAATGTCCTGTACTCCAGACTGAGCTCCAGTGTGTTCCCGTTGATCCCAGATACCACGATCCCCCCCCCCCCCCCCGCTGACGATTAATTCTCCGCAAAGAAGTCAGTGAATGGTTGCCACCTCCGGGCAAACCCTAACAACGACCCTCTCAAGTTGATTTTCTCTAAGCCCAGGAAACTCGCCATGTCTGACAGCCAGGCTTCCGACTTTGGGGACTTCGAGTCCCTCCAAGCTAGAAGTATCTGTCTCCGGGCTACCAGGGAAGAAAAGGCCAAGACGTCGGCCTCTTTCTCCCCCTGGACTTCTGAAACCCCAAAAATCGCCATCTCTGGACTCATTGCCACCCTCGTGTTCAGTACACTAGACATGACATCCTCGAACCCCTGTCAGTATCTCCTAAGTTTTGGACAAACCCAAAACATGTGGACATGGTCTGCCAGTCCTCAACACACTTTACACACCTGTCCTCTATGCCGAAGAATCTGCTCATCCGGGACACTGTCATGTGGGCCCGGTGAACGACCTTAAATTGAATCAGGCCAAGCCTGGCACATGTTGCAGTCCCATTGACCCTGCTCAGCGCGTCCGCCCACAGGCCTTCCTCAATCTCCCCTCCCAACTCCTCCTCCCATTTATGCCTCAGCTCCTCGGTCTGCGTCTCCTCCGCCCCCATGAGCTCCTTGTAAATATCCGAGACACTTCCCTCCCCCACCCATCCTCTAGACACTACCCAATCTTGGATCCCCCTTAGTGGCAAAAGTGGAAAAGATGACACCTGCCTACACAAAACGTCCCGCACCTGAACTTACCGGAATTCATTCCCCCTCGTCAACCCAAACGTGGCCTCCAGCGCCCTCAAGCGAGGGAATCTCCCTTCCAAAAACAAATCTCCCATCCGCTCAAACCCTGCCGTCCGCCATACCCGAAACCCCGTCCAACCTCCCCGAGGCAAATAGATGGTTGTCACAGATCGGGACCAGACTGATGCTCCCGTTGCTCCCACGTGCCTCCTCCACTGTCCCCAGATCCGAAAGGCCGCCACCACTACAGGTGCCGGCGGGAACGGGAGAGGCGCCGTCACCAATGCCCCCAGATTGGTACCCCTACATGAGGCTGCCTCAACCCGCTCCAAAGACGCCCCCCCCCCCCACCACCCACTTCCTTATCATGGCTATGTTAGCCGCCCAATAATAGTTGCTGAAATTCAGCAGTGCAAGCCCCCCTTCCCCCCGGTTCTGCTCGAGCATTACCCTCTTCACTCGCGGGGACTTGCCCGCCAATACAAAGCCCACAATGATCTTACTTACCCTCTTAAAAAAGGAACGTGGAATGAAAATGGGGAGACACTGGAACACGAATAAGAACCTCGGGAGGACCGTCATTTTAACTGTCTGTACTCTCCCAGCTAACGACAGCAGGAGCGCATCCCACCCCTGGAACTCCCCTCGCATTTGATCTACCAGCCGGGACAGTCGACCCCAATCCCGCGCCACTTGTATTCCCAGGTACCAGAAACTGTCCCCAACTAACCGGAATGGCAGCTCCCTCAGCCGGTCCCCTTGGCCCCTCTCTTGAACTGCAAACATTTCACTTTTTGTCATATTCAATTTGTACCACGAAAACCGGCCGAATTCTCCCAGGGTCGCCATGATTCCGTCCATCCCCGCGATCAGGTCCGAAACGTACAAGAGCAGGTCACCTGCATACAATGAAACTCTATGCTCCCCCCCCCGCCCCCCCCCCCCGAACCAGCCCCTTCCCACCCTCTGAAGCCCTCAGAGCAATTGCCGGCAGCTCTATAGCTGTTGCAAACAGCAGTGGGGAGAGGGGACACCCCTTTCTCGTCCCGCGGTGCAGTCTAAAATAGTCGGAAGTCGTCCTGTTTGTCCTCACACTCGCCTCCGGGGCCTGATATAGCAGCCTGACCCAATCAATGAAACCCACCCCAAATCCAAACCGTCCCAGCACCTCCCATAAGTGCTCCCACTCTACCCTGTCAAACGCCTTCTCCGCGTCCATTGCCACCACTACCTCCACCTCCTTTCTCTCTGGGGGCATCATGGTCACATTGAGCAATCTTCTTATATTCGTCACCAGTTGCCATCCTTTAACGAACCCTGTTTGATCCTCCCTAATAACACTCGGCACACAATCCCCAATCCTAGTGGCCAAAAGCTTTGCCAGCAGTTTAGCATCCACGTTAAGAACGGAGATCAGCCTATAAGACCCACACGACTCCGGATTCTTGTCCTGTTATAAAATCAAGGAGAGGGTAGCCTGCGACATCGTCTGGGGCAGCACCCCTCTGTCCCTTGCCTCATTAAAAACCTTGACCAGCAGCGGCCCCAATATCCCGGAGGACTTTTTATACAATTCTACCGGGTACCCATCCGGCCCCGGGGCTTTACCTGATTGCATGGCCTTTAAGCCCTCAAATATCTCCTCAGCTCTGATCGGGGCGCCCAGCCCTTCTACTAGCTCCCTGCCCACTTTTGGGAATATCAGACCGTCTAAGAAGCGTCTCATTCCCTCCGGCCCCGCGGGGGGTTCCAAGCTATAGAGTCTGCTATAAAAGTCCTTGAAAGCCCTGTTCACACCCGCCGCATCCCCTACCAAGTTACCGCCTCCATCCACCAGTTTACCTATTGCCCTAACCGCCTCCCTCTTTCTGAGCTGCTAAGCCAGCATCCTTCAAAAGCTCCGCACTCGGGATCCCCACATACCTCCTGTCAATCTGCAGGATCTCCGCTAACAGTCGGTCCGTTTCTGCCCTGTCCGTCTTGTCTCTGTGAGCCCGGATTGAAATCAGCTCCCCTCTCACCACTGCCTTGAGCGCCTCCCTCACCACCGCTGCTGAGACTTCCCCCGTATCGTTGACCTGCAGGTAGTTTTGTATACACTTCCTCACCCTCTCACACACACACCCCTTCATCCGCCAGCAGTCCCACATCCAGCCTCCACTGCGGGCGCTGGAAGCTCTCTTCACTCACCTGTAGCTCGACCCAATGCGGGGCATGGTCGGAAATGGTGTTTGCCGAATACTGCGCATCCACCACCCCTGTCAGTAGATCCCTACTCAGTATAAAAAAGTCGATCCGGGAGTAGACCCTATGGACGTGCGAGAAAAAGGAGAACTCCTTCCCTGTCGGCCTGCCAAACCTCCACGGGTCGACACCCCCCCCCCCCCCCCCCCCATCTGCTCCATGAACTCCCTCAGCTCTTTTCCCATTGCTGACACTCTGCCCGTTTTGAGCACGACCGGTCCAGGCCTGGATCAATAACTGTATTGAAGTCCCCTCCCATAACCAGCTTGTGGGAATCCAGGTCGGGTATCTTCCCCAACACCCTCTTTATGAAATCCGCATCATCCCAGTTTGGCGCATATATGTTGACCAGGACCACCTTCCTCCCTTCCAGCTTACCGCTAACCATAACGTAGCGACCTCCCCCGTCCGAAACAATACTCCCCACCTCAAACTGCACCCGCTTTTTCACCAGAATCGCGACCCCCCTGGTTTTAGTATCTAGCCCTGAGTGGAATACCTGACTAACCCAGCTCTTCCTCAACCTAATCTGGTCCACTACCTTCAGGGGCGTCTCCTGCAACATTATCACGTCTGCCTTTAGAGCCCTAAGATGCGCGAACACCTTTGTCCTCTTCACCGGCCCACTTAGCCCTCTAACGTTCCACGTGACCAGCCTAGTTGGAGGGCACCGCCACCCCCCCCCCCCCCCCCCCCCCGGTCAACCATCCCCTTTCCTGGGCCTGCCCCGCGCCTCTGTGGCCCCTCCTCCTGGCAGCGCCCATCCCCGACCTCTTCTCCGCTGTCTAAAATCAAATCCCTCCCTCATCAGCCGAACAACCCCCCTCCCCCCCTAGCAACAATACTCTATAAGCTACCCCCATCCCTAATCTGATTGTATACACACCTCCTACTGTGCTCCCGCAGACTAGCTCACCCAGCTAGCCTGGTGGCCCACGGCTCTGGCGCCAGCATGTGTCCCACCTACTGTTGCCTACCTGCCCTCCCCCCCGCCCATCGAAACCATCGCCCTCATCAACCCAGCCCCGACAACCGCCCACTTTAAAAAACATACGGCCACCAAAGTCAGTGTAAAGAAAATCAAAGCCAAACTCTCGCCATAATACAGATCAAGGTAATACTACTGAAAATAATACAAAGTCAAAAATCCCCACCACCATCCCCCTCACAACACAGAAAACCCACAAACCCACCGAAATCGAATAATTTAAAAAAAATTACTTTCCCCTTCTTAAACAAAACACAGTTATCGAAGAGAAAAAGCCAAGAACGAAAACGAACGAATGAATACATCAGTGCAAACAGCATTTAAAACGAACAGGAAAAACAGTTTCTCAAACTTAGAGCAGAATGTTCTCAAGTTGGCACCAGTCCTTTCCTCCTGGCGAACTCCATAGCATCCTCGGGCGACTCAAAGTAATGATGTTGGTCCTCATGCGTAACCCAAGGTCGCGCCGGATACAACAGTCCGAACTTAACCTGCTTCTTGAACAGAATCAACTTGACTTGATTAAAGCCTGCCCTCCTCTTGGCCACCTCCACGCTTAAATCTTGGTACACCCGCAAAATGCTGTTGTCACACTTACAGCTCCGCGTGCGCTTGGCCCACTGGAGAACGCGCTCCTTATCCAGGTACCTGTGGAACCTGACCACCATTCCCCGAGGGGGGGTCTCCCTGTCGCGGCTTCCTCGCCAGCGCTCTGTACGCCCGATTCACCTCCAACGGTCGGGGGAAAGCCCCATCTCCCAGCAGCTTCTGGAACATGTTCACCACAAACTCCCCAGCATCAGCCCCCTCCGCCCCCTCCGGGAGGCCAACAATCCTTAGGTTCTGCCGACGGGACCTGCTCTCCAAATCCTCTACCTGTTCCAGCAGCCTTTTTTGCAGGTCCCTCAGCATCCCCACCTCCATCTCCACTGCCGTCTGGTGTTCCTCCTGTTCAGCTAGCACCTTCTCCAGTTTCTGGATCGTCCAGTCCTGGGTATCTAGCCTCCGCTCCATGCTCTCCACCGTTTCCTTAATCGGGTCCAGATATTCCCGTTTCTGTCTGGCGAAGCCTTCCTGGATGACCTGCATCAGCTCCTCCGTTGATGGTTGGGCCGAAGCCCCAGCGGTCTGGACACCGGCCATCTTGTCCGCTACTGCAGCCAACACCCAGCTCGAGCCTGTCTTTTTGTTTCTTCCCTTTCGATCCCTTTGGGCTCTCTGTTCCATAAACCACTATATACACCAGACACTTGTTCATGCTTCTTCAAGTCCAGCGCTTAAAAACGCAAAAATAGTCGGGGCGAAAGGTCCGAATGTCTAGCCAGAGCGGGAGCCACCAAATGTGCGACCTACTCCCTCATAGTCGCCACCGGAAGTCCCGCTGCACCCAATCCTTAGCCACTTGAATCCCCAGATATCTAAAACTCCTCCCAACCTCTTTAAAAGGTAACTCCTTCAGTCTCCTTTCCTGCCCCCGTGCCTGGATCACCAACATCTCGCTCTTTCCCATATTTAAGTTATAACCTGAAAATCGCCCAAATTCTCCTAATACCTCCATGATTTCGGTCATCCCCCCACCAGGTCTGTGACATAAAGCAGCAAATCGTTCGCATAGAGAGAGAGACACTGTGTTCCACCACCCCCCCCCCCCCCCCTCACTATACTCCGCCAGGCATTCACAGCTCTCAGGGCCATTGCTAAGGGCTCTATGGCCAGGGCAAACAGTAATGGGGAGAGCGGCATCCCTGCCTTGTCCCCCAACATAGACTAAAATATTCCGACCGAACTCGGTTAGTTCTTATGTTTGCCACCGGAGCCTGGTACAACAGCCGGACCCACTCCACAAATCCCTGCCCAAACCCAAACCTGCCTAAAATATCCCATAGATACGTCCACTCCACCCAGCCGAAAGCCTTCTCCGCATCCATGGCAACTACCACCTCAACCTCACGCCCCTCCACTGGCATCATTATAACATTGAGAAGCCATCTAATATTGGCTGTCAGGTGCCTGTCCTTTACAAATCCTGTCTGATCCTCCCCAATTACCTCCAGGACAATGAAGTAATTTTCACACAACACACTCCCACAAATAACAATTTAATAATGACCAGAATATCTATTTTTGCAATGTCGGTGGAGGGTTGAATAATGGTCAGGACACGAGGGAAAAACCCCTGCTCTTCTTTGAATTAATGCCTGTGGGACCTTTAACGTTCACCTGATAGGGTCATCCAAAAGACAGCACCTCCAACAGTGCAGCACTCCCTCAGTAATGCTCTTGGAGTCTCAGCTTGGATTACGTGCTTGAGTCTGGACAGGAACCTGAACTCATATCTTTCTGACTCAGAGGTGAGGCCTACACCGTGTTAGGTTGGCATGGTTTACCTGCGAAAATGTCTTCATTACTATATAAGTGGAATAAACTGTCCACTCTTATTTTTTGAGAAGTAATTTTCCCAAGCTTGACATTTTATTTCCTACAATGTTCCAGTCCAGCTCGATTACTACAGAAAGACATTGTGAAATTCAAACCATGGTTGGATTTGGCAGGCATTCACATTGCCACAATAACATTCTTCCCCGCAAAAAAAAAACAAGGAAAGGGGGAAGACACTGGGATGCCTAAAGCTCGCTATTTAATGCAGTTTTGCTGTCACTGATTTTCTTACCATCCACAATGTTCTCCTCAGAGCCTGAGCAATTATGTTGTTTCTCAAGATGGATTCCTGACCCGTGCTGGATATTGGGCACAATGGAGCGATGAGGTTCCATTGCCTAGATCACAATGAAGAGTCATCAGAATTTACAACATTTGTCCATTAAACCAACATTAGATTTTATTTTTGTTTTGAGAAAAAATAATTTAAAAATGACGGTAACACACAGTGATGCAGTAGTATAGAGGTTCTGTTAGCAGACTAACAATCAAGAGGGCTGGATTATTGATGCTGAGTGCAAATATTCCCACAGCAGCTGCATGGAGATTTTAAATTCTATAAAATAAATCTGGAATAATAATGATGTCCACGAAACTATTGGATTGTCGTAAGAAAACATCTGGTTGAAGAAGCTGGCTCATCACCACCTTCTCTTGGGCAATTAGGGATGACAATAAATGCTGGCCTTGCTATGAACGAATAAAAACTAACGCAGCCCAGATCAATCTTTGTACATACCCAAAATAGTGGATCAAATGTGCACTCCCTGTTGGTCACCCTACTTCCTGGTGCTATGTTCTGCTGTCATCACATTTGATTTCCCACCAGCATTGACACATTCAAAGTAAAATACTTGAAAATTCAGAAACAAAAAGGGAGGGCGGAATCTTACCAAAAAATGGCAAAGGTTCCGTTCTAGTGAGAAGGTTTTCTCACGGAATCTTACGCCACTTCAAGGAAAGTGTTCCTCCCCATGAGAATCACGCCACGCTCCAGGTGCCCTCCCGCATATTCGCTTGCTCCAGGGAAGCTTTTCTCTTTGTTAAAAATTTACAGTATCCAATTAATGTTTTCCAATTAAAGCGGCAATTTAGCGTGGCCAATTCACCTATCTGCACATCTTTGGGTTATAGAACATTACAGCGCAGTACAGGCCCTTCGGCCCTCGATGTTGCGCCGACCTGTGAAACCACTCTAAAGCCCATTGATGCGCGATCAATTACACTCAAGCCGAAGTGATTTCATAACTGAAGGCTTTAATCTACTAGAATTTGTTCCCCAGCAGCTTCGGTACAGAAAGTGAAGGCTGCTGGGACGGCACCATCTCTTATACTCCGCCTTCAGGGCGGAGCTACGAAATACAGCCAATGGTAGACTCCTGGGTCTAACCAATGGTCATCTGCCTCTTAGGTACCGCAATACCTGGTACTACCACATTCACCCCCTGTTAAAAAAGAGTCCGGTGGGGGTGGTGGCCAGTGGTAACAGTTGCCTTTAACATGGTATGATCAGGTATGGAGGTACCGTGCTGTCGAGGATATTTACAAAGTTCACAGTTAAAGTCACAGCGAAGCAATCAGTCAATCGGGTGGCCTGGTCGTCCTTCTGGAGCGTCTGGACTTCGGTTGTGATTCTGGTGGGGGTCCCGGTGGTTGCGACTCCGGGAGCGTAGTGTCGGCCTCCCTGGCAGCTTCGTCACCCCTAGGCGGCGCTGTTGGGGCAAAAGGTTGACACGGGAGGGCCTGTAGGGGGCGTCGGTGGGTTGGCGGGCCTAGGCAGGAGCGGCAGGAGTACTGACCCTCCAGTGAGGTGCTGTGACGGGGCTGGGGGTGGGGGCAATGGTTCGGGTGCACGTGGGGTTCCGGCGGGCGCCAGGTCCCGAAGGGAGACTGTATCTTGCCGGCCGTCAGGGAATGCCACGTAGGCGTACTGGGGGTTAGCGTGCAGCAGGTGGACCCTCTCGACCAACGGGTCCGACTTGTGCGCCCGCACGTGCTTCCGAAGCAGGATGGGTCCGGGTGTCGCTAGCCAGGTTGGGAGCGAGGTCCCGGAGGAGGACTTCCTGGGGAAAACAAGGAGACGTTCATGAGGTGTCTGATTTGTGGTTGTACAGAGCAGCGACTGGATGGCGTGGAGGGCCACCGGGAGGACTTCTTGCCAGCGGGAGACTGGGAGATTCCTGGACCGTAGGGCCAGTAGAACAGTCTTCCAGATCTTTCCGTTCTCCCTCTCTACCTGCCCGTTTCCCCTGGGGTTGTAACTGGTCGTCCTGCTCGAGGCGATGCCTTTGCTGAGCAGGAATTGACGCAGCTTGTCGCTCTTAAAGGAGGATCCCCGATCACTGTGTATGTACGCGGGGAAACCGAACAGTGTAAAGATACCTTGGAGGGCCTTGATGACGGTGGTTGTGGTCATGTCTGGGCAGGGGATGGCGAAAGGGAACTGGGAGTACTCATCAATCACGTTCAGGAAGTACGTGTTGCGGTCGGTGGAGGGGTGGGGGCCTTTGAAATCCATGCTGAGACGTTCAAAGGGACGGGAAGCCTTTATCAGGTGTGCCCTCTCTGGCCGGTAGAAGTGCGGTTTGCACTCTGCGCAGATTTGGCAGTCCCTGGTGACTGTCCTGACCTCCTAGATGGAGTAGGGCAGGTTGCGCGTCTTGACGAAGTGGAAGAAACGAGTGACCCCCGGGTGGCAGAGGTCCTCGTGGAGGGCTCGGAGGCGGTCCACTTGTGCAGTGGCACAAGTGCCGCGGGACAGGGCATCAGGAGGCTCATTTAGCTTCCCCGGACGGTACAAGATCTCGTAGTTGAAGGTGGAGAGTTCTATCCTTCACCGCAAGATCTTGTCGTTTTTAATCTTGCACAGCTGTGCATTATCGAACATGAAGGCAACCGACCGTTGGTCCATGAGGAGAGTGAATTTCCTGCCGGCCAGGTAATGCCTCCAATGTCTCACAGCTTCTTCTATGGCTTGTGCCTCTTTTTTGACTGAGGAATGGCAAATTTTGGAAGCATGGAGGGTAAGAAAGCCACGGGCCTGCCCGCTTGGTTGAGGGTGGCCGCCAGAGCTACGTCGGACGCATCGCTCTCCACCTGGAAGGGGAGGGACTCATCGACGGCGCGCATCGGGGCCTTTGCAATGACTGCTTTGATGCGGGCCGCCGTCGACAGGGGGAAGGTTGTGGACTGGATTAGGGGTTGGGCTTTGTCTGCATAGTTGGGGACCCACTGTGCGTAATAGCTAAAAAACCCGAGGCAGCGCTTCAGGGTCTTGGGGCAGTGAGGTAGGGGGACCTCCATAAGGGGGCGCATGCGCTCAGGGTCGGGGCCTATAACTCCATTTCGCACTAGGTAGCCTAGAATGGCTAGACGATCGGTGCTAAACACGCATTTATCCTTATTGTATGTCAGGTTAAGGATTTGCGCGGTCTGGAGAAATTTGCGGAGGTTGGTGACGTGGTCCTGCTGGTCATGGCCGCAGATGGTGACGTTATCCAGATACGGGAACGTTGCGCGTAAGCCGTACCGGTCAACCATTCGGTCCATCTCTCGCTGGAAGACCGAGACCCCATTAGTGACACCAAAGGGAACTCTTAAAAATTGATAGAGCCACCCATCTGCTTCGAAGGCAGTGTACTTGCGGTGGAGACGGGTTTGCAATCCGGGGTGAGGTTCGCAAACAGGGAAGGCGGGTCGACCTTAAGGGTCGCGAGGCCGCAGACAGTAAGGGGGTATAGGGCTGCCGAGTTTGAAGGTCAGGCTTTGCAAATGACATTGGAAGTCCAGCCCCAGGAGGGTAGCCGCGCAGAGGTGTGGCAGGACATACAGGCGGAAACTGTCGAATTTCCTGCCTTGGACAGTGAGGTTCGCTAGGCAGAACCCCTTTATCTCCACTGAGTGTGACCTGGAGGCCAGGAAGACCCTTTGATTTACAGGGTGGGGTTACAAGTGAACAGTGCCTTACCGTGTTAGGGTGAACAAAGCTTTCCGTGCTCCCAGAGTCAATCAGGCAAGACGTCTCGTGGCCGTTGATGAAGACCGTTGTTGTAGCTGTTGCGAGTGTCCGGGGTCGACTTTGGTCCAGTGTCACCGAGGCCAGATGAAGCAGTTGTGAGTTCTGATCAGGCAGCGGGTAGTCGGCCGTGCTGGGGGCATGGGGCCCCATCCAAGATGGCGTCACCCATGGGTCGCACATGGTGTACGGGGATGAAGAAGATGGCGGCGGCGATGGACAAAATGGCGGCGCCCACCCGTCCAGCGTGGTGTCCGGGGGGCAAGATGGCCATGCCCGTGGGTCGCACGTGGCGCTAGGATAGGGAGGTGGCGGTGAGCGCTGGGCAGTCGGGGCCTGAAGGGGGGGTTGCCGCGGCTGTCCGGAGTTGCTGGAGACCGCAGCCATGGCGCGGGCCAGGCAGACCCCCACAAAGTGGCCCTTCTTACCGCACCATTTGCAGGTGGCGGTGCGGGCCGGGCAGCACAGGCGGAGATGATTCGCCTGCCCGCAGAAGAAACAGCGGGGCCCAACGGCGTTAGTGGGCCGTCTCGCAGCGCAGGCCAGCGGGGTCAGGGGGAAGGTCTGTGGGGCTGCCACTGCGGGGTGCCACGCAGCCCAGGGGGCCACCGCGCGGTCGGGCGCATAGGACTGTGCGTTTTTGTAGGCAACGTCCATGGACCCTGCCAGGGCCCGTGCCTCTCTAAGTCCCAGGGTGTCCCTTTCTAGCAGTCTTCAGTGGATATCTGAGGAACTCATACCTGCTACGAAAGCATCCCTGATTAAAAGTTCCATGTGCTCGCTCCCCGAAACTTGCGGGCAGCCACAGTTTCGGCCCAGCACCAGTAGCGCCCGGTAGAAATCTTCCAACGATTCCCCGGCGCTTTGCCGTCTCGTAGCAAACAGGTGACGTGCGTAGAACTGATTTACAGGGCGGATATAATGTTCTTCCAACAGTTCGATCGCGGCATCATAGTTCTCCGCCTCCTCGATAAGGGTGTAGATCCCAGGGCTGACCCTTGAGCGCAGGAGATGCATTTTCTGTCCTTCTGAGGGGGTGCCTCTGGCCGTCTCCAGGTAGCCTTTAAAGCACGCCAGCCAGTGTTTAAATATTGCATCCGAGTTATCCGCGGGGGGGCTGAGTTGAAGGCACTCCGGTTTGATTCGGAGATCCATCCTTCCAGCTTAAATCTAGTAGATTAAATTGATGCGCGATCAATTACACTCAAGACAAAGAGATTTCATAACTGAAGGCTTTAATCTACTAGAACTTGTTCCCCAGCAGCTTCGGTACAGAAAGTGAAGGCTGCTGGGATGGCACCATCTCTTATACTCCGCCTTCAGGGCGGAGCTATGTAATACAGCCAATGGTAGACTCCTGGGTCTAACCAATGGTCATCAGCCTCTTAGGTACCGCAATACCTGGTACTACCACACTCATCTACACTATATTTTTTTTTAAATATATATTTTATTAAAAAAAATTTCCCTGAGCAACATTTTTCCCGCTTACAAAACAAGCGAAACGATAACAGTAACAAAACAGAAATTTTTAAACTTTTTAACAATAGTAATAACAGTAGTAATAATATTCAAGTAACAAAACCTCGTACTCTATTGACCTATACTCAACTGCCTCCCCCCTCCCCCCTGGGTTGCTGCTGCTGGTCATCCGTCTTCCCTCTAACGTTCCCCTAGGTAGTCGAGAAATGGCTGCCACCGCCTGGTGAACCCTTGAGCCGATCCTCTCAGGGCAAACTTTATCTGCTCCAGTTTAATAAACCCCGCCATATCGTTTACCCAGGCCTCCAGTCCAGGGGGTTTCGCCTCCTTCCACATGAGTAGGATCCTGCGCCGGGCTACGAGGGACGCAAAGGCCACGACATCGGCCTCTTTCGCCTCCTGCACTCCCGGCTCTTCCGCAACTCCAAATAAAGCTAACCCCCAGCCTGGTTTGACTCGGGCCTTCACCACCTGCGAAATCACTCCCGTCACTCCCTTCCAATACCCTTCCAGTGCCGGGCACGCCCAAAACATATGTGCATGGTTTGCCGGGCTCCCGCCACACCTCCCACATTTGTCCTCCACTCCAAAGAACCTGCTCAATCTTGCCCCCGTTATGTGTGCTCTATGTAGCACCTTAAATTGAATCAGGCTAAGCCTGGCGCATGAGGAAGAGGAATTTACCCTGCTTAGGGCATCAGCCCACATACCCTCCTCTATCTCCTCCCCTAATTCTTCTTCCCACTTTCTTTTTAGTTCGCCCACCGACTCCTCCCCCTCTTCCCTCATCTCTCTATAAATCTCTGACACCTTGCCCTCTCTGACCCACACCCCTGAAAGCACCCTGTCCTGTATCCCCTGTGTCGGGAGCCGCGGAAATTCCCTCACCTGTTGTCTAGTAAACGCCCTCACCTGCATATATCTCAAGAAATTCCCCCGGGGTAACTTATACTTTTCCTCCAGTGCTCCCAAGCTCGCAAAAGTCCCATCTATGAATAAATCTCCCACCTTCCTAATTCCCAACTGGTACCAGCTCTGAAATCCTCCATCCATTCTTCCTGGGGCGAACCTATGGTTGTTCCTGATAGGGGACCCCACCAGGGCTCCCCGCACCCCTCTCTGTCGCCTCCACTGTCCCCATATGTTCAGTGTTGCCGCCACCACCGGGTTCGTGGTGTACTTTTTCGGTGAGAACGGTAGCGGCGCCGTCACCAGCGCCTCTAGACTCGTCCCTTTACAGGACCTTCTCTCCAGCCTTTTCCACGCCGCTCCCTCACCCTCCATCATCCATCTACGTATCATTGCCACATTGGCGGTCCAATAATAATCCCCCAAGTTCGGTAGTGCCAGTCCTCCTCTGTCCCTACTGCGCTGCAGGAACCCCCTCCTTACTCTCGGAACTTTCCCTGCCCACACAAAGCTCGTAATGCTCCTATCTATTTTATTAAAAAAGGTCCTGGTGATTAAAATAGGGAGACATTGAAATACAAATAAGAACCTCGGGAGGACCATCATCTTAATTGCCTGCACCCTGCCCGCCAGCGATAAAGGCTGCATGTCCCACCTCCTAAAGTCCTCCTCCATTTGTTCTACCAGCTGTGTCAGATTAAGTCTGTGCAAGGTTCCCCAGCTCCTAACGATCTGAATCCCCAAGTATCGGAAGTTTCTTTCCACTTTCCTTAGCGGTAAGCCTTCTATCTCTCTACTCTGGTCCCCTGGATGTATCACATATAATTCACTCTTCCCCATGTTTAACCTATACCCCGAAAATTCCCCGAACCTCCTCAAGATTCGCATAACCTCTATCATCCCCCCCGCTGGGTCCGACACGTATAGCAATAGGTCATCCGCGTATAACAAGACTCGGTGTTCTTCTCCCCCTCTAGTCACCCCTCTCCATTTCCTGGAGTCTCTCAGCGCCATGGCCAGAGGTTCAATTGCCAGCGCAAACAACAATGGAGACAGCGGGCATCCCTGTCTTGTTCCCCTATATAATCGGAAATACTCCGATCTATGTCGACCTGTAACTACGCTTGCCGTTGGTGCCCCATAAAGTAGTCTAACCCAGCGAATAAATCCGTTCCCAAACCCAAACCTCCTTAACACTTCCCATAAATACTCCCACTCCACCCTATCAAATGCCTTCTCTGCGTCCATTGCCGCCACTATCTCTGCCTCCCCCTCCACTGAGGGCATCATTATCACCCCTAATAGCCGTCGCACGTTAACATTCAATTGTCTCCCTTTTACAAACCCCGTCTGGTCTTCGTGCACCACCCCTGGGACACAGTCCTCTATCCTCGATGCCAGCACCTTTGCTAGCAGTTTGGCGTCCACGTTCAATAGTGAAATAGGTCTATAGGACCCACACTGCATCGGATCTTTGTCCCTCTTCAAAATTAGCGATATCGTCGCCTCCGACATTGTCGGGGGTAGTGTCCCCCCTTCCCTGGCCTCATTGAACGTCCTCGCCAACAACGGGGCCAACAAGTCCACATATTTTCTGTAGAATTCCACCGGGAACCCGTCTGGCCCCGGGGTCTTCCCTGCTTGCATGCTTCCCAGTCCCTTAATAACCTCGTCCACCTCAATCGGCGCCCCCAGGCCTGCCACCGCCTGCTCCTCCACTTTCGGGAACCTCAACTGATCCAGGAACTGCCGCATCCCCTCCTCTCCCTCTGGGGGCTGAGACCTATACAGTTCTTCATAAAAGGTCTTAAACACCTCATTTATCTTTCCTGCCCTTCGCATGGTGTCTCCCCTTTCATCCCTAATTCCTCCTATCTCCCTCGCTGCTGCCCTCTTTCGCAGTTGGTGCGCCAACAGGCGACTAGCCTTTTCCCCATATTCATACCTCCTCCCCTGTGCCTTCCTCCACAGTACCTCCGCCTTTCTGGTGGTCAGAAGGTCAAACTCGGTCTGGAGTCGTCTCCTCTCCCTGTACAGCTCCTCCTCAGGGGTCTCTGCAAATTCCCTGTCCACCCTTAAAATCTCCCCCAGTAATCTATCCCTTTCCTTGGCCTCTGTTTTCCTTTTGTGGGCCCCAATAGAAATCAGCTCTCCTCTGACCACCGCTTTTAGTGCTTCCCAGACCACTCCCACAGGGACCTCGCCGTCGTCATTGACCTCCAGGTATCTCTCGATACACCCCCTCACTCTTGCACACACTCCCTCATCCGCCATCAGTCCCACATCTAATCGCCAGAGTGTTCTCTGTTCCCTGTCCTCTCCTACTTCCAGGTCCACCCAATGTGGGGCATGATCCGAAACCGCTATGGCTGAGTATTCAGCTTCTTCCACCCTTGAGATCAACGACCTTCCTAGAACAAAAAAATCTATCCGGGAGTACACTTTATGGACATGGGAAAGAAGGAATACTCCCTAGCCCTGGGTCTAAGAAATCGCCATGGATCCACTCCCCCCATTTGGTCCATAAACCCCTTAAGTACCTTGGCCGCTGCCGGCCTTCTTCCAGTCCTTGAGCTGGATCTATCTAGCCCCGGGTCCAGCACCGTATTGAAGTCCCCTCCTAAAATCAAATTTCCTGCCTCCAGGTCCGGAATACGCCCCAGCATCCGTCTCATGAACCCCGCATCGTCCCAATTTGGGGCGTACACATTAACCAACACGACCTCCATTCCCTCCAGCCTACCACTCACCATTACATATCTACCTCCACTATCTGCTACGATGTTCTTTGCTTCAAATGCTACCCGTTTCCCCACCAAAATGGCCACCCCTCTGTTCTTTGCGTCCAGTCCTGAGTGGAACACCTGTCCCACCCATCCTTTCCTTAGCCTAACTTGGTCCGCCACCTTTAGGTGCGTCTCTTGGAGCATAACCACGTCTGCCCTTAGTCCTTTCAAATGCGCGAGCGCTCGGGCCCTTTTTATCGGCCCATTCAGGCCTCTCACGTTCCACGTGATCAGCCTCACTGGGGGGCTACCTGCCCCCCTCCCGTGTCGACTAGCCATTACCTTCTCTAGGCCAGTCCCATATCCCGCCTCCGCGCTCCCGCTCGCTCCCCCAGCGTCGCATTCCGCCCCCGACCACCTTCTCTTTAGCCATTTCCTTTTGGATTTCCGCAGCAGCAACCCAGTCGTCGTTCCCCCCCCCCGCTAGATCCCTATCTAGCTTGATTGCTCCCCCCATATCACTTCCGTAAGTCAGCTGACTTCAACTGACCCCGGCTACTCCTGCTCGCTCCTCGGCCCCTCCGGTGTGAGGGAACTCCCATCCGCCTTGCGCCTGTTTTCCTGCCTTATTCTTTCTGGCGCGGGAACATCCCTTTACCTGTCCCGCCTCTTATGGCGCAGCTCCCTTTCCCCTCCCCCTCTCCTTCCCCATTCTCTGACTATGTCCCGCCTCTCCCCCCTCACCGGCGCCCACATTTCCCCAGTGTCACCCCCCCCTTCCCTGTTTACTTCTCGCTTAACTTTCACCATCCCATTAACAAAAACAATAATAACAACAATAACAGTTCCCTGCAGCATCAGTCCCTCAGTTCCGGTCCAGTTTCTCTTCATTGATGAAGGACCATGCTTCCTCCGCCGTCTCAAAATAATAATGTCTCTCCTGATGCGTGACCCATAGTCTTGCCGGCTGCAGCATCCCAAACTTCACCTTCCTTTTGTGCAAAACCTCTTTGGCTCGGTTGAAGCTCGCCCTCCTTCTCGCCACCTCCGCACTCCAATCCTGGTAGATCCTTACCACCGCATTCTCCCATCTGCTACTCCGCACCTTTTTGGCCCATCTCAGGACCTCTTCTCTGTCCTTAAGGCGGTAGAATCGCACGATTATCGCCCTCGGTGGTTCTCCCGCTTTTGGTCTTCTCGCCGGGATCCGATTTGCCCACTCCACCTCCATGGGGCCCGCAGAGGCCTCAGCACCCATCAGTGAGCTCAGCATCTTACTTGCGTACGCTCCACAGTCCACTCCTTCCACACCCTCCGTGAGACCTAGTACCCTAAGGTTCTTCCTTCGCGCTCCATTTTCAAGGGCCTCAATCCTGTCAGCACACTTTTTATGAAGTGCCTCGTGCGTCTGAGTCTTGACCGCCAGGCCCAGGACCTCGTCCTCAATACCTGACACCTTCTGCTCCACCACGCGAAGTTCCGTCTCCTGGGTCTTTAAAGTCTCCTTAAGCCCCTCAATTGCCTGTAACAACGGGGTCATTACCTCCTTCTTCAGCAGGTCCACGCACCGTCTCACCACCTCGTCCTGCTCAGGCCCCCATGTCACCTGTGGTTTCTCCGCCGCCATTTTGTTTCACTCCCTCTCTCTCTCTCTCTGATCTTCTGGCTGTAGATTCTTCGGGCTGCAGCCGCCGGCGCCGGTTTTTCCCTCCGTCTTTCGGGGGGGGACTCCCTTCCCTCGTGCCTCGCACCGGGTTTTACGGCCATCCAAGTCCCCGTTGGGGCTCTTAAAAGAGCCCGAAGTTCTGTCGGAGCTGGAGCCGCCGAAACGTGCGGCTAGCTCATCCCTGCCGCAACCGGAAGTCCCATCTACACTATAGAACATGGAACATTACAGCGCAGTATGAAACCCACGCAAACATGGGGAGAATGTGCAAACTCCACATGGACAGTGACCCAGGGCCGGGATCAAACCTGAGCTCCAGAGAAACTTAATCAGTGCAATCACTGGGGAGCACCATATGAACATCTCCCTAGTATTCGTTCCAGATCCGTCCGAGGGGAATGGAAGACAGCTCCACGTTTTACTGAGGGAGCCCTGATCAAACACCTGGGTGTGGTGAGCAGAGGCGGGGTGTACTCTACCTGTAATCCGGGAGGCGGCTCACCAGCAGGGTCAGCACCCTCACCTGGGAGGCAATAGGTGCCTTGATCAGTGCCAACACAATGCAGAAGAGGATGGGGCAGTATTGCAGGAAGAAGACGAATGGACTTCTTCGTGTGACCAAGGTATATCTGCCACTTCCAGTCTCTCACTGTAACCCCTCACCCACCCTTCACACGTCCAAGGTGATCTCTCATCCATTAATCTCACAGGTTGCCCACCTGTCACAATGCCCTCTTAACCCCCCGCTTCACCCCCATGATGCTTCCCCACCCCCATGTTGCTGCCCCACCCCCATGGCGTCCCCAATCTCAGATTTGCTCGTCATATCTCTGCTTCCACTCCAGTCCCACATATAGGCAGCACAGTACACAGTGGTTAGCACTGTTGCTTCACAGCTCCAGGGTCCCATGTTCGATTCCCGCTTGGGTCTCTGTCTGTGCGGAGTCAACAAATTCTTTCCATGCCTGTGTGGGTTTCCTCCGGGTGCTCCGGTTTCCTCCCACAAGTCCTGAAAGACGTGCTGTTAAGTGAATTGGATATTCTAAATTCTTCTTCTGTGTATCTGAACAGGCGCCGGAATGTGCCGACTAGGGGCTTTTCACAGTAACTTCATTGCAGTGTTAATGTAAGCCTACTTGTGACAATAATAAAGATTATTATTACAATAATAAAGATTATTACTATGCCACACCCCAACTATCCAACCTGGCAGGCATCACGGTAGCACTGTGGCTTCACAGCGCCAGGGTCCCAGGTTCGATTCCCCGCTGGGTCACTGTCTGTGCGGAGTCTGCGCTTTCTCCCAGTGTCTGCGTGGGTTTCCTCCGGGTGCTCCGGTTTCCTCCCACAGTCCAAAGATGTGCGGGTTAGGTGGATTGGCCATGCTAAATTGCCCATAGTGTCCAAAAAGGTTAGGAGAGGTTATTGGGTTACGGGGATAGGGTGGAAGTGAGGGTTTAAGTGGGTCGGTGCAGACTCAATGGGCCGAATGGCCTCCTTCTGCTCTGTATGTTCTATGTATGCCGCCTACAATCTCCCCATCTGTGTCTGTGCAGAACGAACTGGAGCACAACCGGCACAGCCACCTGGAGTCATGCGGGAGCTTAGAAACCTGTCCCCAGATAAAAAAAGAGCGCTTGAACTGGCCAGGGAGGAGTCAGACTGTGCCTCTGTTGTTGGGACAGTGAGGATACGTCAGATCCCTAAAACCCGCAGGAGTCAAATTCTCACACCAACCTCCATGATGTACTAATGCCATCTCCCTTCCTTTGCAGGGGAAACAACTGACCAGCCGGGACCATCCGTGCACCACCAGGGAGATCCAGAGCAGAGCAACTCGGAGGGAGACGTCTCCCATCTTACCCTCGAAAAGGCATCACAGCTGTCACCCGCACCCTCCACCAGCACAGATACTCATACCTCGGTGGGACAAGCTTCTGAGTCACTTACACGTGAGCATCTGACAGATGATGATCCACAGCAGGAGGAGGTAGGGACGTCGCAGGGCTCTGGCACTCGGAAAGATGCCAGAACCAAGGACTTTGCGGAGCCCCTGGCCAATGACGTGCCCCTGGTCCAGTCATCTCCGAGCGGATAGAAATGCAAATGCAGAGTCGCGAGAGTCAGCAAGGGATGACAGTATCTCTCCTTAGACTGGGGAAGCCCAATCGCCTTCTGTCCGACGAAATGGTGCTGTCACTCAGACGCACTGAGGATAACACTGCGAGGGCGGCTTCCCAGTGGAGACATTGATGCCGGGCATGCATGACGGGAGATGTCCACTCCATGCCTGAGGCTATGACCTCCACGTCTGAGGGCTTCAACCACATGGTGCAGGCAGTGATGGGAATCCATGAGTCACAGAAACAGAGGATGGCGTGGCTCCTGGATCTCACTCCAGCTGCTCCTCGATCCCATGGAGCTGCACAGGGGCCTCCCCGAGCACCCGAAGGGAAGAGTATTGGCAGGAGCGTGGCCCGGGCCCCTCCACCCAGGGGACCCCAGGGATGCCCAGCCCATCTGACACCCCCATCCCGAAGAGGGATACACTGATGCACTATCAATTATGACGAGACGTGAATAGAGAGTAATCGAGGCTTTATTACGCAGAGATGTGTTGCCTCCTGCAGCTGCTGCCGAAATGGCTGCAGCTTGGTGAGCACACACATTTATACTCCGCCTACTGGGCGGAGCCAGCAGGCAGGGATCTACCCCCGTACCTGTAGTACAGGAGCCTTACCGTATTACATCTCATATGTGTACTATATACAAACAGTGGTGACTACGACACACACCTCCAGCCCGGCACAGCAAGGAGGGAAGCACTGCAATACCCATGCTGCTCGATTGTACACCCGGGCACACAAGGTCCAGGCCCCCAGGGGACGCCTATCAAAGTCATCTCAGGCAACAGGGCGTGGAAGGCAACACACCACCTCTACCTCAGCTGTGGATCCTAGGCATAAGCCTAGATGTAGTGTGAGGAAGAGTAGGAAACTGTGGCATCTAGTGGACACGGCGATCCTAGTTAAGATAGGACACCAAGAGACAGCATGGTGGCGCAGAGGTTAGCACTGGGACTACGACGCTGAGGACCCAGGTTTGAATCCCGGCCTTGGGTCACTGTCTGTGTGGAGTTTGCACATTTCCCCCGTGTCTGCGTGGGTTCCACCCCCACAACCCAAAGATGTGCAGGTTAGGTGGATTGGCCACGCTAAATTGCCCCTTAATTGGGAAAAAAAAATAATTGGGTACTCTAAATTTATTTTAAAAAAAGATAGGGCATCAATGTAAGGTAGCACTTGTACTAAATTTCATCGGCCCAAGATCCGCAAACCCCTGCTCACACTTGGTGTTTCACCCGTTTCACTCCTGTGGGGTGTGAGAGTGGCAGCGCTGTGTCACTCCCACCTCCCACATTAATGACACATTGAAGACATGCCGCTGTTGGCAACCATCACCACCATCGCCAGTGGTCCACTGTCCCCCGGGACAGGCGCAGTCTTCGCCAGCACTGGGGTCTGATATCTGAAGGTAAGATGATCGATGTCGGAAGACTCTTTGCCGGTACAGTCTCAAATGGGGCTGTTCCCTCTGTGGTGCTGCTCCCTGTACAACTAAGAGCCCAGGCTTCCCCTCCTCAGTAGGGCGCTCGTCCTGGCCACATGTAGTGGCTTGTCTCTGTATCTGCTGCTGCTCTATCGCTATGAGTAGAAACGGCAACTTGTCAGGTTCCATGATTCTCTAGAATCATGCACTGAAAAGAGAAGGAAGCCAAAGTGAGCGATGAGGACTCCTAAGAAAGCCCGTTCCCTCAGTCCTCTACTCATCTGGGACCTCCACCATGTGCTTCCCCCTTAGTGAGCGCCTCTCCACTAAGCCTTACACCCTCCCTTGTCACACTGGCGTATCCCCACACCTGTCCTTCTCAGGTCCAGCAGGATAACACATCTGGACACTCAAGACTGACTCTTCTCTCACAGCCATCAGCAACCTTAAGGCCAACCCTCCCGGCCCCTTACCCCCCCCCCCCCCCCCCCCCCCCCGCCTTCCCCCTGCGTTGGGTGACAGGACTATTTAGTGGAAGCATGGGACCAGCATCTGCATCTTCACAGGGCACCTCAAAGGAGCCCCCTCAGTGTGACATGTGAGTGATTATAGGCATCACTATGAAACATTGCTTTGGGGGTCACATCAGTGTATCCTGTCTGATGTAAACTCTTGATAGAGCATTGGGCTTCAACCATTTTGATGGAAAACAATTAAACTATATTAAACAAACTGAGGGACAAAGTAAAAGGGGCAACCCCTTAAAGGGATTTTGCCTTGAACAAAAACAAAGAGCAAATGAATCTTAAAACATCAAACTAAAATGTAATTAGAAAGATCAATAAAGCCCCCCAGATCCTGCGGAGCCCACCAGACATGGAAGGCCTCTATGGTGCCAGTGGACACTGCATGCTCACTCTCCAGGGACACCCAGCCACGAACATCGCTACGGTAGAGGGGTAGACAGTTGGACCGAATGACTCCCCGCTCCTCGGTCTCCTGCTGCATGGACCTATCTATGACAGATTTGGCCAGGCTCAGGAGCAGGTTCAGGAGGAGGTCCTCTTCCTTCCCCGCCATTCTCCACACCGGGTGCCCATAGATCAGGAGCAGAGGGCTGAAGTGCAAACAAAACTGGCAGAGTCATAGAGATCTGCAGCACAGAAAAAGCCCTTCAGCCTGTAACAAGAGGTTTTTCAAAGAACTAAAAAGGGGAAGGCAGTCTAAAGCAACTTATATACACAGGGTCCACGGATTCCCCAAGGCCGCAAATAATGCAGGCATCTTGGGAGTACGTGAAGCAATGCAGCCTATTGCTGCATGGGACTGCTGCGTGTAACATCCTCCACCCCAGGTCCACGATGCTGAGGTTGAGGACTCCTCAGTGGAGGGACCTCCACCGCCGGATAGCAACAAGGCATGCCAAGGCGTGTCCGGGTGATGGCCAAGGAAGTGAAGGTTGTGCAGCAGCAGCGCATACTGGGAACCCCTCCATGCAGTGCGAAAGGGCATGGTGACTTTTGCACTAAGTGGTTCAGGCTGTGGGGCTGCGGCTCACGAGGGGGGGGAAATCAGGACTTGGGGCCAATGTGAAATTCTGTCCGAGCAGGGGTACACTCAGCCAGGAGTCCACCGCACACTTCTGACACTTCCAAGACCATGAGTGCCATCGGGTCAGAGCACAACCATTTTGAGGTCATGGATGGCATTGGCTGCAAGATGCACATCCACTGCTACGTGGCGTTCCAACTCACAGGGTGTCACCCAGCCCACTCCTCTGCCACCCGGCACTTCCCTGATTTCATGGTACTCAACTATTTTGATGGAAGTCAATTAAACTAAATTAAAGAAACTGAAGGACAAAATAAAAGGGGCAGCCCTTTAAAGGGATACTGCCTTAAACAAAAACAAATCACAAATGAGACTTGAAACGTCAAATCAAAATGTGATTAGAAGGGTTGAGAAAGCACCCCAGACCCTGTGGGGCCTACCAAGCACAGAAGGCCTTGATGGTACCTGTGGACACCGCATGCTGCCTCTCCAGATATACCCGGCAGCGAATGTAGCCGCAGAATAAGGGCAGACAGTGGGATTGCCTGCTGCCTGGACCTGTTTATGGCGAGTTGGTCAGGGGCCCAGGAACGGGTTCACGAGAAGGTCCTCCTCCCTCCAAGTCCCTCTCCACACCAGTGCCAGTAGATCAGGAGAATGGGGTGCTTGGGACTTAACCATTTTGATGAACCAAATAAACTAAATTCAATAAACTGAGAGATAAATTAAAAGGGGCAGCCCCCGAAAGGGGTACTGTCCTGAACAAAAACACCATCTATGAGGGGACTCGACGCAGAGGTATCGTTGCAGTGTCTGAAGGCAGAAGGTTGCGGGAGACTCAGAACTTCAGTGGCGACCCAGTGTAATCTTTTGTCCCAGAAGAACTGTATCAGCAATCTCTGGATTTTTATGACAAAATCAGGGGGGGTTCAAAATGACCAGCCGGTCACAGTATGTAGACATCAGCTGGTTTATGACCAGAAATTTGCCCCTGTAAGACAGCACTCGGAGCAGTCCTGTCCAGCATCTCAAGCAAGAGGTGACCTTGGCATCCGGCGCCTGCCAACTCGCCGGCCAGGAGTGCTCAGCCAGGCAAAGATGGACTCCCAAGTAGATGAGGCTAGTCCTCCTCCAGGTGAAATGCCTGAGCTCCTCTGGGAGGGGGGTCCATCTGCCATGGACTGACCAGGAGTTCGGAACATTTGGCCAAGTTGGTGGCACGTCAGCAGGGTATACTTGGGACTCAAATCAGTGAATTCCAAAAGCCAATTAATTACGCTGAAGCGAATCACGTTTTTCACTTCCCTCTGGATTTTTCATGGACGGCTCAAAATGGCCCCATAATTTCAGTAACTGAAATTGCTCATATTCAAATAAGTTTTAAACAAAATTAAAAAGAATTCAAGAATACATGTTTTAGAAGTATAATATTCAACTCGACAATAAATTTGACTCTTGTGCCTTTGATGACCTTCATTATTTTGGAGGTCAGCCTTTTCCCAAAAGCCATGTGATTTTTCTAATTCCGTCAGTTGAAGGTAGATTCTGCAGTCTGAGTGTTTATAGTGTGCTCAATTTGATGGGGTGAATTTGTGGAATTTAGACAGATTGTGTGAAAAAATGCCTTCCTTAGCCTCGAGAGAATCTGGTTCCTTTTTTGTTCAAAATTATGGAGCTTTATAAAATGTTGAGGGATTTGATAAGGCAGATAGGATTTGGAGGAGGCCATTTAGTCCCTCGCACATGTTGCGTCATGGGAACCTTGGTCCCAGGTTCGATTCCGGCTTGGGTCACTGTCTGTGCGGAGTCTGCACATCCTCCCCATGTGTGCGTGGGTTTCCTCCGGGTGCTCCGGTTTCCTCCCACAGTCCAAAGATGTGCAGGTTAGGTGGATTGGCCATGATAAATTGCCCTTAGTGTCCAAAATTGCCGTAGTGTTGGGTGGGGTTACTAGATTATGGGGATAGGGTGGAGATGTTGACCTTGGGTAGGGTGCTCTTTCCCAAGAGCCGGTGCAGACTCGATGGGCCGAATGGCCTAGTTCTGCACTGTAAATTCTATTTTTTTTTAAAATTCAATGATATCAGGGCTGATCTACTTACCTTCATATACCTGCTCTTGTCCCATATCTTTAACACCTTTGGTTAACAAAAATTAATCAATCAATCTCTGATTGCGAATGAACAATTGATCTAGCGTAACTGGCATTTGCGGAAAAGAGCTCCAAAGTTCCACCACCCTTTATGCGTGGAAGTGTTTCCTAATTTCACTTTTGAAATGTCTGGCTCTAATTTTAGATGATTGTTACAACCGCATGAAGAGGGGTGAAATGATTCCCCTTTCTCCCACTCCAGGTTTGATCGCAGCAGGTTTTTTTTGTGAATTTAGAGAGGACATGTGTCATATCTTTGAGCTTGCCACAAAGAGAAAAGGTGCCCACAATCCAGATTCTTACAAACACGATGAGAAGTTTTATTTGGAGATGTTGCTCATACAATCTAAGACAAAGAACTGAAGCCTGGGCAGACACTCTCTGCTGCCGTCACTACAGATCACATGACACTTCACTAGCAGGGATGTATTCTCTGATACATGACACTCCTCCCCCTTGACTTCTTTAGTATAACGACAACGACTTAACACTTATACAACACCCACGCATGCATTAACTTTATACATATATATTCAACTGAATAAGACAGTCACTCAGGTGAACTATTGCTTTTATGTTGTATTCAATGTTCTGAAATCTGGCAACTCGCGACCTTGTAAATGTCCTCTGTCCTTTCCATAGGTGGTACTTCCTGGGAAGTTACTCCAGTGTCCATCTCTATAGGTACTGGGACATCCTCAAAAACAGAATCAGAACTTGTCTCTGTGTTCAGGCTCTGTTCTGAAGTATCACTGTCTAAATTTTCCACAGGAAATATTCCTTAAGATGTTTCAGTGATTTCACTTTGTGACGCCAGTTGCTGCCCCCCCCCCCCCCCCCCCCCCTCCCCTTGTGGGCATGATTCTGACTTGGACACATCACGGGACTTGGGTGGATCCCTTGAGGTGTGAAGACTTCCGGGAAGCCTGCAGGTGGCCTCTCCGGGCATTCACTCCGCGCTCGAGAGAGCACACACGGCCGGTGGATCGCGCCCGGTCAGTTTATTGGAACTATTTCCGGAACTGAAAGAAATAGGTAAATTGCAACTACTGTCACTTTCCACTTCTCTGAGATTTTTATTTTCTGATTAATTCTCAGAATTTGGGTGCCACTGGCACATCAGACATTTATTTCCCATCCCTAATTGTACTCGAGAAGGTGGTCGTGAGCTGTCTTCTTGAACTGCTGCAGTCTCGTGTAGAATAAGTGCACCAACGGCACGGTTAGGGACGGAGTTGCAGATTGTTGATCTAGCAACGATGGAGGGACAATTATCTATTTCTAAGTCAAGATGGTGGTGTGAGATTTGGAGGGCAACTTGGAGGAAGTAGCCTGTCCATCTGTTGTCCTTGTTCCTCTCAGTGTAAGGTTTAGAAGGTGCTGTCAAATGAGTCTTGGCAAATTACTGCAGTGCATCTTTAGATGGTGCACACTGCTACTACTGTGTGCCTGGAGTGAATGTTTAAAGTACTGGAGGGGGTCCTAATCAAGCGGGCATGTTTGACCTGGATGGTTCTTGAGTCTGGTTGGAGCTGCAGTCATCCAGGCAAGTGGAGAGTATACTATCTTTCTGCCCTGTAGATAGCATAGATTAGAATATATAGCCCAAGATCTAACCTTGGAGACATATTTGAGGTGTCTTGCCTGGTTCAATTTTCAGAATGGAGCTATCTTGCAAGTTCCAGGACAGTGATGAGACCCTCCCGCTGTGAATGTTGACAGTAGTGCCATTCCATGTCTTAAGGTTTTGTGAGGGCCACGAAGAATTCAGCACGAGTTGTAGAATAGAAAGAAATAACATTTTTTTACAATAACATATAAATACAACAGGAGCAGTAACTCCTTGCTGCTCACTCCTCTCTAGCTGGTTCAATACTGGCCAGCTTTTTTTATGCAGGGACCTGCTAATGATTTCTCTGCCCCCTCTCATTGGGGAAGCTCATACTCCCCAAAGATTGTAGGATTGCCATTAGTCCCCAGCCAGTGGTAAGCAGGCAGGTTATAACATAAGGCAATAGCTGTGTTTTCTCCTGTTGGCGATGGTCATTGCCCAGGACAACAGTTTTCCTCCAAATCTCAGACCACCATCCTGACTTACAAATAGATCATCGTCCCTCCACCATTGTTGGATTAACATGTGATGTGAATTTTACTGTTATAACCCTCATGAGGACCATGGGGAAACCATTGTTGATCTCCCCGTTGGACTCATGGAGTGCGGGATTCCCAGATCGGGGGCAGAGACCACCCAGCTGGAGCTCGTTAAAGAGTACACATAAAAGCCAGCCAAAGTAGGGTCCAGTATGGTTAGTTTTCCCAACAAGGACTGGATTGGGAGTGAATTATTGCTGTGAGCAGAATATTACGGTTCAATAAACCTTTGTCCCATTACCTTTGGCTTCCTCAAGTTACTAATATTACCCTATCACTTATCAGCTCAAGTATGTTGCCCAGGCCATGTTGTTCATCTGGCATCGGTTACTTCATTATCAGAGGAGTTGTGAATGGAATTGAACACCATGAATCATCAATGATCCCACTTCTGATCCCATATTGGAGGGAAGGTCATTGATGAAGCAGTCGAAGATTGTTACTGCAATGATTCTCTTCTGTGGAACTCCGACAGTAGTGACCTGGGATTATGATGGTTACTTTGTGGAAATTATCACATGTGTACACACTGGGACAATAATCTTTTAAAATCCAGAATTGGGAAACCCGATTGCTGATAAATCAAAAGTGCAAACTCAGCTGGCCAAGCGACTGCAACTATTAACTCTGAAATGACCCAAATTATATCCCATCGATTCTTTCAACCGTAATAACTCTTTAAATCCTTACAGGAAAATATTTCAAAATAACCATTTCTACAGAGTGGTTGAATAAACTTGGTTTGTTCTCACTGGAACGACGGAGGTTGAGGGGTGACCTGATACGAGGTCTACAAAACGATGAGGGGCATAGACAGAGTGGATAGTCAGAGGCTTTTTCCCAGGGTAGAGGGGTCAATTACTGGGGGGCATAGGTTTAAGGTGCGAGGGGCAAGGTTTAGAGTAGATGTACGAGGCAAGTTTTTTACACAGAGGGTAGTGGGTGCCTGGAACTCGCTGCCGGAGGAGGTGGTGGAAGCAGGGACGATAGTGACGTTTAAGGGGCATCTTGACAAATACATGAATAGGATGGGAATAGAGGGATACGGACCCAGGAAATGTAGAAAATTGTAGTTTAGACGGGCAGCATGGTCAGCGTGGGCTTAAAGGGCCGAAGGGCCTGTTCCTGAACTGTACTTTTCCTTGTTCTTTGTTCCTTGTTCTAGTGTCCTGATGACTTTAAATTCAAGGCACTCCCTCTCAAGTCAACTCAGTGGAATTTTGCACATCTTCAATCTAGGTATCATGGAATATTAAAAGGTCAAGACTAAGATATCATTATCCTTTTGCTCTTAAGAAGCAGTGAGTTGTTTGCACAAAGCTAACTCATGGAAAAATGTCTTAATGGCAAAGAGCCGCAGCTGCAAAAAGACAAGATCCTCAGTGCATTCTAATCTTGCAGAAAATAGGAAACTATATACCAGATAGTTTAACATCTGTTGTTGGGAAATTGTTACAAACCATTATTAAGGAAGTAATAACTGGACATTTGGAAAGTCAAAGTGCAATCCATCAAAGCCAGCATGGTTTTATTAAGGATAAATCGTGTATGACAAATTGCTAGATGGCGCAATTTAACTAAATGAGAACTATGTCCCACAGCGAGCGCGTTTAGCCATGTGTTTCCTGGCGCTCGCAGCAGCAAGAAACACAATGCTATCTAACGTGACTCCGGTTTGATACGGGGCTCAATGGCGAACGTGCGGCCGAGGCTGCACTTAGTCCCGTTTCCTGCACTGAGGAGCCCCACTCTCCGAAACTCCTCATTTCAGGGAGAGAACGGGATGCCATTTTTAAATTATGCCCCTATCTCCCGAGCCCCAGACCCGACCCCCGAACTCCCCCAAACCCAAACTCACTGTAAGGAGGTCCCCGTACCCCCCTCACTCGCACAGGGCAACACCCGCCCAATTACCTCCTTGCAGAAAATGTCAGCTTTACACTTTAGCAGTGCCAGCCTAGCACCCTGGCAGTGCCACCTAGGCACCTTGGCAGAGCCTGGCTGGCATTCAGGTGGCACTTCCAGGGGGCCAGGCTCACACTGCCAGGGTGCCATGCTTCCAGTGCCAGGATGACCAAGTGGCACCAGCAGTGCCAGGGGACTATCCTGCCCAGAGGGCATGCACCTGAGGTCCTCCAATCACCTGGGAGACTCCCCCCACAAGTGCCATCCTGTCTGGTCCCTGTTTGTGGAGACCAGTACTGAACTGCACTCACCCAAGGTCTCCAAAGCGAAGAAGATAGATCCCAGTACTTGGTTACCTCAGGGAACTGCATATTAAAGTGAGACTAGCTGTCTCACTCTAATATGCAAATTTGCCAAAATGTAATCCCACCCATGTTGGGGCGTCAGATCTCCCGAGGCGTGGTGAGCCAGGAGCAGGGTCTCTTGTCATTTAGTGCCCATGTTACGCCATGGCGCACTGCTTTTCAGGCGCAGTGTGGCTGGTAGATCATGCCCAGAGTTCGGGATAAATGGGTCTTTTTCTGGTGGACAAGATGTAACTAATGGGGTGCCACAGGGTTTGGTCGTCGGGCCCCAACTATTTACAATATACATTAATGACTTGGATGCAGGAATAGGAGGTACTACAGCCAAATTTGCAGATGACACGACAATAGGTGGGATAAGTAAGTTACAATAAAGAAATAAGAAATTTACAAATCGATATGGATGGTTGAAGAGTAGACCAACATCTGGCTGATGGAGTGCAAGTTTATCCATTTTGGTCGGACAAATAGAAGGCAACCTATTATCTAAATGGAGAGAAACCTCAGAGTGCTTTGGTGCAGAGGTATTTTGGTATCCTAATGCATGAATCACAGAAATCTAGCATGCAGGTACTGCAGGTAAAAAGGAAGGCAAATGGAATTTTGGCATTTTTTGCTAAAGGAATAGAGCATAGAACTAAGGAAGTGTTGCTGCAACTCTACCAGGCATTGGTGAGACCGCACCTGGAGTACAGTGTACAGTTTTGGTCTCCTTATTTGAGGAGGGATATAGTTGCACAGGAGGCAGCACGGTAGCATGGTGGTTAGCACAATTGCTTCACAGCTCCAGGGTCCCAGGTTCGATTCCCGGCTTGGGTCACTGTCTGTGCGGAGTCTGCACATCCTCCCCGTGTGTGCGTGGGTTTCCTCCGGGTGCTCCGGTTTCCTCCCACAGTCCAAAGATGTGCAGGTTAGGTGGATTGGCCATGCTAAATTGCCCTTAATGTCCAAAATTGCCCTTAAGTGTTGGGTGGGGTTACTGGGTTATGGGGATAGGGTGGAGGTGTGGGCTTGGGTAGGGTACTCTTTCAAAGAGCCGGTGCAGACTCGATGGGCCGAATGGCCTCCTTCTGCACTGTAAATTCTATGATTGTATGAGGCAGTTCAGAGGAGGTTCACTAGATTGAATTCCAGAGATGAGGCGCTTGTTTTATGAAGAGAGATTAAGCAGTTTAGGCCTATACTCTCTTGAGTTTAGAAGAAGGAGAAGAGATCTAATTGAAGTATATGAGATGATAAAGGGGGTTTGACAAAGTAGATGTAGAGCAGGTTTTTCCCCTTGTGGGGCAACCTAGAATGAGAGGTCAGCATTTTAGCATAAGGGATTGCAGATTTGAAACAGAGATGAGGAGAAAGTACTCTTTTGTTATTCTTTCAGAGTGTGTTTGCTTGCACCACTGAACGTAACATGCGTTACTCAATCCAGTTGCTGATGAGGTTTTCTGTATCTTGGTGAATAAGACTCGAAGTCGTCCAGAAGTAATGAAAGGTTTATTGAGTAACTAAATTAACAATTGCGTGCGTTTTTTACTTTAAGATTAATACTAACAGAAAGGTTACAAAATCTAAATACACTATCTATGCTTGACGACACTAATCACTCTGAGCTAAGTCTATGTGCTCCTGCTCTCGTCACAGTCCAAGCAAAAGAGAGAGGAACAGCCTGCGCCTGGCTTTTATACCCGTTAGTGCTGCCCTCTAGTGATCTTCTGATTACACATTAACCCCTTATGCACATGGACATACAAAGATCACTACAAGTACTTCTCTCAAAGGGTCGTGAATCTGTGGAGTTCACTACCCCAGAGTGCGGTGGATGCTGGGACATTGAGTAAATTTAAAGGGGAGATAGACAGATTTTTAAGTAATAATGGGTTGAAGGGTTATAGAGAACACGCAGGAAAGTGGAGTTGAGGCCAAAATGAGATCATCCATGATCGTATTGAATGGCAGAGCAGGCTCGAGGGGGTGAATTGTCTACTCCTGCTCCTTGTTCTCATGTTCTTATTTGCTGTCTTTTCTTTATTCTTCAGGTCATTCGTATCCTTCTTTTTTCCTTATAAATCATCATAAAACTACTTCCTCCACATCCTTCGATGTAAATTTAGTGTAGAATGTATTAAAAAATCTGCATGTACTCCCAGGCAATCTTTCTCCATTATTATAAATTACTATCCGTATATTTGTAATGGACACTGCCTATGTGAACTGGCAGGAGAGGAGTTACAGCATAACAAGTGACAAATTTACATAGGGAGTTACCACTATAAGTATGAAAATAAGAATGTATCATAGAGTTTGTAAAATGAGAACAGAATATGGCTCTCATATCAAAGCTCCAAAACCTAGGACTTGGCTCCTCACTCTGCAACTGGATCCTCGACTTTCTGACCCACAGACCACAATCAGTAAGAATAAACAACAACACCTCCTCCACAACAGTCCTCAATACCAGGGCCCCGCAAGGCTGCATTCCTAGCCCCCTACACACATGTACACACCCTGTACACACATGACTGCGTGGCAAAATTTGGTTCTACTCCATCTACAAGTTTGCTGACGACACGACCATAATGGGTCGGATCTTGAATAACGACGAGTCAGAATACAGGAGGGAGATAGAGAACCTAGTGGAGTGGTGCAGCGACAACAGTCTCTCCCTCAATGCCAGGAAAACTAAAGAGCTGGTCATTGACTTCAGGAAGCAAAGTACTGTCCACACCCCTGTCGGCATCAACGGGGCTGAGGTGGAGATGGTTAAGAGCTTCAAAATTTTAGGGGAGCACATCACCAGAAATCTGTCCTGATCCACACACGTCGACGCTACCACTAAGAAAGCACAACAGTGCCTATACGTCTTCAAGAAACTAAGGAAATACGGCATGTCCACACTAACTCTTACCAACATTTACAGGTGCATCACAGAAAGCATCCTATCTGGCTGCATCATAGCCTGGTATGGTAACTGCTCGGCCCAAGACCGTAAGAAACCTCAGAGAGTCGTGATCACAGCCCAGTCCATCGCACAAACCTGCCTCCCATCCATTGACTCTATCTACACCTCCCGCTACCTGGGGAAAGCGGGCAGCATAACCAAAGACCCCTCCCACCCGATTTACTCACTCTTCCAACTTCTTCCATCGGGCAGGAGGTACGAAAGTCTGAGAACACGAACAGATTCAAAAACAGCTTCTTCCCCGCTGTTACCAGACTCCTAAATGACCCTCTTATGGACTGACCTCATTAACACTACACTCCTGCGGCTATGAAGGAGTAAGTCGCACATTTGTTGGCTCTCGCTCTGGTCGGACCTTTGGACCTTTTCCCCCAATTTTGTACCGGACTTGAATTATAAAACTGATTACAGAGGCAATGGTGTACTGAATTCTCACATTGATGCATGGAGAGAAGGACTAGAAGTGCTCGTAAAGGCAGAAACAGAAAGACAGAGAAGGCTTGGGCTGAAGCTGCAGCAGGAGACAGCATGTCGGAGGACCGGACCTCTGGTTTGTCGACCCAGCGGTCAACGGAGCAGCTGATGCAAGTTATTCAGGAAGGCTTTGCTAAGCAGAAACGGGACTGCTTGGACCCGATAAAAGAGTCAATTGAGCGGCTGGAGCTTAGATTGGATGCCCAATATCGGGCGGTCCAGAAGGGAGAGAAGGCGCTGGCTGAGCAGAAGGAACATCAAACTGCGGTGGAGTTGGAGATGGGGATGCTGAGAGACCAGCAGAAGAAGCTCCAGAAGGTGAAGGACCTAGAGAATAGGTCCCGCCGGCAGAACTTGAGAATCATTGGCCTCCCAGAGGGATCCGAAGGAGTGGACGCTGGGGCATACATCGCAGATATGTTTGAGAAGCTGCTGGGGGATGGGGCATTCTCCCGACCCTTGGAGGTGGACAGGGCTCACAGAGCACTCACGAGGAAGCCGTGAATGGGAGACCTCCCCGGGGGCAATGGTGGTGAGACTCCACAGGTACTTGGATAAGGAGCGCATTCTACAGTGGGCCAAGCAGACACGGAGCTGTAAGTGGGACAACAGTATCCTACGGGTTTACCAAGACCTGAGTGTGGAGGTGGCCAGGAGAAGAGCAGGCTTCAACCAGATTAGGTTGATTCTTTTTCAGAAAAAGGTGAAGTTCGGACTGTTGTATCCGGCCCATCTCTGTGTCACGCACGAGGAACAGCACTTTTATTTTGAGTCGCCTGAGGACGCGCTGGACTTCGCGTAAAGGAAAGGACTGGTGGTGGACTGAGAACTTTTGAACTTTGCTGCAACGTTCTTGTTTTTTTTTGTTTTTGTTTTTCTGTTCTTTAAAAAAAAAAGTTCTTGTTTTTCGTTTTGTGGAAGATGTTTGTGATGCCTTTTGCATTGATTTGGGACCAGCGGTAAAGCTGAGTGAGTTAAGGTTTTCATTTGCACTGTTGGGGGATGGAGGTGTGCTTGTTTAGATTTTGGTGGTTTTCTGTCGGGCAATTGTGAGGGGATTGTTTGATGTGGGAGTTTGTTTGTATGAGCGCGGGGATGGTGGGGAGGGGACAATAGGTGGGAGACTATCTGGTGCCAGGGATGGGGGCCACCAAGCTAGCTGGGCGGGCTTGCTCACGGAAGTGCAGTGGGGGGTGTGCATACGTTTGGTTTATTGAAGGGGTTGGGTTACAGAGTGTTGTTACTGGGGGGGGAGGGGAGTAAATGTTCTGCTGACGAGGGAGGGATTTGGGCTGAGGGACAGAGAGGAGGTTGGGGGGGCGGAGGCTGCCTGGGGGCGGGCTGTTGGAGGCGTGGAGCATGGGCTGGAGGCGGTTCCCAAAAAAGGGGATGGCTGATCGGCGAAGTGGGGGGGGAAATGAGTCCCCCAACTAGGCTGATCACCTGGAATGTTCGAGGGTTAAATGGACCCGCATCTGAGGTGACTGAAGGAGGACGTGGTAATGTTGCAGGAGACGCACCTTAGAGTAACTGACCAGATTAGATTGAGGAAAGGCTGGGTCAGTCAGGTCTTTCACTCGGGACTAGACTCAAAGACTAGAGGGGTCGCGATCCTGATCAATGATGTTTGAGGCGGTTAGAATAGTCTTGGATGTGGGAGGTCGGTACATTATGGTCAGTGGGAAACTGGAGGGGTTGCAGGTGGTATCAGTAAATGTGTATGCGCCAAATTGGGATGATGTGGAGTTTATAGAGAGGATGCTGGGGAAGATACCGGACCTGGACTTGCACCAGTTGGTCATGGGAGGGGACTTCAACAGTTATTGACCCGGGCTGAGACCAGTCAAGCTCAAAAACGGGCAGGGTGCCAGCAATGGCAAAGGAACTAAGAGGGTTCATGGAGCAGCTGGGGGGGATGGATCCATGGAGATTTGGGTAGCCGAGGGTGAAGGAGTTCTCCTTCTACTCACACATGCATAAAGTGTACTCCCGGATTGATTTCTTTATTTTGAGCAGGGCCTTACTGGCAGGGGTGGTGGACATGGGGTACTCGGCGATCACAATCTCAGACCATGCTCCGCACTGGGTTGACCTGCAGGTTAGTAAAGACAGTAACCAGCGCCCGCAATGGAGGTTAGATGTGGGACTTTTGGCTGACAAAGGGGTGTGCGAGCGGCTGAGGAAATGTATTCAGAACGACCTGCAGGTCAACGACACGACGGAAATTTCAGCAGCGATGGTCTGGGAAGCACTTAAGGCGGTGGTCAGAGGGGAGCTGCTCTCGATATGGGCCCATAGGGAGAAGGTGGACAGGGCAGAGACGGACCGACTGGTAAAGGAGATACTACAGATCGATAGGAGGTATGCAGAGACCTCAGAGGCAGCGCTTTTAAGGGAACGGCGGAGGCTACAGGCGGAGTTCGGCTTGTTAACCACAGGGAGGGCGGTGGAGCAGCTGAGAAAGGCGAGGGGGGCGATCTATGAGCATGGAGAGAAGGCCAGCAGAATGCTTGCACAGCAGCTTAGAAAGAGGGAGGCAGCCAGGGAGACAGGGAAAGTAAATGACGGAGATGGGAACCTGGTTGGAAATTC
Organism: Scyliorhinus torazame; assembly: GCF_047496885.1. Lineage (NCBI taxonomy): Eukaryota > Metazoa > Chordata > Chondrichthyes > Carcharhiniformes > Scyliorhinidae > Scyliorhinus > Scyliorhinus torazame. The sequence goes on from NC_092716.1 coordinate 188,681,608, forward strand.
AGCTGGAGTGAATAAGGCGTTTAGGGATTTCTACAGTAGGCTGTACAGGTTGGAACCCCCTACGGGGCCAGAGGGGATGAGGCACTTCTTGGAGGGGCTGAATTTCCCAAAGGTGGACGGGGAGCTGGTAGAAAGGCTGGAGGCCCCGATCGAGTTGGAAGAGATAGTGGAGGGTCTGAAGGCCATGCAGTCGGGTAAAGCCCCAGGGCTGGACGGGTACCCAGTGGAGTTTTATAAAAAGTTCTCTGGGATATTGGGGCCGGTGTTGATGAGGATGTTCAATGAGGCAAGGGAAAGAGGGGTGCTGCCCCCGACGATGTCACAGGCCACGATTTTGCTGATTCTGAAGCGGGACAAGAACCCGGAGCTGTGTGGGTCCTACAGGCCGATATCCTTGTTGAATGTGGACGCCAAACTGCTGGCCAAAATTTTGTCCTCCAGGATTGAGGATTGTGTTCCGGATGTTATTGGGGAGGACCAGGCGGGGTTTGTTAAGGGTAGGCAGTTGGTGACCAATGTAAGAAGGTTGTTAAACGTGATCATGATGCCCCCGGAAGGTAGGGAGGAGGAGGTAGTGATCGCAATGGATGCAGAAAAGGCTTTTGATCGGGTAGAATGGGATTATCTGTGGGAGGTACTGGGACGGCTCGGATTTAGGCGGGGCTTTATTCACTGGGTCAGGTTGCTGTATCAGGCTCCTGAGGCAAGTGTACGAATGAATAGGACAACATCGGACTATTTTAGACTGCACCGGGGGACGAGACAGGGATGCCCCCTCTCCCACTGTTGTTCGCGCTGGCTATAGAGCCGTTGGCAATTGCTCTGAGATTCTCAAGGGGCTGGAAGGGGCTGGTCCGGTGGGTGTGGGGGTGGGGGTGGAGCACAGAGTCTCGCTCTATGCAGACGACCTGCTTCTGTATGTATCGGACCCAATAGAGGGAATGGAAGAAATCATGAGGATTCTAGGGGAATTTGGCCGGTTTTCGGGGTATAAGCTAAATATGGGGAAAAGTGAGATGTTTGCGGTCCAGGCGAGGGGACAGGAGTGGCGATTGGGGGAGCTGCCGTTTAGATTAGTAGGGGGAAGCATTAGGTATCTAGGCATTCAAGTGGCACGGGGATGGGACCGGCTGCATAAATTAAATCTGGCCCGACTAGTGGACCAAATGAAGGACGATTTTCGGAGATGGGACCCGCACCCATTGTCTCTGGCTGGGAGGGTGCAGACGGTGAAGATGACGGTACTCCCGAGATTCCTGTTCGTGTTTCAATGTCTCCCCATCTTTATTCCGCAGTCCTTCTTTAAACGGGTCAACAAAGCTTCGTTTGGGCGGGCAAGATCCCGCGAGTAAGGAAGGTAATGCTTGAGCGGAGTCGGGGAGAGGGCGGGCTGGCGCTGCCAAAGCTTAGTACCTATTACTGGGCGGCGAATATAGCCATGATCAGGAAATGGGTGGTGGGGCAGGGGTCGGCATGGGAGCGTACGGAGGCGGCTTCATGCAAGGGCACCAGTCTGGGGCTCGGGAGATAGGGGCATATCTGTAATAATCACCGGTTTGCCCCGGGAAGTATGGATGGGGATTTCCGGATATGGTGGAGAGCAGGGATTGAGAGGATGGGGGATATGTTTATAGAGGGGAGCTTTCCGAGTATGAGGGCGCTGGAGGAAAAGTTTGGGATGGTGAGGGGAAACAAAGTCAGGTATCTGCAGGTGCAGGACTTCCTTCGTAAACAGGTGTCAACCTTCCCGCTCCTACCGCTAAGGGGGATTCAGGACAGGGTAGTTTCCAGAGGGTGGGTAGGAGAAGGGAGCGTCTCTGACATTTACAAGGAACTTATGGGGTCAGAGGAGGTGCAGACCGAGGAGCTGAAGCGCAAGTAGGAGGAGGAGCTGGGAGGAGAGATAGAGGATGGTCTATGGGCGGATGCGTTGAGTAGAGTCAACACGTCCACAACATGTGCCAGGCTCAGCCTGATACAATTTAAGGGCGTTCACCGGGCTGACATGACTGTGGCCCGGATGAGCAGATTCTTTGGGGTGGAAGACAGGTGTGCAAAATGTGCGGAAGAACCAGCGAACCATGTCCACATGTTCCGGACATGTCCGAAGCTTAGGGGATTTTGGCAGGGGTTTACAGATGTCATGTCCACGTTGTTAAAAACAAGGGTGGCACTGAGTCCAGAGGTGGCGATTTTCGGGGTGTTGGAAGACCCGGGAATCCAGGAGGAGAAAGAGGCAGACGTTCTGGCCTTTGCTTCCCTGGTAGCCCGGAGTCGGATACTATTAGCTTGGAGGGACTCAAAGCCCCCGAAGTCGGAGACCTGGCTATCGGACATGGCTAGCTTTCTCAGTTTGGAGAAAATCAAGTTCGCCTTGAGAGGGTCACTGTTAGGGTTCACCCGGAGGTGGCAACCGTTCGTCGACTTCTTCGCGAAAAATTAATTGTCAGCTGAAGGGGGGGGGGGGGGGGTGGTAGTTTAGCTTAGAGTAGGGCGTTAATAAAGGTGGGACCTGTAAGGAAAGGAGACGGCTTTTGCACTATGTTTATAGTTTCATGTACATTGTTTATTTTGTTGTTGTCACAATACCAAAAATACCTCAATAAAATGTTTATTAAAAAAAACACTACACTCCTGTATGCTTCACCCGATGCCGGTGTTATGTAGTTACATTGTGTACCTTGTGTTGCCCTATTATGTATTTTATTTTTATTTTCATGTACTAAATGATCTGTTTGAGCTGCTCGCATAGAAATACCTTTCACTGTACCTCAGTACACATGACAATAAACAAATCCATCCATCTATAAAGGGAAGAGTTTTAACCCTGGTCTATCAGCCTGCTTCACTGGTTTGGGCTCACATGCGCATTGGCGACTCCAAGTAGCTGTATTTTCTATTTAGTTAAATTGTAATTTGCAGATAGGCAAGTTCTGTTCATAGCTTCTGGCCTACATATTTGGTTGTTGCTTAAAGGCGGTTTGACAAGGCGGTTTGTTGCTTAAAGGCGGTTTGTTGCTTAAAGGCGGTTTGACAACCACAGGTGAGCCTGTGGAATTCATTACCATGGGAAGTAGTATATGCTAAAACTTTTAATATATTCAAGAGGCGGCTGGATATAGCACTTGGGGAGAATGGGATCAAAGGCTATGGGGAGAAAGCAGGATTAAGCTATTGAGTTGGATGATCAGCCGTGATCGTGATAAATGGCGGAGCAGACTCGAAGGGCCAAAAGGCCTCCTCCTGCTCCTACCTTCTATGTATGTATCTATGCATCATATTGTCAGGCCAGTAATCCACCATGAAAGTTTGAGAAGTAAATTTGGTTAAGAATTAAAATTCTGAAATAGAAAGCTGGAATCAGTGGAAGATGCCAACAAGCCATCAATCTGTCAGATAAAAATGTCCCAACTATATCACTAGTGTCCCTTTAGGGAAGGAAATCTGCCATCCTTATCCAATCTGGGCCAGTGTGTGACTCTAGACTCACACCAATTGTTTGGATTTTGAAATTGTAACCTGTTTGATTGACACCTCAGGTTTTCTGAGGTGACTATGACAAGAGGCTGCCTCTGGGGACAGACATTCAACAAAGTCTCTCACAGAAACAGACACTGAAGAAGTGCAGCTGTGTTTATACTTGAAATATAGGACCAGATTTTCCGATTCTGAGGCTAAGTGCGTAGGATCTGTGGCGTTTTACGTGGAAAAAAATCGGCATTGCCTCCTCACCGATGCTGCGACCGGTGAGGGGCTAACAGCCGCACAGCCGCGCCATGTGAAACTCCCGGCCTCCACGAAGTAAACGGTCGAGAACTGCCGGGTCCGTAGCCGCGCATGCGCACGGCAAAAACCTGTAGCGGTCAGGCAGTATAACATGGCGCCGGCCGTGCGTGGACCCAATTTGCCGGATAGCCCCTCGCCACCCCCCACCAGTCCTCCCAGCCCTCGCGGAAGCTCCCTCGGCCAGCAGCTCCCGCCCGGCTGTGGCAACGCTGGAAACAGTCCGCAGCCGCCACACCAGGTCCCCGCACAGCTGAGACCACTCGTCCCCCACGCCGTTGTAAACTCGGCCTATCGGAGGCAGAGCATCGGGAGGGCCTTCAGGTGATGCGCTGAGACTGTCTTAACGGCATGTGGCCGATCCACGATGATGCCATTTCGGAGGGGACGGAGCATGCCAAACCTGCGTCAAACAGGCGCCGCTCCCGATTTCGACATAAAAAGGGATTCACCGCCCGATCTCCGATTACAAAATTAGCATAGGGAAACGGAGAATCTCTCCCGTGGTATGCAGAAATTAAGCAAAAATAGATATTGAACCCTGTAAAAGGAGCAGAGAAGAAACTGAGAACAGAGTAACACATAAAGATTCAAAGCAGCAAAGAAAGTTGCAAAGAAAAGGTCAAAACAAAGAAACATAGAAAATGTTTTCAGGCGGAGGTCATTCAGCCCTTCGAGCCTGCTCCACCATTCATAATGATCATGGTTGATCATCCAACTCAGAAACGTGTTTCCGCTTTCCCCTCATATCCTTTGTTCTTGAGCCCCAAGAATTATATCTAATTAGATCTTGAAAACATACAGGGCTGGATTCTCTGTTTGGAAGATTATGGGCGGGATTCTCCGATCCTGGGGCTAAGTGTTGACGCCGTTGTAAACGCTGGAGCGTTTTACGACAGCATCATCTGGCCCCTAGGAGCAGCGATCCTGCATGTACAGGGGGCCAGCACGGCACCGGAAAGCCTCACGCTGCTCCAGCTGCTGATACGGGCGTCAGCACGGCCGGCGCAAGTTCGCGCATGCGCACCACGGCCGACGGGAGTTTGCGCATGCGCGTCGGTTGCCTTCTCCTCCGCTGAGCTTTGACAAAGAGTCATCGCACTCGAAACGTTAGCTCTTTTCTCTCCCCACAGATGCTGCCAGACCTGCTGAGATTTTCCAGCATTTTCTCTTTCGTTTCAGATTCCAGCATCCGCAGTAATTTGCTTTTATCCATCAAAAATAATATTGATGCTGTGTGCTGGCATAAGACTCAGAGGTCTGTGGAGCGCAAGTCACTGAATATATTTGAGAAAGAAATAGACTTCTAGACTCTAAAGGTGTCAAGGACCATGGGAGAGCGCGGGAGTGGAGCGTTGAGATAGATGATGAACCATGGTAATATTGAATGGCGGGGCAGGCTCGAAGGGCCAAATGACCAACTCCTGCTCCTCTTAGCTATGTTTCTATGATTCCATCGAGAGGATTTATTAGTCGAGGAGCCCAATTCAATGGCAAGAAGGAAGATCTGTGAGTTCCAGATCAGAGATGAGATACAGCGGCCACTCATCTCAACTGGAGCAAGTTTAAAACTTGGTCTGGGAACCTTAAAGTGCAACAGAGAAAGGACAACAAATGACTCCAGAGAGGGAGGCAGAATAATAATAACAATAATTATTATTATCAAATGACTCCAGAGAGGGAGGCAGAAGACCCCAAAGAGAGGGAGAGAACATTCAAGTAAATTGCAAGATGGTGACCACATCAGTACATTGAAATGCAAGAGCTGAAGCTAAATAAAGAAGTTAGAGCTGAACTGGAAGATTTGAAGAACAAGGTCCCAGCTGATGCTATAGCTTCAAAAATGTACGATAAACTGAAGTCTTCAGTGAATTAACTTGTGCAAGATTTGACCAAACAAATTTCAGGAACACATAGGTACCAGGAGCTTAGAATTACCCACTATTCCACAATTGGTAACCCAAAGCAGGAGTTGAAAATCCTCATCCAGAAACAGGCTCAATCGTAGGCATGGATGCTCAAATGGTCGGTCAGGAAGAAGGGGTCTCACCAGCTGTACTGAGTACAGAACTTCCATCAGTTCCAGCTGCTCACATGTCCCCAACAACTGCCGTGGAGCAACAGTCACCAAGGCAGCCAGGGCCAAGGCAATGTCATTCTATGGACAAAGAACATCATCCAGATGTGCAGCCAATGTTCTATTCAAAGATTTGCATGATTTAAAGACTACAGATGAGATTCTCTGGCTTCCCTGTAGCATGTTTCTCTGTGGCGGGAGACGGCCCGCCATTGGCTGGTGCTGGGATCTTCCTGTCCCACTGCTATCAATGGGATTTCTCATTGAATCCACCCCATGCTGCTGGGAAACCTGCAGCAGAGGTGCACTGTTGGTGGGATCTTCCGATCCCACCGGCATAAATAGCTGTAAGATTTCACCCTATGTGTGCAATACATATGCAGAGACTAACTGGTTGCACAAACAATGCATGAGAATAGTGTTTGTGCAGTGGGTAACAGGATTGTACATGTAAATGTGTCTTGTCCATGAGGAAAAAGGTGTTTGTATCTTTAGTTCAATATGAAAGGAGGGGGATGTTTGGTTCTTAAGGAAACCTCAGGCTTTCCATGGTCATGTATCTATGCCATGAGGCTGCCTTTGGAGGCAGACATCTTAGTTCAGTTCAATAAAGCCTCTTACAGAAACAGGCACAAGAGAAGTACAGCAGTCTTTATACATGAAACGTCAGTGTTAACTGGACTCTGAAGTGGCCCAGAGATCCCTCAGTTGTATAAAAACTGGAACAAAGAATGGCAAATTGCTCCCTCTGCTTCTAATTCAGCTGCATCACAGACTAAAATCCTTATTCTGCCAACATTTATATGGGTGCTTCTGGCTAAACCAGGCATGATCTACTGAAATGGTAATTCTGATAATGGAAACTTTGAAATATAAATAAGTTAAAGATGGATCTTGAAGATTACCAGCAATGGGCCGTGACTATTTCCTTTGGCAGCCTTTTCCATTATTGGAATTGTCCTTGGGAAGAAAGATTGTTGGTACTCTGTCTTGGAAACAAATGGCCTTTGAGGTTTGCGCAAATGACTACCTTGGGCCGGATCCTCCCCTACCCGGCGGGGTGGGCCGTACCGGCGCCGAGGAGTGGCGTGAACCACTCCGGCGTTGGGCCGCCCGGAAGGTGCGGAATCCTCCGCACCTTCAGGGGCTAGGCCGGCACCAGCAGGGTTGGCGCCGCGCCAACCAGCGGCGAAGGGCTTGGCACCGCGCCAAACGGCGCCGAAGGGCCTCCGCCGGCCGGCGCGAGTTGACGCATGCGCGGGAACGCCAGCGTGTGCTGGCGTCATCCCAGCGCATGTGCAGGGGAGTTCTTCTCTGCGCCAGCCATGGCGGACCGTTACATCGGCCGGCGCAGAGGGAAAGAGTGCCCCCACGGCACAGGCCTGCCCATGGATCGGTGGGCCCTGATTGCGAGCCAGGCCACCTTGGGGGGCCCCCCGGGGCCAGATCCCCCCACGCCCCCCCGAGGACTCCGCAGGCCGTCCACAGAGCCAGGTCCTGCCAGTACGGACCTGGTGTATTTTACTCCGGCGGGACCCGCCGAAAACGGGCGGCCACTCGGCCCATCAAGGGTCGGAGAATCGCGATTACTGCCCCCACCAAGAAACCGGCGCCGGAGAATCCCGCAGCCGGCGTCGGGGCGGGATTCATACCACCCCCCGGCGATTCTCCGGCCCGTCAGGGGCTCCAAGAATCCTGCTCCTTATGTTTTATCATTGCCGGAAGACACCAGATTCTGTCAGTTCCCACCAGTCCATTCCATATTTTATAGACCATTGTCAGTCTATCTTTCTCCCTCATTTGCTGTAGTGATTCCTACTCCAAGGGTGGAATTTTCCCAAAAAATGATTGAGGGCGTGATTTGTCCTCCACCTCCGGGAAGAACCCACTTATTCATGTTCTGGTTAGGTACGCTCTGTGCACCACCTTTAGCTGCGTTCAGCTCAACTGTGCGCATGTGGAAACAAAGTTCGCCCTGAGCAGTGCTTTGATCCAGAGTCCTCCTCCTATCTCTATGTCTAGTTCCCCCTCCAAACGCTTTCCTGTACCACCTCCAAAAGGCGTCGTACATGTCTACACAGTTCCCAATCTCTAGGCTGTCTGCGTGCAGCAATTCTTTCACTAACTAGTGTCGTGCTATCTGAGGGTACATCGTTGTTTCTTTGCGGAGGACGATTTTGACTTGAATGTATCTCAGATCACTTCCTCTTGGTAGCTGGAACCACTCTGTGAGTTGCCCCAGGGTCGCTACTCTATTGGCCATGTACATGTCCCTAACCATCAGTGTCCCCTCATCCTGTCTCCACCTTTTGAAAGTGGTGTCCATTATTGCAGGAGAGAGACTATGGTTGATGCAGATGGGGCCATGGTTCATTTCCATTAGGCCAAGGTGTTGCCCCATTTGGTACCATGTCCGGAGCGTGACTATTACCACTGGGTTCTTGGAATATTTGGCCGGAGGGGATGGGAGAGCAGTTGTGGCTAGGGCTCGGAGGGAACACTCTTCCATCTTCACCCATCTGCTCCTGGTTCCTTAACACATCTCCGTACTCTTTCTGCGGTGGCCCACCAGTGGTAGAACTGTATGTTCGGAAGAGCCAGGATTCCCACGTTTCTTCTCCTTTGTAGGACCTTCTTTTGATTCTTGGGCTCTTCCTCCCCACACAAATGCCATAATTAGCTTGTCGACGGCGTTGAAAAAGGCCTTGGGGATGTAGATTGGGAGGGGTCTGAACAGGAAGAGGAACCTGGGCAGCACGTTCATTTTGATCGTCTGTATTCTCCCTGCCAGGGGGAATGGGAGTGGGCCCTACCCCTGCAGGTCATTTTTGACTTCCTCCACCAGTCTCATCAGGTTCCATTTGTGGATCCAGGTCCAATCGTGGGCTATTTGGATCCCCAGGTAGCGGAATTTGGTCTGTCCCTCCCCTTGTGAGTTCACAAGGAAGATCTCACTTCTTGGTGAGAAGGCTCCAAACTCCTTTAGGAGTTTCAGTATCCTTTCCATGCTGATCTGGGGGTTCGAGATGTAGAGGAGCAGGTCATCCACATAGAGTGAAACTCTATATAAACTCTATATATTTTAACTGTCTTTTACCATTTCTTTGTTTCTTGTCTTTCTTAATATATATTTAACCCCCCCATCTTATCCACCTTTCCTTACCCTTTCCCCCCTTTGCTTCCCTTTCCCCTCCCCCCACATCTACATCTGTCACAGTTTACCCTCTGATGTTAGTTTCTCTGCTGTTTGGCCTTTCATACCTTTTGTTCTCTCTGGGTACTACCATTAGCACTCTTTCCCCTTGGTTTCTGTGGCTATGACTCATCTTTCATTCTCACTCCACAGTATAAATATTCCCACTTTCTCTGCCTGTTAGCTTTGACAAAGAGTCATCGGACTCGAAACGTTAGCTCTTTTCTCTCCCTACAGATGCTGCCAGACCTGCTGAGATTTTCCAGCATTTTCTCTTTTGAGTGAAACTCTATGCTCTCTGTCCCCTCTTTGGATACCTCTCCACCCCTTTGTCGCTCTAAGAACAATCGGCAGTGGCTCGACTGCCAAGGTGAACAACAATGGGGACAGCGGGCAATCCTGTCTTACGCCTCCATTAAGCCAGAAGTATCTTGAGCAGTTGGTGTTTGTCTGTACGCTCGCCAAGGATGCGCTGTACCGTAATTTCACCCAGGAGGTGAACTCTTACCTAAACCCATCCGTTCCAGTACCTCTATGAAGTACTTTTACTCGACTCTGTCGAAGGTCTTTTCTGCAGCCAGGGAAACAATCACTTCTGGTGTTCTCTCCCCAGATTGGATCATTATCATGTTCAGCAGGCACCTGATGTTCGATGTTAGCTGCCTGCCCCGGCAAAGCCCGTCTGGTCCTCCAGGACTACCCCTGGCACACAGCTCTCCAGCCGCCTCAGCAGGACCTTCATCAGGATCTTTGCGTCCATAGTGAGTAAGTAGTGAGATGGGCCTGTAGGACCCGGACTCTGTTATGTCTTTGTCCTTTCTGGGTGTCAGTGATATTGAGACTTGAGCCAGTACTGGTGACATGGTGCCCATTACTAGCGAGTCTGCGAACATCTCCTGCAAGTGTGGGGCAAGTGCTGGCGCTAATGTTTTGTAGAAATCCGCTGGGAATCTGGCCCCGGTGCCTTCCCCGCCTGCATGGGGTTGATATTCTCCATGACTTCCCCCAGTTCTAGTGGTGCTTCCAGGCCCCACCTCCTATCTTCCCCCAAAACAGGCTTGTCCAGTCCGTCGAGGAACTGCATCATCTTCGAGTCCCCCTCCGGGGGCTTGGAGATGTACAGCCCTTGGTGGAAGGCTACAAAGGCTTCAATAATAGAATCATAGAATTTACAGTGCAGAAGGAGGCCATTCGGCCCATCGAGTCTGCACCAGCCCTTGGAAAGAGCACCCCACTTCAGCCCACACTTCAAACCAATTCCCCATTACCCAGTACCCCCACCTAACCTTTTTTGGACACTAAGGGTAATTTAGCATGGCCAATCCACCTAACCTGCACATCTTTGGACTGTGGGAGGAAACTGGAGCACCCGGAGGAAACCCACGCACAAACGGGGAGAACGTGCAGACTCCGCACAGACAGTGACCCAAGCCGGGAATCAAACCTGTGACCCTGGAGCTGTGAAGCAACAGTGCTAACCACTGTGCTACTGTGCTGCCCACTTTTCTGATGTAGCGACTAGCCTGCCGCCTCTGTCTTCAACCTGAACTATTTCCCTCCTGGCTGTCTGCTTCCTCAGCTGGTGAGCGAGCAGACGGTTGGCTTTAGAAAAGGCCTGTGTCTGGCGGAGCTGGTTGACTGCTTTCCCAGTGAAGAGCAGGTCAAAGTCCATTCGCAATTTTTTCCTCACTGCCAGCAGTTCCCCGGTTGGGGCCGTGGAGTACCGCTGATCTACCTCCAGTATGGAGTTAACCGGCTGTTGCCTGGCCGCCCGTTCCTCCCTGTCATTGCGGGCCTTAAATGCAATAATTTCCCCCCTGATCACCGCTTTCAGTGCCTCCCAGAATGTGGAGGGTGAGACCTTCCCATTCTGGTTGTTGGTTACATACCCATCTATGGCCTGTGATACTCAATCACAAAATGGCTAGTCAGCGAGGAGAGCCGTGTCCAGCCTCCATGGGGGGCGTTGAGCCCGGTCTGTCTCCAATGTCACATCCACGTAGTGTGGCGTGTGATCGGAGATTACAATGGTGGAGTATTCCGCTCCCACTACCCCTGGAAGCATCGATTTCCCCACTTAACAAAGTCGATCTTCGAGTGGACACTGTGCACCTGGGAAAATAAGGCGAACTCTCCCCCTCCTGGGTGTGGGAACCTCGAGTGGTCCACTGACCCATCTGCTCCTTGAAGGAGTTTAGCTCCTTTGCCATATTCATTAGTTTCTCCGATTTAGGGCTGAACCTGACTGTCCGTGTATCCTGTAAGCAGTTAAAGATCCTCTTCATGATGAGTCAGTGCGTGTCTATGTCGAGGATTTCTGCCAAGCTTTTCTTCATGAAATGTGTGTCGTCCCAGTTGGTAGTGTACACGTTTAAAAGGACCACCGGTGTCCCTTCCAGGACACCACTAACCATGACATATCGTTCGCCTGGGTCCGTAATCATCTTTGTCGCCGTGAAGGCTGTCCTCTTGTTCAGTCGTATGGCCATCCACATTGCCCTCGTCCCGTAGAACAATTGATACGTCTGACTCACCCAGCTCTCCCTTACTGCAGCTGGTCTTTCTCCCTCAGGTGTGACTCCTGGAGGAAGGTAACATCGGCCCTCAGACTTTTCAGGTGGACGAAGACTCTGGATCTTTTCACTGGACCGTTAAGCCGCTAATTCCCCTGACGTTCCAGGTCATTATCCTAATGGGGGTCTCTGCTCCCCCCCCCCCCCCGTGGGGTTGATCATACTTACCCCAGGGATGCGCACCTGCATTCTCGAGTTTCCCTTTGTTTGGGGGCCATCCAAGGTGGCTGTGTTCACCGTTCTTTCCATGTGGCAGCATCCCTGAGCTCCGGGGTTTCTTTTTGTCCAGGGGCCATCCAAGATGGCTGTCTTTGTCATTCACTCCATGTGGCTGGGCCCCTGCACTCCGGGAATTCCCTTTGCTTCAGGGCCCACCAAGATGGTTGCTTTTGCTGCCGCTGTTTTCGCTGTCCCATGTGTGACCTGTCATAGCCAGCATTGGACCCACCTCACATACCCCCTCCTCCCTACCCCCAGTTCTCCTTCTTGGGTTTGACATTCCCTCTTGTTCCCCCCTCTCTTGCCCATGTGGGGCCCCCTCCCCTCCTCAAGTCTTCTCTCCTCTTCCCTCCAATTTCTAGCACTTATCCCCCCCTTCTGCTAGGCACTTCCTCCCTGTCGGGAGTTGTGTTGCAGCCCCCCCCCCCCCCCCTTGCCCGTACTTCCCTGCACTGGCTTGTCCGCTAGTGCCCCCCCTCCCCCACCCCACTGGGAGCGATCCCTGACTCCACCCCCCCTCCCTCCCCACTGGTTGTGTTCTTCCCCCCCCCCCCCCACCTCCCTCCGCCCTCACCTGTTTCTGCACCTGTCCGCTCTCACACCCTCCTTCCTGGGACTCAAAGCTAGGTCGAAAGCGACGCAGTTTTGTCGCACGTAAATGCCTTTTTCTTTGCAAAGAGTTTGCCTTCATTGTTGCCGCTGTTGCTGCTGCCTTCCCAGCCCGTGTCCACGCACAATAACCTCTGCCTCGGCCGGTGTGGTGAAGTAGAATTCCTTCCCCTGGAATGTTGCCCACAACTTGTCAGGGTATAGCAGACCAAACTGCACCCCACTCTTGTGCAAGGCCGCTTTAGCTGTGTTAAATTCAGCACGGCGCTTTGCCAGGTCTGCCCCAATGTCCTGGTAGACTTGGATTGAATGGCCCTCCCAGTGGCAGGACCTTGCCCAGTTCATGATCTACTCCCAATCTTGGTAGCAGTGTAGCTTCGTTATTAAGGCCCTTGGCTGCTCCCCGCTTTAGGTTTTGGCCAGAGTGACCTGTGGGCTCTGTCTATCTCCAGGGGTTTGGGAAAGCTCTCCCTTCCGACCAGCATCTGCCCTCAATACCCCGCGGCAGGCCCACGATATGGAGGTTCTGGTAGCATGTCCAATTCTCCTGGTCCTCAACCTTCCCCTTCAATGTCCCTCGCGTTGCCACCAACATTGCCACTTCTGTTTCCAGTGAGGCGATTCGGCCACTTTGGTCGGTCGCTGCTTTCTCTGATTGTTGCCTCCTGTGCTTCCAATCATCTTTCTGTTTTCTCAAACGCTACCTTGAAGGGGGCCAGGCGTCCACGACCGCTGCCTTCACTGTCGCCATTATTTCCAACTTGATGGCATCTCTGTGTTTCTGGAACTCCAGAATCATGAGAACCACTCACTCACTTATTGGTGGATAGTCCGGTGTGGGTCCTGGTGGGCCAGCCCCCTCGGCTCTGACTCACTCCTCATGTTTGCCGTCATCACGTTCCTCCTCTCCTGACTTTTACTGGTCCTGTCATCCTTTCGGGTCCTGGAGTACTTGCTGGGAATTTATCGGTACTTGCAGCTGTCTTGTGAGAGGGTGGAGGACTCAACGGGCTTGGAGAGCCACCTTCCCTGCGTCCGCTCAGCAGATCCCACTCACCGGAAGTCTATCAAACAGAATTTAACACCGAAACACATGAGGGGATTTTAGGGCAGATGTCAAAAAGCTTGGTCAAATAAGTGAGTTTTAAGGAGTGTAAGGAGGAGAGAGAGGCGGAATGTTAGACGATTTTGGAGAGGGAACGCCAAAGCTTAGGCTGCCCAAAACGGCACCACACAATACTCCAACTGTGACCTGCCTTACAGAGCAGGAGAAAATGAACATATTAGATCAGGAAAAAGGTCAAAAATGTCACTCATTTTAAACCTTGAACCCAATCCAACGAACACAAAAGCAAGTTCCAGATCAAATACTTCACTAAGGCAACAACACAACACCATCTAAAGATAGGCCACTACCCGATATTCTCCACATTAAACAAATAAATTAACCGCTGAATTCCGACAGTATCAATGATAAAGTGCGTGGGAAATATAGAGTCACAGATGTATCAACTCCCCCACAGCACAGTGAAGCCCCTCCCCATAACAGACACGAGACTGACAAACATGTGTGGCAAATAACCGTTCGGTCTCTGTCTCAAACTTGGGGCCTGTAGTATTCAATTGCTTAATTTTTTGATGTTTAATTATGTTTTTCTGTGACTCTTTTCTATTCTCTGTGCTGTGAGTCAAGTCTGGATACATATTTTTTTATTTATTCTTCCATGGGTTGCGGGTGTCACTGCTAGGCCCAGCATTCGTGCCCATCCCTTTGAGGAGGTGGTAGTGAGCTGCCTTCTTGAACCATTGCAGTCCAGTGGTTACTGAGGAAGAGAAACTAAAGTGAAGCAAGAAGCTGTAACCTTGAAAGCATATAAAGATCCTGTTTAGACAAAGAAATTGATGCGTTATATCTGCTGATCTCCAAGGCATAAAACGCAACAATAGGTGACAAAGATGGAGACTAGTTTAAGTTTATCGTTCACCTTTCCTTCCTTCACCAAGAGATCCACTTGTGCTTTGGGAGCACACATCAACGTGATGAATGACACAAGCTCTACACAAATGTATGCTTGCTTTTTTCACTGGATTTGGGCAGATTAAAGGGTAGTGCCAAGTTCCTCGCGTCAACACGTCAATTCGGCCAGTTTCACAAAGTTTGGGACGGTTGCCATTCGCAACTAAGCTGAAGGAGCTGAAATGGTTTGAAGCAGATGGTAGCATTGAGCAAAAACAACTCATTGTGTAATCTGCTTAAAAAAGTTGTTGTCCATGGGAGGGAGAAAACAGATTGGTGGTTATCAGTGGGGATCGCTCGACTCAAACAACGCACATTGATGCCCAGCAAGGACATTCACAGCCTCCGTTACTGACTGTCTCGGATACAGAGTGATAGCAGCTGAAGTAAAGCCTACACATGACAACATCAGAGCCACCCATGCACTTCTGGCCTCATTTAACTTGATAGAGTTAGCAATGTTGCGAAGTACAACCAACTTTTGCAATAAATTCAGTCCTAAATATGCAGAGATTGCAGAGGTTCTTCTAAAGCTCCTGCACAAAGATGTGCGATGGGAATGGACAATTGCACAGCAAACAGTGTTTGAGACATTAAAGGCAAAGACAACATCACACCAGCCCTCATGCATCTCAATCTACATGTGGAAATGTACGTCACAACTGATGCATCATGAAATGCAATGGAGCTGTATTCTCAAAGTAAATTAAAGGAAGAGAATTGATGCACGATCAATTGCACAAAGACAAGTCTTGAATACAACTGAGGCTTTATTACACTAAGATGTGTGGCCTCCTACAGCAGCTGGTGAAATGGCTGCTGTATGGGGAGCACACGTATTTATACTCCGCCTACTCGGCGGAGCCAGCAGGCAGGGACTACCCCCGTGCCTGTAGTACAGGGCCTTACCACACATCTCCTAATATATACAACAGTGGTGATTACCACATTCACCCCCTGTTAACATTGAGTCCGGCGGGGGTGGCGGAGAACTATATGCAGAACAAGTTTTAATATACAGAGGCAAAAAAAAATTTGGAGTCCAGTATATGGTGCTTTAACAGTCGTGAACCAATTACAGGTTTAGCCGGTCTGGGGCCTTGATCTGACGTTGGGAGCGACGCAGTGGTGCCGGCGATTCCGGTGTTGGTCTGGTCCTCGGTGACTCCGGGAGCGTGCCGAAATCCTCCTCATACTCGGGCATGGTAGGGGAGGACTGATGGTCCCGGGGGGGTTGCTGCTGGGTGTGCCGGGGGAGAGGAGGGTGGCGCTGGGCCGGAGGGGTGTGTGTGTGGGGAACCTGCTGGTGCCAGATCCCTGAGGGAGACAGTATCCTGGCGGCCATCGGGGTACGCTACGTAGGCATACTGGGCGTTAGCGTGGAGTAACTGCACCCTTTCAACCAACGGGTCCACCTTGTGGAGTCGTACGTGCTTACGGAGGAGTATGGGTCCTGGAGCTGCGAGCCAAGTCGGGATCGACACCCCGGATGTGGACTTCCTGGGGAAGGCGAAGAGACGTTCATGGGGTGTGTTGTTAGTCGCAGTGCATAGGAGCGACCGAATGGAGTGCAGTGCATCGGGGGGAGCTCCTGCCAGCAGGAGGCCGGGACATATCTGGACCATAGGGCCATCTGGACGGCCCTCCAGACCGTCCCATTCTCCCTCTCCACCTGCCCGTTTCCCCGGAGGTTATACCTGGTCGTCCTGCTGGAGGTGATACCCCTGCTGAGCAGGAACTGACACAGCTCATCACTCATGAATGAGGATCCCCTGTCGCTGTGGACATAGGCGGGGAAGTCGAACAGAGCGAAGATGGTGTTGAGGGCTTTGATGACGGTGGCAGACGTCATATCAGGGCCTGGGATGGCGAAGGGGAATCTGGAGTACTCATCGACCACACTGAGGAAATACGTGTTACGGTTGGTGGAGGGGAGGGGGCCTTTGAAATCCACGCTGAGGCATTCAAAGGGGTGGGAGGCCTTCACCAGGCACGCACGGTCTGGCTGGTAGAAGTGCGGTTTGCACTCCACACAAACTTGGCAGTCTCTGGTGATTGCCCGTACTTCCTCGATGGAGTAGGGCAGATTGCGGGCCTTGATGAAGTGGTACAACCGTGTGACACCCAGGTGACAAAGGTTGGCGTGCAGAGTCCGGAGATGGTCCACCTGTGCGCTGGCACATGTACCTCGGGATAGGGCATCGGGGGGCTCATTGCCTGGCCTTCTTTTCTTACTATGCCCAGTGGGTTCCCCAATACGCCGACAAGGCCCGTGCACTAATCCAGTCCACTACTTTTCCCCTGTCGACAGAGGCATGCCAGGCCTTCAGCCGCATGAAGGCGGATATCGCAAAGGCCACGATGCGCGCCATCGACGAGTCCCTCCCCTTCCAAGTCAAGAGCGATGCATCAGATGTAGCTCTGGCGGCCACCCTCAACCAAGCAGGCAGACCCGTGGCCTTCTTCTCCCGAACCCTCCATGCTTCAGAAATCCGCCACTCCTCAGTGGAAAAGGAGGCACAAGCCATAGTGGAAGCTGTGCGACACTGGAGGCATTACCTGGCCGGTAGGAGATTCACTCTCCTCACTGACCAACGGTCGGTTGCCTTCATGTTCGATAATGCACAGCGGGGCAAGATCAAGAACGACAAGATCTTGCGGTGGAGGATCGAACTCTCCACCTTCAATTGTGAGATCTTGTACCGTCCCAGAAAGCTAGAACGAGCCATCCGATGCCCTATCTCGCGGCACATGTGCCAACGTACAAGTGGACCGTCTACAAGCCCTCCACGAGGACCTCTGCCACCCGGGGGTCACTCGTTTCTACCACTTCCTCAAGGCCCGCAACCTCCCTTACTCTGTCGAGGACATCCGAACAGTCACCAGGAACTGCCAAATCTGCGCTGAGTGCAAACCGCACTTTTTCAGGCCAGATAGAGCACACCTGATAAAGGCCTCCAGGCCCTTTGAACGCCTCAGTTTGGATTTCAAAGGCCCCCTCCCCTCCACCGTTCGCGACACGTACTTTCTGAATGTCGTTGACGAATACTCCCGCTTCCCCTTCGCCATCCCCTGCCCCGACATGACCGCGGCCACAGTCATTAAAGCCCTCGGCACCATTTTTACACTGTTCAGTTTCCCCGCCTACATCCATAGCAATAGGGGGTCTTCCTTTATGAGTGACGAACTGCGTCAATTCCTGCTCAGCAAGGGCATAGCCTCGAGCAGGACGACCAGTTACAACCCCCGGGGGAACGGGCAGGTAGAAAAGGAGAATGGAACGGTCTGGAAGGCCATCCTACTGGCCCTCCGGTCTAGGAGTCTCCCAATTTCCCGCTGGCAGGAAGACCTCCTGGATGCCCTTCACTCTATCCGGTCCCTGCTGTGCACCACGACTAACCAAACGCCTCACGAGCGCCTCCTTGTTTTCCCTAGGAAGTCCTCCTCTGGAACGCCACTTCCGACCTGGCTGGCAGCTCCGGGACCCATCCTGCTCCGGAAACATGTGCCGGCGCACAAGTCAGATCCGTTGGTGGAAAGGGTGCATCTCCTTCACGTGAACCTGCAATACGCCTACGTGGCGTACCCCGATGGCCGACAGGACACGGTCTCCCTGCCGGAGCTCCCCACACCCTCCCCACACCAATCACCCCCTCACTCCCACCGGCTCATCCCGCAGCCACCCCCTTCCCGGGGGGTTCGGTTCTCCTCCCAGACCCTCCCAGGAGTAAGGAAACAGGGGACAGCGCTACGCTCCCAGAGACGACAGGACTCGAACCAGCGCCATCACCACCACGCCCGAGACGATTGAAAAGGACGACCAGGACACCCACCCGGCTCATCGAATCGCTTTAATTCATCTCAACGTTTCAGTAGCCCGGTAAAAGCGGCATTATTGTGTATAGTTTATAGTTATGGCACAATGCCGACCCTGTTTGGCCCGTGTTGCCCGGTAAAAGCGGCATTATTGTAGATAGTTTATAGTTATGGCACAATGCCGACCCTGTTTGGCCCGTTGGCCCAGTTAAGGCGACAATTTTGTTTATAGTTCAGAGTTACGGCACAGTACCGACCCTGTAAACCCCTACCACCATGCGAACCACCATCCCGCCGGGTTCTTTTTCAACAAGGGGTGAATGTGGTGGTATGTATTAGGGGTAATACGGTACACCACGATGCCGACAGGCTATTGGTAGATGGATACCGGGTCCTGATAGGATCTGCCGCCTACTGGGCTCCACCCAGAAATGCCGGTATAAGAACCCGGATTTCCCCCAGCAGCTGCATTCTGTAACCGAGCTGCTGGGGAACAAGTTCTGCTCAATAAAGCCTTTAATTGATGTTACTTCAACCTGCCTTGCGTCATATTGACGGTCCTACAGGAAGGTGGGTCGACCTTTAGGGTCGCGAGGCTGCATACAGTAAGGGGTGGTAGGGGCCCGCCAAATTTCAGTGTTAGGATCTGGAGGTTACACTGGAAGTCCAGGCCGAGTAGCAGGGCAGCGCAGAGGTTGGGGAGGATGTAGAGGCAGAAGCCGCTGAATTCTACGCCCTGGATCGTGAGCGTAGCAATACAGTACCCCCGGATCACCACGGAGTGGGACCCGAAGGCCAGGGAGATTCTCTGATTGGCGGGGTGTATCGCGAGGGAGCAGCGCCTTACCGTATCAGGATGGATGAAGCTTTCGGTGCTCCCAGAGTCCAGCAGACAGGAGATCTTCACGCTTGTCGAGGCGGTGGCTAGATTGTGCGGGCGAGACTGGTCAATCGTGACCGAGGCAAGTACCGGCTGGTCGTCACTGGTGTCAGATGATGGGGTACCCGGAGGGCACGGGTTCTGGTATGATGCTGGCATCCATGTGCCGTGGGGGAGACAAGATGGCGGCGCCTGAAGATCCTGAGGTGGACAAGATGGCGGCGCCCACGGGTTGCACGTGGTGGGGTTTGAAAAAGATGGCGGCACCTATGGGCCGCACGTGGTCCGAGGAGGGGAAGATGGCGGCGCCCACTGGCCACACGCGGGGGGGTCGGGGCGATCGCAGCGACTGAGCGGGCCTGGCACACCGTGGCGAAGTGTCCCTTCTTGGCGCAGGCCTTGCAAAGGGTGCTGCGGGCCGGGCAGCGTTGGCGGGGATGTTTTTGCTGCCCACAGAAGTAACACCTGGGGACCCGGAGTTGGCTGGCTGGCGCATGGCACAGGCGTAGGATTGGCTGAGTGGGTTCCCCGGTGGGGCAGCCGTCTGCGGAGTCCACGATGCGTAGGAGGAGTGGGCCGCACGGCCGGGGGTGTAGGCCTGGATATTGCGTGAGGCGATTATCATCGATAGCGCCAGCTATTTGGTTTCCACGAGGTCGAGCGTGGCCCCCTCTAAAAGTCCCTGGCGGATGTGGTCTGACCCTATCCCTGTGACGAAAGCGTCCCACATGAGGAGGTTCGAATGTTCCGTGGCCGTGAAGGCCTGACAGTCACAGTCTCTGACCAGGGGATATAAAGCACGCCAGATATCTTCTACGGAATCACCAGGGAGCTGACTACGAGTAGAGAGTATGTGTCTGGCGAAGAGCGTGTTCGTCCGCTGGGCGTAGTTCTCTTTCAGTAGCGCATGGCTTCATCATAGGTCGCCGCATCCTAGATAAGCAGAAAAACGTTGGAGCTCAGCCGTGAGTAGAGTATCTGGATCTTCTCAGCTTCCGGAATTGGGTGTGGTGCAGACCTGATGTAAGCTTCAAAGCAAGCTAGCCAATGTTCAAAGTCCTTTTTGGCGTTGCTTGATTGCGGATCCAGCTGCAGGCGATCCGGCTTGATGCGGAGGTCTAGCTTCTGAAAACTTTAGTGTAATAAATTGATGCACGATCAATTGCACAAAGACGAGAGTTGAATACAACTGAGGCTTTATTACACTAAGATGCGTGGCCTCCTACAGCAGCTGGCGAAATGGCTGCTGTACGGGGAACACACATATTTATACTCCGCCTACTGGGCGGAGCCAGCAGGCAGGGACTACCCCCGTACCTGTAGTACAGGACCTTACCACACATCTCGTAATATATACAACAGTGGTGATTACCACAAGAATTAACTGCTGTCAGAATCTGAGCACAAAAACACCACTGGAGATTGGGAAGTGTTAGCTTTCATCTATGCTTGTGAATATTGGCACATGTATACATGTATTTCTATGGTAGAAAGTTTACCCTTGGCACCAATCACCAAGCACTGACTACAATGCCAAGTCAGGAACTGGCCATCGACCTCAATATATCTAGAGATAGTCAGGTTCTCTTCATCCGTACAACTTCAAGGTCAGGTATCTTGTAGGTTCACATAACTGAGTAGCTGACATGCTTAGCTGTACTACTATTGCAGACGGCGTTAGCAATAGCCAAGTGACTTGCGACATTGAAGACTATATGACTGCAGTGATTTCATATGTGACTGTGATTCTTGTTACAAGAGAGGAGTTGAAGGCAGAATCTGTGGCAGTGTACTGCAGAAAGTAAGCCAATACTTAAAAAATGAGTAGCCTAGGGCAGCAGTGGCACAGTGGTTAGCACTGCTGTCTTACGGTGCCGAGGTCCCAGGTTCAACCCCGGCTCTGGTTCACTGTCCCTGTGGAGTTTGTGCATTCTCCCCATGTTTGCGTGAGTTTCACCCCCACAATCCAAAGATGTGCGGGGTAGGTGGATTGGCCGCGCTAAATTGCCCTCTACTTGGAAAAAAATAATTGGGTACTCTAAATTTAAACAAAAAAAATGAGTAGCCTTACAAAACAGAGGAAGAACTGATCCAGTACCTCAATCGATACCTCGCCACAAAATGAGATATTAGCGCAAATGACAAAATCTTTGATCGAGTAGGTAGGTTTTAATGATGTTTTATTTGTTTGTGAGATGTGAGCATTGCCGAAAAGGCCAGGCTTTATTGCCCATCCGTAATTGCCCTCAAGAAGGCTGCGGTGAGCACTAAGAGACATGGCTTAAACAGCCATTGAGGGTTTTTTTGGGGAGTGGTGGTCCCACATTTATGGTAGAAGAAGCCCAATAAAATTTGGATCAAACATGTTGAGGAGAGGAGTGGAGTGGTGAGGGATAGGAGGTGGAGCAAATTCTGTTCCAAAATCAGCTTCTCATCTTCAGTCTTCCTGCCTTGTATTCCAGTTTAATCCTCCCCATAACATTCTGGATTAAATTTAAAATGTTAAAACAAACAGGAAGCCTGGTGTTTTTATACAGAAAGCTTTTTTTAATTCTGGAACATCAAAATATTGTTTATGTAAGACAGTGAATGTTGTTATAAGATTAACGTTATTACTATGTGGCTGGAACTAGATAGACCTTATACCATATTCTGGCTGACCTTAACAAGATGGATTTAAATATGATTAGCTTGGTTAGACCACAATGAACAGCTGTTACATATATAGTTTCCTCCACTTAATAATTTTAGAAGAACTTGCATTTACATACAGCCTTTCACTACATCAGGAACTCCCAAGGCACTTTACAGCCAATGCAGTAATTCCCACGTGTAGTAACTATTCTATTGTAGGAAACCTGGCAACTGATTTGCACATAGCAAGATTCCACAAACAATCATATGATAATGACCAGTTAGTGATGTTAGTTGATGGATAAATATCAGCCCAGGACATCAGGAGAAGTCCCCCGCACTTCTTCAAATAGTGACCATGGGATCTTTTACATCCACTTGAGGGAGAAATGTAGGTCTCGCTTTAACATCTCATCTGAAAATCAGCCCCCCAACAGTGCAGCACCCCCCTCAGTACTGCAATGGGAGTGTCAGTCTGGTACACCAGCTTTGTAATGGGACTAAAAGAGTTAAATTATGAGGAGTGGTTGCATAGACATGGATTATTATCCCTGGAGTTTAGAGGATTGACTGGTGATTTAATTCAAGGTGTATGAAAAGATTAAGGAATGTGATAGGGCTGATAGAAACTATTGCCTCTGGTAGAGGGACGCCAGTACAATGGGGCATAACCTTAAAATTACAGTTAGACTATTCAGGGGTGATATATTAGAGCCAGACTATTCAGTGGGATTGTCAGGAAGCACATCTTTACACAGAAAAAAGTGGAAATCTGGATCAATCTCCCCCACAAGAAGCTGTAGAGGCCGGGGTCAATTGGAGCATTCAAGATTGAGATCACGACTTCCAGTGGCGGCCATAAGCTGTTCGGCCGCACACAAGGTGGCTCCTGCTTGGAAGCTTTGGTTTTGGTCCTTTCTATCCAGTTAATGGTTGCTTTACTTGTAAAAAGTGCAGAATAAGCGGAGAGAGTTGATTTCTCCTACAAAGTGGAATGTCGGCGGGCTACAGCACCTGACAAAAGTCGAGTAAAGCCTTGGCTCAAGAGGTGGAGGGTTTGTGTGGCGCAGCAACTGAAAGAATTGCAGAGTTGGGTGCGTCATCATCGCCTACCACACTGCCTGTGGAGCAGTTGATGGATATTATCAAGTGGGAGTATCGGTATAATCGGAAAGAAATGCAAGAGGACTGGTCCAAGGTGATTGAGGGAACAGGAGTACCTCTTCACGGGACTTTATTATTATTAAATGAAGAAAGTCACACTTTTGGGGAAATTTTAACCTGTATCTGTAAATCGATGATGGTGAATCGGTGATCTACATTATATCTCTCCCAATTTTATTTCTATTGACTTCAATCCGATTGGCTGCAACTGGTGTAAACTGGGATTGGCATAGATTGCAATTGGACAGCTTGTTATTGGGATTGGGATTGGCATGGATTGTGATTGGGCCAGATTGCAATTAGCATATATTGAGATTGGAATAGACAGACCTCTGCCCAGACTAAGATTGGGATTACAACAGATAGGCATTGGCATAGATCGTGATTGGGATTGGAACAGGTTGCAAGTGTAACAGATTGGAATTAAGATTGAGATCAGCATTATAATTGGATAGATTGCATCTTGGACAGATTGTGATTACGGAATCTCTCCATTTCCACAGTAACCAAACACCTCTGTTGACACCCCATTCTGCAGAAATCTACCATGGATTCTTTACATTCGCACTATAAATCACCCAAACAAAACTAGAAATGCTGCAAATACACAGCATCCATAGTCAGCAGGATTGGTTAAGACCTCATGTGTGTGTAGTGTCCATTGTTAAATAGCCCAGTTCTTTTTATACAGCAAAGCTTTCATACTTAACAAAATTGGGCTCCAATCAGACACCACAATTGAAAATCATACCGAATGGATTTGACAGGGCATAAATTTTCTAATTGACAAGGACTTACACTAATACATCGATGGAGAGCACCCTGCAACAACACAACAGAATTCAAGCAGGAACCCAAGGGCCTAACCTATGTGAAAACAGAGGGTACAAACTATCCCTCAGTAGGAACATTAGGAGCTGCATTAAGCCATTCAGTCTGTCAGAACTGCTACACCATTCAAATGGACAACAAGTGATCTGTACCACAGCACCATTCTTCCACTTTGCTCCATATCCCTCGGTACCCTTACACAACAAAAATCTATCGTTCTAAATCTTGAAAACTCCATTGACTCCCAGAAACCACAGCCTAGTAGGGCTTTGACAGATTTTGTTAAACTCCACAAGAATATTCAATGGAACCATGGTGCTCACCTGTATTCCTTCAATCGTATTTCCTGCTGCAATATCCCTTTCGTCCTCTACCCTCTTGGCTCTGGCCAAGATGGCCAATAGTTTTTCTTCTGCCATTGTTGCTCTACGCTGAGCTGAAGAAGCCTTATGTTGTGCTGCAGCCATCATCTCCTTCATCTCGTCCATTCTATCTTCCATAACAGACACTTTCTTGGAGGACTCCAGAAGGATCTCCCTGGTGTGTTCCGTCACTTTCTCAATCTCCTCTTGGACCCTTTCCAACTGTGCTAGGGATCTTGTGGCTTTTTCTTCTTCTGTTGCTGCTTTTGCTTCAGCCTCAGTCACTGCTTGCTCGGTCTCCTCAATCGTCTTCTCCATCTCTCTGATCTTAATCTCAAAGGCCTTCATTCTTTCTTCGGTCATCTCCAAGGTCACCGCCATCTTCTCCTTGGCCTTGCTCACCCTTTCATCACCCTCGTTGACTTTCTGCCTGAGCTGAAGCAACGCAAGCTCTGACAAAGTTAATTTTTCTTTCACCTCAACCAACTTTTTGTTGGACTCCAGTAATTTTCCTTCTGTTTCCATGGCAACCTTTCTAGCCTTGGTCATCTCTTCTTCAGCTGCAGTCATATCTTCCAAGGCCTTTTTAACTTTCCTGCTTTCCAGGGTTCTGGCTGTAATGGCCTCCATTGCCTTGACCGTTGCTTCCTCTGCACCTTGCCTTGCATCAGCAGCTTTCTCTTCAGCCTCTTCTCTGAGAACTTTCTGAAGTTCCAGCTCTCTTATCCTGAAGAAAACAGCAATATTTATGACATAAGAGCATGCACAAAAAATAGTATTTCTGTAGCACATTTCATGATCTCAAGACTTCCCAGCACTTTACAACCAATGAAGCACTTTTGAAGTGTAGTAAATGAATATAAGAAATAGGAGCAGGAGTCAGCCATTCAACCGCTGAAACCAACTCCGCCATTCCATATGTTCATGGCTGATCAAATGTGGTCGCACGTCCACCTTTCTGCTGTCATAATCTTTCACTCCCTCGATGATCAAAAATCTGTCCAACTCAGCATTGAATATGTTCAATGACACCCCCTCCATCGCTTTCTGGGTAGAGAATTCCAAAGACTAACAACTCCCTGGGGGACGAAATTCCTCCTCATCTCCATTTTAAATGGGAGACTTCTTATTGAAATTGAGACCCCTTGTTCAAGATTTCGATATGAGGGGAAGCATCTTCTCAGCATTCAGCCTGCTAGCTCCTCTCAGAGGGCGGAATTCAACCAAATTATTTCTAAGGGTACGATCTCTGGAAAGATTTCTAAGTGTGGTAGCGAGCGGGAACTGCCGTAAGCATCCCGGCGCTCTGCCTGGAACGCTATTCAATGTTCATTGGTCCACTTAACGAGGCCCCACGTGCTTCTCGCCGCACATGAAGGCTCGCCAGTCAATTAACCGGGACAGATCTCACCAGCCCCCCCTAACAAGGTCGAGCAGCACTTAAACAGAAGTTGCACAGCCAACCCCACTCAGCTCGCAGCCATGGCACCGAGACAACCGGCCTCAAGATTTGGGGATGCAGACCTGGGGAGCATTCTCGATGCGGACGAGGCCAGGAGGGATGTCCTATTCCCCGTGGATCCCAGAGGGTGAGCCACAGGGCAGCCAGTGCCGCCTGGGTTGAGGCGGCGGCGGTTGTGAGCTCGGGGTGTGAGACCAGGAAGACTGGCCTCCAGTGTCATAAGATGGCCAATTACCAAGTGAGTTGACACAAACCACCCCCCTCCTCCCTCTCCCCAGAGATCTTTCCACCCCCACGCGGTCATCCACACCCCAACCCTCCATGCGGCCCCAAGCCTCGCTTCACCCCCCCCCTTCAAATGCTCCCAACCCTTTCTTCACACTTCCCACCCCCGCCACCAGCACTGTGGACCATGCGAGGGGCTAATGATGCTCTCTCTCTCACAATTGACGGGAAGTGGCCCAGACAGGGGTGCAGTAGTGTAGATGTGGCCTCACCAACACCCTGTGCAGTTACAGCAAAACTTCTCTACTTTTATATTCCATCCCTCTTGCAAAATGGGTCAGCATTCCATTTGTCTTCCTAATTACTTGCAGTACCTACATGCTAACCTTTTATGATTCATGTACAAGAACACTCGCCTCCCCCTATACTGCAGAATTCTGTAGTCTCCTTCAATTTAAATAATATTCTGCTTTTCTATTCTTCCCAATAAAGTGGACAACCTCCGATTTTCCCACATAATACACCATCTGCCAGATTTCAGCCCACTCACTTAGCCTATCTATATCTCTTTGTAGATTCTTTGTGTTCTTAACTATTTTTGTATCATCAACAAATGGGATAATAATACACTCTGTCGCTTCATCCAAGTCATTAACATATATTGTAAATAGTTAGAGTCATAGAATCATACAGCACAGAAAAGGCCCATCGCATCTGCACCAGTCAAAACAACCACCTAACCATTCTAATCCCATTTTTCAGCAATTGGCCCAATGTCTTGTATACCCTGGGATCGCAATTAGGGGCCCCATGATCTCCACAAGTTATAGTTTGCCAACCCGAAAATGTTCCATTAACCTGACTCTCAGTTTCCTGTCAGTTAGCCAGTGCTCTATCCATGCTAATGTATTACCCCTAACATCCTGTGCGCTAACCTTATATAATTATGAGGCCATTTGGAAATCCAAATCTATCTACTGCTTCCAATTCATTCATTAGATTTAGATTTATTGTCACGTGTACCGAAGTACAGTGAAAAGTATTGTTCTGTATACAGTCCAGGCGGATCATTCCATGCTTGAAAAAAATAAGACATGCAATAAATACATAATGTAAATACACAGACAAAGACATTGGGCGAAGCATACAGAGTGTAGGGCTACACAGTAGAGAAGATGCATGGAGACAACAGTTCAGTCCATAACAGGGGGCTGGATTCTCCTATTCTGGGGTTATGTCCCCATGCCTGCGTGGGAACGGTGGCATTTTACGCCAGAAAAAATGGCTTAAACGCCCACCGATTCCCCGTTTTGCTGGGGGCTAGAATGCCGGCAGTGTAGAGCACCTGGCTCTAGCAGCCGTTACGGCCCAGAGAATTGGCGGGTCCATGGCTGCACGTGTGCACGGCGGCGGCCTGCAGCAGCCGTGCCGTGCTACATGGCAGAGGCTGCTCGTGGACCCGTCCTGCGAAATAGTGCTCCCCCTTTGGTCGCTCGTGCACCCCGGACCACTCCCGCACAGTGCCCACAGCCCCTAATAAAGTCCCCCCTGTCCCCGGATAGACCACTGCCCGACTGTGGCGGCACTGGACTGAGTCCGCAGCCGCCACACCGAGTTCCTGACGGATGAGACCACACGCGACTAACGCTGTCGGGAACTCGGCCGGTCGGGGGCACTGCCCCCGATTTGGTCGTGATCTTTGATTCTCCGGCCGATCGGCAAATGCAATTTCGGCGTCGGCGACCGGAGAATCGAGCCCAGAGTCATTCAGGAGTCTGGTAACAGCAGGGAACATTGAGCCGGATTCTCCATTCCTGAGACTAAATGTTGACGCCAGGGCAGGATTAGTGGACTTCTACGACAGCAAAACAGGCGCCGCACCTGGACCAATTCATCGACCATTAAGGGCTAGCGCCACGTGGAACATGACCGATTCCAATGAATAACGGTGTCTAATTGGCCGGAATCAAGTTTTGCACCCAGGAGGTTGACAAGCTGCAGCTGCATATACACATTCCACAAACCATCCCAGCCAACAAGATGCCAGCAAGAGCGGCACCAAGACTTATGGACGCTGAACTCGAGGCCTTGCTGGACGTCGTGGAGGAGAGGTGGGTGACCCTGTACCCGAGTTGGGAAGGAAGCTGCGAGCCAGTGATGTTCAATGGGCCTGGACGCAGGTGGTAGAGGTCGTCAGCGCATTGAGCAACACCTCAAGGACCGGCCAGTATTGCCGAAAAAAACTGCATGACCTCTTCAGGGCGGCCAGGGTGCGTAGGCAGCACTGTGGCCCTCGCACCAACCCCCGTCTCACACACCCGTAACCTCCCCCCTCACTCGGAGGGCGGCTGAAATCCCCACCCTGCACCACAAGTCGATACCCATACCGGCTGCCATGACTGGGTGCCCTGGCACTGAAACCACCAGCTACTCACTCCCTGGGCTGCATGCGGCGGACTGTCTAACACTGTGCGTTTTCTGTTACCCACACACAACCGCTGAGGGAGGGAGAAGATTGTAGGGGGACCACCGGACCTGCGGCCTCTCACCACAGCAGAACAGAGGGCACTGGACGTGGTAGGACGGCGTTAAGAAAGAGCAGTCGCTGGGACAGAGGTTGACATCAGACGAGGAAGTGTGGCCCCGCTGAGTTGCCGTTGCTCGTGGCACATGTGTAACTCCCCCCACCACTCAGGCCCGTGATGTAATCATGCGCCTTGTTGCCTTGTGTTTTCAGGAGCTGCTGGTGATGAGGCGGGCCCTTCGGTTGTCCCCCGCCCCCAACCACAACCACATTCCCAGGTGCCGAGCAGCAATGACGATGACACCGACACGGACGGGAGCCATCCCATGATACCCTGGGGCTCGGTTCCGGGGAAGATGCCGACCTCTCGTCACAGCTATCTCCAACACCCTCCACCATCCCAGGGACACTCACCTCGGTTGGACACTTTAGTGAAGAGGCTCCTGGGGCACCATCTGGTGCGCAGCACAGACGTACATCAGGTGAAGATAGGAACCCCCGAAGGGGTGGACGGTCTGGGGGGTCCGGCCGACACCAGGGACGAGTCCAGATGGGTTTCGGGCTTCGGGAACATGCGGACCCATCAACAGTGGAGATGCAGTTGCAGAGCCAGGGTCTACATGAGGGGATGTCGGCGAGCATCCGGCATCTGCAGGCGCAATTGGAGGTGTACAACCGCATGCAGGAGCAGGAGGTCGTGCCAACCATGTATGCCACCTAGGCCAACATCGCATAGGTGGCGTCTGCAGTGGAGGCCTTTGGGGACGAAGGTTTCGGCCATGGGTCAAGATGTCGAATCTGTGCAGGAGGTGGCCGAAGCCCAGGGCAGGGTTGGGTGATGCAGAGCAGTCCCAGACAGAGGGGGTCCGCTCCCTGTGCTCCATGGCCTTGAGCATGCAGACCCTGGTTGAGACAGCAGCGGACCTCCAGGACAGGCAGCTCCAGGTGGCTAGAGAGCCTGAGGGGTTTGCTCCACTTGCATCCTTGTCCCATGGAGTAGCCCGAGGGCCTTTGGGCATTGGGCATCCCAAGCGAGGAGGAGTGATGGGGCCTGTGCCGGTGACTCTTGCAGGAGAGTACCGGAACACCACAGCACCTCGGACTCACCCCCTCATGTCCCTGGCGTATCACATAGGCAGCGGGCAGAACAGGGCCCCATCACACCACCTGGGTGACCCAAGCAGCAGCTGAGCCCATCCAAGTCTGGTCGCCCCAGAAGATGGCCTCCAAAGGGGACTCAGGTCACAGGCAAGAACCACAGCAGGCAAGCTCCACTCCTGATGTACCGTCTGGGGATCCACCTAGGTGTAGCGTTAGGGCCCATAAGGCCAGTAAAGTAGACACCAGTTAGGTTGGCACGGGTGCAGGTCACAGTGTAGCGTTAGGAGCTAGGGCGCAAACCTGCATATATTTGTTCACATTAAAACCTGTGCTGGTCTGGTCTGGGCGCAGGAGGGGTGGGGGGTGGGGGGTGGACGTTGAGGGTGGGATTAGCCCAGGAACTGCAATTCAGCCAGCTCCCATCACTCCGGTGTCCCGTCCCCCCCCCGGCCCCCCAACCCCCCATCGTTCCCACCTCCGCCACCCCAAGGATTCAATAGGGCCATGTGATGGAATGCAAGCAGGAATCACTCAGATGGACGGTGGAAAGTGCTACTGTGGGCAGGAGTTAGACATTGATGAATGATGCAGAGCACCAGAGCACATCCCAGTGCGAGTTGCCACCATCCTCCAACCCATGGGCCAGACCTGCTGTTCCTGCCAAGCCAGAGTCTGCACCCTGTAGCGCGGCAGGTAGGAATCACGGAGGGGGGGGGGGGGGGGGGCACAGGGAAGGTTTTCATGGGAGGGGGTGGCTGGAGTGGGGGGCGGGGGTTATGCGTGTGGGGGTGGAGGCGATGTCTGTTCCCTGGTCAGTCCCCGAGTCAGTGAACCTGGAGGCGATAAGAGAGCCGCGTGCAAATCGGCCCTGGCGCCTATGTTGTGCAGCCTCCCATGCCTATCCGGGGACCATGCTCTGCCCATCCTCACTCTCCCCCAATGCTACTCCTTCTCCAGCACGTCACAACTTTGCTGGGCGATGTTGTGGAAAACACAGCAGACCATCATGTCATGGGAGACCCTACCAGCGCTATACTGGAAGGCCCATCCAGGCGATCCAGGCACCTGAACCATATGTTCAGGATGTTGTAGCACCGCTCGATCATGCCATTGTCGCTACGGGCATCGTTGTTGTTGCGGGTCCCCGTGTCTGTCTGTGGCCTCCGAATAGGCGTTATCAACCATGACCGAAGCAGATAACCCCTGTCACCCAGGAGCCAACCCTCCAGCAGGAGGGGGGCACCTCGAAGAGGTCAGGAACCATCAAGTGTGCCAGGATGAAGGGGTTGTGCCCACTGCCCGGGTATCAGGCCCAGATGTGAATGATGCGCATTTAATGCTCACACACAAGC
Organism: Scyliorhinus torazame; assembly: GCF_047496885.1. NCBI lineage: Eukaryota > Metazoa > Chordata > Chondrichthyes > Carcharhiniformes > Scyliorhinidae > Scyliorhinus > Scyliorhinus torazame. Next base: position 188,712,430 of record NC_092716.1, read on the forward strand.
CGTAAGCACATCAAGTGGAACCCCTTTCGGTTTGTTGAAGACCAGCCTGTCACCTGCCGGTGTAATAGGGTGACATGCATCCATTGATCACTCCCTGGACCCGGGGCATCTCGGCGATGGTGGTGAACCCCGCTGCCCGGGCATCCTGGTGGGCTTTCTCCATATTGAAACGGATGTATTGAACCGACCGGGCATATCGGGCCTCCATGACAGCGCAAATGCACCTGTGTACCGTGCTCTGTGAGATCCCGGTCCCCAATAGGCGCCTGGAGGGGCACCCTGGTATTGAAGTTCAGGTGACCTTCACCTTGACGGTCACTGGGAGCAGGTGTCCTCCCCCATTCCCCCCCTAGTGCCAGGTGCACAATAATCTGTCAGATATGTCACACTGTCCCCCTGCTCAGCCGGAGCCTTTGACGGCATGTACAGTCGGGCATGTCCTCAAATGACAGGCGCTACCGGTACACACAAGGCCTCATGCGGCGCCTCCTTTGCAGCTCCTGCATCTCGGCCAGTTGGGTGGCCAACTCTCCATCCTCACCAGCTGTCTCCTGTTCGTCTGGAGCAGGTTCTGTTGCTGCAGCATCATAGATTTCATAGAATTTACAGTGCAGAAGGAGGCCATTCGGCCCATCGAGTCTGCACCGGCTCTTGGAAAGAGCACCCGACCCAAGGTCAACAGTTCCACGCTATCCTCATAACCCAGTAACCCCACCCAACACTAAGGGCAATTTTGGACACTAAGGGCAATTCAGCATGGCCAATCCACCTAACCTGCACATCTTTGGACTGTGGGAGGAAACCGGAGCACCCGGAGGAAACCCACGCACACACGGGGAGGATGTGCAGACTCCGCACAGACAGTGACCCAAGCCCGAATCGAATCTGGGACCCTGGAGCTGTGAAGCAATTGTGCTATCCACAATGCTACCGTGCTGCATCCTCCTCCTCGAGAGTTCCAGCTCATACAGCCGTAGTGCATCTTCCAGGGCTGCGGTGACTAGAAGGAAGACCACCGTTGTTGGTTGAATTCCAATATCCATTGCCTGCAGGGGGTAAAAGGCCGACACATTAGCATGGTGCATACTCGCGTGCCCAACCAGGTCTAACGGGCCAAGGAAGGTGGTCATTGGGGTGCTCAGCAAGATGGCTGCCTTGCAGGCCGCAGCAATGGCGGCCCATGTCTGGACACCCCAGTTCTATGGTGGGGCCCCATCCTCCAGCCAACGTATGCATGCCCTACCTCCTCTCTCTCCCTCATCAGCCTCTTTCCCGATTTTTAAAAGGACCAGTGAACCTCACCGTCGGGAATTCCCACCGGCGGAGGTGGAGCAGCGCGGAGGTCCCGGAAAATACCCGATCAGGCCAGCTAATGATATTCATACGTGTGAAGTAGAGCGCATTGACGCCGCTGTCGAGGCACCGGAGAATTGCGATGTGGTGTTAAAATAGCACCAGCCACGATTTAGGCGTCAAGGCCGATTCTCTGCCCAATCACTTTCCGATTTCCATGACGGCCGACTGAGAATCCGGCTCATCATGCTTATTGCATCCTCAAAGAACTTTGACAAATTTGTCAATTTGTCAAAACCGGTTTCTCGTTCATGAAACCTGCTTAATTGAATAATTGTATAATCTATATCTTAATGACCTGCTACTGCCTCCTGAATAATTGATTTCAGTATTTTCCCCATTACAGATACATAAAAACATACATAGAAAATAGTAACAGAAATAGGCCATTCGGTCCTTTAAGTCTGTTCCTCCATTCATTGTGATCATGCTGATCATCAAGTTCAACACCCTCATTCCGTCTTTCCCCAACTCCATATCACTTCATCCCTTTAACCCCAAGAACAATATCTAATTCCTTCTTGAAATTACACCATTTACCCTTTATCCTCAAACCATGACCCCTAGTTCTGGACTCACCCATCATCGGGAACATTCTTTCTGAATCTACCCTGTCTAATCTTGTTAGAATTTTAAGTTTCTATGGGATCTCCTCTCCCACTTCTAAACTCCAATGAATATAATTCTAACCGACTTATCCTCTCCTCATATGACAGCCCCGCTATCCCAGGAACGAGCCCAGTAAACTGTCAATGCACTCCCTCCAGCAAGAACATCCTTCCTCAGATAAGGACACCAACGCTGCACACAATATTCCAGCTGTGGCCTCACCAATGCTCTGTACAATTGCAGTAAAACATCCCTATTCCTAGACTCAAATCCTTTTGCTTTGAAGGCCAACAGCTACCAAAGTGGATAACCTCACATTTATCCACATTATACTGCATTTGCCATGTATATGCTCACTCACAGCCTGTCCAAATCCTGCTGAAGCATCTCTGCATTCTCCTCACAGTTCACCCTCCGACCCAACTTTGTATCATCTGCAAATTTGGAGAACTACATTTAGTTTCCTCGTCCAAATCATTAATACATAATGGTCCTAGCACAGATCCCTGCGGTATTCCACGAATCACTTCCTGCCAATCAGAAAAAAGACCCATTTATTCCAATTTTTTGCTTCCTGCCTGCTAACCAGTTTTCTATCCATCTAAAGACACTGCCCCGGAATCCCATGCGCTTTAACTTTGCATAGTAATCTGCCATGTGAGACCTTGTCGAAAGCCTTCTGAAAGTCTAAATAAACCACGTCCAATGTTCTCCCTCGTCAACTTTACTAGTTACATCTTCAACGAATTTGAAGATTTGTCAAGCATGATTTCCCTTTCGCAAATCTATGATGACTTTGTCTGGCTGTACCATTATTTTCCAAATGCTGTGCTATGAAATCCTTGGTAATGGACTCTACCATCTTCCCTATTACCAACGTTAGGCTCACTGGTCTATACTTCCCTGTTTTCTCTCTACCTCCCTTTTTGAATAGTGGGGTTATATTAGCTACCCTCCAATCTGTCGGAACCATTCCAGAGATTTTGGAAAATGATTGTCAATGGATCTACTATTTACACCCTTAAATACTCAGGGATGAAGAATATCAGGCCCTGGAGGTTTCATAGATTATCATAGAATTTACAGTGCAGAAGGAGGCCATACAGCCCATCGGGTCTGCACCGGCCCTTGGAAAGAGCACCCCACTCAAGCACACACCTCCACCCTATCTCCGTAACCCAGTAACCCAACCTAACCTTTTTGGATGCTCAGGGCAATTTAGCATGGCCAATCCACCTAACCTGCACATGTTTGGACTGTGAGAGGAAACTGGAGCACTCGGAGGAAACACACGCAGACACAAGGAGAATGTGCAGACTCCGCACAGACAGTGACCCAAGCCGGAATCGAACCTGGGACCCTGGAGCTATGAAGCAACTGTGCTACCGTGCCGCCATCTCAATCCCATTAATTTCCCCCAAACCATGTTAGCTAACTCGCCTATAGTTTCCTGCTTTCTTGAATAGAGGCATTACATTTGCAGTTTTCCCACCTCACCTTTTTTGTTTGTTCTTTAAATTAATTTACGGGATGTGGGTGTCGCTGGTTAGGCCAGCATTTAATGCCCATCAATAATTGCCCTTCAGATAGATGGTGGTGAGCTGCCTTCTTGAACTGCTGCAATCCTTGAGGTGTATGTACACCCATCATGCAGTTAGCGAGGGAGTTCCAGGATGTTGCCCCAGCGAGAGTGAAGGAACGGCGATATGTTTCCAAGTCAGGGTGGTTAGTGACTTGAAAGGGAACCTCCAGGTGGTGGTGTTCCCAGGTATATGCTGCTCTTGTCCTTCCAGGTGGTACTGGGTTGGAAGGTGCTGTCTGAGGAACCTTAGCAGGTTACTGCAGTGCATCTTGTAGATGATACACACGGCTACTACTGTGGTGGGTTTGAATGTTTGTGGAAGGTGGAGCAATAAAGTGGGCTGCTTTGCTCTGGATGATGTTGAGCTTCTTGAGTGTTGTTGGAGCTGCACTCATCCAGGGAAGTGAAGAGTATTCCATTACACTCCTGACTTGTGTCTTGTACATGTGGACAGACTCATGAGGTGGGTTACTCACCCTAGGATTCCTAGCCTTTGACCTGCCCTGGTAGCTACAATATTAATATGGCTTCCATTTATCTAGATTAGAATTTAGCAAAAATGTTACATCTCCTTCGTTTGCCTGAAAATAGAGAACATAAAGGTGAGATTTAGTTCAAACAAGTGATGAGTTTTGATAGCAAGGATAGGCAGCAGCTGTTTCCACTGGTCGGAGGGTTGGTAATCAGGCAGCACGGCAGCATTGTGGATAGCACAATTGCTTCAAAGCTCCAGGGTCCCAGGTTTGATTCCGGCTTGGGTCACTGTCTGTGCGGAGTCTGCACATTCTCCCCGTGTGTGCGTGGTCCTCCGGGTGCTCCGGTTTCCTCCCACAGTCCAAAGATGTGCAGGTTAGGTGGATTGACCATGCTAAAAATTGCCCTTAGTGTCCAAAATTGCCCTTAAGTGTTGGGTGGGGTTACTGGGTTATGGGGATAGGGTGGAGGTGTGGACCTTGGGTAGGGTGCTCTTTCCCAGAGCTGATGCAGACTCGATGGGCCGAATGGCCTCCTTCTGCACTGTAAATTCTATGATAAAACAGAACTGTAAGACAATTGCAAAAGAACCAGGGAGGAGCTGAGGAGAATTTTTTTGAACACGGTGAGATGTTATGATCTCTGCCTGAAATACTTGAAAAGGTAACACTTGTTGGGCTATGGGAAAGGAGCAAAGGGGAGTGGATCTAATTGGAATGCACTTTCAAAGAAATGTCACAGACATAGTAGGCATAGACTGTGCTGTCAGAGGATCAGTACTGTGGGAGCACTGTACTGTCAGAGGGCCAGTACCGAGGGAGCACTGTGCTTTAAGAGGGCCAGTACTGAGGGAGCACTGTACTGTCAGAGGGCCAGTACTGAGGGAGCATTGTATTGGCAGAGGCCAGTACCGCAAGAGCACTGTACTGTCAGAGGTCAGTATTGAGGGATCACTGTGCTGTCTGATGGCCAGTACTTCTGTGATGAATCATTTTCTGATACTATGACCTGCATGTAGTTCCGATTAATTTATCCCATTATGAATTCCTACAGTCAACATTTATAATGGAAATTGCCTACTAAACCTCAATTCACACTATAATAGAATTCAATCCAAAAGAAAATACCTACATTTCTACACAGGTTTCATGACCTTGGGGCATCCCAAATTACTTCACAGGGTTTGACGTATGTTTGAAACTTTGCCATTATTATAATGTCCGACATGCCAGTTTGCAAGCTCCCACAAACATTCTCGGATTAATGACTAAATGTTGGTTCAGAAATGAGTACTGGACAGAAGAACGTTTGTTTCAGAAACACTGGCCATGAAATCTTTTACCTCCCCTTGAGGGCAGACGGCACTTCTGACAGTGCAACAATCCCTCAGTACTACCCCTCCGATGGTGCAGCACTCTCTCACTACTACTCTATCCACAGTGCCACATTCCCTCAGTACTGCCTCTTCATCAGTGCAGCATTCCACCAGTACTGTTGAAGGGGCAGTACTAAGGGAACTGACACAAAAATTGGCCATGTAGTTGATGGGGAAGAGGATAGCTGTTGACTGCAGAATTATATCAATCGTTTGGTTGAGTGGGCAGAAAAGTGGAAAATTGAATTCAATCCAGAAAAGTGTGGGGTGATGCAGTTGGGGAGGGCGAACAAAGCAAGGAAATACTCAATAAATGGAAAGATATTGAGATCGGTTGAGGAAGTGAGAAAGCTTGGAGTACATGTCAACAGATCCTTGAAGGTGGCAGAACAGATGGACAATGTAGTTCAGAAAGATTGGGGATTTTTTTCCTTCATTGGGCAAGGTACTGAATACAAAAGCAGGGATGTAATGATGGACTGTATAAAATGCTGGTTAGGCCACGGCTAGAGTTTGGTGTATAGCTCTAGTCACCAGATAACAGGAAGGACATAATTACTCTGGAGAGAGCACAGAGGAGTTTTACAAGAATGTTGCCAGGGCTTGAAAACTGCAGCTATGAGGAGAGATTGGATAGGCTAGGGTTGTTTTCCTTAGAACAGAGGAAGCAAAGGGATGCCTTCATTGTGGTGTACAAAATTATGAGGGGCCTAGACAGGGTCGACAGAAAAGATTTGTTTCCCCTAGCTGAGGGATTAAATACCATGGAGCACTGATTTAAGGTGATTGGTAGAAGGATTAGAGGAGATATGAGGAAAAGTTTTTTCACCAGAGGATGGTGGGCATCTGGAATTCACGGCCTAAACTGGTGGTTGAGGCTGAAACACTCAACTCATTTAAAAAGTACCTGGATTGGCACCTGAAGTGGTGTAAACTGCAAGGCTATGGAGCACGTGCTGGAAAATGGGATTAAAATGAGCGGCTCGTTCCTCATTTTTTGGCTGTCAGAGACACGATAATCTGAATTTCCCCTTTCTGCACTGTAGCCTTTCTATGGTTCTATGAGAGTACAGCACTCCCTTACTACACCCACAATGCAGCACATCATAAATATTGCCCCCAACAGTGTACTGCTTCCTCAGTACTGACCATTTCACAGTACAGTGCTCCCTCAGTACTGACCCTCTGACAGTACAGTGCTCCCTCGGTACTGGCCCTCTGACAGTACAGTGCTCCCTCGGTACTGGCCCTCTGACAGTACAGTGCTCCCTCAGTACTGGCCCTCTGACAGAACAGTGCTTCCTCAATACTGGCCCTCTGACAGAACAGTGCTTCCTCAATACTGGCCCTCTGACAGTGCAGTGCTCTCTGAGTACTGACCCTCTGACAGTGCAGAATTCTCCCAGTACTGAAGGCCTTTTTACATTAGAGTGCTCTCTCAGTACTGGCCCTCTGATAGTGCAGCACTCCCTCAGTTCAGACCCTCTGACAGTACAGTGCTCCCTCAGTACTGGCCATCAGACAGCACAGTGATCCCTCAATACTGACCTCTGACAGTACAGTGCTCTTGCGGTACTGGCCTCTGCCAATACAATGCTCCCTCAGTACTGGCCCTCTGACAGTACAGTGCTCCCTCAGTACTGGCCCTCTTAAAGCACAGTGCTCCCTCGGTACTGGCCCTCTGACAGTACAGTGCTCCCACAGTACTGATCCTCTGACAGCACAGTGCTCCCTCGGTACTGGCCCTCTGACAGCACAGTGCTCCCTCGGTACTGGCCCTCTGACAGTACAGTGCTCCCACAGTACTGATCCTCTGACAGCACAGTGCTCCCTCGGTACTGGCCCTCTGACAGCACAGTGCTCTCTCGGTACTGGCCCTCTGACAGTACAGTGCTCCCACAGTACTGATTCTCTGACAGCACAGTGCTCCCTCGGTACTGGCCCTCTGACAGTACAGTGCTCCCACAGTACCTATCCTCTGATAGTACAGTGCTCCCACAGTACTGATCCTCTGACAGCACAGTGCTCCCTCGGTACTGGCCCTCTGACAGCACAGTGCTCCCTCGGTACTGGCCCTCTGACAGCACAGTGCTCCCTCGGTACTGGCCCTCTGACAGTACCGTGCTCCCTCGGTACTAGTCCTCTGGCAGCACAGTGCTCCCTCGGTACTGGCCCTCTGACAGCACAGTGCTCCCTCGGTACTGGCCCTCTGACAGCACAGTGCTCCCTCGGTACTGGCCCTCTGATTGTACCGTGCTCCCTCGGTACTAGTCCTCTGGCAGCACAGTACTCCCTCAGTTCTGGCCTTCCGACAGTACAGTGCTCCCACAGTACTGGCCCTCTGACAGTCTGGTGCTCCCTCAGTACTGACCCTCTGACAGTACGGTGCTCTCTCAGTGCCACACTTGGAGCCTATGCCTGTGCTGGAATGGGGCTTAAACCCACAAACATCAGGCTCAGAGGTGAATATGTTACACTGAGTCACAACTAACAATTCAAATTAAAAAAGGGCAGGATTATGCAGTATTTACAGAACTAAGTCAGTGAGCCCAACCAGTCCATGTCAGTATTTATGCACCATGTCTCCCACCTTACTTCATCTCACTCTATCAACCATATCTCTCAACCATTTCTCTCTTCAGAAAGGCATCAAATAGTCTTTCCCAGTATTTGGATGAAAAAGTTTTGACCATTCCCTATTTTGACCCCTGCTACTTGGTCTCTTTGCCTGGATTTACTTTGTGAAGAAGTAGGCCATTCGACCCCTGAAACTTGCTCCACCATTCAATAAGATCACTGCTGATCTGACTGTGGCCTTAACTCCACTTTCCTATCTGCCCCAGTAACCCTTGACTTTCTTGTCCATCAAAATCTGTTCATTTCACTCCTGACTTGTGTTTTGCAGATGGTGAAAAAACTTTAGTGAGTCAGGAGGTGAGTTGCTCTCCCCAGAATACCCAGCCTCTGATCTGCTCTTGTAGCCACAGAAATTCTATAGTTCAATTTGTGGTCAATGGTAACCTGCAGGATGTTGATAATGGGAGATTCAGTAATGGTAATGTCATTGAATGTCTTGGGGAGATGGTTCGATTCTCTCTTATTGGAGGTGATCATTGCCTGGCACTTGTGTGGTGCGAATGTTATTTTCATTCATCCCAAGGCTGAACGTTGTTGAGGCCATGCTGCATGTATACACAGACTGCTTCAGTATCTGAGGAGTTATGAACGTAACGGTGTCAACATCCTTGCTTCTTGTCTTCTGATGGAGGGAAGGTATTGATGAAGCAACTGAAGATGGTTTGGCCTGGGATACCATCCTGAGGAACTTATGCAGTAATGTTCTGGGACTGAGATATTTGACCCCCAACAACCACAACCTGCTTCCTTTATTATTATCGTTGTTATAAGTTCAATTCCTCTTTTAAAGAACAATGATAATGCAGACAAGATTGCGAGGTGATCGCACTGAATCACACAAAATTGAAAGAGGGCTTGACAGGGTAGATGCTGAATGGTTCTCTCCCCTGACTGGAGAGACTAGAACAAGGAGGCACAGTCTCAGGTTAAGGGTGCAGTCAAGTAGGATTGAAATAATAATAATAATAATCTTTTATTGTCACAAGTATGAAGCTACTGTGAAAAGCCCCTAGTTGTCACATTCCGGCGACTGTTCGGGTAAGCTGGTACGGGAATTGAACCCGCGCTGCTGGCCTTGTTCTGCATCACAAACCAGCTGTCTAACCCACTGAGCTAAACCAGCCCCTAATGGGGGTAAATGTCTACACTCAAAGCATTGCAAAGTTTTACACCAGAGGCTTGTAGATGCTCAGCTATACAGTACCGCTGGTTTAGCACACTGGGCTAAATCGCTGGCTTTTAAAGCAGACCAAGGCAGGCCAGCAGCACGGTTCAATTCCAGTACCAGCCTCCCCGAACAGGCGCCGGAATGTGGCGGCTAGGGGCTTTTCACAGTAACTTCATTTGAAGCCTACTTGTGACAATAAGTGATTTTCATTTCATTTCATTCCAGGCCGAGATCTACAGATTTTTGGACAATAAGGGAGTTAAAGCACATGGGGAAGGGAAAGTAGATTTGAGATGAAAGGTCAGCATGATTGTATTGAATGAATGGTGAGGAGGCTCAAAGGGGGAATGGCCTCCCTGCTCCTATTCCTTAAGATTTTATGTACAACGTTCTTGTCAAGTTAGAGCAGTACTTCGGACACTCTGTCAGCTGGGTGTAGATTGAAAACAGACAACAAATCCAGGCATCTGCACTAAAAAAAAGGTTACTGGGGTGCTCAATCTCAGAAAGAAGGCCAGTACCAGTCAGTGACTTCTTTGCACTATTTGGTGAGAAGTCTGAGAAGTCCATTATGGTAACTGGAGACATGCAATACATTTAGTGACACCTACCTCCTGAAGATTAATAAAAGTGAGAGTAGACTTGGCATAGGTTTTTCACTTTGTGCAGCGCTTTGCTATTGGTACAAACTGTTACCAAATCATTTGAGTGTTTCCCATTGTTCAGTGGGTAGCATTATCGTCTCTGAGTTCAGGCTTAAGTTCCTTTCCAGACAATTTAGGCTAATACTCCCAGTACAGTGCTGAGGCAGTGCTGCGTGGACAGAGAGTCAGTCCTGAGGAAGACTTGCACTGTCGGAGAGACTGTGTGGAGGATGTGTGGCATTATCGGAGGGTCAGTACTGGGGGAGCGCTGCATGGCAGAGGACCAGTGCTGAGGGAGTGCTGCACTGGCAGGGGGGCAGTGCTGAGACCGTGCCGCACTGGTAAAGCAGCAGTACTGCTCTGTTGGAGTGACAGTACTGAGGGAGTGCTGTCACTGGTGCAGGGGCAGTGCTGAGGGCATACTGCACTGTTGTAGCAGCTGGACTGCACGGTTGGGGTGACAGTACTGAGGGAAGGCTGCACTGGTAGAGGGGCAATGCTGAGGGCACAGTGCACTGGTGGAGCAGCAGTACTGCACCTTTGGAGTCACAGTGCTGAGGGAAGGCTGCACTGGCGGAGGGGCGGTTCTGAGAGTGTACTGCCCTGGTGGAGTGATAGTGCAGGAACACTGCAGTGTCAGAAGTGTCTTCTTTCAGCTGAATGTTAAATTGAGATGTCTGTCCTCTTAAGTGAACTAAAAGATTGCAAGACATTGAAGAAGAGCAGTGGTGATTTTCCCAGTTTACTGAGGTCAATTTTTATCCACTAAACAACATCATTAAAAACAGATGATCTGGTCATATACTGTACTGTTATTTGTGGGAGCTTACTGTGCTCAAATTTTCAATCACATTTCCCATGTTAAAGCAGTGGCATTTCAATGGCTGCAAAGCATTCTGCGAAGTCCTGAGATTGTAAAAGGAACTATAGAAAAGTAATTTTTTTCCTTTCTTATTTCTGCTTCTTTGCAGATTAAGGAAGCAGGGGTTCACCTACGTGTTGGCCAAATTATGTTTGGTGTTGATGTACTGTCTCTGACATTCTGCACAGGCCAGTTCCAGTCCTTCCATGGTTTTATCCCAAGACTCTTTAATCGGGGCCAGGAGGTGAAGCTTCTGTATGACGCCCAGCATTGTCTGTTTCAGTTCCTTCTTCAGCTCCTTGAATAAGGTCACAAAAAGCAAAGGTCACTGACATTGCAATCAGTAAGGTGAGAGCCAACATAAAAGGGCATATCACAATCAACATTCTTATATCTCACAATTCAAGGGCGTAATTTAAAATTAGTATTGTTCTAATTTACGTGTTTAAGATGATTAATGGAGTCGATAGGTTACAAAAAGAGAAACTAGTTCCCTTGTCAGGAATTTGTGAGGGGTAGGTCTTGCCTTACAAGTCTTATTGAATTCTTTGAGGAGGTGACCAAGCATGTGGATGAAGGTAAAGCAGTGGATGTAGTGTACATGGATTTTAGTAAGGCATTTGATAAGGTTCCCCATGGTAGGCTTCTGCAGAAAGTAAGGAGGCATGGGATAGTGGGAAATTTGGCCAGTTGGATAACGAACTGGCTAACCGATAGAAGTCAGCGAGTGGTGGTGGATGGCAAATATTCAGCCTGGATCCCAGTTACCAGTGGCGTACCGCAGGGATCAGTTCTGGGTCCTCTGCTGTTTGTGATTTTCATTAATGACTTGGATGAGGGAGTTGAAGGGTGGGTCAGTAAATTTGCAGATGATACGAAGATTGGTGGAGTTGTGGATAGTGAGGAGGGCTGTTGTCGGCTGCAAAGAGACATAGATAGGATGCAGAGCTGGGCTGAGAAGTGGCAGATGGAGTTTAACCCTGAAAAGTGTGAGGTTGTCCATTTTGGAAGGACAAATATGAATGCGGAATACAGGGTTAACGGTAGAGTGGAGGAGCAGAGAGATCTTGGGGTCTATGTTCATACATCTTTGAAAGTTGCCACTCAAGTGGATAGAGCTGTGAAGAAGGCCTATGGTGTGCTAGCGTTCATTAACAGAGGGATTGAATTTAAGAGCCGTGAGGTGATGATGCAGCTGTACAAAACTTTGGTAAGGCCACATTTGGAGTACTGTGTACAGTTCTGGTCGCCTCATTTTAGGAAGGATGTGGAAGCTTTGGAAAAGGTGCAAAAGAGATTTACCAGGATGTTGCCTGGAATGGAGAGTAGGTCTTACGAGGAAAGGTTGAGGGTGCTAGGCCTTTTCTCATCAGAACGGAGAAGGATGAGGGGCGACTTGATAGAGGTTTATAAGATGATCAGGGGAATAGATAGAGTAGACAGTCAGAGACTTTTTCCCCGGGTGAACAAACCATTACATAAATTTAAGGTGAATGGTGGAAGATATAGGGGGGATGTCAGAGGTAGGTTCTTTACCCAGAGAGTAGTGGGGGCATGGAATGCACTGCCTGTGGTAGTAGTTGAGTCGGAAACATTCGGGACCTTCAAGCAGCTATTGGATAAGTACATGGATTACGGTAAAATGATATAGTGTAGATTTATTTGTTCTTAAGGGCAGCACGGTAGCATTGTGGATAGCACAATTGCTTCACAGCTCCAGGGTCCCAGGTTCGATTCCGGCTTGGGTCACTGTCTGTGCGGAGTCTGCACATCCTCCCCGTGTGTGCGTGGGTTTCCTCCGGGTGCACCGGTTTCCTCCCACAGTCCAAAGATGTGCAGGTTAGGTGGATTGGCCATGATAAATTGCCCTTAGTGTCCAAAATTGCCCTTAGTGTTGGGTGGAGGTGTTGACTTTGGGTAGGGTGCTCTTTCCAAGAGCCGATGCAGACTCAATGGGCCGAATGGCCTCCTTCTGCACTGTAAATTCAATGATAATCTATGATTAATCTAGGACAAAGGTTCGGCACAACATCGTGGGCCGAAGGGCCTGTTCTGTGCTGTATTTTTCTATGTTCTATGTTCTAAGAGTCCAGAGCAAGGAGGCCGAACCTTGAAATTAGAGCGAGGGCATTCAGGGATGATGTCAGGGAGTACTTCAAACAAAGGGTAGTGGAAATCAGCAACACTCTCCCTCAAAAAGTTGTTGACAGTATTTGAGATTTACGGTATTTGTTTGGGCTCCTGGTAGAACCCCCACATGTTCTGGCTGGAAGCCTTCAAAAAGATGGTGCACCTGGCGTGCTTCGGCTTCTTCCTTGTCCTCAGACAACATTGATCTGCTTTAAATATTATTACTCTTTTTTAAACTATCCTGCTGGTGAGAGAAAACTGCCTTTACTCGTGGTCAAAACGAGGGTTGCCAGGTCAGACTTCAACTCCTCTCCAAAGCTTTCTCAAAATGTCTCTCAATCCCTTAGCTGCACCCAGCACTGATATCACCTCACCAAGCTGAAAAACAAATGAACTCTCTCCAGCTTGTAGCCATCTGGGATGGCCACGTCCCGATTACAAAATGGACACTTGCAAAGACTGCAGGGAAAATTGGACAATGCTAAGAAACAAGCAGGTGCAAGCCCTGTCTGTTGATTAGAACTTTAAACGCTCAGACAGGACAGAAACTACCAAACGATTTACATACTAATGAGCCATCTCCGGGGACAAAAGGGAAACATTTAGATACACAATATTAGGACAGACACCCCGACGCCAGAAGAAGCTAAGACAAAGCAGACTGACAGTCACCAGGACACGCCCAGCGATCAGGAAACCACGCCTCTATTGAAGGAAAATCGATACCGATAATTGGGAAAGACCCAATTAGTTGAGGCCAAATTCAAGGTCTGCCCAAAAGAGCGCGAAGCCCTTTTGGGTATAAAAGGTATCCCCCAAGGAAGAACGCTCTCCTTTGGCTTTGGCTCTCAGCGAAGAGAGAGACCAGCCGAGCAACTACAGCAGACCAAGTAAGTTCCAAGTCAACGCACGCTACGAGATAGACGCTCCTAGTTGCTACCCTGTAAACAGCTCAACCCAGCAGCCTCAGAACCGAGCAACGGCCATTGTTCCTCTGACTGAGTGGGCGCCCGAAGCTAAGTATAGGCTTTAGTAATAGTGATAGTTTAGTTTATAGAGTTTATGCATGAGTAGATTTGACTGTGTGTAAATAAATGAGCATTGCTTTTGAACTTACTAACTGGTGTATCGAGTCATTGATCAGTATTCGGTTCTGAACCTTGTGGCGGTGTCGAAAGACACCTGGCGACTCTTGAGCAAACATAATTAAACAGAGCTAAATTAAGAACCAACCAAAAGTTAGCAATATTTACTGGCGACATCTGACGGGACTCGATTTAGAAGTGGCCTAACCACTCTGAGAGAACCCAAAATTTGAACTGAGAATCCAATTGGGAACAGAAAGAAAAACCACAAGTGTCAAAACAGTACAGATCAAGCCTCTGAGATTCGGAAGTGTGTTAATGCATGTGTACTAACAGGGATATAAGGTAAACCTGAGAGATTTTGTTGCGAAAAACTGTCGGGAGTTTTGTAGGCCGGAAATTAGCGTAAGCCGTACCCGTGTTTACATCACCGCTTTATCACCCCCTGTTCCAAATTCAGTAGAGAACCTAGTAGAGAGAATGGCAATGAAGGCAATGGAACGCCTTATGAACCCCCAGGAATTCGAGGTCGCAGCGACCAGTAGCGTAGGACGTGTCCCATTTGGGAAGAAGAGATCAGGAAATACCTCAAAGGGAAAGGATGACCCCTTTGGAGTGAATTCTGTGATAATGAGGAAACAGGACCCGGGAGTAGAGGACATACTTGGTGGGAGAACCTGTCAGAGATCCACAAGAAGAGCTTTGGAAAAGCTCGCAAGCCGATGGCAATCGTGTCCTGTTTGGCACAATTGCGAGGCACAGAGGAGGTCGTTAGGACGCTCCGTCGAGAGATAGAGGAGAGAGACAGAACCAGTGAGGTAGACGTGAGTGAAGAAGAGAAAGAGATTTGAGATCTGAAAGAGCAGTTGGCAGCAAGGGACAGAGAAGTGGATGATGCCAAGTGGGCACATCAGTCTTGTCTCACGCATTTGAACAACTTTCAGACACAATACGATAAGGCCTACCAGGACACGCAATGTGCGGTCTTGGTAAGACAAGAAACAGAACAGCAAGTTGAGAAATTGCAGAAACAGTGCAACAATTTAATAGCAGTCCTACGAGCATTCCATACTTTCACGACGGAACAAAGGCAGAGTGCCGTAGACCATGCAAAGTGCCGGAAGCAAATTGCAGAATTGCAATCTCTGCTGTCCGTGCAAAATGGATTTCAGAGTACATTCGGACCCCAATTAGATCAAGAAAACGGTCCCGACTGGCAGGAATTGAATGAGACTGCCTATAGATACGTACATGGGACATGTACGCAGGAAAACCCCAGAAAAGGAAAGCGCCCCAACCCCCAACCGAACAGGCAGAACACACCCCCATGAATCCTGTGACCACACACCGCAGGGCCGCAGGAGAAGGAGAAGCAGATTTCCTTTACACAACCCCATTAACCGTGACCCAATTACGTGACGCGTATGGAAAAATGACACCGTTCCTTCCCACATCCGACCCCCACCAATCTTTTGAAAGTTAGACAACAGGCTACCATGTACGGCCTGGACGAAAAGGAGCAAGTGAAGCTCACAGTTTTGAGCCTCGATCCTTCAGTCGTGGCAGCCCTTCCCGACCCACAGAATGTAGGAGGAGGCACACTCCAAGAGATGCACACAGCGATCCTTGATGCGATCGGCTTTAACAGAGGAGACCCTGCAGAAGGCCTAAATAAGTGTAGGCAAAAGAAAACAGAGCACCCCACAGCATTTGCTGGACGTTTGTGGATTCACTTTACCGTAGTTTTTGGAGAGTTAGCCCGTGCCCATTTGTCCCCAGATAATATGGGCAAATGGACCCAAATTCTAGTCTCCCAGGCCACAGAAGCAGGATGAAAAGCTGCGCAAATTATGACCCCTCAGATGAGGCCCACAATGAAAAATGGGTTTTGAAGAGATTGTCCCGCGCTTGGGAGCAATCAATTGCAGGCAAAACCGCATTTATAACACCCGATGAAGAGCAGGTAGAAATGAACCCAGTTAAAGCACACCAGAACCCGGCATGGGTAAATGAGGGCAGGAATAGCCAACCCCAGCCCAAAGCTCAGGAATGTTATAATTGTGGACAGCTGGGACACTTTGCACGAGCGTGCAACGCGCCCCAGATAACAGCACAAAAACCAACAGACAGGCACCCTAAACAAGAATAGGGCAAAGCCGATCGATAGCGTTAGCGCCCGTTCAGAGAGTACAGACATGAACGGCACCGACTGACGGTGGTTCGGGCTCCCGAACCTTGCCCTTTGAGACAAGTCCGGTAGACCGGTAGTAACAGGCAAAGTTCGAGGACAACCCGTGGAATTTCTTTGGGACACAGGAGGGTCCCACACCACACTCAATTCCACACACTACGTAGAGAATTGTTTAATCTGTGCCCAGAACAATCCGGACAGATATGCTAAAAAGGCTCAACTTAGCCATACCCGCCCCGTAATGGACCCTGGACAAATCTCCAGATAGATTATATAGGACCCCTACCCCCGTGCAGAAATGGTTACAAGTATGTGTTGGCGGTCATAGACACCTTCACAAAATGGGTGGAAGCATTTCCGTCACGAACTAATACGGCCAAGACGACGGCTAAAATATTAACACACCGCATGTTTACAAGATGGGGCCTCCCACGCAGTATAGAATCCGACCAGGCTCCCATTTCACCGGACGTGTAATGAAAAACGTCCTCACTATTTTCGGAATTACACAAAAGTTCCATATCGCATACCACCGCCAATCAAGTGGTATTGTAGAACGAATGAATAGGATATTGAATGTCACCTTCAGGAAAATGGTTCAACAAAATAATAGCACCTGGGATTCAGTACTCCCACTTGCTTTGATGTTTTTAAGAAACACAGTATCTACATCCACAGGTTACACCAGTCCACAGTATCTACATCCACAGGTTACACATCCACAGGTTACATACAGCACAAATCCAGTCCTAGTAAATACTCAGTGCCTTTCATGGGGCGTCCCGTCATGAGGGTGTGTGGGACACCCTCATGACGGGACGCGCCATGAAAGACACTGAGTATTTAATAGGACTGGATTTGGCCAGCCCCGCAGTTACAGCCCTCACACATGAAAATGCGGTTACACAACTAGTACAGAACATAAAGGCAGCCCAACTCGCCGCAGCAGTGAGACTTGGAAGCAGGAAGAAACAGAGCAAGGCCTGTTTCGACAAAACAGTACACGCCACTGAGTTTACAGTAGGGGAACAAATTATGCTTTCCCTTTACAACCCCAGTTCATTCCTCTCCCCAAAATTTTCCGGACCGTATTCCATTTCGGACAAAGTCAGCCCCTCAGTATACAAAATAACATATCCAAATCGTAAGTCTGCGTGGTTTCATATAAACCAGCTCAAGGCTTATGGCTCACAGAATAACCACACACACATCCTGCTCGCAGCAGCAGACGATCACGCCCCGCCCACAGATGACGTATTCCTACCCTCCCCCAACCACTCCAGCCCACCCTCAGACACGGCTTCAACTCCGCCCCCAGAGGCATGACTCCGCCTCTCCCTTCCTTCAATCAGCAACAACAGCGACAGTGATAGCGATCAAGATGACGATAGCCACAGCACACCACGATACAACCACACCCCTGCACCAGGCCCCACTCCCAGTGAATCTGAGCATCATTCTACCGACCCATTTGAAATCACTTATATCAAAGCCCCTGACCCAGACCCACTGCCCGACGATTACGGATTGAAGCATAGTAGCTCCAACCTCGACACACGATTCTGGCACCGAGACAATTCGTTCAGGCTCAGCCGGAATGGTGAGATGGACCCCAATTCGCCCCAAGCAGCTTTAGCACGGTTACTACAGACAAGAGTTTGGCAGCCGGGAGCAGGTGATGACTTAGAGTCTGACTCCCACCAAACAAATCCCTTTGCGACCTTGTTCGCTATTGAGCAGTGAGGTGTCCAGATGATGGAGTAAAAAGGAACCGTTGGAGAGATACGGTGTCCTTTCTGATGGAACCTGCACCATGTTTGTTGAATGTTTGTTCGTTAGTGTTATCGTTAAGTGTTGCGTGTAAACTCGGAAAGTTTTTCACGGCCCCACGTCACCACCCCCTTTGACGGCCAATGGCTGTTAGAGGATCTAGTTTGTCCCCAGAAACCTGTTAATGGAACAAGTTTGTCCCAGGCAATAGTTCAGAGGAACTAGTTTGTCGACAGAACCTTGTTAAAGGTACAGGTTTGTCCCAGACAATAGTTCAGAGGAACTAGTTTGTCACCAGAACCTTGTTAAAAGTACAAGTTTGTCCCAGACAATAGTTCAGAGGAACTAGTCTGTCGACTCATAGTTGCTCTCCTAATTCGAGAGGCAGCCCCCCACGACGACCACATTCTTACCCGTTCTTGCCGGTTGCTCAGGCAGTGGAGAAACGGCATTGGTCCCCGCCCTGCCCGAGGACCCCACTCTGGTCAGCTACGCTCGGGTAGAGCACATACGGCATTGATCACCGTCCTACCCGGGGATTCCACCCATTTCTTACCCGCCGCGGCCCATACGCACCCCATTTTGGCTCGTTACGTTCTAAATTCTTTTGTTTGGTTTTGGCAACCCTTAGGTTGTTTCCCTTTGCTATTTACATCCTCAAACACTGGGATGGTAAATCTCACAGGCTGCGAGGCGGCTCGCAGAATGGCAGTATTTTCTTAGATGTCTTGTCCAAATATTCGGTTAAAAAAAAAAATGAAGGAGTCACAAATGGTGACCAATTATAAAGGGAAATTGGCAATAAAGGACAGTCAGACAGACATATGAGATCTTAAGCAAGATAATAACAGAAATTATGCTTGTGTCCACAGAACTCCAGAAACCCAGGAACCCCAGAGGAAGACAAAGAAGTCCGACAAAGATGAAGACAGCCTTCGTGTTCACATGGATCTTAGCGGGATCCCTTCAGTTGCGCACGGACGCTACGCCCCTGATCCCTACCACACAAACCGTAAATGACTTTCACCCCTGTAATACACGGAACCCCGAGATAACTAGCCCAGCGACAGCTAGCTCTACCCCGACCTGGTGTGATAAGTTTATCACCTGGTACTCACTCTCATATGTAGTCGAAGCACTCTTAGTGCTGGCGATACTTTGCAGTGTCGTGCAAACGTTTAGAGTCAGGAAATGGCAAAACAGAGCCTATCGCTCTCGCACCCCTTTATACAGATTTAGGTCCCCCATTTTCGGATTTCACCAGACCCCCGAACCCATTGGGACGGATTAAAGAGCATCCATTTTGTTGAATGTATTCTATGGAATAAAGAGATGTAAACCTCTGCGTCTGACTGCCAGGCCAGAGAAATTTGTGTGCTGCTATTTTGTACAGTTTAAGATGTATAGATTAGTTTTGGATTGTTTGTATTTTTGGATTGTTTAAATGAAGATAGTTTATTGAGAATAGTTAGAGGTTCCAGTTTTTTTATTTTTCTGTAATGCATGTATTAATATCATAGCGCTCCGTAGAATTTTTTGACAATGAATGTACTTAAAATGGTTTAGGTAAAATTGTGTTGCATCGGATAGGACAGTGTAGAGCCTAAGCATGGGTGCCCCGGGGATCAGAGGATGAAGACGCCATGGTAATGTGATCCTTCGTGCTTCGCGTTCAGGATCACAAGGAGGGTGTGTAGCCATCTGGGTTGGCCACATCCTGATTACAAAATGGACACTTGCAAAGACTGCAGGGAAAATTGGACAATGCTAAAAAAACAAGCAGGTGCAAGCCCTGTCTGTTGATTAGAACCTTAAACGCTCAGACAGGACAGAAACTACCAAACGATTTACATACTAATGAGCCATCTCCAGGGACAAAAGGGAAACATTTAGATACACAATGTTAGGACAGACTCCCTGGCGCCAGAAGAAGCTAAGACAAAGCTGACTGACAGTCACCAGGACACGCCCAGCGATCAGGGAACCACCCCTCTATTGGAGGAAAATCAATACAGATGATTGGGAAAGACCCAATTAGTTGAGGCCAAGTTCAAGGCCCGCCCAAAAGAGCGCGAAGCCCTTTTGGGTATAAAAGGTATCCCCCAAGGGAGAACGCTCTCCTTTGGCTTTGGCTCTCAGCGAAGAGAGAGACCAGCCGAGCAACTACAGCAGACCAAGTAAGTTCCAAATCAACGCACGCTACAAGATAGACGCTCCTAGTTGCTACCCTGTAAACAGCTCAACCCAGCAGCCTCAGAACCGAGCAACGGCCATTGTTCCTCTGACTGAGTAACGCAGGAATAAATCCTCTGGCTTTAGTAATAGTGGTCGTTTAATTTGTAGAGGTTATGCATGAGTAGATTTGACTGTGTGTAAATAAATGAGCATTGCTTTTGAACTTACTAACTGGTGTATCAAGTCATTGATCAGTATTCGGTTCTGAACCTTGTGGCGGTGTCGAAAGATACCTGGCGACTCTTGAGCAAACGTGATTAAATAGAGCCAAATTAAGAACCAACCAAAATCTAGCAACAAGGTGAAAGCGCATTAACTCCCAGGAACTTTCCCCAGTCAAACCACAGTGCATTAGTGTGGAGTGAAAAATACATTTCTCTGGTCAAATCACCTTCTGGCTCCTAAAAGCTCCAAAGGTCTGCAAAACAGGATTATTTAAAAAACATGACCACTGCAGTCAAACATACTCTAACCCCAGGCTTTTAACCTTCAAATTGCCCCAATATTTAGAATCCAAAATATTCCTAAAATCCACCTTTCATCACACATAGGCTGTGGGCCAAGTGCTGGAAAACGGGATTAAAATAAATAGTTGTTTAATGGCTGGCACAGACATGATGGGCTGAAGGGCCTCTTTCTGTGCTGTAAAGCTCTATGACTCAAGCCACTCAAGCACATCTCAAGGATGAGTTTTGAAAAAGTGTGTTTCCTGAGCTGTCAAAAAAGATTTTTAAAAATTGATTTCACTTTTTTAATTTAAAGCAATATGTGCCAGTAACCACAGTAACCACCAAACATTCCATGGGAATGACGCAGCATGGAGCTGAAGGATGCTGCCAGAATATTCAGAATATACTAACATCAGGATCCAGTGGTGCCAGCACATGTATCCAACTATAATCAGGAGCTATTTAGATCCAGGAGGGAAATGGTGATCAAGGTGGAGATGGTGGGGGAGGAGTTAGTAGCAGAAAGACGGTGAGAAGAATAGGGGGAGGGATTCCCTCACCCCGGGGCCAGGCCGGAGAGTCGCCGGGACCGGTTCGCGCCACGCCGCTCCGACGCCAGTCCGGCGATTCTCCGGAGAGCAGAGAATCGGCGCCGGTCGGGAGCCGCTCTACGGGGCCGCCCCCGGTGATTCACGGCCCAGGATCGGCCGAGCGGCCATGCTAAAAAAGCGGAGTCCCGCCAGCGCCGTCCACACCTGCTCTTACCCGGTGGGACCGAGGCTTGGATGCATCTGGGGGCGGCCTTGTGGGGGGAAAGGGGGGGTCCGACCCTGGCGGGGTCTCCGCTGTGTCCTGGCCCGCAATCGGGGCCTGCCGATCGGCGGGCTGGCCTCTCGGGCTGGGGGCCTCTTTTGTTCCACGCCGGCCCCTGTAACCCTTGGCCGTGTTGCGTCGGGGCCGGTGCGGAGAAGGGAGCCATTGCACAGGCGCGCATTGGTGCCGGCCCCACTGCGCATGGGCAGACCCACGGCGCCCATCTGACGCCGGGTTCGGCAGCTGGACTGGCGTGGGTCGCTCCAGTGCCGTGCTGGCCACCTGTAGGGGTCAGAATTACTGCTCCTGAGGGCATGTTGACGCCGTCATGAAACGCGACACCATTTACCACGGCGTCAATACTTAGCCTCAGGATCAGAGAATCCCGCCCCTGAACAAACATTATGCATTTTCTTTTTCTCTGCGGATTGGCTCTTGCTCCAGCGACACTTGGATTTTAAAGATTTTCATCCTTGTTTTCCAATCATGTCTTTGCCCTTTCCCAACTCAGCAATTTCCTCCAGCCCTGTGACCCTCCATGATATTTGCATTCCTCTAATGCTGGCCTCTTGCTCGTCCCCAATTTTCTTTCCTCCATGCAGCCGTGCAACCTCTGCTTTCCGCTCTGGAAATTTCTCCCCACACCTCTCTGCCTCTCCACCTCTCTCTCCTCTTTTAAGCCACTTCTTAAACCCTGCCTCTTTGTCCAACCTATTGGTTCCCCTCCTTCTGTGTCTTAGTGTCAAATTTGGTTTGGTAACGCACCCATAATAATAATCTTTATTAGTGTCTCAAGTAGGCGTACATTAACACTGCAATGAAGTTACTATGAAAATCCCCTAGTCGACACATTCCACCGCCTGTTCAGGTACGCTGAGGGAGAATTCAAAATGTCCAATTCACCTAACAAGCATGTCTTTTGGGACATGTGGAAGGAAACCGGAGCACCCGGAGGAAACCCACGCAGACTCGGGGATAACGTGCAGACTCCGCACAGACAATGATCCAATCCAGAAACCGAACCCTGGACCCTGTGCCACCATACCACCCATGATGTACCTTGGTAAATTTTATTGTGTTAAAGGCATTTTATAAATACAAGATGTTGCTGTTGCCATTAATTAAAATCTATCTAACAAAAATAATTATTGTTTGAATTTTGACGTTGCTTCCCAACATGCATAGCTTGCCTTACTTTGCAGAAGGAGAACAAGAGTCAAGTTCCCATGGAAACCATCAGCCACAATTGGTCACTATAGGTCACTATAGGAGTTTCGGACCGTATCTTCTGTGGAGTGGCAGTCAGGACAGGGTTGCCACTCTGCTCCTAGGCACTTAGCCTGAAATGTAGCCGTGCATTTCTCACCCAACCTTCCAACTTGGGCCGGGTGAGAACGGTGAAGTACAGCAGGTTCCCGAGGCTTTGTGTCAAGGGGCAGCAGAGTCGTAGTTAAGGAAGGTATCTGCCCTTTATTATGGCACCAGCTTCCGTAAAGCAGGTGGGTTTAAAGGTCCAGCCACTTTGAGACACCAGGGGGAATGTAACTGTATAAGGTAAGTGGGCAGGATTATGGTTAGGTGGAGGTAGCGTGGGTGAGGGTGGTCAATGGGAGGGTCGGGTGGTCAGTAGGGGGGGAGATTGAGTGGTCAGTAGAGGATTGGCCTGTAGGGGTTCAGTTGGTCGGTGGGAGATGGTCAATGGGGTTTCAGGTGGTCAGGAGGGGGCAGGTCAGGTGGTCAATGGGGATCTGGTCAGTGGGATGGTGGTTGGGGGCGTCAGTGTGGGGGGCAGTGGGAAGAGTGAGGGGTAGTCGGGATTTGGGTGAGGAGTCGGGGGGGTTGAGGAGTCACGTAGGGGTCGTGAGGTAGTCGTTGGGGGGAATATAGTGGCTTTGATAAGTGGGCGGGCTTTGTCTGCATAGTTGGGGGCCCACTGGGCGTAATAGGAGAATAACCCCAGGCAGTTTGAGGACCTTGAGGCTGTGGGGAAGGGGAAGTTCCATGAGGGGGCGCATGCGGTTGATGTCGGGCCAAAGGACCCCGTTTTCCATTACATAGCCGAGGATGGCTAGCCGGGTTGTGCGGAAAACGCACATCTCCTTGTTATATGTGAGGTTGAGGGATTGAGCGGTCTGGAGGAACCTCTGAAGGTTGGTGTCGTGGTCCTGCTGTTCATGGCCACAGGTGGTAACATTGTCTAAGTACGGGTACGTAGCCTGCAGCCCGTACTCGTCCACCATTCGATCCATCGTTCTCTGGAAGACCGAGACCCCATTAGTGACGCCGAAAGGGACCCTGAGGAAGTGGAAGAGTCAGCCGGCTGCTTCAAAAGCAGTGTAGTGGCAATCTTCCGGGCGGATTGGGAACTGGTGGTAGGCAGATATCAGATCCACCGTGGAGAAAACCCAGTATTGTGCGATCTGGTTGACCATCTCCGCTATGCGGGGGAGGGGGTACGCATCAAGTTGCGTGAACCGGTTTATGGTCTGGCTATAGTCCACAACCATCCAATTCTTTTCCCCGGTCTTGACAAACACCACTTGTGCTCTCCAGGGGCTGTCGCTGGCCTCGATGACCCCCTCCCTCAAGAGTCGCTGGACCTCGACTTGATAAAAATCATGTCTTGTGCACTGTACTGCCTGCTCCTAATGACGACGGGCTGATAGTCGGGGGTGAGGTTCGCAAAGAGCGAAGGGGGGGTGACCTTAAGGGTCGCGAGGCTACATACAGTGAGAGGGGGTAGGGGTCCGCCGAACTTTAGGGTCAGGCTTCGGTGACTGCATTGGAAGTCGAGTCCAAGCAGTAGGGGGGCGCAGAGGTGAGGGAGAACATACAGTTTAAAATGGGCATACTCAGCGCCCTGTATCGCGAGGTTCGCGACACAGTACCCCCGGATCTGTACCGAATGGGATCCGGAGGCAAGGGAGATTGTCTGGGACGTGGGGTAGATGTGGAGGGAGCAGCGCCTTACCGTGTCGGGATGGACAAAGCTCTCTGTGCTCCCGGAGTCGAAAAGACAGGGGGTCTCGCGCCTATTGACCCGGACGGCCATCATCAAATTCTTCAGATGTTTTGGCCACGACTGGTCGAGGGTGACTGCGCCGAGCTGGGGTTAGACTGCGTGGTCGGAGGTATCGGGGTCACAAGATGGCGGCCCCCACGAGTCGCACGTGTCGGGCTGAGTTAAAGATGGTGCCCCCTACGAGCTGCACGAGGCGTCTGAAGGGGGTGGTACCGGCAGGCAAGCAGCCACATTGTGGGGTCTGTGGGCCTGTGAGTCCGTGGATCGGGCCTGGTAAGCTTTTGACTTTGGGGCTTTGGATCGGGCCAGACAGACTCTGGCAAAATGTCCCTTTTTACCGCAGTCGCTGCATGTTGCGGTGCGGGCTGGGCAACGCTGCCGGTGGGTGTTGGCCCTGACCGCAGAAGTAGCAAGACGGTCCCCCGGGCTGAACGGGCAGCCGCGCGGCACAGGCCTGGGACGTAGTCGGGTCTGGTGAAGGCCGCATCTGTGGTGCCCACGAGGGGTTCGCTGGGACTGCCGGGAACGCGCTGAGGCTCTGATAGGCCGCCTCTAATGAGGTGGCTAGTTTTACCGTGTCCTGTAGATCAGTGGCACCGTTTTCCAGCAGTCGCTGCCGGATGTAGTTAGACCGGACCCCAGCCACGTAGGTGTCCCGAATCATCAGCTTCATGTGCTCATCGGCCTTCACACCCCTGTAGTTGCAGTTGCGGGCGTCAGGTTCTCTAGATACTCGTCCAGCGATTCCCTGGCGCGTTGACGGCGGGTAGTGAGGAGGTGCTGCGCGAACACTTCGTTCACAGGCTTCACGAACTGTCTCTTTAGAATCGCGACCGTCGCTTCATACAGGACTGCGTCCTCAATCATACCCGCGATTCGGTGGCTCACCCGGGCGTGGAGGAGGCGCAGCTTGAGGGCGTCAGAGGGAGGCGTTTCAGAGGAGTCGAGGTAGGCCTCAAAACAGCAGAGCCAGTGGGAGAAGATTTCCTTAGCTTCTGCTGCTCATGCGTCGAGTTCCAGTTTATCAGGCTTCAGAGCGGCTTCCATAGTGATGTCTTTGGATAATGAATTGATGTACCATCAATTCACTACAAGATGATGAGAACGAGTGAACATAGGTTTTATTATCCAAGAACTTGCCTGCCTGTGACTGCTGTAACAATGAGTGCCGCCCACAGGCGGCAGGTCTATATATTGCCCCGGGGGGCAGAGCCCACCAGGGTTCCAGTAGAATACATGGAAGGAGATCATATTACCATTCCCTGGCCATAGGCCACAGTACTATACACCCAACTTATATTATGGTGAATACATTCACCACACTCGGGTATTTTAAATAAAATCTAATTTCACCTGTATTGTGACTCTGGGTCAAGTGGGATTCGAATTGACCATGAACTTGCTCAGGGGCCATGACACCATCCCTAACTTCCCTTGAGAAGGTGGTGGTGAGCCGCCTTCTTGAACCCATGTTGTCCATCTGGAGCAGGTACACCCACATTGATATGAGGAAATGGGATTCAGGATTCTGACTCAACGACTACGAAGAAATTATGTCAGTGTCAGTCAGGTACAAATAGTTAAAAGGCTGATTACAGAGTTTTTGTTTTGTGTGCAATCATGTTGTTGCATCCTAAAATGCATTTGAAATTGCACTGTTCAGGTTACAGTGCACAAATAGTAACATTCTTCTGCCTAATTGCAAATGCCTAATTGCAACAGCAGGGCTAAATCGCTGGCTTTGAAAGCAGACCAAGGCAGGCCAGCAGCACGGTTCAATTCCCGTAACAGCCTCCCCGAACAGGCGCCGGAATGTGGCGACTAGGGGCTTTTCACAGTAACTTCATTGAAGCCTACTTGTGACAATAAGCGATTTTCATTTCATTTCATGTGAGCTCCTCGACAAACCAGTGCAATGGGGCTGTGTAATAGAAAGTATTCCCAGTTATATATAAGGGTGATAACCTGGTGAAGTTTTATTTATTGCAACAGAAAATGGGTTTATCACAAAAAATAATCTTTTTATTAATGAGGATATTCAGGCGGTGGCTAAGTGGTATTGTCACTGGGCTGGTGATCCAGAGACCCAGAATAATACTCTGGGGACTCGGGTTCGAATCCCACCATGGCAGATGGTGGAAATTGAATCCAATAATATCTCGATTTAAAAGTAACCATGCAACCATTCTCGATTGTCATAAAAAACCCAGGGAAGGAAATCTGCTGACCTCATCTGGTCTGGCCTACATGTGACTCCAGCTCCACAGCAATGTAGTTGCTTCTTAAATGCCCTCTGAAATGGCCTAACAAGCCACTCAGTTGTATCAAAACCTGCCAAAATGTCAAAAAGGAAAGAAACCGTTGGGCCACCCGGCATTGACCTAGACACTGGAAACAACAACGGCAAACTCAACCCTGACAACCCGCAAAGTGCCAAGGTCGAGGAGAGCTGTCTCACACACTAGTCAAGCAACACCCTGACATATTCATATTCATGGTATTGTACCTTACAGAGAAGTCCCAGCCACCACCATCACCATCCCTGGGTATGTCCAGCAGAGGTGACGGCACATTGGTATACACTTAGGAGGGAGTTGACCTGGGAGTCCTCAACATTCACCCCAGGATCATGGCTTAAGGTCAAAGATGATTACCACATACCATTCACTGTCAGCTGATGAATCAGTATTCTTCCATGTTGAGTGCCACTTGGAGGAAGCACTGAGGGTGGCAAAGACACAGGATGTACTCTGGGTGGGGGACTTCAATCACCAAGAGTGGCTCGGTTGCACCACTACTGACCAAGCTGGCCGAGTCCTAAAGGACATAATTGCTAGATTAGGTCTGCGACAGAGTGAGGGAACCAACACACTTGACCTCATCCTCACCAACCTGCCTGCCGCAGATGCATCTGTCCATGACAGTATCGGTAGAAGTGACCACCACACAGTCCTTGTGGAGACAAAGTCCCGCCTTCACATTGTGGATACCCTCCAACATGCCAAGTGGCACTACCATCATGCTAAATGGGATAGATTCAGAACAGATCTAGCAACTCAAGACTGGGCATCCATGAGGAGCTGTGGGCCATCAACAGCAGCAGAATTGTTCTCAGCCACAATCTGTAACCTCATGGCCCGGCATATCCCCCACTCTACCATTACCACCTAGCCAGGGGATTAACCCTGCTTCAATGAGGATTGCAGGAGGGCATGCCAGGAGCAACACCAGACTTCTGCAAAATGAGGTGTCAACCTGGTGAAGTTACAACACAGGACTACTTGCATGCCAAACAACATAAGCAGCAAGTGATAGACAGCTAAGCGATCCCACAACCAACGGATCGGACATAAGCTCTGCAGTCATGCCACAGCCAGTCATGAATGGTGGTGGACAATTAAACAACTCACTGGAGGAGGAGTTTAATAAGACACTGGGAATCCAAATTAAGCAATATTTATTTTACTACAATCATATACATAAGCACCGGTAGAACCTCACCAGGAACCTTCTCTCCTGTCGGACTGTTTTCAGTCTGGCCGACTTTTATACAAGTACGGGTAAGCTACCCCACCCCCAGCGGGGAAGCTCGTACTCGGGGAAAACAACCATCCCCACACTGTACGTCCCGTGCAGGTTATTACAAGGAGGTTCCACTAATATCCCCACCCTCAGTGATGGAGGAGCCCAGCACATCAGTGCAAAAGGCAAGGCTGAAGCATTCGCAATAATCTTCAGCCAGAAGTGCCGAATGGATGATCCATCTCGGTCTCCTCCAGAGGTCCCCAGCATTACTGATGCCTGTATTCAGCCAATTCGATTCATTCCACATGATATCAAGAAAGGTTGATGCCACTGAATACTGCAAAGGCTATGGGTACCTGACAATTTTCTGGCAGTAGTATTGAAGGCTTGTGCTCCAGACCTTGCCACACCCCTAGCTAAGCTGTTCCAGTACAGCTACAATATGGGCATCTACCCAACAATGTGGCAAATTGTCTCGGATCGTGTTTTCGGGATCCTTAAGGGGGAGGGGGAGCAGCCCCAAGTCGTGGTCCACATAGGCACCAATGACATAGGTAGGAAAAGGGATGGGGATGTAAGGCAGGTATTCAGGGAGCTAGGGTGGAATCTTAGGGCTAGAACAAACAGAGTTATTATCGCTGGGTTGTTACCCGTGCCACGTGCTAGCGAGACGAGAAATATGGAGAGAGAACAGTTGAACACATGGCTACAGGGATGGTGCAGGAGAGAGGGTTTCAGATACCTGGATAATTGGGGCTTGTCTGGGATAGGTGGGACCTCTACAAACAGGATGGTCTACACCTGAACCAGAGCGGTACCAATATCCTGGGGGGTAAATTTGCTAATGCTCTTCGGAGGGTTTAAACTAATTCAGCAGCGGGATGGGAACCTGAATTGTAGCGCCAGTGTACAGGAGGTTGAGAGTAGTGAGGTCATGAGTAAGGTTTCAAGGTCGCAGGCAGGAAGGTGGTTTGAAGTGTGTCTACTTCAATGCCAAGAGCATCCGGAATAAGGTGGGTGAACTTGCAGCATGGGTTGGTACCTGGGACTTTGATGTTGTGGCCATTTCGGAGACATGGATAGAGCAGGGACAGAAATGGTTGTTGCAGGTTCCGGGGTTTAGATGTTTCAGTAATCTCAGGGAAGGTGGTAAAAGAGGGGGAGGTGTGGCATTGTTAGTCAAGACAAGGATTACAGTGGCAGAAAGGACGTTTGATGAGGAATCGTCTACTGAGGTAGTATGGGCTGAGGTTAGAAACAGGAAAGGAGAGGTCACCCTGTTGGGAGTTTTCTATAGGCCTCCGAAAAGTTCCAGAGATGTAGAGGAAAGGATTGCAAAGATAATTCTCGATAGGAGCGAAAGTAACAGGGTAGTTGTTATGGGGGACTTTAACTTTCCAAATATTGATTGGAAACGCTATAGTTTGAGTACTTAGGATGGGTCTGTTTTTGTCCAATGTGTGCAGGAGGGTTTCCTGACACAGTATGTAGATAGGCCAACAAGAGGCGAGGCCACATTGGATTTGGTACTGGGTAATGAACCAGGCCAGGTGTTAGATTTGGAGGTAGGTAAGCACTTTGGTGATAGTGACCACAATTCGGTTACGTTTACTTTAGCGATGGAAAGGGATAGGTATATACCGCAGGGCAAGAGTTATAGCTGGGGGAAAGGCAATTATGATGCGATTAGGCAAGACTTAGGATGCATAGGATGGGGAAGGAAACTGCAGGGCCTGGGCACAATTGAAATGTGGAGCTTGTTCAAGGAACAGCTACTGCGTGTCCTTGATAATTATGTACCTTGATGTGTTGGGTGCTCTGCTACACAGACGAACCAACACGGTTGTGAATGGTACAACTCAGTTTTATTACTAACATATATTTACAGTGGTAAACTGGTTACTGAGGTTTGATCATAACCCTTGAATATGTGGACCTATTCCTAACACTATCTTGGAGTGGCACTCAGCACATGGTGGATGTCTGAGTGGCTTGCTGTGAGCTCTGTGCCCTGAGGAAGTGTCGTGTTCCCTGTTTTGTAGTGTGTATGCTCTTGCCTGTGATTGGCTGTGGTGTTGTGTGTGTTGATTGGTCCGTTGATCTGTCTATCAGTATGTATGTCTGTTTGCACCATGATGTTTCCCTGAATATCATGACATCCCCCTTTTTTTACAAGAACATGTGCCTATGTGGTTATAAATAGAGATGTGTACTGAGTGCAGCTGAATGTGCATGTGTGCAATATCTACAGCATGTACATGGGGCTAAACTATATACAAGGGGCGATGTCGGGTGCGACATAGCAACGTGGTTGTACCATAAACAAAGGACGGGGAAATGTTGAACGACAAAACAAACTCCTGTAACGACAAGGAAGAACAGAAACATATTAACACAGTGGTATTATGAGTTCAATGTACAAACAAGCTCATAAGTCCAGTCTAGTAGGTGGGCGACGAATTCGGGTTGACCGTTAGGGTGACACACCATTCATCACCCGGATTGACAGTGTTCACTTGCAACGGCTGGTGGGTCCTGGCTGGAGACATCCGGTTCCCATCAATGACCGCAACACGGAAGGCGTCCCAGTCGTCTGTGTCACTGGTCTGGATATCGTCTGGGCACGGCTCGTAGTAAGGAGGCTGAATGGCCCGCACGTCCCTGCGAGGTTGTCGGAATGGGGGAACATTGGCAGGTTGAGCTGCTTGACAGCAGGCAGCGTAGTGACCCATCTTGCCACAGCGGAGGCATTGTCGGTTTCTTGCCGATCATTGCCGCTTTAAATGTGCGGCTCCGCAGTTGCCGCACGTTGTGATGTCATGGCGTTCGTTGCGCCACTGCGCATGCGCAGTTCGGTCTTGCGCCGAGCACGCCTGCGCATCACATCCCTCTGCGTCAACGTCTTTTTTGGTGCGCACAAACGCGGGAGGCCTCGGAAAGCGCGCGAAATGGCCGCCCTCGTCTGGGCTGCGGGCCGGGAGGAACTCGATCGCCTGGACCCGTTCGGCCTCGTAGGACGCCTGCCTCACTGATCCGGCTGCGTAGGACCCCTGCCGCTCCGATTAGGCCGCTTGAAATTGGGAGTAGCGGCTAGTCGAGTTTTCATGCAGGACACAGGCTTCGATTGCGGAGGCTAGGGTGAGGCCTTTAATTTTTAGGAGCTGCTGGCGTAGGGTGCCCGAGGTGACCCCAAAAACAATCTGGTCCCGAATCATTGAATCGGAGGTGGTGTCGTAACCGCAGGACTGCGCGAGGATATGGAGGTGTGTAAGGAAGGTTTGAAAGGACTCATCCTTACCCTGCAGGCGCTGCTGGAAGAGATACCTCTCGAAACTCTCGTTGACCTCGACGTTGAAGTGTTGGTCGAGTTTGAAAAGGACTGTCTTGTACTTGGTCTTGTCCTCACCTTCCGCGAACACCAGGGAGTTGTAGACATGGATGGCGTGTTGACCTGCCGTGGAGAGGATGGCGATCTTTCTGGTGTCAGAAGCGCTCTCTTTTTCGTTGGCTTCCAGGAAGAGATGGAAGCACTGTTTGAACAGCTTCCAATTGACGCCGAGGTTTCCAGCGACTTGTAGCAGCTGCGGCGTGCTGACGGTGTCCATGGCGCAGGATGGCAGATTCCTGAGGATTCGTAGGTAGGTCCCACAGTACCGGGTTCCAATCCTGGTACTATGATGTGTTGGGTGCTCTGCTACACAGACAAACCAACACGGTTGCGAATGGTACAACTCAGTTTTATTACTAACATATATTTACAGTGGTAAACCGGTTACTGAGGTTCGATCATAACCCTTGAATCTGTGGACCTATTCCTAACACTATCTTGGAGTGGCACTCAGCACATGGTGGATGTCTGAGTGGCTTGCTGTGAGCTCTGTGCCCTAAGCTGTCTCCTGCTGGAATGAACGGGAAGGGTCGTGTTCCCTGTTTTGTAGTGTGTGTGCTCTTGCCTGTGATTGGCTGTGGTGTTGTGTGTGTGTTGATTGGTCCATTGATCTGTCCATCAGTATGTATGTCTGTTTGCACCATGATGTTTACATGAATATCATGACATACCTGTCAGGCAGGAGGAAGTGGTCGAGCGAGGGAACCGTGGTTTACTAAAGTAGTTGAATTGCTTGTCAAGAGGAAGAAGGAGGCTTATGTAAAGATGAGACGTGAAGGTTCAGTTAGGGCGCTCGAGAGTTACAAGTTAGCCAGGAAGGACCTAAAGAGAGCTAAGAAGGTCCAGGAAGGGACATGAGAAGTCCTTGGCAGGTAGGATCAAGGAAAACCCTAAAGCTTTCTATAGCTATGTCAGGAATAAAAGAATGAATAGGGTAAGAGTAGGGCCAGTCAAGGACAGTAGTGGGAAGTTGTGCGTGGAATCCGAGGAGATAGAGAGGTGCTAAATGAATATTTTTTGTCCGTATTCACACAGGAAAAAGACAATGTTGTCAAGGAGAATACTGAGATACAGGCTGCTAGCCTAGATGGGATTGCGGTTCATAAGGAGGAGGTGTTAGCAATTCTGGAAAGTGTGAAAATAGATAAGTCCCCTGGGCCGGATGGGATTTATCCTAGGTTTCTCTGGGAACAACAAGAACAAAGAACAAAGAAATGTACAGCACAGGAACAGGCCCTTCGGCCCTCCACGCCCGTGCCGACCATGCTGCCCGACTAAACTACAATCTTCTACACTTCCTGGGTCTGTATCCCTCTATTCCCATCCTATTCATGTATTTGTCAAGATGCCCCTTAAATGTCACTATCGTCCCTGCTTCCACCACCTCCTCCGGTAGCGAGTTCCAGGCACCCACTACCCTCTGACTAAAAAACTTGCCTCGTACATCTACTCTAAACCTTGCCCCTCTCACCTTAAACCTATGCCCCCTAGTAATTGACCCCTCTACCCTGGGGACAAGCCTCTGACTATCCACTCTGTCTATGCCCCTCATAATTTTGTAGACCTCTATCAGGTCTCCCCTCAACCTCCTTCATTCCAGTGAGAACAAACCGAGTTTATTCAACCGCTCCTCATAGCTAATGCCCTCCATACCAGGCAACATTCTGGTAAATCTCTTCTGCACCCTCTCTAAAGCCTCCACATCCTTCTGGTAGTGTGGCGACCAGAATTGAACACTATACTCCAAGTGTGGCCTAACTAAGGTTCTATACAGCTGCAACATGACTTGCCAATTCTTATACTCAATGCCCTGGCCAAGCATGCCGTATGCCTTCTTGACTACCTTCTCCACCTGTGTTGCCCCTCTCAATGACCTGTGGACCTGTACTCCTAGATCTCTTTGACTTTCAATACTCTTGAGGGTTCTACCATTCACCGTATATTCCCTACCTGCATTAGACCTTCCAAAATGCATTACCTCACATTTGTCCGGATTAAACTCCATCTGCCATCTCTCCGCCCAAGTCTCCAAACAATCTAAATCCTGCTGTATCCTCTGACAGTCCTCATCGCTATCCGCAATTCCACCAACCTTTGTGTCGTCTGCAAACTTACTAATCAGACCAGTTACATTTTCCTCCAAATCATTTATATATACTACAAAGAGCAAAGGTCCCAGCACTGATCCCTGTGGAACACCACTGGAAGCTAGGGAGGGGATTGCAGAGCCTTTGGCTTTGATCTTTATGTCGTCAATGTCTACAGGAATAGTGCCAGAAGACTGGAGGATAGCAAATGCTGTCCCGTTGTTCAAGAAGGGGAGTAGAGACAACCCCGGTAACTATAGACCAGTGAGCCTTACTTCTGTTGAGGGCAAAGTCTTGGAAAGGATTATAAGAGATATGGGGCGTCATTCTCCGCCGGCGGGAGTCTCCGTTCTGCCGGCGCTCGGGGGTTTCCCGACGGCGTGGGGGTGCCCCACAATGGGAAACCCCATTGACCGGCCAGTGTTACGGAGACTCCCGCCGGCCGGTCGGCGCAGAAATGTGGCGGGGCGGGTAGGAGAATTTCGCCCATGATTTGTAATCATCTGGAAAGGAATAATTTGATTAGAGTTAGTCAACACGGTTTTGTGAAGGGTAGGTCGTGCCTCACAAACCTTATTGAGTTCTTTGAGAAGGTGACCAAACAGGTGGACAAGGGTAAAGCAGTTGATGTGGTGTATATGGATTTCAGCAAAGCGTTTGATAAGGTTCCCCACGGTAGGCTATTGCAGAAAATACGATGGCATGGGATTGAGGGTGATTTAACGGTTTGGATCAGAAATTGGCTAGCTGTAAGAAGACAGAGGGTGGTTGTTGATGGGAAATATTCAGCCTGGAGTTCAGTTACTAGTGATGTACCACAAGGATTTGTTTTGGGGCCACTGCAGTTTGTTATTTTTATAAATGACCTGGAGGAGGGCGTAGAAGGATAGGTGAGTAAATTTGAGGATGACACTAAAGTCGGTGGAGTTGTGGACAGTGCGGAAGGATGTTGCAGGTTACAGAGGGACATAGATAAGCTGTAGAGCTTGGCTGAGAAGTGGCAAATGGAGTTTAATGCAGAAAAGTGTGAGGTGATTCATTTTGGAAGGAGTAACAGGAATACAGATTACTGGGCTAATGGTAAGATTCTTGGTAGATGAGCAGAGAGATCTCGGTGTCCATGTACATAGATCCCTGAAAGTTGCCACCCAGGTTGATAGGGTTGTTAAGAAGGCATACGGTGTGTTAGCTTTTATTGGTAGAGGGACTGAGTTTCGGAGCCACGAGGTCATGTTGTAGCTGTACAAAACTCTGGTGCGGCCGCATTTGGAGTATTGCGTGCAGTTCTGGTCGCCGCATTACAGGAAGGATGTGGAAGCATTGGAAAGGGTGCAGAGGAGATTTACCAGGATGTTGCCTGGTATGGAGGGAAGATTTTACGAGGAAAGGCTGAGGGACTTGAGGCTGTTTTCGTTAGAGAGAAGAAGGTTAAGAGGTGACTTAATAGAGGCATACAAGATGATCAGAGGATTAGATAGGGTGGACAGTGAGAGCCTTTTTCCTCGGATCGTGATGGCTAGCATGAGGGGACATAGCTTTAAATTGAGGGGAGATAGATATAGGACAGATGTCAGATGTAGGTTCTTTACTCAGAGTGTAGTAAGTGCGTTGAATGCCCTGCCTGCAACAGTAGTGGACTCGCCAACATTAAGGGCATTTAAATGGTCATTGGATAAACATATAGATGATAATGGAATAGTGTAGATGGGCTTTAGATTGGTTTCACAGGTCGGCGCAACATCGAGGGCCGAAGGGCCTGTACTGCGCTGCAATGTTCTATTGTTCTATTGTTCTATAAATTGCTCAGTTATGTCTTGTTCACAAAAAGCAGAACAAAACCAATCCGGCCAATTACTGCCGCATCATTCTACTCTCAATCATCAGTAAAGTGATGGGAGGGGTCATCGACAGTGCTACCAAGTGACACTTACTTAGCAATAACCTGCTCACTGATGCTCAGTTTGGGTTCCACCAGGGTCACTGAACTCCTGACCTTGTTACAGCCTGATTCAAACATGGACAAAAGAGCTGAACGCCAGAGGTGAGATGAGAGTGGCTGCCCTTAACATTAAGGCTGCATTTGATCAAGTATGGCATCAAGGAGCCCCAGCAAAACTGGAGTCAATGGGAATCAGAGGGAAAACTCTCCACTGGTTGGAGTCATACCTGGCATAAAGTAAGATGGTTGTGGTTGTTGGAGGTCAGTTATCTCAATCCCGGGACAATACTGCGGGAGTTCCTCAGGGTAGTGTCCTCGGCCCAACTATCTTCAGCTTCATCAATGACTTTCCTTCCAAAATAAGGTCAGATATGGGAATGTTCACCGATGATTGCACAATGTCCAGCAGCATTCTTGACGCCTCAGACACTAAAGCAATCCACGTGCAAATGCAAGAAGACCTGTACTATATCCAGGC
Source organism: Scyliorhinus torazame (assembly GCF_047496885.1). Classification (NCBI taxonomy): domain Eukaryota; kingdom Metazoa; phylum Chordata; class Chondrichthyes; order Carcharhiniformes; family Scyliorhinidae; genus Scyliorhinus; species Scyliorhinus torazame. The sequence continues at coordinate 188,748,246 of NC_092716.1, forward strand.
TTGGGCTGACAGATGGCACCGCACAAGTACCAGGCAATGACCATCTCCATTAAGAGAGAATCGCCCCATGACATTCAATGGTGTTACCATCGCTGAATACTCCACTATCTTCATCCTGGGGGTTACCATTGACCAGAAACTGAACTGGACTAGCCATATAAATACTTTGACTAAAAGAGTAGGTCACAGGCTCGGATCCTGCGGCGAGTAACTCACTCCCTGACTCCCCAAACCCTGTCCACCACCTACAAGGCACAAGTCAAGAGTGTGATGGGATAGTCTCCACTTGTCTGGATGAGTGCAGCTCCATCAACACTTGATTTGCAGTCCTTCCACAAACATTCACTCCTTCCACCACCGATGCACAGTAGCAGCAGTGTGTACCATACAAGATGCACGGCAGGAACTCACCAAAGCTTCTTAGACAGCACCTTCCAAACCCACGACCACGACCATCTAGAAGGACGAGGGCAGATACCTGGGAACAACACCACTTCCCTCCAAGTCACTCACCATCCTGTCCCCGAAAATATATCGCCATTCCTTCACTGTCGCTGGGTCAAAATCCTGAAACATCCTCCCTAATGGCACAGTGGGTGTGTCTACACCACATGAACTGCAGCAGTTCAAGAAGGCTGCTCACCACCACCTTCTCAAGGGCAATTAGACATGGGAAATAAATGCTGGCCTTCCCAACGAAGCCCACATCCTGTAAAAATGAATTTTTAAAAAGTCCTGTCATAAAACCAATTTAAAATTACTGAAAATTACTTTTTTTTAAAACCTATACTGTACTATTTAATACTTATTGATGCAGTCATTAAATGTTTTGATATGAAAAAGCTTTTACAAAGTGTTGACTGTGGTGATGTGCATCAATGTAAATGCATGTAGGCTAGCTAGACACTAGAGGGAGTACCAGAGACATCACACACACACACTCAACCAATGGATCAGTTAGATAGGACAGGACCAATGGACACTCACGATACACACAGAGGTGACACGACCACAAGAGGGCATTACACCAACCCATATATAAAGGACACCACACACATGATCTGCTTCTTTCCACTGGACAGTCAGTGAGTAGAGACACAGGGTTGATTCAATATTACACCCCCCACGTGGAATGCAGCAACTGGTTAGTCAGTCTGGGTAGCTATAGTAGAATTAGCAGTAGTGTCAAACTCGAGTAATAGAAGTGTAAACAGTTTAATAAATGTGTTGAAGTTATCTCCACGTCTGAATCCTCCTTTGTCAAGTGCACCACAAGGAAGCCGCTTATGTTACACCTACAACATAACAAATCATGGTACCAGCAGTGAACTGTTTCAGTCCATATAGCCATACGTCAGCGTACAGTAACAACCAGCAACGATACCCAGGCAAGATGTTCGAGATCTGAGTTCCGCAGCAGCTCCAGTGCCATGGCGATCTCCGCGAAAACTAACGGGTATTCTGGCAAAAGTTTGAAATCTTCCTGGTGGCAGCCGAACTAGAGGAAGTGGCCGATCCTGAAAAAATAGAGCTTCTCCTCACCATCGCCGGTGCCAGAGCAGAAGAAATCTTTTAAAATTTCAAGTTCTCCAAGGGGCAAAACATGAGCGACTTCCAGGCAGTCCTGGACAAATTCGGCAAATACTGTGAGGAAAACACACTCCAACCAGCAAGAAAAGGTAAGAGAAGCACCAGTACTCACCTCGAGGCAGAGATCCCTGAGCAGAGAACGATTTTGGTCGGCGGCCATCTTTCTAAAGGGACTGCACTTGCGCAGTTGCGCAAGAAGCGTGCCGAACGGGAAGGTCCGTTTGCGCATGCGCAAGACGCCGCGCATGCGCAATCACGAAAACGGCCATTGGTAAAGGAACAGCGATCTGCGCATGCGCAATCGCTTCCTACGTGCTACATCACGCTCATCATGACGTCAGAGGCCCCGGACCACGCCCATTTAAAGGGGAAATGTCCCAAATGAAAGAAAAAATCTTTTAAAGCCGTAAAACAACCTTCCTTCGCCTGAATGACAGCACAATGCCTCAAATTGAACCAGGAAATGAAATTAACCTCCGAAGAACCCTGCAACAAGCAGTTACCTACACCCAAACCGATGATTCTGACCTTGAATACTTCGATACCGGCCTTTACATTTTCTCTGGACCTTGCGAGCCCAATGCCAGCTCCGACGCAAACAGTGATGAGATGGTCCTAGAAGACAACGACTCAGATGAACCTTTCACCTTGGGAGGCTACCCCAGTACTAAATCCGAACCGCAACTAGACATGTTGCACATTGGCGGCCCCTATACTGAATCCGACGCAGACGCGGATTCGTTCTTCGGATTTGAGGATCTTCAGCCCAGCAGATATGACATCCCAACTCGTGAGTGCAGGATGATGCTGCAGCCTGAAACCAAGAGACAGAGAGCGGTACAAGCCCACAGAGAGCGGCCTGCTGCCACACATAGCATGGTCCACGCACCGCTCAGGGTTCCCGACTCTACGAAAGAAGACACGCAAGACTCCACACCATAGTCCTTGCACGAACAAGAAGTGACTCCAGTGTCACAAGCCTCCACAGCGAGCTCGTGGACAGACTCCACGATAGAAGAAACGCAAGACTCCAGAGCGCAGTCCTTGCACACACAAGACGTGACTCCAGTGTCACAAGCCTCCGCAGCGAGCTCGTGGACAGCCTCCATGATAGAAGCAACGCAAGACTCCGACGCGCAGTCCTTGCAGGACCAAGACCATGAGGGTCTAGCAACCTCCTCTGACCAACTAGCAGCAGGCGATGCAAGTCTGCCATGCTCAAGTAAACAGCAAGAAGACTATGACAGTCTACCACGCTCAGTGCACAGCAGGACGACCATGACGGTCTATCATGCTACAGTGAAGAACAAAGCGACAATGACAGTCCAAGCCCAAATGAAGGACAACAGCAAGACAATGACAGTCCACCCAGATTGCTTGCGCCACCAGATGAAGACTCTGACAATTTACCCAACCCAAGTGAACAACAAGCAGCTACTGAGGCTCTACCCACGGTATGTGAGACGAGTGACGACAGCATCCCACTTCCCATGCAAGATGTGCAAAGTGACAGACCTCAGCTAGTGTGTACAGAGGCACTCGACGATCACTGTGAGACCACTGGTGACTCCGGTGACACCACGATACTTCCACCCTCATTTGCTCGAACCGTTCCACAAGTCAATGCATTCCTGCATGTTCCGACTCCAGACGTGCAGCTTCAAGAAATCTCAGCTGACTCCAGTGAACCTGCTAAGACTCCGGACGGGGAGCATCAACAAAACAACACTGACTCGTTAAAACAGACCAGATTCCAGATGGGGAGCAACCAAACGCCGACTCTGATTCACGTAAGCCGGACTTTACTCCAGACAGGGAGTGCCGCAACCTCAGTGATGGCACGCTCAGGGTGACAGCAGATGCCACAACGACAGGTGATGGATCACTTAACAATTACACTGGGTCAGTAATAACAAGCAGCAGCTACAGTCCAAGAGGAATACACCAATATTCACCACAGCTATATCCACACATTTTTTCCACACCAGCAGTGCAGCCAATGACAGCTCATGCTGGATAAACCCAGCGTTCAGACATGCAGCAGCCAGCAGTCTATGCAGCATATTCTCAAACAGGCCAGCACTACGGATTGCCCACTAATGGAATCAAGACCGAAGGAGGACTACCGCAAGCGCAATCTGCACTACAGACTGGATGCCTTAGTTACAGCCCAGGATTTGCTGCACCCCAGCCTGGCCAGATGGCATATTCCTATCAGATGCAAGGTTCTAGTTTCACACCATCACCAGGTATTTATGCGAGCAGCAATTCTGTTTCCAATTCGACAAGCTTCAACGGTTCTCAGCAGGATCACCCTTCCTGCACAGCACGTGGCCACAACCAGTATGTACAGTCTTATCCAACATCACCATATGGCACATCCATGACCTCGAATGATACTGTTGATGGTATCTCTTCAACGTCAACACCTTATCAGCTACAAGATGCCATCCAACATCACCATCACAAACATCGATAAAAGAAAAAGACTCCAAATCAGACAGCGAACTGATTTGACCACTTCTTGGTTCCTGTGGCACAGGGACATTGATGGCGTTCATAACCAAGAGAGACATTTGACCATGATGATTGATGGTTTTTGGACTCACATGAATGATTTGGACTTATTGTTTAATCACTGTTCCCATGACTTGTATATACCTTACCTCATCTACCTGTTCTTTGTTCAATTTTCTCAAAGTGTGCAGAAAATATGTAACATATAGAAAAAGGGGGGGTGTGGTGATGTGCATCAATGTAAATGCATGTAGGCTAGCTAGACACTAGAGGGGAGCACCAGATTTATCACACACACACTCAACCAATAGATCAGGTAGATAGGACAGGACCAATGGACACTCACTATACACACAGAGGCGACATGACCACAAGAGGGCATTACACCAACCCATATATAAAGGACACCACACACATGATCTGCCTCTTTCCAGTGGAGACAGTCAGTGAGTAGAGACACAGGGTTGATTCAATATTACACCCACCACGTGGAATGCAGCTACTGGTTAGTCAGTCTGGGTAGCTATAGTAGATTTAGCAGTAGTGTCGAACCCGAGTAATAGAAGTGTAAATAGTTTAATAAACGTGTTGAAGTTATCTCCACGTCTGAATCCTCCTTTGTCAAGTGCACCACAAGGAAGCCGCTTATGTTACACCAACAACATAACAAATCATTGACCACTGTCTATAAGAAAATGAGCATAATTTGAAGACCCTTCCAGAAACAATGCAATCAACAGAATCACAACCCATGGACATGGGCAGAACATTCTGAATCTTGAAACAGTGTAAAAGATTATGGAAGTGATAGTCGTTGAGGGTAGTTTGGGGTGTAATTTACTTATGGTTAAACTTCCTTGAGTTCTCGCACTAATTCAGCCATTTCTACCTGGAGCCAATGTAACTCGACGCTCTAACTCATCAGAACAGAGACATTATAAAACTCTTAAATTCCCTACTTTAGAGAATTTAGCGTGTTTAGCTGTGGGTCCTGGTTCAGATGTAGGGAGCACACTAGTGGTGGGAGCAGGAACTTGCACACTAGTAAATTAGTGAGATATGGGGCGGGATTCTCCGACCCCCTGCCGGGTCGGAGAATCGCCAGGGGGCAGCGTGAATCCCGCCCTCGCCGGCCGCCGAATTCTCCAGCACCGGAGATTCGCCGGGGGCGGGAATCGTGCCGCGCCGGTCGACGGCCCCCCCCACCCACCCCCCCAGCGATTCTCCAGCCCGCGATGGGCCGAAGTACCGCTGCTGTCATGCCAGTCCCGCCGGCGTGAATCAAACCACCTACCTTACCAGCGGGACTGGCGGCACGGGCAGGCACCGGGGTCCTGGGGGGGGCCGCAGGGTGATCTGGCCCCGGGGGGCGCCCCCACGGTGGCCTGGCCCGCGATCGGGGCCCACCGATCCGCGGGCGGGCCTATGCCGTGGGGGCACTCTTTTCCTTCCGCCTCGGCCATTGCCTCCGCGATGGCCGATGCGGAAGTGACACCCCCCAGCGCATGCGCGGGGGGATCGTCAGCAGCCGCTGACACTCCCGCGCATGATGGACTTCCGCCAGCTGCGCAGTCCCTTCGGCCCCGGCTGGCGTGGCGCCAAAGGCCTTTCCCGACGGCCGGCGGTGCGCCAACCACTCCGGTGAGGGCTTGGCCCCTAAAGGTGCGGAGAAATTTGCACCTTTGGGACGGCCCGACGCCGGAGTGGTTCCCGCCACTCCATTCCGCCGGAACCCACCGCCCCGCCGGGTAGGGGAGAATCCCTGCCATGTTACCTAAGGGTAGCAAGAATTCTATTGGCAGAGAACAATTTAGCTCATTAGCAACAACAACAACTTGCATTTATGCAGTGCCTTTAATGTGGGTAAATGTCCCAAAGGCACTTCACAGAAGTCTAACCAAACAAAATGTGATATTGAATGAAAAAAAACTTGTGTTAACAATAATGCCTTCATGACCTCAGGACCAAAGCTTCCTACACATGGAGCATTGTGTCCAATTCTGGTCACCATACTTTAGGAAAAATGTGAAGGCATTAGAGAGAGTGCAGTACACAGTTGTAAGAGTAGAGTAGTGTGGAACCTCAGGTACGTAGGTAGATTAGAGAAGTTGGAACTATTTTCCTTGGAAAAGAGAAAAGATTGAGAGGAGATTTGATAGAGGTGTTCAAGATCACAAGCGGCCTGGACAGAGTAGATACAAAAACTGTTCCCATTGTAGAAAGATAAAGAATAAAAGGGTGCAATTTAAGGTAAGTCACAAAGGAAGCAATGAAGATACGAGGAGAAATGTTTTCACACAGAGAGTGGTTAAGATCTGGATTGTACTGCCTGAGATTCAATCCGATATTTAAGATGGGATTGGATTATTACCTGAAAGGGAGAAGGTGGGACTTCCGGTTGCGGCTATGCGGAGCTAAGTCGCACGTTCGGCAGCTCCCGACAGAAACTGACTTTTGGGCTCTTTTTAGGGCCCCTAGCGGCATGTGTTCGATGGTTCCCAGTGTGGGAAGGTGATAGTAACATTTCCCCGGCACTGTATGGATTGGACCAGGAGTGGAGCGGTGAAGAAAGTAGTTTTGGAGCAGCGAAAAGTGCGAGGGAGGAAAACCAAGATGGCGGCGGGTGGAGACCAGGCAGCGTGGGCAGTGTGGGCGCAGGAACAGCAGGGGTTTCTCCAGCGCTGCTTCACGGAATTGAAGGCAGAGCTGTTGGAGCAGATGAAGGCTTCGATAGACAAGCTGCCAGAAGGCCCAAGGGACGGCGATCCGGGAGGTGCGGCAAAAGGCCTCGGAGAACGAGGACGAGATCTTGGGCCTGGCGGTGAAGGTAGAGGCGCACGAGGCGATGCACAAGAAATGGCAGGAGAAGTTTGAGGACATGGAGAACCGGTCTAGGAGGAAGAATCTGCGGATTCTGGGTCTCCCGGAGGGAGTGGAGGGGTCGGATGTTGGAGCATACGTGGTCATGATGCTGAACATGTTGATGGGTGCGGGGGCCTTCCTGGGGCCCCTGGAGCTGGAAGGGGCCCACCGAGTCCTGGCGAGGAGGCCCAAGCCCAACGAGCTGCCGCGGGGCAGTGCTGGTGCAGTTCCACTGCTTCGTGGACAGGGAGTGTGTCCTAAGGTGGGCAAAGAAGGAGCGGAGCAGCAGGTGGGAGAACGCAGAGGTCCGGATATACCAGGACTGGAGCGCGGAGGTGGCCAAGAAGAGGGCCGGGTACAATCGGGCTAAGGCGGCTCAGCATCAGAAGGGGGTGAAATTTGGACTCTTGCAGTCGGCGGGACTGTGAGTCTCTTTCAAGGACCGCCACCACTACTTCGAGACGCCGGAGGAGGACCTTTATCGAGGCCGAAAAGTTGGACTCGGATTGAGGGTCGGTTGCGAGGGGATGTCGAGAGGGGATTGATGTGATTGTTGTGTTTTGGGGGGATGTTCTGTTCTGTTTGGAACTGGGGGTTTTTTTTGGGTGCTGGGTGGGGTAGGGTGAAATGGTTCATAGTGGGGGTTTGGTGAGAGTGTGGGTGTCGGTGGTTGGAAGAGGGGGTCCCATTGGGTGGGAGGGGAGAGCGGAGGCCCGAGGTGGGGTAGCTGAGATCAGGCCGCGAAAGGGAGCTGCGCCTGAGGGGACGGGGCCGGCATGGTGGAAAGCGCGGGGTTTTTTTTTCCTGCGCTAGGGAAGGAAGGGGGCGGGGTCAGGGGGAGGGGTGGTGCTGGAGAGGAGCGCCCGCTGATTGACAGGAGGGGGGGGGGGATATTCTCACACTGGGGGTTCGATGGAGTGGCGGGAGCGGCCGGGGTCAGCAGGAGTCAGCTGACTTACGGGAGTGCTATGGGGGGAGCAATGCAGCTAGGGGGGGACCTAGCTGGGGGGGCGGGGGGATCTGGGTTGCTGCTGCATTGGCCAAAGGGGAGCTGGAGCCTGAAGAGAGAGTCGGGGCAGGGGTCTGCCGCTGGGGGGAACGGAGAGCGCGGGAGGCACGGGCACGCGGCTGGCCTAGAAAGGGCGATGGCTAATCGGCGGGGGGGCGCAGCAGCCCCCTGATCCGGCTGATAACTTGAAATGTGAGAGGCCTGAACGGGCCGGTCAAGAGGGCCCGTGTGTTCGCGCACCTGAAGGGACTGAAGGCAGATGTGGTCATGCTCCAGGAGACGCATTTGAGGGTAGCGGACCAGGTTAGGCTATGAAAGGGGTGGGTAGGGCAGGTTTTCCACTCGGGGTTGGACGCAAAGAATCGAGGGGTGGCAATTTTGGTGGTGAGGAGGGTGTTGTTTGAGGCGCGGAGCATCGTGGCAGACAATGGATGTAGGTACGTGATGATGAGCGGTAAGCTGCAGGGGGTGCGGGTGGTCTTGGAGAATGTGTATGCCCCGAATTGGGATGATGCCGGATATATGCGGCGCATGTTGGGCCGGATTTCGGACCTGGAAGCAGGGAGCTTGATAATGGGGGGGGACTTTAATACGGTATTCGATCCAGCATTGGACCGCTCTAGATCAAGGACGGGTAAGAGGCCGGCGGCGGCCAAGGTGTTGGGGGGTTTATGGACCAGATGGGTGGAGTGGACCCATGGAGGTTTGTTAGGCCGGGGGCCAGGGGATTCTCTTTCTTCTCCCACGTCCATAAAGCCTACTCCCGGATAGACTTCTATGTTTTGAGCAGGGCGCTGATCCCGAGGGTGGAGGACACGGAGTATTCGGCCATAGCCATCTCAGACCATGCCCCGCACTGGGTGGAGCTCGAGCTAGGGGAGGAGAGGGACCAGCTCCCGCTGTGGCGCCTGGAGGTGGGTTTGCTGGCGGATGAGGAGGTGAACGGGCGGATCCGGAGGTGCATTGAAAGATACCTAGAGGTGAACGATAATGGGGAGGTGCAGGTAGGGGTGGTCTGGGAGGTGCTGAAGGTGATGATTAGGGGAGAACTAATCTCCACTAGGGCCCACAAGGAGGGGAAGGAGAGGAGAGAGAGGGAGAGGTTGGTGGGGGAGATTTTAAGGGTAGATAGGAGGTATGCAGAGGTCCCCGAGGAGGGACTACTCAAGGGGACGAAGCCTCCAGGCCGAGTTCGACCTGTTGACTACCAAGTAGGCGGAGGTGCAGTGGAGGAAGGCGCAAGGGGCAGTGTATGAATATGGGGAGAAGGCTAGCCAGATGCTTGCACACCAGCTGCTGAAGTGGGAGGCGGCGAGGGAGATTGGGGGAGTTAGGGATAAAGGGGGGAACACGGTGCGGAGTGCGGTGGGAATAAATGAGGTATTTAGAGAGTGAGGGGCTGTATAGGTCTGAGCCCCTGACGAAGGAGGGGGGGATGCGTCGTTTTCTGGACCGGCTGAGGTTCCCGAGGGTAGAGGAGGGGCAGATGGCGGGGCTTGGTGCACCGGGAGGGCTGGAGGAGCTGACTAAGGGGCTGGGGAGTATGCAGGCGGGGAAGGCACTGGGGCCAGATGGGTTCCTGGTAGAATTTTACAGGAAGTATATGGACCTGTTGGGCCCACTACTAGTGAGGACTTTCAATGAGGCGAGGGAGGGGGGTGGCCCTACCCCCGACGATGTCCAGGGCGCTGATCTCGCTGATCTTGAAGCGGGACAAGGACCCTTTACAGTGTGGGTCGTATAGGCCAATCTCGCTCCTCAACGGTGGATGCGAAGCTGGTAGCGAAGGTGTTGGCTACCAGAATTGAGGACTGTGTCCCGGAGGTGATTCACGAGGACCAGACGGGTTTCGTGAAGGGAAGGCAGCTAAACACCAATGTGCGGAGGCTCCTAAATGTAATCATGATGCATGCAGTGGAGGGGGAAGTGGAGATAGTGGCGGCTATGGATGCGGAGAAGGCCTTTGATAGAGTGGAGTGGGGGTACCTGTGGGAAGTGTTGAGGAGGTTCGGGTTCGGGAGGGGTTTGTTAGTTGGGTTAGGTTACTGTACGAAGCCCCAGCGGCGAGTGTGGCCACAAATCGGAGGAGGTCGAATACTTTCGGCTGTACCGGGGGATGAGGCAGGGTTGCCCCCTATCCCCCCTGCTATTTGTGTTGGCAATTGAACCTTTGGCGATGGCTTTGAGGGAGTCCAGGAACTGGAGGGGGCTGGTGCCGGGGGGGGGGGGGCGGGTATCACTGTATGCAGATGACCTGTTACTGTATGCGGTGGACACGATGGGGGGGGATGTCGGAGGTGATGCGGATCCTCAGGGAGTTTGGAGACTTTTCCAGGTATAAGCTCAACATGGGGAAGAGTGAGCTCTTCATGATACACCCAGGGGACCAGGAAAGGGGGATAGACGAGCTTCCACTGAAGAGGGCAGAAAGGAGTTTTCGGTATCTAGGGATCCAGGTGGCCAGGAACTGGGGGGCCCTACACAAGCTCAACTTGACGAGGCTGGTGGAGCAGATGGAGGAGGAGTTTAAAAGGTGGGATATGCTGCCACTCTCCCTAGCGGGTAGGGTACAGTCGGTGAAGATGACGGTGCTCCCGAGGTTCCTTTTTATATTCCAGTGCCTCCCCATCCTGATTCCTAAGGCCTTTTTTAAGCGGCTCAGCAGGAGCATCATGGGGTTTGTATGGGCGAAAAAGACCCCCAGGGTGAGAAGGATGTTTCTAGAATGGAGCAGGGACAGAGGAGGGCTAGCGTTGCCTAATCTGTTTGGGTACTACTGGGCTGCCAATGTGGCGGTGATACGCAAGTGGGTAATGGAGGGGGAGGGGGCGGCGTGGAAGAGGCTGGAGATGCGTCCTGTGTGGGCACGAGCCTGAGAGTGCTGGTGACGGCGCCGCTGCCGCTCCCGCCGACAAGGTACACCGCGAGTCCAGTGGTGGTGGCGACCATCAAAATTTGGGGGCAGTGGAGACGCCACAGAGGCTTCGGTGTGGTCCCCGATCCGAGAGACCCATCGGTTTGTCCCGGGGAGAATGGATGGGGGGTTCCTGAGCTGGCACAGGGCAGGTATTAGAAGGATGGGGGACCTGTTTATAGATGGGACGTTTGCGAGCCTTGGGGTGTTGGAGGAAAAATTCAGGCACCCCCTGGAAACGCCTTCAGGTACATGCAGATAAGGGCGTTTGTAAGATGGCAGGTGAGGGAGTTCCCGCTGCTTCCAGCACTCAGGATCCAGGATAGGGTGCTCTCGGGGGTGTGGTTGAAGAAGGCAAGGTCTCAGCGATCTACCAGGAGATGCAGGAGGAGGAGGAGGCCTCGGTGGAGGAGCTGAAAGGTAAATGGGAGGAGGAGCTGGGGGAGGAGATAGACGAGGGTGCTTGGGCGGACGCCCTGGGTAGGGTAAATTCTTCCTCCTCTTGCGCCAGGCTTAGCCTGATACAATTCAAGGTTCTGCACAGGGCGCACATGACGGGGGTAAGGCTGAGTCAATTTTTGGAGTGGAGGACAGGTGTGTGAGGTGCTCGGGGAACCCAGCAAATCATGCCCACATGTTTTGGACGTGCCCAGCGCTGGATGGGTTCTGGAGGGCCGTTGCGAGGACGGTGTCTAAGGTGGTAAAGACCCGGGTTAAGCCGAACTGGGGGCTCGCACTGTTTGGGGTATCGGACGAGCCGGGAGTGCAGGACGCGAAAGAGGCCGGTATTCTGGCCTTTGCGTCCCTGGTAGCCCGGCGCAGGATTCTGCTACAGTGGAAGGATGCGAGGCCCCCGAGCGTGGAAGCCTGGATCAGCGACATGGCAGGGTTCATTAAATTGGAGAGGGTAAAATTTGCCCTAAGAGGATTTGTGCAAGGGTTCTTCAGGCAGTGGCAACCGTTCCTAGATTTTCTAGCGGAGCGTTAGGAGGTGGTCAGCAGCAGCAGCAACCCGGGGGTGGGGGGTGGGGTACTTTGTGTTTACTACTGTTTATTATGGTTTAATGGGGGGCTTGTATATTGGGGGAATACGTGACATAGCTATAAGATGTTTATTTATGTGTTCTTTGTTTTTTCTTATTTCTGTAAGGTTTGTTGAAAATATGTAAAAAATTTGAATAAAAATATTTTTTTTTAAAGAAAAGGGAGAAGGTGCAGAGTTACAGGGAATGGCACTAGGTGTATTGCTCATTTGGAGGGCTGGTGCTGATAGGATGGGCCAAATAGCCTCTTTCTGTGCTGAAACAAATCTGTGAAATATAATTTATGGTGTAACTTACTGGTTAGCGGGAACTGAAAATGGTGCAGGGAATCTAAGATATTAGCGAGTAATGGGCCAACAATTTATTCATTAACCATTGGGATTTAAGGACTAAGAATTAAACAAAGGAGTGACAGGTAAGGAAATCAGGTGAATTAGAGTCAAATCATGGACAGAAAGGGAAATTAAAAGAGGGAAAGAAAGATTGGATTGAGGGAGAGAAAAATAGACAGAAAGGAAAAGTAACAAAAGGGTTTAAATTTAAAAATGTCAAGGAAGAATTTACTATGTACAGGAATGAGATTCCACAGTTTCAGTTATTTATTTTCTGGGCGAGTGAGTGGCATTGCATAAATCTCCTCATTAAACGGAACCTTACTCTGAGAAGTACCAGTTCTAACTTCTTGAGACGGGTTTAACGCTTAATTAGTGTGGAAATGCAACCATTTTCTGGTTCACACAGAGAGGTTGAGAACAAGCCGCTGATTTTGTGAGGCCAACAGTGCAACAGCGAAAATTATCCAGCAACGTTTGGGGATTCACAATTCATGGCGGCATTTGTATCTCACTACAGGCTACTGGACATTTTACACATTAATAACAGCTAGGGTGTCAAAGTTGTCTTTGCCATGACAGCAAAATCTGGCCAATATATTGCCTTATCTATAGTATAAGAGGTTAATTCTAACTGTAATATGCTAAGAAGGAAGTAGTGCAACATCTCATGAACTTGTGTTCTCTTGTAAACACCACTGTGAGGTGTTTCTCAATAAAATTAACAATTTTCTTATTTCAGCGGACTCTGTTAGTATTCTGTTAGCACAGGGAGACCAAGAATATTATGTTATCCACAATAGGTGAAAATGTATTAAATTGCAGCCAGAAATCTACTTTGCAGACCACTTGTGTTTAAAATTCAATACCTTTGTGTCTGATAACAAACTGGATGAATTCTATAGCCAATATGCAGGGGGTGAACACAATGTGAGTGAGACAGAATGCTCCAAAAGATTCTAAATTCTCAATCATCCTTCATGCTTCAAACAAATCTAATCTGTTATAGCCCTCTTGGCTCTCTGAGGCCCATCACTGCCTCTGGCCACCTTTTACCTTCACGATTAGTTGCTGTGTGGTGTCCATTCTCTGAGGTGATGCCATGAATGCCTCAACCTGGACAGTCAGTTGATCCACCTGGAAGAAAAGACAGCCAAGAGATATCAGGCACCTGAAAACACGACCACACAACCTTTGCAGCGAGTGTTGTCTGGATCTTGAACACTCTACCTGTAAAGATAGTGGAAGCTGATTTCATAAATAACTTTCAAAGGGAGTTAGCCAGGTACATGAGTATTGTGTCCACAGAGAGACTACATGAGAGGCATAAAGAAACTGGTTATTTATTGTTTATGCAACTATATACACGGGACCACTCTGCTCGGCTCCCACTTGGGCTGAGCTTTGATACATAGTGTCCACAGCTCCACTGATGGGGCCCCGCCCCTCAGCGGGGAGGCTTGTACTCAGCAAGACTCACAGGGAGCCTACGTGGCCCGACCCTGTAGGTCTTGCATGGGTTATAACATCCCTCTCCCCAAAGTCCGAAGTCTCCTCTGATGAGGGTGGCGTAGGAGGGCGCTTGCTATTCTTTGCCAGCGGCTGAGCATTGTGTGCTTGTGGAGCTGGATCAGGTGGTATATATCTAGATGGAAAACGCTGCTTCCTCACTAATTGTCCTGGTTGGATGACCACTAGTGGCTGCTCGTGTTCTGCTCACCATCAGAAATTTCCGACGCCTGGTCTCCATGTCGGAGTGGGAATCCTTGACCTCCACAACCTTCTTTAAGTCTAGCAGCAGCTCGGCGAGCAACTTCTGTTGAGTCGCCATATTATTCACACCACAGACCAATCAATCCCGCAGCATTTCAGAGAGAGAAGGGACATATTCGGAAAATTCAGCCAGCTTCCTCAGACGTATCAAGAACCCAGTTAGGGATTCCCCTGGGGTTCTTTCAGCCAGATTAAAATGGTACCATTGCACGATGGCCGACTGCTTGGGGTCATAATGATTCACCACTAGCATTACCAACTCCTCGAACGAGTTTGGATGTGGGATACATTAGGCTTTTGCTCACGCTGAAGGTAGGTGCTCCACAGGCAGTCAACAGGATCACTGTCTGGCACTCATCACCAGTTATAGTGTTAGCCCTGAAGAAGTAGCGCATGCATTCCGTGTATTGCAACCAATCTTCTGTACTCGCACCAAACGTATCCAATCTCTCAAAGAGCAGCATTTTGAAAGTAGTGCAAATCTTTCCCCAGACAGAGTTGTGCTTGACCAACTGGCCTGTCCTTTTAGGCCATTTGTTTCTTCAGCTGAAATCAGCTAAAGCGGGATAAAAAGAAGGACTTACATTTTTATAGCCCCTTCCATGATCTCAGGATGTCCCAAAGCTCTTTATAGCCAATAAAATACCTTTGAAGTGCTGTGACTGATAAAATGTAGGAAACAAACGGGCAATTTATACATAGCAAACTCCCAAACAGAAATGGGGTGAGTGGCCAGAATTTTATGGTGCAGGAGGCCATCTGGCACATTGTGTCCACACTGGCTCTCCAAACGAGCATCATGACTTAGTGCCATTTCCCTGCTTTTTCCCAATACCTCCGCATATTGGTAGCGAATGGCATGATTAGCGGTGTGTTTCTCAGTACCCTCAGCATGGAGGGTACTCCATGCTGAGGGTACCCGCTACTCAACAGCACTTTGCCATTTTATTCGGACACAGAGAGATTCTCTTCCTCGAGGCCCCAAGCCCCTCACCCCCTGAACCTTGGGAGGCCCTCAACAAACCCCTCCCACCCCCCTTTACCTGGCAAGACAGAGTGGTACTGCCAGGGTGACAGGGTGGTACTTCCAGGGTGCCAGACTGCCAGTGCCAAGGTGCCAAGGTACAAGGGGGAGTGTCAGGGTACCACCCTGCCCTGTCCCCACCAATTGGGGTTTCCAGTGGCCTGAAAGAACCCCCAGGTATCGTTATGACTGGTCCACGTTTGAGTGGACCACTACTAAATGGTGCCCGGGCAAGGTCTCCCAAGTGTGGCCGGTGAGTCCCGGGCCCCTGGTCAATCCGGCGAATGTATATTTAAAAGAACCTAATGAGTGCCAGGTCACGACGCCTCACGAGAGTGACGCTTCGAGTGTCACGAATCCTGCGAGAGGCCTTTCGCAAGATTGTATGACCTTATCCCAACACCAAGTTGGGCACGATGAGGTCGCTAAGTTGCACCCATTGTTTCTATTCAAGTAATCATCTAATGCCCTCTTGAATGCCTTGATTGAACCTGCTTCCACCGAACTTACAAGCAGGGCATTCCAGACCTGAACCGATTATTGTAATCGGTGTAAAAGCTTTTTCTCACACCACATTTGCTTCTTTTTAAATCTGTGCCCTCTCGTTCTTGATCTGTTTACGAGCGGGAACAATTTCCCCCAGTCTACTCTGTCCAGCTCACTCATGAATTTGAACATCTCTATCAAATCTCCTTTTAGCATTCTTCTCTCCAAGGAGAACAATCCGAACCTCTCCAATCAATCCTCATAACTGAAGTTTCTCATCCTTGAAACCATTTTTGTAAACCTTTTCTGCACTCTCTCCAATATGTTTGCATCCTTCCTATAGTGTGGTTCCCAGCAGAAGTACAATATTCCAGCTGAGGTCAACTAGTGTCTTGTATAGGTTCAGCATAATCTCCTTGCTCTTGTAGTCCATGCGCCTATTATTAAAGCCCAGAATACTGTACGATTTGTTTTAGGTTGAGTGAGGGGTAAGTATTAGTTAAGGGCAGCACGGTAGCACAGTGGCTAGCACTGTGGCCTCACAGCGGCAGGGTCCCAGGTTCAATTCCCCGCTGGGTCACTGTCTGTGCGGAGTCTGCACGTTCTCCCCGTGTCTGCGTGTCCAAAAAAGGATAGGTGGGGTTACGGAGATAGGGTGGATGTGTGTGGATGGGGTGGAGGTAAGGGTTTGGGTGGGGTGCTCTTTCCAGGGGTCAGCGCGGACATGATGGGCCAGGTGGCCTCCTTCTGCACTGTAAATTCTATGGACATCAGGGGGCACCCTGGTCTTCAAAACAGTATCATAGAATCATAAAATTTACAGTGCAGCCAATTGTGTCTGCACCGGCCCTTGGAAAGAACACTCTACTTAAACTCACACCTCCACCCTATCCCCGCACCCAGTAACCCCAGCCAACATTTTTGGACACTAAGGACAATTTAGCATAGCCAATCCACCTAACCTGCACATCTTTGGACTGTGGGAGGAAACCAGGGCACCCGGAGGAAACCCACACAGAAACGGAGAGAATGTGCAGATTCTGTACAGACAGTGACCTAAGCCAATAACCGAACCTGGGACCCTGGAGCTGTGAAGCAACAGTGCTAGCCACTGTGCTACCATGCTGCCCATGCCATGGTATCCTTTATGTCCACCTGCAAGGGCAAATGGGATTTCGGAAGAGTGTCTCAACAGAAAGAGTAAACTTCTAAATCTTCAGCTCTTGCCTGATTTCAAAAAAGGCCATATTTCAAATTTATAAGATTGTTTTTTTTACAGAACTTTTAGCATATTGTATAACATCTTAGATTGAACATGTCTTTCCTTTTCTGTACCTTACTTCCTGTGGTCACAATTTTTGGTCATGCTTCTTTGGTCAACTATTTCCATTGTGATTTGTTGTATGTCAACTGTCACAGTACTGTTGCAGGCTCTGGCCACGAGGTAGTTCTCTGGAACAATGGGCGCGATTCTCCGACCCCCCACCGGGTTGGAGAATCGGCGGGGGCCGGCGTGAACCCGCCCCCGCCGTGTCCCGAATTCTCCGCCACCGGAGATTCGGCGGGGGCGGGAATCGCGCCGCGCCGGTCGGCGGGAATCGCGCCGGTCGGCGGGCCCACCCCTGGCGATTCTCCAGCCCGCGATGGGCCGAAGTCCCACCGCTGTCAACCCACGCCAGCCGGCGTGGATTGAACCACCTACCGTACCGGTGGGAGCAGACGGCGCGGGCGGGCTCCGGGGGGGGCGCGGGCCGATCTGGCCCCGGGGGGTGCCCCCACGGTGGCCTGGCCCGCGATCAGGGCCCACCAATCTGCGGGCGGGTCTGTGCCGTGGGGGCACTCTTTTTCTTCCGCCTTCGCCATGGTCTCCACTATGGCGGAGGCGGAAGAGACCCCCTTCACTGCGCATGCGCGGGGATGCCGTGAGCGGCCGCTGACGCTCCCGCGCATGCGTTGCCCGGCGAAGTCCTTTCGGCACCGGCTGGCGTGGCGCCAAAGGCCTTTCCCGCCAGCCGGCGGGGCGGAAATCACTCCGGCGCGGGCCTAGCCCCTCAAGGTGAGGGCTTGGCCCCTAAAGGTGCGGAGAATTCCCCACCTTTGGAGCGGCCCGATGCTGGACTGATCCGCGCCATTTTTGCCACCGGGTAGCGGACATCGCGCCGTTTGCGGAGAATCCCGCCCAGTATGTTCAAATCTCTCTCCGAATTCTGCTATCAATACACAAATACATGTTTACATAAATAAAAGCTTATGTCTGCCTTGTGCCTTACCATTTCATCAACAGTGCTCTGGAACAAAGTGCTGTGCTTCTTGGCCTTTGTATGACTGAAGATTTCCTGGAAAAAATCCCCCTGATCTTTATGGGGCATCAGTCCACAAACTGGGTCGGGCAATCCTTCAGTTTCCTCTGCCTGTTGGAATATCCGATAAGCAATAAACACATGACAAATATCATTCAGTAAAATCACAGGAATAGGAGTTGGCCTCCAACACATCCAGGTACATTCTGTCCTTCTACTAGATCGTGGTTGATCTGTATCTCAACTCTAGTCACTAGTTACAATCCAATTACTGTAACTTCTTGGCAGCTGTGAAACCATTTTTTCCTTCCTATTCTTCCGCTGACATCAATGAACATTGGAACAGGAGAGGGAGGTTCAGTCCTTCGAGTCTGCATTGATCTCTATTTCGACTCCATTGTCAAGCCTTGGTTTCATAAATGTACCCAACAAAAATCGATCAATCTCAGTTTTTTTCCAATTGACTCTGAGCCTCAACAGTTTTTAATGGGCAGAATTCCAGATTGTACAATGAAATGAATCCTTGAATGGCACTGGGCACTGAGTTAGATTAGCACAGTGGGCTAAACACCTGGCTTGTAATGCAGAACAAGGCAGCAGCGCGGGTTCAATTCCCATACCGGCCTCCCCGAACAGACGCCGGAATGTGGTGACTAGGGGCTTTTCACAGTAAGTTCATTGAAGTCTACTTGTGACAATAAGCGATTATTATTATTATTAGATTAGTAATGAGACTAGATTAGACCAGCACCAGGTACTAAGTCAGACTCACATCAGGTCATTAATTATACTGACACCAGGTGATGTGTTTTACCCTCTCAGTCACTATAGTACTTCCGTGATGTTACTTTTAAGTCAAAATGAATCATGAATATTTGCTCAAAGTTACAGTAATGAAATCAGTAACTCTGGATTGTTTTCTCTACCTATAAAAGTACTTTTTTTTAAATTTGTATACGGGGTGTGGGCATCGCTGGTTAGACCGGCATTTGTTGCCCATTCCTAGTTGCCCTTCAGAGGGTGGTGGTGAGTTGCCTTCTTGAACAGCTGCATTCCTTGAGGTGTCAGTACACCTGCCGTGCTGTTAGGGGGGGCGTTCCAGGATGTTGCCCCAGCGACAGTGAAGGACTGGCAATAAATTTCCAAGTCAGAGTGGTGAGTGACTTGGAGGGGAACCTCCAGGATGTGGGATTCCCAGGAATCTGCTGCTTTTGTCCTTCTAGATGGTAGTGGGTTTGGAAGGTGCTGTGTAAGGAACCTTGGTGAGTTACCGCAGTGCACCTTGTAAGGAATGATGTGGAGATGCCGGCATTGGACTGGGGTGAGCACAGTAAGAAGTCTTACAACACCAGGTTAAAGTCCAACAGGTTTGTTTCAAATCACTAGCTTTTGGAGCACAGCTCCTTCACCTGAGGAAGGAGCTGTGCTCCGAAAGCTAGTGATTCGAAACAAACCTGTTGGTCTTTAACCTAGTGTTGTAAGACTTCTTCTTGTAAGGAAGTTTGAGCATAAATTATACATAGAAAAAGAATGTCAAGGCCAGATCACACAGCAGTGAAAGATTTACCTTTTGGCTGTCTTGTATTTCCAACTGAAGTGAGGTTTGAGACTGCAGAGGGCAGAACACAGGCAGTGCAGATGAGGATTTTACAAGACCAATTTTACAACTGTTACCAAAAAAAAACAGAAACATCATTATGTCTTGAAGTGAAATCTGATGTGCAGAAGGCCAATGGAAGTAATGTGGCTAGATTTTTCTTTTCATTCATTCTCTGAATATCAGTGTTGCTGGCAATGCTGGTATTTATCACCCTCCCTAGTTACCCTTACAAAGTGGTGGTGTAACCTTCACATTGGGGGAACATGCTGACTCATTCAGAGGGCAGATAGGATTCAACTGCGCGAGTGTGGGACTCGAGTCTCTCGAAGGCCCAGACAGTATCTCTGGTAGTGCGACACTCAATCAGTACTTCCCCTCTAACAGTTTGGCATCCCCGCAGTACAGCCCTTCCAACAGTGCAGCGCACCCTCAGTATTGCCCCCCTGACAGGGCAGCTCTCCCTCAGTACTGCCCTTCCAACAGTGCAGTGATCCCTCACTACTACCCTTCCAACAGTGCAGCGCGCCCTCAGTATTGCCCCCCTGACAGTGCAGCTCTCCCTCAGTACTGCCCTTCCAGCAGTGCAGTGCTCCCTCAGCACTGCGCTGGGAGGGTTAGTTTGGATTATGGGCTCACGCCTGCGCTGTAAAACCCAATACCAGGACATCCAAGCTCATCTTTGTTTCTCAGTCTATTTTCAAAATGTTTCATCCGACATGAGCATCGTTGACAAGGTCAGCATTGGTTGCCCATCCCTAATTGCACTCAGGAAGATGATGGAATGCCAAGTTGAACCTCTGTAATCCATGTAGTGTAGGAACATCCACAACCCTAATATGGAGGGAATTCCAGGATTTTGCTCCAGCAACAGGGAAGGAATGGTGGTTGTGATGTTCTTTGTGTTTCTTATACTCAGGATGGATGTCGTAGTGTTTACAAAGACCACACAAGCTAAGTTCAATAACAAAGCTAACATGTATTACACTACTTAATATACAACTCGACCACTTACTCCTATAGCAAGCAATAATCTATTAAACTACAATCTACACTATAATAATGCTTGTCTCATACACTCTGTCTGAAACTGTACTCTGCCCTCTCCTACACTCTTTTCCACTCTCCCAGAAGCCTGAGAGTCAGTCCTTTTTATAGGTCTGTTCCCAGCTCCATCTAGTGGTCAACTATGATATTACATTAACCCTTTATATACTGGATATTTTACATAATGTCACAGTCGTAAGGTTCCAATTTAGGATAGCTTATTACTTGTAGATGATGCACACTGCTATCACTGTATGCCAGTGGTGATGGGAGTGAAGGTTTAAGGTGGAGAAGGGGGTGCTGATCAAGCAGACTGCCTGGGCCAGGATGGTGTTCAGCTTCTTCAAAGTTGTCGCAGTCTGGTCGCAACATGTGATAAAAAACCTTAACTCTCAGCTTCTCAAGGAAGAGCAGGGGAGTCAGCCCGATATCCTGGCCATTATTTATCCCTCAAATAAAATCACAAGGACAGATTATTTGGTTGGTATCACACTGCAGCTGGTTGGAGCTTGCTATGTGTACAAATTGGCTGCCACCTTTCCCACCTTACAATAGTGACTACAATTAAAGTATACCGCATTGACTAAACCACTTGTGCACCTGAGGCTGTGAAGATGCTACATAAATACAAGCCTTTCTTTTACACAATCATGCTATAATTTGTAGCCATCAAAATGCTTATCTCCTGCAATCACACTCACCCAAAGTAGTCTTGACAAATCTTCCCTTGTGCTGCTTTCACTTCAGCACGCATTCCCTGAGAAAGAAAATAACTTTTAAATGCATCACTTTTTAACCAGAGAGATTTTCCAGGCTGATAATGTCCAGCAATGGAGCTGTATTAGTAAAGCACTGGACCTTAACTAGTCAGAAAATCTAGGAAAAATCACAATTGTGACGGGCTCATTCCAGTCACATTCGCAAATCAAAATCTCCGGTCCTATGTGTGCATTCTGGGAGGGGAGACAAATAATCCCCTAAACGAGTCAAAATTTAAATTCTCAGCTTTGTGTTCAAATATCTTCCTGAACTCACCCCCTCCTTACCTATGTGACCACTTCCAGTCCTACAACTCTCCAAGATATCTGCACTCCTCTAATTCTGACCGACTGAATACCCCCGATTTTAATCACTTCATCATTGCCAGCTGTGTCTTCAGCTGCCTGGGCCCTAAACTCTGGAATTCCATCCCGAAAGCTCTCCACCTCTATTTCCTCCTTCAGACATTCTTTAAACCAGGGGTTTTCAAACGCAGGGTCCCGACCCGCGGGTGGGTCAGGGGCTGGTGTCGGGAGGGTCGTGGAGCGATTGGTTGCAGTGTTCCCGATCACGGGAAGAAGTCCCCAATGACCGTGCCTTGCTTTTAAGAATGCTGCCGTGGGCAGTCCTCGATTGGGTGTATGATTTGAGGGTGCGAGGCACACAAAGCTGGGCTGTGTGCTGGTCACCATGCGAGTGCGGGAGATGGGGACACAGGGGCTGACGTGCATCCATGTTGGCGCACGATGCTAACGGTGGTGGCCCCATCTTGGAGCTCAGCTCTGGTGCTCTTCCTCTGCGCGCTGGTCGGCTCATCCTCCACCACTGATCGGCAGTGTGTGACCTGCGGCTCCGTGACCAAACTGTTTAATGGTCGGCACAACGTCCACTTGCACTCCCAGGACGTGAAGTATTGGTTGGGAAGTGGTCAGCAGTATGTGACTGGCGTGGATGCAGTGAGAAGGAAGCCAGGCCAGGTTTGTCGGCGAGGAATACCAATCAAACAAGGCCAGTCAATATGGCTGACACATGTCAACACTGGAAGGAACCTACAGTCATCATTTTATGTCGCCACTCTCTGGAAACAGGAAGTAAATACTTTTGATGACAATGGAGCAGGAGTTGACTTGGATGTTTGGATGGTGCAATGCAGTGGAACCAATAAGCAATATTTGACATTGTATGTGTTTGACATAGCCCATTCGAAGCTGGGTGGCACTGGATTGTGCGAACTGCATCCCGTAGTTTTCATAAAACGTCTGAACTCGTTGTGAGCAAATGGTGTACCAGTGTCGGTGACTAAGATCACCGGGATACCGTGTGTGCTAAATGAGAGTCGCAGTTTTTCAATCGTCGCCTTCGATGTCATGGATGACATCCTGTGGATCTCCAGCCAATTTGAATAAGCATCAATTATGATCAGGAGCATGGAGCCTTGAAAAGGGCTGACAAAATTGGCGTGAAGCCATACCCAAGGCCGACCCAGCCACTCCCTGGGAGGAAGAGGTGCAGCGGGCGAGAATTTTTGCAGTTCCTGGCACACACTGCATTTTTTGGGCCAGTCGTTCTATCTCCATGTTTGGAAAAATCAGGTATTGGAAATAAAATTTCAAATAAAAACTGCCGGCCGCGACCAGCCTTTAAATATGATCGATCAAGTCTTTCCACCAGAATGGCAGAGAGAAGGTCACACGCCCTCCCATACACTGCCGCCATGCACTCTGTATGTCTGTGCTTTGGGCACAAAATCATGAAGGAGAGATTCCTCCATTTTGTAGCTGCCAGAAAACAAGGAACAGGACTGTGTGAAGAACTGAAGATGGATTATTTTGTAATAAGGACGAGAGGGCCAGAGACGCAAACAAACCAGGATCTCACAACTGAATCTGCTGGAGAGAGCTTCACAGGAGAGTCCACGGAGGACAAAGCAGTGCTGGTGTGAGCTGTATCCAGAGCTCCAGGGCCTCTGGTGAACAGCAATTAAGAAGAAACTGAAATCAAAAACAAAGCAATAGAAAGATGATTTCTTGAGGTGTGGCTTTAATTGTGCCAATGCAAATCAGGATGCAAAGCCCATGTGTGTTATATGCAGGAATGTACTGGCAAATGAAAGTTTAAAACCCTCAAATCTTCAAAGGCTGGAGATTAATCATGGTGAGTTTGAGGACAAACCTCTTGATTTTTTTTCAAAGGATGCAACTAGAACTTAAATGGTCAGCTGAAGTCCTGAGCATAAATGTAACATTGAATGACAAAGCAAGTGAGATCGTCTTGAGGCTCATCTGCCACATTAAAGGTAAGCAATAATTGTGTGCCGTGAAGGTCGGCTGGCATGGGTCATTAAGGTCGGGCAGCATGGGTCACGTACGTTGGCCAGCGTGGGTCCCGAAGGTCCGCCAATTAGTAAAAGTGAGTCCGGGAAAAAAAAGTTTGAAAAACATTGCTTTAAACTCTACCTCTTCGACCAAGCTTTTGGTCACCTGCCTTAATATCTGCTTAAGTTTATCTGATAACCTCTTGTGAAGCACCTTGCAATGCTTTACTATGTTCAACTTGCTATATAAATGCAAGTTGCTGTTGCTATAATGTCATCCGGGGACCATTAATTTCACACACATGCTCTGAGGCTGAGTCGCCTTCATCTCTTCAAACCTCCCAGCTCTTAATGATGACAATAGAGACAGTCAAATATCTGAGGCGATATTTCTGTCACATGTGGCTCAATTAATCCTTAGTATCCCCTACCTGAGGCCATTACTGGAGGCCCACCCCGCCATTCTCCGCCCCTGACCGGCCAAAGTACCGACGGCGTGGATCTAATGTGGTCCTGCCGGTCGGGATACTAGCGTGGCGGTTGCGGACTCAGTCCGCGACCGCAATGGTTGAGGGCGAGCCGATTGGAGGGTGGGAGGGGAGGGGCGGGGGGGGGGGGGCGGGGGCGGGGGGGCCTTATATGGCACCGGCCTAATTTTGGGCGGGCGGTCCGGGTGAGACGCGCAGCTGATCGGGGGCACTATTCGGAGCTCCACGATCTGAGTCCGTCATGGAGCACGGTGCAGCCGCTGGAGGCCGCCGCTGTGCGCATGCCCGGCCTCTGGCCCGGACGGTTCACTGCTAGCCCCCTTCAGGGCTATGAATATGTGGCCCTTTCACGCCAATTTTTCTGCCGTGAAAGGCCACAGTTTTTACGACGGCGTGGGGACATAGTCCCAAAAACAGAGAATCCAGCCCATGATAAATGGCACGACCCTGGGAAGCACCGAGGATCAGAGGGACCTTGGTGTGCATGTACACTGGTCTCTTAAGGTAGCAGAGCAGGT
The DNA here is from genome assembly GCF_047496885.1 of Scyliorhinus torazame. Lineage (NCBI taxonomy): Eukaryota > Metazoa > Chordata > Chondrichthyes > Carcharhiniformes > Scyliorhinidae > Scyliorhinus > Scyliorhinus torazame. The sequence continues at coordinate 188,772,819 of NC_092716.1, forward strand.
GGATACAGTGATTAAGAAGGCATATGATATACTTGCCTTTATTAGCCAAGGCATAGACGTTAAGAGCAAGGAGGATAAGCGGTAACTGTATAAAATGTTGGTTAGGCAGAGCTAGAGTATTGTGTGCAGTTCTGAAATCCACGTTATAGGAGGGATGTGATAGCACTGGAGATTGGTGCAGAGGAGATTTATCAGGATGTTGCCCGGGCTGGAGATTATTAGATATAAAGAGAAATTGGATCGACTCGGATTGTTTTCCTTGGAGCAGAGGAGACAGAGGGGACATGATTGTGATGCATAAAATGATGAGGGGCATAGATAGAGTAGACAGGTAGAAAGTATCCCCTTGGTGGAAGGATCAATGACCAGGGGGCATAGATTTAAGGTAAGAGGCTCAGAGAGGATGTGAGGGAAAACGTTTTTACCCAGAGGGTGGTGGGAGTTTGGAACTCACTATCTGAAAGCGTGGTGGAGACAGAGACCCTCATAACATTTAAGAAGTAATTAGATGTGCATTTGTTTTTATTGGGCTTTTTTTAAATTTAGAGTAGCCAATTATTTTTTTTTCCAATTTTAGGGGCAATTTAGTGTGGTCAATCCACCTAACCTGTACATCTTTGGGTTGTGGGGATGAAACCCACGCAGACATGGGGAGAATGTGCAAACTCCACACGGACAGTGACCCAGGGCCGGGATTCGAATCCGGATCCTCAGCGCCGCAGTCCCAGTGCTAACCACTGCGCCACATGCCACCCTAGATGTGCATTTGTGATATCAAGGCACACAAGGCTATGGGCCAAGTGCTGGAAAATGGGATTAGAATAGTTAGGTAGTTGGTTTTGACCGGATCAGACACAATAGGCCGCAAGGTCTATTCTGTGCTGTATGACTCTATGGGCGCAATTCTCCAGAAACGTTTCGAAGTGTGGTAACGAGCGGGAATTGCAGCGAGCTTCCCAGCGCTCGGCCCAGCGATGCCGGCAACAGTATTGAACATTAATTGGTCCACTCACAGAGGCCTCATGGGCTTCTCGCTGCAAATGACAGCTCGCCAGCTGATTCGCCGACACCACGCTAGCCAGCCCCCCGCTAACAAGGTCGAGCAGAACTTTAAGTTGCACTTGCTCAGCCAACCCCTGCCAGCTCGGTACAATGGCGCCGAGGAGACCTGCCCCAAGATTTGGGAATGCTGACCTGGAGAGGCTCCTAGAGGCGGTGGAGGCCAGGAGGAATGTCCTGTTTCCCTGAGGGTCCCGGAGGGTGAGCCACAAGGCAGCCAGTGCTGCCTGGGATGGGGTGGCGGCAGCTGTCAGCTAGGGGAGTGTGACCAGGAGGACTAACGAGCAGTGCATGAAGAAGGTCAATGACCTTCACCGGGCAGCATGAGTGAGCAGACACAATGCCCTCCCCCACCACAAGGAAGCATCCATCGGCCAACTCCCCAAGCGACCCCGAGCCCTCCCTCCCTCCCTAATGCACCCCAACCCCGCCTTCACACCCTTTCCTGCCACTGTGAACCACGCGTGTGGTTAACGATGCCCCTCTCAGTGTCTCCTCAGGAAAGGATCACCCATAATTGCTGGGAGAGGGCGCAGACCGGTAGAGGGGTGCCAGACATAAAAATGCTCACCTCCTTTGAGGAGCGGGCCCTGGAGATGACCGGTGTGGCCGAGGATAGATCAGTCAGCCACGCAGAGGCTGGCGGACGGGCAGAGGTGAGGAACCACCGGGCTCCACCCGGAGGACTTGACAAACATGAGTTGTTATTGCCTTACTGACTGACCCATCCCTCCCACTCACCACATGTCCATTCTCCTGCAGGTACTCCAGCCGACGGAGCCAGCCCATCCAGGGCGGCCCCCTCTTCTAATTCCATCGAGAGTGGGGTCTGTACAGCACATTGAACACTTTTTCGCAAAACCATTATGATGCCTCTGTCACTTCCTGCTGCAATGCGGGCTGACCCCCGGACCTTTTGCCCATCTCCCCAGTGCACCAGCCCCCCCATGACGGCCCACTCCTGCAGAGGGTCCCCCAACCCCCCACCGAGCACTGGAGTGGCAAGCCCAGCACCTCCAGCTCTTTGCCTGTGAGCAAAGATGGCTACTCACCTCCTTGGCTCCCCACGGAAGCCCTTCCGCTAGGTTCACGTTTTTCAAAAGGAATACGAATCATCACCAGCGTGAGCACTTGCTGGGGAGGCTGGTAAATGACAGGAGGCTGTTGGGCATGGGGTCGCTTTCCTTGATTGTATGGAAATGCGGCTGAAGTGGTAATAATTGGTTTCTCGCCACACTATGGCGAGATCCCGATTTTGCCTCGGGGAGTGGGCCGGTTACATTGCAAACTGTTTGGCGCCTGGCGGGTATCTCGATTTTGGACTCTCCCCTACCTATTTACCGGCCTCGTTACACTTGAGCAAGAGTGCAACAAGTTGAAGATCGCAACCTATGACTCTAATGGCCCTGGTGAATGTGGTGGTGAACCACCTTCTTGAAACACTGCAGTATTTCTAGTGCAGGTGCACCCACAGTGCTGTTGGAAAGATCCAGGATTTTGATCTAGCAATGATCAAGGAACAGCAATATAGTTTGAACTCAGAATGTTATGTATCTTGGAAGGAACTTGCTGGTGATGATGTTCCCATGCATCTGCTGTCCTTGTCCTTCCTGGTGGAAGGAGGTCACGGGTTTGCAAGTTGCTGCCGAAGGAGGCTTGGCGGGTTGCTACAGCGCATTTGGTACACAGTGCTGCCACTGTTGGCCGTGTAGAGGGGTAAAGTTTAATTGGTGAATAGGATCAAGTGGGCGGCTTTGTCCTCGATGCTGTTAGGCTTGTTGAATGGTGTTGGAGCTGCACCTATCTTGGCAAACGGTTTTCCACCACACTGACTTGTGCCTCTTTGGGGAGTCAGGAGGTGAGTTACTCGCTGCAGAATTCCCAGCCTCTGACCTGCTCTTGCAGGCATAATATTCATATTGCCAGTCCAGTTCATCATAATAATCACTTATTGTCACAAGTAGGCTTCAATGAAGTTACTGTGAAAAGCCCCTAGTCGTCAAATTCCAGCACCTGTTCGGGGAGGCCGGTACGGGAATTGAACCCGCACTGCTGGCATCGTTCTGCATTACAAGCCAGCTATTTAGCCCACTGTGCTAAACCATCCCCCAGTTACATTTCTTGTCAATGGTTGAAGATGGTTTGGCCCAGGACATCAACCTGAGAAACTCCTGCAGCAAAGTACCAGTTGAGCCAAATGGTGTGTTTTAAAGGCTGTTGCTTTGATATAATCTATTTCTCATCCAGTCACTCATTTACTTAAATTATGTGTTTTTCTGCACAAGAAGGTCTTGGAACCTTCCAGTCTGTTTAGGCTATCAAACACAAATGTTTTTCATCAAATGATTCAGCCAAACTATTTCCACTCTTTGATTTACACCCTGAGCCCTTTAATAACCCACCCAGTCTAATCCCATTGTCTCCATCCTACTTAGCCCTCTTCTTTGTATAGCTGGCTGTTACTTTCTCCCTGTATTTATCTATTTATTTATTTTCTTATCCATCTCTTTATTTTCTCTCCTGGTTGTCTCTCTCTCTCTCTCTCTCTCTCTCAATCACTGTCAGTGTATAAACAAAGAAAAAAACAGTGAAATAATTTGAAGAAATTTGAAAGTTACAGTGTAATTCTTAGTTATTTTCAAACAGTTAATTCCATGAGGTTTGTTTGATGAGAGAATTTGGCAGATTCTTTCTTCCCTTTCTTCACAAGCACTGATGCCGTAAATCACACTGAAATTCTACACATCACGTGCATGCATGGTTTTCCCAGTGAAAATTACCTGCGGCAGTTTGAATTTTCACCCCGTCCAGCCTCTGCCCCACACCAAACCAGGCCCCCCAACAGAAAAAAAACACCTTGCAAAGATGTACTTTCACAGACATCATTAGTGAACACAAAAGGTATTTATTAATAATAATTGTACAGCAGCCACAAGGGCTGTAACTAGCTTCCAAAATGTTGCTGCTAGCAGCTTCTCTCATCCTGGGGTGATTCCACACTCTGAGGCCCGATTGAGTCATACAGGCCATGTGACCCTTACTCTGCTGTGTTGCCACTATCTTCCCTCCCCCTTTAACTCCTTTATACAATCTTGTCATGTGTGAGTACCTTTAAGAAATGGGTGTTAATAAATGGGTGTGTATATAAATATCTGTAGTGAGAGTACCTTTAAGAAATGGGTGATTACTACTGCAGTGATGTCAGAGAGTGGGTGGAGCTGGGCTGTCTGTCAGCTTTTTACTTTCGTTTTAGGCTTTTTGCTGCAGGGTGTGTTTTAGTTTCGTTTTCAGCGTTGGAGCTGAAGCCAGACCAAGCAGGTGTACTGCTGTTCTCTCTGCCATCAAAAGACTATCTCTTGATCATTTGGTGAATTCAGAATTATAAATGTTTTCAGTCGTGACTTTAACTTGATGTGCTTCTGGTAAAAGGTGTTTTTAAGTCGTACGGATGTTAAAAGGAAAGTTTAAAGGATTACTTAGTGTTGTAGTCTTTGGGGGTTGTATTTGAATTGATGGTTGCTAAGATGTTCACTGTATGTTTTAAAAAGGTTAACTTAAGTTCATAGCATTAACATTGTTTTGCTTTAAAAAATACTTTTCCATTTCTGCTGTACCACACCTGTAGAGTGGGCCGTGTGCTCCCCATACCACAATCTAGTAAAAGCTGTGGGTCAGGTGATCTCCATGATACATTTTAGGGTTCTCTAAACTCTGGCCCATAACAATCTTCAATAACTAATTCACTCAGTGCTAAGTACTAACTAAACATTAAGTACATGAGTTGGGCAATTATAAATCAAGTCTTTGAGAGGGGCTTTCTATACTTTTTTAAAAATTCATTCATGGGATGTGGGTGTCACTGGCTGGGCCAGCATTTGCTGCTCGTCCCTAATTGGCCTTGAACTGAGCGGTTTGCTCAGCCATTTCAGAGGCATTTAAGTGCCAACCACATTGCTGTGGGTCTGGAACACATGTAGGCCGGACCAAGTAAGGACAGCAGATTTCCTTCACGAAAGGGCTTTAGTTACCCAGATGGGTTTTAACGACAATCGACAATGGTTTCATAGTCATCATTCCAGATTTTTATTGAACACATCAAAATTCACCATCTGCTGCAGTAAGATTGAAAAACAGGTCCCCAGAGCATTAACAAATACACTACGCTGCCGCCTCCCCTTGTAGAGTGACGTAATTCTGTTTGAGATGTTTCCACAAGATTGAGGTAAAAAGGAACTGCAATAATGGGCACTTCTTCTGGCACAGACGATTCATCACTATTTGCTTCCATGGAGACATCCTGGGCAGGATTCACCGATTCCGCGCCGGGTCGGAGAATCGGTGAGGGGTGGGACGCGATTCACGAGACGTCGCCCCGATGCCAGTCGCCGTTATTGGCGCTGCCGCGGTCTGGTCGGGGCCGTTCTATGCGCCCCCCCGGCGATTCTCCACACGTGATGGGCCGAGTGCCTGCTGAGTTAGGCCGAGTCCCGCCGGCACCATTCACGTGTGGTCCTACCCGGCGGGACCTCGGCGTTCATGTTGCGGGGGTGGCCTGGTGGGGGTGGGGGTGGGGGGGGGGTGGAATCCGACCCCGTGGGGGGCCTCCACGGTGGCCTGGCCCGTGATCGGGGCCTACCGATCGTCGGGCGGGCTTATCCTGGTGGGGACCAATGTTCCTCCGCGCCGGGCCCCTGTAGCTCTCCGCCATGTTGTGTCGGGGCCGGCGCGGAGAAGGCAACTAGCACGGATGTGCGAACTCATGCCGGCCATTGCGCGGACCCTCGACGCCCGTTCTGACGCTAGTATTGGCAGCTGGAGCAGGCTGAGGCTCTCCAGTGCCGTGCTGGCACCCAGTGCAGTGCATGATCGCTGCTCCTAGGGGCCTGCTGACGCTGTTGTAAAACGAGACAGCGTTTATGGCGGCGTCAACACTTAGCCTCAGGATCAGAGAATCCCACCCCAGTTATATCGACAACAGGTCAATCAGGTACTTCGGTGGTTACGGGTTCAAAAGAATTTCTTGATGGCAACACTGACTGCTGGAGCATCTCTATACTCCTCAAGTGGTCCACATGTTTACGAACGATCGTCCCTCCACATTCATTTGGTATGAAAGGAGCCTGGTCTTAGAGACAATAATTCTGCAGATCCAACTTGATCAACCACCAAAGTTTCTCAGGTATACGGCTTCATTTACCATACACAATCCTGCTATGTGAATAATGGCTTGCTTTCTGATTACTCTGGCTGGCTTCTACCTTCCCTGACAAATTTGGAAACACGAGGCTCAGTGTCATTCTGAGACAGCGTTTTAGTGGTAGTTCTGCTGGCGGAACCCCTGTTGTTACATGTGGAGTGGTATGAGAGTTCATGAGGAATTGTGAGATTTTAGTTTCCAAGGTTCCTCCTGACAGTTTCTTTACGTCAGACTTGAAAGTTTAAAAGGCTCTCCCGGCTAGTCCATTTGATGCTGGGTGGTCAGGCGCAGTTCTAATATGTTTAATACCGTTGAGAGTGGCGAAGTTTTGAAACTCAGCACTTGTGAATACGGTTCTATTGTCTGATACCATGACTTCAGGCAATCCATGAGTTGAAAAGCATGGGTGTAATATTTCAGCCCAATTCAACTTTATTTCTTGAAGCCAATCGCAACCGAGAAGGATTGGTCCTTCACCTATCACTATTATCACTGGGAGCTGGATAGACTGTTGTCCATAGCTTGTGGTGTCTTTCATTTTTATTGCTTCTCTCGTATAAGTCTTCAACTTGGCAGAAGTGCTCTTCAAGTTCAATGGTTGGACTTCCTCTCTTAAGTACTGAAATCTATGCTCGTCCATCACAGTGCTTGATGCACCTGTATCCATTTCCATCTTAAGATATTTCTCATTTACCCAGAGCATTACAGTAATAGGGTCTGCCTTGCCTATTTTTAGATTAAACAGAGAGTCAATACCAGAATCACTGGTGCTATGTTCTTCCACATTGTATACTTGTAACATCTTGGCTAGTATGCGATCAATTCCAGCCCCTCTTGACCCGGAGTCGCAATACAGGTGAAATTAGATTTTATTTTAAATACCCAAGGTCCTTGGTTGAGCTCAATAAACAACAATCACCAGGTTTGTAACTTTAAAACACAAATAATCTTTTATTATGTACAGTATTATAATTAAATGGACAGAAAGTGTAACTATCTACTACCCATTTCCCAACCCCCCCCTTCCTAACTCGCTCCACTCTCTAGACACACACAGACTGACAAGCAACACAGATGGGAAATAGTAGTGGAAAGGGAAATAAAATATAAAATTAAAATAAAAGAAGCATCTCTGATGCACTTGGATTACTTCCAGTCAATTTCTGAAGTTCAGGCTTTCATTTGGTACTTCTTACATCAAGGCATGAGATGGTTTTCTCTGGCAACATCATCTACTTTCTCTGCAGACTCAGCATCATTTCAGTGAGAGAGAGAGGAGTGAGAGAGGAGAGTGGAGAGAAGAGAGAGAGAGGAGAAAGAGAGAGAGAGAGAGAGAGAGAGAGAACGGGTGCCTTTCACTTCCCAGGTCCAAACACCTCTGCCCAATTTTCTCAGAAAACATCACGCAGGAAACAATCACTGGCTGTTGTCAGGCAGAACACTGTCTCTGGCAAACCCACCAGTTACCAGTTAACCACTTGAATCAAGTCCCTCCAAAGCTGGTTCCTAAGATCCATTCAGTGCCGAGGAGTCTAGTTTGGCCTCTCCAACAAAGAAAACCTGCGACTGCCGTATCCTAGCAAGTAGGCTGTTTCAATAGAATCTTCTGCTTAAAGGCACATCCCGATTAAGGGTCCACGGACCAAAAATAATAAAATAAATGGGAACAAAGGAAATAATAGGAAGGACACTTATAATTGATAGATTGCTCGATAATCCTGACTTAGCTCTGCACTACTTTATTAAAAGTACTTTTATGGGAGGGCAGCATGGTGGCGCAGTGGTTAGCATTCCTGCCTCACGGCGCCGGGGTCCTGAGTTCGATCGCAGCTCTGGGTCAATGTCCGTGTGGAGTTTGCACATTCTCCCCGTGTTTGCGTGGGTTTCACCCCCACAACCCAAAGATGTGCAGGGTAGGTGAATTGGCCACACTAAATTGCCCCTCAATTGGAAAAAATGAATTGGGCACTCTAAATTTATAAAAAAGAAACAAAAAGTACTTTTATGGGGACAAAAAACCACACTAAACCTCCTTAAACCGACATGATTCAGGAGTGTGTTTACCATCACATCACTAACATTCCACCTTGAGCATTACTGACTGATTACCTATTCTGTACCTTTTGTTTTGTTGGTGGTTGAATTTGTTTCCTGCTTTGTTGCTGCTTCGATGGTTTTTGCACCATGGCTGGCAGCAGATTCCTTCCCTATCTGGTGAATGGTGACATTTTATGTGCTCTGCAGCTCTTGCGCACTTTTTTTAGCACTTTGCATGGCCAGCAATATCTCCATTGCTTGTTTAAAATTTATATTAACCTCCGCAAGCAATCTGCATCGAACAGCATTGTTGTTCACACCACAGACTAACCTATCATGTAACATGTCATTTAAGGTGGCTCCAAAATCAAAATACTCTGATAATTGCTTCAGTTTCACAATGTGAGTCATAATCGATTTGCCTGGAGCTCTCACCCTCAAATTAAATTTGAATCTTTGGAGTATGACTAATGGTTACAATTGAGCCTTCATTAAGTCCACAAGCTCACTAAATGATTTTGAGTCGGGCATGCTTGGGCTGTAAAACTGCAAATAAGGTTATAGGTCTGATGTCCACAAACACTTAGGAGAATTGCTTTGCATTTTGCCTTCTCCCCGATTTCATTTCCATGAAAAGAATACGCAAGGTGCTCGATGTATTGTTCCCAGTCTTCTATGGAGGATCAAATGGTCTATTCGCCACAAAGAGGCATTCGAGTGAGTACTTTCTTTTCAGACTTCGATTAAAACAGGATACTCACAGGTATCAGGCCAGAAGCAGTATCAGGGTAATTTATCCTGATCACCAGGTGTAAAGTTGCACTGTCACAGACTTTATTAGTGAACACGAAAGGTAATTATTAATAAGAATTGTACAGCAGCCTCATGGCTGTAGCCAGCTCCTCAAAATGTCTCTGCCCAGGAACCTGTCTCACCCTTGGGTAATTCAACAGAGTCCCAATTAGTCACCCAGGCCAGGTGACCCTTACTCTGCTGTGTTGCCCTTAAAGGGGCAACCACCACACATCTACACAAATCACAGAACCTACCTCAATCATTTTACATCTTTCTTCATTGGATATCTTCAGCTCTTCAATCAAAGCTGTTTCCTGGATTAGTTTTGAGAGAGTAAACAGTAAAAGGGGTTGAATGATGAAGACTACAAAATAAATCACCAAATGAAAGATATTACAGCACAGGACGCGACCATTTGGCCCATCACTGTGCCTGTGCTAGTTCGTGAACCATCTGAACAAATCCGATTTTCCTGCCCTTTACTAACGGCCTTTTGGATTCTCTCTTTTCAGATCCTTATCCAGCTCCTTTTAAATATTATTATTGTCTCTGCCTCAATAGCCCCTGTGATAAAACATTCTGTGGCTGAATTTCCGCTAATTATATCAATGCAATCCAAATTGGTCAAAACAATGTGAATTTCAAATCTAAGTAAATTATATCTAAAACCACTTAAGTTGATATTTTCAGTGACGTTTCTCGTTGGTTGCTGATTCATTTTTCTCGAAACAGGTTATATTCATAAAACTACGTCACGCACACCCCTATGTTGGTTGGCAATGCAAACTTCCACTAATTGTGTTGGTTCAACAAAGCTCTTCAAATTGCAATCCTTTTGGACAGGCACGCTTTGAAAGCTTCCTTGCATCAAAAAGCATTTAATTTTGACCATTGAAACTATTAAATAGTTCAGTATAGTTTTTTTGAAAGTCATTACCACTGGAAAAAAAAGAGACAGGCTGCAAAGCTTAGGCATTAGTTCTGAACTTTGCAAGCATTGGTTGGTTGAGTTTGGTCAGTACTTATCGTGAGCACCCACCAGTCATTGGGATGTAAGACCTACATGCCGGGCATCGCACCAGCACTAGTATATTCATATACCACGTCACTCATTTGTGTGGTAGGCAGGATGTTAGGTGCAATTCCACGAATGGCAGCATTTGCCGAATAATACTGCCTGTGCTAAAATGTCACTATCAATTTCAGGTTATCAGCTGGGCTCGCAATGTAGCTCACGTATGCTTGCCAGGAGTTACATGTATTCATATTCAGGGACCCGTCCTCCAAGGGCAAAAAGAATATAACCAGACAGTTCACCTTTTTGGAATCAACAAAAGCATAGGGGTCAATATGTGGTGAATTTGCCATGGCAATGTCTCAACCAATCAGAACCAACTTGCCAACCAACCAGCACCTCTTTTCTCATGCAGTATAAATTGTTGCTCCCTTTGGAATTTGGTATTCTTGCATTTATCCTGATGAGTGAAAGGCAAAAAACTTCGACAGCCTGTCCTCCTTTTCAGTGCTCAACTTGACTAAAGTCATCATCATTGATCACCCCATTTTCAGTTGTATTCATAGAACTGCACCAGGTTACGAATCTTATATATATCAAGGGAACGTTTAAATGGAAGAAGAAACAATTACACGCTATGACGTGGCTCAATTGCACTGATTCATTTTAATTTTATGATTCTGCAACTCAATTGTAGTGGAAACTTGAACTGTACCCTAACAGGCGCATTTTGGGCACAGTTTCCCAATCGCACCCAAAATGGAAAATCTATCCCTCTCTCTGTAAAACATTTCTTCGAACTTCCCTCTTCATTCTCCCAGTGATGCTTCTCAGTCTGTTAACCATTCACCGAAAGTCCAACAAATCTCACCATTTACCCTCTCAAAATCTTCTGTCATTTTAATTTTAAAAACGATTCCCGCTTGGGTCACTGTCTGTGCGGAGTCTGCACATTCTCCACTTGTCTGCGTGGGTTCCCTCCGGTTGCTTCGGTTTCCTCCCACAAATCCCGAAAGATGTGCTTGTTAGGTGAATTGAACATTCTGATTTCTCTCTCTGTGCACCCGAACAGGCACCGCAATGTGGCGACTAGGGGATTTTCACAGTAACTTCATTGCAGTGTTAATGTAAGCTTACTTGTGACACTAACAAAGATTATTACAAAAGCCTATATTAGATCGCACAATCCTTCTCTGCACCTCCCTTGAGGGATGGTATTTTCCTTTGCTCAGAATGTTATATTTCAAATTGAGCTTCATCTTCCCATCTCCTTATTTAGCATCATCTAAATACACATAAAGGCCGCAAATTGCTGGTCACAATGAAAGACAGCTCACATTCATTCTCTTGGGATAATCGAATGTTAAATGGAATTAATTCCACTTCTGATTCATTGATCTGCAATGAACTGTATCAAAACCAAACCACTAGGTGCATACCTCAAAAATTAAAGCATCTTTAGAAATCAGCAGGTTTTGAGCCTTATGAATCTGCTTCTGAAAAATTAAAAGACATAAACCCAAAAGTTGCATTAATCACACAAAATATTTGGGTTACACTTAGCAACTTAATTATTTCCGTGCAGAATGGACATAATTGGGTACAGTCAGTCACTTCCTGGAAACATGTTTCTATAAGTAACCGGGATTGATTTACATGGAAATTCTGTGTTCTACAACCAACCTTGACCCACTGTATTTTACATAAGAACATAAGAATTAGGAGCAGGAGTAGGCCATCTGGCCACTCGAGCCTGCTCCCCCATTCAATGAGATCATGGCTCAGAGGATACCCCAAAGGGCAACCGTGTATATTCATACAGGCCCCGGTGTGTATTAATCGTTACATATGGCCGGGAGGCAGGGTTTGTGGACTCAGCTCCACTTTCCGGCCCGAACACCATAACCCTTAATCCCTTTATTCTTCAAAAAACTATCTATCTTTATCTTAAAAACTTTTAATGAAGGAGCCTCTACTGCTTCACTGGGCAAGGAATTCCATAGATTCACAACCCTTTGGGTGAAGAAGTTCCTGCTAAACTCAGTCCGAAATCTACTTCCCCTTATTTGAAAAATGAAAATCACTTATTGTCACAAGTAGGCTTCAAATGAAGTTACTGTGAAAAGCCCCTAGTCACCACATTCCGGCGCCTGTTCGGGGAGGCTGGAACGGGAATTGAACTGCTGCTGGCCTGCTTTGGTCTGCTTTCAAAGCCAGCGATTTAGCCCTGTGCTAAACAGCCTATGCATCCTAGTTCTGCTTTCACCCTCCAGTGGAAACAACCTGCCCGCATCTATCCTATCTATTCCCTTCATAATTTTATATGTTTCTATAAGATCCTCCCTCATCCTTCTAAATTCCAACGAGTACAGTCCCAGTCTACTCAACCTCTCCTCGTAATCCAACCCCTTCAGCTCTGGGATTAACCTAGTGAATCTCCTCTGCACACCCTCCAGTGCCATAACGTTCCTTCTCAAGTAAGGAGACCAAAACTGAACACAATACTCCAGGTGTGGCCTCACTAACACCTTATACAATTGCAGCATAACCTTCCTAGTCTTAAACTACATCCCTCTAGCAATGAAGGACAAAATTCCATTCGCCTTCTTAATCACCTGTTGCACCTGTAAACCAACTTTTTGAGACTCATGCACTAGCACACCCAGGTCTCTCGCACAGCAGCATGTTTTAATATTTTATCATTTAAATAATAATCCCTTTTGCTCTTATTCCTACCAAAATGGATAACCTCACATTTGTCAATATTGTATTCCATCTGCCAGACACTAGCCCATTCACTTAGCCTATCCAAATCCCTCTGCAGACTTCCAGTATCCTCTGCACTTTATGCGTTACCACTCATCTTAGTGTCGTCTGCAAACTTGGACACATTGCCCTTGGTCCCCAACTCCAAATCATCTATGTAAATTGTGAACAATTGTGGGCCCAACACTGATCCCTGAGGGACACCACTAGCTACTGATTGCCAACCAGAGAAACACCCATTAATCCCCACTCTTTGCTTTCTATTAATTAACCAATCCTCTATCCATGCTACTACTTTCTCTAATTGCCATGCATCTTTATCTTATGCAGCAAACTTTTGTGTGGCACCTTGTCAAAGGCTTTCTGGAAATCCAGATATACCACATCCATTGGCTCTCCGTTATCTACCGCACTGGTAATGTCCTCAAAATATTCCACTAAAATTAGTTAGGCACGACCTGCCCTTTATGAACCCATGCTGCGTCTGCCCAATGGGACAATTTCCATCCAGATGCCTCGCTATTTCTTCCTTGATGATAGATTCCAGCATCTTCCCTACTACCGAAGTTAAGCTCACTGGCCTATAATTACCCGCTTTCTGCCTACCTCCTTTTTTAAACAGTGGTGTCACGTTTGCTCATTTCCAATCCGCCAGGACCACCCCAGAGCCTAGTGAATTTTGGTAAATTATCACTAGTGCATTTGCAATTTCCCTAGCCATCTCTTTTAGCACTCTGGGATGCATTACATCAGGGTCAGGAGACTTGTCTACCTTTAGCCCCATTAGCTTGCCCATTACTACCTCCTTAGTGATAACAATCCTCTCAAGGTCCTCACCTGTCATAGTCTCATTTCTATCAGTCACTGGCATGTTATTTGTGTCTTCCATTGTGAAACCGACCCAAAAATCCTGTTCAGTTCCTCAGCCATTTCCTCATCTCCCATTATTAAATCTCCCTTCTCATCCTCTAAAGGACCAATGTCTTTATATATTTTATATATTAGTAGAAACTTTTACTGTCTTTTTTTATATTCTAAGCAAGTTTACTCTCATAATCTATCTTACTCTTCTTTATATCTTTTTTAGTAGCTTTCTGTTGCCCCCTAAAGATTTCCCAATCCTCTAGGCTCCCACTAATCTTTGGCACTTTGTATGCTTTTTCCTTCAATTTGAAATAATCTTGCTTTTATGGGTAACTTTGCTGTGATTTTGAATATGAGTTACGGTCGATTTAATGCATAGAAACTCAATTTCAAAAGACTGTAGATTGTTTGCTGAAAATCCCACCCTGTTCCCACTTATAATGGTGTCAGCCTTCAGTACAAAATATTGATGCTCTCTTAATGTCTAACACAGTGGGAACCAGAATTAAGTGTGAACAAATGTCTTCACACAAGGATGGAGGGTGTTTCTCTTTCTTCGTATAAATAATAATCGCACTGGGGAAAAAATCCCCAACTGAACTGTGACTCAATATTCCTTGCTTGGCTATTGTGTGTTTTCAGTTTTCCTGGCCTGAATATTATACAGCAAGAAACCAATACAGGACCATATAACACTCAAGTAAAATTCCACTCCCTGGTCTTTTAAGGGAGTCATTAAATGTTTATTTTAAACTTATTAACGCAATCACTAAAATAGAGACTTGAGAAAGCTAACGGTTGGTTGGTGGTATCACACGCAGAAAGTTCTAGGTTTATGTTTTAGTTCCAACATCCAGTTTTTCCTTTATATTTAGAGCATGAAAGACATACAAAACAGATACCTTCTTCAAATAAACATGTGTAAAAACTCCATGCCAATAATTTTAAGCCTCCAGAAGCTACGGTCGATCCTCCTGTACTGAGAGAGCTTTGTAAATACGATGTGTGAGTGATATTGTCCTGGTCTTACTCTTGGGTTTCTGACACTTCATTCAAACAAGGTAGAGATAAAACGGAAAAATGTAAACGCTGAAATGCTGAAATGGAAACTAACATGATATTCACATCAGCCGGGTCAATAGTTGAAACAGAGGCCTGATTTTTATGCTTACCCCTGGGCAGGTTTTGAGGCGTGGGAGTGGGGCAGAGGATGAAATAGCATGGACAGGATTCCCTCCAGGATCCTGCCCACCTCAGACAGGACCCGGTTTTACGGTCAGGCGGGCAGGGCCTCAGGGGGAGTCCACTCTTTCCCCTATTACGGCACTTAATGGCCACTTAAGGGCCTTTTCCCACTTAGGTTCAATTTTCAGGCTGGTGGGTGTCCAATGACTGAGGGTGGTAAATTCTCATGATTGATCTCCAGTGGGAAGGGGTGGGCCACCTCCATCAGAAGCCACCTACTGACTGGGGTGCCCTCCCCTCATGGTCCAGAGACCTCCAGATTCCCCCCACCCTCAGCCTAACCCCCGACACTGATATTGCCCTATCTCACGACCACCCAAGATATTCGCTAATGTACCTTCCTTGGGACCCCTGCCACTCACCTTGACACCAGCTCTCTGAGTCAAAAGATTGTGGGTTTGAGCCCTAGCTCCAGAAACGTGAACACATAATCCAATCTGACACCCCCAGTGCAGCTTAGGGCTCAACATCTTTTTTTCGAGGATTCTTCTTGGGATTTTTCAAGTGCTACATTTTGGGTTTTGGGGTAAGTTTTGTTATTTGCCAGCTCCTTTTTCACGCGAGGGGTTCAGGATACCATTCCTCCTTAGTTCCTGCAATTGGAGGACCTGGAGCAACCACATTGAAGAGACTGAAAGTGTGAATGGAGGAGTGGCTCCTTACAGATTCTGTCTCCCATGTTTGTTACTCCTCCAATCAAAGTACACAGGCTACCTTTATTGATTATTTTTGCATAGGCCTTTGAGTTCCTGTTGGCTATTTGTGAGTTTTTTAGGGCGAATCTGCCTACTGCCCCCTTGCATTTTGAACCCTTGTGTGGTACGGAATGAGTGCTACATTTTCAAAGGGGCAGGATTATGGGACTGCTGCCCTGTTGGGGGGACAGTAGGATCATTGCACTTCTGGAGGGGCAGTAATGAGGCATGCTGCACTGTCAAATGCTGAGGGAATGCATTTTTACAGGTTCTATCTTTCAGAAGAGAGATTCAACCATCAGCTTATCAGGTGGATGTTAAAGATCCCATGACATTATTGGAAGAAACGCAGGGTAATCCTGGAAATCCTGGGCTAACATGTATCGCTGTCCATCGTCACAAAAAGCTGATTATCTGTTCATTATTACACTTGTAATGTGGGTGGTGTTAATGGTTGGCTGTACTATAAAGTGAGACATAGGAGATGAAGAAAAAATAAATATTATTTTGTTTCATTTATATTCGCATTTTATATTGAGAGTTTGTAAACTTGTTCAGTCTCACAGCTCTCCTCCCACATACCCAGTGTCCCAGCTATCCCCTATTTATATGTGCTCAAAGATAATACTCATTCACTGTTTCTCCTAACCGTAGCAATCTAATTAAGAACATTAACAAGTGGGACCTTGATATGTACAAATTGGGTGCTGGGTTTCTGCATTGGGATTCTCAGCCTGGATGTTGTGCTCAATACACTGGAGTGGGGCTTGACCCCATGGTTTTCTAACTTCGAGCCACGGTTGACACGGTACAATATGTCAGTACATCCACGTCGTCTGATTTTGGTAAGTTGGCCCGCTCTTTGCAAGCAGTTAAATCCATATAAGCAAGAATAAATTGGCATATGGTATTGATTCCAAATACTACACATCCAAATACTGCACGTCTAACAGCTAGTGTTTCGCCGCATTAAAATTAATATTTACGACTTCCGGTTGCGGGGATGACTAGCTGAGTTGCACGTTTCGGCACCTCCCGTTTTAACGGACTTTTGGGCTCTTATCGGGAGCCCCAACGGAAATTTTTCACGGCCAAACTCAGTGTGAGGCGATAAAGGAAGGAGTCCCCCCGGGTGTGAATGGAAAGAAGCGATAGTAGTGGCCAGATTGCGGAGGATCCTCTGGAGCAGCGGCAGAGAAGAGAAGGGAGAAGCAAGATGACGGCTGAGGGAGCCCAGATGGTATGGGGCCCGGAACTGCAGGAGTTCCTCCGGCGATGTGTGGAGGAGCTCAAGAAGGAGGTGCTTGCGCATATGTTGCTGGCGATTGAGGGATTGAAGGAGACGCAAAAGACCCAGGAGATGGAGCTCCGTGGAGTGAAGGCAAAGGCAGCCGAGAATGAAGACGAGATACAGGGCTTGGTGGTGAAGACGGAGACGCACGAGGCACTACATAAGAGGTGCATAGAAAGGCTGGAAGCCCTGGAAAATAGCTCGAGGAGGGAGAATTTAAGGATTCTGGGTCTTCCCGAAGGGTCAGAGGGAGCGGATGTTTGGGCGTATGTGAGTACGATGCTCCATACTTTAATCGGAGCTGAGGCCCCGACGGGCCCCCTGGAAGTGGAGGGAGCATACCGGGTCCTAGTGAGAAGACCGAAGGCAGGGGAAATACCGCGAGCAATAGTGGTGAGGTTCCACCGCTACAAAGACAGAGAGATGGTCCTGAGATGGGCTAAGAAGACACGGAGTAGCAGGTGGGAAAACGCGGTGATCCGCGTGTATCAAGATTGGAGTGCGGAGGTGGCGAGAAAGAGGGCGAGTTTCAATCGGGCCAAGGCGGTGCTCCACAGGAAAAAAGTGAAATTTGGAATGTTGCAGCCAGCAAGACTGTGGGTTACACACCAGGGCAAACACCACTACTTCGAGACGGCGGAGGAGGCGTGGGCATTTATTCAAGAAGAGAAGTTGGACTAGATTTGAGGAATGGATGTTTGGAAAGAAGTAGCGAGGTGGTGGCAAGGAATTGTAAAGGGGGGAGAGGGGGAGGGCTTATCTGTAAAAATGTTGGACCGTAGAATTGTTTCTCCCCCACACCCAGAGGGGGGACACACGAAGAAATGTGGGCGCCGGTGGGGAAGGGGACAGGGAAGGGGAGAGGGAACTGCGCCATCAGGGGCGGGGCCGAGAGGGAAGCGCGGGCTTTTCTCCCGCGCTACGGAAATTGTGGCGGGAAAAGTGGGCGCAGGAAGGAAGGGGGCCCCACCGAGGTCAGCCAGAGTTTGCTGACTCCCGGAAGCAATATGGGGGGAGCAATCAAGCTAGAAGGGAATCTAGCGAAGGCGTGGGGGGGGGGGGGGGGGGTGGAATTAACTGGGTTGCTGCTGCTGAGGGTAAGGGGGAGCTGATATGGGATGGGATGGTCGGGACGGGAGGGCGCCGTCTGGGGGACAAACGGGTGCGTGGGACCCGGGTGAGGAGCTGGTTTAAAAAAGGGGATGGCTAGTCAACGATGGGGGGGGGGTAAAGGGTCCCCCAACCCGGTTGATCACGTGGAACGCGAGAGGGTTGAACGGGCCAATTAAGAGGGCAAGGGTACTAAAGAGGCTGAAGGCGGATGTGGTTATGCTTCAAGAGACGCACCTGAAAGTGGCGGATCAGGTCAGATTAAGGAAAGGATGGGTGGGACAGATTTTCCACTCGGGATTAGATGCGAAAAATAGAGGGGTGGCAATACTGGTGGGGAAACGGGTACTGTTCGAGGCTAAGACCATAGTGGCGGACAGTGGGGGCAGGTACGTGATGGTGAGTGGCAGATTGCAAGGTGAGGCGGTGGTGCTGGTGAACGTATATGCCCCGAACTGGGATGACGCGGGTTTTATGAAGCGTATGTTGGGGCACATCCCGGACCTAGAGATGGGAAATTTGGTATTGCGGGGGGGACTTCAACACGGTGCTGGACCCAGGGCTGGACCGGTCCAGATCTAGGACCGGGAGTAGGCCGGCAGCGGCCAAAGTGCTTAAGGGGTTTATGGAGCAGATGGGAGGAGTAGATCCCTGTAGATTTGCTAGACCGAGGAGTAAGGAGTTTTCCTTCTTCTCACACGTCCATAAAGTATACTCCCGGATAGACTTTCTTGTCCTGGGAAGGGCGCTGATCCCGAAAGTGGCAGGAACGGAATATTCGGCTATAGCCGTTTCAGATCACGCCCCACACTGGGTGGACCTGGATCTAGGAGAGGAGGAGGAGCAGCGCCCACTTTGGAGATTAGACATGGGACTGTTGGCAGATGAGGGGGTACATGGAAGGGTGAGGGGATGTATTGAAAGGTACCTAGAGGTCAACAATGATGGAGAGGTCCAGGTGGGAGTAGTATGGGAGGCGCTGAAAGCGGTGGTTAGGGGGGAGCTGACTTCCATAAGAGCCCACAAGGGGAAAGAAGAGGGTAAAGAAAGGGAGAGACTGATCGGGGAGATTCTGAGGGTGGATAGGCAATATGCGGAGGCCCCGGATGAAGGGTTATACAGGGAAAGACGGAGACTACAGACGGAGTTTGACCTGCTGACCACGGGTAGGGCGGAGACGCAGTGGAGGAAGGCACAGGGAATATAATATGAGTATGGAGAAAAGGCGAGCCGACTGCTGGCCCAACAACTTAGGAAGAGGGGGGCGGCGAGAGAGATCGGAGGAATTAGCGACGGGGAGGGAAGGATGGAACAGAGGGCGGAGAGGGTGAACGAGGTGTTTAAGTCATTCTATGAAAGGCTGTATAAGTCCCAACCCCCGGAAGGGAAGGAGGGAATGATGCACTTCTTGGACCAGTTGGAGTTCCCGAGGGTTGAGGAGCAGGAGGTGACAGGTCTGGGAGCGCAGATTGAGGTGGAGGAGGTGGTAAAAGGAATCGGGAACATGCAGGCAGGAAAGGCCCCGGGACCAGATGGGTTCCCAGTGGAATTTGCAGGAAATATGTGGACCTACTGGCCCCACTCCTGACGAGAACCTTCAATGAGGCTAAGGAAAGGGGGACACTACCCCCGACGATGTCGGAGGCGACGATATCGTTGATCCTGAAACGAGACAAAGACCCGCTGCAGTGCGGGTCATACAGGCCCATCTCCTTCCTAAATGTAGACGCCAAGTTACTGGCCAAGGTGATGCCGACTAGGATAGAGGACTGTGTCCCAGGGGTGGTACATGACGACCAGACAGGGTTTGTTAAAGGGAGGCAATTGAATGCCAACATACGAAGGTTGCTGGGGGTAATGATGAAGCCCCCACCGGAGGGGGAGGCGGAGATAGTGGTGGCGATGGATGCAGAGAAGGCATTCGATAGAGTGGAGTGGGACTACCTGTGGGAGGTACTGAAGAGATTTGGATTTGGAGAAGTGTTCATCAGGTGGGTTCAGCTCCTGTACGGGGCCCCGGTGGCAAGCGTGGTTACAAACAGGCAACGATCCGACTATTTCCGATTACATAGGGGCACAAGACGGGGGTGTCCCTTGTCCCCGTTACTGTTCGCGTTGGCAATCGAGCCATTGGCCATAGCGCTGAGGGGCTCTAAGAAGTGGAGAGGGGTGTTTTAGAGGAGGAGAGGAACATCGGGTGTCATTATACGCGGATGATCTGCTGCTATATGTGGCGGACCCAGTGAAGGGGATGCCTGAGATAATGTAGACACTCAGGGAGTTTGGAGAGTTCTCGGGATACAAATTGAACATGGGAAAGAGTGAACTATTTGTGATGCACCCCGGGGAACAGGGCAGGGGAATAGACGATCTGCCGCTGAGGAGAGTAGCAAGGGACTTTCGATATCTAGGGATCCAGGTGGCTAGGAACTGGGGAACATTGCATAAACTTAACTTGACACGACAGGTAGAGCAGATGGAGGAGGACTTTAAAAGGTGGGACATGATGCCCCTGTCATTGGCGGGTAGGGTACAGGCGGTCAAAATGGTGGTCCTCCCGAGGTTTCTTTTCGTGTTTCAGTGCCTCCCCATACTGATTACAAAGGCCTTCTTCAAGAAAGTGGAAAGGAGTATTATGAGCTTTGTGTGGGCTGGAAAGACCCCAAGGGTAAAGAGGGGGTTCCTGCAGCGTAGGAGGGACAGAGGGGGATTGGCACTGCCGAGCCTGAGTGATTACTATTGGGCCGCCAACGTGTCTATGATATGTAAGTGGATGAGGGAAGAAGAAGGAGCGGCGTGGAAAAGGCTGGAGATGGCGTCCTGTAGGGGAACAAGTTTAAAAGCACTGGCGACGGCGCCGTTACCGTTTTCCCCGAAAAAATACACCACAAACCCAGTGGTGGTGGCGACTTTGAAGATTTGGGGGCAGTGGAGACGACATAGGGGGGTGACGGGTGCCTCGGTGTGGTCCCCGATAAGGAACAACCACAGGTTCGTCCCGGGAAGGATAGACGGGGGATTCCAATCTTGGCAACGAGCAGGAATTGTGAAATTGAAGGACTTGTTCTTGGACGGGACGTTCGCGAGTCTGGGAGCACTGGTAGAAAAATACGAGTTGCCACCTGGGAATGCCTTCCGATATATGCAAGTGAGGGCATTTGCAAGGCAACAGGTGAGGGAATTTCCGCAGCTCCCGGCGCAGGGGATCCAGGACAGAGTGATCTCAGGGGCATGGGTCGGTGAAGGTAAAGTGTCCGATATATACAGGGAAATGAGAGACGAGGGGGAGACAATGGTAGAGGAGCTAAAGGGTAAATGGGAGGAGGAGCTGGGGGAAGAGATTGAAGAGGGGCTGTGGGCAGATGCCCTAAGTAGGGTAAATTCCTCGTCCTCGTGTGCCAGGCTCACCCTGATTCAATTCAAGGTTCTACACAGGGCACATATGACGGGAGCAAGGCTGAGTAGATTTTTTGGAGTGGAGGATAGGTGCGGGAGGTGCGCGGGAAGCCCGGCAAACCACACCCACATGTTTTGGTCATGTCCGGTATTGCATGGGTTCTGGGTGGGTGTGGCAAGAGTGATCTCAAAGGTGGTGGAGGTCCGGGTCGAACCAAGCTGGGGGTTGGCTATATTTGGGATTGCAGAAGAGCCGGGAGTGCAGGAGGCGAGAGAGGCCGATGTTTTTGCCTTTGCGTCCCTAGTAGCCCGGCAAAGGATTCTACTTATGTGGAAAGGAGCTAAACCCCCGGGCGTGGAGGCCTGGATAAAAGACATGCCAGGGTTTATAAAATTGGAGCGAATAAAGTACGCACTAAGAGGTTCGGCTCAGGGGTTCACCAGGCGGTGGCAACCGTTCCTTGACTATCTCGCAGAGCGATAAGGGAAAACAGGAAAGACAGCAGCAGCAACCCGGGGGGGGGGGGGGGGGTACATGTGGGTCTTTGGTATTTTTTTGTTCTTTTCCATGCTAATTGTTTATAATTATATTTATTTTTTCAGTGTTATTATTTCTTTTTCTGCACTTGTTGTTAGTTAATATATTGTTTAAATAACGGTCAATGTACATTCTGTTACAAAGTTGTAAAAATGGAAAATTCTTTTTGATCAAAAAACTTTAATAAAATATATATATTTTTTTAAATTAATATTTACTTACAGTCAGGTCAGCATTTTCAGTTAATAGTTCATCTATGCGATATTTCAGTTGCCTTTTGTCCTTTTCAATCTTTTCATTCTGTGGAACAAACAAAATGCTGATTCAACCATTGAAGATTCACCCGCCAACTTTGTAGCTTTAGTTTTATGATGGTTGATAAGTAGAGTGCACCTGGCGAGCTTCACCTCTTCCACAACTTTGAGGTCAGTAGATGCTGTTTTTGCCATCTTGGAGAACTCACGTAACTTCATTCACGTCGAGTGCCAGTAGCAAAAGATGCGGCAAGGCTGGACATGGGAGCGAGGCTCAGTGGAGAGTGAATGAGAAGCTGGGGGCTTGGGGTGGGGGTGTTGTCTTAGAGGGTGGGATTGGTGCTGTCGACAGTGGTGTCCTAGAGAGTAAACTGAGAATACTGGTGGTAGTAGAGTTGAGTCAAAGTCAGAGGAGGGAATGGAATGCCGAGGTGGCAGCTGCAGGTTGAGAGTTCAGGGTTGACTGTCTCAGGGAGGATCACAGTAGCTTGGATAATGGAAGGGGGCAAGGTCAGGGTGAACATGAGGATGGTAACGGGTGTCAGTTCTGAGGGTAGAGAAGGTATGTGGAGGTGGATTATAATAGGGTCCAGGGTAGCAATCTCAAGGATGACAGACAGGAGAGAAATGGTGATATTAGATGAGCCAAGGATGACGAGGGAAATTGTTTGGTGACAGCGGGGAGGATAGATGGTAGTGAATCAAGTCTGGAAGGTGAAGTGTACAATTTTTAAAATCTGACCTTGAGCATGCAGTTTGTCAGTAAGTGAGAACCCTCGAAGTTGAAGGAGAATCTTTTCAGAATTCAAGGCCAGCACGAGTGGCTGACTAAAGGAACACCCTCACAATTATGAAGCAACTGGATGTCAACCATGCTCAGTTGTGTTCTCCTTTCTATGGAGATGCCAACATTGTAGCAGGTTTGTTCCCAACTAATAGAGATCCCAGCCAGATGTGGAGCTGCTGTTAATTCTGTGGCATTTGCCATCTGCTGCAGTCAGAGGTAGGGATGAAGGACACATAGACACACACATAGGCTCCTTCTCTCAGATTGTACACTTGTGCACACTCACTCACATGCTCACACACACATTCATTCACACACGCACACACATTCACTGACACTCACGTACAAATTCACTCATGCATATTCACTCATACATGCATTCACCCGCACACATTCCCTGAAGACCATGGCGGAATTCCCTGAAAATGGGGCCATGTCCCCCATGCCCGCGAGAAAACGGGCACGATTCTCTCTGGACTTTTTTCTAGAAAGTCCAGAGTGATTCTCCGTTTTTAAGGAGTAATCCACGCAGCACCGGCTGCCGATATGGGGCCCTGCACTTCCGGCAGCGAGTCTGCGCATGCGCGCAGCGGCTGCCTGTGGTGGCAGCCCCACACAACATGGCGGGCCCGCACAGCAAGCCAGCCTCAACAATATAGGCCCCCCCCAGATCGCGCGCGCCCGGCGATCGGTGGCCCACCATGGAGGCCGCCCCCCCCCCAGTGACGGATCCCCCACCCCCCACCAGGGCGGCCATGGACTGGGTCCGCAGCCGCCACTCCGAACTCCCGCTGGGTGGAACCATGAGTGTACCACGGCGGCAGGAACTCGGCCAGCTGCCGGCGGAGAATTGCCGCGGGGGCATCTTTCAATGGCCCCCGAACGGCACCGCTCCGACCGCACTGGAGCGACTGGTGCCAATTCTCCGGTCTGCGGTGAGCGCGATTGCGGCGCAAAGGTTCGGAGAATCCCGCCCCATGTGCTTCAACTGCTCAATCAGTCTCCCATGTGGGACCTTGTCAAAGGATTCGCTAAAATCTGCACTTCCTTTCCTTCACCCCTACACGGTCAATTTATCAAAAAATTCTATCAAATTTGTTAGGCATGGCTTCCCTCTGACAAAATCATGCTAACTATCCCTAATCAACTTATGCCTTTCCAAATGAAAATGTATTCTCTCCTTCAGAATTTTCTCCAATAGTTTCCTTACCATTGATGTGCGATTCACTGGCCTGTAATATCCTGGTTTATCACTACCACCTTTCTTGAAAAGTGGAACATTAGCTGTTTCCAGTTCTCTGGTACTTCCCCCATGGCCAGAGAGGAATTAAAAACTTGAATCAGAGAGCTACTAATGAATAGCATTAATGAACAGAGAGGGTATTGATGAACAGAGAGAGGGTATTGATGAACAGAGAGAGGGTATTGATGAACAGAGAGGGGATATTGATGAACAGAGAGAGGGTATTGATGAACAGAGAGAGGGTATTGATGAACAGAGAGAGGGTATTGATGAACAGAGAGGGGATATTGATGAACAGAGAGGGGATATTGATGAACAGAGAGAGGGTATTGATGAACAGAGAGGGGATATTGATGAACAGAGAGGGGATAATGATGAACAGAGAGGGGGTATTGATGAACAGAGAGGGGATAATGATGAACAGAGAGGGGGTATTGATGAACAGAGAGGGTATTGATGAACAGAGAGGGTATTGATGAACAGAGAGGGGATATTGATGAACAGAGAGAGGGTATTGGTGAACAGAGAGAGGGTATTGATGAACAGAGAGGGGGTATTGATGAACAGAGAGGGGGTATGGATGAACAGAAAGGGGGTATTGATGAACAGAGAGGGGGTATTGATGAACAGAGACAGGGTATTGATGAACAGAGAGGGGGTATGGATGAACAGAAAGGGGGTATTGATGAACAGAGAGGGGGTATTGATGAACAGAGATGGGGTATTGATGAACAGAGAGGGGGTATTGATGAACAGAGACGGGGTATTGATGAACAGAGAGGGGGTATTGATGAACAGAGAGGGGGTATTGATGAACAGAGAGGGTATTGATGAACAGAGACGGGGTATTGATGAACAGAGACGGGGTATTGATGTACAGAGAGAGTATTGATGAACAGAGAGGGGTATTGATGAATAGAGAGAGTATTGATGAACAGAGAGGGGGTATTGATGAACAGAGAGGGTATTGATGAACAGAGAGGTGGTATTGATGAACAGCGAAGGGAGTGATGAACAGAGAGAGTATTGATGAACAGAGAGGGTATTGATGAACAGAGAGGGTATTGATGAACAGAGAGAGTATTGATGAACAGAGAGGGGTATTGATGAACAGAGAGGGGGTATTGATGAACAGAGAGAGTATTGATGAACAGGGAGGGTATTGATGAACAGAGAGGGTATTGATGAACAGAGAGAGTATTGATGAACTGAGAGGGTATTGATGAACAGAGAGGGTATTGATGAACAGAGAGGATATTGATGAACAGAGATGGGTATTGATGAACAGAGAGGGTATTGATGAACAGAGAGAGAGTATTGATGAACAGAGAGGGTATTGATGAACAGAGAGGGTATTGATGAACAGAGAGGGGGTATTGATGAACAGAGAGGGGGTATTGATGAGCAGAGAGAGTATTGATGAACAGAGAGGGTATTGATGAACAGAGAGGGTATTGATGAACAGAGAAGGTATTGATGAACAGAGAGAGTATTGATGAACAGAGAGAGTATTGATGAACAGAGAGGGGTATTGATGAACAGAGAGGGGGTATTGATGAACAGAGATGGGTATTGATGAACAGAGAGGGTATTGATGAACAGAGAGAGAGTATTGATGAACAGAGAGGGTATTGATGAACAGAGAGAGTATTGATGAACAGAGAGGGGTATTGATGAACAGAGAGGGGGTATTGATGAACAGAGATGGGTATTGATGAACAGAGAGGGTATTGATGAACAGAGAGAGAGTATTGATGAACAGAGAGGGTATTGATGAACAGAGAGGGGGTATTGATGAACAGAGAGGGGGTACTGATGAACAGAGAGGGTATTGATGAACAGAGAGGGGGTATTGATGAGCAGAGAGCGTATTGATGAACAGAGAGGGTATTGATAAACAGAGAAGGTATTGATGAACAGAGAGAGTATTGATGAACAGAGAGAGTATTGATGAACAGAGAGAGTATTGATGAACAGAGAGGGTATTGATGAACAGAGAGAGTATTGATGAACAGAGAGAGTATTGATGAACAGAGAGGGTATTGATGAACAGAGAGGGTATTGATGAACAGAGAGGGTATTGATGAACAGAGAGGGTATTGATGAACAGAGAGGGTATTGATGAACAGAGAGAGTATTGATGAACAGAGAGAGTATTGATGATCAGAGAGACTATTGATGAACAGAGAGAGTATTGATGAACAGAGAGGGGGTATTGATGAACAGAGAGAGTATTGATGATCAGAGAGGCGGTATTGATGAACAGAGAGAGTATTGATGAACAGAGAGGGTATTGATGAACAGAGAGGGGATTGATGAACAGAGAGGGGATTGATGAACAGAGAGAGTATTGATGAACAGAGAGGGTATTGATGAACAGAGAGGGGGTATTGATAAACAGAGAGAGTATTGATGACCAGAGAGGGGGTATTGATGAACAGAGATGGGGTATTGATGAACAGAGAGGGGGTATTGATGAACAGAGACGGGGTATTGATGAACAGAGAGGGGGTATTGATGAACAGAGAGGGGGTATTGATGAACAGAGACGGGGTATTGATGTACAGAGAGAGTACTAATGAACAGAGAGGGGTATTGATGAATAGAGAGAGTATTGATGAACAGAGAGGGGGTATTGATGAACAGAGAGGGTATTGATGAACAGAGAGGGGGTATTGATGTACAGCGAAGGTAGTGATGAACAGAGAGAGTATTGATGAACAGAGAGGGTATTGATGAACAGAGAGGGTATTGATGAACAGAGAGAGTATTGATGAACAGAGAGGGTATTGATGAACAGAGAGGATATTGATGAACAGAGATGGGTATTGATGAACAGAGAGGGTATTGATGAACAGAGAGAGAGTATTGATGAACAGAGAGGGTATTGATGAACAGAGAGGGTATTGATGAACAGAGAGGGGGTATTGATGAACAGAGAGGGGGTATTGATGAGCAGAGAGAGTATTGATGAACAGAGAGGGTATTGATGAACAGAGAGGGTATTGATGAACAGAGAAGGTATTGATGAACAGAGAGAGTATTGATGAACAGAGAGGGGTATTGATGAACAGAGAGGGGGTATTGATGAACAGAGATGGGTATTGATGAACAGAGAGGGTATTGATGAACAGAGAGAGAGTATTGATGAACAGAGAGGGTATTGATGAACAGAGAGAGTATTGATGAACAGAGAGGGGTATTGATGAACAGAGAGGGGGTATTGATGAACAGAGATGGGTATTGATGAACAGAGAGGGTATTGATGAACAGAGAGAGAGTATTGATGAACAGAGAGGGTATTGATGAACAGAGAGGGTATTGATGAACAGAGAGGGGGTATTGATGAGCAGAGAGCGTATTGATGAACAGAGAGGGTATTGATAAACAGAGAAGGTATTGATGAACAGAGAGAGTATTGATGAACAGAGAGAGTATTGATGAACAGAGAGAGTATTGATGAACAGAGAGGGTATTGATGAACAGAGAGAGTATTGATGAACAGAGAGAGTATTGATGAACAGAGAGGCTATTGATGAACAGAGAGGGTATTGATGAACAGAGAGGGTATTGATGAACAGAGAGGGTATTGATGAACAGAGAGAGTATTGATGAACAGAGAGAGTATTGATGAACAGAGAGACTATTGATGAACAGAGAGGGGGTATTGATGAACAGAGAGGGTATTGCTGAACAGAGGGAGTATTGATGAACAGAGAGGGGGTATTGATGAACAGAGAGAGTATTGATGATCAGAGAGGCGGTATTGATGAACAGAGAGAGTATTGATGAACAGAGAGGGTATTGATGAACAGAGAGAGTATTGATGAACAGAGAGGCTATTGATGAACAGAGAGAGTATTGATGAACAGAGACGGGGTATTGATGAACAGAAAGAGTATTGATGAACAGAGAGGGGGTATTGATGAACAGAGAGAATATTGATGAACAGAGAGAGTATTGATGAACAGAGAGAGTATTGATGAACAGAGAGGGTATTGATGAACAGAGAGGGGGTATTGATGAACAGAGAGGGGGTACTGATGAACAGAGAGGGTATTGATGAACAGAGAGGGGGTATTGATGAGCAGAGAGCGTATTGATGAACAGAGAGGGTATTGATAAACAGAGAAGGTATTGATGAACAGAGAGAGTATTGATGAACAGAGAGAGTATTGATGAACAGAGAGAGTATTGATGAACAGAGAGGGTATTGATGAACAGAGAGAGTATTGATGAACAGAGAGAGTATTGATGAACAGAGAGGGTATTGATGAACAGAGAGGGTATTGATGAACAGAGAGGGTATTGATGAACAGAGAGGGTATTGATGAACAGAGAGAGTATTGATGAACAGAGAGAGTATTGATGAACAGAGAGACTATTGATGAACAGAGAGACTATTGATGAACAGAGAGGGGGTATTGATGAACAGAGAGGGTATTGCTGAACAGAGGGAGTATTGATGAACAGAGAGGGGGTATTGATGAACAGAGAGAGTATTGATGATCAGAGAGGCGGTATTGATGAACAGAGAGAGTATTGATGAACAGAGAGGGTATTGATGAACAGAGAGGGGATTGATGAACAGAGAGGGGATTGATGAACAGAGAGAGTATTGATGAACAGAGAGGGTATTGATGAACAGAGAGGGGGTATTGATAAACAGAGAGAGTATTGATGACCAGAGAGGGGGTATTGATGAACAGAGATGGGGTATTGATGAACAGAGAGGGGGTATTGATGAACAGAGACGGGGTATTGATGAACAGAGAGGGGGTATTGATGAACAGAGAGGGGGTATTGATGAACAGAGACGGGGTATTGATGTACAGAGAGAGTACTAATGAACAGAGAGGGGTATTGATGAATAGAGAGAGTATTGATGAACAGAGAGGGGGTATTGATGAACAGAGAGGGTATTGATGAACAGAGAGGGGGTATTGATGTACAGCGAAGGTAGTGATGAACAGAGAGAGTATTGATGAACAGAGAGGGTATTGATGAACAGAGAGGGTATTGATGAATAGAGAGAGTATTGATGAACAGAGAGGGTATTGATGAACAGAGAGGATATTGATGAACAGAGATGGGTATTGATGAACAGAGAGGGTATTGATGAACAGAGAGAGAGTATTGATGAACAGAGAGGGTATTGATGAACAGAGAGGGTATTGATGAACAGAGAGGGGGTATTGATGAACAGAGAGGGGGTATTGATGAGCAGAGAGAGTATTGATGAACAGAGAGGGTATTGATGAACAGAGAGGGTATTGATGAACAGAGAAGGTATTGATGAACAGAGAGAGTATTGATGAACAGAGAGGGGTATTGATGAACAGAGAGGGGGTATTGATGAACAGAGATGGGTATTGATGAACAGAGAGGGTATTGATGAACAGAGAGAGAGTATTGATGAACAGAGAGGGTATTGATGAACAGAGAGAGTATTGATGAACAGAGAGGGGTATTGATGAACAGAGAGGGGGTATTGATGAACAGAGATGGGTATTGATGAACAGAGAGGGTATTGATGAACAGAGAGAGAGTATTGATGAACAGAGAGGGTATTGATGAACAGAGAGGGTATTGATGAACAGAGAGGGGGTATTGATGAGCAGAGAGCGTATTGATGAACAGAGAGGGTATTGATAAACAGAGAAGGTATTGATGAACAGAGAGAGTATTGATGAACAGAGAGAGTATTGATGAACAGAGAGAGTATTGATGAACAGAGAGGGTATTGATGAACAGAGAGAGTATTGATGAACAGAGAGAGTATTGATGAACAGAGAGGCTATTGATGAACAGAGAGGGTATTGATGAACAGAGAGGGTATTGATGAACAGAGAGGGTATTGATGAACAGAGAGAGTATTGATGAACAGAGAGAGTATTGATGAACAGAGAGACTATTGATGAACAGAGAGGGGGTATTGATGAACAGAGAGGGTATTGCTGAACAGAGGGAGTATTGATGAACAGAGAGGGGGTATTGATGAACAGAGAGAGTATTGATGATCAGAGAGGCGGTATTGATGAACAGAGAGAGTATTGATGAACAGAGAGGGTATTGATGAACAGAGAGAGTATTGATGAACAGAGAGGCTATTGATGAACAGAGAGAGTATTGATGAACAGAGACGGGGTATTGATGAACAGAAAGAGTATTGATGAACAGAGAGGGGGTATTGATGAACAGAGAGAATATTGATGAACAGAGAGAGTATTGATGAACAGAGAGAGTATTGATGAACAGAGAGGGTATTGATGAACAGAGAGGGTATTGATGAACAGAGAGGGTATTGATGAACAGAGAGGGTATTGATGAACAGAGAGGGGTATTGGTGAACAGAAAGGGGGGTATTGATAAACAGAGAGGGGGTATTGATGAACAGAGAGGGGGTATTGATGAACAGAGAGGGGGTATTGATGAACAGAGAAAGTATTGATGAACAGAGAGGGGGTATTGATGAACAGAGAGGGGGTATTGATGAACAGAGAGGGGGTATTGATGAACAGAGGGAGTATTGATGAACAGAGAGAGTATTGATGAACAGAGAGAGTATTGATGAACAGAGAGGGGGTATTGATGAACAGAGAGAGTATTGATGAACAGAGAGGGTATTGATGAACAGAGAGGGTATTGATGAACAGAGAGGGTATTGATGAACAGAGAGGGTATTGATGAACAGAGAGGGTATTGATGAACAGAGAGGGGTATTGATGAACAGAGAGGGGGTATTGATGAACAGAGAGGGGGTATTGATAAACAGAGAGGGGGTATTGATGAACAGAGAGGGGGTATTGATGAACAGAGAGAGTATTGATGAACAGAGAGGGGGTATTGATGAACAGAGAGGGGGTATTGATGAACAGAGAGGGGTATTGATGAACAGAGAGGGGGTATTGATAAACAGAGAGGGGGTATTGATAAACAGAGAGGGGGTATTGATGAACAGAGAGGGGGTATTGATGAACAGAGAGGGGGTATTGATGAACAGAGAGAGTGTTGATGAACAGAGAGGGTATTGATGAACAGAGAGGGTATTGATGAACAGAGAGGGTATTGATGAACAGAGAGGGGTATTGGTGAACAGAAAGGGGGGTATTGATAAACAGAGAGGGGGTATTGATGAACAGAGAGGGGGTATTGATGAACAAAGAGAGTATTGATGAACAGAGAGGGGGTATTGATGAACAGAGAGTATTGATGAACAGAGAGAGTATTGATGAACAGAGAGGGTATTGATGAACAGAGAGGGTATTGATGAACAGAGAGGGTATTGATGAACAGAGATGGGTATTGATGAACAGAGGGTTTTGCAGGACACAGGCCACCAGTTCTTGGTTTATTACTTTTTATTTTCATCTTTTTCTTCTTTGTTTCCTATTTTCTCTTGTTTCTTCGGTGACTACTTTACCTTAGGCTGTCTCTTGAAAATGTCAAAGTCCAACTGTGACAAAGAGAAAGATGTCACCACTTCAGGGGAGACCAGACCAGGGCTCATAAATATAAGACACAGCAGAGACTAATAAAGCCAGTAGGGAATTCAGGGGAACTTGCCCAAAGAATTCGCTAGTACAGGGAGCTGGTTGAAGGGAATTTTGAAGAAGAAGGAGATAAATTTGTGAGGGAGAAAAGAATAAAAGATTTTGCTGATAACTGATAGAGTCAGATGAAATAGAGTGGGAGGAGGTTCATGTGAAACACCAACACCAACAAGCACTGCGTGGGCCAAATGTTTTGTTTCTGAGCTGTAAAAACAATATAATTCAGGTACAGTCCAACTTGCAATGAAGATGATACTTAAGACAGCTTGACCAGTACGTAGCAGTGCATATGATGAACTTATCCAAAATCAGAAGGTTCAAAAAGAATGACCATGGCACCTTGATACAAAGAGGTTTCCATCATCCAAGGAGCCAATACCATTGTCCAAAGGAAGGTGAGCAGCCAGTTCACCCAGCCAATTGATCATTCCGAACCACTCGCAGAAGACTCTGTTCTATCCGATAGGTAGGCAACCTCATGCTATTGACAACAATGATAACTTGCATTTATTTAACATCTTTAACGCAGCAAAAACTCCAGGGGGTGCTTCACATGAGCACTATCATACAAAACATGACACTGAACTACATAAGGGGACATCAGTACAGGCGGCAAACCTTTTAGTCAAAGAGATAGGATTTGGGGAATGTTTAAAGAAGGAGGTGGAGTGGTGGAGAGGTTTATAGAGGAAGTTAGAGCTTACTGCCAGGCAGGAGAAGGCACAGCTAACATCGGTAGAGCAGTTTAAATCAGGAATACGCAGGAGGCCAAAATTGAGAAGATCAGAAATCTCAAAGATTCATAGGACTGAAGGAGGTTACAGAGATAGCGAGGTCATGGATGGATTTTAAAACAAGGACGAGAATTTTAAAAGTGAAGTGTCGCTGCACTGCGAGCCAAAGTGAGTCAGTGAGCTCAGGGCTGGTAAGTGTGTAGAAATATCTGAAGGATTGAATCCCAAATGAACCTCACCGATGTATACCAGTTTCAGATCTCTGATATTGAATATGTTTTGACAGTTAAAACACCAGTTAATAGAGAATTACTGTGATGCTATTGGACTGCTTTTATAAACTCTGTTGACATACACAGAAACTGCACCTACCTTTTCAAATACTGCCCATAGCTGTGTAACCAGAGCCTCGTTCTCCTTCTTCTGCACAAAAACAAATCAAGTTTCAGACGTATTACAAAGCAAATCAACTTTTAATAATCCTCAGATACTGAAGCAGCCCATGTCCGCATGCAGCAAGATCTGAACAATATTCAGGCTTGGGCTGATAAGTGACAGGTAACATAAATGCCGCACTTGGGGCCGGTTTAGCACAGTGGGCTAAACAGCTGGCTTGTAATGCAGAACAAGGCCAGCAGCGCGGGTTCAATCCCCGTACCGGCCTCCCCGAACAGGCACCGGAATGTGGCGACTAGAGGCTTTTCACAGTACCTTCATTGAAGCCTACTTGTGACAATAAGCTATTATTATTATAACCACCTCCAACTAATATGTAATGGTATTACCGTCCATCCACATCATCCAGAGGTTATCATTGACCAGGAACTTAACTGGGCCATCCACATAAATATTGTGGTCAGAGGCTGGGAATTCTGTAGTGAGTCTCCCTGAAGCCTGTCCACCATCTATGAGGCACAAGTCTGGAGTGTGGTGGAATACTCTCTATTTGCAAGTTCAACGCCATTCTGAATTATATAGCTGCTTGATCATAACCCCATCCCCCACTTTAAACGCTCACTCCCTCCACAGCCGGCACACAGGCCTGTGCACCATACACAAGATACACTGCAGCAACTCACCAAGCTTCCTTCAACAGCACCTTGCACCCCCGTGAGCTCTCCACTTAGAAGTAAAGGACAGCAGATGCATGGGAACACCACTACCTGCAAGTTCCCCTCCAAGCCACATAACATTCTGACTTAGAACTATATCAGCATTCTTTCACTGTTGCGAGGTCAAAATCCTGGAAAACCTTTTTGATCACACTGTGGATATACCTGCACCACATGGACTGCATCTGTTCACAAAAGCGACTCATTACCATGTTCTCCAGTGCAATTCGGAATGGCCAATAAATGCTGGACTGGCAATGTCCACATTCTGAGAATTAACTAAAATCTTCATACAACAAGTGAAGCCAATAAAATAATAGATTTTCCCCAGTACCCAAACAGGTAGGCACCTCACAGTCATATTCAAAATGCAAAGATTCTTCCCACCCACCTTTTTATTATTCAACCAACCTGTCGAAAATCATATACCTTTAAAATGGATACAGGTTTAGTTAACAGCACAGGACAGATAAACCAATAACAGCGGTGCTGCACACTTGATAACACAAGGAACCTACTCATAGAGTGAGTGATATGATCAGGGTCTTCAGTTATGTGGAGAGACTGAAGAAGATTTGGGGAGATTTAAAGGCATTTTCAAAATTATGATGGATTTTGGCAGAATAGATGGGTAGAAATTGGCTCCAGTGGAAGAAAGATCTAGAACTAGAGGACACAGATTTAAGATGGAAAATAAAATTAAAAAGTATGAGAGGGGAAGGTATTTGACCTCTCAAGGCTGCCCCACCGTTCATTCAGACCATGGCGCGTTGGGGTTAGTTCAGTTGGCTGCCGGCAGGTTGGTGATGCGGAGCGACACCAACAGCGCGGAGTCAACTTCCATACCGGCTGAGGTTATTTATGAAGGCCCTGCCTTCTCAAACTTGCCCCTTGCCTGAGGTGTGGGGACCCTCAGGTTAAATCATCACCCGGGCAGCTCTCAAAGGGGAGAGCAGGCTATGGCCCTCTGGGATTGTGATGATATTTACGACCTTCCATCAGCTCCACTTTTCTCCCAATCCCCATATTCCCGAGTGCCCAAAAATCTATTGATCTCTATCATGAATATACTGAATGATTGAGCACCCACAGTTCTCTGGGGTAGCGAACTTCAAACATTCACAACTCCCTGAATGAAAAATTATTTTCTTGTATTTGGCAAAAGGGAAGATGAGGAGGCGTTTTCACGCAGTGAGTAATGATCTCTTTTTTCATGTGTGAGACTGCCAGTTTGTGTAGGTGTGGAGGGGTTTATTGGGCTGTGAACCAAAAATTGTATTCATGCTTTGCATACCAGTTCTTTGCAATGTGTCTGCAGCTGACAAACTTTCTCCTGTGCATCTCTTCCTGTGCTTCTTGCTTCGTCCAAATCCTCCATCATAGTTTTTACACTACGAAGTGTCCTTTGAGAACTGACAAAACACAACACATAACTTGACTGTGTTAGTTTGAAAAAACTCAAATCATTTCCTTCAATTTTTGACACTGTACTTCCATCCTGCACTAAGATGGTGACTGATGGTTCCCTGACTTCCAGGACTTTTTGTGTGAGCCACGGATCAGATGGACTACCAGAATACAAGTTTGTTCAGTTCTGCATACTGCACCTTAGGAAGGGTATATAATTCCTTGGAGGGAATGCAGTACAGATTCACCGGAGTGATGCAGGGGGTAAAAGAGTTGCAGAGACTAGGCTGGTATTCTCTTGAGCACTGAAGATCTAATGTTTAAGGTGATCAAAGTAGTTGATGGGGAAATCAGAAGAAAAAATATTATTCTGGTGTCCAGAACAAAGGAGCAAAAGTTTAAAATTAGAGCCAGGCCGTTCAGAGGTGACGTCAGGAAGCACTTCCTCACACAAAGGGTAGTGGAAATCTGGAACTCTTGCCCCCAAAGATCGATTGAGGCTGGGGAGATCAATTGGAAATGTTGAAACCGAGATTTATAAGATTTTTGTTGGGTAATGGCATTAAGGATTATTGAATGCGTGGTGGATAAATGGAGTTAAGATGCAGGCATGTTATGATTTCTTTTGAACGGTGGAATGGAGTTGAGGGGCTGAATGGTCTCCTTCTGGTGACGTTACTCACTGATGAAGAGACTTCAATAAAATATCTTCTCTCCTTTCAGCTGAAGTTGTCCTGCTTTCCCTTCCAATTAGTGTCACCTGTGTCTCAGTGAGTAGCACTTTGCTGCTGAGTCAGAAGATCACGGATTCAAACCCCACTCCACAGATTAGAGCATGTAATCCAGGTTGACAATCCCAAGCCCTTATGTGGGAGCTCCGCACTGTTGGAGCTGTCATCTTTTGGCTGAAGAGATGGGGCAACCGCGCGTGGCACCACCATTCCAATCCCTGGATCGTGTGTACTCATTCCATGGGCAACCCTTGCCCCTGCCCATCTGCCCCACTGACAACCCATAACCCCCATCAACTGCCGAGGCCTCTGGCCGTGTGGCTGAAGGCTATTGCTGACTTGGCATTCCTGGTTAAGTGAGAACTTCACACAACCCAAGTAGATTCCTGTGGGTAGGTGGGCCATGTCGCAAGTTCATCTCATTGTCTAGCATCCCAATCACACCTTGATGCCTGGACACTGTGCTTGAACACTGCGGGAGGCAACACCACACACGCAGCAAGCCAACACCCGAGTACCCAGGGGATGGGACACAGCTCCGGGGACATGTCCACAGCCGGAGGGTGGGTGAGTGCCACAAGGAGGGGAAGATGCCTGGAGCGAAGGGCTAAGGTTTCAGAGTTCAGCCTGCATTGCGGAAGAAAGTGGCAGAGGTATCATACTAGTTGTGCACAAGGGTGTTTATTGTGTGTAACAATTCCCCACTCTCCTGTTGGTGCTGCACCCCGTCCCCCCTCCCCCGGTGCCCTCAGTGATCCTCAATGTGCTTTGCCTTCCTAGCTCTACCACTATGTCTAGGTGTGTCTCCAGGATGCGCATCAGAGGTGGAGGCAGCCAGCTGCTTACCACATCCTTCAATACCCCTGGCGGGCATCTCTGGGGGCTCTGGGGCTGGTGGGCCCTGGCTCACTTGTTGGTGGCACATTCACAGCCATGCCTTCCTGTCCTATATGCTGGCCTCATCAGAGGGGTGGGACTCAGGGGAGCTGGTGGCCACCATCGCCACTCCATGAGATGGGTCTGGGTTGGCACCCGGCGCCCCCTCCTCCCGCTCAGTGCCCATAGGACCCTGGGTTCACCTTGGGACGAAGGGGTAGCTGGTTCGGGCCTCGGCTGCCCCTGCATCATCTGGTGGTTCCCCGATGTCTGTATCATTCTGTCGACGCCCTCGGTGATGCTCCTCAATGACTGGGCCTTGCTCTGCAGCACCTCTGCAATGCCTGTGACTGGGTCAAGCTCTGCAGCATCTTGGCCATTACCATCTGAGAGCAGGACATGTCCAGCAGAACCTCATCAAGGTTAGCCTGGCACTGGGTCACATCCCGCAGCGAGTCAGACATTCTGCCGAGCCCCTCAGCCATGGCCGTCACCAACTGCGTGGTGCCTTGGACACCTTTACTAATGGTGCCGACGTCGTGTACCAGTGTCTCCATTGTGGTCGCCACCCTAGCAGTGTTAGTCTCAGTGCCATGCATTGCTAGCGACATCTCTTGCCCTGGGAAGTAAAAGCAATATATCTACTGTCTCAACAACTACTTTTTTAAGACATGAGTTCTGATCATTTTCTCAATACGCTTTCTTTGGTGATCGTAATTGTTTTACGTTCCTCCCTCCCTTTCACTTCTTCATTTACAATTATTTCTGGGATGTTATTTGTGTTTTCTACAGTAAAGACAAGCACAAAACACCTGTTTCTTATTTTCCACCATTAATGCCCTAACTCACTCTCTAGAGGTCAAATACTTACTTTTCTTACTCTTTTCCCTTTTATATACCTGTAGAAATTCTTACTTTCTGTTTTATATTTATAGCTAGCTTTCTCTCATACTCTAATTTTTCCTTCCTTATTATTATATTATATTAATAATTCTTTGCTGTTTTA
Organism: Scyliorhinus torazame; assembly: GCF_047496885.1. Classification (NCBI taxonomy): domain Eukaryota; kingdom Metazoa; phylum Chordata; class Chondrichthyes; order Carcharhiniformes; family Scyliorhinidae; genus Scyliorhinus; species Scyliorhinus torazame. Next base: position 188,810,530 of record NC_092716.1, read on the forward strand.
ATATTTGTCCAATCTTTTCACCTGCCACTAATCTCCGCAGGACCTTTTTCATTCTTTCATGGTGTGTGAGCATCGCTGGCAAGGCCAGCATTTGTTGCCCTTCCCTAATTGCCCTCGAACTGAGTGGCTTGTTAGGCAATTCAGAGCCAACCACATTATTGTGGATCTGGAGCCACATGTAGGCCAGACCAGTTAAAGATAGCAGATTTCCTTCCCGAAGGACAACCAGATGGTTTTTACAACAATCAATGATAGTCCATGGTCATGATTACTGAGACTAGCTTTATAGTCCAGATTTTTTATTAATTGAATTTAAATTCCAACAGCTGCCATGGTGGGATTTGAACCAATGTCCATAGAGCTTGAGCCTGGGCCTCTGGATTGCTAGTACAGTGACAATAACACAATGTCACCATGCCCCCTTAAAAAACTGTACACTTTTTCTTTCAATTTGATACTATCTTTAACTTCCTGAGTTAAAGATGGCATGTCCTTCCCCTAGATTCTTTCTTTCTCACTGGAATGCACTTTGCTGAAATATCTCCTTAAATGTCTGCGATTACATCACTATTGACCTATCCCATAGCCCAATTTACCAGTCCATTTTAGCTAGCTCTGTCTTAATACCTTTATAATTGCATTTATTTATGTTTAAAACACTAGTCTTAGACCCACTTTACTCTCCCTCAAACTGAATACGAAGCTCTATCATGTTATGATCATTGCTACCAAGGGGTGCCTTTACTACCAGATCATTAATTAATGCTGTTTTAATAAGGACATGGGGAGTCCACACCAAGTAGAATATCAAAACGTAGTTTTATTTACAATATGATAAATTTATTGCCCGGAAGATCCCTACTGGGTTCCTGCTCTGATCGGTGCCTTACTGGTCGACCTTTTAAACAGAGGACTGTCAGAGGATAAAGCAGGATTTAGATCGTTTGGAGACTTGGGCGGAGAGATGGCAGATGGAGTTTAATCCAGACAAATGTGAGGTAATGCATTTTGGAAGGTCTAATGCAGGTAGGGAATATACAGTGAATGGTAGAACCCTCAAGAGTATTGAAAGTCAGAGAGATCTAGGTGTACAGGTCCACAGGTCACTGAAAGGGGCAACACAGGTGGAGAAGGTAGTCAAGAAGGCATATGGCATGCTTGCCTTCATTGGCCGGGGCATTGAGTATAAGAATTGGCAAGTCATGTTGCAGCTGTACACGACCTTAGTTAGGCCACACTTGGAGTATAGTGTTCAATTCTGGTCGCCATACTACCAGAAGGATGTGGAGGCTTTAGAGAGGGTGCAGAAGAGATATACCAGGATGTTGCCTGGTATGGAGGGCATTAGCTATGTGGAGCGGTTGAATAAACTCGGTTTGTTCTCACTGGAACGACAGAGGTTGAGGGGCGACCTGATAGAAGTCTACAAAATTATGAGGGGCATAGACAGAGTGGATAATCAGAGGCTTTTTCCCAGGGTAGAGGGGTCAATTCCTAGGGGGCATAGGATTAAGGTGCGAGGGACAAGGTTTAGAGGAGATGTACGAGGCAAGTTTTTTTACACAGAGGGTAATGGGTGCCTGGAACTCGCTGACGGAGGAGGTGGTGGAGGCAGGGACGATAGTGACATTTAAGGGGCATCTTGACAAATACATGAATAGATGGGAATAGAGGGATACGGACCCAGGAAGTGTAGAAGATTTTAGTGTAGACGGGCAGCATGGTCGGCACGGGCTTGGAGGGCTGAAGTGCCTGTTCCTGTGTTGTACTTTTCTTTGTTCTTTGTTCTTATAGAGATCCCCCGTCTGTACCAGGGGCGCTCATACTCCACAAAGACCACGGGGAAGATAATCATTCCCATCCCGTAGGTCTAGTGTGGGATATTATAGCTGTCTCATTGCAGGTCTAGAATAGCCTGCTCTCTGGTCAGCTCTAAAATGTGCTGCTCTAAGAAACTGTCCTTTTTTTTTCAATTTAGAGTACCCAACTTTTTTTTTCAATTAAGGGGCACTTTAGGGTGGCCAATCCACCTAACCTGCACATTTTAGAGTTGTGGGGGTGAAACCTATGCAGACATGGGGAGAATGTGCAAACTCCACACGGACAGTGACCCAGGGCCGGGATTCGAACCCGTGTCCTCAGCGCCGCAGTCCCAGTGCAAACCACTGCGCCACATGACGCCCTCTAAGAAACTGTCCTGAAAACATGCTGTAAACCCATCTTCCAAGCTGCCTTTGCCAATCTGATTAATCTAATGTAGATTAACTTTGCCCATGATTATCACTGTACCTTTCTCACAACCCTGCTTTATTTCTTCTTGTATACGACATCCTACAATGCAGTTTCTATTTGCGAACCTTTAAACTACTCCCATTTGGGATTTCTTCCCGTTGCACTTTTGTATTGCTACTCAAACTGATTCTACATCTTGGTCTTCAGAACTAAGGTAATCTCTACCTATTGGACTAATGTCATCTTCTTTTTTTTAATTTTTTAAAATTACTTTGTCAGAGTTACAAAGCCGGGGCTCAGAGTGTGGACAAGGGCGAACCCCTAATCCAGCTCCTTGCCTGTTCCAAAAACCAATTCAAATTGAATCCAATTCATGGTCCCCACAAGAGAGACATACCAGATCTGAGCCAAAAGGCAGAGCAGATGCTACACTTGATCTTAGCCAAAAGGCCGAGAAGCGATGACTAGTGTCATCCTTAATTAACAGAGCTACCCAACCTCCTTTTCCTAGATTTCTAGCCTTCTGAAATGTCATGTACCCTTGAATACTCAGGTCCCATCCTTTGCTATCTTGCAGCCACATCTCTACAGCCATCAATAGGTCATTACCACACTGCTGTTTGGAGGAATTTGCTGTTTAAAAATTGGCTGCATCATTTCCTATATTAAAACAGTGACAACACTTCTAAGGTATTTAATTGTCTGTAAAGTGCCTTGAGACACCCTGACATTGCAATATGTGCTATAGAAGTGCAAGATCTTCTATTCCTTTCAACTTCAGAATGGAAACATTTTTCCCGATGTACCTCGTCAATTGGTCCTTCAACTTCGAGAGTTCCTTTGTCAGCTGCAAGTTTGTCTCATCCGATAGCTCCATGGCTTTCTGGAGGCTGGCATTTTGTTCTCGCAACTTCTGGTTTGCATATTTCAGATCTGCAACATCGCTGATTAATTCATTGGTTTCTCTTCAAAGAAGTGCAGAGAAGTACATGAACAATTAAAGCACGAGTGAATTATCTCAGATAGTACTCAAGGCTACTTGGAGGAAACTACTTCAGTTAGGGCTTCTAAAACACAGCAAGTTGTTATGAAGCATACTTACATACAGACATACGAATTAGGAGCAGGAGTAGGCCACTTGGTCCCTCGGGTCTGCTCCATCATTCAATAGATCAGGATTGACGTTCTGCCCACCCCCAATAACCTTTTATCCCATTGTTTATCAAGCATCTATCTACCTCTGCATTAAAAATGTTCAAAGACTTGAACATTTTTTATATTGGAAAATATGCAGGGATTTGGGGAAAAAGCAAGGGAATGGGGCCAATTGGTTCACTCTTTCAAAGAGCCTACACAGGCACAGTGGGCCGAATTGGCACCTTCGGTGGGTATTATGCTATGCCTTTCAGGCAATGCATTCCAGATTTTAACTCACTCGTCTAAATGAATATCTCCCCATCTTCCCGCTGGTTCTTTCGCCAATCACTTTAAATCTGTTCTTTTTGGTTTCTGGCCTGCCTTCCACTGGAAAGTTTTTCCTCACTGACTCTATCAAACCCTGCCTTAATTTTGAACACTTCACTGAGTCTCCCTTAGCCTTTGCTGCATCAAAGGACAAGCCCAGCTTCTCTGGTCTCTCCACCTATTTGAAGTGCCTCATCTATGATACCATCTTTGTGAAATTTCAAGCAGAGGTACAACTGTAGTTATTTCACTGGACTAGTAATCCAGAGAACATGAGCTCATCCCACCATGCTAGATTGAGAATTTGAATTCAATGGATCTGGAAATAGGGATCCATAAAAGTGATCATGAAGTTGTCAAATTCGGATTCTAGCTGGGGTTCTTGGATGTTATGGCCGAGGTTCTGAGTGTGGGGTGGCGCAGAATCCGGAGGTGGCAATATTTGGTGTGTCGGAAGACCCTGGAGTCCAGGGGGGGATGAGTGGTCGATGTATTGGCCTTTATCTCCCTAATAGCCCGGAGACGGATTTTGTTGTGTTGGCGGGACTCGGAGCCACCAAAGGCAGGGATGTGTGTGAGCGACCTGGCAGAATTCCTGAGGTTGGAGAAGATCAAGTTCGCTCTGTGGGGGTTGATAGAAAGGCTCACCCGGAGGTGAAAACTGTTCATTGATTTCCTCAAGGAGGATTGAGGGGTCAGCAAGGGGGTTGGGAGGGGGAGTAAGAGGGTTAAAATGGGAAGGCGGGATGTGATGGGGTGTTGGTATCAGGAGAGTTCGGGGATCTCTGGTTGTTTGTTTAGGTCAATGTGTTGTTCTTTTTTTTGAATAATCTTTATTGTCACAAGTAGGCTTACATTAATACTGCAATGAAGTTACTGCGAAAAGCCCCTAGTCCCAACATTCCGGCACCTGATCGGGTACACACGAGGGAGTATTCAGAATTTCCAAATTCTCTAACAGTACGGCTTTTGAGAATTGTAGGAGGAAACCGGAGCACCCGAAGGAAACCCATGCAGACACGGGGAGAACGTGCTGACAGTGACCCAATCGAACCTGGGACCCTGAGGCTGTGAAGCAACAGTGCTGAGCATTGTGCTGCCGTGCCGTGTGTATATATGTAAAAAGTCTTAAATAAAAATATTTTTTATAAAGCCCAACAGGTTAACCCATGTCCTTAAGGAGGGAATCTGGGCCTATAATGCAGCTCAAAGTGGTGTACAGAGCACACCTGGCCAGAACCCGAATGAGCAGGTTCTTCTCGGAGGTGGAGGACAAATGTGAACGGTGCCGGAGGGGCCCAGCCAACCACACCCACATGTTTTGGGCTTGCCCAAGCTTGCTGGGTCTGGACAGCCTTCTCCGAGGCAATGTCCAAGGTTATGGGGGTGAGGGTGAAGCCATGCCCGATAATGGCAATCTTCGAGGTATCAGAGCAGCCAGAGTTACACATGGGGAAGGGGGCCAACGTCCTAGCTTTCGCTTCCCTAATCGCACGCTGGAGAATCCTGCTCGGCTGGCGATCGGCAGCACCACCCACGGCTGCAGACTGGCTCGCTGACCTTTCGGAATTTCTCCACCTGGAAAAGATTAAGTACGCCACCCGAGGGTCGGAGGAAGGCTTCCTGGACACTTGGGGGCAGTTTGTCGGTCTGTTCCAAAACCTGTTTGAGGCCAGCAACGAGGAGTAAGCTAGTAAGAATGTATTTTTAAAAACCACCAAGATAGATGAGATACCAAAAGACTGCGCAACCCGGGTGAGAGCCGGGGGGGGAGAGGCAGAAGGAAGGTGGGAAAACCACGACCCCCCCCCCCCTTTTTTCTTTCCATTCTGTCCGGAAAGTAAAAGAAAAGCACAGCCGAAGCCCAGGGTGGGGGGACAACGAGGAAGGGGGAGGAACCATAGATCGATCCAGAGGGCAACAAAATGCACATAGGGTCAGTTAAACGAAGGACAAAATAAACTTCTCTATATAATAAAGGAAATTAGCACGGGCGAGAAAAATGTGATGTGTATATATGTACAACTGTTTATAAATATGAGAAATGCCAATAAAAAGATTTTTTTTTTAAAGAATCTGGGCCTATATGTAACTCCAGTCTCCAAACACGGCTGATTCAAAACCGTCCTCTGAAGTGGGCTAGTAAGAGATTCGGTTGTATCAACATACATAAGAGCATAAGAGGTAGGAGCAGCATAGGTCATTCTGCCCGAGAGCCTTCTCTGCCATTCAATAAGATCATGGTTAATCTGATCTTGGTCCCACAACTCCACTTCCCCGCCTGCCCTCCCATAACCTTTTACTCCCTTGTAAGAAAACATTTCAGTCTCGGTCAGCCTTGAATATTGTTATAAAACTCATGTTTTGTATTTAAAATGGCTTTATTTATTCAAGGGATTGATCAAAACCACCAAGTTTAAAAAAACCGAACAATGGCAATTTAAACTTGAACGACAGCTTCTAAGATAGCCAAACATTTACATAGCTGCACCCTACAAATTCCAACGCCATTAATACGAAGTCAGGCTGTCTAGGAATAGCCCACCAGAGGCAATCAATTTAGATGAGTGTGAATGACCCCATCTCCTGAACCATTCACAAAACATTCAGATATAACCTGTGCATCCAGCTGGGTGTGGAACAAGCCGTGAGATGCAATTACACTGGACAATGGAAGCTGGCTGAGACGCGAACTCCTCTGGCCATAATCTAATTATGTCTACACAATGGACCTAGTATCAGCTTGTTATGACCATTTATGGGTATCTGGTCAGTCTGTGTGATGAGCAAACTAACCCTCTTTATGTTTTAAGAAAATGCTTTTCTCCATGCCAGTCAGAGGAAGAGATACAGTCTGACTGTGAGTCCAGAAAGATCCTGAGTGGGCACTTTTTTTCTTTCCAGCCAACCTGAAAGATTGTTTGACCAGCCGCATGTCGTGGACCGCATCTTAAAAATCAACCCAGCAGCTGCTGACTCCAGAAGGAAAGACAGAAATTGTTCGCCAACAGCTTTAAATCATCATGACGCAGAATGCTGAAAGGCCATCAAGCCCAGTCTTAAACCATCCAAGTCATCAATCTACAGGCTCAGTGTACAACTAAGCGTTTTTGGACTCAAACAATTTAACCTTTCTTTCCATTTTGTAACTTGTTTTTGTGCGTGTGTGAACTCGTGGAATGCATGCGTGAGTGAGAGTCAGAATGGTTTTATTGCGATTGGGTGTTAAGTGCAACAGATCCTATTTGCTTTTCTTTAACTTACAAGAAAACCTGCCCGGGTGTGATTTTTACAGTCACTGCACTTAAACAGCAAATTCTTTAGAAAAAAATCATCTCCTGCAGTTAACCAAGGAGTGGATAAAGAGCGGATCCATTCTGTCACTTCTCACCTGACCATAACAATATATTCAATGATTCAGTATTCTCCTGCCATCTGGGGTGGAGAATTCCATAGATTAAAGGCCCTCTGAGGGAACAAATTCCTCCTCACTTGCCTCTTAAATGGAGACCTCTTATTCTTAAACTGTGCCCCCTAGTTCTAGGTACTCCTCTCTCTCCCCCCCCCCCCCCCCCCCCCCCCCCCCCCACCATAAGGGGAAATCTCTTCTCAGCATTTGCCCTGTCAATAAGATCACTTCTCATTTTCCGAAACTACAATGAGTACAGGTCCACTTTCATAGAATCATAGAATTTACAGTGCAGAAGGAGGTCATTCGGCCCATCGAGTCTACACCGGACTCTGTAAAGAGCACCCTATTTAAGCCCACACCTCCACCCTATCCCCATAACCCAGTAACCCCACCTAACCTTTTTGGACACTAAGGGCAGTTTAGCATGGGAAATCCACCCAATCTGCACATCTTTGGGCTGTGGGAGGAAACCGGAGCACTTGGAGGAAACCCACGTAGACACGGGGAGAATGTGCAGACTCCACACAGACAGTGACCCAAGCCGGGAATCAAACCTGGGACCCTGGAGCTGTGAAGCAACAGTGCGAGCCACTGTGCTACCGTGCCACCTTGCTCTCATAAAACAACCTTGGAAGCAACCTAATGACTTGTCTTCTTTCTTTCTTGAAAATATATGTTATATTTGAGGTTTTCCAATCTGCTGGGATCATTCCAGGATCTAGGGAATTTTGGAAGATTAGAACTAATACATCCGCTATCTATGCAGCTACTTCTTTGAAGACCCGAGGATGCAGGTCATTAGGTCCAGGGTACTTGTCAGCATTTGGTCCCATTAGTTTTCCGAATTTTTTTTTGCTGGTGATCATTATTGCTTTAAGTTACTCCTTCCCTTTTGCCTCTTGATTTTCTACTAATCTTCAGATGCTTTTTCTGTCCTTTGCGCATTTTTTTCTCAATTTGATGCCATCCTTAAGTTCCTTAGTTAGTCTGTCGTCAGTTTAAGAAGAACGTTCACATTCTCAGGACAAATAGAAATAGGCAATAAATGCCAGCCTGACTGTGCATCTCAAGAATGTAAAAAATAAATTGAGGAAATGTCCTTCCTTTTGAAACTCTTTCAGCAGGTGTCTATTTTCTGCTTGCAATACACAAGAACCTAATTATGATCACAATTTCATGCAAGTATTTGGGAAGGTATGGGGGAAGCAGTTTTCCTGATCTTGGGCCCAAATAGGTCTGAATCATATGCATGCAATTAATATCAAAAATTCACGGGGGTAGGAGTGTTATGTGGAAAGGAAATGTCCCCTGAGATACGCAGTGCTCAGTAATGCATGCAGGCTAGGGTAGTCGCACACCCAGATCACAAAAACTTTAACTAACATTGCCACATTCAACATTGTGACCGTGTGTCAGTGAGGTCAGAATGATGGCTGCTCGACCTCCTCCAGTGTCACCATTGAAAAGAATTGTCAGGCTCGGCAAGATGTATGACTCAATTAAAGACACTCAGAACCCGTTCTCCGAAGACCTAGAAACACACAACCGCACCCCCTCCACCTCCTGACCAAGTAGCACCATCTCTCAACCTTTCCAGCTCAGATGTGGAGATGCTGGCGTTGGACTGGGGTGAGACTTTATCCTGGTGTTGTAAGACTTCTTACTGTTTCTGTGGTGTTGGGTGTTCTGACACACAGATGAGCCAACACAGTTGCATATGGTACAACGCTTCTTTATTTAAACTCACTATTTACAACTTGGTCTTTGCACTCTGCACGTGGGGGGCTCCCTGCTTGTGGTGTTTCAACAGCTCTTTCTGTTCCCTTCTCCCCAGACCTACCGACCTCCAGGTGTCGTGCTCGTGCTTTTTATGTGGTTGGTGTTCTTGTCTGTGATTGGTTGTGGTGTTGTGTACTCTGATTTGCCTGTTAGTGTGTCCATCATGATGTGTGTGTTTGAATATCATGACATCCCCCCTTTTTACAAAGATATGTGCCTACGTGGTAATAAATATGATCGTGACGTGAGTGCATCTAAGAGTGTGTGTGTGTCGTGTGCAGCATGTGTCTATGACGGAACTATGTACATGGGGCGATGTCGAGTGCGTCACATGAATCCAGTTGTACCATAACATAACAGAAATGCGAACGAGAGAAGAAGAAAAAAAAATTTGAACAGTTGTCCAGTCAGACGACATCTGGAACGATAAACAACAACAGGTTATCATGTAAAATTGTCCAACTTATTAAACATATGAACTGTATTATAAGTCCATTCTAATGGGTTTGCGACGAATTCGGGTTGACCGCCTTAAGGGTGGATCAAGAACCACCGGCTGCTGTGCAGGCATGGCCATGGGTGGCGATGGAAAGGGCGTGATGTGCGGCAGCTCCACAAAGTCATCCTCGGAAGCCTGTTGAGGATCTGGCGTGTTGTGTGGCTGTGAGCGTGGAAGTCGGCGAAGGGCGCGCCGATTGCGGCGACGCACGGAACCATCCGGCATGCGAACCAGGAACGAGCGGGGAGCCACTTGTCGGAGGACTTCGGCCGGTGCTGACCAGCCACCATACGGTTGATGGACGCGTACTTTGTCTCCGGAGGACAGGGGGGGCAGGTCCGTCGCTCGTGTGTCGTACCGACCTTTCTGGCGATCACGCTGCAGTTGCATGTTCCGAAGAACCGCCTCATGGTCTGTTGTCGGTGCCAGGACGGAAGGTACCGTCGTCCTGAGGGAGCGACCCATTAGTAGCTGCGCTGGCGAGAGGCCCGTGGATAACGGGGCCGATCGATAGGCCAGCAAGGCAAGGTTAAAGTCCGATCCGGCATCAGCCGCCTTGCACAGGAGCCGCTTTGCGATGTGGACACCCTTTTCAGCCTTCCCATTCGATTGTGGATGCAGAGGGCTGGATGTCACATGAGTGAAACCATATGCTGCGGCAAAGGACGACCATTCACGGCTGGCAAAACAAGGTCCATTGTCTGACATGACAGTCCTTGGAATGCCATGGCGAGCAAACGTTTCCTTGCAGGCCCCAATGACTGCGGACGACGTCAGATCATGGAGAGGCATGACTTCCGGGTAGTTTGAGAAGTAGTCTATAATAACAATGTAATCTCTGCCGAGCGCGTGAAATAGGTCAACACCCACCTTCGCCCAGGGGGACGTCACCATCTCGTGTGGTAGAAGTGTTTCCGGAGGTTGCGCTGGCTGAAACCTCTGACAGGTTGTGCAGTTGAGCACCATGTTGGCTATGTCTTCATTAATACCCGGCCAATATACCGCCTCCCGGGCCCTTCGTCTGCATTTTTCGACGCCCAAGTGGCCTTCGTGTAGTTGACGAAGAATCATCTGGCGCACACTGTGTGGAATGACGATCCTATGCGATTTCATAAGGACCCCGTCTATATTGGTGAGATCATCTCGCACATTATAAAACTGGGGGCACTGCCCTTTTAGCCACCCTTCCGTCATGTGGCGCATCACTCGCTGCAGCAGAGGGTCAGTCGCCGTCTCTGCGCGTATGTGGGCCAGACTAGGATCATCAGCTGGCATATTTGCTGCTGTCAGAGTCACGTGTGCCTCAATTTGACGCACGAACCCCTCTGCATCTGGTGGTGTGCTCACTGCTCGGGAAAGAGTGTCCGCCACGATGAGTTCCTTCCCCGGAGTGTAGATCAGTTCAAAATCGTACCTCCTGAGTTTGAGTAAGATGCGCTGGAGGCGAGGAGTCATGTCGTTCAGGTCTTTGTTAATGATGTTGACCAGGGGGCGGTGGTCAGTTTCGACCGTGAATCGTGGCAGGCCATACACATAGTCGTGGAACTTGTCCAGTCCAGTTAACAAGCCCAGGCATTCTTTTTCGATTTGCGCGTAGCGCTGTTCGGTAGGGGTCATGGCTCGTGAGGCATACGCAACCGGGGCCCATGATGACGTGCTGTCTTTTTGCAGGAGTACCGCTCCAATACCAGATTGGCTGGCGTCTGTTGAGATCTTTGTAGGGCGAGTCGTGTCAAAGAAGGCCAGCACTGGTGCCGTGACCAGTTTGTGCTTGAGCTCCTCCCATTCCCGCTGATGCGACTGGTGCCAGTTGAATTCCGTCGATTTTTTTACGAGATGGCGCATGTTTGTTGTATGAGAAGCCAGGTTGGGAATGAACTTCCCAAGGAAGTTGACCATGCCCAGGAATCTTAAGACAGCCTTCTTGTCAGCCGGTCGTGGCATGGCTGTGATGGCGCTAACCTTGTCTGCATCGGGACGGACCCCGGACCTTGAGATGTGGTCCCCGAGGAATTTCAGCTCCGTCTGGCCGAAAGCACACTTCGCACGGTTGAGACGCAGGCCATTTTGCCGTATGCGGGTGAAGACACGTCGAAGACGATGCATGTGTTCCTGCGGAGTGGTGGACCAAATGATGATATCGTCCACATATACACGTACCCCTTCGATGCCTTCCATCATCTGCTCCATAATGCGGTGGAATACTTCAGATGCCGAAATGATGCCGAATGGCATCCGGTTGTAGCAGAATCTGCCAAAAGGGGTGTTGAATGTGCATAGTCTTCGGCTGGCCGGGTCCAGTTTGATCTGCCAGAATCCTTTGGACGCATCCAATTTAGTGAATATGTTGGCTCGCGCCATCTCGCTGGTGAGGTCTTCTCGTTTCGGGATGGGATAGTGTTCCCGCATGATGTTGTTGTTCAGATCTTTTGGATCTATACATATACGGAGCTCACCAGAGGGCTTCTTTACACAGACCATGGAGCTGACCCATGGCGTGGGCTCCGTGACCTTGGATAGGACCCCTTGGTCCTGAAGAATCTGCAGTTGTGCCTTGAGGCGGTCTTTGAGAGGCGCAGGAACCCTGCGAGGTGCGTGAACGACAGGGATGGCGTCCGGTCTGAGTCGAATCTTGTACGTGTGTGGCAATGTCCCCATGCCTTCAAAAACCTCCTGGTTGTGAGCGAGGAGGGAATGGAGATTCGCGTGGAACTCAGCATCCGGGAAGTCGGATATCTCATCTGGAGAGAGAGACATGATGCGCTGTACCAGGTGAAGGACCTTACACGCTTGTGCGCCCAGTAACGAGTCCTTTGATGAGCCCACAACTTCGAAGGGGAGTGTGGCCGTGTACCTCTTGTGAGTCACCTGTAGCTGGCAAGATCCTATGGACGGGATAACGTTCCCGTTATAGTCAACCATCTTAAGCCGGGATGGTGTGATGGGTGGTTTGACCTTCATGGCCTGGACTGCAGAGTAAGCAATCAGGTTGGCGGATGCGCCGGTGTCCAGACGGAAGGCGACGCGCGATCGGTTGACCGTCAGGGTGGCACACCACTCATCGTCTGGATTGATGGCATTGACCTTGTTGACATCAATGACGGCAACTCGGAAGTCATCCTGGTCATCTGCATCACTTAATTGGAAGTCTTGATGCGTGGGCTGGACGGTCCTGACTCGTGTGCGAGGTTGTCGAGGATGCGCCGGATCCATGGGTTGAGCCGCACGACAGCGGGCTGCGTAGTGGCCTATCATGGCACATCTGTTGCACTGTCGGTTTTTTGCAGGACATTGCCCTTTTAAGTGTAGACCTCCACAATTTCTGCACGTCATGACGTCACGGCGTTCGTTGCGCCACTGCGCATGCGCAGTGCGATCTTGCGGTGGGCGCGCCTGCGCAGTGCGTCCCTCGTTGTGGCCGTTATTTTTGGCGCGCACCTGCGCGGGAGACCGCGAAAAGCGCGGGAAGCGGCCGCTGTCGTCCGGGCCGTGGGGCGGGAAGAAATCGACGGCCTGGATGCGTTCGACGTCGTGGGCGGCCTGGCTTGCCGATTCGACGGCTGGGGACCCCCTCCGTGCCAACTCGGACGCCTGAAATCGGGCAAAACGGCAGGTAGCATTTTCATGGAGGACACAGGCTTCCACAGCAGACGCTAAGGTGAGGCTCTTTATTTTAAGAAGCTGCTGGCGTAGGCCACTAGAGGCAACGCCAAAAACAATCTGGTCCCTGATCATGGACTCTGTAGTGGTGCCGTAACCGCAGGACTGCGCTAGAATCCGGAGGTGCGTCAAAAAGGGTTGAAAAAGCTCCTCCTTACCTTGCAGGCGTTGCTGAAAGATGTATCTTTCAAAACTTTCGTTTACTTCAACTTGAAAGTGCTGGTCCAGTTTGAGGATGACCGTGTCATATTTGGCCTGGTTTTCGCCTTCTTCGAACACCAGTGAATTAAAGACATCGTTTGGGTGGGGGCCTGCGTAGAAGAGGAGCATTGCAATCTTCGAATCATCCGAGGCATTCTGTTTTTCGGTGGCACGGATGTACAGGTCAAATCGCTGCCTGTAGAGCTTCCAGTTGGTGCCTAGGTTCCCCGTGACTTGCATCGGCTGCGGTTTGCCGGTGTGGTCCATGTCCAGAATGGCAGGTTAGTAGGCAGGTATCGATCCACTCCTGTACCATGTGGTGTTGGGTGTTCTGACACACAGATGAGCCAACACAGTTGCATATGGTACAACGCTTCTTTATTTAAACTCACTATTTACAACTTGGTCTTTGCACTCTGCACGTGGGGGGCTCCCTGCTTGTGGTGTTTCAACAGCTCTTTCTGTTCCCTTCTCCCCAGACCTACCGACCTCCAGGTGTCGTGCTCGTGCTTTTTATGTGGTTGGTGTTCTTGTCTGTGATTGGTTGTGGTGTTGTGTACTCTGATTTGCCTGTTAGTGTGTCCATCATGATGTGTGTGTTTGAATATCATGACAGTTTCCAGCTCAGCACTGAACACCTGAACAAAGGAAGCTTCTCAACGAATGAGGAGAGCCAAGGGTTGAGAGAATTAGGATGCCCAATCCACCAATCAACTCTCTGCGAGTAGCATCCTCCGATGCTAAGTCTGACACTTGGATGATCACAAAAATCCATCTATTTTCTCACCTGCTGGTAAAGGATCCAGTTCTCTTGGTATAAGTCTGATCATTTTGAAAGTATCTGCAAAAACAGGTCAAAAGATCACTGAGTAATCAAGATAGAAACTGAAAAACATTGTCCCTTAGGTGGCTGGGTTGGCGCCAGTGGTCGCGTTGGCGATCTCTCCCGGTCCACCATTCGGCTTCACTAATCGTGTCCGCAGTCTGTGTCCTTCTTTCCTGGCTCTTACCACCCCTGCTATCTTTTCTGTTTCTTGGTGCATTTGAGGGCATTTTTATTTTGGATGGCTGTTCGTTTTGTTTTGGGTGAAGGTAAGGTCTTTTTTTGTCGATATAGTGGTCGATTTCTAGGGTTGAAGGGCCAAAGTTAAAGTATCCTGAGGAGAGCCACCTTTCGTGCGACTGTTCAGCACATTGCCACCACCGGGAGTCAAGACAGAGCTAAGAAGAAGGCTAAGACACTGGAAAGATATCTGAAGCTATTTTCACGTTTGTGAGAGGAACCATATTGATCTAGAGCAGGTTAAGGGGGGATTTATTTGAGGTCAATGATTTTGAAAGAATATTCATGAGGAACTGTTTCCAGTGGCATGAGGATTGCAAACCAAAGGGACACAGACTGAAGCAAATTTGCAAAAGCACCAGTGGGAAATGAGGAAGATTTTTTAATGCAGTTAGTTATGATCTGGGAAACATTGCCTGAAACAGAAGAATGGTGGAAGCAGATACAATAGTAACTTTCAGAAGGAAATTAAATAAATAATTGACAGAGAAGCATTTGAAGAGCTTTGGAGAAATTGCTGGGGAATGGAATTGATTGCAGAATTCTTTGAAAGGGCCAAAATTGTACAGGCATGTCCTGTCCACATAAAGGAAGACAAATCCAACCTGTCAAATTACTGCCCCATCAGCCTACTTTTAATCATCAGCAAAGCGATGGAAAGGGTTATCAACAGTGCTATCAAGTGGCGCTTACTTAGTTTAGTAGTCATGGAAGAGTCCGGAAAGGAGAGTCAAAAATGGTTTATTTCCAACGTTTGGTTTTAGGAAAAGCATATACATGCAACAGCCCAAGTTCCAGCCGGGACCATTCTGACCTACCAGCTCCTACCTGGGCCGCCTTTATAACATTGAATTAACAAGCCTGCTGATGGGCCTGACTGCATTGCAGTCGCCTGCTAATATCGGGGAACATCGGGCTGAGGTGGTCATGAACCTCCGGCCCATCAATAGTTCAGTCGGCGCTATGCCGGCCGTGGCATGTGTCGCTGTCCGGTAGCCAAATATGAATCGTGCCAGGTTCGTTTCCATGGATCCCGTGGTCCGTTTCTTCATCTCGTTTTTGAAGGTCTGTCCGTAGGCAATTGGGCATTGTCGTGCCTGCTATAGCTAGGGGTTCCCCCATGCAGGTCGCAAGACTTTCCTCGCTGCCCCTTAGATCCAGCTGCTGAATCCCAGTCCTGATTCACTCAAAGGTCTGCCTCCCAATTACCGAAACCGCGGCCCCCATTTCTGTCCCCATGTCTAACGGGTGGCCGTTAACCTGGATGGTAATTCTGATGGGGGCGACTCGTGGAGCGGCAATGCAATTTAATTGCATGTATCCATTTCCATCAGGCTATTCTAGGTGGAGCGTCCTGGCCCTGGGCTGCCGTCTCCCTAGGATAGGGCGGTGGGTTTGCTGGCTGATCTGTGGTTTCCCATCATTACACTTTCATCGGCCACAACGGCCACACCACCATGGACCTTCCTCCGACGATTCCCGGAGGTGCCTCACCTGGTTACAGTGGCCCTCGACCAACGGGCCTGGTCCTGACGATGTTCGGGCCAGGGTGGAGTTCCAGAGGTCACCCTCCTAAAGGGCGCTGTTCGTCTGAATGGGGAGGTGGGGGAGGGGGGTCGTATGCTGTTTATCTCCATCCCTGAATTCCCTTGGAGTTCCTGGACTCCCTTCTCTGCACTCTCCCATGAGAGGTAGAACTCAACAGCCTTTTTAGGTCCAACAATGGTTCTGCCAACAATGTCCGCTGGGTGACGATATTATTTACTCTGCAATACTCTCAGTTTGTGTAACCACGCCAAAAATGGACTCCCCTGGGGTTCTCGCGGCTGTGTTAAATTGATAACTTTGCACAATGATCGACGGCTTGGTGTCGCAGTGGTTTGTCAGGAGTGCCACTAGCTCTTTGAACGACTTGGAGTCTGGGGCTGTCGGGTATATTAGGCCCTTTATGACGCTGAAGGTGGGGGCTCCACAGGTGGTCAGAAGAATTACCATCTCCCGATCAACCCCAACGATTGCGTTTGCCTTAAGAAAAATAGCACATATGCTCTGTGGACTGTGCCCATCTTCCACATCCACACCGAATGCAGTGAGTCTACCAAAAAATGGTATTTTCAAAACGATGCAAACCTTATTTCTTCACCTAGAGAGGTGGCTGTACTCCAAATGGCTAGCATCACCGACTGTAGTATTGCTTTAGACTCATCCCCAATATAATAGTCAAGGAAGAGTCCAGAAAGGGAAGTCAAAAATGGTTTAATTGCAACTCTTGGTTTAATGAAACGTATATACTTGCAACAGTCCAAGTCCCAGCCGGGACTATTCTGAGATACCCATTCCTACCTCGGCCGGCTTTTATGTCATTGAAGTAACGAGCCCGCTGACGAGCATCCACCCCTCAACAGGGGAGCACATACTCCACCAGGCCCATGGGGAGATTAATCGGGTCATCCCTGTGGGTCTCGTAGGGGTTATAATACTTAACAATAGTCTGCTCGCTGATGCTCAGTTTGGATTCTGCCAGGGTCACTCAGCTCCTGATCTCATCACAGCCTTTTTCAAACAAGGACAAAAAGCTGAATTCAAGAGGTAAGGTGAGAGTCACTGCCCTTGACATCAAGGTAGTATTTGATCAACTGTGATATTAAGAAGCTTGAGCTAACCTGAGTCAATGGGGATCAGCGGGAAACTCTCCATTGATTGGAGTCATACCTAGCACAAAGGAAGATATTTGTGGTTGTGGGTGGTCAATCATCTCAGTCCCGGGACATCAGTGCAGGAATACTTCTGGGTAGTGTCCTACGCCAAACCATCTTCAGCTGTTTCATCACTATCCGTCCCTCTATCATAAGGCCAGAAGTGGGGATGTTCTCATTTGATTGCATGATATTCAACACCATTTATGACTCCTTAAATACAGAAGCGGTCCATGTCCAAATGAAGCATGACCTGGACAACATTCAGTCTTGGGTTGCTCAGTGGAAAATAACATTCACATCACAGAGGGGACAGGTATGACCGTCTCCAACAAGAGAGAATCTAACCATCTCCTTTTGACATTCAATGGCATTACCATTAATTAAACTCCCTCTATCAACATCCTGTGAGTTACCATTAACCACAAACTGAACTGGACAAGCCATATAAATACTCTGGATACAAGAGTAGGTCAGCGGTTGGGAATTCTGTGGAAAGTAACTCACCACATAACTCCCCAAAGTCTCTCCACCATCTACAAGGCACGAGACAGCAGCTCCAGCAACATCCAAGAAGCCCCACACTGCCCAGGAATAAGTAACCCTCTTGATTGGCACCCCATACAACCTCTTCAACATTCATTCTTCCCACCACGGACACAGAGTGTCAGCAGTGTTTACCATCTATAAGATGGTAACTCACCAACTCACCAAGGCTCCTTCGACAGCACCTTCCAAACCCACAACCTCTACCACCTAGAAGGACAAGGGCAGCAGATGTATGGGAGCGCCATTATCCACAAGTTCCCCTCCAAGTCAGGTACCATCCTGACCTGGAATTATATTGCTGTTCCTTCACTGTAGCTGGTTCAAAATCCTGGATCTTCCTACACACATGGACTGCTGCAGTTCAAGAAGGTAGCTCACCACCACCTTCACAAGCATTTCACGTGCACCTCCTTCAATTTGGTGCACTGCAATCGCTGCTCCCAATGCAGTCTCCTCAACTTTGGGGAGACTAAACACAGACTATGCGACCGCTTTGCGGAACACCTTCACTCAGTATGGAGACCTTCCTGTTTCTTGTCACTTTAACTCACCAACTCACTCTCATGCCCAGAAGTCCATCCTTGCAATGTTCCAGTGAAGCCCAATGCAAACTGGAGGAATAACACCTCATCTTCTGATTAGGAACGTTACAGCCCTCAGAACTCAACACTAAGATCAACAACTTCAGACCATGAACTCTCTCCCCCATCTTGGCCTTTTTTCTCATCCAATATTTTTTCCACAACTTTCTCCCCCTCCCCACAAACACAACAGGCCATCTGTCACTTGTTTTACTTTCAGAGTTTTTCTTTCATAGAGCACTGACCCTTGTTCTCCAATGAGACATTCTGCTATTTTACCTGTATGCCACCATCAGTGCCATCTTTAGTCCCTTTGTCTTGTGTTCAATGACATGTTTGTCAAATCTCTCCTCAACTCCCACCTATCCCTGACCTATTTTGCTTCACTTGCTCCCATCGTTTCATAAACCATCTAAAATCCATCACATTTTCCCTCTCTCAAGCTTTGAAGAAGAGGCATAAAGACTCGAAACATTAACTTTGTTTCTCTATCCACAGATGCTGTCAGAATTTGTTGAATTTTTAAAACATTTTCTATTTTCATTTCAGATTTCCAGCATCCACAGTATTTTGCTTTTATAAAAGCCATTAAGACCAGTTAAGAATATGATAGAATAGAAACATGGAATCCCAACAGTGCAGGAGGAGGCCATTCAGCCCATCAAGTCTGCACTGACTCTCTGAAAGATCACGCCCCTCCCTGAAACCTACCCGACCTTTTGGATGGGGCCATTTAGAATGGCCAATCCACCTAGCCTGCACATCTTTGGACTGTGGGAGGAAACCGGATCACCCGGAGGAAACCCATGCAGTCACGGAGCGAAGGTACCAACTCCACACAGACAGTCACCCAAGGCCGGAATTGAACGCCGGTCCCTGGTGCTGTGAGTCAACAGTGCTAACCACTGTGTCACCGTGCCGCCCAGATGTGGCCTGGGATATCCAGATCCAACTCCTGATCCATCTCTGCCAAGGTTCTAATAAGAGGGATTCAGCAGCTCAAGAAGAAAGAGATAAAACAGGTCTTTTCTGATTTGCTCCAAACACGTGACTAAAATAACACAGGATTCTTGGCCTCTCCAAACAAAAATACTGATACATGGACACATTTTACATAAGGTTTTTTTCCTGATTTTACTTCCAAAACCTTTTGGTTGACTAAGTACTTACATTTTAGTGTTGCCTATTTCTTCCTCCAGTGCCCCTGGCACCACAAGAGACGTTTCCTCGCCTGTTAAATAAAATAAAAGTTAAACATTCAGAGGAGACAGTGAACCATAAACTTCAAATTAGTTTGCACAAATCAAATAGTTCCTGGAGCCTGTCCTAAAAACATTTTAATATGACAGTTCATAAATCACTGAAATTATATCCTTCAAACAGAAATTGACCAACCAGACTGTAAATGCTACAATCTCAGACCTGGCAACACTGCTTCTTCCATGGGTTATCACTGTGGCGAACAAACTAACACATTTACTAATTATTCCCAATTTGTTTTGGCTCCACACAAATCTGTGCTGGATAGTGAATTCATCCTTCGTGGGAAAATTATTTTCACTGGTGTAAACAAATCTTTGAAGGTGGCAATGATAAGTTGATTTTTTTTATAAGCGTATCTTCACACACATACACTTTCTTCCCTTTGGGGAATAGTGGGGAAGTGGTGGAAGGATTCTCGAGCTGAATGCTCCTCCTTCACGGCGCCGAGGTCCCAGGTTCGACCCTGGCTCTGGGCCACTGTCCGTGTGGAGTTTGCACATTCTCCCCCGTGTTTGCGTGGGTTTTGCCCCCACAGCCCAAAAGATGTGCAGAGTAGGTGGGTTGGCCACGCTAAATTGCCA
The DNA here is from genome assembly GCF_047496885.1 of Scyliorhinus torazame. Lineage (NCBI taxonomy): Eukaryota > Metazoa > Chordata > Chondrichthyes > Carcharhiniformes > Scyliorhinidae > Scyliorhinus > Scyliorhinus torazame. The sequence goes on from NC_092716.1 coordinate 188,830,510, forward strand.
CTTAATTGGAAAAAGTGAATTGGGTACTCTAAATTTATATTAAAAAAAGAAAAAAAAATGAATGGCAACAAATGGCCAACAAGTCCTGGCTTTGGACTTGAACCCAAAGCTTCAGGTTCAGAGGTAGGGATGCCACCTGTGCCACTAGACCTTCTACTAAGTTGATAAGCCATATTGAAAAACAAGCATACGGCATCCTGGGCTTCATAGTCAGGGGCATAGAGTAGAAAAGTGAGAAATATAGGCAAACCACCCCCCCAGAAAATGCTGGACAAATTTAGCAGGTCTGACAGCATCTGTGGAAACTTTCAGAGAGCGAAGTCTTTACAGATCTCTCTCCACCGATGCTGCCAGACCTGCTGAGTTTTTCCAGCATTATCTGTTTTATTTCAGATATCCAGCAACCGCAGTATTTTGCTTAAAGATAGGCAAAACACTGGTTATATGTGCCAGCCGGTGTACTGTGTCCAATTTTGCGCACCATATTTTAGGAATGACATCAATGACTTGGAGAGAGTGGAGAGAGAGCTACCAAAATGGCACCAGGGATGAAGAATTTGTGGAGAGACTGGAGCAGCTGGAATTATCCTCCTTAAAGCAGAGCAGCTAAAGTGGGACTTAATGGATGTGTTACAAATTATGAAGGATTTTGTCAGAGTGAAAAAGGGAAAAGTATTTCCACCGGCAGAAGGGTCGCCAAATAAAGAACAACGTTTTAAGAAAATTGGCAAAAGAACCAGAAGGGAGATGAAGTGAAACATTTTTTACATGGTGAGTCATTATGATCTGTAATGTTCTGCCTGAAAGGACAGTGTAAACAGATTCAAGAATGACTTTCAACAATGAGAGACTTTCTCATGAAACCTACAAGATTCTGAAGGGGCCTCAACAGGTCGACGCTGAGGAATCGAGAACACGGGGTCGCAATTTCAGGATATAAGGGGCTCATATTTAGGACTGAGAATAGGAGAAATGCAAATCTTTGGAATTCTCTGCCCCAGAGAGCTGTGGTTGTTCCATTGTTGAATACATTTACGGCTGGGTTATAAAGACTTTTGGTCTCGCAGTGGGGATTAAGGGATATGGGGAACATGCAGGAAAACGGATTTAAATCCTGTGGGGCTGGATTCCCCATCAGCGGGATACACTGTTTCGCCGGCAGTGCACTCATGCTGCAGATTTCCCAACGGCATGGGGGTGCTCACAATGGGAAACCTAATTGGCCGGTTGCCGGGATGGAGAATCCCATTGCCGGCGTGGGCGCGCCGCACCAGAAGACGGGTGTGGCGGGACGGAGAATCCTGCCCGTGGGATTTCCTTTTATAAACTTAGAGTACCCAATTCATTTTTTCCAATTAAGGGGCAATTTAGCGTGGCCAATCCACCTACCCTGCACATCTTTTGGGTTGTGGGGGCGAAGCCCACGCAAACACGGGGGGGGGGGGGGGTTTGCAAACTCCACATGGACAGCGACCCAGAGCCGGGATCGAACCCGGGACCTCAGTGCCATGAGGCTGCAGTGCTACCCACTGCGCCACCGTGCTGCCCCCATGGTATTTTTAAAAGAGGCTTTCAGACCACAAAGGTATAAACAAACAAGAGTTTTATTGGCAAGGTGTCTTCTCTATAGGTTGATCCACCAGTCTGACTGCTAACCCGCCCAAATTGCCAACGATGTCATCAATACGTCACGTGATCAGGCTCTTTAAGTGACCTTGTTCCAACTAAGAACAAATATGAATACACAACACTTTCCTCCCCTTTTACATCAGAGGTCCCTGCAATGAAACACAGTATAACAATAAAAATTTACAATATTATCAATTAATAAATACAACAGTCAATAAGGTAGCCATTTAGGAAGATGTTGATTCTTGTGGGGTTGTCAGTGAACCATTGGCGTCTGCTTTTTCGTGTTGACTGTAACCTCTGGTGTTTTTGGTTTAGTTTGGACATCGTCCGGAGTTTTCACAACTGCAGTCGAAGTTGTGTTTGCAGGTTGGCTCGCTGTTGAAGTGTCCTCAATTGGGGTACAGTCTTTCACAGTTGTTTCTGGTATTGTCAGGTTCTCCGGAATGTCTCGGTCTTCACTTGGAAGATTGTTGCAGACTCTCGGTTGCCTCCGTCGCTTGCAAACCAGTTCTAGTTGTGAAATGTTGATAAGCATGTCTTCTCAGTAACTTCACAGTATCTTCATTGCAGTGTTAATGTAAGCCTACTTGTGACACTAATAAAGATTACTATTCGATTATTGTTCTCCGCACTACATTATCTCGAGTTTGAACAGTGTAGGACAGGCATTTTCAAAGTGGGAGTCGTGACCTGCGGGTGGGTGGTCGGGAGGGTCGCGGAACCATCCATCACGGCGATCCCGATCGCGTGAATTCAGGCTCAACAGCCGCAGCAGCCAGCTTTTAAAAATGCCTGCTGCGAGCGGCTGTAAATATGACGGCCGCGACCGGCTTTAAAATTGCGGGCGTGCTGCGCATGCGCGCCCACTCATCAGTGTGCATGCCCGGAGCCCAGAGAGAAATACCGCCTCCTCCTGACGACCCAGGAGAAGTTTTTTAAAAAATTCAATTCAGTCTTCCTGCATCTGTCTTGAAAATGCTCAATCGCTGAGCCTGCAGAACTCTTTTTGACAGAGAATTTTAGAGATTAAAAAGATTCACAATACTTTGAGTTAAGTAATTTTTCTCCTCATCTATGTCTAAAATCGTCGCATTGTAATTTACAGACTGTGGTAGTCTGTGTAGAGGTATTACGGTACCTGGTAATGCTGGAACACCATTGGTAGATATTGTATGTTTCCTATTGGCCAAGCTGTATGGTAGCTCTGCCCTGCAAGGCGGGGTATAAGAGCCCGTGCCGCCCCAGCAGCCTTCTTTCTGTACCTGAGCTGCTGGGGAAAACATCTAGCTTATTAAAGCCTTCAGTTGGACTACAACCTCGCTTTAGTGGTCATTGATTGTGCATCACAGACTATATCATCAGACTGTAAACCACCCATCTGAGGAAAACTTACATTCTTCACCTGCTCTGTAGAGTCCTGAGAGAATAATGCCTGTTCCAATGAGGTCATTTCTCATCCTTCGTGACTTTAGACGATAGAATATAAGCCCAGGCTCACCTCTTGCATTAAAAGTAAGAGAAAATGGTGGGTCGTGAAGGTCGGCCGGCGTGGGTCGCAAAGATCTGCCGGCGTGGGTCGCAAAGATCGGCCGGCGTGGGTCGCAAAGATCGGCTGGCGTGGGTCGCGAAGGTCGGCCGGCGTAGGTCGCGAAGGATGGCCGGTTGATAAAAATGGGTTCCGGGCAAAAAGTTTGAAAAACACTGGTGTAGGAGACCGTCCTGTTTGTGCTAAGGCAATGGCAGGGATCCACTTCTCACTGGCGGTATAGTTCCTTGCCAATTCTTCCTGAACTTTCTGAATGACATGCGGCAGAATTCTCCGTTTCAGAAACTATGGACGCAATTCTCCGGAAATATTTCTAAGTGTGGTAGCGAACGGGAATTGCCATGAGCTTCCTGGCGCTTGGTCCAGCGAGGCCGGCAATGCAATTCAAAGTTAATTGGTCCACTCACAGAGGCCTCACAGGTTTCTCGCCGCAAATGATGGCTCACCAGCTGATTCGCCGGGACCACGCTCGCCAGCCCCCCCCCGCTATCAAGATCGAGCAGCACTTAAGCCAACCCCAGCCAGCTCGCAATAATGGCGCGGGGGAGACTAGCCCCGGAAATCGGGGACGCTGACCTAGGGAGGCTCCTGGGCACGGTGGAGGCCAGGAAGGATGTCCTGTTCCCATGAGGGTGCTGGAGGGTGAGCCACAAGGTAGCCAGTGCTGCTGGGATGAGGAGGCAGCAGCTGTCAGCTCGGGGAGTGTGACCAGGCGGACTGGCCTTCAGTGCCAGAACAAGGTCAACGACCTACACAAAGTATCACAAGTGAGTAGACATCAACGCCACCTCCACCACCCCCCCTCCCTCAAGGGAGCATCTACCCCCCCCAATCCCCCAGGAAACCACCAGCCCTCCATTCCTCCACTCCCCCCTCAAATCCCCCCCAACCATGCCTTTACACCACCTCTCCCGCCACTCTGAACACGCGCGTGGCTAATGATGCCCTCTCTGTATCCCCACAGGAAAAGCTCTCCCACAATCTGCGGGAGAACGCCCAGACTGGTGGAGGTGTGCCGGGATTAAGAATCCTCACCTCCTTCGAGGACCAGGCCCAGTAGGTGACTGGTGTGGCTGAGGACAGATCGGTCCCCCACACAGAGGCTGGCGGATGGCGCAGAGGTGAGGAACCACCGGGCTCCACCCGGAGGACTTGTCAACGTGAGTAATGATTGCCTTACTGACTGACCCATCCCTCCCATTGACCACATGTCCATTTTTCCGCAGGTCCTCCAGCCGACGAAGCCGGCCCATCCCGGGCGGTCCCCTTTCCTGACTCCAAGGAAAATATCTCGGAGGAAAGCTCCAAGGACGCTGTCATCCCCATGATGTACATCTGGTGGAGGCTGGAACCCCCAGGCGAGACAACAGTCGATGGGCTGCTGATCCCTGGACCCAGCTGGGTCTGACCCAGATGTTGAGCTTGTGGAAATGGGTTACCCGGAACTGATGGAGACGATAGGGAGTGGTCAGGATGTTCAGAGTTAGATATCAGCGTCACTCCAGCAGACGCATAGCCGCTTGGAGAATTCCTGCAGGCTACAGGCGCAGGAGATGGTGACGGCAATGAGTGACACCAAGGCCAACATTGCCAAGGTGGTGACCACAGTGGAGAGCCTGGTGCACAACGTCAGCACCATGAGTGAAGGGCCATGGCTGAGGGTCTCGGCAGGATAACCGCCTCGCTGGGGGATGTCACCCAGTACCAATACTTTGATATGTCCCGCTTTCAGATGGGCATGGTTGAGGCGCTGCGGAGCTGGTCCCAGTCGCAGGTGGGCATGGCTGAGGCATTGCAGAGCATGTCCTAGTCACTGAGGAGCATCATGAGGTTGTCGACACAATGGTGTGAACTATGGGGAGCCGCCAGGACTGGCAGAGCCAGATGATGCAGGGGCAGCTGGGGCTCGAACCAACTGCCTCTGTCCCAATGTGGATCGCAGGGTCCTCAGGGCATCGATCAGAAGGAGGGGCGCTGAGTGCCATCCCGGACCCGGGCTCGTCACATGGAGTGGCGACGGTGGCCACCAGCTCCCTCAGGTTCCAACCCTCTCTTGAGGCTGCATCCCTAGTTAAGCAGACGGGAAGGGCAGCACTGACAAGAGAGCCTGGGCCATGCGGCCCCAGAACCCCAAGAGGACGCCCACCAAGGGCATCAAAGGCCACGGGATGAGCTGGCAGCCTCAGATGTGCATCCTGGGGATGCACCTAGTGGTGGAGCTAGGCGGATCACTGAAGGCACCAGGGGAGGGGGTTGGGGGGGGGGGGGGGGGGGGGGGGCGTAGATAGGGGGTGTGGAGGGGGGAGTTGGATGTTGAGTGGAGGGGGCGGAACCACCGCGAGTGGGGCATTGTACAGCACATTAAACTCCTTTTTGCACAATCATTATAATGCCTCTTTCTTCCGGATTGCGGACCGACCTCTGGATCCTTTGCCTATCTCTCCAGGCACCCCCACCCCGTGGCGCTCACCCACCCTCGGGCCATGGTCATGTCCCCGGAGCTGTGTCCCATCCCCTGGATGTTTGGTATTGCCTCCCGCAGTGTTCAAGCACAGTGTCCAGGCATCAGGGTATGATTGGGATGCTAGGCAAAGACCCCCGCATGCTACATGTCCGCCCACCCACAGGAATCCACTTAGCATCTGTGAGTGCTCATTAACCATGATTGCCAATTCCCTATTAGCAATAGCCTTCAACTGTGCAGCCAGAGTCACTTCCGGTTGCGGCGATGCGGAGCTAAGCCGCACATTTTGGCAGCTCCCGCTATAACGGACCTTTGGGCTCTCCAGAGGAGCCCCAACGGAAATGTTTTGATTAAATCCCGTGTGGGAAGGTGAAGTAAGGTCCCCCCTTACGTTGTATGGCGGAAATTAGCGGTGGAGCGTCGGAGAAAGAGGCTCTGGAGCAGCGGCAAAAACGAGGGGGAAAAAACAAGATGGCGGAGGGCGGAGATCGAGCAGCATGGGGGCCGGACCAGCAGGAGTTCCTCAAGCGCTGCGTGGAGGAGCTTAAAAAGGAGGTGCTGGCACCAATGCTGTTGGCGATCGAGGGGCTGAAGGAAACCCAGAAGGCCCAGGTGGTGGAGCTTCGCGAGGTGAGGGATAAAACGAATGAGAACGAGGACGAGATCCTGGCAGTAAAGATGGAGGCGCACAGCGGTGCACAGGAGGTGGGCCGAGAGACTCGGGGTCCTGGAAAACAGGTCGAGGAGGAAGAATCTCCGGATTCTGGGTCTCCCCGAAGGAGTGGAGGGAGCTGATGCCGGGGCGTATGTGAGTACGATGCTCCATTCACTGATGGCTGCGGAGGCCTCTCCGAGCCCCCTGGAGCTGGAAGGGGCTCACCGGGTCCTGGCGAGGAGACCCAAGGCTGATGAGCCGCCAAGGGCGATAGTGGCGAGGTTCCATCGCTTCGCGGACAAAGAAAGTGTTCTGAGATGGGCCAAGAAGGTGCGGAGCAGTAGATGGGAGAATGCGGTGATCCGAGTCTACCAGGATTGGAGCGCGGAGGTGGCAAGGAGGAGAGCTGGCTTTAACCGGGCCAAGGCGGTGCTGCACAAAAAAAGAGTCCGGTTCAGCATGCTGCAGCCTGCGTGACTGTGGGTCACTTCTCAGGACCGACACATTATTTTGAAACGCCAGAAGAGGCTTGGACCTTTATCCAAACGGAAAAATTGGACTCGAACTGAGGGGCTGTGGTTGTGGGGGGGGATTTGGTTGTATACGGGGTTGTAAATATGGGTAAAGAATGCTTCATGGGTGGGATGATGGATGGGGATGTGGGTAGAGTTCTGGTTAAAATTATTTTTTTTCTGTTGACGAGATAGTGGGGAATGTGGGCGTCGGTGCTGGAGGGCGGTGAGTCTCGGGGATGGGGGAACAGGAATAATGGCCGCAAGAGGAGCTGCGCCGCAGGGGGCGGGGCTGGCTCAGGAAAGCGCGGGCTTTTTCCCGCGCTGGGGGGGGGGGGGGGGGGTGGGGGGGGGGGGTGGAGGAAGGTAAGGAGGAGGAGACTCCCACACGGGGGAGATCAACGGGAAGGCGGGGGAAGCCGGGGTCAGCAGAAGTCAGCTGACTCACAGAAGTAATATGGGGGGAGCAAAAGTGCTAGATGCGGATCTAGCGGGGAGGGGGTGAGGGAAGGGGGGGGAGAGGGGGGGACAATAGGGTTGCTGCTGCACTGTCCGAGGGGGAACTGGAAATGGAAGAGATGGTCGTGGCGGGGGTTCCCCGTCTGGGGGACTGGAGGGTGCGGGAGGCGCGGGCACGGGACTGGCCTAAGATAGGAAATGGCTAGTCGGCGGGGGGGTAGCCCCCCCAATCCGGCTGATCACGTGGAATGTGAGAGGCCTAAATGGGCCGGTTAAGAGGGCCCGAGTATTTGCGCACCTAAAGGGACTGAAGGCAGACGTGGTCATGCTTCAGGAGACACATCTGAAGGTGGCAGATCAGGTCAGGTTAAGGAAGGGATGGGTAGGGCAGGCGTTCCATTCGGGGCTGGATGCGAAGAATAGAGGGGTGGCAATACTGGTGGGGAAGCGGGTGTCGTTTGAGGCCAAGAACATAGTAGCGGACAATGGAGGCCGATACGTGATGGTGAGCGGTAGGTTGCAGGGGACGGAGGTGGTATTGGTGAATGTATACGCCCCGAACTGGGACGATGCTGGATTCATGAAATGGATGTTGGGGCGTATTCCAGACTTGGAGGTAGGGAGCTTGATAATGGGTGGGGATTTTAACACGGTGTTGGACCCAGCATTAGATTGTTCCAGATCTAGGACGGGGAAGAGGCCGGCTGCGGCCAAGGTGCTCAGGGAATTTATGGATCAGATGGGGGGAGTAGATCCGTGGAGATTTGCCAGGCCTTTGGCCAGAGAATTTTCTTTTTTCTCCCACGTACATAAGACCTACTCCCGGATAGATTTTTTTGTTCTGGGCAGGGCATTGATCCCGAAAGTGGAGGGAACGGAGTATTCGGCCATAGCCATTTCAGACCATGCCCCGCATTGGGTGGAGCTAGAGCTGGGGGAGGAGAGGGACCAACGCCCGTTGTGGCGGTTGGATGTGGGACTGCTGGCAGGCGAGGAAGTGTATGGGAGGGTGGGGGGGGTGCATCGAAAGGTACCTGGAGGCCAACGACAATGGGGAGGTGCAGGTGGGAGTAGTATGGGAGGCGCTGAAGGCGGTGGTCAGGGGAGAGTTAATCTCCATCAGGGCTCATAGGGTGAAGAGAGAGGGCAGGGAAAGGGAGAGGTTAGTGGGGGAGATTTTAAGGGTGGACAGGAGATATGCAGGGGCTCCTGATGAGGGACTACTCAGGGAGAGACGAAGTCTCCAGACGGAGTTTGACTTGTTGACCACAGGGAAGGCAGAGGCACAGTGGAGGAAGGCACAGGGGGCGATATATGAATATGGGGAGAAGGCGAGTCGGATGCTGGCACATCTGCTCCGTAAGAGGATGGCAGCGAGGGAAATAGGTGGAGTCAAGGATGTCAGGGGAACTACGGTGCGGAGTGCGATGAAAGTGAATGAGGCATTCAAGGCCTTTTACGAGGAGCTGTATAGGTCCCAGCCCCCAGGGGGAAAAGAGGGGATGCGACGATTCTTGGCCCAACTGAGGTTCCCGAGGGTGGAGGAGCAGGAGGTGGCTGGTTTGGGGGCGCTAATTGGGGTGGAGGAGCTGGTTAAAGGACTGGGGAGCATGCAGGCAGGGAAGACCCCGGGGCCGGATGGGTTCCCGGTGGAGTTTTATAGGAAGTATGTAGGCCTGTTAGCCCCGTTGCTGGTAAGGACCTTCAATGAAGCAAGGGAGGGGGGGGGGACCCTGCCCCCGACAATGTCGGAGGCGACGATCTCTTTGATCTTGAAGCGGGATAAGGACCCACTGCAATGCGGGTCGTATAGACCGATCTCGCTCCTCAACGTAGATGCTAAGTTGCTGGCAAAAATGTTGGCTACGAGGGTTGAGGACTGTGTCCCGGGGGTGATTCACGAGGACCAGACGGGATTCGTAAAGGGTAGGCAGTTAAACACCAATGTGCGAAGACTCCTAAATGTGATCATGATGCCATCGGTGGAGGGAGAGGCGGAGATAGTGGCAGCCATGGACGCGGAGAAGGCCTTTGATCGGGTAGAGTGGGAGTATCTCTGGGAAGTGTTGAGGAGGTTTGGGTTCGGGGGAGGGTTTATTAGTTGGGTTAAGCTCCTGTATAGAGCCCCGGTGGCGAGTGTGGTCATGAACCGGCGGAGGTCGGAGTATTTCCGGCTGTATCGAGGGACGAGGCAGGGGTGCCCCCTGTCCCCTCTGCTGTTTGCATTAGCAATTGAACCTTTGGCCATGGCGTTAAGGGAGTCGGGGAAATGGAAAGGGGTGGTCCGAGGGGGACAGGAACATCGAGTGTCGCTGTACGCAGACGACCTGTTGCTGTATGTGGCGGATCCAGTGGAGGGGATGGTTGAGGTCATGCAGATCCTAAGGGAGTTTGGAGACTTCTCGGGCTATAAGCTCAATGTGGGAAAGAGTGAGCTCTTTGTGGTGCATCCGGGGGATCAGGGAAGAGGGATAGATGACCTACCGTTGAGGAGGGTGGAAAGGAGCTTTCGATACTTGGGGATTCAGGTAGCTAGGAGCTGGGGGGCACTGCACAAACTTAATTTGATGCGGCTGGTGGAACAGATGGAGGAGAATTTTAAAAGGTGGGACATGTTGCCACTCTCGCTGGCGGGCAGGGTACAGTCGATTAAAATGGTGGTCCTCCTGAGGTTTCTTTTTGTATTCCAATGCCTCCCAATTGTGATTACCAAGGCCTTTTTTAAGAGGGTGAGCAGGAGCATTATGGGATTTGTGTGGGCGAGCAAGACCCCGAGGGTAAGCAGGGGGTTCCTGGAGCGTAGCAGAGATAGAGGAGGGTTGGCGTTACTCGAATTTTGGTGGCTACTACTGGGCAGCCAACGTGGCGATGATCCGTAAGTGGGTGATGGAGGGAGAGGGGGCGGCGTGGAAGAGGTTGGAGATGGCGTCCTGCAAAGGAACGAGCCTGGGGTGCTCGTGACAGCACCGCTGCCGCTCTCGCCGACAAGGTACACCACGAGCCCGGTGGTGGCGGCAACACTAAAGATCTGGGGGCAGTGGAGACGACACAGGGGAGCGATGGGAGCCTCAGTGTGGTCCCCGATCAGGGATAACCATTGATTTGTCCCAGGAAGGATGGACGGGGGGTTTCAGAGCTGGCATCGGGCAGGGATTAGAAGAATGGGGGACCTGTTCATCGATGGCATCGTTTGCGAGCTTAGGGGCGCTGGAGGAGAAATTTGGACTACCCCCGGGAAATGCCTTCAGGTACAGGCAAGTGAGGGCGTTTGTGAGGCGACAGGTGAGGGAATTCCCGCTGCTCCCAGCACAGGGGATTCAAGACAGGGTGATTTTGGGCGTATGGGTCGGGGAGGACAAGGTGTCGGCGATGTACCAGGAGATGAAAGAAGAGGGGGAGGCTTTGGTAGAGGAGCTGAAAGGTAAATGGGAAGAGGAGCTGGGGGAGGAGATTGAGGCGGGCTGATGCCCTAAGTAGGGTTAATTCCTCTTCCTCGTGTGCCAGGCTTAGCCTGATACAGTTTAAGGTAGTTCACAGAGCGCATATGACGGGGGCGAGGCTGAGTAGGTTCTTTGGGATGGAGGACAGATGTGGGAGGTGCTCAGGAAGTCCGGCGAACCATGTCCATATGTTTTGGTCATGCCCGGCACTGGAGGGTTTCTGGAGGGGAGTTGAGGGAATAGTATCTAAGATGGTGAAAGTCCGTGTCAAGGCAAGCTGGGGGCTAGCACTATTTGGAGTAGTGGACGAGCCGGGAGTGCAGGAGGCGAAAGAGGCCGTCATTCTGGCCTTTGCGTCCCTAGTAGCCCGGCGAAGGATCTTGCTAATGTGGAAGGAGGCGAAGCCCCCCAGAGTGGAGGGCTGGATAAATGATATGGCAGGGTTTATCAAGTTGGAGAGGATAAAGTTTGCCTTGAGAGGGTCTGCGCAGGGGTTCTACAGGCGGTGGCCTCTCGCGGAGTGTTAGATGAAGGTCGGACAGCAGCAACAGCAACCCAGGGGGAGAGGGGGGGGTGGGGGATATCTTTCGTGGGGGGGGGGGGGGGGGAGGGGGGGGTATTTCTGGGGGGCATTTAAGCAAGAAAACACATGAATGATCTGGAAAACTGACATGTACGGGAGGAATCCAATGTACAAAGTTCTGTATCATATTGACTTGCCATGTTCATGTCTTGCTATGCGAGCTTTCTTTCCTTTTTGTTACGGGGGCGGGGGGGGGGGGTTTGTTTGTATGGTTGCAAACTTTGTTTAAAAATTCTTAATAAACATTTTTTTTTAAAAACCGTGCAGCCAGAGGCCTCAGCAGTCGGTTGGGGGGTGGGGGGGGTATGGGTGATCAGTGGGGCAGAAGGGCAAGAACAGAGGTTGTCCCCAGAATGGGTAGACACAATCCAGGGTTGGCATGGTAATGACGCGAACGGTTGCCCCCCGGTTTCCCCCGCAGCGCCTTCCTCCCCTCCCCTCCCCCCCACCTCCCCATGGCGGTCCACCCCTGCAGAGGGTCCCCCACCTCCAGCCGAGGATCCCCCACTCTCACCGAGCACTGGAGTGGCAAATCCAGCACCCCTGGGCTCTTTGCCTTTGAGCAAAGATGGCTACTCACCTCCTCAGCTCTCCACAGAAGCCATTCTGTCAGGTTCACATTTTTCAAAAGGAGTACTAATGGGTGCCAGCATGAACACTTGCTGGGGAGGCCGCTGAATGACGGGAGGCCATTGAATATGGGGTAGTTCTCGTTGATTGTATGGAAATGGGGCTTAATTGGTGATAATTGGTTTCTCGCCAGTTGCATCGCCCACTGTTTGGCACGTGGCGCAGATCTCATTTTAAGCCTCTCCCACTATTCATAGAACATAGAACATAGAACATAGAAAATACAGCACAGAACAGGCCCTTCGGCCCACGATGTTGTGCCGAACCTTTGTCCTAGATTAATCATAGATTATCATTGAATTTACAGTGCAGAAGGAGGCCATTCGGCCCTTTGAGTCTGCACCGGCTCTTGGAAAGAGCACCCTACCCAAACTCAACACCTTCACCCAACACCAAGGGCAATTTGGACATTAAGGGCAATTTATCATTGGCCAATTCACCTAACCCGCACATCTTTGGATTGTGGGAGGAAACCGGAGCACCCGGAGGAAACCCACGCAGACACGGGGAGGACGTGCAGACTCCGCACAGTCAGTGACCCAAGCCGGAATCGAACCTGGGACCCTGGAGCTGTGAAGCAATTGTGCTATCCACAATGCTACCGTGCTGCCCTTGAGAACAAATAAATCGACACTATATCATTTTACCGTAATCCATGTACCTATCCAATAGCTGCTTGAAGGTCCCTAATGTTTCCGACTCAACTACTTCCACAGGCAGTGCATTCCATGCCCCCACTACTCTCTGGGTAAAGAACCTACCTCTGATATCCCTCCTATATCTTCCACCTTTCACCTTAAATTTATGTCCCCTTGTAACTGCTTAACCACTTCCTTACCTTGCAGGTCAGCTGTTCGGGAGAGAGAGGGAGCCAGGACCTTGGAAACAGCGCGGGAGTTTCAAAAAGCGCGGGAGCTGCGAGGCAGAGGGGACAGTTTAAAAGGGCGCGCTGTGGGTGAGGTAAGTACTGCTTAACCACTTCCTTACCTTGCAGGTCAGCTGTTCGGGAGAGAGAGGGAGCCAGGACCTTGGAAACAGCGCGGGAGTTTCAAAAAGCGCGGGAGCTGCGAGGCAGAGGGGACAGTTTAAAAGGGCGCGCTGTGGGTGAGGTAAGTACTGCTTAACCACTTCCTTACCTTGCAGGTCAGCTGTTCGGGAGAGAGAGGGAGCCAGGACCTTGGAAACAGCGCGATAGTTTCAAAAAGCGCGGGAGCTGCGAGGCAGAGGGGACAGTTTAAAAGGGCGCGCTGTGGGTGAGGTAAGTACTGATTAACCACTTCCTTACCTTGCAGGTCAGCTGTTCGGGAGAGAGATCAGTTTTGGGAGCAGGCCTATTGGCTGACTGTAAATCAGGAAGGATACAAAGGGTGTGGCTGAAGTGCCTATAGAAACAGAGTGCTGAAGGCAAACAGAGTGTATCTGAGTTTGGGTAAGGCTGAGTTCGGGTAAGAGGGGAGTGACAAAAAAAAAAAATCAAGTTAATTAAGTAAATTAATTAACTAGTTAAGGGAATTTGGTGCTCACCTGAAGGAGGTGCAGAGAAGCAGACCTGTGAGGGAGTCTCTGGAGCAATTGCATCACAGCCAGCAGGTAAGTGATTGGCTTGTAACTGATAAGTGATTTCTCTCTCTCTTTGACTTTCTCTTAGCTGTGTAGTGTAGTTCAAATTTAACTTCAGGTTTAAGTCATGGCAGGAGAGCTCAGACCCGTGTCATGCTCCTCTTGTGAGATGTGGCAAGTCAGGGACCCTTCTGGTGTCCCTGACTCCTTCATCTGCAAGAAGTGTGTCCAACTGCAGCTCCTGTTAGACCGCTTGACGGCTCTGGAGCTGCGGATGGACTCACTTTGGAGCATCCGCGATGCTGAGGAAGTTGTGGAAAGCACATTCAGTGAGTTGGTCACACCGCAGATTAAAGTTACTGAGGCAGATAGGGAAAGGGTGACCAACAGACAGAGGAAGAGTAGGAAGGCAGTGCAGGGATCCCCTGCGGTCATCTCCCTCCAAAACAGATTTACCGTTTTGGAAACTGTTGGGGGAGATGGCTCACCAGGGGAAGGTGGCAGCAGCCAGGCTCATGGCACCGTGGCTGGCTCTGCTGCACAGAAGGGCGGGAAAAAGAGTGGCAGAGCTATAGTGATAGGGGATTCAATTGTAAGGGGAATAGACAGGCGATTCTGCGGACGCAAACGAGAATCCAGGTTGGTATGTTGCCTCCCTGGTGCAAGGGTCAAGGATGTCTCGGAGCGGCTGCAGGGCATTCTGGAGGGGGAGGGTGAACAGCCAGCTGTCGTGGTGCATATAGGCACCAACGATATAGGTAAAAAACGGGATGAGGTCCTACAAGCTGAATTTATGGAGTTAGGAGTTAAACTAAAAAGTAGGACCTCAAAGGTAGTAATCTCAGGATTGCTACCAGTGCCACGTGATAGTCAGAGTAGGAATGACAGGATAGCTAGGATGAATACGTGGCTTGAGAGATGGTGCAAGAGGGAGGGTTTCAAATTCCTGGGACATTGGGACCGATTCTGGGGGAGGTGGGACCTGTACAAATCGGACGGTCTGCATCTGGGTGGGACCGGAACCAATGTTCTCAGGGGGGTGTTTGCTAGTGCAGTTGGGGAGGGTTTAAACTAATGTGCCAGGGGGATGGGAACCGATGTAGGAAGTCAGTGGGGACAGAAACAAAAGGCAGGAAGGGAGAGTGTGTAAAGCATGACCAGAGAAAGCAGGGAAGAGAGCAAGGAAGGTCTACATTAAACTGCATTTATTTCAATGCAAGGGGCCTGACGGGCAAAGCGGATGAACTCAGGGCATGGACGGGCACATGGGACTGGGATATTATAGCTATGACTGAAACATGGCTAAGGGAGGGGCAGGACTGGCAGCTCAATGTTCCGGGGTACAGATGCTATAGAAAGGATAGAACAGGAGGTAAGAGAGGAGGGGGAGTGGCGTTTTTGATTAGGGAGAACATCACGGCAGTACTTAGAGGGGATATATCCGAGGGTTCGCCCACTGAGTCTATATGGGTGGAACTGAAAAATAAGAAGGGAGAGATCACCTTGGTAGGACTGTACTACAGGCCCCCAAATAGTCAGCGGGAAATTGAGGAGCAAATATGTAAGGAGATTACAGATAGCTGCAAGTATAATAGGGTGGTAGTAGTAGGGGACTTTAACTTTCCCAACATTGACTGGGACAGCCATAGCATTAGGGGCTTGGATGGAGGGAAATTTGTTGAGTGTATTCAGGAGGAATTTCTCATTCAGTATGTGGATGGACCGACTAGAGAGGGGGCAAAACTTGACCTCGTCTTGGGAAATAAGGAAGGGCAAGTGATAGAAGTGCTAGTGAGGGATCACTTTGGGACAAGTGACCATAATTCCATTAGTTTTAAGATAGCTATGGAGAATGATAGGTCTGGCCCAAGAGTTAAAATTCTTAATTGGGGCAAGGCCAATTTTGATGGTATCAGACAGGAACTTGCAGAGGTAGATTGGGGGAGACTATTGGCAGACAAAGGGACGGCTGGTAAATGGGAGGCTTTTAAAAATGTGTTAACCAGGGTGCAGGGTAAGCACATTTCCTTTAGAGTGAAGGGCAAGGCTGGTAGAAGTAGGGAACCCTGGATGACTCGAGATATTGAGACTCTGGTCAAAAAGAAGAAGGAGGCATATGACGTACATAAGCAACTGGGATCAAGTAGATCCCTTGAAGAGTATAGAGATTGTCGAAATAGAGTTAAGAGGGAAATCAGGAGGGCAAAAAGGGGACATGAAATTGCTTTGGCAAATAATGCAAGGGAGAATCCAAAGAGATTCTACAGATACATAAAGGGGAAAAGAGTAACTAGGGACAGAGTAGGGCCTCTTAAGGATCAACAAGGGCATCTATGTGCAGAGCCACAAGAGTTGGGTGAGATCCTGAATGAATATTTCTCATCGGTATTCACGGTGGAGAAAGGCATGGAGGTTAGGAAACTAAGGGAAATAAATAGTGATGTCTTGAGAAGTGTGCATATTACAGAGGAGGAGGTGCTGGAAGTCTTAAAGCGCATCAAGGTAGATAAATCCCCGGGACCTGATGAAATGTATCCCAGGATGTTGTGGGAGGCTAGGGAGGAAATTGCGGGTCCCCTAACCGAGATATTTGAATCATCGGCAGCCACAGGTGAGGTGCCTGAAGATTGGAGAGTGGCGAATGTTGTGCCCTTGTTTAAGAAGGGCAGCAGGGAAAAGCCTGGGAACTACAGACCGGTGAGCCTAACGTCTGTAGTAGGTAAGTTGCTAGAAGGTATTCTGAGAGACAGGATCTACAAGCATTTAGAGAGGCAAGGACTGATTCGGGGCAGTCAGCATGGCTTTGTGCGTGGAAAATCATGTCTCACAAATTTGATTGAGTTTTTTGAGGGAGTGACCAAGAAGGTAGATGAGGGCAGTGCAGTAGACGTTGTCTACATGGACTTTAGCAAAGCCTTTGACAAGGTACCGCATGGTAGGTTGTTGCAGAAGGTTAAAGCTCACGGGATCCAGGGTGAGGTTGCCAATTGGATTCAAAATTGGCTGGACGACAGAAGGCAGAGGGTGGTTGTAGAGGGTTGTTTTTCAAACTGGAGGCCTGTGACCAGTGGTGTGCCTCAGGGATCGGTGCTGGGTCCACTGTTATTTGTGATTTATATTAATGATTTGGATGAGAATTTAGGAGGCATGGTTAGTAAGTTTGCAGATGACACCAAGATTGGTGGCACAGTGGATAGTGAAGAAGGTTATCTAGGATTGCAACGGGATCTTGATCAATTAGGCCAGTGGGCCGACGAATGGCAGATGGAGTTTAATTTAGATAAATGTGAGGTGATGCATTTTGGCAGATCGAATCAGGCCAGGACCTACTCAGTTAATGGTATGGCGTTGGGGAGAGTTATAGAACAAAGAGATCTAGGAGTACAGGTTCATAGCTCCTTGAAGGTGGAGTCGCAGGTGGACAGGGTGGTGAAGAAGGCATTCGGCATGCTTGGTTTCATTGGTCAGAACATTGAATATAGGAGTTGGGACGTCTTGTTGAAGTTGTACAAGACATTGGTACGGCCACACTTGGAATACTGTGTGCAGTTCTGGTCACCCTATTATAGAAAGGATATTATTAAACTAGAAAGAGTGCAGAAAAGATTTACTAGGATGTTGCCGGGACTTGATGGTTTGAGTTATAAGGAGAGGCTGGATAGACTGGGACTTTTTTCCCTGGAGCGTAGGAGGCTTAGGGGTGATCTTATAGAGGTCTATAAAATAATGAGGGGCATAGATAAGGTAGATAGTCAACATCTTTTCCCAAAGGTAGGGGAGTCTAAAACTAGAGGGCATAGGTTTAAGGTGAGAGGGGAGAGATTCAGAAGGGCCCAGAGGGGCAATTTCTTCACTCAGAGGGTAGTGAGTGTCTGGAATGGGCTGCCAGAGGTAGTAGTAGAAGCGGGTACAATTGTGTCTTTCAAAAAGCATTTAGATGGTTACATGGGTAAGATGGGTATAGAGGGTTATGGGCCAAGTGCGGGCAACTGGGACTAGCTTAATGGTAAAAACTGGGCGGCATGGACTGGTTGGGCCGAAGGGCCTGTTTCCATGCTGTAAACTTCTATGATTCTATGATTCTATAATGGTTTGTTCCACCCGGGGAAAAAGTCTCTGACTGTCGACTCTATCTATTCCCCTGATCATCTTATAAACCTCTATCAAGTCGCCCCTCATCCTTCTCCGTTCTAATGAGAAAAGGCCTAGCACCCTCAACCTTTCCTCGTAAGACCTACTCTCCATTCCAGGCAACATCCTGGTAAATCTTCTTTGCACCTTTTCCAAAGCTTCCACATCGTTCCTAAAATGAGGCGACCAGAACTGTACACAGTACTCCAAATGTGGCCTTACCAAAGTTTTGTACAGCTGCATCATCACCTCACGGCTCTTAAATTCAATCCCTCTGTTAATGAACGCGAGCACACCATAGGCCTTCTTCACAGCTCTATCCACTTGAGTGGCAACTTTCAAAGATGTATGAACATAGACCCCAAGATCTCTCTGCTTCTCCACATTGCCAAGAACTCTACCGTTAACCCTGTATTCCGCATTCATATTTGTCCTTCCAAAATGGACAACCTCACACTTTTCAGGGTTAAACTCCATCTGCCACTTCTCAGCCCAGCTCTGCATCCTATCTATGTCTCTTTGCAGCCGACAACAGCCCTCCTTACTATCCACAACTCCACCAATCTTCGTATCGTCTGCAAATTTACTGACCCACCCTTCAACTCCCTCACCCAAGTCATTAATGAAAATCACAAACAGCAGAGGACCCAGAACTGATCCCTGCGGTACGCCACTGGTAACTGGGATCCAGGCTGAATATTTGCCATCCACCACCACTCTCTGACTTCTATCGGTTAGCCAGTTCGTTATCCAACTGGCCAAATTTCCCACTATCCCATGCCTCCTTACTTTCTGCATAAGCCTACCATGGGGAACTTTATCAAATGCCTTACTAAAATCCATGTACACTACATCCACTGCTTTACCTTCATCCACATGCTTGGTCACCTCCTCAAAGAATTCAATAAGATTTGTAAGGCAAGACCTACCCCTCACAAATCCGTGCTGACTATCCCTAATCAAGCAGTGTCTTTCCAGATGCTCAGAAATCCTATCCTTCAGTACCCTTTCCATTACTTTGCCGACCACTGAAGTAAGACTAACTGGCCTGTAATTCCCAGGGTTATCCCTAGTCCCTTTTTTGAACAGGGGCACGACATTCGCCACTCTCCAATCCCCTGGTACCACCCCTGTTGACAGTGAGGACGAAAAGATCATTGCCAACGGCTCTGCAATTTCATCTCTTGCTTCCCATAGAATCCTTGGCTATATCCCGTCAGGCCCGGGGGACTTGTCTATCCTCAAGTTTTTCAAAATGCCCAACACATCTTCCTTCCTAACAAGTATTTCCTCGAGCTTACCAATCTGTTTCACACTGTCCTCTCCAACAATATCGCCCCTCTCATTTGTAAATACAGAAGAAAAGTACTCGTTCAAGACCTCTCCTATCTCTTCAGACTCAATACACAATCTCCCGCTACTGTCCTTGATCGGACCTATCCTCGCTCTAGTCATTCTCATATTTCTCACATATGTGTAAAAGGCCTTGGGGTTTTCCTTGATCCTACCCGCCAAAGATTGTTCATGCCCTCTCTTAGCTCTCCTAATCCCTTTCTTCAGTTCCCTCCTGGCTATCTTGTATCCCTCCAATGCCCTGTCTGAACCTTGTTTCCTCAGCCTTACATAAGTCACCTTTTTCCTCTTAACAAGACATTCAACCTCTCTTGTCAACCATGGTTCCCTCACTCGACCATCTCTTCCCTGCCTGACAGGGACATACATATCAAGGACACGTAGCACCTGTTCCTTGAACAAGTTCCACATTTCACTTGTGTCCTTTCCTGCCAGCCTATGTTCCCAACTTATGCACTTCAATTCTTGTCTGACAACATCGTATTTACCCTTCCCCCAATTGTAAACCTTGCCCTGTTGCACGTACCTATCCCTCTCCATTACTAAAGTGAAAGTCACAGAATTGTGGTCACTATCTCCAAAATGCTCCCCCACTAACAAATCTATCACTTGCCCTGGCTCATTACCCAGTACTAAATCCAATATTGCCCCTCCTCTGGTCGGACAATCTACATACTGTGTTAGAAAAGCTTCCTGGACACACTGCACAAACACCACCCCATCCAAACTATTTGATCTAAAGAGTTTCCACTCAATATTTGGGAAGTTAAAGTCGCCCATGACTACTACCCTATGACTTCTGCACCTTTCCAAAATCTGTTTCCCAATCTGTTCCTCCACATCTCTGCTACTATTGGGGGGCCTATAGAAAACTCCTAACAAGGTGACTGCTCCTTTCCTATTTCTGACTTCAACCCATACTACCTCAGTAGGCTGATACTCCTCAAACTGCCTTTCTGCAGCTGTTATACTATCTCTAATTAATAATGCCACCCCCCCACCTCTTTTACCACCCTCCCTAATCTTATTGAAACATCTATAACCAGGGACCTCCAACAACCATTTCTGCCCCTCTTCTATCCAAGTTTCCGTGATGGCCACCACATCGTAGTCCCAAGTACCGATCCATGCCTTAAGTTCACCCACCTTATTCCTGGTGCTTCTTGCGTTGAAGTATACACACTTCAACCCCTCTCCGTGCCTGCAAGTACTCTCCTTTGTCAGTGTTCCCTTCCCCACTGCCTCATTACACGCTTTGGCGTCCTGAATATCGGCTACCTTAGTTGCTGGACTACAAATCCGGTTCCCATTCCCCTGCCAAATTAGTTTAAACCCTCCCGAAGAGTACTAGAAAACCTCCCTCCCAGGATATTGGTGTCCCTCTGGTTCAGATGCAACCCGTCCTGCTTGTACAGGTCCCACCTTCCCCAGAATGCGCTCCAATTATCCAAATACCTGAAGCCCTCCCTCCTACACCATTCCTGCAGCCACGTGTTCAACTGCACTCTCTCCCTATTCCTAGCCTCGCTATCACGTGGCACCGGCAACAAACCAGAGATGACAACTCTGTCTGTCCTGGCTTTTAACTTCCAGCCTAACTCCCTAAACATGTTTATTACCTCCACACCCCTTTTCCTACCTATGCCGTTGGTACCAATGTGCACCACGACTTCTGGCTGCTCCCCCTCCCCCTTAAGGATCCTGAAGACACGATCCGAGACATCCCTGGCCCTGGCACCCGGGAGGCAACATACCTTCCGGGAGTCTCGCTCGCGACCACAGAATCTCCTATCTATTCCCCTAACCATTGAATCTCCTACAACTATTGGTTTTCTATTCTCCCCCCTTCCCTTCTGAGCCCCAGAGCCAGACTCAGTGCCAGAGACCTGGCCGCTAGGGCCTTCCCCCGGTAGGTCAACCCCCCAACAGCATCCAAAACGGTATACTTGTTTTGAAGGGGAACGGCCACGAGGGATCCCTGCACTTTCTGCCTGTTTGTTTTTTTCCCCCTGACTGTAACCCAGCTATTCTTGTCCTGTACCTTGGGTGTGGTTACCTCCTTGTAACTCTTCTCAATCACCCCCTCTGCCTCCCGGATGATCCGAAGTTCATCCAGCTTCAGCTCCAGTTCCCTAACACGGTCTGTGAGGAGCTGAAGTTGGGTGCACTTCCCGCAGGTATAGTCAGTGGGGACACCGGTGGTATCCCTCACCACCCACATCCTACAGGAGGAGCATGTAACTGGCCTAGCCTCCATCCCCTCTTACCTGACAGAATATAGCTGCCCTGTGGACTAACTAGATCTCCGCCCTCCGACCCTGCTCCCAGTCAGCTACACTTTCTGTAAACTTCTGGCTCTCTTCGCACTCTTTGCGGAAATGTCGGAAACAAAATGAAAGGAGCGCCTTACTCCCTCCTCACCTAACTCCCTCGGTCACCAAACTCTCACTATCGCACTCAAATGCACCAAATTCAGCACTCCCTCAGTCACCAAACTCTCACTATCGCACTCAAATGCACCAAATTCAGCACTCCCTCAGTCACCAAACTCTCACTATCGCACTCAAATGCACCAAATTCAGCACTCAGTGCAAACAAAGTCTGCACTGTAGGGGATCACTTTTATACTGTGAATCTAGCCTCTGAAAACCTGGCCTAATCCAATTAACTAATTAACAAGCTCCAGCTGCAAGTGCCTACAAGTAGAAGCCGGTTTAAAGCTTATTGAAAATTCACCTTCTTCTAAACCAAACAGCAACTTTTAAGTTAATTAACTAAATAAAAGAAAGACTAAACTTTAGATAAAAATGAAGCCTTATACTCCCTCGGTCACCAAACTCTCACTATCGCACTCAAATGCACCAAATTCAGCACTCAGTGCAAACCCGGTCTCGTTACGCTTGAGCGTGTTGATGCCGTGACTGAATCGGTGGTGTTCTACTACAGCAAAACTGGCGCCGTTCCCAGAGAATCCATCAACCATAAATGGGCTAGCAACGACCGATTCCAATGTAAAAATGTCCGATCACCGGAGTCGGGATTGACACTCAAGAGGCTGACAAGCTGCAGCCGCATATAAGCATTCCACTCCCCACAGAAATGGCAGCAAGGAGAGCTGCACCCCATTTCACAGGCACGTGACTGGAGACTCTATTGGGTGCAGTGGAGGAGATGTGGGCCACCCTCTACCCCGCGGGGGGTGGGGATGAGGTTGTCACCCGCCGTCATACGCGGGCCTGGACGCAGGTGATCGAGGCCTTGAGCACCGTGGGCAACATTGCCAGGACCAGCCAACAATGCAGGAAAAAACTGCATGACCTCCTCAGGGCGGCCAGGGTGATTAGGCAGCACTGTGCCCCTGGCACTTACCCCCGACCAACACATCCGTAACTCCAACCCTCCCCTCCACTACCCGGAGGGCGGCCGAACCCCTCCCTGCACCACATGCCAGCACCCATACCGGCTGCCATGGCCTTGTGACTTGGCCACGAAGGCAACCAGCTACCCACCCCCTGTACTGCATGCGTCCAACAGTCTAACACTGCGTTTTCTGTCACCCCCCTCCCCCACAGCCGCTGGTAGAGGGAAAAGACCGGAGGGGGACCACCGGATCTGCGGTCCCTCACCGCAGCAGAGGACGTGCTCCACTGCTTGTGCTCCATGGCTGCGAGCATCGAGACCCTGGTCGGTGCAGGTGTGGGCTTCCAGGACTGGCAGTGCCAGACCGTGGGAGAACCTTAGGGGATAGCTCCGCTTGCTTCCTGTCCCATGGAATAGCCCAGGGTATATCAGGCACCCCGAAGAAGGAGAAGGTGATGACACCCATGCCGGTGACTCCACAGTGCCTTGGACTCTTCCCCCCCCCAGCCACTCCCCCCCCCCTCCCCCCCCCCACCCCCACCCCTGCCCCACCCACCACCACTCCTGTCCCTGGTGCATCTGATGGGCAGCAGGCATAACGGGGTGGCACTACGTCATCTGGGACTGCCGAGCAGCAGCCAAGCCCGTCCAGGCCTGGTTACTCCAGAAGACGGCACCAAAGGGTACCCAGGTCACAGGGCAGGAATCGCAGCAGGCCGCCTCCGCTCCTGATGTACTGCTTGGGGATTCACCTAGGTGTAGCGTTAGGGCCCATAAGGCCAGAAAGGTGCATACCAGTTAAGTTGGCACGAGTGCAGGAATTAGAATAGTGATAGGGGCTAGGGCACAAACCTGTATGTATATGTTCACCTGTTCACATTAAACACATGATCACAATCAACCTGCCTTGGTGCTCTGTCAGCAAGGTGTGAGGGATGGGCTCGGTTGGCCACAGGGGTGGGTGGGGGAGGGAATGGGTGGATGTTGGCGGTAAGCTTGGCCCAGGGTCACCAGTTCAGCCAGCGCTCACCACTCCGGTATCCCACCCCCATCCCTTTCCACACCCCATCCCCCCTCTTCCCCCCCCCCCCCCTCCCCCTCCCCCCCCCCCCCCCTCCACCCAACCCCCACCATCTCTGCCTCCATCACCCCAAGGGTTCGGTGGGGCTGTGTGATGGAATGGCCAGCTCGCATGCAGGGATCACCCAGGTGGATGGTGGAAAGTACTACCGGGCGGGGACATGAGTCCGATGTGGTCAAATGGTGTGTGGTGTGGGGGGGGGGGGGGGGGGGGGGGGGGGGGGGCGCTGTTGTGGGGGTGGGATGGCCAGGTCCCTGAATCGCTGAATCTGGAGGTGATCAGAGCGTCCTGTGTGCGCCAGCTCAGGTGCACACGTTGTGCTACCCCACCCATGCCTGTCTGATTCCCATGCCTTGTCCATCCTTGTCCTCCCCCCCAACCTCCTCATCGGAAGAGGCCTGGCATTCATCCTCCTCCTCCAGTAAGCCGCCCCTCTCTGCGCGATGCTGTGTAGGATGTAGCAGGTCATCACGATGTGGGAGACCCTCCTGCCAGTATACTGGAAGGACTCTCCATAGCGGTCCAGGCAGCTAAACCGCTTCTTCAGGATGCCGAAGCACTGCTCGATCGCACGCAGCATGGGCATTGTTTCAGCGGTTGTCTGCGTTGGTCTGACGCCTCTCGATAGGCGTCATTAGCCACGGCTGCAGCGGATTACCCCTGTTGCCCAGGAGCCGGGATAGCGCCTCAAAGAAGTCAGGAACCAGGAAGTCAGGGGCCGTCCTGGTGGGGGGGGCGGGGGGGATCCGACTCCAGGTGGGGCCTCCACAGTGGCCAGGCCTGCGATCGGGGGATACCAATCGGCAGGCGCGCTCATTCTGGGGGGGGGGCTATGTTCCTCCCTGCCGGGCCCCTGTAGGGCTCCGCCATGTTGCGCGGGGGCCGGCGCAGAGATGGCAACAACGCGTATGTGCCGGCGTGGAGACGGCCATCGCGAGCATGCACGGACCCACACCGTCCGTCGCGCACATGCGTGGATCAGTGCAAGGCTGGCTTTCGGCGCCGGAGCAGCGCGCAGCACTCTGCCGCCGTTCGAGCCCCCTGAAATCCGGAGAATAACTGGGCCAGGAGGCCCGTTGACGCTGGCGTACACCACTCCGGTGTTTATGCCTGTGTCAACACTTGGCCGGGATTTCGGAGGGTCCCGGCCCCTATCTTTCTGTGCCGGCTCCTTTTGCTCCAGTTGTTGCCATTGTTTGCGATCAGCAATCTCTTTATTCTTTTTGATCCTCAATGCGTGAAGAGAATCAGTAGCTTTTTTCCCAAACTAAATGTTCTTTCCAACAAACTTGAGAGTTTCCTTACAGTAAGGCGTTTTGAGATGCGCCTCAGTTTCTTGTTCCTCTGTGGTTCGGAATTTATAAAGGGAGCATGTAAAAAATGTTTTAATACATCTTTGATCTTCATTTTTGTCGAAGTATTCACATGCATCTTTTGTAAGCTCTTCAGCCTTTGTTTCTCAATCCTGAACCACATATGTTACAGTCTGCTGAGCATTTGTCGTCTTGATCCCAGCAATAATAATAATAATAATAATCTTTATTATTGTTACAAGTAGGCTTGCATTAACACTGCAATGAAGTTACTGTGAAAATCCACACTCCGGCGCCTGTTCGGGTACACTGAACAATTCACCTAACAAGCACATCTTTCGGGACTTGTGGGAGAAAACCGGAGCACCCGGGGGAAACCCACAGACATGGGGAGACCATGCAGACTCCGCACAGACAGTAACCCAAGCAGGAATCGAACCCGGAGCCTTGGCCACAGCTGCTTTTGGAGCTTTTCGGCATCTGCTACTTTCTGGTCCTTCGGGTCTTTGGTTGGACTTGCTTCGGACTCCGCCATGAGAGTCACCTTGGCCCAGTTTAGCTTGATTCTCTACAGCGAAGTTCTCCCCATTAAGGCTGGATAGTTACCTTTAATGATGTGCAGGGATAAGTCTGTGGTCTGTCTGTTTACCTCAATAAGAAGTCTTACAATACCAGGTTAAAGTCCAACAGGTTTGTTTCAAATCACTAGCTTTCGGAGAACTGCTCCTTCTTCAGGTGAAGGAATTCCTTCTGCGTTGTAGGTTTTGAGTATTATCTTTGAGGGCTTCAAGGCGATATGTCATAGTTTCTCTTGGTGAATAGTTTCTGGTACCAATGAAACGGCTACTCCAGTGTCCACCTCCATTTTCACCGGTTGTCCGTCCAGTAAAGAAGTGACGCATTAACGGTTCGTTGCACCAGCAATGGCGAGTATGTTCAACAACAATTTGTCATCTGACATGTGACTTTTTTAAAATATAAATTTAGAGTGCCCAATTCATTTTTTCCAATTAAGGGCAAATTAGCGTGGCCAACCCACCTAGCCTGTGTTCAGGTCTCAGCCGATGATTTATGGATTGTAGTGTTCAAGTTTAATTAGCTGCTAGTTGGATATCGATCACAACTTCTAAAGCCTTATTTAGGTCCAAGACCATAAGACCATAAGATATAGGAGCAGAATCAGGCCACTCGGCCCATTGAGTCTGCTCGCCATTCAATCATGGCTAATATTTTCTCATTCCCATTCTCCTGCCTTCTCCCTATAACCCCTGATCCCCTTATTAATCAAGAACCTATCCATCTCTGTCTTAAAGACATGCAGTGATTTGGACTCCACAGGCTTCTGCGGCAAAGAGTTCCACAGATTCTCCACCCTCTGGTTAAAAAAATTCCTCCTCATTTCTGTTTTAAAGGATCGTCCCTTTAGTCTGAGATGGTGTCCTGTGGTTCTAGTTTTTCCTCCAAGTCGAAACATCGTGGGTGGGATTCTCTCAGCCCGGGGCCGGGCCGGAGAATCCCCGTGACCAGTGCGAATCGTGTCACAACCCCCCCCACCCCCCACCCCCCCCAACGCCGGCATGCAATTCTCCGCAGAGCCGCCGGTCGTGGGCCGCTCTATGCGGGGGCCGAGCAGCCGTCGGGGAAACGCAGAGTCCCGCCGGCGCCGTCCACACCTGCTCTCAGCCGGCGGGAACTCAGCGTTGAAGGGTTGGCTGGTGGCCTGTGGGGGGAGAGGGGAGGTCTGATCCCGGGGGGGGGATTCCCATGTGGCCTGGCCCACGATCGGGGCCCACCGATCGGCGGGCCGGCCTCTCTGTCTCCTGGCCTCCTTTCTTCCGCTCCAGCCCCTGTACTCCTGCGCCATGTTGCGTTGGGGCCGGCGCGGACAAGGGAGACACCGCGCATGCGCGTAAATCGCGCCAGTGGCACTGCGCATGCGCTGCTTTGCGCCGGACCCAGTGCGCATCCCCTGGCGCCCATTCCACGGCCGGATCAGCAGCTGGAGCGGTGTGAACCGCTCCAGCGCTGTGCTGGTCCCCCGTAGGCGCCAGAATTGCTGATTCTGGGGCCGCGTTGACGCCGTCGAGAAAGGCGACGGCGTTTCCAACGGCGTCAACACTTAGCCTCAGGATCAGAGAATCCGCCCCCTCTCCACGTCCACTCTATCCAGGCCTCGTAGTATCCTGTAAGTTTCAATAAAATCCCCCCTCATCCTTCCAAACTCCAACGAGTACAGACCCAGCGTCCTCAACCGTTCCTCACACAACAAGTTCTTCGTTTCACGGATCATTCTTGTGAACCTCTAAGCTTTCTGTTAACAGTCTTTTCTGGTCTGCTTCGCTTCTTAACCTACACACTAGTCTATCTCGAATGGTGTCATTCAAGACATTTCTAAATTCACCTGAGTTCAACTAATTTCGCTAAAGTAGCTATGAATTGTGTGATTGATTCACCTTTTTGCTGGTTACATTTATGTAACCTAAACCTCTCGGCGATGACCAAGGGTTTAGGTGAGAAGTGGCCCTGCAATATCAGCACTATTCCACCACATGTTTTCGAGCCTAGTTTTTTTGGTTGCAGCAGACTTTGCAGGAGGTTGAATTCCTACTGCCCCCCCCCCACCCCCACACCCCCACATGCACCCACACACACCATCATGTTCAGGAAAGTTGGGACTAGAGTATACTGAAATTTTGTTTGCCTGGACAAAGTATTTGAATGTATTGGTGCATGAGCTCCAGCGCTCAGTGCTTTCATCATATGGTCCCATGGTGCCATAGCCCCCATCATTTTTACCATGGGAAGGCCTGTGCAAATGTGGCACAAAGTTTTCAGCGCAGCCTTGCTTTTTTTTCCCTTTCAAACAAAGTAATCCTGAGCTCAGCCTTTCCCTTTCCGAGTTTTCAGGGTGTTGCAAAACTCCCCTAATTCTCAATTACTTGTTACAGAGTAATTGTTATTTTACTTGCTACTCACAGCAGAGGGAGCACTGTTCCAGAACTTTCCAAGCAGACCATGTGCAAGCTTCTTTTGATGCCCCAAATCTTTGTTTAAATTTTGGTTCCTTTGATGGTTGCTGCTATTATTTGGCACCACGGTGGTTAGCACTGCTGCCTCACAGCTCCAGGGACCAGGGTGACTGTCTGTGTGGAGTTTGTACTTTCTCCCCATGTCTGCTTGGGTTTCCTCCGGGTGCTCTGGTTTCCTCCCTGTGGTAAACACCACTGGTTATACACTACGTGTATTACGGTACTGCCTGTACTACGGTCAATACAGTAAATCCCGGCCTGCTGGCTCCACCCAGCAGGCTCTGTGTATAAAAGTGTACGCTCTCCTGCGCTGCCACCATTCTGGTTCCAGCTGCAGGAGGCTTAACGTCTAGCGCAATAAAGCCTCAATTGTTCACCATTTTGTCTTGTGGTCATTGATGGTGCATCAATTTATTGCGCTAGAATTTTAAACATGAACGTCTTAATCAAGCCGGATCGCCTGGAGCTGGACCCTCGCGCTGCCGACGCCACAGCCACCTTCGAGAACTGGCTAGCCTGCTTTGAAGGATACCTCGGAGCATCCACAGAAGTCATCTCAGACCCACAGAAGCTCCAGATACTCTACTCACGGGTGAGCCCACAAGTCTTCCCCCTCATTCGGGGTGCTCCCACTTACACGGAAGTGATGGCTCTCCTAAAAGGTCAGTACATCAAGACTGTTAATCAGGTGTTCGCCAGGCACCTCCTGGCCACTAGATGGCAACTCCCGGGGGAGTCTCAAGACGATTTCCTGCGTGCACTGTAATTGCCAGGCGGTGTCGGCAGTCCAACACATGGAACTGCTGATCAGAGACGCCTAGGTCACGGGCATTAAGTCCAATTACGTCCGTCAGCAATTATTGGAAGGGGGTACACTCGACCTTACAGAGACTGTACAGCTCGCTAACTCCCTGGAAGTGGCCTCCCGCAATCTGGAGTCCTACACCTCCGACCGCGCGGCATCCTCGTGGACGTCATGGGCTCCACCATCACCCGACCCGGGTACGCCGCAAGCCTGCGCCGCGCAGCAGCCAGCGGCCACCGGAGGCCCCAAATGCTATTTTTCTGGCCAGAGCAAGCACCCCAGGCAGCGCTGCCCAGCACGGAGCGCGACCTGCAACGGGTGTGGTAAGAAGGGCCACTTCGTCTCCGTTTGTCAGGCCCAATCGGTCGCTGCCGTTTCCAGGCCCAGCATCGCTACACCCCCCACGTGCGATCCAGGGGCGCTGCCATCTTCGCTGCCGCCCGCCACGTGTGGCCCGTGGGCGCCGCCATCTTCGACGCCATCTTGGAACGCACCCCAGGACCTCTGCTCGACTGGCCGTTCGCGAGCTGTCGGTACCTCCGCCACGGCCTACCAGCCCTCCCGCCAACGTCCGCAGCTCGCCTCTATCACCCTCGATCAGTCTCGGCCCCGCAACCTCGTGACCGCTACAACAACCGTACGGATCAACGGGCACGAGACGACCTGCCTCTTTGACTCCGGGAGCACGGAGAGTTTTATCCACCCTGCTACCGTAAGGCGCTGCTCCCTCCCGGTCCTCCCTGTCACCCAAAAAATCTCCCTGGCTTCCGGATCCCATTCCGTACAGATCCGGGGGTACTGCGTCGCGACTCTCTCCATACAGGGCGTAGAGTACAGTAACTTCAGACTCTACGTCCTCCCCCATCTCTGTGCTGCCCTGTTACTACGTCTCGATTTTCAGTGCCACCTCCAGAGCCTTACTCTGAAGTTCGGTGGATCCCTGCCCCCCCTCACCGTCTGTGGCCTCACGACCCATAAGGTCGACCCGCCTTCACTCTTCGCAAACCTCACCCCGGACTGTAAGCCCGTCGCCATGAGGAGCAGACGGTACAGTGCACAGGACAGGACCCTTATCAGGTCAGAAGTCCAACGATTTGTGCGGGAGGGTGTCATTGAGGCCAGTAACAGACCCTGGAGAGCTCAAGTGGTGGTAGTTAAGACTGGGGAGAAACACCGGATGGTCATCGACTACAGTCAGACGATCAACCGGTATACGCAGCTCGACGCGTACCCCCTTCCACGCATATCTGACATGGTCAACCAGATTGCGCAGTATCGAATCTTCTCCACAGTCGACTTGAAATCTGCACACCACCAGCTCCCTATCCGCCCGGAGGACCACCAATACACTCCATTCGAAGTGCCTCTACCATTTCCTTAGGGTTCCCTTCGGCGTCACGAATAAGGTCTCGGTCTTCCAGCGAGAGATGGACCGAATGGCTGACCAGTACGGGCTGCGGGCCACATTCCCGTACCTGGATAACGTCACCATCTGCGGCCATGACCAGCAGGACCACGACACGAATCTCCAGAAATTCCTCCACACCGCTAAACTCCTTAACCTTACCTATAATAAGGAGAAATGCGTTTTCCGCACTACCCGCTCAGCCATCCTTGGCTACGTTGTGGAAAATGGAGTCCTAGGTCCCAACCCCGACCGCATGTGCCCCCTCCTGGAACTACCCCTTCCCCACTGCCCCAAGGCCCTGAAATGATGCCTGGGGTTGTTCTCATATTACGCCCAGTGGGTCCCTAATTATGCTGACAAGGCCCGCCCACTCATCAAGTCCACAGTTTTTCCCCTGACGGCTGAGGCCCGCTGGGCCTTCAACCACATCAAGGTGGACATCGCCAAAGCCACAATGCACGCGGTCGACGAGTCCCTCCCCTTTCAGGTGGAGAGCGACGCATCGGACGTGGCTCTGGCCGCCACCTTCAACCAGGCGAGCAGACCCGTGGCTTTCTTCTCCCGCACTCTCCATGCCTCCGAAATTCGGCACTCCACTGTCGAAAAGGGGGCCCAAGCCATTGTAGAAGCTGTACGACATTGGCGGCATTACCTGGCCGGCAGGAGATTCACTCTCCTCACTGACCAACAGTCGGTTGCCTTCATGTTTAGCAATACACAGAGGGGCAAGATTAAGAACGACAAGATCTTGAGGTGGAGGATTGAACTCTCCACCTATAACTATGAGATCTTGTATCGCCCGGGGAAGCTCAATGAGCCCTATTCCGCAGTACATGTGCCAGCGCACAAGTAGACCGACTTCGGGCTCTCCACAATGACCTCTTGTCACCCGGGGGTCACCCGTTTTTTTCATTTTATCAAGGCCCGCAACCTGCCCTACTCCATCGAGGAGGTCAGGACCGTGACCAGGGACTGCCAGGTCTGCGCAGAGTGCAAACCGCACTTCTACCGGCCGGACAGAGCGCACCTGGTGAAGGCCTCCCGCCCCTTTGAGCGCCTCAGCATGGACTTCAGAGGGCCCCTCCCCTCCACAGACCGCAATGTGTACTTTCTCAATATCATTGACGAGTACTACCGTTTCCAGTTCGCCATCCCATGCCCTGACATGACTTCTGCCACGGTATTCAAGGCCCTACACAGTATCTTCACCTTGTTTGGTTTCCCCACCTATATCCACAGCGATCGGGGATCCTCCTTCATGAGTGATGAGCTGCGTCAGTTCCTGCTCAGCAAAGGCATCGCCTCGAGCAGGACGACCAGCTATAACCCCAGGGAAACGGGCAGGTGGAGAGGGAGAATGCGACGGTCTGGAAGGCCGTCCTGCTGCCCCTTCGGTCTAGGAGTCTCCCGGTCTCCCGCTGACAGGAGGTCCTCCCCGATGCGCTCCACTCCATCCGGTCACTCCTGTGCACTGCTACCAATGAGACCCCTCACGAACGTGTGTTTGCCTTCCCTCGGAAGTCCACCTCCGGGATCTCGCTCCCAACCTGGCTGACAGTTCCTGGGCCTGTCCTCCTCCGGAAGCATGCGAGGAGCCACAAATCGGATCCCCTCGTCGAAAAAGTCCTCCTCCTCCATGCGAACCCACAGTACGCCTATGTGGCACACCATGACGGGCGGCAGGACACAGTCTCCCTCCGGGACCTGGCACCCGCTAGTTCCCCATCCACAATCACCACCAACCCCGACCTGGTACCGTCCCCTTCCCCTCCGGTTGCCACCCCCGCCCTGCGCCGTTCGCCCCCCCACCAGCGGCTACCACCGCAACCCCCACCCCGGCAGCACCCGTCCCCCCGCCAGATCCACTACTGGGTGAAGAAGGAGAGGACAACACGCTCCCAGAATCGCAGGTGCCCACATCGGCGGCCACACCACAACCAGGACGGAGGCGATCGCGGCGGAGGGTCAAAGCTCCCGACAGACTCGACCTGTAACATTGCTTCACTCCCACTGGACTCTTTATTTAAACAGGGGGTGAATGTGTTAAATACCACTGGTTATACGCTACGTGTATTATGATACTGCCACTGTACTATAGTCAATACAGTAAATCCCAGCCTGCTGGCTCCACCCAGCAGGCTCTGTATAAAAGTGTGCTCTCTCCTGCGCTGCCTCCATCCTAGTTCCAGCTGCAGGAGGCTTAACATCTAGCGCAATAAAGCCTCAATTGTTCACCATTTCGTCTTGTAGTCATTGATGGTGCATCACTCCCACAGTCCAAAGATGTGCAGGTTAGGTGGATTGGCCATGCTAAATTGCCCCTAAGTGTCCAAAAGGTTGGGTTACTGTGTTATGGGGTAGGGTAGAGTCGTGGCTTAAGTAGGGTGCTCTTCCCGAGGGCTGGTGCAGACTCAATGAGTCGAATAGCCTCTTCTGCACTGTAAATTCTATGATTCTATGATTCACTCCGTTGCCAGCTTTGCTATAGTGATGTTTTTATCTTCTTAACTCTTTTTTGGATGACAGCAGCATGAATTACCAATTTTTCTTACTCCACTGAATTTCTACAGTTCTTTTTCAGGTGTTTGCAGTGTGGATCAACCACCTCGTCGCCAGTTTCTTTGTGGTATTTTTGAAAAAGAAGGTTGCAGACCACGAAGGTACAAACAAACACAAGCTTTATTGGAAAGGTGTCTTCTCTACAAGCTGTTAGACGAGACTGACTGTTAGCCAGCCCAAATTGCTGATGATGCCATCATTATGTCACATGACCAAACTCTTAAAGTGACCTTGTTCCAACTAGGAACACAACAAAATCCGAGCTCATATTGAATGACAGAACAGGCTTGATGGCCATTTGGTGTACTTCTGCTCTTCCTTCTTGTGTTCAATGTTGAATTTGATTATACTTCAAGAAACATTTGCAGGCACGGAGAAGGAACAGGGAAGTGGGGCAATTTGAATGGCACTTTCAAAGAGCAAATGGGCCACATGGCCTCCTTCTGTGCTGTATCATTCTATGTTTCTATGATCTGCTGTAGCACAGCAAGAGTGGGATCTCATGGTTGAACCTCTTGGTTGACTGTGTTCCACAGTTTTAGGATGCTGCTATGGGGATGTTCCATCAGTGTTCCAACTCTTCCACACAGAATGGGAGGGCATCAATGAGGAAATTTTGTTTAAGTTTGGTCTTGAGATGTTGGCGTCACTGGCCTCAACAAAGAACTGCATCCTTTATCACTCAGACCCACCAAACCCACTTCTTCCAGTGTCAGCTCTGGATTAGAGGCCCTGGGTTAAAGAGATTTGAATGTACAACACCGGCTGAGGGAGAGCTGCACTGTCAGAGGTTCAGTACCAAGGGAACACTGCACTGTAGGAGGAGCCGTACCAAGGCAGTGCTACATTGTTGGGGGTCAGTCCACAGGGAGTGTTATACTGTCTGAGGGGTAGTACCAAGGGAGCACTAACATTGTAGGAGGGGCAGTACCAAGAGATTGCTGTACTATAGGAGGAGCAGTGCCAATGAAATTCTGTGCTCTTGGATGAAGAGCACTCAAGGAATGCTACATTCCCACTGTACAATACTGACGAAGTGATGCACCGTAGGAGGAGTAGTACTGAGGAAGCAGTGCAGTCACAAGTGGAATTTTATGGATGAGATGTTACATCAGCCTACTCAGCTAAGTGGGCATAAAGTATTCAATTACATCAATATCTGGGAACAACAACATTTTTAACATCTTAAGGCACTTCACAGGATTATTACAAAACAGGATATGGAGCCACGTAAAGCAGATATTTGGACAGGTGACAAAACTATTTTTTCAAGGTGGTAGGTTTTAAGGAGTCTTAAAGGAGGTGAGAAATGGAGAGGGCTAGGAAACAATTCCAGAGTTTAGGGCCCTAGCAGCTGAAGGAATGGCCACTAATGGTGGAGTAATTAAAAGTGTGAATGCTTGAGGGTATTGGAGTACTGGGGGATTACATAGGTCACAGGTGACTGTGCAGCTTATTACGGGCCAGGGTTTAGAGAACCCCAAAGTGTATCATGGAGTTCACCTGACCCATAACTTTAAATAGAATTTGGTTATGGGGTGCATAAGGGCCCACTTTACAGGTGTGATGCAACAGAGAACTAAGAGTATTTTTAAACAAAAACAACGTTTATTCTATGAATCCAGTTAACATTTTTAAACACACACAGTAAACATCTTAGCAACTATCAACTCAACTACTCCCCCCAAAGAATACAGTACTCTATAAGTAACCCTTAATCTTCCCTTGCAACATCCATTAGACAAATGCCCTCTCTAACACAGATCAGATTTAAATTCTCTACTGAGAGCAGTTATCACTTTTAAATTAGCAAGTGATTTGAAGACATTCCTTTCATGCAGAAAATCAGAATTACACCTGGTTTTGCTGGATGCAGCTCCCAATCTGCAAAACTAAACCAAACACACCCTGTAGCTGCCAGCCCAAAGTGAAAGTAAAGCAGACAGACAGCCCAGCTCCATCCACACTCTGACATCACTGCAGCTATTTGATAAACACCCATTTCTTAAAGGTACATTCATTGCAGCTATTTGATAAACACCCATTTCTTAAAGGTACTCTCACAAGACAGGCTGAAGATTAAACAGATCGGGAAGAACAAGGCCATGAGAGAATCTGAAAACCAAGGTGAGAATTTTAAAATTGAGGCTTTCATTAACTCTATTTACCTAACCAGGAAGTAGACAAGTGTAGGTCAATGTTGACCATCTCCTTTAATGAACTGCCAGTTGTGGAGAAACTTTCCAGATTTTAAAACTGGGAGGAGCAGAAAAATTCTACTGACTTCTCCCAATTATCGGCCAGTGCTAATCTGTGCCCCAGTGAATTTATCTACCACATGTTAAATATTCTCTTCACCTTCATTGAAAAAAGACCACTTGATGAATGAATGAATATCGCTTATTGTCACAAGTAGGCTTCAAATGAAGTTACTGTGAAAAGCCCCTAGTCGCCACATTCC
The DNA here is from genome assembly GCF_047496885.1 of Scyliorhinus torazame. Classification (NCBI taxonomy): domain Eukaryota; kingdom Metazoa; phylum Chordata; class Chondrichthyes; order Carcharhiniformes; family Scyliorhinidae; genus Scyliorhinus; species Scyliorhinus torazame. The sequence continues at coordinate 188,865,491 of NC_092716.1, forward strand.
AGCGCCTGTTTGGGGAAGCTGGTATGGGTTTCACTGATGTGAACACAGTGAAAGTTTAAAAGTTTTACTTACTGTCCATTGATTTAATGTAAGGATGATCCCTCATATCCACACGTGCTTTTTCATCAGGTATCCTGCAAAACAAGCATCAAAACTGAAAAACACAAAACATCGCCAAAGTATACAAGGAACATCTTTACCCTGTGGTTAGAATGTGAAGCACGCCACCAAAAAGAGTGGTTGAGATGGACAGCACAGATGCATTTTACAGAAAGCTGGATGTGCACAGGGGAGAAAGGATGCCGATCGGATGATGGGTGGGAGGAGGCTCGTGTGAAGTATAACATTGTTGTAGCCATGTTGGTCTGAATGGGTCTGTTTCTCTGCTGTAACTACTTTATAATAATACAACTCGGGTTTATTTTGGGTGCGATTCAACTGAAAAATTCCTGGGTTCAATCTAAGCAAAAAATATCTGAGTCCTTTCTGAGTGGGATTAGCACTTGAAGCGCCAGAATGATTCCGCCAGCTAACGGCACCCTGTCGCTATTTCGGGCCGCGGCATGGAACGCTCCCGGAGGCTGCACTTTAGCATCATTTTCTGCACTGAGTAGCTCCGACGAGCGTTTTTTCTGTTTTTCCTACCAAAGTGGATAATCTCACAATTCTCCATCGATAAAAGCAAATTACTGCGGATGCTGGAATCTGAAACAAAAACAGAAAATACTGGACAATCTCAGCAGGTCTGACAGCATCTGTGGAGAGAGAAAGGAGCTAACATTTTGAGTCTGGATGACTCTGGGCAGGCATATGGAGTCAGGTCACAGATCAGCCATGATCTCTTTGAATGGTGAGCAGGGGCTGAATGACTTATTCCTGTTCGATGTTCCTGGAAAAGAAGACAATTAGGGAGGGAATTCCAGAGTTTGGGGCATGTGAGCTGAATTCTTAGTTACCAATGGTGGAGTGATTAAAATCAATTGGGAATGCTTCGAAGGCCGGAATTGGAGAAGTGCAGGGATCTGAGTGTTGTAGGGCTGGTTGTAGCAACCCGTCTTAAAATAGGAGAAGTCACATACATCAGGTAAGTCCACTTTTGTAAAGAAAGTATACATTTGTATGGCGCTTTTCACAATCTCATGATGTCCTGATGTGTTTCAGAAGTACTTTTGACTGAGGGACACAGATTTAAGGTTTTGGGCAAGAAATATAGCGGGGATGTGAGGAAGAATTTGTTTACGCAGCGAGTGGTAGCAACCTGGAATTTGCTGCCGATGAGAGTGGTGGAAGCAGAGACAAGCATGATTTCAAAAGGAAACTGGATGGCCACTTGAAGGAAATAAACTTGAGGAGATACTGGAATAGAATGTGACAGCTTGGATTGTTCTACTGAGAGCCATCATGGGCTAAATCTGCGGAATGGCCTCCTTTGTGCTGTAGTGACTCGATGGTTCTTATATAGGAAACACAGCAGGTAATTTGTGCACAGCAAGCTCCCGCAAACAGTGAAGTGGTCATGACCAAATAATCTGTATTTTCTTTTAAATTTAGAGTACCCAATTATTTTTTCCAATTAAGGGGCAATCTAGTGTGGCCAATCCACCTACTCTACACATCTTTGGGTTGTGGGGATGAAACCCACGCAGAAACGGGGAGAATGTGCAACTTCACATGGACAGTGACCCAGGGCTGGGAATCGAACCCGGGTCCTCAGCGCATTAGGCAGCAATGCTAACCACTATGCCACCGTGCTGCCCAAATAATCTGTATTTTGAGTGATGTTTGTTGAGGGATAAATATTGGCCGAGACTTTAGGAAGAAATCCTCTTCAAAATAGTGCTATAGTATCTTTTACGTTCATCTGAGAGAATAAAACAGGTTCTCAGTTTAACAGCTCATCCAAAAGACGACACCTCCAACAGTACGGCACTCTCTCAGTACTGCACTGGAAGTGTTGGTCTGTGTTAAGTAATGGGTTAAGAGACATTCCAATTAGTTGTCTCATTTATGTTAAGTATCCAATAATTGACACTGATATGTAAAGGGGCTTCAGGTGGCCTTTGTGTCAGGTAATGTGATGTTAGAGTTTTGTGCAGAGTCTGTTAAAGTAAAAATAAGATGTTTGTGGAAAAGGAGCAGAACCTTTGACTCTTTATACAACAGCAGCTAAATGTCTAACAAATGGTAGCAGAGGATGATTGCTGTGCCAATGTGAAGGGTTGAAAGATACAACTTTTCCAGAGCAAACCAAGGAGTGAGTGAAATTTTTTTTAAAGCATATATGGCTGAACCAGGATAAAGATGGTCGGATATGACTATCCCCCTTATTCCTGAAAGGGGATCAATGGAGAAGTGCAGTAGTTATGTGGACTAAGGTAACTGCCTTGGGAAAGTGAAAAAAAGGTATGGCATTGGCTCTTTCTCTACCTTACGACAGTAAAATCCGAAACAAAGTGCTTTCTGAGCTGGAATTGGAAGAGTTAGACTCAGAAGAAAGTCTGGAGACTCTATTACGTTATATGGATAAGATTTATAAAAAGGATGATTTGTTAAGTGCGTATGAAGCATGGTCGGATTTGGATAGGTTCCGGAAAATGGAGGATATCTCCATGGAAGACTATAATAATGGAATTTGGCAGATTCTATAAAAGGCTGCAGAAACACAACCTGGAATTTCCACAGTCTGTGTTGGCCTTTAAATTACTTGACAGTGCTAGAGTGAGCAACATGGATAGGCTCCTGGTTTTGACAGGAGTTCAGTTTGTGCACAAGAATACCTTATTCAATCAGATGGCAGAAGCTTTGAAAATGTTCCTGGGGAAACATTTGATTCCGATGGCTCTGATGACCCAAATAGGTCAGTCTGCAATAAAGCGGAATATGGAAGATATACTACTAGCAGGATGGCGAAATTGTATGGCTACGAACAGGCTCCAAGACTATAGAAGGAGATCGGGACCTGGAAATTATGAAGACAGGAACCCAGTTAGAACCTACAATAGGAAGATGAACCCCAGAAATGCACGGGGCATGATAAATCAATGTTTTCGATGTGACTCTCAATACCATTATGCTTTCAACTGTCCAACACATCATAATAGAGTATTTGAAGTGATGCATGACACGGAAGAGTCAGAAGAGGAAAATGATAGCGACCAGAAAGAAGGCATTGTCCTATTAACAAGCAGTTTTACGCTGGTAATGAGGATGTTGGTTGCACAATTGTTCAATTGTGCTGTATTGGACAGTGGCTGCACATCTACTGTATGTGGAATTGACTGGTTAAAATGTTGCCTGTACTTGAATGCTGAAAATCGCAACAACGTAAAGGAATTTGAAAGTTCCACAATTTCAGGTTTGGGGATGATCATACTCTCAAGTCACTGAAAAGAGTGGTGATCCCTTGCAATATTGCCGGAGTGAATCATTTCTTTAGCACGGATGTTGTATCAAGTGAGATACCTTTGCTTCTGAGCAGACCATTGATGAATAAAGCACACATGAAACTGGATATGGAACAGGATAAGGCAACAGTTTTTGGAAAAATGGTGGTCTTACAATTTATACAGTCAGGACACTATTGTATTCCATTGCTGACAAATAATATTTCAAATACAGTTGTTAAGGATGTGTTAATGGCAGTTGAAAATGGGACTTTAGCTGATAAAAAGCTTGTTGTATTAAAACTGAATAGGCAATTTGCGCATCCGTCTCCTCAGAGGCTGAAAATTTTATTAAAGGATGCAGGGGTAAGGGATGAAGACTGTACTAAACTGATAGAACAGGTCAGTAATCGCTGTGAAGTTTGTAGGAAGTACAGTAGGATACCAGCACGACCGATAGTAACCCTTCCTTTGCCCAGGGATTTTAACGAGATTGTGGCCATGGACCTTAAGATCTGGGATAAAGCCAATAATATATTTATTTTGCATTTTGTAGATTTAGCAACCAGGTTTAGTCAATCAATGATTGCACGAAGTAAAGAAAAGAGAGTAATTCTGGATCAAATCGTGGAAAAATGAATAGGGACAGGAATGGGCCCACCTGCAAAATTCCTTAAGGACAATGGGGGAGAATTTGCTAATGATGAGCTTAGGGATATGTGTGAAAACGTGAACATCACAGTTATGAATATGGCTGCGGTAAGCCCATTTAGCAATGATGTGTGTGAAAGAAATCATGCTGTCATCGATGACATGCTTCGGAAAATTTTGGCAGATCAACCGGATTGCAAGCTAAATTCAGCTTTAGCATGGGCGGTACATGCAATGAATTCATTGCAGATGGTTGGGGGCGATAGTCCTTATCAATTAGTGTTTGGTAGAAATCCTAAAGTTCCGTCCATTTTGGATGTCCAGCCTCTAGCTTGGGAAGGGATTACAATTAGCTCTGCCTTTGCTGAGCATTTAAATGCATTACATAGCAGTAGAAAAGCTTTTTTGGAAGCAGAAGTCTCTGAAAGAATTTGCAGAGCTTTAAGACATAATGCAAGGCCATCAAATACTGTTTTTCAGCAAGGAGACATAGTATACAATAAGAGAGACAATTTTAATGAATGGAAAGGCCCAGGGAAGATCATAGGCTTGGACGGCAAAACAATTATTTTGCAATATGGCAATCAAACTGTTAGGGTACATTCATCAAGGATAATGGGCACAGATTACAAATTTTCAAATTTAGACAGAGCAGACAGACATCCCGAGTAACCAGAGTCATCGTACACATGTGTTACAGAACTATGAGGACCAGTTAACTGATATAGACAGGGTTTCTGTGGAGGAACACAACACGTCTGATGAATTAGAACAGGCCATTTTTCCGAAAGGACAACTGCCAAAAGTTGGTACAAAAGTGACATACTTGCCTGAAGGGTCTGGTCAATGGAAGGATGCAACTGTTATTAGTAGAGCAGGGAAGGCCACTGGAAGTCTGGGAGCATTGGTAACGGCACCTCTGCCGTTCTCAGCGGCCCGATATCCCACAAGTCCGGTGGTAGTGGCGGCTCTGAGGTTCTGGGGGCAGTGGAGGAGATATAAGGGAGTGGAGGGAGCATCGATTTGGTCCCCGATTTATAACAACCACAGGTTTGTACCGGGTAGGCTAGAGGGCAGGTTCCGGAGTTGGCAGATGGCAGGAATTAGAAGGATGGGGGATCTATTTGTAGATGGGAGCTTTCCCAGCTTGAAAGCTTTGGAGGATAAATTTAAATTGCCAGCAGGGAATGGTTTTAGGCATTTGCAGGTGCGCGACTTCCTGAGAAAACAAGTGCCAGCCTTTCCGCTGCCGCGGCCACGGGGGATACAGGATAGAGTAGTTTCCAGTACCTGGGTGGGAGAGGGGAAGGTATCGGATATTTACCAGGAGCTCTCGGAGGTGGAGGAAACTTCAGTGGAGGAGCTTAAGGGCAAGTGGGAGGACGAGCTAGGAGGAGAGATAGAGGCGGGTCTATGGGCGGATGCCCTAAGCAGGGTTAATACCTCCTCATCGTGCGCCAGGCTTAGCCTGATACAATTTAAGGTAGTTCACCGGCACACATGACAGTGGCTAGGATGAGCAAGTTTTTCAGGGTAGAGGATAGATGTGCGAGGGAAGCCCAGTAAATCATATCCACATGTTTTGGGCATGCCCGAAGCTTAGAGGGTTTTGCTAAGGCAATGTCCACGGTGCTAAAAACACAGGTGGTGCCGAGTCCAGGGGTAGCGATCTTTGGAGTGTCGGAAGATCCGGGAGTTCCAAGGGCTAAAGAGGCCAACGTCCTGGCCTTTGCCTCCCTGGTAGCCCGGAGACGGATCTTATTAATGTGGAGGGACTCGAAGCCCCCGAGTGTAGAGACCTGGGTTAGTGACATGGCTGGGTTTCTCAGTCTTGAGAAAATAAAGTTTGCCTTAAGAGGGTCAATGTTAGGGTTCTCCCGGAGGTGGCAGCCGTTCGTCGGGGAAAATTAAAAATGTCAGCAGATGCAGTATTCCAAAGGGTGGGAGTGGGTGGGGTGGGGGGGGGGGGGGGCAGATTGTTGTTGTATGGTTGAGTTGTGTGAAGATTGGGCTGGGGGAGGAATTGTTTATTTTACCATGTTGATGTCATTGTTTTTGTTACTGTGATAAAAATTTTCAAATACCTTCATAAAATATAATTTTTTTAAAAAGGGAAGGCCACTGGAAAGTATAAACATTGGTTGAATGTACAGCATTCAGGGGAAGGAGTCAAGACAATGGATTGGGAACGCGGAGTTCAAAAATGGAGGGCACAGAAACGCAGTGCCAGTTCAGATAGTACATCGGATAGTGAACAGGTCTGCAGAAAAAGGTCGAAAACTATTGAAAGGACATCCCACAGCAGAAGGGAAAGATCAAGCAATAGCAGTACAGAACGAGATACCAGGTGGGAGAGGGGACGTAGTTTATCAACATCTCGGAACATGAGTAATACTACGAATACTAATAGGAGTAGAAGCCCGCATGCAAGTGAGATTTTGGTGGCTTCCAATAAATTAGATGAAAAAGTTATCAAAGATGCCAAACAGCAAGAATCGCATAGTTGGAGTGAATTTGGGGTATACACGGAAGTACCGGATAGGGACAAAGAGCTCTATCCCACAGATGGATTTGCACGGAATAGGTTCTTCCAGGTGGAACTTATAAGGCAAAAAGGCCAGGCTTGTGGCAAGGGGATTTGAAGAAAACTTAGAAGATCAAGATTTAAGGGTAGATTCACCTTCGGCAGGAAAGGTTATTTTAAAGTTCTTCTTGGCTCTATTAGCCACAAAGGCATGGGAATGCAAATCTATAGATATAAAAGCTGCCTTTTTGCAGGGGCATCAGCTCCAGAGAGACATTTTTCTCCGTCCTCTTAAAGAGGCAGCTAACACAGAAGGGGTACTCTGGAAGTTGAACAAATGTCTATATGGATTAAATGATGCATCAAGAGTCTGGTATTTTTCGGTAAGGTCAGTTTTGTTAAAGTTAGGCTGTTGCCAGTTGAAAGCAGATCCGGCAATGTTTTACTGGCACTATAAAGGAAACCTTTCTGGCATCTTTATGATGCATGTTGATGATTTTTGGGGGGCTGGGACTAGTGATTGCGAAGCTATTGTAATCTCTGGTTTGAGGAAAGAATTCAGGGTTGGAAGTCAGGCTTCCGGTGCATTTAAATATATTGGACTGGAAATCGGGCAGACTAAGTTAGGGGCGACTTTACGTCAGCAATCTTATTTGGAAAGCATCAGCCCAATAGCAATTAGTCGTGGCCGGGTTTCACAAAAAAACACAATGGTTTCAAAGATGGAAAAAGAGCAACTGCGAAGTTTAATTGGGCAACTGAATTGGTTAGGTACACAGACTAGACCGGACGTGAGTTTTGATGTCTTAGAGTTGAGTACAAAAACGAATGATCCCAAAGTGAAAGACATAATAAGAGCAAATAAAGCTTTGGCCAAACTAAAAATGCAGGAGTGTGTTTTGAGATTCCCGGTTTTAGATGACCGTAGGCACTTGAAACTCATAGTTTATAGTGATGCGTCCTATGCAAATTTATGTGATGGGGTTTCAAGCGCAGTAAGTTTTATAATTTTCCTTTTGGGGAACAATGGTAAATGTTGCCCTCTTGTGTGGGAAACAAAGACAATAAGGAGAGTGGTCAAAAGCACTTTGGCTGCTGAGGCGTTAAGCTTTGTAGAGGCGGTGGATATGGCCTTTTATATATCTTAGATATTGACAGAACTTTTGGGATTAGGGGATTTGGATAATATACCTATTGACTGTCATATTGACAATTAATCCCTGTGGGAAAATGTGCACTGTACAAAATGTGTCAATGAAAAAAGGCTAAGGATAGACATTGCAAGTTTGAAGCAGATGTTGGACAGAGGGGAAATAGCAAAAATTAAGTGGGTCGACAGTAGCTATCAATTGTCAGACTGTTTTACAAAAAGAGGGGCTAGTTCACAGAAACGTTTGGATATTGTTAATGAAGGGCATGTGTTTCTGTGACTGTTTTTTTTTCTTCCAAAAATGAAAAAAAAGGAGGGGGGAAATTGCGTGTGTGTTTTTGAGTTTCTTGTAGTTTTGTTTTCACCTACTAATTTTTTTTTCTCCAAGGAAGGGGAGACTGTTAAGTAATGGGTTAAGAGACATTCCAATTAAGTTGTCTCATTTATGTTAAGTATCCAATAATTGACACTGATGTCAAGGGGCTTCAGGTGGGCTTTGTGCCAGGTGATGTGATGATAGAGTTTTGTGCAGAGTCTGTTAAAGTAAAAATAAGATGTTTGTGGAAAAGGATGAGAACCTTTGACTCTTTATACAACAGCAGCTAAACGTCTAACAGTCTGGGTGATGATTTTAAGTCTTAATGGAATCTAGTGGAGCTCTAAGTGGAACTTGAACAGACATCCTCATGAATTAGGGGCGTTTGTGCAAACCTACTGTGCCATGGCTTACACCCGACAATGGTTTTATTTTGCAGTTAAAGGATTCATTGTTTTTTTGGGTTACCCTTCCTGAGAGCAAGTTGAAATCCATCTTTTCATTGTGGAATGGAAACATTCACGGTCAATAGCAACATCCCTTCCATTTGAGTCAAGCATATTGTGCAGCACGTGCAGTCTTCCGTACTTGTAGCTTTGTCCTGTCATTTCCTGCAGGTATCGAACGATCACTGATGCGGGGACTTCTCCTGTCGGAAAAGATATAAACACCTGCCTTCAGAACAACAACCCTACAGATTATCTGACTATAGCTCAAAGGACACCGGAGTAACATTCAAGGCCCAGATTCACAGAAATGTCTCATTCACTGGGAGTACCATTCAAGAACTGATGGCAAGTTACAAAGAGCAGAACATCTGTGTTATCTTGAAATATAATTATAAGAACAGAGAAGGTCTTTCAGCCCCTGCTCTGCCATTCAATTAGATTAAGTTTCTTCTGTAGTATAAGGGTATCTTGCATAGCATGGGTTAATATGGGACTGGGAAATAGCACCTCCACAGTGTGATTTTCAAAGTCAGGGTCACGACCCGCAAGTGGGTCGCGGGCGGGTGTCGGGAGGGTCACAGAACGATTCGACGCATGTTCCTGCAGTGGTCCCGATCGCGAGAGGAGCGACCGTCTTTTACTTTGAGAGAGGCGCCAAGTTTGACAATGTCCGCAGCTCCAGCAGAGAGGACAAGTCAACAATGGCGGGTGGTCAGCGGGGTGGAGAGAGAAACTTAAATGTCCGCGGCTGGGGGCTCACCCCCGGTTTAAGTGGAGACGTCCGAATGTCGACTCGTGTCTGGGAGATTTTGTGCCGGGCGCTCGGGCTGAGTGAGACCCGCCGTTTGAGGGGGAGGTGAGGCCGCTCCATCCCCTCCCCCCTTGTGAGTATTTTAATCCAATTCCCAGTGCATCTGCACCCGAGGCTCGGTCTGCTGCTCCTTATCAACTCCCCCTCCACCCCCACCCCCCACGGGGCTCCGCTTGGTGATTTATCCGGGGAAATGAGGTTTGTGCGCGTCCAAGAGTTCATTTGATGAGACAGGCCCTGGTGCCTGAGCATCCGGCCCCTATTCGGGGTGAGACCCAGCCTCTGGTTTGTGAAGTTTGGTTTTAAGAGGGTTACTGGGCACCAGGTTTTATGTTTGGGGGGGCTGGGTGGGTGGCTGTACTTAGTGAAGCTCTGGGCTGCACTGAGTCCCGGTTTCGGATATGACAGTCAACCTGGTTATTCTCAGGAATTGTGTCCATGGTTTTTCATGTTTTATTTTCATATCAGAGGTCACATTCTGAAAATAAGTCTCTGTCTCGACTGAGAAGGACTCCCCTCTTGTGATATAAACCAAACTTTGGTGTAAAATAACATGAACCTTGAAAAGTCTCTAGTTTATTTTTGTATTCGCGCAGGAGAGCATAATGTTTGGAGAATGCAGGCTTCAGTGTTGTACCCTCTTGAGCATTAAACTTCTGAGTCACAATTCAAAATTGCTATCCTGAAGAAATTGACCATTTTGCATTTTGACGTGAATTGCATTCTGGGAAAAATAGGATTTTTAAACATAGATTTCGATACCAGCTGAAATAATGTTCTTTACTGTTGGTTATGTTGTAATCTCTGGTGCCTACCAGTCCAAAATAAAATACTTATTGCAAATAAAAAAAAGAGAATGGTGACCACTGCCACCTTTTAAACAAAAGCAAATGAGGCAATGTGACGTTTTCCAGAACGAAGGGGCAGCAGTGCATGCACACTTGATGTTAAGCTCCTTCCAGTTATGTGTTTTTGGCGCCAAATCACAGAGTAATGTTACTTCCATTTTCCAGCTGTTGGCAAGCAAGGCAAGTGAACTGTGAAGATGAATGGATGATGGCCAGAGACTCAAGTAGGCAGTTTACCCATTGGACAGGATCAGCTCAACAGAGCTGCTCAGGAGTGTCCAGGGCAGGACAGAGAAGTGCTAGTGTTCACGCTGCACACAGCTCCCAGGCCTCTGGTCAACAGCCTGCAAAAAAACTTCACCCGGGAACAAAACAGCATAAAGGTACTTTCTTGAGGTATGGTTTTGTCCTTCATGAGGACATCCATGTGCAAGGTTAGATTTTTCATTTTCAAAAAGATGAAGATGGCACAAAGGAATTGGGTGAATTCTGCACTTGATCTGCACATTGCCCTTTGCACCTGATTCCCTCCTTCCCTCCTTTGCACCTGATTCAAGTGAGATTGTGAGGACTAAGCAGGCTTCCCTTTCGCATTAAAGGTAAGCAAACGTGGCTCTTTGTCGGAAGGTCAGCCGGAGTGGGTCCCGAAGGTCAGGCGGTTGATAAAAGTGGTTCCCGTGAAAAAAGTTTGAAAAACAGATGTAAAAAGACACATGACCTGTGATAGGGGCAGTTGTGCATTGGACAGAGACCTGTGTAGAAGCAAGCATGGAGTTAGCTCATAGCTTGGACTATACTCTGGACATATGTACATTGGATTTTGTTTATTGTCACGTGTACCAAGGTACAGTGAAAAGTATTTTTCTGCAAGCAGCTCAACAGATCATTAAGTACATGAAAAGAAAAGGAAATAAAAGAAAATACATAATAGGGCAACACAAGGTACACAAAGCAAGTACATAACATCGGCATTGGGTGAAACATACAAGGGTGTCGTGTTAATGAGGTCAGTCCATAAGAGGGTCGTTTAGGAGTCTGCTAACACGGGGAAGAAGCTGTTTTTGAGTCAGTTTGTGCGTGTTCTCAGACTTTTGTATCTCCTGCCCGATGGAAGAAAGTGGAAGAGTGAGTAAGCCGGGTACGAGGGATCTTTGATTATGCTGCCCACTTTCCCCAGGCAGCGAGAGGTGTAGATGGAGTCAATGGATGGGAGGCAGGTTCGAGTGATGGACTGGGCTGTGTTCACAACTCTCTGAAGTTTCTTGCGGTCTTGGGCCGAGCAGTTGCCATACCAGGCTGTGATGCAGCCAGATAGGATGCTTTCCATGGTGCATCTGTAAACGTTGGTAAGAGTTAATGTGGACATGCCGAATTTCCTTCGTTTCCTGAGGAAGTATAGGCGCTGTTGTGCTTTCTTGGTGGTAGCGTCGACGTGGGTGGACCAGGACAGATTCTGGAATTTTAAAATGCTAACCATCTCCACCTCGGCCCCGTTGATGCTGACAGGGGTGTGTACAGTACTTTGCTTTCTGAAGTCAATGACCAGCTCTTTAGTTTTGCTGGCATTGAGGGATAGATTGTTGTCGCTGCACCACTCCACTAGGTTCTCTTATTCCTTCCTGTATTCTGACTCGTCATGATTCGAGATCCGGCCCATTATGGTTGTATCGTCAGCAAACTTGTAGATGGAGTTGGAACCAAATTTTGCCACGCCTTCGTGTGTGTACAGGGGGCGAAATAATCAGATGTGCGGGGTCGAGGTACTGAGGACTATTGTAGAGGGGCAATTTCTTCACTCAGAGGGTAGTGAGTGTCTGGAATGGGCTGCCAGAGGTAGTAGTAGAGGCGGGTACAATTGTGTCTTTTAAAAAGCATTTAGATAGTTACATGGGTAAGATGGGTATAGAGGGTTATGGGCCAAGTGCGGGCAACTGGGACTAGCTTAATGGTAAAAACTGGGCGGCATGGACTGGTTGGGCCGAAGGGCCTGTTTCCATGCTGTAAACTTCTATGATTCTATGATGCAGAACGAGGCCAGCAGCGAGTTCAATTCCCGTACCAGCTGAGAATTCTGAATTCTCCCACTGTGTATCCGAACAGGTGTCGGAATGTAGCGACTAGGGGCTTTTCACAGTAACTTCATTGCAGTGTTAATGTTAGCCTACTTGTGACAATAAAGATTAAATCTACCAAGATCTGACGGCGGAGTTGGCCAGAAGGCGGGCAGCAGACAGGTGAAGGGGGCACTGTATGGTAGCAGAGTGAGATTCAGAGTGGTCTACTCTGTGAAGTTGAGAGTGACGCACCAACGCGAAGGACTTTTATTTTGAGACGGCAGAGGTGGCGGAGGCATTCATTAAGGCTGAAGGACTGGGACTGAGATGAGAGTTGGGATCTGGACTTTGATGGTGTGGACTGGGAATATTTTTTCTTTGAGATTTTCTCCTGGATTGTTTTTTTTCTCAATGCAGGGTGGGTGCGGGGGGGGGAAGGTGTGATATGTGTTCTTTTTCCTTCTTATGGACGTTTATTGGCTTTGTTTAGGGGATGTGGTCTCCCCACTCTGGTGGTGTGGCAGGGCTTGGAATTGGCAGGAATGTGGGGTAGGAGGGTTTGGGGCATGAGGGGCCGGGTTGCTGAGGGAGTGGTGGGGAGGAGGGAGGCTCTGGTAGGGGTTAACTCGCTCGCAAATGAAGGTTGGTGAGTGAACGGGAATGTGGTGGGGGAAGGGGCCGCAGTTGTTGGAGCCTGGTTGAGCAGGTTTCAATGGACCTGGGAGGTGTAATGGTGGGGGGAGGGGATCGATACTGGATGAGCTGTTTGCAAGAGGAAGTGGATTGGGGGATTCTGGGAAGGGGGGTTCGAAGTGAACAAAAGGATGGGACGGGTTTGGTCGGATGGGCGGGGCCCGCGGTAATGGTGATGGCGGATAGGGGGCCTGGCAGTAGGGATGACTTGGATCTTGAGGGGGTTAGAGGGACTGGCATCTCCAGCAGAGTGACATGCAGGTTAGGTGGGCTGACCGTGCTAAATTGCCCTTAGTGTCCAAAAGGTTAGGTCAGGTTACTGGGTTACAGGAATGGGGTGGAGGCGTAGGCTTGGGTAGGGTGCTCTTTCCAAGGGCCATTGCAGACTCAATGTGCTGATTGGCCTCCTTCTGCACTGTACATTCTATGATTCTATGAACCTGCACATCTTTGGACGCTGGGAGGAAACTGGAGAACCCGGATGCGACCATCAATTCACGCGAAACAGAGAGTAGATGTAAACTGTGGCTTTAATCGACTAGAACAGTGCCTGCCTGCGACTGCTCTGCTAGCGAGAGCCGCCTACAGGGCTGCTGCTCTTTATACCTCCCCTCAAGGGGCGGAGCCAGGGCGGTACATATAGTTTAAAATCGGCGTACTCGGCGCCCTGTATTGCAAGGGTTGCAGCAGTGTACCCCCGGATCTACACCGAGTGTGACCCAGAAGCGAGAGAGATAGTTTGATGTGCAGGGAGGATTGGGAGCGTGCAGCGCCTTACCATGTCTGGCTGAATGAAGCTCTCCGTGCTCCCGGAGTCGAACAGGCAAGGCGTTTCGTGTCCATCGACCCGGACAGTCATCATGGAGCTCCGGAGGTGTTTTGGTCGCGTTTGGTCGAGGGTGACCGCGCCGAGTTGCGGGTAGCCGGAGGTGCTGGGGTGGTCCCAAGGTGGCTGCTCCCATCGGTCGCACGTGTCGGGCGGCATTGCAGATGGTGGCCAAGATGGCGGCCCCCGTCGGTCGCACGTGTCGGGCGGCGAAGAAGATGGCGTCCAAGATGGCGGCCCCCATGAGTCGCTAGTGGCGGGCCACGTGGGAGACGTTGGCCAAGATGGCGGCCCCCTGAGTCGCACATGTTGTGCGGGCTTGAAGATGGCTGCCCACATGTACAACACGAGGCAGGTGACGCGTCCGGCGGGGGCGGAGCCGGCAGGCACGCAGCAACACTGCGGGGTCTGCGGGCCTGTGAGTCTGAGAGTCGGGCCTGTGATTTTGAGGATTTGGACCTGGCCAGGCAAACTTTGGCGAAGTGTCCCTTTTTGCCGCAGTCGCTGCAGTTTGCGTTCCGAGCTGGGCATCGCTGCCTGAGGTGCTGGTGCTGGCTGCAGAAATAGCAGGGTAGTCCCCCGGGTTGGGTGGGCAGCCGTGCGGCACAGGCCTGGGGTACTCTCTGGTCGGGGGTCCATGAGGGGGTCGCATAATCATACGGGAACACGTTGAGGCTTTGGAACGCTACTTCTAGGGAGGAGGCTGTCATGATATTCAAACACACACATCATGATGGACACACTAACAGGCAAATCAGAGTACACAACACCACAACCAATCACAGACAAGAACACCAACCACATAAAAAGCACGAGCACGACACCTGGTGGTCAGTAGGTCTGGGGAGAAGGGAACAAGAAAGAGCTGTTGAAACACCACAAGCAGGGAGCCCCCCACGTGCAGAGTGCAAAGACCAAACTGTAAATAGTGAGTTTAAATAAAGAAGCGTTGTACCATATGCAACTGTGTTGGCTCATCTGTGTGTCAGAACACCCAACACCACATGGTACAGGAGAGGATCGATACCTGCCTACTAACCTGCCATTCTGGACATGGACCACACCGGCAAACCGCAGCCGATGCAAGTCACGGGGAACCTAGGCACCAACTGGAAGCTCTACAGGCAGCGATTTGACCTGTACATCCGTGCCACCGAAAAACAGAATGTCTCGGATGATTCGAAGATTGCAATGCTCCTCTTCTACGCAGGCCCGCACCCAACTGAAGTCTTTAACTCACTGGTGTTCGAAGAAGGCGAAAACCAGGCCAAATATGACACGGTCATCCTCAAACTGGACCAGCACTTTCAAGTTGCAGTAAACGAAAGTTTTGAAAGATACATCTTTCAGCAACGCCTGCAAGGTAAGGAGGAGCTTTTTCAACCCTTTTTGACGCACCTCCGGATTCTAGCGCAGTCCTGCGGTTACGGCACCACTACAGAGTCCATGATCAGGGACCAGATTGTTTTTGGCGTTGCCTCTAGTGGCCTACGCCAGCAGCTTCTTAAAATGAAAAGCCTCACCTTAGCGTCTGCTGTGGAAGCCTGTGTCCTCCATGAAAATGCTACCTGCCGTTTTGCCCGATTTCAGGCGTCCGAGTTGGCACGGAGGGGGTCCCCAGCCGTCGAATCGGCAAGCCAGGCCGCCCACGACGTCGAACGCATCCAGGCCGTCGATTTCTTCCCGCCCCACGGCCCGGACGACAGCGGCCGCTTCCCGCGCTTTTCGCGGTCTCCCGCGCAGGTGCACACCAAAAATAACGGCCACAACGAGGGACGCACTGCGCAGGCGCGCCCACCGCAAGATCGCACTGCGCATGCGCAGTGGCGCAACGAACGCCGTGACGTCATGACGTGCAGCAATTGTGGAGGTCTACACTTAAAAGGGCAATGTCCTGCAAAAAACCGACAGTGCAACAGATGTGCCATGATGGGCCACTACGCAGCCCGCTGTCGTGCGGCTCAACCCATGGATCCGGCGCATCCTCGACAACCTCGCACACGAGTCAGGACCGTCCAGCCCACGCATCAAGACTTCCAGTTAAGTGATGCAGATGACCAGGATGCCTTCCGAGTTGCCGTCATTGATGTCAACAAGGTCAATGCCATCAATCCAGCCGATGAGTGGTGTGCCACCCTGACGGTCAACCGATCGCGCGTCGCCTTCCGTCTGGACACCGGCGTATCCGCCAACCTGATTGCTTACTCTGCAGTCCAGGCCATGAAGGTCAAACCACCCATCACACCATCCCGGCTTAAGATGGTTGACTATAACGGGAACGTTATCCCGTCCATAGGATCTTGCCAGCTACAGGTGACTCACAAGAGGTACACGGCCACACTCCCCTTCGAAGTTGTGGGCTCATCAAAGGACTCGTTACTGGGCGCACAAGCGTGTAAGGTCCTTCACCTGGTACAGCGCATTATGTCTCTCTCTCCAGATGAGATATCCGACTTCCCGGATGCTGAGTTCCACGCGAATCTCCATTCCCTCCTCGCTCACAACCAGGAGGTTTTTGAAGGCATGGGGACATTGCCACACACGTACAAGATTCGACTCAGACCGGACGCCATCCCTGTCGTTCACGCACCTCGCAGGGTTCCTGCGCCTCTCAAAGACCGCCTCAAGGCACAACTGCAGATTCTTCAGGACCAAGGGGTCCTATCCAAGGTCACGGAGCCCACGCCATGGGTCAGCTCCATGGTCTGTGTAAAGAAGCCCTCTGGCGAGCTCCGTATATGTATAGATCCAAAAGATCTGAACAACAACATCATGCGGGAACACTATCCCATCCCGAAACGAGAAGACCTCACCAGCGAGATGGCGCGAGCCAACATATTCACTAAATTGGATGCGTCCAAAGGATTCTGGCAGATCCAACTGGACCCGGCCAGCCGAAGACTATGCACATTCAACACCCCTTTTGGCAGATTCTGCTACAACCGGATGCCATTCGGCATCATTTCGGCATCTGAAGTATTCCACCGCATTATGGAGCAGATGATGGAAGGCATCGAAGGGGTACGTGTATATGTGGACGATATCATCATTTGGTCCACCACTCCGCAGGAACACATGCATCGTCTTCGACGTGTCTTTACCCGCATACGGCAAAATGGCCTGCGTCTCAACCGTGCGAAGTGTGCTTTCGGCCAGACGGAGCTGAAATTCCTCGGGGACCACATCTCAAGGTCCGGGGTCCGTCCCGATGCAGACAAGGTTAGCGCCATCACAGCCATGCCACGACCGGCTGACAAGAAGGCTGTCTTAAGATTCCTGGGCATGGTCAACTTAACTTGGGAAGTTCATTCCCAACCTGGCTTCTCATACAACAAACATGCGCCATCTCGTAAAAAAATCGACGGAATTCAACTGGCACCAATCGCATCAGCGGGAATGGGAGGAGCTCAAGCACAAACTGGTCACGGCACCAGTGCTGGCCTTCTTTGACACGACTCGCCCTACAAAGATCTCAACAGACGCCAGCCAATCTGGTATTGGAGCGGTACTCCTGCAAAAAGACAGCACGTCATCATGGGCCCCGGTTGTGTATGCCTCACGAGCCATGACCCCTACCGAACAGCGCTACGCGCAAATCGAAAAAGAATGCCTGGGCTTGTTAACTGGACTGGACAAGTTCCACGACTATGTGTATGGCCTGCCACGATTCACGGTCGAAACTGACCACCGCCCCCTGGTCAACATCATTAACAAAGACCTGAACGACATGACTCCTCGCTTCCAGCGCATCTTACTTAAACTCAGGAGGTACGATTTTGAACTGATCTACACTCCGGGGAAGGAACTCATCGTGGCGGACACTCTTTCCCGAGCAGTGAGCACACCACCAGATGCAGAGGGGTTCGTGCGTCAAATTGAGGCACACGTGACTCTGACAGCAGCAAATCTGCCAGCTGATGATCCTAGTCTGGCCCACATACGCGCAGAGACGGCGACTGACCCTCTGCTGCAGCGAGTGATGCGCCACATGACGGAAGGGTGGCTAAAAGGGCAGTGCCCCCAGTTTTATAATGTGCGAGATGATCTCACCAATATAGACGGGGTCCTTATGAAATCGCATAGGATCGTTATTCCACACAGTGTGCGCCAGATGATTCTTCGTCAACTACACGAAGGCCACTTGGGCGTCGAAAAATGCAGACGAAGGGCCCGGGAGGCGGTATATTGGCCGGGTATTAATGAAGACATAGCCAACATGGTGCTCAACTGCACAACCTGTCAGAGGTTTCAGCCGGCGCAACCTCCGGAATCACTTCTACCACACGAGATGGTGACGTCCCCCTGGGCGAAGGTGGGTGTTGACCTATTTCACGCGCTCGGCAGAGATTACATTGTTATTATAGACTACTTCTCAAACTACCCGGAAGTCATGCCTCTCCATGATCTGACGTCGTCCGCAGTCATTGGGGCCTGCAAGGAAACGTTTGCTCGCCATGGCATTCCAAGGACTGTCATGTCAGACAATGGACCTTGTTTTGCCAGCCGTGAATGGTCGTCCTTTGCCGCAGCATATGGTTTCACTCATGTGACATCCAGCCCTCTGCATCCACAATCGAACGGGAAGGCTGAAAAGGGTGTCCACATCGCAAAGCGGCTCCTGTGCAAGGCGGCTGATGCCGGATCGGACTTTAACCTTGCCTTGCTGGCCTATCGATCGGCCCCGTTATCCACGGGCCTCTCGCCAGCGCAGCTACTAATGGGTCGCTCCCTCAGGACGACGGTACCTTCCGTCCTGGCACCGACAACAGACCATGAGGCGGTTCTTCGGAACATGCAACTGCAGCGTGATCGCCAGAAAGGTCGGTACGACACACGAGCGACGGACCTGCCCCCCCTGTCCTCCGGAGACAAAGTACGCGTCCATCAACCGTATGGTGGCTGGTCAGCACCGGCCGAAGTCCTCCGACAAGTGGCTCCCCGCTCGTTCCTGGTTCGCATGCCGGATGGTTCCGTGCGTCGCCGCAATCGGCGCGCCCTTCGCCGACTTCCACGCTCACAGCCACACAGCACGCCAGATCCTCAACAGGCTTCCGAGGATGACTTTGTGGAGCTGCCGCACATCACGCCCTTTCCATCGCCACCCATGGCCATGCCTGCACAGCAGCCGGTGGTTCTTGATCCACCCTTGAGGCGGTCAACCCGAATTCGTCGCAAACCCATTAGAATGGACTTATAATACAGTTCATATGTTTAATAAGTTGCACAATTTTACATGATAACCTGTTGTTGTTTATCGTTCCAGATGTCGTCTGACTGGACAACTGTTCAAGTTTTTTTTCTTCTTCTCTCGTTCGTATTTCTGTTATGTTATGGTACAACTGGATTCATGTGACGCACTCGACATCGCCCCATGTACATAGTTCCGTCATAGACACATGCTGCACACGGCACGCACACACTCTTAGATGCACTCACGTCACGATCATATTTAATACCACGTAGGCACATATCTTTGTAAAAAGGGGGGATGTCATGATATTCAAACACACACATCATGATGGACACACTAACAGGCAAATCAGAGTACACAACACCACAACCAATCACAGACAAGAACACCAACCACATAAAAAGCACGAGCACGACACCTGGTGGTCAGTAGGTCTGGGGAGAAGGGAACAAGAAAGAGCTGTTGAAACACCACAAGCAGGGAGCCCCCCACGTGCAGAGTGCAAAGACCAAACTGTAAATAGTGAGTTTAAATAAAGAAGCGTTGTACCATATGCAACTGTGTTGGCTCATCTGTGTGTCAGAACACCCAACACCACAGAGGCTAGCTTTACCGTCTCTTCCAGGTCGAGGGCACCATTCTCGAGTAGGCGCTGTCTCACGTAGCTGGACCTGACTCCAGCCACGTAGGCGTCCCGGACGGACGGCCTGGTAGTTGCTGCTTCGGGCAAGGACTTTGAGGTCGTGTAGGTACTCCTCCAGCGATTCCCCGAGGTGTTGGCGGCGAGTGGTGAGGAGATGCCGCGCGTACACCTCATTCACTTGCCTTAAGTATAGGTGCTTCAGCATCGTGAGGGCTTCTGCGTAAGTGGAGGCTTCCTCGAGTTGTACAGAGATTCAATGGCTCGCCCGGGCGTGGAGGAGGCTCAGCTTCTGATCGTCGGAGACGGAGGGCGAGGAGGAGGCGGCGAGATAGGCCTCGAAACAGCGGAGCCAGTGTGAAAAAATCCCTTTGGCCTCAGCGGCCTGTGGGTCGAGTTCCAGTCGGTCAGGTTTGAGGGCCGATTCCATTGTGGTGTTGTAGTCGATTAAATTGATGCGACCATCAATTCACGCGAAACAAGAGTAGATGTAAACTGTGGCTTTAATCGACTAGAACAGTGTCTACCTGTGACTGCTCTGCTAGTGAGAGCCGCCTACAGGGCTGCTGCTCTTTATACCTCCCCTCAAGGGGCGGAGCAAGGGGCGGAGCCCACAAGGGCACCAACATGATACATTCCATGTAATATCGTACAATGGTCCATAGGTGGAGCCCACATGGGCAACAGCGTGATTCAGTGAAATACATGGTGAATGGTTAATACAATACGTTCACCACACTAGAGGAAACCCACGCAGACACGGGGAGGAAGTGCAAACTCCACACAGACAGTCACCCAAGGCTGGTATTGAACCCGGGTCCCTGGAGCTGTGAAGCAGCAGTGCTAACCACTGTGCCACCATGCCGCCCACACTTTTATAATCCTCTCGGATGGGAAACTGTGGCTGAGAGCCCTCTGACTACGAATGACAGACAACACACTACAGGCCAGGAGAAATCCGACTTCTGGTCATTGGCATGATCCTCTTGAGCAGAGATCCAGTGTTGCCCTTAACCTTCTTAAAATGACAGAAGACAATTTCTGTTGTCAACTACTTGGAACTGCAAGTTCCTGAGAGGTCCAGCAGTAAAGAGACTCTTGACTGGGATCTCAGCTCTGAAGGCGGCAGAAGCTTCTCTTTGGTCAGACCAGCCAAAACTTCAGATAATCACCACTCGAGTGGAAGACACAGGAAAATAGCCAACGTCAGAACAATGAGTCCCAACCCATGCTCCAAGGGCTGCTGTCATCCTACCTGTAAACACCACGGCACAGACACTGCAACATCTAGCCAAGCGCGGAGCAACAAGGTGATGCTGGAGCAAGGAACTAGCGATCATTAACTCATCAGAGCACACCTCAGTGAGGAATGCCGACACATGGAAGAACACAGTGTTGCAATAAAGCCAAACTGCAAGGCGAGCCCACTGATGAGGAATATCCAAATGATAGGGAGAGGCACCTTCAACTCCCACAAACTTCATGGCGGACCACAAGGAAAAGAAAAACCTGTTGTGTACCACAAATGAACAGAGCCTGTCACTCCTCCAAATGTGACGAGATCAAGATCTGGAAGAACTGTCAAGCCATCTGAATTTGTAAATTTTGGAGACTTGGGTTGGGGTGGGGGGTGTGGTGAGAGGGGAAGGGGTAGCACAATTAAAATATAAATATGCTGGGTAAAAACTTGAGGGGAGGTGTAGTAGAAGAGTGTCTGGCATAGAAAGGGTTAATGTGATACTGGGAAACAGTGCCACACAGTGTGATGTAAAGAGGCACATGACCTGAAATTAGGATTAGCTGTGGACTGGACAAGCACTCGTGTAGAAGCAAACATGGAGTTAGCTCAAAGCTTGGACTATACCTGTATATGTACATAGTTATGTGTTATCAGTAAACAGTTAATGTTCAACCCAACAAGACCTACTGAACATACAGCATGATCCACACCTTAATTCCATTTACCTCCCCACCACATTGATTCCCTAACCCTACTCAACAAAAAGCTGTCAAAAAATGTATAAATCTCAGACTGAAATTTTCAATTAACCCCCAGCTTCAACAGATTTCTGCAAGAGAGGTTTCCATACTTCCATTTTCATTTGTGTGAAGAATTACATCCCAATGTCACAACTGAATGGCTTACCTCTGATTTTAATATTATTCCCACTTGTTGTGGACTCCTCCCACCAGAAGCATCCACCTACCTGATTAAATTCCATAATCGTCTTAGTCATGTCAATTAGATCATCCTTTAGTCTTTATTCATAGAAAATGATTATATTACAAATGGAAGCCATTTGGCCTGTCATGTCTGTGTTGGTCCTCTGGTAGAGCAACCTAGCTGATTCCACTCACTCACCCTTTCCCCTATACCTGCAAGTTTTGTTCTCTTCAGATAATTATTCTATTTCCTTTTGAAAGCCACAATTTAATCTGCCTCCACCACACCCTCAGGCTGCGCAGTCCTAACCACTTGCTGTGTAAAGAGGTTTTCTCTCCTGTTGCCATTGGTTCTTTCGTTAATCACCTTAAATCAGTGTCCCCTGGTTCTCAAACCTTCCACCAATAGGAATAGTTTCTCCCTAGCTACTCTGTCAGAACTCTTCATGATTTAAAACACTTCTATCAGATTTCTCTCAGCCTTCTCAGCTCTACACACACACACAAGACAGACAAACACGGAGGGGAAAAGAGGGGTGCAAAATAATGATAAAAATAAAAAGGATCAGAGTCTTTGCTTCAGATGGTTGTCTTCTAGCACACCATCCTTCAACCTAAGCTTTCAATTCAAAGTTTCTGCCTTCAGTCTGCAATGATTTTCACTGTGGATTGATTCAGGTCTCCGCAGTTTCAAAAATGCAGCCGCTAAATGGCTTTTCTGGGGAAAACAAGAGTAAGAGAGAGAGAGCGGCTCCTCTCCTCATCTGTTACCGGGCAGAATACAGCCTTTTGGCCAATTCATTGGCCAGCAGCCAACCAATCAAACCGAGTCCCACCAATCTCTCAAAGTCTGAGTTTTGCTGTTCTAAGCTAGCACAGTGCTCTCACTTCCTCTGCTCGACTTAAAGGCATATGTCCATTAAACATCCATGGATCAAAAATGATAACTCCAAATTAAAAGAAATGGGAAATAAGGAAATCAACAAGAAGGGCCCTCACAGTAGTAAATGCCTATAATTATAAGGCCCAGGACCTGCCTTCCAATCATCCATGACCCCCATGTTCTTCTGCTTCCGTGTCCCTTTTAGAATTGCCCCATTTATTTTATATTGCTTCTGCTCGTTCTTCCTACCAAAACATATCACTTCACACTTTTCTGCCAAAATTCATCTGCTATGTGTTTTTCCATTTCACCACCTTTTGTATGTCCTCTTGATGTCAATCACTATCCTTCTCACAGTTCACAATCATTTCAAGTTTTTTGCCATCTGCAAGTTTTGAAATTATGCCACCCCTTTCATTTGGAGAGTGGGGAGTTATATTAGTAGGGCGGCGCAGTATGAAAGTGGTTAGCACTGTTGCTTCACAGTGCCAGGGTCCCAGGTTCGATTTCCGCTTGGGTCACTGTCTGTGCGGAGTCTGAACGTCCTCCCTGTGTCTGCGTGGGTTTTCTCCGGGTGTTCCGGTTTTCTCCCACAAATCCCAAAAGGCATGCTTGTTAGGTGAACTGGACATTCTGAATTCTATCTCAGTGTACCCAAACAGGCACTGGAATGTGGTGACTAGGGGATTTTCACATTAACTTCATTCTAGTGTTAATGTAAGATTACTTGTGACAATAATAAATATTATTACTATTATTACTTGGAGCTATATCGTCATTCCTTCAGTTTTGTTGGGTCAAATTCCTGGAACTCCCTCCCTAATAGCATTGAGGGCATACCTACACCTCATGCAGCGGGTCAAGAAGGCAGCTCACCATCACCTTCTCAAGAGCAACTAGGAATGACAATTAATGCTGGCCTAGCCAGTGAAGCACACATCCATTGAAAGAATATTTTTAAAAGGATGGAAATTTATGGTCCTGTCACAGTGGAGGCGGGTTCATAACAGGCAGTGAGCCATTCAGAAGTCCATTAACTTTATCGAGACTGGAAAATCCCGCTGATGGTATGGGCCAGAAAATTCTGCCCTACCTTTTACTGCCTTTGTGAAATCTAGTCATAATTCAGTCTTGTGTAATTTGGTAAATGTCATGTTCAAGATGCTCAATGTCAGTGAGACTGGTATATGTCTCCACTTTGATACTCAGATCGAGTTACCAGTATTTTCATATCAGATGCAGTGTCAGATGTGGAATGAAGATGACTCTAATACACTGCCACACCATGGCCATCAGAAATGCATTGTGGGGACATTTTCAATTTGGGAAGTTGCCAATTTACTTACTGAGGCGTTGTTAGATGCTGAGCAGCTGATTCCCCTTTCTGGAGAGTCATGCACTCGGGGGCAGCCATTTAGCATTGATATGAAGAGAAATTTCTTCATTTAAAATTCACTTTGGAATTCTCTATCTTGAAGAGCTGTGAGTGCTCAGCCAATGAGTATATTCAATCAGAGATGGATCACATTTCGAGCAATAAGGGAATTGAGGGATATGGGGATAGGGTTCGAAAGTGGAGTTGACACAGACGTTCTTGATCTTATTGAAGAGCGGAGCAGGCTGAAGGGCCATATGGCCTACTCCTACTCCTAATGCTTATGTTCTTATGGTCTAATCTGACTGGTTATTTTTTCAACATTATAGAGCTTTTTAAAATGCCAAGAGGTGTTGATAAAGAACAGGAGGTGGCCCTGATGGAAAGAGATGGACAGAGATATTATATAATATATGTATATACAAAAGGAGAGATAGACAAAGAAAGAGACAGATTTAGTCAGAGAGACAGACGGAGATGAGTCAGAGAGGAAGATGGAGAGGGAAAGGAAACAGAGAACGAGGAAGATTTTACACAATTGGGTCAAAAGCGATTTAAATGCTTCTAGATGATGTACCTGTGCCCTCAGTGTCGCAAACCTTGAAGGTGAAGTTCAGCACATCATCTACAGAGCAGACAGCAGACTCTTCATAACTTTCTGGTCTTTCTTCTGAAGGTAGGGTTTCAATGCTGCCTGCTGGAAATGTTTCACAAGTTAAAAATGAGCTTCACATCTGATTTGCTAAACAAACTGTTTGCATTAAATTATAGCAAACCACTATTCACCGTGCATCAATACCCAACAACACTGTTCAAAATTGTATCATTCAGCGAGAAGCTCTTAAAAATGATGGGCGTGATTCTCCGTTTGAGAAAGTGCCGACGACGGGACTGAAAAGCAGGTGTTCCACATTCTCGGAACAATTCAGGACAAGCTAATGGGCCAGTACTCTCACCACGTGGAACTAGTGCAATTCCAACTCACGCCAGCGTCGGATTCGCCGCGGTCGGGATTGGCATTGGAGAACTTGACAAGCTGGAGCTTCATATAAGCACTCCACTGGCCAAATTCTTCCATTCCAGCCAAGGAGATGCCACTCCGGAAAGCAGCCCCGTGATTTGCAGATGCAGGGCATGCGATATTGCTGGATGCCGTGGAGGACAGGTGGGACATCCTGTTCCCCAAGGAGGGTAGGAGGCTGTTACCTGCCAACGTCAACCGGGCCTGGGCGCAGATGGCAGAGGCTGTGAGCACCGTGGGCCCCACTGCAAGGATTGAGCAGCAGTGCCAAGAAAAGCTACACCACCTCCTCAGGTTGGCACGGGTGAGTCATCACCTCCATGCCCTTGGCATCACCCCCACCCCTCACCAGAGGATAACTGCACCCCATCCACTGGTAGCCCCCTCGAACCCCACCCTGCACCACATGTCAACACTCATACTGCCCGCCAAGGCCGTGTGCTCCACACACAGGCTACCAGCTGCAGACCCCCTGCGCTGCCCACGTCCAAGCGTCTCACACTACATTATCTGTCCCCCCCAGGAGAAGACAGCCCACAACCGCAGGGAGGGAGGAAAGACCAGACCTGCAGTCCCTCACGGCCGTGGAGCAGAGGGGATTGGACCTGGTCGGCAGGATGGGAGAGCGGGCAGTCGCAGAGACGGAGGATAGGAAACCGAGTGAGCACCCAATGCGTTGCGATGCCCCAATGGCACGTGAGTCAACACGCCCACCCCCCCCCCCCCCCCCCCCCCAACACACCTTGTTTTCCTGACTTGCAGTCACCAACAGACAATGTGGAACCGGCTAGTGTCCCCCGCCCCTAGCCGCAACCCCACCACTCACCAGGCAACGAGGTGGGTTGTCCGAGCTCCCACTTCCCCCAGCCGCAACCCCGCAACACCCTGGAGCACATGTCCTGGGACGACACTGACTTCTTGTCACTGCTGTCACCGGCACCCTTCAACACCCCAGAGTCACTCACCTCGGTTGAGCACTTTAGTGAAGAGGTTCCTGGTGCACTATCTGATGCGCACCACCCACATGCAGCGGTACATTAGGTGGAGGTAGGAATTCCCGAGGGGGCGGATTTCGGAGGGCGGTCCAACCCCAGGGACTAGCTGCCATACAGCCAAGTCTAGCTCTTATGAAAAGGGCGGTCCCATCAATGTTGGGAGATGTAGGCATAGAGCTGGGGACTACAGGAGGGAGTGTCAGCAACCATGCGTTATGTACAGGTGCTTTGGCTTGGGCCCAGTCCCTCCAGAGGATGGCTACCAAATGGGTCCCAGGTGAGAAGGTGGGATACGCAAGAGGCAGCACCTCCGCTTTTGGTGTACCATTTGGGGGACCACTGAGAAGGAGGATTAGGACAGGTAAAGTTAGAAAGTTAGACACCAATTAAGTTGACATGGGTGCAGCACATAGGGTGCAGCATTAGGGGTTAGGGCACAGTTGTTGCACATAGCACTGCCACCAATAAACACGTTCGGAACTGCCTCGGTCCTCTGTGAGGGATGGGCTGCACTGGGTGCAAAGGGTGTGCCGGTTGGTTGACACCGAGGCGGGAGTCAGAGCTCATCGCGGAACGGGTCATCATCATCCTCCGCCCCATGGGCCAGACTTGCTGATGATGTGACCCAGGGCCAATATCCTTTGTTGCAGTTGGTGGGGAGCTAGGATGTGGAGTGGGGGTTCAGGGAGGGGGCGTGTCCATTGAGGAAGGAGGTTGTGCGGGTGGGACGGGACAGTTGAGCTGCCATGGCCAGGAATATAGTCGGCAAACAGCCCTGGCGCACGCATCGTGCGGCCTCTTATGCCTGGCCAGGCCCCATGCCCTGTCCATCCTGGCCCTCGGATGAGACATGCCATTCCTCCACCTTCTCTAACATGTCACCCCCTCTGCTGCACGATGATGTGGGAGACCGGCATAGGGCTATATTGGAGGACCCACCAGAGTGGTCTAGGCACCTGAACCGCGCCTTCACGGCAACAATGCACCATCGAAGTCGGCCCTGGTCGCTGCATGGGCACTGTTATAGTTCTCCGTGTCAGTCTGAGCCTCTGGATGGCACATCAGCCACGACCGCAGAGGATAACCGCTGTCACCCAGGAGCCAACAACTCACCCGGCAGGGCGCCGCAAAGGTGTCGGTCATCGTCACGTGTGCCAGGACAAAGGCGTCATGCACGCCACCTGGATATACGATGTGCAGCCAGTAGTCGCACACCAACTACACATTGAGGGAGTGGAATCTCTTCCAGTTGATGAAGGGCACCCCTTCATGCGCTGGTGCCCTAGGGGGACATGTGTCCCATCAACCACCCCCTGGACCTGGGGCATACCGGCGATTCCAGCTAATCCGCTGCCTGGGCAACCTGGTGAGCTTGGTCCACATTGAAGGTAATGTATTATGCTGCCCGGGCGTACAGGGCATCTGTGACGATGCGGATGCACCTGTGTACGGATGTCTGCGATATCCCAGACAGGTCCTCACTGGGAGCCTGGAAGGACCCCGTGGCATACAAGTGCAGGGCAACCGTCACCTTGACAGCCACCGGGAGCAGGTATTCTCCCCCATACCCCCGCAGTTCCAGATGCGCCATGATACGGCACAGATGTCGCACCGTCTCCCTGCTCAGCGGTAGTCGGCAGTGACACGCCCGGTCTGGCATGTTCTCGACGACAGGCGCTGCCGGTATACACACGAGGCCTGATGCGATGCCTCTTTCCACCTCCTCCTCGACCTGCTGGGCAGCCGGCTCTCCATCATTACCGGCTGGCTCCTGCTCCATTGGGGCAGGCTCCTGTTCCGCAAGGTCCTCCCCAAGCGGCTCCTGTTCTTGCAGCCTCAGTGCATCTGCAAGGTAGATGCCAAACACACGGATGTACTCTGTAATCCATTTTCTGCAGGGAATAAAGGGACAGACATGTTAGCATTGTGATTACTCCTGCATCCAACCAGGTCTAACAGGCTACAAGGTGGCGCTGGCCTGCACTGCAGCCCCTGCCCCCGCATGCCTCTCCTCCCTCCCGATCCTAGCCTCAACCCCCCAGCCATTCCCCTGGCACTCTTCCCTCCACAACACGCCCCTGGTCCCACCAGTGCCTGTCACCGGGGGGGCTTCCTGCCCTGCCACCCGTCCCTGCCAGCATTACACTCTGTGGCCCTGTCCCGGGCCCTCCTGTGGCATCTACCGTGGATGTCCCCCTTGGGTGGGTCGCATGCTACCCCGTCAG
Organism: Scyliorhinus torazame; assembly: GCF_047496885.1. NCBI lineage: Eukaryota > Metazoa > Chordata > Chondrichthyes > Carcharhiniformes > Scyliorhinidae > Scyliorhinus > Scyliorhinus torazame. The sequence goes on from NC_092716.1 coordinate 188,893,689, forward strand.
CAGGGTGCCACCCAGTTGCGAGGAGAGCACTGTGTGCCACCGAGCTGTGTCATGCTTGGTGGCATGTATGTGGGCAGGGACCGTGGATGGGGCTGGCCGAGTGGTGTTCTGTGGGTCCACTGTGCGATGCACAGGTTGTGCCCAAACTGTCCGGGACAGGATGATTGGGAGCAATAGGAAGGCGGAGCTAATGTGTCCCTTAGTGTCCAGAGAGGTGAAGAGGTTATAGAGTTGGGGAAGTGGGCTTGGGTGGAGTGCTCTTTCAGAGGTTCAGTGTGGACTCAATGGGCCGAATGGCCTCCTTCTGCACTATGGCGCTTCTATGGTATGAATTTATAAATCTGGAAATTAGAAATCCAAGTCAATAAAAGTGACTGTGAAGCATTTGGATTGTTATAAAACCGAACTGGCTCTTACAGTCCTATTAGTATTGCTGAATAAAGAGACATGCTGATGAAGCTTTACATCTTGTACTCATCAGGACAGATGCAAGAATGCTAAATTGCAAAGGGAGCAACAACTTTTAATGCATGAAAAAAATATACTGTTAGTTAGCAAATCGACTCTGATTTACCAAAGCATTGCCATGAAGAATGCACCAGCGATCTCTGGTCCGCCTGCTCTTGTTTCACTCAGAAAAGCTGCAATGTCTGTATATGTTCTTTCTGATGCAGAGGACCAGGCCCTGCATATAAATATATGAAATATATGTAGCTTCTACAAAACGTAAATGAGCTACATTGCCATCTGACTGATAATCTTAAACTGATTGTTAATGTAATTCTTAGCACATTTGAGATTGTTCCCAGGATCTCCTCTTTATCTCCTTTGAACATTCAGCCAGTTTTCTTAGCATTAAAGCCTCACCTCCCTAGTATCACTTCAATCAATCTCTTCTGCACCCTCTGGATATCTTTTCCAGACTGTTCCTAAAATGTGATGGTGAATAGCTGGAAAGAATAATCCAACCATTGCATTGATGCCTTTGTTCTCTTTGATCCCATTTATAAATCCTAAGATCCCAATAGGCTTCATTTCCAGTATTTCCAATTTATCATAAGAACATAAGAAATGAAAGCAGGACCCTCCTCCTGCCATTGAATAGGAACATGGTTTATCATCTATCTCAACTCCATGTTCCTGCCTATTCCCCATGAACAGAATCTCATTGCCAGTCATCTGAGCATGTTCTAGTGATTCACAACCTTTACTGATGAAATCCAGTTGTCCTCCAAAGACTTCATAAGCTGAACCCTCTGCAGGTTTATGTGAGCTCGCTGTAAATGAAACACATTCAGTCACATGGGTGTCATCATTCACATCCATAGATGAGCAAACTATTCCAGCACCCAATCCAGAGTCTAGGCCTGTGGCAGAATTGAAGATCGGGGTCTCCTCATGTTCATTATCAACTGCTTGACTCCTCTGGAGAGATGGCAAGTTGAAGCGGCACGTTGAACAACAAAAATTATCAGACTTGATTTTGGAAGTCATTTTATGAGCAGAAAACCTGCAAAATATGAATCAGAAGAGGAGGATAGTTACATAGATGGAATTTCCAAAATGCACAAGAACGTTTTTTTCAGCATCAACGCAATGGCCAGCACTGTAACACTGAACAACTGCAAGGTCTAACCGGAAATGTATTAGTATCATTAATGCAACACCTCTGAGCCATGATATCAGGTGCATCACAGAATTTGATCTGGATGTAATGGCCATGGGGAGGGTGCAATGCTGATTGCACTAGAGTTTGAAGGGTTAAATTGTGAGGGCAGGTTACATAAACTAGGTTTCCCTCTCCTCAAATTTAAAAGATTAAGGGATGACTTAATTGAGGTGTTTGAAATAATTATGGGATTTGATAGCATAGATTGAGATAAATTATTTCCCCTACACATCAGAAGTAATAGGAGCATGGGAGGGCCCATTCAGTACAAAATGGATAATCTTCTAACCCAACTTCACTTTGGGCTCGATTCTCATATCTTTTGATTCCCCCAGAGTCCAAAAAACGATCTATCTTAGCCTTGAATATATTCAATGACTGTATTTGCAGCTCTCTTGGCTCCTCTCGCCTGGCCTCAATGAGCATCTCCGATTTTAATCGCTCCACCATTGTTGGCTGGACCTTCAGCAACCAGGGTACTAAGCTCTGCAATTCCCTCCCTAAATCCCTCTGCCTCTTCACCTTGCTTTCCTCCTTCAAGATGCTTCCCAAAACCTACAACTTTGAGCAAGCTTTTGATCATTTGAACCGATAGCTCCATTTGCGGCCTGATGTCAGATTTAGTTTTATAATGCTCCTGTGAAGTGTCTGGGGACATTTTATTACATGTAAATTTCTATATAAATATAAGGTGTTTTGCTGCAGAGAATTACAAAGAATAGCAACCCTCTTGAGTAAAGAAATTCCTGCTCATCCCAGTCTTAATTGGTCGATTCCTAATTCAGAGACTGTGCTCCCTGGTTATAAACTTTCCAGCCACTGGAAACCTAACCTGGCAGCATCTATCCTGTCAAGCCCCCTCAGCACTTTAAATGTTTCAATCAGTTCACTGCTCATTCTTTTGAACTCAAGAGCATAGTCCCATTCTACTCAACCTCTCATCACAGAACTCTGGTGGGGAGAGACCAGTACGAGAGAGCATAACATTAAAATTAGAGCGAGATCATTCAGGGGCAATGTCAGGAAACACGTTGAGCCAAACACTCATCATGGCACTGAAGGAGGCCACTAGCCCATTAGGTTCATGCCACTTTTTGTGGGCCATTCAGTTAGTCCCAATCCCCCACCCTACCCTCATAGCTCTGTAAGTTTATTTTGTTCAAGTTTCCAACCATTTTCCTTTTGAAATCATTCATTGTCTTTGGTTCCACCAACCTTGTAGGCAGTGAGTTTCAGGTCATTACCACTCTGTGTAAAAAGGTTTTTCCTAACATCCTCCTGCACTTCTTGCCCAAAACCTTAAATCTGTGTCCCCGAGTTCTTAAATCTTCAGCTGATGGAAACAGTTTTTCTTTATCTACCCTATATAAATCTGCCATAATCTTGTGCACCTCAATCAAATCTCTCTTCAATCACCTTTGCTCCAAGGAGAACAACCCCAACTTCTCCAACCCAATCTCCAATCTTGTATCTACAATCCTCCATTCAGGTAAATCTCCCCTGCAAGGACCCTCACATCCTTCCTAAAGTGTGGTGAATGGAACTGTACAATACCCTGGCACAATACTCTAGTTACCTCAACCAGATCTTTATACAGGTTCAACATAAATAAAAGTACATAAAAAGGAAGTTATTTTTTTCCTTATTCTTTATTTGGGATGTGGATGTCACAGCAAGGCCAGCATTTGTTGCCCCTCACTAATTGCCTTTGATCTGAATGGCTTACTAGGCCGTTGTGGAGGGCAGTTAAAAGTCAATCACATTGCTGTGTGTCTAGAATCACTTGTAGGCCGGACCAGGTAAAGACAGCAGATTTTACCTGAAGGACAACAGTGAACCAGACTTTTACAACAATTAATGACAAGTCTTTAGGAACTTTCAAGCGGTTATTGGATAGGCACATGGAGCACACCAGAATGACAGGGAGAGGGATAGCTTGATCTTGGTTTCGGACAAAGCTCGGCACAACATTTGAGGGCCGAAGGGCCTGTTCTGTGCTGTACTGTTCTGTTTCATGGTCACCATTACTGAGACTAGCTTTATAATTCATGATGTATTCATTGAGCCTAAATTCCCCCGGCTGCCATAGTGAGATTTGAACCAATGTCGCCAGAACATGAGCTTGGGTGTCTCGGTTACTAACACAGTGACATCCTCACTGCAATACTGCTTAGCCAAGATCCCGATGGAACCCCAAGTCTCTTTGTCCCTGTACTGAGACAAAACTGTACCATTTAGTCTGTACTGTCTCTCCCTATACCTTCTACCAAAAGGCACCTTCCATTTGCCCATTCTGCTCGCTGTTTTCTACCCTTAAATCAATTATCCAAGCTGACACTAGCTAGAAATGTAAACATGGATAGCATGGGTTTCTATAGGTAACTAAAAAGGAAAAGACTAAGTAAAGTGGTCTCCATTCTGCACGTTCTCCCTGTGTATGCATGGGATTCCTCCGTGTGCTCCGGTCTCCTCACACAAGTCCCAAAAGACGTGCTGTTAGGTAATTTGGACATTCTGAATTCTCCCACTGTATACCCAAACAGGTGCTGGAATCTGGCGATTAGGGGCTTTTCACAGTAACTTCATTGCAGTGTTAATGTAAGCCTACTTGTGGCAATAAAGATCATTAAATTATAACACGTAAACGGCAGATGAAACAAATATTTTGCTTCTGTATTCACTACAAAGGATACAAAAAACATTCCAGTATCAGAAATGTGGGAAATTAACGAGTGCAACAGTGAACTTGAGATGAAAATAAAACAACGGAAAAGTATCAAGATTAGCAGGAGTCTAGAGATATTGAGGTGCAAACGGTCATATCAGAAACAATGTTTACCAGAGATCAATGGGGCTATACAAGTGATAACTTCTAAAGGCAAGGAGATTGAGGGAGGTAGACAGCAGAATCCACAGAGGGGAATATCAATGAGATTGAACAGTATAACTGCTAGCACCCTCAGTGGGGAGGTGGCTAGTTCTCCATCCAACAGTCAGACAGGTCAGCTCCATCTATGATCCGAGCCATGGAGGCTTGTTCCATCTAACATTTAGAGCCACGGCAGATTGCAGATATTCTCCTCTAAAAGATGCAGATTTCTGCCTTTGTTGAACCAGAAGAGACATTTTCCCAGACTTGGTCACCTGAGTGTATTGTGTGCTAACTATTAACTGGGTCAGATCTATAGAGTGGGACGACTAGGAGACTTTAGGAATATTGGATTCTATGTATTAGGCAATGTAAAGGTTAAAACCCCGGAGTTAGAGTATGTTTGACTGCAGTGGTCATGATTTTTTAAATATAATTCTGTTTTGCAGGGCCTGAGTGTTTTTAGCAACTAGAAGGTGAAATTGACAAAGGAATTTGTTTTTCAATCTGGACTAATGGACTATGGGAGTCCATGTGCTTTGCAGCCTGCGGAGGTAATTTGTGTTTCAGCTTGGGGAATTGAGGCCATGCTGGGTGGAGCCAAGGAATGCAGGGAGACATTTTGAAAAGCTTTCGAGAGGCAGTTTTTGGAGAAAGTTTTGGAAGGAGTTGAATTAAGATCTGCCTGACGCTGAGTCCACAATTCTCTTACAGTGAGATCATCATAAAAATGTAATATGTAAAGCAGAGCAGTCTTGTCAGGACAAAGGAAGGAGCTGAAACACGCCAGGTAAACAGCTTTTTGAAGATATTCAGTCAGAGTCTGAAGGAGTTCTAACAGAAGTCCAAATCTGGACGGTGATGTGAGTATTACTCTATGCCATGCTGAGTTTTAAGATAGATTGACAGTTGTACGTTTCTTTTCTTGTTGTTTAATGGAAGATTGAGTAGTAGTGTTTAAGGGGTAATTGTAAGCTTTTTTTCAGGTGTGAAGTTTAAAAAGTTAATGGGTGGGATTCTCCATCCCTGGGACGGCCAGAACGTGTTCCCTGATAGGACGGGGAATCGAGCGCGGGGCAAAATCGCGATCGGTGCTGGGCTACGAACCCACCTGGCAGCATGAACATGTCCCATGGAAGCAGGGAAAAATGCAAATGAGTTGTCTGACTTCCGGTGATGGCGGGCTCCCATTCGGAAACGGCTTTTTCGGGGCTTTAAGCCCGGTCCCAGGGTCCACGGAGGCGGCAAAAGCAGGAAGAAACAGTGAAGGCACAGTGAAGAAAAATGTCGAGGGTGAGCAAAATATCGTCTGTAAAGAAAACAGCTGAAGGTCCGTCGGGGAGTGGAAAGGTCGCCGCGGGGTCACCAAGGAAAATGGAGGCTGGAGCACCAGGGGAGGCCGCATTGCTTACGGCTGAAGAAATAACTAAGCTGATGGTTGCGGAATTTGAAAGGCAGTTTACAAGATACATGGAGACAATGAGGAAGGAGATGAGAGAGGTTTTGAGTGCGCTGGTGGAGGAGGCGATGTCCCCGGTGACGAAGGCGGTGGCGAGCACAGTGGCGGAAGTGCGAGAGCAAGGGGAGGCGCTGAAGGAAGTGGAGGAGACGTTATTGCAGCACGGTGATCAACTTGCCTCGATGGGGAAGAAGATGCGGAAGGTGATGGACATTAACAAGGGTCTACGAGGAAAAATGGAAGACCTGGAAAACAGATCCAGGCGACAGAATTTGAGGATTGTGGGGCTGCCCGAAGGAGTTGAAGGACCGAAGCCGATTGAGTATTTTGCCGCGATGCTGGCGAAACTATTGGGGGAGGGGGAGGACCCCTCCCGATATGAACTGGATCGGGCTCATCGGTCGTGGAGGCCTGTACCAATGGCGAGTGAGCCGCCAAGGGTAGTGACTCTGTGCTTCCGCAGGTACAGTGTGAAGGAGAAGGTCCTGAGCTGGGCCAAGCAGAAGCGGGTGGTGCAGTGGGCTGGAGCTGGTATACATGTATACCAGGGCTTTACGGTGGAGCTGGCGAGGAGGCGGGCTGCCTTCAACCGGGTGAAGAGGGCACTGTACATTAGCAAGGTGCAGTGCGGCATTGTATATCCAGCGAAGCTAAGGGTGACTTACAAGCTCAGGGACTTTTATTTTGGAACGGCGGAAGCAGCGGAGGAGTTTGCAAAGGCAGAAGGACTGTGGCAGAACTGAGAAATTGAGAAATGGCCATGTGCCGATGTGACCTCATGACTGACTGTGTTTTCTTCTTTTTTTTTGTTTCACTGCGTGCGGGTGTATGGGCTAAAGGAACCAATGTTGTATATATTTGGACAAGGGAAGTGATGGGACTTTCACTCGAAATGAGGGCTCTTTGGGGTGTAGGTAGATATGCGGGGTGTGTGTGCTAAAAGGGGATTTCTGGGCTTTCCTAGGGCCGGGCAAGGGGAAAAGGGACCCGGGCGGGGGTCTCCACGCTGGCCGTTTAAGCCGGCCAGTGAACGGGGGTGAGGTGGGGGGAGGGGCTGCAGCCATCGGAGCCTGGCAGAACAGGGTCCGAGTGGTCTAGCCGGGGTGGAAAGTTGGGGGGGAAAGGAACCGAGGTTGGGGGGAGGAGTTTTACAAGAGGCAGTGGATGGGAGGAGTTGGAGACTGGGGGGAGGGGGGGTACAACTCTTGGGTATCATGTACAGTACTCTTTCAGAGGTTGGATGGCGTTGAGTGTAGGGGGGGGGGGGCGGAGGGGGAGTGAACTCTATAGGTCAATGGTGACCATCTGCGGTCCCGGACTCCTTTTTCTTTTTCTCTTTTGTTTTTTGTTTCCACCGTGGGAGGGTTTGTTTTATGGGATGCATATATTGACAGGTGGGCCGTTGTTTGGGGTGGTGGGAGGATGGGATTGTTGGTATTGTTAAGGGGATTGATTTTGTATTTGTTACCGCTTGCTGTTTGTGGGTGGGGTGTAAATTTTGAAGGAAAATGTGAAAATGGAGAATAAAAACATTTTTTTTTTTTTAAATGCAATGAGTTGTATGACCCATTTACATCTATGTAGCGGGCCCAGCGCCCTATGCTCCACCGTCCCATGATTCTCCGGTCCCCGTGGTCGGGAATCACTAGTGGTCTCCAGAGAGCAGTCCAGACAAGGGCAGTGGGAAGTATTAGAACTGTAATAGTTACCTTGCAGCTCCATGAGTCTATTCCTCAAAGGTGAGCAACTGTGCCTGCATCTGGTTCCCACAGATTCACTGTCAGCAATCCATTCATGGCCTTTTAGCAGTGGTTTGTGATTGATAGCTTGCAAAAACTACCTGCCACTTTTATCTATTCATATCCCTTCACGCTTCAGTGGCCTAAGTGGTGAAACCTTAATGGTTGTAAATATTGCCCACATCAAAGAGGTTGCACTAAGTGCATTCCAATAACTCAAGTGTGTGATTTCACTGTACTTACCTCTTTGTCTGATTGGCAAGATGTGATGAGTGGAGTCACACAGGGCCTCAACTTATTGCAATTTACATGAATGGCTTAGATGAGGGGAGTGAAGACATGGTAGCTAAATTTGCAGATGACACAAAGTATGTTGTGAAGAGGCCACAAGGAGGTTGCACATGGATATAGATAGGTTTAGCGAATGGGCAATAATTTGGCAGATAGAGTATAATGGAGGGAAAATGTGAAGTTGTTCACTTTGGCAGGAAGAATAAAACAGCAGAATATTACTTAAATAGAGAACGACTGCAGAATGCTGAGGTGCAACGGGATCGAGAACAAAGAACTAAGAAATGTACAGCACAGGAACAGGCCCTTCGGCCCTCCAAGCCCGTGCCGACCATGCTGCCCGACTAAACTACAATCTTCTACACTTCCTGGGTCCGTATCCCTCTATTCCCATCCTATTCATGTATTTGTCAAGATGCCCCTTAAATGTCACTATCGTCCCTGCTTCCACCACCTCCTCCGGTAGCAAGTTCCAGGCACCCACTACCCTCTGCGTAAAAAACTTGCCTCGTACATCTACTCTAAACCTTGCCCCTCTCACCTTAAACCTATGCCCCCTAGTAATTGACCCCTCTACCCCGGGGAAAAGCCTCTGACTATCCACTCTGTCTATGCCCCTCATAATTTTGTAGACCTCTATCAGGTCGCCCCTCAACCTCCTTCGTTCCAGTGAGAACAAACCGAGTTTATTCAACCGCTCCTCATAGCTAATGCCCTCCATACCAAGCAACATTCTGGTAAATCTCTTCTGCACCCTCTCTAAAGCCTCCACATCCTTCTGGTAGTGTGGCGACCAGAATTGAACACTATACTCCAAGTGTGGCCTAACTAAGGTTCTATACAGCTGCAACATGACTTGCCAATTCTTATACTCAATGCCCCGGCCAATGAAGGCAAGCATGCCGTATGCCTTCTTGACTACCTTCTCCACCTGTGTTGCCCCTTTCAGTGACCTGTGGACCTGTACTCCTAGATCTCTTTGACTTTCAATACTCTTGAGGGTTCTACCATTCACTGTATATTCCCTACCTGCATTAGACCTTCCAAAATCCATTACCTCACATTTGTCCGGATTAAACTCCATCTGCCATCTCTCCGCCCAAGTCTCCAAACAATCTAAATCCTGCTGTATCTGCTGTATCCTCTGACAGTCCTCATCGCTATCCGCAATTCCACCAACCTTTGTGTCGTCTGCAAACTTACTAATCAGACCAGTTACATTTTCCTCCAAATCATTTATATATACTACAAACAGCAAAGGTCCCAGCACTGATCCCTGTGGAACACCACTGGTCACAGCCCTCCAATTAGAAAAGCATCCTTCCATTGCTACTCTCTGCCTTCTATGACCTAGCCAGTTCTGTATCCACCTTGCCAGTTCACCCCTGATCCCGTGTGACTTCACCTTTTGTACTAGTCTACCATGAGGGACCTTGTCAAAGGCCTTACTGAAGTCCATATAGACAACATCCACTGCCCTACCTGCATCAATCATCTTTGTGACCTCCTCGAAAAACTCTATCAAGTTAGTGAGACACGACCTCCCCTTCACAAAACCATGCTGCCTCTCACTAATACGTCCATTTGCTTCCAAATGGGAGTAGATCCTGTCTCGAAGAATTCCCTCCAGTAATTTCCCAACCACTGCAGTAAGGCTCACCGGCCTGTAGTTCCCTGGATTATCCTTGCTACCCTTCTTAAACAGAGGAACAACATTGGCTATTCTCCAGTCCTCCGGGACAACACCTGAAGACAGTGAGGATCCAAAGATTTCTGTCAAGGCCTCAGCAATTTTCTCTCCAGCCTCCTTCAGTATTCTGGGGTAGATCCCATCAGGCCCTGGGGACTTATCTACCTTAATATTTTTTAAGACACCCAACACCTCGTCTTTTTGGATCTCAATGTGACCCAGGCTATCTACACACCCTTCTCCAGACTCAACATCTACCAATTTCTTCTCTTTGGTGAATACTGATGCAAAGTATTCATTTAGTACCTCGCCCATTTCCTCTGGCTCCACACATAGATTCCCTTGCCTATCCTTCAGTGGGCCAACCCTTTCCCTGGCTACCCTCTTGCTTTTTATGTACGTGTAAAAAGCCTTGAGATTTTCCTTAACCCTATTTGCCAATGACTTTTCGTGACCCCTTCTAGCCCTCCTGACTCCTTGCTTAAGTTCCTTCCTACTTTCCTTATATTCCACACAGGCTTTGTCTGTTCCCAGCCTTTTAGCCCTGACAAATGCCTCCTTGTGCTTTCTGACGAGGTCTACAATATCTCTCGTTATCCAAGGTTCCCGAAAATTGCCGTATTTATCCTTCTTCCTCACAGGAACATGCCGGTCCTGAATTCCTTTCAACTGACACTTGAAAGCCTCCCACATGTCAGATGTTGATTTGCCCTCAAACATCCGCCCCCAATCTATGTTCTTCAGTTCCCGCCGAATATTATTATAATTAGCCTTCCCCCAATTTAGCACATTCATCCTAGGACCATTCTTATCCTTGTCCACCAGCACTTTAAAACTTACTGAATTGTGGTCACTGTTCCCGAAATGCTCCCCTACTGAAACATCTACCACCTGGCCGGGCTTATTCCCCAATACCAGGTCTAGTACCGCCCCTTCCCTAGTTGGACTGTCCACATATTGTTTTAAGAAGCCCTCCTGGATGCTCCTTACAAACTCCGCCCCGTCTAAGCCCCTGGCACTAAGTGAGTCCCAGTCAATATTGGGGAAGTTGAAGTCTCCCATCATCACAACCCTGTTGTTTTTACTCTTTTCCAAAATCTATCTACCTATCTGCTCCTCTATCTCCCGCTGGCTGTTGGGAGGCCTGTAGTAAACCCCCAACATTGTGACTGCACCCTTCTTATTCCTGATCTCTACCCATATAGCCTCACTGCCCTCTGAGGTGTCATCCCGCAGTACAGCTGTGATATTCTCCCTAACCAGTAGCGCAACTCCGCCACCCCTTTTACAGCCCCCTCTATCCCGCCTGAAACATCTAACTCCTGGAACGTTTAGCTGCCAATCCTGCCCTTCCCTCAACCAGGTCTCTGTAATGGCAACAACATCATAGTTCCAAGAACTAATCCAAGCTCTAGGTTCATCTGCCCTACCCGTAATACTTCTTGCATTAAAACATATGCACTTCAGGCCACCAGACCCGCTGTGTTCAGCAACTTCTCCCTGTCTGCTCTGCCTCAGAGCCCCACTGTCCCTATTCCCTAGTTCTCCCTCAATGCTCTCACTTTCTGACCTATTGCTCCCGTGCCCACCCCCCTGCCATATTAGTTTAAACCCTCCCGTGTGACACTAGCAAACCTCGCGGCCAGGATATTTATGCCTCTCCAGTTTAGATGCAACCCCTCCTTCTTATATAGGTCACACCTGCCCCGGAAGAGCTCCCAGTGGTCCAGATAACGGAAACCCTCCCTCCTACACCAGCTGTTTAACCACGTGTTTAGCTGCTCTATCTTCCTATTTCTAGCCTCACTGGCACGTGGCACAGGGAGTAATCCCGAGATTACAACCCTAGAGGTCCTGTCTTTTAACTTTCTGCCTAGCTCCCTGAACTCCTGCTGCAGGACCTCATGCCCCTTCCTGCCTATGTCATTAGTACCAATATGTACAACGACCTCTGCCTGTTTGCCCTCCCCCTTCAGGATGCCCTCTACCCGTTCGGAGACATCCTGGACCCTGGCACCAGGGAGGCAACATACCACCCTGGAGTCTCTTTCACGTCCACAGAAGCGCCTATCTGTGCCCCTGACTATAAAGTCCCCTATTACTATTGCTCTTCTGCGCTTTGACCCTCCCTTCTGAACATCAGAGCCAGCCGTGGTGCCACTGCTCTGGCTGCTGCTGTTGTCCCCTGATAGGCTATCCCCCCCGACAGTATCCAAAGGGGTATACCTGTTCGAGAGGGGGACAACCATAGGGGATTCCTGCACTGACTGCCTGGTGGAATTTCTGGTGGTCACCCATTTCTCTGCCTGCACCTTGTGTGTGACCACATTTATATAACTGCGATCTATGATGCTTTCCGCCACCTGCATGCTCCTAAGTGCATCCAATTGCTGCTCCAACCGAACCATGCGGTCTGTGAGGAGCTCCAGTTGGGTGCACTTTCTGCAGATGAAGCGATCCGGGACATTGGAAGCCTCCCGGACCTGCCACATCTCACAGTCAGAGCACTGCACCCCTCTAACTGACATTGACAACTGGCATCTAGGTGCTCTAGTGCATGAGTAACAGGTACAGCATGTAATCAAGAGGGCTTGAATGTTATCCTTTATTACAAGAGGGATTGAACATAAAATTAAGGTTGCTATGCTTCAGTTATACAGTCATTGGTGAAACCATATCAATTACTATGTACAGGTTTGGCCTCTTTATCCAAGGAAGGATGTAAATGCGTTGGAGGTCGTTCAAAGGAGGTTTACCAGATTGATACCAAGAATGAACAGCTGGTCTTATGAGGATAGGTTGGACTAGAGTTCCACTAGAGTTTAGAAGAGCGAGGGGTGACTTGAATTAAGTATATAAGTATAAAAGACCCTGAATGGTCTTGACAAAGTGGACGTGGAAAGGATGTTTCCTATTGAGGGTGTTATGGGCGAGGCGTGTTCAGAACCCCAAAATGTATCATGGAGTTCAACCAACCTCTCCCTTTAATGGATTTGTTGCTTTTCCTAGCACACGGCTTTTTCCCTAGGTGTAGGATTACAATTATGGACACGTGGGTTTTTAAACAAAAAACACTGTTTATTCCATGAACTCAACTTAACATCTTAAATAAACATTGGATTTCTTAACACCCCTTACTTCAAAGATAACTCAGAAAATATTGCAACAGTAAATAATTCCTTAAAATGTTCCTTCAAACTTCCAAGAGACTTAACACCTTTAAACAAAATCACATCAGGTTAAAGGCTTCACTATTTTGAATTTAAATCACCCAAATGATCCAGAGATGGTCCTTTATGGCAGACATTACAGCAAATCCAGCTCACTGCAAAACACAGACACTCCCCAAGCTCTTTTCAAACTAACTGCAGCTCTCTGGAAACACACAGACACACACCAGCTCTTTTTCAAAACTGCCAAAACCTGAAACTAAAAACCTGCAAAATGGCTGACTTGAGCTCAGCCCCACCCACTCTCTGACATCACTGTTTTCTTAAAGGTACATTGCTTAAACATCCATGTCTTAAAGGTACCCTCACATAACAAGGGGCATGTTCTAAAATTAGGGGACACCTTTAAAGGACAAAGATGAGGAGAAATGTTTTCTGAGTGTTGTGAAACTTTGGAACAGTCTTCCTCAGGAGGCAATGGAGCGGGGTTATTGAATATTTTTAAGACAGAGCTAGATCATAGAATTTACAGTGCAGAAGGAGGCCATTCGGTCCATTGAGTCTGCACCAGCCCTTGGAAAGAGCACCCCACCTAAGCCCACACCTCCACCCTATCCCCGTAACCCAGTAATCCCATCTAACCTTTTTGGACAGTAAGGGCAATTTAGCATGGTCAATCCACCTAACCTGCACAGCTTTGGACTGTGGGAGGACACGCAGACACGGGGAGAACGTGCAGATTCCGCACAGACAGTGATCCAAGCCGGGAATTAAACCTGGGACCCTGGAGCTGTGAAGCAACAGTGCTAACCACTGTGCTACCGTGCCACCCAGGGTAGATAGGTTCTTTTAGGCAATAGGTTCTTGTTAGGTAAGAGAAGCAAATGATATGGAGGGTAGATGGGAATGTGGAACTCAAAACACAAACAAATCAGCCATGATAAGACCGTAAGATATAGGATCAGGATTAGACCATTCAGCCCATCAAGTCTGCTCCACCATTCAATCATGGCTGATATATTTCTCATCCCCATTCTCCTGCCTTCACCCCATAACCCCTGATCCCCTTATTAATGAAGAACCTATCTATCCCTATCTTACAGACACCCAGTGACTTAGCCTCCACAGCTTTCTGCGGCAAAGAGTTCCACAGATTCACCACCCTCTGGCTGAAGAAATTCCTCCTCATCTCTGTTTTAAAGGATCTTCCCTTCAGTCTGAGGCTGTGCCCTCAGGTTCTAGCTTCACCCACTCGTGGAAAAATCCTCCACGTTCACTCTCTATAGGACTCTCAGTATTCTACAAGTTTCAATGAGATCTCCCCTAATCCTTCTAAACTCTATCAAGTACAGACCCAGAGTCTCAACCGCTCCTCATATTAGGGACATGAGAAGTATTTGGCAGGAAGGATCAAGGAAAACCCAAAAGCTTTCTATAGGTATGTCAGGAATAAGCGAATGACTAGGGAAAGAGTAGGACCAGTCAAGGACAGGGATGGGAAGTTGTGTGTAGAGTCTGAAGAGATAGGCGAGATACTAAATGAATATTTTTCGTCAGTATTCACTCAGGAAAAAGATAATGTTGTGGAGGAGAATGCTGAGCTCCAGGTAAATAGATTAGATGGCATTGAGGTACGTAGGGAAGAGGTGTTGGCAATTCTGGACAGGCTGAAAATAGATAAGTCCCCGGGACCTGATGGGATTTATCCTAGGATTCTCTGGGAGGCCAGGGAAGAGATTGCTGGACCATTGGCTTTGATTTTTATGTCATCATTGGCTACAGGAATAGTGCCAGAGGACTGGAGGATAGCAAATGTGGTCCCTTTGTTCAAAAAGGGGAGCAGAGACAACCCCGGCAACTATAGACCGGTGAGCCTCACGTCTGTAGTGGGTAAAGTCTTGGAGGGGATTATAAGAGACAAGATTTATAATCATCTAGATAGGAATAATATGATCAGGAATAGTCAGCATGGCTTTGTAAAGGGTAGGTCATGCCTCACAAACCTTATCGAGTTCTTTGAGAAGGTGACTGAACAGGTAGACGAGGGTAGAGCAGTTGATGTGGTGTATATGGATTTCAGCAAAGCGTTTGATAAGGTTCCCCACGGTAGGCTATTGCAGAAAATACGGAGGCTGGGGATTGAGGGTGATTTAGAGATGTGGATCAGAAATTGGCTAGCTGAAAGAAGACAGAGGGCGGTGGTTGATGGGAAATGTTCAGAATGGAGTTCAGTCACAAGTGGAGTACCACAAGGATCTGTTCTGGGGCCGTTGCTGTTTGTCATTTTTATCAATGACCTAGAGGAAGGCGCAGAAGGGTGGGTGAGTAAATTTGCAGACGATACTAAAGTCGGTGGTGTTGTCGATAGTGTGGAAGGAAGTAGCAGGTTACAGAGGGATATAGATAAGCTGCAGAGCTGGGCTGAGAGGTGGCAAATGGAATTTAATGTAGAGAAGTGTGAGGTGATTCACTTTGGAAGGAATAACAGGAATGTGGAATATTTGGCTAATGGAAAAGTTCTTGAAAGTGTGGATGAGCAGAGGGATCTAGGTGTCCATGTACATAGATCCCTAAAAGTTGCCACCCAGGTTGATAGGGTTGTGAAGAAGGCCTATGGAGTGTTGGCCTTTATTGGTAGAGGGATTGAGTTCCGGAGTCAGGAGGTCATGTTGCAGCTGTACAGAACTCTGGTACGGCCGCATTTGGAGTATTGCGTACAGTTCTGGTCACCGCATTATAGGAAGGACGTGGAGGCTTTGGAGCAGGTGCAGAGGAGATTTACCAGGATGTTGCCTGGTATGGAGGGAAAATCTTATGAGGAAAGGCTGATGGACTCGAGGTTGTTTTCGTTGGAGAGAAGAAGGTTAAGAGGAGACTTAATAGAGGCATACAAAATGATTAGGGGGTTGGATAGGGTGGACAGTGAGAGCCTTCTCCCGCGGATGGAAATGGCTGGCACGAGGGGACATAACTTTAAACTGAGGGGTAATAGATATAGGACAGAGGTCAGAGGTAGGTTCTTTACGCAAAGAGTAGTGAGGCCGTGGAATGCCCTACCTGCTACAGTAGTGAACTCGCCAACATTGAGGGCATTTAAAAGTTTATTGGATAAACATATGGATGATAATGGTATAGTGTAGGTTAGATGGCTTTTGTTTTGGTGCAACATCGTGGGCCGAAGGGCCTGTACTGCGCTGTATTGTTCTATGTTCTATGTTCATATGATAAGTCCTTCATTCTGGGGATCATTCTAGAACCTCTTCTAGACCCTCTCCAAGGCCAGCACATCCTTCCATAGATATGATCTTATTGAATAGCGGAGCAGATCCGAGGGGACAAATGGCCTACTTAGTTTGGGGAATGTTACTTAAAGGGATGACAGTGGATAAGCTATGGCAAACATACAAAGTGCGTATGGAGGAACTGCAACAATTATTTATACCTATCTGGCTCAAAAGTAAAACAGGAAAGGTGGCCAATCCATGGCTTACAAGGGAAGTTAGGGATAGTATTTGATCCAAGGAAGTAGCATAAAAATTGGCCACGAAATACAACAGGTCTGAGGATTGGGAGCTATTTAGAATTCAACAAAGAAGGACCAAGGGAATGATTAAGATGGGGAAAATAGAGTACGAAAGTAAGCTTGCAAGGAACAAAAAAACTGACTGTAAAGGATTCTATAGGTACGTGAAGAAAAAAAGACTGGTGAAGACAAATGTAGGTCCCTTACAGTCAGAAACAGGGGACTGTATTTTAGGGAACAAATAAATGGCTGAGCAAATAAATACATACTTTGGTTCTGTGTTCACAATTGAGGACACAAATAAGATACCAGAAATGCAGTGTTTAGCGATAGGGGGAACTGAAGGTGATCAATATTAGCAGAGAAATGGTGTTGGGGAAATTGATGGGATTGAAGGCTGATAAATCTCCATGGCTTGATAATCTACATCCCAAGGTACTGAAGGAGGTGGCTCTAGAAATAGTGGATGCATTGGTGGTCATCTTCCAGGATTCTATACACTGCGGAACAGTTCCTGCAGATTGGAGGGTAGCTAATATAACTCCACTATTTAAAAAAGTAGGTACAAAGAAAGCAGGGAATAATAGACCAGTCAGCCTGATATCAGTAGTGGGGAAAATTCTTGAATCCATTATCAAAGATTTTATAGCAGCGCACTTATAAAATAATGGACAGTCAGCATGGATTTATGAAGGGGAAATCATGCTTGACAAATCTACTGGAATTCTTCGAGGATTTAACTAGTAGATTTGATGAAGGGGAGCCAGTGGATCTGGTTTATTTGGACTTTCTGAAGGCTTTTGACAAAATCCCGCATAAAAGATTAGCGTGTAAAATTAAAGCACATGGGATTGGGGGTAGTGTACTGAGATGGATAGCAAACTGGTTGGCAGACAGGAAACAAAGAGTAGCAATTAACGGGTCTTTTTCAAATTGGCACGCAGTGACTAGTGGGGTACTGCAAGGGATCTGTGCTAAGACCCCAGCTATTCACAATATATATTCATGATTTAGGTTTTTTTTTTTTAAATTTAGAGTACCCAATTCATTTTTTCCAATTAAGGGGCAATTTAGCGTGGCCAATCCACCTAGCCTGCACATCTTTGGGTTGTGGGGGCGAAACCCACACAAACACGGGGAGAAAATGCAAACTCCACACGGACAGTGACCCAGAGCCGGGATCGAACCTGGGACCTCGGCGCCATGAGGCTGCAGGGCTCACCCAGTGCGCCACCGTGCTGCCCCATTAATGATTTAGTTGAGGGGACAAAATGTCATATCTCTAAATTTGCAGATGACACCAAGTTGGGTGGGAGGATGAGCTGTGAGGAGGATGCAGAGATCCTTCAGTGTGATTTGGACAAGTTGAGTGAGTGGTCAAATGAATGGCATTTGCAGTAGAATTTGGGTAAATACGAGGTTATCCACTTTGGTAGCAAAAACAAGAAGGCAGACTATGATCTGAATGGCCATAAATTAGGAACGTGCAACAAGACCTGGGTATCCTTGTACACCAGTCACTAAAAGTAAGCAAGCAGGTGTAGCAAGCGGTAAAGGCAAATGGTATTCTGGCCTTCATTGCGAGAGGATTTGAATGCAGGAGCAGGGGTGTCTTGCTCCAATTATACAGAACCTTTGGTGAGGCCACACCTGGAATATTGTGTGTAGTTTTGGTCTCCTTATCTGAGTAAGGATGTTCTAGCTATAGTGGGAGTGCAACAAAGGTTTACCAGACTGATTCCTGGGGTGGCAGTACTGATGTACGAGGAGAAATTGAATCGGTTAGGATTATATTCACCTGAGTTCAGAAGAATGGTTGGGGGGGGGGGGGGATCTCATAGAGAACTATAAAATTCTAACAGGACTGGATAGGATTGATGAAGGAAAGATTTTCTCCATGGTGGGTGTGTCCAGAACCAGGGGTAACAGTCTAAGGATATGGGGTAGACCATTTAGGACAGAGATGAGGAAAAATGTCTTCACCCAGAGAGTGGTGAGCCTGTGGAATTCATTACCACAGGAATTAGTTGATGCCAAAACATTGTATGGTTTCAAGAAACAGTTAGATACAGCACTTAGGGCGAAGGGGATCAAAGGATATGGGGGAAAGTGGGATTAGGCTATTGAGTTGGATGATCAGGCATCTAATGATTATAATGAATGGCGGAACGGCCTGTGGGGCTGAATGGCCTCCTCCTGCTCCTATTTTTTCTATGTTTCTTCTACTCCTAGTTCATATTTTTGTTCCTATAACCCAGGGCAGCACTGCTGCCTCACGGCGCCGAGGTCCCAGGTTTGATCCCGGCTCTGGGTCACTGTCCGTGTGGAGTTTGCACATTCTCCCTGTGTTTGCGTGGAGTTTGCCCCCACAACCCAAAGATGTGCAGACTAGGTGGATTGGCCATTATCCCCTAAATTATCCCTTAATTGGAAAAAAAGATTTGTGTACTCTAAATTTATTTTTAAAAATGTTTGTATAACCCTCCAATTCCTCGAGCTTTAATTCTGTTAACTAGCCTTTTATGTGGTAATTTGTTAAAAGCTTTTTAAAAATAGACTACATTCATTGTGTTCCCCTCATCAACCTTCCCTGCTGCTTAATCAAAAAATTCAATTAGAGTGGTCAAGCTCAATCTGCCTTTTACAAACCTTTGCTGACTCTCCTTAATTAATTCAAGTCTCTCCAAATGTATATTGATATTTTGATGATTATTGTTCTACATCTTAATCATCCACTAATATTTCATTGATTGGCTGAAGTTACTTTTCTTACACTCTTTCCTGAATAAGTACATCACATTTGCCACTCTCCAATCCCTCTGGCAACTTCCTCCCCTCTATCTAGGGAAGGTTAGAAGATTATAGCAAGCCCTTCCACTATACACGCTCCCACTTCCTTTAGCAACCCGTCCTAATCTGGTGATTTATTCGCTATAAATATAAAAACACATAGAAGATAGAGAAAATCTGGAACTCTTTCTCCCAAAAAGATGATGAGTATGGGGATCAATTAAAACATTTTAAATTAAGATTTTTGTTGTCAAGGATTTATGAAGCCATTATGATAGATTGAGTTAAGCTCCAAATCAGCTATGAACTAATTATATGGTGGAATAGGCTCGAGGGGCTGAATAGCCACTACCTGTTCCTGTGGTCCGGATCTCAGAAAGACTGGACTCAATTGCATGGACTGATAGTTTCAGGTATTTGTCTAGTTTTTGGTCACTTTCACAAAGTGAATAATACAGAAAGGTGGTCACTAGATTAATACCCAGCTCAAAGATCCTTAGTTACCACAATAAGCTAGGAGACTTGAGGCTGGTTTCTTTAGAAAAGCATAGACTCTCTGCAGACCTGACTAAAATAATGAAATGACGAGCCTCTGTGCCTCTTTTAAAATATAAAATTGGCAAGGAGGAAAAGGCCAACTGATCCATGGAGCTTGTTGCACACGATGATAACTGGAGCGTCATGATTAGACACTTCTTGCCTTGTAACTTTGTATTCTCCTGTGCAGTCAATGTAAACAGGTGAATCCCAGTGCAAAATAAGAACAATACTCCCTGACCTCATCAAAGCATACTGAACCAGTGTTACCTACAAAGACACTGATTGTGCACATGACGGATAGACTATTTGAGTTATATATGCTTGGCAGAACCAGGAATCAGGCATCTGAGCTGTGTTGGATCATTATGACATATTTACAGCCATCAATCGGGGAGAAGTAAGAAAACCAGAACTGAGGATGCCATGAGTAAAGATTGAACAGAATGGGGGCTCTTTTGTCCAGAAAAGAGAAGGCAGAGAGTGGTGGACCTGGCAAGAGACTTTAAGGTTACAAAAAGTTTGATAGGATAGACGTAGGCTTGTGGAAGACCGAGAGAGCATAAATACAAGTTAGCCACTGATAAGTCCAATACAGAACACAGGGCAAATATTTTTACCCAGACATTGGTGACTTTGTGGAACTCTCTACCAGATGAAATTGTTGAAGAGAACTATGTTGAAGTATTTAAGGAAAAGCTAGATAAACACATGAGGGAAGGGAATAGGATAGCATGCTGATAGGTTGGCCTTTGTTACTGATGGACTTGACTATTCTACCACATCCTTGCCCTGGCCGGCCTCCCATATGTTACCCTCCGTAAACTTGACGCCATTAGCTCTTCACTTGCACCAAGTACTGTTCGCCCATCACCCCTAAGCTCACTGATCTACACTGGTTACGCCATGCTTCAACTTTCAAATATTTATCCTGTCAAATCCCTCCATGGCCTGACCCTGCCATATTTCTGTAATCTCCTTCAGCCCACAATCCTCCAAGATCTCTCCACTCCTCAAATTCCAGCCTCTTGATTGTTCCTGGTTTTTAATTGCTGCACCTTCAGCTGCCAAGATCTAAGTTCTGGAACTCACTCCCTAAATCTCTCCGCCTCCCTACCTTGGACTCTCTTCCTTTAACACATTTCTTAAAACCTACCTTTTGGTGACTTTGTTTTTGGTCACCTGCCCTGTTATCGCTTTGATCAGTCTCAAATCTTGTTTCATAATACCCTTGTGAAGTGCTTTGAATGTTTTATTATGTTAAAGGTGCTCTAAAGATAACATATCCACAAATAAAAAGTAAAGATGTACTAATACAGGGCGGTACCTGAAACATATGTACCTGTCAATAGAATGTACCTGTAAACACAACGCACCCTTCCCAGTAATATACATGTATGCTTGAACAACCATTTGGATATGCAATCTATCCCTGATGAAGGATCCACACTATGCAACATTAGCCTTGTCTCATCTTTTTTTAGATGCTGACAGATGTACGTTGTCTTTCCAGCACTTTATGCTCTGTACTTGTGTAAGCAAAATATCTATTGAAACAAGATACCCATATCTACCATCGGTCCAAATATATTACTTATACAAAACTTATCTTTTCACAAAACACACAGGTAAGCAAACATGTTGCATGAGTTAGATGGAAAATGGATCAGGACATATATTGACAACAAGCATCTATCAAATTGTTGAGATAAGCAAAAATATAACGAGAAATATTAAGAGGCTTTTACCTTTTAAATACATTCAGGCCACAAACGTCACAGATCCCCTGCAAATAACATCTAACTCCAGCCTATGAAGGCAATTTATTTACTCAAGTTAAAATTATTGATGTCATTTATCGCACATTACAATTTCAGCAATCTCAAGTCTTTCTTCTCCGGAATATGTAATGGATATTATTAAAAGAAAATAGCTAGGATTGGGGATTGTACTACGGTCGTCGATGAATGCTGGTGTCACACTGAATGCATCAAACCTCACTTCAAAACCAGCTGACAATGACAGCTCCAATCCCTCCTGTTGCAGCCAATCTATCTGTGTTAAGGCTACCAAAATAATGGCTTCAAAATATGGGAATGGGAAGAAATTATTCAGCCCTCTTGAACCTGCTCCGCCATTCAATTAGAGCATGACTGATCTGTTTTCCCCATGTCTGCGTGGGTCTCACCCCCACAACCCAAAAAGATGTGGAGAGTAGGTGAATTGGTCACACGAAATTGCCCCTTAATTGGAAAAAAAAGAATTGGGTGCTCTAAATTTATTTTTTTTAAAGACTGATCTGTTAACTGCATTTACTCGTCTTGCTTCCGTAGCCCTAAATATCTGCAAAAACAATTTCTTAAAGAGCAGAAGAAGGCCATTCGGCCCATTAAGTCTGCACCGACCCTGTGAAAGAGCACCCTACCTAGACGCTTCACCCATCTTATCCCTGTAACCCTAGCTAAGTTGCACATCTTTGGACACTAAGGAGCAACTTAGCACGGCCAATGTACCTAACCTGCACATCTTTGGACTGTGGGAGGAAACTGAAGCACCCAGAGGAAACCCACACAGACACGGGAGAAATTGTAAACTCCACAATCACCCAAGGCCGTGCATTGAACCCAGGTCCTTGGCACTGTGAGGCAGCAGTGCTAACCACTGTGTCACCATGCACAGTTTTGTATTTATCAATTGACAACCATCCTCAATAGCTTTCTGAGACAGAGTTCCAGATTTCCACGACCCTTTGTGGGAAGAAATACTTAACATCCTCGCCTGAATGGCTTAGTGCCAATATTCTGTTCATGGTCCCTTGTTCTAAACTCACACCCTGTCTGTGACAGGGAAGAGTTTTTCTCTATTTAAACCTATCTTCTCCTTTAATCATCTGAAGCACCTCAGATCACTAATCTTTTAATGGGGATAGTTAGGGGAAGTTAGTGGTGTAGTGATGTCACTGGAGTAGTATTCCCAAGGCCTAGGTTAATGCTTTGAGGACAAAAAAAGAGAGAAAAAATGCTTTGGGGACATGGGTTCAAATCCCACCATGGTAGCTGGTGAAAAGCTAGCTTGGTGACCATGAAACGATCATCAACCACTGCCCCTGTGGAGTTTGCACATTCTCCCCGTGTCTGCATGGGTTTCACCCCCACAACCTAAAGATGTGAAGGGTAGGTGGATTGGCCATGCTAAATTGCCCCTTAATTGGGAAAAAAAGAAACGATCATCAACTTTTGTAGAAAAAACCATCTGGTTCACTAATGTCCTTTAGGGAAGGAAATATGCCATCCTCATCTGGTCTGGCCTACATGTGACTCTAGATCCATAACAATGTCATTGTCTCTGAAATGACATAAGCAGGGCAATTAAGGATGGGCAATAAATTCTGACCAGCTGGCCTTGCCAATTACCCCCCAGGCTGGAGGAGGTTACATGTTCGGGAGGGGTGAAACCATGAGGATGAGAATTTTTAATTTGATGGATTGTTGGACTGGTAACTAATATCAGCCAGAGAGCACAGGGGTGATAGGTGACTGGGACAATGTTACTTTTGTACCCAATGAATGCCTCAATCTCTCTCCTAGAAGTTACATAGAAATTACAGTTCACTATAAATCAAGAAATAATGGGGACTTGTAATAAAAGTATTGCAATAATCATGGGTGACTCCAATCTTCATGGAGATTGGACAAATCTAATTGCCAAAGAGAGCTTTGAGGATAAGTTCGTAAGAGTGTTTTGGGGAGTTTCTTGGAACTATTCATTGTAGGAAACAGTCTATTTTAGATTTGGTAATATGAATGGAGACAAAATGAATTAATGATCTAATAGTAAAGGATCTTCTAGGGACAAATGATCATAACATGATGTAATTTGACAATCTTGGCCTGAAACTAGAGTCTTAGATTTAAATAAAGGCAATTATAAAGACATGGGGCGTCATTCTCCGACCCCCCGCCGGGTCGGAGAATGGCCGTTGGCCGCCGTGAATCCCGCCCCCGCCGAAGTCTCCGAAGGGAGAAAAGTCGGCGGGGCGTTAATGGCGCCGCTGCCGCGGAGAATGTCACGGGTCTGCGCAAGGCAGCCAATTTTCGGCCTGCCGATATTCTCCCTTCCGGATGGGCCGAAGTCCCATCGACGTGATGACCGTTCACGTCGACGTGAATCAAACCTCCTTTTCATCGGCGTGACCCGGTGCTCCAGGCTCACGCCGACCAGCGAGGAGGTGAGTGACGGCCTGGGGGGTTGGCTCTGGGCAGGAAATGGCGTGGCCGCAGACTGATTGCCTGAGGAGAGGTGTGTCTCGGCTTGTGTGTGTGTGCGGCGGGGGAGGGGGGTGGGGGGGGGGGGTGGGGGGGTGGTTAGAGTAGGCTGGGCTCCGGGGGAGTGCCGGGAGGGGGTCCGTGCCGGGGTGGAGGTTGGGGGTTGTGGAGGGGGTCCGTGCCGGGGTGGAGGTTGGGGGTTGTGGAGGGGGTCCGTGCCGGGGTGGAGGTTGGGGGGGGTCCGTGCTGGGGTGGAGGTTGGGGGTTGGGGAGAGGGTCCGTGCCGGGGTGGAGGTTGGGGGGGGGTCCGTGCTGGGGTGGAGGTTGGGGGGGGTCCGTGCCGGGGTGGAGGTTGGGGAGGGGGTCCGTGCCGGGGTGGAGGTTGGGGAGGGGGTCCGTGCAGGGGTGGAGTTTGGGGAGGGGGTCCGTGCCGGGGTGGAGGTTGGGGGTTGTGGAGGGGGTCCGTGCCGGGGTGGAGGTTGGGGGTTGTGGAGGGGGTCCGTGCCGGGGTGGAGGTTGGGGGGGGTCCGTGCTGGGGTGGAGGTTGGGGGTTGGGGAGGGGGTCCGTGCCGGGGTGGAGGTTGGGGGGGGGTCCGTGCTGGGGTGGAGGTTGGGGGGGGTCCGTGCCGGGGTGGAGGTTGGGGAGGGGGTCCGTGCCGGGGTGGAGGTTGGGGAGGGGGTCCGTGCCGGGGTGGAGTTTGGGGAGGGGGTCCGTGCCGGGGTGGAGGTTGGGGGTTGTGGAGGGGGTCCGTGCCGGGGTGGAGGTTGGGGGGGGGTCCATGCTGGGGTGGAGGTTGGGGTTTGGGGAGGGGGTCCGTGCCGGGGTGGAGGTTGGGGGTTGGGGAGGGGGTCCGTGCCGGGGTGGAGGTTGGGGGGGGGATCCGTGCTGGGGTGGAGGTTGGGGGGGGTCCGTGCCGGGGTGGAGGTTGGGGAGGGGGTCCGTGCCGGGGTGGAGGTTGGGGAGGGGGTCCGTGCCAAGGTGGAGTTTGGGGAGGGGGTCCGTGCCGGGGTGGAGGTTGGGGGTTGTGGAGGGGGTCCGTGCCGGGGTGGAGGTTGCGGGGGGGTCCGTGCTGGGGTGGAGGTTGGGGGTTGGGGAGGGGGTCCGTGCCGGGGTGGAGGTTGGGGGTTGGGGAGGGGGTCCGTGCCGGGGTGGAGGTTGGGGGGGTCCGTGCTGGGGTGGAGGTTGGGGGGGGTCCGTGCCGGGGTGGAGGTTGGGGAGGGGGTCAGTGCCGGGGTGGAGGTTGGGGGTTGTGGAGGGGGTCCGTGCCGGGGTGGAGGTTGGGGGGGGGTCCATGCTGGGGTGGAGGTTGGGGTTTGGGGAGGGGGTCCGTGCCGGGGTGGAGGTTGGGGGTTGGGGAGGGGGTCCGTGCCGGGGTGGAGGTTGGGGGGGGGATCCGTGCTGGGGTGGAGGTTGGGGGGGGGTCCGTGCCGGGGTGGAGGTTGGGGAGGGGGTCCGTGCCGGGGTGGAGGTTGGGGAGGGGGTCCGTGCCGGGGTGGAGTTTGGGGAGGGGGTCCGTGCCGGGGTGGAGGTTGGGGGTTGTGGAGGGGGTCTGTGCCGGGGTGGAGGTTGCGGGGGGGTCCGTGCTGGGGTGGAGGTTGGGGGTTGGGGAGGGGGTCCGTGCCGGGGTGGAGGTTGGGGGTTGGGGAGGGGGTCCGTGCCGGGGTGGAGGTTGGGGGGGTCCGTGCTGGGGTGGAGGTTGGGGGGGGGTCCGTGCCGGGGTGGAGGTTGGGGAGGGGGTCCGTGCCGGGGTGGAGGTTGGGGAGGGGGTCCGTGCCGGGGTGGAGGTTGGGGGGGGTCCGTGCTGGGGTGGAGGTTGGGGGTTGGGGAGGGGGTCCGTGCCGGGGTGGAGGTTGGGGGTTGGGGAGGGGGTCCGTGCCGGGGTGGAGGTTGGGGGGGGTCCGTGCTGGGGTGGAGGTTGGGGGGGGTCCGTGCTGGGGTGGAGGTTGGGGGTTGGGGAGGGGGTCCGTGCCGGGGTGGAGGTTGGGGGGGGTCCGTGCTGGGGTGGAGGTTGGGGGTTGGGGAGGGGGGCCGTGCCGGGGTGGAGGTTGGGGGGGGGTTCCGTGCCGGGGTGGGTGATGGGAGGGCAAATGAGTTGGTCCACCTGGCCAGGTGCCAGCCTCCAACAGTTGGACCCATGCGGTCCATGCCACCTGGCTGGGGGGAGGAGGGGATATGGGCAATGATGACATGTCGTCGTTCCCCTCCCCCCCACCAGGCCGTCATATTTTCAGACCATCCAGCGATGTTGGCCGCCGTGGTGGCAGCCGCTCATGTCTATGTTGCCCTGGATGAGGAGGAGGAGGAGGAGGAGCGTGCCAGAGAGGCGGCGCAGGCTGCCGCAGAGGGGCAGGTGGCAGCCGCCCAGGCTGGAGGGACACCTGACCGACAGGACGAGGAGGGGGAGGAGGACGTCGCGGCCCCACGGCAACGGAGGCACCCGAGGGCGCCCCGTGTGTACCGGCCCCGGCAGTCATACCAGGACCTCACGGACCGGGAATGCAGGAGGAGACTCCGGATGAGCCGGGAAACCGTGGCACACTTCTGCCACCTGCTGGCACACCTGTCACCGCGTGGCACTGGCGGGGGACACCCTCTCCCCGTGTCCGTCAAGGTTACGGTGGCCCTGAACTTTTATGCAACGGGGTCATTCCAGGCACCGAGTGGGGACCTGTCCGGCATATCGCAGACATCGGTGCATCGGTGCATCCGGGCAGTGACAGATGCCCTTTATGCCATGGCGCACCGCTACATCCGCTTCCCCGTGGACCGGGCCAGCCAAGATGCCCGGGCCGTGGGCTTCTCTGCCGTTGCCGGGTTCCCCATGGTCCAGGGCGCGATCGATGGAATGCACGTCGCCGTGCGGCCACCTGCAGATAACAGGGCCGTGTTCACTAATAGGAAGGGGACCTATTCGATGAACGTACAGGTGGTCTGCGACCACCGCATGATGATCCTGCACGTCTGCGCCCGTCACCCAGGCAGTGTACACGACTCATTCGTGTTGTCGCGGTCATCCATCCCCGGCATGTACGAGGGACGCCATCCCCGGCTGAGGGGCTGGTTGCTGGGCGACAGGGGCTACCCATTGCGATCGTGGCTGATGACGCCTATACGGAGGCCACGCAATGAGGCGGAGAACCGCTACAATGATGCCCATGTAGCGACAAGGGGAGTGATCGAGAGGTGCTTTGGCGTGCTGAAGATGCGTTTCAGGTGCCTGGATCTCTCTGGGGGCGCCCTCCAGTATCGGTCAGATAGGGTCGGCCGCATCATTGTGGTGTGCTGCGTCCTGCACAACATAGCCCAGCAGAGGGGCGATGTGCCGCAGGCAGAGGAGGGCGGAGTGGAGGAGCAGCAGGAAGAGGCCCAGTCCTCCCCAGATGAGGGGGATGGGGGCAATGGTCAGGGCAGACGGGGTAGACACAGACGGGTGGCTGTCCACCGTTACCGGCTGGCCCTGCGGGCACGGGACAGACTGATAGACGCCCGCTTCACTGACTAGATGGGCGTGGGAATCGGGTAGTATGGCCACAGACCGCACACCATGACAACAGCCGACCACCCACACCCCCCACCCATCCACCCACCCAGCACCCTCACCCCCCTCCCCAACCCCACATACCCCACCCGCATGCACACCACCCCCCCACTCCCAATTGCCGATCCACCGGCGGCACAACGGGCCGGGCTCACCCAGTTGCGGGTGGACGCGTGTCTATCGCAGGCCATGGAGAATGATGACAACCCGCCTCCGATGAGCTCCTGGCTCTACATCGTTGGACTATGTCTGACCCATGGCCACAGTACCACCATCCACCCGGACCATCCCTGCATGCGGCTGTGACACTGCAGCGCACGGTCCCGTCCTCTGCCCGGGGGATGTTGATGGCGGCCCAGGGGGAAGGGGGCAGACTCACCTGGGGCTGAGGTAAGACCACCCCTCACACACACACTTGCGCTCAACGTACATGACACCCCCGCACACTTTGGACAGAGCACAAAGGCAGCTTCGGTAGGTGTAACATTGACTTTAATAACCAAAGGAGTTCATGCACGTGCCCTAGCGCCTAAAACTCATCTGTGCCCTGCACCCGTGCCAACTTACTCAGTGTCTAATTGTTTGGCCTTACGGGCCCTTTGACTACGTCTACGTGGTTCCCCAGACGGTACAGCAGAACTGGAGGTGGACTCCTGTGATTCCTGCCCTCTGACACTGGATCCCTTTGGCGGCCGTTTCCTGGGGCGTCCTGGCCTAGATGGGCCAGGCTGCGGCCCGGGTGACTGGGATGGCGAGCTGCCAGCCTGTCCTGCCCGTTGCCCACCCGATGCACCTGGGACGGAAGGGGGGGAGTCCGAGGTGTCGCGGTGTACCGGGACCTCCCCTACAGAGGGAGCCGGGACGGACCACACCACCTCCTCCTCCCTCGGGGTGCCCGATGGCCCCCAGGCCTCTACATGGGTGGGGGATGCGAACGGACTGGCCATCCGACGCGCCCCCGACATCTGGCGCTGCCAGTCCTGGAGGCCCGTGCTGGTATTGACAGGGGTCTGCAGGTTTGCAGCCATGGAGCCCAGGGGGTTGTCGAACCCTGTCTGCGACAGTGCGACGCCAGCTCGCACATGGCCACTGGCGCCGATGCCCTCAGCGATGGCCTGCTGAGACTGGGCCATGGCCTGCAGAGACTGGGCCATGGCCTGCAGAGACTGGGCTATGGCCTGCTGAGACTGGGCCATGGCCTGCTGAGACTGGGCTATGGCGTTGAGCGCCTCTGCCATCTGGCGCTGGCACTGGCTCATGGCCTCCTGTGAGAGGGCAGCCATTTCCTGGGCCACAGACGCCGCCTGCACGGAAGGCCCCAGGCCTCGCAAACCGTTCCCCATGTCTGACACCGTCGCACCCATTGCCTCCACCGCGGACGCCACCCGTGCGGTGTCAGCCTGGGTGGCACGCATGACCGGGACCACTCCCAGCTCCTGGACGCGGGTGGACTCCTCCACCTGCGACCGCAGCCGCCGCAAGCCACCCGTCACCCTATTCGCTCGTCTCCGTGTCGGTGGTTGCATCGGATCTATGTGTGGGTGTGGTAACTGCAGGAACCCGGGATCCATCTGGGCGGCAGATGTTCGCTTGGCCTGGGCTGCCCTCCGACCGCCCGGTCCCTCTGCTGCTCCTACCTCCACCTGCTGTACCGGGACGGCTGTGTTGTGCGCACCAGTGAGTGTACCAGACGCCTCATCACTAAAGTGCCCAACCGTGGTGAGTGTTTCTGCGATGGTGGAGGGTGTTGGTGACAGCAGTGGCGTTGTGTCGTGCTCTTCGTCCCACTCTGAGTCCATGGCACTTTGGGGTGGGGGTTCGTCTCCACCCATCCACTCTGAGTCACTGTCCGGTATTTCGTCTTCCCGGGTAGGGGTGTCCTGGGTAGTGCTGTCCCGGGTAGTGCTGTCCCGGGTAGTGCTGTCCCGGGTAGTGCTGTCCCGGGTAGTGGTGTCCCGGGTAGGGGTGTCCTGGGTAGTGGTGTCCCGGGTAGGGGTGTCCTGGATAGTGGTGTCCTGGGTAGTGGTGTCCTGGCTCGGATGTGACGGGGGCCTGTGGCTGCCCCCCTCATCGCTGGGTGGTCGCTCCCGCACGTGACGGGGGTGTCGTCTCCCTGTTGCTCCAGGTCTCTCCGTCTCCCGTGGTCTCCGAGGGGCATCCTGCGGGCGTCGCATGCTGGAGGGTTCGGGTCTCTCCGTCTCCCGTGGTCTCCGAGGGGCATCCTGCGGGCGTCGCATGCTGGAGGGTTCGGGTCTCTCCGTCTCCCGTGGTCTCCGAGGGGCATCCTGCGGGCGTCGCATGCTGGAGGGTTCGGGTCTCTCCGTCTCCCGTGGTCTCCGAGGGGCATCCTGCGGGCGTCGCATGCTGGAGGGTTCGGGTCTCTCCGTCTCCCGTGGTCTCCGAGGGGCATCCTGCGGGCGTCGCATGCTGGAGGGTTCGGGTCTCTCCGTCTCCCGTGGTCTCAGAGGGGCATCCTGCAGGCGTCGCATGCTGGAGGGTGCGGGTCTCTCCGTCTCCCGTGGTCTCCGAGGGGCATCCTGCGGGCGGTCTGCATCTGCGGGGATGGGTGCCTGGACGTTTGGTCCTGCGATACACAATGAAGCATGCATGGTTAGACATCAGGCAGTGATCAGGTGATACGGGAGAGGGGGATATAGGGGAGGGGGGATATGGGGGAGGGGGGAATATGGGGGATATGGGGGAGGGGGGATATGGGGGAGGGGGGATATGGGGGAGGGGGGAATATGGGGGATATGGGGGAGGGGGGATATGGGGGATATGGGGGAGGGGGGATATGGGGAGGGGGGATATGTGGGAGGGGGGATATGGGGGAGGGGGGATATGGGGAATATGGAGAGGGGGGATATGGGGGATATGGGGGAGGGGGGATATGGGGGAGGGGGGAATATGGGGGATATGGGGGAGGGGGGATATGGGGGAGGGGGGATATGGGGGATATGGAGAGGGGGGATATGGGGGAGGGGGGATATGGGGGAGGGGGGGATATGGGGGAGGGGGGATATGGGGGAGGGGGATATGGGGGAGGAGGGGATATGGGAGAGGGGGTATATGGGGGAGGGGGGGATTTGGGGGAGAGGGGATATGGGGGATATGGGGGACGCTCACCCTGCCTGCTCTGACGAGGTCGTTCACCTTCTTGTGGCACTGGGTGCCTGTCCGTGGTGTTAGGGCCACAGCGGTGACGGCCTCTGCCACTTCCCTCCACAGACGCCAGCTGTGGCGTGGGGCAACTCTGCGGCCGTGCCCGGGATACAGGGCGTCCCTCCTCTGCTCCACCGCATCCAGGAGCGCCTCCACATCGCGTGACTCGAACCTCGGGGCTGAGCGACGGCCAGCCATCAAGTCGGGTGTTGCGGTCGGCTGTTCCGGTCGGGTGGGGGGGAGCTGCGCGGCCTTATGAGCCGTCACGCCGTGCAGCGCGTATGACGCTGCACGGCGTGAACCACTGCGCAAGCGCGGATCCCGTTACGTCGCTGCTAGCCCATTTCGGGCCGCAGACTATCGGCCCATTTTTATGACGTGACGCAAGTGGGATTTGCGCCGTTTTTTGCGCCGATCGGCGGAGTTTCCGCCGATAACGGAGAATTTCGCCCATGATCACCAAAGTTGGCTAAAGTACATTAAACAGTA
This sequence comes from Scyliorhinus torazame, assembly GCF_047496885.1. Lineage (NCBI taxonomy): Eukaryota > Metazoa > Chordata > Chondrichthyes > Carcharhiniformes > Scyliorhinidae > Scyliorhinus > Scyliorhinus torazame. The sequence continues at coordinate 188,924,881 of NC_092716.1, forward strand.
AGACAGTGGCAGACATGTAAGGTGAGGATTAATTCATCTGGTATGGGAATTAAACCTGCACTGCAGCCTTGTTCTGCATTATGAACCAGTTGTCTAGCCAACTGAGCTGAACTGGCCCCCAAATCCATCATACTGAGCAAGTAGTATCTTGTCATCGGATTCCCTTTGTTACTGAAGATGGCCACTTCTTGCATGTGTAGATCATGGGTGGGATTCTCCGGTCTCCCAGCCGAGTTTTCTCAGTGGAGGGAGGTGGCAAGCCGTTCACTAGCAGCGGGATTCTCCGTTTTCACTGCTGTCAATGGGAATTCCCATTGAAGCCCCCTCACACCACCAGGAAACATAAGAACATAAGAACTAGGAACAGGAGTAGGCCATCTGGCTCCTCGAGCCTGCTCCGCCATTTAATGAGATCATGGCTGATCTTTGTGGACTCAGCTCCACTCTCCGGCCCGTACACCATATCCCTGAATCCCTTTATTCTTTAGAAAGGCATCTATCTTTTTCTTAAAATCGTTTAAAGAAGGAGCCTCAACTGCTTCACTGGGCAAGGAATTCCAGAGATTCACAACCCTTTGGATGAAGAAGTTCCTCCTACACTCCGTCCTAAATCTACCTCCCCTTATTTTGAGGCTATGCCCCCTAGTTCTGCTTTCCCCGACCAGTGGAAACAACCTGCCCGCATCTATCCTATCTATTCCCTTCATAATTTTATATGTCTCAATAAGATCCTCCCGCATCCTTCTAAACTCCAATGAGTACAGTCCCAGTCTACTCAACCTCTCATCATAATCTAATCCCCTCAACTCTGGGATCAACCTAGTGAATCTCCTCTGCACTCCCTCCAGTGCCAATATGTCCTTTCTCAGGAAAGGAGACCAAAACTGAACACAATACTCCAGATGCGACCTCACCAACACCCTATTCAATTGCAGCATAACCTCACTAGTCTTGAACGCCATCCCTCTAGCAATGAAAGACAAAACTCGATTAGCCTTCTTAATCACCTGTTGCACCTGCACACCAACTTTTTGCGACTCGTGCACCAACACACCCAGGTCCCTCTGCACAGCAGCATGTTTTAACATCTTACCGTTTAAATAATAATCCATTCTGCTGTTATTCCTCCCAAAATGGATAGCCTCATACTTGGCAACATTGAATTCCATCTGCCAGACCCTAGCCCATTAACCTAACCTATCCAAATCCTTCTGCAGACTTCCGGTATCCTCTGCACTTTTTGCTTTACCACTCATCTTAGTGTCGTCTGCAAACTTTGACACATTGCACTTGGTCCCCAACTCCAAATCGTTTATGTAAATTGTGAACAACTGCGGGCCCAACACTGATCCTTGAGGGACCCCACTAGTTACAGATTGCCAACCAGAGCAACACCCATTTATCCCCACTCTCTGCTTTCTGTTAGTTAACCAATCCTCTACCCATGCTACCACTTTACCCTCAATGCCATGCATCTTTAGTTTATGCGGCAACCTTTTGTGCGGCACCTTGTCAAAAGCTTTCTGGAAATCCAGATATACCACATCCATTGGCTCCCGTTATCTACTGCACTGGTAACGTCCTCAAAAAATTCTACCAAATTAGTCAGACACGACCTACCCTTTGTGAACCCATGCTGCGTCTGCCCAATGGGGCAATTTCCCTCCAGGTGCCCCGCTATTTCCTCCTTAATGATAGATTCCAGCACTTTCCCTACAACCAAAGTTAAGCTTACCGGCCTATAATTACCCGCTTTCTGCCGACCTCCTTTTTTAAACAGTGGTGTCACGTTTGCTACTTTCCAATCCTCTGGGACCACCCCAGAGTCTAGTGAATTTTGATAAATTATCACCAGTGCATTTACAATTTCCCTAGCCATCTCTTTTAACACTCTGGGATGAATCCCATCAGGGCCAGGAGACTTGTCCACCTTTAGCCCCATTAGCTTGCCCAATACTGCCACCTTAGTGATTACAATCATCTAAAGGTCCTCACCTATCATATCCTTATTTCCATCAGTCACTGGCATGTTATTTGTGTCCTCCACTGTGAGTACTGTGAAACCTGCATCAGAGATCAACTGCTGGCAAGACCAGCGAGTCCTGCCAGCATGAATGACCAGAGAATTCCGGCCCATGTTGTGAATTCTAAAGTAGCTACAGGGAGCCCGACTGCCAACCTTCACGACTCTACAATGTGGCAAGTGGAGTGGCCCAGTTTTTCTAGTTTGCCTTTTGCTGCCTGCATTCTTCGATGTTTGAAGGAAACATACCACTTCAGATTGCTCCCCAGGTAGTTTGTGCATTTTTTCCCCAGTCAGTGTTAGATATGTCACATTTCCTGAGATTTGCCTTCCAGGAGTCATTCTACCTGAATCCCAACAACCTACCTAATGTGATACCAGGTATGCAGGCTGTGGTGGTATGTATTAGGGGTAGTACGGTACCTGTGATGCCGAGAGGCTATTGGTAGACAGACACTGGGTCCTGATTGGGTCTGCCGCCTGCTGGCTCCATCCAGTAAGGTGGAGTATAAGAGCCTGGGTTCTCCCAGCAGCCGCATTCTGCAACTGAGCTGCTGGGGAACAAGTCTTGCTTAATAAAGCCTCGATTTACTTCATCACTTCTCGACTCGTGAGTAATTGATTGTGCCACAATTTATTAAGCAAGACTTAAAAAGACTATGGAGCTCCGGATCGCCCCGGAGTGTCTGTGAATCAGCCCCCATGCAGCAAACTCAGTGGCCGTATTTAAACACTGGCTAGCGTGCGTCGAAGGATACCTCCGAATGGTCCCCGGCCGGACCGCAGAAGACCAGAAAATGCAGGTCCTGCATTCCAGGGTGAGCCCGGAGATCTACACACTCATCGAAGACGGGGAGGATTTCCCGACGGCGCTCACCATGCTGAAAGGGGTCTACATTCGGCCCGTAAACCAAGTCTACGCACGCCACCAGCTCGCGATGAGACGGCAAATTCCCGGAGAATCGCTGGACGAGTTCTACAGCGCGCTGCTGATATTGGGAAGGAACTGCAACTGCCCATCGGTGAGCACAAACGAACATACGGAGCTCCTAATCAGGGATGCTTTTGTGGCAGGTATGACTTCTTCCCAAATTCGCCAGCGACTGCTAGAGAGAGACTCATTAGGACTCACAGAGGCAGGGGCCCTTGCGGCCTCCCTCGACGTGGCCTCACAAAATGCTCGCGCGGCAGCCCCTTGGCTCCGTGGACCCCCGTTGCGACCGACTCCCCGGCACCCCCCACCCCTCCGCAAGCCTGCGCGGCCAGAGCACCAGACCACCCGGGTGGGCCCCGCTGCTATTTTTGAAGGAAGTCGAAACACCCCCGGCAGCGCTGCCCGGCCCGCTCGGCCATCTGTAAAAGTTGCGGCAAAAAAGGGCACTACTCAGCGGTGTGCCAGTCCTGGGGGGTCGCCGCAATCTCCAGGGGAGAACGGGGACAGCAGACTCAACCCCCCCAACGATCCATGTGCGGCCAACGGGCCATTTTGGGTCCCGGACGCCACGCGGGGAGGATGGGCGCCGCCATCTTGTGACCCCCCCGGCCACGTGCGATCCATGGGCGCAGCCATTCTGTTCGCCTCCGACCGCGTGCGATCCATGGACGCCGCCATCTTGGCTGATAGCCAAGGACCCCAGCATAGACGGCTCCACGGGGTCTGAAGAAAACGCTCCGATGCAACAACCACGACTGGCTTCAGTGACCCTGGACCAGTCGCGGCCCCGGACGCTCCAAACGGCAACAACGGTGCTGGTCAATGGGTACGAAACGCCATGTCTGATGGCGGATACAGAGGCATCCGGATACGGTAAGACGCTGTTTTCTTTCCATTCGGCCGAGCACCCAAAAGGTTTTCCTGGCAGCGGGATCCCATTCCGTAGAAATCAAAGGGTTCTGCATCGCGAACCTAACAGTGCAAGGAAGGGAGTTTATGAATTATCGGCTTTATATCCTTCCCCACCTCTGCGATCCCACTCTCCTAGGGTTAGATTACCAATGTAACGTCCAGAGCCTAACGTTCCAATTCGGCGGCCCTATACCCCCCTCACTATCTGTAGCCTCGCGACCCTCAAGGTTGAACCGCCTTCCTTGTTTGCGAACCTCACCCCGGATTGCAAACCCGTCGCCACTAGGAGCAGACGATACAGCGCCCAGGATCGAACGTTTATCCGGTCTGAAGTCCAGCGGCTGCTGAAGGAAGGCATAATCCAGGCCAGCAATAGTCCCTGGAGAGCCCAGGTGGTAGTTGTAAAGACCGGGGAGAAGCAGAGGATGGTCGTAGACTATAGTCAAACCATCAACAGGTACACGCAGCTAGATGCGTACCCTCTCCCCCGCATATCCGACATGGTCAATCGGATTGCACAGTACAAGGTCTTTTCCCCCGTGGACCTTCAGTCCGCATACCACCAGCTCCCCATCCGCCCGAGTGACCACAAGTACACGGCCTTCGAGGCAGACGGGCGGCTCTACCACTTTTTCAGGGTCCTATTTGGCGTCACTAACGGAGTCTCGGTCTTCCAACGGGAGATGGACCGAATGGTTGACCAGCACGGTTTGCGGGCCACGTTCCCATACCTCGACAATGTAACCATCTGCGGCCATGACCAGCAGGACCACGACGCCAACCTCCGCAAATTCCTCCAGACCGCTAACGCCCTGAACCTCACCTATAATGAGGAAAAATGCGTGTTTAGCACCAACCGTCTAGCCATCCTCGGCTACGTAGTGCGTAATGGAGTGATCGGCCCCGACACTGAACGCATGCGCCCCCTTATGGAATTTCCCCTCCCCCACTGCTCCAAAGCCCTGAAACGCTGCCTGGGCTTCTTCTCATATTACGCCCAGTGGGTTCCCCAATACGCAGACAAGGCCCGCCCGTTAATTCAGTCCACTACCTTCCCCCTGTCGACAGAGGCCCGCCAGGCCTTCAGCCGCATCAAAGCGGATATCGGAAAGGCCACGATGCACGCAATCGACGAGTCCCTCCCCTTCCAAGTCGAGAGCGACGCATCCGACGTAGCTCTGGCGGCCACTCTCAACCAAGTGGGCAGACCCGTGGCCTTTTTCTCCCGTACCCTCCACGCCTCAGAAATCCGCCACTCCTCAGTGGAAAAGGAAGCCCAAGCCATAGTGGAAGCTGTGCGACATTGGAGGCATTACCTGGCCGGCAGGAGATTCACTCTCCTCACTGACCAACGGTCGGTAGCCTTTATGTTCGATAATGCACAGCGGGACAAAATCAAGAACGACAAGATCTTGAGGTGGAGGATCGAGCTCTCCACCTATAACTATGAGATCTTGTATCTTCCCGGAAAGCTGAACGAGCCGTCCGATGCCCTATCCCGCGGCACATGTGCCAACGCACAAGTAGACCGTCTCCAAGCCCTTCACAAGGACCTCTGCCACCCGGGGGTCACTCGATTCTACCACTTTGTGAAGACCCACAACCTCCCCTACTCTGTTGAGGAGGTCCGAACAGCCACCAGGAACTGCCAAATCTGCGCAGAGTGCAAGCCGCACTTTTTCAGGCCAGATAGAGCGCACCTGATAAAGGCTTCCCATCCCTTTGAGCGCCTCAGTCTGGATTTCAAAGGCCCCCTCCCCTCCACCGACCACAACGCGTACTTCCTAAATGTGGTGGACAAATACTCCCGTTTCCCCTTCGCCATCCCCTGCCCCGACATGACCACGGCCACGGTCATTAAAGCCCTCTGCACCATCTTTACACTGTTCGGTTTCCCCGCCTACATCCATAGCGACAGGGGGTCCTCCTTCATGAGCGACGAACTGCGTCAATTCCTGCTCAGCAAGAGCATTGCCTCGAGCAGGACGGCCAGTTACAACCACCGGGGGAACGGTCATGTAGAGAGGGAGAACGGTACGGTCTGGAAGACCATCCTACTGGCCCTACAGTCCAGAAGTCTCCCAGTTTCCCGTTGGCAGGAAGTCCTCCCGGATGCCCTCCAATCCATCCGGTCGCTGCTGTATACCACAACAAATCAAACGCCTCATGAGCGCCTCCTTGTCTTCCCTATGAAGTCCTCCACCGGAACGTCGCTGCCGACCTGGCTGGCAGCCCCAGGACCCATCTTGCTCCGAAAGCATGTGCGGGCGCACAAATTGGACCCGTTGGTTGAGAGGGTTCATCTTCTCCATGCAAACCTTCAGTACGCCTACGTGGCTTACCCCGACGGCCAACAGGACACGGTCTCCATGCGGGACCTGGCGCCCGCCGGAACCACACACACACCCCCAACACCAATCACCCCCTCCCTCCCGCCGGCTCACCCCACGGCCGCTCCCTTCCCGGGTGGATCGGTCCTCCTCCCGTGCCCGCCCAGGAGTAGTGAAACAGGAACAAACAGCACAACGCTCCCAGAGACGACAGTGCCCGAGCCAGCACCACCACCGGGGCTGAGATGATCGACAAGGACGACCAGGGCACCCACTCGACTCGTGGAATCCGGGTGACAAAGCAAAAATCTGTAAATAATTCAGCCAAAATCTGTAAATAGTTAACTGTTGAGATCGAGGCATAGCCACTGTATGGAGATAATTCCAGGACCAGCTTTGTAATCCCCTACCACCATGCGACCCACCACCCCGCCGGGTACCTTTTTAACAAGGGGTGAATGTGGTGGTATGTATTAGGGGTAGTCACTTCCGGGTGCGGCGATGACCAGCTGAGTCGCACGTTTCGGCAGCTCCCGGTGAAACGGACTTTTGGGCTCTTGATAGGAGCCCCAACGGCAATTTTGACGGCTAAAAACACTGTGCGGTAAACCAGAAGGGAATCCCCCCTGGATACGGATGGAAAAAGGAGGAGAAAGTGGCCGGATTGCAGTGGATCCTTTAGAACAGCGGCAAGGAAGGCAAGCAAAAACCAAGATGGCGTCGGAAGGTGGCAGTTTAACATGGGGCCCTGAACAACAAGAGTTCTTGAAATGCTGTGTGGAAGAGCTCAAAAAGGAAATGAAGAAAGAGCTGTTGGCCCCGATACTACAGGCGATCGAAGGGCTAATGGAGGAGCAAAAGACCCAGGAGCGGGAGCTTCGGGTCGTGAAGGCAAAGGCAGCCGAGAATGAGGACGACATACAGGGCCTGGTGGTGAAGACGGAGACGCAGGAGGCACATCAGAAACGATGTGTGGAAAGGTTGGAGGCACTGGAAAACAACGCAAGGAGGAACAACCTGAGGATTCTTGGTCTTCCTGAAGGTGTGGAGGGAGCGGACGTCGGGGCATATGTGAGCACGATGCTGCACTCGTTAATGGGAGCGGAGGCCCCGGCGGGTCCGTTGGAGGTGGAGGGAGCATACCGAGTGATGGCGCGAGGACCAAGAGCAGGAGAAATTCCCAGAGCCATAGTGGTGAGATTCCTCCGTTTTAAGGATAGAGAAATGGTCCTTAGATGGGCGAAGAAAACTCGGAGCAGTAAATGGGAGAACGCGGTGATCCGCGTTTATCAAGACTGGAGTGCGGAGGTGGCGAGAAGGGGGGGCGAGCTTTAATCGGGCCAAGGCGGTGCTTCATAAAAAGAAGATAAAATTTGGAATGCTGCAACCGGCAAGACTGTGGGTCACATATCGAGGGAGGCACCACTACTTTGAGACGGCGGATGAAGCGTGGACTTTTATTGTGGAAGAAAAACTGGAATGAGCGGGTTATTAAAAAGGACGTTTGAACAAAGTGGTGGGGCGAATGTGGGGGGCAAAGATGGGGGTTAAAAAGGGGGGAAAGAGGAGTTTTATGTACTAATCCTGCGATGTGGTAACTTTTCTCTCTCCCACAGGTGGTGATGGGGGGAGGAGGGGAGGTGGAGGAGATGGGGCGTTGGCCATTGGGGGCGGGGCCAAGGGAGAAGCGCGGGCTTGGTTCCCGCACTATGATAATCATGGCGGGAATAGAGAAGCAGGAAGGAGGGGGCGTCGCACGGTGCGAGCCGAGGTCACGGGGGGAAGCCGAGATCGGCCAGAGTTTGCTGACTTCTGGGAGCAACATGGGGGGAGTAATTACGCTAGCGGGGGATCTAGCGGGGGGGGTGGGAGGGGGGAATTACTGGGTTGCTGCTGCTGGGGAGAGGGGGGAGCTGGTATGGGAGAGGATGGGCGGGGGGGCACCGCCTGGGGGAGATACAGCTGCGTGGGAACCGGGTGAGGAGCTGGAAAAAGGTGATGGCTAATCGACAAGGGGGGGGGGGGGTAGGAAGCCCCCCAACTCGGCTGATCACGTGGAACGTGAGAGGGCTGAACGGGCCGATAAAGAGGGCACGGGTACTCGCACACCTTAAGAAACTTAAGGCAGATGTGGTTATTTTACAGGAAACGCACCTGAAACTGATAGACCAGGTTAGGCTACGCAAAGGATGGGTGGGGCAGGTGTTCCATTCGGGGCTAGATGCGAAAAACAGGGGGGTGGCTATATTAGTGGGGAAGCGGGTAATGTTCGAGGCAAAGACTATAGTGGCGGATAACGGGGGCAGATACGTGATGGTGAGTGGCAAACTACAGGGGGAGACGGTGGTTTTGGTAAACGTATATGCCCCGAACTGGGATGATGCCAATTTTATGAGGCGGATGCTAGGACGCATTCCGGACCTAGAGATGGGAAAGCTGATAATGGGGGGAGATTTTAATACGGTGTTGGAACCAGGGCTGGAGAGGTCGAAGTCCAGGACTGGAAGGAGGCCGGCAGCAGCCAAGGTACTTAAAGATTTTATGGAGCAGATGGGAGGTGTAGACCCGTGGAGATTTAGCAGACCTAGGAGTAAGGAGTTCTCGTTTTTCTCCTATGTCCATAAAGTCTACTCGCGAATAGACTTTTTTGTGCTGGGTAGGGCATTGATCCCGAAGGTGAGGGGAACGGAGTATACGGCTATAGCCATTTCGGATCACGCTCCACACTGGGTGGACTTGGAGATAGGGGAGGAAACAGGAGGGCGCCCACCCTGGAAAATGGACATGGGACTAATGGCAGATGAGGGTGTGTGTCTAAGGGTGAGGGGGTGCATTGAAAAGTACTTGGAACTCAATGATAATGGGGAGGTCCAGGTGGGAGTGGTCTGGGAGCGGTGGTTAGAGGGGAGCTGATATCAATAAGGGCACATAAAGGGAAGCAGGAGAGTAAGGAACGGGAGCGGTTGCTGCAAGAACTTTTGAGGGTGGACAGACAATATGCGGAAGCACCGGAGGAGGGACTGTACAGGGAAAGGCAAAGGCTACATGTAGAATTTGACTTGCTGACTACGGGCACTGCAGAGGCACAATGGACGAAGGCACAGGGTGTACAGTACGAATATGGGGAGAAGGCGAGCAGGTTGCTGGCACACCAATTGAGGAAAAGGGGAGCAGCGAGGGAAATAGGGGGAGTGAGGGATGAGGAAGGAGAGATGGAGCGGGGAGCGGAGAGAGTGAATGGAGTGTTCAAGACATTTTATAAAAAATTATATGAAGCTCAACCCCCGGATGGGAGGGAGAGAATGATGGGCTTCTTGGATCGGCTGGAATTTCCCAAGGTGGAAGAGCAGGAAAGGGTGGGACTGGGAGCACAGATCGAGGTAGAAGTGGCGAAAGGAATTAGGAGCATGCAGGCGGGAAAGGCCCCGGGACCGGATGGATTCCCAGTCGCATTCTATAGAAAATATGTGGACTTGCTCGCCCCGGTATTGACGAGGACCTTTAATGATGCAAAGGAAAGGGGACAACTGCCCCCGACTATGTCTGAAGCAACGATATCGCTTCTCTTAAAGAAGGAAAAGGACCCGCTACAATGCGGGTCCTATAGACCTATTTCCCTCCTAAATGTAGATGCCAAGATCCTGGCCAAGGTAATGGCAATGAGAATAGAGGAATGTGTCCCGGGGGTGGTCCACGAGGACCAAACTGGGTTTGTGAAGGGGAGACAGCTGAACACGAATATACGGAGGTTGTTAGGGGTAATGATGATGGCCCCACCAGAGGGAGAAACGGAGATAGTAGTGGCGATGGATGCCGAGAAAGCATTTGATAGAGTGGAGTGGGATTATTTGTGGGAGGTGTTGAGGAGATTTGGTTTTGGAGAGGGGTATGTTAGATGGGTGCAGCTGTTGTATAGGGCCCCAGTGGCGAGCGTGGTCACGAATAGACGGGGATCTGCATATTTTCGGCTCCATAGAGGGACAAGGCAGGGATGCCCTCTGTCCCCATTATTGTTTGCACTGGCGATTGAGCCCCTGGCGATAGCGTTGAGGGGTTCCAAGAAGTGGAGGGGAGTACTTAGGGGAGGAGAAGAACACCGGGTATCTTTGTATGCGGACGATTTGCTACTATACGTGGCGGACCCGGCGGAGGGGATGCCAGAAATAATGCGGATACTTGGGGAGTTTGGGGATTTTTCAGGGTATAAATTGAACATGGGGAAAAGTGAGTTGTTTGTGGTGCATCCAGGGGAGCAGAGTAGAGTAATAGAGGACCTACCGTTGAGGAAGGTAACAAGGGACTTTCGTTACCTGGGGATCCAGATAGCTAAGAATTGGGGCACATTGCATAGGTTAAATTTAACGCGGTTGGTGGAACAGATGGAGGAGGATTTCAAGAGATGGGATATGGTATCCCTGTCACTGGCAGGGAGGGTGCAGGCGGTTAAGATGGTGGTCCTCCCGAGATTCCTCTTTGTGTTTCAGTGCCTCCCGGTGGTGATCACGAAGGCTTTTTTTAAAAGGATTGAAAAGAGCATCATGGGTTTTGTGTGGGCCGGGAAGACCCCGAGAGTGAGGAAGGAATTCTTACAGCGTAGCAGGGATAGGGGGGGGCTGGCACTACCGAGCCTAAGTGAGTATTATTGGGCCGCTAATATTTCAATGGTGAGTAAGTGGATGGGAGAGGAGGAGGGAGCGGCGTAGAAGAGATTAGAGAGGGCGTCCTGTAGGGGGACTAGCCTACAGGCTATGGTGACAGCCCCATTGCCGTTCTCACCGAGGAACTACACCACAAGCCCGGTGGTGGTGGTACACTGAAGATTTGGGGACAGTGGAGACGGCATAGGGGAAAGACTGGAGCCTTGGGGGGGGGTCCCCGATAAGAAACAATCATAGGTTTGCCCCGGGGGGAATGGATGGGGGATATGGAATGTGGCAAAGAGCAGGAATAACGCAACTGAAAGATCTGTTTGTGGATGGGAAGTTCGCGAGTCTGGGAGCGCTGACCGAGAAATATGGGTTGCCCCAAGGGAATGCATTCAGGTATATGCAACTGAGGGCTTTTGCGAGGCAACAGGTGAGGGAATTCCCGCAGCTCCCGACACAAGAGGTGCAGGACAGAGTGATCTCAAAGACATGGGTGGGGGATGGTAAGGTGTCAGATATATATAGGGAAATGAGGGACGAAGGGGAGACTATGGTAGATGAACTAAAAGGGAAATGGGAAGAAGAGCTGGGGGAGGAGATCGAGGAGGGGCTGTGGGCAGATGCCCTAAGCAGGGTAAACTCGTCGTCCTCATGTGCCAGGCTAAGCCTGATTCAGTTTAAGGTATTACACAGGGCACATATGACTGGAGCACGGCTCAGTAAATTGTTTGGGGTGGAGGATAGGTGTGCGAGGTGCTCGAGAAGCCCAGCGAATCATACCCATATGTTTTGGTCATGCCCGGCACTACAGGGGTTTTGGATGGGGGTGACAAAGGTGCTTTCAAAAGTAGTAGGAGTCCGGGTCGAACCAAGCTGGGGGTTGGCTATATTTGGGGTTGCACAAGAGCCGGGAGTGCAGGAGGCGAGAGAGGCCGATGTTTTGGCCTTTGCGTCCCTAGTAGCCCGGCGCAGGATATTGCTAATGTGGAAAGAAGCCAAGCCCCCGGGGGTGGAGACCTGGATAAATGACATGGCGGGGTTTATAAAGCTAGAGCGGATTAAGTTCGTCCTAAGGGGGTCGGCTCAAGGGTTCACCAGGCGGTGGCAACCGTTCGTCGAATACCTCGCAGAAAGATAGATGGAATGGAAAAAAGGCAGCAGCAGCAGCCCAGGATCGGGGGGGGGGGGGGGGGGGGGGAGGAACCAGAAGGACTCTCAGGGTTGTTAATATATACTGTATAGTATGTATAGGTCGTTGCTACAGATAATTATATATTGGACTGTTAAATTATACTTTTGGAGAGTGTTACTTGTGACAAGGCAGTTGCCAATTAGGGCTAGTTTTCATTTTTGTTATTTATTATTTATTCATTTTTTGTTTATAAAATAGGTCATTGTTATTTGTGTTGTTATAATATTGTGTAAAGGATGCACAATGTACTGTGTTGGTTGACCAAAAATTTTCAATAAAGTATTAGGGGTAGTACGGTACCTGTGATGCAGAGAGGCTATTGGTAGACAGACATTGGGTCCTGATTGGATCTGCCGCCTGCTGGCTCCACCCAGTAAGGCGGAGTATAAGAGCCCGGGTTCTCCCAGCAGCCGCATTCTGTAACTGAGCTGCTGGGGAACAAGTCTTGCTTAATAAAGCCTCGATTGACTTCATCACAGGACAAACATCCCAGTGTTTGGCTGATCGAATCAAACAGCATGTTCCTTCAGTTCGTCATATTGGTAGTTTATGGACCATACTCTACCAGCTCGGGCTTGCAAAGCCCAAAACTAAATGGCAACTGTTAAAAGTGATTCCACAATTGGACAGCATTTGCTTACCAATCCTGAGTGCATTATTAGTTACAATACCAATCAAATTGAGATAATTAGTTGAGTCCATAAAGTGGCTCCTTTACGTTTGATGGACATGACATACATTCATATATTGGGACACGTTCTCTGCAAACAAAAGGAATATGTTCACGCTTTGCACCTTTTTGGAATTACCTGGGAGCTTGGGGAACCCATAGTTCTTCATTGCTTTCTCCATGGCAACACCAATCAGAGTCAACTTGCCAATAATCAGCATCCTTTTCTCCTGTAGTGTAAATTGTTGTGATCATTTGAAATTTTGCATTCTTGCATTTGTCTTGTTTCGTGTAAGATGAAAAGCTTCAACAAGTCTCTCTTTGCAGCAATATTCAATTGTTCTATTTCATTCAAGGGATGTGGGCAGTGCTGCCTCGGCCAGCATTTATTGTCCATTTCTGATTGCCCTTGAAAAGGTGGTGGCGAAGTGCCTTCTTGAACCGCTGCAGTCAATGTAGGTACACCCACAATGCTGTTAGAGAGGAAGTTCCAGTATTTTGACCTAGCAACAATGAAAGAACAACAATATATTTCCAAGTCAGGATGGTGAGTGATTTGGAGGGGAACTTCAAGGTGGTGATGTTCCCAGGTATCTGCTGCCCTTGTCCTTGTAGATGGTAGTGGTCATGGGTTTGTAAACTGATGTCTAAGTTGCTGCAGTGCATCCTGTAGCTGGCACACACTGCTGCCACTGTTCATTGTTGGTAAAGGGACAGAATATTTGTGGAAGGGGTAGCAATTAAGTGGGCTGCTTTGTCCTGAATGATGTCAAGCTTCTTGAGTGTTGTTGGAGTTGCATTCATCCAGGCAAGTGGAGAGTATTCTATTGCACTCCTGGCTTGTGCCTTACAAATGGTAGACAAACTTTGGGGAGTCAAAAGGTGAGTTACTCGCGACAGGATTCCTTGCACTTGTAGCCACAATATTTATATGGCTAGACCAGTTCAGTTTCTGGTCAATGGTAACCCCCAGGATATTGATAGTGGGGGATTCAACGATGGTAATGTCATTGAATGGCAAAGGGCAAAGGATAAATTCTCTCTTGTGGGAGATGGTTATTGTCAGGCACTGATTTGATGCAAATGTTACTTGCCACTTGTCAGCCCAAACCTTGTTATTGTCCAGGTCTTGCTGCATTTGAACATTGACTGCTTCAGTACCTGAAGAATCGCGAATGGCGCTAAACATTATGCAGTCATCAGCAAACATCCCCACTTCTGACCTTATGATGGAAGGAAAGTCATTAGTGAAGCAGCTGAACATGGTTGGGCCTACAACACCACCCTGAGGGATTCCTGCAGTGATATCCTTGAATTAGGGTGCTTGACCTCCAACAATCACAACCAATTTCCTTTGCACCAGGTATGACTCCAACCAGTGGAGAGTTTTCCCTTAATTACGTATGAACATACCAATGTACAAATTAGGTGCAGGAGTAGGCCACTTGTCCCCTTGAGCCTGCTCTGCCATTCAATAAGATCATGGTTGATCTGATTCTAACTTCAACCCCACATTTCCTGTAAGCCCCGATAACATTTTACACACCCCCCCCCCCAATCAAGAATCTATCTAGCTCTGCCTTAAAAATATTCAAAAGCTCTACCCCACTGCCTTTTGAGGAAGAGAGTTCCAGAGACTCACAACCCTCTGGGAGAAAAGATGAACCCTAGTTCTAGATTCTCGCACAAGAGGAAACTGTCATGATATTCAAGTGAACATCACAGCACATACACACATACATAATGATAGACAGAGCAACGGACCAATTAGCACACATCACACGACAGCCAATCACAGACAAGAGCATACACAGTACAAAACAAGAAACACGACACTTCCTGGGCAGTCCATCAGGAGACGGCACAGGGCAAGGATCTCAAACCCAGACACTCACACATTCACCACGTGCTGAGTACCAAGTTTGTTATATAAATAGTTTAAAAGGAATAAAACTGCGTTGTACCAATCGCAACCGTGTTGGTTTGTCTGTATCTCAGAGCACCCAACACTTCATGGTACCAGAAGTGAATCAAAACCTACCCACAAATCTGCCATCCAGCGCCATGGACACCGTCAATACACCACAGCCGTTGCAAGTCGCTGGGAACCTTGGCATAAATTGGACGCTGTTCAAGCAGCACTTCGAACTCTTTATGGAAGCCAACGAAAAACAGGGCGCCTCGGACAAAAGGAAGATCGCCATCCTCCTCACCACCACAGGTCAACACGCCATCCATGTATACAACTCCCTGGTGTTCGCAGAAGGCGAGGACAAATCTAAATATGACACGGTACTCCTCAAGCTCGACCAACACTTCAACGTTGAGGTCAACGAGAGCTTTGAGGTATGTCTTCCAGCAGCACCTGCAAGGTAAGGATGAGCTCTTTCAGTCCTTCCTGACGCATCTCCGCGTACTCGCGCAGTCCTGCGGTTACGACACCACCTCAGAGTCCATGATCCTGGACCAGATGGTTTTTGGGGTTGCCTCCGGCAGCCTACGCCAGCAGCTTCTAAAAATAAAAGGCCTGACCTTAGCATCTGCAGTTGACGCCTGTGTCCTGCACGAGAACGCGACTAGCCGCTATGCCCAATTTCAGGCGACCGAATTGGCGCGGAGGGGGCCTACGCGACCGGATCGGCGAGCCAGGTGCGCCACGTGGCCGAACGGGTCCAGGCGATCGAGTTTCTCCCGGTCCGCGGCCCAGACGAGGGCGGCCGTTTCACGCGCTTTTCGAGGCCTCCCGCGCTTGTGCGTGCCAAAACCTACGGCAACACTGAGGGACGTGATGCGCAGGCGTGCTCGACGCAAGACCGAACTGCGCATGCGCAGTGGCGTAACGAACGCCATGACGTCACGACATGCGGCAACTGTGGAGCTGCACATTTAAAAGGGCAATGACCCGCAAAAACCCGACAATGTCTACGCTGTGGCAAGGTGGGCCACTACGCTGCTTACTGTCGAGCGGCTCAACCTGTTGATCTTCCGCATCTCCGATAACCTCGCAGGAACGTGCGGACCATTCAGCCTCCACATTACGACATCCAAACCGATGACACAGATGACCAAGACGCCTTCCGGGTTGCGGTCATTGATGGGAACCGGGTCAACACAATCAATGCGGGTGATGAATGGTGTGCCACCCTGGCGGTCAACCCGCATTCGTCGCCCACCTACTAGACTGGACTTATGAGACTGTTTACACGTTGCACTCATGCAACCACTGTTTTAATATGTCTATGTTCTTCTCGTTACAGGCATTCATTTTATCGTTCCACAATTCCACGTTTTTTTTTGTTATGGTACAACCTCGTTAGTATGTCACACCCGACATCGCCCCTTGTATATAGTTAAGCCCCATGTACATGCTGTAAATATTACACACACACACATTTAGCTGCACTCAGTACACATTTCTATTTATAACCACGTAGGCACATAATCTTGTAAAAAAAGGGGGGATGTCATGATATTCAAGTGAACATACACACATACATAATGATAGACAGAGCAACGGACCAATTAGCACACATAACACGACAGCCAATCACAGACAAGAGCATACACAGTACAAAACAAGAAACATGACACTTCCTGGGCAGTCCATCAGGAGATGGCACAGGGCAAGGACCTCAAAGCCAGACACTCACACAGTCACCACGTGCTGAGTACCAAGTTTGTTATATAAATAGTTTAAAGGAATAAAACTGCGTTGTACCAATCGCAACCGTGTTGGTTCGTCTGTATTTCAGAGCACCCAACACTTCAGAAACATCCTCTCCACATCCACCCTGTCAATACCCCTCAGGATATTAAACGATTTAATCAAGCTGCCTCTTACTTTTCTAAACTCTATTTGATACAAACCTTCTCCAACCTTTCCTCAAACCATTCCTGATATTAGTTTAGTAAACCTTCTCTGAACTGCTTCTATGCATTTACATCTTTCCTTGAATAAGGAGACCAATTCTTTACACAATGCTCCAGATGTGGTCTGACTAATGCCCTGTACAACTGAAGCATAAACTCCTTACTTTTTAAATCAATTTCACTCATAATAAATGATGATATTCAATTTTCTAATTATTCAGCTTTCCTAATTACTTGCTGTACCTGCATACTTGCCTTTTGTGATTCATGCACTAGGACAGATCCCAGATCCCTCTGCACCTGAGCTCGCAATCTTTCACCATTTAGATAATAAGCTTCTTTTTTATTCTTCCTGCCAAAATGGTCAATTTCACATTTGCCCACATTATACTCCATTTGCCAGATTTTTGCCCACTCATTAACCTATCTATGTCCTTTTGTAGCCTCCTTACATACTCTTCACAATTTACTTTCCTGCTTATATTTGTGTCTTCAGCAAATTTAGCAACCAGTCCATTCATCCAAGTCATTTATATAAATTGTAAGACGTTGAGGCCCCAGCATGATCCCTGTGCACATCACTCGTCACACCCTGCCAAATAGAAAAAGATCCATTTCTGCCAACTCTGTTTCCTGTTAGCTAGCCAATCTTCTATCCATGCCAATATATCACTCCCTACACCATGAGCTTTCACTTTATGTAATAACCTTTGATGTGGCACCTTATCAAATGCCTTCTGGAAATCTAAGTACAGTACATACACCAATTCCCCTTTATCCACAACACATGTGACTCCTTCAAAGAACCTCAATAAATTGGTTAAACATGATTATTCTTTCACAAAACCATGTTGACTCTGTCTGATTGCCTTGAATTTTTCCAAGTGCCCGGCTATGACATCTTTAACGATTGCTTCTAACATTTTCCCTTTGACAGATGTTGGGCTAACTGCCCTGTAGTTTTCTGCTTTCTGTCTTCCTCCCTTTTAAAATACAGGAGTTACATTTGCTATCTTCCAAACTAATGAAACTTTCCCAAATCTGGGGAATTTTAGAAAATGAAAATCAATGCATCAGTGATCTCATTTGCCCCTTATTTCAAGACTTTAAGGTGAAGTCCATCTGGCCCAGGGGCTTTGTCAGCCCACAAATCCACCAGTCTGCTCAATACCCCTTCCCTGGTGATTGTAATTTTCCTGAGTTCCTCTCTACCTTCCATTTCCTGATTTACAGCTATTTCTGGTATGTTACTGGTGCCTTCTATTGTGAAGACAAATGCAAAATACCTGTTTAGTTTATCCACCATAGCCTTACTTTCCATTATCAATTTCCCAGATGCACTTTCTACGGGACCAATACTTATTTTATTAACTCTTATTTAAATAGCTACAGAAACTCTTCTGTCCATCATTATATTACTGGCCAGATCTCCTTGGATTGCCACCTTGCCATGGTGGAGAGGCTTGAACGTTGTGTTATTCTCAAGAACAATTGGGAGACTTAAACTCCTGGCAGGGTCACCCATGACGGTAAGGTCGGAGGAAGGAACCAGACAAAGTGCACAATCCAAAACAAGTCCTCAATGGAGGATCAGGCAGAGATCCTCGTTTGGTATCAACAGCTGCAATGGAGGATGAAGGCTGCAGCAGTGGGGAGATCCCCAGTCAACGAGGTTCCCTTGCCACTGGAACTACCCTCTGTCAAGGACCGTATGTCTGCTGATGTGCAACGGCAGACCCACGTTAAAAGATGTCCTGCACCAGGTGTCTACAGAGAGGAAACCACCCCCCCCCCTCCCACACACACACAGACATGCCCTGCGGCGACCGGCAAGAGGTGACAGGGACAGGACTGTGAGATCTGAAAGTTGCTCGGTTCGGACCGGCATGTAAGCAGTGGAGTTTGACTCAGTCATCGCGCTCGTAGAATAGGAACAAGAGAGCGTTTCAGTAGCTTTCTTCACAACTGAGCAGCCCTTTTCAGGATCCATTCCGCTCACTATGCATGGGGAAAGGGCTAGAAAGGGTGCCTGAATAATAGTCTGTTCTGTTCCCAACCTGGCTGGAAAACCGCATCCAGCAGCTCATCTACCTGCAATCAGGAAACCAGTTTAACTCAATTTCGGAACCTGGAATGCACAAACCCTCATGGATAATGAACAAAAAAATTACCAGAATGTAGAACTGCCCTTGTTGAACGTGAACTCAGGCACCTCAACATTGATGTTGCTGCTCTGCAAGAGAACCAAAGAGCATGAGAAGAGCAGCTGAGGAAAGGTGGCGGTGGTCAAACCTTCCTGTGGAGAGGAAAACCCTAGGATTAGCCCAGGTCACATGGGATTTGATTCACCATCAAAAACAAACTCGTCAACCAACTCTCGAAGCTCCCTATTGGCATCAACGAGCGCCTCATGACCCTCTGTCTACAACTTGCCAAGAACCAGCAGGCAATGATTGTGAGTGCCGAGACACCAACCCTTAATGCCAATGATGAGTCCAAAGAAGATTTCTAGTCTGCCCTGGACACTCTACTCTCCAACATTCCTAAGGAAGATAAAATTATCCTCCTTGGGGACTTCAATGCCATGGTTGGGATGTACTCCCAACTCGGGAAAAGAACCATTTGAAAGGAAGGAGTTCTTTTGCTCACAAAATGCGTGGAACACCAGCTTGTCATCACGAACACACTGTTCGCCAAAAAGACAAGTTCAATACTTCCTGGAGACATCTGCAATCAAAGCACTGGCACATGATCGACTTCATCATCGTCCAATCCCGAAACCAAAAGGATGCCCTCATCACCAAAGCGATGACCAGTGCAGATGGCTGCTGGACAGACCATCAGCTCATCTGCTCCTCTATGTCCATCTAGGCACAAACTCCAAAAGCAGCGAAGAGGAAGAAACAGCTCAGGAAAATGATCCATGTTGAGCAGCTTCAAGAGCCAAGCATGCTAGTGACCTTCCAACAATGTCTTGTCCAAAATTTTCATTCTAATCGATTGGAGGCAAACTGGAAAGAGCTGAAGGCAGCCATCATCTCAATTGGTTAGAAGAGAATGACCACACCATCCAAGACTTCATCAACAGGAAGAGGAAAGCTACCCATGTCTGGCAAAACTACATCACCAGCAAGGCAAAGAGGAGAGCTCATCAATCAGCCAAGGCGGAGGTACAAAGAAGAACAAAGGAAATCAAGAACCAATGGTGGACTGTGAAAGCTAAGGAGCTGCAAGTCCTCACCGACAAACATGATAGCCAGGGCTTCTTCAGTGCCACCAAGGCAATATATAGACCTAACACTCTAGGCCTCAAACTGGTACAGAGTAAGGATGAAGTTTTCTTGAGAGACAGAGAAAATATCATCTTTTGAGAACACATCAAAGAACTCCTAAATCGTGATACAATCATAGATGAGGATGTGTTTGAAGAAATCCCCCCAAATGAAAGATGATCGTAAACTCCCACCAAGCGTAAACAAAGTCGAAGCTGCCATTAAACACGCACAGAATGGAAAAGGCACAGGAGTGGACGGGATTCCAGCAGAGATTTTCAAACTTGGAGAAGAGATCACCCATCATCTCCATCAGCTGTTCCTGAAAATTTGGGACAGAGAAGAAATTCCTGACGACCTCAGGATGCTGTCATCGCCACCACCTTCAAGAAAGAAGACGTAACTGACTGTGGGAACTACCGAGGAATCTCCCTACTCTCCATCGCCAGGAAGGGCGGCATGGTAGCACAGTGGTTAGCACTGTTGCTTCACACCGCCAGGGTCCCAGGTTCGATTCCCGCTTGGGTCACTGTCTGTGTGGAGTTTGCATATTCTCCCTGTGTTTGCATGCACTGGTTTCCTCCCACAAGTCCCGAAAGAACAAAGAACAAAGAAAAGTACAGCAGAGGAACAGGCCCTTCAGCCCTCCAAGCCTATGCCAACCATGCTGCCCGTCTAAACTAAAATCTTCTGCACTTCCGGGGTCTGTATCCCTCTTTTCCCATCCTATTCATGTATTTGTCAAGATGCCCCTTAAACGTCACAATCGTCCCTGCTTCCACCACCTCCTCCGGCAGCAAGTTCCTGTGAACAGGAAGTATCCTGGTCTTTATTTGCAGCCTGTAATGGTTTTCCTGTAGATTCATTAATTCCGGTTCTCTGATTTCCAGGAGTACAGCATTCAAAGAACAAGAACAAAGAAAAGTACAGCACAGGAACAGGCCCATCGGCCCACCAAGCCCGTGCTGACCATGCTGCCCGACTAAACTAAAATCTTCTACACTTCCTGGGTCCGTATCCCTCTATTCCCATCCTATTCATGTATTTGTCAAGATGCCCCTTAAATGTCACTACCGTCCCTGCTTCCACCACCTCCTCCGGCAGCGAGTTCCAGGCACCCACTACCCTCTGTGTAAAAAACTTGCCTTGTACATCTACTCTAAACCTTGTCCCTCGCACCTTAAACCTACGCCCCCTAGTAATTGACCCCTCTACCCTGGGGAAAAGCCTCTGACTATCCACTCTATCTATGCCCCTCATAATTTTGTAGACCTCTATCAGGTCGCCCCTCAACCTCCGTCCGAAAGATGTGCTGTTAGGTGAATTTGACATTCTGAATTCTCCCTCAGTGTACCCGAACAGGCGCCAGAGTGTGGGACTAGGAGATTTTCATTGCAGTGTTAATGTAAGCCTACTTGGGACAATAATAAAGATTATTATTATAATAAAGATCACTACCCGAATCCTCATTAGCTGCCTCCTCCCATTTTGAAGAAATCCTTCCAGAAAGCCAGTGTTTCTTCTGACCAAACCATTAAAGAGTGGACATGATTTTCATTGCAGCAATGTCAAGACAAATGCCAGGAGCAGTATCAACCACTCTATATGGCCTTCATTGACCTTATCAAGACTTTTGACTCAGTCAATCGGGAAGTGCTAAGAAAGACCCTGTCAAAGGCCTCTGTCCAGCATAATTCATCGACATCCTCTGACTCCTCCACGACAAGATCCTGACACCAAGATCCTCGGGTACAAGGCAGTTGTCCTCCCAACTTTTCTAGATTGCTCAGAAATATGGACTACGTCCAGACCCCTCCTCAAAGTACTGGGAGAGGTACTATCAACTCTGTCTGAGCCCGACTGCCCGCATCAGCTGGGAAACAGGCATCAGTGTCCGAGAAGGAACCAAGAGCACCAGCATTGAGACCATGATCGTCCAAAACAGGACGGCACGGTGGTGCAGTGGTTAGCAATACTGCCGCATTGCGCCAAGGATCCGGGACCGATCCCGGCCCTGGGTCACTGCCCGTGTGAAGTTTGCACATTCTCCCAGTATCTGCCTGGATCTCACCCCCATAACCCAAGATGTGCAGGTAGGTGGATTGGCGATGCTAAATTGTCCCTTAATTGGGGAAAAAAAACCTCTAAATTAATTTTTTTTTTAAATGATCGTCCAAATCAACTCCTCTGGGCAGGACATGTGCTTAGGATGTCAAAGTCCTGACTACCAAAGCAAATTTTCTTCATCGAGCTCAAGGAATGCCCCCAAACAAGAGGACAAAGGAAGCGCTTCAAAGACACCCTGAAGGCTCATCTCCAGAAATGCAACACAGATATCAACACTTGGAAGTCCCTTTCCCAGAAGAGACCTACTTGGAGTGTTATGGGTGAGGTGTTTTCAGAACCCCAAAATGTCTCATGGAGTTCAACCAACCTCCCCCTTTCATGGATTGTTGCTTTTGAAGCACACGCTTGTTCCCCAGGTGTGATATTACAATTATGGACACGTGGTTTTTAAAACAAAACAATGTTTATTCCATGAACTCAAATTAACCGATTGAATAAACATTGGATCTCTTAACACCCCTTACGTCAAAGATAACCCCGAAAATAATACAACACTAAATAATCCCTCAAAATGTTCCTTCAAACATCCAAAAGGCTTCAAACCTTCAAAACAGTAACACACCAAGTCACAGAATATATATATTTTCTGTTGGATGGCAAAGATATATCAGGTTGGTTGACTTCAGCTCCAGCACCTTGCTTTTCTTCCTGCAGCTCTCTGGAAACACACAGACACACACAAGCTGCTTTTTCAAGCTGGAACCAAAAGCAGAAGTGAGCTCAGCTCCCCCCCTGTGACATCACTTCAGTAATATGATCAGCTTCATCATGTTAAAGGTACATTGCTTAAACATCCATTTCTTAAAGATACTCTCACATGACACCTCCCCCCAAGAAAAAAAACCCATCAACTTCAAGATGGTTTCATTTTTCACTTTTGCACCATCCATTAAAAAATGTATACAGTAAATATACCTTTTCCTTTTTAAACAAAACATACGCAAACAGGCATAATAATAGTCAATTTTTCCCGTTTTTCTTCCAACCGAAATCCTTCTCGATTGACAGTCTCTTTGAACAAGAAAGTCTCTGCACAATACATCCATTCCTCTACGCCTCGGCATTTCTCTTTAGATTCAGCTACTTTAGTTCAATCTGACCACAGAGCCCCTTGCAATTCTCCAATACAGGAGCATTGGTTACCGCAGCTTTCGGGCAGTCAATTGCCTGTTGAAAGTCCACTGTCCATTGAAATTTTTGTTGTTTCTTTGGCAAGTCCATCAGTGGAGTAATCACGCCACAAACCTTTTGCACAAATGTTCGATCAAATCCACTCATGCTAAGAAATCGCATTATGTCCCTTCGTCTTGAGGGTATCGGAAACTCAAGGAAAGTGATTCGGGCTTCTCCAAATTCACTTTCGGCTCGGTTCATCACCAAACCCGCTGCCTGAAGTCGATCGAAGAACTCCATACGATGTTTTAAATGTTCTTTCCATGTCTGGAAGTTGGAAATAAAAGCAGATTGTCCCACTTTCTCAATGCAATCCGTCAAACGTGGGACAGGGTAAGAGTCTGTTCTTGTAACTGCAGTCACCTTTCTATCGTCCACACACAACCGTTGAGTACCATCTGGTTTAGGTACCATCACTATGGGTGAGCTCCATTGGCTGCAACCCACTTCAATTATGCCATTTTTAAGCATACTCTCAATCTCTCTGTTTACCTGTGCCAACTTTAAAGGATTAAGTCTATATGGATGTTATTTGATTGGAACAGCATTTCCCACATCTACATCAGATATAGCCATTTTAGTACTTCCCAATTTATCTCTACAAACTTGCCCATGTGATATCAATAATTCTTTCAGGTCAGTTCGTTTTTCCTCTGGAAGGTAACTTAACAATTCAAACCAATTTTTAAGAACATCCTCTTTTTCCAATTTAATTTGAGGTATGTCAAATTCACAGTCATCTGGATTTGGTCCGTCACTTTGTGTTAGAATCATTAAAACTTCCTTTTTCTCTCCTTCCCTTTCAAAGTACCTTTTAAGCATATTCACATGACACACTCGGTGAGTCTTGCTTCTATCTGGTGTTTTTACCACATAATTCACCTCACTTAATTTCCTTTCAATCTGATATAGTCCACAAAACTTAGCTTTTAAAGGCTCACCTACCTCTGGTAACAACACGAAAACTTTATTCCCACTGGCAAAACTACGAACTATGGATTTCTTGTCCACTACCCGTTTCATCACATTTTGTGCAACTTTCAAATGTTGTCTAGCCAATTCACCTGCTCTATTTAATCGTTCCCTAAAATTTGACACATAGTCCAATAGTGTAATTTCCGATTTCTCCCCCACCAATTTTTCCTTAATCGATTTGAGTGGTCCTCTTACCTCATGACCAAAAATTAGTTCAAAAGGACTAAATTTGGTAGACTCATTAGGTGCATCCCTAATTGCAAACAATGCGAATGGGGATTCCTTTATCCCAATCCTCTGGATAATCTTGACAATACGCCCTCAACATTGTCTTTAATGTCTGATGCCACTTTTCTAACGCTCCCTGCGATTCTGGATGGTACGCAGTTGATTTAAATTGTTTTATTCCTAAGCTATCCATAACTTCTTTGAATAACTTTGAAGTAAAATTCGATCCTTGATCCGGTTGAATTTCTGTGGGTAGTCCATATCTAGTAACGAATTTAAGTAACTCCTCCACAATCCTTTTAGCTGTAATATTACATACTGGCATGGCCTCTGGAAACCTAGTAGACACATCCATTATAGTCAAAAGATATTGATTCCCACTTTTTGTTTTAGGAAGCGGTCCTACACAATCAATTAGGACCCTTGTAAAAGGTTCCTCAAATGCTGGAATGGGTATTAAGGGCGCTAGTTTTATCACTGCTTGAGGTTTCCCTATCACTTGACATGTGTGACATGATTGACAACATTTAACTACATCTTTGTGTAGTCCAGGCCAATAAAAATGTTTCTGGATTTTAGCTTGAGTTTTCCTTATTCCCAAATGACCTCCCACTGGTACCTCATGTGCAACTCGCAACACCTCCTTTCTATACCCTACTGGCAATACTACTTGATGAACTTCTGCCCACTTTTCATCCGCCTGCATATGTACAGGTCTCCATTTTCTCATCAAGACATCACTTTTACGGTAATAACACTCTGGTATACTCTCAGATTCCTCTTCTGTATATGCTTTCTGATATATCCGTTTTATTTCTACACCTTTCTGTTGTAACTCCGCCAATTTTCCTGAACTAAAAATATCCGCCTCATCCTCCACCTGTTCTTGTTCTTTTCAAACATCTGATCAAAAATCGTTTCTGATAATTGCACTTCAACTTCACTCTTTGATTTCTCCTCGTCTTAACCTGTGACTTTGCGACCTTGTTACTACACAATCCGGAAAAATCCCAGGATATTCGTCCTTCAACCCTTCAGTTGTCTGATTTTCCACTGGCTTATCAACCACAGTAGGCATCACTCCCACGTGCGACCAAGCTATATCATGACCCAAGATAAACTGTATTCCTGGACAAGATAGTTTATCTATTACTCCTACTACCACTTCACCACTCTTCACTGGACTTTCCATCCTTACCTTATATAATGGAACGCTACTCCTCTCACCCTGAATTCCATATATCACCACCTTTTCTGGCAACATTCTTCCCAAACTACATAATTCCTCATCTCTTACCATTAAAGATTGACTAGCCCCTGTATCTCTTAAAATTGTGACTTCTTTACCTGCTCCTCCTGATACACATGAGTAAACTTTACCCACACAAGTAAATTCTTTAAAGACATCTGGCACGTTCTTAACAATCACTTCTTGAACAGGCTGTACAATCGTTTGCACTTCCTTTGATTCCCTTGGGCTTTCCTTTACCACTCTAACAAACCCCACTGTTTTATCCTGTTTTACCACATCAGCCTTCCCAGTGCTTTTCTTCAACCACCAACACTGTGACTTTACATGGCCTACTTTATTACAGACAAAACATTTGAAACTTTTCATCTCTTTTCCACCCTCCTGGATTTCTTTTTTAATCTGAGGTACACTCTCCTTATTATCTCCCATCAGATCACTTTTATCTTTACCACTTGGGTATTACTCATGTCCCCAGTTTCTGTCCCTCACCGGCTGAAACTGATGTCGGAAACCGATCTTTGATTTATGAACTAATTCATAATCATCTGCCATTTCTGCTGCTAATCTAGCAGTTTTAACCCTCTGTTCTTCCACATGAGTTCTCACTACATCAGGAATTTAATTTTTAAACAACTCCAAAAGTATAATTTCTCTCAGAGCTTTATACGTTTGGTCTATTTTCAAAGCCCCTATCCACCTATCAAAATTACTCTGTTTGAACCTTTCAAACTCCATGTATGTTTGACCAAATTCTTTCCTTAAATTTCTAAACTTTTGTCTGTAAGCTTCAGGCACTAGCTCATATGCACTTAAGATGGATTTCTTCACCTCCTCATACGTCCCAGATACCTCCTCCGGTAGTGATGCAAACACTTCACTCGCCCTACCTACCAGCTTTGTTTTAATCAGTAATACCCACTTGTCCTTTGGCCATTGCATTTGTTTAGCGGCCTTCTCAAATGAAATGAAAAACTTCTACCTCCTTCTCATCAAACCTTGGCAATGCTTGGACATATTTAAATAGATCCTCACCACGTCTTCAACTACGACGCTCTGTTTCATTATCCTCATCCATCTCCTCCAACTGTACGTGTCCCTTTCCGTCTGCCAATTTTAACTGATTTTCATGTTTCAGAGCCATTTTCCGAAGTTCAAACTCTCTCTCTTTTTCCCTTTCCTCTCTCTCTCTTTCTTTGTTTCTTTCTTCTCCTTTTCTTTTTCCTCTCTATCTCTATCTCTTTATTTTTCTTTCATTGCATATTCAAGCCGCTTTAATTCTTTTTCATGTTCAAGTTGCTTTAATTCTTTTTCATGTTCAAGTTGCTTTAATTCTTTTTCGTGTTCAAATTGCTTAATCTGCAACTGGAGCTTTGCCATATCATATGAGTCAGAATGTATCACAGGCAAACATAAATGCGCAGATACCGCGTTAAGTACATCATCTTTTCGTATTTTGCTAGGCAGTGTTAGCAGCAATGATTTCGCCAAACCTGCAGTCTGTTTTTCGTCTCTGTCCGTAAGGTATCACGTGTTACCGCGTCCAACCCCAAAAACTTCTGAGCCTCCGAAAGAGCCATTGTTCACAACACTCTCCCCACTTAAACTAAAATACTACACCGGAAAAGCAACAAACCTTCACTGTCTTTACGTTCACAAAATCCAATCTAATAGATAGGCTTTTATCCCCCTCGAGCCCCCAATTGTTATGGGCGAGGTGTTTTCAGAACCCCAAAATATATCATGGAGTTCAACCAACCTCCCCCTTTCATGGATTGTTGCTTTTGAAGCACACGGCTTGTTCCCCAGGTGTGATATTACAATTATGGACACGTGGTTTTTAAAACAAAACAATGTTTATTCCATGAACTCAAATTAACCTATTAAATAAACATTGGATCCCTTAACACCCCTTACTTCAAAGATAACCCCGAAAATAATACAACACTAAATAATCCCTCAAAATGTTCCTTCAAACATCCAAAAGGCTTCAAACCTTCAAAACAGTAACACACCAAGTCACAGAATATATATATTTTCTGTTGGATGGCAAAGATATATCAGGTTGGATGACTTCAGCTCCAGCAGCTTGCTTTTCTTCCTGCAGCTCTCTGGAAACACACAGACACACACAAGCTGCTTTTTCAAGCTGAAACCAAAAGCAGAAGTGAGCTCAGCTCCCCCCCTGTGACATCACTTCAGTAATATGATCAGCTTCATCATGTTAAAGGTACATTGCTTAAACATCCATTTCTTAAAGGTACTCTTACATGACAGGAGGAACCTCCTGATTGAAGGATCACAATTCTTCGCCGACACCCACCGGCAAAAGGAGGCCCAGATGAGCCTGAGAAAGGAACACCAGTGATCTAGAGTCCAAGGATTGATCCAACCTTCTGGAAACACCTGCCAAGTGTGCAGTTGAAGATGTTACTCTAGAATCAGGCTCATTACCCATGCAAAAGCCCACAGAACCCATGTCCAGTAACACGGAGTTGCTTAGGTGGACAATCATAGTTGTTAATGAGTGATCGCCGAAGAAGAAGACTGGCTAGATTTCTCTCGTACTCCAGTTTTTCCTTTATCAATCTTTTTTGTCATTTATTGATGTTCTTTACATTCTGTCCAATCCTCTTACCTGTCACTCGTCTTTGCACAAATATATGATTTTTCTTTCAGTTTAATACTGTCTTTAACTCTTAGTTGACCTCTGGTGAAGGGCCCTCCCTCAGAATATTTATTTCCCGCTGGAATGTGTCGATTCCCTTTAAATGGCTGCCATTGAACATCTGTTGATCTATACCTTAAGCATATTTTCCAGTACACTTCAGCTACCTACTTATTTAATTGCCCTTATTTAAGTTTAAAATACTAGTGTTGCTTGCACTCTTCTTTCCCTCAAACTGAATGTAAAACTCAACCATATTATGATCGCTGCTGCCTAGGTGTGCCTTCACTATGAGGTTATCAATTAATCCCATGTCATTGCACAATACCAGCTCCAGTGTGGCCTGCCCCCTGGTTGGCTCCAGAACGTGCTGTTGTAAGAAAGTAACCCGAAAATATGCTATGGACTCCTCATCTACGTTAACTTTGCCCATCAGATTTTTCCAATCTTTCTGTAAAAATCCTCCCTGATTATTGCAGTACCTTTCTGACAAGCTCTCGTTATCTCTTCTTTTATACTCTGTCCTACTGTGTAGTTACAATTGGGAGGCCAATCCCACAAGTGACTTCTTGCCTTTATAATTTCTCACCTCAGCCCAACCTGCTTCTAAATCCTGGTTTCCAGAACTTAGGTGATCCCTCTCTAATGTGCTAATACCATCATTAATCAACAGGGCTATCCCTCCATGATAGAAATCTAACTTTTAATATATAAGTTTAAAGGAAGAAATGGTTCAGAATAAAAATGGTTTATTAAAATGGTCTATTAAGGTCACACAGTTCACACAGATAGTGAGAACTGCTGAATAGCATGAGAATGATCAGATTAAAACTCCAGACAGAAGCAAGGACACATTCATTAGAATGAAAATCTGGGCAGCGTTCCTAGTCCAGTTTTCATGACAACGGATAAAGTTTGGTGGGAACGAAATATCACAGTCACACCATATCAAAATTTGATGGACAGACATTTCAATCGAATTAAGTGAACTATAATTATTATGACCTAATCACAGACGGAAAGGGACAGAACATTAACGATAGCAATTACCTTAAAGCTAGGTGCCTGTTTTGAATAATTCATTCCAGAATCATCTTACTTCATTTCTTTAACTATTTCCTGCGCTTTTGCTCTGAAAGCCGCCATTTTGTCTATTTTCAACTTCTCTGTATTGTGTGTTTTGATTTGAAGAAATCATCAAGAACTGTAATTTGTATTGAATTCAACTCAGTCATCTGTATTTGCTTGGACAAAACTAACTTTTCAAAAACTCTGTATTTGCAAGCAAACTGACCTGTTCAACAGACTTTTGAAACTGACTGAATAAAGCTACAATTTACTTCACGCATGAAGCTCAGTTTTATGTTCTGTCGAGGGATATATAGTGCGGCGACACATAAGATATATGAACCAAGTACAGATCTATCACTCCACCTGTTCTTAATTTTCTGTTTGTGATAACCCTCACAAGGACCACAGAGAATCACTCATTGATCATCCCGGAGTAGGCGTTCCCATGGTAAAGGGCAGAGGCCTGCCCGGCTGGGCTCATACTGAGCCCTTTAAATACCATCCCAGACGATCCATGGAGGTTTGCCAGGCCGCTGGCCAGGGAATTTTCCTTCTTTTCCCATGTCCATACAGCCTACACCCGGATAGATTTTTTCATTTTGAGTGGGGCGCTAATAACGAAAGTGGAGGGAACGGAATATTCGGCCATAGCCATCTCGGACCACACCCCGCATTGGGTGGAGCTGGAGTTGGGGGACGAGAGGGACCAGCGCCCGCTGTGGCACCTTGATGTGGGGCTGTTGGCGGATGAGGGGGTGTGCGGGCGGGTGCGGGGTTGCATTGAAAGACATTTGGCGGCCAACGACAACGGGGAGGTGCAGGTGGGGGTAGTCTGGGAGGCGTTGAAGGCGGTGGTCAGGGGAGAGCTAATCTCCATTAGGGCCCACAGGGAGAAGGGAGAGGTTGGTGGGGGAGATTTTAAGGGTGGACATGAGGTATGCAGAGGCCCCCGAGGAGGGGCTACTTTGGGAGCGACGGAACCTCCAGACAGAATTCAAACTGTTGACCACGGGGAAAGCAGAGGCACAGTGGAGGAAAGCGCAGGGGGTGACGTATGAGTATGGGGAGTAGGCGAATCGGATGCTGGCACATCAGCTTCGTCAGAGGAAGGCAGCGAGGGAGATTGGTGGAGTTAAGGATAGAGGGGGGAATACGGTGCAGAGTGCGGTGAGAATAAACAAGGTATTTAGGGACGTCTAAGGGGATCTGTACAGGCCTGAGCCCCCAGCAGGGGAGGAGGGAACGCGACGATTCCTAGATCAGCTGAGGTTCCCGAGTGTGGAGGAGGAGGAGGTGGCTGGTTTGGGGGCGCCGATTGGGCTGGAGGAGCTGGTTAAAGGATTGGGGAGCATGCAGCGGGGAAGGCCCCGGGCCGGATGGGTTCCCGGTTGAATTCTACAGGAAATACGTGGACCTGCTGGGCCCATTGCCAGTGAGGACTTTTAATAAGGCGAAGGAGGGGGGGACCTTGCCCCCGACAATGTCCAGGGCGCTGATTTCTTTGATCT
Organism: Scyliorhinus torazame; assembly: GCF_047496885.1. Lineage (NCBI taxonomy): Eukaryota > Metazoa > Chordata > Chondrichthyes > Carcharhiniformes > Scyliorhinidae > Scyliorhinus > Scyliorhinus torazame. The sequence goes on from NC_092716.1 coordinate 188,955,729, forward strand.
TGAAGCGGGACAAGGATCCATTGCAATGTGGGTCGTATAGGCCGATCTCGCTCCTCAATGTTGACACTAAGTTGCTGGCGAAGGTGCTGGCTACGAGAATTGAGGACTGTGTCCCGGGGGTGATTCATGAGGACCAGATGGGATTTGTGAAGGGTAGGCAGCTAAATACAAATGTGCGGAGGCTCCTCAATGTGATTATGATGCCCTCGGTGGAGGGGGAAGTGGAGGTAGTGGCAGCTATGGACGCGGAGAAGGCCTTTGATCGGGTGGAGTGGGAGTATCTTTGGGAAGTGTTGCGGCGGTTTGGGTTCGGGGAGGGGTTCATCAATTTTGTCAGGCTGCTATATAGAGCCGCAGTGGCGAGTGTGGCTATGAACCGGCGGAGGTCGGAGTACTTTCGGCTGTACCGGGGGACGAGGCAAAATCCCTCTTGTTGTTTGCACTGGCAATTGAGCCGCTGGCCATGGCACTGAGGGAGTCCAGGAAATGGAGGGGATTGGTCCGGGGGGGAGAGGAACATCGGGTGTCGTTGTATGCCGACGACCTGTTGTTGTATGTGACGGATCCAGTGGAGGGGATGGCGGAGGTCATGTGGATCCTTAGGGAGTTTGGGGACTTTTCGGGGGTATAAACTCAACATAGGGAAGAGTGAGCTCTTTGTGGTGCACTCAGGGGACCAGGGAAGGGGGATAGACGAGCTACCACTGAAGAGGGCGGAAAGGAGCTTTCGGTACCTAGGGATCCAAGTAGCTAGGAGTTGGGGGGCCCTGCACAAGCTCAATTTGACGCGGTTGGTGGAGTAGATGGAGGAGGATTTTAAAAGATGGGATATGCTGCAACTCTCACTAGCGGGTAGGATGCAGTCGGTCAAAATGACGGTCCTCCCAAGGTTTCTCTTTGTGTTCCAGTGCCTTCCCATTATGATCCCCAAGGCCTTTTTCAAACGGGTAAGCAGGAGCATCATGGGATTTGTGTGGGCGAATAAGACCCCGAGCGTGAAGAGAGTGATTCTGGAGCGTAGCAGGGACAGGGGGGTGGCTGGCGTTGCCGAATTTGTGTGGCTATTATTGGGCAGCTAATGTGGCGATGATCCGTAAGTGGGTAATGGAGGGAGAGGGGGCGGCGTGGAAGAGGCTAGAGATGGCGTCCTGTGTGGGCACGAGCCTGAGGGCGCTGGTGACGGCACCGCTGCCGCTCTCGCCGACAAGGTACACCACGAGTCCGGTGGTGGCGGCGACGCTGAAGATCTGGGGGCAGTGGAGGCGACACAGGGGCGAAGTGGGAGCCTCGGTTTGGTCCCCGATTCGGGAGAATTAGCAGTTCGTCCCGGGAAGGATGGATGGAGGGTTTCGGAGCTGGCATCGGGCAGGGATTAGAAGAATGGGGGACCTGTTCATCGATGGGACGTTTGCGAGCCTAGGGACGCTGGAGGATAAGTTTGGGCTACCCCCGGGAAACGCTTTCAGGTACATGCAAGTGAGGGCGTTTGTGAGGTGGCAGGTGAGGGAATTCCCGCTGCTTCCGGCACGTGGGATTCAGGACAGGGTGATTTCGGGTGTATGGGTTGGAGAAGGCAAGGTTTCGGAAATTGACCAGGAGCTGAAGGAAGAGGAGGAGGCCTCGCTGGAGGAGTTAAAGGGCAAGTGGGAGGAGGAGCTTGGGGAGGAGATAGATGAGGGTCAGTGGGCTGATGCCCTGAGTCGTGTTAATTCTGCCTCCTCTTGTGCCAGGCTCAGCCTAATACAGTTCAAAGTTACTCACAGAGCACATATGACAGGGGCGAGGTTGAGTAGATTCTTTGGGGTGGAGGACAGATGTGGGAGGTGCTCGGGGAGCTTGGCAAATCATGTCCATATGTTCTGGTCGTGCCCGGCGCTGCATGGGTTTTGGAGGGGTTTTGCGAGGACTATGTCCAAGGTGGTGAACGCCCGGGTCAAGCCGAGCTGGGGATTGGCATTATTTGGGGTATCGGACGAGCCGGGAATGCAGGATGCGAAAGAGGCCGGTATTCTGGCCTTTGCATCCCTGGTAGCCCGGCGGAGGATTTTGCTATTATGGAAAGATGCGAAGCCCCCTAGTGTGAAAGCTTGGATCAATGACATGGCAGGGTTCATCAAGCTGGAGAGGATAAAGTTTGCCTTGCGAGGGTCTGTACAAGGGTTCCTCAGGCGGTGGCAACCGTTCCTAGACTATCTCGCGGAGCGTTAGGAGGAGGTCAGCAGCAGCAGCAGCCCAAGGGTGGGGGGGGGGGGGGGGGGGGAGGGTTTCTTTTGGGGTGGCGTTTGGGTGAAGCTGGGGGGGGTTTCCCTATTTGTGTTATTAAATGTTATATGGGGGGTTATTGTATATTTGGGAAATCCAATGTATAATTTCTGATTGTTGTATCATAGAATTTACAGTGCAGAAGGAGGCCATTCGGCCCATCGAGTCTGCACCGGCTCTTGGAAAGAGCACCCTACCCAAGGTCCACACCTCCACCCCGTCCCCATAACCCAGTAACCCCACCCAACACTAAGGGCAATTTTGGACACTATGGGCAATTTAGCATGGCCAATCCACCTAACCCGCACATCTTTGGACTGTGGGAGGAAACCGGAGCACCCGGAGGAAACCCACGCACACACGGGGAGGATGTGCAGACTCCGCATAGACAGTGAGCCAAGCCGGAATCTAACCTGGGACCCTGGAGCTGTGAAGCATTTGTGCTATCCACAATGCTACCGTGCTGCCCCTGGAGTTGTGTTCTTGTTTCTTTCATTTTTTTTGGGGGGGGGGGTTTTGTTGAAAATTTGTTGAAAAATTTGAATAAATATATTTTTAAAAATAAAAAAAAATACCATCCCCGACCTGGACCAGGAGTTCCGTTAGTCCCAGGTTGGGAAACTTGTGTTGTACGCCTGTGATGAATGTAGGAATTTCAGATATATTGTATTGTAGGTAGTTAGTGCAGTAAAGGTTAAATCCCCGGGTTATGGTGTGTATGACCGTTGCAGTAGTGTTTTCAAAGAATCCTCGTTTGAAAGATTTTGGGAACCAGGGGTGCAATTAAGGCATCCTAAAAGGTTGGGCCGATGGAGTTTTGTTTGGATTAAGGGAGTTCCCTGTGTAGTTAATTAGATACCTGCAGCGGGATTCTCCCGATTCCCCGCAATGGCCCGACGCCGGCGTTAAAAAGCGGCGCAAACCACTCCGGCGTCGGGCCGACCGAAAGTTGCGGAATCCTCCGCACTTCCAGGGGCTAGGCCGGTGCCGGAGGGGTTGGCGCCGGGCCAACCGGCACCGAAGAGCCAGCATGAGTTAGCGCATGTGCAGAACCGCCGGCGTGGTTCCGCGCCTGCGCAGACCAGCCGGCCTATTCTAGCGCATGCGCATGGGGGTGTCTTCGCCGTGCCGGCCATGGTGGAGCCCAACAGTGGCTGGCGCAGAAGGAAGGAGTGCCCCCACGGCACAGGCCCGCCCGCAGATCGGTGGGCCCCGATCGCGGGCCAGGCCACTGTGGGGGCCCCCCTGGGGCCGGATCCCCCCGCGTCCCCTCCCCCCCGAAGACCGCACCAGCCGGCCTACCAGCCAGGTCCAGCCATGTGGGACCATGTCCAATCCACGCCGGCGGGACTGGCCAGGAACCGACGGCCGCTCGGTCCGTTGGGGCCCGGAGAATTGCCGGGCGGGAGCCACTGCCAACGGCCCCCGACTGGCGCGCTGTGATCCCCACCCCCGCCCGAAAACCGGTGCCGAGGAATATGGCAGCTGGCATCGGAGCGGCGGGGAATACGGCAGCCGGCATCGGAGCAGCAGGGCGGGATTCACGCCGCCCCCCGGGATTCTCCGACCCGGCTGAGGGTCGGAGAATCCCGCCCATGGTGTTTCAGCTTGGTAAGATTATGTAATTAAAGGGAGGAGCTAAAATACCAGTCATTTTGCAGAAAAGCAATTTAGTTAAATTTTAGATTGGGATGTGAGCAGAAGTCAAGCATCTGTTCTCACTGCAGCTCAGTTAAAAATATGTCTGTAGACAGATCAGCAGTTTCTTTCCAAGCAATTCAAAATTATGTGGCTGGAAGGTGAGCTGAAACAAGCTGAGAAGCTGCTTCTCAAGGAATACAGCCGAAGTTTCTGCATGGTTCTGACAGGATTCAGGTCTTTCCTTCAAAGCAGTGCCAAAAGGTCTTTCTTTCTCAAAGTAGAGTATTCAAACAACACTGCACAGCAGGTATTCCTGAGTGATAACTGTATTTGAAAGCGGATTGAGAGCTGAGATGGTTTTGTTGTTTGAGTGGGAATAAAGATAGTAGTTAAGGGTTATTGTGTCGCTGTATTGATTTAGTGTTATCACAAAGATATGTCAATACTGTTTTAGTAATAACGTTTGCTTTAATATATCATATCCCTATTTTGCATGAAATTACTGCTGGAAAGGGGTATCCTTTCCTTCCTGTCTTATAAAGTTAAATTAAAATATTGGGGTTTCTGTCCTGTATCCTAGCCACTGTTGGGTAATACGTGTGGATGCGGCTTTACTTTTGAGTTCAGAATAAATCTGTTTAATCCTTCCTCTCCGTGTTGCCTTGATAACAACACTGGCAACAAGGAGCAAGAATGGGATTCTAGACAGCCCTGCTTAAAAAAAAACTCTGGTAAGGAAATGTACAAAGAGAAACCCAGAAATGCCATTATTTGGGAAACTTGAGCTATATGATGCAGGCGTAGAGATTTGGCTCCTAGTACGCCAAGAGAATGCGCTATTTCTATCGTGCGAATGGCATAGCAGGCAATGATTGACAAAATGTATTCCTTCTGACCACTTGTGGACGTTTGGCATCATTAAGAGTTAGACCTACCCTGCAGCCCTGCACTCAAAAACTTTTTAATGAACTGTCAGAATTATTGGTAAACCACTACGACCCGGGGCAGCACGGTAGCACAGTGGTTAGCACTGTTGCTTCACAGCACCAGGGACCCGGGTTCGATACCTGGCTTGGGTCACTGCCTGTGTGGGGTCTGCACATTGTTCCCGTGTCAGCGTGGTTTTCCTCCAGGTGCTCGGTTTCACCCACAAGTCCTGGAAGACGTACTTGTTAGATGAATTGGGCATTCTATATTCTTGCTCAGTGTACCCGAACAGTCACTGTAGTGTGGCGACCAGGGGATTTTCACAGTAACTTCATTGCAGTGTTAATTTCAGCTTACTTGTGACACTAATAAAGATTATTATTATTATTACAACCCGAGACCATTGGTAATTCTCCAGAGATACAGGTTCAATATGATCAGAAGATCCCTGGGAACCCATAACGGAATTTCTGACCAGGAAATAATACCGTGAGTATGGATCATCCCTGCTGGATATGCTACGCGGCTGACTGGATGTGGTATTAACAATGTCACAACACAGAGAAAATATCCTGCAGATCCCACCCTGGATCTTAAAAGAGCCATAGAACTGGCAATATCCCTGGAAAATGCCAAGAAAGGGGCCCAGGAACTTCAAAGTTCAATGGACTGCAGCGTGTGAAACAAATGAACCCCGTATAGAGAAAAGGGCACCAATGCTCCACCCACCACCTGTTCACCACTCAGCCATGGCACACAAGGATATGGGTCGATAGCCACGAAACCCCAGAAACGTTACATAGGAACATGGGAATTAGCAGCAGAAGTAGGCAAACAGACTTGCGAGCTTGCTCCGCCAATGAGATCATGGTTGATCTCTTCCTGGTTTCAAATCTACTTCCCTACCTGTTCCCCATATCCCTTTAACCTGTTTATTATCAGAGATATATCTGTCTCCTTCTTGAAACCATTTAATGACTCAGATTCCACCGCACTATGGGGCAGCGAGTTATACAAATTCACCTCCCTCTGCGAGTAGTTCCTCCTTATCTGTTTTAAATCTATCACTTCTCAACCAATATCTTGGGCGTCATTCTCCGACCCCCCGCCGGGTTGGAGAATCGCCGGGGGCTGCCGTGAATCCCGCCCCCGCCGGTTTCCGAAGTCTCCGGCACCGAATATTCGGCGGGGGCGGGAATCGGGCCGCGCCGGTTGGCGGCCCCCCCCCGCTCAATTCTCCGGCCCGGATGGGCCGAAGTCCCGCCGATAAATTGCCTGCCCGCCGGCGTGGATTAAATCACCTTTTGAACGGCGGGACAGGGCGGCGTGGGCGGGCTCCGGGGTCCTGGGGTCGCGGGGCGATTTGGCCCCGGGGGGTGCCCCCACCGATCCGCGGCCGGGCCTGTGCCGTGGGGGCACTCTTTCCCTTCCGCCTCCACCATGGCGGAGGCGGAAGAGACTCCCTCCACTGCGCATGCGTGGGAAACTGTCAGCGACCGCTGACGCTCCCGCGCATGCGCCGCCCGGGGGTGTCATTTTCACGCCAGCTGGCGGGGCAACAAAGGCCGTTTCCACCAGCTGGCGGGGCGGAAATTCCTCCGCCGTCGGCCTAGCCCCTCAATGTTGGGGCTCGGCCCCCAAAGATGCTGAGCATTCCGCACCTTTGGGGCGGCGTGATGCCCGTCTGATTGGCGCCGTTTTGGGCGCCAGTCGGCGGACATCGCGCCGTTTCCGGAGAATTTCGCCCCTTGTTCCACACTGTCCCACAAGGGGGAACATTTGGTCTACGTTTACTTTATCAATCCCTCTTAGTATTTTATATACCTCAACCAGTTCTCCTCTCATTCTTCTAAACTCCAGCAAATATAAGGCCAAACTGTTCAATCTCTCCTCAAAGGTCAACCCTTTCATCCCCAGAATCAATCTAGTGAACTTCCTCTGAAATGCCACCACATCCTTCCTCAAATAAGGAGACCAAAAATGGACACAATACTCCAGATGTGGTCTCATCAATACCATGTACAATTGCAACAGCACTTCTCTATGTTTATATTCCAATCCTTTTGCAATAAACGGTAACATTCTATTTGCCTTTTTAATTAAATGCTGTACCTGCAGACTGAATTTCTGCAATTTATGAACAAAGACACCCAGATCCCTCTGCCCGGATGCATTTTGAATCTGCTTTCCATGAAGATAATAATTTGCACTTCTATTTTTTCGGCCAAAATAAATAACTTCACGGTCCCGGCGGATTGCAAATTAACAAACGTAACACCACTGTTTAAAAGAGGTAGGCAGAAAGCGGGTAATTATAGGCCAGTGAGCTTAACTTCGGTAGTAGGGAAGATGCTGGAATCTATCATCAAGGAAGAAATAGCGAGGCATCTGGATGGAAATTGTCCCATTGGGCAGACGCAGCATGGGTTCATAAAGGGCAGGTCGTGCCTAACTAATTTAGTGGAATTTTTTGAGGACATTACCAGTGCGTAGATAACAGGGAGCCAATGGATGTGGTATATCTGGATTTCCAGAAAGCCTTTGACAAGGTGCCACACAAAAGGTTGCTGCATAAGATAAAGATGCAATTAAGGGTAAAGTAGTAGCATGGATAGAGGATTGGTTAATTAATAGAAAGCAAAGAGTGGGGATTAATGGGTGTTTCTCTGGTTGGTAATCAGTGGCTAGTGGTGTCCCTCAGGGATCAGTGTTGGGCCCACAATTGTTCACAATTTACATAGATGATTTGGAGTTGGGGACCAAGGGTAATGTGTCCAAGTTTGCAGATGACACTAAGATGAGTGGTAAAGCAAAAAGTGCAGAGGATACTGGAAGTCTGCAGAGGGATTCGGATAGGTTAAGTGAATGGGCTAGGGTCTGGCAGATGGAATACAATGTTGACAAATGTGAGATTATCCATTTTGGTAGGAATAACAGCAAAAGGGATTATTATTTAAATGATAAAATATTAAAACATGCTGCTGCGCAGAGACCTGGGTGTGCTAGTGCTTGAGTCGCAAAAAGTTGGTTTACAGGTGCAACAGGTGATTAAGAAGGCAAATGGAATTTTGTCCTTCATTGCTAGAGGGATGCAGTTTAAGACTAGGGAGGTTATGCTGCAATTGTATAAGGTGTCAGTGAGGCCACACCTGGAGTATTGTGTTCAGTTATGGTCTCCTTACTTGAGAAAGGACGTTTTGGCACTGGAGGGTGTGCAGAGGAGATTCACTAGGTTAATCCCAGAGCTGAAGTGGTTGGATTACGAGGAGAGGTTGAGTAGACTGGGACTGTACTCGTTGGAATTTAGAAGGATGAGGGGGGATCTTATAGAAACATATAAAATTATGAAGGGAATAGATAGGATAGATGCGGACAGGTTGTTTTCACTGGCGGGTGAAAGCAGAACTAGGGGGCATAGCCTCAAAATAAGGGGAAGTAGATTTAGGACTGAGTTTAGGAGGAACTTCTTCACCCAAAGGGTTGTGAATCTATGGAATTCCTTGCCCAGTGAAGCAGTAGAGGCTCCTTCATTAAATGTTTTTAAGAGAAAGATAGATAGTTTTTTGAAGAATAAAGGGATTAAGGGTTATGGTGTTCGGGCCGGAAAGTGGAACTGAGTCCACAAAAAATCAGCCATGATCTCACTGAATGGCGGAGCAGGCTCAAGGGGTCAGATGGCCTACTCCTGCTCCTAGTTCTTATGTTCTCACACTTATCTACATTAAACCCCATCTGTCACATTTTTACCCAATCTCCTAATCTATCTATATCAATCCGTAAATAAGTTATCTCCTCGTCACTGCCTGCTTTCCCACCTATTTTAGTATCATCCACAATAAAAACGATATTCTGTCCCTGCTTGCAGATCATTTATATAGATTGTGAACAGTTGAGGTCCAAGGACTGACCCCTGAGGCATCCCTCTAGTTACAGTTCGCCAGCCAGAGAAGGACCCATTTATGTCGACCCTCATCGGGAAGCTTCCCCACAGCGCTTTGGGGAGCAGTCGCAAACGGCCAAATGATACACCCAAGACAAGGCGCCAGAATTGTCAGTATGCATATCACCCAGGCCGGAAGCCAAAGCCACCTCAAGCGTGGGCCTTGTAAGTTCACCGGCCCAAGCCCAACCTCCAAAGTTGCCCCAATTGAAATTAAACTCCGGGTCAATGGTCTCCCCTTGAAAATGGAACTGGACACAGGAGCCACTGTCTCCATTACAGTGGAACAGACCTTCAGGCACCTCATTGAATCATAGAATCCCTACACTGCAGAAGGAGACCATTTGACCATTAAGTCTGCACGGACCATCCAAAGGAGCATCCTACCTAGGCACACGATTCCATCCGATCTCCGTAACTCCACCTACCCTTTTTGGATACAAAGAGCCAATCCATCTAACCTGCACACCTTTGTACTGTGGAAGGAAACCGGAGCACCCGGAGGAAACCCACGCAGACATGGGGGGAATGTGCAAACTCCACACACAGTCTCCCAAAGTTGGAATTGAACCCAGGTCTCTGGCACTGTGAGGCAGCAGTGCTAATCATTGTGCCACCATGCCGCCCTCCGACCAGGCATCATGACCCTGGGCCAGGCTGGCCACATACACAGGACAGCATCTGGGAATCGTAGGAACCACCATGACCCCGGTCACCCATGGGTAGCGCCCAGTCACCTGGGCAGAGATTGGCTGCAAAAATCCGATTGGAACAGAAAATTTTCAAAATGCAAACCAGTGGCCTTTATGACATTGGGAAGGCCTCGACAAAATCAAAGGAGCAATGGCAAAAATATACATAGACCTGGAGGCCCGATCTAAGTACTTCAGATCGTGACCGATCCCTAATGTCTTTCCCACCGAACTTTGCCGGCTGGAGAACTTTGGCATCACACACCCTGTACAATTTGCATGATGAAGTACGCCAGTAGTCCCAGTAGACAAGTCGGTCTGCCTGTGTAGAGACAATAAAATTAACTGTCAACAGAGCTTCCCACCTTGACAGGCACCCCATGCCCATATCAAAGATCTCTATGCAAACTAACTGGATGACCTACATTTACCAAGCTAGACCGGAGCCATACATACTTCCAGCTGTAGCTCAATACGGCATCCAGAGAATATGTCACCATCAACATCCAAAAAGGGTTATACGAATGCACCTGCCTGCTTTTCGGAGTCTCATCAGCGTGCACCTTTTTCCCACGCGTATTTCAAGCCCTGCAAGGGCTGCATGGGATGTGTTAATCACAGGAGTCACCAAAAAAGAACACCTGGCAACCTTAGAGGAAGTGCTACGGCGATTCCCCGTGACAGGCATCCGCCTCAAATGTGATTCAGGCGGGTGAGGTAACATACCTCGGATGCTATGTCGATAAAAACTGCCTGCACTTTGTATGTGAAACACAAAACGTTAGTTTGGAGGAATAGTCATTTAGGGAGGCAAATAGCTTTGACAAAGAGTCATTCAGACTCAAAACTTTAGCACCGTTCTCTCTCCACAGATGCTATCAGACCTGCTGAGATTGTCTAGCATTTTCTGTTTTTGTTGGGCAAATAGAATGTAGGCATTTATTGCAAGCAGGTGGAATATAAAAGTAGGGATCTCTTGTTATGCAGGGTGTTGGTGAGACCACACCTAGAATATAGCTTACAGTTTTGGTCTCCTTATTTAAGAAGGTAGATACTTGCATTGGAGGCAGTTGAGAGAAGGTTCACGAAATATATTCCAGGGATGAAGAGGTTGGCTTTTGAGCAGTATGGAGCCCATATTCATTGATGTTGAGAAGAATGAGGGGTGACCTTACTAAAACTTATAAGATTCTGGGAGGGATTAACGGTGGGGACGCTGAGATGTTTCCCCTCATGGAGGAATCTAAACTGTGGGGCATAGTTTTAGAATGGCGGTGAGGTGAGGGAGGGGGCATATTCGTCCATTTATACTGCTGATGAGAAGGAATTTTGTTAATCTTTCAAATTCTATATCTCAGCGAGCTGTGGAGGTTGGACCATTGAATAAATTCAAAACTAAAATTTACAGATTTTTTGAATTATGGAAGAGTCAGGGGTTTAGGGGGTACAAAGGGCTAAGGGTAAGAGCTGAGGCTAAGATCAGGTCTTACTGAATCATGGAACCAGCTCGAGGGGCCGAATGGTCAACAGTACTGGGTACAAAAGTCTCTCTCTCTCCTACTGGGTGACATGGTCTTTATCTCACTGGGTGCCAATGTCTCTCTCCCTCTCCGAGGCCAATATCTCTCTCTCCATCCACCCATCTCTCTATCCAGCTCTGACTGGGTGACCCACTCCTCCCGCTTTCCGGTGCCAGCCCCGTGCCCCGGAAGTGGACTCCGGGCCTGGCTCCGGGGTCAGCCAGGCCGCGATGTTGTCGCGCGGATCCATCGAGATCCCGCTCCGGGACACGGATGAGGTGAGGATGAAGGGCCGTAAGGGATGAGGCTCTGGGCCCGAGGAGGCGGTGGCGGAGTGGGAGACGTCAGCCCGCGAGCTGGGGCCGGGAGCTTGGGGAAACAGCCGCGGCCTCCGGCTCGGGCTCAAATCAACCGCGGCGCCGGGTGGGGGCAAGTCCTGGAATCAGGCGGTGTCTTCCCGTCTGTCCACTGTGTGCCCGAGCACCCTCTGCCAGGGGAGGGGGCTGTGTCCGGAGGCGGGGTGTGTGTCTGGGGGTGAAGGGCATCTCCCCCGTCTGTGCCTACCCCCAGTCTGTGGCCACTCCCCCCCCCCCCCGCCTGTGCCCACTCCCCCCGCCTGTGCCCACTCCCCCGGCCTGTGCCCACTCCCCCGGCCTGTGCCCACTCCCCCCGCCTGTGCCCACTCCCCCCGCCTGTGCCCACTCCCCCCGCCTGTGCCCACTCCCCCCGCCTGTGCCCACTCCCCCCGCCTGTGCCCACTCCCCCCGCCTGTGCCCACTCCCCCCGCCTGTGCCCACTCCCCCCGCCTGTGCCCACTCCCCCCGCCTGTGCCCACTCCCCCCGCCTGTGCCCACTCCCCCCGCCTGTGCCCACTCCCCCCGCCTGTGCCCACTCCCCTGTCTGCACCCACTTCCCCCCCCCCACCGTCTGCACCCACTTCCCCCCCCCCACCGTCTGCACCCACTTCCCCCCCCACCGTCTGCACCCACTTCCCCCCCCCCCACCCGTCTGCGCCCACTCCCCCACCCGTCTGCACCCACTTCCCCCCCAGAGTCTGCACCCATTCCCATCTGCGCCCCCCCCCCCCTGTCTGCGCCCACTCTCTCCCTCCCCCCCCCCCGCCCCGGGCTGCGCCCGCTCTTTCTCCCCCCCCCGGTCTGCGGCCACCCCGCCACCCCCATCTGCGCCAACTCTCTTTCCCCATCCCCCGGTCTGCGCCACTCTCCCCCCCCCCCCCCCCCCCCACCCACGCCTACTATCCCCCCATCTGCGCCCACTCCCTCTCTGCACTCACTCCACCCCCCGCCTGCACCCACTCGTCGGCCCCCCCGTCCGTGCCCACTCCACCCCCCCTGTCCGCGCCCCCATCTCCCCCCCCGTCCGCGCCCCCCCCCCCCCGGTCCGTGCCCCCCCCCGTCCGCGCCCCCTCCCCCCCGTCCGCGCCCCCTCCCCCCCGTCCGCGCCCCCTCCCCCCCCTGTCCACGCCCCCCTCCCCCCCGTCTGCGCCCCCTCCCCCCCGTCTGCGCCCCCTCCCCACCCCCGTCTGCGCCCCCTCCCCACCCCCCGTCTGCGCCCCCTCCCCACCCCCCGTCTGCGCCCCCTCCCCACTCCTCGTCTGCGCCCCCTCCCCACCCCTCGTCTGCGCCCCCTCCCCACCCCTCGTCTGCGCCCCCTCCCCACCCCTCGTCTGCGCCCCCTCCCCACCCCCCGTCTGCGCCCCCTCCCCACCCCCGTCTGCGCCCCCTCCCCACCCCCCCGTCTGCGCCCCCTCCCCACCCCCCCCGTCTGCGCCCCCTCCCCACCCCCCCGTCTGCGCCCCCTCCCCACCCCCCCGTCTGCGCCCCCTCCCCACCCCCCGTCTGCGCCCCCTCCCCACCCCCCGTCTGCGCCCCCTCCCCACCCCCCGTCTGCGCCCCCTCCCCACCCCCCGTCTGCGCCCCCTCCCCACCCCCCGTCTGCGCCCCCTCCCCACCCCCGTCTGCGCCCCCTCCCCACCCCCCGTCTGCGCCCCCTCCCCACCCCCCGTCTGCGCCCCCTCCCCACCCCCCGTCTGCGCCCCCTCCCCACCCCCGTCTGCGTCCCCTCCCCACCCCCCGTCTGCGCCCCCTCCCCACCCCCCGTCTGCGCCCCCTCCCCACCCCCCGTCTGCGCCCCCTCCCCACCCCCCGTCTGCGCCCCCTCCCCACCCCCCGTCTGCGCCCCCTCCCCACCCCCCGTCCGCGCCCCTTCCCCAACCCCGGCCGCGCCCCCTCCCCAACCCCCGTCCGCGCCCCCTCCCCACCCCCCGTCCGCGCCCCCTCCCCACCCCCCGTCCGCGCCCCCTCCCCACCCCCCGTCCGCGCCCCATCCCCACCCCTGTCCACGCCCCCTCTCCACCCCCCGTCCGCGCACCCTCCCCACCCCCCCCGTCCGCGCCCCCTCCCCACCCCCCCGTCTGCGCCCCCTCCCCACCCCCCCGTCCGCGCCCCCTCCCCACCCCCCGTCCGCGCCCCCTCCCCACCCCCCCGTCCGCGCCCCCTCCCCACCCCCCCGTCCACGCCCCCTCCCCACCCCCCCCGTCCGCGTCCCCTCCCCACCCCCTGTCCGCGCCCCCTCCCCACCCCCCCGTCCGCGCCCCCTCCCCCCCCAGTCCGCACCCCCTCCCCCCCCAGTCCGCACCCCCTCCCCACCCCCCGTCCGCGCCCCCTCCCCACCCCCCCGTCCGCGCCCCCACCCCCCCGTCCGCGCCCCCTCCCCACCCCCCCGTCCGCGCCCCCTCCCCACCCCCCCGTCCGCGCCCCCTCCCCACCCCCCGTCCGCGCCCCTCCCCCCCCCCCAGTCCGCACCCCCTCCCCCCCCCAGTCCGCACCCCCTCCCCCCCCCCCCCTGTCCGCATCCCCTCTTCCCCCCCCCGTCCGCACCCCCTCTTCCCCCCCCCGTCCGCACCCCCTCTTCCCCCCCCCGTCCGCACCCCCTCTTCCCCCCCCCGTCCGCACCCCCTCTTCCCCCCCCGTCCGCACCTCCTCTTCCCCCCCCGTCCGCACCCCCTCTTCCCCCCGTCCGCACCCCCTCTTCCCCCCCGTCCGCACCCCCTCTTCCCCCCCGTCCGCACCCCCTCTTCCCCCCCGTCCGCACCCCCTCTTCCCCCCCGTCCGCACCCCCTCTTCCCCCCCCGTCCGCACCCCCTCTTCCCCCCCGTCCGCACCCCCTCTTCCCCCCCGTCCGCACCCCCTCTTCCCCCCCGTCCGCACCCCCTCTTCCCCCCCGTCCGCACCCCCTCTTCCCCCCCGTCCGCACCCCCTCTTCCCCCCCGTCCGCACCCCCTCTTCCCCCCCGTCCGCACCCCCTCTTCCCCCCCCGTCCGCACCCCCTCTTCCCCCCCGTCCGCACCCCCTCTTCCCCCCCGTCCGCACCCCCTCTTCCCCCCCGTCCGCATCCCCTCTTCCCCCCCGTCCGCACCCCCTCTTCCCCCCCCCGCACCCCCTCTTCCCCCCCCCCCCCGTCCGCACCCCCTCTTCCCCCCCCCCGCACTCCCCTTCCCCTCCCCCCCCCCCCCCGCATCCCCTCTCCCTCCCCGTCCGTCCGCGCCCCCCCCCCCATCTGCCCCTCATTCCCCCCAGCGTGTGTCCCACATCCTTCAGGGGTGGGACATATTGTGCCCTGTGTGCCCATTGGCTGCGGGGTCTTGCCATGTACCGTTTGGCTGCGGGAACCTACAGTGTGCTGATTGGTAGCGTGCCGATTCGCGGCAGGAACCTACAGTGTGCCGATTGGCGGTGGCAACTTGCAGTGCATCAATAGGTTCTGGGGTCTTGTGTGTGCCAATTGGCCGCGGCTATCTTGATCACAGATTAGACACGGAGGGCCTTGCAATATGCTAGTTGGCTGCTATATCCTACATAATTGATGCACTTCAAAACAGTGGTGGGCAACCTGCTGCCCATGGAACATTTTGTTGACTGTTGCCCACATGCAGGGTTGCCAGATTCTGCTGGTTTGTGTCTAGTTTTTTTTCTTCCTTACCAGTAAGGTTAAAGTGATAGTAAAGCAAGGCCATGTGAAGTGCGGTGTGTGCTGATTGGGGGGTGGGGGGGGCAGTACTGGACCAAATGCTTCATGTGAAACAGACATCCTGAGATCTAGGTCTTCTACTTTGAGATTATGAGTGAGGCTTAATTTTACGTGAAAAATTGCATCTTCCACAATAGATCTGCATGAGTTGGTATGTATGTGTTGACCAGTCAACACAATTCTCCCTGACTACATTGGCTCTCTGTATGGCAGTATGTCGATTATTAAAATTCTCATCCTTGTTTTAAAATCCTTCCATGGCCTCACCCCACTACACTATTGGTGGTCATACCTTCAGGTACCTGAGGCCTAAGCTCTGAATTTCCTTGACTAGACCTTTCTGGCTCTCTTTTTAAGCGCTCCTTAAAACATTCCTCTTTAGCCAAGGTTTTGGTCACCTGTCCTAATAGCTCTTTATTGTGGCTTGGTCAAATTTTGTTTTCTAATCATTTCCTTGAAGAGCCTTGTTAGTTTTACTATGTTAAAGATGCTATATAAATGCATGTTGTTGTTTGCTACCTCCTAATCGTTGAATTGTCAGTTTTTTTGCTTTGGGATGTCCCTCTTTAACAAAGGTACCCTATATACAAATGATTGTGAATGAAAAGTACCCACCTGAAACTTTAGCCTTATGCTTACAAAGAACAGCACTGTAAAACTCCCACCATTTTCTGTATCTATTTCAGATATTCTCCTTTTTCCTCCAATTTAATTAATAGAACTTCTTTCTGAAAATGTAGGATGCAAAGGCTGGCCAGTAATTTTATTTGAGCAATTTCTCTGTTGGCAGAATTAAGTGGTTCACAGTAACTTCATTGCAGTGTTAATGTAAGTCGACTTGTGACACTAAGAAAGATTATTGTTATTTTTAAAATTCATTCATAGGATGTGCCTGCAGGTGCAGCAGACAGTAAAGGTGGCAAATGGTATGCTAGCCTTCATGACGAGAGGATTTGAGTACAGGAGCAAGGATGTCTTGCTGCAATTATACAGGGCCTTGGTGAGACCACAGCTGGAATAGTGTGTGCAGTTTTGGTCTCCTTATTTGATTCTTGCTATAGAGAGAGTGCAGTGAAGGTTTACCAGACTGATTCCTGGGATAGCAGCACTGACGTATGGTGAGACTGAGTCAGTTAGGAATATATTCGCTGGAAGATTGGGGGGGGGGGGGGGGTCTCGTAGAAACCTATAAAATTCTAACAGGACTAGATAGGGTACATACAGGAAGGGTGTTCCAGATGGCGGGGTAGTCCAGAACCTGGGGTTACAGTTTAAGGATACAGGGTAAACAATTTAGAGCTGAGATGAGGATAAATGTCTTCACCCAGAGAGTGGTGAGCCTGTGGAATTCTCTACCAGAGAAAGTAGTTAAGGCCAAAACACTGTACGTTTTCAAGAAAGAGTTAGGTGTAGCTCTTGGAGCAAAATGGATCATTGGATATGGAGGAAAAGCGGGTACAGGTTACTGGGTTGATGATCAGCCATAATAATGAATGGTGGAGCAGGCTCGAAGGGCCTACTCATTTTTTATCTTTTATGTAGTTGGTAAAGTCGATATTTATTGCCCATCACTAATTGCCCTTAAGGTGGTAGTGAACTGTCTTGAAAACAATTGAGTCACTTGGGCCATTTTAGTGGACAGTTAAGAGTCAACCACGGACTTCCGGTTGCGGCGATGCCCAGCTAAGCCGCACGTTTCGGCGGCTCCAGCTCCAACGGACCTTCGGGCTCTTTTAAGAGCCCCAACGGGAAATTTTTGGGCGACGAAACCCGGTGTGGGGTGAGTGAATAGGGAGTCCCACCCCCCCCCCCCCCCCCCCCCCCCAACGAAAGAGGAAAATATCGGCGGCGGCGGCTGCAGCGCGAGGAATCTTCGACGAAAGGGAGAAGACACAAGATGGCGGCGGAGAAAGCCCAGGCGACATGGGGGCCCGAGCAAGACAAATTCCTGAGACGGTGTGTGGAGCTACTAAAGAGGGAGGTGCTGACCCCGATGCTACAGGCAATTGAGGGGCTCAAGGAGGCACAAAGGACCCAGGAGACAGAGCTCCGCGTGGTGGAGCAGAAGGTGACGGATAATGAGGACGAGATCCTGGACCTGGCGGTCAAAACACAGACGCACGAGGCACTCCATAAAAAGTGCATTGAAAGGATTGAGGCCCTAGAAAACAGAGCGCGAAGGAAGAACCTTCGGATACTGGGTCTCCCTGAGGGAGTGGAAGGAGCGGACTGTGGAGCTTATGTAAGTACGATGCTAAGCTCATTGATGGGAGCTGAGGCCCCTACGGGCCCCTTGGAGGTGGAGTGGGCACATTGGATCCCGGCGAGAAGACCAAAAGCGGGAGAACCACCCAGGGTGACAGTCGTGCGATTTCACCGCCTTAAAGATAGAGAAGAGGTCCTGAGATGGGCTAAAAAGGTGCGGAGTAGCAGATGGGAGAATGCAGTGGTACGGGTGTACCAGGATTGGAGTGCGGAGGTGGCGAGAAGGAGGGCGAGTTTTAACCGAGCCAAGGAGGTGTTACACAAAAAGAAGGTGAAGTTCGGGATGCTGCAGCCGGCACGGCTATGGGTTACGTACCAGGAGAGACACCATTATTTCGATACGGCGGAAGAAGCATGGACCTTTATTAAAGAGGAGAAATTGGATCAGAACTGAGGGACTGATACTGTAGGGAATGTTATTGTTATTGTTATGGTTGATGTAAATAGAGAAGTAAATTGGGATGGGGGGAGACACTAGGAAATGTGGGCGCCGGTGAGGGGGAAAGAAGGGACATAGGCGGAGAATGAGGAATGGGAGGGGGAGAGGAAAGGGAGCTGCGCCACAAGAGGTGGGTCAGATAAAGGGATGTTCCCGCGCTAGAAAGATTATGGCGGGAAGACAGGCGCAAGGCAGATGGGAGTTCCCCACACGGGGGGGGGTCAAGGAGTGAGCAGGAGTAGCCGGGGTCAGTTGAAGTCAGCTGACTTGCGGAAGTAATATGGCGGGAGCAATCACGCTAGAAAGGGGGGAGGGGGGGTGGGGGACAACTGGGTTGCTGCTGCGGAAATCAAAAAGGAAATGGCTAAAGAGTGGGTGGACGGGGATGGAATGCGACGCCTGGGGAGCGAGTGGGAGCACGGAGGCGGGATATGGGACTGGCCTAGAGAAGGTGATGGCTAGTCGACACGGGAGGGGGGCAGGTAGCCCCCTAGTGAGGCTGATCACGTGGAACATGAGAGGCCTGAACGGACCGATTAAAAGGGCCCGAGTGCTCGCGCACTTGAAAGGACTAAGGGCAGACGTGGCTATGCTCCAAGAGACGCACCTGAAGGTGGCGGACCAAGTTAGGTTAAGGAAAGGATGGGTGGGACAGGTGCTCCACTCAGGACTAGATGCAAAGAATAGAGGGGTGGCCATATTGGTGGGGAAACGGGTAGCATTTGAAGCAAAGAACATCGTAGCAGATAGCGGAGGTAGATATGTAATGGTGAGTGGCAGACTGGAGGGAATGGAGGTCGTGTTGGTTAATGTATATGCCCCGAATTGGGATGATGCGGGATTTATGAGACGGATGTTGGGTCGTATACCGGACCTGGAGGGAGGAAACTTGATATTGGGAGGGGACTTCAATACCGTGCTGGACCCAGGGTTAGATAGATCCAGATCAAAGACCGGAAGAAGGCCGGCAGCGGCCAAGGTGCTCAAGGGGTTTATGGACCAAATGGGGGGGAGTGGATCCATGGCGATTTCTTAGACCGAGGACCAGGGAGTTCTCCTTCTTCCATGTCCATAGAGTGTACTCCCGGATAGATTTTTTTGTTCTGGGAAGGTCGTTGATCTCAAGGGTGGAAGAAGCTGAGTATTCAGCCATAGCGGTTTCGGACCATGCCCCACACTGGGTGGACCTGGAACTAGGAGAGGAAAGGGAGCAGAGAGCACTCTGGCGATTAAATGTGGGATTGATGGCGGACGAGGGAGTGTGTGGAAGAGTGCGGGGGTGTATTGAGATATACCTGGAGGTCAATGACGACGGGGAGGTCCGTGTGGGAGTGGTATGGGAAGCACTAAAAGCGGTGGTCAGAGGAGAGCTGATCTCCATTGGGGCCCACAAAGGGAAAACAGAGGCCAAGGAAAGGGAAAGATTACTAGGGGAGATTTTAAGGGTGGACAGGGAATTTGCAGAGACCCCTGAGGAGGGACTGTACAGGGAGAGGAGACGACTCCAGACGGAGTTTGACCTCCTGACCACCAGAAAGGCGGAGGTGCTGTGGAGGAAGGCACAGGGGAGGAGGTATGAATATGGGGAAAAGGCTAGTCGCCTGCTGGCTCATCAGTTGCGAAAGAGGACAGCGGCGAGGGAGATAGGGGGAATTAGAGACGAAAAGGGAGCCACGGTGCGAAGAGCAGGGAAGATAAACGAGGTGTTCAAGACCTTTTATTCAACCCCCAGAGGGAGAGGAGGGGATGCGGCAGTTCCTGGATCAATTGAGGTTCCCGAGGGTGGAGGAGCAGGAGGTGGAAGGCCTGGGGGCACCGATTGGGGTGGACGAGGTTATTAAGGGGCTGGGGAACATGCAAGCAGGGAAGGCTCCGGGACCAGACGGGTTCCCGGTGGAATTTTATAGAAAATACGTGGACTTTTTGGCCCCGTTGTTGGTGAGGACGTTCAATGAGGCCAGGGAAGGAGGGACTTTACCCCCGACAATGTCGGAGGCGACGATATCGCTAATTCTGAAGAGGGATAAAGATCCGTTGCAGTGCGGGTCCTATAGACCTATTTCATTATTGAATGTGGACGCCAAATTGCTGGCAAAGGTACTGGCATCGAGGATAGAGGACTGTGTCCCGGGGGTGGTGCACGAAGACCAGACCGGGTTCGTAAAGGGGAGACAACTGAATGTCAACGTGCGACGACTATTAGGGGTGATAATGATGCCCCCAGTGGAGGGGGAGGCAGAGATAGTGGCGGCAATGGATGCAGAGAAGGCATTTGATAGGGTGGAGTGGGAGTACTTATGGGAGGTGTTAAGGAGGTTTGGGTTCGGGAACGGGTTTATTAGCTGGGTCAAACTTCTTTATGGGGCCCCAACGGCAAGTGTAGTCACGGGTCGGCAAAGATCGGAGTATTTCCGATTGTATAGGGGAACAAGACAGGGATGCCCGCTATCTCCACTGTTGTTTGCGTTGGCAATTGAACCTCTGGCCATGGCGTTGAGAGACTCCAGGAAATGGAGAGGGGTGATTAGAGTGGGAGAAGAACACTGAGTCTCGCTATACGCGGATGACCTACTGTTGTATGTGTCGGACCCAGCGGGGGGGATGATAGAGGTTATGCAGATGTTGAGGGAGTTCGGAGATTTCTCGGGATATAGGCTTAACATGGGGAAGAGTGAACTATTCGTGATACACCCAGGGGACCAGAGTAGAGAAATAGAAGGCCTGCCTCTAAGGAAAGTGGAAAGAAACTTCCGATACCTGGGGATTCAGATCGCTAGGAGCTGGGGAACCTTACACAGACTTAATCTGACACGATTGGTAGAACAAATGGAGGAGGACTTCAAGAGGTGGGACATGCAGCCTCTGTCGTTGGCAGGCAGAGTGCAGGCAATTAAGATGATGGTCCTCCCGAGGTTCTTATTTGTATTTCAATGTCTCCCTATACTAATCACTGAGACCTTTTTTTAAAAAATAGACAGGAGCATCACGAGCTTCGTGTGGGCAGGGAAAGTCCCGAGGGTAAGGAGGGGGTTCCTACAACGTAGCAGGGACAGAGGAGGATTGGCGCTAACGAATTTGGGCGACTACTATTGGGCCGTCAATGTGGCGATGATTCGTAAATGGATGAAGGAGGGAGAGGGAGCGGCGTGGAAAAGACTGGAGAGAAAGTCCTGTAAAGGGACGAGCTTAGAGGCGCTGGTGACGGCGCCGCTACCGCTCGCACCAAAAAAGTTTACCATGAACCCGGTGGTGGCGGCAACATTGAATATCTGAGGACAATGGAGGTGTGCGGGGAGCCCTGGTGGGGTCCCCAATCAGGAACAACCATAGGTTTGCCCCAGGAAGAATGGATGGAGGATTTCAGAGCTGGCACCAGTTGGGAATTAGGAGGGTGGGAGATTTATTTATAGATGGGACGTTTGTGAGCTTGGGAGCATTGGAGGAAAAGTATAAGTTGCCCCGGGGAAACTTCCTTAGATATATGCAGGTGAGGGCATTCACAAGACAACAGGTGAGGGAATTTCCGCTGCTCCCGGCACAGGAGATTCAGGACAGAGTGCTTTCGGGGGTGTGGGTCGGAGAGGGCAAGGTGTCAGAGATATACCGAGAGATGAGGGAGGAGGGGGAGGAGTTGGTGGGCGAATTAAAAGGAAAGTGGGAAGAAGAGCTAGGGGAGGAGATAGAGGAGGGTATGTGGGCTGATGCCCTAAGCAGGGTAAATTCCTCTTCCTCATGCGCCAGGCTTAGCCTGATTCAAGTTACATAGAGCACACATAACGGGAGCAAGATTGAGCAGGTTCTTTGGAGTGGAGGACAAATGTGGGAGGTGTGGCGGGAGCCCGGCAAACCACGCACATATGTTTTGGGCGTGCCCGGCACTGGAAGGGTATTGGAAGGGAGTGACGGGAGTGATTTCGCGGGTGGTGAAGGCCCGGGTCAAACCAGGCTGGGGGTTAGCTCTATTTGGAGTTGCGGAAGAGCCGGGAGTTCAGGAGGCGAAAGAGGCCGACGTTGTGGCCTTTGCGTCCCTAGTAGCCCGGCGCAGGATCCTACTCATGTGGAAGGAGGCGAAACCCCCCCGGACTGGAGGCCTGGGTAAACGATATGGCGGGGTTCATAAAACTGGAGCAGATAAAGTTTGCGCTGAGAGGATCTGCTCAAGGGTTCACCAGGCGGTGGCAGCCATTCCTCGACTACCTAGGGGAACGTTAGAGGGAAGACAGATGACCAGCAGCAGCAACCCAGGGGGGAAGGGGGGGGGGGTGTGTGGAAGTTTTAGTTTATGTTAAACTATTAGATTACCATGTTGATTAGCCATTTGTTTATTGTTAAATTTTCTTTACTGTTATGTTTGATCTGTAAAGGGAAAACATTTTGATCGAAAACATTTTCAATAAAATACATTTTTTTAAAAAGAGTCAACCACATTGCTGTTGGTATGGAGCAACATATAGGCCATAGCGAGCAAGGACGACAGATTTCTTTAACCTCCATGAACCAGCTGGGTTTCACCATCACCATTACTGATAGTAGCATTATCTTCCATATTTAATTTAATTTAAAATTGTTATCTGCCAGGGTGGCTTTAAACTCATGTCTTCTGGTCATTAGTCCAGATCTCTCCATTACTGGTCCAGTAATGTAAATATGGCACTAATACCCAAATTGATGGCTTTTAAAGGAATGGTGGATAATCACAGCTAATCTACATTTCGTTGTTTTTTGTTTAGGTTATTGAACTTGACTTTGATCAGCTGCCGGAGGGAGATGAAGTCATCAGTATCCTCAAACAAGAACACACCCAGCTTCACATATGGATGGCCTTGGCGGTTTGTATTTCACTATTTCTTACAGAAGTGTAAAGCAGGATGATTATAATCTGACCATCAACTGGATAGGAGAAAATTAGATAAAGTTGAGGTACCTGAAAGGCTGGCAGCACTCAGAGTAGAGAAGTCAACTGGTCCAGATGGAATGTCTCTTGAGGTGATTGAAGAAATTAAGGGTGGAATTTGCAGAGGTTCAGGCCACAAACTTTCAATCTGCCTTGGATATGGGATTGGTGCTAAAGGACTGGAGGGTTATAAATATCTGGCATTTGTGTTTTTTTTAAAGAGATAAACCTGTTAACTACAGGCCAGTGAACCGGTGGGGAAACTTCTAGAAAGACAAATTAATTGTCACTTGGAAGAATATTTTTGTTAATAAATGATAGCCGATGTGGTCGATCCAAAACATGTCAGATTGACTTGATTGAATTCTCTGATGAAGTAATGGGGAGGGTGCATGAGGGTTGAGGGTGCATGAGGGTTGTCTGTTTGATGGTGTTGTGTGAAATTTCAAAAGGCATTTAATAAAGCACCACATAATAGACTTTTTAACAAAATTAAATCCATTTACAATCGAATAGGCTGTGACAGCATTGTTGACAAAATTGACTACGGCAGAAATCAGAGAATAATGGTGAATGGTTGATTTCCGGACTGGAGTGAAGCAACCCTGAGGGGCCACTGATCTTTTTGATATACATTAATGTCCTGGACTTGGATGTACAGCGCATAAGTTTGTAGATGATACACAGCTTGGAAATAGTGACAGGCTTCTGAAGGACAATAGGTGAAATAGGTAGCCACATGGCAGCTGAAATTTAAGATAGAGGAATGATACATTTTGGTGGGGAAAATGGTGGGAATATACGCTAAATGGTCCAATTTATAAAGATGTAGGAATTGAGAGACCTAGGGATGTATTTTCACAAATCTTTGAAGCAGGACATCTTTCTTACCTACAGGTATCTTAAGTTTATTAGGTGTGTAGAGTACAAAATTAAGTAAGTAATACTTTTATTAAAGGTATATAAGGACCTTTATGAAATACTGATTGGGCCCTAGCTGGAAAATTGTGTTCACTTCTGGGCTGTATTTTAGGAAGAGTGTCAAGGCCTTTGAAGGTGGTGCAAAGACGATTTACTAGAATAGCAATAAGTATGAGTGATTTCAGTTCTGTGAAGAGACTGGAGAACTGGGATTTTCTTTTTTGAACAGAGAAGGTTAATGGGAGATACAATAGAGGTGTTCAAATCAGTGAGGGGCTTTGATAGAGTAAATAAAGTGGAACTGTTTCCAATGGTAGGGGTTCCATAACCAGAGGACACAGATTTAAGCTAATTGGCAAAAAAAGCCAAGCCGAAATGTGAAGACATTTTATTCTGCTGTGAATTGTGATCTGGAAGCCCTGACTGGAAGGTGGTAAAAGTAGGCTCAATAGTAATGTTCAGAACCCAATTGGTTAAATACTTGAAAAATCAATATCTTTGAAGGGATATGGGGGAAGAGTGGGGCTAATTGGTTAGCTCTTTGAAAAAGTTAGCATAGGCATGATGGGTGGAATGTCCTCTGCTTTTTAATTCTGAAGATCATTAATAAGTGATATTCAATGGGCTCTAAGGTATTACCATTTTGTACTGCCGTAGCTTTTTAAAAAATTCTTGGACGTGAATATTGCTAGCAAAGCCAGCATTTATTGCCCATTCCTTATTGCTCTTTAACAGGTGATATTGAGCCACCTTCTTGAACCGCTGCAGTACAGGTGGTGTAGGTACATTCATAGAGCTGTTAGGGAGACAGTTCTAAGGTTCTAACCTAGCGACATTGAAGGAATGGCAATATAGTTCCTTGTCAGGATAATGTCTGGCTTGGAATGGAACTTGTAGATGATGGTGTTCCAATGCATCTGCTGCCCTTGTCCTTTTGAGTGGTTTATGAAAGAGTTGTCAAAGGAGCTTTGGCACATGGCTGCAGTGCATCTCGCTGCTGCTGTTGTGCAGCGGTTTTAGAGGGAGTGAATATTAAAGTGGTGGATGGGGTGCCGATCAAGCAAATTGCTTGATCTTCGATGGTGTTGAGTCGCGTGTTGTTGGAGCTGCATTGGCCAGGCAGTGCAGGCACCTGCCTGTTTAAGGTCACTTATGGGGACATTATTTGAATCAGTCATCGGGGAGAGAATGATGATGTGACATGAATTTGTGATGGGTAGGTCATGTATAAATAAATTGCTTGAGGAGATCCTTAAAGTTAAATATTTTTGGTTGATGGCAGAAGTCTTAAGATAAAAGGGGATTTTGCCTTACAATTAGAGCCAGGTCATTCAAGAGAGAAGTTCGGATACACTTCTTCATGCAAGGCTGGTAGAAATGTGGCACTCTATTTCACAAAAAGCAGCAGATGCTAGCTCAGTTTTTA
The DNA here is from genome assembly GCF_047496885.1 of Scyliorhinus torazame. NCBI lineage: Eukaryota > Metazoa > Chordata > Chondrichthyes > Carcharhiniformes > Scyliorhinidae > Scyliorhinus > Scyliorhinus torazame. Next base: position 188,980,706 of record NC_092716.1, read on the forward strand.
ATTTAAAATCTGAGGTCAGTAGATTTTTATGCTAGCCAAGGGTGTTAAGAATTAGAAAGGCAGGTGGATGGATTGAATGAGGATAAGCCATGATCTCATTGAATAGCTGAGACTTGAGGAACTGAGTGGCCTGTCCTGCTCCTGTGTTAGATAGGGGAATTTATCATTATATCATCATTATGACCTTCCAGAAGGCTAAAGATTATTTGTAAAAAAAAAACCTAAGTGTGTTGAATTGGAGGAAATCTTATAACCCAATCTCGGAATGTTTAGAATTAATATTTATTCTCGCAAAACAAAATCTTTCATATTTTAAAGCTCGAATACTTCAAGCAAGGAAAGACAGAAGATTTTGTCAAGCTGCTGGAAGCTGCTCGTATCGATGGAAACCTGGATTATCGAGATCATGAGAAAGACCAGATGACATGTCTGGACACTCTTGCTGCTTACTATGTACAGCAGGCTCGGAAAGAAAAGAACAAAGATGCGAAGAAAGAGCTCATCACGCAGGCCACCTTGCTGTATACCATGGCCGACAAAATCATTATGTACGACCAGGTAAGATTACAACAGATGTGATGTGAGGGATGGTGTGACATGTTATGATGAAGTAAGGTGTATAGCAAGGAACAGTGTGGTGTGGTATGGTAAGGTGCAACACCGTGAGATACGATAAAGCCGGCGACACTGCCCATCGGCCCGGTGTCCTCTCTCTGAAGATACTCTCTGCCAACTCCCATCCCTTGCCCTTTCCCCATTCCGCCCATCATCTGGGTTAGTCCCTTAAGTCCAAAGGCTAAAAAAAGCTTTCAAATTTCCAGTTGTCAACTTTTACCCTGCTTGTTTCACACTGCATCGGATTAGTACAGTAACACGCTGTGTTATTGATCTGTACATATAAACACTTCTTACTACCCTTTTGATATCTTGATACGAGCAGTGCCAGTTTATTGAAAACAGTTAAATGTTTAAAACTACACTCATTGGAAAAACTAAACCGTGGCTGTAGCATTGTGATACAAATCAATTCAACAGTCTTTGCGATACCTGGCCTACCAAAGCCTTCTGCTTACAAAATAGCTAAATATGTTCCAGTCTCAACAAGTAACTCGTCTCTTGGATCAAGTAATGGAATCCACAGTTTTCCTCCTCACCTGGCCCAGTTTTACAAAAATCAATCTGGAAAAAACTGAACGTCCTAGGGACACCGGAGTTACTTGATAAAAAAGGACCATCTAGCTCCTCATCTACCATCCTTGTAATGAGTCTACAACAGACTCAGACATGAGGTGAGGAAATCCCCCAGTGGTGGAGAGCTTTGGGAACAATAGGTACAACATCCCCTGTTCCCCCCCCCCCCCCCCAAGCATGTTACACTCACCACACGTCATGTCTTAATTACTTGTAGACGGAATCCCAAAATATTACTTTCTGAAATCTCTCTAATTTGCATTTGAATGAGCCAACGGCAACTGCTTCTCCTCCTTTCTCAACAGCAAAGTCGAGAAATACTTCTACTTATTCTTAAAAATAAAAGCAAATTTCTGCAGATGCTGAAATCTGAAACCAAAGAGAAAATGCTGGAAAATCTCAGCAGGTCTGGCAGCATCTGTAGGGAGAGAAAAGAGCTAACGTTTCGAAAAATACACTGATTGATTGGAAAATCTAAACCATGGCCTTAGCATTGTGATGCTTTGACAAAGGGTCATCGGGACTCAAAACGTTAGCTCTTTTCTCTCCCTGTAGATGCTACCAGACCTGCTGAGATTTTCCAACATTTTCTCTTTGGTTACTTATTCTTAAAGTTCAGTCCTAATTCCTCATCTGAGTAGTTTTTGAAATTATGAAGCGATTCAGTAGAGAATATGTTTCCACTTGTGGGAGAAACCAGAACCAGGGGCCATCAATATAAGATCATCACTCATAAATATAACAGGAAACTCAGGAGAATCATCTTTACCCAGAGAGTGGCGAGAATGTGAAACTTGCTACAAGCAGTAATGGTGAATAACATAGATGTATATAAGCGCAAGCTAGATAAACACATGTGGAAGAAAAGAATGGAAGGTTACACTGATGGGATGAGATGATGTGAAGCATGAACAGTGGCATGGACATGTTGGGCCGAATAACCTGTTTCTGTGCTGTAAATTCAATGTAATTAATTTATTTTATGCTCGAGAGGTGTTTTGCCTGATCTTGTTCTCACTGCCTGTCTTTAGAACCACTTGCTGGGAAGAGCCTGCTTCTGTCTGCTGGAGGGGGACAAAATGGACCAAGCTGAGGCACAGTTCAACTTTGTGCTGAATCAGTCACCGAATAACATCCCTGCACTCTTGGGTAAGAGCTCTCTTAAAGCGAGATTTGCGATGGGATCTTGGTTCTGGCTGAGAGAAGAGGCAGGTCCTTCTCCCTCCAGAACAAAAAGGTAAAATTGGTTTTGAGCAGTCAGACTAGGGGAATGTCCAAGCTCTTTGTGAGTTTCATAAATGTGTTTGATGGAACATCGAGGAGCCACCGTGTAAATACTGTGGCCTCACTAGTCAGCAGTTGGCACCAGCTGTGAAGCAAAGAATTTGCATTGATATGGTGTCTATTGCATCCTATGGACTTCCTAAAAGTGCTAATTAAGTACTTTTGACAAATGGTTACTGTTGCAATGTAGGAAGTACAGCAATCAATCTGCTCACAGTAAGCTCCTGTAAACAGCAGTGAGTAAATAATCAGGTAATCTATTCTAGGTGTTAATTGAGGGATATATACTGGTCAGGGCAGCAGGCAGAACATCCCTGCTCCTCTTCAAATAGTGTTGTTGATATTTTATGTCCACTTCATTACAATTAAATATAATTAATTCATTAGTGTGCAGGTGGTGAACATTAACTAGGGATTCACTGGAGTATAACACATCTGAGAGAATAGATAGGCCCTCGATTCAATAATTAACCTGAAAGACAGCACCTCTGACAGTGCAGTGCACAGATAGTGTTGTGGATATGGATTGTGAAATGTGGACCTTGGTTTTGTGATCAAACCTCTTGAGTCAGGAGCGAACCCACAACTTTCTGACTCGAGATGAGAATGCTATCAATGGAGCATGGCTATTGGTACCAAGAGATCTTGCAGTTCTGGTTTAGGATTTATCTAATTCAGGATTTATCTGCCAATGTAGCAATATTGTTAAGGGTGTCTTCTCTTAAAGCTCCCCACGAAGCGGAGCAAATTAATAAACATGGGGCTGAGTCGGTGCATCTTGACTGGCTGGACTGTTGTGCCTCAAGTGAATCACAAGCTACAGTTTGAACACCCTCTAAGTTAACATGCTGACTTGTTGAATGACTTTTTATTTTCCCTCCACAGGCAAAGCTTGTATCTCTTTTAACAAGAAAGATTACAGAGGTGCTTTGGCCTATTATAAGAAAGCCCTTCGGACCAATCCTGGATGCCCAGGTGAGGAGTGGCTCCACGCAACCAGCCATAGGCTCATTGAGAATTCATATAGTATTGACTAACAACAGCGTAACCCCCAACTGACCTCTAAACATGCTGGTGAATTTGCCTTTAATGATTGTTGTGTGAGGGTTTTGACTGTGATGCAATATACAGGTTTGTTTGGAACATGAATTGCTGTGTAAATAGAACTGTAGGATCAACACTCAGTTGGCTTGAAACCACCTTGCACCATAACTAACATCACATCTCTCCCTGCTGCCATCTAGTTACCCATTCTTGAATGCATCAACTTCTGAACCCTCACTGACAAACCCACACCTGTAGAAAGATATAGTGGCAGTGGTTATGTTATTGGACTAATAATCTGTGAACATTAGTTCAAACCGTTCCATGGCAGTTTTTGAATTTGCATTCGGTTCAAATAATCTCAAAATTAAAAAGCTAGAGTTCAGGTCAGTGACCATGAAGCTGTCGAATTGTCACAAAGCTCCACAGGTTTATTCTTGTCCTTTAGGACTGGAAACCTGTCCTTACCCAGCCAGGTTTTATGTCACTTCAGGCTGATATATGACTCCAGTCTGACACCAACATGGTTGACTCTTAGCTGGCCTTTAAAGTAGCCTGGCAATTCATTCAGTTGTATCCTGGACTAGATAAAGGGCTGGATTCTCTGTTTGGGAGACAATGGCACTGATTCTTCAAAACGGCGTCTGTGTTTCAACGGCCCCCGACTGGCGCCGATTCTCCAGTCGTCGGAGGTTTGCGTCCCGTCGTCAGACCCGATCGCAGTTCTGACGCCACATTCTCCGCCCCCGTGCCGAGCCCGATTTCAACGCGGAGGCTAGGAGAGTCCCGGCCTATGTTCTCCCGCCAGAACAGAGTTGCTTCTGATTTGCGCTGGAGCTAAGAGCGGTGCCCAGAAGTTATTGATTCTCTCTTGCCATGCAAATTCATGTATGGCAGGGAGTGCAAGGGATTCAGTTCCAAATCCCACCATTGGGCTGCCGTTTTGAGCGGGCAGGCAGGCGGGCCGAGATCGGCGGCTGGCCCCCTCCCCACCACAACTTAAAATCTGCTTCACCCCCACCCCCCAGCTGCTGATTAATAGGGATATCCTCCTTGTCATCCCCCCAGGGTGAACCTGCCTGCCTCTCTCGGACCCCACTGTCTGTCCCTCGCCCCTCCTCCCTGCTTCTTCGTCCTCCCCGCCTGCCTCTCTCGCCCCCCTGCCTGCCTCTCTCGCACCCCCCTGCCTGCCTCTCTCGCTCCCCGGCCTGCCTCTCTCGCTCCCCGGCCTGCCTCTCTCGCTCCCCGGCCTGCCTCTCTCGCTCCCCAGCCTGCCTCTCTCGCTCCCCGGCCTGCCTCTCTCGCTCCCCGGCCTGCCTCTCTCGCTCCCCGGCCTGCCTCTCTCGCTCCCCGGCCTGCCTCTCTCGCTCCCCGGCCTGCCTCTCTCGCTCCCCGGCCTGCCTCTCTCGCTCCCCGGCCTGCCTCTCTCGCTCCCCGGCCTGCCTCTCTCGCTCCCCGGCCTGCCTCTCTCGCTCCCCGGCCTGCCTCTCTCGCTCCCCGGCCTGCCTCTCTCGCTCCCCGGCCTGCCTCTCTCGCTCCCCGGCCTGCCTCTCTCGCTCCCCGGCCTGCCTCTCTCGCTCCCCGGCCTGCCTCTCTCGCTCCCCGGCCTGCCTCTCTCGCTCCCCGGCCTGCCTCTCTCGCTCCCCGGCCTGCCTCTCTCGCTCCCCGGCCTGCCTCTCTCGCTCCCCGGCCTGCCTCTCTCGCTCCCCGGCCTGCCTCTCTCGCTCCCCGGCCTGCCTCTCTCGCTCCCCGGCCTGCCTCTCTCGCTCCCCGGCCTGCCTCTCTCGCTCCCCGGCCTGCCTCTCTCGCCCCCCCCCCGCCTGCCTCTCTCGCCCCCCCCCCCCCCCGCCTGCCTCTCTCGCCCCCCCCCCCCCCGCCTGCCTCTCTCGCCCCCCCCGCCTGCCTCTCTCGCCCCCCCCCGCCTGCCTCTCTCGCCCCCCCCCGCCTGCCTCTCTCGCCCCCCCCCCCGCCTGCCTCTCTCGCCCCCCCCGCCTGCCTATCTCGCCCCCCCCCCCCCCCCGCCTGCCTCTCTCGCCCCCCCCCCCCCCCCGCCTGCCTCTCTCGCCCCCCCCCCGCCTGCCTCTCTCGCCCCCCCCCCCCCCCCCCCCCCTCCTGCCTCTCTCGCTCCCCGGCCTGCCTCTCTCGCTCCCCGGCCTGCCTCTCTCGCTCCCCGGCCTGCCTCTCTCGCTCCCCGGCCTGCCTCTCTCGCTCCCCGGCCTGCCTCTCTCGCTCCCCGGCCTGCCTCTCTCGCTCCCCGGCCTGCCTCTCTCGCTCCCCGGCCTGCCTCTCTCGCTCCCCGGCCTGCCTCTCTCGCTCCCCGGGCTGCCTCTCTCGCTCCCCGGCCTGCCTCTCTCGCTCCCCGGCCTGCCTCTCTCGCTCCCCGGCCTGCCTCTCTCGCTCCCCGGCCTGCCTCTCTCGCTCCCCGGCCTGCCTCTCTCGCTCCCCGGCCTGCCTCTCTCGCCCCCCCCCCCGCCTGCCTCTCTCGCCCCCCCCCCCCCCCCGCCTGCCTCTCTCGCCCCCCCCCCCGCCTGCCTCTCTCGCCCCCCCGCCTGCCTCTCTCGCCCCCCCCGCCTGCCTCTCTCGCCCCCCCCCGCCTGCCTCTCTCGCCCCCCCCTCCTGCCTATCTCGCCCCCCCCCCGCCTGCCTCTCTCGCCCCCCCCGCCTGCCTCTCTCGCCCCCCCCCGCCTGCCTCTCTCGCCCCCCCCCCTCCCTCCTGCCGATCCCCCCCCCCCCCCCCCCCCCCCCGCCTGCCTCTCATTCTAAATAGCAGAGCGGTCCGACACACGCAAAAACCCCACAGTAACATCCCCAACTTCCCCCCGCCCTAACTCCTAGCTTCCCATATATTAGATTCCCTGCCCTTATTCTCCACTTCCATGCCTCCCCTCCCCCCACCCTTCTGCTGACGGTCAGTTTTCTTTAAAGAAGTCGATGAACGGAGGCGAGGGAAGCGGCGAGGGAAGCTTGGAACCTGTCTCCGGACAAAGCCCCGTACCTGCAGCTACCGAAATCCGTGCCCACCCGGCAACTCAAACTCTTCCTCTAACTCCTCCAGGCTCGGGAACCCCTCCTCAATGAAGAGATCCCCAAATCTCTCAATCCCTGCCCCCTGCCACCTCCTAAAGCCCCCATCCAGCACCCCGCCCCCCCCCCCCCCCGCCCCACAGCGATGCCACCTCCAGTATCATGTGCTGCCTCCATTGCCCCCACACTCTCATGGCTGCCACTTCCACTGAGCTTGTGGAGTATCGAGTCGGCGAGTACGGCAGAGGTGCCGTTAAGCCTCCAGACTCGTGCCCTTACACAATGCATCCTCTATGCTCCCACATTGACCCCGCCTCCACTACCCACTTACTAACCATCAAAATTTTAGCCGCCCAGTAGTAAGTTTGGGAGTGCCAAGCCACCCTCCCCGCGCCCCAGCCCATGTAAAACCCAAGATCGCCGCGTTCATTTTCCTAAAAAATGCCTTGGGGATAAAGATTGGGAGACACTGAAACACAAACATCAATCTTGGGAGGACTGTCATTTTAAGTGCGATGCAATAGTTGAACCGAGAGATAACAGAAGCGTGGATAACGGTTAAAGCAGCAGATGAGCTGAGACAGGGACTAAGTCAAATGATGTTCTGGATGTGGAAATTAGAGTTGGCATTTCTGCTCATTCAGTACTGGATGTCGGGTCAGGAGTCTGAAAATTTAGCAACAGTGGAGGAGTTGAGAGAAATGGTGGTGAGATAGAATTGGGTGTCATCAGCATACATGTGAAAACTAATACTGTGCCTTGGGATAATGTTGCCAAGGGGCAACATGTAGATGAGAAATAGGTGTGGCCGGGCAAGCAAAAATCCTTAAGTGCACCAGTTAATGATGTGGAAGCAGTGAGAGAAGCCATTGCAAGTGATTGGGGTGGCACAGTAGCACAGCAGTTAGCACCGTTGCTTCACAGCTTCAGGGCCCCAGGTTCGATTCCCGGCTTGGGTCACTGTCTGTGCGGAGTATGCACATTCTCCTCGTGTCTGCGTGGGTTTCTTCCGGGGGCCCCGGTTTCCTCCCACAGTCCAAAGATGTGCAGGTTAGGTAAATTGGCCATGCTAAATTGCCCTTAGTGTCCAAAGGGGTTGGGTGGGGTTGCTGAGTTGCAGGGAAGGGGTGGAGGTGTGGACTTAAGTGGGGTGCTCTTTCCAAGGGCCGCTGCAGACTCGATGGGCCGAATGGCCTCCTGCACTTTAAATTCTATGATGATTCCCTGGTTATTCTTAGATAGATAAAAATGAAAATTTAAGTAACAATATTTTTTTAATATTTCCCGTTAAAGTTGGTTTGACCACACTAGAAGAGCTGCCTTCAGTTCTGGGTACCAAACCGCAGGAAAGATATATTGGCCTGGAGAGTGAACAGCACACAATGTCAGAATGATATTGAGTTTAAAGGGTTAAATTACGAGGATAGGTTGTATAGATTGGGCTTGTATTCTCTTGAGTATTGGTGATTGAGGGGGAATCTAATTGGCACAAAAGCAAAATACCATTGGAAATCAGAATTAAAAGCAATAAGTTCGGGAAATAAATGGCAAGAATTATGGTGAAAGGCAGAAGGGATGGTACTAGATAATTAAAGGCAGCATGATGGCACAGTGGTTAGCACGGTTGCCTCACAGCAGCAGGGACACCTGTTCAATTTCGCCCTTGGGTGACTGTCTGTGTGGAGGTTGCACTTTCTCTTGGACTGTGAATGGAAACTGGAGCACTCTGAGGAAACCCACGCACACACGGGGAGAACGTGCAAACTCCACGCAGTCACACAAGCTGGAATCGGACCAGGGTCACTAGCTGTGTGAGGCAGCAGTGCTAACCACTGTGCCATCCCTTCACAAACCTATTATGTTCTCCACCAGTACCGTTTTAAAAATTAACTCTACGGATGTTGTCATGGCTGACATGGGCAACATTTACTGCCCATCCCGCATTGTCCCACTGCTATCCATGTGGTGAAGGTCTCCTATGTTTTGTTAGGGTGGGAGTTTCAGGATTTTGACCCAGTGGTAATGAAGGAACAGGGATATATTTCCAAGTCATAATGGGATGTAACTTGGAGGGGAATCTGGAGGAGGTGTGTTCACATACAGCTGCTTCAGTTATGCTTCTAAGATGGTAGAAGTTGTTGGTTTGGAAGGTGCTGTTGAGAAAACCTTGACTAAATATGGCAGTGTATCCTGAGGATACTGCCCTGGTGGAGAAGGGAGCGAATGTGTAAGCTGCAAATACATGCTTGCAGCAGAGGCAGCTGGTTTGTTATTGCATGCCGACTTTCCACTTTCTGCTGCCTCAATTACATGAATTGTAAATAAACATAGTGAATCACGGTTTTTGCACACAAAAGAAGGCCATTTGGTCTATCATGTCTGTGCCAAGTCTCTGAAACAGCTGTTTGCTCTCTACCTCTCTCCAGATCCTCCTAAATGTTTGTTCTTCAGCTGTTCATCCCATATTTTATCTGCTTCCAGCATTGTTTCCATATCAAAACAACACTGTTGTTATGAAAAAGAACCATCTCTGGTTCTTCCATCTCTGGTTCTTCTTGTGATGATCTTAAATTTCTGAGCTCTAGTTACCGCCGCTCAGACCAGCGGATATTTTCTTTTTCCAACTTGCCTGATCAAAATCCTTCAAATCACCACTTCCTACTTGAAAAACCGAGCAAATGTTTGATGCAGTAACTTTATCAGATTGTGATTCCTGTTCCTTGTCTCCACAGCTGAGGTACGACTGGGAATGGGCCATTGCTTTGTGAAGCTGAGTAAGCTGGAGAAAGCTCGCCTTGCATTTGGAAGGGCTTTGGACCTCAACCCTAAATGTGTTGGGGCGTTGGTGGGGCTGGCTGTCCTGGAACTGAACAACAAAGAGGTGAGTTACCTACCTGGGATTTGTAACCTGCTCTAGAGTCAGAGCAGGGCTAACATTGAACAGATTCAGCAAATCTCCTGTCAGACGTGGCTACTTTTATCACTGAATTTAAAATGGGTGCATCAAGAACGTGCATTTATAAAGTGCCTTTAATAGAGTAAAACTTTGCAAAGAAGTTGTTATTAGTCAAATTTAGAAAGCCAACAGGGTACAATTTAAAGTGTTTCTACTGGCAACTTAATGCAGTGGAGCAGTAATAATCAAAGCTTTCTGTTCAGGGTCATCGCAGCAAACTTCTGATGCGCTCCCATGAGAAACCCCAGCCCATCTTCAGAAAGACAGATCCAGATCCTTCAAGGCAAACAATAATTTTTCATGGAATCATATAGCACAGAAGGGGGGGGAGGATTTGGCTCAGCACGCCTTTGAAAGAGCAATCCAATTACACCAAACATCCTTGCTTTTTGCCCATAGTCCTGCAGTTGTTTTCCTTTTTAAGTATTTAGCATTTTCTCATTTGAAAGTTACTGAAGCGAGTAAGCTGGAGAAAGTTCTGCTTGCATTTGGATGGGCTCTAGATCTCAACCCTAAATGTGTTGAGGCATTAGTGGGCGGCTGGCTGTCCTCAAACTGAACAACAAAGAAGTGAGTTACCTGCCTGGGATTGTAACCTGCTCCGTGTGTTGCAGATCATAACTCACAATGTTAAAGAATTTCTCCTGTTCTTTTCTGTTTCTTTTGCCAATTACCTTCAGCTAAGAATCTGTGAGTAGTGCTGTTGTATGAGTCAGGCAGTTCTAGGTTCAAGTCCCACACCAGGAATTTTCACAGCTCCAGGGACCCAGGTTCAATTCCCGTCTTGGGTCACTGACTGCCCAGAGTCTGCACATTCTCCCCGTGACTGTGTGGGCTTCCTCTGGGTGCTCCGGTTTCCTGCCACAAGCCCCGAAAGACGTGCTTGTTAGGTGAATTGGACATTCTGAATTCTCCCTCTGTGTACCCAAACAGGTGCCGGAGTGTGGCGACTAGGGGATTTTCACAGTAACTTCATTGCACTGTTAATGTAAGCCTACTTGTGACACTAATAAAGATTATTATTATTAAGCACTTAATCTAGGCTGATAATTCAAGTTTAGGATTGAGACAGTGCTGTGCTCTTGGCTAGCTTTCAGATGAATAGTTAAACTGCAGTGGGCACAAAAGCTTCCTTAAAACTAGTCGAAGAGAAGCAAGAACATTCACCCCAATATACTGACCAATATTTATCCATCCACCAATGTTGCTAAAGCAGATGATATAGTCATTATCTCAATGCTGTTTGTGGGATTTTACTGAGCATAATTTGACTGCTGCATTTCCTGCATTGTGACAGTGTACTTCAGGAGTATTTCATTATCTGAAGTACTTTGAAACATCCTGAGGTTGTGAAAGGTGCTGTATAAATGCAAGTATTTTTTCTTTTCAATTTAAATCTATGTCCCCAGGTTACCAACCCACCTACCAGAAAAAACAATTTCCCCTTTTTTATTGTACTGAAATCCTTTGCGGTTTTATTGTGGGAAAATTAATGACAACTGATGATTCAAGCGACATTGAGGTCATTTTTAGAGAGAATAGATTGATAGAGATGATGATTAAATGGGAAGCGAGTTGGTTCATAGAAATGGGGAACAGGTTTGATTTCATGACCTCTTCCGGTTCCAGAAACTTCATATTACATAAGAACTAGGAACAGGAGTAGGCCATCTGGCCCCTCGAGCCTGCTCCGCCATTTAATGAGATCATGGCTGATCTTTGTGGACTCAGCTCCACTCTCCGGCCCGTACACCATATCCCCGAATCCCTTTATTCTTTAGAAAGGTATCTATCTTTTTCTTAAAAACAATTAAAGAAGGAGCCTCAACTGCTTCACTGGGCAAGGAATTCCAGAGATTCACAACCCTTTGGATGAAGAAGTTCCTCCTACACTCCGTCCTAAATCTACCTCCCCTTATTTTGAGGCCTAGTGAATCTCCTCTGCACTCCCTCCAGTGCCAATATGTCCTTTCTCAGGTAAGGAGACCAAAACTGCACACAATACTCCAGATGTGGCCTCACCAACACCCTATACAATTGCAGCATAACCTCCCTAGTCTTGAACTCCATCCCTCTAGCAATGAAAGACAAAACTCGATTAGCCTTCTTAATCACCTGTTGCACCTGCACACCAACTTTTTGCGACTCGTGCACCAGCACACCCAGGTCCCTTTGCACAGCAGCATGTTTTAACATCTTACCGTTTAAATAATAATCCATTCTGCTGTTATTCCTCTCAAATTGGATAGCCTCACACTTGGCAACATTGAATTCCATCTGCCAGACCCTAGCCCATTCACCTAACCTATCCAAATCCTTCTGCAGACTTCCGGTATCCTCTGCACTTTTTGCTTTACCACTCATCTTAGTGTCATCTGCAAACTTTGACACATTGCACTTGGTCCCCAACTCCAAATCATCTATGTAAATTGTGAACAATTGCGGGCCCAACACTGATCCTTGAGGGACCCCACTAGTTACAGGTTGCCAACCAGAGAAACACTTCTTGTATTATCTTGTGCCTTCAATTGAATTTGCAGGATACCTTGAAAGCATGACTTTCTGTTGGCGGAAATGAGAGACAGCTAAAACTAGTCATAGTGAATCTTGATTTATGCAAATTATGTGGCCCAACTAACTGTATTTGCGATCGTGATGTACTGAATGTTGAATAAACTGAGCTGATGAACTCTTTGTTGTCTCCCAAGGCTGATTCCATAAAAAATGGCGTGCAACTACTCTCAAGAGCTTATACGATTGATCCCAGCAACCCAATGGTGTTAAATCACCTAGCCAATCACTTCTTCTTCAAAAAGGTACAAATGCGCACAATGGATATGGTGGTGTACTGGTGATGTTAACAGATTACTAATCTAAGTGCCTGGGCCAATAATCCATTGAACAGGAGTTCAAATCCCATGATAGCAAATTCTGAGAATTTATATCATTGACAATGAAGCTGTTGGATTGTTGGAAAAACCCAGTTGGTTCAGTATTGGTCTTTTATGGGAGGAAATCTGCTGCCCTTATCTGGTCTAAACCTATATTTCTTTTTTGATGAATCTTTGTTTTGAGCTATCTCAGTTTGTGTCTTGATGTTGTATCGAATGGTACAAGAGGTTTAGAGGAATCTTAAGAATGAGCGAGAGGGAGCTAAAAGATTTATGCTGTGGGATATTTTTGGGACACAGTTTAAAATAAACTTTTTCAATAAAAATTATACCTCCAATTTTCCAGGAGTAACAGTTTAGACCTTTTTTTATAAATTATTTGTGACAATAGATATGTTTGGTTCTATTTCCTTCTTGGGCTAAAAGTGCTCCCCAAGTTTTTTGCCTCAATGTCACGTGGGTGCATTCCATGGAATTTTCAGAGCTACATTGAAGTTTAAAACCACATTCCAGCTAATTTACAGATTTCTCAAGTTGCTGGCACTAACAAACCTTTGGGGGCTTAAAAAGTGTCCTTTATAAACTTCCAGGTCCCCTCTGAAATCCAAACAAGCAAATAGGAAGAAATAAAGACTAGTGTTTGAATTGGCCTTGGGTAACTGGTTTGTATAAGCATTACAGTACCATGGACTTTTTCTTAATTCTAAATTTTCTGTTCCTTTTTAGGATTACAGCAAAGTACAGCACCTAGCTCTTCATGCCTTTCATAACACTGAGGTGGAGGCAATGCAGGCGGAAAGCTGCTATCAGTTGGCCAGATCCTTCCATGTCCAGGTGAGTTAGCATAGCCTTTCAATCCAACTAGGGTGTTCTGTATCATACTGGTTTACAATAGAGAAATCCCCTTGTTTGGACTGAGATATTAACGAACGGGAAGATAGGAAAAGTAGGAGGCCATGAAACTTCTCGAGCCTGTTTCTTCATTCAATTAGATCTGTATCTTAACTCCATTTACCTGCCTTGGTTCTGCGTTCCTTACCCAACAAATCTCTCTAATTGTAGTTTCAGGGTCGGAAATTGTCTTAAGTGATCAGGAAAGATTGAAATAATCCTGGCTTGTTTTTATTGAAGAGGAGACTTCAAGACAGCTCTCTTATCTTCCAGCTTGTAAAGGCCATCAATCAAATTTTGATCAGATGAATGGTTCACTGTGATGCAAGGTTGAAGGTGTGGAGGCACAAGTTTAAAAACTAGACAGCTGATGCGCTTTTAGCATGTAAAGATGCAGGATTGTGGTCAAAGATATCAAAAGGCCAGTGAAGTTGGCATTATAAATGGGCTCAATCAACAATTTGATAACCTTTAGTCGGAAGAGAGGTGAGTAGATTTGGTTGCAATTAATAGAAAAATAGGAAAGAGATTCATTGGACCTAATGGGCCTTAGAGTTTCTAACAGTTCTTGTGGCAATCATAAAAGACTGGGTGGAAACGTGAGATGATTTTTCTCTGGTTAAAGATATTAGGTTGACTGGCCCCTTTCCACAACATCTAACTTCTGTGAATCGTTGGTCAGGTCTGTTCTCCCTTTTTTCTGAACCAAGATGAGGTTCATTTATCCATGCACCACATTTTATAACTAACATAAAAACCGTGGTTCAGTTTCGGCACATAATCGCAAATTCAAAGACTCCTTCACAATGGGCTCTGATGTACCTGGAACGTCAGATCAGCTTGGAATCTTCCATTGCTGGCAGCATAAATGTACTTTGTTATTTTGTTCCCACAGGGTGATTATGACCAGGCTTTCCAGTACTACTATCAAGCCACGCAGTTTGCTTCTATCACGTTCGTCCTGCCTTTCTTTGGCCTTGGGCAGATGTACATTTATCGAGGGGACAAGGAGAATGCAGCCCAGTGCTTTGAGAAGGTTCTCAAGGCCTATCCCAACAATTATGAAACTATGAAAATTCTAGGTTCCCTTTATGCCACCTCAGATGAGCAGGAAAAGAGAGAAGTTGCAAAGGTACACCGCTTGCTGTTGTTAACTTTCCCAGCTTAACTGTGAACTTGTTTTGGTATGTCACTTAATAGTTGCAAAACTTGTCAAATGCATTTTCTTATTTCCTAGGGACATCTAAAGAAAGTGACTGAACAGTATCCCGATGACGTGGAGGCCTGGATTGAACTGGCTCAGATCCTTGAACAATCGGATATTCAGGTACAGAAGCAAAATACTGTTCATGATTCAAACCTGAAATAACAGAAAGGGCTGGGAGACGGTCAACACAACATGATCTGTGGAGAGAGAAAGAAAGTTGACATTTTACATCTTTCATCAGAAGTGAGAGATGTAACAGGTTTTAAGCTAATACAGAGGCTGGGAAGGTTGCGGGAGGAGGAAAGAACAAAAGGGAGAGATTTGTGAAAGGATGCAAGGCAGAAGAGGTTAAATGAAAAAATGAATGATGGGGGCAAGGCAAAAGAAGATGGTAATGAGACAAGTTAAGAAACAAAAGATGTATCAGTTGGACATGTAAATGACAGTGGCAGAATTATCACCAACAGCTGCTGTCCCAAAAAATGCGAGTGGTGGGTGGTTATGATCTGAAGTTACTGAGGTCAATGATCAGATTATCTGTTTCAATTATTTTTTTAATTTGTTCTTGGGATGTGAGCGTCAGAGGCTAGACCAGCATTTATTGGTCATTTTTAATTATATTTGATTTTAATTATATTTGAGACGGTGGTGGTAAGCTACCTTCTTGAGCCGCTGTAGCCCATGTGGTGTAGAAAAACCCACAGTGCTGTTTGGGAGGGAGTTCCAGGGTTTTGGATTGTGTGTGGCTTGGAGGGGAAATTGCAGATGGTGGTATTCCTGTACACCTGCTGCCCTTGTCCTTCTAGATGGTAGAGGTCACGAGTTTGGATGATCCTGTCAAATGAGCCTTGGAGAGTTGTTATAGTGCATCTTGTAACATGGGTACACGTTCCTGCCACTATGTTTGATGGTGGAGGAAATGAATGTTTACGGTGCTGGATCAGTTGCCAGATAAGTGGGCTTCTTTGTCCTGAATGGTGTTGAGTTTTTTGAGTGTTGTTGGAGTTGCTCTCATCCAGGCAAGTGGAGAATATTTCATCACACTCTTAACTTGTGCCTTGAAGATGGTGGCCAGGCTTTGGGGAGTCGGGAATTGTGTTACTTGCTGCAGAATTCCCTGATTCTTGTAGGCGCAGCATTTATATGGTTGGTCCAGTTCAGTTTCTGATCAATGGTAACCCACATTATGTTAATAGTGAAAGATTCAGCAACGGTAATGTGGCATGGTGGCATAGTGGTTGACACTGCTATCTCACAGGACCAGGGACCAAGGTTTGATTCTGGCCTTGGTTGACTGTGTGATACGTTCCCCCGTATCAGCGTGGATTTCCTCTGGGTGCTCCAGTTTCCTCCCACAGACCAAAGATGTGCAAGTTAGGTGGATTGGCCATGATCAATGCGCGGGATTATGGGGATAGGGAGTGCGAGCGGGCCTAGATAGAGTGCTGTTTTGGAGGGCCGGTGCAGACCCGATTGCCAAATGGCTTCCTCCTGCACTGTAGGATTCTATGAATGACAAGGGGAGATGAGTAGATTCTGTCTTAGACCATAAGACCATAAGACATAGGAGCGGAAGTAAGGCCATTCGGCCCATCGAGTCCACTCCACCATTCAATCATGGCTGATTTCAACTCCATTTACCCGCTCTCTCTCCATAGCCCTTAATTCCTCGAGAAATCGAGAATTTATCAACTTCTGTCTTAAAGACACTCAACGTCCCGGCCTCCACCGCCCTCTGTGGCAATGAATTCCACAGACCCACCACTCTCTGACTGAAGAAATTTCTCCTCATCTCTGTTCTAAAGTGACTCCCTTTTATTCTAAGGCTGTGCCCCCGGGTCCTAGTCTCCCCTGCTAATGGAAACAACTTCCCTACATCCACCCTATCTAAGCCATTCATTATCTTGTAAGTTTCTATTAGATCTCCCCTCAACCTCCTAAACTCCAATGAATATAATCCCAGGATCCTCAGACGTTCATCGTATGTTAGGCCTACCATTCCTGGGATCATCCGTGTGAATCTCCGCTGGACCCGCTCCAGTGCCAGTATGTCCTTCCTGAGGTGTGGGGCCCAAAATTGCTCACAGTATTCTAAATGGGGCCTAACTAATGCTTTATAAAGCTTCAGAAGTACATCCCTGCTTTTATATTCCAAGCCTCTTGAGATGAATGACAACATTGCATTTGCTTTCTTAATTACGGACTCAACCTGCAAGTTTACCTTTAGAGAATCCTGGACTAGGACTCCCAAGTCCCTTTGCACTTCAGCATTATGAATTTTGTCACCGTTTAGAAAATAGTCCATGCCTCTATTCTTTTTTCCAAACTTGCCCACGTTGAATTTCATCAGCCATTTCTTGGACCACTCTCCTAAACTGTCTAAATCTTTCTGCAGCCTTTTGTAGATTGCCTGACACTTATGTGATGCAAATGTTACTTGCCACTAATCAGCCCAAGCCTGAATGCTGTCCAGGTTTTGCTGCATTTGGAAATGGACTGCTTCAGTATCTGAGGGGTTGTGAATGGTGCTGAACTTTGTGTAATCATCAGCAAACATCCCTACTTCCGGCCTTATGATGGAGGGAAGGTCATTGGTGAAGCAGCTGAAGATAGTTGGGCCTAGGACACTGCCCTAAGGATATGTTGCTGAGACTGAAATGATTGACCTCCAACAACCATAATCATCTTCTTTTAATAATAATCTTTATTAGTGTCACAAGTAGGCTTACATTAACACTGCAATGAAGTTACTGTGAAAACCCCCTAGTCGCCACACTCCCGTGTGTTAGGGAACACTGAGCGTGAATTCAGAATGTGCACTTCACCTAACAAGTACTTTCGGGACTTGTGGGAGGAAAGCGGAGCACCCAGAGGAAACCCATGCAGACACAAGGAGAATGTGCAGTCTCCGCACAGACTGACCCAAGCCGGGAATCGAACCTGGGTCCCTGGCACTGTGAAGCAACAGTGCTAACCACTGTGCTACCATGCCGCCCTACTAATATGACTCCCAACTCCCCAAAAGAAAGGGGTGGCACAGTGATTAGCACTGCTATCTCACAACACTAGGGACTAGGTCTGATCTGACCTTGGGTGACTGTGGAGTTTGCATATTCTCCCCGCATCTCCATGGGTTACCTCTGGGGGCGGCTCCAGTTTCCTCCCAGAGTCTGAAGATATGCAGGTTAGGTGGCTTGGCCATGGTAAAATGTCCTAAAGGTTAGATGGGGTTCTGGGGATGGGGCACGGAGTAGTCCTGGGTAAGGTGCTGTTTCCGAGGGTTGGTGCATACTTGATGGGCCGAATTGCCGCCTCCTGCACTGTAGGGATTCTATGATTCTACGAACTAGTGGCAAGTTGTTTGAAAAGGAGATAATTTGTGTTTATATATCATCTTCTCACATCCTCTGAATGTCCCAAAATGCTTTTACCGAAACTGAAATACTTTTTAAAGTGTTGTAATGAAGAGAAATGTGACTGCCAGATTGCACACGGCAAACTCCCACAAAGGAAATATACGACCAGTTAATTTGTTTGTTGTAGGATAGTTGTTTTCTCAAACCTTCCTTCCCCACCCTTTGAATGGTGCTGTGGGTCATCAACATTCACCTTGATGGCAAACCGGAAGCATGCTTTAACATTCAGAAGAATGGCTGCTTGAGCCATGCATCCTCACTACTGCACAGAAAGTGATAGCCTAGATTATATGCTCATATCCCAAACGTAGAATTTGAACCAACAATCTTCTGTCTTTCAAATTGACACTCATAGACTGCATCCTGCATAGAAATAAATTGTTGAATGAGGTAAACTCTCTAAGATTTCTTTGCCAGCATCTTCCAACTCCATACCCTCTGCCACCTGGGACTCGCAAACAGCACCAAGGGTGTGTACCAAATGGACTGCAGCGGTTCAAAATGGCTGCACACCACCACCTCTCAAGAAGAGTTAGGGATGGTGCTGAACTTGCCAATGATGCCCACATTCCCTTGATTGAAAAAGGATCAGTTACTTGTGCCTGCTTAGTGCAGAAAATTGAGCACATGATGGCAGTGAAAGGAAACCAGTAACAGAACTACCATAAAACCTTGACATCAGAGTGCTTTTGTCAGGAAGGGTAGACCTCTCCAAGTTTGATGTCAGTTATGCATTTGCGCATTTCATTAGTCTGTCTATTTCCTCCTAAAGTCCTCTATTATCCTCCTCACATTTCCAAGTTTTGTGTCAGCTCCAAACTTTGCAATTACGTCCTCTACACCGAAGCCCAAGTTTTTTATTCACTCAAAATTGAGATCAATGTTGGATGGAATTTCGGGCAACGGATAGTACCAGACATAGTATCAGTGACACAGACATTATGGGGTGTCAAAGCACAGTTGAGTGGAGAACTGGGTATTAGTAGGATGGGATTTAATGGACCAAATGGCCGTTCTACATCCTTGGCTTTTCTTGTATTCTTTTGTTATGATGAATGTAGGAATTTCAGATATATTGTCTTATATAGATTTGGTGCAGTAAGGGTTAGTGTGTGTATGACTGCTGCAGTAGTGTTTTTAAAAAACTTGGATTGCAAGACAACTGGTCTTTGTGGGAGCCAGAGAAAAGCTTGGGCTAATGGTTTTTTCTTTGGATTAAGAGGTTCCCTGGGGATTAGATAGTTGGAGGCATTGTGTTTCAGGTTGGTAAGATAATGTAACTAATTGAAGCAGCTAGCGTACCAGGCATTTTGCAAAAAAGCAGTTTAGTTTTTGATTGGGATGTGAACAGAAGCCAAGCATCTGTTCTCAGTATAATTCAGTTAAAGATCTTCTGTAGACAGACTAGCAGTTTATTTCCAAGCAGTTCAGTTAGTTGCTTCCTGGAAGCCAAACCATGAAGACAGTTTCTGAAGACTTCGCTCGAGATCCTGCATTGTTCTGACAAGATTCAGGACTATCTCTTAAAACAGTCTCAAAGAATGTCTCTTAAGCAGGTATGCCTGGATCTGCTAACTGTATTTGAAAGTGGATGTTGACCTGAGATGGGTTTGTTTAAGTGGAAATGGATATAGCATAAGGGTATTGTTTTCATCGTAATATTAAGCACTAAGGGGTAATTGTAAGTTATTTTCTTGTGTGATGTTAAAGATATTTTAATGCTCTGTCAGTAATAAAGTTTGTTTTAATACTACCGGGTGGCATGGTGGAGCAGTGGTTAGCACTGCTGCCTCACGGCACCAAGGACCCGGGTTCAATCCCAGCCCCGGGTCACTGTCCGTGTGAAGTTGGCAGATTCTCCCTGTGTCTGCATGGATCTCACCTCCACAGCCCAAAAATGTGCAGGGTAGGTGGATTGGCAATGCTAAATTGCTCCTTAATTAGAAAATGTTTTTTTAAAGAATTTTTAAAAAGTTTGTTTTAATATACCATATCCCTATTTTGCATGAAATCATTCCTTTTTTTTTAATTTAGAGTACCCAATTATTTTTTTTCCAATTAAGGGGCAAGTTAGTGTGGCCAATCCACCTAACCTGCACATCTTTGGGTTGTGGGGGTGAAACCCACGCAGACACTGGGAGAACGTGCAAACTCCACACGGACTATGACCCAGAGCAGTGATTGGAACCCGGGTCCTCAGCGTCACAGTCTCAGTGCTAACCACTGCACCATCGTGCTGCCTGTGAAATCATTCCTGAAACGAGGAATCCTTTCCTCACAGTCTTGCAAAATTAAAATAAAATATTGGGATTTCTGTCCAGTATCCTAGCCACTGTTGGGGTCTGATTCCGGATTGTACTAGTATGCACTTGAGCCTCTTGTTGGCAGAGCTGCATTTAATGATGGGACCCTGTTGAATTTTGTTTACAGGGGGCACTATCGGCCTATGGGACAGCCACACGTATCCTCCAGGAGAAGGTGCAGGCTGACGTTCCTCCTGAAATCCTCAACAATGTTGGGGCACTTCACTTCCGACTTGGAAACTTGGGAGAAGCCAAGGTAACCTTCAGACATTTAATCAATCTGTTTTCCATTTTGCCCGTAGCATTTTGATAACTATCATAACGTAATGTATAATTCCACCTTCCTTGCTCCTTTCTCTGCCCTTCCCCTTTCCTCCTCTCCTCCGCTTCTCCTCTTGCTCTCCCTTTTTCTTCATTCCCCCCCCCCCCCCCCCCCCCCCTTCCCCTCGTCCCTATCTCTTCCCTCTCATCGCCTTCTGTTTTTATAGTGGCTGCCACCTACTTCATACTATATATCTTGGCCCCTTCAACCCACTAGTCTTGATGCTTTCTATTTTGTGAATAAAATTATTTGCCCTCTTGTGGTAGAAATACTTCCTGGCATCACTCGAACGTGCCAAGGCTGAAGCGGAGCATGATGAGCATTACTACAATGCAATCTCAGTCACCACCTCATATAACCTGGCCAGACTTTACGAGGCCCTGTGTGAATACCATGAAGCAGAAATATTATACAAGAATGTTTTAAGAGAACATCCAAATTACGTAGACTGTAAGTAAAACCACTGTGCTAATTATTCCTAGGGGAAATGTGACACTTTACGTATTTGGTCAAGGTTGGAGGTGAATCTCTGGCTTTTAATCCTGGTTGATAGGTTTTGAATCATGTTCATACAGTGAAGCCACGTTGCTTGCAGAAGACTGGTGTCTTATTTAACTGGCATGAGATTGTGACCTTGAGACGATGGCAAGTGATTTGAGAAAAAAGGAAGAGAAAGATGACCTCAGGATATCCCCAAGCCCTTTACAGCCAGTGAAGTACTCTTGAACTGTAATACTATTGGACAGCACGGTAGCATAGTGGTTAGCACAATTGCTTCTCAGCTCCAAGGTCCCAGGTTCGATACCCGGCGTGGGTCACTGTCTGTGCGGAGTCTGCACGTAGTCCCCTTGTGTGCGTGAGTTTCCTCCGGGTGCTCCGGTTTCTTCCCACAGTCCAAAAGTGTGCAGTTTAGGTGGATTGGCCATGCTAAGTTGTCCTTAGTGTCCAAAATTGCCCTTAGTGTTGGGTGGGGTAACTGTGTTATGGGGATAGGGTGGAGGTGTGGGCTTGAGTAGGGTGCTCTTTCCAAGAGCTGGTGCAGACTCGATGGGCCGAATGGCCTCCTGCACTGTAAATTCTATGATAATTCTATTGTAACGTAACAAACCCAACATCTAATTCACACCCAGCAAACTCCCACAAACACCAGTGAGGTGAATAACCAGAGAATCTATTTTTAGTAACATTGGTAGGGGGATCATTATTTGCCCCCTGAAGTAGCCTCAGCAAAACACTCATTATACCTAATCTGATACCAGCAATTCAATAAGAAGGCCCAAGACAGTGGAGAGAACTCCCTTGCACTTCTTTCAATAGTGTCGTGCAATATCTGTCTATTGAACTAATAAATCAGAGAACATGAAATCAGACTGCACCATCACTTTGGGAATTTGCATTTAAAGTTTTAAAATGTGATGTGTAAAAATTCCTTCAGGGCAGGAAACCACTGTTCTTACCCATTCTGTGCCTATCCCACACCAACAGGGTTAACTCTTAACTGCCCCCTGAAGTAGCTTCAGCAAAACATTCATTATACCTAATCTGTTACCAGCAATTCAATAAGAAGACCCACCATCAACTTCTAAGTAAAGATGACAAGGAATGGACAATAAATGCTGGCCTTGCCAACAACACTCTCAATCCGAGAATTAACTTTAAACAGCACGATAGAGGCATTGGGCGGGATTTTCTGCACAACCCACCATTGGCTTGTTCTGTTCTTCTGGTCTCCACTGTTGAATGCACCTCTTGCCACCGGGAAACCCGCGGTAGGATTGTGCCATCAGCAGGAACGGAAGATCCCACCGGCATGAGCAGCTGTAATGTCCCAGCCATTTTTCATGTGTGGTAAGGGCTGGTTGAAATTTTCATGCTTTCAAAAATTCATATCTCTTGGCTTGCTTGGCATTGTGACCTCCCAGAATTTGTAATGAGTTCTTGGAATTAACACTTGTGTTCCTGAAATATGTATGGAAACTTCATTTGCAAGTGCCTTGCACAAGTGTTTTGAAATCTCGTAAGTTCAGTTTAATGTTTGTAGGGAACTAGTTTTTAAAGGTTGTACGGTGTTGGGTAAGGATGTATTAATATCATGGAGCTGATTGTATTCAAAGTTGAAATAATTCTTCCAACACCTCCTAGCTTTGTAATGTTTGGCCACATAAGGGTAACAAAGGGCAGGAGCTCCCTTCCCCTTGTGGTTATTCCACAACAGGGGTTCCTTCACAAATCCAAACTTCATTGTAGCATACGCCAAATCGGGAATATTTTATATACTGTCTTTTTTTCTCTCTGAACAAACAGGTTATCTACGCTTGGGCTGCATGGCAAGAGACAAGGGGAATTTTTATGAAGCCTCCGATTGGTTTAAAGAAGCTTTACAAATCAACCAGGTTGGTGCAGATGAAATTCAGAAAGGAATTTCACAAAGGAAGTTATTCGGGTAGCTGACCGAAAGCTTGGTCAATTAGATTATTTTTAAGGAGAAACTTAAAGGAGCAAAGCAAAGAGGTTTGGAAAAGGAATTTCAGAGCCAGGGCCCATGCACTTGAAGGCATGATTGCCAGTGGTGGAGCAGTGAAAATCAGGAGTGTACAAGAAACCAGCATCGGAGGAGCATGGAGATCTGGAGGAGGTTAGAGAGATGAGGAGGAGGTGGAGGCTTTGGAAGCATTTGAAAACCAGAATTTTAAAACTTTTTCATAACCTCACTAACACCATCTACTCCCACAAGTAAACACACATAGAAACATAATAGAAAATAGAAGCAGGGAATTCCATTCGGCCCTTGAAATGGCTCCGCCATTCATTATGCTCATGGCTGATCATCAAGTTCAATACCCTGATCCCGCTTTACCCTCATATCCCTTGATTCCATTAGCTACAAGAGCTATATCTAATTCCTTCTTGAAATTACACAATGTTTTGGCCTCAACTAGTTTTTGTGCACACAATATTCCAGGTGTGGCCTCAACAGTGCCCTATACAATAGCAGTAAAACATCCTTATTCCTATACTCAAATCCTCTTGCTATGAAGGCCAATATACCATTTGCCTTCTTTACTGCCTGCTGTACCTTCACGCTTACTTTCAGCAACTGATGCACGAGTGCACCAAGGTCTCGTTGAGTATCTATCTGCCAATTTACACCCATTCAAATAATAATCTGCCTTCCTATTTTTTGCTACCTAAGCGGATAACTTCACATTTATCCACATTATACTGCATCTGCCATACATATGCCCACTCACTCAGCCTGTCTAAACCCCGCTGAATCATCTCTGCGTCCTCCTCACAGTTTACCCTCCCATCCAACTTTGTATCATCTGCAAATTTGGAGATAATGCATTTAGTTCCATTGTCCAAATCATTAATATATAATGTGAATAGTTGGGGTCCTAGAACAGATCCCTGCGGTACCCCACTAGTTACAGCCTGGCAATCGGAAAAATACCTATTTATGCCAACATTTTGCTTCCTGTCTGCTAACTGGCTTTCTATCCATCTCAAGACACTACCTGTAATCCCATGCGCTTTAACTTTACATAGTAATCTGCTATATGAGACCTTATTGAAAACCTTCTGAAAGTCTAAATAAACCATATCCACTTGTTCTCCCTAGTCAACTTTACTAATTATATCTTCAAAACATTCAAATGGATTTATCAAGCATGCTTTCCCTTTCATAAATCCATGCTGACTTTGTTTGATTATACGACTGCTTTCCAAATACTCTAGCAACCTCCTTACTATCGATGTTGGGCTCACTGATCTATAGTTCTCTTTCCTGTTTTCTATCTACCTCCCTTTTTGAATAGTGGAGTTATATTAGTTATCCTCCAATTTGTAGGAACCATTCCAGAGTCCAAAGAATTTTGGAAATACAGAGGCTTAGACCCTCCTTTAAGACTTGCTGGCTGTGGTTCACTTCCAGTATTTTCTTTTTTTCTCCATGTGTTCCTGGGGTGTGGGCTGTCATTGCTGAGGCAAAATTTATTGCTCATACCCGATTATTCTGAGGGTGTTAGGGGTTCACCACATAATGGAAAGTCAATTCCTGAGGCATATTACTGCGCCATTTGGGATTTTACGCCAACCCACCCAGTCACTTTCTCTCTCCCTAAACCTCTTTGCCTCTATTTCCTTCAAGATCCTCATTAAAGGGGCAGCACAATGGCACAGTAGTTAGCATTGCTGCCTCACGGCACCGAGGTCCCAGGTTCGATCCCAGCTCTGGGTCACTGTCCGTGTGGAGTTTGCACATTCTCCCTGTGTTTGCGTGGGTTTCGCCCCACAACCCAATGATGTGCAAGGTAAGTGGATTGGCCACGCTAAATTGCCCCTCAATTGGAAAAAATGAATTGGGTACTCTAAATTTTTTTATTTTAAATCCTCATTAAACCCCAAATCTTTGGCCAAAATCTTTGTCACCACTCACAAGTTACACAGGGTTACATACATTGGGTATACAGCACTGAAACAGGCCATTTAGCCACTGTTTATGCTGCACTCGCTGGCAATAATTTTCAAGGCCTCTCTGGCCATGGGAGAGGTGCCGGAGGACTGGAGGGTAGCCAATGTGGTACCATTATTAAAGAAGGGAGAAAGGGATAAACCAGGAAACTTACAGGCCAGTCAGTCTAACCTAAGCGGTATGGAAACTATTGGGAGCAATTCTGAGTGACAAAATTAACCTGCATTAGGAGAGGCAGGGATTAATCGAAAACAGTCAGGGTGGTTTTGTTAAGGGGAGGCCATGTCTGACAAACTTGATTGAACTTTCCGAACCAGTGACCAGGTGTGTAGATGATGGCAATGCGTTTGACGTGGTCTACTTGGAATTCAGCAAGGGTTTTGATAAGGTCCCACATGGGAAACTGATAGCGAAGGTAAGATCTCATGAGATCCAAGAACATTTGGCAAATTGAATCCAGAATTGGCTGAATCGCAGAGTGCAGGGTGATGGTTGAGGATTGTTTTTCTGACTGGAAATTGTGTCCAGTGGGATCCCTCCGGGATCAGAGTTGGGGCTCTTGCTGTTTGTGATTTATATAAATGATTTAGACTTGAATGTAGGATGGTTGATCAGTAGGTTCACGGATGATGCAAAAATTGGTGGGGTGGTAAATCGTGAGTAGGATAGCCTTAGTTTACAGGAGGGTATAGACGGGCTCGTCAGATGGGCTGATCAGTGGCAAATGGAACTCAATATGGAGAAGTGTGAGGTGATGCACTTGGGCATGGAAAACAAGGCAAGGGAATACATGATGAACGGCAGGACCTTGGGAAGCACTGAGGAGAAGAGGGACCTTGATTTGCACGTACACCGGTCCCTTAAGGTAGCATCGTAAGTGGATAAAGTGGTTAAGGCATATGGTATACTTGCCTTTAATAGCCAAGGCATAGCGTTTAAGAGCAGCGATGTTATGCTAGAACTGTATAAAACTTTGGTTAGGCCACAACTAAAGTATTGTGTGCAGTTCTGGAATCTACATTATGGGAGGGATGAGATAGCACTGGCAAGGGTGCAGAGGAGGTTTACCAGGATGTTACCTGGGTTGGAGAATTCTAGTTATGAAGAGAGTTGAATAGAACTTGGAGCAGATGAGATTGAGGGGAGACATGATTGAGATGTGTAAAATTATAAGGAGTATAGATAAGAGTAGACCAAAAGAAACATTTCTCCTTGGTGGAGGGACCAATGACCAGGGGACATAGATTTACGGTACGGGGCAGGAGGTTTACAGGGGATGTGAGGAAAAACCTTCTCACCCAGAGGGTGGTGGGAGTTTGGACCTTGCTGCCTGAAAGGGTGGTGGAGGCAGGAACCCTCACAATATTTAAGAAGTATTTAGATGTACATTTTCAATGCCAAGGCATACAAGGCTATGGGCCAAGTGCTGGAAAATGGGATTAGAATAGTTAGGTGGTCGTTTTGACCAATGTAGGAGCGGTGGGCCAAATGGCCTTTTCTCTGCTGTGGACTTCTATGAAACAATAGCAGATAAACAAGCTGCTCAACTCCAACAAGCCCCTGCCAGTGTTTATACTGCGTAAGAGCCTCATCTCACCGTATTCGCATATCCTTCTGTTCCTACTCATGTTTATCTAGCTTCCCCTTAATTGCACCTCACTACCTGCTGTGGTAGTGGGTTCCACATTTTCACCACTCGCAAAAGAAATTCTGCTGAATTTGGTTATTAATTTATTAGTGACTATTTTATAATTATGCCACTTGGTTTTGGTCTTAACCGCCATACCTTCCTTACATCTATCTTATGAAACTCCTTTCTAAGTTTTCACATTTGTGATAGACAGTGATTGCTGGTCAAGATTTCCTTGTGCCCTGAGCCTTACCCAGTTCTATATAACTCCTGTTAACCCTGGTCTTATTTCTCTGTCACACTGATCCCAGTAACCACTTTCAGCCCGTCTCATTCTGGTTGTTTCAGTTTTGTAGGTTCTAAAAAGTACTTAACATGGTGCCACGAGTCAGAAAGTTTGGAAATGGCAGCCGTACTATTGCCCATACTGTACTGAAGATATGTGCCATATACTCGCCCTATAGTTGAGTCGGTGAAATGTTTTGCGCATCCTTCATTCAGCACCTTCTAATATCTGCGTACAGTGACCATCTGGAAATTTGCTACAGTGTAGCAAATTCTTGCTCCAGTTATTCCTTACTTGATTTACTGATACCACACAGACCAGCACACAAACACATGCACACACAAACTATTTTTTTTGTTTGAAAAGATATTTTATTCCAAACGTAAACAATAACAACAAAACTACATTCCAAAAAAACAGAGTTAACAGTTTGTACATTATCCCCCTTTTAACCCCTTCCCTCCCCATCCTCCCGTCCCCGTGATGAACAACTCCTCAAATATCGTCGTCACAAACGGCCTCCACGGTACCTCCAAGCCCTCTTCTGACCTCCTTATGGCAAACTTAATCTTTTCCAACCGGAGAAACTCGTACAGGTATCCCCGGTGGCGTAGCACACACACAAACCTATGTACATGCATGCACACGCACTCCCACCCGCACATAAAAGCTGGGCATTCACCTGTGTCTGCACAGGCTAATGCACACTTAGACAATCCCCAACCTAGATGGAAAGGTTTACCTACATACAGTATGTCCAGTTTGAATTGAGCTACATCTATTTGTCTCTCACTCCCCCCTAATAATGAAGGCTGCAGACAAATCTCAAGCCGCAGCTGTGAATGGAAAATGTTTAGCGATGTCTAGTCATAAACAACTCCCCAAAAAACCTGTTTCAGTTAGCCATTTATCTTAATGTTGTCCTCAGGATCATCCAGACGCATGGTCGCTGATTGGGAACCTTCACTTGGCTAAGCAGGAATGGGGACCAGGACAGAAGAAGTTTGAACGAATCTTGAAACAGCCATCGACTCAGAATGACACCTATTCCATGTTGGCCTTGGGTAATGTTTGGCTTCAGACTTTGCACCAGCCAACCAGAGATAGAGAAAAGGTAAGAAATAATTTGCATTTAAATAGTACCTTATACAACCTCCAGACATCACAATGTGTTTTACAGCCAAGTAAATCCTTCTTAAGTGTAGTCACTGTGGTGATGTGGGAATCAGTGTAGATAATTTGCACTCGTTGACCCCATGCAAATAATACTTGAATGAATAGTTGGGTAAATTGTTTTGAGTTCTAGATTGCAGGATAAACTCTGGCCAAGACACCGGAGAGATATCGCCTGCTGTTCTTTGCAATAATGCCATGGGACCTTTTACATGCATTTCAGAGGGCAGGTGCAGCCTCGGTTCATTTAAAAGGTGGCACCTCCAACAGTGAAAAGCTCCCTCTATACTGACACTGGAGGAGCTGACCTGGATTATGTGATGAATCTTCGGACTGGGACTTGAATCCTGAGCCCCAAAGAGTTAAATCATGGAAGGAAATAAATAACTTGGCTCCATCTCTCTGTGAGCATAGATATGCTAAAAGATGGGCAGCACGGTAGCATTGTGGATGGGCAGCACGGTAGCAATGTGGTTAGCACAATTGCTTCACAGCTCCAGGGTCCCAGGTTCGATTCCCCGCTGGGTCACTGTCTGTGCGGAGTCTGCACGTTCTCCCCGTGTCTGCGCGGGTTTCCTCCGGGTGCTCCGGTTTCCTCCCACAGTCCAAAGATGTGCAGGTTAGGTGGATTGGCCAAGCTAAATTGCCCTTAGTGTCCAAAATTGCCCTTAGTGCTGGGTGGGGTTACTGGGTTATGGGGATAGGGCGGAGGTGTGGACTTGGGTAGGGTGCTCTTTCCAAGAGCCGGTGCAGACTCAATGGGCCGAATGGCATCCTTCTGCACTGTAAATTCTATGTAATTCTATATGCTAAATATTTGGATATGAACTTGCACTTCCAGTCTGTCACCCTTTAGAAGTCATGCACATTCCAGAGCAAATACCTACTTGGAATAGGGGTTGAAAGTATGTGAAGAACAAAGGCTATCACCTGAAAAGTCAAAAAATCTTCCCAAGAGCACCAGCACTATAATGTTTTCATTCCCATAGTTGATTTTTCCATGAACAAACCAGGGTCCTGATCTTAAGCGTGAATTACAACTTTTTTTTCCCAATTAATGGGCAACTTAGCGTTGCCAATCCACCTACCCTGCACATCTTTGGGTTGTGGGGATGAGACCCACGCAGACACAGAGAGCATGAATTGCAATTTACCTCAATCAGTATTCACTTAATATCGGGTAGATTCTGGAGCACACCCACTACATCTTAGCAGCAGAATAATGCATTTTGTGTGATACAACATATTGTTCCTTCCCTTATGAACAGCACATTCCTTTTCTTTTTTGTGAGAAACTTCATGGTATGTTCACCAGTAAAATGGTTCAAAGAAAAACTATCCAGCATTTATTTGTTGTCTGTCACAGTCAGATTTCTGTGCCACTCTGTTAAAACAAAAATAAAGTAATTTTAAATATGTAATAAAATTCTCCTGAACAAAGAATATCGGTCAGAATGTCTGCACCCTCAGTATTGATCTGGTAATTGCATGTAAAAGATAAACAAAAAACACTATTCTGTGTTACAAGCTAAATAGCAATTGAACTCCCCCAGTATTTGTTTAACAACAATTAACCTTTGTGGGCTTTAAATTTACACTTTTCATCCTTGCAGTCAAATCCCTCCATGGGCCTCGTCCCTTGCTTGTAAATTCTTTCAGCCTACATACCTCTTAGATCTCTGGCTTCCACCAATTCTGAACTCTTGTGCTCCCCCAATTTTAATTGCACAGCCCTGAGTGGTTGTACCTTCAGCTGCTTGGACACCAAGCTTTCAAAGTTCCTCCCTAAATCTCTACGCCGCTCCCTCCTCTATAAAACCTATCTTCTCACAATCACCTTCTCAAGGAAAATTATGGATCGATAATAATTGCCAGTGATGCCCACATCCCATGAACAAAAAAAAAAGAATAAAACTTAGGTGACAAAACACTTGGTCAAATATCTCAATTTCTCCTCACGTGGCTATGTATCAAATTCTGTCTGGTCCTTGCATGTCCTTAGAGGCAAAGATGACCATGTCCACCCTCTGGGGTGTTTGGTATGGTTCTGGTGGGTTTGTAGATGACTGCTATGGTTAATCAGTGCCCAGACAGTTCTGCTGCAAATAGGGCAGGATGTGGCAGACAATTGACTTTTGGATGAGTTGCTGGCTTGGAATACCCTCGTCTTGCATTTTCTCTCTACCTCTGATATGCTCTGGAATTCGAAGGAGGCCATACCGTTTTTTATTTGGTGGAGCCAGGTGCAATACTCCCAAGATTCAAGGGTGATAGCAAAGCTCCTAAGAGAAGCCTCCAGAGTGCCTTTTTAGTACTTTCTTCGGCCGTCATGAGGCACACCCCAGAATTAAGCTCTCCATAGAAGATTCACTTTGGTAAGCGAGTGTTTGGCATTCTGGCTACATAGCCAGCTCAACTCAGTATCGACTGTCTTTTTTTAATTTCGAGTATTCAATTCTTTTTTTCCAGTTAAGGGACAATTTAGTGTGGCCAATTTACCCACTCTGCACATCTTTTTGGATTGTGGGGGTGATAACCCGCACGCGGGGGTGGAAATGTGCAAACTCTACATGGACAGTGACCCGGGTCCTTGGCGCCATAAGGCAGCAGTGCTAACCACTGTGCCATTCTGCCACCCAGTGACTCTGAATATCGTGTCATTGCTTGGCATGTGAACTCAGGTGAGCACCTCAACATCTTGTATTTTGCCCTGCCGTCTGATCTTCACAATATTCCAAAGGCAGCTCACCTTGAGCCTCTTGCCATGCCACTGTACACAGTCCAAGCCTCGCATGTGTAGAGCAGAGTGGGCAGGACTATTGTTCTAAGGACTTTCAACCTGCCGAAGGCTACTCTTTGATATCAGTAGAAACAGCTTGACAGAGAGTGTTGCTGCCAAGATAAGTGAACGTATTCACTGCTAACAGGTTCTGGTCATGGAACTAGGGCTTGAGATAGGGCTTTCCTGGAGCAGGCTGATTCATTACTTCAATTTTCTTCATGCTGATTGTCAAGCCAAAATTGTCCCATGTGTTGGAGAACAATTCATGCTATGTTGTATGTCCAGCTCTGAACCAGTCATTGGCAAGCAGAGTTGTCTTGTCTTGGATTGAGCTGCTTCCCATTCGTGCGATATCTGATTGCGATGTTCCAGAATCACCAGCATGGAAGTCGTCGGAGAATGTGGTGGAGAAAAACATGCAAAAGAGAATTAGTGGTAGCATGCAGCCCTATTTGACTCTATTAATAACTGGGAATGGGTCAGAAAATCCCATCCTCCAGGATGCACATGCTGTCGTGGAACAGTCAAACAATAGTAATTAATGAATTTCTCAGGGTAGCCAAATTTCTCCATTATCTACCAAAGGCTCGCTCTGCTTGCTATGTCAGAGGTTTTGGTCAGGTCAACAAACATGGTGTACTGTAGAGGTTTATGTTCTGTCCTTGGCACTTCTCCTGGAGCGTCTAACTGTGAACACCGTATTAATGGTCCCTCAACCTTTTCTGGCAACAGGGGCGAGATTCTCCGACCCCCCCGCCGGGTCGGAGAATCGCCGGGGGCTGGCGTGAATCCCGCCCCTGCCGGTTGCCGAAGTCTCCGGCACCGGATATTCGGCAGGGGCGGGAATCGCCAATAAATTGCCATCCCGCCGGCGTAAATTAGACCACCTTAGCGGGCTCCGGGGTCCTGGGTGGGGGGGGGGGCGCGGGGCGATCTGGCCCCGGGGGGGTGCCCCCACGGTGGCCTGGCCCGCCATCGGGGCCCACCGATCCGCGGGCGGGCCTGTGCCGTGGGGGCACTCTTTCCCTTCCGCCTCCGCCACGGTCTCCACCATGGCGGAGGCGGAAGAGACTACCCCCACTGCGCATGCGTGGGAAACTGTCAGCGGCCGCTGACGCTCCCACGCATGCGCCGCCCCGAGATGTCATTTCCACGCCAGCTGGCAGGGCAACAAAGGCCATTTCCGCCAGCTGGCGGGGCGGAAATTCCTCCGGCGTCGGCCTAGCCCCTCAATGTTGAGGCTCGGCCCCCAAAGATGCGGAGCATTCCGCACCTTTGGGGCGGCGCGATGCCCGTCTGATTGGCGCCATTTTGGGCACCAGTCGGTGGACATCGCGCCGTTTCGGGAGAAATTCGCCCCAGATCCTGATTGAGATGTTGCATTAATTGGTTCAGAAAGATTCAAGTGAAGATTTCGCTAGCATTGACCTCCAACCACGTAGATCTCAGCTGGGTTGGCATTAGCCCCTGGAGCTTTGCCAATATTTAATAATAATTGTTTCTAACAGCATGGGAGAATCAAGAGAGTGATTGATGGTGCCTTGTGGTAGCTTGCTGATTGAGGATGAGGCTAAAGTGCTCTTCCCACCTTTCTAGAATTTGGATATTTTCTGTAAGAGGTGTTGACCCGTCGGCACAGAGGATTGGTGATGAATTGGGCCCTTAGTCAGATTTCCGTGCATCATAGAATCTCTTGCAGTCTTTTATGTCAGCATATGACGGAAGTCCCTACTTTCTGATTCAGCCAAGTATCTTGCATTCCTTTGAGCTTGCATTGGACAGTCCTGCAGGTGTTTCAGTAGAAATTGTGTTGGATAGTAATGACTTATCGTCGAGGCAAACACTGTAGTAATGTTTCACCTGCAGTAGTTTCTGGGTTACCTCATTGTTTTCATCAACCTGATCTTGATGCTTTTGAGAGGTCGGGCCAAAGACTTCTAGAGATGTGCTGTAGAGTGCACTGTATCACTGAGTGCAGTGCACTATATCACTGATAGTTGCCCAGTCATTGTCAGAGGCTTTTTCAAGTTTCTCTGATATAGTTTGCTTAATGACAGCCTGTTTGAGCATTGTGACACCTCTAGACCTTCATGCTCCGGGCACGTCTCGGGGATAGATCTTGATGTTTAGGTTTAAAATGGTAAAATGGTGGTCAGTCCAGAAGTCGGCATCACACATGGCTTTCAAAACAGTGGCATTTTGGCAGTCTCTCTGTCTGGTGCTGACATTGTCGATTAAATGTCAATGCACAGAATAGGGGTCAATGCACAGAATAGAAACCCTGGGGCTGGATTCTCTGCCGGCGGGGTGCTACATTTTGCCGGCAGCCCGGGGGTTTCCCGATGGCATGGGGCTGCCCCACAATGGGAGCATCCCGCCGGTGGAGTGAAACAGAAATGTGGCGGGGCGGAGAATCCAGCCCCTGTTTTTTTCCGATGACCCCTTCCTCCAACTGCTGATCTGCACCAATATTGAAGTGTCCGAGAAGCAAAGAGTCGAAGTCATCATAGAATTTACTGCATCAATAGACTGCATCAAAGTTGGCCACAGAAGGGACATGCACATTGTGAGAGTTGCTTACCTGTTACCATGCAGGTTGAGTTTAAGCACCAGTCGATCATTAAACACCCTTGGGAAATGAACTTATTGACGAATGCATTGCAGCAAATCCGACACCAGTTTTGCACCATTCATTTCCACAGCTGCTCCAGAAGAGAATGTTTAACCTGCACCAATTTCCTTAAGCTAACCTTTCAAGTAGATGAGTCGCGTTGAGGGTGTATATCTGCACATCGTACTCAATCAGCTTTCTACCGACCAGAGCAATTCTTCTCTCCGGTCTCTCTGCATTGCATTGACCATGAGAGTGTGCGTGTTCAGGCACTGCTGCCTATGGCACTGAGAACCCGGGTTCGATCCCAGCCCCAGGTCACTGTCTGTGGAGTTTGTACATTCTCCCCGTGTCTGAGTGGGTCTCACCCCCACAACCCAAAGATGTGCAGGGTAGGTGGCCTGGCCACGCTAAATTGCCCCTCAATTGGAAAAAAAATAATTGGGTACTCTAAATTTATTTTTAAAAAAGAGAATGTGCATGTTCCATGTGCCACTGGTGACCAATGTCACCTTTATATTTTTTGAGATTGATTTGCGATCATGTTGAAGGATCTCCTGCCAGCTGCAGACAATGTTTAAGGCACCTTTTCTAACTCCTTCATACAAGGGAGGTGAACAGTGTGGTCCTAAAAAGGCTGCTCAGTTGTTCAGGGGGCTGCTGAGTTCCATTTCAGCTTTTTCAGCTCCCCGCTATCAATATCTAGGGTTTACCATTAAACTGAGCTGGACTAGCCATATAAATACTGTAGCTACAAGAACAAGCCAAAGGCTGGGAATTCTGAAGCTAGTAATGCACCTCCTGACTGCCCAGAGGTTGTGCAACATCTACAAGGTACAAGTCAGGAAAGTGATGGAATACTCTTGACTTGTCTACATCAGTACAGTTCTTTTTTTTAAAAATATATTTGTTCAAATATTTCAACAGACCCCCCCCCCCCCCCCCCCCCCCCCAACAAAAGGAAAGAAACAAGAACACAACAATCAAACATTATACATTGGATTTCCCCCATATACAATAACCCCCCATATGACATTTAAAAGCACCAATAGGGAAGCCCCCCCCACCCAGCCAAACGCCCCACCAAAGGAAACCCCCCCTGGGCTGCTGCTGCTGACCTCCTCCTAATGCTCCGCGAGATAGTCTAGGAACGGTTGCCACCACCTGAGGAACCCCTGCACAGACCCCCGCAAGGCAAACTTTATCCTCTCCTGATGAACCCTGCCATGTCATTGATCCAAGCTTCCACACTAGGGGGCTTCGCATCTTTCCATAATAGCAAAATCCTCCGCCGGGCTACCAGGGATGCAAAGGCCAGAATACCGGCCTCTTTCACATCCTGCACTCCTGGCTTGTCTGTTACCCCAAATAATGCCAATCCCCAGCTCGGCTTGACCCGGGCTTTCACCACCTTGGACATAGTCCTCGCAAAACCCCTCCAAAACCCATCCAGTGCCGGGCACGACCAGGACATATGGACGTGATTTGCCGGGCTCCCCGAGCACCTCCCACACCTGTCCTCCACCCCCAAAGAACCTATTCAACCTCGCCCCTGTCATAGGCGCTCT
The DNA here is from genome assembly GCF_047496885.1 of Scyliorhinus torazame. Classification (NCBI taxonomy): domain Eukaryota; kingdom Metazoa; phylum Chordata; class Chondrichthyes; order Carcharhiniformes; family Scyliorhinidae; genus Scyliorhinus; species Scyliorhinus torazame. The sequence goes on from NC_092716.1 coordinate 189,015,759, forward strand.
GTGAGTAACTTTGAACTGTATTAGGCTGAGCCTGGAGCAAGAGGATGAAGAATTAACCCTACTCAGGGCATCAGCCCACAGACCCTCATCTATCTCCTCCCCAAGCTCCTCCTCCCACTTACCCTTTAACTCCTCCACCGAGGCCGCCTCCTCTTCCTTCAGCTCCTGGTAAATCGCCGAAACTTTGCCTTCTCCAACCCGTACACCCCAAATCACCCTGCCCTGAATACCCTGTGCCGGGAGCAGCGGGAATTCCCTCACCTGCCACCTCACAAACGCCCTCACTTGCATGTACCTGAAAGCGTTTCCCGGGGGTAACCCAATCTTCTCCTCCAGCGCCCCTAGGCTCTCAAACGACCCATCGATGAACAGGTCCCCCATTCTTCTAATCCCTGCCCGATACCAGCTCCGAAACCCCCCATCCATCCTTCCCGGGACGAACCGATGATTCTCCCGAATCGGAGACCAAACCAAGGCTCCCACCTCGCCCCTGTGTCGCCTCCACTGCCCCCAGATCTTCAACGTCGCCGCCACCACCGGACTCGTGGTGTACCTTGTCAGCGAGAGCGGCAGCGGTGCCGTCGCCAGCGCCCTCAGGCTCGTGCCCGCACAGGACGCCATCTCTAACATCTTCCACGCCGCCCCCTCTCCCTCCATTACCCACTTACGGATCATCGCCACATTGGCTGCCCAATAATAGCCGCACAAATTCGGCAGCGCCAGTTTCTCCCCCTGTCCCTGCTATGCTCCAGAAACACACTCTTCACCCTCGGGGTCTTATTCGCCCACACAAAACCCATGATGCTCCTACTTACCCGTTTGAAAAAGGCCTTGGGGATCATAATGGGAAGGCACTGGAACACACAGAGAAACCTCGGGAGGTCCGGCATTTTTACTGACTGCACCCTACCCGCTAGTGAGAGTGGCAGCATATCCCATCTTTTAAAATCCTCCTCCATCTGCTCCACCAACTGCGTCAAATTGAGCTTGTGCAGGGCCCCCCAACTCCTAGCTACTTGGATCCCTAGGTACCGAAAGCTCCTTTCCGCCCTCTTCAGTGGTAGCTCGTCTATCCCCCTTCCCTGATCCCCTGAATGCACCACAAAGAGCTCACTCTTTATACCCCGAAAAGTCCCCAAACTCCCTTCCGATCCGCATGACCTCCGCCATCCCCTCCACTGGATCTGCCACATACAGCAACAGGTTGTCAGCATACAACGACACCCAGTGTTCCTCTTTCCCCCCCCCCCCCCCCCCCCCCCCCACCCCGCCCCTCCCCCCGCCCCTCCCCCCCGACCAGTCCCCTCCATTTCCTGGACTCCCTTAGTGCCATGGCCAGAGGCTCAATTGCCAGTGCAAACAACAAGGGGGACAGGGGGCACCCCTGCCTCGTACCACGGTACAGCCGAAGGTACTCCGACCTCCGCCGGTTCGTAGCCACACTCGCCATCGGGGCTCTATATAGCAGCCTGACCCAGCTGATGAACCCCTCCACGAACCCCAACCTCCGCAACACTTCCCAAAGATACTCCCACGCCACCCGGTCAAAGGCCATCTCCGCATCCATAGCTGCCACTACCTCCGCTTCCCCCTCCACCGGGGTCATCATATCACATTGAGGAGCCTCCGCACATTTGTATTTAACTGCCTACCCTTCACAAATCCCGTCTGGTCCTCATGAACCACCCCCGGGACACAGTCCTCAATTCTTGTAGCCAGCACCTTTGCCAGCAACTTAGCATCAACATTGAGGAGCGAGATCGATCTATACGACCCACATTGCAGTGGATCCTTGTCCCGCTTCAGGATCAAATAAATCAGCGCCCTAGACATTGTCGGGGGCAAGGCCCCCCCCCCCTCGCCTTATTGAAAGTCCTCACTAGCAACGGGCCCAGCAGGTCCACGTATTTCCTGTAGAATTCAACCGGGAACCCATCCGGCCCCGGGGCCTCCCCGCCTGCATGCTCCCCAATCCTTTAACCAGCTCCTCCAGCCCAATCGGCGCCCCAAAACCAGCCACCCCCTCCTCCTCCACCCTCGGGAACCTCAGCTGATCTGAGAATCGTCACAGCCCCCGCTGGGGGCTCAGACCTGTACAGATCCCCATAGAAGTCCCTAAATACCTCGTTTATTCTCACCGCACTCCGCACCGTATTCCCCCCTCTATCCTTAACTCCACCAATCTTCCTCGCTGCCTCCCTCTTACGAAGCTGGTGTGCCAGCATCCGACTCGCCTTCTCCCCATACTCATACGTCGCTCCCTGCGCTTTCCTCCACTGTACCTCTGCTTTCCCTGTGGTCAACAGGTCGAACTCCATCTGGAGGTTCCGTCGCTCCCTGAGTAGCCCCTCCTCGGGGGGCCTCTGCATACCTCCTGTCCATCCTTAAAATCTCCCCCACCAACCTCTCCCTCTCCCCTCTCTCTTCTCCCTGTGGGCCTTAATGGAGATTAGCTCTCCCCTGACCACCGCCTTCAGCGCCTCCCAGACTACCCCCACCTGCACCTCCCCGTTGTCGTTGGCCTCCAAATATCTTTCAATGCACCCCCGCACCCGCCCGCACACCTCCTCATCCGCCAATAGTCCCACATCAAGGCGCCACAGCGGGCGCAGGTCCCTCTCCTCCCCCAACTCCAGCTCCACCTAATGCGGGGCGTGGTCCGAGATGGCTATGGCCGAATATTCCGTTCCCTCCACTCTCGGGAATGGCGCCCTACTCAAAATGAAAAAATCTATCCGGGAGTAGGCTCTATGGACGTGGGAAAAGAAGGAAAATTCCCTGGCCAGCGGCCTGACAAACCTCCATGGGTCCACTCCCCCCATCTGGTCCATAAACCCCCTGAGCACCTTGGCCACAGCCGGCCTCTTACCCGTCCTGGACCAAGAGCGGTCCAGTGCTGGGTCCAGCACCATGTTGAAGTCCCCCCCCCCCCCCATTATCAAGCTTCCTACCTCCAGATCCGGAAGCCGACCCAGCATGCGTTTCATAAATCCGGCATCATCCCAATTCAGGGCATATACGTTAACCAGTACCACCTGCACCCCCTGCAACCTACCACTCACCTTCACATATCGACCTCCATTATCCACTACAATATTCATTGCCTCAAACGTCACCCGCTTCCCCACCAGTATTGCAACCCCTCTGTTCTTCGCATCCAGCCCTGAATGGAAGACCTGCCCTACCCATCCCTTTCTCAGCCTAACCTGATCTGCCACCTTCAAATGTGTCTCCTGGAGCATAACCACATCTGCCTTCAGTCCCTTTAAGTGCGCGAACACCCGGGCCCTCTTGACCGACCCGTTCAGGCCCCTCACATTCCAAGTTATCAGCCAGATTGGGGGGCTACTCGCCCCTGCCGACTAGCCATCTCCTTTTCTAGGCCAGCCACGTGCCCGTGCCTCCCGCACCCTCCAGTCCCCCAGGCGGCGGACCCCCGCCCCGACTACCTCCTACTTCCAGCTCCAATTTGGCCAATGCAGCAGCAACCCTGTTTCCCCCCCTCCCCCCGCTAGATCCACATCTAGCCATTTTGCTCCCCCCATGACACTCCCGTAAGTCCGCTGACTCCTGCTGACCCCGGCCTCTTCCCCCCCCATTCCATCGACCCCCCAGTGTGAGAATCCCCCCCGGCCCCACTCCCATCCTTTCCTAACGCGGGAAAAAGCCCGCGCTTTCCTGAGATGGCCTCGCCCCCTCTGGCGCAGCTCCTTTTTGCGGCCTTACCCCAACTCCCCATCCCCGGGCCTCCACCAACCCCCCTTCCTCCGCGGGGCCCTGCCCCTCCAACACCGACGCCCACACTCTCCCACAGCCCCCACATCAAATCCATTCACCCATCCCCACCCAGCACTCAAACCAAAAGAACATTCCCCACACGTAATAAACAAAGTGAACACAGTAAACATCCCCCCACGACAAACCCTCAATTTGAGTCCAACTTTTCAGTTTGGATAAAGTTCCATGCCTCATCGAGCGTTTCAAAATAGTGGTGCCGATCTTGGAACGTGACCCACAATCGCGCTGGCTGCAGCATACCGAACTTCACCCCCTTCCGATGGAGCACCGCCTTAGCCCGATTGAAACCAGCCCTCTTCTTAGCCACCTCTGCACTCCAGTCCTGGTAAATTCGGATCTCTGTGTTCTCCCACCTGCTGCTCCACTATTTTCTGGCCCATCTCAGGACACACTCTCTGTCCATAAAGCGGTGGAACCTCACCACTACAGCCCTTGGCGGCTCGTTGGCTTTGGGTCTCCTTGCCAGGACCCGATGAGCCCCATCCAGCTTCCGCGCCCATCGTGCTCATGTATGCCCCGGCATCGGGCCCCTCCACTCCTTCAGGGAGACCCAGAATCCGAAGATTCTTCCTCCTCGACCTATTTTCCAGGTCCTCGAATTTTTCTGCCCACCTCTTGTGCAGCGCCTCGTGCGCCTCCACCTTCACCGCCAGGCCCAAGATCTCATCCTCGTTCTCCGAGGCTTTTTGCCACACCTCCCGGATCGCCGCCCCTTGGGCCTTCTGGGTCTCCACAAGCTTCTCAATTGCCGCCTTCATTGGCGCCAGCATTTCTGTCTTCAGCTCCTCAAAGCAGCGTTTAAGAAACTCCTGCTGCTCCTGCGACCACTGCGCCCATGCTGCTTGGTCTCCACCCGTCGCTTTTTCCTCCCTCGCACTTTTCGCTGCCCCAAGATCACTTTTTTCACCGCTCCCCTCCTGGTCTAATCCATATAATGTCGGGGGGACCCTGCTGTCACCTTCCCACACTGGAAGCCGTCGAACAATTGCCGTTGGGGCCCCTCTGGAGAGCCCAAAAGTCCGTTCCCGGCGGGAGCTGCCGAACGTGCGACCTACCTAGGCATAGCCGCAACCGGAAGTCAGTCATCAGTACAGTTCTAACAACACTCAAGAAACTCTACACCATCTAGGATAAAGATTGTCTACTTGAATCGCATTTCATCTATCAATTTAAACATTCACTCCTTCCAACACCGATGCAAAGTGGCAGCAGTGTGCTACTTACAGGGTGCACTGCTACAACGCACAAAGGATCCTTTGACAGTATCTTCCAAACCCCTGACCTTTATTACCTAGAAGGACTGGGGCAACGGTGGATGCATGGGAACACCACCTACAAGATCCCTTCCAAGTCACGCGGCTTCCTGACCTGAAACTGTATTGCTGTTCCTTCACTGTCAGAGGATCAAAATCACAAAATTCTTTTCAAAACAGCACTCTGGGTGTATCGGCACCAGATGGGCTACAGTGGTTCAAGATGGCGGCTCACCACCACCTTCTCAGTGGCACTTTGGGATGAGCCAGAAAATGCTGGTCTTGCCCACATCCCATGAAAGAATTTTAAAAAGCTATGAATGCAGGTTGCTAAACTAGTATTTTAGCAGCAAAATAATATTTTGTGTATGAACATGGTACAAGGCTTTTGTTCAAAATAGCATAATACCTGACTTTCTATTAGAAAAACCACAGGACATTGACTGGTGGGTATAATTTAAAATATTGCATGTAGCTCAACTCCTTCCAAACATTGTAGAGGTGCAAAGCAATCTAAGGCAGTCATTTTCTGTTATATTCTTATGATCCGGGCTTATGAGGGAGGCGTTGAAATGAGGAGAGGGATGGGTTCAGTGAGTCCATAGTCCATACTGTCTAAGCTGAGTTTCAGAGTCTATATGAAATGTAGCAAATGACAAGGGGTACAGGACAATACCTGTAAAGCTTTAAATCTACAGCAGATCAAGTAATTCACTGCTTTAGGGTTCTATATAAATCAAGTTCATGTCGAACTGGAGAGTGAATCTCTTCGTCTGCTGTATCTAAGTGACTTGAAACCTGAGGTTTGTTCATAATTTGTCTGTTTTTCCCCTTAATAGGAGAAACGTCACCAGGACCGAGCACTGGCAATCTACAAACAAGTACTCCGGAACGATCCCAAGAATTTGTATGCTGCCAATGGCATAGGTAGATGCTGCCCATCATTTTAACAGAACGAGAGAGCAAGGGAGGGTGATGACTGTGGATTTCTGCATTCTAATTCAGGGCCAGATGTTTTCTCAGGATTTTGAAAGAAGTAGTTGAGATCATTATAGATAGGAGAACATTATAGTCATAGACATAGAACATACAGTGCAGAAGGAAGCCATTCGGTCCATCGAGTCTACACCGACCCACTTAAGCCCTCACTTCCACCCTAGCCCGTAACCCAATAACCCCTTCTAACCTTTTTTGGGACACTAAGGGTAATTTATCATGGCCAATCCACATAACCTGTGCGTCTTTGGATTGTGGGAGGAAACCGGAGCACCCAGAGGAAACCCACGCAGACACGGGGAGAACGTGCAGACTCCGCACAGACAGTGACCCAGCGGGGATTCGAACCTGGGACCCTGGCGCTGTGAATCCTCAGTGCTAGCCACTTGTGCTGTCCCCTAAGTCAATCCTTTATCTTTCAAGGAATAGAATACAAGGGAGTAAAAGGCACGTCTCATCTATATGAAGTCATGGTTAGGCCACATCTGGAGTATTCTGAACATATCTGGGCACATCAAAGGTTTTTGTTTTCCTTTCATGGGAGGTGAGGTGTTTCTGGCAAGGTTAGCATTTCTTGCTCATCGCCTAAATTGCCCTTGAGGTGGTGGTGATGAGCCACCTTCTTGAACTGCTGCAGTCTATCTGATGGAGGTACACCCACGGTGCTGCAGGGAGGGTGTTCCAGGACTTTGCTCCATTAACAGTGGAAGTAAGACGATAGTTCCAAGTCAGGATTGTGTGTGGCTTGGAGGGGAACTTGCAGCTGGTGGTGTTACCATACATCTGCTACCCTTGTTCCTCTGGCTATCAAAAGAGATTTAATGGGTTGCTGCAATGAATCTTGTGCATGGTTTTGCATTCTGTACCTTTTACTCATAAAACCCATGATCGTATATGTTTTATCAATGGCTTTGTTATCCTGTGAACATTGGTGCAGTGATTTGAAAATGTTCTTAACATCTTTGTTTCTTGGTAGGTGCTGTATTGGCGCATAAAGGATATGTCCGTGAGGCTCGTGATGTATTTGCCCAGGTGAGGGAGGCCACAGCAGAAATAAGTGATGTCTGGTTAAACTTGGCACATATCTACGTGGAGCAGAAACAGTACATCAGTGCCGTCCAGATGGTAAGAATCAAACATATGTTTTATGTAAACTTTATTTTCTTAAATAAATTTAGAGTACCCAATTATTTTTTCTTCCAATTAAGGGGCATTTGGATTTGGATTTTGTTTATTGTCACGTGTACCGAGGTACAGTGAAAAGTATTTTTCTGCGAGCAGCTCAACAGATCATTAAGTACATGAAAAGAAAAGAAATACATAATAGGGCAACACAAGGTACACAATGTAACTACATAAACACCAGCATCGGCTGAAGCATACAGGGGTGTAGTGTTAATCAGGTCTAACATAAGAGGGTCATTTAGGAGTCTGGTAACAGCGGGGAAGAAGCTGTTTTTGATTCTGTTCGTGCGTGTTCTCAGACTTTTGTATCTCCTGCCCGATGGACGAAGTTGGAAGAGTGAGTAAGCCGGGTGGAAGGGGTCTTTGATTATACTGCCCGCATTCCCCAGGCAGCGGGAGGTGTAGATGGGGTCAACGGATGGGAGGCAGGTTTGTGTGATGGACTGGGCTGTGTTCACGACTCTGAAGTTTCTTGTGGTCTTGGGCCTAGCAGTTACCATGTGATGCAGCCAGATGGGATGCTTTCTACGGTGCATCTGTAAAAGTTGGTAAGAGTTGATGTGGACATGCTGAATTTCCTTAGTTTCCTGAGGAAGTATAGGTGCTGTTGTGCTTTCTTGGTGGTAGCGTGGCCAATCCACCTACTCTGCACATCTTTGGGTTGTGGGGGTCAGACCCACGCAGACACTGGGAGAATGTGCAAACTCCACACAGACAGTGACCCGGGCCCGGGATGAAACCCGGGTCCTCAACATAGCGAGGCAGCAGTGCTAACCACTGCACCACTGTGCTGCCCCAGGTTCTTTGTCAATTATTTTAACTTTTGCCTTTCTTTTCTGAAATCACTGCGTATAGTTCCACAGAAATTTTCTGCTACTTCAAAGTTGTCAGTGTGCGACAGCTTAGACAACGTGTTAGCACCTGATTCCACGAGAGAGGATCACAGTCACCTTTGATTCACAGTGTTCAAATATATTCTACAATAGCATCAAGGAATAACCATCAGGGTTAGGGAAAGCTTGGCTACACTTCCCCCTCACTATCGCAGGCACCGCGGCCAACTGTGTGACCCAACCTGCTTCCAGTTAAGTAAATTCAGCAAAGTCCAATTTTCGAGCTTGTAACTTCTTGGTCTGCATGGTTTTGCTCACGGCTTTGATTCATTTATCCAGTGTAGTACGGGGTGAAAATACAGTATCAGTCATTAGTAAACAAGATACTTTTTAAACTCTGGGATCAGAGTGGCTAAAGGCAAAAGGGTCTGAAAATTAGCAGCCGAAGAAAATAGGCCTGAATTTGTTTTGTGATGAGGCATAATATGATTATAACACTTACAATTTTACTAATGCAAATACTTCCAAATGGGTGGTTTATTAGGCATCAAGCAGGTGGAGACATTAATTTGGCCTTTACTTACCTTCTATTATATTCAAGACTGTGGATCAGTGCATTTGTATAAAATTATCAGTGTGACCTCTGCATTTCAACATTTTATGCAGTTAATACATCAAATGCAGGATGAAGTAAATACTAACACCAGAACAGGACCATGAAAACATTTTATAAATCTGTTTCAAGGTTTTGCAAACACTTCTCTAACAGATTGGCTTGGTCTGTCTTTCAACAGATCCTGGGTATAAAGAGAGTGACTCAGATCCATCAGGCCACTCGAGATCAACTTGCAACTATGTCCTTAATATAGAAATAAGTGTCACACGGAAAAATAATCAAACAAAAATTGACACCGATACAAAGCAAGAAATATTAGGATGGGTGACTCAATGCTTTTTTTGAGCTGGGTTTTAAGGAGATTCATAAAGAGAGAGGGAGGATGAGACACCAAGATTGAGGAAGACACACCCCTTGAAAGTACTGACATCATCTTGGTTTCTCGTGGTGGGTTAAGCAAGTAATTATCAAATCCCAAAGGCATGTGTCACATAGGCAAGATAATGGTGCATGTTTAAGTCCTAGGCCAGGGATTTTTATTGATTTTTTTCTTGAACAATTTCAACTGTTTTTTAATTTTGACAATAGGCATACTGGGAAGTTGCACTCCTTCAATGCTGAACCATCGAAGTCTACAGTATAACTCCATCACTGCAAGATCATGTCATTTTGGTTTTTGTTATCATGAATCATTGCTCAACTCAAGGCACAAACAATTTATGCTGAACATCATTTTTCTTTTAAATTAGTGTACCCAATTCTTTTTTTTCCAAATAAGGGGCAATTTAGCATGGCCAATCCACCTACCCTGCTCATCTTTGGGTCGTGGGGGTCAGACCCGCGCAGACACGAGGGTGATAAGATATCTGCTGGTCAGTGTTATTACTCCTGCGCGCAGTAACATTTCCTCACAATTTTCCGAAGTAAAAAGTTGGATTCTCGTCCAGAATCCTATAACAAATTGGGGTTCTGGTCTGAACCATAACATCATCCCCAGCAAGAGAGAATCTAACCATCTCCCCTTGACATTCAACAGCCTCATTATTATTGAATTCCCCATCATCAACATCCTTGGGAATACCATTGACCCAAAACCTAACTGGACTACCCACATAAATACTGACTTCAAGAGCAAATCAGAGGCTGGAAATTCTGTGAGGAGTAACTCACCTCCTGACTACCCAAACCTGTCCACCATCTAAAAGGCACAAGTCAGGAGTGTAGTGGAATACTCTCCACTTCCTGGATGAGTGCACCTCCAACAACACTCAAGAACTTCAACACCATCGGGGACGAAGCAGCCCACCTGAACGGCACTCTATCCATCAACTTACTCCCCCAACCATTACTGTGCAGTTGCAGCATTTTGTACCACATAGAAGATGCATTGCAATAAGTCTCCCAAGGCTGCTTTGACAGCACCTTCCAAATCTGCGACTTCTACCACCTAGCAGATCAAGAAGAGCAGACTTATTTGAACACCACCAGCTGTAATTTTGCCTCCACACCATCCTGACTTGGTACTATGACTCGATGGACCGAATGGCTTCTTTCTGCACTGTAGGGATTCTGTGTCACCATTTCTTCAATTTCACTCGACCATAAATCCTGAAGCTCATTTCCTAACAGCACTGTGGGTATACCTACAGCACATGGTCTGCAGCAGTTCAAGAAGGCTGTTACCACCACTTTCGTATGGGCAACAAGCAATGATCATATTCCATTAAAGATTTTTTTTAAAAATCAAATGACCTCTTTACTGTAGGATTGTACAGAAATATAATTAAACACCCCCTCTAACAATAAGCTATAATTTGGCATGGAAATGCCAGCAGTCATTGAAAGTTACATGAGAGGAGATTTCTAACAGCCTGAGTTTATTAAATGTAATTTTGACATGTGAGCCTTTTAAGTTATACTGGCTGAGGCTGTTTGGTGAGAATGGGCGAGTTCTCCTTTTTTGCAACAAAATGCTCCCAGATCGTAAATAGTATAAAGTAAACCCTACTTTTTCTTTCTATCTCTCTCTCTCTCTCCTGCCGATCACGACCTCCCATGTGTTGGTCTATGGTTATACTTGTCGAGGTACTGCCGTGGTTTGCCATTTTATTCTGCAGTTTCTGGCTGATCGGGAGATTCCAGCTCTTAACACTTGCCATGGACGTACCAGAAGGATTTGCAGATTGATAATGGACTTGTTTGGCCATGTTATGAATGCATCTTCCATCGAGCCCCAGATTGGGGCTCTAACCCAAAACTGGCTTGGAGACACAAACACTACCCACTGTGCCACAAGACTTCCCATTAATCCACAGTCTACCCAATTATTCTCACCTTGGCTAACATCCAGTACTCTTATCAGAGTGACATTTCTCGGGTCCGGCTTCTGCCCTTTCTTGGCTAAAAAGCCCCACATTGCAGGGTATTTGTTGGCATTAAAGACTCATTCTGAGCTAGGAATGCAATGGGGTACTGCGCAAATTTACTTCCTTTTGGACTTTTAGAGTCAACTGGGAAGGAGAGCATCTTCCAGCCCATCAGCCTTTGTGTGGAATTGACAGAAAGAAATAACTTGTATTCCTATAGCATCTTTCATGACCTCAGGAGGTCCCATAGCACTTCACAACCGGTAGAACATAGAACATAGAAAAATACAGCACAGAACAGGCCCTTCGACCCACGATGTTGTGCCGAACCTTTGTCCTAGATTAATCATAGATTATCATAGAATTTACAGTGCAGAAGGAGGCCATTCGGCCCATCGAGTCTGCACCGGCTCTTGGAAAGAGCACCCTACCCAAGGTCAACACCTCCACCCTATCCCCATAACCCAGTAACCCCACACAACACCAAGGGCAATTTATCATGGCCAATCCACCTAACCTGCACATCTTTGGACTGTGGGAGGAAATCGAAGCACCCACAGGAAACCCACGCACAAACGGGGAGGATGTGCAGACTCCGCACAGACAGTGACCCAAGCCGGAATCGAACCTAGGACCCTGGAGCTGTGAAGCAATTGTGCTATCCACAATGCTACCGTGCTGCCCTTAAGAACAAACTAATCTACACTATAGCATTCTACCGTAATCCATGTACCTATCCAATAGCTGCTTGAAGGTCCCTAATGTTTCCGACTCAACTACTTCCACAGGCAGTGCATTCCATGCCCCCACTACTCTGGGTAAAGAACCTACCTCTGACATCCCCCCTATATCTTCCACCATTTACCTTAAATTTATGTCCCCTTGTAATGGTTTTTTCCACCCAGGGAAAAAGTCTCTGACTGTCTACACTATCTATTCCCCTGATCATCTTATAAACGTCTATCAAGTCGCCCCTCATCCTTCTCCGTTCTAATGAGAAAAGGCCTAGCACCCTCAACCTTTTCTCGTAAGACCTACTCTCCATTCCAGGCAACATCCTGGTAAATCTCCTTTGCACACCTTTTCCAAAGCTTCCACATCCTTCCTAAAATGAGGCGACCAGAACTGTACACAGTACTCCAAATGTGGCCTTACCGAAGTTTTGTACAGCTGCATCATCACCTCTCGGCTCTTAAATTCAATCCCTCTGTTAATGAACGCTAGCACACCATAGGCCTTCTTCACAGCTCTATCCACTTGATTGGCAACTTTCAAAGATGTATGAACATAGACCCCAAGATCTCTCTGCTCCTCCACATTGCCAAGAACTCTACCGTTAACCCTGTATTCATATTTGTCCTTCCAAAATGGACCACTTCACACTTTTCAGGGTTAAACTCCATCTGCCACTTCTCAGCCCAGCTCTGCATCCTATCTATGTCTCTTTGCAGCCGACAACAGCCTTCCTCACTATCCACAACTCTACCAATCTTCGTATTGTTGCTCTTTTTAGCCTTAGTTTTATTAGCTCTGATTATGTCACCTTTGCTCACGAGTCGCCAGGTATCTTTCTGATACCGCCACGTGGTTCAAGCTCGAGTTATGATTAATAAGCCAGCTCACCGCTTAGTAAGATTGAAATCAACGGTCATTTATTATGTACAGCAATCAATACTTACACAATAATCCTACTATCTATATCAAAACCTACCACTACTGGCCAATACTTAACTTTTGGGGATGGCCCACCAGGTCAGGGAAACGAATGGTTTATCGAATTGGATCTGGCCTGTGGGATTCAAAAGGCTGATACGGGTCGATGGCTAGGAATCTCTATCGGGTAGCGATCGCTGGAGTCAGACTTACTGTTTCTGGTCGATGTTCTTGCGAAGGTTGCGAGCAGAAGAAGGGAGAGAGAGAGAGATCTGAACTTGGCCCCTCAATTTATAGGGCCCAGGGGCTTCCCGCCTCTCGGGGCGGCCCTTGACCCTGAGTCCCAAGTGACTGGACTTGTTCCCAATCACTGGGTTCGATACGTCCAATAACGGGGCGATTCCTTGATCGGGGGGTGGTCGTTCACCTGTCTTTGTTTCGGCCACTGCAGGCGCCGAGAGGTCTGGCCCGGCATTCAATTGCTAATATGTTGCAATTGTTCCCGGGGATAGCCGATTAAACTGCAGATGTCTGTGTCGATGTGCTGCTAATAGTCTGAGGTATCGATCTGGGCCGACTTCCCCAGAGCCGAATACGTTATTCTGTCTGCAGCTGTCCGTTTGTGTCCTGTTGGCTGCTTTTCCCATCAGCCTTTTCGGTTAGCCATTTTAAATCGGGTTTTGGCCAAATTAATAGGGAATCAGCCATTTTAGGTGGCTACAGTATCGTCTGCAAATTTACTGACCCACGCTTCAACTTCCTCATCCAAGTCATTAATGAAAATCACAAACAGCAGGAGACCCAGAACTGATCCCTGCGGTACGCCATTGGTAACTGGGATCCAGGCTGAATATTTGCCATCCACCATCACTCTCTGACTTCTATCGGTTAGCCAGTTTGTTATCCAACTGGCCAAATTTTCCACTATCCCATGCCTCCTTACTTTCTGCATAAGCCTACCATGGGGAACCTTATCAAATGCCTTACTAAAATCCATGTACACTATACCCACTGCTTTACCTTCATCCACATGCTTGGTCACCTCCTCAAAGAATTCAATAAGACTTGTAAGGCAAGACCTACCCCTCATAAATCCGTGCTGACTATCCCTAATCAAGCAGTATCTTTCCAGATGCTCAAAAATCTTATTCTTCAGTACCCTTTCCATTACTTTGCCAACCACCGAAGTAAGACTAATTGGCCTGTAATTCCCAGGGTTATCCCTAGTCCCTTTTTTGAACAGGGGCACGACATTCGCCACTCTCCAATCCCCTGGTACCACCCCTGTTGACAGTGAGGACAAAAACAACATTGCCAACGGTTCTGCAATTTCATCTCTTGCTTCCCATAGAATCCTTGGATATATCCCGTCAGGCCCGGGGACTTGTCTATCCTCAAGATTTTCAAAATGCACAACACATCTTCCTTCCTAACAAGTATTTCCTCGAGCTTACCAGTCTGTTTCACACTGTCCTCTCCAACAATATGACCCCTCTCATTTGTAAATATAGAAGAAAAGTACTTGTTCACGACCTCTCCTATCTCTTCAGACTCAATACACAATCTCCCGCTACTGTCCTTGATCGGACCTACCCTCGCTCTAGTCAGTCTCATATTTCTCACATATGTGTAAAAGGCCTTGGGGTTTTCTTTGATCCTACCCGCCAAAGATTGTTCATGCCCTCTCTTAGCTCTCCTAATCCCTTTCTTCAGTTCCCTCCTGGCTATCTTGTATCCCTCCAATGCCCTGTCTGAACCTTGTTTCCTCAGCCTTACATAAGTCACCTTTTTCCTCTTAACAAGACATTCAACCTCTCTTGTCAACCATGGTTCCCTCACTCAACCATCTCTTCCCTGCCTGACAGGGACATACATATCAAGGACACGTAGTACCTGTTCCTTGAACAAGTTCCACATTTCACTTGTGTCCTTCCCTGACAGCCTATGGTCCCAACTTATGCACTTCAATTCTTGTCTGACAACATGATATTTACCCTTCCCCTAATTGTAAACCTTGCCCTGTTGCACGCACCTATCCCTCTCCATTACTAAAGTGAAAGTCACAGAATTGTGGTCACTATCTCCAAAATGCTCCCCCACTAACAAATCTATCACTTGTCCTGGTTCATTACCAAGTACCAAATCCAATATGGCCTCCCCTCTGGTCGGACAATCTACATACTGTGTTAGAAAAGCTTCCTGGACACACTGCACAAACACCACCCCATCCAAACTATTTGATCTAAAGAGTTTCCACTCAATGTTTGGGAAGTTGAAGTCACCCATGACTCCTACCCTGTGACTTCTGCACCTTTCCAAAATGTGATTCCCAATCTGTTCCTCCACATCTCTGCTACTATTGGGGGGCCTTTAGAAAACTCCTAACAAGGTGACTGCTCCTTTCCTATTTCTGACTTCAACCCATACTACCTCAGTAGGCAGATACTCCTCGAACTGCCTTTCTGCAGCTGTTATACTATCTCTAATTAACAATGCCACCCCCCACCTCTTTTACCACCCTCCCTAATCTTATTGAAACATCTATAACCAGGGACGTCCAACAACCATTTCTGCCCCTCTTCTATCCAAGTTTCCGTGATGGCCACCACATCGTAGTCCCAAGTACCGATCCATGCCTTAAGTTCACCTACCTTATTCCTGATGCTTCTTGTATTGAAGTATACACACTTCAACCCATCTCCGTGCCTGCAAGTACTCTCCTTTGTCAGTGTTCCCTTCCCCACTGCCTCACTACACACTTTGGCGTCCTGAATATCAGCTACCTTAGTTGCTGGACTACAAATCTGGTTCCCATTCCCCTGCCAAATTAGTTTAAACCCTCCCGAAGAGTACTAGAAAACCTCCCTCCCAGGATATTGGTGCCCCTCTGGTTCAGATGCAACCCGTCCTGCTTGTACAGGTCCCACCTTCCCCAAAATGCGCTCCAATTATCCAAATACCTGAAGCCCTCCCTCCTACACCATTCCTGCAGCCACGTGTTCAACTGCACTCTCTCCCTATTCCTAGCCTCGCTATCACGTGGCACCGGCAACAAACCAGAGATGACAACTCTGTCCTGGCTTTTAACTTCCAGCCTAACTCCCTAAACTCGTTTATTACCTCCACACCCCTTTTCCTACCTACGTCGTTGGTACCAATGTGCACCACAACTTCTGGCTGCTCCCCCTCTCCCTTAAGGATCCTGAAGACACGATCCAAGACATCCCGAGCGCTGGCACCCGGGAGGCAACATATCTTCCGGGAGTCTCGCTTGTGACCACAGAATCTCCTATCTATTCCCCTAACCATTGAATTTCCAACTACTATTGCTTTTCTATTCTCCCCCCTTCCCTTCTGAGCCCCAGAGCCAGACTCGGTGCCAGAGACCTGGCCGCTAGGGCCTTCCCCGGGTAGGTCACCCCCCCCCCGCCGATAGGTCATCCCCCCCCAACAGAATCCAAAACGGTATACTTGTTTTGAAGGGGAACAGCCACGAGGGATCCCTGCACTGTCTGTCTGTTTGTTTTCTTTCCCCTGACTGTAACCCAGCTACTCTTGTCCTGTACCTTGGGTGTGGTTACCTCCCTGTAACTCTTCTCTATCACCCCCTCTGCCTCTCGGATGATCCGAAGTTCATCCAGCTCCAGTTCCCTAACACGGTCTTTGAGGAGCTGGAGTTGGATGCACTTCCCGCAGGTATAGTCAGCGGGGACATCGATGGTATCCCTCACCACCCACATCCTACAGGAGGAGCATGCAACTGGCCTAGCCTCCATCCCCTCTTACCTTACAGAATATAGCTGCCCTGTGGACCAACTGGACCTCCGCCCTCCGACTCTGCTCCCAGTCAGCTGCACTCTCTATAAACTCCGGCTCCCATCTCACTCTTTGCGGAAATGTAGGAAACAAAATGAAAGGAGCACCTTACTCCCTCCTCACCTAACTCCCTCAGTCACCAGACTCTCACTATAGCACTCAAATGCACCAAATTCAGCACTCCCTCAGTCACCAAACTCTCACTATAGCACTCAAATGCACCAAATTCAGCACTCCCTCAGTCACCAAACTCTCACTATAGCTCTCAAATGCACCAAATTCAGCACTCAGTGCAAAAATTCGCTTCTTAAATTTGTTTTTGTTCAGTCAATTACACTTGTTCACAAACCGTCGAAGTCCTTTGAAGAGTGATCCCTGTTGTAATGTAAGACTGCATCCCAGATTCCATAAGAGGAATGGAGAGGCTTTGTGACACTATAAAGTATGCTTTTGTTTCCACTAGTATGAGAACTGCTTGAAGAAGTTTTACAAACACCAGAGCACAGAGGTACTGCTGTTCTTAGCAAGAGCCTACTTCAAGTGTGGAAAGCTTCTCGATTGCAAACAGACTCTGCTGAAGGTAATTTTTTGTTTTAATTTAGAAAATTCTAATTGAAGGGTTCAAGGGCCTTTGTGCATAATATTAATAATCTTTATTGCCACAAATAGGTTTACATTAACACTGCAATGAAGTTACTTTGAAAAGCCCCTCGTCGCCACGTTCCGGCACTCGTTTGGGTACAGAGGGAGAATTCAGAATGTCCAGATTACCAGAAGCAGTCTACAGTAGTGTGGTGGTTTTGGTTCTGTTTTGATGTCATAAAAGGACACCCAAACACTTCAGTGCACGTCTAGAATTATGTATTTACAGCAGAGAGCAATTAGCTCTGCCTACCCCAAATAGTCTGAGCTACTGTTTATTTGCCACACAAGCTCCTTCCCACCCATTCATATAACCCTCTATTTCTTTCCCCCTCATGTGTTTCTCCAGATTCCCCTTAAATGCATCAATACTATTTCTCTCAAGTACTCCATGTACTTGAAAATTCCACATTTTATTTTTTTAAAAGAGGACCCAATCTACCTGCGCTGCACATCCTTGGGTTGTGAGGGTGAGACCCACGCAGACACGGGGAGAATGTGCAAATTCCACAAGGATGTCAGAAGCAGTACTGAGGGATGCCAAGGGTTCGAGTACAGGAACAGGGATGTCTTGCTGTAATTGTACAGGGCCTTGGTGAGGCCACTTCTGGAATGTTGTGCGCAGTTTTGGTCTCCTTATCTGAGGAAGGATGTTCTTGCTCTAGAGGGAATGCAGCAAAGGTTTACCAGACTGATTCCTGGGATGGTGGGACGCAGACACGGGGAGAATGAGCAAACTCCACACGGGGAGAGACTCGGGGCCGGGATCAAATCCGGGTCCGCGGCGCTGTGAGGCAACCGTGCTAGCCACTGCCACCATGCCGCCCTGAACATTGCTCATTCTAAACTACTTAGTCTCTCCAAACACCACAATTTTGGTAGCCTAACAGCTCTATTTCAATCCCAATACCATAACCCTTAATTCGCTTCTTGGATTTGTTTTTGTTCTCAGTCAATTACACTCGTTCACAAACTTGAGCTTGTATGTGAACAAGGCTAAAGTATTTGCACCAATCTTTAGCTAGAAGTGCCAAGTGGTTGATCCATCTCAGCCTCCTCTTATGGTCCCCATTATCATAAATGCTAGTTGTCAAACAATTTGATTCCTTCTGTGTTTATCAAGAAATGGCTGAAGGCACTGGATACAGCAACGACTAGGGGTCCTGCCAAAATCCTAGCTGTAGTACGGAAGGCTTGTGCTCCAGAACTAGCTGCTCTTTTAGCCAAGAAGTTTCGATACAGCTACCTACATGGAATGCAGTGGTTCAAGAAGGGAGGTCACCATCACCCCCACAATGGCAATTATGGATGGTCAGTAAATGCTTGCTTTACCATTGCCACTCACATCCAAGAACAAATTAAAAGAAAAGGTTTTGCTTTCATTCACCTTTAACCAATCTTGAAGGATGTTTTGGTGCATCATTTCCTAGCAGCAAGCCTACAAACATAGGAACTTAGCAGTAGGTAGGCCATTCAGCCGTTGAGCCTGCTGTCATTCATCTAGATTGTGGCTGATCGTCTACCTCAATGCCATTTTCCTGCACTATCCCCATATCACTTGATGTCATTAGTACCTTGAAATCTATTGATCTCTGTCTTGAACATACTCATGACTAAGCTTCCACAACCTCTGGGGTAGAGAATTCCAGATATTCACCACCCTGAGTGAAGAAACTCCCCCCTCATCTTGGTTCTAAATGGCTCACCCCTTATTCTATACCCATTTCTCTCCACCATCTTCCCCCCCCCCCCCCCCCCCCCCTCCAAAGCCAGGAGAAGCATCCTTGCCACCTCCTGTATCGCCTCTTAAGAACTTTATAAATTTCAATGAGATCACCTCACATTCTTCTATAGAATATTATAGAATAATATATAATAGAACTCTAGCGAATACAGGCACAGCCTTCTCAAGCTCTCCTCATAGGACAATCCTGCATCCCAGTAAGTAGTCTGGTGAATCTCCGCTGCACTCCATCTATGACAAATGTATCTTTGCTTAGGTGACCAAAACTGTACACAATTCCCCAGGTGTGGTCGAACCAAGGTTTATACAATTAAAGCAAGACATCTTTACTCAAATCCTCTTATGCTAAAGCCCAACATACCGTTTGCCTTCCTAACAGCTTGCTGCATCTGCACGTTAGCTTTCTGTGTCTCATGAACAAGGACACCCAGGTTCCTTTGGACATCAACACTTCCCAATCTCTCATCATTTAAGAAATGTTCTGCACCTCTGTTCCTCCTATCAAAGTGGACAACCTTACACTTACCTGCATTACATTTCATCTTCCATGTTCTTGACCACTTCCTAAGCTTGTCCAAATCCTCTCAAAGCCTCTTTTCATTATTCTCACACCACACATTCCAACTTAGTTTTGTGTCATCAGCAAACTTGGAAATATTACCTTTGGCCCCCACATCCAAATCATTGATATAGATATGAACAGCTGGAGCTAAGTACTGATCCTTGCAGTACTCTACTTGTCACAGGCTGTTAACCTGAGAATGACCCGTTTATTCCTTCTCCTTGTTTTCTGCCCATTAATCAGTCCTCAATCCATGTCAGTATACAACCTCCAAATCCCATGTGCCCTAACTTTGTTTACTAGCCTGTGTGAGCCTTATTGAAAGTCTTTTGAAAATTCATATACACCCCAACCACTGCTCCCCCTTATCAATTCTGCTAGTTATCCTCCACCCCAGTGAAGAATCCACTGGTACGTGCCCAGGCCAGGTGCTTCCTGTGCACCAACTTCAATTAGATCAGGCTTGACCTCACACATGATAATGTGGAGTTGACCCTGTGAAGAGCCTCACTCCACACCCCTCCCCTCAAAGACCAAACCCAGCTCCCTCTCCCACTTCCTCTTCCCCTCTTCCAACGTCGCCTGCTCCTTCGTCAACATTTGCCCATAGACATCCAAAATCTTATCTTCCCTTAACTCAGCCACAGACAGGGCCAAGTCCATAAGCGAAGACGCCGGTACCAGAGAAAATGAAGGAAGCTCCTTGCGTAAAAAAATCACGCACCTCAAAGTAACTGAATACATTCCCTCTCGGGAGCTGGAACTTCTCTTAACAACTTGTCCAGTCGGCAAACCTGCGCTCTAGAAACATATCCCTCAACCTCTCCAGCCCCTCCCTTACCCATGCACTGTCTGATGAATCTAAGCAAGATGGCACAAACCTGTAGTTCCTTAAATCAGAGCCAGCAGTGACATGGAACCCAGTTTAAAATGCTCCCTAAACTGATTCAAAATTCTCAAAGTGACTATCACCACCAGACTAGAAGAAAATCAAGCAGGGGAAAAAGGATACAGCAGTGGTGCTGTAACCATGGCCCTCAGACTTGACCCTTTGCATATAACCACCTCCATTGCCCCCATATAGAGTCTAGATCCTTGAACCACCCCCACACCTTATCAGTATTTACCGCCCAGTAATAGCATATTAGATTAAGTAAATGCCGACCACCCCGCCGACTGCCTATCCCTTTGAAAAAACATTCTCGAACCCGAGACGTCTTACCAGCCCAAACAGAAGTCGATATCAATTTGTTAACCATGCAAAAGAGAGCCTTGGGAAGAAAGCCTGGGAGACATTGAAACAAAAGCAAAAACCTTGGGAAAATATTCACCTTCCTTCCCGCTCAGGACAGAGGAAGGGAATCCCACCTTTTCAAATCGGCCTTCACCTCATCCACCGGACTAGAAAAGTTAAGTTAAAAGTATCCAGCAGAAGTCAGACAAACTGACCAGCAAATTGTTCGTAAAATTAAATAGGTAACCCATCCAGACCTGATTCTTTGCCCATCTGCATTAACCAAATGCAACTCATGGCCCCCTCCGGCCCAATCGGCATCTGCTCCTCCTCCAGGAAGGTCAGGCCATCTAAAAATTGCCTCATTGATGAGCCCTCCACCGGGGGCTCCGACTCCTACAACCCACAGTAGAAGGCCTCAAACACCTCATTAACCTGTGGGGCAACAACTAACCTGCCACCCGTGTCCCTGACTTGCAACATCTTGCAGGAGGCTGCCTGACGTCTCAGCTGGTGAACCAACAGACAACTGGCCTTCCCCTAAAAGTTCTTTAAGGGCAAGACTATTTTGCAACGGTCAATTGTCACACCACTCTAACCAATAAGAACAACTTGGCACAGATTTGAATGTCAGCAATCTTAAAACGACATCACCACAGCAGTGCTCACATCTGTTTGGTTTTACCAAGTTAAAGTGCAGGTCTGTGAGATTTATCTTTATTTTGGGCAGCAGAATGGATCTCCATTTAAGAGCAGAAGTTCAGTAAATAAAAGAATGGTTTGTGTTCACAGGCCAGGCACGCGGCCCCTAACGACACCGTGCTTATGTTTAACATGGCCTTGGTGCTACAGAGACTAGCCACCTCTGTCCTCCGAGATGAAAAGAGCAATCTGAAGGCAGTGTTGAATGCAGTCAAAGAACTGGAACTTGCCCATCGGTAAGATGTGGTGCATGAAGTTGAGAGCATGGACTCCAGGATGCATTGCTGTCTTGAGCTCTAATCCTGCATCTTCCATCTTTCAGATATTTCAAGTATCTCAGTAATGCTGGGGATAAAATGAGATTCGATTTGGCTCAAGCTGCTGCAGAGGCCAGGTACGTGTCTGATGGCACTAACAACTTGCAATGTACTTCATTAATTTACACACTGTTGCCAGTTGTTGGCAAGGCTGGCATTTATTGTCCAATTCGAATTTCCCATCGAAAATGATGCAAACGAATGACTTGTTAGCCACTTCAGAGGGCAATTAAGAGTTGGTCATTTAGGACTGGAGCCACATATAGGCCCAGACAAGAACAGGGATAGTAAAATGCCCCAAGGCCCTTGGCAGAGGACAAAAATAAACATTAATCCACATAAGGTAATATTGAGTCAGTGAGGTGAAAGTTTTTAACTTTTAATTTCCACACTTTTTGTTAAACTGAATACAAAACAAATTTAAACAGAACTTTTATTAGCGACATCAGAATTGGATTTAGATTCACTCTAGATAATTTTTCCAGTCATCTGGATTACTCGTTCAGTATTGCCACACTGTCATACCCTTTATTTTATGTAGCACTTTTAAAGCAGCAAAAAGGTCTGAAAAGATTTCACAGAAGCATAATCAAGAGAAAAATTGATACAGAGCCAGATAAAATATTAGGATAGGTGATCATAAGGCTGGTCAGAAGGGTATATTTTAAGGAATATCTTGAAGAGCAAAGGTTTAGGAGCGAATTCCATAGTTTAGGACCAAGACAGCTGAAGGCATACAAAGAGAGTGAGACATGTGTAAGAGGCCAAAATCGAAGGAACACGGTAATCTCGGGCCAGAAGGGGGGTTATAGGGAAAGGGAAGGGAGCGACAATGGAGGAACTTGGGGTGGATGGAAAGAATGAGAATTTTAAAATTGAGACATTACTGGCCTGGAAGCCGGTGTAGTTCAGCAAGCACAGGGGTGATGGACAAATGGGACTTGGTACAAATTTGGATATGGGGCAGCAGTTTTGGATGAAGTGAAGTTTTGGGAAGGTGCAAGATGGGAGACCAGCCTGGAGAACGTCGGAATAGTCAAGTCTGCGAGTGGCAAAAGCATGGATAAGGGTTTCAGTATAGTGCATTTTCTCATCAGCCCTCGGGGTATTTGTATGTGCATGTTTCAGGCAGTGCTCTGATCTGATGAGCCAAGCCCAGTATCATGTGGCCCGTGCACGCAAGCAGGACGAAGAGGATCGTGAGCTACGCTGCAAGCAAGAGCAGCACAAGGAGATGTTGCGGATGCAGCTGGTCAAAGAGCAGGTCAGTGCTCCTTTTCATCAGTAGGGCCCTAGGTTGTGCTCATACCATGGAACCTAATAATGCTGCATTTAAGGTTAAGGTTTCTTATTATTGATTTCTAGATGCCCTACATTGACGATGCTACCAGATTTCCATGTTTTATGAACCCATATCCACAATACCCTAACAACTAGTACGAGAATGATTCCTAGTTTAAAGAACAGTAGTCACTTTGAATTAGGTCCATTTTATCTTAGATTATCATAGACCTGATAGAAATTGATAAAATAATAGAAGGGATGGATAATGTCCCAATTGATGGATTATCCCCATTTAACAGATTAGGAAGGATCGGGGAACATGTAGAAGTAGGAATGGACTGGATGTTGGGTATTGTTTCCAGAGAATACAGTAATTCCACATTTAAATTGTGGTTGTGTTCTGGAAAATCGTGACTTTATGTGAATCATAGGTTCCCATAGGCATCAGTATTAAAGCCAGAGTTGGGTTCCTTCAGACATTTCTCACCTGGGGACAAAAATATACACATTGAAATACTGTGCCATGCATGTGCAGCAATATGCACTCCTAGCTTGTAAAATAAAACACATCACTAAATATAAAAGTAATACAATATACAACACACTTAAATTATTATTTTTTAAATACAGTACTCATCCCAGTACAGTACTTTCAGATTGTCGGTCAGTGTAGGTAGCAGCTGAAGCCCAAGGACTACCTGCTCCAATCAACTTCTGCACTAGATGGATCCCAAGACTTCAGTGCAAGTTCAGGAATGAAACCAGCTGCAGGAGCCACTGAAGATCAGATACTGAGGACTGAGTTAAGAACAGAGGGTGGGAGGCAAAGGCAGGAGCAGAAGGACAAGGGAGTGAGGGTGGAAAAGCTGCAGGAAAAGTCATGTAAACAAGCAGGCCACAGAGGAGGAAGACTGTAGTTAAAGTGAAACCCCCAAAGTTCAACGTATATTGATGCTACTTTGTTGGCAACATTAAAGTCAAACAATGCTAAGTGAACTGACGTTAAGCTGGGTCTTACTGTATTGTGTCTGGAAAGTATTACCAGCTAGTGAGGTGGGTGATGACTCGCTGTACACCTTCAAGCGGGAGCTGGACTAGTTCCTGATGAGGGCAGAGATCACATCGTTACAAAGGTTTTACAGCACAGAGAAGGTCTTTTGGCTCACATAGTCCATGCCAGTTTCACACAGCACACAAAACCCTCATCTCTTTCCATCTAGTTCCAGCATCATATCCTTCTATTCCTTACTCTCGCCATGATTATCTAGCTTTGCCTTAAATGCATCTATGCTATTGGCATCAGCAGCTTGTGGTAGCAAGTTTCACATTCTTACCATTCTCCAGGTAAAGATATTTCTCCTGAATTGCCTATTGGATTATATTCTCTGAAGTTAAGAAGAATGAGACCATAAGACATAGGAGCGGACGTAAGGCCATTCGGCCCATCAAGTCCACTCCACCATTCAATCATGGCTGATTTCAACTCCATTTACCCGCTCTCTCTCCATAGCCCTTAATTCCTCGAGAAATCAAGAATTTATCAACTTCTGTCTTAAAGACACTCAACATCCCGGCCTCCACCGCCCTCTGTGCAATGAATTCCACAGACCCACCACTCTCTGGCTGAAGAAATTTCTCCTCATCTCTGTTCTAAAGTGACTCCCTTTTATTCTAAGGCTGTGCCCCCGGGTCCTAGTCTCCCCTGCTAATGGAAACAACTTCCCTACGTCCACCCTATCTAAGCCATTCATTATCTTTTAAGTTTCTATTAGATCTCCCCTCAACCTCCTCAACTCCAATGAATATAATCCCAGGATCCTCAGACGTTCATCGTATGTTAGGCCTACCATTCCTGGGATCATCTGTGTGAATCTCCGCTGGACCCGCTCCAGTGCCAGTATGTCCTTCCTGAGGTGTGGGACCCAAAATTGCTCACAGTATTCTAAATGGGGCCTAACTAATGCTTTATAAAGCTTCAGAAGTACATCCCTGCTTTTATATTCCAAGCCTCTTGAGATGAATGACAACATTGCATTTGCTTTCTTAATTACGGACTCAACCTGCAAGTTTACCTTTAGAGAATCCTGGACTAGGACTCCCAAGTCCCTTTGCACTTCAGCATTATGAATTTTGTCACCGTTTAGAAAATAGTCCATGCCTCTATTCTTTTTTCCAAAGTGCAAGATCTCGCACTTGCCCACGTTGAATTTCATCAGCCATTTCTTGGACCACTCTCCTAAACTGTCTAAATCTTTCTGCAGCCTCCCCACCTCCTCCATACTACCTGCCCCTCCACCTATCTTTGTATCATCGGCAAATTTAGCCAGAATGCCCCCAGTCCCGTCATCTAGTTCGTTAATATATAAAGAGAACAGCTGTGGCCCCAACACTGAACCCTGCGGGACACCACTCGTCACCGGTTGCCATTCCAAAAAAGAACCTTTTATCCCAACTCTCTGCCTTCTGCCTGACAGCCAATCGTCAATCCATGTTAGTACCTTGCCTCGAATACCATGGGCCCTTATTTGCCAGCAATCTCACTGAAACTCCTACAATATTCTGGAGGGTGGATACTAAGAGGTTGTTTCCCTGGCGGAGGAGTCTGGAACTCAGAGGCACAGTCTCCGAATAAAGTGTTGACCGTTTCGAACTGAGATGAAGAGGAATTTTTTCACTGAGGGTTGTGTATCCTTGGAATTCTCTACTCCAGAATGTTGTGGATGCTTGAGTATATTCAAGACTTGAGCTCCATAGATTTTTGGTGTCTCAGGAAATTAAGAGACATGGGGAGCTAGCTGGAAAGTGGAAGATCAGCCGTGAGCATATTGAATGACTCGTCGGGCTGAATGACCTATCTCTCTTATTTTTGTGTTCTTGTGCTTAAAGGAAACACAAATCCTCTTCCAGAAAGTTCCTCCGCTGCCTGTGAGCAGCTGTTATTTCTCAAGGTTCTAGCTCTTCCACTATTGAAAGTCCGCAGTTGGCCATGACTCGTAACCCTGAACATAGAACCCTTGCGTGGCCCTGGGACAACCACTCTCTGAGGTCTGAAATGACCCTGCTACCCTATTATGATGTCAAATATATTGAAAACTGGCTATTTGGCCCACCAGTTCATGCCAGCAATAATACTCCACTAGAGTCCCCACCCCCTCCTTCCTCATCTCACCCTATCTGCATCTGCTTATATTCCGTCCTCCCTCATAAAATTTTAGAATCATTACAGAAGGAGGCCATTTGACCAATTGTGCCCGTGCTGGCCCTGTGACGGATCAGTTGAGCTGGTGCCACCCTTTTTCCTGTAACCCTACAAATCTTTCCTTTTCAAATAATGATCTCATTCTGTGTTGAAAGCCTAAATTGACCCTGCCTCCACCCCACTCTCAGGCAGTATTTATTCCAGACGATCCATTCGCTGAATGAAAAAGCTTTTCATCTGTTGCCATGGCTTCTTTTGCCCTCTGGTTCTCAATTCTTTCACCAGTCGGACCAGTTTCTCCCTATCTACTCTGTGCAGACACTTCATGATTTTGAATACCTCAAACAAATCTTCAATCTACCTGAAATTCCCTATCCCCGGAACCATTCTTTGTGAATCTTTTCTGCATCCTCTCTAATGCTTTCCTTCCTAAAATGTGGTGCCTACAACTGGACACAGCAGTTGAGATGGAACTGGTGTTTTATGTAGACTTAACATATCTTCCTTATTTTTGTACCCTGTGCCTCATTAATAAAGCCCAGTATGCCGTATGCTTAATTAACTGCTCTACCAACTTGTCCTGCCACCTACAATGATTTATGCCCATATAAACCAGGTCCCACTGCTCCCGCACCTTCTTTAGAATTGCTCCCCTTATTTTATATTGTCTCTGCATTTTCCTACCAAAGCGAATCACTTCACACTTTGCTTTGTTAAATTTCATCTGCCATTTGTCCACCCATTCCACAATCTATATGCTTTTGAAGTTCTATACTATCCTCTTCATGGTTACAATACTTTCAAGTTTCCTTTTATCTGCAAATTTTGAAATTATGCCCTGTGCATTAATATATTAATATAGATCACAAAGAGCAGGGGTCCTAACAGTAATCCCAGTGGAGTTTCCAGTCTGAAAAAGAATCATTCACCACTCTTTGTTTCCTGTCACTCAGCCAATTTCATATCAAAGAACAATACAGCACAGCAACAGGCCCTTCGGCCCTCCAAGTCTGTACCGGCCATGATACCACCCTTGGCTAAACCCTCAGCACTTCCTAGTGCCGTATCCCTCTATAGCCATTTTATCCATGTATTTGTCGAGAAAAGAACACTACCCATAATACCACTGTCCCTATTATTCCATGAATTCTAACTTTGTTAGCAAGACTGTTGTGCAGCACTTCATCAAATGTCTATACACCATGTACACCACATCCAACAGCATTGCCCTCATCAACCCTCTCTGTTACATCATCAAAATACTCAAGCTAGTTAGTTAAATACAATTTGCCCGTAACAAATCAATGATGGCTTTCCTTAATTAACCCTCAGTTAGCCAAGTGACTATTGATTTTGTCCCGAACTATCATTTCTAAAAGCTTCCCCATACCAAGGTTAAAACCGACTGACCTGTAGTTGATGGATTCACCTTTGCACCCTTTTTTTTGAAGAAAGGTATAACGTTTGCAATTCTGGAGTCCTCTGGCACCATCTAAGGACGATTGGAAAATGATGGCCTGTCCCTCCATAATTTTCACACTCACTTCCTTCAGCATCCTTGGATGCATCTCAGCTGGTCCTGGTAAGAACAGATGGCCAATCCAATACCACCACCTTTGTAATTTTAAGCCCCTCAGGTGTTTGAACTGTTTCTTTTCACCATGGCTTGGACAGCAGCATCGTCTTCCTTGGTAAAGGCAGATGCAAAGTATTAATTTAATACCTCAACCATGCCTCCTTCTCACTGATTAAATCCTCTTTTTGGTCCCTAATCAGCCTTGATCCCCCTTTTACCACCCTTGTACTATTTATATGCCTGTGCAATACTTTGGGATTCCCTTTTATGTTAGCTGCCAGGTTCTTCTCATGGTCTCTCTTTGCTTCTCTTATTTGCTTTCTGAATTCCCCTCTGAACCTTCCTTATTCAGCCTGCCTCTCAATTGGATTATCCACATGGCACTTGTAATAAGCACACTTTCTCTGCCACATCTTAATCTCTTATCTCTTTCATCATCCAAGGAGATCTGGATTTGTTTACTTTTGTAGAAATATACCTAGACAGTACTTGAACTATATCTTCTTTAAAGGCAGCCCATTGTTCAGTTACAGTTTTGTCTGTTGATCTTTAGTTTCAGTTTATCTGGGCCAGATCCATTGAAGTTGACTTTCCTTCAGTTAATTGTTCTTACTCTGGCTTGCTCTTTGTCCTTTTCCATAGTCATCTAAACCTAATGATACTCATCACTATAATTTCTAAATGTTCACTTATTGACCATTTGATCCATTTGGACATGATTTTGATTTGATTTATTGGCACATGTACTGAAGTACAGTGAAAAGTATTTTTCTGCGGCCGAGGAACGTACACAGTACGTACATAGTAGACACAAGAATAATCAGCAGAGTACATTGACAAATGGTACATCGACAAAACAGTGATTGGTTACAGTGCGGAAAAAGGGGCCAAACAAAGCAAGCAAAGCAAATACATGAGCAAGAACAGCATAGGACGCCGTGAATAGTGTTCTTACAGGGAACAGATCAGTCCAAGGGGGAGTCGTTGAGGAGTCCTGTAGCTGTGGGGAAGAAGCTGTTCCTGTTTCTCGATGCACGAATCTTCAGACTTCTGTACCTTCTGCCTGATGGAAGGGTCTGAAAGAAGGCAATGCCTGGGTGGGAGGGATCTCTGATAATGCTGTATGCCTTCCTGAGGCAGTGAGAGGTGTACACAGAATCAATGTGGGGGTGGCAAGTTTGTGTGATGCGTTGGGCTGAGTTCACCAGTTTCTTGACTGAGCAGTTGCCATACCAGGCTGTGATGCAGTCGGATAGGTCCACCTCATTCTCAAGGACCAGGCCCCAGTCTTGCCCTTCTTTGAACCAGGACTCTATTATTGCCACAACATTGTATTTCTGGGTAGCTATTTGCATTGGCAACTCATCAATCTTATTTACCATTCTCCAACATCCCTTAAATGCATCTATGTTATTCACCTCAACCACTCTTTATGGTAGTGAGGTTCACATTCTCATCACTTTCAGGGTGAAGAGGTTTCTACTGATTTCCCTATTTTTAAAAAAAAAATTTAGAGTACCCAATTATTTTTTTACCAATTAAGGGGCAATTTAGCGTGGCCAATCCACCTAGCCTGCACATCTTTGGGTTGTGTAGGTGAAACCCACGCAGACACGGGGAGAATATGCAAACTCCATACGGACAGTGACCCAGGGCCGGGATTGGAACCCGGGTCCTCAGCGCCATAGTCCCAGTGCTGACCACTGCGCCGCATGCCGCCCTGATTTCCCAATTTGATTTCTGGTGTCTATCTTATAGTTTCTGGTTTTAATCTTCCCCACAAGTGGGAACACTTCCTCCGAGTCTATCAAAACCTTCCATAATTTTTTTAATCTCTATAATTAAAGGTAGCTTTAGGATAGACATACAAGTCAATAAAACATTTATTTCTCTTTCTAAACGTATATGACAGGGATTGCACTGATACCTTTTAACTGACAACTGCGTGTCTCTCCCGTTTCTTTCATTAGGAGGACAAGAAACAGAAGGAATTAAATGAGCAACGCAAGTTGCTGGAGCAGCGAAGTCAGTTTTTGGAGAAAACCAGGAACTTGTTGGTGTTCAACGAAGAGATGGAGACTTCGAAGGAGAAGAAAAAGGGAGGTGGAAAGGTGAGAGAAAATGTTTGACTTTCTTCCACACGCATTCCTTATATTATAGAAAACCTCTCAGTCCGTGTCAGCATTACTCTCCATGTGAGAAAATAGTCCTAATTGGATTCCGTAGCCTAGTGGTTATATTTTTCTCTTAGCGAATTTCTGTTACCATATTTCTCTTGGTATCATGTTACAATAATATTTTAATTGCGTTTTATGTTACCATATTTCTCTGAATGGATATTTGATTTCCTCTTCACAGCGTGGGAAGAAAGGAGAGTTTGAAGAGTTTGTTAACGATGATTCTGATGACGACTTGCCACTTCCCAAGAAGAAAAGGAAGCAGAGGGGGAGCGGCAGTGAACCTGAGGATGGAGACGAGGACGCCAATCAAAAGAAAAGGAAGAAAAGGAGACGGTACGTAAAAGCCCGACCCAAAGTTCACTTCGACTACAGGCATCGCTAATCCCACCAAGGCAGCTGATGGAATTTAAATTCAGCTAGTAAATCTGGATTTATAAAGCTAGTCTCAGTAATGGTGACCATGTCGATGTCATGAAAATCCATCTGGTTCACTCATATCCTTTAGAGAAGGACGTCAGCTATTCTTACCCGGTCTGACGTACATGTGACTTCAGACCCACAACAATGTGGTTGACCATTGATGGCTTCTGCAATGGCCAAGCAAGCCATTCAGTTCAAGGGCAGTTAGGGATGGGTAACAAATGCTGCTCTTGCCAGTGACGTTCGCATTCCATGAAAAAAATAAATGTACAGATATTTTGAAGAGACTACAAGGGTTTTGTAACTTTATTGAAAAAGCTTTGGGTTTTTTTTGTATATCTGAATTATTTTTGTACATTATTTCTCTGTGGATATTTAAGAGGCAGAAGGATTAACTGAGAATCGGCTTAATAGAGGGCAGATAGGGAAACATAGGAACAGGAGAAAGCCATTTAGTCGCACAAGTCTGTTCCGCCATTCAATGAGATCAGGGCCGATCTATGATCTGACTCAATATGGGCATTTGCCCCATACCCTTTAATAACAAAAAGCTGTGCCTTTGGCAGGAAAGAGTTCCAAATTTCCAACCCTCTGTGTGTGGAAATGTTTCCTAATTTCACTCCAAGAAAGGTCTGATTCTAATTTTTAGATGGTTCTTTCTAGCCCTAGACTCCCCACCCAGTAGGAATAGTTTCTCTTTACCAATACTATCTGCCCCCCCTTAATGTTTTGAAAAAATTGGTTAAACCACCCCTTAATATTGCTAATTTCCAGAGAATGCAACACTAGTTTGTACAATCTCTCCTTGGAATTTGAATCTTGCAATCCAGGTGCCATTCTGGTTAACCAAAGCTGCTTCCAAGGCCAATATATTTTTTCTAAAGTGCGGTGCTCAGAACAGCTTACTGTACCAGCCTTAGCAAAAGCTGTGGGGATTTGCATGATATAGTGGTGTAGTAGTCCTGGTGTTAGTAATCCAGAGGCCTGGACCAATAATCAAGAGAATAAAAGTTCAACTCCCACTAGAGCAGTTTGAGAATTTGAATTAGGATTTTAAAATAAAAATCATTGGAAGCAAAAAGCTGAAGTGATTAAAGGTGACCATGAAGCTGCCAGATTGGAAACTTATCTACCTTGAGGCACTGAGCACCTCACAGAAAAAATGTTTCCGCATCCAGCATCCCTGAAATAAGACAAGAGGATGTATAAAGTGCAATAATTTAACAACTGTTTTGTTCCCTTCCTCAACCTGCCCCTCTTTTTCTACCTACTTCCCCTCCCTCTCTACTCTCCTGTTCCCCTTCTCCGCTCTCTCATCCCCGCGCTCTCTCGTCCCCACTCTCCCCCTCCTCCTCGCGCTCTCTCCCCCTCCTCCTCGCGCTCTCTCCCCCCCTCCTCGCACTCTTCCCCCCTCCTCGCGCTCTCTCCCCCTCCGCCTCACACTCTCTCCCCCTCCTCGCGCTCTCTCCCCCTTCTCCTCACGCTCTCTCCTCCTCATCGTGCTGTCTCCCCCTCCTCCTCACGCTCTCTCCCCTCTCCTCCTTGCGCTCTCTCCCCCAATCTCCTCGCACTCTCTCCCCCCTTGTCCTCGCGCTCTCTCTCCCCTCCTCCTGCTGTCTCCCCCCTCCTCCTCACGCTCTCTCCTCCTCCTCGCTCTCTCTCCCCTCCTCCTCGTGCTGTCTCCCCCCTCCTCCTCACGCTCTCTCCCCCCTCCTCCTCACGCTCTCTCTCCCCCCTCCTCCTCGTGCACTCTTCCCCCCTCGTCCTCGCACTCTTCCCCCCTCGTCCTCGCGCTCTCTCCCCCTCCTCCTCGCGCTCTCTCCCCCTCCTCCTCGCGCTCTCTCCCCCTCCTCCTCGCGCTCTCCCCCTCCTCCTCGCGCTCTCTCCCCCCTCCTCCTCGCGCTCTTTCCCCCCTCCTCCTCGCTCTCTCCCCCTCCTCCTCGTGCTGTCTCCCCCTCCTCCTCACGCTCTCTCCCCCCTCCTCCTCGCGCTCTCTCCCCCTCCTCCTCACGCTCTCTCCCCCCTCCTCCTCGCTCTCTCCCCCCTCCTCCTCGTGCTGTCTCCCCCTCCTCCTCACGCTCTCTCCCCCCTCCTCCTCGCACTCTCTCCCCCCTCCTCGCACTCTCTTCCCCCCCCTCGTCCTCGTGCTCTCTCCCCCTCCTGCTCACGCTCTCTCCCCCTCCTCCTCGCGCTCTCTCCCCCTCCTCCTCGTGCTCTCTCCCCCTCCTCCTCGCGCTCTCTCCCCCCTCCTCCTCGCGCGCTCTCCCCCTCCTCCTCGCGCTCTCCCCCCCTCCTCCTCGCGTGCTCTCCCCCTCCTACTCGTGCTCTCTCCCCCCCTCCTCCTCGTGCTCTCTTCCCCCCTCCTCCTCGTGCTCTCTTCCCCCCCTCCTCCTCGTGCTCTCTTCCCCCCTCCTCCTCGCGCGCTCTCCCCC
Organism: Scyliorhinus torazame; assembly: GCF_047496885.1. Lineage (NCBI taxonomy): Eukaryota > Metazoa > Chordata > Chondrichthyes > Carcharhiniformes > Scyliorhinidae > Scyliorhinus > Scyliorhinus torazame. The sequence continues at coordinate 189,048,567 of NC_092716.1, forward strand.
TCGCGCTCTCTACCCCTCGTCCTCACGCTCTCGCCTGACCTCCCCGCTCTCTCGCCCTTCTCCCCACTCTTTCCCCCCCCCCCCCCCCCCGCTCTCTCGTCCCACTCCTTCGCCCCCCTCCCCACTCTCTCAACCTGCTCTCTTGCCCCCCCCCCCACTCTTTCTTGACCTACCCGCTCGCTCTTTCTGCCTCTGTATCCCTTATTCCCACCTGAACAGACCCCAGAGAGGTGCTGAGGATGGCAGTGATGATGAGGAAACTGGCTCAAGAGCTAAGAAACCACGCAAACCAAAAGTAGGAGAGCGCAAGATTAAAGGGAAGGTTTGTGACAACCACTTGGAAATAGTTGTGTTAGTTGAGTGAAAACAGTTTCTAACTTCTGTTCTGTACTCCTAAATTATAATTTGTTGTCTTCTCAGTTATGCGTAACCCTGTATGTTGAACAAATTTATTTGGCAGCACGGTAGCACACGTGGCTAGCATTGTGGCTTCACGGCACCAGGGTCCCAGGTTCGATTCCCCTCAGGGTTACTGTCTGCACGTTCTCCCTGTGTCTGCGTGGGTTTCCTCAGGGTGATCCGGTTTTCTCCCACAGTCCAAAGACGTGCAGGTCAGGTGGATTGGCCATGCTAAATTGCCTTTAGTGTCCAAAAAGGTTAGGAGAGGTTATTGGGTTATGGGGATAGGGTGGAAGTGAGGGCTTAAGTGGGTCGGTGCAGACTCGATGGGCCGAATAGCCTCCTTTTGCACTGTGTGTTCTATGTATCTCTTTTTGGAATTAAACATTTGCTTGTTCCATAGATCAAACCTGAAAGGCTCCCAGCTTCCATGAAGAGTAAAATCAAGTCAAAAGCAATAATTTCATCCAGTGACGATGATTCCTCTGATGAGGGGGCACTGAAGATAGAAGAAGGGTACGTAATTGTAACAATAACCTTTTAATGAACAGGTCATATACCTTTGTATCTGTATATATGTACATGTGTGTGTGTGTGTGTGTGTATATGTACATGTGTTTTTATATATGTGCGTGTGTCTGCAGAGGTGTATTTGCATGTTTGGGGGCCCATTGCTCTCCCTCTTTGCGGGGCCCCTGCATCACTCCCTGTCTCTTGGTGGCATGGGGACCTGCCTCCAATGATGTCAATCGTTAACCCCAATGATGTTGAGCCCCTCCCCAGTGACATAATGCCCTCCTGATCCCACTCACCCTCAACTCACACAACGTAAAGGCACAGAAACCAAAAATCGCTGCTTAATTGATGTAGTGCTCTTTAACTTATTCTTTTTTCAATTGTATTTTATTCCAAAGCCATATAAAAAGTTACAATACATACACAATTCAGGAAACAAACTTCCCATCACACAACTATACAGCTTGTACAAAATTTCCCCTTTTTCGCCCTCTCACTCAACCCCCCCCCCCCCAACCAAACAAACAACTCCTCTAACATGGTCACAAACATCCCACATCTTGCTTCAAAACCCTCTACTGAACCCCTTAGCTTGTATTTGATCTTTTCCAACCAAAGAAAGCCAGGCCACTACCCTGCTGGCGTTGCTGATCGCCACTCCAATGAAATTTGTCGCTGATTAATCAGAGAGGCAAAGGCCACAACATTGGCCTTCCTCTCCTCCATCAGCTCCGGCTTCTCCGAAAACCCAAATATCGCCACCAAAGTGGTCCGGCCCAACCTCCTCCCCCACTATCCTTGCTAGTGCCGCGAACACTCCTGCCCAGAATCTCTCCCACTTTTTGCAGTCCCAGACCATATGTGCGTGATTCGCTGAACCCGCCCACACTTCTCACACTCGTCTGCCACCCCCTGAAAGAACCCACTCATTCTTGGTATTATGGGCGGGATTCTCCGCTCCCGGGACTAAGTGCCCGCGCCATCGTGAACGCCGTCACGTTTCACGACGGCGCGAACAGGGCCCAGACATGACCTATTCTGGCCCCCACAGGGGACCAGCACGGCGCTGGAGCGGTTCACGCTGCTCCAGCGTCATTACGCGGCGCAAATGGCACAGCCCAACCCGTGCATGCGCATTTGGGACGTGCCATCCTGCGCATGCGCGGGGAACTTCTTACGCGCGCGCGCCCCTCACCAACATGGCGCCGCTGTTCTGGGGCCACTCGCGGAAGGAGGTAGGCCTGGGGGGGAGAGGCCGGCCCGCCAATCGGTGGGACCCGATCACGGGCCAGACCTCATCGGAGGGCCCCCCCCCCCACAGGCCGCCCCCCCCCCCCCCCCCAGCATTCCCCTAGAGTTCCTGCCGGCAGCGACCAGGGGTGGACGGTGCCGGCGGGAACCTGACGTGTCATAGTGGCCGCTCGGCCCATCCGTGCCAGAGAATCGCCGCTCGCCGTTTGCGGCAATTCTCCGAGCGGCCCGGCGCGAATCATGCGGCGCTGGTTTCGGGGGGGTGGGAGAATCGCGTGCGGGGGTCGGGGTGGCATGGCGCAATTCGCGCGGCGCCCCAGCGATTCTCCCACCCGGCGTGGGAGGGGAGAATCCCTCCCTATGTATTTTCTTTTCATGTACTAAATGTCTGTTCGAGCTGCACGCAGGAAAATACTTTTCACTGTATCTCGGTACACGTGACAATAAACAAATCCCATCCAATCCATATGTACCCTGTGTACCACCTTGAATTGTATCAAACTCATCCTTGCGAATGAGGAGGTCGCATTTACCTTTCGTAACGCCTCACTCCATACTCCCAGGTGTATCTCCCCTCCCAGCTCCTCTTCCCACCTTTCCTTAATCTTCACCACCCGATCACCTCCCTGTTCTCCCAGCCATCTGTATATGTCTCCAATCCTGCCTTCCCCTTCCACATCCGGAAGCAACAGTTGCACCAGCAGGGTGTACCTCGGTAACCTGGGTACTCTTTCCAAACCTTCCGTGTTTTCCTCTTGGGCTCTACCCTCTCCTTCGATTCATCTATACTGGCGAACCCTTCTTCCAGATACAAATCCCTCACCTTAACCAGCCCCACTTTTTTCTACTTCCTACACTTGCCATCTATCCCCCTGGCTCAAAGCTGTGGTTTTCACGCAACAGCGTTACCACCGACATCCCCTCTATCCTAAAGTGCTTCCTCAGCTGGTTCCAGATCTTCACCATGGACTACACCACAGGACTCTCCGAGTATCTGCTTGGCGCCATTGGTAATGCCGCAATCACCCTTGCCCTTAAAATGGACCCCCAACAGGATCCTCTACATGCTCTCCAGCGGGTCCGAAACATAAAATAGTATGTTGTCTGCATACAGCGACACTCGATGCTCCCTTCAACCCCTCATAATGCCTCATCATTCTGCCGACCAGAGGCTCTATAGCTAGCGCAAACAGCAGCGGCGACAGCGGGCAGCCCTGCCTTGTTCCCTTGTGTAGTTCAAAGTTCCGTGAACCCATGTCATTGGTTCGCACATTCTCCCTCGGTGTCACATAAAGCAGGCGTACCCATGTCACAAACTTTGGCCCAACCCCAAACCTTCCCAGGACCTTAAACAGGTACCGCCACTCCACCCGGTCGAATGCCTTCTGCGCATCCATGAACAGCACTACCTCCTGTACCTGAGCTCTTGACGGGGTCGTGATCACATTTAACATCCTTCCTATATTCCTAGAAAGCTGCCTGCCCTTCACAGAGCCTGTTTGGTCCTCCGCAACCACCCCCGAGACACAACCTTCCATCCTTCCCGCCAGCACTTTCACGTCTGTATTTAATAATGATATGGGCCTGTGCGACCCACATTCCAACGGGCCCTTTCCCTTTTTTGTGATCGTTGCCTGCGTCATTGTCTCCAGCAGTCCCCCTTCTCCAACGCCTTCATACCTCTTATACTATCTAATACCTCTCTCAGCCCTAATGGCTCCTCTAGGGCCTGCCTCTTTTTCTCCAACAGCGGAAACTCCAGTTCATCTAAGAACCATCCCATGTCCCCCTCTTCACCCCCCGAGTCGGCCCTGTACAGCTCCTTATAATAATTCCAACACCTCGTTTATCTTCTCCGGCTCCGACACCACATCCCCTGCCCCAGTCCGTATCTTCAATGTTTCCCGGAACGTGGCCTGCCTCCGTAGCTGATGCACTAACATTCGACTCGCCTTCTCCCCATATTCATCCTGCATCCTCTTGCCCTACATAGCTGTGCTACCGCCCTCCCTGTTGTCAGCCTATCAAATTGCCCTTTTTTCCTCCTTGCCAATCCCTCCATGGTGGGCACTCTCGAGTACTCCCTATCTACCTCCACGATCTCGCTCATTAGCCATTCGTATTCCTCCCTCCTTTCTCTATCCACATGGGCCTTGAATGAGATAATCTCCCATCGGATCATCGCTTTTAGCGCTTCCCAAAAAGTGGCCGCCGACACCTCTCCATTTTGGTTCAATTCGACATAATCTTTCATCGCAGCCAGACTTTGTCATAAAACCCCCTATCTGCCAACAACCCTGAATCACGCCTCCACAGCGGCCTCTGCTCCCGTCCCGATCGACGCCGAATCTCCAGCCAATGGGGCGCACGGTCCGAGATTACTATCCCTGCATACTCTGCCCCCTCCAGCCCGACCAAAACCTCCCGGCTCACCACCAAAATGTCAATTCTGGAATACGTTCTGTACACATGCGGAAAAAAGGAATACTCCCTTCCCCCTGGGTTCTTGAAGCACCACGGGTCCACCATAGCCATCTTTTCCAAAAACCCACCCAACTCCTTTGCCATACGTATCCTATCTACATCATCCCAATTTGGTGCATATACATTCACTAACACCACCGGCGTCCCCTCTAATACCCCACTCACCATCACATATCTCCCACCCGGGTCCCTCACTTCCTTCGCGCTCACAAACCCCGTCTTACTCAACACAATTGCCACTCTCCGCGACTTTGAATCAAACCCCGAGTGGAAAACCTGATCCACCCATCCTCTCCCCAACCTAACCTGGTCCTTCACCCGGAGGTGCGTCTCCTGCAGAAAGACCACCTCCGCTTTCAAGCTCCTAAGGTGCGCAAAGACCCGAGATCATTTCACCGGTCCATTGAACCCTCGCACATTCCATGTTATCAGCCATACCGGGGGCTTACGCCTCCATCTCCATTTCCTTCTACCGCCCGCCATCCTCCCCTTTTGGCTCTTACCCTGTTAATTTCGCCCTATACCTGGCCCATCCAAGATGGCCCCTTTCTCTGCCCCTGTCCATGTTTCTTCTCCAACCTCGCCTCGCCACATCACCCCACCCCCCTCTCTCCGCCTTCTCCCCCACCTCACTTCCATTCGCCAGCTTTACCTGCCAGCGTGGCAACACCTGCCCAAAGGCTCCTTCGACTGACCCCCCCCCACCCTCCCCTCTCTGTTGAAGGCTCCCCGCTGACCTCCTCCCTCCCCCACCCAAACAAAGGCCCATCTCGGACCACAAGTCACCTTCCCCAAGAACAAAGAAAATGAAAACACACAGCACCAGGCAGCAGGAGGGGTGTGGGGACAGCCGTCCCCTTACAAACCTTTCACCCCGGCTACCCTTTGTCAACCCAACAGTAAAAAGAAGAAAAAGCCCCTCCACATCGGAGGAAAAGACCCCCCCCACCCTCTCCAACTCCCACTCTACCCATATTCCCAATTACTTCAAAGTGCCAGCACCCCAGTCTCCCAAATTGTTCAGTTCCGTTCTCCCCCAGTTTATGTTTCTTGATAAAGCCATTGTCCGCTTCTGGGGTCTCAAAATAGCACTCCCGGCCATAGGTCACCCAAAGCTTCGCCGGGTAGAGCACCCCAAACCTGATCTGCCATCGATACAGCACCGCCTTGGCACTGTTTTGCGAGCTCAGCTCTGCTATCCTGGTATATTTAGACCTTGTTCCTATCCCATTGACAGTTTTGTTTTTTTAAATATGTTTATTCAAAATTTTTCCAATACATTTTTACAAAACACTCCAGAAAGGAGAGAAAATATACAAAAGAGAAATACAAAGGGCATTACGCCAACACATAAAGCAACTTAATCCTCTAACCATTAAACTATCTAACAAACTAAGAACAAAAATGGGGCAAACGCCCCTTACATAAACCAAAACAAGAAATCCCCCCCTGGGTTGCTGCTGCCATTGACCTCCACCTAACGTTCCGCGAGAAAGTCTAGGAACAGATGTCACTGCCTGGAGAACCCCTGCAAGGACCCCCTCAAGGCAAATTTAATCCTCTCCAACCTGAGAAACCCCGCCATGTCATTGACCCAAGCCTCCACACTTGGGGGCTTCGCGTCCCTCCACATTAGTAAGATCCTTCTCCGGGCTACCAAAGAGGCAAAGGCCAGAACTCCGGCCTCTTTCGGCTCCTGCACTCCCGGCTCGTCTGACACCCCAAATATTGCTATCCCCCAGCTCGGTTTTACCCGAGTATCCAAGACCTTGGACATAGCCCTTGCGAAGCCCCTCCAAAACCCCTCAAGCGCCGGACACGCCCAGAACATATGGGCGTGATTTGCTGGGCTCCCCGAACACCTCACACACCTGTCCTCTACCCCAAAAAACTTACACACCCTTGCCCCTGTCATGTGCGCCCTGTGCACCACTTTAAACTGGATCAGGCTGAGCCTGGCACAAGACGAGTAGGAATTAACCCTGCCCAGGGTGTCAGCCCACAGGCTCTCATCCAGCTCCTCCCCCAGCTCCTCCTCCCACTTGCCCTTCAGCTCCTCCACCGAGGCTTCCTCCGCCACCTGCAGCTCCTGGTAAATCGCCGGGACCTTACCCTCTCCGACCCACACACCCGAAATCACCCTGTCCTGTATCCTCCGGGCCGGCAGCAGCGGAAATTCCCCTACCTGCCTCCTCACAAACGCCCTGACCTGCATATACCTGGAGGCATTTCCCGGGGGTAACCCAAATTTCTCCTCCAGCGCCCTCGGACTGGCAAAAGTCCCGTCAATGAATAGGTCCCCATCCTTTTAATTCCCGCCTGATGCCAACTTAGAAATCCGCCATCCATCCTGCCCGGTGCAAACCTATGGTTGTTCCGTATCGGGGACCAAACCGAGGCCCCCCCCCCGTACCGTCTCCACTGCCCCCAGATCCTCAGTGTCGCCACCACCACCGGGCTCGTGGTGTACCGCGTCGGCGGTAGCGGCAATGGTGCTGTCACCAGTGCCCCCAGGCTAGTACCCACAAATGACGCCACCTCCAGTCTTTTCCACACCGCCCCCTCTCCCTCCATTACCCATTTCCGAATCATTGCCACATTAGCTGCCCAGTAGTAGCTACACCGATCCCCCCCCCCCCCCCCCCCCCGGACTGCGCTCCAGGATCAGTCTCTTAACCCTCGGGGTCTTACTTGCCCATACGAACCCCATAATGCTCTTGCTCACTCGCTTGAAAAAGGCCTTAGGGATGAGAATAGGCAGGCACCGGAACACGAACAAGAACCTATGGAGGACCGTCATCTTAACGGACTGCACCCTACCCGCCAGGGAGAGTGGCAACACGTCCCATCTCCTAAAGTCCTCCTCCATCTGGTCTACCAACTGCGCCAAGTTGAGCTTGTGCAGGACCCCCCAACTCCTGGCCACCTGGATGCCCAAATACCGGAAACACCTCTCCACCCTCTTGATCGGCAGCTCCTCCAGCCTCCTCCCTGACCCCTCGCATGCACCACAAAGAGCTCACTCTTCCCAACATTGAGCTTGTATCCTGAGAAGTCTCCAAACTCCCTAAGGGTCTGCATGACCTCTGCCATCCCCTCCACTGGATCGGCAATATACAAAAGCAGGTCATATGCATATAACGAGACCCGATGCTCCTCGCCTCCCCGGACCAATCAGTTTCTAGACTCCCTTAGTGCCATAGCCAGCAGCTCAATTGCCAGGGCAAACAGCAGGGCACCCTCTCCCCCCCCCCCCCTCCGAGGGCATCATGATCACATTCAGGAGCCTCCGCACGTTTGCATTCAACTGCCTGCCCTTCACAAACCCCGTCTGATCCTCCTGTATCACTCCTGGGACACAATTCTCAATCCTAGTGGCCAGGACCTTCACCAACAATTTGGCATCCACATTAAGGAGCGAAATCGGTCTATACGAGCCACACCGCAGCGGGCCCTTGTCCCACTTGAGGATAAGCGAGATCAACGACAGAGACATCGTCGGGGGAAGAATCCCTTCCTCCTTCGCCTCGTTGAAGGTTCTCACCAACAACGGACCTAACAGTCCCACAAATGTCCTATAGAATTCAACCGGGAACCCATCCGGCCCCGGGGCCTTGCCCACCTGCACACTCCCCAACCCCTTAACCAGCTCCTCCATCCCGATTGGGGCCCCCAAACCTTCAACCTGTCCCTCCTCCACCCTCTGGAACCTCAATTGGTCCAGGAACCGCCGCATTCCCCCCCCCACCCCCCGGGGGGTTCTGACTTGTACAGGTTCCCGTAGATATCTCTGAAGACCTCATTTATTTTGGCCGGACTCCGCACCGTGTTCCCCCCCTCTATCCCTGATTCCTCCAATTTCCCTCGCCACCTCCCTCCTCCGTAGCTGATGCGCCAGCATCCGGCTCGCCTTCTCCCCATACTCGTACACTGTCCGCTGCACCTTCCTCCACTGGGCCTCGGCTTTCCCCGTAGTCAGCAAATCAAACTCCGTTTGGAGGCTCCGGCGCCCCTTCAGCAGCCACTCTTCAGGGGAATCCGCGTTATCTCCTATCCACCCTCCGTATCTCCCCCACCAATCTCTCCCTCTCCATCCTCTCCCTCTTCTCCCTGTGAGCCCTGATCGAGATTAGCTCTCCCCTGGCCACCGCCTTCAGCGTCTCCCAAACCACACTAACCGGTACCTCCCCATTATCATTGGCCTCTATGTACCTTTGAATGCACCCCCGGATCGCCCACAGACCTCCTCATCCGCCAGCAGTCCCTCATCCATGCGCCACAGCGCTGGCCCCTCTCCTCCCCAACTCCAGCTCCACCCAGTGCGGGGCGTGGTCCGAAATCGCTATGGCCGAGTACTCCGTCCCTTCCAGTCTTGGGATCAACGCCCTACTCAGCACAAAGAAGTCTATCCATGCATAGGCCTTGTGTACATGGGAAAAGAAGGAGCATTCTCTAGCCACTGGCCTGGCAAACCTCCACGGATCCACTTCCCCCATCTGATCCATAAACCCCCTCAGAACCTTGGCCGCAGCTGGCCTCTTGCCCGACCTCGACCTAGATCGATCCAGTGCCGGGTCCAGTACTGTATTGAAGTCCCCCCCCCCCCCCCCCCTATTATCAGACTCCCGCCTCTAGATCCGGGAATCCCATTGACAGTTGCGCTTCTCACTGGTCCAAGGCAGAATCTTCTCCTTCTCCATGAACTTGTGGAGCCTCGCGATCACCGCCCGAGGTGGCTACCCCGCTTTAGGCTTCTGCCACAGAGACCTGTGCGCTCAGTCCACTTCAGGGGCCTTATCCAATAACTCCCCCACCCCGGTGACCAACAGAACTTCTCCTCCGACCTTTAGTTACACTTTTCCGTCAAAGTTGACCCAATTTCGGGTAAAAAGAGCTATTTTCTACACCTTCAAGCAGGAGCGACCACTCTCATCATGGCTGCCACCGGAAGTCGTGCTCTTTAACTTAAGACAGCAACAAGCTTGTACTGTAATTGATGAATTGAAATCCAAGCCTATCTATTGTCAGCATGACGGTAGAGATGGGAAATATTGGTCTTGAGGTGAGCAAACATGAACTGGCAGATGAGCAACAGGGTGGAGAAATCAGCCGATAATATGACTGCAGGGCAGAATGAGCTGGGAAAAAAGTCCAGTGTAGGAGCAAATACTCGAATGAAGTGTGGTGTCCAGTCCGAGTCTAAAGTCTGGCAGGATTCCGTTCTTTGTTCAGAGGGGAAGAGACTTTCTGAAGGCCAGTATTGAGAGTGCTGGGGGATCCATCCATCCAAAAGGCAGTAAATTCAACATGCAAAAACAAGTGAAGATGTTAATAGTTCTGCGGCTTTGTAAAGGTGTGCCAAGTACAGGTTTCAAGAGACAGCCCAGCAAAAACAAGCAAACCATACTTGTCCAGAACTCAACAGAGCTGCAGAAAAAGAATTGGCCTCTGTAATAAGCACAGCAGAAGCATTCAAACGCAGATTATTCCTAAGAATTCAAATCTTGTGAAACAAATATTCCAGTTGAACTGTCCGAATGGACTGAGCCGCCTATTATTGACTCTCAAGCTGGGTCCACACCAATTGAACGTCATTTGGTGGGTTCTGAAGTAATGGAGCACCCAACAGAAACAAAACCATGGGAATCTCCTTCCAACTGCACACTTGAGGAATGCCAAATGGAATTGCATGCCCACTCCCAAGAGAATGGGTTGTTTGTTGGGGAAGAAACAGGGACGGAAACAATATTGGAATTTCCTGTTGATTGCCTGGTAGTAGAATCTGGCTTTGAGTCCCAAATGGCAGAATTGTTGGACAAGCCCCAAAAAGTGAAAATTCCGTTCGCTTTTCAAACAGTGGACTCTCTGGACGAAAGCCGGAAAATTAAATTCCCCATTGAACTGCAAGAAACAGCCAATTTGAAAATCGGCAGCCTCAACAATTCCAGTGTGAATTCAAAGCAATACAATATGAATGGTGTGGGTGGCGCAGTGGTTAGCACTGCAGGCTCCCGTCGCCGAGGACCCGGGTTCAACCCCAGCCTCGGATCACTGTCCATGTGGAGTTTGCACATTCGCCCCATGTATGTGCTAAATTGCTCCTTAATTGGAAAAAAATAATTGGGTACTCTAAATTTATATTAAGAAAAGAAAATACGAATGGCCAAAAATAAACGTCAGGACTGGCATTTCCTGACCGGTTTCAAAGGTGGGTCCTCCAGCTGCTGAGTTACCCCCTCTAAAGGGGGTAGTTAACCCCCAGCAGATGGAACTGCAGATCGACGACTCAGAAAAATCATTACACCTTGACATAAAACTGGAAGGTCTTTAACGAAGTGTCACAGTAGAATTCCCCATTAGATCTTTCCCTGTAGAATCCCAAATAAGAGAATTCATGGAATTGGATCACAGCATGGGTGGCACTGTTGCTTTGCGGACAGTAGCAACTGGACCTTGTGTTGAATTAAGAAAACTGATTTCCAAGTCGATTTTGCAAAGCACAATTGGTTGCCGCCCAGCACTCTCACTCTTAGACCTGGCCTCTGGCTCTGGTCGAGCTGCCCGCTGGCCACTGCTCCCCGGAAACCACAATGCCGCTTTTGCCTGCCCGTCACACCTCCTGACTGCTCACCTCTCAGCTTTCGATGGGGTGGCTGGACTTCGAGCCTCGATGACCATGTGTGCGCCCTGGCTGCTGCTGGGTGCTGGCTTTACCTGGCCTGGACTCTGTTCTTTGGTTAGTTGCCTGCCTGTCCTGGAGGTTGAGTCGCCCTACTGCTCCCCTCGATGGCCGTTGACCAGTGCTCCATCCTCGCCTCACTGAAAGCTTTGCAGGCTCGCACCCCAGAGTTAGGTCAGTGACCTCACTTTTGTCTCGGGCTGCTCACCGAGCCGAATGTCAGATACCTGGCCGCTGCTTCACTCAATGAAAGTTCAGAAACCTCAACCAATTCAGGAGATCCATCTGAACAGCTCTAAGCCTCCACTACCTCGCAGCGTCTGGCCAACTGTTTCCCGCCCTAAAGGGGAGCCCACCAATCTGTCCACACCACCGTCACGTCTCAGAATGCCCCCCCACCCAGCCATTGGCCGGGCCCCCGCACTGCATTGCTGTGTGTTTCATTGGAAGTCTGCCTCTGTGTGTCTGTATATGCGTGCGTGTGTCTGTATGGTGTGTGTTAGCACTGTTTCTTTATGTTTAATGTCAGAACTGATCAATTACAGTCAATGGAAAAGGGCGGTGAAAGTTGGTTTCACATTTAGCAAGCTGCAGATTTTGAAAATGTATTGAGAGATTCCTCATAACCTCTCAGTTTTACATAATGTGATGTTGTTATGTCTGCCCTCAGTGAGTCAGTGTGTTTGCCCAATGAGCAGCTAAACCACACTGGGCAGGAAAATCTTGGTTTGATTTCTGCTCCCTGCTGCTGGGGCATCTCTATGCTCCTGGGTAAGAGGAAAGCCCTGCTGGAGGAAACAAGGTCGGGTTTGACGGTGAGAATGTGGAACTCGCCACCACAGCAAGTAGTTGAGAATAGCACAGGTGCACTTCGTGGGAGACTAGATAAACACATGAGGGGGAGAAAAAATAGAATGAAATGCTGATAGGATGAAATGTTGTATGATAGGAGGAGACTTGTATGGATCATAAACACTTTTATTCATTCATGGGCTCTGGGCATTGCTCATAAGATAAAATTGCCCAGCCCTAATTGCCCTTGAGACGGTGGTGAGCCTTGGTGAATTGCTGCAGTCCATCTTGTTGGACCTTATCGTCTGTTTCTGCTGTGAATGCTATGTTCTCCGATGTCCACACAGCCAAGGTGCCAGAAGAGACCACACACCAATTAGGAGTGGAGAAAATTAGCAAGAAAAGCAGGGGAAAACATTGTTCGGAGAATGGGAGCAGTTTAACAATTCAGACCTGAGTTTACAGGTTTATTTTTGAATGTTTGCTTTTGGTGAATGTTGTATTTGAGATATAGGGTAGTAGCTTCAGCAATCCAGTATCAGCATCCCTGCCAATCCCATGAAGTAGGCCAGCTCCCTACGGAGTATTTTACGCGTTCCGTCGTACTTTTAAATCTTTCTACCGGAGGATGTCTGTATTTTTGGTGCTTTCACTCCAATTCTTCATTTCCAGAGCTATGGGAGAAAGAGCAGGGGGTGTGTGAAACTAATTAGATCGCTGTTCCAAAGAGCCAGCAGGAACTGATGGGCCGAATGCCTCTTTTTGTGCTGTAAGATTAAATGATTCTAGCCGACGACTAACTTGGGTTCTAAACAATGTTTCCTTGGATGTCTTATTGCTGTGCGGCTTCCACGTGTGCTCACATCTTGGAACGGCCATTGCTTGTGCACAGCCTGTTAGGGTCCTGTGCAGCATATTCCCAATTGCTTCAATTCAAAACTCACCAAGCGGGGTTACTCCAGGTGAGCGACATATACCAGCTGTTGTGCATTCCCACACAGGAACTTAGCACCAGATGTTGGAATCGACAGGGAATGAGGCAGAAAAGGCCAGAAATGGGTACTCCCCGGTCGGTGTACACCAGTAAAACTTGTATTCTGCCCTTTCGAATTAAACAAAGCTAAATGGGAAAGTAAGATGTGAGCAGGGCCCGAACAGCTGACAAAGATACATAGACCAGGTCAGTAATTGGTGAAGAGTTAGCAGGTGAAGTATAATGTAGGGAAGTGTGAAGTTATCCAGCTTGTAAAAATATTGGAAAAGCAGAATCATAGAATCCCTACAGTGCCGAAGGAGGCCATTCGGCCCATCTAGTCTGTACCAACTCTCTGAAAGAGCAATCTACCTAGGCCCAATCACCCAACCTATCCCCGCATCCCCACCTAGGTGCAATTTGACGTAGCCAATCCACCTAACCTGCACATCTTTGGATTGTAGGAGGAAACCTAAGCAGACACGGAAAGAATGTGCAAATTCCACACACACAGTCACCCAAGGCTGGATTTGAACCCGAGTCCCCGTCGCTGTGAGGCTAGTAAATTTTGGGATTAAGAGGAACTTGGAGATCCTTGTACACAAATCACAGGAAATTGACATGGGGGGGGGGGGGGGGGGGGGGGGGGGGTGGCACGTGGTGCAGTGGTTAGCTGAGGTCCCAGGTTCAATCCCGGCTCTGGGTCACTGTCTGTGTGGAGTTTGCACATTCTCCCCGCGTTTGCTTGGGTTTCGCCCCCACAACCCAAAAGATGCTAAATTGCCCCTTAATTGGAAAAAATGAATTGGGTACTCTAAATTTATTTTAAAAAAGAAAATTGACATAGGTACCGAGGCCAATTAGGAAGGCAAACGATTACTGGTCAAACACGGTAGCATTGTGGATAGCACAATTGCTTCACAGCTCCAGGGTCCCAGGTTCGATTCTGGCTTGGGTCACTGTCTGTGCGGAGTCTGCACATCCTCCCCGTGTGTGCGTGGGTTTCCTCCAGGTGCTCCGGTTTCCTCCCACAGTCCAAAAATGTGCAGGTTAGGTGGATTGGCCATGATAAATTGCCCTTGAGTGTCCAAAATTGCCCTTAGTGTTGTGTGGGGTTACTGGGTTATGGGGATAGGGTGGAGGTGTTGACCTTGGGTAGGGTGCTCTTTCCAAGAGCCGGTGCAGACTCGACGGGCCGAATGGCCTCCTTCTGCACTGTAAATTCTATGATAATCTATGAAATGATTAAGGAGGTTGCAGTATACGATTAAGGAAGTCTTGCTGAAATTGCGCAGGGCTTTGTAGAGACCATGCATTGAGTCTGTATACAGTTTTTGTTTTATTTCTCAAGGAAGGGTATACTTGGCCAGAGGAATTGCAATATAGGTTTGCTAGACGATTCCTGGGGTGAGAGGACTCATATAAGGAGACATTGAATACAATGGGCCTATATCCCTGGGGTACGGAGGAATCATCTCATTGAAACTTATTAAATTGTTAGGAGGCTTTGCAGAGAACATGCTGAGAGACTGTTTCGCCTGGCTATAGAGTTTAGCACGATCAGGATATGTGGGCAGCCATTTAGGACTGAGATGAGGAGATATTTCTTCACTGAGCGGGCAGTGACTCTTCGGAATGCACCTCTCCTTTTGGATACTCTGCCTTTCAGTATATTCAACACTGGTCAATAGAATCTTTGGGACTTGAGGGATATGGGGATGGGGCAAGAAAGTGGAGTTGAGGCAGGAAATCAGTTATTAAATGACAGAACAGGCTTGAGGGGCATTACAGCTCCTATTTCATATGTTCCTATGAACCAAGGGAGTTTGGGGCACAGTACATGTTGAGAGGCCAGTCAGGGATCTGAGCATAACAGTAACATGGCCCATTGTGGAACCGCAGGGCAGGGTGTAACTAGCACAGCCGCAGTGTAACCGCAACGTGGCCGCAGTGTAGCCGCACGATAACCATTGCATGACCGCAGCCTGACCGCAACTTCATTCTTTCCAGAAACGCACGGGACACTGGTTCTGATGAGGATGAATCGGCTGACAAGCCCAGGAAGCGAATCGTGTCCGAGAGTGAGTCAGAAGATGGACGGAACCAGGACAAATCTGAGAGCGAGGCGGGCAGCAGTCCGAGGTCGGGGGCTGCGCGTTCGGTTGCTGGCTCCGACAGCGAGCAGTCAGCCAACGGGCGGCCACAATCTGATCGCTCAGGTAGGAGTAGGTCTGCCAGCTCATCGTCAGAGGATGAGTCTCGCCCTGTCTCGCGGGCCACGAACAATTCGGAACAGAGGTCTTCTGATGGAGGTGGTTCAGGCCAGGGTTCAGCAGGTGAATCAGACCAAGAATCCAGTCACGGAGGTGCTCGTCAAGGATCCGTGTCTCCAACACAATCGGATGATGACAGCGACTGATTCACATTCGCTCCGACGTTCCCTTCACTCTCAGTTGGCCCTTAAATGCTGACTCCGTTTGGTCGATCTGAGAACTAAGCCAATGCTGAAGTTTAGACAAGAGTCATTTATTTTATTGAAAACTGTGAAACCTGGCTTTTCATATTTTGACAGAGGATTGTGATATCTACTTGTGAATTTATTTTTGACTCTATGTTTCGTATCAGAAATAGTCCAAGGTTTGATGGCAGTCGGGTGCTGTTAAAGTGATAAAAACGCTTCAGGAGAGTCAGTCAAACTGATGCAGGCTAGACCCTGGTTCACGTTGATCAGAAAAGAGCCAATATTTTAGGAGACAGGCACTATAGACACTGTGTGACCTATGATTTTTTTTTCCTGGAAACCCTTGTAAACCAAGAGATGCTTACAATATTTGTTAAATAAATGTTTCATTTAAAATGAAAGTTTTCTCTTGAATAATTGGTTTGCTTGTGTGTATGGAATGAGACACGGGTGACAGATTCAAATCTGTTGCTGAATTAATGTACCCCTCCCAAATCCACCCCCCATCAAGCTGGCAGTTTTAGGGGCAATAAATTGTTAACCAACTGGATAGTGTACACTTGGGCGGAATGGGTGAGGAGCATTACAAGACTTGGCATATGTGGCTCCTGCGCAGCCAACTGACTCAAGATTTTTTAAAATTAATATTTATGGGATGTGGGAGTCGCCGGCTGTGCCATCATTTATTGCCCATCCCTAATTGCCCTTGAGGGGCGGTTAAGAGTCAACCACATTGCTGTGGGTCTGGAGTCACATTTGGCCAGACCAGGTAAGGATGGCAGATTTCCTTCCCAAAAGGACATTAAAGAACTAGATGGGTTACAGTGGGTTCATGGTCATCACTAGATGTTTAATTCCAGATTTTTATTGAATTCAATTTTTACCATTTGCAGTGGCAGAGTTTGAACCTGGACCCCAGAGCAGTACTCTGGGTCTCTGGATTTCTAGTCCAGTGACAATACCACAGCAAAAGGAGAAAGAATGACCCACCAAAAGACAAAATTGAACGTTTTACAGGTTAGGAAGATTTTTAAGGACAAGATTAAGCCATTCAGTGCCTCCCGCCCGCTCTGCAATTCATGTCTAATCAGTATCTTTCTTAACTCCATTTATCTGCACTGGTACTCTTGCCCTTAACACCCTTGCCTAACTAACATCTTGAGTTGTGATGCATTCAATTGACTTCCAGCCCCAAAAGCCTTTGGGGGGAGAGAGTGTCCGATTTTGACTACTCTTTGTAACAACCTTGATTTGTGGCCTTTTTGGACTCCCCCACTAGAGGGAGTAGTTTCCCCATCAAATCTGTTTAATCATTTGTAGAGTCTAGAACATGGGTCACAACCTCATGGTAAGGGACTAGCTGTTTAGCTCTGAAATGAGCAACGGTTTCTTCATGTAGCTGAATTCGCTATCCAAGACAGCTGTGGGTGCTCAGTCATCGAATATATTCAAGATTTTGTGCACCAAAGGAATCGAGGAATGTGGGTTTTTGACAAAGGGTCATCTGGACTCAATGTTAGCTCTTTTCTCTCCCTACAGATGCTGCCAGACCTGTTGAGATTTTCCAGCATTTTCTCTTTTGGTTTCAGATTCCAGCAACTGCAGTAATTTGCTTTTATCAAGGAATTTGGGGAATCGGCAGGTGGAGTTAGGGCTGATGATCAGCCATGACCGTACAGTATTGAATGACGGAGCAAGCATGACGGGCTCTATGGCCTCCTCTTATTTCTTATCTTAATCACCTCAACTGCTAAATCGTCTTTTCTTACGGAAGTACAAGTTTAGTTTTCATCATCAAACACGAAACCCTTTGAAAAGTCCTCCAGAGACTTTGGTATTCGGCAAAATGTGTTGCTATCCTGCGACTCCTGCATGACCGAGCCCTTTCGTAACCGGGTGGGCGTGAACCAAGGATGCGTGATTACGCCAACTCTCTTCACTGCCTACCTCAGTCTGATTATGAAACTCATTGTGACCAATTTCCACAAGATGGCATGATTGAACTTTGACCCTCCAACAATGCTGCATTGCCCCAGTACTGGCCCTCCTACAATGCTGCGTTCCCTCAGTAGTGACCCTCCAACAATGCTGTGCTCCCTCAGTACTGACACTACAACAATGCTGCATTCCCTCCATACTGACCCTGCAATAATGCTTTACTCCCCCAGTACTGACCCTCCAACAATTCAGTTTTCTCACAGTACTGACCCTACAACAATGCTGCATTCCCTCAGTACTGACCTGCCAACAATACTTTACCTCAGTACTGATCCTCCAACAATGCTGCATTCCCTCAGTACTGACCTGCCAACAATACTTCACTCCCTCAGTACTGACTGTCCAACAATGCTGTGTTCCCTCAGTACTGACCTGCCAACAATACTTCACTCCCTCAGTACTGACTGTCCAACAATGCTGTGTTCCCTCAGTACTGACCTGCCCAACAATACTTCACTCCCTCAGTACTGACTGTCCAACAATGCTGTGTTCCCTCAGTACTGACCCTCCAATAATGCAGCAATCCCTCAATACTGACCCTCCAACAATGCTGCATTCCCTCAGTACCGACCCTCTAACAATGCATCACTCCCTCAGTACTGACCTGCCCAACAATACTTCACTCCCTCAGTACCGACCCTCTAACAATGCATCACTCCCTCAGTACTGACCTGCCCAACAATACTTCACTCCCTCAGTACTGACCCTCCAACAATGCTGCATTTCTCAGTACTCACCCTCCAATAATGCGGCAATTCCTCAATACTGACCCTCCAACAATGCTGCATTCCCTCAGTACTGACCCACCAATAATGCTTCATTCCCTCGGTACTGACCCTTTGACAATGCTGTGTTCCCTCAGTACTGACCCTCTGACAGTGCAGCATTCCGTCAGTACTGACCCTCTGACAATGCAGCATTCCGTCAGTACTGACTCGCCGACAATGCGTCACTCTCTTAGTACCACCTGTCTGACAGTACAGCATTCCCTCTGTACTGCACTGAAGTGTTGACCTGGATTTTGTGCTTAAGTCTTAGGGACGTGACATCTAAAGCTTAAACTCTGTTATGGCTCAGTCAAGGCGGTATGGTTTCATGAGCTCTGTTCAGGTTGAGCAAATGAGTGCAGGAGAATTAGTCATTTACAAGGGTGGGGTAGAGAATTTGTAGCAGAACCAATGATGAAGAGTTCCATGTTCCTAATTGACAATTTGGAGGTAATTTTAACTTGTGCAGGATTTAATGAGCCGAGGAAAGCGGTGTCTATGAAAGTCCACACTGACTAAGGGTGATGTCACCAAGGGGCAACGTTATACATTCATGGGATGTAGGTGAATAGCATTAAGAACGAGATGGCAAATAAGTTTGTCAAACCTGCTGCAACATTTTTTTTAAACGTGGCAACTTTTCACCACTTTCATCAGCTATGGCACAGTGGCTAGTGCATACTCCTGAGTCAGAATATTGTGGGTTCAGGCTGCATGGTGTCACAGCAGTTTGCATTGCTGCCTCACGGCGCTGAGGACCTGGGTTCAAATCCCGACCCTGGGTCACTGTCCGTGTGGTGTTTGCACATTCTCCCCGTGTCTGCGTGGGCTTCACCCCCACAATCCAAAGATGTGCTGGTTAGGTGGATTGGCCACGCTAAAGTGCCCCTTAATTGGAAAAAAATAATTGGGTACTCAAAATGTATTTTAAAAAATAATATTGTGGGTTCAAGCTCCAGAAACTTGAACCCATCATCCAACCTACTGACACTTCCAGTGCAGAACTGAGGGAGTGTTACATTGCCACATGTCAACTTTGAAAAACATTAAACTGAGGCTCCTTCCCCTCAGGTAAATATAAATGATCCCATGGCACTCTTTGCTGAACAGCAGGGCATTATCCCCAGTGTCCTGATGGATGTTTATTCCTCAACAAACACCAATGAAACAGATTACTGGGTCTTTATTACATTGCTGTTTGTGAGAGCATGCAATGTGCATACTGACTACCTCGTTTCCTACATTACGACAGTGACTACACTTCAGAAGTACTTCATTGGTTGTAAAGCACTTTGGGATTTCCTGAGGCTGTGAAGGGTGCTACAGAAATGCAAGTTATTTCCTCTTCTACGTGTTGGTTCTGATGAGATGCCCTCACACTTGCTGGGGACGTCCAGCACTTTCTGCCTTGATATCGTTTCAACTTGTTTCGCGCCAGCCCCCTGTCCTGTGGCCTCTGCTTGAGGGGGAAACCTCCCTCGTTCTACCCAGTCACTGCCCTTCATTCCTCTAAGCATTTTGATCAGCTTGCACCTTAACTATCTCACCTCTGGTAACTCTAAGTTTACCCTTCACTTCACGTAGTCTGCTTCTCATTCCATCCGCTCCCATCTCTTCTAATTCATTAAGTAATGATCTGTCAGATTGGAACCTTATCCCAGGGCACCCTGTCCTAATGAAAAGCTCAAGTTTCAAGCTCAACCCACTCGCATCTCAAGTGACACATGAATCATGTATCAGTGTTGCCAGAGACTGCATTGTGTTAGGTTAATCATTCTCGGTCCTTCAGGATATTCGTTGACCAGTAACCTGGTGCCTACAGGAATGTCTGTGAGGCAATCGCCCAGTGCTGGCCTGGCTGTTTTATCCATAGTGAGGAAACCCACACCCGATTGTGGCTTCCTCCAGAAGATGATCTCTGTGAGCAGCGCCACTTTGAATGACAGTGCCCGGCCTTACTCGGCTGCCTGGAAATCGCAGAGTCGGGCAGCAGCAGGAGACTTCCCAAGCAGCTCAATCTGGTCACAGCCGAGTGTAGTGCAGGGTCAGGGGCTGAGTGGCGTTATGCGCCCTGCGAGCGCTCTGTCTCCAGGGGGAGCACCTTCCAGGTTTCGACAACTGCAGGGGGATCTTGTACGCAAAAGGAAGGTAAGTCCCTTCTGGGAAATAAAGAATCGGCATTGAGTCATTTTTTGCTGGAAAACTGAGGGGCCAAGTCACACAGAAACTTTAGGGAAATAGTGGGGGTTTATTTGGTAGAACTGAGAATGTTACATTGAGTTGCACAGTAAATGTATCAAAGATTATGGGGCGTTCCTGATGAGACAAATATAGAGAAATTGTTTCTGTGGTGAATTGGAAATGGTAATTAAATTGTGTGCTTGAGTTGGAGGAATGTTAAAGGACACCAGAGGTGAGCAGAAGAGTTGGAATTGATGGGTGAAAATCTCAGGCACAGACTCGTTGGGCGACACATGCTGACACATTGAATTATTCGAGACTTTTCCCAGAACATTTTTACAACCAATTAGGTGGTTTTTAAAGTCTAGTCTCTGTTGTCATGCAGAAAAACTCGGTAGTTAATTTGTACATAACAAGATCCCACAAACAGCAATGTGATAAATTTCCAGAGCATCTGTCTGGAGGTAAATATTGGCCAAGGTGATTGGGAGAATCCCACTGTTCATCTTCCAATATTTGCAGCGGAATTTTCCATATACACTTCCCAGGAGAACCAACAATAGTGTAGCTCTCCCCCAGTACTGAACCTCTTGACAGGTAGCATTCCCTCAGTACTGATCCTCTGATAGTACAGCATTTCCTTGGTACTCACCTCCCCCAACACAAAGATGTGCAGGGTAGGTGGATTGGCCACATTAAATTGCCCCTTAATTGGGAAAAAAAAGAATTGGGTACTTTAATTTTTTTTTTAAGTACTACTTCTGATATCATGGTACTCTCTCAGTACTGCTCTGGTATGTCAGCCTAAATGATGTACTCCATTCTCTGGCGTGGTTCCCCAGCCTGGAGCAAGATTTTATTTCATCCTTTGGCAGAGCCGATTGTCCCACCTTTGATCCCCTTTCGAGAAAATACGTAGTTTTAAATCTCAAAGTCAAGCCTAAGCTTTCTCCTCCCAGGCACTTCATCGGTCCAAGTTATATCAATTATCTGAATAGGCAAGCTTGATGTGTTCTATTCAGGTGCAATTTGGGATGGAGGAAAGTTGACCCCCATTCAGTCTAAACCACGTTCAGAGTTTGGGCCTGAATCCCCAGAGATTCGCAATCTGCTTTGCTCTGGCATTAGATGTGACTCTGACCGTAACCCAAAATACGACATTCAGGAGAATTTGGGTGTCCTTGTACACAAATCACAGAGAGTTAACATGCAAGTGCAGCAAGCAATTAGAAAAAGAGAGTTTTGTTAGCTTTTATTGGAAATGGGGTTGGACTATGGGTCTAGAAGTTTGCTGAATTATATAGGTCTTTGGTGTGCCCACATCAGGAGAATCATAGAATCCCACTACCGTGCAGAAGGAGGCCATTCGGCCCATCGTTTCCGCACGTCTCTCCAAAAGAGCACCCTACCTAGGCCCACTCTCCCGCCCTATTCCTATTACCCCATCTAACCTTTGGAAACTAAGGCCGATCCACCTAACCTGCACATCTTTGGACTGTGGGAGTAAACTGGAGCACCCGGAAGGGACCCACGCAGAGACAGGGAGAACGTGCAAACTCCACACAGTCGCCCACGGTCGGAATTTAACCTGGGTCCCTGGTGCTGTGAGGCAGCCGTGCTAACCACTGTGTCACCCATTGTACTGTACAGTTTTGGTTTCCTTACCTAAGAAAGGATCTACTTGCCTTAGAGTGTGTGCAACAATCTCTAGATTAGTTCCCAGGAAGTCGTATGATGAGAGGCCGAGTATAATGGGCCTAAACTCTCTGGAGTTTAGAAGAATGAGTGAAAAGCTCATTGAAATGGATAGGATTCTGAATGGGTTTGATGGGTTAGACACTAATGGTTTGTTTCCCTTGGATGGAGAACCTAGAACACAGGAACACAGTTTCAGGATAATGGTGGGTGATCATTTAGAATTGAAATGAGAAATTTCTTCATTCCAAAGGGCTGTGAATCTTTGGATTCCCTCCCACTACCCAGTCGCTACCGTTTGTTTCTCTAAACATTTTGATTAGTTTACCCCTTCACCACCCCACCTCAGTAAAGGTTAGTTTACACAGCCTGTTTCTCATTGCAAACCTCTCTCTTCTAATTTATTAAGCAATGATCTGTCAGGAAGGAATCTTATCTCAGGGCATCTTGTTCCTAATGGAAAGCATGAGCTTTTCACATCTCAAGTGACACATAAATCATGCATCAAGGTTGCTAGAATCCGTGCATTGCATTGGGTTGAATTGGTCATTTGTGCAATTGCAAATATTTGAGCAATGCGTTTTGTCAATAGAAATAGATAGTGTGGAGTTTTATTTGTCTGTGTTTGAAGGTCAGAGACAATTGCAGACTCCTCTCCCCCAGGGAGGTCGGGGTCATTGGTAATGTCAACATTTACTGCCCTTGGCAACCAACAGTCAACCAAGGTTAGATTATTTTACTGGGGAAATGGTGCAGGTTACTTAGGCTTGGAGACAGGAGCCGCTGTCTCTGTGTTTACCACGAGCAAACTCTTGAATCTCCCAAAGGCCGAGAAAGCTGGTGAAGCTATCAGTTTGTAAACAAATATGCTGTAAATATCAAAAATGAAAGGGAGTTGTGGATAAGGAGAGTTAGTTAGCATTTCTACCTAGATATAAGGCGAATGTGTTTCACGTAGCCATGGTGAAGAGGGCAGAGGAATATATTTTTAAGATCAGGCTACAGGCTTCCCTACAAATCAATTAACATCATGGACATATGATAGGGGTTCTGTGTGGTCAGCAGAGAAAAGGCTGTTTGACTTTACGAGCTACCACAACTGAATCCAGGAGGGAGAAGGTCTCTAGTCGGAAAGGTACATCCTGCTATCTTTTACAGATTCTGGGATATTTTCTCTGGCGTGGGATTCTGGGATATTTTCTCTGGGGTCAGGAGAATCGTTGAACATGCTTTATTGCTGGTGGTGGATTTTAAAAACTCAGAAAAATGAAGGGCATACTACTCAGTGAAGTGGGTATATTGGAACACATTGGAAGTTCAGAGCAACTTTGGATTGTTTGCCGTAAGGACTGTAACCCCTATGGAGATGAGGGAAATTCCCCAAAGTAAAATGGAAATTCACTTTGCACCTTTCATCATCAGGAATGTGAGGAGTTGAAAAAGACCAACAATTGGCTGGCCAAGGAACTGCAGGTGGAAAAGGTTCTACTCCGATCTGAGAGTGAGAGGACCATGAGAAACTTGAGAGTTTTAAATCAGGAAATGCGGGCTACAATCAAAGAGGTATGTAACGCTGGGACGCCCCATCCTCCAACCACTCCAGCCACGTCCAAGGAACCAATGTGGGTGAATGGAGTAAAAATACCGATCAGCCATGATCTATTGAATGGTGGGACAAGCTTGAAGGGCTGAATAGCCTCCTGTTCCTCCAACAAGCTACTTGATTGAGTGAAGACACTGTACCCCGCCCCGCCTAACGCTGCATGTTTCAACCTCCTTCTCCTGTATCTGAGGAGATTGTGAGATCTGTCAACTTGTCTTCTCTTTGAGTTGGTTTCAAGCAATGTTCTTAAACCCTGTGCTTTGCACAAAGATCTCGTGAGAGTCTATCCCAATTCTTCTGGCACTGAGCCCATGCCCTTTCATTGATTGGAGAGACTGCAGAGGGGACTCACTTGGATAGTAGCAGGGATGAGTAGGAGCCTTCACTCAAACTAACAAGTTTGATGATGGGGCAGAAGTAGGCCATTCAAGCCTGCCCACCATTCAGTTAGATTATGGCTTTTCTTTATTTTAACTCTGTCCATAACCCTTAATACACGCCCCCAACAAAAATCTATCAATCTCTGGGATTTCAAGGGAACAGCAGCCTGATGTTCTTCAATTATGTGGAGAGACTGGAGAGGTTGGGATCATGACCCCTTATCCTGAGACTATGACCTTTAGCCCCAGGTCTCCAGCCAGGGAATCACCCTGTCAGCATCTAGCCTGTCAAACCTCCTCAGAATCTTTCACGTTTCAATGAGAACGGAGGCATTATGGCTATCAGGGAAGTCTGGGCTTTGTATTTTCTTGACAGGGAGATCTGGGCCAGGATTCTCTGTTGTGAGCCCCCGCCTGCTACTACCACCAGGAATGACAGAGAATTCTATACTCCTGCTGCTTGTCAATGGGATTTCCCACGACCGGTGGGGCGAGAGAATCCCACCACTAGCAAATCAACAGAGAATCCCTTGCCTGAAGTTTTTTTTAAAATATGTTTTATTGAAAATTTTTCCCAAACAACAATTTTTCCCCTCTTACAAAGCAAACGCAACAATAACAATACAGAAATTTTTAACAATACACAAGTAACAAAACCCCTTTATCTTTGACCTAAACTAAACTACCCCCCCCCCCCCCCCCCCTTCCCCCTGGGTTGCTGCTGCTGGTCATCTGTCTTCCCTCTAACGTTCCCCTAGGTAGTCGAGAAATGGCTGCCACCGCCTGGTGAACCCTTGAGCCGATCCTCTCAGGGCAAACTTTATCTGCTCCAGTTTAATGAACCCCGCCATATCATTTACGCAGGCCTCCAGTCCGGGGGGTTTCGCCTCCTTCCACATGAGTAGGATCCTGCGCCGGGCTACTAGGGACGCAAAGGCCACAACGTCGGCCTCTTTTCCCTCCTGCACTCCCGGCTCTTCCGCAACTCCAAATAGAGCTAACCCCCAGCCTGGTTTGACCCGGGCCTTCACCACCCGCGAAATCACTCCCGTCACTCCCTTCCAATATCCTTCCAGTGCCGGGCACGCCCAAAACATATGTGCGTGGTTTGCCGGGCTCCCGCCACACCTCCCACATTTGTCCTCCACTCCAAAGAACCTGCTCAATCTTGCTCCCGTTATGTGTGCTCTATGTAGCACCTTAAATTGAATCAGGCTAAGCCTGGCGCATGAGGAAGAGGAATTTACCCTGCTTAGGGCATCAGCCCACATACCCTCCTCTATCTCCTCCCCTAGTTCTTCTTCCCACTTTCCTTTTAGTTCGCCCACCGACTCCTCCCCCTCTTCCCTCATCTCTCGGTAAATCTCTGACACCTTGCCCTCTCCGACCCACACCCCTGAAAGCACCCTGTCCTGTATCCCCTGTGTCGGGAGCAACGGAAATTCCCTCACCTGTTGTCTAGTAAACGCCCTCACCTGCATATATCTCAAGAAATTTCCCCGGGGCAACTTATACTTTTCCTCCAATGCTCCCAAGCTCGCAAAAGTCCCATCTATAAATAAATCTCCCACCCTCCTAATTCCCAACTGGTACCAGCTCTGAAATCCTCCATCCATTTTTCCTGGGGCGAACCTATGGTTGTTCCTGATTGGGGACCCCACCAGGGCTCCCCGCACCCCTCTCTGTCGCCTCCACTGTCCCCAGATATTCAATGTTGCCGCCACCACCGGGTTCGTGGTAAACTTTTTAGGTGAGATCGGTAGCGGCGCCGTCACCAGCGCCTCTAAACTCGTCCCTTTACAGGACTTTCTCTCCAGTCTTTTCCACGCCGCTCCCTCACCCTCCATCATCCATTTACGTATCATTGCCACATTGGCGGCCCAATAGTAATCCCCCAAGTTCGGTATTGCCAATCCTCCTCTGTCCCTACTACGCTGAAGGAACCCCCTCCTTACTCTCGGAACTTTCCCTGCCCACACGAAGCTCGTGATGCTCCTGTCTATTTTATTTAAAAAGGTCTTGGTGATTAGTATAGGGAGACATTGAAATACAAATAAGAACCTCGGGAGGACCATCATCTTAATTGCTTGCACCCTGCCCGCCAGCGATAGAGGCTGCATGTCCCACCTCTTGAAGTCCTCCTCCATTTGTTCTACCAACCGTGTCAGATTAAGTCTGTGCAAGGTTCCCCAGCTCCTAGCCTGCCTGAAGTTTTTAACATAATGAATGGGTTGGACAGGGTTGATATGGAGAGAATGTTTCCACTAGTGGGAGAATCTTAAACTTAGAACCAGAAATACAAGATAGTTACTAATAGATCAAGTGTGGAAATGAAGAGAAATTTATTTAGTTATAATTTGGCACTCGTTACCAAGGAAGCAGTTGAGAAAAATAGCTGTCATATTTTCAAAAGGAAACTAGAGAAGTTCATGAGAGAGGGAAACAGAAAGAGATGCTGAAAGGCTTGGATGAGAGACGACGCGGGTGGGGTACAAACTGCAGCACAGATGAGTTGAGCCACATGGCCTGATTCTGTGCTGTATATTCCATGTAATTACAAAATGGGCTGTTCAACCAGAAACAATGAGGGAAGCGGATTCTATAAGAGCTTTAAAAAGGGTAGGGTTTTTATCAATATTAATTCTCAGGATGTGGGTGTCAACATTGCTCATTTCTAGGTGCCCCAGTAAGGTGGCAGTGGGCCGACATCAATCATTCTGTTTGATATAACTGAGGGGCTTGCTGGACCACTTCAGAGGGTACATAAGAGTCGACCATGTTGGTGTGGCACTGGAGTCGCCCGAAGCGACAGTAAGAATGGCAGGTTTCCTTCATTAAAGGGTCTTTCGTGACCCGGATGGCTTTTACAACAATCCCACCAATTCGTGGTCATTTCCTATGATGGCAGTATAGGGTCCCTCAGTACCTACCCTCCAAAGTGCTGCACTCCCTCTACTTTGCCATTCTGACAGTGTGGCACTCCCTCAGTGCTGCCACTCTGATAGTGTGGCACACCCTCAGCACTGCCACTCTGACAGTGTGGCACTCCCTCAGTGCTGCCACTCTTATAGTGTGGCACACCCTCAGTACTGCCACCCTGACAGTGTGGTATTCCTTCAGTACTGCCACTCTGATAATGTGGCATTCCCTCAGCACTGCCATTCTGACAGTGTGACACACCCTCAGTACTGCCACCCTGACAGTGTGACATTCCCTCAGCACTGCCACTCTGACAGTGTGGCACTCCCTCAGTGCTGCCACTCTTATAGTGTGGCACACCCTCAGTACTGCCACCCTGACAGTATGGTATTCCTTCAGTACTGCCACTCCGATAATGTGGCATTCCCTCAGCACTGCCATTCTGACAGTGTGACACACCCTCAGTACTGCCACCCTGACAGTGTGACATTCCCTCAGCACTGCCACTCTGGCAGTGTGGCACACCCTCAGTACTGCCACTCTGACAGTGTGGCACACCCTCAGTACTGCCATCCTGACAGTGTGACACTCCCTCAGTACTGCCACTCTGACAGTATGGCACTCCCTCAGTACTGCCATCCTGACAGTGTGACACTCCCTCAGTACTGCCACTCTGACAGTGTGGCATTCCCTCAGCACTGCCATTCTGACAGTGTGACACTCTTTCAGTACTGCCATTCTGACAGTGTGACACACCCTCAGTACTGCCACCCTGACAGTGTGGCATTCCCTCAGCACTGCCACTCTGGCAGTGTGGCACACCCTCAGTACTGCCACTCTGACAGTGTGGCAGGGGTTTGGTGCTTCTGAACCTAATGTATTATTACTGGGCGGCGAATGTGGGGAAGATGCGGAGCTGGGTCAGAGGGATTGATTTCCAGTGGGTCAGAATGGAGGAGAGTTTGTGTAGGTTGTCGGGATTGAAGGCGCCTGCAACAGCGCCGCTTCCGATGGCCCCGGGGAAATACTCAGGGAGTCCGGTAGTGAAAGCTTTGTTTAGAATTTGGGGGCAGTTTCGCCAGCACTTCAGGTTGGGGGCAGGGTCAAGGGAAATGCCGATTCGGGGGGACCACAGATTTGAACCAGGGAAGTGGGATGGAAATTTTCAGAGATGGGAGGAGAAGGGGATTAGGACTCAAAAGGGTTTGTTTCTTAGCGGTCGGTTTGCAGAATTGAAGGAGCTGGAAGCGATGTATGGGCTGGAGCAGGGGAAAATGTTTAGATACATGCAGGTTTGCGACTTTGCCAAGAAGGAGATACAGAGCTTCCCAGTGGTGCCGGCCTCCATGTTGCTGGAGGAGTTGCTGACGGGAGGACTGTGAAAAGGCTAGTGTCAGCAGTTTACTAGGCTATTTTGGGAGAGGAGATGGCATCGCTGGAAGGGATCAAAGCAAAGTGGGAGGAAGAGCTGGGAGAGGGTATGGAGGAGGGGTTCTGATGTGAGAGTGAACGCCTCCACTTCATGCGCGAGGTTGGGACTGATACAGCTGAAGGTGGTATATAGAGCGCTCCTTACAAGGGCAAGGATGAGCCGGCTCTTTGAGGGGGTAGATGTGTGTGAACGTTGCGGGGGGGGAGGATATGACCATGTTCATATGTTTTGGTCCTGTCCAATGCTGGAGGATTAGTGGAAGGGGGTTTTAAAGGGTAGTTTCTAAAGTGGTGCACGTGAAACTGGACCCGGGCCCTCGGGAGGCCATATTCGGGGTGTCAGATCAGCCGGGTAAGCAGGTACGGAGGCAGATGTTGTAGCCTTCGCCTCGTTGATCGCCCGAAGGTGGATCCTGTTGGGATGGAGATCAACCTCTCCACCTTGTGCCCTGGCGTGGCGGGGGGACCTGCTGGAATTCTTAACTCTGGGGAAGGTTAAGTTTGAACTGAGGGGAAGGATTGAAGGGTTCTACAATTCATGGGCATCATTCATTAAGCACTTTCAAGAATTGGATTACATCGAACATTAGTGGGGGGGTGGGTGGGGGGGGGGGGGGGGGGGGACTACATGACTACATGTGTTAATGGTGACTATGGGTGTTTCCTGATTCCTCCTTATTTTTTGTTTATGTTAACATGCGGGCTGTTGTTTGGGGTTTTGGTGGGAGGCTGGGATTGTTGTTGTTGCTAAGGGGATTGACAATGTATTCATTACTGCTTTTTGTTCGGAGGTGGGTGTAAATTTGGAAGAAAATGTGAAAAAGGAGAATAAAAATATATTTTTTAAACTCCTTCCGTAATGTCACTCTGACAATGTGGCTCTCTTTAGTACTGCCATATTGCCACACTGACAGTGTGGCACTAATTCAGCACTACCACTCTGACAGTGTGGCACTCCCTCAACACTGCCACTCTGACAGTGTGGCACTCCCTCAGCACTGCCACTCTGACAGTGTGGCACTCCCTCAGCACTACCACTCTGACAGTGTGGCACTCCCTCAGCACTGCCACTCTGACAGTGTGGCACTCCCTCAGCACTGCCACTCTGACAGTGTGGCACTCCCTCAGCACTGCCACTCTGACAGTGTGGCACTCCCTCAGCACTGCCACTCTGACTGTGGCACTCCCTCAGCACTACCACTCTGACAGTGTGGCACTCCCTCAGCACTGCCACTCTGACAGTGTGGCACTCCCTCAGCACTACCACTGTGACAGTGTGGCACTCCCTCAGCACTGCCACTCTGACAGTGTGACACTCCTTCAGTACTGCACTGGGAGTACTGCACCTGGATTCTACCTTAAATGAGACTTGAACCCACAAGCTTTTAATTCAGAATCAAGAATGTGCCATAGCTGAGAACTGCCTTCGCGCCACACCGCTCCAGCTCCACAGTGGACAGCACATCTATCAACAGCTATTTAATAATAATAACAAGCTTTTATTGTCACAAGTATGAAGTTACTGTGAAAAGCCCCTAGTCGCCACATCCCGACGCCTGTTCGGGTAAGCTGGTATGGGAAATGAACCCACGCTGCTGGCCTTTGTTCTGCATCACAAGCCAGCTTTCTAGCCCACTGAGCCAAACCAGCCCTTCTAACCCTGGGGCATTGTGAGAAGGAGAATAGAAATGGGATTTGTGTCGAGACTGAGTATGACTGCAAGAAGTAAATGCCAATCACCTAAAGGAGGAAGAAGGAGCACTTTAAATGGAAAGTCAGGTGCCCGTGTGCACCACTCAGTGGCCACTTCAAAGACTGCAGCTATGGATATCTGATCCACAATGTGATGCCATCTATGGAATGGTAATAGACCATTCACCCATCCTGTAAGGTACGAGGATTTCAGTTGGAGCTGTCTGCCCTAATTACATTTCAATGTCCTATCCCATATCTTTGAAATTTATATCCAATTCCCCTTTAATTGAAGTTCCAATCTGTCTTGCCTGTTTTAATTATTCTCTGTGGGAAAACATTTCTTCTAACTTCGCCACCATTCTCCCAGTGATAACCCCAGCTTGTGGCCCTGTTACTGAATCACCAAACAGTCAAAACTATTCAACCTCTGAAAATCTCTCATCATTTTGAAATGCTCCATTAATTCCTCACACAGGAGTTTTCATTTCCTTGCATAATGTAAGTGGGGTTCAAAGAACCAAACCGGGGCGGAATAAAATTACTTCTTATCAAGGGAATGTCCAACTACATCAGGCAGATGAAATCTAGAAAAATAAGTGGATTGGGAGAAGCTCACAGATAATTTCTATTTGAGATGGTGTCATTGCTTGAAGCTTCACTGATACAAAACTTAAATTGTACACTCAAATGATGAGATGTCAAATTAAGGCTCAGTCTACCCCCTGCCAGGTGGACATTAAAGGATCCAGTGACACTACTGGAAGAAGAGCAGGGGACTCCCTAGTATCGTAGGCCAATATTTGTCCCTCAAACGATATCACTAAATGCATATAAATTGGAAATTTATTCTTGCAACAATGTATGGAATCCTGCTGTGCACAAACTCCCTACATGGCATCAGTGATGGGAAAACATGGGATGTGAAAGGCCTCAGGACCTATTTCGGACACTTTTTAAAATCTTTTCCCTCCCCCTTTAACTGCAGAGGACAGGCAGGATTTCTGTGCTTGTGTTTTATAAAGCTGCTAATTGTGTTGGCCATGGTGTTATTGAGCTGGACAGAGCCACACAGTCAGTAAAGTTTCAATAAAGTTCCCGTATTACTGGCGATGCCTTTAGGTTGTGGTAATGGGGGGCTTTGGAAAATGCTCTCTGCGCCCGACACTACCCGTGAGCAATGCCATGGGAGATTTCACAGAGGAGGAAAGGTAAACCTGGATGGGCATAAAAACAAGGCAGAGCATGCGAGAGGTCAATCTGCTCATCTCACAATTTCCCACCGGACAGGTTTGGTTAAAATGAGTGCCCCACCCCGAACATGTATAATATGTTTACCAAGAGCTAAGAGTAGTTAGAGCTGGGCCCTGTTACCAGGGTCTGGGAAAACAGCAATATCCATAGAATCCCTACAGTGTAAAAGGAGTTCATTCAGCCCATCGAGTCTGCACCGGCCCTCTGAAAGAGCACTCTACCTAGGCCCTGTTGCTAACTTGCTGTTGTCTCTTAATTTGGCTCTGTTTAATTACGTTTGCTCAAGAGTCGCCAGGTATCTTTCGACACCGCCACAAGGTTCAAAACCGAATACTGATCAAAGACTCGATACACCATAGAACATAGAACATTACAGCGCAGTACAGGCCCTTCGGCCCTCGATGTTGCTCCGACCTATGAAACCACTCTAAAGCCCATCTACACTATTCCCTTATTGTCCATATGTCTATCCAATGACCATTTAAATGCCCTTAATGTTGGCGAGTCCACTACTGTTGCAGCCAGGGCATTCCACACCCTTACTACTCTCTGAGTAAAGAACCTACCTCTGACATCTGTCTTATATCTATCTCCCCTCAATTTAAAGCTCTGTCCCCTCGTGCTAGACATCACCATCCGAGGAAAAAGGCTCTCACTGTCCACCCTATCCAATCCTCTGATCATCTTGTATGCCTCAATTACGTCACCTCTTAACCTTCTTCTCTCTAACGAAAACAGCCTCAAGTCCCTCAGCCTTTCCTCATAAGATCTTCCCTCCATACCAGGCAACATTTTGGTAAATCTCCTCTGCACCCTTTCCAATGCTTCCACGTCCTTCCTATAATGCAGCGACCAGAATTGCACGCAATACTCCAAATGCGGCCGCACCAGAGTTCTGTACAGCTGCAACATGACCTCATGGCTCCGAAACTCAATCCCTCTACTAATAAAAGCTAACATACCGTACGCCTTCTTAACAACCCTCTCAACCTGAGTGGCAACTTTCAGGGATCTATGTACATGGACACCGAGATCTCTCTGCTCATCCACACTGCAAGAATCTTACCATTAGCCCAGTACTCTGTCTTCCTGTTATTCCTTCCAAAATGAATCACCTCACACTTTTCTGCATTAAACTCCATTTGCCACCTCTCAGCCCAGCGCTGCAGCTCATCTATGTCCCTCCGTAACTTGTAACATCCTTCCGTACTGTCCACAACTCCACCGACTTTAGTGTCATCTGCAAATTTACTCACCCATCCTTCTACGCCCTCCTCCAGGTCATTTATAAAAATGACAAACAGCAGTGGCCCCAAAACAGATCCTTGTGGTACAATTAGTAAGTTCAAAAGCAATGCTCATTTATTTACACACAGTCAAATCTACTCGTGCATAAAGCTCTACAACCTAAACTATCACTATTATTAAAAGCCTATACTTAGCTTCGGGTGCCCACTCAGTCAGAGGAACAATGGCCGTTGCTCGGTTCTGAGGCTGCTGGGTTGAGCTGTTTACAGGATAGCAACTAGGAGTGTCTATCTCGTAGCGTGCGTTGACTTGGAACTTACTTGGTCTGGTGTAGCTTTGGCGGGTCTCTACTCGCTGAGAGCCAAGGCCAAGAGAGAGATCCTCTCTTGGGGAGTCCTTTTTATACCCCAAAAGTGCTTCGCACGCTTTTGGGCGGGCCTTGAATTTGGCCCCAAATAATTGGGCCATTTCCCAATTGTCCTTATCGATTTTCCTCCAATAGAGGGGTGGGTTCCCTGGTTGGTCTGCTTTGTTTTAGTCTCCTCTGGCGCCGGGATGTCTGTCTTAGCATTGTTTACTTAAATGTTGTCTTTTGTTCCCGGGGATGGCTCATTAGTATGTAGATGGTTCTGCAGTACCGGTCCTGTCTGAGAGCTACAGCTCTAATCAACAGACAGACCTTGCACCTGATTGCTTTTTCGGTATTGTCCAATTTTCCCTGCATTCTTTGCAAATGTCCATTTTGTAATCGGGACGTGGCCATCCCAGATGGCTACAGTCCATTCCCCCGCCCTAACCCTGTAACCCCACCTAACCTGCACATCTCTGGACACTAAAGGGCAATTTTTAAGCATAGCCAATTCACCTAACCTGCACATCTCGTAATATACACATCCCAGTGATAACACATAGGATGAAGAACAGGGATTGTCAAAGTTACACCGGCTGAGAGGAAGAAGCTTTAAGGAAATGTAACCCACTGTAGTCAGGGTAGGTGCTGTGAGGATGCTGCCCCTGGCAGGATGGTCTAGAACTGGGGGTCACAGTTTAAGAATAGGACTGAGATGAGGAGAAATTTCTTCACTCAAAGGGAGCTCTATAGTCCTGAGAGCTGCAAATGCTCAAACATTGAATATATTCATGTCATGGATCAATAGATATGGGCGAACCGGTGGTGCAGTAGTTAGCACTGATGCCTCACAGCGCCGAGGACCCGGGTTCGATCCCGGCCCCGGGTCACTGTCCGTGTAGAGTTTGCACATTCTCACCCCCACAACCCAAAAAAGATGTGCAGGGTAGGTGAATAGGCCACGCTAAATTGCCCCTTAATTGGAAAAAAAGAATTGGGCACTCTAAAATG
Organism: Scyliorhinus torazame; assembly: GCF_047496885.1. NCBI lineage: Eukaryota > Metazoa > Chordata > Chondrichthyes > Carcharhiniformes > Scyliorhinidae > Scyliorhinus > Scyliorhinus torazame. The sequence goes on from NC_092716.1 coordinate 189,082,650, forward strand.
TTTCATTAGATATTTGGGCACCAGGGGAATAAAGAAATAATGGGTTACGAAACTGGAGTGGATGTAGAAGATCAGCCACGATCTTTTGAATGGTGGAGCAGGCTGGGGTTGAGGAGCTCTATGGCCTACACCTGCACCTCTTTCATTTATTTTCATGTTCCTTGTGGATGTCAAGATTCATGAAGATGACTTCTTCCAATCTTTGAAATTTAGATGCAGTCTTTGCTAATGACCTGTGTTTTAGTCTAATGACCGACAGCATTGTGGTCCACCTGGAATTTCTGTCCCCACTGATATCCAAATATCTTAAGTTGCTGATACGAACCGATTACATTGAATCGTGCAGCACATTATTCGGCCCATCGCACCTGTGTCGGCTCTTTGTCCCACCCACAGATGGATTTGTGGGAGAGCGAAAGAGGATGAAAGACACAATTTTATATCGAAACAAGAGAAGCAGTAGTATGAGATGATCAAATAGGGTTTTTTTAAGAGATTGTGGGCCTTCTCACTCTGCAAAATGTCAGATTCCAGCAGGCTGAGGAAAGAGTGAAAGGATTGGATTCGAGTACAGGAACATAGAACTGGATTGGGTATCGGAAGGCCCTGGTTTTCACATGGGAGCAGGTGGGTCACCATAATCTGCACTAAGTATCAAGTGTGGATTCACCGTGAACATTCACTCTGGAATAAAATTAGTTTGTGTCTCACCAAGCAGAGGTTTTGGGGAAATATCACTGTGCATTCTGCAATTTATGGGGGAAGCTTGGGGAGCACTTTCCCAAAATGTAATTCCTGAATCGACCCACGGTTTATTTTTTGCCTTTTCCAGGGGCTTGGATGGAGTGGGGAGAGGCGGTGGATTGACGTTGGGGAAGAGGGTAGATGGGGGAGCATGGAACAGAGTTGACGAACCATCTGCTCTCTGTCTCTATGTTTTTGTACAAAAATAATCAGAAGAGTTGTCCGGGGATGAGAGGGTGATCCCATGAGTAAATTGGGCTTATACTCTCTGGACTATAGGAGAATGAGAGGTGATCTCATTGAAACATATAAGATTCTGAAGGGGCGTGACAGATTAGATTCTGAGAAGTTGTTTCCCCGGCTGGGAAAATCCAAGAACGTGGGGAACGAGAAATTTCTTCATTCAAAATGTTGTGAATCTTTGGAATTCTCTATCCCAAAGGGTTCGGGATGCTCCACAATATATTTAAGGCTGAGATTTCCTCAAGGAAACATAGGGTCAGTGTAGCTAAGGCCAAATTTCCGCCATCATTATATTGAATGGTCAAACAAGTTCAAGGGGCTGAATGGTCTACTCCTTCTATTTCTTAAGTTTGAATGTTTTTAAATGTTATTGTTTCCATCAGTCATGGACTCAATCTCTCTCCACCTTTTCCTCTGTCCTCCTCCCCCTTATCCCTCTCCCCATCACCCTTTGCCTCTGTCCTTCTCCCTTCTTCTCTTTTCTTTTTTCCTCTCAACCTCCTGCTCTCCTCCTCCCTCTCTCCTACCACTTACCCCTCTCCCATTTTATCCTCCCCCCCCCCCCCCCCCACTGCTCCACATTCTCCCCCTTTCCTCCCTCTCCCCACAACCCCCCATCCCCCTCTCTCCTCCCACCCAACCTCCCTCCTCCTGCTCCATGTAGCTGAGGCAGAAGACCTCAGAGGCTGAAGGGAGGGCAGTGTTGTCGGAGAGACTGGAGAGGGAAGCTGTCTGCAGCCTTGAGAAGGCGGACTATGCTCGGGAATTGGCTGTATCCCAAGAGAAGGAGGTGAAGAGAGGAGGAAGAAACAAGCTGCAGTCCTGCTGACATCAGACTCCAGGAGGAGATTGTACATCTTCAGGATAAGGTAAAGAACAGGCCCCGGTAGGAAAATGCATCTGTGCCAATTTATTACCCCAAGTTCCATCCACGAGACAGGGCAGAATCTGTCACGCTCCACCCCCATCCACCTTATTGACTAATTCCCCAGCCTCGGCCTTTTCAAACTATCCCTGAGGGTCACAGTTAATCTCTGTGGCAGGATTTAAGAAACTGAGATCTATTCAATGTCAGTATGTTAATGTTAATATAATAGGATTTCTTTCTTTTAAGAAAAATGAGAACATTTTGGGTTTTATAAATGGAGGAGCAGAGTACAAAGTGAATAACTCATGATGAATTTGTATAAAACATGAGTCAGGGCCAAGTTAGAGACTGGGAAACTGTAGCGACATGTATGACCGGAACTGGTAGAAGGGCCAAGACCGTACTGGACGCAACAAGAATTGAAATGGGAGGAGGACCTGGGGATCAAAATAGGGTGGGGACTCTGGAGCGAAGTACTGCACAGGTCAACTCCACCTCCACGTGCGCAAGGCTCAGCCTGACGCACTAAAAGTGGTACACCAGAGCCCACTTAACAAGAACCCGTATGAGTCGGTTCTTCCCGGAGGTGGAGGACAGATGTGAGCGGTGCCAAGGAGGCCCGGCCAACCACGCCCACATGTTCTGGTCCTGCCCCAGACTTGTGGAGTACTGGACAGCCTTCTTCGAGGCAATGTCCCAAGGTGGTGGGAGTGAGGGTGGAGCCATGGCCCGAAAGTGGCGGTCTTCGGGGTTTGAAACCAGCAGATCTACTCCTGGGGAGGAGGCGGATGCCCTTGCCTTTGGCCTCCCTGATCGCCCGCCGTAGAATCCTGCTCGGCTGGCGGTCAGCAGCACCACCCAAAGCTGCAGACTGGCTGTCCGACCTCTCAGAATCTCTCCAAATGGAGAAAATCAAACTCGCCATCCGAGGGTCAGACGGCGGCTTCCACAGAACGTGGGAGCCATTCACTCAATTGTTCCAGGGCCTGTTTGTGGCCAACAAACAAGCAGAAGAATAGCCAGGTAGCCAAGAAACAGGGGAGAGTAAGCCAAAGCATGAGCGGGAGAGATAGACTGGGGAGAGGGGGAGGGGGACAGCTAAATCTAAGAGGAAGGAAAGGCGAACCACGCGGGGTGGGGGGGGGGGGGGGGGGGGGGGGGGGAGAGAGAGAAGCGGGGGGGGGAGGCAGCAGAGGGGGGGGAAGAGGGAAGAGACAGGGAACATTAGAGGAGAGCCAGGAGGTGGGGCGGGGGGAAGGCAGGGAAACGTTAACAAACTTGGCATCCACAGGAACAGAGAAAAAGGAGAATACAGGCGGAAGACGGGAGGGCCGGCTGAAGCGGAAGCAAGCACGAGACGACAACGGCAGCGAAATCTGTCCGGGAGAAGCAAGGGACAACACCAGCACCAGACCCATTCGAGTATTGCCCTCCGTAACTGTCTCTCCGGCACCCAAGTGTATATCTACCCCCCCCCCCCCCAGTCTCCGCCCCCCCCCACACACACACAAACAGACGCCTACTTATGTGTGTAAATAATGTTGCCAAGTGTACAGAGTTGCTGAGTGGGTGCATAATACCCCACCAGTTACTTTATTTGATTTTGTATTTCTCTCGTGTTGTTAATTTTTTTGTTTCCTTTGTGATTTGTGTGTGTGTGCCCTTCTCTTCTATATATATATATATATATATATATATATATATCATATCCTGTGTACATAACGGCAAATATACTTTGCTCAAAAACCCAATAAAAAACATTTATTAAAAAAAGAGACTGGGAGTAGCTTGTGTCTCATTATACAAGGAACATGAAAGCCATTGAGAGTGAACAGAATAAATCCACCAGGGATGGGAAGGAGAGTTAGAAGATTTGAGATTTCCAGGGGAGTAGAGAGTACAGAGATTTATAAAGGTGTTTAAAATTAGGTATTTTGATAGCGTAAAGAATGAACCATGTTCTCTCTTCCCCTTGCCCCCAACGCTCTCCCTTTGTCCTCCCCCACCCTCTCTTCCCATCTCTTTGTTCTCTCATTTTCCCTCACTCCCTCTAATCCCACTTCTCCATGTCTCCCTTTCGCACCCTTGTGTCCCATCTTTCTCTCTTTCCATCTCCTGTTTCTTCCTGTCTCCCATCTTCTCCATCCCCCTTCCTCTCCCCCTGCTCCCTCCTCCTTCTTTCTCCCCACTCTTCTCAACTCTCCACTCCCATTCTCCCACTCTTTTTCTCATCCTCTCGCTCCCTCTCCTTCTCAACCTCTCCTCTGGTTGGTGAGCCTGAGACAGGGATGATCAATTTAAGGGTTTTGTTGACAGATGTAGAGATAGTTTGAAGAAATGAGTGTTGTTGGAGCTGGGAATACTTTACCCCATGAGAGAGTTGAAGCAGACACTGATGCATCTTTTCAGGGAAAATTGGATAGATGTCTGAAGCAGAGAGAGAGGCAAGCGATGAAGAGGAAGCAGAGCAAAGGAATTTGTTTGGGATTGATACAGGGCTATGGGAGAAAGTGGGAATCATTTTGGATTGCTACAGGGCTATGAGGAGAGAGTGAAGCAATGGATTGATAATATAATAATAATCTTTATTGTCACAAGTAGGCTTACATTAACATTGTAATGAAGTTACTGTGAAAAGCCCTTGGTCGCCACATTCCTCCGCCTGTTCGGGTACATTGAGGGAGAATTCAGAATGTCCAAATTAGCTAACAGCACGTCTTTCGGGATTTGTGGGAGGTAACTGGTGCACCTGGAGAAAACCCATGCAGACACTGGGAGAATGTGCAGACTCCACATAGACAGTGACCCAGGCCGGGAATCGAACCTGGGACCCTGGCGCTGTGAAACAACAGTGCTAACCACTGTGCTACCGTGCCGCCCAAGATGGGGAGAGAGTAGGACAGTGGGATTATTTGGGGATTGATACAGGATTACGGGGAGATAGTATGCAAGTGGGATTAGTTTGGGATTGATACAGGGCTATGGGAGAGAGTGAGGCAGTGGGGTTAGTTTGAAATTGGTGCAGGACTATGGGAGAGAGTGGGAATCATTTTGGATTGATACAGGGCTATGGGAGAGAGTGAAGCAATAGGATTAGTTTGTGATTGATACAGGGTTATGGGGAGAGTGGGATTCATTTTGGATTGATACAGGGCTAAGGGGAGAGTGAGGAAAAGGGATTAGTTTGGGATTGATACAGGGCTATGGGAGTTAGTGAAGCAAAGGGATTACTTTGGGATTGGTATAGGACTGTGGGGAAAGAACAGCGCAGTGGGATTAGTTTATCATTGGTACAGGGCTATGTGGGCAGAGGGATTAATTTAGAGCAGTAGGATTAGATTAGGATTGCTGTAGCACAGGACTTGCACAGATATGATGGGTCAAGTATCCTGTGTTTTAAATCCCTACGGATCTATGGTTCTACGAAGATTAAATCATTTGATCCATCCAGCCTGTTAGGTTACCATGGCAGCTATATCTCTTTAATCCCCTGCCTTTGCTTCTCTTAATACTCTTCCTACAAATCTCTGAGATCTCTGCTCTCCTTTAATTCTGGCCTCTTGAGCATCCCCAATGTTCCATGATTGGTGGCCATGCTTTTGACTGTGTGGTGATTACCCCTTTAAGGGCAACACAGCAGAGTAAGGGTCAGATGGCCTGTTGGGCCAATTAGGACATGGAGTGTAGAATCACCACATGATGAGAAAGGCTTCTTAGGCAGAGAGACAGTTTGGGAGCTGGCTACAGCCATGAAGCTGGTGTACAATTCTTATTAATAAACATCTTTTGTTTTCACTCATAAAGTCTGTGAAAGTGCATCTGGAAACTGTCTGGAAGACATTGGAATTCTCTCCTTAAATCCCTCCACCTCTCCAATTCCCTTTTCTACTTTAAGATGCTCCTCCAAACCCACTTTGTTAACCAAACTTTTAAACTCCGTCTTTACCTCTGTCAATTTTCGTCTGCTAACACTCCTGTGAAATACCATGGGATGCTTTGTTACACCAAAGGCACTAAACACATTTGAGCTCTTGTTTCACCTTTTAGTTTATGAGACTGCATAGAAACATAGAAAATCGGAGCAGGAGGAGGCCATTTGGCCCTTTGAGCCTGCTCTGCCATTCATTATGCCCATGGCTGATCATGCAACTCAATAGTCTGATCCCGCCTTCCGTCCTTTGATCCCTTCGCTCCAAGTGCTATATCTAACTGCTTCTTGAAAACATACATATTTTGTCCTCAACTCCTTTCTGTGGTAACGAATTCCACAGGCCGACGACTCTCTGGGTGAAGAAATTTCTCCTCATCTCAGTCCTAAACGGTCTACCCCGTATCCTCAGACTGTGACTCCCACCATCGGGAATGTCCTTTTTGCATCTACCATGTCTAGTCCTCTTAGAATTTTATAGGTTTCTTCCACTTTGTGTGAAGGGAATTATTTTCCTAGATTTACATTTTGGCTAGCTTGACTGGAATCTGAATATCATATTGTGTCAGCCTTGGCTGGGTGGGTAGCATCTGAATCAGCAGGGTGTAGGTTCACGTTTACCGGTTGGTACGTGAGCACAACAATCTGGTTGACACTTGAGTGTAGCACTGAGGGAGTGCTGCACTGTCAGTGATGGGATGAGAAGTTAAACCGTTTGCCTCTTGGGCAGATGTAAAAGATCCCAAAGCACACTTTTGAAGAAGAGCAGGGGGGTTATCCCTGTTGTCCTGGCCAATATTTGTCCCTCAATCAGCATCACAGAAACCAGGTTAGCTAGTCATTGTGCCGTTACTGTTTGTGGGATCTTGCTGTGCAACAATTGCTGCTGCATTTCCTACAACATCGACTATATTTCAAAAATACTTAATTGGCTATGGCATGCCTTGGGACATGCTCTCTGCTCACGAAAGGCTCTACAGAAATGCAAGTCTTTCTTTATTGTTCTGGACTTCCCCATTGAAGGGAAGTGTTATTTCCTTTCTGCCCTGTCGATGCCCCTCTTCATTTATATTAGGTGAGGTCAGGCTAAAAGTTAATATAGAAAGGTCTCAATTAGGGTTACCATGCATGTACATAAATGTGTGGAGTTCAGGGAATAGGATTGGTGATTTGCAGATGCAGATAGCCACGAGGAAATGTGATGTTGTGGCGATAACCCAGCTCAAAAAATAAGTACTAGATACAAGGTGTTCAGGGAAGAAAGAGAAAGAAAGAAAGCAGGAGAGGTAGCAGTATTGATTTAGGAGAATATTATAGTTCTGGAGAGAAAAATTTTTTTAAATCAATTTTTAAGGGATGTGGGCGTTGCTGGTTAGGCTAGCATTATTGCTCATTCCTTCAGAATGTGGTGGTGAGCTGCCTTGAACCATTGCAGTCGATGTGGTGTAGATACACCCACACTGCTGTTAAGGAGGGAGTTCCAGGATTTTGACTCAGCGACAGTGAAGGAAGGGCAATATGTTTTCAAGCAAGTTAGCATAGTTAGCACTATGGCTTCACAGCGCCAGGATCCCAGATTCGATTCCTGGCTTGGGACACTGTCTGTGTGGAGTCTGCACGTTCTCCCCGTGTCTGCGTGGATTTCCTCCGGGTACACCGGTTTCCTCCCAAAAGACGTGCTTTTAGGTAATTTGCACATTCCCGAACAGGTGCCGGAATGTGGTGATTAGGGGCTTTTCACAGTAATTTCATTGCAGTGTTAATGTAAGCCTACTAGTGACAATAAAGATTATTATAAATTCAGGATGGTGAGTGACTTGGAGGGGAACTTCTAGGAGGTGGTGTTCCAAGTATCTACTGCTCTTGTCCTTCTAGATGGTAGTGGTCATGAGTTTGGAAGGTACTGCCTAAGGAACCTTGGTGAGTTCCTGCAGTGCATCTTGTAAATGGTACACACGGCTGCTACTGTGCGTCAGTGGTGGATGTATTGAATGTTTGTGGAAGGACTGTAATCAAACAGGCTGTTTTGTCCTGGTTGTCTCCAACACCAGCAGCAAGGTCTGAGGGCCCTTGCATATTCCTTGAGCAGAGGCCTAAACAATCCCCATCCACCACCACTCTCCTCCACCTATCTGAACTTGATCTGTCACTCAGCCATTTGTCCTTTAGTTTATCTCACTTCCCGTATATAAAAGGTGTGGCCATGGGTACCTCCGTGGGCCCCAGTTATGCCTGCCTTTACGTGGGGTATGTGGAACATTCCTGTTCCAGTCTTACTCAGGCCACTCCCACAACTCTTTTTCCATTGATTCAATGACTATTGGTGCGGCTTCATGCTGTAGTCTGGACCTGGATAAATTTATCGATTTTATTTCCAATTTCTATCCCTCTCTCACCTTCACATGGTCCACCCATGTCTCTTCTCTTCTCTTCCCTGAATTCTCTGTCTCCATTTCTGGTGATAGACTAACCACCAACATCCATTAGCAACCCACCGATCCCAGAGCCACCTTGATTACACCTCCTTACACCCCACTTCCATCTCATTCTCTCAATTTCTCCTCCGTCATCGCATCTGTTCCGATGGTGCCACATTTGAAAGGAACACTGACATGTCTGCCTTTTTCCTCAACTGAGGTTTTCCACCCCACTGTGATTGATAGGGCACTCAACCATGTCCGACCCATCTCCCAGAACCACGATAGGGCCCCCCTTGCCCTCATTTGTCACCCCACCAGCCTCCGCATTCAAAGAATCATCCTCCACCATTTCTGCCAACTTTAGCATGGTGCCACATGAAACACATCCACCCTCCCATCAGCATTCTGCAGGGACCACTCCCATATGGCACCCTGGTCCACTCCTCCATTGCCCCCAATCCTTCATCCCCCTTCCCAAAGAACCTTCCCATGCAATCGTAGAAGGTGCAACAACTACCCTCCCTTCTCATCTTTGAATGGTCCACCATTCTTTTCGAGTGAAGGAGTGATTTGCTTTCACCTCCTTCAACTTGATCTATTGTATTTGTTGCTTCCAATCTGTCCTTCTCTACATTGGGGAGACTAATTGCAGACTGGGTGACTGCTTTGCGGAACACCTTTGCTCGCTTTAACAGTAACGTATAGGGTTTTGGGGATGCTGGATGTAAAAGACATTGAAGTGTCCGATTAGTCATGATCATATTAAACAGCGGAGCAGGCTGAACGAGCTGAATGACCTACTCCTGTTCCTCTCTGTTCCTATGTCTACAAGCATAACCCCAAACTTCCAGTCGCTTGTCATTTCAACTCAGTGGGCTGGATTCTCCATTTCTGAGACTAAGTGTTGACGTCGGTGCAGAATTTGAGGAGTTCCACGAAAGCAAAACTGGTGCAGCACCTGGACCGATTCTGCTACTGTTGAGGGGCTAGCACCGGCGCCACGTGGAACACAGTCGATTCCAATGAGAAACAGTGCGGAATTCGCCGGTTTCACGATTGACACTCAGGAGACTGACAACCTGCAGTCATATATACACACTTCACTCCCCCCCCCCCCCCACACATACACCATCCCAGCCAACAAGACGGCAGCAAGGACAGCAGTTCCACGCTTCACCGACGCTGAGCTGGAGATCTTCCTGGGCTCAGTGGAGGAGAGGTGGATGACCCTGTACCCGGTCCACACTGCCCTCACCCCCATCCTCACCTACAGCACCACCACCATCACCACCCCCTCACTCCCGAACACACACGTAGCCCCCCCCCCCCCCCCCACCCCCCCAGCCGCCTCCGTGTCTAGCCACAGGTGGCAGAGCCGGTGAGCACCGTGGCTAACACCGTCCAGACCAGCCACAGCAGTGCAGGAATAAAAAGCACGTGACCAGGGTCTGCAGGCAGCGCTGTGCCTCTGGCACTAACCCGCGCCCCACACACCTGTAACCCCAACCCCACCCCCACCCCAAATCCAGAGGGCAACCAAATCCCCATCCTGCACCACATGCTAGTACTCATACTGGCCGCCAAGGCTACGTGCCCTGCCCACTGAGGCCAGCAGCTACCCACCCCCTGGGCTGCATGCATCAGATTGTCTAACACTGTAATTATCTGATTCCCTCTCCAGGAGAAGGCCAACCAAAACCGTCAGGAGTAGGAGAAGACTGGAGGAGGGGGACCGCCGGACCTGCGGCTCCTGACCTTAGCAGAGCAGAGGGTCCTGGACGTGGCTAGCGGCCCGGAGGAAGGGGATGTCGTTGGGGAGTTCGAACGCGGGCGAGGAAGTTAGACTCTGCTGAGTTGCGGTTCCCCATGACATATGTGTCAACCACCCCCCCCCCCCCCCCCCCCCCCCACACACACGCGCACCACGCTCGGTCCACACCACCCTCATCCCCATCCTCACCCTACAGCACCACCACCATTACCACCCCCTCACATACACTTACCCCCACCACCAGCACGCCACCCCACCCCTCCCCCGACCTGCGGTCTAATCATGCGTCTTGTCTTGTGAATTGAGGACCTGCTGGAGATGAGGCGCACTCATCTGGTGACCCCCATCCCCAGCCAGTGCCACAGCCAGAACCCCCATGAGTCGAGCACCAACGCTGAGAGCAGCTCGGATGCCAGCTCTCCACCTGAGACACAGGATAACTCGGAGCCCGGGTCTGAGGATGACACTGACTTCCCATCACAGCTGTCTCAACACCATCCCAGAGACACTCACCTCAGTTGGCCATTTTAGTGAAGAGGTTCCTGGGACACTCTCTGGTGTGCACCACACAGCTGATCCGGTACAGCAGGTGGAGGTAAGAACACCCAAGGGGCGGACGGTCAGCGGGCAGGCCGATCCCAGGAACTAGCCGCCGTCCAGATGGGTTTCGAACTAATGTGAAATAATGCGGAGGCTGGTGGGGTGAAAAGTGAGGACAAGGTTCTCACCTGGTTCTGGGAGGGAGGGGAAAGGGTGAGAGCAGAGGTGCGGGAGATTGGTCGGCCACAATTGAGAACCTTGTTGACCACAGTGGGTGGGAAACTACAATTAAGAAAGAATGAAGGCATGTCAGCAGCACTGTTTTTGAAAGAAGCATCATCAGAAGAGATGCGAGGGAGGCGAAGGAACTGGGAGAATGGGATGGAGTCCTTACAGGATGTGGGGGTGTGAAGAGGTGTAGTCGAGATAGCTTTTGGAGTCAGTGAATTTGCAATGGATACGAGTGGGCAGTCTAGCCCCAGAAATTAAAATAGAAAGATCAAGGAACGGAATGGGAGTGTCGGAGATGGACCATGTGAAGGTGATAGAGGGGTGGAAATGGGAAGCAAAATTAATCAACTTTTCCAGGTCCAGGCGTGAACATGAAACGGTCATCAATGTACCAATAAAAGAGTTGTGGGATGGGGCCGGAGTAGGACTGGAACAAGGAATGTTCCACATACCCTTCTTAGCTTTAATCATCCCTATTTACATTCCTTTTGTCTTTCTGTCCATGACTTCTTTGTCAATCTCCACCTATCGCTGGCCCCTATCCAGCCCCCCCACATCAGTATAAATCTGACCCTATTTCCAGTTCTCTCCAGCTTTGACAAAGAATCATCCAAACTCGAAATATTAGCACTGTTCCCTTGCTACAGATGCTGTCAGACCTGCTGAGATTGTCCAGTATTTTCTGCTTTTGCTGTAGAAGGATCGTATGGATTCAAAACGTTAACCCTGTTTCTCTCTCCACAGATGCTGCCATACCTGCTGAGTTTATCCAGCAGCTCTTTTTATTCCAGATTTCCAACATCCACACTATTTTGCTTTTATTTAGATAAATGACCAGATAGTTTCAAGAGTTAGAGGTAACAGTATGAGCACTGGTACAGAAAGTGCAGCTGGGGATTTGATCATGGAAAGTAGGGAGATGGTGGGTGAGTTAAACAGGTATTTTGCATCATCTTTACTATAGAGGACACAGATAACAGGCTGGAGTCTCTGCCCCGCCGCGCCACATTTCTTCCCCGACCTGCCGGCGGGTTTCTCCGTTACGCCGGCTGGTCAATGGGGTTTCCCATTGTGGGGCAGCTCCACGCCATCGGGAAACCCCGGGTGCCGGCAAAACGGACAATCCCGCTGGTAGAAAATCCCGTCCAACATCTCAGAAATAGCTGTAAATCAGGAATTGGGAGGGAGGGAGGAATTCAGGGAAATTAATAACAGCGCAAACTGTTGAGACTGCGGCTGACAAATCCCCTGGTCCAAATGGATTTCACCCTAAGGCCTTGAAGGAAGTGGCTAATGAGAAACTATATAGTTGATGCATTGGTTTTAATTATTGAAAATTCCCTATATTCCGGGATGGTTCCATTAGATTGGAAAGTAGAAAATGTATCTCCTTTGTTCAAAAAGGGAGGGGGAAAAATGCAGGAAAACGCAAGCCTGTTGTCCTAACATATGCCATAGGGAAATGTTAGAAGCTATGGTTAGGGCTACATAATGGCAGATGGTTTTGTGAAGGGGAGGTCGTGTCTCACTAACTTGATAGAGTTTTTTTGAAGAGGTCACAAAGATGATTGATGCAGGTCGGGCAGTGGATGTTGTCTATATGGACTTCAGTAAGGCCTTTGCCAAGGTCCCTCATGGTAGACTGGTTCAAAAGGTGAAGTCACACGGGATCAGGGGTGAGCTGGCAAGATGGATACAGAACTGGATAGGTCATAGAAGGCAGAGAGTAGCAATGGAAGGATGCTTTTCTAATTGGAGGGCTATGACCAGTGGTGTTCCGCAAGGATCAGTGCTGGGACCGTTGCTGTTCGTAGTATATATAAATGATTTGGAGGAAAATGTAACTGGTCTGATTAGTAAGTTTGCAGACGACACAAAGGTTGGTGGAATTGCGGATAGCGATGAGGACTGTCAGAGGATACAGCAGGATTTAGATTGTTTGGAGACTTGGGCGGAGAGATGGCAGATGGAGTTTAATCCGGACAAATGTGAGGTAATGCATTTTGGAAGGTCTAATACAGGTAGGGAATATACAGTGAATGGTAGAACCCTCAAGAGTATTGAAAGTCAGAGAGATCTAGGTGTACAGGTCCACAGGTCACTGAAAGGGGCAACAAAGGTGGAGAAGGTAGTCAAGAAGGCATACGGCATGCTTGCCTTCATTGGCCGGGGCATTGAGTATAAGAATTGGCAAGTCATGTTGCAGCTGTATACGACCTTAGTTAGGCCACACTTGGAGTATAGTGTTCAATTCTGGTCGCCACACTACCAGAAGGATGTGGAGGCTTTGTGTAGATTGTGTAGAGGATGTGGAGATTGTGCAGAAGAGATTTACCAGGATGTTGCCTGGTATGGATGGCATTAGTTATGAGGAGCGGTTGAATAAACTCAGTTTGTTCTCACTGGAACGACGGAGGTTGAGGGGTGACCTGATCGAAGTCTACAAAATTAGGGGAGGAATAGACAGAGTGGATAGTCAGAGGCTTTTTCCCAGGGTAGAGGGGTCAATTACTAGGGGGCATAGGTTTAAGGTGCGAGGGGCAAGATTTAGAGGAGATGTACGAAGTAGGTTTTTTACACAGAGGGTAGTGGGTGCCTGGAACTCGCTGCCGGAGGAGGTGGTGGAAGCAGGGACGATAGTGACATTTAAGGGGCATCTTGACAAATACATGAATAGGATGGGAATAGAGGGATACGGACCCAGGAAGTGTAGAAGATTTTAGTTTAGACAGGTATCATGGTCGGCGCAGGCTTGGAGGGTCGAAGTGCCTGTTCCTGTGCTGTACTTTTCTTTGTTCTTTGGGTAGCACTGCTGCCTCACGGCGCTGAGGACACGAGTTCAATCCCAGCCCCGGGTCATTGTCCGTGTGGAGTTTACACATTCTCCCCGTGTCTGCATGGGTCTCACCCCCACAAAAAACAATTGGATACTTTAAATTTTAAAGAAAAAAAAGGTATGGTAAAAAATGTTATAGCAGGGAAAGATGTAAATGCATTAGAATCAGTTCTGAGAAGGTTTACTAGACTAATACCAGAAATGAGCGGATTGTCTTATGAGGAACGGTTGGACAGGGGAGACTTGTATCCACTGGAGTTGAGAAGAGTAAGAGATGACTTGATCGAAACGTTTAAGCTTCTGAGGGGTCTTGACAGGGTGGATGTGGAGAGAATGTTTCCTCTTGTGGGAGAATCTAGAACGAGGGGTCACTGTTTAAAAATAAGGGGCCGCCTATCTAAGACAGAGATGAGGGGCGGGATTCTCCGCAAACCAGCGGGCCGGGCCACTCTTGCGCCGAGGAGTGGCGTGAACCACTCCGGCGTCGGGCCGCCCCGAAGGTGCGGAATCCTCCGCGCCTTCAAGGGCTAGGCCGGCGCCGGAGTGTTTGCCACCGCGCCTCCCGGCGCGGAAGGGCTTTGCGCCACGCCAACCGGTGCCCAAGGGCCTCTACCGGCCGGCGCGAGTTGGCGCATGCACGGGAGTGCCAGCCAGTGCTGGCATCATCCCAACGCATACGCAGGGGGGGTTCTTCTCCGCACTGGCCATAGCGGAGATTGACAGCGGCCGTTGCGGACGGAAAGAGTGCTCCCACGTCACAGGCCCACCCGTGGATCGGTGGGCCCCGATTGCAGGCCAGGCCACCGTGGGGGCACCCCCCCCCCCCCCCCCCCCCCCCCCCCCCCCGGGGCCAGATCCCCCCCGAGGACTCTGCAGGCCGCCCATGGAGCCAGGTCCCGCCAATAAGGACCTGTTATGATTTACACCGGTGGGACCGGCCGAAAACGGGCGGCCACTCGGCCCATCGCAGGCCGGAGAACCGCCGGGGGGGCCGCTGCCAACGGTCCCCGACCGGCGCGATTCCCGTCCCCACCAAAACCCCGGCGCCTGAGAATTCCACCCGAGATTTCTTTGTTGTTGTTGTGAATCCTTAGAAGTCTCTTCCACAAAAGACAGCAGTGGAAGCAGAGTTTTGAAATAGTTTAAAGCAAAGCTAGAGAGATTCTCGATTAACCAGGGGGTGAAAGGTTATCCGAGGTAGGTGGGAATGTGGGGTTGAGGTTACAATCAGATCAGCCATGATCTTTTTGAATGGGGGAGCAGGACGAGGGGCCGAGTCGCCTACTCCTGCTCCTAATTTGTATGTTCGCGTAATTTTGTGTTTTTTAAACTCCAATCTTTTAAAATTTAAGAGGATCCCTCATTTCTCCCCTTCAAGCCTGACAGCGAGTTCATTCATATCAGGCTCCTGAATCCCATAGCACTGCCAGATTCCTAACTTGTTCTGATTAATTTCTTTGGGACTGAATGGAGCTATATTTCATCTTTAGCTAACAGATGTACAACATCGATTAACACAGACGGAGCAAAATTACTTGGAAAGCAAATCATTCTTGGATCGGAGGACACGGGAAAACGAGTTGAAGTTGGCCGAAATCAGGAACTTGGAGTTTGAGAGAGACAAAGAGGTACTCAGAAGGAAGGAACTACTCAAAGAAGTTTCTCAGCTCAAAGACAGGTGTGGGCTTTTCTGTTCCTTCCCATTTTAATGGAAAAGCATGTCCCATCGTTACTGCCGATTTCAGGAGCCCTGCAGTCCACATCCTCCAGCCCTCTCCTCATTCTACCCTCTGTATATTCATTATCTAAGGTAAACATTGTTTTTTAAAATAAATTTAGAGTACCCAATTATTTTTTTTTTCCAATTAAGAGGCAATTTAGCACGGCCAATCCACCTAACCTGCACGTCTTTGGGTTGTGGGGGCGAAACCCACGCAGACAATGTGCAAACTCCACACGGACGGTGACCCAGGGCCGGGATTTGAACCCGGGTCCTCAGGGCCGCAGTCCCAGTGCTATCCACTGCGCCACATGCCGCCCTAGGTAAACATTGTTGCTCACCCAAGGCTTCATCAGTTCTGAGGGTTCAATCGTTGATAGTGTCACTTACTTAGCCCTCCCCACCCACCCGAACACATCCAATTGTATTCCCCCACGCCACTGCGCACTCACACCTCGACCAATGTCTCCTTTGATCCTGCCCTCCCAGCTAGGAAAATATCTACCTCCAACAGTCCCCCAACTTGCCCACCTCCCTCTTCTCCTCTCCACATCTCCCCCACTCCCGATGTCCTCGTCTTTGCCTTTCTCTCATCTTTTCCCACTTGTAATCTCATCTCCTCCCTTCCCAGATGCTCAAGCACATAATCTAGGCTGACATCCCGGTGCAGTACTGAGGAATTGTGACACTGTCAGAGGGGCAGTACAAGCGAGCACTGCATTGTCAGAGGGGCAGTATGAGGGGGCGCTGCATTATCAGAGGGTCAGTACTGAGGGAGCACTGCACTGTCGGGGCAGCGCTGAGGGAGTGCTGTGCTGTCAGAGGGGCAGTACCGAGGGAGAGCTGCACTGTTAGAGGGTCAGTACTGAGGTAGTGCTACACTGTCAGAGGGGCAGTACCGAGAGAGCTCTGCACTATCAGAGAGTCAGTACTGAGGGAGTGCTGCATTGTCAGAGGGTCAGTACTGAGGGAGTGCTACACTGTCAGAGGTTCAGTACTGAGGGAATGCTGCACTTTCAGAGGGACAGTACTGAGGGAGCGCTGCACTGTCAGAGGGTCAGTACTGAGGGAGTGCTACACTGTCGGAGGGACAGGACTGAGGGAGGGCTGCACTGTCAGAAGGACAGTACTGAGGGAGCTCTGCACTGTCAGAGGGTCAGTACTGAGGGAGTGCTACATGTCGGAGAGACAGGACTGAGGGAGGGCTGCACTATCAGAAGGACAGTACTGAGGGAGCGCTGCACTGCAGAGGGTCAGTAGAACAAAGAACAAGAACAAAGAAATGTACAGCACAGGAACAGGCCCTTCGGCCCTCCAAGCCCGTGCCGACCATGCTGCCCGACTAAACTACAATCTTCTACACTTCCTGGGTCCGTATCCCTCTATTCCCATCCTATTCATGTATTTGTCAAGATGCCCCTTAAATGTCACTATCGTCCCTGCTTCCACCACCTCCTCCGGTAGCGAGTTCCAGGCACCCACTGCCCTCTGTGTAAAAAACTTGCCTCGTACATCTACTCTAAACCTTGCCCCTCTCACCTTAAACCTGTGCCCCCTAGTAATTGACCCCGCTACCCTGGGGAAAAGTCTCTGACTATCCACTCTGTCTATGCCCCTCATAATTTTGTAGACCTCTATCAGGTCGCCCCTCAACCTCCGTCAATCCAGTGAGAACAAACCGAGTTTATTCAACCGCTCCTCATAGCTAATGCCCTCCATATCAGGCAACATTCTGGTAAAACTCTTCAACACCCTCTCTAAAGCCTCCAAATCCTTCTGGTAGTGTGGCGACCAGAATTGAACACTATACTCCAAGTGTGGCCTAACTAAGGTTCTATACAGCTTCAACATGACTTGCCAATTCTTATAATCAATGCCTCGGCCAATGAAGGCAAGCATGCCGTATGCCTTCTTGACTACCTTCTCCACCTGTGTTGCCCCTTTCAGTGACCTGTGGACCTGTACACCTAGATCTCTCTGACTTTCAATACTCTTGAGGGTTCTACCATTCACTGTATATTCCCTACCTGTATTAGACCTTCCAAAATGCATTACCTCACATTTGTCCGGATTAAACTCCATCTGCCATCTCTCTGCCCAAGTCTCCAAACAATCTAAATCCTGCTGTATCCTGACAGTCCTCATCGCTATCCGCAATTCCACTAACCTTTGTGTTGTCTGCAAACGTACTAATCAAACCAGTTACATTTTCCTCCAAATCATTTATATATACTACAAACAGCAAAGGTCCCAGCACTAATCCCTGCGGAACACCACTGGTCACAGCCCTCCAATTAGAAAAGCATCCTTCCATTGCTACTCTCTGCCTTCTATGACCTATCCAGTTCTGTATCCACCTTGCCAGCTCACCCCTGATCCTGTGTGACTTCACCTTTTGTACTAGTCTACCATGAGGGACCTTGTCAAAGGCCTTACTGAAGTCCATGTAGACAACATCCACTGCCCTACCTGCATCAATCATCTTTGTGACCTCCTCGAAAAACTATCAAGTTAGTGAGACATGACCTCCCCTTCACAAAACCATGCTGCCTCTCACTAATACGCCCATTTGCTTCCAAATGGGAGTAGATCCTGTCTCGAAGAATTCTCTCCAGTAATTTCCCTACCACTGAAGTAAGGCTCACCGGCCTGTAGTTCCCTGGATTATCCTTGCTACCCTTCTTAAACAGAGGAACAACATTGGCTATTCTCCAGTCCTCCGGGACATCACCTGAAGACAGTGAGGATCCATAGATTTCTGTCAAGGCCTCATCAATTTCCTCTCCAGCCTCCTTCAGTATTCTGGGGTAGATCCCATCAGGCCCTGGGGACTTATCTACCTTAATATTTTTTAAGACTCCCAACACCTCGTCTTTTAAATCTCAATGTGACCCAGGCTATCTACACACCCTTCTCCAGACTCAACATCTACCAATTCCTTCTCTTTGGTGAATACTGATGCAAAGTATTCATTTAGTACCTCGCCCATTTCCTCTGGCTCCACACATAGATTCCCTTACCTATCCTTCAGTGGGCCAACCCTTTCCCTGACTACCCTCTTGCTTTTTATGAGGGAGTGCTGCACCGTCAGAGGGTCAGTACTGAGGGAGTGCTGAGTGTCAGAGGGACAGTACTGAAGGAATACTACACTGTCAGAGGGGCAATACTGAAGAAACATTGCACTGCTGGAAAGGGCAGTACTGGGGGAATGTTGCAATGTCAGAAGTTCAATATTTCAACAAGATGTTAAAACTCTCATTTTTCTGTCCTTTGAGGTGGGTGTGAATGATCCCATCACACTATTTTAAAAATAATGCAAGTCACTGAGTGTGAAGAGATTTACGATATCCTGATGTTGTGAACAGTGCTGTATAAGCCCTTGCTTTCTTTAATCTCTGTGAACTGTCATTGTCCCGGCAGAGAAGCTGTTTTGCGACGAGTAGCTGTTGTAGCTGAACAGGCCTCCGATGAAGCCTCTCAGCTACAGTATGAAACAGAGAGATACAGGAGGCTGGCAGAGTACGAGAGGGAGGAGAAGAGCAAAGAGTGCGAACTGTGGCGACAGAAGCACGATTTCCTGAGTGACATCCTGGGAAGTCAAGATGAAGAGAAGGCAAAAAGAAAGAATAAAGCTGTAGGTTTTATCCTTCCCTTCAAGAACGTCTGACAGGTGTAGTGTTGGGTGTTCTGATGTACAGATGAACCAACACGGTTGTATTTGGTACAACGCTGTTTTATTTCAACTTGTTATTTACAGTTCTGTCTTGATACTCTGTACGTGGTGACTCCCTGTGTGTGATGTTAATCAGGTCCTGTCCTTATCCTGGTCTCCAGATCTACTGGCCACCAGGTGTCGTGTTTCTTCTCTTATACTGTCTCTGTCCTTGTCTATGATTGGTTGTCGTGTTGTGTGTGCTGATTTGTCTGTTGGTGTGTCTATCATGATGTGTGTGTTTGAATATCATGACATCCCCCTTTTTTACAAGATTATGTGCCTACGTGGTTATAAATACGAATGTTTCGTGAGTGCATCTAAAAGTGTGTGTGCGTGATATTTACAGCAGGTGCATGTGGCGTAACTATATACATGGGGCGATGTCGGGTGTGTCATGCTAACGAGGTTATACCATAACAAAACAGGAAGACGAAAAACTTTTAAGTGTGGTCCGGTCAAACGACATCTGGAATGATAAAACGGTAACATGTTACCATACAATAGTGTTTCAACTTTAACGTGTGAACAGTCTCATAAGTCCAATCTAGTAGGTGTGCGACAAATTCGGGTTGACCGTCTCAAGGGTGGGTCGAGAACCACCGGCTGAGGTGCGAGCCTGGCCACGGGTGGCGATGGAAGGGGCATGATCTGTGGCAGCTCCACGAAGTCATCCTCGGGAACCAGTGGAGGACGCGGCGTGTGTGCACTGTTCGGTTGCGAGCGTGGAAGGCGGCGAAGGGCTCGCCGATTGCGGCGACGCACTGATCCATCCGGCATGCGTACCAGGAACGAGCGGGGAGCCACACATCGGAGAACTTCGGCAGGTGCTGACCAGCCACCATTTGGCAGATGAATGCGGACTTTATCCCCGGAGGACAGGGGGGGGAAATCAGTCGCCCTTGTATCGTACAGACTCTTCTGGCGATCACGCTGCAGTTGCATCTTGTGCAGTACCTTAGCATGGTCCGTTGTTGGTGTCAGGATGGAAGGCACAGTGGTTCTGAGGGCGCGACCCATCAGCAGCTGCGCTGGCGAGAGACCCGTGGCTAGCGGGGCCGATCGATAGGCCAGCAGGGCGAGGTGAAAGTCCGACCCGGCAGCAGCAGCCTTGCAGAGGAGCCGCTTGGCAATATGAACGCCCTTTTCCGCCTTTCCATTTGACTGTGGATGTAGAGGGCTGGATGTTACGTGTGTGAAACCATATGATGCGGCAAAGGACGACCATTCACGGCTGGCGAAACAGGGCCCATTGTCCGACATGACAGTCATCGGAATACCGTGGCGAGCAAAGGTGTCCTTGCAGGCCCTGATGACTGCAGACAACGTCAGATCGTGTAGGAGTATGACTTCTGGGTAATTGGAGAAGTAGTCTATGATGATAATATAGTCCATGCCAAGTGCGTGAAATAGGTCGACACCCATCTTCGCCCAGGGGGACGTCACCAGCTCATGGGGCAGAAGCGTCTCAGGAGGTTGCGCCGGCTGAAACCTCTGGCAGGTTGTGCAATTGAGTACCATGTTGGCAATATCGTCATTAATGCCCGGCCAGTATACCGCCTCTCGGGCCCTCCGTCTGCACTTCTCGACTCCCAAGTGGCCTTTGTGTATTTGATTGA
The DNA here is from genome assembly GCF_047496885.1 of Scyliorhinus torazame. Taxonomy (NCBI): domain Eukaryota; kingdom Metazoa; phylum Chordata; class Chondrichthyes; order Carcharhiniformes; family Scyliorhinidae; genus Scyliorhinus; species Scyliorhinus torazame. The sequence continues at coordinate 189,103,282 of NC_092716.1, forward strand.
GAATCATCTGGCGCATACTGTGCGGAATGACGATCCTGTCTAGCTTCAGAAGGATCCCATTCTGGGGGGAGGAGTAGCAGGGGCTGGACAAGAGGTGGGCCGCGGAGTCGGGGTGGCCAGGCACAGACCGCCATTGTTGTGCACGCTGCTGACTACCAACTGTGAACTTAGCGCCACGAGTCAGATGGGTGCCTCCCCAGGTATCCTTTGGCCCCAACCGACCCATCAACAGGATGGGCGTGCTCCAGGGCAACCAGGGCCATCTACTTGGTTGGGATGAGGGTGTGTGGGAAGTGGAGTGCTTAAATGTAGCTCCTGCTTGTCAGGCTCTCCAGTGCCGATCCCGACCCCATTGTATCACACACCAGCATGCGTTGGAATGGCCTACCTCAGCTCCTAATTTGTAGGTTCATATTTTAAGTTTTGGCCAATAAATTCCAGCTTTGTGCATGTTACCCACCTCCTGGGAATGAATGATAAAATACAATTGATTTTTCCTGCCCCAGTGTCAAGCCAAACTACAGACGTACCTCCTGTGCAGGGCAGAATGTGACCAGCGGCTCAGCATCGCAAAAACAAACAACGGAATCCCAAGGAGCTTTGTGGTAAGCAGGATATTAAATATTTTACAATCTCTGCATCAAAATTATGCTTTTTTGGTTCTCAACTCCAAAATTAAATCTGGGGCCAGGTGAGGTGTGGGTCCATGTTCACAGAAACACAGAATAGTACAACCCAACACAGAAGGGGACCAATCGGCCTATTGAGTCTACTCCGGCTTTCAGGGAGCCATCCGGTTTGTAAGGGCATAAAAATTAGGAGCAGAAGTAGACCATTCAGCCCCTCAAGATTGCTCTGCCTTCAATATGATCACGGTTGATAGCCTGCCTCAATTCCATTTTCAGGCCCACACCCCGTATCCTTGACTGTCTGAGAAATCAGAAGTCCATCCCGGCCTTGAACACACTCCGTGATGGGGTAGACAATTTCAACATTTGAGTGAAGTAATTTCACCTCATCTCAGTCTGAATGATCGGCCCTTATGTAGAGACTGTGTCCCAGCTTCTAGATTCTCCAGTCAGGGAAACAACTCCTCTGTGTCTACCCTGTCAAGCCCCTTCAGAATCATGTATGTTTCGATGAGGTTGCCTCTTCTTCTGAACTCCAGAAAGTTTAGATCCAATTCACTCCGCCTCTCGTCATAGGACAGCCCTCATCCCAGGAAACTTCAGTATACTATCTTCAATGTAAGTATATCAAAGAACAAAGAACAAAGAACAAAGAAATGTACAGCACAGGAACAGGCCCTTCGGCCCTCCAAGCCCGTGCCGACCATACTGCCCGACTAAACTACAATCTTCTACACTTCCTGGGTCCGTATCCTTCTATTCCCATCCTATTCATATATTTGTCAAGATGCCCCTTAAATGTCCCTATCGTCCCTGCCTCCACTACCTCCTCCGGTAGTGAGTTCCAGGCACCCACTACCCTCTGCGTAAAAAACTTGCCTCGTACATCTACTCTAAACTTTGCCCCTCTCACCTTAAACCTATGCCCCCTAGTAATTGACCCCTCTACCCTGGGGAAAAGCCTCTGACTATCCACTCTGTCTATGCCCCTCATAATTTTGTATACCTCTATCAGGTCGCCCCTCAACCTCCTTCGTTCCAGTGAGAACAAACCGAGTTTATTCAATCGCTCCTCATAGCTTATGCCCTCCATACCAGGCAACATTCTGGTAAATCTCTTCTGCACCCTCTCTAAAGCCTCCACATCCTTCTGGTAGTGTGGCGACCAGAATTGAACACTATACTCCAAGTGTGGCCTAACTAAGGTTCTATACAGTTATATATCGTTCCCGAAATATGGAAACCAAAACTATACACTGTCAGAGGGTCAGTACTGAGGGACTGCTGCACCATCAGAGAGTTAGTACTGAGGGAGCACGACATTGTCAAAGCGTCAGTACTGAAGGAGCGCTGTACTGTCAGAGGGTCAGTACTCATAGAATTATAGAATCCCTACAGTGCAGAAGGAGGCCATTCGGCCCATTGAGTCCGCATCAACCCGCCGAAAGAGCACCCCCCGCAAACCCACCCAACCTCTGAGCACCAAGGGACAATCTACCAAGGCCAGTTCACCTAACCTGCACATCTGCAGTGTCAGAGGGTCAGTACTGAGTGAGTACCGCACCATCAGAGGATCAGTACTGAGGGAATGCTGCACTGTCAGTGGATCAGTACTGAGGGAGTGCTGCACTGTCATAGGATCAGTACTGAGTGAGCGCCGGACTGTCATAATGCCACCTTTTGGAGTGATGTTGCATCGAGGCTCTGTCTGCTCTCTCAGGTAGATTTCTTGATGATCTTCTTTCCTGTTTTTCCCCCGCTCATTATTGCCAATTCAAACATATTGTGTGACTGTGTTTAAGAGTCGGTAAGTGACTTGGAGCAATGTTATACATATATGGTCTATCTGTGGATTATTTCAGGAAGGAGAGGCAGCGCACTTCACTGATACTGATGACTGGCATCATATGATAACTCCTGAAAGGTAGGCTTCAGATGTTTGAGCATTGAAATAATGAGAACACTTGTCTTTTGTAAATGGTGTCGAGAAGAGGCCTTGGGTCTGGTCGGTTGCAAACTTCAAATCACCTGTCTGGGACTTCGCCCAGATTATATACATCCACCTATACGAAACTGCCTGTTTGATGATGCTGGTCCCCTGCAATCCACTGTCTGTGCCTTTCCTCACCTCCAAGGATCGATGCCACAAGCACTTCCCTTGTTGGCTTTTTAGCCTCCACAGCGCTCCTGCTCCAGTTACCATAGATTCCCTACAATGGAGAAGGAGGCCATTTGCCCCTTGAGTCTACACTGACCCTCTGAAAGAGCACCTTACCCAGGCCCACTACAACCCCCGCCCCACCGCCCTTGGCTCGTAACCCCACCTAACCTGCATTTCTTTGGACTGTGGGATAAACCGGAGCACCCGGAGGAAAACCATACAGGCACGGGGAGAATATGCAAACTCCACACAGTCACCCAAGGCTGGAATTGAACCCGGGTCCCTGGCGCTGTGAGGCAGCAGTGCTAACCCATGTAGCACCCCTCGCAACCTACCCGTTGCCATGTAAGTCACTGCTATCTGCCCCTTTCCTCAGTGCATTGATTCCAACCTTATCTAAATATCTCCAAGGTCAGGCAGGTAGATGGGAGGGCAGGGGGGGTTGGGATCGATCATCCATGATGAGTGAGTGGTGGAAAGGTCTCAAGAAGCTGAATGGCCTCCTCCTGTCCTTTTGTCCCTCCCCACCCTCGCACTCTGGCACACTCAATGTGGTGTCTGCAGCTGCCAGTGGTAATTGGGATGCCTCCCCCGAACATCAGCAGCTCTGTTATTGCATGGTGCTGGTGGGTGGAGTTCTGGGAGATCTGAACCTCTGGTCCTCTGAGCTCGAAGTCAATGCAAACCTTTTTATTGTGAACTCCTTTCCACCTGCTGGTCCATGTATATTACAGAGGGGTGCAGTTTCCCAACGGTTTTAAAGAGGTTTCCTTTGGCAGGTTTAGGTATCGCAAGGCATCACCTGGCTGTGAGGATCAGACACAGAGTTATTTCAGCGATCTCACACCTGTCGAGCATAAGGAAATATCATCTCCCAGTAAAGGCAGGAAGATTGTCAATTATTTCTGGCTTCCTGCAGACAACGGTGATTGAGGTAACAAAAAAAGACAGCAAACATCAATTCTAAAGTTGAGACACCATCACTGAACACTGCTACTGCATTATGTATGGGATTTACAGCAAACATGGTATAGTATTCACTCTTCAACCAACATCATAAAAAGATGATCTGGCTGTTTATGACATTGATGTTTGTGAAAATCTTACTGTGCACAAATTGGCTCCAATGCTAGAATCATAGAATGGTAGAGCGCCAAAGTAAGCCCATTGTGCCTATGCTGGCTCTCTGTAAGAGACATCCAGTTAGTTCCATTCCCTAATCGCTTCCCGTAGCACTGCAAGAGTTTCCCTTCAAGCATTTTTGAAAGTTACCATTGAATCTGCTTCTACCACCTTTTAGATGGCACATTCCAGATGACAACTGGACAGCATGGTAGCATTGTGGATAGCACAATTGCTTCACAGCTCCAGGGTCCCAGGTTCGATTCCGGCTTGGGTCACTGTCTGTGCGGAGTCTGCACATCCTCCCCGTGTGTGCGTGGTTTCCTCCAGGTGCTCCGGTTTCCTCCCACAGTCCAAAGATGTGCAGGTTAGGTGGATTGGCCATGATAAATTGCCTTTAATGTCCAAAATTGCCCTTAGTGTTGGGTGGGGTTACTGGGTTATGGGGATAGGGTGGAGGTGTGGGCTTGGGTAGGGTGCTCTTTCCAAGAGCCGATGCAGACTAGATGGGCCGAATGGCCTCCTTCTGCACTGTAAATTCTATGATAATCTATGAACTACTTACAGCATTAAAAATTGCTTCCTCATGTTGCCTCTGGTTCTTCTGCAAATCACCTTAAATCTGTGTCCTCTGGTTACTGGACTTTCTGTCACTGTTTACTGTATCAAAACAGTTCATGATTCTAAACCTTTATTACATCTCCCCATAACCTCTCTGCTCCAAGGACAGCAACCCCAGCATCTCCAGTCTCTCCACATTTGAAGTTCCCACCCTGGACCTATTGTATTAAATCTCTGTTGCAACCTCCCCAAAACCTTCTTTTTTGCACTGAGTGCTGAATTTGGTGCTTTTTGAGTGCTATAGTAAGAGTTTGGTGACCGAGGGAGTATAAGGCTTCATTTTTATCTAAAGTTTAGTCTTTCTTTTATTTAGTTAATTAACTTAAAAGTTGCTGTTTGGTTTAGAAGAAGGTGAATTTTCAATCAGCTTTAAACAGGCTTCTACTTGTAGGCACTTGCAGCTGGAGCTTGTTAATTAGTTAATTGGATTAGGCCAGTTTTCAGAGGCTAGATTCACAGTATAAAAGTGATCCGCTACAGTGCAGACTTTGTTTGCACTGAGTGCTGAATTTGGTGCTTTTTGAGTGCTATAGTAAGAGTTTGGTGACCGAGGGAGTATAAGGCTTCATTTTTATCTAAAGTTTAGTCTTTCTTTTATTTAGTTAATTAACTTAAAAGTTGCTGTTTGGTTTAGAAGAAGGTGAATTTTCAATCAGCTTTAAACAGGCTTCTACTTGTAGGCACTTGCAGCTGGAGCTTGTTAATTAGTTAATTGGATTAGGCCAGTTTTCAGAGGCTAGATTCACAGTATAAAAGTGATCCGCTACAGTGCAGACTTTGTTTGCACTGAGTGCTGAATTTGGTGCTTTTTGAGTGCTATAGTAAGAGTTTGGTGACCAAGGGAGTGCTGAATTTGGTGCTTTTTGAGTGCTATAGTAAGAGTTTGGTGACCAAGGGAGTTAGGTGAGGAGGGAGTAAGGTGCTCCTTTCATTTTGTTTCCGACATTTCCACAAAGAGTGTGAAGAGAGCCAGGAGTTTACAGAAAGTGTAGCTGACTGGGAGCAGAGTTGGAGGGCGGAGATCTAGTTAGTCCACACGGCAGCTATATTCTGTAAGGTAAGAGGGGATGGAGGCTAGGCCAGTTGCATGCTCCTCCTGTAGGATGTGGGTGGTGAGGGATACCACTGGTGTCCCCGCTGACTATACCTGCGGGACGTGCACCCAACTTCAGCTCCTCAAAGACCGTGCTAGGGAACTGGAGCTGAAGCTGGATGAACTTCGGATCATCCGGGAGGCAGAGGGGGTGATTGAGAAGAGTTACAGGGAGGTAACCACACCCAAGGTACAGGACAAGAATAGCTGGGTTACAGTCAGGGGGAAAAAAACAAACAGGCAGAGAGTGCAGGGATCCCTCGTGGCCGTTCCCCTTCAAAACAAGTATACCGTTTTGGATGCTGTTGGGGGGGATGACCTACCGGGGGAAGGCCCTAGCGGCCAGGTCTCTGGCACTGAGTCTGGCTCTGGGGCTCAGAAGGGAAGGGGGGAGAATAGAAAAGCAATAGTTGTAGGAGATTCAATGGTTAGGGGAATAGATAGGAGATTCTGTGGTCGCGAGCGAGACTCCCGGAAGGTATGTTGCCTCCCGGGTGCCAGGGCCAGGGATGTCTCGGATCGTGTCTTCAGGATCCTTAAGGGGGAGGGGGAGCAGCCAGAGGTCGTGGTGCACATTGGTACCAACGACATAGGTAGGAAAAGGGGTGTGGAGGTAATAAACAAGTTTAGGGAGTTAGGCTGGAAGTGCCAGGACAGACAGAGTTGTCATCTCTGGTTTGTTGCCGGTGCCACGTGATAGCGAGGCTAGGAATAGGGAGAGAGTGCAGTTGAACACGTGGCTGCAGGAATGGTGTAGGAGTGAGGGCTTCAGGTATTTGGATAATTGGAGCGCATTCTGGGGAAGGTGGGACCTGTACAAGCAGGACGGGTTGCATCTGAACCAGAGTGGCACCAATACCCTGGGAGGGAGGTTTCCTAGTACTCTTCGGGAGGGTTTAAACTAATTTGGCAGGGGAATGGGAACCGGATTTGTAGTCCAGCAACTAAGGTAGCCGATATTCAGGACGCCAAAGCGTGTAGTGAGGCAGTGGGGAAGGGAACACTGACAAAGGAGAGTACCTGCAGGCACGGAGATGGGTTGAAGTGTGTATACTCCAACGCAAGAAGCATCAGGAATAAGGTGGGTGAACTTAAGGCATGGATCGGTACTTGGGACTACCATGTGGTGGCCATCACGGAAACTTGGATAGAAGAGGGGCAGAAATGGTTGTTGGACGTCCCTGGTTATAGATGTTTCAATAAGATTAGGGAGGGTGGTATTATTAATTAGAGATAGTATAACAGCTGCAGAAAGACAGTTCGAGGAGTATCACCCTATTGAGGTAGTATGGGTGGAAGTCAGAAATAGGAAAGGAGCAGTCACCTTGTTAGGAGTTTTCTATAGGCCCCCCAATAGTAGCAGAGATGTGGAGGAACAGATTGGGAAACAGATTTTGGAAAGGTGCAGAAGTCATAGGGTAGTAGTCATGGGCGACTTTAACTTCCCAAATATTGAGTGGAAACTCTTTAGATCAAATAGTTTGGATGGGGTGGTGTTTGTGCAGTGTCCAGGAAGCTTTTCTAACACAGTATGTAGATTGTCCGACCAGAGGAGGGGCAATATTGGATTTAGTACTTGGTAATGAACCAGGGCAAGTGATAGATTTGTTAGTGGGGGAGCATTTTGGAGATAGTGACCACAATTCTGTGACTTTCACTTTAGTAATGGAGAGGGATAGGTACGTGCAACAGGGCAAGGTTTACAATTGGGGGAAGGGTAAATACGATGTTGTCAGACAAGAATTGAAGTGCATAAGTTGGGAACATAGGCTGGCAGGGAAGGACACAAGTGAAATGTGGAACTTGTTCAAGGAGCAGGTGCTACGTGTCCTTGATATGTATGTCCCTGTCAGGCAGGGAAGAGATGGTCGAGTGAGGGAACCATGGTTGACAAGAGAGGCTGAATGTCTTGTTAAGAGGAAAAAGGAGGCTGAGGAAACAAGGTTCAGACAGGGCATTGGAGGGATACAAGATAGCCAGGAGGGAACTGAAGAAAGGGATTAGGAGAGCTAAGAGAGGGCATGAACAATCTTTGGCAGGTAGGATCAAGGAAAACCCCAAGGCCTTTTACACATATGTGAGAAATATGAGAATGACGAGAGCGAGGGTAGGTCCGATCAAGGACAGTAGCGGGAGATTGTGTATTGAGTCTGAAGAGATAGGAGAGGTCTTGAACGAGTACTTTTCTTCTGTATTTACAAATGAGAGGGGCGATATTGTTGGAGAGGACAGTGTGAAACAGATTAGTAAGCTCGAGGAAATACTTGTTAGGAAGGAAGATGTGTTGGGCATTTTGAAAAACTTGAGGATAGACATGTCCCCCGGGCCTGACGGGATATATCCAAGGATTCTATGGGAAGCAAGAGATCAAATTGCAGAGCCGTTGGCAATGATCTTTTCGTCCTCACTGTCAACAGGGGTGGTACCAGGGGATTGGAGAGTGGTGAATGTCGTGCCCCTGTTCAAAAAAGGGACGAGGGATAACCCTGGGAATTACAGGCCAGTTAGTCTTACTTCAGTGGTCGGCAAAGTAATGGAAAGGGTACTGAAGGATAGGATTTCTGAGCATCTGGAAAGACACTGCTTGATTAGGGATAGTCAGCATGGATTTGTGAGGGGTAGGTCTTGCCTTACAAGTCTTATTGAATTCTTTGAGGAGGTGACCAAGCATGTGGATGAAGGTAAAGCAGTGGATGTAGTGTACATGGATTTTAGTAAGGCATTTGATAAGGTTCCCCATGGTAGGCTTATGCAGAAAGTAAGGAGGCATGAGATAGTGGGAAATTTGGCCAGTTGGATAACGAATTGGCTAACCGATAGAAGTCAGAGAGTGGTGGTGGATGGCAAATATTCAGCCTGGATCCCAGTTACCAGTGGCGTACCGCAGGGATCAGTTCTGGGTCCTCTGCTGTTTGTGATTTTCATTAATGACTTGGATGAGGGAGTTGAAGGGTGGGTTAGTAAATTTGCAGACGATACGAAGATTGGTGGAGTTGTGGATAGTAAGGAGGGCTGTTGTCGGCTGCAAAGAGACATAGATAGGATGCAGAGCTGGGCTGAGAAGTGGCAGATGGAGTTTAACCCTGAAAAGTGTGAGGTTGTCCATTTTGGAAGGACAAATATGAATGCGGAATACAGGGTTAACGGTAGAGTTCTTGGCAATGTGGAGGAGCAGAGAGATCTTGGGGTCTATGTTCATACATCTTTGAAAGTTGCCACTCAAGTGGATAGAGCTGTGAAGAAGGCCTATGGTGTGCTCGCGTTCATTAACAGAGGGATTGAATTTAAGAGCCGTGAGGTGATGATGCAGCTGTACAAAACTTTGGTAAGGCCACATTTGGAGTACTGTGTACAGTTCTGGTCGCCTCATTTTAGGAAGGATGTGGAAGCTTTGGAAAAGGTGCAAAGAAGATTTACCAGGATGTTGCCTGGAATGGAGAGTAGGTCTTATGAGGAAAGGTTGAGGGTGCTAGGCCTTTTCTCATTAGAACGGAGAAGGATGAGGGGCGACTTGATAGAGGTTTATAAGATGATCAGGGGAATAGATAGAGTAGACAGTCAGAGACTTTTTCCCCGGGTGGAACAAACCATTACAAGGGGACATAAATTTAAGGTGAAAGATATAAGCGGGATATCAGAGGTAGGTTCTTTACCCAGAGAGTAGTGGGGGCATGGAATGCACTGCCTGTGGAAGTAGTTGAGTCGGAAACATTAGGGACCTTCAAGCAGCTATTGGATAGGTACATGGATTACGGTAAAATGATATAGTGTAGATTTATTTGTTCTTAAGGGCAGCACGGTAGCATTGTGGATAGCACAATTGCTTCACAGCTCCAGGGTCCCAGGTTCGATTCCGGCTTGGGTCACTGTCTGTGCGGAGTCTGCACGTCCTCCCCGTGTCTGCGTGGGTTTCCTCCGGGTGCTCCGGTTTCTTCCCACAGTCCAAAGATGTCCCGGTTAGGTGAATTGGCCAATGATAAATTGCCCTTAATGTCCAAAATTGCCCTTGGTGTTGGGTGGAGGTGTTGAGTTTGGGTAGGGTGCTCTTTCCAAGAGCCGGTGCAGACTCAAAGGGCCGAATGGCCTCCTTCTGCACTGTAAATTCAATGATAATCTCTGATTAATCGAGGACAAAGGTTCGGCACAACATCGTGGGCCAAAGGGCCTGTTCTGTGCTGTATTTTCTATGTTCTATGTTCTTTCCTAAAGTACATCTCCAGAATTGAACACAGTATTCCAGCTGGCGCCTGGCCAATGGTTTACAAACATTTAGCATCATTTCCTTGCTTTTGTGCTCCACGGGCTGGATTTTCCCTTCCAAAGCGGGAATCTGGAAATTCCCTGATTCACCAGATCCACCTCCATAAAAGTATCCTGAATCATGCTCTGTGGGAGGCGGGGCTGGGATGGATTCGGGAGCAGAGTGCAGGGGGCCACAAGGGTGGACAGCTGTCACGGTGGGCTGGTTCGAAGGCCTGCCTTGGTTCTCTGGGACTTTGTTTCAGAAGCTGTGGGGCCCTGCAACCCTCAACCCTGCACCCAGCCCCATAGCCCCCATATTCTCCAGCCATTTCATGCCCCCATAGCCCTTCATTCACTCCATTGCCAACTCATTTCCTCCTCCCACTCCATAGCCCCTCATAAGGTCATGCAAAACTCACCGGCTATCCACCCATTCAAAGATTTTAAATCTCAGGTAGCTAATCTCTTATTAAAAAAATATTTCTACTCTCTCTCTGGGAGTCACTCGAAGCAAGGAGAACGCTTGCCATAGAGTATGGCCCATGGCACGAACCTGCATGTGGCATCTTTTAACATGACGAGGCTGTTGCATGGCAGCCAACACAAGGTTGTGACTGCAACAAAGACCTCTAATGAAACTGCACGAACAGAATAAAAATCAGTTTCTAAAATTAATACACGGGATGTGGATGACAAGCAGCATTTATTACCCAAATTTAATTGCCCTTGAGAAATTAGTGGTTAGGTACAAAGGAATTAGGAGCAGAAGTAGGCAATTCAGCCCTTCGAGCCTGCTCCGCCAATCAGATCATGGCTGATCACTTTAGTCTCAAATCTACCTCCCTACCTGTTCCCCATATCCCTTCAACCCGTTTTTAAAATCAATAATGTATCTATCACCTTCTTGAAACCATTTAATGATTCAGACTCCACCGCACTATGGGGCAGCGAGTTCCACAAATTTCTCAGTGAGAATAAATAAATTCCTCATCTCAGTTTTAAATCTATCACCTCTCAACCTATATCTGTGACCTCTCACTCTAGATTCTAGAAGGGGAACACTTGGTCTACATTTACTTTGTCAATCCCACTTGGTATCTTGTATACCTCAATCAGATCCCCTCTCATTCTTCTAAACTCCAGCGAGTTCAATCTCTCCTCGTACGTCAACCCTTTCATCCCCGGACTCAATCTGGTGAACCTCCTCTGAAATGTTTCCAATGGCACCACATCCTTCCTCAAATAAGGAGACTAAAACTGGACACAATGGGCAGGATTTACCGATCACCCCGCCGTGTGTTTTTTGGTGGGGGAGGCGGACCGCCAGCAGGAAATCCTGTTGACGGCACCCCTCGTCACTGGGAAACCCATGCGCTGGAATTTTCCACCGGCGTGAACAACCGGTAAATCCCGCCCAATACTCCAGATGTGGTCTCACAAACACCCTATACAATTTCAATAACACTTCCCTACTTTTATGCTGCTGTCCTTTTGCAATAAATGCTAAAATTCCATTTGCCTTTTCTATTACATGCTGTACCTGCATGCTGACTTTCTGTGACTATGAACAAAGGCACCCAGGTCCCTCTGCCCAGACACATTTTGAATTTGCTTTCTATTTAAATAATAATTTGCCTTTCTATTTTTTCAGCCAAAATGGATAGCCTTACACTTATCCACATTAAACTTCATCTGCCAAATTGTGACCCATTCTCCTAGCCTATCTTTATATCCTTGTGTAAACTCTTTGGGCGCGATTTAACCAAAACATTTCTAAGTGTGGTAGTGAGCAGGAATTGCCGCGAGCTTCTCGATGCTCGAACCGGCGAGGGTGTCACCACTATAAAACGTTAATTGGTCCACTTAACGAGGCCGCATGGGCTTCCCGCCGCAAATGATGGTCTCGCCGGCTGATTCGCCGGGACCGTGCTCGCCAGCCCCCTGCTAACAAGGGCGAGCAGCACTTAAACCGCTCCTGCACAGCCAACCTCATTCACCTCACAGCCATGCCTCCGAGGAGACCAGCTCCACGATTCGGGGATGCCAACCTGAGCAGGCTGTTGGATGGGGCTGAGGCCAGACGGGATGCCCTGTTCCCCTGAGGGTCTCGGAGGGTCAGCTACAGGCAGCCAGTCTATGCAGCCCCACCACCCCCATACTCCACATCCACCCAATAACCCCCCACAAAGCTGCAATGAATGATGCGTGCGGCTCTCGATGTCCCCTGGGTCCCAGTCAGATGCTCAGGCTCTGGACCAAGTTTACCCAGAGCTGATGCAGACACTAGGGTGCAGCTGAGAGATTCAATGTCAGCAACACTCCAGCAGGCCCATAGCCGATTGGCGGAGTCGTAGAGGCTACGGGCTCAGGAGGTGGCACTGGCAAAGTAGCGAAGCCAACACTGCTGGGGTAGCAAACGCAGTGGAGAGCCTGGTGCATGACATCAGAAGCATATAAAAGTGTCCAAGGCGTAGCTCAGTCAGTGATAGGTGCCTCGACAGCATGTCCCAGTCACTGGGGGACGTGATCCAGTACCAAATGGACCTTGATGAGGCGCTGTGGGGCATGTGCCAGTCTTAGGTGGGCATTGCAGAGGTCCTCAAGAGGACGTCCCGGTCGCTGGGGGAGGTCTCCCAATCTCAGGTGGGCATAGCCAAGGCGCTGCGGAGCCTGATCCAGCCGCAGGTGGGCATTGCTGGGGCGCTCCAGAGCATGTCCCAGTCACTGAGGAACATTGTTGAGGGTGTCAACACTGTGCTGCAGATATTGGGGAGCCGCCAGGGCTGGCAGAGTCAGATGATGCACGGGCACTCGATCCAACAGCCCCTCCGTCCGGAGGTGAACGGCAGGCCCCTGGAGGGTGCCAACCTGGAGCCACCCTAGAGTGACGACGGCGCCCACCAGCTTCCCCAAGACCCACCCCCCAACAACGCACTTCTCAGAATCAGTACCCGGAACAGGGTGGCACGGTGGGGCATGTGACACCGGCATGTGCGCCGGGACCCTCCGGCCCCAGAGGACACTCGCCAGGGACATTAAAGTCACGGAACACGCAAGGTAGTACCTCCACCTCTGATGTGCATCCTGGGGACACACCTAGATGCAGCGGTAGAGCACAGAAGGCAGGTCAAGGTCAAGGATCACTGAGAGGGCAAGGACCACTGAGAGGGGGGGGGTTGGGAGTGGGGTGACCCCATCAGAGAATTGGAGCAGTTGAGGACACATGTCTATAGCATTTTAAAAATTTGACCACTTGCTTTGGAGTTGGTTAGATCGCGGGAGGCCATTAGGTAGGGGGTTGTTCCCGTTAATCGTATGGAGATTAGGCTTATGTCGTGATTATTGGTATCTCGCAATGATACAGTGGGATCCTGATTTCGCGAATGGGAGCCGGTTAGATGCAAATAGATCGGGGCCTGGCGCAGTTCTCGATTTTGGTCTCACCCGCGATTTAACAGCCTCGTCGCGTTCTCGCTTAAGCACATTAAATTGCGCCCTTTATCTCTTCACTGCCTGCGTTCCCACCAATTTTAGAACAGCTGCAAATTTTGGTGTTGTACAATTCCCTGCTTGCAGATTTATATAGCCACCTTGTTGAACTGCAGCTGTCTTTGTGTAGGTGCTGCTGGCAATGGAATTCCAGAATTTTGTCCCAGTGCCGATAAAGAAACAGAGATATAGGGCGGGATTCTCCATTGCCTGGCGCCGAAATCGGGAACAGCAATAGCTCCCAATGGTGAAATTGCAGCAGAGTCGTAATGCTGTGCCCCTTCCAAAGCGGCGTCATTGCGATGCGCGCCGCTCGTAGTTGCAACCGCATTCGCATCTCGTTATTGGACCCACCCACGATGGGCCTAGTTCCCAACGGCACAGTCTACGTGTGTTTACAAGTCGTGAACCTGGCGTGGTGGTTGCGGAGAGGGCGTATGAAGTGTCCTGCGCCGCCATACTTCGCTGACAGTCGTGCTGCTGGCCAGAGGGCTTCTGCTAGAGCTGGGGGCGTAGTGTGGGGTGGCCAGGTGGGGTCGGGGTGGACAGGTACACGATCCAGCACCATCGGTGCATATGTGGGGGGTGTATAGTACGCACAGATGGAGCTTGTCAGCCCTGCACGTGTCCATCATTCCCCCACCAGTTTTCGCGTGTTCCATGCGGTGGCAGTGCTAGCCCCACACCGGTAGTGGAATCGGTGCAGGCATGGCACAGATTTCTTTCCAGCGTGGAACTCCACCGATCCAGTGTAGCTTGTATATGGTACACATCGTGGCTAGTGTCTTTCTGGTGGAGAGAGCAAGTGTTTAATATGGTGGATGGGTTGCCAATCATACTGTTGTCCTGAACAGTGTCACGTTTCAAGTGTTGTTGGAGCTGCACTGATCTAGGCAAGTATTCCATTACACTCCCGACTTGTGCCTTTCAATTGGTGGACAGGCTTTGGGAAGTCAGCAGGTAAATTACCGCTGCAGAAGTTCCAGCCTCCGACCTGCTTCAGTATTTATTTATATGGCTGGTCTAGTTGAGACCCGAATCCTTCAGTCATTCAAACAGCTCATCAGACAGCTGTCCAATAGCAGCCTTTTCCAGAGTTAATGGGTTTGAGGTGAAAATCAAAGGAAAAGATTTAAATTCATTCAAACTCTTGCTATCTGCATCCTTATCACACCAAGTCCCGTTCACCCATCATGCTGTGCTCACAGTCGGGTATCACTGTAATTAGAAAATTATCTTCCTTGTTTTCCTATCCCATTGCCTCACACCTCCCTAAATTTGTAATCTTCTACAATTCCACATTCCTCCTAGCTGTGTTCTTCCAATCTGCCAGTTTACAGCAGATCAAGGGATATCTTAATTTCTGTAGTGCCACAGTTAAATACAGTGCTTTGGATGCTTTCAGAGTTAAAATTGAAGGGCGTGCAACAGGTTCACCAGAATGGTACAGGGGCTAAATTATGAGCACGGGTCACAAACAAACCTCTGTTACATTGAATGTTTGTAGGTTAAGGGGAAATTTAATTGAGCTGTTTAAATGATGGAAAGGTAAATTGAATGTAACTATTTCTTCTGTTGTGGGAATTCAGATCAGGGGAAAACCACACTAAGAGAAGAGCAATGCTTTTTTTCCCACAAAGGGCAATGAAAATTTGGACCTCAACCTCAAAAATATTATAGACGCTTGGGTTCAATTGGAGCCTTGAAGGCAGAGGTCAATTAGGTTGTTTTTGTTGTGTAAGAGTTTTAAGGGATTTGGCAGAGGTGGGTGAATGGAGTTCAGTACAGATCCAAGCATTAGCTGTGGCATTCTTACCTCAAAATCCAGATATTGTGGTGCAAGTCCCACCCCAGGGACTTGAGCACACAATCTAGGGCTGCCCCGCTCTTCACGTTCCTGTACACCAAATGAGTGTTCATGGCTTATTTCACAATCAATTTCTAACTTCCAGGTGAAGATAAGCAGCAACATACCAAAAAGGAAAAATTAAAGTAGTGAACCCTGAAGAAATGAATGCAAGAACTGCTGTAGTCCATCAGAAGTAAATATGTGCACTTAAGCAAGTGGAAATAGAGTTAGAGAGACTCCACAGGACAGAAGCAGGCCATTTGGTCCGACCAGTCTATGCTGGTGTTTTTGCTCCACCTGAACCTTCATTTTACCCTAACATAATATTTGTTGTTTTCTCCTTCCATTATTTAACATCCCCTTAAATGTAATGATGCAATTCACCTCATTCCATACAAGTTCCACTGACCACTCCGAATGCATTTTCTTGCATTCCCTATTGGATTACTGCTGTATCTTGTATTTACGCCCAACGGCAGATGTATATTATGCTTCCAACATTCTGCTCACCTGGGACAGGGGTATTACACCAATGGTATGTGTGGGGGTTAAGTCCACAAGATCTAATCACTGTACACAAGTCAAAAATCAACTGCTACATCATTTTTGAACATAGTTGTACTCGAGATTGGTATGCGAAAGGACAAAAGCTATTAAAACTCATTTTGATCTATCAGACATGACAAGAGTGCAGGCAATTAGCCATGCTTTATTAGAGCTACCCTGTACATACCATTAGTGTTTTTTCCACAAGCACCTATCCAATTCTTCTTTGAAAGCTATTGACCGCTCTTTTATGATGGCAGACTGTACTTAAATAAAAATTCACAACTTTGATGAAAAGCATTGATAATTGGAGAAAGTGGTGCCCATATACACCAGGGCAAGCCAATAGGGATGGGGAAGAGAGAAGTGCAAGGGAGAACAGATGAGTCACTAAAGTATGAATGTAGAAATTTAGATATTTCATCTGTGGCAGCAATGTTATTAAAAGCCCTAGTTTGAAATACATACAGGCAGCTTTAATTAGTCATAAAAGTGAGGAAATCAATCACTTGGTTACAGATAAAGGGGTTAATGGAACAAGTTTGTATTTTGGATGGTTCTCTGGAGTGTAGAAATTTGAGGAATTCTATTTAGTCGCAGCTCAGCAGATCATGAAGTTAATGGCATACATGTAATTAATGGGATCAGCCTGGTCTGTGTGTAGTTTTGTAGTCTGTTATAGGATTAAATTAAACAGGGTTTTGCCAAATGTTGTGTACTGGATCTGCTCTTCAAAAGGTCTGCACAATGAAAGTTATAAATAAACGAAACTGTTATAGTTAAGACGTTTGAGCCAAATTGGGTTGCTCAATTGGAATTGGGACAGGTGTAGATCGTTCAAGCCTTTTATTTAAAAACCATTTTACTGAATTATGTGGCTGTGTTTAAAAGTTTGTTTCAACAGAAAAGATACCTATTGGTCAGTCATCATTCCTTTACTCAAGTTTTAATAATTGAAAAATTGCCAGTATTCTAACAAGTTGGGGTCTGATCAGACATCTTAACAATAGACAATAACGTAAAAGCAAGTTGCTGAGATTATGCTAGACCTTGAAAGCCACTGCCCAAGTCTCTGAAAGCCATTGCCCAAGTCTGAAATATATGGACAATTCTGAGCACACTTCACGGTGCATCAAGTCTGCACCAGCTCTTGGAAAGAGCACCCTACCCAAGGTCAACACCTCCACCCTATCCCCATAACCCAGTAACCCCACCCAACACCAAGGGCAATTTATCATGGCCAATCCACCCAACCTGCACATCTTTGGACTGTGAGGGGAAACCGGAGCACCCGGAGGAAACCCGTGCACACACGGGATGTGCAGACTCCGCACAGACAGTGACCCAAGCCGGAATCGAACCTGGGACCCTGGAGCTGTGAAGCAATTGTGCTATCCACAATGCTACCGTGCTGTTCTGCCCAATTCACAGAAATCCTAGTCAAGTTTGATCCTGGGAACCTCCCAAGGCATATATCTGGTCATACTTTTGTGAAAGCTACGCTGAGATTCACTGGAAAAGCACACATTCACTTATTTGTGAATATCCTGGCTGCCAAAAGCCTGGAGTGCCAATGGACCATGGGTCACATCTACACAGGCTAGCACACAATTGCTCTTTAATCCCATTACTTTGTACATTTAGGTTAAACCCCTGCAATATTTAACCAGTTACACAAATAGCAGAACAGGCTACAGGGGCTGAGTGACCAACTGCAATGTATGTACTGAAGATCTGCAACAGGGGCACTCAAGACTGTAATAAACTCACATGGTTAATCTTCTGGAAAGAGGCCAGGATACCCCCTACCTCATGATTGTGTCACCTCTGAAACCGGTTCTCTTCACCCATCATTAGTAGTTAACCCATGTTTGCAAAAAGATTACAAACACAGCATGGACCTCATCACAAGGGGAAGTCTGGTGACGCAAAGAAATATATGAATTGCTTGTGGAAGTCAGCCACACACCGGGCACTTCCAAAACAGACATCGGTTGTCCTATAATACCCTGGGGAACAGTTGATAAACAGGCATGCATACAATTCAACAATGTGATCAAAATCTCTGGTTCAAGTCTGAAATGAAACCAGTCTGGATAACCAAGGTATCAAGAGTGCAGACTTAAGATCAATCTAATTAAATTGTGCTCTCCAAAACTCCCTTCAGCCCCATATATACTCTGGTCTCCAGATTACAGGATAGCTGTAATGGGAGGTCAGTCTATAGCAGTTCACTATTACTTGGCCAAAATCCAATCCAGGCCTTTACAACAGCAATTCTTTTTTAAAAATGTATTATTTGACTAACCAAGTGATGGTTGTAGCTTGCTAGATTTAAAAACTGTCAAGGCAACTCCATACCCTCATTTTGTTTGTAGTGTTTTCCTCAGATTTCTGCTCAATTCTGCCTACTCCTCCACTGAAGACCCATTGCCCAAATGTTCAAGACACGAATGATCAAGCTTGAAGACTTATCAGCAATTGAACCAGAGATGGGAAGCCCGGTGTTAGTAGAGGATAAAAACCAAGCAGGAATCCATTTTCTCATTGGAGTTTCAGGGATTTATTTTTAAATGTCAAATGAGTTCAATTTTAAAGTATTTGGAAAAACCACAAGTTCAAAACTAGCATCATTATTGACCTGATTGAAGTTGGTGCATCAGGTGTCACTCTGCTGAGCCTTGGCAGAAAAGTTGGCAAATGTATACAATGCACATTCAGGAATGTGCAATTGTACCAATCTAGTGTACCAGAAAGAATATTGGCAATAACTGTGAAGCACCAAAGCTATGTGCATTAACCCTATGAAATGCAGTTTATTCAGCATGTTACGAGTCACATCTGCTGCCACGAGGGGCACCCAGTACCTCCCAGGAAGCTCTTGCATTTATAATGGATCAAACTGTAAATTTAGAAACATTGAAATTAATCTGAAAATGATTACTGTAGGTGCCCCACACAAGCTGTAACTGTTCTGACCACATCAGGGGCAAGCAGACAAGCTGGCTCTGGAGTCTCCACTTCAAACAAAACCAACAGGAAAATAAGGCATCAAGTATCACAATGTTTATTATAGATACAAGTTACTTGTACAAAATCAGGACATGTGAACAAGTAGTGAACACAAACTGATAAATTAAGTAGGCTTCATTTTGTTACTATCACATAAAAGGGGTCCAAAGAAGTTAGTTCCATTAATCTCACCACTGATGTTCTCCCACCCTGCTGCCCCCCCCCCACCCCACCATCTTAAACAAGCGCTTTAATCTCTAGTTTACCTGCACAAAGTAAAATTGTGACATGGTAAAATGACTTTAAAGACTTGTGCATATGCCTAGGCGGACCCTGGCACACCTTAAAAACAAAGCCCAATAGTGGAGGTAGAAATTTAGGCAAATTAATGTTACAGCTGCAACCCAGTGATTACAGTTTCCAATTTATTTAGGTTTCTCTTTTAACGATGAGGGAAAAAAAAATCAAACATTGCAACGACTCAAGTATTTTGCTGAGCAAAGTGCATTTCTACAGTGTCTTGGTGTTGCTATTCCGTTTGTAAAGATCAACCAATGTAGAACAGCAGCCAACAGCATAGTCTTCATTATAACTACTGCTTGCACCGAGTAAATTTAGGGTTCAGTTATTGCATGCTATTCATGGGTCATAAAGTTGCCTAAAAGGGTACTGTAATCTTAAGATTCAATGGTACACTACGCTTAAGACATACACTAAAGTTATGCAGAAGAAATGAGCCATGAACATGCTCCTGCGCTAATACTGCAAAACAGTGGAATGAATCTCTTGCAGTGGTTGGGATGAACGCAGTTACATCACAGCAACAGTATATTTGCACTATTAAGGCTTTGGCCGGTTTTCAGTCACCTTCCTCTTCCTCAGATTCCTCCTCCTCTGCAGTTTCCAGCCAGGTTAGCCACTGATTCACCTGCAAGTTCAAAGCAGATTGATGAAGTAAGGCTGAAATCTTAGAACTTTACAGATTTGACACTGCTGCACATTTCAGCACATCAGCTGGCAAAACTCAGCCAAGGTAATGGGTTTCTGAGACTTGCCACCACCCCTCCCAACCAAAACATGACTAAATTGATTGCAGCCAGAGTTCTTTCTGCCTCTTTGGCAGAATGTGGGGAAAAAAGGTTACAACAAATAAATTGTACAATGTGGCCATTTGGCCGTTTTTAGAATACGACAACTGCAAAATAAGCAGATTTAAGACAAAACTTCCGTGGTCGGTCTCAAAAGGCCATTTTGTAACTTGTAATCCCATAATAAACTAACAAAGGAGAAACAGACTCTAAAATGTGATGGCTCTACTGTTATTACAGAATTTCTACAAGATATCTTCCCCTAGTTACCTGGAATAAAGCTTTGCCCTTTCCTGGGAATTCCTGGCTGATATCTTCTTTCCATGCCAAGAAGGCTTCCTCTTCTATTATTTCCATGTCATAAAAGTTCACAAAAAAGCGCAGTAACATACCTGCAAGAACCAGTTGAGATGTAAACATTCTGATGCAATTGCAACTTAAAACAAGCAACCTAAACTATACAAAATAATTCAGATTTTGCTTCAACATCATGGAAAGTTAAATAATTCCTGCCATTCCTATACAATTTGTGTGTGGGGGGGGGGGGGGGGTAAAGAGGAGGAGTGCAAATTCAGAAAATCTTACCTTTAGGGAAGTTGTGATTGTAGCAGTGCACCTGCAATGCATACAAGGCGCTAACCTGCAGCTCAGTGTGGTCATGCAGGAACTTCTGCATTACTGGCTTAAAGGACAGGAGCAGCTGCTTCTCTGGTTCCAACATTTCTTTGGAAGGAACACTTGCTGGGTCACCAGTTTCAGCAGGGGCCATCTTTGAAATGTGCTGCAGGAAGCTGAAACAGCAAGTTAGGAACAATTAATGGAACCTCCGTAACCAACTCATCCAGCAGGTCAGCTGTAGAATCTTGCATGTCATTGTGGTGAAATGAGTTCCAATTAGAACCACACCCCAGCCGTTGCCCATAACCCTGCATACCAGACAGATTTCAGTTGTTGCTCAACACCACACACACACATCCCTTGGCTTCAGATACCAGAATGAATTGGTTTAATGGACAACTATCAGTATTTATCCGAAATGCAAGCCATTAAAAGTTTAAGCTTCATTTAAACTAATATGGCTAGAGGGGAGGCTCAGATGGACCCCTCACCTCAATTTAGGGGAAATCAAGGACATTGACTGCTGTAGTACACGGAGTACATAAGCTAACATTTCACATAAAAATGAGCAGTATTTCCCCCAGAGGGCAAAGAGTTCTTGTATCTTGACTAATTGCTGTAATAGTTCAGCATTTTACCACCCTCACTTCCCAAATTCAGAAGCCAAGGTAGAGCAGAACTGATCATATTTTTCCAAGATTTAAACTACAAACACTTCAGAATAGCAGAGTTATTGCTGTGTATCTACCTGGTTAAGAGAATATTGACAAATCCTTTATCTGTATGTAATTTGGGAGAAATGTTATCCTTGATCCACTTATAAATGGCTTGAGGGGATGGGTCATTCTTAATCTGTTCTGCCAACTCTTTCTCCAATTTTAGTAGAGGGAACAAGAAACTGAGCCCTTTCCCCTCCAGAATCTCCAACATGCGATCCTTATTTTGGTCAATCTCTGAGAGAAATGAAAAAGATGGGTTATACAAGACCACTGCATGTACGATTTTAAGTCCTGTTCTCATCAACCAAAATGGTTCCATTTAATATACAAGCCCACAAAATGCAAGATACAAAAGTTTAAGTTTTTTTTAAGGAGGTACAAAAAGTGTTGGAACAGCCAAAAATAATCACCTCAATGACAGAGTGCCTAACCAATGAGCTTGTGGAGCTCACCAAGCTACCTAAAGGTTACCCAAAAGCTGGATTTAAAAAATACATGCTTTTATTTTACACAATTAAAATCAATTTCCCTGGGCTAGTCAGCTAGGTGCCAGACATGTTTCACCACTTGATCTATTTGGGCATCATTTCACCACACCCAAACCAGATTGGCCTGAACTGCCCACAACAGCCAACCAGAAATCCAGCATGGCCTCAAGTTGAAGTTGCTGGTTTGGAAAGTCTACTGTAATACATTTTGCAATTCATTCCAGTCTTCAAAACAAGTTGGGGAAATTAATACAAATCAAATCCCAACGCTTTCAATGCAAGTGTCATAAATTGGTCACTATCTCAAAGAGTGGGTTGAATTATTTTCCCAATGACTTCTTAACCACCCATCATGAAAGCAAGCACACACCTGGCAGCATCTTCTGCATGTTGACCTTGCTCTGTTGAAAGAGGTCAGTCAGCCACTCTCGATCCTTCAATTTGGCAAGCTGCTGTAGACAAAGAAGGAATAAGGGGAAATGGGTTCCATTCTCAAAGGGTTGGGCAAGCTCCAAGAGGGTCACAAGCTCAGAGATGACGGCACGTGCTGCAAACTGGGCCAAGTACGATTTCACCAAAGGGATATCTCCCTCCAGCTTGGGGCACTGCTCCAATACATTCAGGAAAGCCTGCAATCAAAGTTGAGAGTTTATAACAGGAGATATATCTCAGATTGCATGAAGATGGACTACATAACAATACAGGTAGTGTCTCAAATATAGCAATCCAAAAAGCCTGAAAACCAGACACTCAATTAACTACCTGGATACTTGGGCTACGTGCAGCATGGCTCCAGATTATTATAATGTTTATTGTTTGCACATTCTCCCCATGACTGTGGGTTTCAGCCCCACAACCCAAAGGTGTGCAGGTTAGATGGATTGGCCACACTAAATTGGCCCTTAAATTAGAAAAAAAATAATTGGGTACTATTATTTTTAAAATTAAAAAAAATCTTCATTAGTGTCACAAGTAGGCAATGAAATTAGTTAGTGAAAATCCCCTAGTCATCACACTGCCTGTTCGGAGTTATCAGCTGCACTGCTTTTGCCACAATCCTGTCCAAGCAACCGTCGACTCAAAGCTGCGCAGGCCTGCCCAACCAGTAATATTAAAAATACAGCATGGCATCAGTCTCAAGGTTGCTGGATTTGAGGCACTGTACCTGAACTAGTCAGGTTACCCAAAATAACCAGCTTCAGTAAAATACAAATCAAAATTTATAGCATTTGATGGATTAACCCTGTGCAAGGCTGTTAAAGGATTTACCAAGACGATATGACTACAACAGGGGAAAAAGTGGCATACTTCAAGATGTTGCAGCTTATTCAAACAAGCCAATAAGACAATTTTTTGGTCTATGGTTGGCAGGGAATTCAGGAGAAAGCAAACAAAAAACAGGTCTCCAGATCCAATTTGGATACTCCAAGCGTCATTGAGACTTGAAACTCACTTGCATGAAGTTTTCACCCGTAACAAGTCCCTCCTGTCTGAGTGCATTTATCAGAGTACTAGCTTGTTCTTTATCTTCATCGGAGCGATCTAGAGTGTGTACAATCATCTTGCTCAACATTTCTGGCAGAAAAGGCTTTGGTGCCTTCATCTCCTTCACTCCATTGACTGCATCTTTAATGTTAAGATTTGTCAGGTAGTCTGTAAGGATAGTTTCCTACAAAAGGAACACACAAGTGAGAACACAATTAGGGATGCAAAGGATTCAAGCTTCAACATTTGGGGGGGGGGGGGGGGGGGGGGAGAAAGGTATACTTGATACTAAACAATGCCTTCAGACATTTCATAGCAACCTTCCAGTAAGCTGCAATCCAAGGTTGAATATTCAGAGCTTTTACTACTTCTGGAAATGCACAGCACCATTAGCCACTGTGGTGGTTTTATACAAACATTATATTGAACATTTGGAAAGCTCAAATAAAGGAAAAGTTACAATGGTGTTGGGAATAATCAGCTGTATGATCCCACATCAACATTAACCCAGCATCCATAGCAAAAACAGACTATCATATCAGTTTTAAGACTAGCACATAGTCCAATTCTTCAATAGGGAGTCACTCACAGTCAGTTTCATCAGTTCTTCTTTGGAAGGTGCTTTCTTGTTCTTCACAGGCTTCTCCTGAATCAAGGGTGGATTTGTTTTGAGACCTAGTTGAGGGGGCTAACAGGTAAAATACATTGCTAGTTAGAGGTTTACAGAAAATGTTGCTTACAGGAGTTAGAAAATTAAAGTTAAATATCTCCGCTCCCATGTGGAAGACTTTCCCACAGATCACAACCTTGAGCCCACTCTTCCATTCTAGCAAGATCAGAGGTTCTTAGACCTCCAACTTTCACTTTTCAACCAAATTTCCATACAGAATCAGAAACACATGCCTCGAATATGCTCAAGAGCTTTGACAGCCTCTAAAGAATTTTTCACTTCTTCATCCTAATGACTAACCTCTCATTTGGAGACAGACCCCCCTGTTCTAGACCCTCCAATCATGAGAATGATTCAGCATCAACCTTCTCACCTCCCCTTTCAAAACTGGAGCTTAATTCATAATAAGACCCACTATAAAGTCAAAAAAGGTACAACAAAGGGAATTTGAAGGCTCAGCAGCAAATCATACCTGCCCCAGGGGTGGTGTTTGAGTACGAGGAGGTTGTGCACTTGGTGGGATCATAGTTGGTGTTTGCGGTTGAAGCTTGTGCACTAGATTTTTATTCAGCAAAAATGACTGCGCAGGCCTCAAACTGATCTATAAAGGAAAAAGCAAACCGTAAAATGTCAATTATCACCTACAATACAGCTAGTACTGCATGCAAATACAGGTGGTTTAAATGCAGATCCAAATATCTGGGGAACAGCTGGTTGTCAGGTTCAAACTCAAGTGGCCACCCTCATCTCTTAAATCACGCTCACAGTACACTAAGCTATCCATAAACAGGTGGAGAAAAAGGGTTGGATATGGGGAGAGAAAGAAATGGGCAAGAGGTAGTGGTCAATATTAGAAATAGCCAGGGCAGCACAATGGGTTAGCCCTGCTGCCTCACAGCACCGAGGTCCCAGGTTCGATTCCGGCTCTGGGTCACTGTCAGTGTGGAGTTTGCATCCCCGTGTTTGCGTGGGTTTCGCCCCCACAACCTAAAAAAGTGCAAGCTAGGTGGACGGCCACGCTAAATTGCCCCTTAATTGGAAAATATGAATTGGGTATTTATAAAAACAAGGTAGAAATAGCCTGCCAGATTTGTCCTCACAATAACACGTAATTCCTTAATTATTGGGCACCATTGAATATGTCCAGATTCAGGTTACCTCATCTATATTGATCTGTCCTTTCTTTATGAACCGGAGGCATGCCCTTGGATAATGTTGGTTGTTGGGAGAGTGTCCCTGGTAAAGCTGGTTGTCCCTATACTAAAATACCGTCACTTCCTTGTGCCAACACTACCTGTTGCCAGGCTCAGCCGAAACAGGACACACTCCAACCAGTAGCTTATCCAGGTCCTCGACTCCACTCCTCCCAATGAGTGTGTTTGTTCATCCAAAGCCCAGAGGTTGGGCTTCAAAAAAGATAGGCAGACTTCAAATGGTCAGGAAGTCAGTGTGATTGAAACGGAATATACAAAACCATACAGGACAGCCTTGAACATGCATGCCACGAGACTACAGCTGCCCTACAAAGTGAAGTCAGTGGCTTACTGCTCACCACCAAGCTGGTTTGCAGATGTGGTTTAGTTAAGTCTCACTTTTGAACTCTTCCAAATGACCCACATCATTTTGATGCAAGTGTGTGTGTCAATCTTGTACCATCATCTTCAGAAACATAAATCCTACCATTATCAGTAGATATCAGTTTAAGAGGTTTTTATTTCACTGCACATGCTTGGGCAGTAATCATTAATGCCTCGTAGCAAGTAACAGGCTTCAATTCATTTCTAGATTCAATATGGTTCTTATGAGCTCAGTGTTGCACATCAGCTGCTTTGATATATTGGAGTCTAATATCTAAAAAGACTACCAAGAGCATGCAAAGCTGTACTCTATTAACTTGCCCATGTTAATATTGAGGCTGCATAAAATTCTGCATGACAATCAATTACTTGGGTAGGCAGTGTCCAAATTGTTAGTAATCAATTTAATCCACCTAGAGTAGTTATTCAGTTTTCCAAACTGATGCATGCAATCATCTCATTTCTCACCTGATTAGATTTAAGGAAAGACTTGCTTCCCATTTCCCCAAACTGCGACTGAGGAGGTACATGCCCACCATGCCCATTAAAAAGTTGGTTGGAACGATGTCGCCCCATCGTAGGTGAGAATCGGTCTTGTATTACTCCTGGACCAGTACCAATTCCACTACCTTAAAGATTAAAACAAAAAAGTAGCAAATGTAGGTTTTTACAAAGCTCTGGGAATGTGATGCTGAAATCAGAACCCAATACTCACCTGGCATTTGTCCAAACATATCAGCAAGCCCCCCAAGTGGGTCTCTGTCAAATTTCCTTGCTGGTGGTAAAAAAGGTCCCTCCAGAAAGAAGTCATTCCTCATTCCTTGAGCCATAGCTGGTGGAATAAAAACTCCCAAATCCTGCAGAAAACACAAGCAAGTTAGTTACACAATCCAACATGCAACTATTCCAAATTTTAGAGCCAATGTATAGCCCACCTTTACTGCATCTTGACGAATCTGGTTTATCGTCTTTGGTCCATTGTCAATAAAAGCCTTGCGAGGAGTCCAGCGGTGCTCACGCAACTCCACAGTATCCTATGGGTGAAAGAAGTTAAACTTGTATGCTCAGATTAGCTTTAAATGCACAAATGCAAAAAAGTAGGGAGAAAAAATTACCTGCAGCAGGAAACGAATCCTAGCTGGCAATTCCTTATTTTGCATCAAGGAACGCATCCGGGCAAAGTACTGATCCATTAGAGACTAGGAAACGCAAAAGTATTTTAAACAATTAAATTCAAGTTGGACGACAGTTACATGAAACACTGAATAAAATTGAAGTGGTTTACTCAACATATCCTTTCAAAAGGGGACAGGACAAAGAACAAAGTGAAGGGCAGTGTTATTTATGACCATAAACCCTCCAAAAAGTGGTTAGTAGCCATTAGTGACAGCTTTAATGAATGCAAATTACAGGAAGTATAGAACACCACTAGAATTAAATTAGCAAGTTAATTCCCTCCCAAAAATTGGAAAACTTGACCGAATCTCACCCAATGCATGAACCTACATCAGCACATAGTGGAATATCTAGGAATGCAGAGTAGCCCAACAAAAGAAACCTTTCCCAAAAGGAATTTGCACAGTGGCAAACTGGTTAATCCACATGGTGCAGAAAAAAAAAGCCTCACCATTTAGACCCCACCCCCAAAAGATACACAATTTCAGGTTTCTGCCCCCACAACCCTTCACAAGGCAGTACAACCTGGGGCTAGTGCAGGGCAAACAGTGCACTGGCTTGGCAACAATGATGGCTGGCAGTAAATTAATAATCATAAGCATAGGTAAAAATGGCAGCATACAGCTTTACCTTGGCCTTTTCATGGTCTAGTCTAGGTCCTACTGTCCTCATTATCTGACAGAGGCACTCCAAATCCTCCCCCATATCCTTGAGTTGGACTCTCTTCTTCTTTTCCAAAAGCTAAGGAAATAAAACAAAATGGCATTTCTATTTACCATTGACCAGAATGTAAGCAATTTCTCAGTAGAATGCAACTTCCAACACCGCTGGAAGAAGAATTTCCTTTCATATAGCATAAAACACCTCCAGTACATCTTCACAACAAATAAATTGAGACCTAGGCAGCTGAAAGCATTTGTTAAATGGTGAAGACAGGAACTGGGAAAGGGAATTGGAGAGGTTAGGCACTGCCAGACCAGGAGTGAACACAATGGTGTGCATGTCAAGATACATGCGCAATATTTGGTTGGGCTGATCTTAATGGAAGGAGTGTTAAGGAGCAATCAAATGCTTACTGGTGAAATAGGAGCTTCAGAAGCAGAAATTAAGAAACTCCACTGAAGGTTAAATTAAGCAGAGCTAAACTGGGTAATCCTCATTCTGTTTGCAATGAAGTTAGGCGCGCTGAAAATATGGAGAGTCTTAAATGAAGACATAGATGTCAGACAAGCTATTTCACAGTAGAGGATGACGGCATAGTGCTGGATACATGCTGAAGCATGTGATGACACCAAGGATGAAGGAGGTGACAGCTGGTGGTGGTACATTAACCAGACCATGAACATACCAATGAATGGGCAAGCAGAATTTCAGGGCAGGGTCTGTTTTGGCAGTTAGTTTAGAGGGCAAAAAAAGCATGGATATGGTTTTATCAGCAGACGCAGACAATGTTGTGCAGATGTCGGCTATGTTGAAAAAAAGTATGCAATGCTCAGCTCAGGGTCGAAGAGGATGATATCAAAACCTCCTCAATCACAAACATGTGAAGGCATTTTTAGCATCCAATCAAATAGTTACTGGCCTTAATCATTCCATGCTTCAGCCAGTAGCCTCTTTTGCAACAGATGACTATCACTCACTCTTCCCTAGCATCAACTGTCGCCACAGGCCATTAATTTCAAAATCTTCAGATTTCGTAGGATCCTAGTACAGGAGGCGGCCATCGGTCCAGTCTGCACCGACCATCCGAAAGAGCATCCTACCTAGGCCCATTATCCCACCCAATTTGCACATCTTTGGACAATGGGAGGGAACCGGAGCAAACCCAGAGACACTGGGAGAAATGCAAACTCCAGAGATATTCACCAAAGGCTGGAATTGAACCTGGGTCCTTGGTGCGGTGGTTAATCAGCACTAATCAGCTTGCCACTCACTTCCCACATATCCCAGCATTCACTCCCCATCCCATCTATGTCACCATGCCCCATCTCGAAAATCAAACTCCTGCATGCTTTGAAAATGCTCCTTCAATCATTTTTAATCCAATCAGGAGTTTCTCTTCAAAGTAAGCCCTTAATGTGCACAAGATCAATATTAAGCTGTGCTCCATTAGGTCCTACACCTACACAGAACAGCTGGTCACTTACTGTTTTGATGCACTTATGAAGGATAGATTCGTGGATAAGATCAAGTTTGCCAAGCTCTCCAATGAATTTGATGTTGCCCAGCATTTTGATCTTGGCAATAGCCCGTTGCTCTTCCTCTTCATTTGAGAGAGGGCCATCATGCTTGTCATAGACTAAAGATTTAATAAAAAACATTTTAAAAGTCAGCACTGAATTTTTTTATTTTTTAAAAAAGGTCTTTTAATGACTTGCATAGTTAATCAGTATTTTAGATTAGACTTACTATCGACATTTCTGGAACGGTTTTCAAATTCATCTTGAAGCTTTGAAATTAAAAGGCGCCTGAACGTCTGAAAATAGATCAGTAGGTTGCATTTCAATATCAATTCATATTTCACATCAATAGCAAGAGAACTGAAACTGGTTTCCAAACATTTGTATGCAAGGTTACGTGGACACTGCTTACCTTACTTTGCTTGTGGTGTTGCAGCAAACCCTCTGGAGATGGGTCATCAAAGTTAGGAGCATCCTCTGCTAGACGCAGACATAACTGACCATACAGTGAGCTATACTTGGGCTCTTCAAGGGCTTTGTCTACTATCTGTGGTAGAGATTAGAAGGCAGAGGCTCTCAGTACTGGGTCACAATGCAATCAAGCCAAATTTCCTCTTTATCCATCATCCAATTGAAGCCAACAAATGGCAACTAATGAATTTAGACTCTCTAATCTCAGCCTCAGTAGTCTGTGGGCAACATCTAGATACTAAAATGTAGTCAAGTGAGAAGTCTTAGGATCAAATAAATAGCACACAAATGGGCGAATAAAATGTCACGGAATTGGCGTCTCATTTCTTTGATGACTGCATCACTGGTTGCATTTAATAGTTTTAAACAGTCAAATTTTACGGAGGACTTCCAGTGGTGGCCATGGAGTGAGCGGTCGCACATTGGTGGCTCCTGCTCAAGGCAGTATTTTTTGGTCTGCCTGAAGGACAAAGTATTTGATGGCAGGCGGTGCAGGAGTGCCTGTGGAAGATTTTACTCCTCTAGTGTGGCTGGATCCATGAACTAGGGAGTGGGGCAAGAAAGGGAGTCTTCGTGGTGCACCACAGGATAAGATGGCAGAGGGCAAGGGAGCTGCCCTGCCCATCCAGTGGTCAACAGAGCATCCTAGTATTTTTTTAAAAATCCAATTAAGGGGCAATTTAGCGTGGCCAACTCACCTACCCTGCACATCTTTTTGGGTACAGACATGGGGAGATTGTGCAAACTCAACATGGACAGTGACCCAGGGCCATGATGGAACCTGGGCCCTCAGAGCCACGAGGCAGCAATGCTGATCGAGCGAGAGTGCAAGCGAGCAAAGGCTGCAGTCCCTGGGCTGGGCGATCCAGAAGTGGAGCAGATGGTGGTGATGCGGGGTACCCAAAGACTGAAGGAGAAGGTGGAGGATGTGGCAAATCCAAAAGACAACACAGGAGGAGCGCGAGGTCGACCAAGTGCACAGGGTGCTAATGAGGACACTGCAGGCGGCCGAGCCGTTAAGGGCGATGGCGGTTCAGTTAGACCACTTTCTGGACAAGATGATCCTCCGATGGGCATGGCAGAGTGTACCAGGACCTGGGAGCAGAACTAGCGATTGGGGGGGGGGGGGGTTTAAACCGGGTCAAGGCTGCCCTCTTCAAAAAGGGGGCGACGTTCAGAGCACTGTACCCAGGTGACTTTACAGAAGAACGAGTACTATTTTGGCACGCCAGTCGAGGCGATAGAGGTAGTGAGGGACAAGGGTCTGGGAGGACGCTGAACTGGAGCTTGTACACATGTTTTTGGAAAAGGTTCTCTGAAGTGTTTTGATATTAGGTTACAGTCCAAAAGGTTTATTTGGAATCACTAGCTTTCAGAGTGTAGCTCCTTCATCAGGTGAGTGAAGAGGTAGATTATACAAATGCAGCATATAAAAAGACAAAGTCAATGACAGAAGATGATATTTTGAATGAAGAGTCTTTGCAGGTAATTAAGTTTTTACAGGTCCCAAGGTGTGGTACATCCATGCAAATGCTTAAATAACGGACATTGCGCGACAATATTCCTTCCAGTCAGGGAACACTTCAGCAGTCAGGGGCATTTAACCTCTGATCTTCGGGTAGGCGTTCTCCAAGGCGACATTCAGGATGCACAACACTGCAGAATTGCAGAGCAGAAACGGATAGCCCCGCAGCCATGAGTACAGCCTCAACCGGGACCTTGGATTCATGGCTCACTACGTTTAACCTCCTACCATCTGGCCTGGGCGTGCAAAATTCTACCAACAGTCCTGGTTTGAGACAATTCACACTTCAACCTGTGATTATCCCGCTCTCCAGTCGCACCACCTGGACCTGTAAAGACTTAATACATGCAAAGACTCGCATTCAAAGTCTCACCTTGCATTATTGGCTGCAGTTGGGCAACCTACCACCGCTTCACACACCTGATGAAGGAGCTATGCCCCAAAAGCTAGTGATTCCAAATAAACCTGTTGGACTTTAACCTGGTGTTGTAAGACTTCTTACTGTGCCCACCCCAGTCCAACACCAACATCTCCACAGAGATTTGATGGAGGGGCTTCTGGAGGGTAGGCTTTTCATGGGGGAAACATAGGTGAGTGTTCCTTTCCTTTTCTTGCTCTATTGGAGTGTATGGACAGATGGACCCGGGGAAGAGAAGAGAGACTTGGAAGTCTTGGGCAGGGACCACCATGCTAGCTGGGCAGGCTAGTTAACCAGAGTGAAGTGCAGGGTTGCCAGCAGGTAGGCATTGGGAGAAGATGGGGTTGATGTTCTGTTCAAGGTGGGGGCCAGTGGTTGAAGTGCTGCAGTTGGAAAAGGGTGGGGGTGTGGCACAGTTGGAAAAGGATGGAGGGCAGTGGTTAATGTGGCGCAGTTGGAAATGGATCAGTGTGGTGGTGGTGGGGGGAGGGTTTGTTGACCCCTGGAGGTTTGGGAGACAGAGGGTGGATGAATTTTCATACTTATCCCCCACGTGCACAGGATATGCTCCCAGACTGACTTTTCTGGTGTTGGACAAGGTGTTGCTGGTAGGGGTGGTTGAGTGAGAGTATTCAGCGACCGTGGTCTCAGACCAGGCACCGCATGGTGTGGATCTGAAAGTGGACCGGGGTGTGGATAGCATTCTCAAATGGAGACGGGATGTGTTGGTGTGGTTAGGGAAAAGTTTCTCAATTCGAGGCACATAGGGAGAAAGTGGAGCGGGCAGAGATGGCAACCCTAGTAGACGAGACCCTGAGGGTGGATAGGAGGCAAACAGGGGCTCCGGATGCAGGGCTGTTGAAGATGACAATGGGTTTGAGTTAGTGTCCATGGTGAAGGGAGGGCCAGTATAAGAGTACGGTGTGAAGGTAGACAGGATGCTGGCACACCAGCTGAGGAAGCAAGAGGTAGCAAGGGAGACAGAGGGTGGAGGAATTTTCATAGCAGGGTAAAAGATGGTAAGGGTAGGGTGATGTTGGACCCAAAGGGAGTGAATGGCATGTTTGTGTGTGATGCAAGTTTCCCCCACGGTAGAGGAAGAGCATGGGGCCTCAATTGAAGTCATGGGGATGGTGAGCATGGGGGCGATGCAGGCAGGGAGGCCCCAGACGGGTTCCCGGTGGAGTTCTAAAAAAAATGTTTTCAGGGTAGGGGTGCAACCGGAGTATAACAAGGCAATGGGAAGCGAGGGAGGGGGGGGGGGGGGGGGGGGGAGGACACACAGAGCGAGGGAGGGGGGGGGGGGGGGGGGGGGAGGACACACAGAGCGAGGGAGGGGGGGGGGGGGGGGGGGGGGGGACACAGAGCCAGGGAGGGGGGGGACACAGAGCCAGGGAGGGGGGGGACACAGAGCCAGGGAGGGGGGGGACACAGAGCCAGGGAGGGGGGGGACACAGAGCCAGGGAGGGGGGGGACACAGAGCCAGGGAGGGGGGGGACACAGAGCCAGGGAGGGGGGGGACACAGAGCCAGGGAGGGGGGGGACACAGAGCCAGGGAGGGGGGGGACACAGAGCCAGGGAGGGGGGGGACACAGAGCCAGGGAGGGGGGGGACACAGAGCCAGGGAGGGGGGGGACACAGAGCCAGGGAGGGGGGGGACACAGAGCCAGGGAGGGGGGGGACACAGAGCCAGGGAGGGGGGGGACACAGAGCCAGGGAGGGGGGGGACACAGAGCCAGGGAGGGGGGGGACACAGAGCCAGGGAGGGGGGGGACACAGAGCCAGGGAGGGGGGGGACACAGAGCCAGGGAGGGGGGGGACACAGAGCCAGGGAGGGGGGGGACACAGAGCCAGGGAGGGGGGGGACACAGAGCCAGGGAGGGGGGGGACACAGAGCCAGGGAGGGGGGGGACACAGAGCCAGGGAGGGGGGGGACACAGAGCCAGGGAGGGGGGGGACACAGAGCCAGGGAGGGGGGGGACACAGAGCCAGGGAGGGGGGGGACACAGAGCCAGGGAGGGGGGGGACACAGAGCCAGGGAGGGGGGGGACACAGAGCCAGGGAGGGGGGGGACACAGAGCCAGGGAGGGGGGGGACACAGAGCCAGGGAGGGGGGGGACACAGAGCCAGGGAGGGGGGGGACACAGAGCCAGGGAGGGGGGGGACACAGAGCCAGGGAGGGGGGGGACACAGAGCCAGGGAGGGGGGGGACACAGAGCCAGGGAGGGGGGGGACACAGAGCCAGGGAGGGGGGGGACACAGAGCCAGGGAGGGGGGGGACACAGAGCCAGGGAGGGGGGGGACACAGAGCCAGGGAGGGGGGGGACACAGAGCCAGGGAGGGGGGGGACACAGAGCCAGGGAGGGGGGGGACACAGAGCCAGGGAGGGGGGGGACACAGAGCCAGGGAGGGGGGGGGACACAGAGCCAGGGAGGGGGGGGGACACAGAGCCAGGGAGGGGGGGGACACAGAGCCAGGGAGGGGGGGGACACAGAGCCAGGGAGGGGGGGGACACAGAGCCAGGGAGGGGGGGGACACAGAGCCAGGGAGGGGGGGGACACAGAGCCAGGGAGGGGGGGGACACAGAGCCAGGGAGGGGGGGGACACAGAGCCAGGGAGGGGGGGGACACAGAGCCAGGGAGGGGGGGGACACAGAGCCAGGGAGGGGGGGGACACAGAGCCAGGGAGGGGGGGGACACAGAGCCAGGGAGGGGGGGGACACAGAGCCAGGGAGGGGGGGGACACAGAGCCAGGGAGGGGGGGGACACAGAGCCAGGGAGGGGGGGGACACAGAGCCAGGGAGGGGGGGGACACAGAGCCAGGGAGGGGGGGGACACAGAGCCAGGGAGGGGGGGGACACAGAGCCAGGGAGGGGGGGGACACAGAGCCAGGGAGGGGGGGGACACAGAGCCAGGGAGGGGGGGGACACAGAGCCAGGGAGGGGGGGGACACAGAGCCAGGGAGGGGGGGGACACAGAGCCAGGGAGGGGGGGGACACAGAGCCAGGGAGGGGGGGGACACAGAGCCAGGGAGGGGGGGGACACAGAGCCAGGGAGGGGGGGGACACAGAGCCAGGGAGGGGGGGGACACAGAGCCAGGGAGGGGGGGGACACAGAGCCAGGGAGGGGGGGGACACAGAGCCAGGGAGGGGGGGGACACAGAGCCAGGGAGGGGGGGGACACAGAGCCAGGGAGGGGGGGGACACAGAGCCAGGGAGGGGGGGGACACAGAGCCAGGGAGGGGGGGGACACAGAGCCAGGGAGGGGGGGGACACAGAGCCAGGGAGGGGGGGGACACAGAGCCAGGGAGGGGGGGGACACAGAGCCAGGGAGGGGGGGGACACAGAGCCAGGGAGGGGGGGGACACAGAGCCAGGGAGGGGGGGGACACAGAGCCAGGGAGGGGGGGGACACAGAGCCAGGGAGGGGGGGGACACAGAGCCAGGGAGGGGGGGGACACAGAGCCAGGGAGGGGGGGGACACAGAGCCAGGGAGGGGGGGGACACAGAGCCAGGGAGGGGGGGGACACAGAGCCAGGGAGGGGGGGGACACAGAGCCAGGGAGGGGGGGGACACAGAGCCAGGGAGGGGGGGGACACAGAGCCAGGGAGGGGGGGGACACAGAGCCAGGGAGGGGGGGGACACAGAGCCAGGGAGGGGGGGGACACAGAGCCAGGGAGGGGGGGGACACAGAGCCAGGGAGGGGGGGGACACAGAGCCAGGGAGGGGGGGGACACAGAGCCAGGGAGGGGGGGGACACAGAGCCAGGGAGGGGGGGGACACAGAGCCAGGGAGGGGGGGGACACAGAGCCAGGGAGGGGGGGGACACAGAGCCAGGGAGGGGGGGGACACAGAGCCAGGGAGGGGGGGGACACAGAGCCAGGGAGGGGGGGGACACAGAGCCAGGGAGGGGGGGGACACAGAGCCAGGGAGGGGGGGGACACAGAGCCAGGGAGGGGGGGGACACAGAGCCAGGGAGGGGGGGGACACAGAGCCAGGGAGGGGGGGGACACAGAGCCAGGGAGGGGGGGGACACAGAGCCAGGGAGGGGGGGGACACAGAGCCAGGGAGGGGGGGGACACAGAGCCAGGGAGGGGGGGGACACAGAGCCAGGGAGGGGGGGGACACAGAGCCAGGGAGGGGGGGGACACAGAGCCAGGGAGGGGGGGGACACAGAGCCAGGGAGGGGGGGGACACAGAGCCAGGGAGGGGGGGGACACAGAGCCAGGGAGGGGGGGGACACAGAGCCAGGGAGGGGGGGGACACAGAGCCAGGGAGGGGGGGGACACAGAGCCAGGGAGGGGGGGGGACACAGAGCCAGGGAGGGGGGGGGACACAGAGCCAGGGAGGGGGGGGACACAGAGCCAGGGAGGGGGGGGACACAGAGCCAGGGAGGGGGGGGACACAGAGCCAGGGAGGGGGGGGACACAGAGCCAGGGAGGGGGGGGACACAGAGCCAGGGAGGGGGGGGACACAGAGCCAGGGAGGGGGGGGACACAGAGCCAGGGAGGGGGGGGACACAGAGCCAGGGAGGGGGGGGACACAGAGCCAGGGAGGGGGGGGACACAGAGCCAGGGAGGGGGGGGACACAGAGCCAGGGAGGGGGGGGACACAGAGCCAGGGAGGGGGGGGACACAGAGCCAGGGAGGGGGGGGACACAGAGCCAGGGAGGGGGGGGACACAGAGCCAGGGAGGGGGGGGGACACAGAGCCAGGGAGGGGGGGGGACACAGAGCCAGGGAGGGGGGGGGACACAGAGCCAGGGAGGGGGGGGGACACAGAGCCAGGGAGGGGGGGGGGACACAGAGCCAGGGAGGGGGGGGGGACACAGAGCCAGGGAGGGGGGGGGACACAGAGCCAGGGAGGGGGGGGGACACAGAGCCAGGGAGGGGGGGGGACACAGAGCCAGGGAGGGGGGGGACACAGAGCGAGGGAGGGGGGGGACACAGAGCGAGGGAGGGGGGGGACACAGAGCGAGGGAGGGGGGGGACACAGAGCGAGGGAGGGGGGGGACACAGAGCGAGGGAGGGGGGGGACAGAGGGGGTATTGTTGAGCATAGGGTCTCGCTGTATGTGATGACCTGCTGCTATACATTTGACCTGGGGTGGTATTGGGTTTGGGGGTTTTGGAGGAAATTGACTGGTTCTCCAGATACAAGTTGAATATGGGAAGGAGAGAGGTGTTCCCCATTAAGACTAGAGGGACAGGAGCTGCCGTTCAAGGTAGTGGGAGAGTATGATACTTGGGCATCCAGGTGACATGGGCTGGGTGCAGCTGCACAAGCTGAACTTAGTTGGTGGAACTGATGAAGGGGGACTTTAAGAGGTGAGATGTGCTGCTGCTGACAGGACAGATGCGAACTATTACTTAGCAGCAAACAATGCCATGGTTAGGAAATGAGTCGTGGGGGAGGTGGAGGTGGCTTTGTTTAAGGGCCTCGTCAGTGCCACTGCCATTTGCGCCAGCCAGGCACAATGAGGCTGTTGGTGTTGGCCTTTGTGTGGGGTAGTAGAGGGTGCCTTGGTGGGAGCACTGATCTGCAGCAACCATAGGTTTGTGCTCATAGGAGAAAGAGTAAGAGTTGCCCAGGGGGAAGTTTCAGGTATTCAGGTCTGGGATTTTGTCAAGAGGTGCCATCTTTTCCTGTGCTGTCGCTCCTGGGGTTGCAGGATACTGTTGAAGGATGAGATAGGAAGTTGTAGGGATTGGAGGCCTACAGAGAGTTGATCGACTAGGAAGGAGCCCTGGTGGTACTGTCGAAGGATGACATTTAGCTTTAAAGTAGTCCACAGGGCACATATCGGCTGAGAAGGTTGAGGGGGCAGAGGTTGTTGTGGAAGGTGCGCAGGGAGGCCCACAAATCACATCCACACATTTTGAGCATTGGGCATGTTCGAAGCTGAAGGGGTTCTGGATGTAATGTCAGAGGTGCTGGGAGCGAAGGTAGAGATATTCAGGTTGTCGAAAGGCACAGGAGTCCAGGGGGTGAGAATGGCCGATGTTTTGGCCTTTGCCTCCCTGAGACAGATCTTGCTCTGGTGGGAGGGACTCAGCCACCAAAAGGAATTCCCGAGGCTGGATAAGGCTATGTTGGTCCCGGGGGTTCAATCAGAGGTGGTTTATTGATTTATTTGCGGATTGAGGGGGTCAGCAAAAGGGGATGGCAGAGTTGGGGGGGGGGGGGGGGGGGGGGGAGAAATTGGTTGCAGGATTGTTTGTTTATATTTTTTAAAAAGTCAAATTGTAGCAATACCCTTTTAGGGTGCAACACTTTCCCAACCAAACAAGTCAAGACCCCACAGCAAGAATACAGATATAGGACTGTCTTCCCCAAATCCTAAAATGCAATGACTCCACTCTGACAAAAAGAATCATTTCAGAATTAGAGTGTAGAACTCCTTGACCACAAGTGTTTGAGGCTGATAGTGTAGATGCATTAACATTGGAGTAAAGGAATGGCAGAGAGGACACAAGGACAAGTTGAGTGAGATACAGATGAGAAGCACAACACTAGCTCAACTTGCTGAGTCAAGAGGCAGCAGTGGTTAGCATTGCTGTCTCACGGCGCCGAGATTCGATCCCGGCTCTGGGTCACTGTCCTTGTGGTTTGCATCGGTTTCGCCCCCACAAGCCAAAAGATGTCCGGGGGGGGGGGGGGGGGGGGGGGGGGGGGGGGGGGGTGGACTCATCGTGCAAAATTGCTCCTTAATTGGAAAAAATGAATTGGGTACTCTATTAAAACTTGCTGAGTCAAACACTGCTGTAACATTCAGGGCAGCACAGGGAGTAGCACCGTTGCTTCAGCACGCCAGGTTCGATTCCTGGCTTGGGTCACTGTCTGTGTAGAGTGTGCACGTTCTCAGTATCTGCTCGAGTTTCCTCAGGGTGCTCCGGTTTCCTCCCACAAGTCCAGACAGATGGGCTTTTAGGTGAATTGACATTCTGAATTCTCCCAAGTATACCCAAACAGGTACTGGAATGTGGCGACTAGGGGCTTTTCACAGTAACTTCACTGCAGTGTTAATGTAAGCCTACTTGTGACAATGAGAGATAATAATTAGTTTGAGATTGCTATTAAAACTAACTCACCAGTAAAATGATCCCTTTTAGGACCAGTTTAGAGTCTACACCCACATTGAGGAGCTCAAGGCATAGCTTGTCAAACTTTTCTGGAGTAAGCTTGTTCAAAATGCTGAAAATAAAAAGATTAATTCAACTAAGTCCGAGGCATACATTGTGAAAAAAAATTGATGTTAAATGTCAGATTTAGGAATCAACCTCAGATCAGAACACATTAACAATCTACCACTGCAGCAATGAAATTGATGGTACTGCAATGACAGTACTGACTAACCACTCCCAAATTCCAGATTGACAAGACTTTCAAATTGCTATATACTGATTTAGGAGTCACGAAAAAAAAGAGTGCTCATCATTCTGCTAAATCTACTTAAGACAGCAAGACATCAAGTTTGGAAGAGTACTTAGGGTGAGCTTTAAAGGGACCATCAAACTTGATAAAATGAACAGTAAACCTTGAAAATTCTGTACAATTCCATCTAACAGAAATACAATTAGACTACAAATGGCATTTTAAGTAGCATATACAAACGGATCACCAATTTGATACAGTTGAGGAACGTTAAGTAATCCCCTGAAACTAGTCATTGGCATAACACATCAGATACCTGTAACTGAATTTACTGCCAAAGAATGAACAGATTACCAAAAAAGGCACTGTGCAATTGAAGTTTGGCACAAATGTCAGAATATACCAAAGTGCACTCCTTAACAAACATTGCTGTTGGAACTGCGTCCAAGACCAACAACAACAGTTTAACGGATACTCAACGCAACAGTAACTGGCTAATGCAACAACTATGCAGGCTAAGAAAAGGCTACTCCACAATTGATGTTGCACGGTGCTTCAACCGGTCTGGAAATAGATTAAAACACAGGATGTTGACATTTGATTCCAGGCATACCACAGCAATTACAACAGGACTCATTTGAAGTCTCTGACCAATTTTATTTCTGTAATTCAGAACCATGGGAGAGAACAAGCAATTAACTGCTAAGTAGCTTGACAACATGCGAATAAATTTCTTGGGCATTGATAAACATTCAACAACGGATTGGAAAAGACTGCCCAACCCCAATTAGTGCACAGAGAAGGCTCCAAAATCACAACCTATCCCCAACATTTTCCTCCTGCCACAATGCATGGTTTTTGAAGGATGCTAACCCGGAAATTGACTCCGTATTCCATCCAACACTAGCACTGTTGCTTCACAGCGCCAGGGTCCCAAGTTTGATTCCCGTCTTGGGACACTGTCTGTACATTCTCCCTGTCTGCGTGGGTTGCCACTGGGTGCACCCGTTTCCTCCCACAAGTCCCAAAAGACGTGCCTGTCAGTGAATGGAGTGGCAGCACTGTGGCCTCACAGCACCGAGGTCCCAGGTTCAATCCCGGCTCTGGGTCACTGCCTGTGTGGAATTTGCATTCTTCCCTTATTTGCGTGGTTCTCGCCCCCACGACCCAAAAGTGTGCAAGCTAGGTGGATAGGCCAAGCTAAATTGCCCCTTAATTGGAAAAAATGAATTGTGTACTCTGAAATTTTAAGAAAAAAAATTGTTGGTGAATTGGATAGTCGGAATTCTCCCTCAGTGCACCCAAACAGGTGCTGGAATGTGCCGACTTTTCACAGTAACTTCATTGCAGTGTTAATACAAGGCTACTTGTAACAATAAAGATAATAAACAGGATTTCCCCAATTTTCAATCCCCATTGGGTACTGCTGCCTCACGGCACGGAGGACCTGGGTTTGATCCCAGCCCCTGGCCGGGTAGTTTGCACATTCTCCCCGTGCGCAGGTAGTGGATTGGCCACACTAATTGCCCGTGGGCTGCACACTGGCTAGCCGCAGATGACCGCCTGCATGGGAGTTCCCAGCATGTGTGGGTTTCCTCCCAAAGTCCAAAGATGTGCTGGTTAGGTGGATTGGCCATACAATTGCCCCTGGTGTCCAAAAGGTAAGGTGGGGTCACTGGGACTAGGTGGAGGGTGCTCTTTCAAGGGGCGGTGCAGATTCGATGGACCGAATGGCCTCCTTCTGCACTGTAAATTCTTAACTGGAAAAAGAATTGGGCAAAAAAAAAAATTACGTCCCCGTTGGTAGTCTGTGGGATTTGCCCATGTTCCCTAATAGGGGCTTGCATGTCCAAGTGTTTCCATGTTTCATTTGTTGTGAAGGGGGTGTGGCCCATCCTGGCGTAAGGCACTGGACAAGTCTTTATTGTAAAACGACCCCTTAACAAAAAATATTGTATTTACCTCTAGCAATGCAATGTATTGTCAATATCTGGAGATATTTTCCCTTGTTGTTAGAAATATGCTTCATTTATATTGATGAAAGTACTTAACCTCAACTATGGATCACCATCTTTCTTTTGTACCCAATTATTTTCGTCCCAGGGGGCAATTTTTAACATGGCCAATCCACCTACCCTGCACATCTTTGGGTTGTGGGGGTAAGTCCCACACAGACACTGGGAGAATGTGCAAACTCCACACGGAGAGTGACCTGGGGCCAGGATTGAACCCAGATCCTCGGCGCCATGAGGCAACAGTGCTAATCAGTGCACCACCTATGGATCACCATCTTGACATGGTGGAATATGCTTGTGCAGACAAAGAGCAGTGCCACCAGGAGTTCCTTGCAGGGTCACCCATGGCAGGTAAGTTGAGGGAGGTGCCTGAAGTGCAGTTAACATTCCTCAATAGTAAAAAAGGAAGACTTTGTTTCACCAAGTCTGTGGCGATACAGACCACTTCATTCACAAGATGTGCAAGGTCATCAGTCACTGAAGGAATTGTCAACAAATCAAGAATCCACAGTGGCACCCGATACCATCCTTGGTACCCAGTGTTAGAATCCATGGGCAATCTGCAACAGATGAACAAAACCTGCAAGCCCAATAGTATTCCAGTCAAGATCTTTAAAAGCTTGTTGCACAAAACTACCACCACCTTCCCAGAGACAAAACTCCCACCACC
Organism: Scyliorhinus torazame; assembly: GCF_047496885.1. NCBI lineage: Eukaryota > Metazoa > Chordata > Chondrichthyes > Carcharhiniformes > Scyliorhinidae > Scyliorhinus > Scyliorhinus torazame. Next base: position 189,144,515 of record NC_092716.1, read on the forward strand.
CTCCCAGACAGTGTGGCTTGAAGATCTTCCATGGTCTTTGCTGCCAGATAAATCCAAGAAAACCATCAAGAACACAATGAATTTATGACTCAGTAAATAGCCAGGTTTGATGCTTTATACTACAAAGATTTATCACAATCCCGCAATGGTTGGAGGACAGAACAAACATCCTTCTTTAAGCCAGCTCCACAAACAAAATCTCCGTGTGCACGTGGGTTTCCTCCCACAGTCCAAAGATGTGCAAGTTAGGTGGACTGGCCATACTAAATTGCCCTTAGTGTTGGGTGGGGTTGCTGGGTTATGGGGATAGGGTGGTGGTGTGGGTCTGGGTAGGGATGCTCTTTCCACGAGCCGGTGCGCACTCAATGGGCCGAATGGCCCCCTTCTGCACGGTAAATTCTATGAAATTGCACCAAGAGATTATCTGCTCACCCATCTCGTTTGTGGGGGCACTCATTTGCACAAATTACCTGGCTACATTGTTGTATTTATAAAACCAGTGCCAAAACATGACTGGGGATCCTATCAGCCATGGGTGATTTTATGGGTGAGCAAGCTGTGTATTTTTGACCATGTGGCGTAGGACATTTGAAACGGTGGTGCGATACAGAGTGCAGGATTATGTTGTTTCCTTTCATTTCCTTCTGCTGCTGCATTTGGATGTGAAACATGCATAAAAGTTGTTACCATAAATAATTGGTAGGAGCTCCTCCAGTCATCCAACATTGCTGCTGCTTCAGGACGAGCTGTTCGGTCCTCTCCTACACTTGGCCATTTTGAATTGAGAAAGCAGGATCTGGAAGGACAGGTAGAGTCCTGTCCTTGTTTTGTTATAAATGGAGTACCCAATTATTTTTTTCTAATTAAGGGGCATTTAAGCATGACCAATCCACCTACGCTGCACAACTTTGGGTTGTGGGGGCAAAACCCACGCAACAACGGTGAAAATGTGCAAACTCCACACAGGTCAGTGGCCCAAAGCTGGAATCGAACCTGGGACCTCGGTGCCGCAAGGCAGCAGTGCTAACCACGGCATCGCCGTGCTTCCCCAAGTCCTGTCCATCTGTTTCACTAATGTCCTTTAGGGAAGGAAATCAGCCATCCTTACCTGGTCTACCTACATGCAACTCCAGACCCACAGCAATGTGGTTGACTCTTAATCACCCCCCACTGAAATAGCCCAGTAAGCCACTGTTACCGCCCCCACTGAAATAGCCCAGTAAGCCACTCAGTTCAAGAGCAATTAGGGATGGGGCAACAAATGCTGGTTTGCCAGCAACGTCCGCATCCCAAGAACAAGTATAAAATGTTAAAGCTAAAACTCATGTGATTTTTACCTTAAAAATCGCCATAGTCACAGATGACCATAGGCTGCTTTGCCCTTGGAGAGCTGACCTAGCGATTTAACCCAAGGATCACGACAACTCAGACGAGAGGTTGAGAAGGCAGGCCTTTCATGAATAACCTCAGCTGGCACAGGAATTGAACTGGCACTGTTGGCCTCTCTCTGCATCACAAAGCAGCTATCCAGCCAACTGAGATAAGCCTGCTTTTGTAGCGCTCAAACAGGTATAAGAGTTCATCATCAAGTGACTGCATGTCAGATTTAAATCTAACACCACAAAAATAAACATACCGAAGCAATGGCTAGATAAAAGCTGCATGAATCTTGAAAGTCAATCAGCATTCAAACCACTGCTGTCAGATCCTGCTGCTCAGGAATATTAACAGGCAAATCTTAAGGCAGCTGTTCCTCCATGCAACCTAATGCAAGTACGGTCAGGACTAAGCACTGACAAGGGCATCAATCATTTTTGCTTTGATGTTCAGTGAGCCAATAGGAAGTTTTTCCCTGGTCTCAGCCTCAAATTTCTCCCCTGGCACGTTAACACCAAGCAAAAATACCTCAAGACTTATGATATTGGAAGACACCAGTGTTGTTGTTACCAACACATAGCAGGAATTTTTATTTATTTCAGTATCCAAGTTTTGCTGTGTGCGCATCAAATTTAACTAAACCTACAGTAAAAGAAAGCATTTTGTCTAATTCAATTGGACATGGGAGGGTTTTTTGGCCTAAAGGCAAACCAAAAATAGAGTATGTCTCCTATTAATTGCCATCAAACACAAAATCTCATGGAGCACTGTTTTGCAGTGGAGACTACAAGGAAAGCATTTAACTCTGGATGATCATTAATTTTTATTATAATCAGAACTGAACCTCTTCCATGAAGCTCAAAGTTTGCCTAGTTAAATTAACCTTTCCTAATAATTGGGTCAAAGTTCAGCAGTCTTCTGCCACCTTCTAAATTGAACGAGATGCAATGAAATCCAGAACTGACACTCTTTACTCATTCCCTGAAAACGCCATGAATTTACTGATAGGTGACCCCCCCATTCAAAAAGTAAAATGTGACATTCCAACAACAGCAAATTAATTCACCATATGATCCATTATTTTTGCCATGCCTTGTTAAAGATGAGTTAGTTGGTCATTGGTGGTGCAATTGACCGCTGTGCTCTCGACAAGCAGATGATGAACAGCTACCAAATAAGCTACCATGCTTTTGGCTCATCTGTGGTCAGGTGACTAGCAACCATGGAAAGCAAGAGTTGGCACTTAGGAGACGATGGAAGAACACAAGAACTAACAGCATGACACATGATCACACAAACTAGCTCTACCATTCAACAAGATCATAATCGCAACTCCAGCTACTTGTCCTCATAACCCTCCACTCCTTCCTAGATCACATTGCTCTCAGGGGCAAACTAGTGATCCCCGAAGAATTCCTCAATTCCAAGACCCCCTTTTTTTTTTGAAACTGCACCTCAGTTCTAGATTTCCCATTTCCTCAGAAACTAAACATGTTTCAAAAAGATTATCTCCAATTCTTCTTAACATTAGTATAGGCCCATCTGCTGAACATTTCCTCATTAATTAAACGTGCGTGAACCTTCTCTGGACCTCCAATGGAAGCATAATCGCTCCTTAAATAATACTATGCAGTACTCTAGGTAGTCTTACCAATACCTATGTAAAAGTTTCCCTTCTGCTATATTCCACCCCCTTCAATAAAGGCAAACAGCTGATCTTTCTGGCATTACTTGTTGGGTTCATTCTGACTAACAGATCAGAAATGTTGAATGCAGAGAAGGCAGGATCATACATGAATGTGAAGCTAATTAGCACATTCCTCAACTCAAAAAAAGCAGAGATTCTATTTTATATAAAGACAACCATCTTGGGAGCCAAGATTACAGATTTGCTTGGTGTAGGAATAGAGGTAGCCATTCAGCCCTGAAAACCTGCAGTAATTTGCTTTTATCCAGGGATCGACTCACTGCCACTTTTCCAGGAATGCCTACCCTGAAGTACTGCTCTTCTCTCGGACAGGATTTCCTTATGTCCCTCCCCCACTACCCACCTTCACTGCTTTCCATTTCGGAGTGTTCAGTGTTGGATAAGGTATTTACCAAGACTCGTTTCCACAGCCATAGTTCCTTCCTCAGTGACTGTCTTAGTCTCAGACTTACTCCACAGGGATTTCAACTTAAATTCCACCCTACATGTAAACTCCAGAATTACAGGTACCTCCAGGATATACAACATTCTTCCAACTGCTGCTCTTGCCGCATCCTGAAAGCCACTCAGTATCATGCGCCGCCACCTCTCTCCAGCAGCACTGTCTTACTCTCTCAAAGCTGTCCCTGTCCCCAGTTTCATTTCATCCTTCGCATCATTCGACACCTTAACAAGAATCCTTTCCGGTTTTAAGGAGCGCAAGCTTACCCTCTGATGTTAGTTGCTCTGCTGTTTAGCCTTTCACACCTTTTGTTCTCTCTGGGGACTGCCATTACAACTCTTTTCCCATGGGTTCTGGGCTATTGGCATCCCGTTTCCCTGGGTTTCTGTGGCTATGACTCAATATTCCCACTTTCTGTTTTATAGCTTTTACAAAGGACTCAGAGCTTTTCTCTCCCTTCAGATGCTGGCAGGCCTGCTGAGATTTTCCAGCATGAGCCCTGAAAACCTATTGTGACATACAAATAGATCACGGTCGATCTGTATCACAGTTCCATTTACCAATTCGAATAGAGGAGTTCCAGATTTTCTTTTCAAAATTAAGTTAGGCCACTTTGGGGTTAATGTTGGCTTGTTTTGGATTTCCACCAGAACAATCAAGCTTAATCTATGCAACCAGTCCTCATTGGTATCTTGGTGCCTCAAACCAAGAATCATAACACCAAACTGAAAGTATAGAATGTGGAAAATCTCAATTACTACAAAATAAAACTTACCCTCTGACTTTCCTGAAGATTCCATCTTGTCTTTCTTTCTCATTCAAGGAGTTGGCATCTCGTTTAGTGCTTCAGGAAGGAACCCATCTCTACGCTAGGTCCTGGGGTTTCCCCCAGGATCCGGCTGTAGAGAGATAGGAACAGAGTCTATAGCAACAGCTTAACAGGTTATCTGATCCATTTGTTGTCTCAATCAAGCAGTTCTAGTTAAGAAATGTTGCAAAAGGCAGCTTTAGCAGCCATACAATAGCCAGATTCAATTTCAAATCGCAAAATCAAGATGGCAGCAGGAGTATCCAGCAATTTATTTGCAAACATGTACTCGAACACACATCTACAGTAATGAAAACAATTGCAGACCAATTGAGGAAGCAAAGTGGAATGGGCTGGATTGGATGGACTGCACTTTGGAAGAGTCAGCACTGGCAAAATGGACCAGATGACCTCCTTCCAGGCAATATGATTTTGATGTTCAGGTATCAACAGGATGGGGATTCAAAACAATATCTAATGTTTTCTCCTAAAACCAAAGAAGGGGTTCAGGGAGAAAACGCATCGGCTAAAAGTAGAGCCAATGTTGAGCGATCAAAATTGATGGAAAGTTGGGGGACCAGATTGGAGTGCAATTGAATCGTAGGATTGGGAGAATTTAGAAAAGACGACAATGGCACGGAGAGATTCAAAAACAAGGGTGAGAATTCCAAAATCAAGTGTTACTTTTCCAGGAGTTATCTAGGGCAGCAAGCACAAGAGCAATGGGTGAATACTAGCAAGAGCGCAGTCAGCAGTCTTATCTCTGGGTGAGAAGCTCCAGGTTAGTCCTTCAGGGTTTGATGGTCATGGAAGATGCATACAAAACATTGCCAAGCCGATTGATTTATCAATCTGCAAATGTTTCCAATACGCCTGATGGCAGGTGTTAGAAAAGGAAATGGCCCAGTCAGCCATATTGCAGAAGTCAATCAAACTACTGCAGTCATTGCCCAGCATAATCAGAGCAATCCTATGGAAGCCTACAGTTTAGAGGGCTTGGGGTGGGGGCACAGCACTAAAATGCATGACACACTAGTGGAAGTGCAGGAGGCTATTTGGCCCATCGTGTCTTGTTGGAAGGGAGGGAGGGTAGAGGGGCCTAAACTGACAGTTTACAGTAACCAAGGGATTAACTTCCTATTCCTGTAAATTACTTCTCACAATACTAATTTTAAAGACTTCAAATCAGAAGCTATAATTTCAATAGTTACCTGTTGCTGGCAGTCTTGGGATAGTGCTGAGGCGCACCCCTACCTCCTCCTCCGCCCGAAGAAGCACTAGAAAGATGAGAAAATATTTTCAGCTCAAAACAAGGCATCCAGCAACTCTTGCATTAACTACAACCCGTCATACTCCAATACATTAATTGATAGCTCATTAATATCACTGGTATTGAACACTCAACCTACTTCTAATAAACAATACTAGTCCCTGCAGTCCTTTGTCAATAACTGGTCTTATCAAAACTGAGAAGCTAGTCAAATCTTTCTGGCCTTGCTAAATACCAATTTCAAACCAGTTACTATTAACATGCCAAAATGCCAACCCAGAGCATGAGGAACTACTTCAGAATTCGTGACTATACCCACAAATAAGATCAGCTGTGAAATGAAAAACTCTTCGTTATATCCCATTTTGAAACCTCTGGACAAGCTAGAAAAGAAACTCAACCATTCAGGTCATTTTTACAGACCAAGTACCTGCCATTTGGCAGTTCCCATGATCGACGATTGAAAGCAAACGCAGACATTTTCCTGTACCCGATTTAATTCACAAGTTACTTTATAATACCCAACAATTCTGACAACTTCGCCAATATATTCATCATGCAAATACAAAACACTGAAAAAACCCAAATCACAGTAGATACCTGAAACGAGAAGCAACCCCTTCTGCGATCACACTCTCCACTTTGGCGGCTTGACACAACGAAAAACTTTCAAAAGAAGATGATTAAAAAAAGGGAAGGGTGGGGAAAGAGTTACCTAGGAGAGAAAAACAACATTTATCACCCATGATCTATTATAACAGTACCCTGCCCAATTAAGTGCAAACAATGAATCATTTGAGTCCAACTCCACCCACGCTATTGCACAAAAGGAAATATGGCTGCACCAGCCCTAACCGGATAAATGCAGGGAAAAATATGGCTCGCCTTCAATAGACTCACAATGACGCAGAGCAATCGTACCAGGATTATTTCTCAATCTGCAGATGTGGTTGGAGTCAAGTCAAAACGAGAACGGCAGGGATTTTTTTTAATCGGGGGGGGGGGGGGGGGAGAAGAGAGAGGAAGAAAGAGAAGAGAAAAGGAGAATTTTTTTTTGATATCCAAGTAGAGACAAAGAGAATTCAACAGAAAAGAATACAGGGAGGACAGCCACTAACACCTCTCTCCCCCCCCCCCCCCCCCCACGGGAAAGAGAAGGGAAAGGAGCAAAAGAGCCTGGAATCAGCGTGCAGAAAGGAATTGCATAAAGAGAAACTATAAACGGCTGCGGGAGAGGGGTACCACGAAGCCACTGGAGACGAGAGCCCTCCAACACAGAACCCAGCAATTAATTAATAGGGAAAAAAGGAAGCGAACACCCAGGAAAAGACATGGGGATTGGGGCGGCGGAAGAAAGAGAAAGAAACAGCCACATTCGAGGGTAGACGCATGTAGAACCTGTTTTTTTTTTTTTTAAACGGAGGGGGAAACAAAGTCACCTATCAATTACTTTATAATGGCCACGATCTCGATCCGATGTCGTCTTCGCTCTCCCCTTTCCCCCCCCCCCAAAAAAATTTACTCGAGCCCAGCAAAGTGACCGGCAACACAGAAAATTTTAAAAATATTCAAAATCACGCTGCTAAAAACAACCTTTGAACAAGCGTTATTTCATTCGAAACCCAGACCAGCGCCGCCTCCGCCATTTTGTGCTGAGCCGACGAGCTGACAAAATGGCGGCGACACCCTTCTCCCCACCGAACGCGGCCACACCTCACCTCACCGTCCGCACCGCCCAGTCACTCCGTGTTGGTTTGTGCTTCCCAAATTAAAATGAAAAATGAGGGGGAAAACATTAAATTACTTTTTTCTTAAATCCGATCCGCATAGGTGGCAGGGCGAAGCGGGAGCTGAGTCACCGGCACAAAGACACGGAGCTCCGCCGCCACCACCAGTTAGCCGAATAGATTCTCTTACCCACAATGCAGCTTTACCGTGCAGTCTAACTTGATTTCCGGCTCCGTACCCTTTTTTTTTATTTCCCTGTTTAGTCCTCACCCGCCCCCCACCCTCGCGCGCGCTTGGCCACAACCAAACTTGAATCACGCGTCACGCTGATTGGCAGCCGGCTCTCACCAGTCACGCAGGCCCGTTGTGTGATACGGCCCGCCCCCGCGGCCAATCAGACGGGCAGGCCCCGGGACCCGCCCGCTGATTGGCCGCTGGCTTCAATGCAGCCGCACTGCGGATTGAGCCGGCCTGGCCCCGCCCTGCTCAAGGCTGCAGCTTTCCCCCTCACCCGGCGCCGCCCCCTTCCCTCCACCCGCACCCTGGGCAAGTCACGCCCACCTTTGCTCCTCATCCTCCCGCCACCCTCCGGAGACCCCGCCCCTTTCTCTCTCCCCTTGGCGCGCGAGCCGCCACGCCCCTTTCCAAACGTGCCCCACCCCGCCCTCACACAGACCTCTGATTGGCGGCTCTTGCTCGCCTCAGGAGAGAAGCGATCAATTAATGGAAGTGAGAGACCGTCCCGAAATAACACAAAGTGACCATTGTATTCTAACCCCTCTCCATTATCAGGGATCATTATAATAATCATTCTGAATTATCATCCTGCTTCTATATAGAAATGCGAATGCCCCCTTGAAGCACTGAAGTCTCTCCCTTCCCCTCCCCACACATAAATCTTTATGCTCGTCGAAACGTACAGATTGTCCCGGAATGAAATCTGCTCCTTCAACAAAAGCTTTTGAGTTGATGTCTCGTCAAAAATGCACTGTTTATTAACACAATTCTTTACATTTATCCAAGCTGCAGACCCATATTAACCCTTGCTATGTCAATCACCCTTATACTGCACCACCCCCTAAATATTTATCCCATTATACAGCATTGCCCCTGAATCTTTACCCCCTTATTTTGCAACCTCCCCCTGAATCTTTACCCCCTTATACTGTACTGCCCCTGAATCTTTACCCCCCTTATACTGCAACCTCCCCCTGAATCTTTACCCCCTTATACTGCAACCACCCCCTGAATCTTTACCCCCTTATACTGCACCTCTCCCTGAATCTTAGCTACCCCTTCTCGCCCCGTAAAGTGTCTGAAATTCAGACGGCCTGGAGGCTTTACAACTCTTCCAAATCGCATTCTCTTCCCAAGAGGTGGTCGTCTCAGTTATTTTGGGCTGACTTCATTGGTTCAGAGTTAAAATGGGCCTATCCCATTTCTTCCCAAGAGAATATTCAGTCTGTTCATTTATAGAGCAAACTCAGTGTTTTCTTTTTCTGTGGAGTCCATCATATTCTTCCTAGAAGTTGAAGTTTCAAAAATGGAACCTTCATTGCCACTTGTTTCACAATTTAAGTCAAATATTTGTTTACTCTCTTCCTTTCCACTTTTTAAAACTGATTAACCTTTTCATTCTGCTCAGCAACTGAGTTTAGTTGTCTATGGAACTATATAATCTTAACATCATCGTATGGGCATTCAGTTCTTTTCGGAGTCTCTCATGGTCACTGACTGCTCCTTAAGATTACAATTCACACTTTAGGTCCTCACTCTGTTTCTGCTTTTAAGTCTGGATTTGCTCTTCCATACTGCACATCTCTTCCTTCATGTTCTTCAGATTAGATTGAAGGTCAAGAATTTCACCAGTTTTGGTTTTTAATTCTGCATTCAACCAAATGCTCTGATTCATCAGTAATTCCTTCTGCTCTGGGCTTGATGAACTTCAAATATCGAAGATCTGTCTTCTTTTGAATTTGCTTTTACAAGTGTCACAGTTGGGAAATGTATATTTATTCATCAACTGGAATATTTTATAAAGTCATCTTTTCCCCCCGTGCTGTTAAAAATGGCAAATTGCTGAAATAACAAATGGTTCAACCAGCCAATTTCAAGGGCCTAACTAGTATTTAGTTTCTAAATCTAACAACCAAAAGATGTCAATTGGCGGGGTCGTGTGCTACTCCTGCACAATGTGGGGCATCATGGACACTTTAAATGTCCATTATCACTACATCTGTGGAAAGTGCATTCAGTTGCAAAAGCTCACCGAACACATGGGCCGGTTAGTGCAGCAGCTGAAGCACTGAGGAGCACACAATTATCTGAGATTGTTATAGATAATAGCTACAGATATGTGGTCATACCCAAGGTACAGGAAGATAGTTGGGTGACCGCCAGACGGGGTAAGCAGAGAGTGCAGGGGTTCCCTATGGTTGTTCCCCTATCTAACAAGTATGCCATTTTGGATACTGATGAGGGAGAAGGTCCATCAGGGGACAGCAGTAACAGTGGCCAGAACGAAGACACCACGACTAGCCCTCCTGCACAGACAGGGGGTACAAAGTGTAGAAAAGCAATAGTGGTAGGGGATTCAATAGTCAGGGGCATAGATAGGAGCTTCTGTGGCCACGGAAAGGACTCCAGGATGATAGTTTGCCAGAGTGCAAAGCATCCTAAAACAGGAGGGAAATCAGGCAGATGTCATTATCCACTTTGGCACGAATGACATAGGTAGAAAGAGTCGCGACGTCCTGCAACGGCTATTTAGGTTGTTAGGTAGACGATTAAAAAGCAGGACCTCTAGGGTAGTAATCTCAGGATTAGTCCCCATGTCACATGCTAGCGAGGCTCGCAACAGGGATATATTGCAGTTGAACACTGGTGCAGGAGGGAGGGCTTCACCTTTTTTGATCACTAGGATGTCTTCCAGGGAAGATGGGGCGTGTACAAGAAGGACAGGGTACAGCTGAACTGCAGGTGCACCAATATCATGGCTAGGAGGTTTGCTAGTAGGGTTCGGGTGGGTTTAAACCAATGTGGCAGGGGGATGGGAATCAGAACAGTAAGCTAGCAAATGTAGAGATAGGCGATGAGCATGGTACCACGGCCAGGCTGACTAAGAGGAAGGGCAGGCTGGGGGAGGTCGAATTCAGTGGCCCTGGAGGTCTGGAGTGTATCTGCTTCAATGCACGGAGTATAACAGGTAAGACAGATGAACGTAAAGCCTTGATTCATGCCCGGAACTTGGATGTGGTTACTGTAACGGAGACATGGTTAAAAAAGGGACAGGACTGGCAGCAAAATATATCAGGATATAGGTGTTTTAGGCGAGACAGTGAGGAAAGTAAAAGAACTGGGGGCAGTTGTAATACTGGTTAGAGAACATTTTATAGCTGTACAGAGGGAGGACACCATGAAAGAATCAAGTAACGAGGCACTGTGTGTAGAACTCAGAAACAGGAAGGGGGCAGTCACTATGATGGGGGTGTACTACAGGCCTCTCAACAGCCCACGGGAAGTTGAAGAACAGATATGTAAGCAGATTCTGGATAGATGTAGAAATAATAGGATTGTTGTAGTGGGAGACTTTAATTTTCATCATATTGACTGGAAATTCCTTAGAGCTCGGGATATGGATGGTGAGGAATTTGTTAAATGTGTCCAAGAAGGTTTTTTGGAACAATATGAGGATAGTCCGACTAGAGAGGGGGGGCTATACTGGACCTAGTACTAGGGAACAAGTCCGGCCAGGTCATCAAAGTTGCAGTGGGGGAACATGTGGCGAACAGTGACCACAATTCCGTAAACTTTCGGATACTCATGGAAAAGGATGAGTGTAGTCCTAGGGTTAAGGTGCTAAATTGGAGGAAGGCTAACTACAACCAGGTTAGGCAGGATTTGGAGGCTGTTGTTTGAGAGAGGCTGTTTGAGGGTAAATCCACAAAATACTTTTGCTTTAAGGAGCAGTTGATGGGAGTGCAGGACATGCATGTGCAGGTAAAAAGAAAGGACAGGAAAGGCAGGATTCAGGAACCATGGATGACCAGAGAAATTGCGAGTCTAGTCAAAAAGAAAAAAGATGCATACGTGAGGTACAGGCAACTAAAAACAGATGAAGCACTTGAAGATTGAATAAACTGGGATTGTTTAAATTGGGATTGTTCTCCTTAGGAGGCTGAGGTGTGACCTGATAGAAGTTTATACAATTATTAGGGGCATAGATAGGGTGGACAGTTGGAGGCTTTTTCCCAGGGCGGAATTTAAAATTACAAGGGGGCACAAGTTCAAGGTGAGGGGGGATAGGTTCAGTGGAAATGTGCGGGGGACGTTTTTTTCCCCAGAAGGTGGTGGTGGCCTGGACTGCACTGCCACGTGAGGTGGTTGAGACAGCTATGTTAGCAACCTTTAAGACTTATCTGGATAGACACATGAACAGACGGGGTGTAGAATGATAAAGGCGGTTAATCTAGAAAGGACACGCAATTGGTGCAGGCTTGGAGGGCCGAAGGGCCTGTTCCTGTGCTGTATTGTTCTTTGTTCTTTATTTGTTCTTTGCAACATTGGCCATGGCGACGGGAAGCCTAGTACAGCTAACTCGGCACAGAGGAAAACTTTGTAAGTTGTCATCTCCCATAATGGTGCTAATGGTCAAAGCGTTAGCAGTCCTAACATCACAAGTTCAAAAAAAAGAGCAGCAGTTAGTAAATCCGACAGTAGTGTCTCCAAATACAAAAGGAATCCCGACTACAATTAAACACCTAGATTCCAGCCTTGGGAATATATATCCTATGTCCAAATTGAGGTGTTGTGTCACATGGCCTCTCTAAGGCTTCACTGTGATAACGTTGGTTGGAACTGAATTCTGTCTGTTTCTGTTTTGTGGTCAGAACCCCAGGCGGCAAAGCCTGTGCAGTTTATCATCAAGCTGGTGGCAGCAGAAAGACTTCAGACCCTCACCTATGTGCCTTCTCCTGTCATACCAGCCTCACTCTGGAAAGATTTAGATTTATTGTCACGTGTACCGAGGTACCGTGAAAAGTATTGTTCTGCGTACAGTCCAGGCGGATCTTTCCATACATGAAAAACATAGGACATACGATAAATACACAATGTAAATACATAGACATAGGCTGAAGCATACGGCGATCAGGCATTCGACAATCAGAGAACCTCCCCGGCGAAAGACCATTCCAGTTGACTCATGATTCTAGACTCTGAAAACATGTAAAATTGATACTTGGATTTTTATTGTGGTTATGCCTTGAACCCTCTTCCTTATTCCCCTTTACAGTAAGAAGTCTTACAACACCAGGTTAAAGTCCAACAGGTTTGTTACAAATCACTAGCTTGCAGAGCCCTGCTCCTTCCTCAGGTGAATCCATTAACCTGAGGAAGGAGCAGTGCTCCGAAAGCTAGTGATTTGAAACAAATCTGTTGGACTTTAACCTGGTGTTGTAAGACTTCTTACTGTGCTCACCCCAGTCCAACGCTGGCATCTCCACATCATTATTCCCCTTTATTGAGAGAAAAGGGGACAAACAATGCAAAACCCCTCTCATATACATATGTGTAAAAATAAACCAACCAACTGTTTTATTTTCATTTTGCCTTGAGTTTGCTGTGCAAGTCATTAATGGAGGATTGGAACCTTTCCAAATTTAAGGATAAAATTGACTCTGCTTCCTGTCCATGACACAAGGTTACCATTTAGATGCTTCAGATCCTCTTTCAAGTGTTCTATTCCCTGTGGCCGATTCAACCAGGTCTCTATTTTCATTAGCAAACCCGTCTTTCAAAATGTGAAAGTTGGTTCTCTGCATCAAACAGTTTTTTCTCAGTGGAATCTAATTCCTGTGCTCTATCAGTCAAGTCCCCAGTCTATAATTGCACTTCTGCTAATTGTTTCTGAGACTCTTCATACTCCTGTGAGAACTTCTACTGTCACTGGGGTATGTTGCTGTGGTAGAGAACACTACTCTGACTGTCAAATTGGAGTTGCAAGTCTTCTACTTTTTATTGCTCCTGAACACAAGAATTCTTCATCTTTTTTATCCCTCTTACAGTTCAAAAACTCTGATGTTTTCATCGTCTCAAACTTAACAGGAACTGTAACTGTGTCAATGCCTGGATCTCTGATTGCAGTTTGGCATTCACCTTCTGGAATTGTCAGGGGACTAAGACCTCACACTGTGTTCATCCTATCACGAGTTTGCCGTAGGAGTATTAATAGAAGATGGATCATACCAAAACTGAGCGGTTGGGAATACACCACCGCTTATAAAAAGAGGGAAGCAAATCAAAAATACTTTTGCTTTGACAGGTAGTGAGAGGAGAAATCAGGGTTGTTTAAATGAAGCCATGACTTGGGAGCTCAAGTCCAGGATAACCCATTTAAATTTGACCGAAGTCTGAGAAGACACAATCTGATCTAAAAGAGCCGACTGGAAGCCAAAAGGAGGAAAACCTCAGTTGCTGGAAAGGAAATTCCTTTCCCCCAACACTAAGAAAATAGCAACTTTTCATGCCCAGACATGAATCAAACATGTAAGTTTGAGCAGTGAAACTTTAGCAGCTTTCAGCATAGAGCAACTGAAAGCTATTGCCAGGGGAAGTACAGTTAAAATTGCCCAGCAAAATGATCCAGTTGTTGGTAGACCATTTAGATCTAACTCTACTGGTGGCACAGTTAGATGTGGGGCTCAACCATGACTCAAGACTCCCCTCGCCCAATTCAAGCTGGAACAAAAATGGAAATAGAGCTCAAAGGGAGTGAGAGAGACTAGACAATTAGAATCTGCAAAAGAAAGTCTCGCTCCATCCGACGGCATCCTCTATCTCTCTAACCCAGAACTACTCTGAGGCCTTCAGAGTACGCTAGATTAATTCCCAAATCCGAAGAGGATGATGTGAATTCATTGTTTGTCACTTTTGAGAATCTAGCAGGACAACTAAAATGTTCCTCAGATATCTGGACATTTTTAATTCAAGGGCTGTTGTGAAAGAGAGCCTTGCTGCCTCCTGATGTGTCCATGAAAGTGGAGTAGGCCAAGGTGGCCATTTTAAGTGCCTATGAGACAGCCCCAGAAGTATATTGTCATAATATACACCAGTATATCATGGTGCAGACACACACTGATGGACACACAGTGGGACCAATCAACATACACAATACCACAGCCAGTCACCAGTGAGACCACACGCACTATAAAGACAGGGGACATCAGAGTTCCCGCTCATTCGAGTAGCAGCTAGCTAGGAGCACAGAGCTCACAGCCTGCAACACAGACATTCACCATGTGCTGAGTGCATCAACTGGTTAGGACAAGGCAAAGGTCTTTAGTTAAAGCTGGTATCGTATTTACCCACAGTTCAATTATGTTTTAATAGTTAACCTTTTAATAAAATAGTGTTGCACTACTTCAAGTGTTGGTGACCTGTATATGATCCAGAACACCCAACACATCATGATACCAGGATTGGTCGCATACTAGCACTTCTTAGACCTACCTGCAAGTGATCTGCCTTCCGCCAGCATTCCGTCATTCTGCAACATGGACAACATCAGCCCGCCGCCGCCACTTCGCATCGCCGGCAACCTCGGGGCCAACTGGAAGATTTTCAAACAGCGCTTCCAGCTCTACCTCGAAGCCACGGACAGGGAGGGCGCCTCGGACACCAGAAAGATTGCTCTTCTCCTCTCCACGGCCGGGGACCATGCCATCCATATTTTCAACTCTCTCACCTTTGCAGATGACGAAGACAAGACGAAGTCCAAGACGGTTCGCCTCAAATTTGACACTCACTGCAGCGTAGAGGTGAATGAAAGTTTCGAACGCTACGTGTTCCAGCAGCGTTTGCAGCGTAGGGACGAACCTTACCAATCCTTTCTAACGCACCTTGCGCAATCTTGCAGCTACGGGAGGAACGTAATGCGCAGGCGCGCACCACGCAGGACAACACCGCGCATGCGCGGTAGCGTGCGCGAAGGTGCTGACGTCACGACGTGCGCAACTGTGGCTCCGCCCATTTAAAGCAGCAATGCCCCGCAAAATCTCGACAATGCCGATGATGTGGAAGACTTAGCCACTATGCTGCCTGCTGTCGAGCAGCTCAGCCTTCCAATTCATATCGCTTCAGCCAGCCTCGCAGGAATGTTCGGGCAATTCAACCTACGGTCACCGAGTCCGATTCCGACCTCCCACACAGCAGTGACACCGAGGACACGAAGGCGCCTTTTCGAGCCGGTGTTGTAACGAAAAACAGGCTGTCCCCGAAGCAAAGACACCAGCCGCTGTCGGTATACAGCATCGATCCAGACGATGAGTGGTGTGCCACCCTGACGGTCAACCGGTCCCAAATATGACTCCGCCTGGACACTGGTGATTCCGCCAATCTCATGGTGTGGTCTGCTTTCCAAAGCTTTTGTGTCAAACCAACCATTCTCCCATCGGCCTGCCAGCTATTGGACTACAATGGCAACATCATTCCTGCTACCGGCTCATGCCAACTCGAAGTGACGCACAAGTCATGAAAAGCCATCCTTCCTTTTGAGATCATGGGCTCCTCGAAGGACTCTCCGCTTGGCGCACAGGCGTGCAAATTGCTAAACCTCGTTCAAAGAGTTCACTCTCTCTCTCCTGATGACACGTCTGCCTTCCAGGATGCTGACTTCAGGGCGCAACTCAACGCCATCATCGACCAGCACCGCGACGTCTTCGAAGGCATGGGCGCGCTCCCATATACTTACAAGATCCTACTCAAACAGAACGCCACGCCTGTGGTGCATGCAGCTCGCAGAGTCCCAACACCCCTCAAGGACCGCCTCAAGCAGCAGCTGCAGGACCTCCAAGACCAAGAAGTGATCTCCAGAGTTACGGAACCAACCGACTGGGTCAGCTCCATGGTGTGCGTAAAGAAGCCTTCCGGCGAGCTCAGAATCTGCATTGATCCAAAGGATCTGAATCGCAACATAATGAGGGAGCATTACCCAATCCCCAAACGCAAAGAGATCACATGCGAGGTGGCTCGGGCCAAGCTCTTTACTAAACTTGACGCCTCGAAAGGAGTCTGGCAAATTCAACTAGACAGATCCAGCAGGAAACTGCGTACCTTTAACACCCCTTTTGGCAGATATTGTTACAACAGGATGCCGTTTGGGATCATATCAGCGTCAGAAGTATTCCACAGGATCATGGAACAAATGATGGAAAGCATTGAAGGTGTTCGCGTCTATGTTGACGACATAATCATTTGGTCCACCACCCCGCAGGAGCATATCAGTCGCCTCCAGCGCGTGTTCAAACGCATACGGGAGCAGGGCCTACGCCTCAACAGAGCCAAATGCTCCTTCGGCCAGACGGAACTCAAGTTCCTCGGGGACCACATCTCCCAGTTGGGTGTGCGGCCGGATGCGGACAAGGTGGCTGCCATCACAGCCATGAAAAAGCCAGAGGACAAGAAGGCGGTCCTCCGATTTCTGGGCATGGTCAACTTCCTAGGGAAGTTATCCCTAACCTCGCCTCTCATACCACATCTCTCAGGAACCTGGTCAGGAAGATGACAGACTTCCAATGGCTTCCTGCCCACAAGAGCGAATGGACAGAACTTAAAACCAAACTCACCACGGCCCCGGTATTGGCCTTTTTTGATCCAGCGAAAGAGACAAAAATTTCGACCGATGCCAGCCAATCTGGCATTGGGGCAGTGCTCCTGCAATGCGATGAGGCCTCATCATGGGCCCCCGTTGCATATGCGTCACCCGCCATGACCCCCACGGAACAGCGCTACGCGCAGATAGAAAAGGAGTGCCTGGGCCTGTTGACCGGTGTTGTCAAATTTCATGGATTATGTGTACGGCCTTCCCCAATTCACCGACCATCGCCCGCTGGTCAATATAATACAAAAAGACTTGAACGACATGCCGCCTCGCCTCCAGCGCATTCTGCTCAAACTCCGGCGATACGATTTTCAGCTCGTATACACCCCGGGCAAAGACCTGATCATAGCCGACGCTCTGTGCAGGGCAGTCAACACCCCGTGTGACCCAGTGGGATTCATCTGCCAGGTTGACGCCCATGTGGCCTTCATGGCCTCCAATCTACCGGCCACGGATGAACGCCTCGTCCAAATCTACCGCGAGACTGCGGCTGACCCTCTGCTACAGCGTGTCATGCGCCACCTAACAGACGGGTGGCTCAAGGGCCAATGCCCGCGGTTGTACAACATCAGAGACGATCTGGCAGTAGTCGATGGTGTCCTCCTGAAGCTGGACCACATTGTTATCCCGCACAGCATGCGCCAGCTTGTCTTCGAACAGCTACACGAGGGCCATCTTGGTGTGGAGAAGTGCCGCCGACGAGCCCGAGAGGCAGTGTACTGGCCCGGCATCAATGACGACATCGCCAACACAGTGCTCAACTGCCCCACCTGTCAGCGGTTCCAGCCGGCCCAACCACGTGAGACCCTACAGCCCCATGAGTTGGTCACGTCCCCTTGGTCCAAGGTCGGCATCAATTGTTCCACGCGCTGGGCAGGAACTATGTTCTGATTGTAGACTATTTTTCAAGCTACCCGGAGGTGGTACGTTTGCACGACATCACATCGTCTGCAGTCATCCGTGCCTGTCAGGACACCTTTGCTCGTCACGGCATCCCACTCACTGCGATGTCGGACAATGGCCCCGGCTTCGCAAGCCAGGAATGGTCCAACTTTTCCAGGAGGTACAACTTTGTGCATGTGACATCCTGTCCCCTGTACCCCCAATCCAACGGCAAAGCGGAGAAGGGCGTCCACATAGTCAAACGGCTCCTCTGCAAGGCTGCCGATGCGGGATCTGACTTCTACCTCGCCCTGCTGGCCTATCGCTCGGCTCCACTGTCCACTGGCCTGTCGCCAGCCAAGCTGCTCATGGGTCGCACCCTGAGGACGACGGTGCCGTCCATTCACGTCCCAGACCTCGACCACGTTCCGGTCCTTCAACGAATGCAACTGTCTCGTGCACAGCACAAGGCGGCTCATGACTCCCGTGCGGCTGATCTCCCTGCTCTGGCTCCAGATGACAACGTCCGCATCCATCTTCTGGATGGTGGCTGGTCTGCAACTGCTGTGGTTCTTCGGCAGGTGGCTCCCCACTCGTCCCTGGTTCGTGTACCAGATGGCTCCATTCTACACCATAATTGACGTGCCCTTCGTCTCGTTCCATGCTCGCTACGTGATCCTCCGCCAGTGCCATGCCCTCCTGTTGTCCCTGACCTGGACTATGCAGAGATTCCGGTTACTCTGCATCCTCCTCACTCTGACGCAGTCCAGCCCGCTCCTCAGCTGATGGCTCCTGACCCACCCTTGAGTCAGTCAACCAGAATTCGTCGCCCATCTCAGAGACTTAATTTGTGAACTTTGCACTAATGGACTCTCTGGTCTGTTCTGTTCTTCCGTTTAATCGTTCAAGTGGTTTGTATATAGTGTTCATCTCGTTATTTGTGTGACACCAGGCACCTTCCCATGTAAATAGCTTAGTTTTATGTACATAGTCCTGTAAATATTTCACACACACGCAGTCAGGAACATTCACCACACACTATCTATTGTCACGCAGGCACATTTTTTTTATATAAAAGGGGGGATGGCATAATATACACCAGTATATCATGGTGCAGACACACACTGATGGACACACAGTGGGACCAATCAACATACACAACACCGCAGCCAATCACCAGTGAGAGCACACGCACTATAAAGACAGGGGACATCAGAGTTCCCGCTCATTCGAGTAGCAGCTAGCTAGGAGCACAGAGCTCACAGCCTGCAACACAGACATTCACCATGTGCTGAGTGCATCAACTGGTTAGGGCAAGGCAAAGGTCTTTAGTTAAAGCTGGTATCGTATTTACCCACAGTTCAAGTATGTTTAAATAGTTAACCTTTTAATAAAATAGTGTTACATTACTTCAAATGTAGGTGACCTGTATGTGATCCAGAACACCCAACACATCATATATCACCAACAATTACTGACGGCAGCCGTCACAGCAGAAACCCTTAGCATGGTCAATCAACTTATCCTGCATACCTTTGGACTGTGGGCAGAAACCGGAGGAGCCGGAGGAAACCCATGGTGACACAGGGAGAAAGTGCAAACTCGTCACAGTTAGTCACCCAAGGCCGGAATTGAACCTGGGTCCCTGGCGCTGTGAGGCAGCAGTGCTAACCACTGTGCTACCATGCCGCCCCACCTCAGGACACAGGGGCCACTCAATCCTTGACATTGAAAGGAAAACTCTTCTCCCCCAACCGCCACCCAAACCCTCCCCTGAAGGCCAAAGCCCTGATCAGTGGAGCGGGAGGAGGATCTGTCTTTGCACCCTTCCAAAATGTCCACCAAGAGCCTGAACTTTTCTCAAGCCCTGTTATTGCAGGAGTCATCCCTGAACTACCAGTAGTGGAATCTACTTCTTCTTGGGAACAATTTGGCTGTCAACTTGGTGTTAACTGGTGATAGGAAAGAGGCCAACGTCAGCTAGGAGAAATGTGCAGGAGATATATATAGCTAATTTCTAAAATTAAAAAAACACCTTTTAAAATGACTGAATTATATAACATTGATTTTCAACCTGTGGACTTCCATGAAGGAATACCTCATTGGAATTTGATTCGGGATTTTGGGCACACAAGAAACAATTATTTTCTGTGGTCTTTGTCCTTTAAATCTTTCTTTTCTCTTTTACTGCACGAGTGCACAGGGGGCTCTGTGGCACCCCCCCTCCCACATTTTATGCAAATAAACTAACCCTTTGAGTTCACTCTGTCATCAGCTTGCTGCGGGGATATTAAGAGAAATTGGATCACATCAAAACTGAAGGATTATAAAGGGCGAAGCAAATCTAAAACACCAGGGGCGTCATTCTCCGACCCCCCGCCGGGTCGGAGAATGGCCGTTGGCCGCCCTGAATCCCGCCCCCGCCCCCGCCGAAGTCTCCGAAGGGAGAAAAGTCGGCGGGGCGTTAATGGCGCCGCTGCCGCGGAGAATGTCACGGGTCTGTGCAAGGCAGCCGATTTTCGGCCTGCCGATATTCTCCCTTCCGGATGGGCCGAAGTCCCGTCGACGTGATGACCGTTCACGTCGACGTGAATCAAACCTCCTTTTCATCGGCGTGACCCGGTGCTCCAGGCTCACGCCGACCAGCGAGGAGGTGAGTGACGGCCTGGGGGGTTGGCTCTGGGCAGGAAATGGCGTGGCCGCAGACTGATTGCCTGAGGAGAGGTGTGTCTCGGCTTGTGTGTGTGTGCGGCGGGGGGGGGGGGGGCGGTGGTTAGAGTAGGCTGGGCTCCGGGGGAGTGCCGGGAGGGGGTCCGTGCCGGGGTGGAGGTTGGGGGTTGTGGAGGGGGTCCGTGCCGGGGTGGAGGTTGGGGGTTGGGGAGGGGGTCCGTGCCGGGGTGGAGGTTGGGGAGGGGGTCCGTGCCGGGGTGGAGGTTGGGGAGGGGGTCCGTGCCGGGGTGGAGGTTGGGGAGGGGGTCCGTGCCGGGGTGGAGGTTGGGGAGGGGGTCCGTGCCGGGGTGGAGGTTGGGTGGGGGTCCGTGCTGGGGTGGAGGTTGGGGGTTGGGGAGGGGGTCCGTGCCGGGGTGGAGGTTGGGGAGGGGGTCCGTGCCGGGGTGGAGGTTGGGGAGGGGGTCCGTGCCGGGGTGGAGGTTGGGGAGGGGGTCCGTGCCGGGGTGGAGGTTGGGGGGGGGGGGTCCGTGCCGGGGTGGGTGATGGGAGGGCAAATGAGTTGGTCCACCTGGCCAGGTGCCAGCCTCCAACAGTTGGACCCATGCGGTCCATGCCACCTGGCTGGGGGGAGGAGGGGATATGGGCAATGATGACATGTCGTCGTTCCCCTCCCCCCACCAGGCCGTCATGTTTTCAGACCATCCAGCGATGTTGGCCGCCGTGGTGGCAGCCGCTCATGTCTATGTTGCCCTGGATGAGGAGGAGGAGGAGGAGGAGGAGGAGCGTGCCAGAGAGGCGGCGCAGGCTGCCGCAGAGGGGCAGGCGGCAGCCGC
This sequence comes from Scyliorhinus torazame, assembly GCF_047496885.1. Lineage (NCBI taxonomy): Eukaryota > Metazoa > Chordata > Chondrichthyes > Carcharhiniformes > Scyliorhinidae > Scyliorhinus > Scyliorhinus torazame. Next base: position 189,165,891 of record NC_092716.1, read on the forward strand.
CCAGGCTGGAGGGACACCTGACCGACAGGACGAGGAGGGGGAGGAGGACGTCGCGGCCCCACGGCAACGGAGGCACCCGAGGGCGCCCCGTGTGTACCGGCCCCGGCAGTCATACCAGGACCTCACGGACCGGGAATGCAGGAAGAGACTCCGGATGAGCCGGGAAACCGTGGCACACATCTGCCACCTGCTGGCACACCTGTCACCGCGTGGCACTGGCGGGGGACACCCTCTCCCCGTGTCCGTCAAGGTTACGGTGGCCCTGAACTTTTATGCAACGGGGTCATTCCAGGCACCGAGTGGGGACCTGTCCGGCATATCGCAGACATCGGTGCATCCGGGCAGTGACAGATGCCCTTTATGCCATGGCGCACCGCTACATCCGCTTCCCCGTGGACCGGGCCAGCCAAGATGCCCGGGCCGTGGGCTTCTCTGCCATTGCCGGGTTCCCCATGGTCCAGGGCGCGATCGATGGGATGCACGTCGCCGTGCGGCCACCTGCAGATAACAGGGCCGTGTTCACTAATAGGAAGGGGACCTATTCGATGAACGTACAGGTGGTCTGCGACCACCGCATGATGATCCTGCACGTCTGCGCCCGTCACCCAGGCAGTGTACACGACTCATTCGTGTTGTCGCGGTCATCCATCCCCGGCAAGTACGAGGGACGCCATCCCCGGCTGAGGGGCTGGTTGCTGGGCGACAGGGGCTACCCATTGCGATCGTGGCTGATGACGCCTATACGGAGGCCACGCAATGAGGCGGAGAACCGCTACAATGATGCCCATGTAGCGACAAGGGGAGTGATCGAGAGGTGCTTTGGCGTGCTGAAGATGCGTTTCAGGTGCCTGGACCTCTCTGGGGGCGCCCTCCAGTATCGGTCAGATATGGTCGGCCGCATCATTGTGGTGTGCTGCGTCCTGCACAACATAGCCCAGCAGAGGGGCGATGTGCCGCAGGCAGAGGAGGGCGGAGTGGAGGAGCAGCAGGAAGAGGCCCAGTCCTCCCCAGATGAGGGGGATGGGGGCAATGGTCAGGGCAGACGGGGTAGACACAGACGGGTGGCTGTCCACCGTTACCGGCTGGCCCAGCGGGCACGGGACAGACTGATAGACGCCCGCTTCACTGACTAGATGGGCGTGGGAATCGGGTAGTATGGCCACAGACCGCACACCATGACAACAGCCGACCACCCACACCCCCCACCCATCCACCCACCCAGCACCCTCACCCCCCTCCCCAACCCCACACACCCCACCCGCATGCACACCACCCCCCCACTCCCAATTGCCGATCCACCGGCGGCACAACGGACCGGGCTCACCCAGTTGCGGGTGGACGCGTGTCTATCGCAGGCCATGGAGAATGATGACAACCCGCCTCCGATGAGCTCCTGGCTCTACATCGTTGGACTATGTCTGACCCATGGCCACAGTACCACCATCCACCCGGACCATCCCTGCATGCGGCTGTGACACTGCAGCGCACGGTCCCGTCCTCTGCCCGGGGGATGTTGATGGCGGCCCAGGGGGAAGGGGGCAGACTCACCTGGGGCTGAGGTAAGACCACCCCTCACACACACACTTGCGCTCAACGTACATGACACCCCCGCACACTTTGGACAGAGCACAAAGGCAGCTTCGGTAGGTGTAACATTGACTTTATAAAGGAGTTCATGCACGTGCCCTAGCGCCTAAAACTCATCTGTGCCCTGCACCCGTGCCAACTTACTCAGTGTCTAATTGTTTGGCCTTACGGGCCCTTTGACTACGTCTACGTGGTTCCCCAGACGGTACAGCAGAACTGGAGGTGGACTCCTGTGATTCCTGCCCTCTGACACTGGATCCCTTTGGCGGCCGTTTCCTGGGGCGTCCTGGCCTAGATGGGCCAGGCTGCGGCCCGGGCGACTGGGATGGCGAGCTGCCAGCCTGTCCTGCCCGTTGCCCACCCGATGCACCTGGGACGGAAGGGGGGGAGTCCGAGGTGTCGCGGTGTACCGGGACCTCCCCTACAGAGGGAGCCGGGACGGACCACACCACCTCCTCCTCCCTCGGGGTGCCCGATGGCCCCCAGGCCTCTACATGGGTGGGGGATGCGAACGGACTGGCCATCCGACGCGCCCCTGACATCTGGCGCTGCCAGTCCTGGAGGCCCGTGCTGGTATCGACAGGGGTCTGCAGGTTTGCAGCCATGGAGCCCAGGGGGTTGTCGAACCCTGTCTGCGACAGTGTGACGCCAGCTCGCACATGGCCACTGGCGCCGATGCCCTCAGCGATGGCCTGCTGAGACTGGGCCATGGCCTGCAGAGACTGGGCCATGGCCTGCAGAGACTGGGCTATGGCCTGCTGAGACTGGGCCATGGCCTGCTGAGACTGGGCCATGGCCTGCTGAGACTGGGCTATGGCGTGCTGAGACTGGGCTATGGCGTTGAGCGCCTCTGCCATCTGGCGCTGGCACTGGCTCATGGCCTCCTGTGAGAGGGCAGCCATTTCCTGGGCCACAGACGCCGCCTGCACGGAAGGCCCCAGGCCTCGCAAACCGTTCCCCATGTCTGACACCGTCGCACCCATTGCCTCCACCGCGGACGCCACCCGTGCGGTGTCAGCCTGGGTGGCACGCATGACCGGGACCACTCCCAGCTCCTGGACACGGGTGGACTCCTCCACCTGCGACCGCAGCCGCCGCAAGCCACCCGTCACCCTATTCGCTCGTCTCCGTGTCGGTGGTTGCATCGGATCTATGTGTGGGTGTGGTAACTGCAGGAACCCGGGATCCATCTGGGCGGCAGATGTTCGCTTGGCCTGGGCTGCCCTCCGACCGCCCGGTCCCTCTGCTGCTCCTACCTCCACCTGCTGTACCAGGACGGCTGTGTTGTGCGCACCAGTGAGTGTACCAGACGCCTCATCACTAAAGTGCCCAACCGTGGTGAGTGTTTCTGCGATGGTGGAGGGTGTTGGTGACAGCAGTGGCGTTGTGTCGTGCTCTTCGTCCCACTCTGAGTCCATGGCACTTTGGAGTGGGGGTTCGTCTCCACCCATCCACTCTGAGTCACTGTCCGGTATTTCGTCTTCCCGGGTAGGGGTGTCCTGGGTAGTGCTGTCCCGGGTAGTGCTGTCCCGGGTAGTGCTGTCCCGGGTAGTGCTGTCCCGGGTAGTGGTGTCCCGGGTAGGGGTGTCCTGGGTAGTGGTGTCCCGGGTAGGGGTGTCCTGGATAGTGGTGTCCTGGGTAGTGGTGTCCTGGCTCGGATGTGACGGGGGCCTGTGGCTGCCCCCCTCATCGCTGGGTGGTCGCTCCCGCACGTGACGGGGGTGTCGTCTCCCTGTTGCCCCAGGTCTCTCCGTCTCCCGTGGTCTCCGAGGGGCATCCTGCGGGCGTCGCATGCTGGAGGGTCCGGGTCTCTCCGTCTCCCGTGGTCTCCGAGGGGCATCCTGCGGGCGGTCTGCATCTGCGGGGATGGGTGCCTGGACGTTTGGTCCTGCGATACACAATGAAGCATGCATGGTTAGACATCAGGCAGTGATCAGGTGATACGGGAGAGGGGGATATAGGGGAGGGGGGATATGGGGACGGGCTGTTGGTGGCTCACTTGCTCGTGGGGCCCCGACCTCTGCATCAGCAACCTCCCGGTCCTCAGGTCCGCCAGCCAGTTCCAGGGCCCTTTCCTCGTGTACGGTCAGTGGCCTCTCATCAGCGGGCCCTCCTCCAGTCCTCACATGCTCCCTATTGTTGTGTGCGCGCTTCTCCTGGGGGGGGGGGGGGTGGTGGCAGGGGTAAAAGGCAACAGTGTTAGGCAGGTATATGAATGCACGCCATCGGTTGCGCGTGCATTGCAGAGGTTAAGGTTAGGGCTGGATTCACTTGGGGATATGGGGGATATGGGGGAGGGGGGGATATGGGGGAGGGGGGGTATGGGGGAGGGGGGATGTGGGGGATATGGGGGAGGGGGGAATATGGGGGATATGGGGGAGGGGGGATATGGGGGATATGGGGGAGGGGGGATATGGGGGATATGGGGGAGGGGGGATATGGGGGAGGGGGGATATGGGGATATGGGGGAGGGGGGATATGGGGGAGGGGGGGGATATGGGGGAGGGGGGGATATGGGGGAGGGGGGATATGGGGGATATGGGGGAGGGGGGGATATGGGGGAGGGGGGATATGGGGGAGGGGGGATTTGGGGGAGAGGGGATATGGGGGACGCTCACCCTGCCTGCTCTGACGAGGTCGTTCACCTTCTTGTGGCACTGGGTGCCTGTCCGTGGTGTTAGGGCCACAGCGGTGACGGCCTCTGCCACCTCCCTCCACAGACGCCGGCTGTGGCGTGGGGCAACTCTGCGGCCGTGCCCGGGATACAGGGCGTCCCTCCTCTGCTCCACCGCATCCAGGAGCGCCTCCACATCGCGTGACTCGAACCTCGGGGCTGAGCGACGGCCAGCCATCAAGTCGGGTGTTGCGGTCGGCTGTTCCGGTCGGGTGGGGGGGAGCTGCGCGGCCTTATGAGCCGTCACGCCGTGCAGCGCGTATGACGCTGCACGGCGTGAACCACTGTGCAAGCGCGGATCCCGTTACGTCGCTGCTAGCCCATTTCGGGCCGCAGACTATCGGCCCATTTTTATGACGTGACGCAAGTGGGATTTGCGCCGTTTTTTGCGCCGATCGGCGGAGTTTCCGCCGATAACGGAGAATTTTGCCCTTGTTTACAGACAGGTGGAGAGAGGAGAATTCAGGCCATTTAAATTAGTCTGCCTCCCCCTCTCCCCAATCTGTCCATATAGAACATTGCTGAGTCTTCCTTGTTGGCATAAGGTGTAAATCAATGGATGGGCAAACCCAATTCAATCAATCAGCAGCTACCATTTTAATAACTTTTATTCATTAATTTGAGCTTGGTTACCACACACTGGGCGGGATTCTCCACTCCCACGCTGGTTGGGAGAATCGCCTGGGACGCCGAATTTTCCCGTGACGCCGGTCCGACGCCCTCCCGCGATTCTCCCAAGCGGCAAGAACGGCCCCGCCGAGTTCCTCGCGGCGCAGGCCGGAGAATCGCCCGAGGCACCCAAAATGGTGATTCTCCGGCACCCCCGCTATTCTCAGTGCCGGATGGGCCGAGCGGCCAGGCCAAAACGGCGGGTTCCCCCTGGCGCCGTCCACACCTGGTCGCTGCCGGAAGGAACAGCGCGGGAACGCTTGGGGGGCGGCCTGCGGGGGGGGGGGGGGGGGGGGGGAAGGGGGGATCCCGCACCGGGGGGGGCCTCAAATGGGGTCTGGCCCACGATCGGTGCCCATCCATCGTCGGGCCGTCCTCTCTGAAGGAGGACCTCCTTTCTTCCGCAGCCCCGCAAGATCCGTCTGACATCTTCTTGCGGGGCGGACTCGGAGAGGACGGCAACCACGCATGCGCGGGTTGGCGCCGGCCAACCCGCACGTGCGCGGGTGACGGCAGTTATGCGGCGCCGGCTGCGTCATGTATGCGGCGGCGCCTTTACGTGGCGACAAGGCCTGGCGCGTGTAAATGACGCGGCCCCGCTCCTAGCCCATTATCGGGCCCTGAATCGGTAGGGATAGGGGCCGTTTCGCGCCGTCGTGAACCTCGACGACATTCACGTCGGCGTGGGCACTTCGGCGCGGGAGTGGAGAATCCCACCCACTGACTTTGAACTCACTTTCAGCTGCACTTATTTTTTTTATATAAAACATTTTATTGAGGAATTTGTGATTTTGTAACAATAACAGAAGAAAGTGTACATACAAATATAAACATAGTGCAAAGGGCGTCTTCCTCCCTCACTGGTCCCACATTTCCTACACACTAACCTAAACTAACCCCCCCCCCCCCCCGCCCCCCCTCCCCGCTGACAGTTAATTTTCTCTAAAGAAGTCGACGAGCGGCATGCCCAGAACATATGAACATGGTTTGCTGGTCCTCCTGCACACCTTACAACCTATCTTCTATCACAAAGAACCTGCTCATCCTGGCCACTGTCATGTGTGCCCGGTGAACGACTTTAAATTGTATCAGGCCGAGCCTGGCACATGATGTGGACGCGTTGACTCTGCTCAACGCATCCGCCCAGAGACCATCCTCTATCACTCCTCCTAACTCCTCTTCCCATTTGTGTTTCAGCTCCTCGGACTGCGTTTCCTCTGACCCCATGAGTTCTTTATAGATGTCCGAAACCTTCCCCTCTCCCACCCATACTCTGGAAACTACCCTGTCCTGTATCCCCTTTGGTGGTAGGAGCGGGAAGGTTGAGACCTGTCTGCGCTCCAGCATCCCCTTTTTTACTCGTGGGGTCTTGCCCGGCCATAAAAAGCCAAAGATCACCTTGTTTACCCGTTTAAAAAAGGGCCGTGGAATAAAGGTGGGGAGGCACTGAAAAACAAACAGGAATCTCGGGAGGACCGTCATTTTCAGTCTGTGCCATCCCAGCCAGTGATAGCAGGAGCACGTCCCACCTTCGGAAGCCTTCCTTGATTCAGGGGAGTGATCTTTGGAGGGGAGAGCTGGAAGGTAAGCTGAGTTTTTGATTTTTAATTACTTTTTTGGAGCTTTTTTTTTCTCAGAGGAGCAGGAAACCGGAAGTCAGCCGTGGGGAGACCTGGGAAGGTTTGTATTACCCAATAAACTTGAACGGTGAGGAAACCCGAGACACTACACGTGTAGTGTCTCCCACCCTCCCTCCTCCTCTAACCTAAAAAAAAGACTCAGTGCTGTGAGCAGGTAAGCTATTTACTTAAAAAAAAATTTTTTTTTACTGGGAGACTAAGTAGAGGTGATGGAAGCTAGGGCAGTGGAATGTTCCTCCTGCAGAATGTTCGATGTAAGGGAGACCACCTGTGTCCTTGCTGCCTTCACCTGCGGGAAGTGTAGCCATCTCCAGCTCCTCACAGACCGTGTTAGGGAACTGGAGCTGGAGCTGGATGAACTGAGGATTATTCGGGAAGCTGAGGGAGTGATAGATAGAAGCTACAGGGACATGGGGCGAAATTCTCCGGTATCGACACGATGTCCGCCGACTGGCGCCCAAAACGGCGCAAATCAGTCGGGAATGCTCCGCATCTTAGGGGGCCGAGCCCCAACCTTAAGGGGCTAGGCCGACGCCGGATGAATTTCCGCCCAGCCAGCTGCCGGAAAAGGCCTTTGGTGCCCTGCCAGCTGGCGCGGAAATGACATCTTCGGGCGGCGCATGCGTGGGAGTGTCAGCGGCCGCTGACGGCATTCCCGCGCATGCGCAGTGGAGGGAGTCTCTTTCGCCTCCGCCATGGTGGAGACCGTGGCGAAGGCGGAAGGAAAAGAGTGCCCCCACGGCACAGGCCCGCCCGCGGATCGGTGGGCCCCGATCGCGGGCCAGGCCACCGTGGGGGCACCCCCCGGGGCCAGATCGCCCCGCGCCCCCACCCAGGACTCCTGAGCCCGCCCGCGCCGCTTGTCCCGCCGGTAAGGTAGGTGGTTTAATCTACGCCGGTGGTACAGGCATTTTAGCAGCGGGACTTCGGCCCATCCGGGCCGGAGAATCGCGGGGAGGGACCCGCCAACCGGCGCGGCGCGATTCCCGCCCCCGCCGAATATCCGGTGCCGGAGAATTCGGCAACCGGCGGGGGCGGGATTCACGCCAGCCATGGCGATTCTCCAACCCGGCGGGGGTGGGGGGGGGGGTCAGAGAATCTTGCCCATGGTGACACCTGAGAACAAAGGTAGCTGGGTAACAGTTAGAGGTGGGACGAGGAGGAAGCAGTCAGTGCAGTGATCCCCTGTGGTCGTTCCTCTCAACAATAAGTAGACCGCTTTGGATACTGTTGGGGGGGGGATTACCTAGCAGGGGTAGGCTGTAGTGACCGGGTCTCTGGCACGAGGTCCGGCTCTGGGGCTCAGAAGGGAAGGGGGAGATTAGGAGAGCATTAGTTATAGGGGACTCAATAGTTAGAGGTACAGACAGGCGGTTCTGTGGGCACGGGCGAGACTCTCGGATGGTTTGTTGCCTCTCGGGTGCCAGGGTCCATTACGTCTCGGATCATGTCTTTAGGATCCTTAAGGGGGAGGGTGAACAGCCAGAAGTCGTGGTGCACATTTGTACCAACGACGTAGATAGGAAAAGTGGTGTGGATGAACAAGTTTGGGAGTTAGGCTGGAAGTTAAAAGCCAGGACAGACAGAGTTGTCATCTCTGGTTTGTTGCTGGTACCACATGATAACGAGGCGAGGAATAGGGACAGAGTGCAGTTGAACACGTGGCTGCAGGAATGGTGTAGGAGGGAGGGCTTCAGGTATTTGGATAATTGGAGCGCATTCTGGGGAAGGTGGGACCTGTACAATCAGGACGGGTTGCATCCGAACCAGAGGGGCACCAATATCCTGGGAGGGAGGTTTTCTAGTACTCTTCGGGAGGGTTTAAACTAATTTGGCAGGGAATGGGAACCGGATTTGTAGTACAGCAACTAAGGTAGCCGATATTCAGGACGCCAAAGCGTGTAGTGAGGCAGTGGGGAAAGGAACACTGACAAAGGAGAGTACTTGCAGGCATGGAGTTGGGTTGAAGTGTGTATACTTCAGCGCAAGAAGCATCAGGAATAAGGTGGGTGAACTTAAGGCATGGATCGCTACTTAGGACTACGATGTTGTGGCCACCACGGAAACTTGGATAGAAGAGGGACAGAAATGGCTATTGGAGGTTCCTGGTTATAGATGTTTCAATGAGATTAGGGAAGGTGGTAAAAGAGGTGGGGAGGGTGGCATTGTTAATTCGAGATAGTTTAACAGCTGCAGAAAGGCAGTTCGAGGAGTATCTGCCTACTGAGGTAGTATGGGTTGAAGTCAGCAAAACGAAAGGAGCAGTCACCTTGTTAGGAGTTTTCTATAGGTCCCCCAATAGCAGCAGAGATGTGGAGGAACAGATTGGGAAACAGATTTTGGAAAGGTGCAGAAGTCACAGGGTAGTAGTCATGGGTGACTTCAACTTCCCAAATATTGAGTGGAAACACTTTAGATCAAATAGTTTGGATGCGGTGGTGTTTGTGCAGTGTGTCCAGGAAGCTTTTCTAACACAGTATGTAGATTGTCCGACCAGAGGGGAGGCCATATTGGATTTGGTACTTGGTAATGAACCAGGACAAGTGATAGATTTGTTAGTGGGGGAGCATTTTGGAGATAGTGACCACAATTCTGTGACTTTCACTTTAGTAATGGAGAGGGATAGGTGCGTGCAACAGGGCAAGGTTTACAATTGGGGGAAGGGTAAATACGATGCTGTCAGACAAGAACTGAAGTGCATAAGTTGGGAACATAGGCTGTCAGGTAAGGACACAATTGAAACGTGGAACTTGTTCAAGGAACAGATACCACGTGTCCTTGATATGTATGTCCCTGTCAGGCAGGGAAGAGATGGTCGAGTGAGGGAACCATGGTTGACAAGAGAGGCTGAATGTCTTGTTAAGAGGAAGAAGGAGACTTATGTAAGGCTGAGGAAACAAGGTTCAGACAGGGCGCTGGAGGGATACAAGATAGCCAGGAGGGAACTGAAGAAAGGGATTAGGAGAGCTAAGAGAGGGCATGAACAATCTTTGGCGGGTAGGATCAAGGAAAACCCCAAGGCCTTTTACACATATGTGAGAAATATGAGAATGACTAGAGTGAGGGTAGGTCCGATCAAGGACAGTAGCGGGAGATTGTGTATTGAGTCTGAAGAGATAGGAGAGGTCTTGAACGAGTACTTTTCTTAAGTATTTATGAATGAGAGGGGCCATATTGTTGGAGAGGACAGTGTGAAACAGACTAGTAAGCTCGAGGAAATACTTGTTAGGAAGGAAGATGTGTTGGGCATTTTAAAAAACTTGAGGATAGACAAGTCCCCCGGGCCTGACGGCATATATCCAAGGATTCTATGGGAAGCAAGAGATGAAATTGCAGAGCCGTTGGCAATGATCTTTTCGTCCTCACTGTCAACAGGGGTGGTACCAGGGGATTGGAGAGTGGCGAATGTCGTGCCCCTGTTCAAAAAAGGGACTAGGGATAACCCTGGGAATTACAGGCCAGTTAGTCTTACTTCGGTGGTAGGCAAAGTAATGGAAAGGGTACTGAAGGATAGGATTTCTGAGCATCTGGAAAGACACTGCTTGATTAGGGATAGTCAGCATGGATTTGTGAGGGGTCGGTCTTGCCTTACAAGTCTTATTGAATTCTTTGAGGAGGTGACCAAGCATGTGGATGAAGGTAAAGCAGTGGATGTAGTGTACATGGATTTTAGTAAGACATTTGATAAGGTTCCCCATGGTAGGCTTATGCAGAAAGTAAGGAGGCATGGGATAGTGGGAAATTTGGCCAGTTGGATAACGAACTGGCTAACCGATAGAAGTCAGAGAGTGGTGGTGGATGGTAAATATTCAGCCTGGATCCCAGTTACCAGTGGCGTACCGCAGGGATCAGTTCTGGGTCCTCTGCTGTTTGTGATTTTCATTAATGACTTGGATGAGGGAGTTGAAGGGTGGGTCAGTAAATTTGCAGACGATACGAAGATTGGTGGAGTTGTGGATAGTGAGGAGGGCTGTTGTCGGCTGCAAAGAGACATAGATAGGATGCAGAGCTGGGCTGAGAAGTGGCAGATGGAGTTTAACCCTGAAAAGTGTGAGGTTGTCCATTTTGGAAGGACAAATATGAATGCGGAATACAGGGTTAACGGTAGAGTTCTTGGCAATGTGGAGGAGCAGAGAGATCTTGGGGTCTATGTTCATACATCTTTGAAAGTTGCCACTCAAGTGGATAGAGCTGTGAAGAAGGCCTATGGTGTGCTCGCGTTCATTAACAGAGGGATTGAATTTAAGAGCCGTGAGGTGATGATGCAGCTGTACAAAACTTTGGTAAGGCCACATTTGGAGTACTGTGTACAGTTCTGGTCGCCTCATTTTAGGAAGGATGTGGAAGCTTTGGAAAAGGTGCAAAGAAGATTTACCAGGATGTTGCCTGGAATGGAGAGTAGGTCTTACGAGGAAAGGTTGAGGGTGCTAGGCCTTTTCTCATTAGAACGGAGAAGGATGAGGGGCGACTTGATAGAGGTTTCTAAGATGATCAGGGGAATAGATAGAGTAGACAGTCAGAGACTTTTCCCCCGGGTGGAACAAACCATTACAAGGGGACATAAATTTAAGGTGAAAGGTGGAAGATATAGGAGGGATATCAGAGGTAGGTTCTTTACCCAGAGAGTAGTGGGAATATGGAATGCACTGCCTGTGGAAGTAGTTGAGTCGGAAATATTAGGGACCTTCAAGCAGCTATTGGATAGGTACATGGATTACGGTAAAATGATATAGTGTAGATTTATTTGTTCTTAAGGGCAGCACGGTAGCATTGTGGATAGCACCATGCTTCACAGCTCCAGGGTCCCAGGTTCGATTCCGGCTTGGGTCGCTGTCTGTGCGGAGTCTGCACGTCCTCCCCGTGTCTGCGTGGGTTTCCTCCGGGTGCTCCGGTTTCCTCCCACAGTCCAAAGATGTGCAGGTTAGGTGAATTGGCCAATGATAAATTGCCCTTAATGTCCAAAATTGCCCTTGGTGTTGGGTGGAGGTGTTGAGTTTGGGTAGGGTACTCTTTCCAGGAGCCGGTGCAGACTCAAAGGGCCGAATGGCCTCCTCCTGCACTGTAAATTCAATGATAATCTATGATTAATCTAGGACAAACGTTCGGCACAACATCGTGGGCCGAAGGGCCTGTTCTGTGCTGTATTTTCTATGTTCTATGTTCTATGTAACAGGGTTGTTGTGGTAGGGGATTTTAACTTACCCTATATTGACTGGAACTCACATAATGCTAGGGGCTTCGATGGGGCAGAGTTTGTAAGGTGTATCCAGGAAGGTTTCTTGATGCAATATGTAGATAGTCCAACTAGGGAAGGGGCAATACTGGGCCTGGTATTGGACAAAGAGCCTGGCCAGATTGTTGAGATTTCAGTAGGGGAACATTTTGGAAGTAGTGACCACAATTCTGTAAGTTTTAGGGTACTTTTGGACAGGGATGAGGGTAACCCTCGTGCTAAGGTGCTAAATTGGGGAAAGGCAAATTAAGATAACATTAGACAGGAATTGAATAATTTGGATTTGGTTGAAGGGGAAATCAAAATTGGACATTAGGGAGTCTTTCAAGCGACAGTTGACTAGGGTTCAGGAAAGTCACGTTCCTGAGAGAATGAAGGATAAGTATGGGAAGTTTAGGGAGCCTTGGATAACGAGGGATATTGTGAACCTTGTCAGAAAGAAAAAGAAGGCTTGTGTACGGTCTAGAAGGATGGGGACAGTAGAAACCCTTGAGGAGTATAAAGAAAGTAGGGAGGTACTTAAGCGGGAAATTAGGAGGGCTGGGAGGGGGTCACGAAAAGTCCTTGGCAAATAGGATTAAGGTGAATCATATGTAGAAAGCAAGAGGGTGGCCAGGGAAAGGATTGGGCTACTTAAGGGGGAACTATGTGTTGAGCTAGAGGAAATCTTCTATGGGGGGCATTGGATATCGGTCAAGCCGGGAAGCGGTATTCACAATAAGTTTATAGTCACCACATAAGCGAACGGTGGCATCTGGCTTCATTATAGGTACAATTGGCACTGCCTAGTCGGCGAAACGGACGGGCCTGATAATACCCAAGGACTCCAAACGAGTGAGCTCAGCTTCTACCTTCTCGAGTAAGGCGTGCCCAGAAATAGTGCGGCGTGGCTCCTGGTTCGACCTGGATAAGCACTATGACCCTTTTTATCTTCCCCAAACCGGGCTGGAATACATCTGGCTACCGTCCTAGTATCTCCGTCAACCCTCCAGAACCTGTTTGGAGGATGTGCTGCCACTGCAGCCGCAAATGGCGCAACCAGTCCCGATCCAACAGGCTGGGCCCGTGGCTGCGCACCACGATAAGTGGGAAACGCCCATCATGGCGTCCAGAAGCAACAGGGGTCATTGTAGTTCCAGCAATGTCCAATGGTTCCCCCGTATAGGTGGCCAACCTGGCCTGTGTATCAGTCAATGTAAGGGTTTGTATACCCTGCTTGATGTGGTCGAATGTCCTCTGGGCAATCACGGAGACCGCTACACCATTGTCCAACTCCAATTCCTGTGGGTGACCATTCACCCGTACTGTCACCTTTATGGGACCACTCGGGGAGCTGCACACAATGCAGCTGCAGGCAGTCGTCCTCCATCTCCACATCCTTAGGAGTGGTCGCCGCAGGTTCATCCAAATGGAAGGTACAGCCCTGGGCTAGCCCCAATTTCTGTCGGAACGACAGCGCCTCTGGCGCCCCAGGACCGGCGTCCGCCACAAGCCCGACACTGACATGGTTCCTCATCCATCGGTTCTGGAGAAGGCTCCCTTCGGGGAGGAATGTCCAGCGGCCACTGGCATCGATCCGGACACCGCCCCCTCCAGCAGGGGTGCGGGGATACACTTTTGAACGGAAGGGTCGTGCCCCAAGGCGTGCATCTCTATTCCCCGTAGCTCCTGCACTCCCCATTCTGCGCTCTCTCGGGACAACACTATCTGGATGGCCTGTTGAAAAGTCAATGTTGGCTCGGCTAACAACTTCCCCTGGGCGGCCACATTGTTAATACCGCAAACCAAACATTCGCGTAACATTTCTGACAACGTCTCACCATAGTCACAGTAGTCTCAATCCTGCGTAGCCTGGATAAAAACTCAGCAAGGGATTCCCCTGGGGTCCTCTCAACGGTATTAAACCGGTAACACTGGACTATCGTGGACGGGGTTGGGTTAAAATGTTGCCCCACCAAGGTCACAAGTTCATCAAACGTCTTGGTGTCCGGCACGGCTGTATATGTAAGGTTCCTATTCACCCCAAATGTATGCGGGCCACAGGCGGTGAGCAAAATGAGCACCTGGCGTTCGGTTTTGGTTATGTTATTCGCCTGGACGTAGTAACGCATCCGTTGTGCGTACTGGTTCCAACTTTCCAGCGCAGCATCAAAGACATCCAAAAGTCCATAAAGAGGCATGGTGAAACAGAAAAAAAACTTCCAACCTGTATCCAACAAAACACCAGGGAGGTGGCTCAGCAGCGTAGATAGCTATCCATTTTAACCCTTGTCGCCAGTTTTGTGAGGGCCACAAAGAATCCAGCACGAGTTTTGATGCTCGATCAATAACTCCAGAAGCGAGATTGGAGACAATTGAAGGCTTTATTACACTAGATGTTTCCCCCAGCAGTGCAGGTACAGAAGGCAGCTGCTGGGGCGACACGGGCTCTTATACTCCACCTTACTGGGCGGAACCAGCAGGCAGGCTTAACCAGTGAAAACCTTCTACACCAATGGTCTTACTGCATTACAGTATACCGTAATACCTTTAATACCAACTACCAGAAGTTTGTAGAATCGAAAAGAAATAACTTTATTTACAATTATATATATACAACAGCAATACTCCACCACTGCTCTCTTCTCTAGCTGGTTCCACACTGGTCAGCGCTATTTATGCAGGTGACTCTGCTAATGATTTCTCTGCCCTCCTCATAGTAATAATAATAATCGCTTATTGTCACAAGTAGGCGTCAATTAAGTTACTGTGAAAAGCCCCTAGTCGCCACATTCTGGCGCCTGTTCGGGGAGGCCGGTACGGGAATTGAACCCGCGCTGCTGGCCTTGTTCTGCATTACAAGCCAGCTGTTTAGCCCAGTGTGCTAAACCAGCCCTAATTGGGGGATTCACTAAGGATTGTGGGATTGCCATTAGTACCCAACCAATAATAATCTGGCAGTTTATAACACATCTGATATCTATCTATCAAGAAGACCAAAGCCATTGTCTCCAGTGCGCACCATAGGAGTCCAAAGACATGCAGGTTAGGTGGATTGGCCGTGATAAATTGCCCTTAGTGACCAACAAAATGGCTAGATGGGGTTATTGGGTTACGGGGATAGGGTGGAAGACTTAAGTGGGCTTAAGAGGGCTTAAGTGAGTCGGTGCAGACTCGATGGGCTGAATGACCTCCTTCTGCACTGTATGTTCTATGCTCCATGTATAAACTTCATTTAAGCAGACTTTCTGGTACATCTGAGACTAAACCAGACTGTTAGCAATCTTGGTATCATATTTAACCCACATATCCATGCCATCACTAAGACAACCTATTTCCACATTCATCACATCACCTGATTCTGCCCCTCCCTTTCCTCATCTGCTGCTGTGACCCCTTTTGTTCTGGATGGTGTTGAACTTCTGGGGTGTCATTCTCTGACCCCCCGCCGGGTCGGAGAATCGCCGGGGGCTGGCGTGAATCCCGCCCCCGCTGGTTGCCGAAGTCTCCGGCACCGGATGTTCGGCGGGGGCGGGAATCGGGCCGCGCCGTTTAGCGGGCCCCCCCGCTGGATTCCCCGGCCCGGATGGGCCAAAGTCCCGCTGATAAATTGCCTGTCCTGCCGGCTTGGATTAAACCACCTTTTGAATGGCGGGACATGGCGGCGTGGGCGGGCTCCGGGGTCCTGGGGGGAGCGCGGGGCGATCTGGCCCCGGGGGGTGCCCCCACGGTGGCCTAGCCCACGATCGGGGCCCACCGATCCGCGGGCGGGCCTGTGCCGTGGGGGCACTCTTTCCCTTCCGCCTCCGCCACGGTCTCCACCATGGCGAAGGCGGAAGAGACTCCCTCCACTGTGCATGCGTGGGAAACTGACAGCGGCCGCTGACGCTCCCACGCATGCGCCGCCCGGGGATGTCATTTCCGCGCCAGCTGGCGGGGCAACAAAGGCCGTTTCCGCCAACTGGCGGGGCGGAAATTCCTCCGGCACTGGCCTAGCCCCTCAATGTTGGGGCTCGGCCCCCAAAGATGCGGAGCATTCCTCACCTTTGGGGCGGCGCGATGCCCGTCTGATTGGCGCCGTTTTGGGCGCCAGTCGGCGGACATCGTGCTGTTTCGGGAGAATTTTGCCCCTTGAGTGCCATTAATGCTGCATTCAGCCAGATAAATGAGGAAAATTCCATCAGACACCTGACCTGTGCCTTGTTGATGGTCGGCAGGCTTTTGGGAGTCAGGAGGTGAGTCACTGACCGTAGAATTCCCACCTCTGACCTGCTTTTGTAGCCTGTTGTTAACTTTTGGTTGTCTCTTAATTTGGCTCTGTTTAATTATGTTTGCTCAAGAGTCGCCAGGTATCTTTCGACACCGCCACAAGGTTCAGAACCGAATACTGATCAATGATTCGATACACCAGTTAGTAAGTTCAAAAGCAATGCTCATTTATTTACACACAGCCAAATCTACTCATACATAAACTCTACAAACTAAACTATCACTATTACTAAAGCCTATACTTAGCTTCGGGCACCCACTCAGTCAGAGAACAATGGCCGTTGCTCGGTTCTGAGGCTGCTGGGTTGAGCTGTTTACAGGGTAGCAACTAGGAGCGCCTATCTTGTAGCGTGCGTTGACTTGGAACTTACTTGATCTGGTGCAGCTGCTAGGCTGGTCTCTCTCTTCGCTGAGAGCCAAAGCCAAAGGAGGGAGATTCTCCCTTGGGGGATACCTTTTATACTAAAAAGGGCTTTGCGTGCTTTTGGGCGGGCCTTGAACTTGGCCTCAACTAATTCCTCCAATAGAGGGGTGGTTCCCTGATCGCTGGGCGTGTCCTGGTGACTGTCAGTCTGCTTTGCCTTAGCTTTTTCTGGCGCCGGGGAGTCTGCCTTAACATTGTGTATCTAAATGTTTCCCTTTTGTTCCCGGAGATGGCTCATTAGTATGTAGATTGTTTGGTAGTTTCTGTCCTGTCTGAGAGTTGAAGGTTCTAATCAACAGACAGAGCTTTCACCTGCTTGTTTCTTAGCATTGTCCAATTTTCCCTGCATTCTTTGCAAGTGTCCATTTTGTAATCGGGATGTGGCCATCCCAGATGGCTACAAGCCACAACATTTATATGGCTGATCCAGCTAAATATCTGATCAATGATAACTCCAAGTTGTTGATTTGTGCTGGTAATGCCATTTAACATCTCTTGTTGGAGATGCCTGGCGCTTGTGTGGCAAAACTGTTATTTGCCACTTATCAGCCCAAGTCTAAATGTTTTCCAGGACTTTCTGCATGCGGGCAGAGACTGTTTCCTTATTTGAGAAGTTACAAATGGGACTGAATGTCATGCATTCAGACCTCCGACTTTATGGTGGCAGGAAGGTAATTGATGAAGCAGCTGAAGTTAATTGGGCCCAGGGCACAGCCTTGAGAACTCCTGCATGAGGAACTCCTACCGCAACGATCATGCTTGTCATGATATTCAGGTAAACATCATAGCACTTCCATACGTACACACTGATGGACAGATCAACGGACCAATCAACACATACACAACACGACAGCCAATCACAGGCAAGAGCATACACAGTACAAAACAGGGAATACGACACTTCCTGGGCACTCGAGTAGGAGACAGCTCAGGGCACAGAGCTCATAGCAAGCCACTCAGACATCCACCATGTGCTGAGTGCCACTACAAGATAGAATTAGGAATAGGTCCACAGATTCAAGGGTTATGATCGAACCTCAGTAACCAGTTTACCACTGTAAATAAATGTTAGTAATAAAACTGAGTTGTACCATTCGCAACCGTGTTGGTTCGTCTGTGTAGCAGAGTACCCAACACTTCATAGTACCAGGAATAACTGGTACCTACCTACAAATCTTCCGGAATCTGCCATCCTGCGCCATGGACACCGTCAACACACCGCAGCCGCTGCAAGTCGCTGGAAACCTCGGCGTTAATTGGAAGCTGTTCAAACAGCGCTTCCAGCTCTTCCTGGAAGCCAACGAAAAGGAGAGCACTTCAGACACCAGAAAGATCGCCATCCTCCTCTCCACGGCAGGTCAACACGCCATCCATGTCTACAACTCCCTGGTGTTCGCGGAAGGTGAGGACAAGACCAAATACAAGACGGTCCTTCTCAAGCTCGACCAACACTTCAACGTCGAGGTCAACGAGAGCTTCGAGAGGTATCTCTTCCTGCAGCGCCTGCAGGGTAAGGATGAGCCCTTTCTGTCATTCCTTACGCATCTCCGCATCCTCGCACAGTCCTGCGGTTACGACACCACCTCCGATTCCATGATTTGGGACCAAATTGTTTTTGGGGTCACCTCGGGCACCCTACGCCAGCAGCTCTTAAAAATAAAAGGCCTCACCTTAGCCTCCGCAATCGAAGCCTGTGTCCTGCACGAAAACGCGACTAGCCGCTATGCCCAATTTCAGGCGGCCGAATCGGCGCAGCAGGGGTCCTACGCGGCCGGATCGGCGAGGCAGGCGTCCTACGAGGCAGAACGGGTCCAGGCGATCGAGTTCCTCCCGGCCCGCGGCCTGGACGAGGGCGGCCATTTTGCGCGCTTTTCGAGGCCTCCTGCGCTTGTGCGGGCCAAAAACGACGGCAACACTAAGGAGAGTGATGCGCAGGCGCGCTCGACGCAAGACCAAACTGCGCATGCGCGGTGGCGCAACGAACGCCATGACGTCACGACGTGCGGCAACTGTGGAGCCGCACATTTAAAGCGGCAATGTCCCGCAAGAACACGACAATGCCTCCGCTGTGGCAAGGTGGGCCACTACGCTGCCTGCTGTCAAGCAGCTCAACCTGCCAATGTTCCCCAACTCCACCAACCTCGCAAGGACGTGCGGACCATTCAGCCTCCTTACTACGAGTCGTGCCCAGACGATATCCAGACCAGTGACACAGACAACCGGGACGCCTTCCGTGTTGCGGTCATTGATGGGAACCGAATGTCTCCAGCCAGGACCCACCAGCCGATGCAAGTTAACACTGTCAATCCGGGTGATGAATGGTGTGCCACCCTAACGGTCAACCGATCACCGATAACATTCCGTCTGGACACTGGCGCCTCTGTCAACCTCATAGCATGGTCAGCCTTCTACGCCATGGAGGTCAGACCGCCAATTCGGCCATCCCGTTGCAAAATGGTCGACTACAACGGGAACGTTATCCCGGCTATGGGATCCTGCCAGCTCCAGGTGACACACAACACACATACGGCCACACTCTCATTTGAGATAGTCGGATCATCAAAGGACTCCCTGTTAGGCGCACAGGCATGCAAGGCTCTCCACCTCGTGCAACGAGTCCACGCTCTGTCTCCAGAAGGCACAACTGACTTCCCGGATGCAGAATTCAGGGCACAGCTCCAATCGCTCCTCGCCCACAACCAGGAAGCATTCGAGGGCATGGGAACACTGCCCTACACCTACAGAATACAGCTCAAACCGGACGCCACCCCGGCCATTCACGCACCTCGCATGGTCCCAGCGCCACTCAAAGACCGCCTCAAGCAGCAGCTGCAGGATCTCCAGGACCAAGGGGTCCTATCCCGGGTCACGGAGCCCATGCCATGGGTCAGCTCCATGGTGTGTGTTAAGAAGCCCTCCGGCGAGCTCCGGATCTGCATTGATCCAAAAGACCTCAACAACCACATAATGAGGGAACACTACCCCATACCCAAACGGGAAGAGATCAGGAGCGAAATGGCCTGGGCTAAAACCTTTACAAAGCTGGATGCCTCAAAGGGTTTTTGGCAGATCCAACTGGATCCGTCCAGCCGAAAGCTGTGCACCTTCAACACCCCTTTCGGCAGGTTCTGCTACAACAGAATGCCATTAGGCATCATCTTGGCATCCGAGGTCTTTCACAGGATCATGGAGCAGATGATGGAAGGCATCAAAGGGGTGCACGTCTACGTGGATGACGTCATCATCTGGAGCACCACAGGAGCACATCTATCGTCTCCAGCGCGTCTTTGCGCGCATACGCGAAAACGGCCTGCGCCTCAACCGAGCCAAGTGTTCTTTCGGCCAAACCGAGCTGAAGTTCCTGGGGGCCCACATATCCCAGCCAGGGGTCCGTCCGGATGCAGACAAGGTGAGCGCCATTACAGCCATGCCGCAGCCGGCAGACAAGAAAGCAGTGCTACGTTTCCTATGCATGGTCAACATTCCTGGGGAAGTTCATTCCCAACCTTGCCTCCCACATGACAGCTCTGCTCCACCTCGTCAAGAAGTCCACGGAGTTCCAGTGGCTGCAGACACACCAGCAGGAATGGGAGGAGCTCAAACTTAAGCTCACCACAGCACCGGTATTGGCGTTTTTCGACACATCTCGTGACACTAAAATTTCGACTGATGCCAGCCAGTCTGGCATTGGGGGGGTGCTCCTACAGCGGGATGACACTGCGTCATGGGCCCCGGTCGCCTATGCCTCGTGGGCCATGACCCCTACAGAACAGCGCTACGCGCAGATCGAAAAGGTGTGCCTGGGCTTGCTAACCGGGATAGACAAGTTCCATGACTACGTGTATGGTCTCCCCCGGTTTACCGTTGAGACTGACCACCGCCCCCTGGTCAGCATCATAAATAAGGACCTGAACGAGATGACCCCTCGCCTCCAGCGCATCCTACTTAAACTTAGGAGGTATGACTTCCAACTGGTCTACACCCCGGGTAAGGACCTTATCATTGCGGATGCCCTATCTAGAGCAGTGAGCACACCGCCAGATTCGAAGGGGTTCGTCTGTCAGGTCGAGGCGCAGATGGCTTTCACATCGGCAAATCTGCCAGCTGACGACTCCAGTCTGGCCCGTATTCGCCGGGAGACTGCGGCTGACCCCCCTTCTACAACGGGTGATGCGCCACATGACGGGAGGGTGGCTCAAAGGGCAGTGCCCGCAGTTCTACAATGTCCAAGACGACTTGGCCGTCATTGATGGTGTCCTTCTAAAGCTGGGCCGGATTGTGATTCCGCACAGCATGCACAAGCTGGTACTCGACCAACTACACAAAGGCCATCTGGGGGTCGAGAAGTGCAGAAGGAGGGCCCGAGAGGCGGTGTACTGGCCGGGCATCAGTGATGACATTGCCAATATGGTGCTCAACTGCCCCACCTGCCAAAGGTTTCAACCGGCGCAACCTCCTGAGACGCTTCTGCCCCCTGGGCGAAGGTGGGTGTGGACCTCTTTCACGAGCTCGGCAGGGACTATGTAATCATCATTGACTACTTTTCCAACTATCCAGAGGTCATGTGCCTGCATGATTTGACATTGTCCGCTGTCATAAGGGCCTCAAAAGACACCTTCGCTCACCACGGCATTCCGATGACTGTCAGGTCGGACAATGGGCCCTGTTTCGCCAGCCAGAAATGGTCATCCTTTGCTGCCTCGTATGGCTTCACACACGTGACGTCCAGCCCTCTGGATTCCCAGTCCAATGGAAAGGCGGAGAAGGGCATTCACATCGTCAAGTGGCTTCTCTGCAAGGCTGCTGCTGCCGGATCGGATTTCTGCCTAGCCCTGCTGGCCTATCGCTCGGTCCCACTAGCCACTGGCCTCTCACCAGCCCAGCTGTTGATGGGTCGCGCCCTCAGGACCACTGTGCCTTCCATTCTGGTACCCACAACCAACCATGCTCCGGTACTACACAGAATGCAACAGCAGCGCGTTTGCCAGAAGAGGGCATATGACACACGGGCAACTGATCTTCCCGCCCTGGCCCCTGGAGACAAAGTCCGCATCCACCTACCAGAAGGTGGCTGGTCAACACCTGCCGAAGTTCTCCCCGCTCGTTCCTGGTTCGCATGCCTGATGGATCCATTCGTAGGCGCAATCGCCGGGCTCTTCGCCTACTTCCACGCTTGCTACGGGGACTTACACCGACACCGCGCCCTCCTGTTGTTCCTGATATCGACTTTGTGAAGCTGCCTACCACCATGCCCCTTCCGTCATCGCCCGTGGCCAGGCCCATTCTTCAGCCGGTGGTTCCAGACCCAACCTTGAGGCGGTCAACCCGAATTCGTCGCCCACCTACTAGACTGGACTTATGAGCCTGTTTGTACATTGAACTCATAATACCACTGTGTTAATATGTTTCTGTTCTTATCGTTACAGGAATTCGTTTTTGTCGTTCAACACTTCCCTGTTCTTTGTTTATGGTATAACCTCGTTGTTATGTCGCACCCGACATCGCCCCTTGTATATAGTTTAGCCCCATGTACATGCTGTAGATATTGCACAGTGTAGCGGGATCCCCTTTTACCTCCACCCCCGTGGGCTTCTACCAGGCTTGGCACTCCGTCGTCCAAGCCCCACCACTGCCCGGGTGATCCTCTCTCTCACCGGTGGATTCGCTACCACCTGCGCCTGCTTCACCTGAGCAGCGCCCCCAAGAGAGAGAGGAAAGGAAAACCTCTGCCCACCTGTACCTGGCAGCCTTTCCCGAGTGAGCGGGTTCGAAGCGCCCAGGGATTTCCCTCAGTTCTCGACAACGGATTTATGGTAAGGAGTATTTTAATAGAGTGACTTGGCTAGAGCTCGTTGGTGAGGGATTGAAGGAATTGAGACAGACTCCAATTCCAAAATCCAAACACATATATTTATTAATTGCCAAGATCAACCACCACCAAATACAGGAAACACACAATTATCTTATACTTTAATGACTATTACTATGGAAGGAATACTATCACAGCACAACGTAAAACTTACATACACAATTTTAGCAATCTTTTAAAAGGACAAAATAGGAGCATGCACCCCCTTTCCCCAAAGCCTCAACCACTATACTAGTCCCGGGAGCTTCGCAAGCTGCTGCGGGATACTTACAATCCAAGGCTGATGTTGTAGGAGCAGAGAGTTCAGCACCAGCAGAAGATCCTAAGAGATCGAATGGCCGTTTGACCCCCCTTTTTATAGTCCGAAATCCAAGTTTTTTTCGCTCCAGTCCAGCTTCTTTTGTGTGAGCATGTAAGTTAGCATTTCAAAGTTCCCGCAGGTCCCGCCCCTTCTCCTGATAGGTCCAGGTAGCCAGCTCCAGTCTTAAACGGCTTCCTGCCCGCTCCATTGTCCTGGGAGATCGCAGTCTTCCACACCTCGTTAAGAAGATGGGATTTTCGAGTCTGCCATTCGCTCGAGATTGCTGCCATTATGACCTGATTATGCTGATGGATTTTTCAGCTCCGATGGAGACAAGGGGCGAAACTCTCCGGAAACGGCGCGATGTCCGCCGACTGGCGCCCAAAACGGCGCAAATCAGTCGGGCATCGCGCCGCCCCAAAGGTGGGGCGGGATTCACGCCAGCCCCCGGCGATTCTCCGACCCTGCGGGGGGTTGGGGAATCTCGCCCAAGGTCATTATCATATGTAAGGAGTTCTTACCAACACATTGTTTCTTGGCTGGGGGAGTTTCAGGGCTATTAGCATTTCCATTGTGCCCTTTGCTGATCCAATTAGTGCTGTCTGTCTACTGATGAGTTGTAAGTCCAGGGGGGGTTGCTGCAAACATTCCTTTCACACTCACAGACAGTCCTGCAAGCCAAGCTTGCTGGGAAAAATTTGGCCAAGAAAGGTGTCCATTTTACAGTTTCTGAGGTTAAAGTCCGGTTTCGCAGTTCAAGGGGACCAGCGGTTGCCCGAGATTCTTACAACAGACACACATTTAGCTACACTCAGTACACTTATGACCGCATAGGCACATCAAGAGCATACACAGTACAAAACAGGGAACACAACACTTCCTGGGCACTCGAGCAGGAGACAGCTCAGGGCACAGAGCTCATAGCAAGCCACTCAGACATCCACCATGTGCTGAGTGCCACTACAAGATAGAATTAGGAATAGGTCCACAGATTCAAGGGTTATGATCGAACCTCAGTAAACAGTTTACCACTGTAAATATATGTTTGAAATAAAACTGAGTTGTACCATTCACAACTATGTTGCTTCGTCTGTGTAGCAGAGCACCCAACACTTCAATGCTGATATGACTGCAACCACTGGCGAGATTTCTTCCTGATTCCTATTTTTCTTGTTAGTATAGTAGTTAGTATCCCCACCTGTCATGCGGGAGACCGGGGTTCAATGGGAACTTTGTAGTTACATGGGCTGCATGGTAGCACAGTGGTTAGCACTGTTGCTTCACAGCGCCAGGGACCTGAGTTTGATTCACGGCTTGGGTCACCGTCTGTGTGGAATATGCACGTTCTCCCCATGTCTGGGTTTCCTCTGGGCGCTCCGATTTCCTCCCACAAGTTTGATTTGATTTATTATTGTCACATGTATTAATATACAGTGAAAAGTATTGTTTCTTGCATGCTATACAGACAACGCATACCGTACATAGGGAAGGAAGAAGAGACTGCAGAATGTAATGTTACAAGCATAGCTAGGGTGTCGAGAAAAAATCAACTTAATACGAGGTAGGTCCATTCAAAAGTCTGATGGCAGTAGGGAAGAGGCTGTTCTTGAGTCGGTGGGTACGTGACCTCAAACTTGTGTATCTTTTTACTAACGGAAGAAGGTGGAAGAGAGTATGTCCGGGGTGCGTGGGGTCCTTAATTATGCTGGCTGCCTTTCCGAGCCAGCGGGAATTATAGATAGAGTCAATGGACTACATTGGGCTACATTCACGACCTTTTGTAGTTTCCTGCGGTCTTGGGCAGAGCAGGCTCCATACCAGGCAGTGATACAACCAGAAAGAATGCTTTCTATGGTGCATCTGTAAAAGTTGGTGAGTGTCGTAGCTAACATGCCAAATTTCCTCAGTCTTCTGAGAAAGTAGAGTCGATGGTGGGCTTTCTTAACTCTGGTCTCGGCATGGGGGGACCAGGACAGGTTGTTGGTGATCTGGACACCTAAAAACTTGAACCTCTCGACCCTTTCTACTTCGTTCCCATTTATGTAGACAAGGACATGTTCTCCACTACGCTTCCTGAAGTTGATGACAATCTCCTTTGTTTTGTTGACATTGAGGGAGAGATTATTGTTGTCGCATCAATCCACCAATCTCTGTCTCATTCCTCTACTCTGTCTCACCATTGTTTGAAATCCGACCCACTACGGTGGTGTAATCAGCAAATTTGAAAATCGAGCTGGCGGTGAATTTGGCCACACAGTCATAGTTGTATAAGGAGCATAGTAGAGGGCTGAGGGCACAGCCTTGTGGGACACCGGTGTTGAGGATGATCGTGGAGTAGGTGTTATTGCCTATCTTTACTGATTATGGCGTGTGGGTTAGGAAGTTTAGGATACAGTCGCAGAGGGAGGAGCTGAGGCCCAGGCCACGGAGTTTGGAGATGAGTTTCATAGGAATAATGGTGTTGAAGGCTGAGCTGTAGTCAATAAATAGAAGTCTGACATAGGTATCTTTGTTATCTAGGTGTTCCAGGGTTGAGCACAGGGCCAGGGAGATGGCATTTGCTATGGATCTGTTGCAGCGGTAGGCAAACTGTAGTGGATCAATGCAATCCGGGAGGCTGGAATTGATTCGTGCCATGACTAACCTTTTGAAGCACTTCATAATGATGAATGTCAGAGCCACTGGACGATAGTCATTAAGGCACGCCACTTGGCTTTTCTTTGGTACCAGGGTGATGGTCATCTTTTTGAAGCAGATAGGGACCTCAGATTGTTGTAAAGAGAGGTTGAAGATATTTGCGAATACCCCCACTAGCTGATCCGCGCAAGACCTGAGTGATTGTCCGGGTACCCCATCTGGGCCAATGGCTTTCCGTGGGTTGACCTTCAAGAAGGCTGCTCTGACCTCTGCAATGGTGACCTCAGATACAAGTTCATCCGAGGCTTCTGGAGTGGAGGGCTCGCTCTCGCTGACCTCTTGCTCAAAGCGGGCATAGAATGCGTTGAGCGCATCAGGGAGGGATGCGTTGGAGCCGACGATTTTACATGCCTTCATCTTGTAGCCCGTTATGTCTTGCAGACCTTGTCATAGTCGGCAGGGGTCCGTGTGGCTAGTCTGGGACTCTAGCTTGGTCCGGTACTGTCTTTTGGCATCTTTGATGGATCTCCTTAGATCATATCTGGCTTTCTTGTATATGTCAGGATCACTTGACTTGGTTTGAATTTGGATTTGTTTATTGACATGTGTATCGAGGTACAGTGAAAAGTATTTTTCTGCGAGCAGCTCAAACAGATCATTTAGTACATGAAAATAAAATAAAATAAAAATACATAAAGGGGCAACACAAGGTCCACAATGCAAATATATAGACACTGGCATAGGGTGAAGCATACAGGGGTGTAGTATTAATCAAGTCAGTTCATAAGAGAGTCTGGTAACAACGGGGAAGAAGCTGTTTTTGAACCTGTTTGTGCGTGTTCTCAGACTTTTGTATCTCCTGCCCGATGGGAAAATTTGGAAGAATGGGTAAGCCGGGTGGGAGGGGTCTTTGATTATGCTGCCCGCTTTCCCCAGGCAGCGGAAGGTGTAGATGGAGTCAATGGATGGTAGGCAGGATTGTGTGACGAGCTGGGCTGTGTTCACGACTCCCTGAAGTTTCTTGCGGTCTTGGGCCGAGCAGTTGCCATACCAGGCTGTGATCACATCAGTTTAAAAGATATTTATATTTTCTGTAGAATGGCAGAGATATATTAGCTTGGTTGACTTCAGCTCCAGCACCTTGCTTTCTTCCTGCAGCTCTCTGAAAACACACAGACACACACAAGCTGCTTTTTCAAACTGGCTTTCTCCCTTCAAGCAACTCACAGCAAACCAGAACTTCTCAAGCTGCGGTCTCAAACTGGCTTTCTCCTTTTAAGTAGCTCACAGCAAAACAGCCAGGCACTTTTAAACTGCTCTCAGCAAAACCAGCCAGGTACTTTTTAAAACTGGAACTTCAAAATGGCTGAACTGAGCTGAGCTCCACCCACTCTATGACATCACTGTTTTCTTAAAGGTACATTGCTTAAACATCATGTCTTAAAGGTACTCTTAGTTTCGACCAGGGTTGACCAGGACAGACTTTTGGTGATGTGCAGTCCTAGGGATTTGAAGCTGTTAACCATCTCCACCTCAGCTCCGTTGATGCAGAAAGGGGTGTGTAGAGTACTTTGCTTCCTGAAGTCAATGACCAGCTGCTTAGTTTTGCTGGCACTGAGGGATAGATTGTGGTTGTTGCACCACTCCACTAGGTTCTCTATCTCCCTCCTGTATTCTGACTCATTGTTATTCGAGATCCGGCCCACTATGATCGTGTCGTCAGCAAACTTGTAGATGGAGTTGGAACCAAATTTTGTCATGCAGTCGTGTGTGTACAGGGAGTATAGTAGGGGGCTAGGTACGCAGCTTTGTGGGGCCCCGGTATTGAGGACTATTGTGGAGGTGGTGTTGTTGTTTATTTTTACTGATTGTGATCTATGGGTCAGAAAGTCGAGGATCCAGTTGTAGAGTGAGGAGCCAAGTCCGAGGTTTTGGAGCTTTGCTATGAGATTGGCTGAGCTTATGGTGTTGAAGGCGAAGCTTAGTCAATAAATAAGAGTCTGATGTAGGACCTCCTCAGACCTAGACTTCAGCAAGTGACGAATGTGATATAAAATAGTTACTTTAGAGATATTAGTTAATGTAATGTAGAAATAAGCCACTTTGATTCTGATTAGTTCAGAGACAAAGGATTTTAGACCGCATGGAAAAAGCAGGAAGAGTTGTGTCTATGAGAGTGATGCTGGATTGATAGGGGCCGGAGAAAGGGATTGGAAGTGAGCCAATCAGAATAGATCAAACAGGTCAGGAGGGACATAGGATGACCTATGGGCGTCGAGTATGTGAAACTTGATGCCATTTGAATGTATCAGTATGGAGCTCTTTGTCTGGGACACACTTAGTCCCGGAGCTGCAGAGAGCAACATGTTATCTGTATCACTGTGGACTAAGTTTAGCTTGCAAGCTGAATAAAATAACTAATGTTATACCTGCAAATCCATCTCGACTTTTATTGAGGCCAGACTGACGGGTAAAGAAATTTGGGATTCAACATTTGGTGCCGAAAACCGGGATTTCTCAGGGCGATCCTGATCCAACTGCGAAATCAGAATTAGACTGATTATGAACAGGAGGATGGGGAACAAAGGGCCCTCAATGTAGAACTGGAAAATGACCGCGCATTGATTGTTCCCCTCTTCTTATCGTCTGATTAGTCTGCTCACTCGCGGTTGGCACAGAAAGACCGCCTCGACGAAATCACAAGTCAGTCTGGGGATTAGCATTTTAATTGATGGGATTTCATATTGTTGATTCGGCTTGGGTTAGGGTTTTGGGTTGATGTGACATCTCGAATGATGGTTCAATTCCAAGTATAAGTGTTTTTAAGGCTGATGCGACTTCAGCAGTAAAGGTTCAGTCTATTATATGGGTAGAGAGGCTGATGGGACTTCAGTAGTGAAGGTTCAGTCCAGAATAACTGTTTTTAAATCTGAAGATGGTTCAACTCCATGTGTGAGTTCTGATTCGGCTTGGGTTAGGTTATGGGTTGATGGGACATTTGAAATTGAAGATGGTTCAACTCTATGTGTGAGTGTTTTAAATATATAGTTGATTAAGCTAAAATTGTACCCTTGGACTGTGGTGGCGAAAAACGCAGTTCCGAGGACTAGTTGAGATTGTGGGGAATGTTGCATATTGGTTGAAGCAGAAGTCTCTCAAAGGGTTAACAGCAGCAGGCAAAATCAAAAGACAGACAGTGCTTCTCACTCAGGCTTTGAGATAACAGCAGCAGCCTGTAGTGTAATTGGATACCTTTCCTTTGAGTCAGTCAACACCAGCAAAGTTACATTTTGAATTAATTAAAGGAAACCAGTGGGTTTCTCCACCTCTTTGATAAAAGTTATTATTTTCGAAAGCAATTGATTGAAATTGCCAGAATCTTAAGTTTTACTTACTTGAAATAATGTTTATCTCATTTTATCAGGAGATTAATAGAAACTTAAAGGAGGTCACGGACAGCATTTTTAAAAAGTGTAAATCTGGAGATGATAGTTGATTTTGCCAACATTTATGTGAATGTTAAAGAGAAAAAAAAACTTGTTAATAGAAAAATTGTTAAGATAAAGAAATAATTAAGTTGTAAATGTTATACAAGTTTGTGTTAAGCAAATCGTAAATTTAGTTCTGAGTTGAGATCAGAGCTAAGCTTGCAAGTTGCAGTAATTCAATTTGAATTTTCAAACATTTTTAAGTTTAAAAAAAGCGCAAGTAGAGACAGGAAAGACGCGGGTCAAACAAGAGATGAGCTACGTAGTTCAATGGCTGGCCTTGAATTGACAGAAAAAGAAAAATTCAATAATTTGGAAAAGTCATTAAAAGTTCCGTCTGCACCTGTAGCATGGTCTACACTCATTCCAGAACCACCAGAGTATAATAATATATACCCAGTCATTGCTCCCCAGATTCCAAATATGCCAGTAACTCAAGCCCTTTTGGGTGATAGTGTGGGTCCTGATTTACCAACTTCACGATCAGTAGAACAAGAGGAGCTTTGTCCCACAAGCCCAGTTAGCTCTAGGACAAGATCTCGGACAGCGAGAGAGGGGCTTGACCCTCACCTGAAACAATTAAGCATATCACCTAAGTCTCTCCAAACTAAGGAGAACCCACAAGGTTCGGGAACAAAGGAAGCTGAAACAAATTCTTTTGAAGAGAAAGAACTCCCCCTAGTGACAGGGAGAGACGTTGAAGTCTTGGAACAACCAGGGAAAATAGCTAGAGTGCCCCCTGGTGATATTCGGAGACAGTTACCGATTAGGAAGATGCGAAACCCTGATGCAGTGACTGCGGGAGCGAACCCCACGATAGACGTTTACTTCCCATGGACACCCAGTGAGATGATGGCTATTATGTCTACAATCCCAGATAGAAAAAAATCTCCTGCTGCCTTCGTAGATTCCTTGAGAACTACCATCTCAATTTATCAAGCTGATTCAAGGGACCTCTGGGCCCGAGTCCAGCAGATTTTAACCCCAGCAGAGTACCGCAATTATCTTAACCACCTGAATTATGCTAGTCATGCCGCACTTCAGCAGGCCTATGCGTTAGACGACGATAGAAGGACATAGATCCTGAATGTGTTGAATAGCACATTTGAAAGGCCCATAAATCTTTCTGTTATCTTAGACCTAAAACCTAAGAAGATTGAAGAGCCAGAGGAATTTCTGGAGCGTTTTAATGAAATCTACCGTGGGCAGTCAGGCGACTTGCTGTATCAAAATGGTCAGAATTCCCCTCAATATTGTGCTATGTTAATGCATTGCCTACCACCTTCTGTGGTTACTGCTGTGAAATGTAATAACATGAATTGGACAGAGAACGACCCTTCCCAGATGGCAAGGGCAGTCAGATTTTATTGGAAGGAGGGTGTAGGCCAAGAAGGAGGCTCAGTTACAAAGGTTAAGACTGAGTATGTAATGAAAAAGGATGATTGGCGATCCCAACAAGCGGCAGAAATGGTAGTTTATCAGCAGGAGCCCCAATATTGTGACTTTGGGTGGGTGGATCAGCGAGGAGGAGGATACCAAACCCACCCAAAGGGATCCTCAGCTCCTTTTTATGGCCCACCGAACGCATCAACAGCTTTACAACCGCAGCCCTCTCTGAGGGGCCATTGGTCTACTGGGAGATGAGGGTGAAGCAGATGAGGGGGGGCTAAGCCAGGAATTGGAAATGCAGCGACGGATCTTTTTAGATGAGGAACTGTAGCTATGGATTGGATAGTCCGGTTATCATGGAATGATAAAAGGAGGGAATGACGAATGTGATATAAAATAGTTACTTTAGAGATATTAGTTAATGTAATGTAGAAATAAGCCACTTTGATTCTGGTTAGTTCAGAGACAAAGGATTTTAGACCGCATGGAAAAAGCAGGAAGAGGTGTGTCTATGAGAGCGATGCTGGATTGATAGGGGCCGGAGAAAGGGATTGGAAGTGAGCCAATCAGAATAGATCAAACAGGTCAGGAGGGACATAGGATGACCTATGGGCGCCGAGTATGTGAAACTTGATGCCATTTGAATGTATCAGTACGGAGCTCTTTGTCTGGGACACACTTAGTCCCGGAGCTGCAGAGAGCAACATGTTATCTGTATCACTGTGGACTAAGTTTAGCTTGCAAGCTGAATAAAATAACTAATGTTATACCTGCAAATCCATCTCGACTTTTATTGAGGCCAGACTGACGGGTAAAGAAATTTGGGATTCAACACAAGCAGTGGATATCCCTGTTCCTCCAGGGTTTCCAGTTGGGGAACACGCGGATTTGTTTCTTTGGCACACAGTCTTCTGCACATTTACTAATGAAGTCAGTTACTGTAGTGGCGTACTCATTCAGGCTGGTCACAGAGTTTTTAAATACTCACCAGGCCACTTACTCTAAGCAGTCCCATAGGAGATCATCCGATTCCTCAGACCAACATTGCACGACTTTCTTTGACGGATTCTCCCACTTCGGTTTTTGCTTATAAGCCGGAAGCAGGAGCACAGCCTTGTGGTCATATTTGCCAAAGTGTGGGCGGGAGATGGAGTGATAGTCTTGTTTGATACTTGTGCTGCAGTGGTCGAGGATGTTTGGGTCGCTGGTAGAACAGGTGACGTGTTGGTGGTAACTTGGTAGTACGCTCTTGAGTTTGGCCTGATTGAAGTCTCTGGCCACGATGAACAGTGCCTCGGGATGTTTGGTTTCAAGTCTATTTGTGGTGGTGTATATTCCGTCCAGTGAGATTTTCACGTCTACATGGGGTGGGATGTAAACTGCCGTCAGGATAACGGAGCTCAATTCCCGCGGAAGGTAGTAGGGGCAGCATTTTAGCATCAGGTATTCTAGGTCCGGGGAGCAGAAACCTTCCAGTGCTGCTACATCTAGGCACCAGGAGGTGTTGATCAGGAGACAGGCCCCACCTCCCCATGCCTTGCCTGAGGCCGCTGCACAGTCCATTCGATGGATTGAGAAGCCCTCTGGTTGTAGGGCATGATGTGTTGGGTGTTCTGGATCACAAACAGGTCACCAACACTTGAAGTGGTGCAACTCTATTTTATTATAAGGTTAACTATATTGACATACTTGAACTGTGGGTAAATGCAATACCAGCTTTAACTGTTGACCCTTGCGTAGTCATAACCAGGTGATGCACTCAGCACTTGGTGAATGTCTGTGTTGCAGGCTCTGAGCTCTGTGCTCTTGAGCTGGCTGCTGCTAGAATGAGCGGGAACTCTCCTGTCCCCTGTCTTTAGTGCGTGTGCTCTCACTGGTGATTGGCTGTGGTGTTGTGTTTGCTGATTGGTCCCACTGCATGTCCATCAGTGTGTGTGTGTTTGCACCATAATATACTGGTGTATATTAAGATTTCCCCATTTTTATATAAATAACATGTGCCTACGTGACAATAAATATTGTGTAGTGAATGTACCTGACTATGTGTGTGTGTGTTATTTACATGACTATGTACATGAGGCTAATCTATTTACACAGGAAGGTGCCTGGTGCCGAGAAATAGGGTGTCACACCAACAACGAAATGAAGATTATATACAAACTACTGGAACGATGAAACCGGATAACAGAACAGATCAAAGGGTCCAACATTGTAAAACTCATAAGTCAAGTCTCTGAGGTGAGTGACGAATTCTGGTTGACCGCCTCAAGGGTGGGTCAGGAGCCACGGGCTGAGGAGCGGGCTGGGCCACGGCAGAGTGAGGAGGATGCAGAGTATTCAGAATCTCCACATAGTCCAGGTTGGGGACAACAGGAGAGCGTGACACCGGTGGAGGATCACGTAGCGAGCGTGGAACGAGACGAAGGGCACGTCGATTGCGGTGGTGAATAGAACCATCTGGCAGACGAACCAGGAACGAGCGGGGAGCCACCTGCCGAAGAACCACAGCAGTTGCAGACCAGCCACCCTCCGGAAGATGGATGCGGACATTGTCATCCGGCGCCAGAGCAGGGAGATCAGTCGCCCGAGCGTCATGAGCCGCCTTGTGCTGTGCACGAGACTGTTGCATCCGCTGAAGGACCGGAACGTGGTCGAGGTCTGGGACGTGAATGGACGGCACCGTGGTCCTGATGATGTGACCCATGAGCAGCTGGGCTGGGCTGGCGACAGGCCCGTGGAGGGTGGGGCCGAACGATAGGCCAGCAAGGTAAGGTAGAAGTCGGATCCCGCATTGGCAGCCTTGCAGAGGAACCGTTTGACGATGTGGACGCCCTTCTCCGCTTTGCCATTGGATTGGGGGTGCAAGAGACTGGATGTCACATGCACAAAGTTGTACCTGCTGGCAAAGTTGGACCATTCCTGGCTCGCGAAGCAGGGGCCATTGTCCGACATCACAGTGAGTGGGATGCCGTGATGAGCAAAGGTCTCCTTGCAGGCACGGATGACCGCCGATGATGTGATGTCGTGCTGGCGTACGACCTCCGGGTAATTCGAAAAATAGTCTACAATCAGAACATAGTCCCTGCCGAGCACATGGAACAGGTCAACGCCTACCTTAGACCAAGGGGACGTGACCAACTCATGGGGCTGTAGGGTCTCACGTGGTTGGGCCGGCTGGAACCGCTGACAGGTGGGGCAGTTGAGCACGGTGTTGGCGATGTCGTCATTGATGCCGGGTCAGGGACTTCCGGGTGCGGCGATGACCAGCTGAGTCGCACGTTTCGGCAGCTCCCGGTGAAACGGACTTTTAGGCTCTTGATAGGAGCCCCAACGGCAATTTTGACGGCTAAAAACACTGTGCGGTAAACCAGAAGGGAATCCCCCCTGGATACGGATGAAAAAAGGAGGAGAAACTGGCCGGATTGCAGTGGATCCTTTAGAACAGCGGCAAGGAAGGCAAGCAAAAACCAAGATGGCGTCGGAAGGCGGCAGTTTAACATGGGGCCCTGAACAACAAGAGTTCTTGAAATGCTGTGTGGAAGAGCTCAAAAAGGAAATGAAGAAAGAGCTGTTGGCCCCGATACTACAGGCGATCGAAGGGCTAAAGCAGGAACAAAAGACCCAGGAGCGGGAGCTTCGGGTCGTGAAGGCAAAGGCAGCCGAGAATGAGGACGACATACAGGGCCTGGTGGTGAAGACGGAGACGCATGAGGCACATCAGAAACGATGTGTGGAAAGGTTGGAGGCACTGGAGAACAACGCAAGGAGGAACAACCTGAGGATTCTCGGTCTTCCTGAAGGTGCGGAGGGAGCGGACGTCGGGGCATATGTGAGCACGATGCTGCACTCGTTAATGGGAGCGGAGGCCCCGGCGGGTCCGTTGGAGGTGGAGGGAGCATACCGAGTGATGGCGCGAGGACCGAGAGCAGGAGAAATTCCCAGAGCCATAGTGGTGAGATTCCTCCATTTTAAGGATAGAGAAATGGTCCTTAGATGGGCAAAGAAAACTCGGAGCAGTAAATGGGAGAACGCGGTGATCCGCGTTTATCAAGACTGGAGTGCGGAGGTGGCGAGAAGGAGGGCGAGCTTTAATCGGGCCAAGGCGGTGCTTCATAAAAAGAAGATAAAATTTGGAATGCTGCAACCGGCAAGACTGTGGGTCACATATCGAGGAAGGCACCACTACTTTGAGACGGCGGATGAAGCGTGGACTTTTATTGTGGAAGAAAAACTGGAATGAGCGGGTTATTAAAAAGAAAGTTTGAACAAAGTGGTGGGGCGAATGTGGGGGGGCGAAGAGGGGGGTTAAAAAGGGGGGAAAGAGGAGTTTTATGTACTAATCCTGCAATGTGGTAACTTTTCTCTCTTCCTCAGGTGGTGATGGGGGGAGGAGGGGAGGTGGAGGAGATGGGGCGTTGGCCATTGGGGGCGGGGCCAAGGGAGAAGCGCGGGCTTGGTTCCCGCGCTATGATAATCATGGCGGGAATAGAGAAGCAGGAAGGAGGGGGCGTCGCACGGTGCGAGCCGAGGTCACGGGGGGAAGCCGAGGTCGGCCAGAGTTTGCTGACTTCTGGGAGCAACATGGGGGGAGTAATTACGCTAGCGGGGGATCTAGCGGGGGGGGGGGGTGGGAGGGGGGAATTACTGGGTTGCTGCTGCTGGGGAGAGGGGGGAGCTGGTATGGGAGGGGATGGGCGGGGGGGCACCGCCTGGGGGAGATCAGCTGCGTGGGAACCGGGTGAGGAGCTGGAAAAAGGGGATGGCTAATCGACAAGGGGGGGGGTAGGAAGCCCCCCAACCCGGCTGATCACGTGGAACGTGAGAGGGCTGAACGGGCCGATAAAGAGGGCACGGGTACTCGCACACCTTAAGAAACTTAAGGCAGATGTGGTTATGTTACAGGAAACGCACCTGAAACTGATAGACCAGGTTAGGCTACGCAAAGGATGGGTGGGGCAGGTGTTCCATTCGGGGCTAGATGCGAAAAACAGGGGGGTGGCTATATTAGTGGGGAAGCGGGTAATGTTCGAGGCAAAGACTATAGTGGCGGATAACGGGGGCAGATACGTGATGGTGAGTGGCAAACTACAGGGGGAGACGGTGATTTTGGTAAACGTATATGCCCCGAACTGGGATGATGCCAATTTTATGAGGCGGATGCTAGGACGCATTCCGGACCTAGAGATGGGAAAGCTGATAATGGGGGGAGATTTTAATACGGTGTTGGAACCAGGGCTGGATAGGTCGAAGTCCAGGACTGGAATGAGGCCGGCAGCAGCCAAGGTACTTAAAGATTTTATGGAGCAGATGGGAGGTGTAGACCCGTGGAGATTTAGCAGACCTAGGAGTAAGGAGTTCTCGTTTTTCTCCTATGTCCATAAAGTCTACTCGCGAATAGACTTTTTTGAGCTGGGAAGGGCGTTGATCCCGAAGGTGAGGGGAACGGAGTATACGGCTATAGCCATTTCGGATCACGCTCCACACTGGGTAGACTTGGAGATAGGGGAGGAAACAGGAGGGCGCCCACCCTGGAGAATGGACATGGGACTAATGGCAGATGAGGGGGTGTGTCTAAGGGTGAGGGGGTGTATTGAAAAGTACTTGGAACTCAATGATAATGGGGAGGTCCAGGTGGGAGTGGTCTGGGAGGCGCTGAAGGCGGTGGTTAGAGGGGAGCTGATATCAATAAGGGCACATAAAGTGAAGCAGGAGAGTAAGGAACGGGAGCGGTTGCTGCAAGAACTTTTGAGGGTGGACAGACAATATGCGGAAGCACCGGAGGAGGGACTGTACAGGGAAAGGCAAAGGCTACATGTAGAATTTGACTTGCTGACTACGGGCACTGCAGAGGCACAATGGAGGAAGGCACAGGGTGTACAGTACGAATATGGGGAGAAGGCGAGCAGGTTGCTGGCACACCAATTGAGGAAAAGGGGAGCAGCGAGGGAAATAGGGGGAGTGAGGGATGAGGAAGGAGAGATGGAGCGGTGAGCGGAGAGAGTGAATGGAGTGTTCAAGACATTTTATATAAAATTATATGAAGCTCAACCCCCGGATGGGAGGGAGAGAATGATGGGCTTCTTGGATCGGCTGGAATTTCCCAAGGTGGAAGAGCAGGAAAGGGTGGGACTGGGAGCACAGATCGAGGTAGAAGAAGTGGTGAAAGGAATTAGGAGCATGCAGGCGGGAAAGGCCCCGGGACCAGATGGATTCCCAGTCGAATTCTATAGAAAATATGTGGACTTGCTCGCCCCGGTATTGACGAGGACCTTTAATGAGGCAAAGGAAAGGGGACAACTGCCCCCGACTATGTCTGAAGCAACGATATCGCTTCTCTTAAAGAAGGAAAAGGACCCGCTACAATGCGGGTCCTATAGACCTATTTCCCTCCTAAATGTAGATGCTAAGATCCTGGCCAAGGTAATGGCAATGAGAATAGAGGAATGTGTCCCGGGGGTGGTCCACGAGGACCAAACTGGGTTTGTGAAGGGGAGACAGCTGAACACGAATATACGGAGGCTGTTAGGGGTAATGATGATGGCCCCGATGGCGAGCGTGGTCACGAATGGACGGGGATCTGCATATTTTCGGCTCCATAGAGGGACAAGACAGGGATGCCCTCTGTCCCCATTATTGTTTGCACTGGCGATTGAGCCCCTGGCGATAGCGTTGAGGGGTTCCAAGAAGTGGAGGGGAGTACTTAGAGGAGGAGAAGAACACCGGGTATCTTTGTATGCGGACGATTTGCTACTATACGTGGCAGACCCGGCGGAGGGGATGCCAGAAATAATGCGGATACTTGGGGAGTTTGGGGATTTTTCAGGGTATAAATTGAACATGGGGAAAAGTGAGTTGTTTGTGGTGCATCCAGGGGAGCAGAGTAGAGAAATAGAGGACCTACCGTTGAGGAAGGTAACAAGGGACTTTCGTTACCTGGGGATCCAGATAGCCAAGAATTGGGGCACATTGCATAGGTTAAATTTAACGCGGTTGGTGGAACAAATGGAGGAGGATTTCAAGAGATGGGATATGGTATCCCTGTCACTGGCAGGGAGGGTGCAGGCGGTTAAGATGGTGGTCCTCCCGAGATTCCTCTTTGTGTTTCAGTGCCTCCCGGTGGTGATCACGAAGGCTTTTTTTAAAAGGATTGAAAAGAGCATCATGGGTTTTGTGTGGGCCGGGAAGACCCCGAGAGTGAGGAAGGGATTCTTACAGCGTAGCAGGGATAGGGGGGGGCTGGCACTACCGAGCCTAAGTGAGTATTATTGGGCCGCTAATATTTCAATGGTGAGTAAGTGGATGGGAGAGGAGGAGGGAGCGGCGTGGAAGAGATTAGAGAGGGCGTCCTGTAGGGGGACTAGCCTACAGGCTATGGTGACAGCCCCATTGCCGTTCTCACAAGCCCGGTGGTGGTGGCTACACTGAAGATTTGGGGACAGTGGAGACGGCATAGGGGAAAGACAGGAGCCTTGGGGGGGTCCCCGATAAGAAACAACCATAGGTTTGCCCCGGGGGGAATGGATGGGGGATATGGAATGTGACAAAGAGCAGGAATAACGCAACCGAAAGATCTGTTTGTGGATGGGAAGTTCGCGAGTCTGGGAGCGCTGACCGAGAAATATGGGTTGCCCCAAGGGAATGCATTCAGGTATATGCAACTGAGGGCTTTTGCGAGGCAACAGGTGAGGGAATTCCCGCAGCTCCCGACACAAGAGGTGCAGGACAGAGTGATCTCAAAGACATGGGTGGGGGATGGTAAGGTGTCAGATATATATAGGGAAATGAGGGACGAAGGGGAGACTATGGTAGATGAACTAAAAGGGAAATGGTAAGAAGA
Source organism: Scyliorhinus torazame (assembly GCF_047496885.1). Classification (NCBI taxonomy): domain Eukaryota; kingdom Metazoa; phylum Chordata; class Chondrichthyes; order Carcharhiniformes; family Scyliorhinidae; genus Scyliorhinus; species Scyliorhinus torazame. The sequence continues at coordinate 189,203,887 of NC_092716.1, forward strand.
GCTGGGGGAGGAGATTGAGGAGGGGCTGTGGGCAGATGCCCTAAGCAGGGTAAACTCGTCGTCCTCGTGTGCCAGGCTAAGCCTGATTCAGTTTAAGGTATTACACAGGGCGCATATGACTGGAGCACGGCTCAGTAAATTTTTTGGGGTGGAGGATAGGTGTGTGAGGTGCTCGAGAAGCCCAGCGAATCATACCCATATGTTTTGGTCATGCCCGGCACTACAGGGGTTTTGGATGGGGGTGACAAAGGTGCTTTCAAAAGTAGTGGGGGTCCGGGTCGAACCAAGCTGGGGGTTGGTTATATTTGGGGTTGCACAAGAGCCGGGAGTGCAGGAGGCGAGAGAGGCCGATGTTTTGGCCTTTGCGTCCCTAGTAGCCCGGCGCAGGATATTGTTAATGTGGAAAGAAGCCAAGCCCCCGGGGGTGGAGACCTGGATAAATGACATGGCAGGGTTTATAAAGCTAGAGCGGATTAAGTTCGTTCTAAGGGGGTCGGCTCAAGGGTTCACCAGGCGGTGGCAACCGTTCGTCGAATACCTCGCAGAAAGATAGATGGAATGGAAAAAAGAAGGCAGCAGCAGCAGCCCAGGATCGGGGGTGGGGGGGAGGGGGGGGGGGCAGGGGGGGGGGGGTAGGAGGAACCAGAAGGACTCTCAGGGTTGTTAATATATACTGTATAATATGTATAGGTCGTTGCGACAGATAATTATATATTGGACTGTTAAATTATATTTTTGGAGAGTGTTACTTGTGATAAGGCAGTTGCCAATTAGGGTTAGTTTTCATTTTTGTTATTTATTATTTATTCATTTTTGTTTATAAAATAGGTCATTGTTATTTGTGTTGTTATAATATTGTGTAAAGGATGCACAATGTACTGTGTTGGTTGACCAAAAATTTTCAATAAAATATTTATTTTAAAAAATTGATGCCGGGTCAGTACACTGCCTCTCGGGCCCTCCGTTGGCACATCTCCACGCCAAGATGGCCCTCGTGTAGCTGTTCCAAAACGAGCTGGCGCATGCTGTGCGGGATCACGATGCAGTCCAGCTTCAGGAGGACACCATCGACTACTGCCAGATAGTCTCTGATATTGTAGAACTGCGGACATTGGCCCTTGAGCCACCCGTCTGTCATGTGACGCATGACACGCTGTAGTAGGGTGTCAGCCACAGTCTCGTGGCGAATGTGGATAAGGCGTTCATCCGTGGCTGGCAGTTTGGAGGCTGTGAAGGCCACATGGGCGTCAACCTGGCAGACGAACCCCTCTGGGTCACACGGGGTGTTGACTGCCTTGGACTGAGCGTCGGCTATGATCAGGTCCTTGCCCGGGGTATATAGGAGCTGGAAATTGTACCGCCGGAGTTTAAGCAGAATGCGCTGGAGGCGAGGGGTCATATCATTCAGTCTTTTTGTATAATGTTGACCAGCGGGCGATGGTCGGTCTCGACAGTGAATTGGGGGAGGCCGTACACGTAATCATGAAATTTGTTGACCCCAGTCAACAGACCCAGGCACACCTTTTCGATCTGCGCGTAGCGCTATTCCATGGGGGTCATGGCACGTGATGCATATGCAACGGGGGCCCATGATGAGGCCTCATCGCGTTGCAGGAGCACCGCCCCAATGCCGGATTGGCTGCCATCCGTTGAAATTTTTGTTTCCTTTGTGGGATCAAAAAATGCCAATACCGGGGCCGTGGTAAGCTTGGTCTTAAGCTCCTCCCATTCGCGCTCATGGGCGTGAAGCCATTGGAAGTCTGTTGTCTTCCTGACCAGGTTCCGGAGAGCTGTGGTATGGGAGGCGTGGTTGGGGATGAACTTCCCCAGGAAGTTGACCATTTGCTCCATGATCCGGTGGAATACTTCTGATGCCGATATAATCCCAAACGGCATCCTGTTGTAGCAGTATCTGCCAAACGGGGTATTAAAGGTACACAGCTTTCTGCTGGACCTGTCTAGTTGAATTTGCCAGAATCCTTTCGAGGCGTCAAGTTTGGTGAAGACGTTGGCTCGAGCCATCTCGCACGTGATCTCCTCACGCTTGGGGATAGGGTAATGCTCCCTCATTATGTTGCGATTCAGATCCTTTGGGTCAATGCAGATCACGAGCTCGCCGGAAGGCTTCTTTACGCACACCATGGAACTGACCCAGTCGGTTGGTTCCGTCACTCTGAAGAGCACCCCTTGGTCCTGGAGGTCCTGCAGCTGCTGCTTGAGGCGGTCCTTGAGGTGTGCTGGGACTCTGCGAGGTGCATGAACCACAGGCATGGCGTCTTGTTTGAGTAGGGTCTTGTAAGTGTATGGAAGCGTGCCCATGCCTTTGAAAACGTTGCAGTGCTGGTCGATGATGGCATTGAGTTGCGCCCTGAAGTCCGCATCCTGGAAGGCAGACGTGTCTTGTGGAGAGAGTGTACTCGTTGAACGAGGTTTAGGAGTATCACGCCTTGTGCGCCTAGCAGAGAGTCCTTCGAGGAGCCCCCGACCTCGAAGGGAAGGATGGCTTTTCGCGAGTTGTGTGTCACTTCGAGTTGGCATGAATTGGTAGCAGGAATGACGTTGCCATTGTAGTCCACTAGTTGGCAGGCCGACGGAAGAATGGTTGGTTTAACACCAAGGGTCTGAAAGGCTGACCACGCTAGGAGATTAGCGGAAGCACCAGTGACCAGGCGGAATCCTATCTGGGATCGGTTGACCGTCAGGGTGGCACACCACTCGTCGCCTGGATAAGTGCTGTGCACTGACAGTGGCTGGTGGTTTTGATTCGAAGACAGCCTGTTCTTTGCTATAACAGCGACTCTAAAAGGCTCCCTGGGGTCCTCGGTGTCACTGGTCTGCGGGAAGTCAGAATCGGACTCGGTTTGGGGGTAGGTAACTGCTTGTTGCAGGGTTCTTCGGAGGTTTATTTCATTTCCTGGTTCAATTTGAGGCATTGTGCTGTCATCCCAGGTGAAGGAAGGTTGTTTTACAGCTTTAAAAGATTTTTTCCTTGATTTGGGATGTTTCCCCTTTAAATGGGCGTGGTCCGGGGCCTCTGACATCATGACGCACGTGACGTAGCACGTAGGAGGCGCTTGCACATGCGCAGATCACGGCTGATGGCTGTTTTCGTGATTGCGCATGCGCAGCGTCGCGCAACTGCGCAAGTGCAGTCCCTTTAGAAAGATGTCCATCGACCAAAATCGCTCTCTGCTCCGGGATTTCGGCCTCGAGGTGAGTACTAGCGCTTCTCTTACCTTTCCTTGCTGGTTGGAGTGTGTTTTCCTCACAGTATTTGCCAAATTTGTCCAGGACTGCCTGGAAGTCGCTCCTGTTTTGCCCCTTGGAGAACTTGAATTTTAAAAAGATTTCTTCTGCTCTGGCACCGACGATGGTGAGGAGAAGCTCTGTTTTTTCAGGATCGGCCAGGTCTTCTAGTTCGGCTGCCAGCAGGAAGATTTCAAACTTTTGCCGGAATGCCCTCCAGTTTTCGCGGAGATCGCCGTGGCACTGGAGCTGCTGCGGAACCCGGATCTTGAACATCTTGCCTGGGTATCGTTGCTGGTTGTCACTGTACGCTGAGGTATGGCTATCTGGACTGAACCAGTTCACTCCTGGTATCATGATGTGTTGGGTGTTCTGGATCACAAACAGGTCACCAACACTTGAAGTGGTGCAACTCTATTTTATTATAAGGTTAACTATACTAACATACTTGAACTGTGGGTAAATGCAATACCAGCTTTAACTGTTGACCCTTGCCTAGTCCTAACCAGGTGATGCACTCAGAACATGATGAATGTCTGTGCTGCAGTCTGTGTGCTCTGTGCTCTGAGCTGGCTGCTACTAGAATGAGCGGGAACTCTCCTATCCCCTGTCTTTAGAGTGCGTGTGCTCTCACTGGTGATTGGCTGCGGTGTTGTGTATGCTGATTGATCCCACTGCATGTCCATCAGTGTGACTGTGTGTGTCTGCACCATAATATACTGGTGTATATTATGACAGGGCACAGTCTGGTGAAGTGAGAGTGAGCCATGTCTCCGTGAAACAGCACACAGCAGTCTCTCAGTTCTCTTTGAAAAGTGAGTCTGGCTTTAAGTTCGTCCAGCTTGTTTTCCAGAGATTGGACATTAGCTGGAGTAAGCACGGCAGAGGGGCTTTGGGGTCACGTTGTTTCACTCTCACCTGCAGGCCTGCATGTTTTCCGCGCTTCCTGTAGTGACGGCTTCTTCTCGAGCCTGGGAGACGGTGAGAGTATGCGGTGTTAAGGGTATAGTTGGGTCCAATGAGGTTCTTCACTCTGGTCGGTGTGTGGATGGAGGATTTGTTGCTTTGCTTGTGGTTCCTGCGTCGGTAGGTGGGTCTGCGCGGTTGAGTGTCCCGGGTCGCTGTCGGCTGCGGTTTGGCTTCACAGGTCGGTGAATGTCCAGACCATGCTCCGGCGTGGATGGGTCGAAGGCCGCTAAGAGTGGGTGATGTCTCTGGAGTCGCGGTAAGTCTTGAAAGATGGGCTTGTTAGGTGATTTGGACATTCTGAATTCTCCCTCTGTGTACCCACAGAGACGCCGGAGTGTGGCGACTCGGGGATTTTCACAGTAACTTCATTGCAGTGTCAGTGTAAGCCTACTTGTGACACTGATAAAGATTTTTATTATTATTAAAGGGGGCCGCTTCTGATACGGACAGTGCCCAAACAGAACAAAGAACAAAAGAAACTTACAAACATAAATCAAAATGTGATTAAGAGGTTCAGTAAAGCAATCCAGCCCCATGCGGTGCCCACAGGGCGCGAAAAGCTCATGGACACCGTATGCTCCCTCTGCAGGGACACCTGGTCACTAACATAGTCGCAGGAGAGAGGCCCCCACAGTTGCCCTTTGCCTCTTAATGGTGAGTCTTGCCAGACCCAGGAGCAGGTTCCTCCTCCTTCCCCGCCCCTCTCCACACCAGGTGCCCATAGATCAGGAGCGTAGCGCTGAAGTGCAAACAAAACATTGCTCAAAAATTACTTTAAAAACTGACAAGGGAGTGCAGCCTAGAACATTCAACATCGACATGGCGCACGGGCTCCACGATCCTGCAAAAAGGGAAGGTGGTGGGGAGCCCATGAACCGGTGCAAACGATGGTTGTACAGTACTGCTGACTGCAGCACCCTCCACCCCTGGTCCCCAAGATTGAGGGGGCGGACACCTCCATAGAGTGACCTTCAATGGGGACCATCACCGCTGGACGGCAACAAGGCGCACCAAAGCGTAACTGGGTGGCGGGCGAAGGCAAGGAGGTGAAAGGTGTGCAGCAGCAGCCCGTACAGGAAACCCCTCCGCAGAGTGCGAGGGACATTTCCGGGAGGTGGCTAGGATTCTGGGGCACCAGCCCCCGAGGGAGAGTTCAGAGCCTGGGGCCAGTGTGGAATTCCAACCAAACAGGGGTCTGCTCAGACGGGAGTCCACCCCACACCTGCGCATCCTCAAAACCGCGAGTGTCACCAGGTCCGAGCATAACCATTTTGCGGTCTTGAATGGCATCAGCCGCGTGCCCTGCGCATTGAGCCAACTCGCGGGGTGTCATCCAGCCCACTCCTCCGCCACCCAGCATGCCCCCGATCCTGGTCACCCCGGCAGCCACAGCCTTCCGCTCTGCCAGCCACCTGAAAGGGTATTGGTGGAGGTGTGGATTCCTGAGCAGCGGCTCCCTTACGACAGCCACTACTCCTGACGAGGAAAAGCTGCGGCGCGAGGCAACCATGTTCCAGACTTTCAGAAGATCCTGGTAAAAGACAGGGAGCGCCTGCAAGGAGTTACAAAGACCCTCAGATCGACAAACAGGAGCTGCACGTTGTAATTCAGGCCGTGCACCTGGCAGAAGAAATAGGTTGTCAGGGCACACCGTTGTGGAGGACGCTCGTCGTAAAGGTATCGTCGCAGGGTCTGAAGGCGGAAGGCCGCCACCTGGATGCGAAGGCACACCAGCGCCTGGCTGCCCTCCCTAAGCGGGAGACTCAGAACCTCAGCAGTGACCCAGTGCAGTCTCTTGTCCCAGAAGAACTGAAATGAACATTGTCTGGAGTTCCTTGACAAAGTCCGGGGAGGGATGAAAGTGACCAGCCGGCACCACAACATGGAGGCAATCAACTGGTTTATGATGAGAACTCGACCCCTGTAAGACAGCACTCAGAACAGTCCTGTCCAGCGTACCAAGCGAGTCGTGACTTTGGCCTTCAGCTCCTGCCAGTTAGCCGGCCAGGATTCCTCAGCCGGGCAAAGAAGTTGGTCTTGCTCCAGCTAAAGGGCCTGAGCTCCTCTGGGAGGGGGTCCACCTGTCATGGACCGACCAGAAGTCCAGAACACTTGGCCCAGTTGATCCTGGCAGAGGACACGGCAGAGTAGACATCCTGGCACTCTCGCATCCTCCGCAGGTCACAGGGGTCCATGAACATGCGAAGCACGACATCGGCGTAAGCCAAAAGGACCACCCCGAAGACCCGCCTGCACAAGTCAGTCCCGATAGCCTCCTCTGCAGGAGGTGTAGGAAAGGTTCCATGCAAAGGGAATGAAGCTGGCTGGACAAGAGGCAGCCCTGACGCACTCCTCATCCAAAGAGACCTGTTGACTTTAATGAGACACTCTGTGGCGGTGTACAGAATGCATCCCAAATCCGAATGCTCGCAGAATTACAAATAAATATCTGTGACCCACCCTGTCGAACACCTTCTCCTGATCGAGGGACAGGAAGGCGCTCGACAGACCAGCCCACTGGGAGTGGTGGATTAGATCCCGGACCAGATGAATGTTGTCATAAATGGTCCGGCCCGGGTCTGTGAAGGACTGGTCAAGATGGATCATATGGTTCAGCACGGTGCCAAGGCGTAAAGTCATAGCCTTGGCAAAGATTTTATAATCCGTGCTGAGGAGGGAGACCAGTCGTGATACTTTCCCCCAGTGTTGTGTATAATGGAGGGAATGTAAAGGGTTAACAAGATGATGTTCATGTATCTCAACACTAGATGGCACCACAATGTAGTCATATAAATATACTGTGACGCCTGGGATTCTGGGAGAAGGTGTTAGTGGCAGATTGAGATAGGTTGTTCATTGTATTAGAGAGAGATTAGGCAGCATAGTTAGAAATTATAGATTTCTACAGCATAGATTTAATACTGTTATTTTCTTAGCTATTACTTAGTAAGGTGTGCCAATCATTTTAAAGTAGTGTAATTAAACTAACTTTGTTTAAAATACATAGCTTGATGTTCTTTGTCAGCACTACGACTTTTAGCCATCTTGAGGGACTCAACAGAGAACATCACATCCAGGACTCCGGTGTAGTCGCTCTCCAGGATGGCCCAGAATGCCCTGAAGAACTCCATGGTTCTCAGCCTGTCCAGCCCTGGGGTTTTGCCCCTGGAAAGATTGTTGAGAGCGCCAGCCAGCTCCTCCAGGCTTATAAGGGCGTCGAGCCTCCCAGCGCCTTTGGGCCAACCTGCAGTAAGTCCTCCCACAAAACTCTGCGAGCATCGTCGTTGGATGGATCCAGAGAGAAAAGAGTGGTGTAAAAGTCCCTGACATGGGTCCTGACCCTCTCTGCATCCAAAATGAGGGACCTGTTATCGGCCAGCAGCGCAAGGAGCTGCTATCACTCTTTTTCCAGCGAGTAGGAGAAGGGGGAGCCGTGGTCCATATCCGTAAGGATCCAGATCTGTGACCTCATGTACACGACATAGGACCCAACAAGTTGCAGGTCCCGCAGCACACCCTTCTTCTCCCTGTACACCAGCCGCAAGGCTGGGTCCTCATTGGGCAAAGCGGGATGTGACTTCAGGTCAAGCCCTTCTTTTGGCAATTCCTCGATCCTGGATCTCCGCCTCGCTTTCAAACCCTTCCGACACCCTTGACAGAAGGCACAGATGTGGGTCTTGCCCATGTTCCATCATTGTCTCAAGGAAGATGAGGCACGATCAATTTGGCTGGAGACGAAGTTGAATCCAAACTGAGGCTTTATTAGTATCAGATCTGTGGCCTCCCACAGCAGCTGGCGAAATGGCTACGAGCTGGAGGCCACGCATATTTATAACCCGGCTCCTGGGTGGAGCTAGCATGCAGGGGCCACAGGTGAACCTGTAGTGCAGGTTCTACCGTACAACCCCTAATATCAGAACACAGTGGTTTACCACAGAAGGGAAGCCACCCCGCTTCCTTTACCAGCCCAGAAGTGACAAAACGAGGCCAGGAACTGCTCGTCCTCCAGCAGCAGGTGTTAAAATGCCAGTACGCAGACCGTGTCTGAGTGCGGGACGGGGCGAGCCCCGCCGACACCCGGTGGGTCTGAGCTGCACAGAGGTTGTCTGAACGCTGGGCAGGTACACCGTTGAAATGTAAAGACAGTTGATTCTGGATGCTGCTACTCCAGGCCTCACCAACATAAACGCGCTGGAGTCAGGATGGAGAATTTGCCAGTCGAAGGTCCCAAGTAGGCGCTTCAACTTCACCTTGGTCCCGAGGGTGCAATTAAAATCCTCCCCTGACGATGATGCACTCACCCATGGCGATGGTGCCAAGCAGAGTAAAAGAAAGTCACCTTCTGAGGGCCAACGTGAGGAGCGTAGAAATGCAGGCGCAGCAACCAGCCTGACACTGGTTCCTTGACCCTCAAGTTTCCGGCTGAAAATGCAGGGCCAACAAGATAGCCAACCCGCCTAACCATGAGGTCTGGTTGAGGTCACGTAGACTCCCCCCTCACCACTCCAGGAGCTACCTTGTTTCATTTCCCCGGGGTGGTGTGGGTTACCTGCAGGAAGCACATCGCATACTTCCCATCCCGGAGGCCCGAGAGGTTGAGGAATCTGCAGGGCGCGTCCCTGCTGCCATTAACGTTGCGGCTGGCTATGGTCACCTCCATGTCAATGATAATATGCCACGGTTACCTTATTTAGTGCAGCGAGGGGGCAGGAGAGCTCTTGCCTCTCCACTCCGTCAGGAGCTTGGCAAGGGAGCCAACAAGCTGGTTGGAGGTCACCACACACCTTGATGGATAGAGACTGGTGGGGGTCATCCTTGACCCTAACTGCCTGGTGAGCAGTCGAAATGGTGACGGGAGCGGTTTGGGGCTTGGAAGCCGCCACCCACACAGGTGGCCTTGGAAGGCCTCACTGCCAGTGAAGATGGGAACACCATCAGGGCAATTGCTCCACCCAGCCCAATCTGGTCACAGCCGTGGCAATATGTAGATGGGGAGGGGGGAGGGGGGGGGGGGGGAGGGGGGGGAGGGGGGGCGGGGGGGGGGGGGGCGAGGTGGCTGACATACCCCCCCCCCCCACCCAACAGGGAAAGTTGAGTGGAGGAGATGGGGAAAGGGAGAAAGGAATGTAGAGGGAGCAGGAGGATGAAGGGGCACAGGAGAGTGGGGCATCGTGCGTGGGCTGGTGCCAGTGGAACAGAAACTCCTGTGCAGTTGGAGGGTGGGAGGATAAGGAGCCGAACTCTTCAGTCCGGGAGGGGCCCAGCAAATGCAGTCCAGGCCTCCAAGTCCCGTTCTCACCCAGGGACACGGACACTGGTGGAAAGGGAAGAAGGAAAGGAGCCTCCCTCCTTACTGAGAATCAGTTGTTGGGTGGGAGGGTCCAGGCAGGGTCTACTGCCCAGGAGTGGCCCAGAGAAAGAAAGTCACCAACCTCTCTCTGCTCGTGGTGTTGCTGAAGTCCAAGACCTTCTGTCTCACTGTCTTTCCGCAGGCCGGAAAGCCTCCAGTCTGTGGGCCCTTGGCCGCTGTAGATTGTAATTGGCAGTCCCAGCCCCTGCCTCCTCCCTTAGTTTTGCAGTCAGCAGGCACTCGTAAACAATCAGGCAGTTCTCAAATCCAGTCACAGGCTAAGCCCAGTCCCATAGCCTCATCTGCAGACTCACCCCTCTCCTTTCCTTTTCCCTTTCCTTTCCTCTACCCGAAGCAACAAAGAAACAAACTCTCGGCTACCGCAGCCTCCAGGGATCTGCAACCACCAGCAGGAGCAAGCAGCAAACACAACCTGCAGCTGTGAAGTGCTCTCACAACTACAAGGCCAATTCCTCATTAGCAATCGCCTTCATCTGTAAAGCTAGAGGCTTCTCACAGTCAAAGGGAGTTACAGTGACTTTCAGCCAGGACCACGAGCAGGGCTCTGTCCTGGAAGTGCTTGGTAGGACATACAGGTAGCAGCCTGGTTATAGGTCTCCACAATGAAGGACTCACGGAAGAAAGGCTCCTCACCCACCACCCCCCGCAGCCCAGGTACGACCCCCCAACCTGGAACACTGGAGCCCCCTGACCAAGTCCAACCCCCTGAGCAGTACCCCCAATCCCACCCCAGCACTGGGGCACAGGCCCCACTGCCCATGAGCAGCATGCCCGAAAATGGAAATGGCTACTCACCTCCTCAGAGCCCCTCAGCAGCCACTGCAGCAGCTTCACATTTTTAACAATCACGTCTGCGTGATTTCTCACTGGGGAGCGATTAATTCCCCAGAGGCCGTTACATTTGACTTCAATCTCGCTAATGAGATGGAAATTTGTGCTAATTGAGGTTAATGATATGCTCGCCATATTTGGGCGAGATCCAGAACTCTCCATCGGGAGCGGGCCGGGCTAGATGGCAAACTGATTCATGCCTGGCGCAAATCTCGATTTTGTCCTTTCCTGCAATTTAACTGGTGTGCCCAGATCCACGCCCAGTGCAACGGGGTGGTTAAATCGCGACCACGAGTTCAAGATGAGGAACAGACTTGTATCTGTGGAACTCTTTAAGACTGAAGAACAATTACATTTCAAATGAGTCTTCATGACACAAATGCTTACTAGTCAGAAAAAAGGTTGTAAAACGCTGTTACTGCCACTGCTCCTTAACTAGCTGTTTAAATGGCAATTTCACTTTTTTTGCTCGAGTGGAGTTTGCAATGTGCTCACCAAAATCCAACTCCATGATAGTGAGAGCGAGCATCCAATTAACATTCACAAACTATTTCTGACCGGGTGCTAAAACACTGTGCAATAATGATGGTCAGGACCTTACAGTTAAAGATTGTCTGCACAGGGTATTTAACCAGCTTTGATCTAAAGGACAGATGCAGCGTATTCTCCTCTGTTTAATTAACCACAATCTGTCAGATTTGTATTCACAATTAGCTGGGCAATATCGGCAAAGAGAGACATTACTGAACACTAATGTTCCACTGAGACAGGCATGATGGAAATCAATTGGATAAACAATTCAAGGAAAGTGACCACTAATCATATATTTAACATATTTTAAACAATGAGAGTTTAGTGAAATGCCCTTTTCATTTTTTTAAATTCCTCTCGCTTCCCATTTTGCCGTTTAATCGCCACATCCTCAATGGATCGGATACTTCAGCGAATGCAATGTTCGTTGTTCGAGAAAGGAAATTCCAAATCTAAGAGACAAAGGAATATCAGGAACAGGAGTAGGCCATTCAGCCCCTCTCATCTGTTCCAGCATTCAATTATATAATGTCTGATCTATGATCTAACTCCATGGGTCGGATTATCCAATAATGGGGCAATGTCCCCACTGCAGCGTGAAAACGCGGGCGAATCACTCTGGACTTTCCTGAAGAAAGTCCAGAGTGAGTCTCCAACCTGGAGGGGGCTAGGAGGGCCCTGGAGTAATCCTCGCAGCTCTGACTGCTGATATGGGACCCTGCACTTCCAGTCGGGGGTCCGCGCATGCACACAGCGGCAGCCTATGTCGGTTGCCCCGCGCGACATGGCGGACCCACATCGCGGACCGGCACCAAAAAGATAGCCCCCCCGCCGAGATCGTGCGTACCCGCGGATCGGTGGCCCCCGATCGATACACTGGCCGCCTGCAAGGCCCCCCCCACCCCCGGTGAAGGATCCCCCTGCCCCCCACCAGGGCGGCCGCAGACTGAGTCCGCAGCCACCACGCCGAGTTCCCGACGGGTGGGACCATGACAGAACCATGCCGTCGGGAACTCGGCCAGTTATGCTTGGAGAATCGCCGCGGGGGCCTCTGTCAATGGCCCCCTACCTGCGCCGCGTTGACCGTGCGGGCGCGCGAAAGTCACGGTGATTCTCCGGGTACCGGAGTCATGCCGGATTTCGGCATCAACGCCCATTCTCCGCCCCCACACCGATCGCGATTTCAGCGCGGAGGCTCAGAGAATTTCGCCCCATATTCCTGTCCTTTACCTCATCTCCCTTGTACCTATCGGATAATAACAATCTTTGTATCTGAGATTTATTTAACAATGACCAAGCGGTTCTAGCTTGGAGGGCTGAGCAATCAACACATAGTTTTAAGAATGAGATTGTGGTTTGTTCAAAATATACATGATGGGCTTCAGGGTTGGAATCTTCCGGCACTTGGATTGTACGTCCGGTGGCAGCCATGAGCTGGGCGGTCGCACGAAAGGTGGCTCTCGAATGAAATCCTCAAATATGACATTTTAACTTCAAAAAACGGATACCAAAAATATCGACAACTCCCCCAGCTTAACCGCCGCAAACCGCATTGACAAGAAAGAGGCAGAAAAAATGGGAGAGAACCAACCGCCCAGTAGGAAAGCCGGCAAAGTCTCGGGGAGGGAAGCCTCAGCCTCAGAGCCGGCAGCCACAGGAGATGGCACGGAGCTGGGAAGGGGAACTCCACAGAGTTCTCAGCGCAGACCCAGGCGCTGATGGACAAGCTTACGGGCTTCATCCCCTTGAGCTCCAAAGACACAGGGGGGGGGGGGGGGGGGGCTGGAGAGAGACCTCCTGGCTGCTGTCGAGACAGCAGTGGAGGCAGTGACGGCCCCCATGAGGGAAGCAACGGCCAAGATGGAGCGGCGGCTTGAGGCCCAAGAGGCGATGGCGAGAGACCTCGAGAAGGCCACCACGGACCAAGGGGACCATATCACAGCATTCGAAGCTGAGGCGGCGAGCCTCATCAAGATGAAAAAGTAGGCGGACAGGGGGTTAAATAGGGCAACCTGACCAAGAGGGGAGCTTCTACATTAGTGTGTAAACTGGGGTATGGGGGTACAGTGAAGGAGGAGGCCGCGGCGCGTCTCCAGGAAGGGAGGGTGCGCCTGGCAGAAGGGAGTGGAAAGAAACAAATTCAGTGGAAACAATGGGCAAATGAAGAGGGGACCAAGATTGCAGGGGTGGCTAAGGCCAAGGAAGGAAGGGGGGGACCAGGAAGGGGAAGCACAAGGGTAAGGGGGTACAGGGGGAGAAACAGAGGATGGGAAGGGTAGAGCGCCAGTTGCAACAGACAACACATGGAGATGGTGATAAAGAGGAAGTAGTCGGTGGCCATTTTGAATGGCCCATGGCAGGCAGACCCTATCAGGCAGGTCTGGGCCCACAAGATGAGTACGGCTAACCCCATTGGGGTGGGTACAACCCCCCCATCCGGATAGTTACATGGAATGTGAGGGGCCTCAACGGGCCAGTGAAGAGACCCAGAGTCCTCACCCATCTCAAGAATCTGAGGGTGGACATAGCCTTCCTACAGGAAACATCTGAGGGACCGACAACAGGTATGGAAGGGCTGGGTGGGACAAACGTTTCCCTCATGTTTCAACACTAGGACAAAGAAGGTGTCTTAATATGCACCCATGCACATCATGAGGTAAAAACAAGCAGTGGCAGGCACCCAGTTTAGCCAATCAACATACAGGAAAGAACGCAACCAATCACCGGACAGAACACCAGAGGGGGGCTTCCAACTATAAAACACACGAAGCATCAGCACTCCGCCTCTTTCCACTGGTGACAACTGTAGTGACAGTCAGGGTGTATATGTCAGTCAGCACCTTCTACGTGTGGATCAGAGCTAGCCTGGTCTAATAAGTTAGAGTTAGACTTAGAGTAGTAGAGTGTCAACCCACAGCCAGCTGTGTGCATTGTTACAGAAGTTCAATAAATAGTATTGAACCGACGCCTACGTTTGGTGTATGCTTTATCACACTCTGCAGATTTTTGCGATCTTGGTCCGAGCAGCTGCCATGCCAAGCTGTGATACAGCCGGAGATGTGACGCGGTGTCCATGCCACTCGCCAGTTGCCCTCCCTAGTTGGTGAACCTGGAGGTGATTAGGGAGTCCCATGCATGTTAGTCCTGGCGCACACAATGTGCGGCCTCCCCGCCTGCCTGGACCCCCATGTCCTGCCCATTTTCCTCATAGGACGAGGCCTGGCGTTCCTCTTCTTCCTCCAGCACATCGTCCCTCTGCTGCATGATGTGTTGTGGAGGACACAGCAGACCACCATGATGTGCACGACCATCCCAGCGCTATACTGGAGGGCCCCTCCAGAGCGGTCCAGGCACCTGAACTGCATCTTCCGGATGCCAAACCACCGCTCGATCATGCCGCTGGTCACTTCATGGGCGTTGTTGTAGCGAGTCTCCACGTCGGTCTGTGGCCTCCAGATAGGTGTCATCAGCCACGACTGCAGTGAATATCCTCTGTCGCCCAGGAGCCAATCCTGCAGCCGGGGGGTGTGGGGGGGGCCTCAAAGAGGCCAAGAACCATCGAGTGTGCCAGGCTGAAGATGTCGTGCACACTGCCCTGGTTTTGGGTGCAGATGTACATGATCAGCAGCTGTTGGTCACATACCAGCTGCAAGCTCATCGAGTGGAACCCCTTCCAGTTTGTGAAGAGTGGCTCAATGGGTGACATACATCTCATTGATCACCCCCTGGACCTGAGGCATCTCGGCGATGGTGGCGAACCCCGCTGCCCGGGTATTCTGGTGTGTTCGGTCCACATTGAAGTTGATATATTGTGCCAAATGGGCAGATAGGGCCTCTCTGATGGTGCAGATGCACCTGTGCACTGAACTCTGTGAGATTCTGGACGGGTCCCCACTCGACACCTGGAAGGACCCCGTGTAGAGGTTCAGGGCGATCGTCACCTTGACAGCCACCATGAGCAGTTGTCCTCCCCCATTCCCCTGCGGTGCCAGGTACGCCATGATCTGGGAGATATGTCGCACTGTTCCTTGGTCAGCGAGAGTCTTCGACAGTACGCCCGGCCTGGCAGGACCTTGAATGTTAAGCGCCGCCTGTACACAGGAGGCCTCATGTGGCACCTCCTTCCCGCCTCCTCTTTCTCGGCCTGTTGGGCAGCTGGGTCTCTATCCTCACCGTCTCCCTCCTGTTCCTCTGGGGCACGCTCCGCTGCTGCAGCTCCAGCTCGTACAGCCACAGAACATCCCCCAGAGCTGCAGCGACTAGGAGGAAGGCCACCATCGCTGATTGAATTCCAATATCCATTACCAGCAGGGGGTGAAAGGCCGACATGTTAGCATAGTCACCCCGGCCCCATGACCCATTCCCCCGTCAACCCCCGCACGTCTCCCGGCCCTGGCAGACTCCACCCAGCCCTGGCAGACTTGCATGGCTTCCAATACCCTGATGTTCTTTCATTTACCCCATACAAAGCATTTCCCAGGGATAAATGTGTGCATTATGTTATCAATGTATGTAGCAGGAGGAACCTCACTAATCACTAATAATGTGACAAGCACCTGTTTATCTATGTCTTATCCAATCCCTTTCCCATTAATCTGGTGCCATAGTTACCACTAGTGTCAGCTGTGTCTCAATGGTAGCCCCCTTGCTTCTGAGTCAGGAGATTGTAAGTTTAAATCCTCCTTTAGTCTTGAGTATAAAAGTCAAGGCTGACACTTCTGTGCTTTAAATCAGAAGTGTCACAGCACTGAAGATGCCTTCTTTCATTTGGGATGTTAAACTGAGGCCCCACCTGCCCTCTCAGGTAGATACTAATGATTCCATTGACATTCTTGGATCATAGATTACATGGTCAAGGGCGAAGAAAGGGGCCACCTGGGATGGGCTAGGTACATAGTGGAATTAAAAGGGCAGGAGTTAAGTGGGGAAGATGACAGACGGTACAGGGGATTGGAGGCACAAGCTTCCGGTAAGGTTGGTAACGTGGAACGTCCGAGGACTGAATGGGCCGGTTAAAAGTTTGCGGGCGTTCGCGCACCTCAGGAGCTTGAAAGCGGGGGTTGTCTTTTTGCAGGAGACACACCTCCGTGTGAAGGACCAGGTTAGGTTAAGGAAGGGGTGGGTCGGGCAGAATTTTACGCGGGGTTTGATTTGAAATCGAGGGGTGTGGCGATTTTAATGAGCAAAAAAATGGGATCCGTGAGTGCGAAGGAGGTGAGGGACCCAGGTGGGAGATATGTGATTGTGAGTGGGGTATTGGAAGGGGCACCGGTAGTGTTGGTATATGTGTATGCCCCAAACTGGGATGATGTGGGTTTTATGAGGGGATCCCCAGATTTGGCCACATACCAGTTGATCATGGGAGGAGATTTTAACTGTGTCCTAGAGCCGAGGGTGGATAGATCGAGCCCCAGGTCGATGGGTAGGGTACGAATGGCAAGGGAGCTGGAGGGGTTTATGGAGAGGATGGGTATGGTGTATCCATGGCACTTTCAGAACCCAGGGGGAAGGGAGTGTTCCTTCTTTTCACACGGCTATAAGGTGTATTCGAGGATTGATTACTTTGTAGTGAGTCGGGAGATTTTGGTTGGGGTGGAGGGGCAGAGTATGCGGGGATAGTTATCTCAGATCATGTACCCCACTGGCTGGATATTCGGTTCAGTACGGGATGAGAGCAGAGGCCGGGGTGGAGGTTTGACTCGGGGTCGTTGGCGGATGGAGGTTTTTGTGATAAGGTGCGGTTGGTGATTAGGGATTATGTGGAGTTCAATCAGAATGGAGAGGTGTTGGCGGGCATTTTTGGGAAGCACTGAAGGCAGTGGTCCGGGGAGAAATTATCTCATTTACGGTTCGTGCGAATAAGGAAAGGAGGGCGGAACATGACCGTCTAGTGAGCGAGATAGTGGAGGTGGACAGGGAATATTCGAGGGTGCCCACCGTGGAGGGATTGACGAGGAGGAAAAAGTTGCAGGGGCAATTTGACAGGCTGACAACGGGGAGGGCGGTAGTGCAACTGCGTAGGGCAAGAGGGGTGCAATACGAGAATGGGGATAAGGCCAGCCGCATGCTGGCGCACCAGCTGCGGAGGCAGGCTGCGACCAGGGAAATATTGAAGATCCGGACTGGGGCTGGGGATGTGGTGTCAGAGCCAGGGAAGATAAATGAGGCATTTAGAGAGTATTACCAGGGACTTTATGAGGCAGACCCAGGAGGAGAGGAGGGGGACATGGGGTGGTTTCTGGACGAGCTGGAATTTCCCCAGGTGGAGGAAGCAAAAAGTCAGGGGTTGGAGGCGCCCCTGGGGCTGAGGGAGGTGCTGGATAGTATCAGGGGTATGAAGTCGGGGAAGGCCCCTGGGCCGGATGGGTACCCGGCGGAATTTTATAAGGAATTTGCGGTGGACCTGGCACCACATCTGTTGGGGGCGTTTAATTAAGCACTGGAGAAGGGGGAGTTGCCGGAGACGATGAAGCAGGCAGTAATCACACTAATCCCCAAAAAGGGAAGGATCCAGTGGAATGTGGGTCGTGTAGACCCATATCACCATTGAACACGGATGTGAAAGTATTGGCTAAGTTGGTGGGGGGGAAGATGGAGAATTGTGTCCCGGGAATGATTGCAGAAGATCAAACAGGCTTCGTGAAGGGCAGGCAGCTCGCGAATAATATAAGACGCTGTTGAATGTGGTGATGAATCCGTCGAGATCTCTGGTACCGGAGGTGGTGGTGTCCATGGACGCAGAGAAAGCATTTGATCGGGTGGAGTGGCGGCACTTGTTCGAAGTTTTGGGAGAGTTTGGGTTTGGGCCGAGATTTGTGGCAAGGGTACGGTTGCTGTGTGTGGCGGCAAGAGCGAGGATGAGGACGAATCTTATAAGCTCACAAAGCTTTGACTTACACAGGGGTAGGAGGCTGGGGTGCCCGCTGTCGTCGCTGCTGTTTGAGCTGGCCATAGAGCCATTGGTGATGGCTCTCAGGGGGTCGACAGAGTCGACATGAAGGGACAGAGGAAGCATCAGGTGCTGCTCTATGCCGATGACCTCTTGCTGTATGTTTCGGATCCGTTGGAGAGTATGGGAAGGATTATGGGCTTGTTTGTAGGGTTCTCGGGATACAAGCTGAATGTAGGGAAAAGCGAGGTATTCCCATTGAATGAGCTGGCACAGCGAGCTAATTTAGGGGGGATGCCATTTCCGTTAGCGAGGTTTAGGTACTTGGGGATTGTGGTAGTCACCACTGATGTATATATTGTATATATAGGATGTTGATATAGGTGCTTTATGGTAAGGCCCCTGTACTACAGGTATGGGCCTGCTGGCTCCACCCAGGAGGTGGAGTATAAATATGTGTGCTCCCAGTACAGCAGCCATTTCGTCAGCTGCTGTAGGAGGCCACGCATCTCAGTGTAATAAAGTCTCGATTACATCCTACTCTCGTCTTTGTGTAATTGATCGTGCATCAATTTATTACACTGAGTTTTCAGAAGATGGACCTCTGCATCAAGCCGGATCGCCTGCAGCTGCATCCGCAAGCAGACAACGCCAAAAAGGACTTTGCACATTGGCTAGCTTGCTTTGAAGCGTACATCGGGTCTGCGCCAGACGAAATTCCAGAAGAACAGAACCTCCAGATCCTTTACACGCGGCTGAGCTCCAACGTCTTTCCACTTGTCCCGGATGTGCCGACTTACGCAGACGCCATGGCGCTACTGAAGGAAAACTACGCTCAGTGGACGAACACACTCTATGCCAGGCACCTCCTCTCCACGTGGCATCAACTTCCCGGTGAGTCGGTGGAAGATTCCTGGCGCGCCCTGCTCCCCCTAGTTAGAGACTGTGACTGTCAGGCCATTTCAGCCACGGAACACTTGAATTTGCTAATGAGAGACGCATTTGTTATGGGCAGAGGGTCTGACTACATCCGCCAGCGCCTCTTAGAGGGGGCCACGCTCGACCTCGCGGTGACCAAAATACTAGCGCTTTCACTTATGGTTGCATCACGCAACATTCAGGCCTATGCCCCCGACCGCACGGCCCACCCCCCTGTGCATCGTGGACTCCGCAGACGGCCGTCCCATCGTGGACCCCATCAGCGACCGCCCTCAGCCAATCCCACGCCTGTGCCGCGCGGCAGCCAACCAACCCCGGGGGGCCCAAATGCTACTTCTGTGGCCAGTCAAAACACCCCCGACAGCACTGCCCGGCGTGGAGCACCCTCTGCAAGGCCTGTGGCAAGAAGGGATATTTCGCTGCAGTGAGCCAGGCCCGCTCAATCGCCGCTATTGTCCCGGCACCCCCCATGTGCAGCCAGTGGGCGCCGCTATCTTCCCCTCCTAGGACCATGTGCGGCCGGTGGATGCCGCCATCTTGCTCGACTCGCAACACGTGCAGCCCATGGGCGCTGCCATCTTGTTCCTCCCAGGACCAACGGGTGCCACCATCTTGCTTTCCCCACGACATGTGCGGCCCGTGGGCGCCGCCATCTTACCCGACTCAGGACCCATGCCCGTTGGGCACCTCATCCGGCTGCTCATTGCCTGCAACCGCCAACGACCAGCCGCGTCTCGCCTCGGTCACGATTGACCAGTTTCAACCACACAACCTCGCGACTGCTTCAACTAAAGTGAAGGTCAACGGGCGCGAGATCTCCGGCCTGCTGGACTCCGGGAGCACTGAGAGCTTCATTCACCCTGATACGGTAAGGCGCTGATCCCTCGCGTACACCCCGCTAACCAGAGAATCTCCCTGGCCTCCGGGTCCCACTCCATGGCAATCCAGGGGTACTGCATCGCCACTCTCACTGTCCAGGGTGTTGGGTTCAGCGGCTTCCACCTCTACGTCCTCCCCAACCTCTGTGCTGCCTTGCGACTCGGCCTGGGCTTCCAGTGCAACCTCCAGAGCCTAACCCTGAAATTCGGCAAGCCCCTGTAGTGATCTGTACATCTGTACATACATCTGCACATACACCAGGGACTGTAGCACAGATGTGACAGCCACAGCATCACTAGAGGGCATCAGAGACGGGTATAAAGGATCCAGCCCAAGGTAGGATCCGCCTCTTTCAGAAGCACAGGGCTAGTGAGCAGCAGCAGACAGAGACAGCTCAGCATAGGCAGTTTACCTTAGCTTCACTGGTCATACCTCTTGACTGTATTATATCTAGTGAAGCTCTGGAAACAGAACAAACCTACTGAATAAAGTATTTGGGTTAACTTAAAGTCTACAATCTTTATTCAGACTTAGAGAATAACATATGATACCAGGAGTGATTTCAGAAAGCTAGCTAGACACCAGCAAGAGAAGAAAAACTTAAACCGGATATTCGACTGTAGAAGACTTTGCAGTAAATGGATCCTCGACGACTAACTGATTCGATGGAACTTGTTGGAACTCCATGGCAGCTGGAAACAGCCGGTAATTTAAGTTATAACTGGAAAATGTTTGAACAGCTGTTCCAAATATTTATTACAGCTAATGATTTAAGCACTGCCTCTGATGCAATGAAAATAGCCCTACTACTCTCAACAGGAGGGCATGAAGCTAGAGAAATCTATAATTGCTTTAATTACTTAGAAGGTGAGGACAACACCAAATTAGAAGTTATACTCAAAAAATTTGATGAACTCTGTAAGAGTCACTCTGGTGAGATGCTTGAAAGATTTAACTCTTGTCAGAGAAACGGAGGGCCCATCTCTGATTTTATTACAAATCTCAAGCTAATTCCACAAGGCTGTGATTATGCTGATTTCAGAGACACTGCGATAATGCACCAATTAATTTCTGGACTATCTGATAAAAATTTGAGGGAAGAACTTTCACAA
Organism: Scyliorhinus torazame; assembly: GCF_047496885.1. Lineage (NCBI taxonomy): Eukaryota > Metazoa > Chordata > Chondrichthyes > Carcharhiniformes > Scyliorhinidae > Scyliorhinus > Scyliorhinus torazame. The sequence goes on from NC_092716.1 coordinate 189,224,654, forward strand.
AATAAGTATCTAACTCTAGAAATCGCTATTCAAAAATGCCTTGCTTATGAACAAAAACAAAATCAATACTTTGAGTCTCTACCAACACACGATCACCATTTAGAAAACAAAATCGGTAAAAATGGTGCGAACACTCACCACGAGGCAGCGGCAGGATTAAATTGGAGGAAGACGGAGGTTCTGAGCGGCAGCCATTTTGAGAAAGGAGCCGCACATGCGCAGTTGCGAGAAAAGCGCACAGTACAGGAAACTCAGAGTGCGCATGGGCAATCGAGTTCTACTCATGACATCACGAGCATCATGACGGCAGAGGACCAGGACCACGCCCACTTAAAAGGGAAATGCACAAAAATGAACAAAAAGAAATTTAAAGCTGCAGAACCCAATTTTCTTGCCTCAAAAGACAGAACAATGTCCGAACTTACACCAGCAGTTGAAAATAACTTTCACAACAACCTGGAACAAGCAGTTAGCACCGCCCTAGAAGATGATATGGTCCTTGTAGACTACGACTCAGATGAAGATTTCATCTTGGGAGATGGCTACCCCAGTACCAAATCCAAACCGCAACTAGAGGTGTTGTACTGTGAAGACCCCGACGGTGAGTTCTTCGGATTGGGGAATCTTCAGCTCAGTATATATGACATCCCGACTCATGAGTGCAGGATTATGCTGCGCCCTGACGCCAAGAAACAGAGAGTGGTCCACGCACCACAAAGGGTCCCAGCCTCCATACAAGAAGATGATTTGTTCATTGAACATGAAGAGAACGATCCCAACTCCGAAACAAAAAGCGATGATTTGTCTATTGAACAATACACACAATACTGCTCAGACATGGCTGAGTTATTCGGAGATCCTGATCACAGCATCAGCAACACGGTTGAAAAGCTCAATATGACTCTTCTCATGGTAGATGAATCCAATGCGATGGTGCCATGGCAGATCGTCGATACATGGGATGACAGCAATACCCAAGACGAAGACGACGCCATACAGAGTGCACAGAACAACTCCGTTGAGAGAGCACAGATCGACTCTAAGTGAGAACACTGCACACCTCCACAAAGAGAGCGATGACAGACTCCACAGAGAGAGCGATGACAAACTCCAGAGAGAGAGCGATGAAGGACTCCACAGAGAGAGCGATGAAGGACTCCACAAAGAGAGCGACACAAGCCTCCACAAAGAGAGCGACGCAAGCCTCCACAAAGAGAGTGACGCTCGGTGACAGACTCAAAAATAGAAGCAAGCAAACACTCCATAGCGAACACCATGCATGTCCAAGACCATGAAGATCTATCAAGCTTATTTGAGCCACCGGAAGAAGACACTGAATGTCTACCCACTGTATGTGAGAGAAGTGACGAAGAAATCACAATTCCCATACAGGATGTGCAGGATCACAGCGAGACTGACATATCTCAGCTCGTCTGCACAGAAGCACTCAATAATCAGAGGACGGCCACCCATGGATCCAGAGAGACCATGTCAATTGAAATCCTGAAGATTTTGACTCCAGAAGAGGAGCACCACAACCCACAACAAAATGAAATCGTGAGGATTTTGACTCCAGAAAAGGAGCACAAAGAGATCACAGATGATTTGAATGAACCTGAAATGACTCCAAAAGAGGCGCACCAAGAACTCAATGATGATTCAAGTGAACCAGAAATGACTCCAAAAGAGAAGCACCAAGAACTCAATGATAATTCAAGTGAACCTGAAATGACTCCAAAAGAGCAGCACCTAGAAATCAATGATGATTCAAGTGAACCAGAAGTGACTCTAGAAGAGGAGCACCTAGAAATCAATGATGATTCAAGTGAACCAGAAGTGACTCTAGAAGAGGAGCACCTAGAAATCAATGATGATTCAAGTGAACCAGAAGTGACTCTAGAAGAGGAGTACCAAGTAAGCAAAGAAGTGGAATCAAATCCACCACAAACGACTGATGTCACCAACATCAATGCAACATCAGATCATTCTCATAATTCTCAAGAAGATACGCTCAATGTAGCAGAGACCACAAATGACACTGACACCAATATCTGTGACAATGACTCAAGTCATCCACATGGCACACTCATTGAGCGCAACAAGAACAACAGAAACCGCAAGAAGCACAGCTGAAACAAGAACAACAGCAACAACAAAAACAACATGCAGTGCAACAAGAACGACAAAAGGAACAAGAAGCATCCCAGAAACAACAAGCATGACAAGAAAAAGAACAAGAATAAAAGCGAAAACAACAAAAACAGAATCAACAAGCGCGACAAAAAGAACAACAAGAACGACAACAACAAGAACGGCAACGAAAACAACAAAGACAGAAACGGCAGAAACAACAACAATGAAACACCGACCTGTACAACATGGTACAACTCTGCACATGAAGGACAATGCCACAGCACACTGCGAAACAATGACAAGACTACAAACATGCCATGGCATGATAAAGAATCTCACAAATTCACATCTGCTCCAGAACAAACAAACAAAACAGCTTTCACGAACGATGTCATACAGAATCAATACCACAAACACAGGAAAAAGTCGAGGTCAGACAACGGTGCGACACAGAATCGCTACCATCAATCAAATGGAACAGGGGAAAAAGGAGTCCACATCATTTAATGACTCATCAGCAAGGCAGCCGAGTCACATTCCGACATCAACCTAGCTCTGTTATCATACCGAGCAACCCCATTGAGCTCAGGACTGGCGCCAGCGCAAATGCTCTTCGGCAGAGATATCCTGACAACCCTACTGGCAAAGCAATCTTGAGACCCCGGTTCTCGACGACATGCGGGCACTATGCTCCAAACAAAAACTATACTACGATCAACATGAGATCCCACTCAAGCCACTGACAATAGGTGACACCATCAGAATCAGGGACCCAGAAGGCGGATGGTCTGAGTCAGCCACGGTGATCAGGCAGGAGGCACCGGGTTCCTACATTGTCAAATCGTCTGCTGGAGTACTTTTTCGCCGTAACCGCTGGGATCTATTAGAGATTCGACCTACAACGCCAGTATTTCCTACCCTGGACTTGACCGAGTCCATTTGTCCACAGGACGTTCCTCACCACATAACGCCAGACAGTGCTCTTGATGACGTCAAACCATCATCACTACTACCACCGTTAAGACACTCCAGCAGAAGCCGTAAGGCACCCGATCGACTAGATTTGTGACGACACTTCAACACACGCACAAGACGAATATGAACATTTCTCACGATGGACTCACAACGCAGTTAATTGTTTCTGTATTACTTTTATCATTTTCACAGTGTGCAGATTTGCATATTCTCTCCACTTGTTATGTACAGTTTTCTTGAGGCCAGTCTAGAAAACATGTCCAATAAAAGGGGGGAAGGGATGTAGTGATCTGTACATCTGTACATACATCTGCACATACACCAGGGACTGCAGACAGATGTAACAGCCACAGCATCACTAGAGGGCAGCATCAGAGATGGGTATAAAGGGTCCAGCCAAAGGTAGGATCCGCCTCTTTCAGAAGCACAGGGCTAGTGAGCAGCAGCAGACAGAGACAGCTCAGCATAGGCAGTTTACCTTAGCTTCACTGGTCATACCTCTTGACTATATTATATCTGGTTAAGCTCTGGAAACAGAACGAACACACTGAATAAAGTATTTGTGTTAACTGGAAGGCTACAATCTTTATTCAGACTTAGAGAATAACATAGCCCCTACCACCCCTAACTGTGTGCGGCTTCGCGACCCTTAAGGTCGACCCACCTTCACTTTTTGCAAACCTAACCCCGGATTGCAAACCCGTCGCTACCAGGAGCAGACGGTACAGCGCCCAGGACAGGACCTTCATCAGGTCTGAAGTCCAGCGGCTGCTTCGGGAAGGCATCAGCGAGTCCAGCAACAGCCACTGGAGAGCCCAAGTGGTAGTGGTCAAAACTGGGGAGAAAAACAGGATGGTCGTTGACTACAGTCAGACCATCAATCGGTACACGCAGCTCGATGCGTACCCCCTCCCACACATATCTGATATGGTCCATCAGATTGCACAGAACCGGGTCTTCTCGACAGTAGGCCTGAAATCTGCCTACCACCAGCTCCCCATCCACAAGGCGGGCCGCCCATACACTGCATTCGAGGCAGACAGCTGCCTTTACCACTTTCTTAGGGTTCCCTTTGGCGTCACCAACGGGGTCTCGGTCTTCCAACGGGAGATGGACCGAATGGTTGACCGGTATGGGCTGCGGGCCACTTTCCCGTACCTGGACAATGTCACCATCTGCGGCCACGATCAGCAGGATCATGACGCCAACCTTGCCAAATTTCTCCACACCGCCACCCTCCTCAAACTCACGTATAACAAGGAGAAGTGCGTGTTCAGCACAAACCGCTTAGCCATTCTCGGCTATGTGGTCCAGAACGGAGTTCTGGGGCCCGTCCCCGATCGCATGCGCCTCCTCATTGAACTCCCCCTCCCCCACTGCCCCAAGGCCCTCAAACGTTGCCTCGGGTTCTTTTCGTATTACGCCCAGTCTTTGTGTAATTGATCATGCATCAGGGATTCAGGTAGCGAGGGAATGGACGGGGCTCCATAAATGGAACTTAACGAAGCTGGTGGAGGAGGCTAGGGAGGATCTTAGGAGGTGGGATACACTGCACTTAATGTTGGCGGGGAGAGTCCAAGTGGTGAAAGTGAATATTCTGCCGAGGTTCTTGTTTATCTTTCAGGCTCTCCCGATCTTTATACCAAAGGCCTTTTTTCGGAAAGTAGACACAATCATCTCTGACTTTATATGGGCGGGAAAGGTGCTGAGGGTGGGGAGGACCCTGCTACAGAGGCAGAGGCAGCAGGTGGGGTTGGCGTTGCCAAACTTGCTTCATTATTATTGGGCAGCGAATGTGGACAAGGTGCGGCGGTGGTGGGAAGGAGAAGGGGTAGAGTGGGTTAGGGTGGAGGAGGAATCTTGTAAGGGGTCTAGTTTGAGGGCTATGGTGACGGCAGCATTGCCAATGGCTCAGAGTAGGTATTCAGGGAGCCCAGTGGTGCAGTCCACGGTGAAGATATGGAATCAGCTGAGGAGGCATTTTAGGGTGGAATTGATGTCGGTGCTAACGCTGCTGTGCGAGAATCATGGGTTTGAGCCGGGGGGGGGGGGGGGGATGGATAGTGTATACAGGAGGTGGAGGGAAGTGGGGCTGGTCAAGGTGAGGGATTTGTGTTTGGAGGATGGGTTCACCAGTCTGGAGGAGCTAAGGGAGAGGGTAGAGCTGCTGAGGGGTAGTGAGTTCAGGTATCGACAGGTTAGGAACTTTGCACAAAAGGTCTGGAAGGGGTTCCCTAGATTGCCGGGATACACCCTGCTGGAGCAACTGCTGCTTCCGGATGTGGAAGGGGTGGGAAGAATTGGGGAAGTGCCTGGGTGATGCGATCATCAATTCACGCGAGACAGAGAGTTGAAGTGAACAGTGGCTTTAATCGACTAGGACAGTGCCTGCCTGCGACTGCTCTGCTAGTGAGAGCCGCATACAGGGCAGCTGCTCTTTATACCTCCCGTCAAGGGGGCGGAGCCCACAAGGGCACCACCATGATACATTCTGTGTAATATCGTACAATGGTCCATAGGTGGAGCCCACATGAGCAGCAGCATGATACAGTGTAATAGAGTGGTGAATGGTTAGTACAATACGTTCAACGCATTCACCCCCTGTTAAAATAATGAAGTCCAGCGGGGGTGAAGGGTTCACAGGTTCAGTCTGTCCAGCACCCTGATCATGCGCTGCGATCACCGGAGCTCTGGTATCGCAGCGGGCCCGGGTGAAAAAACACATCGGTGCTGGCATGGGTGGTGAACCCGCCGGTGCGGGCACAGACGTGGACTCCGGGATCGTGTCTTCTGGAGCTTTGTTCCTGTGGGTCGGTGAAAGGGGAAGGGAGTATAGGAAGGGGTGTGGAGGCCATGTGGGGGTGGGGGCGCTGGTCGGCATAGGTTGGGGGGGGTAGGTGGTGGTGGAACCTGCGGGTGCCAGGTCCCGGAGGGAAACCGTATCCTGTCGGCCGTCGGGGTGTTCTACGTATGCGTGCTGGGGGTTGGTGTGAAGGAGCTGGACCCTCTCGACCAGGGGGTCGGACTTATGGCTCCTTACGTGTTTGCGGAGTAGGACGGGCCCCGGTGTCTTCAGCCAGGATGGAAGCGAGACCCCGGAGGTGGATTTCCTGGGAAAACAAGCAGGCGGCCATGAGGGGTCTCGATCGCGGCCGTGCAAAGGAGGGACCTAATGGAGTGGAGCGCGTCGGGGAGGACCTCCTGCCAGTGGGAAACTGGGAGACTCCTAGACCATAGGGCCAGGAGGACGGCCTTCCAGACCGTTGCGTTCTCCCTCTCCACCTGTCCGTTTCCCCAGGGGTTGTAACTGGTAGTCCTGCTCGAGGCGATGCCCTTACCGAGCAGGCACTGACGCAGTTCGTCGCTCATAAACGAAGAGCCCCGGTCACTGTGAACGTAAGTGGGGAAACCGAACAAGGTGAAGACACTATGCAGGGCCTTAATGACGGTGGCCGCGGTCATGTCGGGGCAAGGGATTGCAAAGGTGAAGCAGGAGAACTCGTCAACGACGTTTAGGAAATACGTGTTGCGGTTGGTAGAGTGGAGGGTATCCTTTGAAGTCGATACTGAGGCGCTCAAAGGGCCGGGATGCCTTCACCAGGTGGGCCTTATCTGGTCGATAGAAGTGCGGTTTACACTCCGCGTAGATTTGGCAGTCCCTGGTCATGGCCCTGACCTCCTCGGTGGAGTAGGGCAGGTTGCGGGCCTTGATGTAGTGGAGAAACCGGGTGACCCCCGGGTGGCAGAGGTCATCGTGGATGGCCCGGAGTCGGTCATCTTGCGCACTGGCACATATGCCGCAGGACAGGGCATCTGGGGCATCATTGAGCTTCCCAGGATGATATATATCGTAATTATAGGTGGAGAGCTTGATCCTCCACCTCAAGATCTTATTTTCTTGATCTTGCCCCGCTGTGTATTATCAAACATGAAGGCTACCAACCGTCAGTCGGTGACGAGGGTAAACTGCCTACCAGCGAGGTAGTGCCTCCAGTGCCACACAGCTTCCACGATGGCCTGATCTTCTTTTTCGACTGAGGAGTGCCGAATTTCGGAGGTGGTGAGGGTGCGTGAAAAAAACGCTACCGGTCTGCCTGCTTGATTGAGGGTAGCGGCGAGAGCGACCTCTAATGCATCGCTCTCCACCTGGAAGGGGACGGACTCGTCCACCGCGCGCTTCACGACTGTGGCAATATCTGCCTTGATGCGGCTGAAGGCCTGGCGGGCCTCAGCCACCAGTGGGAAGATGGTAACTTTGATCAGTGGGCGGGCTTTGTCCACTGGGAATCCACTGGGCGTAATAGGAAAAGAACCCAAGGCATATTTTCAGGACCTTGGGGCAGTGGGGGAGGGGGAGTTGCAGGAGTTGCATACGGTCGGGGTAAGGTCCTAGAACTCCTTCTCCACGACGTAGCCGAGGATGGCTAGTCTGGTTGTGCAGAAAACGCATTTCTCCTTGTTATAAGTGAGGTTGAGGGCTTAGGCAGTTTGGAAAAATTTCTGGAGGTTGACGTCGTGGTCCTGCTGGTCGTGGCCGCAGATGGTGACGTTGTCCAAGTACGGAAATGTGGCCCGCAGCCGGTACTGGTCCACCATTCAGTCCATCGTTCTTTGGAAGACCGAGACCCCGTTTGTGACGCCGAATGGGACCCGGAGAAAGTGGAAGAGGCGGCCGTCTGCCTCAAAGGCCGTGTAGTGGCGGTCCCCCGGGCGGATTGGGAGCTGGTGGTATGCAGACTTCAGATCCACCGTGGAGAACACCCGGTAGTGTGCGATCTGGTTAACCATGTCTGCGATCCGGGGAAGTGGGTATGCATCGAGGTGCGTGTACTGGTTTATGGTTTGGCTGTAGTCTACAACCATCCGGTTCTTTTCCCTGGTCCTGACGACCACCACGTGAGCTCTCCAGGGGCTATTGCTGGCCTCGATGATCCTTTCCCGCAAGAGTCGCTGGACCTCGGACCTGATAAAAGTCCTGTCCTGGATGCTGTGCCGCCTGCTTCTGGTGGCGACTGGCTTACAGTCGGTGGTGAGATTTGCGAAGAGCGGGGGAGGGTCGACCTTCAGTCGTGAGGCTACATACGGTGAGTGGGGGTAGGGGCCTGCCGAACCTCAGGGTCAGGCTCCTGAGGGTGCACTGGAAATCCAGTCCCAACAGGAGAGGAGTGCTGAGATCGGGGAGTACATATAGTTTAAAATTGGCGTACTCGGTGCCCTGTATTGTGAGGTTTCCGACAGTGCACCCCCGGATCTGCACTGAGTGCGATCCAGAAGCGAGGGAGATTTTTTGAAGTGCGGGGAAGATTTGGAGTGAGCAGCGCCTTACCGTGTCTGGGTGAATGAAGCTCTCCATGCTCCCAGAGTCAAACAGGCAAGGCGTTTCGTGTCCATTGACCCAGACAGTCATCATGGAGTTCCGGAGGTGTTTTGGTCATGACTGGTTAAGGGTGACCAAGCCGAGTTGCGGGTAGTCGGCGTGGTCGGAGGTGATGGGGTGGTCCCAAGATGGTTGCCCCCGTCGGTCGCACGTGTCGAGCAGCGTTGCAGATGGCGGCCAAGATGGCGGCCCCCATGAGTCGCACGTGGTGTGCAGGGTTGAAGATGGCTGCCCCCATGGACAGCACGAGGCAGATGACGCGTCCGGAGGGGGCGGAGCCGGCAGGCACGCAGCCACACTGCGGGGTCTGCGGGCCTGTCAGTCTGAGAGTCGGGCCTGCGACTTGGAGGATTTGGACCTGGCCAGGCAAACTTTGGCGAAGTGTCCTTCTTGCCGCAGTCACTACAGTTCGCGTTTTGAGCTGGGCAACGCTGCCTGGGGTGCTGGTGCTGGCCGCAGAAATAGCAGGGTAGCCCCCCGGGTTGGGGGGCCCCCAAGCCTCCCCAGCACAGGCCTGGGGTACTCTCTGGTCGGGAGTCCACGAGGGGGTCGCGTGATCGGAAGGGAAAGCGTTGAGGCTCTGAAATGCTACTTCTAGGGAGGTGGCTAGTTTTACCGTCTCTTCTAGGTTGAGGGCACCCTTCTCGATCAGGCGCTGTCGGACGTAGTTGGACTGGACCCCAGCCACGTAGGCCTCACGGATGGCGAGTTCCATATGTTGAGAAGCCGTGACGGCCTGGCAGTTGCTGCTTCGCACGAGGACTTTGAGGTCGTGTTGGTACTCCTCCAGCGATTCCCCAGGGCATTGGCGGCGAGTGGTGAGGAGATGCCGCGCGTACACCTCGTTCACCGGCCTTACGTATAGGCGCTTCAGCATCGTGAGGCGTCCGCGTATGTGGAGGCTTCCTCGAGTTGCACGGAGATTCGATGGCTCACTCGGGCGTGGAGGAGGCTCAGCTTCTGATTGTCGGAGACGGAGGGCGAGGAGGAGGCGGCGAGGTAGGCCTCAAAACATCGGAGCCAGTGTGAAAAAATCCCTTTGGCTTCCGTGGCCTGTGGGTCGAGTTCCAGTCGGTCAGGTTTGAGGGCCGATTCCATTGTGGTGTTGTAGTCGATTAAATTGATGCGACCATCAATTCACACGAGACAGAGAGTTGAAGTGAACAGTGGCTTTAATCGACTAGAACAGTGCCTGCCTGCGACTGCTCTGCTAGTGAGGGCCACCTACAGGGCAGCTGCTTTTTATACCTCCCCTCAAAGGGGTGGAGTCAGGGGCGGAGCCCTGTTTTTGAAAACTCACCACTATTCTTAGAAGTCCCCCATACCAAAAAGGGCCGACATTCTAAATGGTGAAACAGGGATTCCGATACAGGCTTCAGTGGGTGCTATTCAGGTCAAACTATATTTTCAAGTTATCCCCCGGTATAACCCATACCTTCACCGAAGATTTCATCTACTTACCACTTAGTAGCATCGATCCTGGGTCCTGCATTGCTAAGTAAGTAAAGTAGACTTTGTAATAACCACTGTTTCAGGTTAAAACTTTTAAGTTATTTTATTATTATATATTTTTTTCTCTTTTTAAAAGATGCAATCACTGTCTTTACAGAAAAGTAAAAAGATCTCGCTTCTGGATCCTTCTGGTTGGTTGAAGGGACCTTCAGGCCCAACTTGACAATCAATCTTCTTTTTAAAATCTGGTCTTCTTTAGATGTATTCGCTGATGAGCTCAGTTGCTGTGTCCTATCTTTCCCATGTACCGAGCTGTGAGAGCTAGCTCTGCTGGCTATCTCTGAGCTGACTCTGAGCTGAATTTGCCTACTCTTTAAATTCTAGTCTTCCTTAGATGTACTTAGCTATTGTAGCTCGGCTGCTTTGCCCTGTCTCTTTCCCATGGCCGAGCTGACTGTAATCTGACTCTAGCTGCTTGTTCCTTCTCTGCTTTGCTCTCTCTCCCTCTTAGTTCTGCTTCTGGTTCTGGTTCTGCCTGCTGTCCCCTTTCTTCGGGTTTATATTCTCTTTCTAACAGTTAAGTTTTTATGACGTTATTGTAAAGTAACTCTTATTTTCTTTGATTGTAAAAAGTATCTTTGATCTAAACCTTCTAATCCAACTAAGTATTCATTTTGACATGACTTCATCTCATAGATCTGATCACATTGTTTCCGTTGTGATGTTCAAAATGCTTTGACTTCAAGAGGTGTTACTTTTAATTCCTGTCATTTCTATAGTTTTATTTTCCAATTGTGTCCTCAGCTCAATTTTGACTTTGATTTTGGCTTTGAATTATGTTTCTCGTAGACTGATAGTCTCCAGTTTTCTTTAATTTACCTGGTATTAGCAAATTTTCACACTTAGAATTCTCACCAAATTCAACTGAACCTCATCCATTCTTTTCCAGATCCTTACTAAGATAGTTACTTTCAATGAAGGTGTGAGCCATTGTTTTTGGCTTCATTCAAAATCCTGTTTGTCTTGTTTGCTAAGCCTGCTTGACCAAGGATATCTGCATTTTACAATCCTTCCCTGACAGCTGCTGTTAACCCTTTGTGGGACCTTGCCCTGTATTCTCTCATGTTTCTCTCAGGCCAGATATTGCCAGACTTCCATGTTTCAAATGACACATCTTTCCATATTTTCAATAACAGCCCACAAGGGCACCGACATGATACATTCTGTGTAATATCATACAATGGCCCATAGGTGGAGCCCATATGGGCAACAGCATGATACAGTGTAATACAGTGGTGAATGGTTAGTACAATACGTTCACCACACTGGTGGTGCAGGGAGGCGAGCGGGTGGTGAAGATCAAGGAGAAATGGGAAGCGGTGTTGGGAATGGAGATCAATTGGGGAGTATGGAGTGAGGCACTGCGAAGGGTAAACGGGACCTCCTCTTGTGCAAGGATGAGCCTGATACAGTTTAAGGTGGTGCACAGGGTGCATATGACTCAGGCGAGAATGAGTGGGTTCTTTCAGGGGGTAGCAGATGAGTGTGAGAGGTGTGGGCGGGGGCCAGCGAATCATGCGCATATGTTTTGGGGTTGTGAAAAATTGGGAAGATTCTGGGCGGGAGTGTTCGTGGTCTTCACCAGGATAGTGGAGGAGGGAGTGGACGCGAACCCTTTGGTGGCGATATTTGGGGTTTCAGAGAAGCCGGAGCTCATGGCGAGGAGGAAGGCCGATGTCTTGGCCTTCGCCTCTCTGATTGCACGGTGACAAATTTTGCTGGAGTGGCGGTCGGCACCGGGGATAGCAGCATGGTTGGGTGACCTGTATGACTTCCTGCGGTTAGAGAAGATAAAGTATGAGTTAAGGGGCTCAACAGGGGAGCTTGAGTAAAGGTCGGGGACGTTTGTGACCATGTTTGAGGAGCTGTTCGTCGCAGGGGGGTGAGGCGGTGGGTGATGGGGAGGGGGGGGGGGGGGGGGGGGAGAGGGTGAAAAAGGAGAAAAATCTGTACAAACTGTATAGTTGATTGTTGGGAAGAATGTTTCCCGGGGTGTTTATTTGCTGTAACCTACTTTGATACAAGTTTGAATAAAATGTGTTTAAAAAAAAAAAATCATAGATCATAGAACATACAGTGCAGAAGGAGGTCATTCGGCCCATCGAGTCTGCACCGACCGACTTAAGCCCTCACTTCCACCCTACCCCCATAACCCCTCCTAACAGTTTTGGACATTAAGGGCAAGTTAGCGTGGCCAATCCACCTACCCTGCACATCTTTGATATTCGGCGGAATTCTCCCATCCTCCAGGTGGTGGGTTTGGCGGTGGGCGGGAGCAAAGTATCTAGTGGGAGCCAAAAAAATCAGAAACCCGCCAGCGTAAATCATGTTGCAATTCTCCTAATGGCGGGTTAATGGTGGGTGGGTCTTCCCAAGGCCGGTGACGTGAATTCCATTTGCATATCATTAATGCTCATTGAAGCAACTGGTCGCCGGCATCCCATCAGGCCTTCCAATCTTGCATCATGCCAGTGTCAAATGACATCAGTCTTAAACCTACTTGCTAAAGAGTGACATGTACAAGGCAGCAGTCCTCAGTTCACAAGAGAGTTCAAGGTGAGTGCAACAACTCTCTGCCATAGTGCTGCGCACCATCCTGCCGGGGTAGACCGCTTCCTGCCCCTCCTCTCCATGCCGAGCTGGTCTTCATGGGCCGTGTTTGTTGCTGGACTCATGGGCCCCCGTGTCACCATCTCGGAACAGTACTATGTCTGGGGTTGGGGAGTACAGAGGTCTCCCTGCTGCACAAAGACTCCAGATGCGGTGGGCAGTGGTCCAAGTGGGGCCTAGTCTCCTTACAGGTAATGGGCTTGGCGGAAGGGTGATTGAATCAAGGAACAGACTTCTTCTTGAGCCTGCTATCTTTTTTCCTCTGATATGGTGTGAAGACAGATGGGGTGGGGAGAGTGATATGAGTGTGCTGGACTGACGTATGACACCAGGGTCTTTGAGTGTGCCAATTGATGTCGGGCAGACCAATCAGCTGCTGGTCTGCCACATGACTTGGAGGGGAACGCACTTGTGCATAATTAATGAGTTCCCAAACGTAGGTGCCACCTGTCACCACACTATTTGAAAGAGGTGCAAACGCTTCATCCTGACGTCCAGGTCAATGTTTATCCCTCAATCAACATCACTAAAAAATGTTCTAGGCATTAGATCACACTGTTTGTGGGTTCTTGCTGTGCATGAATTGGCTACTGCATTTCCTACATTACAACAGCGACTACACTTCAAAAGTGCTTCATTTGCTGTAAAGTGATTTGGAATGTCAAGGTTGGAGAAGGCGTTGTGGAAACACAGGTCTTCCTTTTGTTTCCACCCTTTCAGGTTAAGTGTCGACACACTTTGACACATTTTGCACGGAAACTATGATGTGTAGCAATAACATACTGAGTACAGTATGTTTCCATGTTTGTAAATTGGCTTTGAAATGACTATAATGTTTATGTTTTAACAAAATTGATTGGTCTGTCGGCCATCCCAGCAACAGGAAGCTGGCGGGTGGGACAACTTCTGGCCAGGCCAAAAATCAGGTTCCCGATGGCTGGATGAACGTTAGCAATTATGTTCTCCGGATGTAAAGGCAGTTTCAAGGTGAGTCAATCCCCCCAATGAACAATGTCGGGAAGCACCTTTTTCTCGGATTAGCAAGTCGCACGTGCTCACCTTGCCAGAATTATATCCCTCTGCCAAATTAAGTTCCCCAACAGCAAGAGAACGTTCACTTTTAATATTGTACATGAGTGGTATGGGCCCGGCCACTATGATTGATGGTAAGTTGCCACTGCATTGCCCTTTGGGCAATGTCTGTAAATGCCAGCCTATGTTTGAGACCAGGAGGTGGCAGTGCAAGTTGCGTGGAGGACGACAAAAGAAGGGGGGGAGGGTTCACGGGGATGGGTGGAGCAGTGTCTGGGGCGAGGTGGAAGGGATAGTGTAGGCTATCCGGGTGCCCTTTAAGTATGGCGCTTGACTTTTGACCCCATGAGGGAATGTCGATTTCTTGCCTGCCCCCGCTGCAAGAATTAAAAAAAAAAAATTTAGAGTACCAAATTCATTTTTTCCAATTAAGGGCAATTTAACGTGTTCAATCCACCTAACCTGCACATCTTTGGGTTGTGGGGGTGAAACCCACGCAAACAAGGGGAGAATGTGCAAACTCCACACGTATAGTGACCCAGAGCCGGGATCGAACCTGGGACCTCGGCACCGTGAGACTGCAGTGCTACCACTCCGCCACCGTGCTGCCCTCCGCTGCGAGAATTTCCGAGCTCCCCGCAGATGCATATTTGATGAGCTGAGCAGCACAAGATCTCACATTTCCAGTAGTGATGACTTCCATTGTGGAATACGTGCACAGAGATGAATTGATTTTGTAGGTTATGGTACAGAAGTCCAGACGTTTCAATAGAAACAGTGTAGATGGGGACAGAGCCCATTTTCTGAGCTGCTGCTTGGTAATTCGAAGATAGCAGAGTGGCTGATTTGTAGCAAAACTGGTTCTCCGGTCCAGTGCCAAACACAACATTACTGAAACACCAATTCTCAACCACCTCCACCCTTGTAAAATAATTCAGAAGAATTGCTGTTTAAAACTGTTGGGAACAGCCCTGAAAAACCTCAATATACTAATAAAAAAGAACCTATTGAGACTATAAAGGGCAAGCGCACAACCGTGCTTCGAAACGAAAAACCAGTGGCATGGTGGCTCAGTGGTTATCATTGCTGCCTCACAGCGCCGAGGTCCCAGGTCCGATCCCGGCTCGGGTCACTGTCCGTGTGGAGTTTGCACATTCTCCCAGCGTCTGCGTGGGTCTCACCCCCACAACCCAAAGATGCGCAGGATAGGTAGATTGGCCACACTAAATTGCCCCTTAATTGAGGAAAAAAAAAGAATTGGGTACTCTAAATGTACATAAAAAATAGAAACTAAAAACCACTGTGGGAAATATTAATGAATCTCTGATTAAAATGTTTGTTTGAAAATTGTTTGAAAGCTGTCTGCCCACAATTTTATTACTAAAAACGTTTATTTTGTCTTGATGCCTCTATGATCAAGAGAGTGAAGTAAGATGTTCCTTTATTCTAAGGATTGCTGAATGTTTTGCCGTAATGAATGGAGGGTCAATAGATATACGTTTGATCAATGGACTGACTCAAGGTATGGACTGTAATCATTGGGCTCCTGCTGTGCTCTCTGACTTACATCGGCTCCCAGTCAGACAATGCCTCAATTTTAAAATTCTCATCCAAGTTTTCAAATCCAAACATGGTCTGGCCCACACCATCGCTGTAATCTCCTCCAGCCAAACAATCCTCCAAGATCTCATGCAGTCCTCCATGTCTGGCCTCTTGTACATCTTAGATTTTAATTTCTGGCCAATTGGTGGCCATGCTGACTGGGCCCTAAGCTCTGGAATTCCCTCCCTAAACCTCTACACTGCTTCTTTAAAATCTATCTATTGGGCAAAGCTTTTTATCACCCAGCCTAAGTGTCAAATTTTGATTGATAATTGCTCCTATGAAAAACATTGGAACGATATATTACAGTAAGGGCGCCATATAATTGTAACTTGTTGGGTGATGAAGCGACAGACTCAGCAGGTTGTGTAATCGACGTAGGAGTGATGCATGGGCACATGACTGCAGGATAATCAATGGCGAAGTGATGGATGGACAGACCCATGGCCATTTTTCCCCGTTATCAAACAGTTTCTTTTACTGTGTTGAAGCTGCAGTGGCACGTTCCCAATGTCGCACTCTGCTTTCTGCATCAAGCTTGAAAGAAAAGATGAATGAAGCAAGAGGACCTTTTACACAGCCAACAGGAATGAAACGCACCAATTATAAAATTTAATTAAATATTAATCAATATGGCTGCCATGAAGAAACACAAAATTAAACAAATCAAGTCGATAAAATTGTTTCTAAATAAGTCTGTCCACCAGCGTTTATTTTGTTGACGCACTGCATATGGGTGGCACGGTAGCACGGTGGTTAGTGTTGTGTTTGGTTCTTTGTAGTTCACGAAGGAACTCACCAAACACCTCGACTTGTCCAAACCAGAATCTTTTATTGAGTCTCGTGCGGTAAGATAGCAATCTGATACAGAACAGGTTATCAAGGAGTCTGCTAACTACTACTCTGGAACGTGCACCTAGCACTGACCATTCACATGTATGTCTTATTACCCTTGCAATCATCTTCTGGAGATGGCCGGATGTGTCTCCCTTTATATCCAAGTCACTGGTCACATGACCTTGACCTAGAGACCACATGGCATGTCCGTAGCGTCACCTGCTGGTTGGAGGTCACACACCATCCAACTATGATGTAGCCCATAGGCATAGCACGTTAGTTAGCACTGTTGCTTCACAGCACCAGGGACCCGGGTTCGATTCCCGGCTTGGGTCCCTGTCTGTGTGGAGTCTGCACGTTCTCCCTGTGTCTGCGTGGGTTTCCTCCGGGTGCTCCGGTTTCCTGCCACAAGTCTCGAAAGATGTGCTGTTAGGTAACTTGGACATTCTGAGTTCTCCCTATGTGTACCCAAACAGGCGCCGGAGTGTGGCGATTAGGGGATTTTCACAGTAATTTCATTGCAGTGTTAATGTAAGTCTACTTGAGACACTAATAAAGATTATTATTAAATAAAAACTGTTCAAATGTGAGGTTTCTTACCTTACACATTAATAAATACAATTTTCACAAAAATATGACTAGCTGTTATCCTTTTCTCCATATCTTTGCCATATGGCCACCCTGCTGTCATATTTAAAAGGCGCCAGAAAAACCCTCATTAACGTCACCAGGACCCTGGAACAAAGGATGTGCAGCAGAAAGCTGCAACCTCCAACCCGTGGTTTAGTGATGCCTCCCTGGTGAATCTCCTCCAGTCTGTTAAGGAAAGTCCTGTTCCCAAAGGATGGCAGTAGGATGTGTTTTGTTATGCTCTTGACGTAGCATAAATTGCTTCCTTCATGTGCACTCTGACAAAGGAAGGTTCAGACTTGGAGATAGCTTCAACTCGTTTATTGAACTATTAACAATTCTCTTACTTGGATTTGATCTGTTAATCCTGCTATAGCTACTCAGTCTGACGAACCAGACTGCTACAAACCACGTGGTGGGAGTGATGTTCAATCAACCCTATGTCTGTACTCACTGAGAGTCTCCACTGGAAAGAGACTGAGCATGTGTGATGTGTCCTTTTATATGGGTTGGTGTAATGCCCCCCTGTGGTAGTGTCACCTCTGTGTGTATCGTGACTGCCCATTGGTTGTGTCCTATCTTACTGACCTATTGGTTGACTGTCTGTGTGTCATGTCTCTGGTGTTCCCTCTAGTATCTAGCTAGGTGGGGTGTATGTACATTAACCCTTTGTGTACTTACAGTGATGTATATCACCACATCCCCCCTTTTATCGTGTTACATATTTTCTGTACAGTGTTAAAGAAAATTGAACAAACTAGGTAGATGAGTGATACTCTGTACGAGTTATGATAACAGTGATCATTAAACAATAAGTCCAAATCATATGCATGAGTCCAAAGTTCATTAATTATTATGGTCGAGTGGCTTTCTTGTTTGGTTGGTGAGTTGGTGATGTTGATGGTAACATTGCATTGTAAGCACCATCATTGTCCCTGTGCTGAAGGAACCAAGAAGTGGTCACATCACTTTGTTGTCGGATTTGGACTCTTTTTTTTCTTTCGATGCTTGTGGTGGTAATTCTTGATGGCATCTGTCCTGAAAGCCAGGTTGCCTGTTAGTAGTGCAGCAAACGTGAATTGGTAAGATGCATCGTCCTGCCATGGCATGTCATGAGCAGTAGCAGTGTCCCTCATTTGCAGAGTTGTACCATGTTGTACCAGTCGTAGTTCCATTGGTGTTGTGTTTGTCGTGCTTGTTGTCGACATTGTTGCCTTTGGTACGCTTCTTGCTATTGTCTTTGATGATGTTGTTGTTGGTTGGTTTTGTTGCCGTGTTTGTTGCGCTCAAGGACCACACACTGTGGATAATACGAGTCCTTCACACAGTTACTCATGTCAGCGTGCTTTGTGGCATCGGCTGTTTTCTTGAGCGTGCCATCACTGAGTTTGCGGCGCTCCCCGTCTGGAGTCATGTCCGGCTTACTTGACAAGCTTTGGCTTGTCGATGCTCCCCGTCTGGAGTCTGGTCTGTTTCACCTGAGTCAGTTTTGGCTTGTCGATGCTCCCCGTCTGGAACCCTTTCTGGTTCACCTGAATCAGCTTTGGTTTCTTGATGCTCCCTGTCTGGAGTCACTGCAGGTTCACTTGAGTCAGCTGAGATTTCTTGACGCTCCCCGTCCGGAGTCATTTCAGGTTCCCTTGCATCTTCTGAGGTTTCTTGATGCTCCACGTCCGGAGTCAAAACATTCAGGAATGCATTTGCTTGTGGAGAGGCTCGAGCGAATGAGGTTTGAATTAACGTGGTGTCACCGGAGTCACCAGTAGTCTCACTGTGATTGTCGAGTGCCTCTGTACATACGAGCTGAGGTCTGTCATGTTGCACATCTGGTATGGGAAGTGGGATGCCATTGTCACTGGTCGCACATAGAGTGGGTAGAGCCTCATTTTCTTCTTGTCATTCACTTAAGCTGGGTAGACCGTCAGAGTCTTCTTCTGGTGGCTCAAATAATCTGGGTGGACTGTCATAGTCTGCTTGCTGTACACCTGAGCGTGGTATAGTCTTTCTGTTGTTCACTTGCATTGTCTGCTGCTGGTTGCTTAGAGGAGGTTGCTCGACCCTCATGGTCTTGTTCATGCAAGGACTGCGCTTTGGAGTCTTGCATTGCTTCTATTGTGGAGGCTGTCCACGAGCTCGCTGTGGAGTCTTGCAGCGTTCCTTGTGTGGAATCGTGCATTGGTCTCTCTGTGGAAACTGTCATCACTTCTTGTTCATGCAAGGACTGCGCTCTGGAGTCTTGCGTTGCTTCTATCGTGGAGTCTGTCCACGAGCTCGCTGTGGAGTCTTTCATCGCTTTCTGTGTGGAGGCTGGGACCCTTCACGGTGCGTGGACCACTCTCTGTGTGGCAGCAGGCCGCTCTCTGTGGGGCTGTACCGCTCTCTGTCTCTTGGTGTCAGGCCGCAGCATAATCCTGCTCTCACGAGTCGGGATGTCATATATGCTGGGCTGAAGATTCCCCAATCCGAAGAACTCGTCGTCGAGGTCTTCAATGTACAACACGTCTAGTTGCGGTTCGGATTTGGTACTGGGGTAGCCTCCCAAGGTGAAAGCTTTGTCTGAGTCGTTGTCTTCCAAGACCATGTCATCACGTTTTGTGTTGGAGCTGGCATTGGGCCGCGATGTCCAAAGAAGAATTCAAGGTCTGAGTCATAGTCTTCAAGGACTGTATCATCTCTTTGGGCGGTGCTAACTGCTTGTTGCAGGGTTCTGCGGAGGTTACCTTCTGCTACTGGTTGAATTTCAGACATTGTGCTGTCGTTCCATGTGAAAGAATCTGGTTTTGAGGCTTTAATTTTTTTTTTTGTGTTTTGGGTCATTTCCCCTTTAAGTGGGTGTGGTCCGGGGCCTCTGACGCCATGAAGCGTGTGACGTAGTGCATAGGAAGCGATTGCGCATGCGCAGATCACTGTTCCTTTACTTGGGCCTTGTTCTCAATTGCGCATGTGCGGCTTCTCGCGCATGCACAAATGGACCTTCCCGTTCTGTGCGCTCTTCGCGCAACTGCGCATGTGCAGCACCTTTTCCAAGATGGCTGCAATTCAAAACTGCCGTTCGTTGCTGCAAGCCTACCTCGTGGTGAATTTTGGCGCCTCTTTTACCTTTTCTTCTTGTATGTTCCTCGCTGAATTCTTGGAATTTGTCCAGGACTGCCTGGAAATCGCTCTTGTTTTGCCCCTTTGAGTATTTGAAGGTCTGGAAGATTTCAGCTGCTTCCGGACCCGCGATGGTAAGTAGAAGCTCTATTTTCTCTGCATCCGCCACGCCATCTAGGTCGCACACTACCAGTAGATCTCGAATCTCTGCCGGAACCAATGCCAGTTTTCACTGAGATTGCCTTGGTACTGGAGCTGCTGTGGAATCGGAATCCAAACATCATCTTGCCTGGCTTTTGTTGCTGGTTGTCACTGTTCACGGAGTTGAAACTATATGGATTTAACAGTCCACTCCTGGAATCATGTTTTGTTATGCCCTTGACGTAGCATAAGCTGCTTCCTTGATGTGCACTCTGACAAAGGAAGGTTCAGACTTGGAGATAGCTTCAACACGTTTATTGAACTATTAACAACTCTCCTACTTGGATTCGACGCTACTGTTAATCCTGCTATAGCTACTCAGACTGACTAACCAGTCTGCTACAATCCATGTGGTGGGAGTGATGTTCAATCAACCCTGTGCCTGTACTCACTGAGAGTCTCCACTGGAAAGAGACTGAGCATGTGTGATGTGTCCTTTTATATGGGTTGGTGTAATGCCCTCCTGTGGTAGTGTCACCTCTGTGTGTATCGTGACTGCCCATTGGTCGTGTCCTATCTTACTGACCTATCAGTTGACTGTCTGTGTGTCATGTCTCTGGTGTTCCCTCTCGTGTCTAGCTAGGTGGGGTGTATGTACATTAACCTTTTGTGTACTTACAGTGATGTATATCATCACAGGATGCCCACCCAACTGACCACAGCGCCTGGGTGGGGGGATCGCCAGGGAGGTCAGCATATGTGGGCTGCAAAGGAGGACCGCCCAGGAGTGCAGGGATTGGATCAATGATCCCGTCTACTCTGCTAGGGTAAGTGAGCTTTCAAACTAACAACTTTAACAATTATATAAAGCTCTAGGGGTGGCATGGTGGCACAGTGGTTAGCACTGCTGCCCCACAACACCAGTCACCCGGGTTTGATGCCGACCTTGGGTGACTGTGTGCAGTCTGCACGTTCTTCCCGTGTCTGCTTGGGTTTCCTTCGGGTGCTCCGGTTCCCTCCCACAGTCCAAAGATGTGTGGGTTAGGTGGATTGGCCAAGCTAAATTTCCCCTTAATGTCCAATGTGTACAGGTTAGGTTATGGAGTTACGGGAATAGGGCAGGGTGGAAGGGGGAGTGGATATGGGCAGAGTGCTCGTTCGATGTGTCGATGTTTTGATAAGGTGGTGAGTGGGTGGCGGGTGCTGATTTTGTGCTGCTGTTGGAGAGGCAGCTGCAGGATTTTAATCCAGCCGCAGTGAAAGATCAGACATGGGCCTGAATGGGACTTCCGGGTGCGGCGATGACCAGCTGAGTCGCACGTTTCGGCAGCTCCCTGTGAAACGGACTTTTGGGCTCTTGATAGGAGCCCCAACGGCAATTTTAACGGCTGAAAACACCGTGCGGTAAACCAGAAGGGTGTTCCCCCTGGACACGGATGGAAAAAGGAGAGGAAAGTGGCCGGATTGCAGCGGATCCTTTGGAACAACGGCAAGGAAGGCAAGCAGAAACCAAGATGGCGTCGGAAGGTGGCAGTTTCATATGGGGCCCTGAACAACAAGAGTTTTTGAAACGCTGCGTGGAGGAGATAAAAAAGGAAATGAAGAAAGAGTTGTTGGCCCCGATATTACAGGCGATTGAAGGGCTGAAAGAGGAACAAAAGACCCAGGAGCAGGAGCTTCGGGTCGTGAAGGCGAAAGCAGCAGAGAATGAAAACGACATACAGGGCCTGGTGGTGAAGTCGGAGATACAGGAGGCACACCAGAAACGATCTGTGGAGAGGTTGGAGGCACTGGAAAATAACGCAAAGAGGAACAACTTGAGGATTCTTGGCCTTCCTGAAGGTGTGGAGGGGGCGGACGTCGGGGCATATGTGAGCACGATGCTGCACTCGTTAATGGGAGTGGAGGCCCCGACGGGTCCGTTGGAGGTGGAGGGAGCATACCGAGTTATGGTGCGAGGATCGAGAGCAGGAGAAGCTCCCAGAGCCATAGTGGTGAGATTTCTCCGTTTTAAGGATAGAGAAATGGTCCTTAGATGGGCGAAGAAAACTCGGTGTAGTAAATGGGAGAACGCGGTGATCCGCGTCTATCAAGATTGGAGTGCGGAGGTAGCGAGAAGGAGGGCGAGCTTTAATCGGGCCAAAGCGGTACTTCACAAAAAAAAGATAAAGTTTGGAATGCTGCAACCGGCAAGACTGTGGGTCACATATCAAGGGAGGCACCACTACTTTGAGACGGCGGATGAAGCGTGGACTTTTATTGTAGAAGAAAAATTGGAATGATTGGACTACGAAAATGAACGTTTAGACAAAGTGGTGGGACGAGTGGGGGGGGGGGCGAAGAGGGATTGTATGATTAATCCTGCGGTATGGTAACTTTTCTTTCTCCCACAGGTGGTGATGGGGGGAGGTGGGGAGGGAGAGGAGATGGGGCGTTGGCCATGGGAGGCGGGGCCGAGGGAGAGGCGCGGGCTTGGTCCCCGCGCTATGATAATTATGGCGGGAATAGAGAAGCAGGAAGGAGGGGGCGCCGCACGGGGCGAGCCGTGATCACGGGGGGAAGCCGAGGTCAGCCAGAGTTTGCTGACTTCTGGGAGCAACATGGGGGGAGTAATTACGCTAGCGGGGGGTCTAGCGGGGGGGGGGGGGGGGGAGGGGGGGAATTACTGGGTTGCTGCTGCTGGGGAAAGGGGGGAGTGGGTGCGGGAAAGGATGGGCGGGGGGGGCACCGTCTGGGAGAAATACAGCCGCGTGGGAACTGGGCGAGAAGCTGGAAAAAGATGATGGCTAACCGGCAAGGGGGGGGGGTGGGAAGCCCCCCAACTCGGCTGATCACGTGGAACGTGAGGGGGCTTAACGGGCCGATAAAGAGGGCACGAGTACTCGCACACCTTAAGAAACTTAAAGCAGATGTGGTCATGTTACAGGAAACGCACCTGAAACTGATAGATCAGGTTAGGTTGCGCAAAGGATGGGTAGGGCAGGTGTTCCATTCGGGGCTGGATGCGAAAAACAGGGGGGTGGCTATATTAGTGGGGAAGCGGGTAATGTTCGAGGCAAAGACTATAGTGGCGGATAACGGGGGCAGATACGTGATGGTGAGTGGCAAATTACAGGGAGAGATGGTGGTGTTGGTAAACGTGTATGCCCCGAATTGGGACGATGCCAATTTTATGAGGCGAATGCTAGGACGCATCCCAGACCTAGAGACCGGAAAGCTGATAATGGGGGGAGACTTTAACACGGTGTTGGAACCAAGGCTGGATAGGTCGAAGTCCAGGACTGGTAGGAGGCCGGCAGCAGCCAAGGTGCTTAAGGATTTTATGGAGCAGATGGGAGGGGTGGACCCGTGGAGATTCAGTAGACCTAGGAGTAAGGAGTTCTCGTTTTTCTCCTATGTCCATAAAGTCTATTCATGCATAGACTTTTTTGTGTTGGGTAGGGCATTGATCCCGAGGGTGAGGGGAACGGAATATACGGCTATAGCCATTTCGGATCATGCCCCACACTGGGTAGACTTGGAGATAGGGGAGGAAACAAGAGGGCGTCCACCCTGGAGAATGGACATGGGACTAATGGCGGATGAGGGGGTGTGCTTAAGGGTGAGGGGATGCATTGAAAAGTACTTGGAACTCAATGACAATGGGGAGGTTCAGGTGGGAGTGGTCTGGGAGGCGTTGAAGGCGGTGGTTAGGGGGGAGCTGATATCAATAAGGACACATAAAGGGAAGCAGGAGAGTAAGGAACGGGAGCGGTTGTTGCAAGAACTTTTGAGGGTGGACAGACAGTATGCGGAAGCACCGGAGGAGGGGACTGTATAGGGAAAGGCAAAGGCTGCATGTGGAATTTGACTTGCTGACCACAGGCACTGCAGAGGCACAATGGAGGAAGGCGCAGGGTGTACAGTATGAATATGGAGAGAAGGCGAGCAGATTGCTGACACACCAATTGAGGAAAAGGGGAGCAGCGAGGGAAATAGGGGGGGTGAGAGACGAAGATGGAGAGACGGAGCGGGGGAGCGGAGAGAGTGAATGAAGTGTTTAAGACATTTTATAAAAAATTGTATGAAGCTCAACCCCCGGATGGGAGGGAGAGAATGATGGAGTTTTTGGATCGGCTGGAAATTCCCAAGGTGGAAGAGCAGGAAAGGATGGGATTGGGAGCACAGATCACGGTAGAAGAAGTGGTGAAAGGAATTAGGAACATGCAGACGGGAAAGGCCCCGGGACCGGACGGATTCCCAGTTGAATTTTACAGAAAATATTTGGACTTGCTCGCCCCGCTACTGACGAGGACCTTCAACGAGGCAAAGGAAAGGGGACAACTGCCCCCGACTATGTCAGAAGCAACGATATCGCTTCTTTTAAAGAAGGAAAAGGATCCGCTACAATGCGGGTCCTACAGACCAATCTCCCTCCTCAATGTAGATGCCAAGGTCTTGGCCAAGGTAATGGCAATGAGAATAGAGGAATGTGTCCCGGGGGTGGTTCATGAGGACCAAACTGGGTTTGTGAAGGGGAGACAGCTGAACACGAACATACGGAGGTTGTTAGGGGTAATGATGATGGCCCCACCAGAGGGTGAAACGGAGATAGTAGTGGCGATGGATGCCGAGAAAGCATTTGATAGAGTGGAGTGGGATTATCTGTGGGAGGTGTTGAGGAGATTTGGTTTCGGAGAGGGGTATGTTAGATGGGTGCAGCTGTTGTATAGGGCCCCAGTGGCGAGTGTGGTCACGAATGGACGGGGATCGGCATATTTTCGGCTCCATAGAGGGACAAGGCAGGGATGTCCTCTGTCCCCATTACTGTTTGCACTGGCGATTGAGCCCCTGGCGATAGCGCTGAGAGGTTCCAAGGGATGGAGGGGAATACTTAGGGGAGGAGAAGAACACCGGGTATCTTTATATGCGGATGATCTGCTACTATATGTGGCGGATCCAGCGGAGGGGATGCCAGAAATAATGCGGATACTTGGGGAGTTTGGGGATTTTTCAGGGTATAAATTGAACATGGGAAAGAGTGAGCTGTTTGTGGTGCATCCAGGGGAGCAGAGTAGAGAAATAGAAGACCTACCGTTGAGGAAGGTAACAAGAGACTTTCGTTACCTGGGGATCCAGATAGCTAAGAATTGGGGCACATTGCACAGGCTAAATTTGACGCGGTTGGTGGAACAGATGGAGGAAGATTTCAAGAGATGGGATATGGTAGCATTGTCAATGGCAGGGAGGGTGCAGGCGGTTAAGATGGTGGTCCTCCCGAGATTCCTTTTTGTGTTTCAGTGTCCTCCTGGTGGTGATCACGAAGGCTTTTTTCAAAAGGATAGAAAAGAGTATCATGGGTTTTGTTTGGGCCGGGAAGACTCCGAGAGTGAGGAAGGGATTCTTACAGCGTAGTAGGGATAGGGGGGGGCTGGCACTACCGAGCCTAAGTGAGTATTATTGGGCCGCTAATATTTCAATGGTGAGTAAGTGGATGGGAGAGGAGGAAGGAGCGGCGTGGAAGAGATTAGAGAGGGCGTCCTGTAGGGGGACCAGCCTGCAGGCTATGGTGACAGCCCCATTGCCGTTCTCACCAAGGAACTATACCACGAGTCCGGTGGTGGTAGCTACACTGAAGATTTGGGGACAGTGGAGACGACATAGGGGAAAGACCGGAGCACTGGGGGGGTCCCCGATAAGAAACAACCATAGGTTTGCCCCGGGGGGAATGGATGGGGGATATGGAATGTGGCAAAGAGCAGGTATAACGCAATTGAAAGATCTATTTGTGGATGGGAAGTTTGCGAGTCTGGGAGCGCTGACCGAGAAATATGGGTTGCCCCAAGGGAATGCATTCAGGTACATGCAATTGAGGGCTTTTGCGAGGCAACAGGTGAGGGAATTCCCGCAGCTCCCGACACAAGAGGTGCAGGACAGAGTCATCTCAAAGAAATGGGTGGGGGACGGTAAGGTGTCGGATATATATAGGGAAATGAGAGACGAAGGGGAGACTATGATGGACGAACTAAAAGGGAAATGGGAAGAAGAGCTAGGGGAGGAGATTGAGGAGGTGATGTGGGCAGATGCCCTAAACAGGGTAAACTCGTTGTCCTCGTGCGCCAGGCTAAGCCTGATTCAGTTTAAGGTATTACACAGGGCACATATGACTGGAACACGGCTCAGTAAATTTTTTGGGGTGGAGGATAGGTGTGCGAGGTGCTCGAGAAGCCCAGCGAATCATACCCATATGTTTTGGTCATGCCCGGCACTACAGGGGTTTTGGATGGGGGTGACAAAGGTGCTTTCGAAAGTAGTAGGAGTCCAGGTCGAACCAAGCTGGGGGTTGGCTATATTTGGGGTTGCACAAGAGCCGGGAGTTCAGGAGGCGAAAGAGGCCGATGTTTTGGCCTTTGCGTCCCTAGTAGCCCGGCGCAGAATATTGCTAATGTGGAAAGAAGCCAAGCCCCCGGGGGTGGAGACCTGGATAAATGATATGGCGGGGTTCATAAAGTTAGAGCGGATTAAGTTCGTCCTAAGGGGGTCGGCTCAAGGGTTTACTAGGCGGTGGCAACCGTTCGTCGAATATCTTGCGGAAAGATAGATAGGGGAGAACAAAGAAGGCAGCAGCAGCGGCCCAGGACTTGGGGGGGGGGGGGGGGGGGGGGGAGGGATGGGGGGGGGGGATGGGGGGGGCGGGGTGTGGCCTGAGACAAGGCAGTTGCCAATTAGGGCTAGTTTTTATTTTTATTTTTTGTTATTTAATATTTATTTATTTGTTGTTGTTTTTGTTTAAATTTAAAAAAGGTCATTATTATCTGTATTGTTACAATGTTGTGTAAAGGATGCACAATGTACTGTGTTGGTTGACCAAAAATTTTCAATAAAATATTATTTAAAAAAAAAAGACATGGGCCTGAATTTTCCCGCCACTGGTCGCGTCCACTCAATAAACCCGGAAGTGGGCGCGAAATGCACTTCTGCCCACAATCGGTCTCAGAATGTGGTTTCATGCTGGCTTCCCAATTAATGGGCTGCGAGTGTAAAACGGGCGCTGGGAAAGATTCAGCGTTGCCGGGGAGGGCAGGAAGGGGGCGGACACAGGGAAAAGGGAGGGTGCGCGTTGGCCCTCCCTCAGGGGGACAGCTGCTGAGCAACTGTCTCAGGGAGCTGCTGACCTGCACAAAATAAACTGCGATGATAAACACTGCGAAGAGTGTCTAGGCAGCATATTCAAACGCAAACCTCAGTCCCCAGGCACCTTTTAACGTTTTATTTCAGCCCTGACATTTCATCCTGCCCTGGATTGAGGTTGCAGCTAAAACTTAAAGGCTGCCTGGCTAATCCGCCCGTCCGCCAACAATAACAACAGACGGACCATTCAATTGGTCCCTCAATGGGCTGTATTACCTGCTTGATTATTGGCACGCATGATTCCGACCCTCGTGCACCCACTGACCAAAGTATCGCACCAGTGCGCAATGGCGTAGGGACGCAGGCCTGACACCTTTTCGCCGAACATCAGCACATCCTGGTCGGGCAGGTGCCCACCCAAGCAACGTAAAATTTGCCTCGCTTGTCGAACTGCGGGCCTGTTGGACCTACTTGCCAGTCTGTACTTTAGGAATTTCAGCGGGCTGAGCCACTGGGAGGTATGGATTGGTGTGAAGGAGGGGGGAGATGAAGGTTTGGGGGGTCTGGGTGGATCCTGGGCCATCAGTGATCTGGAATGGTTTCCATGGAGCCAGGTGGGCTGCTATTCCTCGACCGAAATGGAACTGTTAAAATAGCTGCTTATCTTTTTCTTGATGTGGAGATGCCGGCGTTGGACTCGGGTGAGCACAGTACGCAGTCTTACAACACCAGGTTAAAGTCCAACAGGTTTGTTTCGATGTCACTAGCTTTCGGAGCGCTGCTCCTTCCTCAGGTGAATGCAGAGGTCTGTGAATGCAGACCTCTGCATTCACCTGAGGAAGGAGCAGCGCTCCGAAAGCTAGTGACATCGAAACAAACCTGTTGGACTTTAACCTGGTGTTGTAAGACTTCGTACTATCTTTTTCTTAACAGTTCCTTTAAGAGGCTCTGAAGTCCTGGAACAGTTGGGTTGCATCAACCTTGGCCTACTGGTTCATCAGTTTTGATTTGAGATCCTAACCCCTGGGTTAATTAATGTTTCTACACAGAGGTGCAACGTATTTGAATCTTTCAAAATCTTTATTACAGCTATTGTGATGTTTGCAGGATTGACTTTAGGAGACCGTGGAGGTTCAACAAGAACAAAGATGTTAACACTATCGGCTGCAATGTTATATTGCCCAGTGGCTGATGACGATGTCGTCACGCAAGAATTCTCTTAAAGTGCCCCTGTTCAGCTGCAAGGCTGCTGGTAAGGAATCACTAAAAATATTATAAACACACATTTCCTCCCCTTTAAATCATACATTCCCCTACACATTAAACGGTGCTAATGGTGGCAGATTTCACACTTCCATGTAAGATATTCCCGCCTTCTCCTCTATTTTGAAATCGAAACCAGGCCACCTGAAATAGCTCCTTGTTATCTCTTTCATTCTCACAATACTACAGGGGCCTGCATGTAATTGGTTCAATACACATTTTCTTGATTGTGGAGGAATGATGACTGTCATTCCCCGGAGGAGGCGTCCTACCTGTACGGATAACTCAAGTCGTCGGGTGGAATAAGGTTTTAACTCAGGGTTTATACCTGAGGTCTTCCCTCGAAGCATCATTCCCATTACCTCGGAAAGTACAGGATCACTGTGGGTGTGCTTCTTCACTTGTCCCGTCATTACAGGAGTGTTATCTACCTGCCCGAAGTAGAAAATGTTTCCACACAAACTACTTATTTTATTTAAAAGAAATAATTTTTATTAAGGTTTTCATAAAATATCAATAAGAAAATGAAAAAGGAACCCAACAAGGTTAAGTACAAAACACAGTCCAGAAAAGCAACCCTCCAAACCCCCCTCCCCCCTGAACATAAATAATAAATTAACATTAACACCCCGACTTAACACAACAGGTGTATACACCCCCTCAGACCCTCCAGTGCAAATAACAAAAACAAAAATAAAGTAAACCCCCCCCCCCCCCCCCCCACCGAGCTGCTGCTGCCATTGACCAATGTCTACCGTTCTGCCAGGAAGTCTAAGAACGGTTGCCACCGCCTAAAGAACCCTTGTACCGACCCTCTCAAGGCAAATTTCCCCTTCACCCTCTCCAATTTAATAAACCCCGCCATATCATTGGTCCCGGATTCCACGCTTGGGGGCCTCACACAAACTACTTATTGATGAACTATCTTGTAAGGGTATTCGGCAAAGCCCATCTCCATTACCATGAAGACTTTACTGAGGATACTTGATAATATACGTGTGTGCTAACAACAGCAATGCCCATCTCTGCATTCTGCTCGCTGCCAGTGATGGAATCCCGGTATGTGGTCGAAAAATTGCCGTTAATGGACGATGGTCCGTCAATAATGTGAATTTCCTCCCTTACAGGAATTGAAAGAACTGAAAGATGATTCCTTGGGGGGTTTATTACAGGGGTTCGCTCAGAGGTGGCAGCCACTCATCGACTTCTTCGAGGAGAATTGACTGTCAGCAGGAGCTGGGGGGGGGGGGGGGGGGAGACATGGAAGTGACAAATGAGGGCAGGGAATCTAATGTATGGCTAGTTAGGCTTTAGAGCTGGGGGGGAGTTGGGTATGTTATTGTAAGGTTTTTGCATGTGTTGGATTTCTCTGTTGTTTCAAATGTTAAAATTATAAGTGCCTCAATAAAATATTTTCTAAAAAAAAAGATGGCTCCTTGGATTTAAACAATCTTTTCAGTGTAGCTACAAACTGTGCAATCTATTCCCCTTCTCCTTGGTTTCCTGAACCTTTCTGCAACCCCTGCAAAATGTCCACAATTTCTTCGTATGCTTTTGTGTTGGACTTTTCTGGCTATACCAGACACCGAGGGAGGTTTGTTTAACCCCCCCCCCCCCACCCCGACCCCCCCCCCCCACCCCCGACCCCCCCCCCCCCCCCCCCCCCCGACCCCCCCACACACACATTCCTATTATGCTCAGTGATGTTGGGACTTTTATATCTGTTGCTATCTTATTAACTTGAACAAAATAGTCTATTTGCTCTGTATACGAATTCCAATGCTCTGTGTTCTCACCAAACAGTCCCGTAACACCAAAAATCCCCTCCCCTTTTCTCTATGGGAGGATCTGTGTTTGCACAATGTGCCACAAAGCTTTACCACTAACTTGCTTCCTTTCTCCCTGATGTACCATTAATTCACTGCAAGACGATGAGAGTGAGTGAACTTAGGCTTTATTAACCAAGAATTTGCCTGCCTGTGTCTGCTGTACAAATGAGCCCCCAGGCAGCCGGTCTAGATACCGTCTGAGGTGGGGTGGAGCCGGAGGCAGAGCCCACCAGGTTCCAGTACAATACCTGTAAGGAGATCACATTACCCTTTGGCCACAGTGCTACACAGACAGCTTATACTATGGTGAATACATTCACCACACTCCCCATAACAAGGTACTACCCAAGCTCATCCTGTTTTCCTTTGTGTTTTACAACATCCTCAGCTCTAAAATTGTTGTTGTAGAGTAATTGCTACTCATGGCTACTGAGTTCATTTCGGTTGGAGCACGTGGCGAGTTGCTCTCCAAAGTTATTTTCTTCCAATTTTCAGTGTTTTCTTTTTGTTTCTCCATGTGGCTGAAACCGTTCGACTCCCTCACTGCCAGTTGTTGCGTGGCAATGATTTTTATTATTAATTTTTCTTCTGTGTTTTTTTCGAGTGGTTGCAAGCGTTGTCCAGCTTCTTTGTCGCCAGTTTTTTTGCATGGTGCGCGCAGGTTGACTTTAGGAGGCCGTGGGGGCTCAGCAGAAACTAAGAGCTTTATTCAGGAGATGTAAACACTACTGGCTGCAATGTTGCAATGCCCAGTTACTGGTACAACCGGCCGATGATGTCATCTTCGATGATGTCACCAAAACATTCTTTTTAAGTGCACCTGTTCAGCTTCAAGGCTTCTAGTAAGAAATCATTGAAAAATACTATAAATACACAACAATTATGGCCTAATTGGCCTAACCGGGGCTGGTTTAGCGCACTGGGCTAAATAGCTGGCTTTGAAAGCAGACCAAGGCAGGCCAGCAGCACGGTTCAATTCCCGTACCAGTCTCCCCGAACAGGCGCCGGAATGTGGCGACTAGGGGCTTTTCACAGTAACTTCATTTGAAGCCTACTTGTGACAGTAAGCGATTTTCATTTCATAATTTAACCTGTTGCAAGCAGAGCAGCAATTATTGCCAATCTCTAATTGTCCGTGAGAAGCTGGTGGTGAGCTGCGTTCTTGAACCACTAGAGTCCATGTGGTGTAGGTACACACACAGTGCTATTAGGGAGGGAGTTCCAGGACTTTTACCCAGCGACAGTGAAGGAACAGTGATATATTTCCAAGTCAAGATGGTGTGGGAGTTGGACAGGAGCTTGCAGCTGGTGGTGTTCCCATGTGTCTGCTGCCCTCGTCTTCCCAGTTGGTAATGGTCATTGGTTTGGACAGTGTTGACCGAGAAGTACACCTCTGAGGAAGACGATAATGAATTCAAACCCTTCTCCGGGACTTGTGTTCATAATTTAGGAACCCTATTTCAGAATTAGGACAACGCCTGATGGTCTTAAAGATCCTGATTCCCTCCTTGAATAGGAGAATGGAGTTCACCTGATTCGAATATTGATTCATCACCAATAGCACCGACAGCACATCAAGTTGTCATTTGTCTCAGTGCTGCTCATGGGGCCCTACTGTGCACAAAACTGTTGTCACAACAGCATGGTAGCAAAGTGGGTGGCACTGTTGCTTCACAGCGCCAGGGTACCAGGTTCGATTCCCGGCTTGGGTCACTGCCTGTGTGGAGTCTGCATGTTCTCCCCGTGTCTGCATAGGTGCCCTCCGGGTGCTCCGGTTTCTTCCCACAAGTCCTGAAAGATCTGCTATTAGGTGATTTGGACATTCTGAGTTCTCCCTCTGTGTACCCGAACAGGCGCCGGAATGTGGCCACTGGGGATATTCACAGTAACTTCATTGCAGTGTTATTGGAAGCCTACTTGTGACAATAAAGATTATTGTTATTATTATTATTACAAGGCAAATTGATTCACCACATGTGAAGTGCCCTGGGACAATTTTACGAGACCAGGAAAGATGATTCAGAAATGCAAATGAGCAAGCGACTAATTTATGAAATAATGAATAAATAGTCTCCTGTTTGTTCCATCATGCCATCTGCACTCCTGTTGTGTTAGTGTCTCTCAGATCCCACAGTTAATTTAAATGTAAATCTTACCTTTCTACTGTAATTCTTCATCTCTTTGATGCTGTCGTCCATGTTTTTTTTTTAGATTTCCAGTTTCCTTGGTGTCCATTCCATGAATTAATTAGTTTGTGTGAAACATTTCCTGACACTGGATGCTATATTTGTCTTGTGATAGTTTTTATTTGTGACTCACAGAATTGAAGTGTTCTGTAATATCCACTATCTCACCTACATCCTGGAGGCCTCCAGTTAATGACCTCATTTTAGGTTTTTCCAGACTGACCTTATCTCTCAGTCCACCAACTCTCTGCCTTATGGCTCTCAGTTTTACCTCTATCACGATTGAAACTTTCCAAACTCCATTTTAGGATAGATCTTGAATGTTAACTCAACCTTCTAAAAGGGAGTATGATCAAACTCACTTCGAGCAGGAGTGGTTTTGTACATGCAGGCACACACACACATTATACATACACATGTCGGCACACATATATCCATGAGTCACTCTCATACAGCGAATTTCAAGCTGCTATGGCATAGTTAATTGCAGTGTCCTGACAAAAACAGCTGTTCCTTAGCTGCAACTTCAAACACATCTCTACAATACTTCACATCATAGCAACAGCCTCTGCAAGTTTCCCAAAAGGTTAACACACTCTCCCTTGAGATGTTTTCCTAACAGTTCTCAACCACCAAACCCATAGAGAGTTCACCCTTGGCTCTTTAGGGCATAGACCATGTCCATGGCAATAACAGTCTGGAGTTTCACATGTTCAATGTAGGTAAATGAGCAAGAAGACCTCCAGAACCCCATGGGTTTCTATGTTCTCTAATTCCGAATAACGATTGTAGACTTACAGTTAACACTAACACTTTATTCAAAGGGTTTGTTCTGCTTCCAGAGCTCAACTAGATGTAAAACAGTCAAGAGGTATGACCAGTGAAAGTAAGGTAAACTGCCTATCATAGATTATCATAGAATTTACAGTGCAGAAGGAGGCCATTCGGCCCATCGAGTCTGCACCGGCTCTTGGAAAGAGCACCCTACCCAAGGTCAACACCTCCACCCTATCAAAGAACAATACCGATATGATCTCAGATATGATCTCTTCACGCTTGGGGATGGGGAGGTGTTCCCGGCGAATGTTCTGGTTCAGGTTCTTCGGGTCTATGCATATGCAAAGATCTCCAGAAGGTTCCTTAACACAGACAATGGAGCTAACCCAGTCAGTCGGCTGTGTGACTGGCGATATTACGCCTTGTGACTCCAGTCTGTTGAGTTTTGCTTTCAACTTCTCCCACAGTGGAGTTGGAACCCTCCTGGGCGGCTGAATGAAGGGTTTGGCGTCTGTCTTCAGCATGATTTTGTATTGGGAGGGTAGGGTGCCCATGCCTTTGAATATGTCGGGGCATTCTTGCAGCATGCTGTGGATTTTAGCTTTCAGGCTTGATGGATCCTGGGTGTGCATGTAAATGCGTTGCACCAGCCGCAAGTCTTTGCAGACCTGAGCGCCTAACAGTGATGATTTATTGTCATCTACAATCTCAAATCGTAGCTGCTTGCGTATTGTCTTGTTGTTCACCCGGAGATGGCACGTTCCCTTTGAGGCGATCTGATTGCCGTTGTAGTCCTTCAGCCGACATGCAGCGGGTATTATTTCATGGTCTCCTGGAATTGAATGGAAATCCTTATTAGTGAGGAGGTTAGCTGAGGCCCCAGTGTCAAGCTTGAAGACTAATGGAAAGTCATTGACTTGCACTGTCGCAGTTCACTCACTGCTGGAATCAATGCTGTTGACCGGGTGAGGCGTGGCGATTGTTGCGTCATGTTCCTCAATTGTCTCGATCGTGTCCACGATAAACGGGTTGTCGCAAGCGAGGTTGTCCTCACCCGAGGAATACTCATCATTGTTTTTTTTGTGCTCCGTTGAGTCTACACTTTTTACGTTGAAGTTCATGTGTTTCATTCTTGTTGTCTTCGTTTGCAGTGCAGCTCTGCACTGTGAGGCAAAGTGGTTGTACTTGCCACACTTTAAACATTGTTTTCCAGAAGCTGGACATTGCCCTTTTAAGTGGGCGTGTCCGCAGCGGGGCCACGTCATGACGCTGTCCCTCCATGCTCGCGCATGTCTCTGATATCATAGATATCATCATAGAATCCCTACAGTGCGGAAGGAGGCCTGCTCCCTCTAGTGATGCTGTGGCTGTCACATCTGTGCTGCAGTCCCTGGTGTATGTGCAGATGTATGTACAGATGTACAGATCACTACAGTTTCCTCGTAATTGAAGCCGGAGATGAGTTTAATGCCTCCACTTCGAGCGAGGCGATAGTTGGCAGATTTTTAGTGATTCCCTGGATATTATCTGGGAGGACTTGCCAGTGCCGTTTAGCTCAACTTTCACCGAGGCCTTTACCGCCTTTGCCTCAATTGGACATCTAGCCCAGACATACAGCCCTATAATCACTCGAAGTCTTCAGCCTGATCCCAAATACTTCTTGCGTGCAACAAAGTTGTAAATTATGCTTTCTTGTGGCCTTGTAATTGTTGATGTAACAACCATCCCGAGCTGAAATTTAAAATCAAAATTGAAAACAACATTCATCTCTCAATGGGTCTGCCGTGGCATTGTTCATGGTAATTTCAACATCTGTGGCCCATTCAGCCCTTCTTGCCTTTCTTTTATCCATTCATCGATTGTTGGCTAGGTCACCATTTGATGCCCATCCCCAATTGCCCTGAGAAGGGGGTGGTGAGCTGCCATCTTGAACCGCTGCAGTCCATGCAGTGTCAATACACCCACAGTGTTGCTAGAGAGGAGTATCAGGATTTTGACCCAGGGACAGTGAAGGAACATCAATAAGGTGCTGTTGAAGGAGGCTTGGAGAGTTTCTGCATTTCATCTTGAAGACGGTACATACTGCTGCCACTGTGCATTGGTGTTAGAGGGAGTGAATGTTTAAGATGGTGGAATAAGTGCTGATCAAGCATGCTGGTTTGTCCTGAAT
Source organism: Scyliorhinus torazame (assembly GCF_047496885.1). Taxonomy (NCBI): domain Eukaryota; kingdom Metazoa; phylum Chordata; class Chondrichthyes; order Carcharhiniformes; family Scyliorhinidae; genus Scyliorhinus; species Scyliorhinus torazame. The sequence continues at coordinate 189,259,931 of NC_092716.1, forward strand.
GTTCTTGGAGCTGCACTCATCCCAGCAAGTGGAGAGTATTCCATTACACTCCTGACTTGTGTCTTGTAAATGGTGGATAGACTTTGTGCAGAATTCACAGCCTCTAACCTGTTCTTGCAGTCACAGTATTTATTTGACTGGTGCATTTCAATGATAACCACCAGGATGTTGATAGTGGGGGGGGGGGGGGGGGGGTTCAGCAATGATATTGACCTTGACCATTGAATGTCAAGGGGACACAGTTAAATTCTGTCTTGTTGGAGATGATCATGGCCCTGCACTTGTATGATGTTTATGTTATTTGCAACTTATCAGCCCAAGCCTGAATACTATATAAGTCTTTGCTACATATGGACACAGACTGGTTCAGTATCTGAGGCATTATGAATGATACTGAATACTGTTCAATCATTAGCAGACTCTTCAGCACTTTTGACGTGATAAAGGAAGGAGGTTTATTGATGACATGTCTGATGGTGGTTGGGCCCAGGACATTACAACCCTGAGGAATTCCTGCTGCAGTATCCTGAGGATGAAATGATGGACCTCCAACAACCACAGCCATCTTCCTGTGTGGCAGGGATGATTCCAACCAGTGGAGAGTTTTCCCCGATTCCCATTGACTTCAATTTTGCAAGGGCTCCTTCATGCCTCACATAATCAAATGCTTCTCTTGTTGTCAAGAGCAGTCACTCTCATGTCACATCTTGAATTTTGCTCTTTCTTTGACATTTGCCAGAAGGTCAGGAGCTGAGTGGCCTTGGCAAAAACCTAACTGTGCATCAGTGAGCAGGTTATGGTTGTGTAAGTACCACTTGATAGCAGGCTGTGTAAGTATCACTTGATAGCACTTGATGGCAGTACAGTGGTTAGCACTGCTGCCTCACAGCGCCAGGGACCCGGGTTCAATTCCGGCCTTGGGTGACTGTATGGAGTCTGCACGTTCTCCCAGTGTGTGCGTGGGTTTCCTCCGGGTGCACTGGTTTCCTCCCACTGTCCAAAGAAGTGCAGGTTGGGTGGATCAACCATGCTAAATTGTCCCTTAGTGTCCAAAGGTTAGGTGAGGGTTACGGAGATAGGGTGGGGAAGTGAGTTGAGGTAAGGGCTCTTTTGGAGGGTCGGTGCAGACTCGGTGGGCCAAATGGTCTCCTTCTGCATTGTATGGATTCTGGAATGGAACTCTGTCAACAACACTATTTACAACATTTTGATGATGATCAAGAGTGGAACGGATTTGGGGGGTGCACATTGTCGGCTAGATGCCAGTGTTGGTCTAGAATATCTCTTAGTAATCGGAGGGAATTAGTGTTTACTTTCTCAATTTTACAGAATGTTCCAGATGTTTTTCAGCCAGCTGTTCTTCCTCTCCACTGTGAAATCAACCCTGGGCTGTGTGCAGCTATTGGACAGGTGAGTCCGACCGTGAAGGTCCAAAATTGAATCTGCATTGGGGAAGTGGATGGGGGTAGGTAGCCCAGGACCAGTGCTTCACAGAGTTTGAGAGAGGGACCTCGAGGAGTGATCTTGAGCCACACAAAAGCATTTGAGAAAAGGTTTTAAAAATACAGCTGAAGTCAGGCCTTCGAATCATCGTACCCTCATTTGATCACTGGGAGAGTTTTGACACAGTAAATAAATGGAAACTGTTCCTTGTGGCATGAAGGTCAGTGACCAAACGGCACGGATCTGTGTTGGTTAGCAAAGGAACTGGAGATGAGATGAGGCGAACATTTCTTTTAGCGAGTTACTGTGATCTGGAATGCACTGCCTGAAAGGATGGTGGAAGCAGATTTCAAAAGGCAATTGCAGGAATATTGGAAAGGAAAAGAAAAAATACCAAATTGTGCAGTGAAAGCCAGGGACAGCGACTAATTAAAATAATCTTTCAAAGAGCTAGCCCAGGCACACCGGACTGAATGGCCTTCTTGAGTGGTTCTGCAAGTTAATTGTTATGTTAAAATATTGTACCAAAGTAATTTTAGTGCAGCGACACTTGTGGAGATGAAAGCCAATTCGTCTAGCCGCCAGTTCAGTGTTGGTCTAAACCTAGAGAGCTTGTTTAATGAATAAAATTAGAAAGGCTTTTGTGAAATGTCAGATCGCAGCTGCGTCCAACCTGTAATTAATTCCGGAGGCAAGTTAAGTTGAACATTTCCAAGCAGAATAGTGAGCTGCAATTACAAAATAGCATCATAATGATTCAGAAGAGAATTTTCAATGTATTGTATCCAAAGCCGGGGTTGAGCAGCGTGATTTAGATTAAAACAACACAAAAGAACTCTCTTCTCTTGTAATCAGTGGACAAGAGGGACAGAAAACCAGTCCTAATTCCTGTTTTCCATTGCTCAATCATTTTACAACTGCAGTGGGTCACTTTAACATTAATTGAGAGTGTAAAGTGGGCAATGTATAGGATTGACTGCTCAATATACAGCTCTGCTGATTATAATTTTGATTGATGTTAGTAGAAGCAAATAACATCCTGATGATAAAAGCGGTTTTCTCTCTTTCGCACCCTCCCTGGATTTGCAGTTTGTGCTAGAGCTGTAATTGTTGAGGACCTACCCCGATACTTAGCCGTTAAAGACAGCCAATGTGACTCACTGATCAACTGCATCAACGAGTATCCTAACAACATTCCTCTTTGACCCTGACACACCTTGTTTCACTGTAGGAATGACAAATTTCATGCCTCAGTTACATCTCATTTCAAAGATGGCAACTCCAAAATGTAGCATCTCCTCAGTGACACATTTTCAACAGTGCAGTGCTCCCTCAGCACTGCCCCTCCAACAGTGCGGTGCTCGCTCAGTACTGCCCCTCTGACAGTGCAGCACCCACTCCCTCAGTACTGCCCCTCTGACAGTGCAGTGCTCCCTTAGTACTGCACCTCCAACAGTGCTGTGCTCCCTCAGTACTGCCCCTCTGACAGTGCTGTGCTCCCTCAGTACTGTCCCTCCAACAGCACTGTGCTCCCTCAGTACTGCCCCTCTGACAGTGCTGTGCTCCCTCAGTACTGTCCCTCTGACAGTGCTGTTCTCCCTCAGTACTGTCCCTCCAACAGTGCAGCAGTCCCTCAGTACTGCCCCTCTGACAGTGCTGTGCTCCCTCAGTACTGCCCCTCTGACAGTGCTGTGCTCCCTCAGTACTGTCCCTCTAAAAGTGCAGCACCCACTCCCTCAGTACTGCCCCTCTGACAGTGCTGTGCTCCCTCAGAACTGTCCCTCCGATAGTGCAGTGCTCCCTCAGTACTGTCCCTCTGAAAGTGCAGCACCCACTCACTCAGTACTGCCCCTCTGACAGTGCTGTGCTCCCTCAGTACTGTCCCTCCAACAGTGCAGCACTCCCTCAGTACTGCCCCTCCAATAGTGCAGCATCAACTCCCTCAAAATTGCCCCTCCAACAGTGCAATGCTCCCTCAGTCCTGCTCCTCGGACAGTGCAGCACCCATTCCCTCAGCACTGCTCCTCCAACAGTGCAGAACTCCCTCAGTACTGACTTTACGACAGTGCAGTGCTCCCTCAGTACTGACTTTACGACAGTGCAGTGCGCCCTCAGTACTGACCTTACGACAGTGCAATGCTCCCTCAAAACCGCCCCTCCAACAGTGCAATGCTCCCTCAGTCCTGCCCCTCGGACAGTGCAGCACCCATTCCCTCAGTACTGCCCCTCCAACAGTGCAGCACTCCCTCAGTACTGACCTTTACGACAGTGCAGTGCTCCCTCAGTACTGCCTTTACTGATGTGCTGGGTGCTCTGGATCCGTGGAACACATACAGGCCATCAACACTTAAAATAGTGCAACACTATTTTATTAAGTTAGAAACTTTTGAACATACTTTCACTGTGGGTTAACACGATGTTAGATTAAACTAAAGACCTATGCCTTGTCCTAACCAGTCTATGCACTCAGCACATGGTGACGATCTATGCTGTAAGCTCTGTCCTACTACGAGGCTGCATCTCGAATGAGTGGGAACTCTGATGCCCCCTGTCTTTATAGTGCGTGTGCTCTAACTGGTGATTGGCTGCGGTGTTGTGTATGTTGATTGGTCCCGCTGTGTGTCCACCAGTGTGTGTGTGTCTGCACCATGATATACTGGTGTATATTATGACACCCCCTCTTTTATAAAAGAATATATGTGTGTGGCAATAAATAATGTGTGGTGAGAATGTTCCTAACTACGTGTGGGGTGCGAAGACATATTTACAGGACTACGTACATGAGAACGAAGCTATTTGCATGGGAAGGTGCCTGGTGCAGAGAAGCAGTATGCAACAAGAATAACGAGATCAACACTATATACAAACCATGTAAACGATCAAACAAAGCAACAAAACAATTCAGAAAGTCTATAAGTCCGCAAAGTTCATAAATTAAGTCTCTGAGGTGGGCGACGAATTCTGGTTGACCGCCTCAAGGGTGGGTCGAGAGCCGCCGGTTCAGGAGCGAGCTGGACTGTGTCAGAGTCGGGGGGATGCAGAGTGACAGGGAGCTCTGCATAGTCCGTGGCAGGGTCAGCAGGAGGCGACAGTCAAGGATCACGTAGCGAGCGTGGAACGAGACGAAGGGCGCGTCGATTGCGGCGCAGAATAGAGGCATCCGGTAGACGAACCAGGAACGAGCGGGGGGCCACCTGCCGAAGGACAACAGCGGTTGCAGACCAGCCACCATCCGGAAGATGGACGTGGACGTTGTCATCTGGAGCCAGAGCAGAGAGATCAGCTGCACGGGAGTCATGAGCCGCCTTGTGCTGTGCACGAGACAACTGCATCCGGTGAAGGACCGGAACGTGGTCGAGGTCTGGGACATATGAATGGACGGCACCGTCGTCCTCAGGGTACGACCCATGAGTAACTGGGCTGGCGACAGGGAAAAGTGCCGCCGACGGGCCCGAGAGGCAGTGTACTGGCCCAGCATTAATGAGAACATAGCCAACACAGTGCTCAACTGTGGGGCGGAGCGATATGCCAGCAAGGCGAGCTAGAAATCGGACCCAGCATCGGCAGCCTTGCATAGGAGCCGTTTGACTATATGTACTCCCTTCTCCGCTTTGCCATTGGATTGGGGGTACAGGGGACTGGATGTCACATGGGCAAAATTGTACCGCCTGGCAAAGTTGGACCATTCCTGGCTGGCGAAGCAGGGGCCATTGTCCGACATAACCGTGAGCGGGATGCTGTGTCGAGCAAAGGTTTCTTTACATACACGAATGACTGAAGACGAGGTGATGTCGTGCAGCCGTATCACCTCCGGGTAATTCAAAAAGTAGTCCACGATCAGGACATAGTCTCTACCCAGCGCGTGGAACAAGTCGATGCCCACCTTGGTCCATGGTGACTTGACCAACTCATAGGGCTGCAGGGTTTCACGTGATTGGGTCGGCTGGAAGCGCTGACAAGTGGGGCAGTTGAGCACTGTGTTGGCTATGTCCTCATTAATGCCGGGCCAGTACACTGCCTCTCAGGCCCGTCGGCGGCACTTTTCCATGCCAAGGTGGCCCTCGTGTAGTTGTTCCAGGACAAGCTGGCGCATGTTATGCGGGATGACAATGCGGTCCAGTTTTAGAAGAACCCCGTCTATTACCGCCAGATCATCTCTGACATTATAGAATTGAGGGCATTGGCCCTTGAGCCACCCATCCGTTAGGTGGCACATGACACGCTGTAGCAAAGGGTCAGCCGCCGTCTCGCGGTGAATTTGGACGAGGCGTTCATCCGTGGCAGGTGGATTGGAGGCCGCAAATGCCACATGGGCGTCAACCTGGCAGACAAATCCTACTGGGTCACATGGAGTGTTGACTGCCCTGGAGAGAGCGTCAGCAATGATGAGGTCTTTGCCTGGGGTGTATACCAACTGGAAGTCATATCGCCGGAGCTTGAGAAGAATACCCTGGAGGCGAGGCGTCATGTCGTTCAAGTCTTTCTGTATTATATTGACCAGCGGGCGATGGTCGGTCTCGACGGTGAATTGAGGAAGTCCGTAGACATAATCGTGAAACTTAACCACACCGGTCAGAAGGCCCAGGCACTCCTTTTCTATCTGTGCGTAACGCTGCTCCGTGGGGGTCATCGCACGTGACGCATATGCAACGGGGGCCCATGATGAGGCCTCATCGCGTTGCAGGAGCACTGCCCCAATGCCGGATTGACTGGCATCGGTAGAAATTTTGGTCTCCTTTGCTGGATCAAAGAAAGCTAAGACTGGGGCCGTGGTCAGTTTTGTTTTGAGTTCTCTCCATTTGCGCTCGTGGGCAGGGAGCCATTGGAAGTCTGTCGTCTTCCTGACCAGGTTCCTGTGGTATGAGAGGCGAGGTTAAGAATAAATTTCCCTAAAAAGTTAACCATGCCCAGAAATGGGAGGACCGCCTTCTTATCCTCTGGTGTTTTCATGGCTCTGCTGGCAGCTAGCTTGTCCGCATCCGGCCGCACACCCAATTGGGAGATGTGGTCCCCGAGGAACTTGAGTTCTGTCTGACCAAAGAGCATTTGGCCCTGTTGAGGCGGAGGCCATGCTCATGTATACGTCTGAATACGCGCTGGAGGCGACTAACATGCTCCTGCGGAGTGGTGGACCAAATGATTATGTCATCAACATAGACGCGAACACCTTCAATGCCTTCCATCATTTGTTCCGTAATCCTACGGAACACTTCTGATGCAGATATGATCCCAAACAGCATCCTGTTGTAACAATGTCTGCCAAAGGGGGTATTAAATGTGCAAAGTTTCCTGCTGGATTTGTCGAGCTGGATTTGCCAGAATCCTTTTGAGGCGTCGAGTTTGGTCAAGAGCTTGGCGCGAGGCATCTCACATGTGAGCAGGCAGTAGTTTACCACATTACATATAATAAAGTGGCAGTTTACCACAATACACAGATTATATGCTACAGTGGTTCGGACCCAGCAGGGACAAGCCCAGGCATGTAACAGTACAACAGTACAATACCTTACGACAGTGCAGTGCTCCCTCAGTACTGCCCCTCCAACAGTGCAGTGCTCCCTCAGTACTAACCTTACAACAGTGCAGTGCTCCCTCAGTACTGACCTTACGACAGTGCAGTTCTCCCTCAGTACTGACCTTACTACAATGCAGTACTCCCTCAGTACTCCCCCTCCAACAGTGCACTGCTCCCTCAGTACTGACCTTACGACAGTGCAGTGCTCCCTCAGTACTGACTTTACGACAGTGCAGTACCCACTCCCTCAGTACTGTCCCTCCAAATTTGCAGCGCTCTCTCAGTGCTGCTACTCCAAAAATACAGTGCTCCCTCAGTACTGGCCTTTCAACGATGTCGTTTTCCCTCAGCAATGCCTCTTTGACAGTGCAACCTTCCTCAATATGTCACTGTCAGTGTCAGCCTGGATCCTGTGCTCAGGTCTCAGGAGTGAGGATGGTACTCATAACGTTCTGAATTAGAGGTGAGAGTAGTACCCACTATAGCGCACAATGAGTTACACTAGTCGAGAAGTGATGAAGTCTATCGAGGCTTTACTAAGCAAGACTTGTTCCCCAGCAGTTCAGTTACAGAATGCGGCTGCTGGGAGAACTCGAGCTCTTATACTCCGCCTTCAGGGTGGAGCCAGAAGTCGGCAGATCCAACCAGGACCCGGGACCTGTCAGCCAATATCCTCTCGGCTTCACAGGTACCATATTACCCCTAATACATATCACCACATTCACCCCTTGTTAAAAAAGAACCCGGCGGAGTGGTAGTTCGCATGGTGGTAGGGGTTTACAAGGCTGGTCCTGGAACAAATTTCGAACAGTGGCTATGCATTTTTAGCCCAACATTTAGCTATGTACAAGTTTGTGTCCGAATTATTTACAACAAAATTATTTACAACAGAATTCTTGTTTTTCTGGTGTCACGCGGATTCCACGAGTCGAGCGGGTGCCCTGGTCATCCTCATCGATCGCCTCAGCCCCGGTGGTGGTGCAGGTGCTGGCTCAGTCACTGTCGTCTCTGGGAGCGTTGCGCTGTTCCTTCCTGTTTCTTTACTCATGGGCGAGCACGGGAGGAGGACCGATCCACCCAGGAAGGGGGCGGTCGTGGGCTGCGCCGGTGGCAGGGAGGGCGTGATCGATGTTGGGGGTGTGTGTGTGTTGCCAGCGGGCGCCAGGTCCCTCAGGGAGACCGTGTCCTGTCGGCCGTCGGGGTACACCACGTAGGCATACTGAGGGTTTGCGTGGAGAAGGTGAACCCTCTCGACCAACGGGTCCGATTTGTGCGCCCGCACATGTTTCCGGAGCAAGATGGGCCCTGGGGCTGCCAGCCAGGTCGGCAGCGACGTTCCAGAGGAGGACTTCCGTATCTGGGTGAATAAAACTTTCCGTGCTCCCGGAGTCGATCAAGCATGATGTCTCGTAACCGTTGACCAGCACCGTTGTTGTCGTCGTTTGGAGCGTCCGGGGCCGCGATTGGTCTAGAGTCACCGAAGCCAGTCGTGGTAGTAGCGTCGCAGCGTTTTCCTTGGACCCCGTGGAGCCATCTATGCTGGGGTCCTTGGCTATCAGCCAAGATGGTGGCGTCCATGGATCGCACGCGGTTGGGATTGGACAAAATGGCCGCCCCCATGAATCGCACGCGGTCAGGGGTGGACAAAATGGCCGCCCCATGAATCGCGCGTGGCCGGGGGTCACAAGATGGTGGAGCCCATCCTCCCCTCATGGTATCCGTAACCCAAAATGGCGGCGCCCGCGGGTCACGCATGGATCGTTGGGGGGGTTGGGGGGGTTTTGGAATCTGCTGTCCTCGTTCTTCCCCGGAGATTGCGGCGACCCCCTGGGACTGGCACACTGCCGCGTAATGGCCCTTTTTGCCGCAGCTTTTACAAATAGCTGCGCGGGCCGGGCAGGCTGCCGGGGGTGTTTCGCCTGCCCGCAAAAGTAGCAGCGGGCCCCACCGGGATGGTCTGACGCTCTAGCCGCGCAAGCTTGTGGGGGGGTGGGGGGTGCCAGGGAGTCGGTCGCAACGGGGGTCCACGGAGCCCAAGGGGCTGCCGCGCGGTCGGGGCCGTAGGCACGGGCGTTTTGTGAGGTCACATCGAGGGAGGCCGCAAGGGCCCGTGTCTCTGAGAGTCCTAGCGACTCTCTTTCTAAAAGTCTTTGACGAATTTGGAGAGAAGTCGTACCTGCCACGAAAGCGACTCTGATTAGCAGGTCCGTGTGGTCGACCGCGCTCACCGACGGGCAATTGCAGTTTTGTCCCAAAATCAGCAGCGCGCTGTAGAATTCGTCGAGCGATTCTCCGGGAATTTGCCGTCTCGTCGCGAGTTGGTGGCGTGCGCAGACCTGGTTTACGGGCCAAATGTAGACGCCTTTCAGCAAAGCGAGCGCCGTCGGGAAATCCTCTGCGTCTTCGATAAGCATGTAGATCTCCGGGCTCACCCTGGAATGCAGGACCTGCATTTTCTGCTCTTCCGTGGTCCGGCCGGGGGCCGTTCGAAGGTAGCCTTCAAAGCATGCTAGCCAGTGTTCAAACACGGCTGCTGAGTTTGCTGCATGGGGGCTGATCCGCAGGCACTCTGGGGCGATCCGGAGCTCCATAGTCTTTTAAGCTTGCTTAATAAATTGTAGCGCACAATGACTTACACAAGTCGAGAAGTGATGAAGTCTATCGAGGCTTTATTAAGCAAGACTTGTTCCCCAGCAACTCAGTTACAGAATGCGGCTGCTGGAAGAACTCGAGCTCTTATACTCCGCCTTCAGGGTGGAGCCAGAAGTCGGCAGATCCAACCAGGACCCGGGACCTGTCAGCCAATAGCCTCTCGGCTTCACAGGTACCATATTACCCCAAATACATACTACCACACCCAGTGAGCCACTGGTCTTAATATTAGAATTAAGAAAACTCCGACTTCCAGGCCCAAATCTCTGACTCTATCAGGTGTTGTGAAAGCTTTGTTGAGCAGATGGGGAGTGGGGGGTGGATCCATAGTGTTTTTGCACCCGAGGTATAAAGATTTTTCTTCCTTTTCCCATGTCCATCAGGTTTACTCACGTATTGACTTTTTTGTGGTGGGTAGGTCTCTCCTCCCCTGGGTGAAGAGGGCGGGGTATTCTCTGATTGTGATTTCACATGATGCACACATTTTGTGGTTTGGATGCTTGAGTCAGGTCCCTTCCAGCACCCGCCGTGGAGACTGGAAACGGCGGTGTTGGCGGAAAAAAGATTTTGTGAACGTATGTCCTCCGCCATTGAGGAATATATTACATTTAATGAGAGTGAGTTTATCTCTCTTTCTGTGTTGTGGGAAGCACTTAAGGCAGTCATCAGGGGGGAGATAATTCATTACAAAGCACACATAGAGAGGACTGCGAGGGTGGAGTGGCAGAGGCTGGTGGACTCCATCCTTGAGGTGGTCCTTCAGTACTCACTTGCCCCTACCCCGGTGTAGCTTGCGAGTAGGAAGAAGCTGCAGACCCAGGTGCGGAAAGGTCAATACCTGCCTCCGCACAAAGTCCTTCACCTTCAAGTAGCGGAACCCATTCCCACCGGGCAGCTCAAACCCCTCCTCCAGCCCTACCAAGCAATGAAAGCCCCCATCTATAAACAAATGCCCCCCTCTGCCACCCCTGAAACACCCCATCCAGCCCCCCCCCGGAGCAATCCGGTGGTTGTGACATATTGGTGCCCACACCGACGCCCCCCGCCAGCCCCATGTGCTGCCACCACTGTCCCCACATCCCCAAGGCCACCACCACTACCGGGCTTGTGGAGATCCTGGCCGGCACGAACGGCAGAGGCACCGTGAACAGTGCTCCTAAACTCGTGTCCTTACGTGAGGCTGCATCCATCCGCTCCCACACCGGACCCTCCCCACTACCCATTTCCTGACCATCACTATATTCGCCGACCAGTAGTAATTTATAAAGTTCGGGAGGGCCAGCACTCCCCCCCCCCCCCCCCCCCCCCCACCCCCCTCAACCACCACCACTCCCTCCGCACTCCGCTCCAGCAGCACCTTCTTCACCCGCGGGCTTTACCCGCCCACACAAACCCTGAGACCACCCCATTCACCCAATATGGAGCATGATCCGACACCACTATCGCTGAATACTCCACGTCGACCACCCCCACCAACAAGGTCCTATCTCGGACAAAAAACTCAATTCGGGAGTACACCCTGTGCACATGCGAGAAGAACGAAAATTCAGTCGCCCTCAGCCTCCCAAATCTCTACGGATCCACTACCCCCCCATGTGCTCCATAAACCCCCTCAGCTCCTTCGCTACCACCGACACCCTCCCTAGCCTCGAACTCGACCAATCCAACCTTGGGTCTAAAACCGTGTTAAAATCCTCCACTCCCATTATCAACTGATGCGAGTCCAGATCAGGGATCTTCCCCAACACCCGCCTCATAAACTCCACATTGTCCCAGATTGGAGCATAAATATTCATCAGCACCACCCTCATCCCCTCCAATTTCCCACTCACAATCACATATCTCCCCCCAAAGTCATAGAATTTACAGTGCAGAAGGAGGCCATTCGGCCCATCAAGTCGGCACCGGCTTTTGGAAAGAGCACCCTACCTAAGCCCACATCTCCATCCTGTCCCCGTAACCCAATCTAATCTTGTTTTGGACACTAAGGGGCAATTTATCATGGCCAATGCATCTAACCTGCACATCTTTGGACTGTGGGAGGAAACCGGGGCACCCGGAGGAAACCCACGCTGACACGGGGAGAAGGTGCAGACTCCGCACAGACAGTGACCCAAGCCAGGAATCGAACCTGGGACCCTGGAGCTGTGAAGCAACTGTGCTAACCACTGTGCTACCATGTTGCCCAGAGTCAGCCACTATACTCCCCATTTCGAACACCACCCGTTTGTTAATCAAAATTGCCAACCTCCTCATTTTTGAATCAAATCCCGAATGGAATACCTGCCCTACCTATCCTTCAGGTGATTTAGCTTTACCCAGTTTGTTATTTCATTATTGGGCTGCAAATATTGAGGGCGGCATGGTGGCACAGTCGTTAGTACTGCTGCCCCATAGCACCAGGGACCCGGGTTCGATTCCAACCTCGGGTGACTGTCTGTGTGGAATTTGCTCCATGTCTTCCATGTCTGCCTGGATTTCCTCCGGGTGCTCTGGTTTCCTCCCACAGTCCAAGAAAACCCAGGTTAGGCGGATTGGCCATGGTGAATTGCTACCTGAGGGTGGGGTTGCAGGAATAGAGCAGGGTCATTGGGGTTAGGTAGGGTGACCTTTCGAAGGGTCAGTGCAGTTTCAATGGGCTGAATGGCCTCCTTCTGCACTGTAGAGATTCAATGAAAATACTGGGGTGTCTTAGTGATCCGTATGTGGGCGAATGGAGGCGTGTTGTTGTAGGGGTTTTTGTTTAGGTGCTTTAGTTACTGCCTCGCCTCCATTCTCTCCTGGGAGATTTTCTTTGAGTCCGGCAGCGATGTCCACCCTGAGAAACTGGAAGCAGATCAGGCAACATTTTAAATTTAGCTTCATGTCGTTGTTGGCCCCTATCTTCAGAAATCATCTCTTTGTGCCAGCGAGCTTAGACTCAAAATTTAGATCAAGGGAGGGGAGGGAAAGGGTTTAGAGAGGGTTAGCGACCTGTTCGTGGAGGGAAGGTTTGCCAAATGTGAGGAGCTGTCGGAAAAATTTCAACTCCCCGGGACTAATTTGTTTAGATATTTCCAGATTTGTGAATTTTCCCGGAAGACTTTTCCTTCTTTTCCCTTGGCACCACCATCCATCCTGTTGGAGAGGATTTTATCTCTGGATGGGTCTGGTGGAGGTAATATTTTGGGTATTTACGGCCTGGCCAGGTCTTGTGGGGGTCGGTGGGGGGGTATTTCAGCTATTTACAGTCAGGTCCTATCAGTGAAGTCCGCACCGTTGAATGAGGTGAAGGTGAATTGGGTCCTATTCTGTTTGAGGAAGTATGGAGCGAGGCTCTTTGCAGGCTCAACTCCAGGTCCTCCTTGTTATATTTTAAACAATGACTTATCTAAAATATATATATATATATTACTCTTGAATCCACCAGGATGATAAAATGACCAATAGTCCTCTTGTTGACAGATGAACTATTTAATGAGTAATAAAATAATAAACTGTGAGTCCTTTTACTCAATACTAAATTAACTATAAAGAAATAAAGTACAATACAGATAGCTATATAATTATACACTAATATAACAAACTAGTTCTAACTTCTCTCACTCCAGCTATTCTGATTGCTTGTTCACTGTTCTGGATCACACTCTCTAACTAACTAAAAAGAGCGGAATCCGGTTCTTATAGTATCTGCCTGTGAGACATCTAGTGTTGAAATGACTGTACTACATTTACATACATTGATCATGTATATTGATATCTGAATTTCACTACACTCCTGTGCTCAACTTAGTTTGACCCAATTCAAGGTGGTGCACAGGACTCCTCTGACCAAGGTGAGGATGAGTGTTTTTTTTTTCGGGGGTAGACTACAGATGTGAACGATGTTCTTGGGGACCAACTAATCATACGCATAGTTTTTAAAATTCATTTACGGGATGTGGGCGTCGCTGGTTACGCCAGTATTTACTGGCCAACCCTAGTTGCCCTTCAGAAGGTGGTGTGAGTTGCCTTCTTGAACCGCTGGAGTCCTTGAGGTGTAGATATAACCACTGTGCTATTAGGGAGGGAATTCCAGGATGTTGCCCCAGCGACAGTGAAGAATGGCGATATATTTCCAAGTCAGGGTAGTGAGTGACTTGGAGGGGAACCTCCAGGTGGTGGGATTCCCAGATATCTGCTGCTCTTACCCTTCTAGCTGGTAGTGGGTTTGGAAGGTGTTGTCCAAGGAACCTTGGTGAGTTACTGCAGTGCATCTTGTAGATAGTACACAAGGCTGCCACTGTTCGTTGGTGGTGGAGGGTTTGAATGTTTGTTCAAGGGGGAGCAATCAATTTGATTCTGGTCTTATTCATGTGATTCTTGTCCAGCCTATCATGGATGTCATTATTGTCTGAACATGACTGTGTTGAAAATTGATTTTCTGGTTTCAAAATCTGACTTCTGTTTGAAAGGATTTTAACTGCAGTGCATTCCGGCACAGATAGAAAACCGATCGAAGTCATTAAGGTCTCACAAAACTTCCATTTTGAAGAAACTCAATGTCTTTTTGCTGCTTCTCAATTATTAAAATACGTGCAGACACACAAAATGAAACCGTGTTTAGGCAAAGATCGACTGAATAAAGGTGCAAACACAATGTTAAGCAGAAGTGACTCTTTTCTGAAGAATTTAAATTGAAACAGGTTCATTTCCGAGCTGAGCTCCGGATCTCGGAAGCGAGAATGCAGAAATGTGTTACTAACAGTTCCCTGCAGAGGTTGCTGTGGGACTGGTCATAACTGAGTTAGAGGTAACCAAGCGTAACGAGGAAACGAGAAATACTCCAAAAAGAAAATGCGCAGTAACTTTAGCTTCCTGCAACCGAATTCACCTAACGTTCTATTGGGCGAGCTGCCCAATTTTGTGAATAGCTTTGGACTCAGATTAAAGGAAAGATATAAAAGTAATGCAGTGCATAGAGTATTCACTATCAGGGATGTTCCTGAGGATGGTGATGGCGTTGGGGGGGGGGGGGGGGGGGGGGGGGGGGGGGGGGCTCCCTTTTCAACAGAGACTTGAGGAGTTAGTGCTTCTTTTGTCATCCCGCCGCCCCCCTCGGTGGATTCAGAAAGATAAGGGGTGATCTGGGTTACGACTGGATATTAAAATGTAACCACGTTTCCAAAATGGTTACAGTCATAAAAATATAGGGCGGAATATCAGTGAGCCCACCAGAATGGGAATGATGGCAATAGGGGTGGGGAGTGACAGGAGAATCGGGCGGGAGTACCCGCATCAGGTTCCGAGCATCAGGAAAACTGTCCTCAAATGAGTTGGGGGCAGGATGGGTCCGACATGGGGATCCCACCCGCTGATAGTGGGATGCCAGTTAGACTCATTAATGAGCCACTTGATTCCAATTACCCCGGAATCCATTGGAATTTGGTGGCCATAGCCATCGAACACACCCTGTTGGATGCCAGCAACCCACCAGGGGGGGGGGGGGGGGGTCCTTCGTTGTTAGGAACTCAGTACCCGATCAAGGAAATGGGCATCGAGAAGGGAGTGGCTGTTGAAAGATATCCCGCTGCCTTTGCTTCTGACGCCCTTTCCCCCATTCTCCTGCAACTCCATCCCACCCTACTCATTGGCAGGATCCTCTGGTCCCACCGAAGTGTACAGGGTTTTGTACTTGCAGGGTCTTTTGCAGGGTCTGCCTCATCAATGGGGATCCCTCATTGGGGTCGACTTCAGCAGGAACAGAAGATCCCGCCAGCGGGAAGGGACTGAAAACCCCGCCCACTGTGTCCAGGAATCCAGCGACGTTCCTCCGGCTGGATCTTGGAGATTTACTGACAGCAGCCGCCGCTCCCAGTGGCCCTGCCAGCAATGGAGAACTGCTGGTCTCTAATTAACTCCCACCTCACCAGGACAGGATTTCCATTCCACCGGGGGCATGATTGCATTGAAAGCCCAGTATAGGCCAGTTAAGTGCCTGAGGGAATGTAAACAGCATTATATCTCCTCTACAGAAGCATGCAGGGCTCCCACCAGTTCGCCAACCACTGGGGTTGGGGAACCCAAGTCGCTGTAACTAAACCCTAGTCTGAAAGTCATTTTGACACGGAACAAGACCATTTGACACATTGGCTGGAATTCTCCGACCTCTTCCGCAGCTGGGATTCTCCGGCCCCGCTGCAGAGAATGCCCCCCCCCCCCCATTCTATCTCCATAAGCCTAAAAGCTTATTTCCCTCAAGTGTCTACCCATTCTCTTTTTGAAATTAATCATCGTCTTCCACTACCCTCATAGACAGTGGGTTCCAAGCTATTACCACTCACTACATAAGAAATTTCTTCCTCACATCCTGTGATATTTTTAAAGGATCGGCGAGCAGACTATGAAGGTACAAACAAACTAGAGCTTTATTGAAAATGTGTTTATAGGCTATTAGGAAAGATTACCCGTTTGCCCGTGCAAATGGCGAATGATGTCATAAATACATCATGTGATCAGACTCTTAAAGTGAACTTGTTCCAACTGGGAATAATCATCAATACACAACACTTTCCTTCCCCTTTACATTCAATAGTCTTGCAATGAAACACAATCTTATATTAACAATCAAAATTTACAATACGAACAATTTAGAAACACAGCAGTCACTACTTGTGGTGATGCGTTAGACGTTTCAGAGAACATTCATTTCTGTGTGGTTGTCAGTGAACCTTAAGCATCTGTTTTTCCGTGTTTACTGCAACTCTCGTGTTTCTGGTTTCGTTCGAACGTAGTCTAGTTGTCTCAACTGGAGTCATTGTAGAGTTCAAAGGTTGACTCGCTGTTGAAGTGTCCTGAACTGGGGTATTGTTTTCCACAGTTGTTTCTGGTTCTCAGGGATGTCTAGGTCTTTGCTGCAGACTCTCTGTTGACTCTGCTGAGGCACGATCACTTGCACAAAGACTTGAGTTGGGTACAACTGAGGCTTTATTGCTCAAAGATGTGTGGCCTCTCACAGCAGCTGGCGAAATGGCTGCAGCATGGAGGATACACATATTTGTACTCCGCCTACTGGGTGGAGCCAGCAGTCAGGGACTATCAACGTACCTGTAGTACAGGTCTTACCATACATCACCGAATAGAGGTGCGACAGTGGTTTACCACATTCACCCCCTGTTAAAATTGAGTCCGGCGGGGGTGGTGGAGAACTATATACAACAAATGATTTTCTTTTTACATTTACAGTTACAATTTTTGATCGAGAGGGAAAAAAATGTCTTTTGAAATAAAGTGGACCAGTTAGAGGTTTAACCGGTCCGGGCCTTGATGTGCCGCTGGGAGCGACGTAATGGTGGCGGCGATGCCGATGCTGGTCTCATGTCCAGATTCTCCGGGAGCGTGCCGAAACCTCTTCATCCTCGGGCGTGGGCAGGGGGAGGACGGATGGTCCTGGGGGGGTTGCTGCTGGGAGCGCCGGGGTAGGGGAGGTTGGTGCCGGGCCGGAGGGGTGTGTGTGTGTGGAACCTGCTGGTGCCAGGTCCCTGAGGGAGACAGTATCCTGGCGGCCGTCGGGGTACGCCACGTAGGCATACTGGAGGTTTGCATGGAGCAATAGCACCCTTTTCACCAACGGGCCCGCCTTGTGGATTCGGACGTGCCTACGGAGAAGGACGGGTCCTGGAGCTGCGAGCCAATTCGGGAGCGACACCCCGGATGTGGACTTCCTGGGGAAGGCGAAGAGACGTTCATGGGGTGTGTTGTTAGTGGCGGTGCACAGTAGTGACCGAATGGAGTGTAGTGCATCAGGGAGGACCTCCTGCCAGCGGGAGGCCGGGAGGTTCCTGGACCGTAGGGCCATTTGGACGGCCCTCCATACCGTCCCATTCTCCCTCTCTACCTGTCGGTTTCCCCGGGGGTTATAGCTTGTCGTTCTGCTGGAGGCGATACCCCTGCTGAGCAGGAACTGACGCAGCTCATCACTCATGAAGGAGGATCCCCTGTCACTGTGGATGTAGGCGGGGAAGCCGAACAGAGCGAAGATTGTGTTGAGGGCTTTGATGACGGTGGCAGACGTCATATCGGGGCATGGGATGGCGAAGGGGAATCTGGAGTACTCATCGACCACACTGAGAAAATACGTGTTACAGTTGGTGCAGGGGAGGGGCCCCTTGAAATCCACACTGAGGCGCTCAAAGGGGTGGGAGGCCTTCACCAGGCACGCACGGTCCGGCCGGTAGAAGTGCGGCATGCACTCCGCACAGACCTGGCAGTCCCTGGTGATTGTCCGTACTTCCTCGACGGAGTAGGGCAGATTGCGGGCCTTTATGAAATGATACAACCGTGTGACTCCCGGGTGACAAAGACTGTCGTGCAGGGTCCGGAGTCGGTCTACCTGTGCGCTGGCACATGTACCTCAGGATAGGGTGTCTGGGGGCTCATTGAGCTTACCGGGGCGATACAAAATCTCGTAATTGTAGGTGGAGAGCTCGATCCTCCACCTCAAGATCTTATCATTCTTGATCTTACCCCGCTGTGTGTTATTGAACTAGAAGGCTACTGACCGTTGGTCAGTGAGGAGAGTGAATCTCCTGCCGGCCAGGTAATGCCTCCAATGCCGCACAGCTTCAACGATAGCTTGGGCCTCTTTTTCGACGGATGAGTGCCGAATTTCTGAGGCATGAAGGGCGCGGGAAAAGAATGCCACGGGCCTGCCTGCCTGATTGAGGGTGGCGGCTAGGGTGATGTCTGATGCGTCGCTCTCTACTTGAAAGGGCAGTGTCTCATCTACTGCCTGCATCCCGGCCTTGGCGATATCGGCTCAGCTACGGGCGACGGCCTGTTGTGCCTCGGCCGTCAGGGGAAACTGGGTTGACTGTATGGGTGGGCGGGTCTTGTCCACATAGGCTGGAACTCACTGGGCGTAGTACGAAAAGAACCCCAGGCAGCGTTTGAGGGCCTTGGGGCAGTGGGGGAGGGGGAGCTCCATGAGGGGGCGCATGCGGTCGGGATCGTGCCCCAGAACTCTGTTCTGGACCACATAGCCGAGGATGGCTAAGCGGGTCGTGCTAAACACGCACTTCTCCTTGTTGTAGGTGAGGTTTAGGAGACTGGCGGTGTGGAGAAATTTGGCAAGGTTGGCGTTGTGGTCCTGCTGATCATGGCCGCAGATGGTGACGTTTTCTAGGTACGGAAAGGTGGCCCGCAAACCGTACCGGTCGACCATTCGGTCCATCTCCATTTGGAAGACCGAGACCCCGTTGGTGACGCCGAAGGGAACCCTGAGGAAGTGATAGGCGTGGCTGTCTGCCTCGAAGACAGTGTATGGACGGTCCGATTTACGAATGGGGAGCTGGGGGTAGGTGGATTTGAGGTCTACCGTTGAGAAGACCTGGTACTGTGCAATCTGATTGACCAGATCAGATATGCATGGGAGGGGGTACGCGTCGAGCTGCGTGTACCGATTGATGGTCTTGCTGTAGTCCACGACCATTCTGTGTTTCTCCCCAGTTTTAACTACTACCACTTGGGCTCTCCAGGGGCTGTTGCTGGCCTCGATGATGCCTTCCCGAAGCAGCCGCTGGACCTCGGACCTGATGAAGGTCCTGTCCTGGGTTTTGTACCGTCTGCTCCTGGTGGCGACAGGTTTGCAATCTGAGGTTAGATTTGCGAAGAGGGAAGGCGGATCGACCTTTAGGATCGCGAGGCTGCATACAGTGAGGGGTGGTAGGGGCCCGCCGAATTTCAGGGTTAGGCTCTGGAGATTGCAGTGGAAGTCCAGGCCGACTAGTAGGATAGCGCAGAGGTTAGGGAGGACGTAGAGGCGGAAGCCGCTGAATTCTACGCCCTGGACCGTGAGTGTGACCGTACAGTACCCCCGGATCGCCACGGAATGAGATCCGGAGGCCAGGGAGATTCTTTGGTTGGTGTTGTTAAAAGTTGATCAGCATGTCTCCTTCACCTACATTATTCCGAGTTTTAACGGTGTAGGAGACCTGTCCTGTTTGTGCTAAGATAATGGCAGGTATCCACTTCTCACTGGTGGTATAGTTCTTTGTCAACATTTAGTCAATCAAACGCTGTGCATAACTGAAATTTTACCATGAAAAATGTTGGAGAACTTTGGGTTGCCGAATGTGTTGTATTCCTCTTTGTTATCAGAAATTGGCTTAGTCATTTAGACCAGTGTTTTTCAAACTTCTTTTCCGGGGACGCATTTTTACCAACCGGCGAACCTTCACGACCCACCATTTTTGTTTACCTTAGATGCGACAAGTGAGCCTGCTTAGTCCTCACGATCTCACTTGCTTTGTCATTCATTGATACATTTCTGTATGGGTTGTTCATCAGAGATCCTGGAGCTCACACCACCACTGCTTTGTCACACTGTGGGTTCTCCTGAGCCGCCCTCTCCAGCAGGTTTAGTTGTGAGATCCTGGCCTGTTTGTGTCTCAGGACCTCTCTTCCTGATTACAAAATGATCCATTTAGAATGTTACAGTCCTGTTGCTTGTTTGCTGCTGAATGGGGGAATCGCCATCGCGGCCAGAACACGTGATGTCAGTGTTCGGGGCGCGTGGCCTTTTCTCTGCCGTCGCTTCAGGCAGGAAGGCTGCATTGAATGAAAAAAAAATCTTCTCCTGGGGTCAGTGCACTGACGTCAGGAGGAGGAGGTGTTTCTTGTTGGACTCCGGGCATGCGCACCGATTAGCGGGCACGCATATGCAGTGAGCCCGCATTCTGAAAGCCGGTCGCGGCTATCATTTTTAAAGCTGGTCGCAGCCGACATTTTTAAAAGCCGGCTGCTGCGGCCATTGTGCATTAACTCCCACGATCGGGAACGCCACGATGGATGGCCCCGTGACCCTCCTGACACCCACCCGCGACCCACCTGCAGGTCGCAACCCCGACTTTGAAAATGACTGATATAGACAATGATCCTTGCTCACGAGTTCTCTTCAATGAATGCTTCATTGTCTGAACACATCTTTCAGCCAGCCCATTTGTGGCAGGATGATAAATGCATCGGATGTGCTGGATTCCGTTTTTCTTTGGATAATTTGTGAATTCTTACTCAATGAATTGTGACCCTATCAAATTGTTCAGGGTAACTGAATCTTGCAAAAATCTCACCCATCTTTCTATTGTTCTCTCCAAGTAGATAGGGCGGGATTCTCCCGGCCCTGGGACGGGCGAGAGAATCCCCGCAAACGGGCCACGCCGCCCTGACGCCGGCACGTGATTCTCCGCAGAGCGGAGAATCGACGCCATTGGCGCCGGTGTGGTTGGCGCGGCGCCGGTCGCGGGCTGCTCTACCCTGCCGGCCCGCCGATTCTCTGGCTCGGATGGGCCGAGCGGCCCTAAGAAAAGAGCCGAGTCCCGCCGGCGCCGCTCTAACCTGCTCTGGGTCGGGTGGCGGCCTTAATGGAGGGGAGGGGGGTCCGACCCCTGGGGGGGGCCTCCGATGTGGCCTGGCCCGCGATCGGGGGCCACCGATCGGCAGGCCGGCCTCTGTGGCTGGGGGCCTCCTTTCCTACGCGCCGGCCCCTGTAGTCCTGCGCCATGTTGCATCGGGGCCAGCGCGTTGAAGGAGGCCACTGTGCATGCGTGCGTTGGCGCTGGCATGAGCATGTCCTCGTTGGCGCCGGCGCAACTATGCATGTGCGAATCCCGCGGCGCCCACTTCGTGCCGGGATCTGCTGCTGGAGCGGCGCAAACCGCTCCAGCGCCGTGCTGGCCCCCTGTAGTGGCTAGAATTAGTCATGGGAGCAGCCCGTTCATGCCGTCGTAAAATGCAACGGCGTTTACGACGGCGTGGACACTCTGCCGGCTTTTAAAAATTGGAGAAGCCCGCCCAGTCTTAATAATTGTGCCTTCAGGCCATTTTGAGTGTGAGTCTACCACGATGAAAAACATTCATCCGTCAAATGGTCTGGCATAATCTTTATGAACTCTTTGCTATGGCCCTTCTGGCCATTCCCATGGGGTGGCATGGTGGCACAGAGGTAGCATTGCTACCTGACGATGCCAGGAACCTGGGTTCAATTCCGACCTTGGGTGACTGTCTGTGTGGAGTATACATGTTCTCCCTGTACCTGCGTGGGTTTACTCCAGGTGCTCCGGTTTCCTCCCACAGAGCAAAATATGTGCAGGTTAGGTGGATTGGCTATGCTAAATTTCCCCTTAATGTCCAAAGATGTGCAGGTTAGGTGGGGTTATGGGGTTACGGGGATAGGTTGGGGAGTGGGCCTAGGTAGGGAGCTCTTGCTGAGGGTCGAAGTAGACTTGATAGGCGAATGGCCTCCGTCTGCACTGTAGGGTCTCTATGTAATGGCACTGGTGGCAGCAGGTTTCAAACCTTCAGCTTCTGGTTATCACGTTCATCCTTGCTATCTCACAATGACCTTCAAGAAGATGGTTCACGACACGTTTCCTCAACAATGATGAAATGATGACCCTCATTCCCCAGTGGAGACAACCAGCCTGTGCTGATAGTTCGAGTCTTCGGGTAACATTTGTCTTTAACTCCAGGTTTGCTCCTGTGGTCTTGCCACAAAATACTATGTCCATAACTTCTGGCACTAGTGAATTAATTATGATATACTTCATAACTTGTCCTGCGGTTACAGGAGTGTTATCGACTTCTTTGAAATATAAAAGACTACCACTCAAATTATTCACCGATGACTCATTCGGCAAAGGTAATCTAGAGAGTCTATCAGCGTTCCCATGGAGATTTGATTGACTAGGGGGTCCAGTTTAAGGGCCATGGTGACGGCAGTGTTGCCAATGGGTCCGAGTAGGTATTCAGGGAGCCCGGTGGTGCAGTCCACGTTGAAGATTTGGAATCAGTTGAGGAGGCATTTTAGGGTGGAGGGGATGTCGGTGCTAATGCCGCTGTGCGAGAATCATGGGTTTGAGCCGGGGGGGGGGATGGATAGTGTATACAGGAGGTGGAGGGAAGTGGGGTTGGTCAAGGTGAGGGATCTGTATTTGGAGGAAGGGTTTGCCAGTTTGGAGGAACTAGGGGAGAGGGGAGAACTGCTGAGGGGGAGTGAGTTCAGATATCTGCAGGTTAGGGACTTTGCGTGAAAGGTCTGGAAGGGGCTCCCCAGGTTGCCGGGATACAACCTGCTGGAGCCACACTGCTACCGGATGTGGAAGGGGAGGGAAGAATTGGGGATATATACAAGTGGCTTGGTAGCAGGGAGGCGAACAGTTGGTGATCTAGGAGAAATGTGAAGGGGAGTTGGACGGGGAGATCAATTGGGGAGCATGGAGTGAGGCACTGCATAGAGAAAACGGGACCTCCTCTTGTGCAAGGATGAGCCTGATACAGTTTAAGGTGGTGCACAGCGTGCATATGACTCGAGCAAGAATGAGTGGGTTCTTCCAGGGGGCAGCAGATGAGTGTGAGAGGTGTGGGCGGGGGCCAGCGAATCACACACACAGCTTCTGGGTTTGTGAAAAATTGGGAAGATTCTGGGCGGGAGTGTTCGCGGTCCTAGCGAGGATAGTGAGGGAGGAGGTGGACCCGGACCCTTTGGTGCCGATATTTGGGGTTTCGGAGAAGCCAGAGCTTATGGAGAGGAGGAAGGCCGATGTCATGCCCTTTGCCTCTCTGATTGCCCGGCGACGAACTTTACTGGAGTGGCGGTCGGCATCGCCACCGGGGGTAGCAGCATGGTTGGGTGACCTGTACGACTTCCTGCGGTTGGAGAAGATAAAGTATGAGTTAAGGGGCTCTTCAGGGGGGTTTGGGAAAAGGTGGGGGATGTTCGTGACCACGTTTGAGGAGCTGTTTGTCGTGGGGGTGAAAATGGGAAAAAGTTGCACAAACTGTATAGTTGATTGTTGGGAAGTATGTTTGCCAGGGTGTTTATTTGCTGTATCCTGTTTTGATGCATGTTTGTAATAAAAAACATTTTTTAAAATGAAGATTTGATTGATGATATTTTATTGTGTATGTATGTAATGACTTGCTGCTAGAGATGGGATACCCGTGTGCTGCCCAAGTATCATTGTTGGTGGTCTACGATCTGTTAGTAAAGTAGGTTTTCTTCCACATAGGTATTGGTAAAAATGTTTGATTCCAAAAATGATGCCCAGAGCTTCCATCTCTATCTGTGCATAGTTCATTTCTGTTTTGTTCAAAGATCTTGATGCAAATGCAAAATTCAGAAGTTGTGATAAAGGGTCACATTGAACTTGCGTGTTGGGGAAGGAAAGAATGAGTGTGATTCAATGGAAAGAAAATCTATGTGCGGCCGCATTTGGAGTATTGCGTGCAGTTCTGGTCGCCGCATTATAGGAAGAATGTGGAAGCATTGGAAAGGGTGCAGAGAAGATTTACCCAGGATGTTGCCTGGTATGTAGGGAAGATCTTATGAGGAAAGGCTGAGGGACTTGAGGCTGTTTTCGTTAGAGAGAAGAAAGTTAAGAAGTGACATAATAGAGACATACAAGATGATCAGAGGATTAGATAGGGTGGACAGTGAGAACCTTTTTCCTCGGATGGTGATGACTAGCACGAGGGGACATAGCTTTAAATTGAGGGGAGATAGATATAGGACAGATGTCAGAGGTAGGTTCTTTACTCAGAGAGTAGTAAGGACGTGGAATGCCCTGCCTGCAGCAGTAGTGGACGCGCCAACATTAGGGCATTTAAATGGTCATTGGATAAACATATAGATGATAATGGAATAGTGTAGATGGGCTTTAGAGTGGTTTCACAGGTCGGCGCAACATCGAGGGCCGAAGGGCCTGTACTGCGCTGTAATGTTCTATGTTCTATGTCTGGTTTTGCGCACATTTAGCGGGGTGTTTGGTAGCCGCACCGAGAAACATTTAAAGGATTCTTCCGGTGCCTGGGACCTAATGGCTGTGCCTGGGAGATCTCGCCAGGGTACTGTTTAGTACTGGTTTCCACTAACATGGACCAGTCGCAATGGCACCTGGGAGAGTCTCCCAGACCATTAGAGGTCCCGGGTGGTTGGGGTCAGGGCAGGATGGCACCCTGGCACTCCCTCTGGCACCCAGGCACCCTGGCAGTGCCATCCAGGAACCCTGGCAGTGCCACCCAGGAACCCTGGCAGTGCCACCCAGGAACCCTGGCAGTGCCACCCGGGAACCCTGGCAGTGTCACCCAGGAACCCTGGCAGTGCCACCCAGGAACCCTGGCAGTGCCACCCAGGAACCCTGGCAGTGTCACCCAGGAACCCTGGCAGTGCCATCCAGGAACCCTGGCAGTGCCACCCAGGAACCCTGGCAGTGCCACCCGGGAACCCTGGCAGTGTCACCCAGGAACCCTGGCAGTGCCACCCAGGAACCCTGGCAGTGCCACCCGGGACCACTGGCAGTGCCACCCGGGAACCCTGGCAGTGCTGCCCGGGAACCCAGGCAATGCCATTCATCAACCCTGGCAGCGCCACTCAGAAACCCTGGCAGTGCCACCCGGGAACCCTGGCAGTGCCACCCGGGAACCCTGGCAGTGCCACCCGGGAACTCTGGCAGTGCCACCCAGGAACCCTGGCAGTGCCACCCAGGAACCCTGGCAGTGCCACCCGGGACCACTGGCAGTGCCACCCGGGAACCCTGGCAGTGCTGCCCGGGAACCCAGGCAATGCCATTCAGCAACCCTGGCAGCGCCACTCAGAAACCCTGGCAGTGCCACCCGGGAACCCTGGCAGTGCCACCCGGGAACCCTGGCAGTGCCACCTGGGAACCCTGGCAGTGCTGCCTGGGAACCCTGGCAGTGCCACCCAGGCATCCTGGCAGTGCCATTCAGGAACTCTGGCAGTGCCACTCAGGAACCCTGGCAGTGCTAACCTGGCACTGTCACAGGGGCACTGCCAGGGATTAGGCCTGCGGGTCCTTAGCAAGTGGAGAGGTGGGAGTGAGGAGGTGTTCCTGAGGGCCTCCCCGAGGTTTTGGGGGGCAAGGGGAGGGGTAAAAAAGCAGGAGGAGTCTGAAAGGGGGGCAAAGATCGGGGAAGCCAGACAAAATGGCACCCCGATCTGCGAGGAGCTTTTCCTGCTGGGCTCGCCAGCAGGAGATGACTCCAAGTGAAGCCTCGGTGGAGTGAAACTCTCTGAGATAAAAGAACCCGGTAAAATGCCGTTCAATAGCGGGGTGTTTCGCGGCGTGGCTGCCAAACACCCCGCTAAAGCGTGCAAAACCAGACATAGATTTTTTTTTCCATTGTCTCGCACCTGTTCTTTCCTTCCCCAACACACACATTCAATATGCCCCTTTTTATCACAATTTCTGAATTTTGCATCTTTGCACCAGCAGTTTGTTGCTGCATGCCCAGTTTTTGCACATCAATGGTAATTTTGAACCTGTATTTAGGTCTCAGCTGAGATTTTATGGATTATTTTGCTTGAACTGAATTGTTGCACGTCCTTAGCTGCTAATTCCATAGAGTTCATGACTTTTAAAAGTCTTCTTTACGTTAATGTTGCTTTCTGTTAACAGCCTTTTTTGAATAGCTTTGCTTCTTAACCCACATACTAGTCTGTCTCTAATGGTGTCATTCAAGACATCTCCAAATTCATAGTATGCAGCTAATTTCTTCAAAGTAGCTACGAACTGTGTGATTGAGTCACCTTCTTCCTGATTACATTTATAGAACCCAAACCTTTCTGCAATGACCAACAGTTTAGGTGAGAAGTGGCCCTGCAATATCTCCACAATCTCATCATAGACTTTTGAGTTGGGTTTTTCTGGCTGCACCAGACTTCGCAGGAGGTGGAATGTTCCACAAAATAAAAGATGATCACAGAAAGAATTTAAAAGGTTTTTAAAACTTCTGTGCACAGAGTGGAATATTCTGCTACAGACCCATCGTTTCAATTAGTTTATAAAAGTTGTGTTATTATCCTACATCCAATTGAGGCAGGTGTCTGTTTTGCTCAATTTACTATTATTATTTATTGTTTTTGCACAGTGGTGCATAACTTGTGTATTTTTCCACCCTAATATCATGCTTCTGACTGTGTATCACTCCCTCAGTTCTGCACCCAGCCTGGACTACTTGCTTCAGTCTCATGTGGGACTTGAACCCACACCGTTTGCGACTCAGGCAATGCTACTGCCCACTGAGCCAGAACTGATACTTTCAAGTTGTAGCAAAGCAGAATCAAGACAAAGACCCAGGAAGTTGATGAAGTCTCTGTAGTCCTTGGAGTGATAAACAAGGCCGAGGCTTTAGTTTAAGACACATTGGGCTGGATTCTTCGATTTTGAGGTTGTGAACGGAGGAAGTATCTAGTTTTATGATGAAAAGGTCGGCGGCGCCCCCGCACTGATGCTCCGCCCAGTGGGGGACTAGCAACCGCGCCAGGTAAAACCCCCGGCGTTCCCGACAGAAACGGACGGAGAAATAATAAATAACCTTTATTGTCACAAGTAGGTTTACATTGGCACTGCAATGAAGTTAATGTGAAAATCCCCTAGTCGCCACATTCCAGCACCTGTTCGGTACACAGAGGGAGAATTCAGAATTGTCAGCCGGTACGGGAATTGAACCTGCGCTGCTGGCCTTGTTCTGCATCACAAACCAGCTGTCTAGCCCACTGAGCTAAACCAGCCCTGTATTGCCGGGTCCGTGGCTGCGCATGCGCACGGCGATGACCTGCAGCATGGCCCCGGCCGCACGCGGACCCGGCCTGCCAGATAGTGTCCACCTGTAACCCCCCTCGCCACATCCGGATCACTTCCCACCAGTCCCCCCAGCCTCCGCCAAAGCCCGCCCCGGCCAGCGGAACGGTTGCCCTCCCCGACTGTGGCTGCGCTGGACACAGTCCGCAGTTGCCTTGCGAGGTTGAGGAAAACTCAGTGCACGCCTGTCCCATGCCGTCGGGAAGTTGGCCCATCGAGGGCGGAGCATCGGGGAGGGCCTTCAGGTGATGTCCTGAGGCCGTCCCAACGGCGTGCGGCGCACTCCCCGATGATGCCGTTTTGGAGGGGACGGAGCATCCGAAAACAGGCACCTCCCCCGATTTCGGAGTCAAAAGGGATTCTCCGCCCGATCGCCGAATACGATTTTGGCATCAGCAAGTGGAGAATCCCGCCCATAATATTCTACCTGGTCGATTCCTTGTGTCTTTCATCACAATACAGTCGCAACTTAGCATTTTTCATGAGTTCTAGGCAGTCAAAGACTTAAAACCAATGTTTCCTCAATAGAACATTTCTCTGAAACACGTTGCTATGGTAACTGAAGCTGAAAATATTTTAACTGAGGTCACAGCGGCTGAAATACATTTTTCTGTAAAAAGCAATCTGAAGTAGAGCCTGCGCATAATCACTGAACGGCTTTGAAAAAAGTCCAAGAAGCCATTTCAGTCAATGGGCAATTATCCAAATTCACTTGAGTCATATTTCTTTCTGATCATTTCCTTTCATTACACAAGGTTCCTGCTGCATCTATTTGGGAAATTATTTCAAATACACACTTCAGAATATAATGCAATGGATGCGATTTTGCTGCTCTCTCCGTAGAATCTCAGACGTGTACAGTGTAGGAGGAGGCCATTCTGTTCATCATCCCTGTACTGGCAGTTGCAGAGTAACATAAAACAGATCTCCCTGTCCCTGTGTTCCCCGATAGTCCTGTATCTTTCTCTGCTTCAGATATTTGTTACATTTTCTCTTAAACTATGCAATGGTTTCTACCTCTACCATTCTCTGTGGTAAATCGTTCCATTTTCAAATCCCGTCATGACCTTATGCCCCTTCCTTTCCACTGTAACCCCCTCCTGCCCTACAACCCTCGGAGGCCTCTGTGCTTATTTAACTCTGATCTCTTGCACATCCCGATTTTAATTGCACCACAATTGATGGCAGTGCCTTCAGCTATCTGGGCCCACAGCTCTATAATTCCCTCCCTAAAACTCGCTACATCTTTCTCCTCCTTTGAGATATTCCTGAAAACCTACTCCTTTGACCAAGCTATTGGTTACCTGTCTTCATGTTTTTTGTTGTTTAGTACCAAATTTTGTTTGCCAATCTTCCTGTAAAGTTCCTTGGGATGTTTCACTATTATTTTACTATTCTTAAGGTGGTATGTAAATACAGTTTGTTGTTGTTGCTCCCATAACCCTCTGTGTAAAGAAATTTCACCAAACCTCATTCCTTCTCGTCACAACTTTAAATGAATGGCTCGCCAACCTGAAGCAATAACTTTTACCTGTTCACTCTGTCAAGGTCCTTTTTTGAAAAACCTCTATTTTTTTATTTTTTTTTATAAATGTTTTATTGAAATTTTTTTCCCAAACAACAATTTTTCCCCTCTTACAAAGCAAACGCAACAATAACAATACAGAAATTTTAAACAATACACAAGTAACAAAACCCCTTTATCTTTGACCTAAACTAACCCCCCCCCCTCCCCCCCCCCCCCCCGGGTTGCTGCTGCTGGTCATCTGTCTTCCCTCTAACATTCCCCTAGGTAGTCGAGAAATGGCTGCCACCGCCTGGTGAACCCTTGAGCCGATCCTCTCAGGGCAAACTTTATCTGCTCCAGTTTAATGAACCCCGCCATATCATTTACCCAGGCCTCCAGTCCGGGGGGTTTCGCCTCCTTCCACATGAGTAGGATCCTGCGCCGGGCTACTAGGGACGCAAAGGCCACAACGTCGGCCTCTTTCGCCTCCTGCACTCCCGGCTCTTCCGCAACTCCAAATAGAGCTAACCCCCAGCCTGGTTTGACCCGGGCCTTCACCACCCGCGAAATCACTCCCGTCACTCCCTTCCAATACCCTTCCAGTGCCGGGCATGCCCAAAACATATGTGCGTGGTTTGCTGGGCTCCCACCACACCTCCCACATTTGTCCTCCACTCCAAAGAACCTGCTCAATCTTGCTCCCGTTATGTGTGCTCTATGCAGCACCTTAAATTGAATCAGGCTAAGCCTGGCGCATGAGGAAGAGGAATTTACCCTGCTTAGGGCATCAGCCCACATACCCTCCTCTATCTCCTCCCCTAGTTCTTCTTCCCACTTTCCTTTTAGTTCGCCCACCGACTCCTCCCCCTCTTCCCTCATCTCTCGGTAAATCTCTGACACCTTGCCCTCTCCGACCCACACCCCTGAAAGCACCCTGTCCTGTATCCCCTGTGTCGGGAGCAACGGAAATTCCCTCACCTGTTGTCTAGTAAATGCCCTCACCTGCATATATCTCAAGAAATTTCCCCGGGGCAACTTATACTTTTCCTCCAATGCTCCCAAGCTCGCAAAAGTCCCATCTATAAATAAATCTCCCACCCTCCTAATTCCCAACTGGAACCAGCTCTGAAATCCTCCATCCATTCTTCCTGGGGCGAACCTATGGTTGTTCCTGATTGGGGACCCCACCAGGGCTCCCCGCACCCCTCTCTGTCGCCTCCACTGTCCCCAGATATTCAATGTTGCCGCCACCACCGGGTTTGTGGTAAACTTTTTAGGTGAGATCGGTAGCGGCGCCGTCACCAGCGCCTCTAAACTCGTCCCTTTACAGGACTTTCTCTCCAGTCTTTCCCACGCCGCTCCCTCACCCTCCATCATCCATTTACGTATCATTGCCACATTGGCGGCCCAATAGTAATCGCCCAAGTTCGGTAGTGCCAATCCTCCTCTGTCCCTACTACGCTGAAGGAACCCCCTCCTTACTCTCGGAACTTTCCCTGCCCACACGAAGCTCGTGATGCTCCTGTCTATTTTATTAAAAAAGGTCTTAGTGATTAGTATAGGGAGACATTGAAATACAAATAAGAACCTCGGGAGGACCATCATCTTAATTGCTTGCACCCTGCCCGCCAGCGATAGAGGCTGCATGTCCCACCTCTTGAAGTCCTCCTCCATTTGTTCTACCAACCGTGTCAGATTAAGTCTGTGCAAGGTTCCCCAACTCCTAGCGATCTGAATCCCCAGGTATCGGAAGTTTCTTTCCACTTTCCTTAGAGGCAAGCCTTCTATCTCTCTACTCTGGTCCCCTGGATGTATCACAAATAATTCACTCTTCCCCATGTTTAGCCTATACCCCGAGAAATCCCCGAACCCCCTCAAAATTCGCATAACCTCTATCATTCCCCCCGCTGGGTCCGACCCGTATAACAATAGGTCATCCGCATATAACGAGACTCGGTGTTCTTCTCCCCCTCTAATTACCCCTCTCCATTTCCTGGAGTCTCTCAACGCCATGGCCAGAGGTTCAATTGCCAACGCGAACAACAATGGAGACAGCGGGCATCCCTGTCTTGTTCCCCTATATAGTCGGAAATACTCCGATCTATGTCGACCTGTAACTACGCTTGCCGTTGGAGCCCCATAAAGAAGTCTAACCCAGCTAATAAACACATTCCCAAACCCAAACCTCTTTAACACTTCCCATAAATACTCCCACTCCACCCTATCAAATGCCTTCTCTGCGTCCATTGCCGCCACTATCTCTGCCTCCCCCTCCACTGGGGGCATCATTATCACCCCTAATAGTCGTCGCACGTTAACATTCAGTTGTCTCCCTTTTACGAACCCTGTCTGATCTTCGTGCACCACCCCCGGGACACAGTCCTCTATCCTCGATGCCAGTACCTTTGCCAACAATTTGGCGTCCACGTTCAACAATGAAATGGGTCTATAGGACCCGCACTGCAACGGATCTTTATCCCTCTTCAAAATTAACGATATCGTCGCCTCCGACATCGTCGGGGGTAGAGTCCCCCCTTTCCTGGCCTCATTGAACGTCCTCACCATCAACGGGGCCAACAAGTCCACATATTTTCTGTAATACTCCACCGGGAACCCGTCTGGTCCTGGGGCCTTCCCTGCTTGCATGCTTCCCAGTCCCTTAATAACCTCGTCCACCCCAATCGGTGCCCCCAGGCCTACCACCCCCCGCTGAAAAAAAAAAAAAACCTCTATTAATTAATTTTTTATCCTTCTCTACTTCGGTGGAAATAGAATGACTGAATATTCAAATATTGTTGAGTAACGCGACTTGCTGGCAGATGTGCCTCCCATTCAAACGTGAATACATTTTTAAAATTAGTTCATGGGATGTGGGCGTCGATGGGTCAGCATTTAATGCTTATCCCATTGCTGTGGGTCTGGAATCACATGTAGGCCAGGCCAGGTAAGGACGGCATATGTCCCAGTGAACCAGATGGGTTTTATGACAATTGACTTCTAATTCCAGATTTTTAAAAATCAAACTCAAATTTTACCATCTGCCGTGGTGGGATTCGAACCTGGGTCCCCAGAGCATTACTCTGGGTCTCTGGACTACTAGTCCAGCAACAATACCACTATGCCACTGTCATATGGAGACCATTGCTCTTTGACCAGGGTGATGAGAGCCATGTGCAAGA
This sequence comes from Scyliorhinus torazame, assembly GCF_047496885.1. Lineage (NCBI taxonomy): Eukaryota > Metazoa > Chordata > Chondrichthyes > Carcharhiniformes > Scyliorhinidae > Scyliorhinus > Scyliorhinus torazame. The sequence continues at coordinate 189,291,842 of NC_092716.1, forward strand.
AGCCTCACATGGACACTTTCCCGCTTGTTTCCTCTACCTTTGAGATTCTACAGACCATTGCCTCGGCAACATGGAATGACTGACCCCCTGATCCTTTGCCAGCCAGGACCATTCACCTATGAGGATGGGGGTGTGAGTTGGCTGTCCTCCATCAGCTGTGCCTCATGGAGGTATTCCCCCTCCCTTCATCCTCACTCCTGACTGCCACTGCTGGTAAATGGCACAGAGTGTACTGCAGCTCCACACCTAGCTTGGATCTTGATGTTATGAGATGATGATTCCAGAACAAACCTGCAGCAATGCAGGTTTAGCCACAGAGAGGAGACTACAAGTGGGCACCTTTCAAATCCAGTTGCCTCATTAGTTATTAGGGTGTCACTTTAGTTGGCCATTTGTGCTGACTTTCAACTCCATCCAGTCAAAAGGACCCTCTTCCCACCTCAAGAATTCACATGTGTAGAGCAACTGTGTTCTACAGAACAGCCTTGCAAAACTGGTGTGTGTAAATTTTCAAACTTTCTCTACCAGTTCCCACCCTCCCACTGTCACCCACCAATCACCACAAATCCACTACCATTCCTCTCCCCTCTGTCACCCATGAACCTTCCCCTATTACCCTGAACCCTTTCATGATCCACCTCTACCTGCGATTTCTCTCCTCAGAGCCCACACCCGTTACCACCCCCATGCTCGGCCTGACTATGCCCCTCCAAATAAGTGAGCTATCTCCTGTCTCCCTTCATGTGGGCAGCACGGTGGCACACTGGGTGGCACGGTGGCACAGTGGATGGCACTGCTGCCCCACAGCACCAGGGACCCAGGTTCAATTCTAACCTTGGGTGACTGTCTGTGTGGAGCTTGCACTTTCTCCCCACGTCTGCATGGGTTTGCTCTGGGTGCTTTGGTTTCCTCCCATGGTCCAAAGTAGTGCAGATTAGGTGGATTGGCCATGCTAAATTGACCCTTGGTGTCCAAAGGTTAGGTGGGGTTACGGCATGGGCTGGGGGAGTGTCCAGCGAGAGAGAAGATGGTGCCTCATATCAACGTCTCATCTGAAAGCTGGCAATTCAAGCTCTGTTTGATTATTCCCATGGAAACTTTACGCTGTTAAGGAGACTGAAGAAATGGATTTGTTTCCACGCTGAGGGGAAGTGTGAGGACAGTGATAAGCTCTCGAGAGGTGGTGGTAGCCAATGTGTGGGGGTGGCTAGGGGGTGGCCATTGCTGGAGGAAACTGTTGGGCAAGTCCCTGGTGTGACCACCAGGATCATGGGCGGTGAATTTTAAACCCCAGTCACCATCTCACAAACTTTCTGCGCACTTTTCCGATTAACAAAAAAATGTCAATGCTGTCCCGGCGGGAAAGCGGAGGGCATCCTGTCTTGTTGGCTTTACCTGCCATATTTTTAAACACTTTGTGAAAAAAAGGAAGGGGTGGGTCCCACGATGTCATGCTCTCCCCACATCAGTAACTTGGGTTTTTGAAAGATGTACAGCCTCAGTGCATCCCGCAGGGCTGCGGCGACTAGGATGAAGGCCACCTGGTTGAATTCCAAAGTCCATTGTCTGCAGGGGTGAAAGTCGGGATTCCGTGTCGGCTGGAGCTGGAATCGTGAAACGCGATTGAGCGGAGAATTTGTCTTGACGCCAAAATCGTGGCCAATTGCCCGACGAATGCCATGCTCCGGTGCTTCAACAGCGGCTTAAATGCATTCTACTCCACACATACAGGAAATGCCGTTGACATATCATTAGCGGGTCTGACCCGGTGTTCTCCGAGGCCTATACGGTGCTCTGCCTCCGCTGGCATAATCACTGCCGGTGAGTTTCACTTGCGGTTTTAAAAATTGGGAAACAAGCGCCATGGCTAATGAGGGAGAGAGAGGTAGGACATGCAGAGACACAACTGTGGGCTGCCGGTCCTGCCACTGGCAGGGACAGGGGGGAGTGTGTCTGCCAGGCCCGGGGGGTGACGGGGTGATCAGGGGATGGGTGTGGGGTCGGGCTGACCCCCCCTCAGAGGACCGGGGTGCCCAGGCATGGACCACCATTGCCGTGGCCTGCAAGGCAGCCGTATTGCTGCACACCCCACTGACCACCCACCGTGACTGTGGCCACAGTACCGGGCACCGAAGGGACCAGGGGTGCGAAGGGCAGAGTGCCGGGGGAACGGTCATGTGGGGGAGGGTCTGCAGGGGCCACCGTGTAGCCCGTTGAACCTGGTTGGGCACGGGGGTATGCACTATGCTAACGTGTGACTTTCACCCCTGCAGACAATGGACTTTGGAATTCAACCAGGTGGCCTTCATCCTAGTCGCCGCAGCCCTGCGGGATGCACTGAGGCTGTACGAGCTGGAGCAGCTCGAGGGGGCCCTGCAGCAGCGGAGATACCAGAGGAACAGGAGCCAGCTGGTGAGGATGGAGAGCCAGACGCCCAACAGGGAACGAGGTGCCGCATCAGGCCTCATGTGTACCGGCAGCGCCTGTCATTCAAGGACCTGCTGGACCGGGTATGCCATCGAAGACTCCGGCTGAGCAGGAGGACAGTGTGACATATCTGCCAGATTATGGTGGACCTGGCACTGCGGGGGAATGGTGGAGGGCACCCGCTCCCGGTGGCCATCAAGGTGACGGTCGCCCTGAACGTTTATGCCACGGGCTCCTTCCAGGCACCGAGTGGGGACCTTGTCTGGGATCTCACAGACCTCGGTGCCCAGTCGGCGCAGTGCATCAAATTCAAAATGGACCGAGCCCACCAGGCTGCCTGGGCAGGGAGCTCGCCATCATTGTCGAGGTGCCCCGGGTCCAGGGGGTGATCGACAGGATGAATGTTGCCCCACGAGCACCAGCCTATGGCAGGTCGGGCTTTGCAAACCGAAAGGGGTTCCATTCGATGAACGTGCAGCTGGTGACCATCAGCTGTACATCATGCACGTCTGTGCCCGATACCCAGGCCACGTGCATGATGCCTTCATCCTGGCCTCCTCGAGGCACCCCCCCAGCTGAGGGGTTGGCTCCTGGGCGACATGGATTATCCGCTGCGGCCATGGCTGATGACACCTATCCGGAGGCCACAGACCAATGCCTCAATGATGCCCATGCCACGACCAGGGGCGTAATCGAATGGTGCTTCGATATCCTGAAGATACGGTTTAGGTGCCTGGACCGCCGTGGAGGGACGCCGTGCTAGGATAGTCTCCTACATCATGGTGGCCTGCTGTGTCCTCCACAATATCGCAGAGGGGCAACATGCTGGAGGAGGAGGATGAATGCCAGGCCTCATCCAATGAGGATGATGTGGGGGAAGGGGAGGATGGGCAGAATATGGGGCCTGGGCATGCGTGGGAGGCTGCACAACGTGTGCACCTGGGCTGACACGCACGGGACGCTCTAATCACCTCCACATTCAGCGACTAGGGGGCCTGGCCATTATCCCATCCTACCCCCACAACACCCTCCCCCCTCCCTCCCTAACTGACCACCCCCTCCCATGAACAGCATCCTTGAGGCCCCCCACCCCCTGCAACCCCCTCCGTGAATCCTACCTACCTCACTATGGGGTGCGGGGCCTGGGTTGCCAGTAACAGAGAGTCCGGTCCATGGGATGGAGGATGACAACCCGCTCTGCGATGAGCTGTGGTGCATCGCACCATTTGACAACGTTTGACTCCTGCCCACGGTACCACTTTCCACGGTGCACCCGAGTGATCCCTGCATGCGAGCTGGCCATTCCATCACATGGTCCCACCGTAACCCTGGGTGTTTGAGATGGGGGCAGGGTTCATGAGGAGGGGGAGGAAGGAGGGGATGGGGTGGAGCAGGATGAGGGTTGGACACCCGGGCGGTGAGCGCTGGCTGAGCTGTGGACCCTAGGCTAAGCCCATGCCCAACGTCCACCCATTTCCTCCCCAACCCCTCTGCGGCTAGCCCGGACCAGCTCATCCCCTCACACCCTTCTGACAGAGCACCGAGGCAGATTGTAACATTGTGAACAGATGTTTAACATGAACAGCTTTATATACAGCTTTGTGTCCTAGTTCCTATTGCTATCCTATGTGCTCAACTTAACTGGTGTCTATCTTTCTGGCCTTATGGGCCCTAACGCTACATCTAGGTGGATCCCCAGGTGATACATCAGGAGTAGAGGCGGCCTGTAGTCTCTCCTCATATGACATTCCCGCTATCCCAGGAATCAGCCTGGTAAATCTTCACTGCACTCCCTCCATAGCAAGAACATCCTTCCTCAGATAAGGACACCAAAACTGCACACAATGCTCCAGCTGTGGCCTCACCAATGCCCTACATAATTGTTGTAAAACATTTCTATTCCTATACTCAAATGGTCCCGCTATAAAGGCCAACATACCACCTGTCTTATTTACTGCCTGCTGTACCTGCGTGCTCACTTTCAGCGACTGATGTACGAGGACACCAAGATCTCGCTGAGTATCCACCTCTCTCAATTTACACCCATTCAAATAACAATCAGGCTTCTATTTTTGCTGCCAAATTGGATAACCTCACATTTATCCATGTTATATGCATCTGCCATGCATACGCCCCCTCACTCAGTCTGCCCAAATCCCGCGGAAGCATCTCTGCATCCTTCTCACAGCTCACTCTCCCACCCAATACTGTATCATCTGCAAATTTGGAAATATTACATTTAGTTCCTTCGTCCAAACCATTAATATATAATGTGAACAGTTGGGGCTACCCACTAGTCATGCCTGCCAATTGGAAAAATACCCATCTATCCCAACCTTTTACTTCCTGTCTGCTAACCAGCTTTCTATTCATCTCAAGACATTATCCGCTATCCCATGCACTTTAACTTTACATAGTAATCTGCTATGTGAGACCTTGTCGAAAGCCTTCTGAAAGTCTAAATAACCAAGGGTTATCCCTGGTCAACTCTACTCGTGACATCGTCAAATAATTCCAGTAGATTTGTCAAGCATGATTTCCCTTTCGTAAATCCATGCCGACTTTGTCTGATTACACCACTGTTTTCCAAATGCTGTGTTAGGAAATCCTTGATAATGGACTCCAGCAACTTCTCTACTACCGACATTAGGCTCACTGATCTATAGTTCCGTTTTCTCTCTACCTCCCTTTTTGAATAGCAGGGTTACACTCGCTACCCTCCAATCTGTAGGAACCATTCGAGTCCAAAAATTTTGAAAATGACCGCAATGGATCTACTATTTCTAGGGCTACTCCCTCAAGTACTCTGGGATGACGATTATAATGCCCTGGAGATTTAGCCGCCTTCAACCCATTTCTCTACTAATACTAATTTCCTTCAGCTCCTCACTAAAACTTGTGTTTCTCAGAACGTCCGGTACATTCTTCATGTCTCCCTTTGTGAAGACAGAAGCAAAGTATGAATTTAGTTCCTCAGCCATTTCTTTTTTCCCCATTATGAATTACCCTGTTTCTGACTGTAAGGGACCTACATTCATTTGTATCAATCTTTTTCTCTGTACATACCTATAGAAACATTTACAGTCAGTTTTATGTTCTCTGCTACCTTACTTTCATATTGTCTTTTCCCCTTCTTAATCAATCCCTTGGTCTGTCTTTGTTGAATTTTAAACTGTTCCCAATCCGCAGGTCTATTGCTTTCTCTTGCTAATTTATATGCCTCTTCTTTGAATCTAATACTATCTCTAATTTCCCTTGTAAGCCATGGTTTAGCCACGGTTCCCTTTCTAACCTTGGGCCAAATAGGACTTTTGGAATTCACCTATTTGTTCCTTGAATGCCTGCCATTGCCTGCCCACTGTCCTTCCTTGCAGTAATGTTTCCCAGTCCATCATAGCCAACTTATACCTCATACCAATATAGTTACCTTTATTGAGATTCAGGACTCTAGTCTTAGACTCAACTACCTCACTATCTACCATGATAAAGAATTCTATCATATTATGATCACTCATCCCCAAGGGTTCTCTCACAACTAAGTTGCAAACTAATCCTTTCTCATTGCACAACACCCAGCCCAAGATGGCCTGTTCCCTTGTTGGTTCCTCAATGTATTGGTCCAGAAAACCATCCCATACACACTTGGGAAATTTCTCCCCTATTGTACTGTGACTAATTTAGCTAACTCAATCTATATGAAGATTAAAGTCACCCATTATCACAGATGTTCCTTTAACACATGTATCTTTGATTTCCTGTAAATCTGATTTCCTGGAAATTTGATAAGGAATTCAGGAAAAATCTCTTTACCCAGAGAGAGTGAGAATGTGGAACCCGCTACCTCAGCGAGGGTTTGAGGTGAATAATAGAGGGACATTTAAAGGGAAGCTCAATAAACACATGCGGGAGAGAGGAATGGAAAGATATACTGATGGGGTGGGTGGGAAGAGTCTCGACTGGAGCATAAACACCTGTATAGTCCGAATGGACTGAATGGGGTTTTGAAGTAAATATAATAATAATAGGTAATAATTGGATCTCATTCCAATGATCCCCAAAATGGCAATCGCAATCCCAGTGACCAATTGTTCGTTTTCAGCCACAACTGTTTACATGCTAGTTCGTCACATGGGCAAGGCTTGATTTTGTTTCTTCAACAAGAATGAGTGGTGGCACCAATGGGCGTTTCATAAGATCACCGATGAATGAGGAAAGCCATTCAGCCCATCTAAATCCACCTATCTGGGACGACCCGACCCTCCCTGGTGCTGCATCTAGTTGTTTCTTACAATGAATTTTCCATGGATTCCCTACAGTGGATAAGGAGGCCATCTGGACCATCAAATCTGTACCAATCCTCCGAAAGAGCACTCCTCACCCTATCCCCGTAACCCCGCGCATTTAGCATGGCCAATCCACCCAACCTGTGCATCTTTGGACTGTGGGAAGAAACCGGAGCAGCCAGGTAACTTTATTTACAATGTCAGTGTAGGATCTCATGTTGGGGTATTACAGCAGTTATTGGATGAATTGAATGATCCGACATTCCAAACGGTTAGCCACATTCAAAGAGAATGCCTCCGACTGAGCACAGGATTCCGACGGTAGCTTGGGAGCAGCGAATTTCCAATTTTCCCACAAACTTCACCCATTACTTTTTAATGGGTGGTCTATCATGGCAAGGCCACAATAGATTGCCCAGTGTGTGTGAATGTACACTCTTCCATCGCAACCCAGGCTCACTCCCTGTTCAATGGCCTCTTGCATTAAACCTGGCCATCCAATTCATGACGTTCCTTCCAAACTTTGAGAAGATCGGTTGGAACATTTTCGATGCAATCCAACACAAACCAAAACAGCAAAGAATATTATTGTCCAGAAACTGGTTTTACACCTACATGGGTTTTATTGAGGTGCAGGCTGTAACTCCCGTGGAGTGGTACTCACAGTCAGATTGCCACTCCACTCCAGATCCAGCCACTCTAAGAAGCCAGGGTGAAGGCAAGTGTGTAAATTAATTGGGAAAGATTGAGGGTAGGGCGGGTGGGTGGTAGGGTGATCAGAGGGTGGTGGTGCTCAGTATGTGTGGGGGGGTGATTAGTGATGAGGTCAGTGGGGGGGGGGGGTTGGGTAGGCAATGGGATTGGGTAGTCAGTGCTGGGGTCAGGTGGTGAGTGGAGGTAATTAGTGCGGGGGTGGTTAGTGTGGAGGTCAGGTGGTGAGTGGAAGTGGTTAGTGTGGGGGTCAGGTGGTGAGTGGAGGTGGTTAGTGTGGGGGTGGTTAGTGTGGGGGTCAGGTGGTGGGTGGAGGTGGTTAGTGTGGGGGTGGTTAGTGTGGGGGGTCAGGTGGTGAGTGGAGGTGGTTAGTGTGGGGGTCAGGTGGTGAGTGGAGGTGGTTAGTGTGGGGGTCAGGTGGTGAGTGGGAGGGTGGTCAGTGGGGCAGCAGGGAGGGAGGTGTAGTCAAGTGTGTGATGATAGTCAAAGCGGGGGAAAGTTGGGTGAATAATCCAGGGGTTGCATGGTAGTGGAGGCTGGGCAGGTGTAGTCAGGGTATCGGCAGGAAGGGGGAGGTGGCCTGGGAGGGAGGGAGTTATTCAGGCAGGTAGTCAAGGAATCTATTGGGTGAGTCGGAGGGGGAGGGGTGTGTGGGTGTGCAGAGGGGTTGTCAGGGTGGGCCAGTACAACAGTGACCGGGATATCAGAAGTGTTTTTTTTAAATTTAGAGTACCCAATTATTTTTTTTCCAATTCAGGGGCAATTCAGCATGGTCAATCCACCTACCTTGCACATCTTCGGGCTGTGGGGGTGAGACCCATGCAGACATGGGGAGAATGTGCAAACTCCACACGGACAGTGACCCGGGTCCTCAGCGCCGTGAGGCAGCAGTGCTAACCACTATGCCACTGTGCCGCCCTAGAAATGGCTTTAATTCTTCAAATTGTTTCTGAGTAACTTTTGCTGTAAGACCATCAGACTCATCCCAAGTTTGTGATTTAATTTGGGGCTTTGTAGGGTATGCATCGCAGGGCAATTGGCCTGGAGAAGTCTGAAAGTTTGAACTTCCTGGGCAATACCATCTCAATTCTTACAGGGAGACATCTGGGGTGGAGAGGGGGCAGTGTCCCTGTGTATCTTTTAGTTAACTCCCCCTGGGTATGACACTCCAGAGCTTAGGTGTTACCGGCCTAGATATTACTGATTGGATAAATGGGTTCTTTCCTCAAACTATTTGCTCACCTCCATTATAGCACATGTTTTACATCATAACATTGTAACAAGACAGCCATTGTAAATATAGTACATCTGTCATGTGTCTATTTTCATATGGAAAATATTTAGTTATTTTGATTCTAGTTTCATCCATCCTGACAAACAGCTCCTAGTAAATCATGTACAACTTCATCCTCTATTGCAAAAAAAAATCCTCTTCACCCACACACAAGTCTGAGGCACAAAAGATAATTACAGCAGGACTTTGCAAAACGTGCTACACAGTAGCACAGAAAGAGCAAGGATGGGATGGTAGGGGACGGAGGTTCACTGAGACGTGATCTTCTTTAAGACATTAGAGATGGTCCATCGCTGGCCAGTGCACTTCTGAAGTAAAAGTTGGAACCCAAACTCATTCTCGGGACTTCCTTGAAGCTCCAGGCACCTCTTTGATTTTCTGTTCTGTATCGAACCACCCTAAGAAACATAAACAAGATGAAAACAGTATGGCCTCAAAATTCAATCGCGCAATATGAATGCTTGAGCATCTGACATTAGGGAGGGTGGGGCAGATGATAATTGCAGGAAGCTGGTCTCCTGACATACTGGTGAAAAAGCAACAACCTATATTTACATAGTGCCTTTAACATAATGAAACATCCCAAGGTGCTTCCCGGGAGAATTATAAAACTAAGAATGACACTAAGCCACATAAGAAGATAATGGGCTGAATTATCATCCTTGTTTGGGAGTCAGGAAAAGTTTCAGCAAAGAATACATAATGAGACTTGCCTGAGAGCCCCAAAATCCATTAGCTTGCTGAAATACCTGGGGCTGGATTCTCCGCCTCGCCGTGCCACATTTCTACACCGGCCGATCAATGGGGTTTCCCATTGTGGGGCAACCCCAGGCCGTCAGGAAACCCCCGGGCGCTGGCAAAACGGAAAATCCTGCCGGCGGAGAATCCCGCCCCTGAGCTCCAGAGAAAACACTGCTTGATTTACAGCTCTGGCTCTCTGATCTATACTGTCAATTTCACGTTATTTACTCAAGGTTAAGTGCTTTCACATTGGGTGGCTCCTTTTCACCCAGATTTGGGGGGAACATTTTATATGATTGATCTCTAGAAAAGTTGTGGCAACTAAAGGATCTCAAAAACCCAGAAGAATACGTGGCAAAAACTTGCGAGCACTGGTCCTCCTGAGAGCTTGGGTTTGGCGCAGAGTTCTGTGGGAGGAAAGATGGTGGGAGCAAGCTCGCTGGGTGGGGCCTGCACTCATTACAGTGGACAAGCTGGCTGAGGTGATGGCGGTGGAGCTTGAGCGGCAGTTCGCCAAACATTTTGACAGGCATCGGAAGGAGATGATGGCCTCGCTCAAGGAGTTGGTGGATGATACGCTGGCCCCGATAAAGGAGACTCTGGGAAAGATGTTGATGGCGGTGCGGGAGCAAGGAGAGGTGTTGAAGTGGTGGAGGAGGCATTGTCGCGGCACAGTAACCAGCTCATCCCGATGGGTGAGGAGCTGCGGAGAGTGGAGGAGCAACAAAGGGCTGAGAGCCAAAGTCAAAGACCTGGAGGACAGATCACAGCGGCAGAATCTGCAGATTCGATAGAGCTCAGTGGTCACTGCAGCCAAAGCCGAAGGATGGTACTATTACTGGTGGAGATGCTTGAGGATTCAGTACTGCGGGGGGTCTTTTCCAGAGAAAATGATGCAAGCGTCCATCTGGCGTCTGTTAAGAAAGGAGAAGGACCCGGGGGAGTGTGGGTCGTACCACCCGATTTCCTTATTAAATATAGTTGCTAAGATTTTAGCCAAGGTGTTAGCGCTGAGTTTGGAGGAATGTCTCTCAGGTTATTGGGGAGGATCGGACGAGGTTTGTGAAGGGCAGGTGTTTGTCATCTAATGTGCGGCAGCTGTTAGATGTGGTGTTGTCTCTGTTGGAATGGAGGGAACAGGAAGTAATTGTGGTGTTGGCTGCTGAGAAGGCTTTTGATATGGTAGAATGGGGATATTTGTTTGTGTTGCTGGGACAGTTTGGAATAGGGCCTAAATTTGTGCCGTGGGTTCGGTTGTTACATAAGGCACCTAAGGCTAGTGTCCGTACAAATAATGAGTTTGAGATATTTTCAGTTGTACAGGTGAATGAGGCAAGGGTGCCCTATGTCGTCCCCCCCTCTTGTTTCTATTTGCAGTAGAGCCTTTGGCCATTGTCCTGAGGGCCTCGGATAGATGGAGGGGGCTAATTGGCCGGGGGGGGGCGGGGGGGGGGGGGTGGGATTGGAACACTGTGTCCTTGTACACTGACGATCGTCTTTTGTATGAGACGGACCCAATCCCTGTTGTGTTATTCACCCTGGGATAACACGGACTGCAACTGGATGCAGATGAACTGTAAAGCATACACCAAACGTAGGCGTTGGTTCAATACGATTTATTGAACTTCTGTGACAATGCACACAGCTGGCTGTGGGTTGACACTCTACTACTCTAAGTGTACTAACTCTTACTGGACCAGGCTAGCTCTGATCCACGTGTAGAAGGTGCTGGCTGATATATACTCCCTGACTGTCACTACAGTTGTCACCAGTGGAAAGAGGCGGAGTGCTGATGCCTCGTGCGTTTTATAGTTGGAAGCCCCCCCCTGGTGTTCTGTCTGGTGATTGGTTGTGTTCTTTCCTGTATGTTGATTGGCTAACCTGGGTGTCTGTCATTGCCTGTTTTTACCTCATGATGTGCATGGGTGCATATTATGACAATCCCCACGATTGGTGATATCATGGTGCTGTTGAAGCATTTTGGGACTTTTTCAGGATACAAATTGAATTGGGATAAAATTGAATGTTTTCTGGCCACTGTGCCAGGGAGGAGAGCCAATCTGCGATGTTGTCATATTGTTTAATGAGTTCTTATTTGTGGTATTTGGGGGTGCAGGTAGCTTGGGATTGGGCCCGGTTTCGTAAGTTGAATCATACGAGCTTGGTGAGTAGGGACAAGCCTGAGATACAGACGTGGGATAGTCTCCCTCTGTCCTTGGCAGGCAGAATTCAATCGGTGTAGATGATCGTTTTACCATAATTTCTGTTTTTGTACCAGTGTTTGCCGTTTATTCTGCTGAAATTCGTCTTTGGGGGAATTGAGAGATTGATTTTGTCCTTTATTTGGGCGGGTAAAGTAGCTAGGATTCAGCAGATTGTCCTTCAGAGGGACCGGCAGTCAGGGTGCTTGGCATTGCCGAGCTTGATATATTATTATTGGTAGGCGAATGCGAAGTTGCTAGGGATCCTGAGACTGTATGGAGTCGGGTTCATGTAGGGGGTAGGCATTGAGGGCATTAGTGACGGTCTCGCTTCCATCTTCTCCAAGGAAATATTCAGCACACCCACCATTGAAGATATGGAAACAATTTTGGCAGCACTTTAAATTGGGGCAGTATCAAAGCTGGCACCGATTTGTATGAACCATTATGTTAGAGCCAGAGAGGATGGACATCAGGGTTAGGGGGCGGGAGGAGGAAGGACGTGGAAGGAAAGAGGGATTTGCTTTTGGAGGGGTGATTTGCGAGCTTGGAGTCGACGGAAAAATTTGGGCTTTCGCAGTTGGATCTACATGTCCGCCATATTGTGAAAAAGATCTTTCCGACATTCCCTGTGGTGCCGCTGCCCTCGTTACTGGAAAGGGATGGAGGAGGGGAAGACCTCGAGGATTTATGGAAGGATTATGGCAGTGGACCAGTGGAGAACCTACATTTTTGGGGCCCTGAAGCTTGAACTGTTATGGGGGCCCCTTCGCAACCAGCAACGAGGTCTGGGTAACCACTGTTATCTTCTTCAATGGGGTTGTTCCACAACAGATCACCACTCATTTTTAAAAAATTTAACCACTACATCTCAGATTTTGATTAAAATTGCTGTACTGGATTATCTCGCATGTCAAAGTCACTGTTGTGAATAAAAAATTCCTATGTCTTATAGTTTTCGAGTTATGGGGGGATGAAAATTAGGGAAATGTTATATACATGCATGATGCATCATAGAATGATGAAGTAAAACATAGAAAAGACCACAGTCAATATCATCTTTTATTTTAGACACCTATGAGAATACATACTACATGAAGCATATTTTACAAAATACTCTTTTTTCTGTTTTTTCTAGTAACATATTCACGTACAGTTTTGTCATATGAGAGTTTCCTTGCAATGTCATTTTCTAGAGACAATATGCATAAAGAATTTAAGCGCTCTTCAGTCAGGGTAGACCGAAATTTATTCTTTATAAAGGATAGCTTTGAAAAATTCCTTTCTGCTTCACAACTCGTGATAGGCATTGTCAAGTACACCTTAAGCTTAAGTACACTTCAATTAGGTGTTGCTCACAAATAAGCTGAAGAACTTCTGCGCATTGCATTTTAGATGGCGTGTTTTCTTCTGCGTTCTGGGATTTCCTAAGGTGCAAATATTCTTTGAACTGATAACACTCGTTTACTAATTTGTGGTCAATATCATCTTTGTAATACGATATTATAAGTTTAATACTGTCCTCATCGATTTCAGAATTGTTCACCAATTCTGAGAGGAACTTGAACCTTTTCGCAATCTGCTCATATGGGTCAATCCTCTTGCGTAACTGGATTATCAAGCCGTCATAGAGTTGATATAGAACTTCTATCCTAAATTTGTCAGCTCCTCTCAAAGAAGCAATACCACTTGTTCCATCTGAATATTTCCTTGTAACAATGGGTTTGGAAGCATCAGAATAACTTGAGGTGATATCTTCACACAAACCTCTTGCGTCTGATTCGTAGTGTGCAATCCTATCGGCTGAATTTTCTCTGAGTTCTTTAACAAACGAAAGTAAAGATGATAGCAGAAGATAACCTTCAAATACATCAAAACCAGGGGTTTGGAGTTTCTTACTTGTTTTGTTGAAACGCTCCAGCACTTCTTCCCAAATGACTGTTAAAATAGCATATTCCAGATTTACCAACTCGTGGTATAAATTATTTGCATCTCATTTACATTCAGGCTTCTCTTCTGAGTCTTCAAAAATATGTTTGAGAGTTTGTAAAATACCCATATATCCATTTTTAATTGCCCGGACTACTTCATGGTGTGCAGACCATCTAGTTACACTTAAGCTCATTAGAGAAAAATGTAGATTGCCCTGTGTGTTTAAAATCCCCCATCTTCATGGAGATCCAGAAAAGAAAACATACAGCTCCTGCAAAATGCCAAAATAGTCAACAACTTCAGGTACAGTAGACACTGCCTGTTCTCCAACAAGGTTAAGTGAATGGGCTGCACATGGTACATAGTCTGCGTACCTGTTAATGTTTTTAAAGAGTGCTTGCAGCCCTTTCTCCGAGCCCTTCATGTTAAATGATTTATCGTAGGACTGACCACGGATATTTTCAAGTGAAAGCTTATGTTCCCCCAGGACTTGTTGTATTTTATTGAACAAGGTCGTGGATGAATGGTTTTCTATCGGTAAAAATGTTAAAAATCTCTCACAGGGTTTTCCATTATAGCAGTATCGAGCCACAATTACCAGCTGGTCAACATGTGTCAGGTCAGGCGTAAAGTCAACAATAATAGAGTAGTATTTGGTCTCTATGTTGTTGATTTGATTCACAATTTCATCTTGCACATGTTTTCCCATGATTTCTATCAATTCTTCATACACGGGTTTGGATAGGTAAGTAGCATTTACTTTTCATTTTTACATTTCTCGAGATGTTCATGTAAAAATGGGTCGAACTCTGCAATAAGTTCAAACTTTTTAAGCAATGTGGACTAAAGTCGCTTCTGGGGCCCCTCCGGGATTAGGGGCCCTGAAGCTTAAGCTTCATTAGTTTCATAGTAGATCCGCCCCTGCAGTAACGATGGAGGGGTTAAGGCCGAGTGGGAGGTGTTGGGGTTGGAGTTGGAGGACAGGGCGTGGTGCGAGGCAAAGCGGAGGGTGAATGCTACACCTTGCGGGTTAAGTGTGAACATTGTGGGAGGTGTCCAGGTAACTATGTGCACATGTTCTGGTCGTGTCCTAAGCTCGTGAGGTTCTGGGTCTCCTTCTTTAGCACCACGTCAGCGATTCTGCAAATTGAACAGGAGCCCTATCCCTTCAGGGCCATATTTGGGATGTCAGACCTGCCGGAGCTGCAGGCAGGGGAGGAGGCTGATGTTCTGGCCTTCGCCTCGCTGATTGCTGAAAGGTGGGGTAATAGTAATAATAATCACTTATTGTCACAAGTAGGCTTCAAAGAAGTTACTGTGAAAAGCCCCTAGTCGCCACATTCCGGCGCCTATTCGGGAAGGCCGGTACGGGAATTGAACCCGCGCTGCTGGCCTTGTTCTGCATTACACGCCAGCTGTTTAGCCCACTGTGCTCAACCAGCCCCTCGCGTGCTAATACCTAGGGTACTGATGGGATGAAGGTCAGCTTCGCTGCCCAGTGCCTCAGTATGGTTGGGAGATCTTGAATCACATTTTATTTATTAAGGGGCAAATAAGCGTGGCCAATCCACCTACCCGGCACATCTTTGGTTTGTGGGGGTGAGGCCCACGCGGACACGGGGAGAATGTGCAAACTCCATACGGGCAGAACCCGGGTCCTCGGCACTGTGAGGCAGCAGTGCTAACCACTTTGCCACCGTGCTGCCTGGCTGGAGTATCTTTTGGAGTCTTTATACCTCGAGAAAGTCAAGTATACCATGTGGGGGGCAATTGAGGGGTTCTACCCGAGATGGCAACCGCTTATTCTGTACTTTAAAGAGCAGGTTACCGTTAGTTGCTGGGTAGGGGGAGGAGGGAGTTAGGCAGGGGACTTTTTCTTTTCAGGGTGTTTGGGGAGGGGGGGATGGTTTTGGGTTTTTCGGTTATTGTTTTATTGTTATGTGTGAAATTGAAATGTTGAATAAAAAGATATTTTTTTAAAGTCTGGAAGGCTGTGATGTGCCTACTCGGAAGACGAGGTGCTATTCCTACAGTTTGCACTGGGCTTCACTGGAACACTGCAGGAGGCCAAGGACAGGCATGTGGACATGAGAGCAGGGTTGTGAAATGGCAACAGGAAGGTCTCGGTCCTGCTTACGGACGGAACAAACATAGAACATAGAACATACAGTGCAGAAGGAGACCATTCGGCCCATCGAGTCTGCACCGACCCACTTAAGCCCTCACTTCCACCCTATCCCCGTAACCCAATAACCCCTCCTAACCATTTTGGTCACTAAGGGCAATTTATCATGGCCAATCCACCTAATCTGCACGTCTTTGGACTGTGGGAGGAAATCGGAGTACCCGGAGGAATCCCACACACACACGGGGAGAATGTGCAGACTCCGCACAGACAGTGACCCAAGCCAGGAATCAAACCTGGGACCCTGATGCTGTGAAGCCACAGTGATAGCCTCTTGTGCTACCGTGCTGAAGGTGTTCTGCAAAGCACCACCCAGTCTATGTTTAGTCTCTCCAATGTAGAGTAGGCCGCATTGGGAGCAATGAATGCAATTGAAGGAGGTGCACGTGAAGCGCTGCCTCACTTGAAAAGAATGTTTAGACTCTGGGATGGTGAGCAGGGAGGAGATAAAGGGACAGGTGTTACACCTTCTGTGATTACATGGGAAGGCGCCAAGCGAAGAGGGTGGAGAGTTGGGGGTGATGGAGGAGTGGACCAGGTTATTTCGAAGGGAACGGTCCCTGTGGAATGCTGACAGGGAGAAGTGAGGGGAAGATTTGTTGGGTGGTGGAATCATGCTGGAGATGGCAGAACTAGCGAAAGATGCTCATTTGAATGCTGAGGATGATGGAGTGAAAAATTAGGACAAGAGGGACCCTGGTTCTGGAAGGGAGGGGAAGGGGTGAGAATAGAGGTGCAGGAGATGAGTCAGACACGGTTGAGAGCCCTGTAAACCACAGTGGCTGGGAAACCACGATTAAGGAAGAAGCCAGACAAGTCAGCAACATCGCTTTGGAAAGTGGCACCATCGGAACAGATGAAGTGATGGAAATGAGAAAATGGGATGGAATCCTTATAGGATGTGGGGGGTGAAGAGTTGTAGTCAAGATAGCTGTGGGAGTCAGCAGGCTTGTGGACAGTTTATCGGCAGAAATGGGATTATTACAGAATCAAAGACTTGTGTTGAAGTTAAAAATAAATCATTTACATTTTGTTGGAACATCCCTATGCCGTATTGTTATGGAGATGGGCTGTGGGGGTTAGGAAGATCATTTGTTTTACTTTATTGTGGGTGTTTCTCACAGAAAGTAGTTGCAGGTTTGTTCTGGTGTAGGCTGCAGCTCAGAGTCGAGGAAGCAAAAGGAGATAAATATTAGTCAGGCCTATAACTTAAGCAGAAAAAATACTGACGGAAATGGCAGCTTAAGCTCATCTGGAATTTGTATAGGGGAACGAAGCTGGAAGATTTGCCTAGCTTGAACCTAGAGGAAACAACTTGCAACCTCTACCACCTAGAAGGACAAGGAACAAATGCAAAGAAACATCACCGCCTTAAGCAACACGCCATCCTGACTTGGAACATAACGCCATTCCTTCACTGCGGTGGGGTCAAAATCATGAAAATCACTTCCTAACAGCACTTCTTCATAAAGCCTACAGTATCAACACCACACGGAGTGCAATGGTTCAAAAAGGTGGTCAAGGGCAATTAGGAGCATGCAATAAATGCGAGCCTCGTTAGCGATGCCCACATCGTGAGGAACAATGTTTTAATCAGTAAAAGACCTTGTGGCAGAAAGCAGTCAGCAGGCTCAGCTTGGAAGGCTATTAGAAATCAGTTATATATCTGCCAGCAGCCAGAACCAGGAGCATAGGAGCCATCGCCACATCACAGGAAGGATGTTATTGCTCTGGAGAGAGTGCAGATGAGGTTTATAAAAATGTTGCCAGGGCTCAAAAAGTATGGCTATGAGGAGAGATTGGATAGGTTGGGGTTATTTTCCTTGGAACAAAGAAGGCTGAGGGGTGACGTAATTGTGGTGGACAAAATTATGAGGGAAAGAGACAGGATAAAATTGTTTCCCCTGGTGTAGAATTCTAGAACCAGGGGACATAGATTCAAGATAAGTGGCAGAAGGTGTAGCGGGGTCATAAAGAAAAACTTTTTTATGCAGAGAGTAGTGGGAGTCTGGAATTCGCTGCCCAAGTTGGTGGTGGAGACAGAGACCCTAAACTCTTTTAAAAGGTACCTGGAATCGGCACCTTACTTGCTGTAAGCTACTGGGTTATGGACCGGGTGCAGGAAGGTGGGATAAGAAAGGGCACCTGGGTGTCCTTGGCGTCCTCGGACTGGCATGGACAAGATGGGCCAAATGGCCTCCTTCTATGCTGTAACTTTTCTATTATTCTATGACTGGGAATCAGGGTGTTCCAGATCTGGAGTCACAATGCAGAAAGCGCTAAACAGGAAAATAGTCAGATCTGCCTGGTAAATCCAATCAAAGAGATTGGCAATGGAAGCCCTGCAGACAGAGAAAGAGATCTGGGAGGTTAAGTTCCTGTGGTAGCGTGGCCCCTTTAAGGGGCGATCTTTCGCTGGCCACCTGACCCGCTCGGAGCCTATGGGGATGGAATGTGCGAACCTGAGCCTATCGGGTGCCATGGCACTGACCCGGAACTGTGGGTTCATCAGCGTAAGCCTGGGGGTCGAGGGAATTAGTTCAGTGTTGGAGTTGTGTTGATTTGTAATATAAAACTCTTTCTTTGTTAAATAAATCACCATTGTGATTTAACACTGCCTGAACGTATTACCTCAGGCTACAACAGTGCCAGGTTGAGAACATGAGATGAAATTAAAATGGACTCCTGAGGTATAACATGAGCTGGTCAGAGAAGAAATGGACGAACCTTAAAATTCTTGGGGGAGGCGATAGCATAGTGGTATTGTCATTGGATTAGGAATCCAGAGACCCAGGGTACTGTTCTAGGGAATTGGGTTTGAATCCCACCAAGGCATATGGTGAAATATTAATCCAATAAAATATAATATGGAATTAAAAATCTAATGATGACCGCAAAACCATTGTTGGGAAACCCCATCTGGTTCACTCATGGGAAGGAAATCTGCCATCCTCACCTGGTCTGGCCTACATGTGACTCCAGAACCACAGCAATGTAGTTAACTCTTAAATGCCCTCTGAAATGGCCTAGCAAGCCAACCAGTTCAAGGGTAATTAGGGATGGGTTATAATTGCTGGTTTAACCAGCGACTCCCACATCCCATGAATGAATTTGTTGAAAAAAGGGAACTCTTGGGGGATATGAGGAAAGTAATAAGTACTGAGTTTATAGCTTAAGTCTTTATAAATGAATAATGTTGAATAAGTAGCACGTGCTCTGTTTAATTTAATTTATATAAACACACAATAAAGTTTGTTTTTGGTTAAAACGTGAAATCCTGTGGAGCAGTTCTGCCAGTTGATTACTGGGAGTTCAGATTTCTCTTTCAATGTTAATGTGACACCAAGTTTGCAAACAGACTGCCCAAGTCTCAGACTGTTGGCAGGAGATGGATGGAGGCACTAACTGGGACCTGAGGTGGAACGGGGATGAAAAACAATTGTCTCACTCTTCCCAATATTTGATTGGAGGAAAGGAGGAAAATAGGCCTCTGATGTGTTGGGTACTCTGAGTCACAGACGAACCAACACGGTTGCGATTGGTACAACGCAGTTTTATTTCTTTTAACTATTTATATAACAAACTCTGGTACTCAGCACTTGGTGACTGTCTGAGTGTCTGGCTTGGAGGTCCTTGCCCTGAGCCGTCTCCTGCTGGACCGCCCAGGAAGTGTCGTGTTCCTTGTTTTGTACTGTGTATGCTCTTGTCTGTGATTGGCTGTCGTGTTGTGTGTGCTAATTGGTCTGTTGATCTGTCCATCACTATGTATGTGTGTATGTGCTGTGATGTTCACTTGAATATCATGACAGCCTCCAGGAGCAATTTTCCAGATTTCCCTCCGGAAGAAATAACATCTCCATTTTTACCCGATCATTATTTTAAAAAAATCAATAATGACATGCATTTATATAACAACTTCAACAATGATAACAACTGAAAGATTTTCCCAGGGTAGAGGGGTCAATTACTAGGGGGCATAGGTTTAAGGTGCGAGGGACAAGGTTTAGAGTAGATGTACGAGGCAAGTTTTTTACACAGAGGGTAGTGGGTGCTTGGAACTCGCTGCCGGAAGAGCTGGTGGAAGCAGGGACGATAGTGACATTTAAGGGGTGTGGTAGTATGCATTAGGGGTCATGTGGGACTGTGAAGCCGTGATGTCATTGGCTGACAGATCCCGGGTCCTGGTTGGCCATTGACCTCTAGCTCCGCCCTGAAGGCGGAGGAGAAGAACCAGAAGTCCTCCCCCGCAGGCCAGTCTACTACTGAACTGCGGGGGAACAGTCACGCTTAATAAAGCCTCATCGACTTCACGCTATTCGTCTCTCGGAGTCTTTGTGCGTGTGGTAGTATGCATTAGGGGTCATGTGGGACTGTGAAGCCGTGATGTCATTGGCTGACAGATCCGGGGTCCTGGTTGGCCGTTGACCTCTAGCTCCGCCCTAAAGGCGGAGTATAAGAACCAGAAGTCCTCCCCCGCAGGCAGTCTACTACTGAACTGCGGGGGAACAGTCACGCTTAATAAAGCCTCATCGACTTCACTCTATTCGTCTCTCGGAGTCTTTGTGCGCTACAATTTATTAAGCGTGACTAAAGGACTATGGAGCTCAGGATCATCCCGGAATGCCTGAGGATCAGCCCCCACGCAGTGAACACAGCAGCAGCTTTCAAGCACTGGCAGACGTGTTTCGAGGCCTACTTCAGAACGGCCCCCGGCCGGGTCACAGAAGACCAAAAACTACAGGTCCTGCACTCGAGGTTAAGCACGGAGATTTTCTCTCTCATCGAAGACGCAGAGGATTTCCAGACGGCGTTCGCAGCACTAAAAAGTCTCTATGTTCGCCCAGTAAACCAGATCTACGCTCGCTATCAACTCGCAACGAGACGGCAAAGTCCCGGAGAATCGATAGATGAATTCTACGCCGCGCTACTAATTTTGGGATGGGCCTGCAGCTGCCCGCCGGTGAACGCAAATGAACACACGGACATGTTAAAGCGTGATGCTTTTGTGGCAGGTATGAACTCCTCCCAAATCCGCCAAAGACTTTTAGAAAAAGAGTCGCTAGGACTCTCAGAGGCACGGGCCCTAGCAGCCTCCCTGGACGTGGCCACGTGAAACGCCCGTGCCTACAGCCCCGACCGCGCGGCAGCCCATTGGGTCCGTACGCACCCGTCGCGACAAACCCCCCCCCCCCGGACACCCCACAGGCTTGCGCGGTTCAAACGCCAAGTCGCACCGGGGGAGCCCGCTGCTATTTCTGCGGCCAGGCGAAACACCCCCGGCAGCGCTGCCCGGCCCGCGCAGCGATCTGTAAGAGCTGCGGGAAAAAGGGCCATTTCGCGGCGGTGTGCCGGTCCCGGGAGGTCGCCGCTGTCCCAGAAGAACAAGGAGCCCTGCACGCCTTTTACGCTCCCCAACCCCCCCAGCGCCCCACGTACGACCCGCAGGCGCAACCACTTTGGGTCCCGACCACCGCTCTCCCCGGAGAAGAGGGAGTTCTGCGCGTCTCTAACGCTCCTCAACCCCACCCCCGCGCCCCATGTATGACCCGCCGGCGCAACCACTTTGGGTCCCGGCCACCGCTGTCCCCAGAGAAGAGGGAGTCCTGCGTGTTCCTAACGCTCCCCAACCCCCCCAGCGCCCCATGTGCGACCCGCAGGCGCCGCCATTTTGGGTCCTGGCCACCACGAGGGGAGGAGGGGCGCCGCCATCTTGGACCACCCCAGACCTGTGCGACGCATGGGGGCGGCTATTTTGTCCACCCCCGCCGCCATCTTGTGACCCCCAGCCATGTGCGATGCATGGGGGCAGCCATCTTGTTCACCCCTGACGCCATCTTGGACGGCAACAACGGACCCCAGTGTCGACGGCTCCACGGGGTTCGAAGAAGACGCTCAACCATTACGATCACGTCTGGCTTCAATGACGCTGGACCAAGCTCGGCCCCGGACGCTCCAGACGACGACAACGGTGCTGATAAACGGGCACGAGACACCATGCCTGGTCGACTCCGGGAGCACGGAGAGCTTTATCCACCCCAACACGGTAAGACGCTGTTCTTTGACCATCCGTCCCAGCGCACAAAAGATTTCCCTAGCTGCCGGATCCCACTCCGTACAGATCAAAGGCTTCTGCATAGTTACCCTAATGGTGCAAGGGAGGGAGTTCAAAAACTACAGGCTCTACGTCCTTCCCCAACTCTGCGCCCCCACATTACTGGGATTAGACTTCCAGTGCAATCTGCAGAGCCTAACCTTCAAATTCGGCGGCCCAATACCCCCACTCACTATCTGCGGCCTCGCAACCCTCAAGGTTCAACCCCCATCCTTGTTTGCAAACCTCACCCCGGATTGCAAACCCGTCGCCACTAGGAGCAGACGGTACAGCGCCCAGGACCGGACCTTCATTCGGTCCGAAGTCCAGCGGCTACTGAGGGAAGGCATAATCCAGGCCAGCAATAGTCCCTGGAGAGCACAGGTGGTAGTAGTAAAGACAGGGGAGAAGCAAAGGAAGGTCATAGACTATAGCCAGACCATCAACAGGTACACACAACTAGATGCGTACCCTCTCCCCCGCATATCCGACATGGTCAATCGGATTGCCCAATATAAGGTCTTCTCCACCGTGGACCTCAAGTCCGCCTACCATCAGCTCCCCATCCGCCCAAGTGACCGCAAGTACACAGCCTTCGAGGCAGACGGGCGATTATACCACTTCCTAAGGGTCCCATTTGGCGTCACAAACGGGGTCTCGGTCTTCCAACGAGAGATGGACCGAATGGTTGATCAACACGGGTTGCGGGCCACGTTCCCGTATCTCGACAATGTAACCATCTGCGGCCACGATCAGCAGGACCACGACGCCAACCTCCAAAAATTCCTCCAGACCGCTAAAGCCTTGAACCTCACGTACAACGAGGACAAGTGCGTTTTTAGCACAAACCGGCTAGCCGTCCTGGGCTACGTAGTGCGCAATGGGATAATAGGCCCCGACCCCGAACGTATGCGCCCCCTCATGGAATTTCCCCTCCCGCACTGCTCAAAAGCCCTAAAACGCTGCCTGGGGTTCTTTTCATACTACGCCCAGTGGGTCCCCCAGTATGCAGACAAGGCCCACCCCCGAATACAGACCACGACCTATCCCCCCTCCCCCATATCCCCCCTCCCCATATCCCCCCTCCCCATATCCCCCTCCCTCATATCCCCCCTCCCCCATATCCTCCATATCCCCCTCCCCATATCCCCCTCCCCCTTATCCCACATATTCCCCCTCCCCCATATCTCCCCTCCCCAATATCCGCCATATCTTCCCTCCCCCATATCCCCCCTCCCCTATATCACCTGATCACCGCCTGCGTCTCTAACCATGCATGCTTCATTATGTATCGCAGGAGCAAACGTCGAGGCACCCATCCCCGCAGATGCCGACGGCCCGCAGGATGCCCCAGGGCGACCACGGGTTATGGAGAGTCCCGGACCCTCCGGCATGCGACGCCCGCAGGATGCCCCAGGGCGACCACGGGAGACGGAGAGACCTGGAGCAATAGGGAGACGACGCCCCCGTCTCGTGCGGGTGCGGCGACGCAGGCGTGTGCCATCCACCGACAAGGGGGGCAGCCACAGGCCCCCGTCGCAGCCGAGCCACGAAACCACTACCCAGGACACCCCTACCCAGGACACCCCTACCCAGGACACCCCTACCCAGGACACCCCTACCCAGGAGACCCCAACCAGGAGACCCCAACGGGAAACCGAAATACAGGACAGTGACACAGATTGGATGGGTGGCGACGAACCGCCACCCCAAAGTGCCATGGACTCGGAGTCGGACGATGCGCACGACACAACGCCACTGCTGTCACCAACACCCTCCACCATCGCAGAGACACTCACCTCGGTTGGGCACTTTAGTGATGAGGCGTCTGGTACACTCACTGATGCGCACAACACAGCCATCCTGGTACAGCAGGTGGAGGTAGGAACAGCAGAGGGGCCAGGAGGTCGGAGGGCATCCTTGCGCAAGCGAACATCTGCCGCCCAGATGGTTCCTGGAGTTACCACACCCACCCATAGCCCCGATGCAACCACCGAACCTGGGACGAGCGAAGAGGGTGATGGCCGGCTTGCAGCAGCTGCAGTCGCACGTGGAGGAGTGCACCCGCGTCCAGGAGCTGGGAGTGGTGTCGGTCATGCGTGCCACCCAGGCCGACACCGCACGGGTAGCGTCCGCGGTGGAGGCAATGGGTGCGACGGTGTCAGACATGGGGAGCAGTATGCGAGGCCTGGGGCTTTCCGTGCAGGCGGCGTCTGTGGCCCAGGACATGGCTGCCCTCTCACAGGAGGCCATGAGCCAGCGCCAGCGGCAGATGGCAGAGGCGCTTAATGCCGTGGCCCTGTCTCAGCAGGCCATGGCCCAGTCTCAGCAGGCCATGGCCCAGTCTCAGCAGGCAATGGCCCAATCCCTGCAGGTCATGGCCCAGTCTCAGCAGAGCATCGGCGCCATTGCCCATGTGCTAGCCGGCGTCGCACAGTCACAGACAGGGATGGCCAGCTCCCTGAGCTCAATGGCTGCAAAGCTGCAGACCCTTGTCGATACCAGCACGAGCCTCCAGGACTGGCAGCGCCAGTTGTCGGAGGGGCGGCGGATGGCCGGTCCGTTCGCACCCCCGACCCATGGAGAGGCCTGGGGGCCATTGGGCACCCCGAGGGAGGAGGAGTTGCTGGAGCCCGTCCCTGGTCCCCCTGTAGGGGAGGTCCAGGAACACTGCAGCACCTCGGACACCCCCCCCCTTCCGTCCCAGGTGCATCGGGTGGGCAACGGGCAGGACAGGCTGGCAGCTCGCCATCCCAATCGCCCGGGCCGCAGCCTGGCCCATCTAGGCCAGGACGCCCCAGGAAATGGCTGCCAAAGCGATCCTGAGTCAGAGGGCAGGAATCGCAGGAGTCCACCTCCAGTTCTGCTGTACCGTCTGGGGAACCACCTAGGCGTAGTCAAAGGGCCCATAAGGCCAAACAATTATACACTGAGTAAGTTGGCATGGGTGCAGGGCACAGACGAGTTTTAGGGGCTTGGGCACATGTATGCACTGTTTGTTATTAAAATCACTTTAACACCTACAGAAGCTGCCTTTGTGCTCTGTCCGAAGCGTGCAGGGGTGTCATGTACGTTGAGCGCCAGTGTGTGTGTGAGGGGTGGTCTTACGTCGGCCTCAGGTGAGTCTGCCCCCTTCTCCCTGGGCCGCCCTCACCAACCCCCTGGGCAGAGGACGGGACCGTGCGCTGCAGTGTCACAGCCGCATGCAGGGATGGTCCGGGTGGATGGTGGTACTGTGGCCATGGGTCAGACATCGTCCAACGATGTGGAGCCAGGAGCTCATTGCAGAGCGTGTTGTCATCATCCTCCATGGCCTGCAATAGACACGCGTCCACCCGCAACTGTGTTAGCCCGGCCCGTTGTGCCGCAGGTGGATCGGCAATGGAGGGTTGGTGTGCATGCGGGTGGGGTGGGTGTGGTTGGGGGGGGGTGAGGGTGCTGGGTGGGTGGATGGGTGGGGGGGGGGGGTGAGGGTGTAGCCATGGTGTGCGGTATGTGGCCATACTCGCCGATTCCCACGCCCCCTAGTCAGTGAAGCGGGCGGCTATCAGCCTGTTCCGTGCCCGCTGGCCCAGCCGGTAATGGTGGACAGTCACCCGCCCATGTCTAGCCCGTCTGCCCTGACCATTGCCCCCATCCCCCTCATCTGGGGATGACTGCGCCTCTTCGTGCTGCTCCTCCACTCCGCCCTCCTCTGCCTGCGGCACATCGTCCCTCTGCTGGGCTATATTGTGCAGGACGCAGCACACCACAATGATGCGGCCGACCCTATCTGACGGATACTGGAGGGTCCAGGCACCTGAAACGCATTTTGAGCACGCCAAAGCACCTCTCTATCACACCCCTTGTCGCTGCGTGGGCATCATTGTAGCTGTTCTCCGCGTCATTCTGATCGCAATGGGTAACCCCTGTCGCCCAACAACCAGCCCCTCAGTCGGGGGTGGCGTCCCTCGTACATGCCGGGGATGTAAGAGTACGTATGAGTCATGTACACTTCCCGGGTACCGGGCGCAGATGTGCAGGATAATCATGCGGTGATCGCAGGCCACCTGGATATTCATGAAATAGGTCCCCTTCCTATTGGTGAACACGCCCTGTTATCTGCAGCTGGCCGCACGGCGACGTGCATCCCATCGATCGCGTCCTGGACCATGGGAAACCTAGCCACGGCAGAGAAGCCCACGGCCCGGGCATCCTGGCTGGCCCGGTCCACAGGGAAGCGGATGTAGCGGTCCGCAATGGCATATAGGGCATCTGTCACTGCCCGGATGAACCGGTGCACTGATGTCTGCGAGATGCCAGACAGGTCCCCACCTGGCATCTGGAATGACCCCGTGGCTTAAATGTTCAGGGCCACCGTAACCTTGATGGACACGGGGAGAGGGTGTTCCCCCCCCAGTGCCACGCGGTGCCAGGTGTGCCAGCAGGTGGCAGATGTGTGCCACGGTTTCCCGGCTCCGGAGTCTCCTCCTGCCTGAGTACGACAACATGTCATCATTGCCCGTACCCCCCCTCCCCCCAGCCAAGTGGCATGGGCTGCATGGGCGCGGTTGTTGGAGGATAGCACCTGGCCAGGCGGACAAACTCCCTTGCCCTCGCACCCCCCATCCCCGGCACTCACCCCCCGTACCCGGCACTCATCCCCCGTACCCGGCACTCACCACCCCCGTACCCAGGACTCATCCCCCCCGTCCCCCTCCCCGGCACTCCCCCGAAGCCCCCCCCCCCCCCCCCCCCCCCCGGGCCAGGCACACACCCACACACACCTCTCCCCCACACACACAGACTGCGGCCATGCCATCGCCTCTCCTGCGGCTACCCCCCAGGCCATGACCTACCTCCACGCTGGATGGCGTCAACCATCAGCACTGGTTGATGCCGTTAAAAAGGTATTTTGATTTACGCCGACGTGACCCATGGTCACGTCGGCGGGACTTCGGCCCATCCAGCCGGGAGAATATGGGCAACCCCGGAGCCCATTGTCTTGCGCCTGCCCCTGCCATTCTCCGAGGCGGGCGGCGCGATTGACGTCCCGACGACTTTTCACCCTTCGGAGAATTCGGCGGGGGCGGGATTTACGCCGCCCCCCAGCAATTATCCGACCCGGAGGGGGGTCGGAGAACCTGCCCATGGTTTGAAGAGATCGGTTCAGTCCATAAGAGGGTCATTCAGGAGTCTGGTAACAGTGGGAAAGAAGCTGTTTTTGAACCCGTTATTGCGTGTTGTTAGACTTTTGTATCTCCTGTCTGATGGAAGTGAGAATAACCCGGGTGGGAGGAATCTTTGATTAAGCTGCCCGCTTTCCCAAGGCAGCGAGAGGTGTAGACAGAGTCATTGGATGGGGGGTGGTTTTGTGTGATGGACTGGGCTGTGTTCATGACTCTCTATAGTTTCTTGCGGTCTTGGGCTGAGCAGTTGCTAGACAAGGCTGTGATGCAGCCAGATGGGATGCTTTCTATGGTGTGTCTATAAAAATTGGTAAGAGTCAATGTGGACATGCTGAATTTCCTTAGTTTCCTGAGGAAGTATAGGCGCTGTTGTGCTTTCTTCGTCATAGCGTCGACGTGGGTGGACCAGGGCAGATTATTGGTGATGTGAACACCTAGGAATTTGAAGCTGTCAACCATCTCCATCTCGGCACCATTGATGCAGACAGGGGTGTGTAGGATACTTTGCTTCCTGAAGTCAGTGACCAGCTCATTAGCTTTGCTGATGTTGAAGTACAGATTGTTGTCGTTACACCACTCCACTTGGTGCTCTATCTCCCTCCTGTACTCTGACTCATCGTTGTTCGAAATCCAACCCACTACGGTCGTGTCATCAGCAAACTTGTAAATGGAATTGGAGCCAAATTTTGCCACAGTCGTGTGTGTACAGGGAGTATAGTAGGGGGTCCCGGTATTGAGGACTATCGTGGAGGAGGTGTTGTTGTTTATCCTTACTGATTGCGGTCTATGGGTCAGGAAGTTGAGGATCCAGTTGCAGAGGGAGGAGCCAAGTCCAAGAGCTTGACTGGGATTATGGTGTTGAAGGCGGAGCTGTGGTCAATGAATAGGAGTCTGACGTAGGAATCTTGGTGTCAAGATATTCCAGGGATGAATCTAGGGCCAGGGAGATGGTGTCGACTGTGGACTGGTTGTGGAGGTATGCGAATTGCAGTGGATCAAGGCATTCTGGGAGTATGGAGTTGATGTGACACATGACAACCTCTCGAAGCATTTCATGATGATAGATATCAAGGCCACCGGTTGGTAGTCGTTGAGGCATGTTGCCTGGTTCTTCTTTGGCACCAGTATGATGGTGGTCTTCTTGAAGCAGGTGGGAACCTTGGAACTGAGTAGGGAGAGGTTGATGATGTTCACGAACACACCCACCAGTTGGTCCACGCAGGATCTGAGTGCACAACTAGGGGCTCCGTCAGACGCCGTTGCTTTCCGAGGGTTCACTTTATGAAGGCCGACCTGGCTTCGGAAGCTGTAACAGTAGGAATGGGTGCATCCGCGACTGCTGGGGCAGTTGACAACGTTTTGATGGTTTTCTGCTCGAACCGAGCATAGAATGCATTGAGCTCATCGTGGAGGGGTGCGCTGCTGCTGGAGATCCTACACGGCTTTGCTTTGTAGCCCATTAAGTTGTTTAAGCCTTGCCACAACCACCGAGAGTCCATTAAACTGGTGCTTTCCTGCATCAACCAGTTAAGTAGCGGTTCATCAATTGCATCATTCAATTATTATAAAAATCTGACCTTTATTATCTTTTTGATGCACTATCAATTACTACAAAGACAAGAGTAGTGAATAATCAAGGCTTTATTGAGCAAAGATGTGTGGCCTCCTGTAGCTGCTACCAGCATCGAGGGGTTCGTTGAGCTTCCCGGGGCGATACAAAATCTCGTAATTATAGGTGGAGAGCTGGTGCGGAACATGCACTTCTCCTTATTGTACATGAGATTAAGGAGTTTGGCGGTGTGGAGAAATTTACAAAGGTTAGCGTCGTGGTCCTGCTGATCGTGGCCGCAGATGGTGACGTTGTCTAGGTACGGGAAGGTGGCCCGCAGTCCGTACCGGTCAACCATTCGGTCCATCTCACGTTGGAAGATCGAGACTCCGCTAGTGACGCCGAAGGGAACCCTAAGGAAATGATAGAGGCGGCCATCTGTTTCGAACGCAGTGTATTGGCGGTCCTCCTTGCGGATGGGGAGCTGGTGGTAGGCGGACTTCAGGTCCACTGTGGAAAAGACCCGGTACTGTGCAATCTGATTGACCTTATCAGATATGCGTGGGAGGGGGTGCGCGTCGAGCTGCGTGTACCGATTGATGGTCTGACTGTAGTCAATGACCATCCTGTGTTTCTCCCCAGTCTTTACCACTACCACTTGGGCTCTCCAGGGGCTGTTGCTGGCCTCAATGATGCCTTCCCGCAGAAGCCGCTGGACCTCCGACCTGATGAAGGTCTTGTCCTGGGCACTGTACCATCTGCTCCTGGTGAAGATGGGTTTGCAATCCGAGGTGCGGTTTGCAAACAGGGAAGGTGGATCGACCTTAAGGGTCGTGAGGCCGCATACGGTGAGGGGGGTAGGGGTCCACCGCATTTTAAAGTTAAACTTTGGAGGTGGCACTGGAAGTCCAGACCGAGTAACAGGGCAGCGCAGAGGTGGGGGAGGACGTAGAGCCGGAAGTTGCTAAGCTCTACGTCCTGGACGGTGAAGGTCGCGATGCAGTACCCCCGGATTTCCACAGAATGGGATCCGGAGGCCAGGGAGGTTTTTGGGTAACGGGGTGTACCACGAGGGAGCAGCGCCTTACCGTAGTGGGGTGGATGAAGCGTTCCGTGCTCCCGGAGTCAAAAAGGCAGGAAGTCTCGTGCCCATCGATTTTCACCGTTGTCATTGCGGTTGCGAGGTTGTGAGGCCGGGGCTGGTCGAGGGTGATCGAGGCGAGCTGCGGCTGATGCTGGGAGGCCCCGGGCTGTTCAGCGGTGGTGGCAGGCGATGAGCGGCCAGACGAGCTTCCCGACGAGCAGGGGTCCTGAGTCGGTGTCCAAAATGGCGCCGAAGATGGCGGCGCCCACGGGGCGCACATGGCGGGCGGCATTAAAGATGGCGGCACTCACGGGCCACATGTGGCCTGCGGGGAAGAAGATGGCGGCACCCACGGGCCGCATATGGTCTACAGAGAAGAAGATGTCGGCGCCCACGTGTGGGGGGGTAGGAACGCTGGGCCTAGAAACAGCGGCGACCGACCGGGCCTGGCACACAGCAGCAAAATGTCCCTTCTTTCCGCAGCCGTTGCAGGTTGTGCTCCATGCTGGGCAGCGCTGCCAGGGGTGTTTGTTCTGCCCGCAGAAGTAGCATTTGGGCCTCCCGGGGTTGGCTGGCTGCCGCGCGGCGCAGGCTTGCGGTGGGCTGGGGTCGGCAGCTGATGGGGTCCACGATGCCCATGAGGGTGCCGTGCGGTCGGGGGCGTACGACTGGACGTTACAGGAGGCCACTGTTAACGAATTCGCGAGCTGCCTGGTTCCCGCAAGATCAAGCGAACCCCCCTCCAATAGGCGCTGGCAGATGTATGCCGACCCCATACCTGTAACAAAGGCATCGCTGATTAAAAGTTCTGTGTGCTGGACTGCCGAAAGTGCCTGGCAGTCACAGTTCTTCCCCAGGATGTGCAGGGCACACAAGAAATCGTCTAGGGACTCACCGGGGATTTGCTGTCTCGTGGACAGGAGGTGCCTGGCGTATAGTTTGTTGACCGGCCAAATGTAATGTCCTTTCAGGAGCTCCATTGCTTTAGGGTAAGTGGGCGCATCCCGGATGAGAGGAAAAATGTCAGGGCTCACCCATGAATAAAGGACCTGGAGCTTCTGTGCGTCCGAGGGTTCTCCAGCGGATGTTTGGAGGTAGCTTTCGAAGCAGGCTAGCCAGTGGTCAAAAGCGGACGTAGCGTTGGCTGCTTGAGGGCTCAGCTGTAGGCGATCAGGCTTGATGCGAAGTTCCATCGTTTTAAAATCTTTGCTCAATAAATTGATGC
This sequence comes from Scyliorhinus torazame, assembly GCF_047496885.1. NCBI lineage: Eukaryota > Metazoa > Chordata > Chondrichthyes > Carcharhiniformes > Scyliorhinidae > Scyliorhinus > Scyliorhinus torazame. Next base: position 189,322,733 of record NC_092716.1, read on the forward strand.
ACTATCAATTACTACAAAGACGAGTGTAGTGAATAATCGAGGCTTTATTGAGCAAAGGTGTTGTGCCTCCTGTAGCTGCTGCCAGAATGGGAGCAGCCCCAGCGAGCACACACATTTATACGCCGCCTACTGGGCGGAGCCAGCAGGCAGGGATTTACCCATGTACCTCGAATACAGGAGTCATACCGTACTACATCTAACATACAGTTAGTGGTGACTACCACACTTTTCAAGTTGGCATAAACATCGGGCAGCACGGTAGCATAGTGGTTAGCACAGTTGCTTCACAACTCCAGGGTCCCAGATTCGATTCCCGGCTTGGGTCACTGTCTGTGCTGAGTCTGCACGTTCTCCCTGTGTGTGCGTGGGTTTCCTTCGGGTGCTCCGGTTTCCAAAAAGGTTAGGTTGGATTACGGGGATAGGGTGGAGGTGTGGGGCATACGTAGGGTGCTCTTTCCAAGGGCCGGTGCAAACTCAATATGCTGAATGACCTCCTTCTGCACTGTAAATTCTATGATAATTCTATGATAAATGAGCGCTGGATTGCATTCCAATTGAATTTAGAAGGTTAAAGACTAGCTAAAGAGCCTCGTCTCTAATAATTATAATTTAAAACAAAACAAAATAACCATTCCTTCAACTAGACCGTCTATTTCAACCTCTATTAACATTATCTATATGTTGGTTAATGTGGTTATGTGCAATGTCTCTTTAAGAACCCAGTCATGTGACATGTGTAACATCATTGGCTACTTCGCGGGCTTAGTCTAGTCCCAGCCTTTGTACAGTGAAGGCCTATTTAATAAACCTCTGCTAATGTTGCGCTCAACCCACGTGCATCTGCAATTTATTTATTTTGTACTGGTTGTCCATACAACAGTTTACAAAAAAGAAAACTATCAGCGACGAGCGGATCAGAAAATAAAAAATATTTTCAGAAGGAAGAGTAAAAGTCGAACTTCGATGCTCAGAACTTCGAAGGTCGATGTAGAAGAACTGAGCTGCTTCAACAGATCAATCGATCAAGCAGATTTACAGAAGGTCAGAAAATGCACCTGGCATTGGAACCGGTAAGATTATTGGCGCAAAGATTCGAAGGAAGGGCCCGATCGATTTTTAAAATTGCACTCTGAGGACCTCAGGCTGCAGAGCTCACCATGTGGGGCAGCACGGTAGCACAAGTGGATAGCACTGTGGCTTCACAGCGCCAGGGTCCCAGGTTCGATTCCCCGCTGGGTCACTGTCTGTGTGGAGTCTGCACGTTCTCCCCGTGTCTGCGTGGGTTTCCTCCGGGTTCTCCGGTTTCCTCCCACAGTCCAAAGACGTGCAGGTTAGGTGGATTGGCCATGATAAATTGCCCTTAGTGACCAAAAAGGTTCGGAGGGGGTATTGGGTTACGGGGATAGGGTGGAAGTGAGGGCTTAAATGGGTCGGTGCTGACTCGATGGGCTGAATGGCCTCCTTCTGCACTGTATGTTCTATGTTCTATGTGATGTACAGTAAAGACATGGAAGTAGAGCAGGGCAGAGAACAAAAGATTCTTGTAGCTTGCGATATGAGTTAAAGCTGTTACAAATTGGTAATTCAACAGTATTTATTTAGCTCGACCATTAATTTAAGAGAAGTCGGGACAGTATTCCGATACCATTAAAAATCCCGCTGCCTGGGGAAAGTGGGCAGCATAATCAAAGACCCCTCCCACCCGGCTTACTCACTCTTCCAACTGCTCCCATCGAGCAGGAGATACAAAAGTCTGAGAACACGCACGAACAGACTCAAAAACAGCTTCTTCCCCACTGCTGCCAGACTCCTAAACGACCCTCTTATGGACTGACCTGATTAACACTACACACCTGAATGCTTCACCCGATGCTGGTGTTATCTAGTTACATTGTGTACCATGTGTTGCCCTATTATGTATTTTCTTTTATTTCCTTTTCTTCTCATGTACTTAATGATCTGTTGAGCTGCTCGCAGAAAAATACTTTTCACTGTACCTTGGTACACGTGACAATAAACAAATCCAATCCAAATGGCGGGAAATTTTGCCGCAATGGGCTCATTTGATGAAGACTCAGACTGGAAACCATACTCAGAAAGATTCCATTATTATATCCTAGCCAATAAGATTTTGGAAGACAATAAGGTCCCTGTATTCCTCAGCACATTGGAAGCAAAACTTTCAGTTCGTCAAGAAGCTTGCTTGAGCCCGAGAAACCCAGGGATAAGACGTATCAAGGATTGGTTAAATATTAAAATATCAGAAGACCATTATGCACCAAAGCCCGTTAATTATCGTGGACAGGTTGCTAAGGAGGCTTCTCAGCTCAGAACAAGCACCAGGATCAATAAACTGGCTGCCGCTCAGAAACGTTTTACCCAGCAACAGGCGTATCGTCGCTGTGCAAAAACGAGCCATTCGTTGGCTGATTGCTGGAGCAAGGACAGCCAATGTAAAAGTTGTGGCAGAATTGGTCTCACAGCAAGAGCTTGCCGGAGTAAAATAACTTCTCCACAGACGGACACTGAAAGAAGATACAGAACTCATCTAAAGGAAGAAACAAAAAGAATTCAACTCAGAAAATTCACTACGTGGAAGAAAAGAACAACAACCACAGTGAAGCTGTAGCAATTCATTCTGATGAAGAAATGAAGCTGAACATACTCTCAGCCCAGGGTGGTCCACATCATTTCTGGGTCGTCCCAAAACTGAATGGACAACCTGTCAAAATGGAGGTCGATATGAAGGCTGATGTCTTCCTAACTCCTGAAACCATCTATGAACGGAAACTGCCTTTGAAACCAGCAGATGTGATCTTGAAGCCCTATACTGAGGAAAAGGTGCCTCTGGGAGGTTACAGTCAAAGTTGAGCTAAGTGGACAAACTGTAGAGCTACCAAACCATGTGGTCCGAGGTAGTTTTCCAGCTCACTTTGGCCGCTCTTGGCTGGAAAGTGTTGAACTGAACTGGAGTGCTGTAAACAACTTAGTTGATTCAAAGTCGGACTTCAAGACCATCATGGAGTACTGAGTGTCCCTGAAGATTAAAGAAAATAGCCAGCTGGAATGTCTTAAAGCTAGAGCTGTCCCCATGATATATGCCCAAAGGTTGAATCTGAACTACTGAGACTTGTGGAAACAGGAGTCTTAGAACCGGTCACTGCTCGTGAGTGGGCAACCCCTATTGTACCTGTCATGAAGCATGAGGATACAATTCAGTATCTGCAGAGATTTTAAGATAACAATTAATTCCGTTCTGTGCTCGGATAAATACCCACTATCATTGATTGAAGATTTGTTTGCAGACCTAGCAGAAGGACAGAAGTTCAGCAAGATTGACCTATTGCAGGCCAGCCAGTAAATGAATGTGGCAGCTGTACCTCAACACCTGCTCACAAATCTCACTCACAAAGGCCCATTCTGCTACAAGAGATTATCTTTTAGAAAAACATCAACTTAATTTCAGAGATCAACTGACCAGGTCCTTGATGTTACCAAGATGATATATTGATCACCGGCACCAATGAACAAGAACACTTATGACATGTAGAAGCTACACGGAAATGCCTTCAGATGCATGGGCTTCGTGTCAGGGAAGATAAATGTGATTTCTTTCAGACATCCACACAATATCTAGGACATGTAATTGATAGTAAGGGTCTACACTAAGCACCTAAAACAATGGAAGCTATTATGGAGGCTCCATGACCACCAAATCTTACTCAACTTCAGCCATTCCTAGCGTTAATGAACCACTATGGAAAATTCGTCCAGAATCTGGCAGCCCTATTGAAGCCATTATATACCTTGTTGTGCGCAAAACAGGCATGGCAGTGAACATCTAAATATGAAAAAGCTCATCAATCAGCAAAAGAAGCCCTGAAGAAGTCAGGAGTTTTGGTACAGTTCAATCCGAGGTTACCGTTATAACTAGCCTGTGATGCTTCACCATACAGTGTTGGAGCGGTGGCGACACATATACTACCTTCAGGGGTAGAAAGACCAGGAGCTTTTGCATCTCGTACATTAACAAGTGCAGAATCTAACTAAGCTAAGTTGGAGAAGGAGGCATTGACTATATTTAGCGTATGGAAATTTCACCAATATCTGTATGGCCGTCACTTCACATTGTTGACAGACCACAGGCCCTTAACAGCTGTATTTGGGCCACATAAAGGTATCTCTTCATTGGCCGCAAGTAGAATCCAAAGATGGTCTTTAGTACTCTGCACATTCCTAAGAGATCCAATATCATCAGTCAGAAAATCATGCCAATGTGGATGCATTATCATGTCTGCCTTTACCAGCTGCTCAGATGCCACCTAGTCACGATAATATTTTATACTGTTCACAGATTGAGAATGTTTCAGTCACTACAGCTCAAGTCCAAAGGCCGACCAGAAATGATCCTGTGATGGGGAAGGTATTGGAAATGGTATTAAACAGGAGGATAGCAGGAAAACATCCTGAATTAAAATCATACATTTCCAGGAGACTCGATTTAACAGCACAGTCTGTTGTCGGGGCTGAGAGTAATTATTCCTCCAAATTTGCAATAAAATATAGTGGGACAACTACATGAAGGACATCCAGGTACAGGTCGAATGAAGGATCTCGCACAAAGCTACTTTTGGTGGTCAGGAATTGATGGCCAGATAGAAGAAAAAGCAAGACTTTGCCAGTCATGTGCGCGGGTAAGGAACGCACCACCATTGTATCCATGGGAGTGGCCTGAAATACCATGGCAACGTCTGCACATTGACTTTGCTGGTCCATTCAAGGGCACAGGTTCATGGTTGTTGTGGTGGCCTGAGGTGGTCCTACCCACTGCGGAACAAACCATTGAGAGATCTTTGAGATTTGGAAAACCAGAGCAGATCATGTGCGACGATGGACCACAGTTTACAGCCCAAGAATTCGAAAACTACTTAAAGATGTGTGGAGTTCAACATATTGGGGGCGATTCTCTGATATTGAGGCCAAGTGTTCGTGCCGTCGTGAACGCCGTCGCGTTTGACGATGGCGCAAACAGGGTCCGGACACAACCTATTCTGGCCCCCACAGGGTGCCAGCACGGCGCTGAAGCGGTTTACGCCGTTCCAGCGTCCTTACGTGGCGCCAAATAGGTGCCGTGCCAACCCGCACATGCGCAGTTGGGGCAGCCCAATCCTGCGCATGCACAGTTGGGCCGCGCCATCCTGCGCATGCGCGGGGAATGTCTTACGCACGCGGCCCCTCACCAACATGGAGCCGGTGTACTGGGGCCGCGCGCGGAAGGAGGTAGGCCTGGGGGGGGGGGGGGGAGGGCCAGACCCAATCGGAGGCCACCCCGCTGAAGGAGTCCCCCCTCTCCCCCCCCCCACAGGCCGCCCCCCCCCCCCCCCCCCCAGCGTTCCCACAGAGTTCCCGTCGGCAGCGACCAGGGGTGGACGGCGCCGGTGGGAACCTGTCGTGTCGTAGCGGCCGCCCGGCCCATCCGGCCGGAGAATCGCCGCTCGCCGGTTCTCCGAGCGGCCCGGTGCAAATCGCGCGCCGCTGGTTTCCGGCGGGTGGGAGAATCGCGTGCGGTGGTCGGGGCGGCGTGGCGCGATTCGCGTGGCGCCACGGCGATTCTCCCACCCGGCGAGGGGGGGGGGGAGAATCCCACCCATAAAGTCAGCACCTTACCACCCACCCATGAATGGTTTTGCTGAAAGGTTTGTCCAGTCCTTGAAGCAGGAACTGGAAGCTTCCAAGAACCAAGGTTCACTTCATCGCCGTATGAACAAACTTTTAGCAACATACCGAAATACAACACATGCAACTACACAACGATCACCAGTTTTGTTATTGGTGAAGAATAAGCTGAGGATTACCTTTGATTTACTCTTACCAGAGGCGACATCTGACATAGTAGAGCAAAACCAGCAGTCACAGATCTTGAGGCGAGAAAGTAACTCAAGGAAGTGCTTGTTTCAACAAGGCGAATTGTTAGTGCGCAGCTACAGGACTAGGAGATATGGGTGCTGGTGACGGTATTGGCTCAGACTGGTCCAATATCCTACACGGTTCAAATGACAGATGTGAGGAGACGCCATGCACATCAATTATTGCCAACACACGTTAGTGTGCCAGTGCCAGCACAACCTCAAGAGGTAGTGGTCTCCATTCCATCTGACTGTGTAATGTCTAGTTCCTCTACAGAAGAAGATGTGGCATCAGAGATACCTGTTACTACAAGTCATCCATCAGAAAGAGATTGTAATGTCTTCCAGCTAGAGAAATTTATTGGAGAACATGAAAATACGTCTAAGGTCGAGAAGAACAAAATCCCGGAAATGCGCAACCAGGCAACCAGTGTGAAATAGACATTCACCCGATTGTCTATCTTAGCGACTGTATTGTTACAATGTAATATTTGATGCCTGAACTTGTATATATATGTAAATGATGATGTTAAAATACTAGTTATTAGTTGTGTTGAACAATAGAAGTAAAGAGGGAGGGATGTTGCATATATGTGGGTTATCGTAGTTGCGTGCAATGTCTCTTTAAGAATGGCATCATGTGACATAAGTGACATCATTGGCTACATTACGAGTTTTTGCCCTTAGTCTCGTACCAGCCTTGATACAGTGAAGACCTATTTAATAAACCTCTGCTGATGTTGCGCTCAATCCACATGCAATCTTTTTCTTTTGTATTGTTAGTCTAAAGATACAGCATTATCCATCTCAATCCCTGCCTCAGCTGTTCTGCTGCTGAAATCCTCATCAACATCATTGTTACCTCTATACTCGATTATTCCAACACTCCTGGCTGGTTTGTCACATTCTACCCTTTGTAACCTTGAGGTCCAGATCACCAGACACGCTTGTGGCTCGCCAACTTATTTTGGCCAACTGCCCAGCATCGCCTTATTTTAAAACTCTCACTCCTGTTTTCAAACCTAAAACCTACAGCTCTACAACCCTTTGGGATCTCTGCACTCCTCCATTTCTAGCTTTTTGAGCATCCCCGAATTTAATCACTCCACCACTGATGATCATCAATACCATCATAAACAGTGAAGTTTGAGACTAAAGTCTGGAAACTCGTATAGGCTGGTTTTCGGCTCAGTATGAGTAGATGAAGACAGAAACCTGAGGATCAGGTGTAAATGTTTGTTTTTCATGCCTCATTTAAAGAATAGTGGAGGTGGCGGGGTGGGGAGGGGTTTGGTGTGGACCAACCCCAAGACATGGGCATAAAGAACTTGTAATTATAGAGACCCAAGCTGATGTTGAAAGCTTTGAGTAATTACTTCTGCTGGGAAGTAAGTCCCATGCGGGATATTACATTACGCTTTGTGATATAAGAAAGAGGGCAGCTCAGCACAGTACGATCCCATAGGTGTAAAGAGATCAATGAGTGGATAATAGCCTAGAAGCAGGTTCACAAACTGATCCCTGCTCTGGCACGGACCCACCCAAGGCCCAAACCTCCCCTGGATATTGCGCATCATTGACCTGAAACTAACAGGCGAGCTGTGGACTCTTGCTGGATGTCCAGCTCGCCGGACAAGAGCATTTCAAATTCAGACCACTGAGTCGCTGAGAGGAGAGGGCAATCAGGATGAGAATGGGTCAACTGCGAGACGGGAGGGCAGCCTGTGGCGCAGTGGATAGCACTGGGACTGCGGCGCTGAGGACCCGGGTTCGAATCCCGGCCCCGGGCCACTGTCCGTGTGGAGTTTGCACATTCTCCCCGTGTCTGCGTGGGTTTCACCCCCACAACCCAAAGATGTGCAGGTTAGGTGGATTGGCCACGCTAAATTGCCCCTTGATTGGAAAAAAAATAATTGGGTACTCTCAATTTAAAAAAACCCAAAAAAACTGCGAGATGGGAATTTGGGAGAGGGAGGACGCTGTAATGAAATTAATGGGTGGAATTTTACGGTGGGGGCAGGGCCGCAATATCCGTCAAGCCATTCAAAGCTCCTTTGACTCTCATGGGAATAGAAGAACTGGCCAGCAGACAGGAGAGGAGAGTAAAATTCCACCCAATGATCGGGCATAGCTCTGCATCTTGGACAGTTTGTGCATCCGCCATTCCTGGAAGCATAGAATTGACCCGAGAGACAGCAGCTCACAGCAAGGCCTAATTTACATTTCCGTGGCATGCTAGTTCCACGGCGACCTTCCCGTCGGAGGATGTGGTGGCAAATCGCACCTGATACTGTACTCCAAAGCTCATAAATTATGCATAGTCGAGTTTCTCCCTGAATCACTTGGCAAGTCCGGAACTGATTCGTCCGCCCCGCCATCACCTAATGGGGTCGTGGGTCCGGGCGCCATATTTAATCGGCACCCTCACTCTCACCATCCTGAGGGATTACACACAATATTAGTGGGGGGCACATCACCACCGATTATCTTACGTGCACTGTAACTTTGCCACTATCTCATCAATCGTCTTGGATAAACTCCATCCTCAGCCCTTACTGCGGAGGGCTCAGCATAAAGCAGACGAGCAGCTTCCCAATCTCGCCTCCATCTCTTCTCATTGCACTCCATTTATCTCCATCCCAGCCAAGCTTGCCCACAACAAGGTGGTGAGATCGCAGACTGGAGGACGGAAAGCCGATATCCTGGATCTGAGAAAATTTGAGGAGGATGCTGCCATGTTGGCGGGCAAGACCAGAGATGGCTCCTGTTATGAAGGCGGGATTGGCCTCTCCCAGCAGCACAGATTGGCCCTCCATGAGTTGATCCCATCCTGATATTCTCAGTGAGTGAAATGCAATGTTGTATTCATTCTGGTAATGAGCTGTATCTATCTGTTCTGTCGAGACCCACCATATGTCCCAGCCTCCAGGCTACCTCAGAGGAGGAAGCTGAGGAGCCATGAGGGAAGACCAGTCACTGCGTACACCTGCATCCTCCAGCAGCTCAGAGACACACACCCCAGTAGTCCATGGATCTACATTAGATTCAGTCACATTCTGGGGAACACCTTACTGTCATGTCTCTGCAGCAATCAGAAGCAGTGACAGCCCAGGTCTCTAGCACTCGATGGACTTCTGGAGAGCAGGCACATGCGGAGTCTGAGTCAAATGGTGAGCCCCTGGAAGGGGCTGTTGGAAACATGCTTGAGATACAAAGACAGGAATATCAGGTAGAGTTGCGTGTGGTAGCCAGCAGATTTGACCAAAGGATGGAGGAGTCCACCAGTGTTGTGTCTGATGTCATGGCTCCGACATGCAAGCATCTCAAGGTCACCACGAGAAGGGTGGCAGTCGCCTTGAAGACTGTGGCCCAGCAGATCCTGCTGGAACTACGCTTAGACCTACACTCCATCGCTATAGGCATTGGTAGGATTCATCAGTGGCTAGACAAAGGCATATTGACCTCCCTCTAGTTGCCCCTTCTCCTCAGGGAGTCAGGAAGGGGCGCTCAGGTGCCAACAAGGAGGAGGACCAGCATCTGTAGACTCCGGGGCTATCCAGCCAGGTCATTCTGAGAGAGCCCAGCCTATCCCCTCCAGCTGTATAGGCCGAGGAGGGTGCACCTGCCCCAAAACAGGCCGAAACTGACTCTCCAATACCTGATCCTCTAGACTGAGGACACCTGCCAAACTCATCAAAGACAATAGGGCATACCAGCCAGCAGGCTGCCTCCACATCTGCTGTGGATGTTGGGCATGGACCTAGACATTGCGGTAAGTTTAGAAAAACGAAGAAGCTTTGAAATCAATTCTGGGTCATGGGTTTTCAATCTCTGCAAATATCATGCACCTTTGCAAATACATTTGCTTTTCATGGGAAAGATCTCATCATTTGAAAGTGTTGTGCACATGCATTTATTTGCCCTCTTATTGTGAGAGTGAGCCGTGCTCCCATTCAGTATTCCCCTCCCTTGGCAAGTCTATCATTCATGTGATGTGCAGCTGACTTCTGTTGGTTACTCTACCTTTGTGTTTATGTCAGGGAGATGTGTCAAATTCCTTACTCAGGTGTCTGCAAAATTCATTAGCAATCATACTCAACAAGCCTCCATAGAGCTAGGTATCCCCACTCGCCTTGGAGGGGTAATTATCTCTCCAAATGAGAAGGCTGCCTTTGTTGGTAGGCCAAAGACCTGCAGCCACGATGCTCCCTTTACTCATGTTCACATCTCAATGTCCACAAAAAGCATCTCATAAAGATGGCCACTGCTGCATCAAGTTTTCTGACACCGCATCATGGTGACTATCAATTCCCAGAGCACATCGATGGAGGGTTCACCGCTGACCTTTCCAAGATTAGGGCCTAGTGAATCACAACGGTTGAAGGTGAAAGTCCAAATGCTGAACTTGTCTTTGATGTCACTGGTTGTTACGGGCTTTCAGTCCACTGGCATCGCAATAAGGGACGGAAAGAATGTGGCTGTGTCCCATTGCCTGTACCTTAATCTTTCTGAAATCATGTGGCGATCAGTGTGGCATGGGCACATCTTCCACGTCGTCCTTCTTCAAAGGCATCCTCACATGGAAGCAGTTCCTCATCTCCCAATTCAGGTTCCTGCCCTTCCTGTTCTTCATCATCCGAGGAGCTCTCTCCTCCTCCATTTCACCGTCTACCAAGGGAACCTCCTTTGAATCGTCAGATCGTGACGAGCACAACACGCAACAATGATGTGGGACACCCTCTGTTGAGTACTGCAGAGCCCTACCTGAGCTGTCCAAACATTGGAAGTGCACCTTCAGGATGCCAATGGCCTGCTCGGTGATGGATCTTGTTGCTTTATGCACCTCGTTGTATCTCTCCTCTGAGTGACTCAGAGGACAACGCACTGGTGTCATGTGCCATTGTTTGAGCAGTTTCTCCTTATCACCAAGCGGCTATTCCTGTAATCGCGGAGGCCTTTGAATATCTAAGGCATCGGGTGATTCAGGATTTCTGAGTAATGAGAGCTCCCCAGGGTACCTGCCTGACAGAAACAACCGTGATGTGCTTCTGATGATTGCACACCAGTTGCTCGTTGGGGAGTCCACAAAAAGCTTCTCATAAAGATGGCTGCCACTGCATCAAGTTTTCTGACGCAGCATCACTCTTAGGGAGTGGAAACCTTTCCTGTTGATGAACATCAGGGTTGGTGTCAAGGAGCTCTCAATGCCACATGGGTGCATTCGATTGCACCTTGTCCTCTAGGGAATCTGAGATAGCTGCAAACTCCTGAAATCTAACAGCCTGGCTAACTTCATCAAGTGTGAAGTTCACATAATGATGAGCCTTACTGTAGAGGGCATCTGTCATCTCCTTTCCATATTTATGTGCTGAGGACTGTGAGTGGTACGATCCACAGGCAGAAACATTGAGTGCCGGCGACATTCAGTGCCATTGACAGGGGATGTAGCCCCAGCCTACCGGTATTAGAACCTCCCACAGAATATGGCAGACATGACCACCACGTTTCTTGGCAAGTGCAGACAGGCGTGGCATTATCTTTCGCTCATCTCCAGATGGGGAAGTCTTCTTTGGTGGACTCTTGGTCAGACAAATCGCCTTTGTGGGATGGGTCCGACCTCCTTAACCTTTGGGTCTTGCTGGAGCTCCCCAGCACCATGGACCAGAGGCCAGGCCTTCTCTTGAAGCTGGACTCAGTAACGCTGGGCCCTTTCCCTCCTCCTCAATTTGATCACTGCCATTAAGAAAGCAGCACTGAGCTCAGGTTCCATTAATGAGCAGAATCATAAACAGAGGGAAAAGATAGAAGACCTCCCATTCGCATACAGAAAGCTAATGTCACACTCTGGAGCATGCCCGCACTATTAGCTTTTCACTGATACCACCTTGAAGCTGAGGTACACACTCACATATCTAGGTGATCACAATGTCAACACTGATACTTGGCATCTCACTCCCACAGTGCTTGGGAGAGGTTTGGGTACATTCATGACAAGTGCCCCCTTACCAAAGGCACTCTTGAAATCTCTGATCTGGTTTGTCGATCAAGCTCAACTTGCACTTCAGCAATGACGGTCGCCCAGGCCTATTGGAGAAAGAGGCTTTCTTTGGTGATCTGGCCGAATTACAGCAGCTGTGCCTCCTTAACAGTGGCCGGTATTTTCCATTCTCACTTGCTTCTCTGTTAATGCTCAAATGAAGTGACTGTATTACGAAGCCAATCACTTCTGCAGTCTCTCGTAAAAGCGCAACATGTTGGTTCCAATGGCACCTTCTCAAGGAAGTCTTCCTCTTCTCTGTAAGTTCTGGCCATTTTAATGTTGGGCGTCTGAGCAGCTTTAGGGTTCCCTCTGAACTGGTCTCCTGGGCTCCTCACACACTGACTCAGTGTTTAACTCACTGCCACCTCTCTTCCAGGAATGCCTACCCTGAAGAAGTACTGTTCATCTCTCCGACAGGATTTCTGTATGTCCCTCCCCCACTATCAATATTTCCCACTTTCTCTGTCTGTTAGCTTTGACAAAGAGTCATCGGACTCGAAACGTTAGCTCTTTTCTCCCCCTACAGATGCTGCCAGACCTGCTGAGATTTTCCAACATTTTCTCTTTCGACACACATGACTTTGTGGCAAGATTTAACTCCAACTCAATCTATAGGTTTGCGGATGATACAACTGTGGTGGGCCGTATCTCAAACAACGACAAATCAGACTATAGGAAGGAGATAAATCACTTGGTTGCATTGTGTACCGAAGACAACCTCTCTCTAAATGTCAGAAAGACCAAGGAACTGATCATCGACTTTAGGAAGCGTAGCACCATACACACTCCCGTCTGCATCGATGGCTCCGAAGTGGAGGTGATCAATAGCTTTAAGTTCCTGGGGGTCACCATCACAGTCTGTCCTGGTCCACTCACGTTGATGCAACAGCCAAGAAAGCCCAACAACGTCTCCACTTCCTACGGAAGCTAAAGAAATTTGGCATGTCTGCATCGACTCTCACAAACTTCTACAGATGTGCGATAGAGAGCATCCTATCTGGCTGCATCACAGCCTGGTATGGCAACTGCTTGGTCCAAGATCGCAAGAAACTGCAGAGTGCGATGAACTCAGCCCAACGCATCACACAAGCTTGCCAGCCCCACATTGATTCTGTGTACACCTCTCGCTGCCTCAGGAAGGCATACAGCATTATCAGAGACCCCTCCCACCCAGGCATTGCCTTCTTCCAGACACTTCCATCAGGCAGAAGGCACAGAAGTCTGAAGACCCACACATCCAGACATAGGAGCAGCTTGCTCCCCACAGCTACAAGACTCCTCAACGACTCCCCTTCGGACTGATCTGTTCCCTGTAAGAACACCATTCACAACGCCCTATGCTGCTCTTGCTCATGTATTTACTTTGTTTGGCCCCTTGTTCCGCACTGTAACCAATCACTGTTTGTCGATGTACCATTCGCCAATGTACTCCGTTGATTATTCTTTTTATCTACTATGTACGTACTGTGTACGTTCCCTCGGCCGCAGAAAAATACTTTTCGCTGTACTTTGGTACATGTGGCAATAAATCAAAATCAAATTATTTTTCTTAACGCAGTGAGTTGTTTTTTATCATAGATTATCATAGAAATTGGGATTGTGCTGCCTGCAAGATTAGTAGAAATTGATTCAATTATTGATAGTATTAGATAAATACTTGAAGGAAAAAAAAACTGCAGGGCTATGGGGAAAGATCCTGGGGGCGTGCGACTAATTGATTAGCTCTTTCAAAGAGCTGGCACAGGCACGATGGGCCGAATGGACTCTTCTTGTGCTCCCTCAGCCCAGGAAAATGCAACATTTCAACAGCAGCAGCAGCTGTATTTTCCCAATCTCCCTGCTTGCCCGGGATTGCTGAATGAATAATTAAGCAGGCTGCAGGGCAGAGATTTGCAGATTTACAGCTTCGCGTGAATTTACAAATAAAAAAAATAATAATTTGATTTGGAAAGAAAGAGATGAAAAGAGCTTGTGTTTATCCCATGCTCGCCGCGACCACAGGACGTCCCAGAGAACCAATCAACTGTTTCTGAGCAGCTTGTCACTGTTATTTTAACACATCAAAAAATCCCTCAACCGAGGTATCAGGAGATTTATCACATCTGTGAATCCCAGCAGATTATCATTCTTGTAACCTTGCTACATGTTTTGAGTAATAAAACTTGCTTCTACATCCCCTAGCTCTTAAAAAATGGAATAGGGCCAAAGCAAGGACATGCCTTCTGAATATAAATGAACCGTAAAGTGAGTGTGTGATGAATACAATTGTTTCTCTGCTATTACTCTTTCAGCCCTTGCCAGATTTACGTTTAACCTCATCTCATATATATTCCTTGCTGGGTTTTGTTCGGCATTTATTCTCCTGGTTGTGAGTCTCACTTCAATTCATCAAACCCACTCCCACATACCCCACATCGTGACTCAGATGCCAAAGGCTAGCAATGCCCCGGCTAACAGGGAAAAATCACGGCCTGCTGATTTTTACTTCATTATGGACCTAAAATGGATGGGACGATGACAAGTTTCGCAGGAAAGAGGCCAGTGCCTGTTTTGGTCTGAAAAACGATATGTCAGGGTACTTGGGGCGGGGAAGGGGGTGATGTGGGTGGGGAAAGCGGAACAGCAGAGTTTTATAGAGATTTGGAGGTTCTTAGTGCAATGATCAATAAAATATCATGAACAAGTGGAGAAAATAATCCAAACGAAAAGCTGACAGACTGCTGGTCTTCCTTTATTTCCAGTGGACTGGAATGTCAGTGGTGGATAGATTCTTGGTAAGCAAGGGTGAATGGGAGTTGACGAGATGCTGATTTGGAGGTTACTATCAAATCAGTCATGATTTTATTAAATGGTGGAGCAGACTTGAGGGGCCGAATGGCCTACTCCTGCTCCTTGTTCGCATGCAAGTCATGCTACAGCTGTACAAAGCCTTGGTTGGAACACAACGGGAGTACAGCACCACAAGGTCTTTGCAAGGACATGTTGACCTTGGAGGGAGTGCATCACCTGGTCCGGGAAATTCAAGTTGAAAATCAATGGTTCACCAAATTGTCCATCCCGCCTGCAACAGGTCCCACCAGAGGCAGGACCTGGACACCAAGGATTAAATTACAAGACGAGATTATACACAAAGTAGGATTGTATAACCTGGAATGTAGACTGTATATCTCTGACTCACCTTGATTTGAAACTTCAGGGGCGGGATTCTCCCGCACTTGGCGAGATGGCCCGGCGCCAAGAATGGCGCGAATCACTCCGGCGTCGGGCCAACCGGAAGTTGCGGAATCCTCCTTACTTCCGGGGGCTAGGCTGGCGCTGGAGGGGTTGGCGCCACGTCAACCGGCGCCGAAGGGCCGCCGTGGTCCCGCGCATGCGCAGAACCGCCGGCGTGTTTTGGCGCATGCGCAGGGAGTTTCTTCTCCCCGCCGGCCATGGCGGAGCCCTACAGATGCCGGCGCGGAGGGAAAGAGTGCCCCCACGGCACAGGCCCGCCCGCAGATTGGCGGGCCTCGATCGTGTGCCAGGCCACTGCGTGGGCCCCCCCCTGGGCCGGATCCTCCCGCGTCCCCGCCAAGGACTCCGGTAGACGGCCGACAAGCCAGGTCCTGCCGTGATGGACCATATCCATTTCACGCCAGCGGGAATGGCCAAAAACGGGCAGCTGCTCGGCTCATCGCGGCCCGGAGAATTGCCAAAGGCCCCCGACCGGCGCGGTGTAATCCCCGCCCCCGCCCGAAAACCGCTGCTGGAGAATTCGACAGCTGGCATCGGAGCGGCAGGGCGGGTACACGCCGCCCCCCGCCAATTCTCCAACCCGGCGGGGGTCGGATAATCCCACCCCAGGTATTTTGTGAAAGGTTGAAGTTGTGTTCAGATAATATACTAAAATTGAAATACAGAAAATAAGCCTACAGGCAGCAAATACCTCAACCCAAAGAACAGATGGTGGGTGGAAAGAGCACAGGAGATTCAGCAACTCACGGACAACCATGATGTGCGCAGCTTCGTCAGCGCAATTAAAACCATCTATGGTCCAAGTACCCAGGGACCCACCCCTCTGAGAGCCAAAAACAGAGTGGCGCTCAAAGACAGAGAGGCAGTCCATGCCCACTGGAGAGAGCACTTTGAGGACCTCCTCAACCTAGGCACAGCCTTTGACGCCAGAGCTCTTGATACCATCCCATAACATGCTACCCGCTACATTCCCAGCGCAACCCCAACTCGCCATTAGTTTGGAAGACCCATCCAACAGTCGAAAAACAACAAGGCCTCTGCCGCAGATGGAATCCCCGCAGAAGTATTAAAATGCGGCGGAGATGCACTCTTGACAAGAATCCACAACCTCATTACCTTTGTCTGGAAGGAAGAGAGCATGCTGGACGATCTCACAGATGCCTTAATACAGAAAGGAGACAGGTCTGACTGCAGAAATTACAGAGTGATTTCCCTACTCTCCGCCATGGGAAAGGTCATTGAGAGAATATTCATCAACTGCCTCCTCTCAGTGGCTGGAGCTCCTCCCTGAATCTCAGTGCGGCTTCCGCCCATCAAGAGACTCAATGGACGTGATCTTCAGCACACGACAATCCAGAGAGCTGCATCAACCTCTGTACATGGCCTTCTTCCATCTCACAAAGGCCTTCGACTCTCAACTGTTAGGGATTGTAGAACATCTTCCTCAAATTCAACTGCCCCCTAAAATTTGTCACCATTCTCCGCCTGCTCCAAGATGACATGCAAGCCATTATACTCACTAACAGAATCACCATAGACCCAGTACGTGGGCAAACTGGGGTCAAACAGGGATGCGTAATTGCATCAATGCTCTTCTCTATCTTCCTCGTAGCAACACTCCCTCACCACTCTGAAGATGCACACCGGAGTAGAGCTATCCTACAAGTGAAACACTGTTCAACCTCCGATGCCTCCCGGCCGTAAACTAAGACCGCCCCAACTTCTGGCATCGAGCTGCAGTACGCAGATGATGTCTGTGTGTGCACACAGTCAGAGGCTGAGCCACAAACCACCATTGACGCATTCACCGAGGCCTATGAGAGAATGGGCCTCATACTAAATATCTGGAAAACAAAGGTTCTCTACCAGCTTGCTCCTGCCACACAAAACTGCCCTCCAACCATCAAGAGCTATGGTGAGCCCTTGGACAATGTGGATCATTTTCCATATCTCAGGAGTTTCCCCTCTGAGCAAGCAGATATCGACGATGGAATCCACCGTTGACTTCAATGCACCAGTGCAGTCTTCGGATGCCTGAGGAACAGAGTATTCAAAGACCGCAATCTCAAATCCAGCATCAAGCTCATGGTCTACAGAGCAGCCGTGGCCCCTGCCCACCTGTATGCATCAGAAACATGGACAAAGTACAGCAGACACTTCAAATCCCTGGAGAGATATCACCAACGTTGCCTCCGCAAAATCCTGAAAATCCGCTGGCAGGATAGGCGTACCAATGTGAGTGTCTTCTCCCTATCGAGGCACTGGTCTCGCTCAACCAGCTGCGATGGGCCGGCCATATTGTCTGCACGCCTGACACAAGACTCCACCGAAACAAGTGCTTTACTCCGAGCTCCGCAATGGCAAGCGATCACTAGGAGTGCAGAGGAAACGCTGCAAAGACACTCTGAAAGCCTCCCTAAATAAATGCAACATCCCCATCGACAGGTGGGAATCACTTGCTTTAGAACTGACAAACGGGAGAAGAAGCATCCACAAAGGCACCAATCACCTCGAGCGTTGCAGGGTGGAGCACGCGGAGGCCAAGCGGAAACAGCGGGAAGAGCGTGCAGAATCCAGAGCGGCCCACCCACCCACCTCATCAAACACCACCTGCCAAACCTGTGGCAGAGTCTGTGGATCCAGGATTGGATTGCTCAGCCACCGCAGAACCCACGTCCCCGGAGAGGAAACAGGTCATCGTCGACCATGAGGGACTGCCCAAGAACAAGGAGGAATTTGTGTCAGGTAACATACTAAAATTGAAATACAGGTTTGATGGAAGTATCAGAGAGAATGATTGATGGAGTCACAGAACAGAGAAACAGTGCTTGTCATGGATTAGATTTTATCTTTCATAACCTTGATCGTCATGAGACAAGGCCACAGGCGTATCTATCATTTCTTCCTCATTTATCAAAGTGCCGTAACATTTCAATCTTTTCATTTCCCCTCTTCAGATATTCCCAGCATGGTTATAATATTTATGCACTGTATGCTGATCTCTACATGGCCCAAAGGCATTTGTGATTATGTCCTATCACTGTCAGCACTAAAGGGGGAAAATGGCTGGAATGGAGACTCAACTCCACCCTACGCCATTCCCCACTTTTCTTGAAGTTATAGTCAGGATCGTAAGTTCGCTCACCTCACAACAACAACCACCTGCACTTAACTAGCACCTTCAGCAGAGTAACACGTCCAGGAGCATTTCTCAGCAGCATTATCAGAAAACAATTGGCCAAGCCACATAAGGAGGTATAAGGGCACGCAAAGCTTGGTTTTAAGGAGCATTTTAAAGGAGGAGAGAGAGAAAGGTTGGGAGGTTTTTGGAGTGCAATAATTCAGGAGACACAAGGATAAAGGTTAAACCAAATTTATTTTAACTGAAAAGTAAAGCCACACCCGCAGTAAACAGCACTGGTGTCCCAGCCCGAGACTAATAGGAACTCTCAGTCTGGGTCTGGGGCAGTATTTAAAACGGGTCCCTGGCTGGACAGGCCTCAGCCCGTAACCATGGGTACTCCACGAACCTCACAGGGAGATCAATGAGTGATTATTCATAATCCTCATGAGGGTTATCACAGGGAAGAAATTCCATAGCTCAGCGGCCAAGCAGCCACCAATTGCAGGACAAAGAGAATGTGGGATGGACAGAGGAAAGTGCTTAGGGTTGAAAGATGTGGATGGGTGTCCGGCCCAGCCCTTGGAACTAGCGAAGAGCTGCATCCAGTGATCCAGCCCTGTACTTCAGAGTGCCCTTGGCAGGGAACATGGAATCAGCAGGAGGCCATCAGCCCCTTTGGTCTATAATCACCATTCAATTAGATCATGGCTCACCACTTAACAGGTACACTTTTAAAACAGCAGTCCCTTCTTTATATCAGCGTAAAAAGAGAAGATGGTGGCATTGTGTTTTTGTCATTTGGCTAGTAATCCAGAGACCCAGGGTAATTTTCTGGGGACTTGGGTTCGAATCCCACCAGGGCAGGTGGTGAAATTTGAATTCAATAAAAATCTGGAATTAAAAGTCTAATGATGGCCAAGAATTGATTGTCATGAAAAAATACCCACCTGGTTCACAAATGCTCTTTAGGCAAGGAAATCTGCCATCCTCACCTGGTCTGGTCTACATGAGACTCCGTATCTAAAGCAATGTGGTTGACTTTTAAATGTCTTCTGAAATGGCCTGGCAAACCCCTCAGTTCACGGGCAATTAAGGATGGGCAATAAATGCTGGCACAGCCAGCAACGTCCACTATGTCCCATGAAAGAATTTTTTTAAATGGGTAGTCATTACTCATTGGAATGTTGCTGGTTATAGGTAGATTTAGATTGGACAGAAACCAAAGATGTGAAGTGTAGTAAAGAACCATAGAATCCCTACAGTGCAGAAGGAGGCTATTTGGCCCATCGAGTCTATACCAAGACTCTGAAAGAGAACCCTGGTTAGGCCCCTGCCCTGTATCCGTAACTCCACACAGACAGTCATCACAGGCCGGGACCCTGGTGCTGTGAGGCAGCGTTGCTAACCACTGTGTTGCCCTGTTGATGAACCCTCTGCTGCTGCTAACTGATGATAGAGAAAGCATGGAAAAACCCTTCAAAACAAACTCTGGATGAAAAGATACTGCTATCCCATTAACCCATGATTATTCTGGTCCATAGCCAGTAGCTGTTCAGTAATTGAATAGCAACATGCTGGCCAAAAGAAAAAAGCCTTGCATTTCTACAGTACTGTACCTCACACACCTCAGGATATCCCAAAGCACTTTACAGTCAATGGGGTGCTTGTGAAATGTGGCCGCTGGTGTAATTTAATAAAGTTCATGAAGAACATATTACAATTGACAGTAAGATATCCAATGCTACAGCCAAAGCAAACAGCCTGTTATGCAATCAGAAATATCACTATTGAAGGTTGGTAACAATTATCTTGCCAACTGCTACTGAGAAAGCAACATACTGTTCACTGCAGTCTTCTCAAATGGTTCCCAAAAAGATTTTTGCAAAAATGAGAGAAAAAAAAAATTAAAGCACTATCCACGCATTGGGTTTGTAATTGCCCGTTGCCAACAGTAATAAAGGCATGGCTGTGAAATAGTCAATTGTGACTTCAATAGCACAATAGTTATATTACTGAGAGAAAAGACATTTGCATGACTTTGGGGAGAGAGCAGGGATGTGAGACTAATCGGGTAGCTCCTACAAGGAGCACAATGTCTTGAATGACCTCCAACTGTTACGCTCAGGGCTAAATCGCTGGCTTTTAAAGCAGACCAAGGCAGGCCAGCAGCGCGGGTTCAATTCCCGTACCAGCCTCCCCGAACAGGCGGCGGAATGTGGCGACTAGGGGCTTTTCATTTGAAGCCTACTTGTGACAATAAGCGATTTTCATTTCAACTGTGCTGTCAGGTTCTATGATTCTGATAACTCGGTTCTCCTGTACCCAATATTGATCTCAGCCTTCAAAGCTTGACTTGACCCCCCAGAATCCAGAGAGTTCCAGATTTCCACGACCTTTTGCGTAAAGAAACACGCCCTGACTTCATATGCTTGCCTCCAACTTTCAGATTATGCCACCCCTTGCTCCGTTCTGTACTCTCCCACCGGTGGTGAAGGTAAGATGGGACTACTTCACCACTGCAATGTAGAACTACTTTTTGTAAATCTAAACCTTTGGAAGGCTTCCGAATGAGCTGAATATTTCACTTTCATAATCCTCCAATAAATTGGCTTTTCCCGGCCAATTAGCAAATTGCTATATTGGCCAAGTTTGCTGCGATGCTGCCAGGAAACCAATGATTCAGGAGCTGGAGGCATTAGCATTGGGCATATTCTCACCGGAATTGATACAACTGCACTTTATGGAATCTTAATTGGACTAGAGATAATGCAGAGTGTAAAGACGAAGGTTTCACCTTCTGTGGAATAGGAGAACCAGAGGACACAGTCTGCAACTCCGGAAGAGGAGAAATTCAAAATGAATCCGTGGAAACAATTTTCCAGTGAGTGAGGAGTCAATCTATGGAACAGAATCCTGAGGGAGATGCTGGAGGAGGGAGCATTGATTCATTCCCACGCAAATGAAAGAGAAATGAAAAAACTCCTGATAAGACTGCCTGGTCAGGGCAGGAGTAGAGAGCTACAGAGGAAGGGAGGGAGGGAGAGAGAGGCAGAGGCAAGATTTATGTATTTTTAGTGAGTGCTGTTTTTGTCACCTACTCCTTTCCACATCTGCCCTCCAAATGGCAGTCAGAGTGGCTTTGTGCGAAGTTGCCTGATTTTATTATCAATTGTCAATCCATACAGCTCCAGTAACTTGCCATTGAAACTTAATTTACAAGAAGCAACAGGAGACCATTCAGCCCCTCAAGCCTGTTCTGCCTTCAGTTGTATCATTGCCGATTTGTATCTTAACTCTATTTGCTCGCCTTACTCCTTTATTCGTCTTTTCCAACAAAAATCAATCAGTTTTGAAATTGTAGATTACAATACTCAGAGTAATTTAAGACATGATGGGTGCTGAGTGTAACATGCTTGACACTAACAGGTGACTTTGGATCAATGGTTCCCAAAGCTGTTGACCACTCATGTCTGAGTCTATTGGGGATTCATTGGGCTGAATTTGTCTTGTTCTTGGGGAGGTGGACAGGAGCGTGCGGGGGCTGGTAAAATTGTGGGGAGCCGTCTTGGATCTTTGCCAATGGTGAGGCAATCAGCTGCCACAAAAGTAGGCTACCAGTTATATGGAGGTGGCCTCCCAACAGCTGTTTGCGGGGGGGGGGGGGGGGGGGGGGGGGGTTCCATGGGCTAAAGAAGAGGCTACTTAGGAGGTAAGGCAGCACCCATGGTCCCAATAACCTCCCAGGACAGGTTTGCCCTCTGACCCTCCGACCCATAAGAACATACGGACATACAAA
Source organism: Scyliorhinus torazame (assembly GCF_047496885.1). Taxonomy (NCBI): domain Eukaryota; kingdom Metazoa; phylum Chordata; class Chondrichthyes; order Carcharhiniformes; family Scyliorhinidae; genus Scyliorhinus; species Scyliorhinus torazame. Next base: position 189,344,833 of record NC_092716.1, read on the forward strand.
TTAGGAGCAGGAGCAGGTCACTCAGTCTCCCGAGCCTGTTCCACCATTCAATAAGATCATGGCTGATCTGATAGAAATCGCAACTCCACATACTCGCCTGCCACCATTAACCTTTAACCCTCTGACTTATCAAGAACTTATCCACTTCTGCCTTAAAAATATTAAATATTCTGCTTCCTCCACCTTTTAAGGAAGAGAGTTCAGAGAGTGACGTCCTTCTGAGGGAAAACATCTCTCCTCATCTCTGTCTTTAATGGGCAACCCCTTATTTTTGAACAATGATCCCTAGTTCTAGATTTTCCCGCGAGGAAACATCCTGTCCACATCCACCCAGACAAGACCTCTCAGGATCTTATGTGTTTCAACAAGTCGCCTCTTACTCTTCTAGCGGATACAAACCTAGGCTTTCCAACCTTCCCATTCCAGGAATTAGTCGAGTAAACCACTTCTGAACTGATTCCAATGAATTCACATCATTCCATAAATAAGGACACCGATACTGTACACAGTACTCCTGATGTGGTCTCATCAATGCTCTTATAACTGAATCATAACCTCCCTACTTTTGTATTCAATTCCCCTCACAATAAATGATAACATTCTATTAGCTTTCCTAATTACTTGTGTACCTGCACACCAACCTTTTGCGATTCATGCATAAGGCCCAATGGATCCCTTTGCATCTCAGAGCTCTGCAATCTCTTACCATGAATTTTAAATCTTTGTTCTTACTTATCTGCCTAGATGCTGAGATTCCTCGCACTCCACAGGAGCAGCCACCTGTCCCAGTGGTGCGGTTGTGGCTTTAAGTGCCAGCCCTCAAATTGGGCTGATCGTACAGAGAGCCCACCTGCCTTTGTTAATTAAATGTTAGGCCCACTGTGGTAAAATCGCCAAGCAACCACTGCCGTCACGTACGGCCTCAGGCTCCCGCTTTATGTCTGATGTCCTCACTCACCTGGCAAAATTCAGTCTCTTGTTTGAGATTTTTCGCTGTGATTAGCCAATAACTCCATTATCATTGTATCACATGAATATCGCAGATGTTTAGTGAGAGGGACCTTGAACCTTTAGCGGCTCGCGATTCCAACTTCCCTGCAAAATGCTAATATGTGCCTTTCGTTATACATCCTGCCTGACTTGCTAAATGTTTTCAGCATTTTTTGTGTGCCAATTCTTCAACATTTTTCTAGCTGATCTGTAAACCCTGAGGGGAGAATTACAGGCTCCTGATCTCCTCATGTCAGATACTTCAACATCAGTGCTCTCCAGCTTAAATAGATTTCTTTACAAAACGTGGCAACTGGTCCAAGTGTGACTGTACCAGAGACAGGAGCACACACAGAGTAAGGTACGTGAAGGCCTTAAATCACGCCTGCTTACTTTAACCTCCACCTTAAATAGATTTATGAATGTGACTAGAATTCAATTATTGAGAAGAACAATTAAATACACTCAGATTTCCAGAGCTCACAGATTGCTTTGCTGAACAGTGCTGAATGAGCGGACATGGGGCAGGGGGGAGGGGGAAAAAAGATGAAGGGAGTAAGGATTAAGAGGGAGGCAAAGGCACAGTCAAAGAGAAAAGTCCAGGAGGCAAGGCAAGAATTCAGTTTTAAAAATTGCAAATAAAAAGCTAGTCTCAGCAAAAGTGACAAGGAAGGTAATATATTAAAAATATATAATACACTGTTGGATTGTTCCGAAACCCAACTGGCTTACAGCTGAACTTTCTGGAATGAAGCCTGCTGTCCTGACCCAGTCTGGGCCTATACAGGACTCCAGTCCGACACCCCAATGTGAGTGACATTAAACTGCCCTGAGCGCCTCGCACGATCCCCAGTTATACAAAGAGCTGTGACTCCCTGGGCAGGTGGGCAATAAGTATTGGCATTGCCAGCGATGCCCACATCCTGAAATCAAATAACAAAAAAGGTTTGATGGCTGGTGGTGCATTTTGTTTTTGAAGAAATACCAGGAAAAAATAATGATTGCAGAAAAATACGTGGACTTAATAAAATGCTGTCACCCTCAGGCCCCTTCACTCCCTGTGTAGTGAATCTGGCCTTTCACAGTAGTGGAAAATGGGCCATAGTGAATCTGCAGCCCATGTTACATCGTATCTAATCTTCCTATCTATAACCTACATGAATTGGGCTGAATGAAAATTTTCAAGTATCCAAGAGATGGAAAGTGCTTTGGGCTGTAAACAAATCCCATTTTTGAACTCAAAGCTGAGGTTCATTGTATCTTTGGAGCAAAGGAGGTTGAGGGGAGATTTGATAGAGATGCACAACATTATTTGAGCAGGTGGTACGTGAGGAAGAGATTATTTATGTAGCAAGTGGTAATGATCTGGAACTTACCAATGAGGGTGATGAGAGTGGAGATGATTAATGATTTCAAAAAAAAATTGTACGGGTATTGATGGAATTAAAATCTTGCAGAATTATGAAGTTAAAGTGGGGAAATGGGACTGATTTGATTGCCCTACAGAGAGCCGGCATAACTCGATGGGCCAAATGGCCTCCTACAGTGCTGTAATGGCTCGATGGCCATGATGTTGTCAGGCCAATTAGGATCCTTCCCAGCAAGCAGAGAATCAGTGGGGAGTTCCAATCAGTTCCTTGAGGAGGCCCAGTGGAATCAAGTGCCCTACAGGCACGCAACTGGCCACCTTGATGCCTTTCCTGCGATTGAGGTCCCCAGTGGCAGAAGTCCTGCCTGCAAGAGCTGCTGTCCAATCAGAGACCTGCAGCTGCTCATGCCCCCAATGCCAGTGAGAGCGACGGCTGCTGGCGGCATTGTATTTCCCCAGGGTCCAAGATGATGGGAGATTCCAGGACCACTCGGTCTCCTTTAAAGGTAAGTGAACATAGGATGAGTGGCTTGGGGGCGGGGGGAATCACAGGTTGTCAGTTTGTGGGAGGGGAGTGTAATGCAAGGGCAGGGGGGAGGCTTTCAGTAGCCACCCCTCTGTTCAGTGCTGGAACACTCCCTTGTGGGGAGGTGGTGGCATAGCGGTATTGTCACTGGACTAGTAATCCAGAGACCCAGGTAATGCTCTGGGGTCCTGGGTTCGAATCCCACCATGGTGAAATTTGAATTCAATAGAAAAACCCGGAATTAAAAGCCTAATATGACCATGAAAGCATGGCTGATAGTCGTAAAAACCCATCTGGTTCACGAATGACCTTCAGGGATGGAAATCTGCCGTCCTTACCCAGTCTGGCCTACATGTGACTCCAGACCCACACAGCGATGCGATTGACGTTTAACTACCTCCCACTGAAATGGCCTAGCAAGCCACTGACAAAAGCTGGGTGGCCTTTCAATGGTGTGGGAGATTTGTGTGGCTTCCATTTAATCCTTAAGCTAGCATTAATGAATGAGCCTGATTGACATCTCACCGGCGGTGGCGAATCCCTGGGTCAACCCTACCACAATCATTCGGAGGAAGTCTTCCCGTTGCCAGGAGACGGGCATAAGACCTATTCCATAATTAGCTGGGCCCAGCTACCATGGTTCCTGCCGTGACGAGCTGCACAATATCCAGCCCAATGACTCAAAGGTAACATTATGGCGGAGCCCGTGTTGTGCGTCTCCATCGCAAACGTGCTGAGCTTGGAAATACAAAGTCCCCAGATCCCTTTGCTTCGGGCAGTTGATTTGCAGGAAATTGGTGTAAAGTTGTCTGAATTCAGCAGAAACCATGAAGCAGTTGATTGAAGTGATGTTGAGAGTGTTTTTTTTTACTGCAGGGAGCTTGTTATTACTGCAAGTAATGACTGTTTCATTTTATATGCATGAACATCAATGATGGTGAAAATAAATTTGCAAATGAATCAGAGAAGCGAAGCAGATAAATGATCCACCTGAGAATATTGCTTCAGAGTTAACACTGGTAAAAACATCGCTTTACAGCCCCATTTTATGAGGTCAAAATATCCTGCACAGCAGCTTGTGATCGGAGCAATGAAAGAATACGTTAGAAACGGAGGTATTACAGAACAGAATTTGTTCTTAGTGTTAACTGATGCGGTTGTATACTTTGACCAGAGGTTGTTCCACACATGACACAGAATGACATAGCATAGATGGCACAGAAAGAGGCCAATTGACCCAACTCGTCTGTACTGGTGTCTATACTCCACACAACTCTTCCCTCCTATCATTTCCCTCATCTCAGCCTTCTCTCTCATGGCCGTGTCTAGTTTCCTTTAGGAAACATCTCAGCTATTTGTCTCAGTTACTTGCAGTCGTGGTCAGTTCCACACTCTAACCACTCTCAGAGTGAAGAGTTCTCTTCTGATTTCCCTATCGAATTATCAGGAACTGTCTTGGGTGGGATTTAGCGGGCCCATTAGCCACGGGCGCAAATCCCGTCATGGCCGCTAAATATCACAAGAGGCCAAATATGGGAATTGGGCCAACGTGATTTCAGAACGTGATCCTTCCGGGCCCTCCCCGATGTAATGATCAGGTTCATGCTCAGGAAGGGTGCCCCAAAGTGTTTCGCAGACAATTCATTATTTTTGAAGTGATTTGGAAGTTGATTTTAAAGCCCTGTGAGTTTAATTAAAATGTGACATTTCGCTGTGTCAATCGCATGCAAATTCCTTCCCAAAATGGAACAGCAAGAAAAAAAACCAAAAGACTTTACTGTAGCACCATTCACAACCCCCATGGGCTAGATTTCATGGACTGTTCCTTGCTCCCCCTCCCATCCCTGTTTGCAGTGTAGTCACTGTTTGTATGCATGATAGGCTCCCACAAACAGCGATGTGACAATAATATGGGGTGCAATTTTCATGGCCCGTTTGCCATGGACACAAATCCCCTATGACCGCTAACCTCATGAGAGGGCCGTAACGGGGATCTGTGATGGCAAGATCTCACTTTCAGATCTTTCTTGCCCCCCGCCGAGACGTAACTAGGTTCACTCCCAGCGAAGGCGTGAATCTGATCACCATGAGTTTGAATTGATTTTAATATTCATCAATGGAAACCAGCCATGATGGCCACACTGGGGGCTTGGAGGTGTGTAGAGCCCCGGGGTGGTGAGGGGCATGGCTGGGCAGTGCCCTGGCACAGCCCACTGGTACTCCCTCGCTCAAAGGCACAGTGCCTGATTGAGGACCTGGCATTCACCCCTCATCTTGCAGGTGACCCCCTCCCCATTAGTCCCACCCCGTAATCCAATAATAATTGCTGAAAGGCCCAGCGCATTACCAGTAGCAGCCACTATTCCTTGTGAACTGCTTGTACTGGAGAGCTATTGGCTTTGATTCAGTACGAGACCCAAAGCTGTCCTGGTAACTGCCTGATTGCACTTAAATGGTGTCAGGCCTCCCAAAGAAAAGCAACATGGGGTTCCCAAAGCTTTTCTTTTTTTAAAATAATATTTTATTGAGGTATTTGAAAAACCTTTGTAACAGTGACATAAACAATGACATCAACATGGTAAAATAAACATTTTCCCCCCAGCTCAACCTTCACGCACCTCCACCATACAACAACAATCCCCACCCCCACCCCCATTGGAATACTGCATCTGCTGACATTTAAATTTTCCCCAAGAAAGTCGACGAACGGCTGCCACCTCCGGGTGAACCCTAACATTGACCCTCCCAAGGCAAACTTTATTTTCTCGAGACTGAGAAACCCAGCCATGTCACTAACCCAGGTCTCTACGCCCGGGGGCTTCGAGTCCCTCCACATTAACAGGATCCGTCTCCGGGCTACCAGGGAGGCAAAGGCCAAGATGTCGGCTTCTTTCGCCTCCTGAACTCCCGGATCTTCCGACACTCCAAAGATCGCTACCTCCGGACTCGGCACCATCCGTGTTTTTAGCACCGGGGACATTGCCTGAGCGAAATCCTGCCAAAACCCTCTCAGCTTCGGGCATGCCCAAAACATGTGGACATGATTTGCTGGGCTTCCCGCGCACCTCACACACCTATCTTCTACCCCGAAAAACCTGCTCACCCTAGCCGCTGTCATGTGTGCCCGGTGGACTACCTTAAATTGTATCAGGCTAAGCATGGCACATGATTAGGAGGTATTAACCCTGCCGAAGGCATCCGCCCATAGACCTGCCTCTATTTCTCCTCCTAGCTCGTCCTCCCACTTGCCCTTAAGCTCGTCCACCGGGGTTTCCTCCGCCTCAGAAAGCTCCTGGTAAATATCCGATACCTTCCCCTCTCCCACCCAGGTACTGGAAACTACTCTATCCTGTATCCCCGAAGGCAGCAGGAGTGGAAAGGCCGGCACCTGGTTTCTCAGGCACCAGTAGCGAGTGTGCGTATGAACCGGCTGAGGTCCTGCAAATACCTAAAACCATTCCCTGCTGGCAATTTAAATTTGTCCTCCAAGGCTTTCAAGCTGGGAAAGCTCCCATCTATAAATAGATCCCCCATCCTTCTAATTCCTGCCCTTTGCCGACTCCAGAACCTGCCATCTAGCCTACCCGGTACAAACCTATGGTTTGTACCACTACCAGAAGGATGTGGAGGCTTTAGAGAGGGTGCAGAAGAGATTTACCAGAATGTTGCCTGGTATGGAGGGCATAAGCTATGAGGAGCGATTGAATAAACTCGGTTTGTTCTCACTGGAACGAAGGAGGTTGAGGGGCGACCTGATAGAGGTATACAAAATTATGAGGGGCATAGACAGAGTGGATAGTCAGAGGCTTTTCCCCAGGGTAGAGGGGTCAATTACTAGGGGGCATAGGTTTAAGGTGAGAGGGGCAAAGTTTAGAGTAGATGTACGAGGCAAGTTTTTTACGCAGAGGGTAGTGGGTGCCTGGAACTCACTACCGGAGGAGGTAGGGGAGGCAGGGACGATAGGGACATTTAAGGGGCATCTTGACAAATATATGAATAGGATGGGAATAGAAGGATACGGACCCAGGAAGTGTAGAAGATTGTAGTTTAGTCGGGCAGTATGGTCGGCACGGGCTTGGAGGGCCGAAGGGCCTGTTCCTGTGCTGTACATTTCTTTGTTCTTTGTTTGTTTGTTTATTATAAATCGGGGTCCAAATCGATGCTCCCTCCACTCTCTTATGTCTCCTCCATTGCCCCCAGATTCTCAGAGCCGCCACCACAACCGGACGTGTGGAGTATCGGGCCGGCGAGAACGGAAGAGGTGCCGTTATCAGTGCTCCCAAACTGGTGTCTTTACATGACGCCGCCTCCATCCGCTCCCATGCCGACCCCGCCCCCACTACCCACTTCCTAATCATGGCTATATTAGCCGCCCAGTAGTAATTGCAGATTTCAGCAGCGCCAACCCACCCTCCCCTCGACTGCGCTCCAGCAACACTTTCTTCACAAAGCCCGAAATAATCGTATTCACCCGCTTGAAAAAGGCCTTAGGGATGAAGATGGGGAGGCACTGAAAGACAACCAGAAATCTGGGGAGGATCATCATTTTCACGGTCTGTACCCTCCCCGCCAGTGACAGCTGGGGAGCATGTCCCCTCTCTTAAAGTCCCCTTCCATTTGTTCTACCAACCAGGATAGGTTTAACTTGTGCAGTGCCTCCCATTCCCGGGCCACCTGGATTCCCAGATATTGAAAGCTCTTCCCTACCATTCTAAGTGGCAGCTCTCCCAGTCTCTTCTCCTGCCCCCTTGCCTGGATCGCAAACATCTTGCTTTTCCCCATGTTCAATTTGTACCCCGACAAATTGCCAAATTCCCCCAAGATTCGCATTACTTCCCCCATCCCCTCCAACGGGTCCGCAATGTACAAGAGCAGGTCATCTGCATAGAGCGAGACCCGGTGCTCCCCTCCAGAACCAGCCCTTTCCAGTTCTTAGAAGCTCTTAACGCCATGGCCAATGGCTCTACGGCCAGAGCAAACAGTAGCAGGGAGAGGGGGCATCCTTGTCTCGTCCCTCGGTGTAGTTTAAAATACCCCGACCTCAGCCGGTTCGTACACTCGCTACTGGTGCCTGATAGAGCAACCGCACCCAGTCAATAAAGCCCTCACCAAACCCAAACCTTCCCAGCGCCTCCCACAGCTAATTCCACTCCACCCGATCAAAAGCCTTCTCCGCATCCATCGCTACCACCACCTCCACCTCCTCTCCTTCTGAGGGCATCATAATAACATTCAAAAGCCTTTGAACATTGGCCTTGAGTTGCCTGCCCTTAACAAATCCCGTCTGGTCTTCCCCTATCACCCCCGGGACACAGTCCTCTATCCTTGTGGCCAGTATCTTAGTCAGCAGTTTGGCATCCACATTCAGTAGAAAAATCGGCCTGTACGAACCGCATTGCTCCGGATCCTTCTCCCGTTTCAGGATCAATTAAATCGAGGCCTGCGACATTGTTGGGGGGTGGGCTCCCTTCTCTCTTGCTTTGTTAAATGTCCACACCAGCAGTGGGCTCAATATCTCTGAAAACGTCTTTTTGAATTCCACCGGGTAGCCATCAGGTCCTGGGGCCTTGCCCGACTGCATGCCCTCCAGCCCCTTGAATATTTCCTCAATCTCAATTGGGGCACCCAGCCCCTCCACCAGGTCCTCCTCCATCCTCGGAAACCTCAACTGATCCAAAAACTGCCTCATCCCCTCCACCCCATCCGGGGGTTCCAACTCATATAATTTACTATAGAAGTCCTTAAACACCTCGTTCACCCCTGCTGGGTCCAGGATAGTATTACCGTCTCTACTCTTTACTTTACCTATCTCCCAAGTCGCCTCCCTTTTCCTGAGCTGGTCGGCAACATTCTGCTTGCCTTTTCCCCGCACTTATAGATCGCCACCCTTGCCTTCCTCAACTGTTCCATTGCTTTCCCTGTGGTCAACAACCCAAACACCGCCTGTAACCTCCGCCGCTCCATCAGTAGCCCCGCATCCGGGGCCTCCTACTATCTCCTGTCCACCTGGAGTATCTCCTCAACTAACCTGTCCCTCTCAGCCCGTTCCACCTTTTCTCTGCGGGCCCATATCGAGATTAATTCCCCTCTGACTACTGCCTTCAGAGCTTCCCAAACCGTCGCTGCAGAGACCTCCCCTGTATCATTTGTTTCTAGGTAGTTCTGGATGGACTTGTTAACCCGCCCACAGATCACTTCGCTAGTAACCCCACATCCAGTCTCCACTGCGGGCGTTGCCCTCTCTCCACACTACTCCATAGATTCACCCAGGGTGGGACATGATCTGACACTGCGATTGCCGAGTACTCCGTATCCACCACCTTCGGTATTGGCGCCCTGCTCAGAACAAAAAAGTCGATGCGAGAGTATACCTTGTGGACATGTGAAAAAAAAGAAAACTCCTTTGTCCTTGGCCGTGCAAACCTCCATGGGTCTACTCCCCCATCTGTTCCATAAAACCCTTCAATTCCTTTGCCGCAGCCGGCCTCCTCCCTGTCCTGGATTTTGACCGGTTCAATTCCGGATCATTGACTGTATTGAAGTCCCCTCCCATGATCAGGTTATGTGACTCTAAGTCTGGGATCTTACCTAACACCCGCCTCATAAATTCCACATCGTCCCAATTCAGAGCATAGTTCCTCCCCTGTCAGCAAAGCAGCTCCCCCCCCCCCCCCCCCCCCCCCCACTCCCACCCGCCCAGCAACAGCACTAGAAACCCAATCCCCCAAGTCAAGCTGCAGCTTAACACCTGCTGACCCCTCACTGCGCCTCCGAGAGTCAGCTGACCAATGCTGACTTGGTAGCTCCCGCCCCTGGCACCAAGCAGTCTGTCTCCCTATTGTTCTCTCCCCTCTCCCCCACATGAATAAACATTTTAAAAGCATCACATTCCCCAGTAAACAAACATCAGAAAAAACAGCGAAGAAACAGCCACTTTAGAAAAATAGTCACCCAAAAAGCAGAACCAAATTAAATGCCCAACCCCCCTCTAACCAGCTCCCTGCAAGACAAAGCAACCTTTAACCATCCACACAGCCCATTATTTCACATAGCACTACTTAAATTTATACAATTCAGCACCACAAATCGCTGCCACAGTACTTCTCCAAGGCTTCAGTGCCTTTTAATTTGCCTCCAGCTTCATTTCTTTAATAAAGGTCCATACTTAGTCTGGCGTTTCAAATAGAAGTCCCGTTCCTCATATGTGACCCACAGACGGGCTGGGTACAGCATCCCGAACTTCACCCCCTTCTTAAAGAGGGTCGTGTTTGCCCGATTGAATGCAGCTCGCCTCTTGGTCAAATCCGCTCCCAGGTCCTGATAGATGTGCAACTCACAGTTCTCCACTTGCTGCTCCGTTCTTTCTTGGCCCACTGCAAAACGTGTTCCATGAAACGGTGAAAACGTACCACCACCTCCCTCGGCGGCTCGTTCGCTCGGGGCTTCCTCGCAAGGGCTCTGTGCACTCTATCCAATTCCAGGGGCCGAGGGAACACCCCAGCCCCCATCAACTTCTCCAACATGTCCGTCACATAAGCTCTCGCATCCGATCCCTCACTGCCTTCAGGGAGGCCAACACTTCTGAGATTCTGCCTCCTGGACCTATTCTCCAGGTCCTCCAGCTTCTCCTGCATTCTTTTCTGGCGGTCGTCCATCATCCCCACCTTGCTTTCAAGCATGGTTATATACTCCTCGTGCTCGGACAACGTTTGTTTGACCTCCTGGATCGCTCTCCCGTGGGTTTCCTGATTCTGAACCGTTTGATCAATCGAAGCCTTAACCGGGTCCAGAGTGTCCTTCCTCAGCTTGGCGAAGCAATCCTCAAAAAACTCCACCAGCTGCTCTGTCAACCACAGTGCTGTCTCCCCACGGCCCTGCTGCCCCGCCATGCTGTCCTGTGTTACCAGCTCTACTTGTGTCTCCCTTATAGAACTTTGTCGTCTCACACGCCCACTTCTGGTCCAATTCTCTATACACCGGAGGGGGATTTCTCCTTACTGTGTCACGCTTCACCCATTTATCCCATAAAATCCAGAAAAGGTCCAAAGGTTTGTTACAGGCGGGAGCTAGCAAATGTGCGACCTACTCCTCCATGGCCGCCACCAGAAGTCCCCCAAAGCTTTTCCAATATCATCATCAACACCAATTTCCTTCCTAAATTGTCAGTAATAATAAATACATTTTTTTAAAATTCATTCTTATGGGATGTGGGCTTCACTGGCTAGGCCAGCATTTGTTGCCCATCCCTAATTGCCATGAGAAGGTGATGGTGAGCTGCCTTCTTGAACCGCTGCAGTCCATGTGGTCGAGGTACACCCATGGTGCTGTTAGGGAGGAAGTTCCAGGAATTTGACCCAGCGACAGTGAAGGAACAGCGATATATTTACAAGTCAGGGTGATGAGTGACTTGGAGGGTACCCTCAAAGTGGTGGTGTTCCCATTTATCTGCTGCCCTTGTCCTTCCAGATGGTAATGGTCTTGGGTTTGGAAAGTGCTGCCTAAGGAACCTTGGTGAGTCCCTGCAGTGCATCTTGTAGATGGTGCACACGGCTGCCACTGGTCATCGGTGGTGGAGGGTTTGAATGTTTGTGGACGGGAGAGCAATCAAGCGGGCTGCTTTGTCCTGGATGGTGTCAAGCTTCTTGAGTGTTGTTGGAGCTGCACTCATCCAGGCAAGTGGAGAGTATTCCATCACACTCCTGACTTGTGCCTTGTAGATGGTGGACAGGCTTTGGGGAGTCACAGGTGAATTACTTGCTGCAGGATTCCTAGCCTCTAACCTGCTCTGGCAGCCACAGTATTAATGTGGCTAGTCCAATTCAGGTTGTGGTCAATGGTAAAGCCCAAGATGTTGATTGTGCGGGATTGAGTGATGGCAATGCCATTGAATGTCAAGGGGCGATGGTCAGATCCTCTCTTGTTGGAGATGGTCATTGCCTGGCACTTGTGCAGTGCCAATGTTACTTGCCACTTGTCAGCCCAAGCCTGGATGTTGTCCAGGTCTTGCTGCATTTGCAAATGGGTTGCTTCGGTGTCTGAGGAGTCGCCAAAGGTGAACATTGGGCAGTCATCTGCGAATATCTCCACATCTGACCTTATGTTGGAAGGAAGATCATTCATGAAGCAGCTGAAGATGGCTGGGCATAGGACACTACCCTGAGGAATTTCTACAGTGATGACCCGGGACTGAGATGACGGACCTCCAACAACTACAACCATTTTTCTTTGTGCTGGTAGGACTCCAATCAGTGGAGAGTTTTCCCCCTGATTCCCATTGACTCCAGTTTAGCTAGGGCTCCTTGATGCCATACTCGATCAAATCCTGCCTTTCTGTTAAGAGCAGCCACTCTCACCTCACCTCAGGCATTCAGCTCTTTGTCCATGTTTGAACCAAGCCTGTAATGAGGTCAGGAACTGAGTGGCCCTGGCGGAACCTAAACTGAGCGTCCATGAGCAGGTTCTTGCTAATTAAGTACCACTGGATAGCACTGTTAATGGCCCCTTCCATCACTTTACTGATGGTTGAGAGTGGACTGATGGGGTAGTAATTTGCCAGGTTGGATTTGTCCTGCTTTTTGTGTACAGGACACACCTGGGCAATTTTCCTCATTGCTGGGTAGGTGCCAGTGTTGTAGCTGTACTGGAACAGCTTGGCTAGGGGTGCAGCAAGTTCTGGAGCACAAGTCTTCCACTATTGCCGGAACATTGTCAGGGTCCATAGCCTTTGCAGTATCCAGTGGCTTCAGACATTTCTTGATATCATGTGAGGTAAATCGAATTGGCTGAATATTGTCATCTGTGATGCTGGGGACCTAAGGAAGAGACCGAGATGGATCATCCACTCGGCACTTCTGGCTGAAGATTGTTGCGAATGTCTCAGCCTTGTCTTTTGCACTGATGTGCTGGGCTCCTCCATCATTGAGGATGGGGATATTTGTGGCACCTCCTCCTCCAGTGAGTTGTTTAATTGTCCACCACCATTCACGGCTGGATGTGACAGGACTACAGAGCTTAGATTTTTTCCGCTGGTTGTGGAATCGCTTAGCTCTGTCTATTATTTGCTGTGTCTGCTGTTTGACACACAAGTAGTCCTGTGTTGTAGCTTCACCAGGCTGACACCTTATTTTCTAGTATGCCCGGTGTTGCTCCTGGCATGTCCTCCTGCACTCTTCATTGAACCAAGGTTGATCCCCTGGAATGGTGATAATGGTAGAGTGGGGGATATGCCGGGCCATGAGGTTACAGATTGTGGCTGAGTACAATTCTGCTGCTGCTGATGGCCCACAGCACCTCTTGGATGCCCAATCTTGAGTTGCTAGATCTGTTCTGAATCTATCCCATTTAGCACGATGAAGGGTGTCCTCAATGTGAAGACGGGACATTGTTTCCATAAGGACTGTACGGTGGTCACTCCTACTGATACTATCATGGACAGATAGATGCATCTGCGGCAGGCAGGTTACTGATGATGAGGTCAAGTATGTTTTTTCCCCCTTGTTGGTTCCCTCCCCGCCTGTCACAGTCCCAGTCTAGCAGTCATGTTCTTTAGGACTCAGCCAGCTCGGTCAGTAGTGGTGCTACCAAGATACTCTTGGGTGGTGGACGTTGAAATCCCCACCCAGCGTACGTTCTGTGCCCTTGCCATCCTCAGTGCTTCCTTCAAGTGATGTTCAACATGGACGAGTACTGATTTATCAGCTGATGGTGGACAGTACATGGTAATCAGCAGGAGATTTCCTTGCCCTGAAGCCATTTGACTTCATGAGGTCCAGAGTCGATGTTGAGGACTCCCAGGGTAACTCCCTCCCGACTGTATACCACTGTGCCGTCACCTCTACTGGGTATGTCCTGTCGGTGGGACAAGACAGTACAGACCCGGGCGGCATGGTGGCACAATGTTTAGCACTGCTGCCTCACAGCACCAGGGATCTGTGTTCGATTCCGACTTCGAGTTACTGTCTGTGTGGAGTTTGCACATTCCCCTTGTGGGTTTCCTCCGGGTGCTCTGGTTTCTTCCCACATTCCAAAGATGTGCAAACTAGATGGATTGGTCATGCTAAATTGCCCCTAAGTGTCCAAAGGTTGGGTGGGGTTACAGGGATAAGGTGGGGGATTGGACCGAGATAAGGTGGTCTTTCGAAGAGTCAGTGCAGACTTGATTGCCTGAATAGCCTCCTTCAGGGATTCTATGACATACCCAGGGATGGTGATAGTGGTGTCTGGACGTTATCTGTAGGTTATGATTCTGTGAGTGTGACTATGTTAGGCTGTTGCTTGACCAATCTGTGAGACAACTCTCCCAATTTTGGCATAAGCCCCCAGATGTTAGTATGGAGCACTTAGCAGGGTCGACTGGGCTGAGTTTGCCATTATTGTTTCCAGTGTCTAGGTTCGTCCGGTTTCTTTTCTTTTTATTGACTTTTTAGGTTTTTTTCATACAGAAGAGTGGTTTGCTAGGCCATTTCAGAGGTAACGGAGTCATATGAAGGCCAGACCAGTTAAGGATGGCAGATTTCCTTCCCTAAAGGATATTAGTGAACCAGCTGGGTTTTTTATGACAATCAACAATGGTTTCATGGTCATCATTAGACTTTTAAAAAAAAATGTTTTATTTAAAACAGATTTGTAACATTTACAGAGAAAAAAAGGCCATATACAAAAGCCTTAACATATTGAAAACGAACAGTGGGAGAGAATAAACATATTAATAAAGCACTTCCCCAACCAGCTCTATTTACCCATGCCCCACGTGCTCAACTAACCTAATGTGGCTCTAACCCCCCCCCCCCCCCCCCCCCGAGTGCTGCTGCTGTCGGTTTCCTATGCTATTCCCTGCAAGCGACTATCTCCCCCGGGGATTTCTGATCCCCCCACCCCCCTTACCCTCTTAAATCTTCTCTGCTCTCCCTCCCGGCTGCCCCCCCCCCCCCCCACCCCCCCGAGGCATGCCCTGCCAGGTCCAGGTCCGCCCCGCGCTTGTCCCTAGCCCGCCCCTTCTCCTACTCTCCCTGGTGCCCCCCGACCTACGCTAACTACGTTGACCCCTGCCCTTAGCGCCTGGCTGTCTCCCGCCCGAATGCTCGGGCCCTCCCCCCACACCCCAAAGACCCATTAACCTGATTGTATCTCCCTGTGCCCTTTCAAGTCCCTTACCCAGCCCCTAGCCCTTCCCCCTATCAGAGGCCCCGGTCTCCCGCCAAATGGTACCAAGCGTGGGACCCCCTTTGCAGGGCCCCTCTTCCCCCACCCCCCCATTGCAAGCTCCCAAACTCGCCCTAAGCAGTGCACCCTCCAGTCCCCGTTCTCTGTCCAGGCTGAATACAATCTTAAATAAAACATTACAGTGCAGGATAATTTAACGGACCGCCGCCACACAACAGCTCTGTGAGCCCAGAGTCCTTTACTGTGTCCGCCTGGGTGGAGAGCTTCACCTCGACCTCCCTGGGCGCCTTCTCTTGGACCGCCTGCGCCTCGACCATTCGATCCATCACCACCCTCATCGGGTCCAACGTGTCCCTCTTCAAGTCGGCGAAGCAGCTCCGGGAAAATCTGCTGCTCCCTTGACCAGTGAACCTCCGCTCCCTGTTCCCTGCCGTCCGCCATGCTTCGCCGCCCGGTCAGTGGTCCCCGCTGCTCCCGCTTCGAACTTCGCCGCTCCACTCGACCACTTCTGGTCCGACTGTCCATACCCTGGGAGGAAAACCTCTTCTTTTTGTCTCCTCCGCTGATTCAGGCCGCCAGGTCCCGAAGAAATCCTGCAAAACAGGTCCGTTTGCCCATCGCGGGCGGGAGCGATCCGACCTGCGACCTGCTTCCTCGTCCTCGAGGGCGCCACCGGAAACCTCCATCATTAGACTTTTAATTGCAGATATTTATTGGATTCAATTTCCACCACCTGCCATGCTGGGATTTGAACCCTGGTCCATAGAGTATTCCCTGGGTTTCTGGATCACCATTCCAGTGACAATACCGCTACGCCACCACCTCTCCATTATTTCTGTTGAAGAGCATTTTAATCGCTCTGCGATTGGTGGCTGAGCCTTTATTTGTTAGGGCCCTAATCTCTAGAATTGCGCCCATAACCCTCGGTCTCTCTCTCTCTTTGACTTACGGTCAACTGTCCTAATTTTGCCTTAAGGGAAGCGCTGCGGGTACAGTCCCTGCCTCTGAGCCAGAAGCTCCGGGTTCGAGTCCCACTTCGGGACTTGACAGCCACAGAAAGACCTTTCATAAACAGGTTGACCATCAACCTGCAAATATTTCCAGCATGCCTATGGCAGGTGATAAGAGTGGGAGAGTTTCCTTGTTAGCCAGAATTGTGTGATAGTTGAAGCAGAACAGTCTCCCCATGTTAAAAGTTCTTGTGCAGGTTCTTGGCATGGAATGTACTCTGTGGCAAGTGTCCTCCTTGCTTTCGAGGGACGACCAGAGAGAATAATATACCTTCTTGAAGTGGCTCCATGTCACATTATGGCCTATAATGCTCACATGAAATGTCTTGGAGTGTTTTATTAATTTAAAGGTGCGATACAAGTTTCAGGGCAACAGGGTGGCACAGTGGCTAGCACTGTGCCTCACAGTGCCAGGGAACCGGGTTCAATTCCAGCTTCAGGTGACTGTCTGTGTGGAGTTTGCACTTCCTCCCCGTTTCTGCGTGGATTTCCTTCGGGTGCTCCAGTTTCCTCCCACAGTCCAAAGATGTGCAGGTTAGGTGGATTGGACATGAAAAATTGCCCCTCAGTGTCCAGTAATGTAGAGGTTAGGTTAAGGGATTGTTGGGATAGGGTGGAGTGCTCTTTCAGAAGGTCAGTGCAGACTCGAATGGCCTCCTTCTGCACTGTAGGGATTCTATGATGAATTTATCCGTGAGTGTTGCATTCCCAAGCTGTGACAGTTTAATAGCATGATTATTTTCCCATGAAACTTGGTTCTGTGTCAAGTGCGGACTGCCCCCAAATGACAGCCTTGCTTTGTGTGCTAATCTGCTGTCTGCTGAAAGCTGGCATTCGGGGCTAACTTAGGTCTGTGGTGCAATTCCAGGACTAATTTCATCTGTTGCATCTCAGCCACTGGAACCTGAAGACAGTAAACAACACTCACTCTAACCATACAGCCAGGATGTCAGTGTCTGTTGTGAACGGAAACTTGAGCAGTCACAATAATGGAGATTAATGAGCCATGAACAGATGATTCGGCAGCAGTAAGGCGTGAAGTGTGAAGGCAAATTCATAACCTGGTGGTTAGCTATTGCACCACAGACCTCGGTGAATGTGACAATCTAAAATTAGTTTGTGATTTTATGAACAGAATTTCGAAGAGTTGGGAATCTTCCAAATTCTCTATCTTCGAGAGCTGTGAATGCACAGTCCTCGAGTATATTCAAGACAGAGATTAATAGATTTTGTATACCAAAGGAAGTAAGGGATATGGGAATAGAGTGTGAAGGTAGAGTTGAGATAGATCTGCCATGGATCTTATTGATTTGTGGAGCAGGCTCGGATGATCAACTGGCTTACTCCAGCTCCCATTTCTCAAGTTCTTACATAACGGATTGCAGGTTTCAGCCACGCTGTCAGTCAGTATTCTCACTTCAGTGATTGCACTCAGTCAGAACGTCATGGGTTCAAATCCCACTCCCACTATGAGGACACATTCAATGTGAGTTTACGTCTCTTCCAACCTAGTCTATAACTGAGACACGGGTAAGTTTTAAATTCTCTTGAAACCCATTCATTCAGGACGGGATTATAAATTGAGGGCAGGCTCTCCCCACACTACTGTAAATGTCGGGGATGGGCCCGCTTCCACTTGGCTAGCTCGCCAGGTTTTTTTTTGAGCGCTGGCCCTTTAATTAGAATGAGGCTCTGCACCACAACAGGCTTGGTGGTCACTACTGGTATTGCAGGGGGCTCAAGAGGAGAAAGAGGAGGAGGAGGAGGAACCATGGGCGCGATTCTCCGACCCCCCCGCCGGGTCGGAGAATCGCCGGGGGCTGGCGTGAATCTCGCCCCCGCCGTGTCCCGAATTCTCCGCCACCAGAGTATCGGCGGGGGCGGGAATCGCGCCGCGCCAGTCGGTGGGCTCCCCCCAGCGATTCCCGGCCCACGATGGGCCGAAGTCCCGCCGCTGTCAACCCTCGCCAGCCGGCGTGGATTGAACCACCTACCTTACTGGCGGGAGCAGACGGCGCGGGCGTGCTCCAGTGTCCTGCGGGGGGCGCGGGGCGGTCTGGGCCCGGGGGGGTGCTCTCACGGTGGCCTGGCCCGCAATCAGGGCCCACCGATCAGCGGGGGGGCCTGTGCTGTGGGGGCACTCTTTTTCTTCTGCCTTCGCCATGGTCTTCACTATGGTGGAGGCGGAAGAGACCCCCTCCACTGCGCATGCGCGGGGATGCCGTGAGCGTCCAAACGCCAAAGGCCTTTCCCGCCAGCCAGCGGGGCGGAAATCGCACCGGTACGGGCCTAGCCCCTCAAGGTGAGGGCTTGGCCCCTAAAGGTGTGGAGAATTCCACACCTTTGGGGCGGCCCGACGCCGGAGTGGTTCCCGCCACTCCATTACGCCGAATTCCCCCGCCCCGCCGGGTAGGGGAGAATCCCGGCCCATGAATGCCCCAAAATCCAGGCAGGTCTGATATCTCGCCAGGGCCAGGTTGCCACCAGTTAAATCAGAGTGGTGACGGGTTGAGGCCTTTAATTGGGCAGCTAAAAGCCTCAATTGGGCTCTAGGTGGGCAGTCCACCAAATGCCACCCCACCAAACGTGTACAGTTGTGGCAAATTGGGCAGGCCAGTGGTAAGTGGGCTACTGGTGGGCATGATGCCAATGGCATGGTTCCATAATTTATGGGCCCACCCACCTGATTTGAAGCCCACAGATGACCCATAAAATGCAGCCCTTAAGAGTTAAAAATGGGCCCATTGTGCATGTGTTACATTCGCCCATTTAGATCAACAGCCCTTTTAAATGATGCAATTTTCCAAACTGTTTATAGATACGTATTAAATGGGGCATCTAATATAATTAACCCCAGTTAAGTAATTACATATTCTTTCTAATAGCTACAATGAGCCAAGACTTTTGAGCTTTTTCTACAGCATCTGGATTCAATGATAAATGGAAAATCTGAGTGAAAGAGATTTCTATCTGTTAAAAATGGAATTCTAGGGCAGCACGGTGGCGCAGTGGATTAGCCCTGCTGCCTCACAGCGCCGAGGTCCCAGGTTCGATCCCGGCTCTGGGTCACTGTTTGTGTGGAGTTTGCACATTCTCCCCGTGTTTGCGTGGGTTTCACCCCAGAACCCAAAGATGTGCAGGGTCGGTGGATTGGCCACGCTAAATTGCCCCTTAATTGGAAAAAATGAATTGGGTACTCTAAATGTTTTTTTAAAAATGGAATTCTCCAAGGATATCTGTTAGTGGGGGCACGGGACCATTCACAGAGAATTAAAACGAAGGGCATTAGCATTAGTGGATATGGTATGTTTTTAACTGGTGCCAGTGCCAGTCCCAGATCAAGGACAGTTTGGGTCAACATCGCACTAAAGCTTCTCTTGCACCATCTGTGACCTATTTATCCCATCAAAATCCTTCATAATTTAAAAACCTTTAGGGCGGCATGATGACACAGTGCTTAGCGCTGCTGCCTCACGGCGCCAAGGACCCGGGTTTGATCCTGGCCTCGGGTCACTGTCTGTGTGGAGTTTGCACATTCTCCCCGTGTCTGCGTGGGTCTCACCCCCACAACCCAAAAGATGTGCAGGGTAGGTGGATTGGCCACGCTAAATTTCCCCTTAATTGGGAAAAAAGTGAATTGGGTATTCTAAATCTAAGTTTATTAAAAAAAATATATTAAAACCTCTATCAACTCATTAAGGCTCCTTCAACAGGATCTTCCAAACCTGGAACCTCTATCTCCTGGAATGACAAGGACAACAGGTACATGGGCACACCACCATTTGCAAGTTTCATACACCATCTTTCACTGTCACTGAGTCAAAATCCTGGGACTCTCTGTCTAACAGCACTGTGGGTGTACCTACATAAGATGAAGGCAGCTCACCACCATCTTCTAAAGGGCAATTAGACACTGGTAGCAAATGCTGGTCTTGCCAGCGATACATCCTATGGATGAATGACAAAAACAATTCCGGGTGACCTGTTTTTAGTTCCGTCATCAACAATGACCCCTTGGTGACTGAGGCTCTCATTTCGTGCAAAATTCTGGGAATTATGAACTGCCATTGGTTCGGAATGAAGGGCAGACAATCCAACCCCAATCTATACAGAAGTATTTACAAATGGACAGAGATGAGAAGCACCTTACGTTAAGCCTAGAATCCTGGACTGGATTCTCCGATCCCCGACGCCAAAATCGCGTTCGGTGAAGGGGCGGAGAATCCCCGATGACGCTGAAATCAGGGGCGGCAGCGCTTTCGCAATGCTCCGTCCCCTGAAAAGCGGCGTGTGTATGCCACGTACTGTATCCACGCCCTCCTTACGTTGGCTGAGGCACTCCCCGCAATGCTCCGCCCCTGACGGGCCGAGTTCTCGATGGTGTGGGTCGAGTGTGGTCTCACCCGTCAGGAATTCAGAGTGGCGGTTACGGACTCAGTCCAGTGCCGCCACAGTCAGTGAAGGGCCAATCCGTGGGCAAGGGGGCATTGTTCGGGGCTGGGGGCACGGTTTGCGGGCACTGTTACGGGGCGGGCAACCCGGCCGAAAGGGGTGACTATTTTTGCGGGCCGAGTCCTCAATAGACAGCCACCATGAAGCACGGCACGGTCGTTTTCCGTCGTAAATTGCCATCGTTCCCACACCGGTGTGAGGATATAGCCTCAAAATCAGAGAATCCAGCCCATGAGCTCTGAGTTTTCGTCAACCTCACTTGACAGCTGCGGACTGTGTCCAGCGCCGCCACAGTCGGGGAGGGGCGGGGGGGGGGAGATGTTCTGCTGGCTGGAGGTGCTTGGGGACTAGTGAGGGGTAGTGCAGGGGTGGTGATGGGGGTTACAGGCCAGGTCCGCACATGGCCAGCGCCAAGTTGTATGGCGCGACTGCTGCATGTCGACGCCATGCGCATGCGCGACCACGGACGGACCTGTCAATTCTCCGGCCGTTTATGTCGGGAGTGCCGGGGGGTTTTATGTGGCACGGCTGCAAGCCTTCCACCGGCAGAGGTGGCGGCAACATTTTCATCGTAAAACTAGACACTTCCTCCGGACATAGCCGCAAAATCAGAGAATCAAGCCCTAAGGACAGCATTCTCCGTTCCAGAGACTAAGGGTGGGATTCTTTGTTCCAGGTGGGATTCTCTGGACCCCCAGCTATATGTTTCTCGGCCAGGTGCCATTCGCTGCTGCTGGGATTCTATACTCCCGCTGCTCATCAATGGGATTTCCTACTGTAACCATTCCACGCTGCCGATGGGGAAAAAGTGAATAGCAACGACTGGAGAATTTCAGCCGAAGTGCTCCTGCTTGCGGAGAATTGGGATTGTGTCCCATTGGCGCTAGGAGCATTGCCGAGGTGGAATTCTCAGATCCTTGCTTTGTAAAATAACGCATGGTGGTAAACACGTTGCTTTCTCAGCACTTACTGGTGTCAGACCGTCATTTCGAATGGATGCCCCGATCCCTGCATCCAGAGGCGGCTCCCCCTCAATGGAAATGTTGACCCCCCCCCTGCTGACAAGGGGAGAACCCCCAACCCCTCATCAAGGTGGGGGCATCCTTCGCCCTCCCCCCACACAAAGCATGAATGATAGTGACCTGGCCCCCCTCCACCCAAACCCCAGCACCCCTGCTTGAGCCACCCCCTTCAGTCACCCTCCAGGCGCTCCCTTAAAATTCCCCTCTTCAGGCCCCCACCTTCGGGCATTGCCAATGGTGCACTGCCCACCTGGCACCATGGCGCTGACACCCTAGCCTGGCATGCGGAACCCTGAGCCCGCTGTTCAAAATCAGCATCCTTGTTTGACCTGTTTAAATTCTGAAGTGGCCTTCGCACTCTGAACTGCTCTGCCTGATGGCTGATGAGTAGATCAGAGAGTTCATTGATGATTTAAGCCAGGAAGATTTACCCTTTCCTCAAATCTACTCCCTCAGCCCTATACATTTGAAACTGTTGCCTTTTGAAGTGTCAGAGCCTTCCTAGAAAGCTCACAACACTTAAAAAGCTTTGAAATCCTCTGAGATCCTTTGAAATGCCGCAAATTCATTCAATCTCAAGTGTCGTATTTTAGCCAGCCTTTGATGACAGCTGCCTGGAGGTTTGTTTATCTTTCCCTTCATGCTTGAATGCATCCTCCATTGATCCCAAATGCAATATTTATCAACGTTCTTATTCTGATTGGCAGCTGCTCGCCACTTCAAAGCAGCTAAGTGCTTTACCTTCCTGTTTTATAACTGCAGAAAGCACTTAGCGTTGTTAGAAAAGCAGATATATTTTTTCAAAGGTGTGAAACTTTTAAATCTTGATGCTGAGAGAGACTTGAAAGCACTTATACAAGGACACAATATATTAGCATGCAGGTACAGCAAGCAATTAGGAAGGTAGATGGGATATCGGCCGTTATTGCACAGGGATTGGAGCGCAAGAATAAATAAGTCTTGCTGCAGTTGCAAAGGGACTTTGGTAAGGGCACACCTGGAATACTGTGTGCAATTTTGGTCTCCGATTTAAGGAAGCATATGACACTAGAGGCAGTTCCGCAAAGGTTCACTAGATTGCTTCCTGAAAGGAAAAGTTATTCGATGATGAAAAGCTGAGTAAATTGGGTCTATATTCTCTGGTGTCTAGGAGAATAAGAGGTGATCTCATTGAAACATTCAAGATTCTGAAAGCACTTGACAGGACAGACACTGGGATGTTGTTTCTGCTGGCTGGGAAATTCTAGAACAGGGGGGTACAGTTTCAAAATAAGGGGTTGATCATTTGGGACTGAGATTAGAAGATGTTTCCTCACTCCAAGGATTGTGAATCTTTGAAATTCCCTGCTCTAGAGGGTTGTGGATGCTTAATTGTTGAATATATTTAAGGCTGAGATAGACATATTTTTGGTTTCTCAGGGAACCAAAAGGTTAAGGGAAGTTGGAGGGAAAGTGGAATTGAAGTCCAAGTCAGCCATGATAATACTGAATGGCGGAGGAGGCCCAATGGACCAAATGGCCTTCTCCTGCTTCA
Source organism: Scyliorhinus torazame (assembly GCF_047496885.1). Classification (NCBI taxonomy): domain Eukaryota; kingdom Metazoa; phylum Chordata; class Chondrichthyes; order Carcharhiniformes; family Scyliorhinidae; genus Scyliorhinus; species Scyliorhinus torazame. The sequence goes on from NC_092716.1 coordinate 189,367,898, forward strand.
AATCCTTAGGCTCTTCTGGGAGGATAAGAAGGTCTCTAAGTTAATGGCCTAAAGACACATCACAAGCCTTGCTGTGTGGGACATTGACCACTTTAGAATGTTGGCCCCGAAATGTATACAGGAAGATCCAGCTGTTGATCGTGGCAATGAAGTGATTGTTCATTATCAGTGGATGCCTCGATCTACTAGCACAGTCCACCAAGCAGTTTGGTTTCAATTGTGACTACTCTGGCGGAACTAAAATACAAATCAGTTTATTACAGGACAAGGGAGGAAGGCCAGGAGAGTACAATTCATTGAATAATCATACCAAAAAGCTGTCACAAGCACAAAGGGATGAATGGCCTCCTTCTGTGCTGTGCTCGTCTTTGAATCTAGGTTGAAATGTAAATGAACTAAATCTCCAGGCTCCAGTAATCTATGGGCTGGATTCTTCACCACCCCACCCCCGCCTGCCCGCCACAGGCAAGACACCGACAGTGGAAAAATCAATTGATATCGGGCGGAATTCTCTGATCGCCTGGCGGACGCAGGCGAAGAATCCCGCCCGATGTCTAACCATCTCTCTCAGCGGTTCGCACCAAAATACTCACCTGAGTAAAAAGCCAATAAAGCTTCATTCGCTTGGCTTTGGCGTAACTACACTCAATTAGCCTGGGCTTGTTGTTCACATCTACCAGGCACTTGTTGTCATCATCATCGATAGTGGGACTCAGTAACCCCACACGGATCTGCTGGTTGCTCATGTAGTAAACGTTCTGAAAGAGGAAAATGGAGAAACATCAGTTCCCATGGCCACATCCCCCATCAATTCATCCCCAAACATATTGATTTAATTCATTCCCTAATTGCCCATTCCGAGCTGCCCCTGGTGATGGTGATAGTAGACTTTATCATTGGTAAAGGTGGTAGGTTCGTTCCCTGAAGGGGCATTAGTGAACCAAGTGGATTCAATAAATGCAGTCAACAGACTCATCTTAAAGAGGAGACTGCATTAACATTGACCGCATTTACTGATTCTAAAAACTAAAATAAACTACATTAACAGAGAAAAATCAGCAGACGACACAGCGATAATTTCTTATGTGTCCTTGGGTGATGAGTGGCATTCGCTGAATCAGTTGATCGCATGAAAGGGAGTCTTTTTGTCATCTCTTCAAGCAGTTCCGACTGAGGAAGAATCTGATGAGACTTTCAAACCTTTCTTTTCTTGGAATGAAATAGAATAAAGAAACATGTAGCAGATTTTGGTCCCTCGGATGTCTGCCAGACTGCGAGGGATGGTCTCTTGATCTTCACCTCACTGTAGCGCCCAGTCCCTTGCTTGGTGTTGCAAACAATGGTCTTGCCAGAGCTGCAGTGTAATTTTGCAGATGGGCAGTGACTTGCCTTCAGCAGCCTGGGTCTTCTGGGATTACCTTTTCCCAGACGAGCAAGGAGGGGACATGAGAAGTATTTGGCAGGAAGGATCAAGGAAAACCCAAAAGCTTTCTATAGGTATGTCAGGAATAAGCGAATGACTAGGGAAAGAGTAGGACCAGTCAAGGACAGGGATGGGAAATTGTGTGTGGAGTCTGAAGAGATAGGCGAGATACTAAATGAATATTTTTCGTCAGTATTCACTCAGGAAAAAGATAATGTTGTGGAGGAGAATGCTGAGCCCCAGGCTAATAGAATAGATGGCATTGAGGTACGTAGGGAAGAGGTGTTGGCAATTCTGGACAGGCTGAAAATAGATAAGTCCCCGGGACCTGATGGGATTTATCCTAGGATTCTCTGGGAGGCCAGGGAAGAGATTGCTGGACCTTTGGCTTTGATTTTTATGTCATCATTGGCTACAGGAATAGTGCCAGAGGACTGGAGGACAGCAAATGTGGTCCCTTTGTTCAAAAAGGGGAGCAGAGACAACCCCGGCAACTATAGACCGGTGAGCCTCACGTCTGTAGTGGGTAAAGTCTTGGAGGGGATTATAAGAGACAAGATTTATAATCATCTAGATAGGAATAATATGATCAGGGATAGTCAGCATGGCTTTGTGAAGGGTAGGTCATGCCTCACAAACCTTATTGAGTTCTTTGAGAAGGTGACTGAACAGGTAGACGAGGGTAGAGCAGTTGATGTGGTGTATATGGATTTCAGCAAAGCATTTGATAAGGTTCCCCACGGTAGGCTATTGCAAAAAATACGGAGGCTGGGGATTGAGGGTGATTTAGAGATGTGGATCAGAAATTGGCTAGCTGAAAGAAGACAGAGGGTGGTGGTTGATGGGAAATGTTCAGAATGGAGTACAGTCACAAGTGGAGTACCACAAGGATCTGTTCTGGGGCCGTTGCTGTTTGTCATTTTTATCAATGACCTAGAGGAAGGCGCAGAAGGGTGGATGAGTAAATTTGCAGACGATACTAAAGTCGGTGGTGTTGTCGATAGTGTGGAAGGATGTAGCAGGTTACAGAGGGATATAGATAAGCTGCAGAGCTGGGCTGAGAGGTGGCAAATGGAGTTTAATGTAGAGAAGTGTGAGGTGATTCACTTTGGAAGGAATAACAGGAATGCGGAATATTTGGCTAATGGTAAAGTTCTTGAAAGTGTGGATGAGCAGAGGGATCTAGGTGTCCATGTACATAGATCCCTGAAAGTTGCCACCCAGGTTGATAGGGTTGTGAAGAAGGCCTATGGAGTGTTGGCCTTTATTGATAGAGGGATTGAGTTCCGGAGTCGGGAGGTCATGTTGCAGCTGTACAGAACTCTGGTACGGCCGCATTTGGAGTATTGCGTACAGTTCTGGTCACCGCATTATAGGAAGGACGTGGAGGCTTTGGAGCGGGTGCAGAGGAGATTTACCAGGATGTTGCCTGGTATGGAGGGAAAATCTTATGAGGAAAGGCTGATGGACTTGAGGTTGTTTTCGTTGGAGAGAAGAAGGTTAAGAGGAGACTTAATAGAGGCATACAAAATGATCAGGGGGTTGGTTAGGGTGGACAGTGAGAGCCTTCTCCCGCGGATGGATATGGCTGGCACGAGGGGACATAACTTTAAACTGAGGGGTAATAGATATAGGACAGAGGTCAGAGGTAGGTTCTTTACGCAAAGAGTAGTGAGGCCGTGGAATGCCCTACCTGCTACAGTAGTGAACTCGCCAACATTGAGGGCATTTAAAAGTTTATTAGATAAACATATGGATGATAATGGCATAGTGTAGGTTAGATGGCTTTTGTTTCGGTGCAACATCGTGGGCCGAAGGGCCTGTACTGCGCTGTATTGTTCTATGTTCTATGTTCTATATTCTAAATCTCTCTACCTCACCTTTCTCCTTTAAGATATTCCTTAAATCCTGGTCACCTATCCTAATATCTCATGTGTGCCCTGGCAACAAATTATATCCAACAATTGCTCCTGGGTGTTTTACTTTGCTAAAGGCGTTATATAAATACGAGATGTTGCTGTCGAACACAGACCGCAGCATAAACTGTGTGAGACTTGTGATAATAACCCTGCACCCACTTTTGAGTTTAAATTTAATTTGGTCACAGGCACATGTTTGGTGGCAATGGATCAGTTATCCATACCCCTGGACTAATAATCCAGTGAATGAGGGTTCAAAACCCCGCCAAAGCCATTTGAGGATTTGAATTCAACTTTTAAAAATCTGGAATCAGTAAGAGGGACCAAACAAACTACTGGATTGTCATAAAAACTCAACTGGCTCATTAATGACCCTTGAGGGAAAGATGTCTGTGGTCCTTACCAGATATGGGCCCAAGTATGACTCCAGTGCCACACAAATGGTTGACTTTTAATTGCCCGCTGAAGACACTCAGTTGTTTAAGGGGTGGACGTTAAATGCCAGCCATCCCAGTGACACCAACAACCCGAGAATACTAAGAGAACATTTGGCCTATTTATGGTTTTGGTTCTTGTGGATTCTGAATGATTTAGGAGAAAAGTTCAGAAGAAGGAACACAACTTTCTTGTTAATGATTAGATTGTAGTTCCATATAATTAAGTTACTTATTCTCTGCAGGACAAAGGCCCCATCAATCGGAATCCTGCTACTCTCTATGTTTTGTATATTTGTCATTAATTATACTGAACAGGATTGTCTGGGGAAGGTTTCATTAATGTCTGAAATTGTCGGCATGTGTCATATAATTTCACAGGTATTAAACCATGCCGTTGCTGTCACATTTTGTTTGATCATGGCTCCAGCGAACAAACGTTGGGCATTTTACTAGAATAATGATGCAATATAAGGAGAAGTTGTTATTTTTGCCGTTGCTGTTGGTCTTGGTTCGAGACCAGCAAAGCAACATTCAAAATATCCATTTTATTGGGGAGGTGAGGGGGGATGGGAGGGGGGAGGGGAGGGGGGGGAATTAGGGTCACAAGGAGCAGGAGTGCATTGTGTCATGTGAGGGTCCCTTTAAGAAAAGGGTGTTTTATCAAATGGCTGCAGTAATTTCATTGTGTGGGTGGAGCTGGCCTGTGATTCTGTCTTTTACTTTCATTTTGAGCTGGAAGCTGCTTTGCGGCTCTGAGTTTTTCCTGGTTTCGTTTTTCAGTTCGGAGCTGCATTCAAACCAAGCAGGTGTATTTTGGTCTCTCTCTCTCTCTCTGCATGCTAAAGAATGTCCCCAGACCACGTGCTAACTTCAAAATAATACCTGTACTGTTTGCAATTAGGGATGCACCTAATCAGTCAACCAAATTCAGTCCTTTTGAACTAATTTTTGGTCATGAGGTAAGAGGACCACTTAAATTAATTAAAGAAAAATTGGTGAGTGAGCAGTCGGAATTTACATTATTGGATTAAGTGTCAAATTCTAGGGAACGATTAAATAGAGCAGGGGAATTGGCTAGACAACATTTTAAGTTGCACAACAGGTGATGAAACGGGTAGCGGACAAGAAAGCAAAAGTTCGTAATTTTGCCAGTGGAGATAAAGTTTTAGTATTGTTACCAGTGGTAGGTGAACCTTTAAAAGCAAGGTTTTGTGGACCTTAGCAGATTGAAAGGAAATTAAGTGAGGTGAATTATGTGGTAAGAACGCCGGATAGATGGAAAACTCACTGAGTGGGTCATGTGAATATGCTTAAAAGGTACTTTAAAACCACCTCCTTTTGCTCTCCTTCCCTTTCAATGATTCTAACTCAAAGTGAAGAACCAAATCCAGATGACTTTGACATCCTTCAAATTAAATTGGAAAATGAGGATGCTCTTAAAAATTGGGATAAATTGTTTTTACCTTCCAGAGGAAAAACAAAATCACAAAAAACTCAGAGCCACAAAGCAGCCTCCAGCTCAAAACAAAAGTAAAAGACAGAATCACAGCCCAGCTCCAGCCACACAATGACATCACTGCAGCCATTTCATAAAACACCCTTTTCTTAAAGGGACCCTCACATGACATGGAGGGGGCACCCGGATGCCAATTTATTATGGGCCAGGGTTGAGAGAACACCAAAGTGTATCATGGAGTTCACCTGACTCACAATGTTTAATAGATTTTGGTTATGAGGAGCGCAAGGGCCCACTTTCCAGGTGTTATGCAACAGAGATCTTAAGTATTTGTAACCAAAACAATGTTTATTCTATGAATCCAGCTAACATTTTATAAACACACAGTAAACATCTTATCAACTACCAACACAGATACCCCCCCCCCCCCACTAAGATACAGTACTCTACAGGTAACCCTTAGTAACTTTCCTAACAACATCCATAAGCCAAACACCCTTTTTTCCTACAAAGCAGTTGGTTTGCCTTCCTTACAGAAACAGGTATTACTTTGAAGTTATCACGTGGTCTGGAGACATTCTTTAGCATGCAGAGAGAGAGACCAAAATACCACTTCTTGGTTTGAATGCAGCTCCCCAACTGAAAACGAAACCACAAAAAACTGAGAGCCACAAAGCAGCTTCCAGCTCAAAATGAAAGTAAAAGACAGAATCACAGCCCAGCTCCACCCACACAATGACATCACTGCAGCCATTTGATAAAACACCCTTTTCTTAAAGGGACTCTCACATGACAATTCCCACTCCAATAAAGAATATGTAACCAATCACCCTCTCTACCTTGCCCTGTCAAAATCCCGTCCCCTTCACCCTGATTGTGGGGATTCTCATAGGAAGCCAACTGAATCAATGGACGTACTTAACTACAAGTAGTTACACAGGTGGCACAACTTTAGGCCCCTTCCCTCCAGCTATGGGTTGGGAGATTGACAAAGGCAAATCTTGGAACTTATTTATGGGAAAATTCTGGGAAATGCCTTGCCAAGTCCTGAAGGTGTTTAAATAATCCATGTTTACTGGAGGCTCAATTCCCTAAAGCCAGCGACCCTCTTCACGAGAGCCATTAATGGATCCTGAAAGGCAGATTCAGACTGACTCTCGGCAGAGTTGCAAAATAACTATTTTGTATCAGTCTATTCTCCTGTAGGCAATGTTTATGTTTCAGTTGAGGGATAGCTCCTCAGTATGGAGCAGCATTGTCAATATCACAATCAATAGCAATATCTCCTTGGAGCGATCAGTAGAGTGCAAGATTGATAGAGCTCCAGGTCCAGTTAATAGACAGTTAATAGTTAATAGGGTGAGTAATGAGATAGGACTCAAGAATGAATGGACGACTTCCGGTTGCGGCTATGCCTAGGTAGGTCGCATGTTCGGCAGCTCCCGCCGGGAACGGACTTTTGGACTCTTCAGAGGGGCCCCAACGGCAATTGTTTGACGGCTTCCAGTGTGGGAAGATGACAGCAAGGTTCCCCCAACATTATATGGACTGGACCAGGAGTGGAGCGGTTAAAAAAGTGATCCTGGTGCAGTGAAAAGTGCGAGGGAGGAAAAGCAAGATGGCGGCGGGTGGAGACCAAGCAAAGTGGGCGCAGTGGTCGCAGGAGCAGCAGGAGTTTCTTAAACGCTGCTTTGAGGAGCTGAGGACAGAAATGCTGGCGCCAATGAAGGCGGCGATTGAGAAGCTTGTGGAGACCCAGAAGGCCCAAGGGGCGGCGATCCGGGAGGTGCGGCAAAAAGCCTCGGAGAACGAGATCTTGGACCTGGCGGTGAAGGTGGAGGCGCACGAGGCGCTGCACAAGAGGTGGGCAGAAAAATTCGAGGACCTGGAGAATAGGTCGAGGAGGAAAAATCTTCGGATTCTGGGTCTCCCTGAAGGAGTGGAGGGGCCCGATGCCGGGGAATATATGAGCATGGTGCTCAATTCGCTGATGGGCGCGGGAGCTTTTCCGAGGCCCCTGGAGCTGGATGGGGCTCATCGGGTCCTGGCGAGGAGACCCAAAGCCAACGAGCTGCCAAGGGCTGTAGTGGTGAGGTTCCACCGCTTTATGGACAGAGAGTGTGTCCTGAGATGGGCCAGAAAAGAGCGGAGTAGCAGGTGGGAGAACACGGAGATCCGAATTTACCAGGACTGGAGTGCGGAGGTGGCTAAGAAGAGGGCTGGTTTCAACCGGGCTAAGGCGGTGGTCCATCGGAAGGGGGTAAAGTTCGGGATGCTGCAGCCAGCGCGATTGTGGGTCACGTTCCAAGATCGGCACCACTATTTTGAAACGCCTGATGAAGCATGGAACTTTATCCAGACTGAAAAGTTGGACTCAAATTGAGGGTTTATTGTGGGGGGATGCTGACTGTGTTTACTGCGTTTGGGGAATGTTCTTTTTGTTTGAGTGCTGGGTGGGGATGGGTGAATGGATTTGATGTGGGGGCTGTGGGAGAGTGTGGGCATCGGTGTTGGAGGGGCAGGGCCCCACGGAGGAAGAGGGGGGGTGGAGGCCCAGGGATGGGGAGTTGGGGTAAGGCCGCAAAAAGGAGCTGCGCCAGAGGGGGCGGGGCCTGCTCAGGAAAGCGCGGGTTTTTTACCGCATTAGGGAAGGATGGGGGCGGGGCCGGGGGGGGGGAAGGGCACACTGGCTGCCAAGGGGTGGGGGGATTCTCACACTGGGGAGTCGATGGAATGGCGGGTGAGGCCGGGGTCAGCAGGAGTCAGCTGACTTTCGGGAGTGTCATGGGGGGTGCAAAATGGCTAGATGAGGATCTAGCGGGGGGGAGGGGGTGGGGGGGAACTGGGTTGCTGCTGCATTGGCCAATGGGAAGCTGGAAGTAGGAGAGGTAGTCGGGATGGGGGTCCGCCACCTGGGGGACTGGAGGGTGCGGGAGGCGCGGGAACGTGGCTGGCCTAGAAAAGGAGATGGCTAGTGGGCAGGGGGGGGGGGCAAGTAGCCCCCCGATCCGGCTGATAACTTGGAATGTGAGGGGCCTGAACGGGCCGGTCAAGAGGGCCCGGGTGTTCGCGCACTGAAAGGGATTGAAGGCAGACGTGGTTATGCTCCAGGATACACATCTGAAGGTGGCAGATCAGGTTAGGCTGAGAAAGGGATGGGTAGGGCAGGTCTTTCATTCAGGGCTGGATGTGAAGAACAGAGGGGTTGCAATACTGGTGGGGAAGTGGGTGTCGTTCGAGGCACTGAATACTGTAGTGGATAATGGGGGTCGATATGTGATGGTGAGTTGCAGGGGGTGCGGGTGGTACTGGTGAACGTATATGCCCCGAATTGGGATGATGCCAGATTTATGAAACGCATGCTGGGTCGGATTCCGGATCTGGAGGTAGGAAGCTTGATAATGGGGGGGGGGGACTTCAATACGGTGCTGGACCCAGCACTGGACCGTTCTAGGTCAGGACAGGTAAGAGGCCGGCTGCGGCCAAGGTGCTCAGGGAGTTTATGGACCAGATAGGGAGAGTGGATCCATGAAGGTTTGCCAGGCCGCTGGCCAGGGAATTTTCCTTCTTTTCCCACGTCCATAGAGCCTACTCCCGGATAGATTTTTAAATTTTGAGTAGGGCGCTAATCCTGAAAGTGGAGGGAACGGAATATTCAGCCATAGCCATCTCGGACCACGCCCCGCATTGGGTGGAGCTGGAGTTGGGGGAGGAGAGGGACCAGCGCCCACTGTGGCGCCTTGATGTGGGACTGTTGGCGGATGAGGGGGTGTGCGGGCGGGTGCGGGGGTGTATTGAAAGATATTTGGAGGCCAACGACTATGGAGAGGTGCAGGTGGGGTTCTGGGAGGCGTTGAAGGCGGTGGTCAGGGGAGAGCTAATCTCCATTAGGGCCCACAGGGAGAAGAGAGAGGGGAGGGAGAGGGAGAGGTTGGTGGGGCAATTTTAAGGGTGACATGAGGTATGCAGAGGCCCCCGAGGAGGGGTTACTTAGGGAGCGACGGAAAGCAGAGGCACAGTGGAGGAAAGCGCAGGGGGCGACGTATGAGTGTGGGGAGAAGGCGAGTAGGATGCTGGCACATCAGCTTCGTAAGAGGGAGGCAGCGAGGGAGATTGGTGGAGTTAAGGATAGAGGGGGGAATGCGGTGCGGAGTGCGGTGAGAATAAATGAGGTATTTAGGGGCTTCTAAGGGGATCTGTACAGGTCTGAGCCCCCAGCGGGGAGGAGGGGATGCGACGATTCCTAGATCAGCTGAGGTTCCCGAGGGTGGAGGAGGAGGAGGTAGCTGGTTTGGGGGCGCCGATTGGGCTGGAGGAGCTGGTTAAAGGATTGGGGAGCATGCAGCGGGGAAGGCCTCGGGGCCGGATGGGTTCCCGGTTGAATTCAACAGGAAATACGTGGACCTGCTGGGCCCGTTGCTAGTGAGGACTTTTAATAAGGTGAGGGTGGGGGGTACCTTGCCCCCGACAATGTCCAGGGTGCTGATTTCTTTCATCTTGAAGCGGGACAAGGATCCATTGCAATGTGGGTCGTATAGACCGATCTCGCTCCTCAATGTTGACGCTAAGTTGCTTGCGAAGGTGCTGGCTACGAGAATTGAGGACTATGTCATAGATTATCATAGAATTTACAGTGCAGAAGGAGGCCATTCAGCCCATCGAGTCTGCACCGGCTCTTGGAAAGAGCACCCTACCCAAGGTCCACACCTCCACCCTATCCCCATAACCCAGTAACCCCACCCTACATGAAGGGCAATTTTGGACACTATGGGCAATTTAGCATGGCCAATCCACCTAACCCGCACATCTTTGGACTGTGGGAGGAAACCGGAGCACCCGGAGGAAACCCACGCAGACACGGGGAGGATGTGCAGACTCCGCACAGACAGTGACCCAAGCCGGAATCGAACCTGGGACCCTGGAGCTGTGAAGCATTTGTGCTATCCACAATGCTACCGTGCTGCCCCAAATCCCGGGGGTGATTCATGAGGACCAGGCGGGATTTTTGAAGGGTAGGCAGCTAAATACAAATGTGCGGAGGCTCCTCAATGTGATTATGATGCCCTCGGTGGAGGGGAAGCGAAGGTAGTGGCAGCTATGGACACGGAGAAGGCCTTTGATCGGGTGGAGTGGGAGTATCTTTGGGAAGTGTTGTGGAGGTTTGGGTTCGGGGAGGGGTTCATCAGTTGGGTCAGGCTGCTATATAGAGCCCCAGTGGCGAGTGTGGCTACGAACCGGCGGAGGTCGGAGTACTTTCGGCTGTACCGGGGGATGAGGCAGGGGTGCCCCTTATCCCCCTTGTTGTTTGCACTGGCAATTGAGCCACTGGCCATGGCACTGAGGGAGTCCAGGAAATGGAGGGGACTGGTCCGGGGGGGAGAGGAACACCGGGTGTCGTTGTATGCCGACGACCTGTTGTTGTATGTGGCGGATCCAGTGGAGGGGATGGCGGAGGTCATGCGGATCCTTAGGGAGTTTGGGGACTTTTCGGAGTATAAACTTAACATAGGGAAGAGTGAGCTCTTTGTGGTGCATTCAGGGGACCAGGGAAGGGGGATAGACAAGCTACCGCTGAAGAGGGCGGAAAGGAGCTTTTGGTACCTGGGGATCCAAGTAGCTAGGAGTTGGGGGGCCCTGCACAAGCTCAATTTGACGCAGTTGGTGGAGCAGATGGAGGAGGATTTTAAAAGGTGGGATATGCTGCCACTCTCACTAGCGGGTAGGGTGCAGTCAGTCAAAATGACGGTCCTACCGAGGTTTCTCTTTGTGTTCCAGTGCCTTCCCATTATGATCCCCAAGGCCTTTTTCAAACGGGTAAGCAGGAGCATCATGGGATTTGTGTGGGCGAATAAGACCCCAAGGGTGAAAAGAGTGTTTCTGGAGCATAGCAGGGACAGGGGGGGCTGGCGCCATCGAATTTGTGTGGCTATTATTGGGCAGCCAATGTGGCAATGATCCATAAGTGGGTAATGGAGGGAGAGGGGGCGGCGTGGAAGAGGCTAGAGATGGTGTCCTGTGTGGGCACGAGCCTGAGGGCGCTGGTGACGGCACCGCTGCCGCTCTCGCCAACAAGGTACACCACGAGTCCGGTGGTGGCGGCGACGCTGAAGATCTGGGGGCAGTGAAGGCGACACAGGGGTGAGGTGGGAGCCTCGGTTTGGTCCCCGATTCAGGAGAATCATCGGTTCGTCCCGGGAAGGATGGATGGGGGGTTTCGGAGCTGGCATCGGGCAGGGATTAGAAGAATGGGGGAGCTGTTCATCGATGGGACGTTTGCAAGTCTAGGGGCGCTGGAGGAGAAATTTGGCCTACCCCTGGGAAATGCTTTCAGGTACATGCAAGTGAGGGCGTTTGTGAGGCGGCAGGTGAGGGAATTCCCGCTGTTTCCGGCATGTGGGATTCAGGACAGGGTAATTTTGGGTGTATGGGTTGGAGAAGGGAAGGTTTCGGCGATTTACCAGGAGCTGAAGGAAGAGGAGGAGGCCTCGGTGGAGGAGTTAAAGGGCAAGTGGGAGGAGGAGCTTGGGGAGGAGATAGATGAGGATCTGTGGGCTGATGCCCTGAGTAGGGTTAATTCGTCCTCCTCTTGCGCCAAGCTCAGCCTAATACAGTTCAATGTTACTCACAGAGCGCATATGACAGGGGCGAAGTTGAGTAGGTTCTTTGGGGTGGAGGACAGATGTGGGAGGTGCTCGGGGAGCCCGGCAAACCACGTCCATATGTTCTGGTCGTGCCCGGCGCTGGATGGGTTTTGGAGGGGTTTTGCGCGGACTATGTCCAAGGTGGTGAACGCCCGGGTCAAGCCGAGCTGGGGGTTGGCACTATTTGGGGTATCGGACGAGCCGGGAGTGCAGGAGGCGAAAGAGGCCGGTATTCTGACCTTTGCGTCCCTGGTAGCCCGGCGGAGTATATTGCTACTATGGAAAGATACGAAGCCCCCCAGTGTGGAAGCTTGGATCAATGACATGGCAGGGTTCATCAAGCTGGAGAGGATAACGTTTGCCTTGCGAGGGTCTGTGCAAGGGTTCCTCAGGTGGTGGCAACCGTTCCCGGACTATCTAGGAGCCCAAGGGCAGGTGGCGTTTGGGTGAAGGTGTTTTTTTCCTCCCTATTTGTGTTTTTAAATATTATATGGGGGGTTATTGTATATGGGGGAAATCCAATGTATAATTTCTGATTGTTGTGTTCTTGTTTCTTTTTGTTGGGGGGGGGGGGTTTGTTGAAAAATTTGACTAAATATATATTTTTAAAAAAGAATGAATGGACACACACACTCTGCTTTTGACTTTATCAATAAATACACAAAAAAGGCTAAAGTTCATTCTTATGCTATGTGAATTTGAGTATTGAGCTGGCTATGACCAGCGACACTGTCTGTTATGGATAACAGTCATCAGAAGTGTAATTAGGCACATCTGGATTCTCAATTAGCCACATGTGTCTCGGGACTAACATACTGGACAGCTCTAATCTCGCCTGTCAGAGGTTTTATACTTATATCTCAGACTACACAGATTGCTGTTATAATAAGTTTTAGATCTCAGGCTGTACAGAGTATTCTGATATTAAATTGGTGCCATCAGGATTTGCAGGAATGGTAACTTGCTGAAGACTTGCATTTCACACAACATTCATTAAAGAGCTGAAAATAGGTTTGTGCAATTTAGCCTGAACAGCAGCAATTGTACACACTATGTACTTTTCAAAAATAATAGCATTGCTTAATAATACTGCAGAGCACTCTCCAATAAAACATTTGCATAATTGAGATTTCCAGTCCACTGCCAAGACCAAATGTGTGTTCATTCATTTGTGTGTGTAGGTGAATGAAAATACGCCTTTGTGTATGTGTATATGGGTGTGCGACAACATGTGTGTGAGTGTGTGTGTGTACCTGAATATTTCAGATGGCGAGGTCTAAATTCCCACCATTCAAAGTGCGGGCACTTCCCGCTGAATCCAACTGCCCGGTAGTCATCTAACACTCAGATGAGCATCAATTGGTTTCCTCCCTTACTCGGGAGGAAGTCCCACCTGAGAGGAGAGGATGGCAGAGCCTAAGTCTCAGTTCTGGATGGCAAGGTAAGTTGTGGGGGTCCCAGGGCATGGAGGGTATGATAGGCCTGGGAGGAGGAAGGTGGGTAATTGGGGTGTTGGGGAGAGGTTGGAGGGGGAGGGAAATCCAATGGTCACTGGATCTTGGGGGTGGGGGTGGGGGGGGGCAAAGTCTGAAGGGGGCATTTGTTAGAAGTTCTCCCTGCCCCCCTCCTTCCTGCCCAAGGCCTAAGCCCATTCACTTTTGGGCTTTCTTCACACCAGGTAAATCTTCCCATCAGCCTAAAAAATTGAGGCTGGCCAGGAAAAGTCTTTTATGTGGTCAAATAGGGGTCTCGATCGGGGCAAGGGCGGTTTTCCTATCCAAGACCTTTTCCTCTCCAACGTAAACAGTCTGCGAGTCTGGGTGGGGGGATCCCAGAGGGAATTTCATCTCTTCAATTTCATGCTCCCCTCACCCCGTCCACCTAAGAACCCACCTATGAGGGTTTGTGTATTCATGTACAGCGACATGCACACTAGTACGATCCCAGACCCCAACAGTAGCTAGGATACTGGACCAAAACCCCAATATTTTAGTTTATTTGAAAGACTGATTTGCTTCAGGAGTGATTGCATGAAGAAATGGGGCTTGGGTATTTTTTAAAACAAAACGTCATTATGAATACAATATTATTATTTTTTCTTCATATCCAAAAAGGCCAGCTTACAATTACCCCTTGAATACTACTACTCAAATTCCCATTAAACAACAAGAAAAGAAACATATATCTCTCACTCTATCTTAAAACTTAACATGGCATAGAGTGATACCTGCATCACTGAACAGTTTTGGACTTCTGCTAGAACCCCTTCAGACTCTGGCTGAATATCTTCAAAAAGCTGGTTCACCTGGCTTGTCTCAGCTTCTTCCTTGCCCACTGTCAAGACTGCTCTGCTTTACATAGTACTCTTTTGTAACTATCTTACTGTGGAGAGAATTGTGGACTCAGTGTCAGGCAGATCAGAATTCAACTCCTCTTCTCTCCACAACTTTCTCCAAAAACTGCCTCTCTAAAGACTTTTAAAATGTCTCTCTGCATTTTGGTACAAAAGGTGAAGTCACACAGGCTCAGAGGTGAGCTGGCAAGATGGATACAGAACTGGCCAGGTCATAGAAGGCAGAGAGTAGCAATGGAAGGGTGCTTTTCTGATTGGAGGGCTGTGACTAGTGGTGTTCCGCAGGGATCAGTGCAGGGACCTTTGCTGTTTGTAGTATATATAAATGATTTGGAGGAAAATGTAACTGGCCTGATTAGTAAGTTTGGGGACGACACAAAGGTTGGTGGAATTCCGGATAGCGATGAGGACTGTCAGAGGATACAACAGGATTTAAATCATTTGGAGACTTGGGCAGAGAGATGGCAGATGGAGTTTAATCCGGACAAATGTGAGGGAATGCATTTTGGAAGGTCTATTGCAGGTAGGGAATATACAGTGAATGGTAGAACCCTCAAGAGTATTGATAATCAGAGAGATCTAGATGTACAGGTCCACAAGTCACTGAAAGGGGCAACACAGGTGGAGAAGGTAGTCAAGAAGGCATACGGCATGCTTGCCTTCATTGGCCGGGGCACTGAGTATAAAAATTGGCAAGTTAGTTAGGCCACACTTGGAGTATAGTGTTCAATTCTGGTCGCCACACTACCAGAAGGATGTGGAGGCTTTAGAGTGGGTGCAGAAGAGATTTACCAGGATGTTGCCTGGTATGGAGGGCATTAGCTATGAGGATAGGTTGAATAAACTCGGTTTGTTCTCACTGGAACGACGGAGGTTGAGGGGCGACATGCTAGAGGTCTACAAAATTATGAGGGGCATAGACCAAGTGGATGGTCAGAAGCTTTTTCCCAGGGTAGAGGGGTCAATTACTAGGGGGCATAGGTTTAAGGTGCGAGGGGCAAGGTTTAGAGGAGATGTACAAGGCAAGTTTTTTACACAGAGGTAGTGGGTGCCTGGAACCCGCTGCCAGAGGAGGTGGTGGAAGCAGGGACGATAGTGACGTTTAAGAGGCATCTTGACAAATACATGAATAAGATGAGAATAGAGGGATACGGAGCCCGGAAGTGTAGAAGATTTTAGTTTAGACGGGCAGCATGGTCAGCACAGGCTTGGAGGGCAGAAGGGCCTGTTCCTGTGCTGCATTTTTCTTTGTTCTTTGTATTCCCTGACCCGACACAGCAATGACCTCATCTCCCCAGGCTGAAAACCGAATGAACTCTGCAAAGTACTTTAGTTCCCCAGGGACTTCCCCAGTCAAACCACAATCCATTAGCATAGACTGAAAAAACACATTCCTTTGTCAATTTCATCTTCTGGCTGCTAAAACACCCAGGCCCTACAAAACAAAATTCTTTTTTTTTAAAATTACCATTGCAGTCAAACACACTCTAACCCCAGCATTTTAACCCTTAAATTGCTCAATACTTATAACCCAATATTATTAAAGTCTTCCAGTTGTCACAACACACAAGTAAATAGACACACAACTGCATGTATATGGGATGTGTACATGCGTGCTATCTGTGCATATCTGTATATGCACCTACCATATTTCAGGATTTGCTAACAAATTTTCCACAGAAAAGAATCAATTTTAATGTATTTACTGAACTGTGATCAGTGATGGTTATGTTGCTGATGTGCTAGCCTTCTTGTTGCATTCTCATCAGCTATAAATAATAAGCAAAGTGGTATTTTAAATGCAGCATAAATGTGAGAATAAGACCCAAATATTACTGCCTTACTCTCTCACTTCTTTTCAGAATAACAAATTTTGTGTCTTTGCTTTTAATTTATTTGTTGTCAGACTCTATTTTTCTCATATTCTTTTATTGACTCACCTTCAACGAAATGTCCCAACGGCACTGAATGAATGGAATCCTTTCTTTATTGACCTGGGTTTCTCTGGGTGTTTGCGCCTGATTACTAAATCTGAGTATCTGAGTCAAAGATACAATGATTTCATTTGAAACAAAGTTCATGGCACCATGGCTGGCTCTGCTGCGCAGCTGGGCAGGAAGAAGAATGGCAGGGCTATAGTGATAGGGGACTCAATTGTAAGGGGAATAGACAGGCGGTTCTGCGGACGCAATCGAGACTCCAGGATGGTATGGTGCCTCCCTGGTGCAAGGGTCAAGGATGTCTCGGAGTGGCTGCAGGACATTCTGGGGGGGGGGGGTGAACAGCCAGCTGTCGTGGTGCACATAGGCACCAACGATATAGGTAAAAATCAGGACGAGGTCCTACAAGCTGAATTTAGGGAGCTCGGAGTTAAACTAAAAAGTAGGACCTCAAAGGTAGTAATCTCAGGATTGCTACCAGTGCCACGAGCTAGTCAGAGTAGGAATGTTAGGATAGAGAGGATGAATGCGTGGCTCGAGAGATGGTGCAAGAGGGAGGGATTCAAATTCCTGGGACATTGGAACCGGTTCTGGGGGAGGTGGGACCAGTACAAACCGGACGGTCTGCACCTGGGCAGGACTGGAACCGATGTCCTAGGGGGGTGTTTGCTAGAGCTGTTGGGGAGAGTTTAAACTAATGTGGTAGGGGGATGGGAACCGATGCAGGAAGTTGGAAGGTAGTAAAACAGGGACAGAAATAAAAGGCAGTAAGGGGGAAAGTGTAAGGCAGAGAAGCCATAGTCAAAAATCAAAAAGGGCGACAGTACAAGGTACAGTGACTGAGGGGAGCTCAGTGAATAGGACCAGGAATACTAAAAGAAATAAAACGGGAAGTGAAAACATTAATGGTAAGCGACGCGGCAGGTTGTTACATGAAGATATGGGTTCAACGACAAGGAAAATTAGGAGAAAAGTTAAGAGGAAATATAACTTAGGAGAGGTTACTGATCGAGGTGTTAAGATTCATAACAGAGGTAAAAAAGCCAACATAAGTGTACTTTACCTGAATGCTCGTAGTATTCGGAATAAGGTAAATGAGTTGATGGCGCAAATCATCGTGAATGACTATGATTTAGTGGCCATTACTGAAACATGGTAAAAGGATGGTCACGACTGGGAGTTAAATATCCGAGGGTATCAAACTTTTCGGAAGGACAGAGTGGATGGTAAGGGAGGTGGTGTAGCTCTGTTATTTAAGGATGCTATCCGGGCAACAGTAAGGGATGACATCGGTGCTATGGAGGATAAGGTTGAATCCATTTGGGTGGAAATCAGGAATAGTAAGGCGAAAAAGTCACTGATAGGAGTAAT
This sequence comes from Scyliorhinus torazame, assembly GCF_047496885.1. Lineage (NCBI taxonomy): Eukaryota > Metazoa > Chordata > Chondrichthyes > Carcharhiniformes > Scyliorhinidae > Scyliorhinus > Scyliorhinus torazame. The sequence goes on from NC_092716.1 coordinate 189,385,438, forward strand.
CTATAGGCCACCAAATAGTAACATTATGGTGGGGCAGGCAATAAACAAAGAAATAACAGATGCATGTAGAAATGGTACAGCAGTTATCATGGGGGATTTTAATCTACATGTTGATTGGTTTAACCAGGTCGGTCAAGGCAGCCTTGGGGAGGTGTTTATAGAATGTATCCGCGATAGTTTCCTAGAACAGTATGTAATGGAACCTACGAGGGAACAAGCGGTCCTAGATCTGGTCCTGTGTAATGAGACAGGATTGATTCAGGATCTCATAGTTAGGGATCCTCTCGGAAGGAGCGATCACAATATGGTGGAATTTAAAATACAGATGGAGGGTGAGAAGGTAAAATCAAGCACTAGTGTTTTGTGCTTAAACAAAGGAGATTACAATGGGTTGAGAGAAGAACTAGCTAAGGTAGACTGGGAGCAAAGACTTTATAGTGAAACAGTTGAGGAACAGTGGAGAATCTTCCAAGTGATTTTTCACAGTGCTCAGCAAAGGTTTATACCAACAAAAAGGAAGGACGGTAAAAAGAGGGAAAATCGACCATGGATATCTAAGGAAATAAGGGAGAGTATCAAATTGAAGGAAAAAACATACAAAGTAGCAAAGATCAGTGGGAGACTAGAGGACTGGGAAATCTTTAGGGGGCAACAGAAAGCTATTAAAAAAGCTATAAAGAAGAGTAAGATAGATTATGAGAGTAAACTTGCTCAGAATATAAAAACAGATAGTAAAAGTTTCTACAAATACATAAAACAAAAAAGAGTGGCTAAGGTAAATATTGGTCCTTTAGAGGATGAGAAGGGAGATTTAAGAATGGGAGATGAGGAAATGGCTGAGGAACTGAACAGGTTTTTTGGGTCGGTCTTCACAGTGGAAGACACAAATAACATGCCAGTGACTGATGGAAATGAGGCTATGACAGGTGAGGACCTTGAGAGGATTGTTATCAGCAAGGAGGTAGTGATGGGCAAGCTAATGGGGCTAAAGGTAGACAAGTCTCCTGGCCCTGATGGAATGCATCCCAGCGTGCTAAAAGAGATGGCTAGGGAAATTGCAAATGCACTAGTGATAATTTACCAAAATTCACTAGACTCTGGGGTGGTCCCGGCGGATTGGAAATTAGCAGACATGACACCACTGTTTAAAAAGCAGAAAGCGGGTAATTATAGGCCAGTGAGCTTAACTTCGGTAGTAGGGAAGATGCTGGAATCTATCATCAAGGAAGAAATAGCGAGGCATCTGGATGGAAGTTGTCCCATTGGGCAGACGCAGCATGGGTTCATAAAGGGCAGGTCGTGCCTAACTAATTTAGTGGAATTTTTTGAGGACATTAACCGTGCGATAGATAACGGGGAGCCAATGGATGTGGTATATCTGGATTTCCAGAAAGCCTTTGACAAGGTGCCACACAAAAGGTTGTTGCATAAGATAACGATGCGTGGCATTAAGGGGAAAGTAGTAGCATGGATAGAGGATTGGTTAATTAATAGAAAGCAAAGAGTGGGGATTAATGGGTGTTTCTCTGGTTGGCAATCAGTAGCTAGTGGTGTCCCTCAGGGATCAGTGTTGGGCCCATAACTGTTCACAATTTACATAGATGATTTGGAGTTGGGGACCAAGGGCAATGTGTCCAAGTTTGCAGACGACACTAAGATAAGTGGTAACGCAAAAAGTGCAGAGGATACTGGAAGTCTGCAGAGGGATTTGGATCGGCTAAGTGATTGGGCTAGGGTCTGGCAGATGGAATACAATGTTGACAAATGTGAGGTCATCCATTTTGGTAGGAATAACAGCAAAAGGGATTATTATTTAAATGATAAAATATTAAAACATGCTGCTGTGCAGAGAGACCTGGGTGTGCTAGAGCATGAGTCGCAAAAAGTTGGTTTAAAGGTGCAACAGGTGATTAAGAAGGCAAATGGAATTTTGTCCTTCATTGCTAAATGGATGGAGTTTAAGACTAGGGAGGTTCTGCTGCAATTGTATAAGCTGTTAGTGAGGCCACACCTGGAGTATTGTGTTCAGTTTTGGTCTCCTTACTTGAGAAAGGACGTACTGGCACTGGAGGGTGTGCAGAGGAGATTCACTAGGTTAATCCCAGAGCTGAAGGGGTTGGATTACGAGGAGAGGTTGAGTAGACTGGGACTGTACTCGTTGGAATTTAGAAGGATGAGGGGGGATCTTATAGAAACATATAAGATTATGAAGGGAATAGATAGGATAGATGCGGGCAGGTTGTTTCCACTGGCGGGTGAAAGCAGAACTAGGGGGCATAGCCTCAAAATAAGGGGAAGTAGATTTAGGACTGAGTTTAGGAGGAACTTCTTCACCCAAAGGGTTGTGAATCTATGGAATTCCTTGCCCAGTGAAACAGCAGAGGCTCCTTCATTAAATGTTTTTAAGATAAAGATAGATAGTTTTTTGAAGAATAAAGGGATTAAGGGTTATGGTGTTCGGGCCGTAAAGTGGAGGTGAGTCCACAAAAGATCAGCCATGATCTCATTGAATGGTGGAGCAGGCTCGAGGGGCCAGATGGCCTACTCCTGCTCCTAGTTCTTATGTTCTAAAGCACTACCTTATTAAATGTCTTTTGCGGAACTGGATTCTTACTGCACAGAAGGATGTCATTTGACGCACTGGGTGTGATTCTCTATCTGTGTTGCACCCAACGCCGATCCCACTATTCCCATTGAATAGCAGGAGAGCCCTTAAATGGGGTCTGTGCCGGGCACCGATGGCTGTGATCCAGATCAACATATTTTTTTAAATTTAGAGTACCCAATTCATTTTTTCCAATTAGGGGCAATTTAGCGTGGCCAATCCACCTACCCTGCACATGTTTTGGGTTGCGGGGGCGAATCCCACGCAGACACGGGGAGAATGTGCAAATTCCAGAAGGACAGTGACCCAGAGCAGGGATCAAAACTGGACCTCTGCACCGTGAGGCAGCAGTGCTAACCACTGTGCCACCGTGCTGCCCATATCAACATATTTAAATGAGTCTTAAACCGGAGCTCCTCAATGTACAAAGCAGGGCTATGTGTGGCCTCGGCCACGCGTTCCCCGTTGAGGCCCCTTATCAAACGCGGGTCGCGTTTTATAACCATGTGTTTCTCGGCGCTGTGAGAGACGGGAAACAAGCAGCAAAATGCGCTCACTATAGGACTTGTTCCAATTTAGTTAAATTGCACCTCACGTACGAGTGAATTGTGATCTGAATCATGCCCATACACACAGCGGAAATCATCCTGTGATTCCCGCCCAAAATGACACTTAGTCATTTTCGGGGAGCATTTTGCGGATTGTGTCTCTGCCAGCTTTTTGAATTAACTATCCCATTAGTTCCACTCTTCATTCTGTAATTGTCCTCTGCTTCATTCATACCACACGGACTAATAAGGTTACAACTCATACCTTTCCTGGATGCGCAGAGACTTACAACAAGATAATGCGGTATATCAGGATGGAAATGATTAGCTGAATTCAAATGGAGAGAAAGCCTTAAAGTAGAGACAATTTCTAACAGCAGAAGAGCTCCCTGAAGTGATAAGATCAACTGAAATCATCTATAGCACATCCATAGGAATTCAAGACTCCTTCTGAATATTTCAGAACAATGGCAGTGGGGCAGGGGAAATTGGTCCTGCTGGTACAAACACATACCTCTTTTTTATAGCAATATTCTTCATGTGATTTCCCTGCAATATGCAATACTGTTCATACAATTTCCTTTGATAAGAAATATTCTTAATGCAATTTCCCTGTGGTGCACGATGCTACTAACCTGATTTCCCTGTGGTACATTTTATGTTAACAGAATTTCCTTCTGGTACACAATATTGCTAATGTTAATCCCCTGTGGTACACAATACTAATAACCCGATATTCCTGTGGTGCACGATACTGCTATTGTGATTCCCCTGTGGTACACAATACTGTCAATGTGATTTCCCTGTGGTACACAGTACTGTTAACGTGATTCCCCTGTGGTACACAATACTGTCAATATGATTCCCCTGTGGTACACAATACTGTGAATGTGATTTCCCTGTGGTACACAGTATTGTTAATGTGATTCCCCTGTGGTACACAATAGTGTCGATTTCGGCGTGAGAACAGCTGGTGAGTCAGTTTCAGCGGGAGCAGTGTGGAAGTGGTTGCTGGGAGGTAAGTCTGTCCTTTAAAAGCACTTGTCTTTGCAGGGGCAGGCCAGTCGATTTCGGCGTGAGAACAGCTGGTGAGTCAGTTTCAGCGGGAGCAGTGCGGAAGTGGTTGCTGGGAGGTAAGTCTGTCCTTTAAAAGCACTTGTCTTTGCAGGGGCAGGCCAGTCGATTTCGGCGTGAGAACAGCTGGTGAGTCAGTTTCAGTGGGAGCAGTGCGGAAGTGGTTGCTGGGAGGTAAGTCTGTCCTTTAAAAGCACTTGTCTTTGCAGGGGCAGGCCAGTCGATTTCGGCGTGAGAACAGCTGGTGAGTCAGTTTCAGCAGGAGCAGTGCGGAAGTGGTTGCTGGGAGGTAAGTCTGTCCTTTAAAAGCACTTGTCTTTGCAGGGGCAGGCCAGTCGATTTCGGCGGGAGTGGAGCTGGCTGGTTAGTCAATTTCAGCAGGAGCTGAGAATTTTTAAAAAAAAATTAGTGTTTTAGGCGGGAACAGGAAGTCGACCCGCGGACGTCTGGGAAGACCCTCACCAATAAATTCTGGTGGAGAGGAAACCCGAGACACTATGCGTGTAGTGTCTCCCACCCGCCCTCCTCCTCTAACCTAATAATAAAACCCATTGGTCTGAGGTAAGTACCATATTTTATTATATTATTATTATTTTTTATAAAAAAATTTAATTTAGTTGTTAGCCAGATCTTGGTAGAAAGTTAGAGGAATGGCAGGGAAGGGAGTGCAATGTTCCTCCTGCAGGATGTTTGAGGTGAGGGATGCAGTTAGTGTCCCTGCTGATTTTACCTGCAGGAAGTGCTGCCATCTCCAGCTCCTCCAAGACCGAGTTAGGGAACTGGAGCTGGAGTTGGAAGAACTTCGGATCATTCGGGAGGCAGAAGGGGTCATAGATAGCAGCTTCAGGGAATTAGTTACACCAAAGATTGGAGATAGGTGGGTAACTGTAAGAGGGACTGGGAAAAAGCAATCAGTGCAGGGATCCCCTGCGGTCGTTCCTCTGAGAAACAAGTATACCGCTTTGGATACTTGTGGGGGGGACGACTTACCAGGGGTAAGCCATGGGGTACGGGCCTCTGGCACGGAGTCTGTCCCTGTTGCTCAGAAGGGAAGGGGGGAGAGGAGCAGAGCATTAGTAATTGGGGACTCTATAGTCAGGGGCACAGATAGGAGATTTTGTGGGAGCGTGAGAGACTCACGTTTGGTATGTTGCCTCCCAGGTGCAAGGGTATGTGATGTCTCGGATCGTGTTTTCCGGGTCCTTAGGGGGGAGGGGGAGCAGCCCCAAGTCGTGGTCCACATTGGCACTAACGACATAGGTAGGAAAGGGGACAAGGATGTCAGGCAGGCTTTCAGGGAGCTAGGATGGAAGCTCAGAACTAGAACAAACAGAGTTGTTATCTCTGGGTTGTTGCCCGTGCCACGTGATAGTGAGATGAGGAATAGGGAAAGAGAGCATTTAAACACGTGGCTACAGGGATGGTGCAGGCAGGAGGGATTCAGATTTCTGGATAACTGGGGCTCTTTCTGGGGAAGGTGGGACCTCTACAGACAGGATGGTCTACATCTGAACCTGAGGGGCACAAATATCCTGGGGGGGAGATTTGGTAGTGCTCTTTGGGGGGGTTTAAACTAATGCAGCAGGGGCATGGGAACCTGGATTGTAGTTTTAGGGTAAGGGAGAATGAGAGTATAGAGGTCAGGAGCACAGATTTGACGTCGCAGGAGGGGGCCAGTGTTCAGGTAGGTGGTTTGAAGTGTGTCTACTTCAATGCCAGGAGTATACGAAACAAGGTAGGGGAACTGGCAGCATGGGTTGGTAGCTGGGACTTCGATGTTGTGGCCATTTCGGAGACATGGATAGAGCAGGGACAGGAATGGATGTTGCAGGTTCCGGGGTTTAGGTGTTTTAGTAAGCTCAGAGAAGGAGGCAAAAGAGGGGGAGGTGTGGCGCTGCTAGTCAAGAGCACTATTACGGTGGCGGAGAGGATGCTAGATGGGGACTCTTCTTCCGAGGTAGTATGGGCTGAAGTTAGAAACAGGAAAGGAGAGGTCACCCTGTTGGGAGTTTTTTATAGGCCTCCTAATAGTTCTAGGGATGTAGAGGAAAGGATGGCGAAGATGATTCTGGATAAGAGCGAAAGTAACAGGGTAGTTATTATGGGAGACTTTAACTTTCCAAATATTGACTGGAAAAGATATAGTTTGAGTACAATAGATGGGTCGTTTTTTGTACAGTGTGTGCAGGAGGGTTTCCTGAAACAATATGTTGACAGGCCAACAAGAGGCGAGGCCACATTGGATTTGGTTTTGGGTAATGAACCAGGCCAGGTGTTGGATTTGGAGGTAGGAGAGCACTTTGGGGACAGTGACCACAATTCGGTGACGTTTACGTTAATGATGGAAAGGGATAAGTATACACCACAGGGCAAGAGTTATAGCTGGGGGAAGGGCAATTATGATGCCATTAGACGTGACTTGGGGGGGATAAGGTGGAGAAGTAGGCTGCAAGTGTTGGGCACACTGGATAAGTGGGGCTTGTTCAAGGATCAGCTACTGCGTGTTCTTGATAAGTATGTACCGGTCAGGCAGGGAGGAAGGCGTCGAGCGAGGGAACCGTGGTTTACCAAGGAAGTGGAATCTCTTGTTAAGAGGAAGAAGGAGGCCTATGTGAAGATGAGGTGTGAAGTTTCGGTTGGGGCGATGGATAGTTACAAGGTAGCGAGGAAGGATCTAAAGAGAGAGCTAAGACGAGCAAGGAGGGGACATGAGAAGTATTTGGCAGGAAGGATCAAGGAAAACCCAAAAGCTTTCTATAGGTATGTCAGGAATAAGCGAATGACTAGGGAAAGAGTAGGACCAGTCAAGGACAGGGATGGGAAATTGTGTGTGGAGTCTGAAGAGATAGGCGAGATACTAAATGAATATTTTTCGTCAGTATTCACTCAGGAAAAAGATAATGTTGTGGAGGAGAATGCTGAGCCCCAGGCTAATAGAATAGATGGCATTGAGGTACGTAGGGAAGAGGTGTTGGCAATTCTGGACAGGCTGAAAATAGATAAGTCCCCGGGACCTGATGGGATTTATCCTAGGATTCTCTGGGAGGCCAGGGAAGAGATTGCTGGACCTTTGGCTTTGATTTTTATATCATCATTGGCTACAGGAATAGTGCCAGAGGACTGGAGGAGAGCAAATGTGGTCCCTTTGTTCAAAAAGGGGAGCAGAGACAACCCCGGCAACTATAGACCGGTGAGCCTCACGTCTGTAGTGGGTAAAGTCTTGGAGGGGATTATAAGAGACAAGATTTATAATCATCTAGATAGGAATAATATGATCAGGGATAGTCAGCATGGCTTTGTGAAGGGTAGGTCATGCCTCACAAACCTTATTGAGTTCTTTGAGAAGGTGACTGAACAGGTAGACGAGGGTAGAGCAGTTGATGTGGTGTATATGGATTTCAGCAAAGAGTTTGATAAGGTTCCCCACGCTAGGCTATTGCAGAAAATACGGAGGCTGGGGATTGAGGGTGATTTAGAGATGTGGATCAGAAATTGGCTAGCTGAAAGAAGACAGAGGGTGGTGGTTGATGGGAAATGTTCAGAATGGAGTACAGTCACAAGTGGAGTACCACAAGGATCTGTTCTGGGGCCGTTGCTGTTTGTCATTTTTATCAATGACCTAGAGGAAGGCGCAGAAGGGTGGGTGAGTAAATTTGCAGACGATACTAAAGTCGGTGGTGTTGTCGATAGTGTGGAAGGATGTAGCAGGTTACAGAGGGACATAGATAAGCTGCAGAGCTGGGCTGAGAGGTGGCAAATGGAGTTTAATGTAGAGAAGTGTGAGGTGATTCACTTTGGAAGGAATAACAGGAATGCAGAATATTTGGCTAATGGTAAAGTTCTTGAAAGTGTGGATGAGCAGAGGGATCTAGGTGTCCATGTACATAGATCCCTGAAAGTTGCCACCCAGGTTGATAGGGTTGTGAAGAAGGCCTATGGAGTGTTGGCCTTTATTGGTAGAGGGATTGAGTTCCGGAGTCGGGAGGTCATGTTGCAGCTGTACAGAACTCTGGTACGGCCGCATTTGGAGTATTGCGTACAGTTCTGGTCACCGCATTATAGGAAGGACGTGGAGGCTTTGGAGCGGGTGCAGAGGAGATTTACCAGGATGTTGCCTGGTATGGAGGGAAAATCTTATGAGGAAAGGCTGATGGACTTGAGGTTGTTTTTGTTGGAGAGAAGAAGGTTAAGAGGAGACTTAATAGAGGCATACAAAATGATCAGGGGCTTGGATAGGGTGGACAGTGAGAGCCTTCTCCCGCGGATGGATATGGCTGGCACGAGGGGACATAACTTTAAACTGAGGGGTAATAGATATAGGACAGAGGTCAGAGGTAGGTTCTTTACGCAAAGAGTAGTGAGGCCGTGGAATGCCCTACCTGCTACAGTAGTGAACTCGCCAACATTGAGGGCATTTAAAAGTTTATTGGATAAACATATGGATGATAATGGCATAGTGTAGGTTAGATGGCTTTTGTTTTGGTGCAACATCGTGGGCCGAAGGGCCTGTACTGCGCTGTATTGTTCTATGTTCTATGTTCTAGTGTTAACCTGATTCCCCTGTGGTACACAATACTGTTAACCTGATTCCTCTGTGGTACACAATACCGTTAATGTGATTTCCCTGTGGTACACAATACCCGTTAATGTGATTTCCCTGTGGTACACAATACTGTTAATGTGATTCCACTGCGGTACACAATACTGTTAATGTGATTCCCCTGTGGTACACAATAGTGTTAAACTGATTCCCCTGTGGTACACAATACTGTCAATGTGATTCCCCTGTGGTCCACAATACTGTTAATGTGATTCCCCTGTGGTCCACAATACTGTTAATGTGATTCCCCTGTGGTACACAATACCGTTAATGTGATTTCCCTGTGGTACACAATACTGTTAATGTGATTCCCCTGTGGTACACAATACTGTTACTGTGATTCCCCTGTGGTACACAATACTGTTACTGTGATTCCCCTGTGGTACACAATACTGTTAATGTGATTTCCCTGTGGTCCACAATACTGTTAATGTGATTCCCCTGTGGTACACAATACTGTTAATGTGATTTCCCTGTGGTACACAATACCATTAACGTGATTTCATTGGTGTACGATATAATTTTTAAAAAAAAATTTAAATTGAGAGTAGCCAATTCTTTGCTTCCAATTAAGGGGCAATTTAGCGTGGCCAGTTCACCAATTCAAACTCCACACAGTGACCCACAGCTGGGATCGAACCTGGGTCCTTGATGCCGTGAGGCAGCAGTGCAAACCACTGCGTCACCATGGAACCCAGTACAATACTGTTAATGTGATTTCCCTGTGGTCCATGATACTGTTAACTTGATTTCTCTGAGATACACTGAACATGATTTCTCCATGTTATGTGATACTGGAGTTAACATAATCTCCATGCGATACTTGTTGATTTGTTATGTTACGTGATACTGGAGTAAAGTCCGGCTTACGTGAATCAGAGTCGGCGTTTGGTTGCTCCCCATCTGGAGTCTGGTCTGTTTTAACTGAGTCAGTGTTGTTTTGTTGATGCTCCCCGTCCGGAGTCTTTGCAGGTTCACTGGAGTCAGCTGAGATTTCTTGAAGCTGCATGTCTGGAGTCGGAACATGCAGGAATGCATTGACTTGTGGAGAGGTTCGAACGAATGAGGGTGGAAGTATCGTGGTGTCACCGGAGTCACCAGTGGTCTCACAGTGATCGTCGAGTGCCTCTGTACACACTAGCTGAGGTCTGTCACTTTGCACATCTTGCATGGGAAGTGGGATGCTGTCGTCACTCGTCTCACATACCGTGGGTAGAGCCTCAGTAGCTGCTTGTTGTTCACTTGGGTTGGGTAAATTGTCAGAGTCTTCATCTGATGGTGCAAACAATGTGGGTGGACTGTCATTGTCTTGCTGTTGTCCTTCATTTGGGTTTGGACTGTCATCGTCACTTTGTTCTTCACTGTAGCATGATAGACCGTCATGGTCGTCCTGCTGTGCACTGGAGCGTGGGAGACTGTCAGTCGTCTTGCTGTTTACTTGAGCATGGCAGACTTGCATCGTCTGCCGCTAGTTGGTCAGAGGAGGTTGCTAGACCCTCATGGTGTTGTTCCTGCAAGGACTGCGTGTCGGAGTCTTGCGTTGCTTCTCTCGTGGAGGCTGTCCACGAGCTCGCTGCAGAGGCTTGTGACACTGGAGTCACGTCTTGTGTGTGCAAGGACTGCGCGTCGGAGTCTTGCGTTTCTTCTATCGTGGAGTCAGTCCAAAAGCTCGCTGTGGAGGCTTGTGACACTGGAGTCACTACTTGTTCGTGCAAGGACTGCGGTGTTGAGTCTTGTGTGTCTTCTTTCTTAGAGTCGGGAACCCTGAGCGGTGAGTGGACCATGCTCTGTGTGGCAGCAGGCCGCTCTCTGTGGGCTTGTGCCGCTCTCTGTCTCTTGGTTTCAGGCTGCAGCATCATCCTGCACTCACGAGTTGGGATGTCATATCTGCTGGGCTGAAGATCCTCAAATCCGAAGAACGAATCCGCGTCTGCGTCAGATTCAATACGGGGGTCGCCAATGTGCAACATGTCTAGTTGCGGTTCGGATTTGGTACTGGGGTAGCCTCCCAAGGTGAAAGGTTCGTCCGAGTCGTAGTCTTCTAGGACCATATCATCACTGTTTGCGTCGGAGCTGGCATTGGGCTCGCGAGGTCCAGAGAAAATGTAAAGGTCGGAATTGAAGTATCCAAGGTCAGAATCATCGGTTTGGGCGTAGGTAACTGCTTGTTGCAGGGTTCTTCGTAGGTTAATTTCATTTCCTGGTTCAATTTGAGGCATTGTGCTGTCATTCCATGTGAAGGAAGGTTGTTTTACGGCATAAAAAGATTTTTTCTTTGATTTGGGACGTTTCCCTTTTAAATGAGCGTGGTTCGAGGCCTCTGACGTCATGACGCATGTGACGTAGCGTGTAGGAAACGATTGTACATGCGCAGATCGCTGTTCCTTTACCGATTGCCATTTTCGTGATTGCGCGGCGTCTCGCAACTGCGCAAATGCAGTCCCTTTAGAAAGTTGGCCACTGATCAAAGCTGCTCTCTGCTCCGGGATCTCGGCCTCGTGGTGAGTACTGCCGCTTCTCTTACCTTTTCTTGTTGGTTGGAGTGTGTTTTCCTCACAGTATTTGCCGAATATGTCCAGGACTGCCTGGAAGTCGCTTCTGTTTTGCCTCTTGGAGAACTTGAATTTTTAAAACATTTCTTCTGCTCTGGCAGCGGCTATGGTGAGGAGAAGCTCTGTCTTTTCAGCATCGGCCAGGTCTTCTAGGTCAGCTGCTACCAGGAAGAATTGAAACATTTGCCGGAATACCCGCCAGTTTTCGTGGAGTTCGCCGTGGCACTGGAGCTGCTGCGGAACCCGGATCTCGAACATCTTGCCTGGGTATTGCTGGTTGTCACTGTACGCTGAGGTATGGCTATATGGATTGAAGCAGTTCAGTCCTGGTACCATGATTTGTTATGTTGTAGGTGTAACATAAGCGGCTTCCTTGTGGTGCACTTGACAAAGGAAGGTTCAGACGTGGAGATAATTTCAACACGTTTATTAAACTATTTACACTTCTATTACTCGGGTTCGACACTACTGCTAATCCTACTGTAGCTACCCAGACTGACTAACCAGTTGCTGCAATCCACGTGGTGGGTGTAATATTGAATCAACCCTGTGTCTGTACTCACTGACTGTCTCCACTGGAAAGAGGCAGATCATGTGTGTGGTGTCCTTTATATATGGGTTGGTGTAATGCCCCCCTGTGGTTGTGTCACCTCTGTGTGTATCGTGAATGTCCATTGGTCGTGTCCTATCTACCTGATCTATTGGTTGAGTGTGTGTGTGTGTGTGATGTCCTTGGTGCTCCGTCTCGTGTCTAGCTAGCCTACATGCATTTACATTGATGCACATCACCACACTTGTAACACTTTCCCCACAATATATGATACTTGACCCAACGTCAACACCATCGACTCCATCTTCTAAGATACAAACTCTCCCCCCTTTCCCCAGACGTTCCCCTCCCTCCTCTTCCCTGTACCACTTCCCCTGACATTCCCTCCCATCCCCCACCCACTTCCTCGGGCATTCCCCCTATCCATTTCCCTGGACATTCTTCCGCCCTACCCGATAAGAATGCCTCCCCTGTCCAGCCTTGGCTCCACCCTTCCTCCCTGCCGATCCCCTTCCAGCCTTCACCTACCTCCCCAGACCAGCTTTGGCACAGGCTTTACTAACAGACACTCAAGTGAAGTTATGTGCGGTCCCCAAGAAGGAGCTAGCAAAATCTACAGACCTCAACGTCATGGGAGAGATGAAGATCGGCGGTTGCACGCCATTTGTATATAGTTGTAAACCCGAACGTTCTAAACTCTCGCTGGTAAGGAAAATTCATTTGGAGGATGAACTTAATTCTTGCGAGGTGGCCTTGAATGAGCAGTCATGTGATATTAATGAATGCAAACAGTGTCCCTGACATTGTTGGGAAGTGGAAACTGCCTTTAACCCGCCCGGAGGGTCGAGAGAACAAAATTTGCGCACTTTCTCCCGTCATGGGGAAACAGACTATTGCCTCTTGCCAAATTAATTGCCCTGATTCCTGCAAAGCAGAAATTCCTCCCTTAATGTGATTTCCCCATGATATGTGATACTATTAATGCGATTTTCCCCTTTAAAGCAAAACAGTTAATGCAATTTCCTTGGTTATGTGATATTAACATGATCTCTCTGTAGTACGGTTGACAAAATTTTGTTTGATATGCAGTGTTCAATAAAACTATTAAATGGAGTGAGCCTCTTTGTTTAACTTCACTGCAATCCCTCATGTATTAATCATTAGCGGTGGTTGCAGAACCTCATCACTGGGTCTATCGGACTGGAAACAGGTGTGAACAGCTGACTGAATCGCCTCAGGGACGGGTTTGGCTGAAGTCAGCATAGCTTTTTAAATCGGTCATTCAAAGGCAGGAACTCATTGAACTGCCTGGAAATATCACTGTAATTAACATGTTGTTATTCATGGCACAGTAAGAAGCCTTACACCACCAGGTTAAAGTCCAACAGGCTTGTTTGGAATCACTAGCTTTCGGAGCTTAGTTCCTTCATCAGGTGAGTCTCATTAGTTCTATTAGTTCACCTCTTGCCCTTTTGTGTTCCAAGGGGAACAATCCTAACTTTTCCAAACTCTCCTCACAACTGAAGACACTGAGGCAGGATTCTCCAACCCCTCGCCGGATCAGAGAATCGCCGGAGGGCGGCGTGAATCTCACCCCCGCCGGCTGCCGAATTCTCCGGCGCCGGGGATTTGGCGGGGGCAGGAATTGCACCGCGCCGCTGGCCACTGGCAGCGGTCCCCCCGGCGATTCTCCGGCCTGTGATAGGCCGAGTGGCCGCCCGTTTTTGGCCAGTCCCGCCGGCGTTTATTACACCAAGACTTCTTACTGTGCCGGTGGGACCTGGCTGCGCGGGCGGTCTCTGGGGTCCTGGGGGGGGGGGGGGGGGGGAGATCTGGCCCTGGGAGGTGCCTCCACGGTGGCCTGGCCCACGATCGATCCCACCGATCCATGGGCGGGCCTGTGCCATGGGGGCACTCTATTCTTCCGGCCCGACGCCAGGGTGGTTGACGCCACTCCTTCGCGCCGTAGTTGCCCACCCCGCTGATTCCCGCAGAATCCCACCCCTGGTCTCTGGTAAAAACCACAACGGCTTTATTTGGATAGCACTTTTAATATACTGACACCACCTCCAAAGCTGCTTCGCGGAGGCATTATAAAACAAAGTATGACACCAAGCTACAGAAGGAGATATTAGGGAAGGTGACTAAGAGCTTGGCCATAGAGGAAGGAGTACCTTGAGGTAGGAAAGCAAGGTAGTGAGGTGAAGAGGTTTAGGAGGGAACTCCAGAGTTTAGGGCCCAGGCATCTGAACGGTGGTGAATAATTAAACAACTCACTGGAGGAGGAGGCTCCACAAATATTCTCAATCTCAATGAAGGGGGGCCCAGCACATCTGTGCAAAAAATAAAGCTGAAGCATTCGTGACAATCTTCAGCCAGATGTGCCAAGTGGATGATCCATCATGGCCTCTCCCCGAGGTCCCCAGATGTCAGTCTTCAGCCAATTCGATTCACTCCCCAAGTGATATCAAGACACAGCAGAAGGTGCTGGATACTGAAAAGGCTATGGGCCCTGACAAAATTCTAACAATAGTCCTGAAGACTTCTGCTCCAGAACTTGTCGAGCCCCTGGCCAAGCTGTTCCAGTACAGCTACAACACTGGCATCTATCCTGCAATGTGGAAAATTGCCCAGGTATGTCCTGTGCACAAGAAACAGGACAAATCCAACCCAGCCAATTACTGTCCCATCAGTCTACCCTCGATCATCACTAAAGCGATGGAAAGAGTCATCAACAGTGCTATCAAATGGAACCTACTTAGCAATAACCTGCTCATGGACACTCATTTTAGGTTCCGGCAAGGTCATTCAGCTCCTGACCTCATTACAGCCTTGGTTCAAGCATGGACAAAAACATGGACGCCCAGAAGCAGTATGTGTCCAAATGCAACAAGGCCTGGACAATATCCAGACTTGGGCTGACAAGTCACAAGTAACATTTGCGCCGCACAAGTGCCAGGCAAAGACCACCTCCTACAAGAGAGGATCTAACCATCGCCCCATGATATTCAATGGAATTACCATCACTGAATCCCCCCAAATCAACATCCTGGGGGTTAGCATCGATCAGAAACTGAACTGGACTAGCCATATTAATACTGTGGCTAGCAGGGCAGGTCAAAGGCTAGGAATCCTACGATGAGTAATGCACCTCCTGACTTCCCAAAGCCTTTCCACCATCTACGAGGCACAAGTCAGGAGTGTGATGGAATACTCTCCACTTGCCTGGATGAGTGTAACTCCAACAGCACTCAAGAAGCTCGACACCATCCAAGACAAACCAGCCTGTTTGATTGCTCCCCCTTCATCAAACAATCAATTCTTCCACTACCGATGCACAGTGGCAGCCGTGTGTACCATCTACAAGATGCACTGCAGTATCTCACCAAGGTTCCTAAGGCAGCATCTTCCAAACCCACGACCACTACCATCTAGAAGGACACGAGCAGCAGATATCTGAGAACCACACCATCTGGAGATTCCCCTCCCAACTCACTCACCACCTTGAGTTGGAAATATATCGTCGTCCCTGCACTGTCACTGGGTCAAAATCCTGGAATTCCCTCCCTAACAGCACTGTACCTACACCTCCGGGGCTGCAGTGGCTCAAGAAGGCAGCTCACAACCACCTTCTGAATGGCAACTAACGGTGAACAATAAATGTTGGTCTAGCCAGTGACGCCCACTTCCCGTAAATTAATGTAAAAAAAGCTGGATGGAGTGATTCGAATGGAAAATGCTCAAAAGGCCAGAATTAGAGGAGCACAGAGATCTTGGAAAGCCAGAGGAGATTACATCATGGTTAACCAACTCTGTAATCTTCCATTAAAGCTTTCCAGAAATGTTGGTGCCCAGAATTGTCCACAAAGCTCCAGCTGAGGCCTGACCAGTGATTCATTAAGTTCTATGTCTGGATACCTGTGTGTATGTGTGTGTGTGCGTGACTGGATATATGTGTCCATTTGGCAGATTATTAGTTCATTGCTGGTAAAAAAAACTGCGACATTGTAGCAGAAGAGAAACGGCCATTCTCCAATGAAATGATGGGAATTCTGATAGTATTCAAGAGGAGCCAGAGTGGAGTCCAAAGATGTGCAGGGTAGGTGGATTGGCCATGATAAATTGTCCTTAGTGTCCAAAATTGCCCTTAGTGTTGGGTGGGGTTACTGGGTTATGGGGATAGGGTGGAGGTGTTGACCTTGGGTAGGGTGCTCTTTCCAAGAGCCAGTGCAGACTCGATGGGCCGAGTGGCCTCCTCCTGCACTGTAAATTCTATGATAATCTATGATTAATCTAGGACAAAGGTTCGGCACAACATCGTGGGCCGAAGGGCCTGTTCTGTGCTGTATTTTTCTATGTTCTATGTTTTCTATGGAGAAGATGGGTAAAGAGAGGGATGAGAGTAAGGAATTCAGGCAGATCAGGTGAATAAATAACACACTCAGAAAGTGCTAGGAACCTGACAGGAATAATAGGTGAAGAGAGAAATGGAAGTGAATAAAAACAAGAAGAATAAAAGGAACTGACAGAAAGTGAGATACTGTAATGAGAAAGAGAGATGGAGAGAAGGGGGGGGGGGGGAGTAGACAGGCACAAGAGAGAAGGACGACCAAGAAATAGCGAAAGTCAAAAATGGGAGAGAGAAATAAACATAGATCTGAATATAAATGAACTTAACGATGCCTTGGAGCAAAGATTGAAAATTATATCCTCAGAACTATAGCTCGTTAACATTCAAGAACAGTGGTCTTAAATGATTGAAATGCAATTTGCATTTTTCATGAATTTGCATTAATTGAACTGAACAGTGAGTGCGTACTGCATGTTAATTGTACCACATTTCTCTAAGACATTTTATCAAACGTAATAGATTTTTAATGCTCTTCAATCAATATTGGTATTTTAAACCAGTGCAGCCCTCTGGGGAAAGAGCAAGGGAGTGAATAGCTCTCTCAAAGAGCTAGCACAGATACAATGGACTGAATGGCCTCCCTCTGTGTTGAATCATTCTATTATTCTGTGAATTAATATACTCTGATGCCTCGTGAAGAGGGTAAACCCTCTGACTCATACTTCCAGCGAGATGCAGCGTTTAAAAGGAATTTGGGGTAGAGAATTGGTGTTAGGGTGTTGTCCATACATCCACCCTGGGATGTCTTTGACTCAGACCCCCTATCTGGGGGAAGTGGATTGATTGGTGTGCCCAGCAAGCATGTCGTTAGGATACACAGTAAGTTGGAAAAATGGGAGAAGTTACAAAGATTAAATGAGTCAAAACTGTTGAAGATGGGTTCAGTGTGGAGAGGAATTACATCATCCATAGAACCACAGAACTACAGTGCAGAAGGAGGCCATTTGCCCCATCGAGTCTGTACTGACCCTCTGAAAGAGCACCATACCCATGCCCACGCCCCACCCTATCCCTGTACCCCGCCTTATCGCACTATCTGCTTAGCCTGTACATGTTTGGACACTAAGGGATAATTTAGCATGGCCAATCCACCTAACCTGCACATCTTTGGACTGTGGGAGGAAACCGGAGCACCTGGAGGAAACCCAAACAGACACGGAGAGTAAGTGAAAACTCCACACACACAGTCATCCAAGGTCGGAATTGAACCTGGGACCCTGACACTGTGAGGCAGTGATGCTAACCACTGTGCCACCGTGCCACCCCAAATCCCTAGCACCATTTTGGATCTGAGAAAGACATAAATATTCCCTTATTAGAGGATGACCAGATGCTGTGGAGGAACAGGGGTTTGGGTGTCTGTGCATAGAAATCAGTAAAAACACATGCACAGGTGCAAACTGTACTGACTAGACTTTTATTCCTTTATGAATTGACAAGGTTGAGGAGTGTGCTGTGTTATGCTTGTTTATGTAGCATAAACTGCTTCCTTGATGTATGCTCTGGCAAAGGAAGGTTCAGACTTGGAGATAGGTTTAACACATTTATTGAACACTTAACAATCCTCCTACTTGAGTTCGACTCTCCTGCTAATCTTGCTGTAGTAACTCAGTCTAACTAACCAGTCTGCTCTAAGCCATGCGGTGGGTGTGATGCTTCTGATCTGCCCCTGTCCTTCTCTCTGAGTGTCGCCTGTGGAAAAAGAAAGAGCATATGTGCCCTGTCCTTTTATATGGGTTGCCCCCTGGTGGTAGTGTCACCTCTGGGTGTCTTGACTGCCCATTGGTTGTGTCCTGTTCTGTGTGTTCATTAACTGTAGGTCATGATGTCTCTGGTGCTCCCTCTAGTGTTTACTTAGTCTTAGTGTTTTTACATTAACCCCTTGTGTATTTACAGTGATGCACATCATCACATTCCCCCTTTTTTCGTGTTACATATTTTCTGTACAATATTAAAGAAAATTGAACAAAATAGGTAGATAAGTGATGACATGTACAAATTATTTACATAGAATTTACAGTGCAGAAGGAGGCCATTCGGCCCATCGAGTCCGCACCGGCTCTTGGAAAGAGCACCCCATCCAAGGTCAACACCTCCACCCTATCCCCATAACACAGTAACCCCACCCAACACTAAGGGCAATTTTGGACACTAAGGGCAATTTATCATGGCCAATCCACTGAACCTGCACATCTTTGGACTGTGGGAGGAAACCGAAGCACCCGGAGGAAACCCACGCACACACGGGGAGGATGTGCAGACTCCGCACAGACAGCGACCCAAGCCGGAATCGAACCTGGGACCCTGGAGCTGTGAAGCAATTGTGCTATCCACAATGCTACCGTGCTGGAGGACAAGTGTGAGCGTTGTTCTGGGGGCTGGCTAACCATACATATGTTCTGGTCTTGTCCCAAGTTAGTTAGCTTTTGGGCCTCTTTCATCAACACCATGTCGGAAATACTCGATGGCTACCGTGCTGCCCTTTTAAAAAAATTAGCATGTCATCATGCTAAATCATGATGACAGTGATGATTATACAATACCAAATAATATGTATGAGTCCAAAGTTCATGAATTTACACGGTCGAGTGGCTTTCTTTGTTTTGCTATTGAAGTGTCGATGTTGATGTTGTCATTCCCTTGTGAGCGCCGTCAGTGTCCCTGTGCTTAAGGAACCAGGAAGTCATCAGGAGGTGGTAAATCACTTTGTTGTCTATTTTGGACTCTTTCTTTTTTCAATGCTTGTGGTAGCGATTCTTCAAGTCACCTTTCCTGTCTGACCTGGACTGGTGTCTGTGTTTGCGGTATTGATGCCGTATGTCAGCTGCCTTGAAAGCTGGTCTGCTTGTTTGTAGTGGAGCAAACTCACCTGCCTTAAAGCTGGTCTGCTTGTTTGTAGTGGAGCAAACTTGAATCGGTGAGATTTGCTGTCATGCCATGGTATGGCTGTACTATTGCCAGTGTTAGGAGCTGTGCTGTTACATTGTCCTGCATTTGCAGAGTTGTACCATGTCGTACCAGTCGTTGTTCCATTGTTGTTGTTTTTGTCGTGCTTGTTGTTGACATTAGTGCCTGTGGTACGCTTCTTGTTGTTGTCTTTTTTGTTGTTTTCGTAGGTTTTGTTGTTGTGTTTGTCACGCTCAATGACCACACCGAGTGGAGAATTCGAGTCCTTCACAAAGTTACTTGTGTCAGTGCCCTTTGTGGCATCTGCTGTTTCATTGAGCGTGCCATCTCTGATTCCTCGGCGCTCCCTGTCTGGAGTCATGTCCGGTTCACTGGAATCATCTTTGGTTTGTCAATGCTCCCCGTCTGGAGTCCTTTCTGGTTCACCTGAATCAGCTTTGGTTTCTTGACACTCCCCATCCGGAGTCATTTCAGGTTCACTTGAATCATCTGAGGTGTCACTTGAATCATCTGAGGTATCTTGATGCTTCCCGTCCGGAGTCAAAACATTCAGGAATGCATTTTCTTGTGGAGAGGCTCGAGTGGATGAGGTTTGAATTAACGTGGTGTCACTGGAGTCACCAGTAGCCTCACTTGATTGTCGAGTGCCTCTGTACATACTAGCTGAGATCTGTCAGTCTCGCTGAGATGTCACACATCTTGTATGGGAATTGTGAAGCCTTTGTCACTTGTCGCACATACAGTGGGTAGACTTTCGGTGTCTTCTTGTCAGTTAGATGAGCTGGGTAGACCGTCAGAGTCTTCTTCTGGTGGCTCAAATAATCTGGGTAGACTGTCATAGTCTTTTTGTTGTTCACGTCAGCGTGGCAGACTGTCATAGTCGTCTTCCTGTGCACTTGAGCGTGGCAGACTTGCATCGTCTGCTGCTGGTTGCTCAGATAAGGTTGCTAGACCTTCATGGTCTTGTTCATGCAAGGACTGCACTCTGGCGTTGCTTCCATTGTGGAGTCTGTAAACAAGCTCGCTGTGGAGGCTTGTACCGCTCTCTCTGTGGAGTCTGGCATCGTTCCCTGTGTGGAGTCATGCAGTGGTCTCGCTGTGGAGTCGATCTGTGGTCTCTGTGTGGAGATGTGCAGTGTTCTCGCTATGGAGTCTGTCATCGCTTTCTGTGCGGAGCCGGGACTCTTCGTGGTGCGTGGACCACTCTCTGTGTGGAGTCGGGGACTCTTCGTGGTGCGTGGATCACTGGTGTGGCGTCAGGCCGCTCTCTGTGGGCTTGTACCTCTCTCTGTCTCTTGGCGTCAGGCTGCTCTCTGTGGGCTTGTACCGCTCTCTGTCTCTTGGCTTCAGGCCGCAGCAGAATCCTGTACTCATGGGTCAGGATGTCGTCTATGCTGGGATAAGGATCCTCAAATCCGAAGAACTCATCCATGGCTTTGTCGGATTCTGTAATGTACACATCATCACGTTGCGGTTCGGATTTGGTACTGACGTCGCCACGTTCACTGATGAAGTCATCTTCCGAGTCGTAGTCTTCAAGGACTTTACCATGCGCTCTTTGCGCAACCGCGGTTTCTCGCGCATGCGCAAAACACTGTTTTGCCGGTTTGCGTCTTCTGGGGAACTGCCCATGTGCGGCTCCTTTCTCAAGATGGCTGCCAATCAAAACTGCCATTTTCTGCATTTGCAAGCCTACCTTTGCCTCGTGGTGAGTATTGGTGCCAGTTTAACCGATTTTTTTGTGTTCACCTCACAGTAGTTTTCAAACTTGTCCAGGACTGTCTGGAAGTCTCTCTTGTCTTGCCCTTTGGAGTACCTGAGGAGTGGAGGATTTCTGTTGCACTTTCACCCGCAATGGTGAGTAGAAGCTTTATCTTCTCAGCATCGGCCACGCCATCTAGGTCGGATGCTACCATGTAGATCTCAAATCTCTGTTTGAATGCACGCCAGTTGGCACTGAGATTGCCATGGTACCTGAGCTGCTGAGAAACCGGAGTCTCAAACATCTTGCCTGGGTGCTGTTGCTGGTCATCATGGATCTTGAGTTGAACTATATAGATTCAGCAGGCACTCACTGGTACCATGTTGTGTTATGCTTCTTCATGTAACATAAGCTGCTTCCTTGATGTAGGCTCTGACAAAGGAAGGTTCCGACTTGGAGATAGGTTTAACACATTTATTGAACACTTAACAATTCTCCTACTTGAATTCGACTCTCCTGCTAATCTCGCTATAGTAATTCAGTCTAATTAACCAGTCTGCTCTAAGCCATGCGGTGGCTTCTGACCTGCCCCTGTCCTTCTCTCTGAGTGTCGCGTGTGGAAAGAGAAAGAGCATGTGTGCCCTGTCCTTTTATTTGGGTTGCCCCCTTGTGGTAGTGTCACCTCTGGGTGTCTATACTGCCCATTGGTCGTGTCCTATTCTATGTGTTCATTAGCTGTATGTCTGCATGTCATGATGTCTTTGGTGCTCCCTCTAGTGTTTACTTAGTCTTAGTGTATTTACATTAACCCCTTGTGTATTTACAGTGATGCATATCACCACAGAATGATCTACTCAAAAGTGTTTGAAATGATAAGGTATAAAGAGAGAAACTGGTGGAAGAGTCCAGAACAAGGGAGCACAACCTTGAAATGAGAGATAAGCCATTTAGGGGTGATGTCACACAAAGTAGTGGATATCTGGAACACTCTCCCTGAAAACGCTGCTGAGGCCAGGACTCAACTGAAAATTTCAAGATCGAGATCAATAGATTTTTGTTGACTTAAGGGTAAGAAGACAATTGAAGTAAATGAAGGGGCAATGAATTTGGGGCTGTATTCTCCGATACTGAGGCTATGTCCCCATGCGGGCGTAGGAACGGTGGCGTTTTACGACAGAAAAAATGTCCACCGATTCCCCGTTTGGCTGGGGGCTAGCAGCAAGGCAGCGTAGAGCACCGCCCGGTCCGGAGAATTGCCGGGTCCATGGCCATGCATGCGCACGGTGGCGGCCTGCAACAAGGCGCAGACCGCTCACGGGCCTGCCCGCGAAACAGCCCACCCCACTTTGGCCGGCTCGCACGCACCGGACCACACCCTCGCAGTGCCCCCAGCCCCTGATAAAGTGCCCCACTGCCCGCGGATCGGCCCACCCCCGACTGTGGCGGCGCTGGACTGAGTCCGCAGCCACCACACCGAGTTCCCGACGGGTGAGACCACACGCAACCCACGGCGTCGGAACTCAGCCGGCGGAGCACGGCGCATCAGGGGGTGGGCCTCAGGCAATGTCCTGAGGCTGTCGATATGAGGCGCACCATTTTGGAGGGGGCGGAGCATCGCGAAAGCGGCGCCACCCATAATTTGGTCAGGAACTTTGATCCTCCGGCCAATCGCTGAACGCGATTTCGGCGTCGGCGACCGGAGAATCCAGCCCTTGATGTACAGATCAGTAATGATCTGATCGGATGACGAGGTGTGTGGAGTTCAAGATTAAAATGAGGAATGATCAGGTTAGTAGTGGGAGCAGGATTCTCTCCATGTATGTGATCCCCTCGCTGGCATCTTTCTGCTGCTCAGGAAGTGTTGAAGTGAAATCAAAGTGTTTGATGGGGTAGACATGGACGAAATCGTTACACTTGTGGTGCAGTCAAAACCAAGGGAGTATCAATATATGTCGGCAATAAATCCAATAGGGAATTCTGGAGAACGTCTTTATCCAGAAGGTAATGAGAAAATGACACTCGCTACCTCAGGGAGTAGTTGAGAGGAATAGTATAATTGAGGAGGAATCTCGATGAAGGAGAAACGAACAGAGGCATATGCTGATAGGGTGAAAGGAAAAGGGGTAGGGAGGAGGTGTAGATCATAAACATTGGCAGAGACCGGTGGAGCTGAATAGCCTGTTCCTATACTGGAGATTCCCCGTCGGCTGATGCCGAAATCGGGAAACGTGATTGGGCGGAGAATTGGTTTGGACGCCAAAATTGCAGTGGGCGCCTATTTAACACTAGCAGCGTCAATGCGTTCTGGAACGCATGTACAGTAACACTGTTTGCATGTCATTAGCAGGCCAGACCCAGTATTCTCTGGTGCCTATGCAATTCTCCGCCTCCGATGGACCGGAGTTCCCGACGGCGCAGTGGACTTGTGCTTCTAAAATTCGTGAAACCGGTATCGTGGCTGATGAGGGAGAGAGAGGAGGTAGGACATGGAGAGGCGTGACTGTGGGCTGCCGGGCCAGACACTGGCTGGGGCGGGGGGTGCCCTGCCAGGGCTGGGTTGGGTGGAGGGGGCGGGGTTGGTAACGGGAGTACGGGCCGAGTGGCTGGTGTGGCCCCCAGGCTCAGACCGCCATTGCCGTGGGCTGCAAGGCAGCCATCTTGCTGCAAGGCAGCCATCTTGCTGCACATCCCATTGATCACCCACCTTGGCCCCTGGTCCTGCAGAGTGACACCGGCCGTACTTGTGCCTTCCGCACCACACCCTCCACCGTACAGCCCCACCACCCAACAGGCTGCAACCTGCCGGCGGGGCATCAGTCGGCCCACTCAAGGGCAATGCTCACTGTAGTCCCTACATGGGCGTCGAATGTGGGCCGCGGAGCATACCACTGGCAAGGGGAGTGCCACCCAATGGTACCCCTGGCATCAGAGATGGGCGCCAAAGCCAGAGACCCCCATGGTGCCAGGCTGCGGAGATAGCCCCCCTATGCAGGGACAGAGCCCGCAGTGCCATCCAGGGCCACCATGTAGCCCGTTGAACCAGGTTGGGCACAGGGGTACGCAACATGCTAACATGTCGGCTTTTCACCCCCTGCAGACAATGGATATTGGAATTCAACCAGCAATGGTGGCCTTCCTGCTAGTCCCCGCAGCCCTGGGAGATGCCCTGTGGCTGTACGAGCTGGAGCTGCTCGAGGAGGAGGAAATTGTAGCAGCAGAGTGTGATACAGCGGAGACTGCCCCAGAGGAACAGAGGCAGATGCTGAGGATGGAGAGCCGGCTGCTCAACAGGCTGAGGAGGAAGAGGTGCAAAGGAGACGCTGCATGAGTCCTTGTGTGTACTGGCAGGAACTGTTGGACCTGGCATGCCGTCGAAGAGTCCAGCTGAGCAAGGCGACAATGCGACATATCTGCCAGATGATGGCCCTATATGTCCAGTCAGCACAATACATCCACCTGAATGTGGACCGAGCCCACCAGGAAGCCCGGGCAGCAGGGTTCGCCACCATTGCCGGGATGCCCCGCCTGGTTCCAGGGGGTGATTGATGGGATGCATGTCCCCCTACGGGCACCTGCAGATGACAGGCAACTCTACTCAAACTGAAAGAGGTTCCACTCGATGAACGCGCAACTGATATGTGACCATCAGATGCGCATCATGCATGTCTGCTCCCTATATCCGGGCAGTGTGCGCAACGCCTCCATCCTGGCACACTCGACAATTTCTGATATGTTTGAAATGCCCCCCTGGCTGGGGGATTGGCACTCGGGCAACAGGGGTTATCCACTGCAGTCGTGGCTGATAATACCTATCCGGAGGCCACAGACCGACGCGGAGACACGCTACAACGATGCCCATTCAGCGATCAGGGGTGTGATCGAGCAGTGCTTCCGCCTCCTGAAGATGCAGTTCAGGTGTCTGGACCTCCCAGAGGGGCCCTCCTATGAGGCAGAGAAGGTCGCCGCATCGTGGCAGTTTGCTGAGTCCTCCACAACATCGCGCAACAGAAGAGCAATGTGCTGGAAGAGGAGGATGAACCCCAGTCCTCGTCCGATGAGGAGGATGTGGGGGAGGGCGAGGGTGAGGAGGATGTGGGGGAGGGCGAGGGTGGGCAGGATATGGGACCCAGGCAGGCACAGGAGGCCACACAACATGTGCGCCAGGGCCATTGCCCAAGGCACATTCTGATCGCCTTCAATTTCACCGAATGGGGGAGGTGGGGAAACTGGGCGGGGGCACGGACACCGCATCCAACCACCACAGACTTGCCTGCAACCCCCTCCGTGATACATACCTGCCACACTACGGGGTGGGGGCCCTATGTTGGCTGTATCACCAGGTCTGGCCCATGGGATGGAGGATGATGACACCCTGCTCTGCGATGAACTCTGGTTCTCCGCATCTGGGCAGCACGGTAGCATTGTGGATAGCACAATTGCTTCACAGCTCCAGGGTCCCAGGTTAAATTCCGGCTTGGGTCACTGTCTGTGCGGAGTCTGCACATCCTCCCCGTGTGTGCGTGGGTTTCCTCCGGGTGCTCCAGTTTCCTCCCACAGTCCAAAGATGTGCAGGTTGGGTGGATTGGCCATGATAAATTGCCCTTAGTGTTGGGTGGGGTTACTGGGTTATGGGGATAGGGTGGAGGTGTTGACCTTGGGTAGGGTGCTCTTTCCAAGATCCGATGCAGACTCGATGGGCTGAATGGCCTCCTTCTGCACTGTAAATTCTATGATCTATGATCTATTTGACAACGTCTGACTCCTGCCCACGGTAACACTTTCCAATGTCCACCTGGGTGATCCCAGCAAGCTGGCCATTCCATCACATGGTCCCATTGGATCCCTGGTGTGACGGTGGTGGGAACGGTCGGGGGAGGAGGTGGCTGGGGAGCCCAGTCCACTCACGACATCCGCCCATCCACCCCACCCCACCCCCTGCACCCATTCTCTGGCCAGCCCACCCCGCTGCCATCTGACAGAACACCGGGTCACATTGTAACAGTGTGAACGGATGTTTAATATGCACAAATATTGACAGATACGTGCCCTAGCCACAATAACTAAACTGTGTCCTTCATCCGTGACAACTTAAATGGTGTCTAATTTTCTGGCCTTACAGGCCCTAATGCTACGTCTAGTTGGGTCCCCAGACGGTACACCAGGAGTGGAGGTGGCCTGCTGTGATTCCTGCCCTGTGACCTGGGTCCCCGTTGGCGGGCATCCTCTGGGGTGACCAGGCCCGGATGGACTGACCCGGCTGCTACTAGGGTGTCCTAGGTGGCGTGATTCTGCTTGCTTCCCACCAGATGCGCCAGGGACGGGGGGGGGGGGGGGGGGGGGGGGGGAGGACCGCGAGGCGCTGCGGTGTTCCAGCCCCTCCCCTGCAGGAGTCACCGGCATGGGCCCCTTTACCTCCACCCCCCTCAGGGTGCCCGATGGCCCCCGGGCTACATATCTCCTAAGGTTCCCCCGACGTCCTGTATGCCCGTTCTGGTCTCGACCAGGGTCTGCATGCTGGCGACCATGGAGCACAGGAAAAGGACCATCGCCGTCTGGGACTGCGCCACATTACGCTGTGACTGTGCCACCACCTTCTGGATCTGTGTCACATCAGCCAGTGACTGCGCCACCTCCCTCTGGGACTGCGCCACCTTCCTCTGGGACTGCGCCACCTCCCTCTGGGACTGCGCCACCTTCCTCTGGGACTGCGCCACCTCCCTCTGTGTCTGCGCCACGTCAGCCAGCGCCTGGGCAACGTCACTGACGTTCTCAGCCATGGCCCGCTGTGACTATGCTCAGAAGCGCCCAAACCAGGAATTAGCGGCCTTCCAGACAGGTTTAGGGCTTTTGGAACTGACAGTCCCACCTATAGTGAAGATGCATTGACAGAGCCAGGGACTACATGAGTGGCTGTCGGTGAGCATCCAGCACCTGCAGGCAAACAGGGTCAACCGCCTCTCCTCCGCCGTGTCCAGGAGGGTCTCCAGCTCAGCATCTGTAAATTATGGAGCTGCTCTCCTTGCCGCCATCTTGTTGGCTGGGATGGTGTGTCTGGGGATTGAAGTGTGCGGCTGCAGCTTGTCAGCTTCCTGAGTGTCGATTGCGAATCTGGCGAATCCTGCAGCATTTCTCATTGGAATCGATTGGGTTCCACGTGGCACCGGTGCTAGCCTCTTAACAGTTGTTGAATCAATCCACGTGACCTCACAACTTTCGGGGACCTTGCGTGGCGGCTGTAGACTGTGCCCAGCGTCGCCACAGTCGGGAGAGGGAACAGTTCCGCTGGCGGGGGGGCTTCGGCGGGGGTTGGGGGGACTGATAGGAGGTGGTCCGGGGGTGGCGAGGGGAGGTTACAGGGGGGCAGATTTTGGCAGGCTGGGTCCGCGTGCGGCTGGAGCCATGCTGTACGGCGCGGCCGCCACAGGCAGCCTTGCACATGCGCAGCCACGGACCCAGCCATTTTGCAGCCGTATCCGCAGGTAAAGCTGGGGGCTTTATGCGGCTGCTAGCCCTCCCCACCGGGCGGTGGATCTGTGCGGGGGCGGCGCCGACCTTTTGGTCATATGACCAGACGGATCCTGCGGGTATAGCCGCAGAATCGGAGAATCCAGCCCTTAGTCTCAGGAACGGGGAATCCAGCCCCTTGTATTTCAATGTCAAGCTCCTTCCTTGTAACAAATGCCTAACAGCCCCCTTTTTGAATCATAATAATTTAGTGTGACATACTTAGAGAGAAACCCAAGTACTGGATTCTGATTCTTGTTAACTGTGAGCCATGTAGGCTATGCAGGAAAGAAGCAATGTCAGTTCTTTCTGTTCCTTCTGATCCGTAATGACTGGCTATCTCAAGGAAACCACCAATCAAAGCAAGGGTGGTGATGGCTGTTCAAAATAATTAGCTAAGAGGACAAGGCCTGTGGGATTATTTATCTCTTCATGTTAGTCTGCTGTACTGTTCAAACAGTGTCGTGTGGACTGAGGCATCACAAGTCTACCAAGACTAGTCGGTGATACAAAGAATTTACATCTTCTGACACTTTAATTACACATAAGATGCTTTTACACTGTTCAGATGTTACCTTCGATGAAAGCCTGTCTCCCGTTTCAATACACAGAGTTACAACTGGATTACATGTTGACTGTGGACAATAATCAATCAGAATGTGATGGACAAGGTTTAAGGTGAGCGAGCCTCCTCAATGTGAATTGTATTCAATGAAGTTGCCAGTTGTACAGTTACTGACAATCCACCAAGCTGCTGCCAATTGCTGGGAGCTTTCAGCTGAACATTTAACCATCACTGTAGCTGTCCCAAAACTGCATCTCTTCACCTTGCACCATCACCCATTTTGTAATTTAATCTCTTCGACCTTCCACTCTCATCACAGACCTTTCCATTTGCACTCCCCCTGCCCCCTCTTGTTTAAAATCTGTTGCATCTCTGACTTCTTCCTGTTCTAATGAAAAGTCAGTGGTCTGAAATGTTAAATGTTTCACTCTCCATTGACGCTGTCTGGCCTGCTGAGTATTTCCAACCTTTTCCACTCTGATTTCACCACCCGGATGTTTTCTAATAGCTGGCTGCGATGGGGAACTCCAGTCTGTAAATTTACATTGCCTCTTCCCTCTCACAAACACCAACCACAACTTGGACTCATACTGTGCAGCACACTGGACATAGTAACACATCCCGAGGTGCTTCGTGGGACCGATTATCAAACAGAATTGGACACCGAACAACATAAGGAGATATTGGGACACGCGACCCAAAGCTTGATCAAAGAGGGCGGGAGAGGTTTCGGGCAGGAATTCTGAAACTTTATGCTCACATAGCTGACAGCCTGGTCACCGGTGTTGGAGCAATTAAAATCCAGGGATACGCAAGATGCCGGAATTACTAAATCGCTGAACCTTCACAGCCCAGATGGAGGCCATTCGGCCCATTGTGTCTGCACCAGCTCTCCGAATGAGCATTATGGCTTAGTGCCATTTTCCTGCCTTTTCCCTGTATCCTGCATGTGGTTTCTCGTCAGATAATCATCTAATGCCTCGATTGAACCTCACTTCGCCACACTTCCAGGCAGTGCATTCCAGACGCAGAACCACTCGCTGTGTGGAAACGTTACTTTCTCACATCGCATTTGCTTCTTTTGCAAATCATTTCAAATCTGCAGCACAGAGATTGCGAAAATTGTGGAGCTACAGAGATAGGGAGGGAGAAGGCCAAAGAGGGATTTGAAAACACAGATGCGCATGTTCAGATGGATGATCTGGAGCCTATATCAGTCAGCCAGCATATGGGTGAGGGGTGAACGGGACTTCGCTGTGAGTTGGGATATGGACGACAAACCCCTCTGTTGAGACTGCGATGAACACAAAGAGTGGGATTTTGCAGTCCGACTGCATCCCCAGCAGCGGGTCGCAACACTGCAAAGCCATGAAAATCCCAGCCGAAGCTACAGCATAAAATGATCGTCACCCCATTTGGCAATGGAACTGCCTCCCAACATAAGCCAATAAGCACAGAGATTACAACATGAACAAGCAATATCGAGATGCCATTACTGCATCAGTACAATGCTGGTGTGATTCGTATGCAGAATTGCAATTTCGATAAACTGGGCAAGGGTTAAAATATCTAGAATTCTCTCATTCTTTGTCCAATTCTGGGGGCGTGATCTACAGGCTGCGACGCACTCAAACGGGAGTGTGGCATGGCTGGTAGAAGCCTCCCGCAGGCTTCCCGGCAGCCTATACGCCTCACAAGATCTATCCGGACCCCGCAAGGTTCTGCAATCACAACCCCGCCGACGATGGGCGTGACCAAGCCTCGGGTGCCTAAACCGGTTTTAAACCCACTTCGGGGTGCCCACCTGGGATCTACTGGGCTACCGACATCCAACAGCCTCCCAAGGGAGTCCCCAGCAATGAGGGTGGGAGCTGGTAGTTTTTAAACCCCCCAGATTTACTCTAATATCCGACGCGGTACCATTCAAACCCTGGCTAGCTTCGGGTGAAATGTTAGCGCTGCTTCTATTTGTTATGAAACATATTACCTCCCTCTCCTTTTAATCCCTAATCAAGATGCTGACAAACTCACTTTATTAGGTTACTAGGGGTTAAATGAATTGGAAATCCTGCATCCACTTCCATGAATGGCCTGTTGTAAGGTAACAAAAAGAGGTCGGACAAGAATTTCTGAAGTTTACTTTTCCCCAACTCCCTGGATTTTTTTTCCCTGCCTGGTCTTAAGTGGGATTTCTGCATATTTTGATACACAAGGTATCATGGTCCTGTGGATCAGGCTGGGTGCACCAGAAGGTCTTTCATTGTCCGGCATTGTATGCACCTTTGTATCTTTGTCTGTTCATTACTTCCTGTTATAACCTGCCTGCTTACCATTGGCTGGGGGCTAATGACAATCCCACAATCCTGTGGGAGTATGAGCTTCCCCAATGAGGAGGGCGGAGAAATCATTAGCAGACTCCCTGTATAAATAAAGCTGGCCAGTTTGGAACCAGCAGGAAGTAGTAAGCGAAGTTGTTGTTGCTGCTGTATATAATATAATATATATATATATATATATATATATTATATATAAATTATTGTAAATAAATGTTATTTCTTTGTATCCTTGAAACTCGTGCTGGATTCTTCGTGGCCCTCACAAAACTGGCGACGAGGGTTAAAGTGAATAGCTGTCTACACTGCTGAAGCCACCTCCCTGGATTTTTGTTGGATACAGGTTGGAAGTTGTTTTCTATTACACCATGCCTCTGTACGGACGTTTGGATATTTTTGATGCTGCGCTGGAAAGCTGGAACCAGTACGCACAACGAACGCGTTACTATTTCCGAGCAAACAATATCACCGAAAACGAGCGCCAGGTGGTCATATTGCTCACCACCTGCGACCCGCATACGTTTGGGGTGATTAGGAGCCTTACGTACCCAGCTGCGCCGGACACCAAAACGTTTGATGAACTTGTGAATTTAGTGGGGCAGCATTTTAACCCAACCCCGTCCGTTACCGGTTTAATACCGCTGAGAGGACCCCAGGAGAATCCCTTGCCGACTTTCTATCCAAGCTACGCAGGATTGCGGAGTACTGTGACTATGGTGAGACCTTGTCAGAAATATTACATGACTGTTTGGTTTGCGGTATTAACAATGTGGCCACACGAGCTTCCGGGTGTGGCGATGACCAGCTAAGTCGCACGTTTCGGCAGCTCCCGGTGGAACGGACTTTTGGGCTCTTAATAGGTGCCCCAACGGCAATTTTAATGGCTAAAAACACTGTGCGGTAAACCAGAAGGGAATCCCCCCTGGACATGGATGGAAAAAGGAGAGGAAAGTGGCCGGATTGCGGTGGATCCTTTAGAGCAGCGGCAAGGAAGGCAAGCAAAAACCAAGATGGCGTCGGAAGGTGGCAGTTTAATATGGGGCCCTGAACAACACGAGTTTTTGAAACGCTGCGTGGAAGAGCTTAAAAAGGAGATGAAGAAGGAGTTGTTGGCCCCGATATTACAGGCGATTGAAGGGCTAAAAGATGAGCAAAAGACCCAGGACCGGGAGCTTCGGGTCGTGAAGGCAAAGGCTGCCGAGAACGAGGACGATATACAGGGCCTGGTGGTGAAGACGGAGATGCACGAGGCACACCATAAACGATGTGTGGAAAGGCTGGAGGTGCTGGAGAATAATGCGAGGAGGAAGAATTTAAGGATTCTCGGTCTTCCTGAAGGTGCAGAAGGGGCGGACGTCGGGGCATATGTGAGCACGATGCTGCACTCGTTAATGGGAGCGGAGGCCCCGACGGGTCCGTTGGAGGTGGAGGGAGCATACCGAGTGATGGCGCGAGGACCGAGAATAGGAGAAATTCCCAGAGCCATAGTGGTGAGATTCCTCCGTTTTAAGGACAGAGAGATGGTCCTCAGATGGGCAAAGAAAACTCGGAGCAGTAGGTGGGAGAACGCGGTGATCCGCGTATATCAAGACTGGAGTGCGGAGGTGGCGAGAAGGAGGGCGAGCTTTAATCGGGCCAAGGCGGTGCTTCATAAAAAGATTAAATTTGGAATGCTGCAGCCGGCAAGACTGTGGGTCACATATCAAGGGAAGCACCACTACTTTGAAACGGCGGATGAGGCGTGGACATTTATTGTTGAGGAGAAATTGGAATAAGCGAGTTATTAAAAAAGAACATTTGAGACAAAGTGGTGGGGCGAATATGGGGGGCGAAGAGGGGGGAAAAAGGGGGGAGAGATGATTTTTATGTTGTTAATCCTGCGACCCGGTAACTTTTCTCTCTTCCACAGGTTGTGGGGGAGGGAGGAAGGGAGGTGGAGGAGCTGGGGGCATTGGCCATTGGGGGCGGGGCCAAAAGGGAAGCGCGGGCTTTGTTCCCGCGCTATGATAATTATGGCGGGAATAGGGAAGCAGGAAGGAGGGGGCGTCGCACGGTGCGAGCCGAGGTCACGGGGGGAAGCCGAGGTCGGCCAGAGGTTGCTGACTTCTGGGAGCAACATGGGGGGTGTAACTACGCTAGTGGGGGATCTAGCGGGGGGGGTGGGAGGGGGGATTTACTGGGTTGCTGCTGCTGGGGATAAGGGGGAGCTGGTATGGGGTGGGGTGGGCGGGGCGGGAGGGCACCGCCTGGGGGGGACACAGCTGCGTGGGAACCGGGTGAGGAGCTGGATAAAAGGGGATGGCTAATCGACAAGTGGGGGGGGGGTAAAGAGCCCCCCAACCCGGCTGATCACGTGGAATGTGAGAGGGCTGAACTGGCCGATAAAGAGGGCACGGGTACTCGCACACCGAAAGAAACTTAAGGCAGACGTGGTTATGTTACAGGAAACGCATCTGAAACTGATAGACCAGGTTAGACTACGCAAAGGATGGGTGGGGCAGGTGTTTCATTCGGGGCTAGATGCGAAAAACAGGGGGGTGGCTATACTAGTGGGGAAGCGGGTAATGTTTGAGGCAAAGACCATAGTGGCGGATAGTGGGGGCAGATACGTGATGGTGAGTGGCAAATTGCAGGGGGAGGCGGTGGTCTTAGTGAACGTATATGCCCCGAACTGGGATGATGCCAACTTTATGAGGCGCATGTTAGGACGTATCCCGGACCTAGGGGTGGGGAAGTTGGTAATGGGTGGAGATTTTAACACGGTGCTGGAACCAGGGCTGGACAGATCGAGGTCCAGGACTGGAAGGAGGCCGGCAGCAGCCAAGGTGCTTAAAGACTTTATGGAGCAGATGGGAGGTGTAGACCCGTGGAGATTTAGCAGACCTAGGAGTAAGGAGTTTTCGTTTTTCTCCTATGTCCACAAAGTTTATTCGCGAAGACTTTTTTGTTTTGGGAAGGGCGTTGATCCCGAAGGTGAGGGGGACGGAGTATACGTCTATAACTATTTCGGATCACGCTCCACACTGGGTGGACTTGGAGATAGGGGAGGAAAAAGAACGGCGTCCACCCTGGAGAATGGACATGGGACTAATGGCGGATGAGGGGGTGTGTCTAAGGGTGAGGGGGTGTTTTGAAAAGTACCTGGAACTCAATGATAATGGGGAGGTCCAGGTGGGAGTGGTCTGGGAGGCGCTGAAGGCAGTGGTTAGAGGGGAGCTGATATCAATCAGGGCACATAAAGGAAAGCAGGAGAGTAGGGAATGGGAGCGGTTGCTGCAAGAACTTCTGAGGGTGGACAGGCAATATGCGGAGGCACTGGAGGAGGGACTGTACAGGGAAAGGCAAAGGCTACACGTAGAATTTGATTTGCTGACAACGGGTACTGCAGAGGCACAGTGGAGGAAGGCACAGGGTGTACAGTACGAATATGGGGAGAAGGCGAGCAGGTTGCTGGCCCACCAATTGAGGAAAAGGGGAGCAGCGAGGGAAATAGGGGGAGTGAGGGATGAGGAGGGAGAGGGGGAGCGGAGAGAGTGAATGGAGTGTTCAAGGCATTCTATGAAAGATTATATGAAGCTCCGCCCCCGGATGGGAAGGAGAGAATGATGTGTTTTCTGGACCAGCTGGAATTTCCTAAGGTGGAGGAGCAGGAGAGGGTGGGACTGGGAGCACAGATCGAAATGGAGGAAGTAGTGAAAGGAATTAGGAGCATGCAGGCGGGGAAGGCCCCGGGACCGGATGGATTCCCAGTTGAATTTTACAGGAAATATGTGGACTTGCTCGCCCCGCTACTGATGAGAACCTTTAATGAGGCGAGGGAAAGGGGACAGCTGCCCCCGACTATGTCAGAGGCAACGATATCG
Organism: Scyliorhinus torazame; assembly: GCF_047496885.1. NCBI lineage: Eukaryota > Metazoa > Chordata > Chondrichthyes > Carcharhiniformes > Scyliorhinidae > Scyliorhinus > Scyliorhinus torazame. The sequence continues at coordinate 189,419,652 of NC_092716.1, forward strand.
CTTCTCCTAAAGAAGGAAAAAGACCCGCTGCAATGCGGGTCCTATAGGCCTATTTCCCTCCTGAACGTGGACGCTAAGATTCTGGCCAAGGTAATGGCAATGAGGATAGAGGATTGTGTCCCGGGGGTGGTCCATGAGGACCAAACTGGGTTTGTGAAGGGGAGACAGCTGAATACGAATATACGGAGGCTGCTAGGGGTAATGATGATGCCCCCACCAGAGGGGGAAGCGGAGATAGTGGTGGCGATGGATGCCGAGAAAGCATTTGATAGAGTGGAGTGGGATTATTTGTGGGAGGTGTTGAGGAGATTTGGCTTTGGAGATGAGTATATTAGATGGGTACAGCTGCTGTATAGGGCCCCGATGGCAAGCGTGGTCACGAATGGACGGGGGTCTGCGTATTTTCGGCTCCATAGAGGGACGAGGCAGGGATGTCCTCTGTCCCCATTATTGTTTGCACTGGCGATTGAGCCCCTGGCAATAGCATTGAGGGGTTCCAGGAAGTGGAGGGGAGTACTCGGGGGAGGAGAAGAACACCGGGTATCTCTGTATGTGGACAATTTGTTGTTGTATGTGGCGGACCCGGCGGAGGGGATGCCAGAGATAATGCGGATACTTGGGGAGTTTGGAGGGGGGGGGGGGCGTGGGGGGGAGGAGGAGGAGAGGGGGGAGAGAGAGAGGAACCAGAAGGACTCTCAGGGATGTTAGTGTATAAGTATAATATGTATAGGTTGTTGTTATAGGTAATTGTATACTGGACTGCTGAATTGTATTTTTGGAGAGTATTTATTTGGGACAAGGCAGTTGCCATTTAGTTTTGTTTTTTAATTTTGATGTTGTTTATATATTATTTATTTAAAAAAACTGGCCATTGTTATTTATATTGTTATATTACTGTGTAAAAGATACACAATGTACTGTTATGGTTGGCCAAAAATTTTGAATAAAATATATTTAAAAACAAAAAACAATGTGGCCACACAGAGAAAGTTGTTAGCTGAGCCAACATTGATGTTTCAACAGGCCATTCAAATAGTATTGTCCCGAGAGAGCGCAGAGCGAGGAGTACAGGAGCTACAGGGAATGGAAGTGCATGCCTTGGGGCGCAACCCCTTCTGTCCGAAAACATCCCCCCGCACTCCTGCGGTACCTTGGGTGAGGCGACATCCGGATCGACGCCAGTGGCCGTCGGACATTCCTCCCCGAAGGGAGTCTTCTCCAGAACCAATGGATGAGGAGCCATGTCCGTGTCAGACTTGTAGGCGCCGACCCCGTCGCGGACGCTGGCCCTGGGGGCGCCAGAGGCGCCGTCGTTCCTACCGAAACTGGGACCAGCCCAGGGGACGTACCTTCCATGTGGATGAACCTGCGGCGACTACTCCTGAGGACGTGGAGACAGAGGACTGCCCACAGTTGCATTGTGTGGCAGCTCCCCGTGTGGCCCCCATTAAGGTGACAGTATGGGTCAATGGTCACCCGCTTGAGATGGAGTTGGACACTGGCGCAGCCGTCTCCGTGATCGCCCAGAGGACATTCGACCGCATCAAGCAGGGTATACAGACCCTTACATTAACCGACTCACAGGCCAGGTTGGCCACCTACACGGGGGAACCACTGGACATTGCAGGAACTACAATGACCCCTGTTGTCTATGGACGCCAGAAGGGGCGTTTCCCACTTATCATGGTGCGCAGCCATGGGCCCAGCCTGTTGGGTCGGGACTGGTTGCGCCATTTGCGCTTGCAGTGGCAGCACATCCTCCAAACAGTTTCCGGGAGGTTGACTGAGGTGCTGGGACGATACGCAGATGTATTCCAGCCTGGTTTGGGGAAAATAAAAGGGGCCGTAGCCCGTATCCAAGTCGAACCAGGAGCCACGCCGCGCTATTTCCGGGCGCGCCCAGTGCCTTACGCCTTGCTCAAGAAAGTAGAAGGGGAACTCACTCTTTTGGAAACTTTGGGTATTATCAGGCCCGTCCGTTTCGCTGACTGGGCAGCACCAATTGTACCTGTAATGAAGCCAGATGCCACAGTTCGCTTGTGCGGCGACTATAAACTTACAGTGAATACGGCTTCCCGACTCGACCGATATCCAATGCCTCACATAGAGGATCTCTACGCGAAACTTGCAGGTGGACTCTCGTTCACAAAATTAGATATGAGTAACGCCTACCTACAGTTGGAGCTGGACCCTGCCTCCCAACCATATGTAACGATTAATACACACCGGGGCCTGTATGAATATACACGTTTGCCCTTTGGAGTATCCTCTGCCTGCGCTATTTTTCAACGTGTTATGGAGGGCATTTTGAGAGGTTTACCGCGTGTCGCTGTCTACTTAGATGACGTTTTGATCACAGGGACGTCGGAGCAGGAACATTTGGAAAATCTGGAGGCTGTCCTTAGACGCTTTTCGGAGGCTGGAATCCGTTTACGTCGCACAAAGTGCGTCTTTCAGGCGAAGGAAGTAGTCTACCTGGGTTATTGGGTGGACCACGAAGGTTTGCACCCCGTCGCAGAGAAGGTGCGCGTGATTCAACAGGCCCCCGCCCCGACTGACACTTTGCATCTTCGTTCTTTTCTCGGCCTGGTAAACTATTACGGGAAGTTCCGGCCCCATGTCGACCCCCACAACCGGTGAGGTGGTTGCAACCCTAAATTTTATGGACACCTTGCCTGTCACGGCATCACAGATCCGTGAGTGGACCCAGACGGAGCCAGTCCTGTCAAAGGTTCGACACATAGTCCTGTATGGTGGGCAGCATAGACAGCTCTCAGGCGAGTTGCGGGCATTTTCCTCCAAGCTGTCAGAATTCAGCGTGGAAGACAGCATCCTCTTGTGGGGGACGCGTGTGATTGTCCCGGAAAAAGGACAGGAGCTGATACTAAGAGACTTGCTCAATGGGCATCCAGGTGTGACCAAAATGAAAATGTTGGCCCGGAGTTGTTTGGTGGCCAGGCCTCGACGCCAACATTGAGAAGGTGGCCCAAAACTGCTCCATTTGTCAGGAGCATCAGAAGCTTCCGCCGGCCACGCCCCTACATCACTGGGAATGGCCAGGACGGCCTTGGGCGCGCTTGCATGCGGATTTCGCCGGCCCTTTTCAAGGATCCATGTTCCTTTTATTAATCGACGGCCAGTCTAAATGGCTAGAGGTGCATAAGATGCTAGGCACAACGTCCTGCGCAACAATTGAGAAGATGAGTTTGTCCTTTAGCACGCATGGCCTCCCCGAGGTGCTGGTCACGGATAACGGCACTCCAGGCCACCAGTGAGGAGGTTGCGAGGTTCATGAAGATGAACGGCATATGCCATATCCACACTGCCCCTTACCGCCCGGCTTCAAATGGGTTGGCAGAGCGCGCAGTGCAGACATTCAAACGAGGCCTAAAGAAGCAGCCTTCCGGGTCAATGGACACGAGACTGACTCGCTTTTTGTTTTCATATAGGACTACCCCCCATGCGGTGACTGGGGTAGCTCCCGCAGAACTCCTAATGGGCTGGAGACTTCGCACCCGCCTTAGTATGGTTTTCCCAGACATTGGCGCAAAAGTACGCCGCGCACAAGAACGGCAGGGACAGGGATTTTCTCGGCATCGGCCGATTCGGCAGTTTGCGCCCGGTGACCCAGTGTTGGTTCGCAATTTTGCTGGTGGTGCCCAGTGGGTCCCTGGCGTAATCTTTCGCCAAACGGGTCCTATATCTTACCAGGTGCAAGCCCAGGGTCATCTCCAGCGCAAACATGTAGACCACGTTCGGTCCAGAAGACTATCCCTTCCAAAGATTCCCCGCCCCCGGAGCTCATTTCTACAGCCACAGAGACCAGAGACAATGGAAAGTAGTCCTCACAATCTTCCTCTGGTGCCTCACTCCAAGCCTGCGCAGGTCATTACAGAACCGCGTGGAGATAGAGACGTCGAGATGACAGAGGCAGCAGACTCTGACTCCGAGATGGAGTCACAGGACGCATCAGAGGGGGAATCCTCGGGGCCCACGGGCCGTGGATGTACAACCGTTACGCCGTTCATCACGGAAGCGCCGGTCTCTGTCTCGTTACACGCCGCCCAATCCAGCGCCTCATGCAAATGGTGTCCGGCCTGCGGCAAAACGAGTCCGACATCCTCCTTCGCCAGGGTCTTCGGTGGATTCCTTGGATTTGGGGGTGGAGGGATGTTATAACCTGCCTGCTTACCATTGGCTGGGGACTATTGACAATCCCACAATCCTGTGGGAGTATGAGCTTCCCCAATGAGGGGGGCGGAGAAATCATTTGCAGACTCCCTGTATAAATAAAGCTGGCCAGTTTGGAACCAGCAGGAAGGAGTAAGCAGTAACGAAGTTGCTGCTGCTGTTGTGTGTATATATATATATATTATTGTAAATAAATGTTATTTCTTTGTATCCTTGAAACTCGTGCTGGATTCTTCATGGCCCTCACAACTTCCTTTGTTCTTATTGTACATCCCACGCTCTGACAAACAGCCCTCTCATAGGGAAGATTAATATTGTGGATGATGTCCCTGTTGTTTATTGCACATACCTGTGATGTCATTCCATGGCAAATGTACAGAATTGGAATATTGTCTGTGTCTGGCCCCTGATCAAGGCACAAATCATTTTTCAGGACGTTTTTGAGCTGAAAGACATAGAAATAAACATAGTTGTATTAGATGATTTTGCCCAGGATTTATCACACGCACTAGTCATTAGGTTCTAACTACAGCTAACTAAATATATGACCTCATGCCGTGAGATTCAAGTGCTGTTGCATCAACTCAAACTCCTTCATTCTCTGAATCTTAAAGCTTTGCACCATTCTCTCTCACGCTCTATCTCTCTCAGTACCATATAGATTTTCAACAATCTTCCTGTTTTGAAATAAAGTGAGGGATCATTATATGGAGCGCACAGCAGGGAAACAGGCCATCCTACCCGAATGGTCGTTAAATTATTATATAGATGTACCTTGGTTAAAAGTGCATTCCAAAACCACGTTTTAATTTTAGCAAATCCCCAATAATCTGTTCTAAAGATATTGGCCCCGCAAAACTGAAAAGAACTCCCCCACTTGTCTTTGAAAATAGAAACAGGAGGGCAGCACGGTGGCGCAGTGGGTTAGCCCTGATGCCTCACGGCGCCGAGGTCCCAGGTTCGATCCCGGCTCTGGGTCACTGTCTGTGTGGAGTTTGTACATTCTCCCCGAGTTTGCGTGGGTTTCACCCCCACAACCCAAAGATGTACAGGTTAGGTGAATTGGCCAGGCTAAAATTACCCCTTAATTGGAAAAAATTAATTGGGTACTCTAAATTTATGAAACAAAAATGAAAATAGAAGCAGGGCGATCTTTCATGTGCACCTGAGAGGGAAGACTGGGCCTCAGCCTAACATTTGCCTGAAAGACGGCACCTCCAACAGTGCAGAATTCCCTCAGTAGCAGTGGGTGTATACATCCAGACAAATACACCCGCGCTAAGGGCAGCACGGTAGCACTGTGGATAGCACAATTGCTTCACAGCTCCACGGTCCCAGGTTCAAATCCGGCTTGGGTCACTGTCTGTGCGGAGTCTGCACGTCCTCCCCGTATGTGCTTGGGTTTCCTCCGGGTGCGCCGGTTTCCTCCCACAGTCCAAAGATGTGCAGGTTTGGTGGATTGGCCGTGCTAAATTGCCCTTAGTGTCCAACATTGCCCTTAGTGTTGGGTGGGGTTACTGGGTTATGGGATAGGGTGCTCTTTCCAAGAGCTGGTGCAAACTCGATGGGCCGAATGGCCTCCTTCTGCACTGTAAATTCTATGACATACATATGGTGTAAGGGTCCTTCTTGTTTGTTCCCTCATTTCCCATTTCTTTGAGTATGCTGTTGTTATTTTTGATCCATGGGTGATTAATGGACATGTCTCTTTAAGGCAAGCAGCCTGTATCTTTAATTCAAGCAGCAGAATCCAGACGCTACAGGAGATTTCATTCTGCTAGTGTGTGCGTGTGCGCGATCTACGTGTTGAAGGAGGCCATTCGGCCCATCGAGTCTACACCAGCCCCTGAAAGAGCACCCTAACTAAGTCTATACCACCACCCTATCCCTGTAACCCAGCAGCCCCACCTAACATTTTGGTTGCTACAGGGCAATATAGCATGACCAATTCACCTAACCCGCACATCTTTGGCCTGTGGGAGGAAACTGGAGCACCCGGAAGACAGCCACGAAGACACTGGGAGAACGTGCAGTCTTCGCACAGACAGTGACCCAAGCCAGGAATCAAACCCGGTTGAGCAACCGCCCCAGGTGGGGATGGAATTCACCGCGCACTAGCCCAGGGTGTTGTAACAAGTGAAACTTGAACACATGGCCTTCGATATAATTGCTGTGATTCAACCAAAACATATCTAAGGGTGCAATCCAATGGTCATGCTGCACCAGAGAAGCAGCCGCTGCAGTGCAGTGTGGCCGAGGAAAGCCAGGAGACCCCGCCTCCGAGATCTATCCAGCCTCGCAAGATACAACACGATCTGGCGAGATGTTGTGATGTAATTCCCGCCCACAATGGGTGGGATCGCTTTTTAGAAAATCTGCATATTAAAGCAAGGCTGCTCTAATGTGCAGATTCCCGAGGCATTGGGAATCAATCCCTTCGCTTCGGAGACCTCGGGCGAGCGCCATTCAGCACTGGTCCCCACAAACGGGGACCAGACAGAACAGCACTCGTGGGGATCTCCCAGAGTATTGGGGGCCGCCAGCTGCATGCCCTTTGGGCAGGGTAGTGCCATGGCACTGCTAGTGCCACCTTGGCAGTGCCAGCCTGGCACCTTGGCAGTGCCACATGGGTTCCAGCCTGGTACTGCAAAGGTGCCATGGTGGTACTGCCAGCTGGCATGGGCACTGCCAGGGTGCCAAGTTGGTGGTGCCAAGCTGGCAATTTCTGTGCTTGCGCGATTGAGCCGGGGATGCCAAGCGTGGGTGTTGGGGGATGGGCACCCTCCTATAGTGCGTTCAGGCTAGGGGGGATGGAGGTTGGAGATCGTTTTGGCGGCCTCGGCGATCGAGACTCCATTTACACTGAGGAGTTCCAGTGGGCGAAGCCTCCCCACTGTCTGGGGCTATGTGTAGCCTCGGCCACTCGCTACTTGTTCAGACCCCTTATTCAACGCAAGTCGTGTTGAATAGCCATATGTTTCTCGGCACTGTGAGCACCGGGAAACATGTGGCAGAACGCACTCGCTAGGGGACTTTGTTCCCTTTTGGAAGAATCGCACCTTAAGTGTCATTTTGGGCACGTTTAATGGGATGTTTCCCACCCGGCTTTTTGGGTGAGATCCACACCACTATTCACCCACGTAGTCATTTCTTTGGGTCCTGGGAGTTTCTCCCCCGTCCAGCCCACACTTAGAAATGTTTTCATCAATGGGGAGCTGATCTCTATCAATATCACCCCCCCCCCCCCACACACACACATGGGCATTATCCTACATCTCCCCAAGTGAGGACTCCCTGCTATGGGGTCGCTGAGAGCCCCTGCCTTTTCAGGCCTATTCACCCTTTTTGGGTCTCTCTTCTTTCAGGACCCCAACCCTTCAACCCCCAACCTTTATGAAGCCCCTTCATACCCGCCAATCACCGCCCCCCCCCCCCTCCACCCTTCATACCTCCCCCCTCCTCCATCATCCCCCCTTTCATGGGCATGGTTCCCCCACTCAGGCCCCAATCCTTGGCAGTGTTAGGAGGGTGCCCTCCCAATTGTCCTTACCATTCCGTAGGCTACAGTGTCCGTGTACATTCTCATCTCAGGGTACACATTGTGCAGATACCAATTAAAGCTTCTGCATTGTAACCGCTGTCTCAGAGCTTTTCTGTTTGAAATATCTCCAATATCAATCCCTGAATTCTGCAGAGATAAGAAGAGAAAGGACACACACTCAAGTCTTAAATCCTCTCAGATAATTACTGCAGGAAGATTCATGTATGAGCAAAACTTTCCTTAATGATGACAGAAAACCATTTGCAGAACTCAACAGAAACAATTAGCGTTGATGTACACCGTGAAACATCCTGAGGCACTTCACAGGCGCGCTGTCAAACAAAATTTGACACTGGGCCACATGAGATATTAGAACGGGCGATCGAAAGCTGGATGAAAATGATAGGTTTTAAAGAGCAACTTGAAGGTCGGGGAGAAAGATGGGGAGGTGGAAAGGTTTAAGGAGGGAATTCCAGAGCTTAGGGCCCAGCCAGCCACAGGTGCAGCCACGAATGGTGGAGGGCTGAAATTCGGGGACACGAGAGGGGGCCGAATTAGAGAAACGCTGATATCCCAGTGGGTTACGGAGCTGGAAGAGATAATGGAACAGGGAAGGGGGAGGCCACCGAGGGATTTGAAAGGTTGAGAATTTAAAAAAATCAAAGTGTTACATAACCAGGAAGCAATGAGGCCAGCGAGTATGGGGTGATGGGTGAACAGAATTTGATGCGAATTTGTTAATTAAATCTTTTTGAGTAACATTTAAAAGCCAGGTCCATCTATAACCTCATGCTGTGATTTTTGGAACCAATGGTTAATAGTTGGTACGGTCTGCTGACAAATGGTTTGGTGAGATAGAGTTAATTCATTCGCTCAGTAGCTTGAAGACATCCAGAGCTCTGCTTAATGAAGAGCTAAGCAAGGTTAAGGTTTCTTTACATATATTTGTTGCAAAACCAAACTCAAGTTTATTTTGGGTGGTTAGCATTGCTTCCTCACAGCGCCAGGGACCCGGGTTCAATTCCCCGGGTTCAATTCTGCCCTTGGGTGACTGTCTGCGTGGAGTTTGCACTTTCTTCCCGCATCTGCGTGGGTTTCCTTCGGGGTGTTCCGGTTTCCTCCCACAGTCCAAAGATGTGCAGGTTAGGTGGATTGGCCAAACTAAAACTGACCTGTAGGTTAGGTGGGGTTAGCTTGGGGGGGGGGGGTGGGCCACGGTAGGGTGCTCTTTCAGAGTGTCAGTGCGACTCGATGGGCCAAAAGGCTTCCTTCTGCACTGTAGGGATTCTATGGTTCTAAGTGCTCTTACAATTATCTACAATTTCATCTTTAAAGCTATCTGATCCTCCATCTCTCTCTCTCTCTCTCCCTCTTTAACATCTATATATTTAGTCAAGAATTAGATTGACCTTTTAATTTCTCTTTGCCTTACTATCAATCTTCCCTCATGTCTTTTATGAAGCTATGTCAGACCTTTTTCTACCTTCATGGCATTATATAAACGCAAGCTGCCATTGTTGAGGGGAGATGCTTAGTGAGGTATGTCTGACCTGGAATTAGTACTATTGTCACATGGCCTCGAGTGGCCATTCTAAACATCATTAATGTTATGAAAGTGCAAGATACTGCGAAAACTGCTTAGTCACAGAAACAAGAGAGCCTTGCACTTACACCGCACCCCTCTTAACCAAAGTCCCTCAAAGGTCATTTATTTGCAATGGATGCAGGCATCGATGGCAAGGCCAATTTTTATTGCCCATCCCTAATTGCCCTGAACTGAACTGAACGGTTTGCTAGGCCATTTCAGAGAGCCGTCAAGTTCAGCCACGTTGCTTTGGGTCTGGAGTCACCTATATAGTTAGGACCATGAGTTAAGGTTGGCAGATTTCCTTCCCGAAAGGCCATTAGTGAAACCAGATGGGGTTTTAAACAATAAAACTACAGCTTGGGTTATCATTACTGAGACCAGTTTTATAATTCATTCATTCAATTCAAATTCTACCAGCCATCATGGCAGGGTTTGAACTCAGGGACTCAGAGCATTAGCCTGGGCCACTAGAATACTGGGCCACAGTGATATTACCACGACACTATCATCTGATCATGAAATATTTGGAAGTGTAGTCACTGTTGAAATGTGGGAAAGACGGTAGCCAATTGGTGAACAGAAAGCTCCCACACAGGAATATAAGAATGGTGAGATCAGCAGTATTAGTGATGTTTGTTGAGGGATTGATATTGGCCCAGGACACTGGAGAGAACTTTCCACCTCCTCTACAAAATAGTGTCATGGAATATTTTTGTTGCAGTCAACGAGGAACCCGGACAAGGTAAGCCAAAAGTAATTTATTGCCTACTCACAGTTAGGAAATACAGCAATTAAGCAACATTCCAAATCCCAATCAGGACCACTGGTAGCACCACCAGGATTGGTGGCTGTCGCCAGTACTATACACAGGGGCAATAGGTGTTGTATTGTGTTGTAAGTATTTGGGGGTCTCACTGTGTGCCAAGAGGGAAGACCCCAATGATGGGGGTGGAGTGTGAGGGTTTGGGAGGACGGAAACCTGGTGGAGGGGGGGCAACAATTTGGAGGAGGTCACTCTGATGGGCTCAGAGGGGCCATTAAGGAGGCAAGTCTCCCGCCTGCCAGCCATGCAGTGTAATCTGCCAGGCTCGCCACTTGACATAGAACATAGAACATACAGTGCAGAAGGAAGCCATTCGACCCATCGAGTCTGCACCGATCTACTGAAGCCCTCACTGCCACCCTATCCCAATAACCCCTCCTAACCTTTTTGGTCACGAAGGGCAATAACCCACGCAGACACGGGGAGAATGTGCAGACTCCGCACAGACAGTGACCCAGCGGGGAATCGAACCTGGGACCCTGGCGCTGTGAAGCCACAGTGCTATCCACTTGTGCTACCGTGCTGCCTCTCCCTGTGATGGTTATGTCCTGGCGGGATGAGCCCTTAAGTGGGTATTAATTTCCTGATGACAATCCTACTGCTGGCAAAACTGTGGCGGAGGGCAGTTGGAGGCAGGTAGGTGGCGGACAGGTCACCTGTTTCTTGCTGGCAGGGGCGCATAAATTCCAACCCTATGTGTTCAAGTCACCGAACTAGGACCTGAACCTTCTAACTCTGAAGCATGAATGCTACCCACTGAGCCATGGCCAAACCCCTGGGGTGTCCCTAATCAGCTCAAGACTTTCAATACTTCAGTCAACCATAACCCTTCAAATTACTTGTACATCTCCTAATATGATTCAGCGGATGACTGTCCGATGTCTTCCTGCTCTCCAACAGCTATTTCATTAATAATTGTAGCTTTATTGGGCAGAATGAAGAGCATAGGCAAGTAAAGTTGGAATGGCTTGTTAAAAGGTGACCAATGTAGCCTTCTGAAGCAGCATATGTCTCTTCCCCAGGCTGATGTAGATCTGTCAAGCCTGGCATGATTTTATTAAATGAACCCATGCATGTCCCTCAGGAGAAATTAGAGGCTTTTCTTGTTCAAGTAACATTTAAACTGAAAAAACACTTGTACATTCTCAAATCAAAGCACAACTATCACCTCACTGCCTGATTGTCACTCGCAGTTTGTAGACTCGAGAATAGAGTCTCAGCACATCTGAGGAGTTTTAACCACAAAGAGTGGGAGAGCTTTGGTCGTATGGTTGGGGATATTTCAGTCTTAAGATCCAATTTCTGATATAAACCCAACTCCAACTTGCCCATTCCCAGGTTTAACTGAGGCAGGATCAACCCCACCTTTATACATTGAAATTGTGAGCCTCTTGTTGTTGAATTATTCAGCTTTAGCTTTGGTTGGCCAGTTTCCCTGCACTACAGGAACCCCAGGAGCTAGACCCAGATGAGGGCTGGTGGAACCAGGAGAAGAGGCCTTTACATCTATACTCTGGATCCAGTGGGCCTTTCCGAGGGACTCCTATGACTGGACACTCTCTTCTCGATATCCCATTCCCTGCCCAGGCGTGCAGCTTCTCACCAAGCCTCCAAAGATCCCCACCATATCAGCAGATGCTGCAGGATTACCCCCTCCTGTCCTGATCAAACCCTCCTACCCTCAATTGGGACCTCTTCACCTCCCCCACCACTGAATGAACTATCACTGTCCCTTCTAAGTCAATATCCCTGAACCATCCCCCCACCATCACCCTCACGCCCATTTGACCCCTGTAGTGTTCAATTCTGTGTTTGAGTATATGAGTCTGCTAACTGATCTATGCTCATTGTCCTTGATTAGTTAAGCCTGGGTGTGGATTCAGAGCAAAGTAAACAGATCCACAGAAGCTCCTGGAAGCTAAACTGCACACATGAGTGCAGACATTTTGAGATTGCAGAGATATTTTTAAATTCTTCCAAATAAGCCTTATCTCATAGATTCTTATCATAGAATTTACAGTGCAGAAGGAGGCCATTCGCTCCATTGAGCCTGCACTGGCCCTTGGAAAGCGCACCCCACTTATCCCCAGACTTCCACCCTATCCCAGTAACGCCTCCTAACATCTTTGGACTGTGGGCGGAAACTGGAGAACCCAGAGGAAACTCATGTAGACTCCGCAGAGTGACCCAAGTTCGATTCCCAGCTTGGGTCACTGTCTCTGCGGAGTCTGCGTGGCTTTCCTCCGGGTTCTCCGGTTTCCTCCCACAGTCCAAAGATGTGCAGGTTAGGTGGATTGGTCCCGATAAATTACCCTTAGTGTCTAGTCTAAAAAAGGGGTTACTGGGGTATGGGGATAGGGTGGAGGTGTCGGTTTAAGTAGGGTGCTCTTTACAAGGGTCAATGCAGACTCGATGGGCCGAATGGCCTCCTTCTGCACTGTACATTGACTGCAATTTGGGGGCTGGTTTAGCACAGTGGCTAAGACATCTGGCTTGTAATGCAGAACAAGACCAGCAGCATGGGTTCAATTCCCATTCTAGCCTCCCCGAACAGGCGCCGGAATGTGGCGACTAGGGGCTTTTCACAGTAACTTCATTGAAGCCTACTTGTGACAATAAGCGATTACGGGTAGCACAAGTGGCTAGCACTGTGGCTTCACAGCACCAGGGTCCCAGGTTCGATTCCCTGCTGGGTCACTGTCTGTGCGGAGTCTGCACGTTCTACCTCTGTCTGCTTGGGTTTCCTCTGGGTGCTCCGGTTTCCTCACACAGTCCAAAGACGTGCGGGTTAGGTGGATTGGCCTTAGTGACCCAAAAAGTTTAGGAGGGGTTACTGGGTTACGGGGATAGTGTGGAAATGAGGGCTTAAGTGGGTCGGTGCAGACTCGATGGGCCGAATGGCCTCCTTCTGCACTGTACGTTCTATGTTCTAACCTTTTTGGACACTAAATGACAATTTAGCATGGCCAATCCACCTAACCCGCACATCTTTGGACTGTGGGAGGAAACCGGAGCACCTGGAGGAAACCCACGCAGACACGGGGAGAACGTGCAGATTCCGCACAGACAGTGACCAAAGCCGAGAATCGAATTTGAGACCTTGGACCTGTGAAGCAACAGTGCTAACCACTGTGCTACCGTGCCGCCACACAAATATGTGCAATCTCGGCATGGATCTGAGATGTATGAAATATATAATAACTCCCCAGACCTGCCTGCGGTGGGCCTACATTGTCCTGGGGCCGCCATTGATCTGCTCCCAGTCCAGCTGGATAATCAAGTCTGTTAATCCGGGTGGGGACAGATCGGTGACATCGCGAGCATTCCACAGGGTGCAGGGAATCCCCACTGCCGACCCACGTTCCCCTACCCCAGCTCCCAGAGAGTCATATTGGTTAAAATGTCCAGGCCAGGGACTTCACTGCTCCGTACTTTGAAAACTATTTTCTAAATCATAGGATGATACAGAAGGAGACCATTTGACCCATTGTATCAGCTACTATCTCCTCTCTGTGTTCAAATGTTATTTGCTTACACGTTTTGCTACACTTATTAAAGGTGCTGTATGAATGTACGTTGTTGTCATTATTCATCAGCATCTGAAATGGCGGGGAATATTTTGGCATCGATCTATTCAGTCTACTCACCAATCTTCCCACAGAGGATCGGCAAGATGTGCAAGAGGCCAGACTTGGACGAGACTTGGAGATGTCAGAGAATTGTGGGGCTGGTGAAGGTTACAAGTAACGGGAAATGGCAAGACGATGGAGGGATTCAAAAACAAGGATCAGAGTTTAAAAATAGAGGCTAAACAGGCAGCAAGTACAATGGGTGAGAGATGAATGGAATTTGATGTGAGTTAAGGCATGGGCAGCAGAGCTTTGGATGAGCTCGAGTTTTTTGAGGGTGCAAGGTAGGTAACTGTCCAGGAGAGTATTTGAATGGTCAGTTCTAGAGGTCATAGGTGAAGATTTCAGCAGGAGATGAGCTGAAGCAAAGGCGGAGATGGCCGATGAATGTGCCTTGGTGACGAATCTCGTGTACAAACATCTTCTTGCCATGGAGCACAAGTGAGTAAATCCATCAAATGAAGCCATTGGATTAGCTAACATCTTCCTATGAACCCACCTCGATTGGAATGTTCCAGGCCATGTAGACATGACTTTTGAACTCGTCCATCCAGACCTCCGCCACCCTCAGTGCGTTTCTGCGGACATGGGTAGTGAGATCCTCAGTGTAGGGTTTGTGGGCTCTCTCAATATGGGCGAGTCTGGAACAAGGAAGTACCTCCACACTGCCCCCACATTGCCAGACCTGTGGAGAGACACACAAACCATAAACTCCTTCAACAGAATTAACTATTACTCCTATGCACTATGCTGTAAAACTACTGAGAATTGCTATGAGGGAGAGGGAACCACTGGATGACAGAGCTGAAGCTAAGTGGACACTCCGATCTGGGACATACTAACACACAAGGAGAAAAACTACCATTGAATCAAAACCTGACTCCTGTGTGGGATCTCGGTAGATTAGGTTTCAAATAAGGGGACAGCGCGTGGTGGTAATGTCACCAGACTAGCAGACGCGAGGTCCAGGGTACTGCTCTGTGAATTCAGGTTCGAATCCCATGATTGCAGCTGGTGGAATTTAAATTCAATTAATGAATACATCTGGAATAAGAAGCTATTCTCAGTAATGGCGACCATAAAACTATCAGACTGTTATAAATTTCTTTCTGGTCCACATTAGGGTAGGAAATCTGCTATCCTTACCTGGTCTGGCCTATGTGTGACTCCAGACCAACAGCAATGGGTCTTAATTACCCACTGTAATGACCTAGGATTCAGTTCAAGGGTGATTTGGAATGGTCAATAACAGTGACACTTACATCCCAAGACTGAATTAAAAAAATAATCTGTATGGTCCCAAATTAGTACCAAATAGGATCGCTCACTGCTACCAAGCCCCATTGATGACTTGTGCTACTCACACCGGTTATATATTATATGGAGCTAACAGCACACAGACAAGCTATTTGTCCCCAGCTGTTCCAAACAAGCCTCCTCCCACTCTTCTTCACTTCCTCCATCAACATATCCTTTCGCCCTCATGTGTTCATCCACCTTCCCCTGATATGCATCTTACTATTCGCCTCAACCATTCCCTCAGGTAGTGAGTCCCACATTCTCACCACACCACAAGTAAAGAGGTTTCTCCTGAATTCTCTATTGGGTCTATTAATGACTATTTTATATTGATGGGCCTGCACTCTGGTCTCGCTAGCAAGTGGAAACATCTTTTCTATGTCTATCCTATTAAAACCCTTCATGGTTTTAAAGACTTCTATCAGATCACCCCTCAACCTTTCGAGAACCCCAGCCTGTTCAATCTTGGTGGTTCCGTACTTGGAATGAATACCAGAGGCTGCTTTGGATTCCCTACAGTGCAGAAGGAGGCCATTCGACCCATTGAGTCTGCACCGATCCTGTGAAAGAGCATCTAGGCCCACTCCCCCACACTATCCCCATAACCCCAGCTAACCTGCACATCTTTGGACATTAAGGGAAAATTTTAGTATGGCCAATCCTCCTAACCTGCACATCTTTAGACCATGGGAGGAAAGCGGAGCACCCGGGGGAACCCACACAGACACAGGGAGAATGTGCAAACTCCACACAGACAGTGACCCATTGAATCTGGGCCCCTGGCGCTGTGAGGCAGCAGTGCGAACCACTGTGCCACCATGCCATCCATGCTGCTTTGGGATCACCTGTAGCACAACCAACGTTTCAACGTAAGTTTCCCCTTCTTAGCTTTAAAAACATGCCATCTCTTACAAATGCAACATGAGAGACAATAACCTCTGAGCTCGCTCACGATTTCGCGCTGGGACTTTCAAATCTTACAATATTGCTTTTCTACTAAACATAAGCACACATCCGTGAAGCAAGCAGAATGTGCAATGCAGAGAAAAAAATACAAGGGGAAGGAAGAGAAGAGAGAAATGTTTTTAAAAACATGACTCCTGCTTTGTATCAATGAACAAGAGTTGGTGTAAGTTCTGCCTGTGTAGCTGACAAGGTGTCCACTTCCAAAGCCCCCTAATATTCAGCCTTCATCGCAGGCTTTGGATGCCTTAGCTGTCAGGGTTTTCAGCAGCGGGTCCCCCATTTACTTCGGGGAGGGGGGGATAGGCCTACTGCTGTTGTAATAGTCGGGCGCATTCAATGCATACTAATGCAATAAGCAAGCTGTCTGGCCTGCTGAGTATTTCCAGCAATCTCTGTTTATATTAATCGCTCGTTCATTTGATTCTTGTAATCATGGAAAAGCTGTCACTTTGACTTACTCAAATCTTCCACCATGTTGCAATAATGTAAAGCCTCGTGTGGTTAAGCACCACAGAAAACGGGCTGGGTTTGTACAGTAAAATATTCTTGAGAATGGGACATTCAAGTGAACACTCTGTATGAGAAAGGGTGGCAAGGAACCTCAAATTCTTGTGGAAAGTTATTTGTTTCCAGAAAGTTAATACCGCCTTTGAGCTAGACACAATGGACAGTAATCAGCTTGACACATCATGTTTTCAAGGAAGTGCACAAGCAAGACGCAGTTACATAAACAGCCACTCTGGTAAAACAGATAGCTCCGACCTCTACCAGGACAAGGGCAGCAGATACAGGGGAACACTATCACCTGGAAGTTCCCCTCCAAATGGGCAGCACGGTAGCACAAGTGGCTAGCACTGTGGCTTCACAGCGGCAGGGTCCCAGGTTCGATTCCCCGCTGGGTCACTGTCTGTGCAGAGTCTGCACATTCTCCCCATGTCTGCGTGGGTTTCCACCGGGTGCTCCGGTTTCCTCCCACAGTCCAAAGACGGTTAGGTGGATTGGCCATGATAAATTGCCCTTAGTGACCAAAAAGGCGAGGAGGGGTTATTGGGTTAGGAGGAGAGGATGGAACTGAGGGCTTAAATGGGTCGGTGCAGACTCGATGGGCCGAATGGCTTCCTTCTGCACTGTTCTATGTTCAAACCACAGGGACTGTAGTGGCTCAAGAAGACAGCACACCATCACTTTTTCAAGGGACCAGCAATGAATACTGACCTCGCCATCAGCGCCCATATCCCATGTATGAAAAGGATTACCCTAAATATTTCAAATAACGTTCATCTTCGTCATTCAGAATCATAATTAACACTGGGTCATTTTGACATGTGTAGCTTTTTCAATTTTCCAGTTCCCTATCTCCAATGTGCCCATACAGTGTAATTATTCTGTTCAACAGAATTTGTTATTCATAATATGATAAGAAAGCTAATTCAAGCCCTGTAAAATGTCATCTTGAAATGAACTTTCAGTAATGATTCACCTTATTGGTTTAAACATATGTTCTCAGAGTGTTACTGTCACATCCAGAAGCCAGAACCTAATACTCTGCTCTGATTACACAGGCACAGAAAGTTCACGCCCAGTGTGCTCACAATTCATAGAGTTTTACGGTACAGAAAGAGGCCATTTGGCCCATCTTGCCTATACTAACTCTTCAAAAGAGCTGTCCAATTAGTTTCACTCCTTTGCTCTTTCCCTATAGCCCTGCAAATCTTTCCCCTTCAAGTCTTTATCTGAGGAGAGACTATGGTATAGTGGTATTGGCACTGGGCTAGGGCTAATACTGGCCTGACAGCCATCATTGATTGTTGTTAAAAACCCATCCTTACCTGGTCTACATGTGACTCTGAAATGGCCAAACAAGTTGTGGAAGTGTGGCCCCTTTAAGGGGGCAGGCTTCATGGACCATGTGACCGGCTTGTGGCCAACCGTGCGGAAGTGCACAAACCTCGGTCAATAGGAAGATTGGGTGGGGCTCTTAGAGCAGTGTGGACATTGGAACCGAAATGAATGAATGAAATGAATGAAAATCGCTTATTGTCACAAGTAGGCTTCAAATTAAGTTACTGTGAAAAGCCCCTAGTCGCCCCTAGCAGACCAAGGCAGGCCAGGGAATTCCCACGGTCATGGTTTATCTTGATGATGTGCTAGTCACTGGCACTACATCGGAAGGACACATGGCCAGCCTAGAGGAAGCATTAAAGAGGTTTTGCAATGCAGGGGTTCGCCTAAAATGCAAAATGTGTACTTTGCAGGCCTCAGAAGTTATGTAGCTAGAATTTTGCGTTGATGTAACAGGATTACATACCCTGGAAGAAAACATCAAGGCCATATGAGACCTCCCTGCACCCAAAAATGTCAGCAAGCTCAAATCCTTCCTCGCTATGGTAAATTACTATGGAAGGCTCATTTTGAATTTAGCCACAACAATGGCACCATTACACCAGCTGGTAAAGAAGAATCAGCGGTGGCAATGGAGGGAGCCACAAGAGGAAGCCTTCCGAGTCGTGAAGTTGGCATTACAGTCTTCAAACCTCTTGGTGCATTTTGACCCAGGAAAACCTATTGTGCTGTCATGTGACTCATCCCCTTATGGTATAGGGGCAGTTTTATCCCACAAATTAGGAGATGGTTTTGAGCACCCTATTGTCTTTGCCTCAAGGACCCTTTCAGAAGCAGAAAGAATTATGCCCAGATTGCAAATGAGGGCTTAATGGTTATGTACAGTGTGAAGAAATTCCACCAGATCGATGGTTTAACATAGTCACTGACCACAAGCCATTACTGGGTTTTATTAAGGGAAGATAAGCCTATATTGGCCATAGCCCGGGCGAGGGTGCAACCTTGGGCCTTACATTTCTGGCCATTCTCACCTGCGGGATCTTCTGGTCCCACCGCTGTCAATGGAATTGAATTCACCACCCCGCCGCCGGGAAACCTGGGGTGGGGGTTCACCATCGGCGGAACCGGAAGATCCTGCTAGCAAGAATGGCCAGAAAATCCCCCCTAGAAAGACAGACAGATGGAGAGGCAGAGATAGAGGACTGGATTTTGCCACCCTGGCGCTGGGCAACCCCATATCAGCTTGGGGGAGATGGGGGCAGCCAGTCTCCTTCACCCATCCATGGGTGCATGCTGTAGGATCTGGTCCGAGGACAGGATCTTATCATGCTCACCAGAGGGAAGGGTAAATGCTGACCCCACCCGAACAGTGCCTCTTATGTTAGCTGTTAATTCAGATGTAAGTGGTTGTTGCAACCTGCTGCAGCCCCACAACTCTCTGCAATCTCTGCACTTCTCTTATTCATGTCCTTTGAGCTTCCTCAATTTTAATCTCTCCACCACTAGTGCCTCTCAGAGCCTGGGCCCTCGGCTCTGGAATTCCCTCCCTGAATGTATCGCTCCTTCTCCTCCTTTAAGACACCTTAAGGTACGCCTCTTTGACAAAGATTTTGGTGACGGGTCTTAATATCTGCTTAAGTGGCCTGTTGTGTAATGTTGCTTGATGACACTCCTGTGAAGCTCCTTGGGATGTTTTACTCTGTGAGCTGATTAAATCAAATTTGTTGTTGTTGATGCTTTGCGTAACAAACCCGTAAGAGAAATATGGAGAGACCTTTTGACTCAGAATAGTTGGAATGTGGAATCCGCTATCTCCGAAAGAGTTGAGGCACATAGCCGAGACGTTTCGAAAGGAAAAAAGATAAATAGTTGAGAGAAAAGGGAAAAGAATGAGAGGTGTCTGTTCAGAAGCACTCCACTTTCCATGTTCCCCGGTTGTGAAGTGTGGGTGGGGGCTGGCGAATCGTGCGTAAATGTTTTTGTGGTCCAAGATACTGGAGAGATACTGGGAAGTGGTGTTTGGGACGCTACCTAAGATTGTGTAGGTGGAGGTCAGGCTGGACCCAGTGGTGGCATTTTCTGGGGCCGGAGCTGCTGGAGGGGAAGTGGACCAATGTTGTGGCCTCTGCCTCTCTAATTGCCCGGAGAAGGATCCTGGTTAATTGGAGGTCGGATGCACCGCGGGGGGTTGGGGGCCTGGCCGGGGAACCTTTACAACTTTCTTCGGTTGGAGAAGATTAAGTTTGAGTTGAGGGAGTCAGCGGAGGGCTTCAAGATGCGGTGGGGGTTGTCCATGACGATGATTGAGGAACTGTTCATCGCCGAGGGGGAGGGGGTAAAAAGGGGTAAATTTTGAGGAGTTTGTTTTTAATATTTTATTGTTTTTAACACGTTTGGAATAAAGTACATTAAAAAAATAGACACACACCATCCTGACTTGGAACTATTTTGCCGTTCCTTCCCTGTCACTGGGTCAAAATCCTAAAACTCCCTTCCTGACAACACTGTGGGTGTTCCTATAAGGCATGGACTCAGCGGTTCAAGAAGGAACCATAACCTTCTCAAAGGCAATTAGGGTTGGCAATAAATGTTGGCCGAGCCAGCAACACACACTGAGGATTTTTTATTAAAAAACTACACAGTGGTCTTCAGATTGCCTTCCTCCCATGCAAACATTAATGACTACATCAATACTTGGTTGCCATGGTGAGCAGTTACGTAAAGCTCGTTCCTGAGAGAAGAAAAGCCTCCTTTGTATTGTCATTGATCACTGACCAGAGAAAGCTGAATTTCATATTAAATGATTGATTGGCAGTCATGCTTAGAGTGCACCGCAGGATGAGCATTTGAAAAGATATGTTCAGAATGCTCTTTCCTTTCAATTCACTTGGAGCATTCCAACTATTTTAATTTTTAAAATGGACATGTTTTATGAAGGTAAATAGGAAACTCCACTGCATGGACGAGCAATTAGTTCTTAATAAACTTAGGGCCGCATCGTCCATGGAGTGCAGTTACCATTGGGATTGTCACTCCATTCCTTTTCACTTACTTTAGTCTGGAGTTGCACATTTCTGTCTCAGACTTCTGACCCAGGCCCCGAGCCTGCCGGGGGTAATCGGGGTTAGAGGCTCAGGGATGTGGGGTTTAGTCAGGGGGTGGGGGTTATTTGGGTCATCAGGGTCTAGTGGGGGTAGTCGGAGGTGGGGGAATATCAGGGTTGTGGGGAAATTGGGGAGTTATTTGGGAGTCCAAGGGTCGGGGGTGGGGACCATTCTGCTAAATAAATGAAAACCATCCAATGTCTCCAAATTTAAATTGGAGTTTCAGAGGATTCCAGACGCAGGGTGATTGCCAACACAAATTGAATTCTCGTGCAGTCCTAGCGTGTGAACATCCATGGGGGTCCCCAAGTGCATTTTCCGGAATACCTTCCGTGTACGTGCCTCCGAGAAATGAAAAAATGAAAATCGCTTATTGTCACGAGTAGGCTTCAATGAAGTTACTGTGAAAAGCCCCTAGTCGCCACATTCCGGCGCCTGTTCAGGGAGGCTGGTACGGGAATTGAACCGTGCTGCTGGCCTGCCTTGGTCTGCTTTAAAAGCCACCGATTTAGCCCAGTGAGCTAAACCAGCCCCGGTTAGGCCAATTAGGCCATAATTGTTGTGTATTTATAGTATTTTTCAATGATAAACCAGCCCCTGCTAAACCAGCCCCTATTGATCATAGATGATTACAAGAGAGCGGGAGATCTGGGCCGATGTAGGATTATGGTTGAAACAAGAGGTCGTAGAACTCATTCCACGACCTCATCCTGTCAACTTGTTAACCCTGAGTTAGAGACAAAGCATGAGGAATTGGAAAAGAGAACAAAATTCCTCCAGTCGAATATTAATATTTGCTTGTGCCTCAGTCTCTAATGCTGAAAGTGAATGGTACATTATCAGCAGCCCACTCTTCTAAATCTCTTAATATTTCATCTTGTATCTGCGTCCTACTGTTAACCTGTACCTCATACTCCATCTGAGGTTTTATAGGATATGCCAAAGGATGACATTCAAAAACAAATGTTCAGCAAAAAGCAGATTGCCCACTTGGATTTCTGTAAGTAATGATCGGGGACATTAGGCTCATGTAGGGTTGTAATCATCTATGATCAATGTCGAGATTACTTCTTATTATGTGGATGCGTGCATATATGCCCAAAACAAGTTAATTAATCACTTCTTCTGAGTGACAATGTTTATTAAAATGTATCTAACGGGCAGCCATCAGTGCTCTGAGCACAGTAACAGCGATGCAGTGAAAGCCCCCAAGGTGTGTTACAATGGCAATTATCAAACAGAATTTGGCACTGAGGCGTACTGGGACATATCAGGACAGGCGACAAGATAGATTTTAAAGAGCATCTCAAAGGATGAGAGAGACATCGGGAGGTGCAGAAGGTTAGAGAGGGAATTCCAGAGTTTAGGACTCAGACTGCTGAATCCTTCCATCGATGGCGGAAGGATTAAAACCAGCGATGTTCAAGAGGCTAAAAGTTGAGGAGGGATAGGGGAGTGGCCAGGATTGCTTTGCAACATTTTACTCCAGAGGTAGAGAAGACATGGAGGGCAGATAACACATACAGATTCATCTGAAAGCTTAACATGTGAGTATAGCGCACTCTTCCAAACAATGCACGCTATAATTGCCCACACCTAATTCCAACAGGTTCATGATTAGAGCATCAGCCAAACGTTTTGATAAAGAGAATAGGATATTTTTGGAGATGTCAATCAGAAACCTCTGTGCTGGAGGGGGGACTGTCCTTTGACAGGAAATGAAACTGACGCAGAGAAAGCAGATTCTGGACAGCGGAACACTGGACATCTGACGTCCAATGATGCAGCAGCCATCAAAATCATTTCTATCAGAACCTCAGTGGCTGTGTGGTGGCTCCTGTGCAAATGTATCGGTGTTAAGACAACAACTTCTTTGGATACCCCCAGCTGGTTCCTGAAATGCTTAAAACAAAAAATCCTAACTCTTCAGTTGGAACCTTTTAAAAATGTGACTCCCTCTGCCTGATTCCGAAAGCTCTGAAATTCCCTAATCCTCTTCACTTCTCTTTCCTCCTTTAAGATCCTTCTGAAGTGGGCAGCAAGTGGTTAACACTGTTGCCTCACAGCACCGAGGTCCCAGGTTCGATCCCGGCTCCGGGTCATTGACCATGTGGAGTTTGCACATTCTCCCCGTGTTTGCGTGGGTTTCGCCCCCACAACCGAAAAGATGTGCAGGGTCGGTGGATTGGCCACGCTAAATTGCCCCTTAATTGGAAAAAATGAATTGGGTGCTCTAAATTTATTTTTAAAAAAGAGCCTTCTGAAAATCAGCTTCGTTGACTAAACTTTTGGCTTCCTATTTTCATGTCTCTCTATGTGGTTCGGTGTCGAATTTTGGTGGTTGGCGCTCCTGTGAAGCGTCTTGGAGACACGTTATCATGTTAAAGGTGCTTTTCAAATGAAGGTCGGTGTTGTTGAGATTGATTCCTATTCGATTTGAAGTGGGATTGCCAATCCTCCAGCAACTGAAGATTAATCTCTAGATCACTGCCATGTGGAAAAAACAGAGATCAGTGAGAGAGAGCACCAAAATATTTGTGCCCGTTTTTCATTTACTTTGAATACTGTTTATTATTATAGAAACATTGAAAATAGGAGTAGGCCATTCGGCCCTTTGAGCTTACTCCTACATTCAACATGATCATGGATGATTCTCTATCTCAATGCCACACACTTTCCTTGCACCCCTTGACATCTTTAGGCCCTAGAAATGTTAACTATTTCCTTTTTAAATATTTCAGTGATTTGCCTCCACAGCTTTCTGTGGTATAGAAGCCCACAGGCTCACCACCCACTGAATGAAGAGGTTTCTCCTCACCTCAGTCCTAATCGGCCAACCCATATCCTGAGACTGTAACCCCTTGTTCTAGAATCCGCTCCCCCCAGCCAGAGGAAACACTATCCCTGCATCCAATCTGTCCAGTCCTGTCAGAATCTTATACGTTTCAATTAGATCCCCTCGCATTCTTCTAAATTGCAGTTAATTCAGGCCTAGTCGATCCAATCTCACCGTATATGACAATCCTGCCATCCCAGGAATCAGTCTGGTGAACCTTTGCAGCACTCCCTCTATGGCAAGTATATCCTTTCTTAGATAAGGAGACCAAAACCCCACACGATACGCCAGGTGGAGTCTCACCAGGGCCCTGTACAGCTGCAGCAAAACATTCTTGCTTCTGTACTCAATAAGAAGTCTTACAACACCAGGTTAAAGTCCAACAGGTTTATTTTGATAGCACTAGTGATATCGAAACAAACCTGTTGGATTTTAACCTGGTGTCGTAACGCCGGCATCTCCACATTCTGTACTCAAGACACTGAGATGGGAAAAGAGCTGTTTAACTGTCGGTTAAGAAATGCCCAATTGGATATTGAAGAGTCTGTTCTCCTTAGTTGGCTTTGAGAAGGTAGTATATTGTGGCGAATGGTAACTGACGAGGGCAAATTGTAGGGGTGGCAGGGGAGGCAAGATGTCACATGATGAAACCTCCAGGAATATGTTCAACCCAAGTTGGAAATCCCGTTCTCAAGGAATAAGGAGCAAAGGTGGGTAGATGGAATTGAGGTACAGATTATCAATGATCTAATTAAAAAGCAGAACAGGCTTGAGGGACTGAATGGCCTACTCTTCTACCTCTGTAAGCCACTAAGACCGAAACAGCAGAAGTGCTTATACTCTGAAGCTGAACTGAATTGACTGCCATTCTCAGCGAGGATCACAATTTAGGCTTCAGGTTCAATAAGGATAGATTGTAAGCAATGACCCAAAACTGGCATGAGAGTGACTGTCCTCCAGTTCCCCAGGAAGATGTTTCTCTCCTTTCCTCAACAGAGATGTTAGAACTGAGAGGTTATAACTATCGGGAAATATTGACCATGCTTTTCTCCAGAATATTTTAGGTGACTATTTCTTATGT
This sequence comes from Scyliorhinus torazame, assembly GCF_047496885.1. Lineage (NCBI taxonomy): Eukaryota > Metazoa > Chordata > Chondrichthyes > Carcharhiniformes > Scyliorhinidae > Scyliorhinus > Scyliorhinus torazame. The sequence goes on from NC_092716.1 coordinate 189,444,552, forward strand.
TTTTAAGACAAAGTGAGAAGAGTACATGAGGGAGAAAGAAATAGGATACTTTTGGTGAAATGCGATGGCAGGAGACTTGTGTGGTGCATAAACCCCGGCACGGATCAGTTGTTCTGAATGATGAGTTATAAACACAATGTGATTCTATCGGATATGAAGCAAACGCAGAAACCCATAAGGTAGAATTGGATGCAACGCCTGGAGCATAGGTTGTTTGGGATGACTGAAGAAGTATGAGTCGAATTATCTTCCTCATGCTTAACTATCATGTGAACTGCACTGCAGGAATGAATGGTTAATCTATCTGGTTTTGGCTGGGCTTGACAGATAACATTAGAAGAAGGATTTGAGCTTGTTTATTGTAAGAAAATTGTTTATTGCCAAGATGTGTTGACATTGTCTCCTGGGGACAAAAATGACACAGCTGAAAAAAAAGGCACAGCTTCCTTCCCTGGATGTTAACATGAGTGGGTTATGAGGAAGGTGGAGGGGGGGGGGGGGGGGGGGGGGGGGGGGGAGGGGGGGGGGGGTATGGACTATTGTATGGGAAACCCAGTTGCGTTTCCCCGAATGCTATGAGGCAGGACGTCTGCAATCTGCACCTCCGGAGCCACACGCGGAACATCTCATTTGTGACTCCCAACATTTCCCAGTTGGATTACATTATTTTTCCAATTAAGGGGGCAATTTAGCGTGGCCAATCCACCTACTCTGCACATCTTTGGGTTGTGGGGGTGAGATCCACGCAGACATGGGGAGAATGTGCAAACTCCACACGGACAGTGACCCGGGGCCATGATCGAACCCGGGCCCTCGGTGCCGTGAAACAGCAGTGCTAACCACTGCATCACCGTGTCGCCCCCAGTTGGATGAAATTAGCATGAAAAATACCTAAAAACATAGAATAGTAAGAATCATGTTTATATGGGGGAGTAGTGTGTGTGTGTGGGGGGGGGGGGGGGTGGGGGGGGGGCAGGGGGAGAAGAAACTGATCCTTATGCTCCAGTTATGTTTTCAGAAGAATAATTTGACAAAAAATATTGTGCTGTAAATAAACTTGTTCCAAGAGCTGCAGTATGGTTATACATATTTTGGCTCACGGACAGGTTTCAACTATTATTGCTTTTAATATTGCTGAGACAATTAATTATCCTGAACGTGCTATTAGTAGCTATATTTTTACCACAAGAATCAATAACTGAAAAATTATCGTAATTCTATGCATCTTCAGTTAATATTTGTTTTAAAAATGACTTAACTGAAAAATGTATGGTAAAAATAAATATCAAAATACACACATTGGGTCTATTTTAATTTAAAAAAAAAAATTGATACATAAATTCAATACATGCATTTTACTTATATATGCAAATTATACACTCCAGCAGATATTCTTTCCGATTTTCATCTTGCATCTCGTAGGAGTTATTATTTTAGCCATTGTTATCTTTAAAAAGGCTACTCAGGTTTAAAGAAAAGGTTGCTAACTTGACTCTGTTTGACCAAAGCTGAGACCTTTTGTTCTTGACATGTTCACTGGCTGGTACCTGGTTTGTCGTCCAGTCACATCAGTGAGGAATCGGGAGCAGGTGGGCCTGAACCCCAGCCCTGGGGTTTGAGGGGTTGCTCCTGATTGTGCATTGAGGCTCAGTCCCTGATGCTATCAGTTTGGTGCAATGACTTAGGCCAGGCCTTTGAGATTGGCCAATTAGAACACGAGTTCCCTGATTAGTGGTCCAATCAGGGAACCCCTTTCTGTGTATATAAAGGGGTGTGTCAGAGCCTCTGCACGCCCGGTGTAGACTGAATGGTCATGGTTGTTCAGCTGTTGGATTTGTAAATAAAAGGAATTCTGCCTCCGTAGATTTATTACATTTGGACAAGGTTAAAGGCCACGGGTGCTGATGGGATGAAGTGGCCTGTGAGTGCTAGCATGAAAGGGAGCGGGCGAGAATCTTAATTCAGGTGATCTACATGCATTTAAGTATAATAACCAGGTTTTAGACCAGATGCTCCGGCCTCCTAAAATTTCCTCCTGCATCCACCCCCCCAACGCCCCAGCTGGAAGTCCCACAGGCGGCAATCACTTCTGGTCTTGACAAGCAGGAACCAGGCACCAATGACTCTGAAGATTGGGAAAGCAGATGAGTACGCTCTCTACACTTACCTCCAGGGTGTCGAGGGGAGTCCTTCGGGGAGATGGGGGTCTCACATTGTGCTGTAGGGGCTCAGGTCGGGGGTCTTTCGCAGGATTGGGGTCGTGTGACAGGTCTTCCCTTTTAGCTTTGAACATCATTAAACTCTCTCAGCGTGTCAAGTTGTAGTTAAAAGTCTTCTGTCTGATGTACTGAAAACCTTTGATGTCTCTCTCACCATGTCAAGTTCAAAGATCTGTCAGATGAGGATAAAGGTCTTCCCTCTATAGCCTTAAAACCGTTTGATGTCTCTCCCAGCATGTTAATAACAATGACCAGCTGGATAAAGGTAAAAATCTTCCCTTTGATGTGTTGGAAACCTTTGAAATACTTTTTCAAAGACAATTTTATTCCCCTTTAACTTTTTCAAGCCTCTAGGCATGCTGAGAATTTGAAAGGCTTTGGGCTGCATTGTTTACATTGAATTTCTTGGTGCATTACTTTGACAAGACACTTGATTCACAGGTCCAGACCATAAAGACCAGGGGCGTCATTCTCCGACCCCCCGCCAGGTTGGAGAATCGCCGGGGGCTGCCGTGAATCCCACCCGCCGGTTGCCGAAGTCTCCAGTACCGGATATTCGGCGGGGGCAGGAATCGGGCCGCGCCGGTTGGCGGGCCCCCCCGCTGGATTCTCCGGCTCGGATGGGCCGAAGTCCCGCCGATAAATTGCCTGTCCCGCCGGCGTGGATTAAACCACCTTTTGAACGGCGGGACAAGGCGGCGTGGGCAGGCTCCGGGGTCCTGGGGGGGGGGCGCAGGGGGATCTGGCCCCGGGGGGGTGCCCCCACGGTGGCCTGGCCCGCGATTGGGGCCCACCGATCCGCGGGCGGGCCTGTGCCATGGGGGCACTCTTTCCCTTTCCTCCTCCGCCACGGTCTCCACCATGGCGGAGGCGGAAGAGACTCCCTCCACTGCGCATGCATGGGAAACTGTCAGCGGCCGCTGATGCTCCCGCGCATGCGCCGCCCCGATATGTCATTTCCGCGCCAGCTGGCGGGGCAACAAAGGCCATTTCCGCCAGCTGGCGGGGCGGAAATTCCTCCGGCGTCGGCCTAGCCCCTCAATGTTGGGGCTCGGCCCCCAAAGATGCGGAGCATTCCGCACCTTTGGGGCGGCACGCGATGCCCGTCTGATTGGCGCCGTTTTGGGCGCCAGTCGGCGGCCATCGTGCCGTTTCGGGAGAATTTCGCCCCAGGTGTGGGATCAGCACTCACACAGAGCACTTGGGTTTATTTAGAAGTTCTTCAGAAAAAAGAAACAACCGCTTTCAAAAAACTGTGGCTAGACACAACATCTGCTCAAAAGAGGAAGTACTTCAGAGATAATGGACTATGAAGAGCTTGGAAAACAAACAAAGCTAAACCCCCCTTTGAAATAGCCTGGACCTGTCAATCCAGAGGCTTCTGAAAGGTAATGGACTGTGAAATTAAATGTAAACAATGCAAGTCAAAGCTTTTAGACTTCTCAGCATGCCCAGAGGCTTAGAAATCTTTAAGGGGAATAAAATTGTGATAAAACAACTTCAAATGTTTCCAACACATCAACAGGAAGACTTTTACCTTCATCTGACAGATCTTTGAACTTGACATGCTGGGAGAGGCATCAAAGGGTTCCAACACATCAGAGGGAAGACTTTTAATGACAACTTGAGAGGCTGAAAGACAGTTTAATGATTTTCAAATATGCAAAGGGAAACCTGCCACACGACTCCCATCCCGAGAAAGACTCCTGACCTGAGTCCCTCCAGCCCAGCCCAAGCACCCCAGATCTCCCTTGAAGGACTCCCCTCAGCACCATGGAGGTAAGTGCAGAGAGGGTACTCACCCCCTTGCCCCCTCCCCCCCGGCAGTCCATGGCATCAGGTTGGCACTGCTATTGGTGGGGGTCTGAAGGATGGACTGGTGAGGGGTGCTGAAGGGGGAACCTGAGAGGGGGTACTGAGGAGGGGGGTCTGAAGGAGGTGGGCCTCATGGCGGGGGGTCCTGATGGGGGACATTTGGCGAGTCCATAACAGGGTTTTGCTCACTTGAGGGGGGAACATATCAGCGATTCGGGAGGGGGGTGAGCATGTCAGCGGGGTGGGGGGGGAAGCTGCAATGTTATTCTGAGATTGGGGGGACCCTGAATGGAACCTGTTAGCGAGTTTAGGCCCTAGCCCTGTCAAGGCCAGTGCAAAACCCAATCCTCTCCAAAAGTGCCATAGCCAGCGGGAAATTAACTGATTTTCTTTGGAGAATCATGCCACTGTTCATCCAGGTTTGGAAGGGGCTATAAGGAGAAGATACGATTGTCTTGGAATCTCCAGGAATTCAAATTTTTTTAATCAGGAACCACAATGATTAAAATCCCAGAGAACAATCATAAAGGCATGAACACATGCATTTTCTCATTACAAAGTAATTAAGAATAAAATTACCTCAGTAGTGCCCCTCCAACACTGTCGCATTTCCTCAGTTCTTCACCTCCGAGAACTCAGTATTCCCTCAGTACTGCACCCCTGATGATGCAGCGCTGCCTTAGTATTGCTCCTCTGTCGGCACAGCACTCCCTCATTATTGCCCCCCCAACATCGCAGCGCCCCTTCAGTAATGCACCTCTGATGATGCAGCGTTGCCTCAGTGCTGCCCCTCTGTTGGTGCTGCACCCCCTCTATACTGTTTCTCTGACTCTCTGACACTGCAGCACTCCCTCAGTTCTGACCCTCTGACAGTGCAGCACTCCCTCAGTACTGATCCTCTGACAGTGCAGCACTCCCTCAGCACTAATCCTCTGACAGTGCAGTACTCCCTCAATACTGACCCTCTGACAGTGCAGCACTCCCTCAGTACTGACCCTCTGACAGTGCAGCACCCCCTCAGCACTGATCCTCTGACAGTGCGGCACTCCCTCAGTACTGACCCTCTGACAGAGCAGCACTCCCTCAGCACTAATCCTCTGATAGTGCAGCACCCCCTCAGCACTGATCCTCTGACATTGCAGCACTCCCTCAATACTGACCCTCTGACAGTGCAGCACTCCCTCAGTACTGACCCTCTGACAGAGCAGCACCCCCTCAGCACTAATCCTCTGACAGTGCAGCACTCCCTCAGTACTGACTCTCTGACAGTGCAGCACACCTCTGACAGTGCAGCACTCCCTCAGTACCAATCTTCTGAACGTGCAGCACTCCCTCAGCACTAATCCTCTGACAGTGCAGCACTCCCTCAATACTGACCCTCTGACAGTGCAGCACTCCCTCAGTACTGACCCTCTGACAGTGCAGCACCCCCTCAGCACTGATCCTCTGACAGTGCAGCACTCCCTCAATACTGACCCTCTGACAGTGCAGCACTCCCTCAGTACTGACCCTCTGACAGAGCAGCACTCCCTCAGCACTAATCCTCTGACAGTGCAGCACCCCCTCAGCACTGATCCTCTGACATTGCAGCACTCCCTCAATACTGACCCTCTGACAGTGCAGCACTCCCTCAGTACTGACCCTCTGACAGAGCAGCACCCCCTCAGCACTAATCCTCTGACAGTGCAGCACTCCCTCAGTACTGACCCTCTGACAGTGCAGCATTCCCTCAGTACTGACCCTCTGACAATGCAGCACTCCCTCAGTGCTGCCTGTCTGACAGTGCAGCCGTCAAGCAATGAATTTCAGATCCTCAACACTTGCTGCGCATAAAGCTTTTTCTTTATGACACCTTTGATCCCTTTGTCATTCATCTTAAATCGGTGTTCTCTGGTTCTTTATCCCTCCTCAATGGGAACAGTGTTTCTTTATCTACTCAAGATCGCTCATGATTTTGCACACCTCAGTCAAGTCTCCTCTCAACCTTCTCTTTTCAAAGATGAACATCCCTAGTTTCCCCCATTTATCTATGTCACTGAAGTTCCTCATCCCTGTACCCATTCTCACAAATATCTTTTCTACATCCTCTCTAATGTGCTTACATCTTTCCTAAAATGTGCTGCACACTAGACCTCAATTTCAATGCTCTTCCCCAAACCAAGTTTCACAACCAATTCAAAGAGGAAATGGAGAAGGAAGTCGGCTGATCGGCTCTGCGTAATAGTTACCCTGACGCTGAGTTCCACATTCTCCCCTCCGTAGATCTCCATGCCTTCATCCAGCAAGCCAATCTCCTCAAAGTACAGTCTGTCTACCACAAAGCAACCAATCAGAGCAGGGCTTCTACAAAACAACAACAAAAACAAGGAAATAAAGCGGAGTTAAGACCTTTCCTGGTGGAGATTTCTCAAATTATAAAATGTGTGAGAAGGTTTGACCAGCTCCTGAATATTTTTAATTTAGTGTAGGTGAGGATGAATCCAATGACAAATTCAGATTCACAACAAGATAGGTGGGTGCAATGTGATTTAGGTCATAAGGTCGTCACTTTGTCATCAATTATACAAATAAACAGAGTCAGTGGCAAGTCAGCGAAAGTCATTTTAGACTGTTAAGATTAGACGCACTGACACTATCTAGTACTGGTCACGTTTACTCTGAGAATTGTGTCAGATTCTCATCAGTCCAATCCTGACACTGTGTTCTGTTCTGATTTTGACCCACAGTCCTCGAGACTGTGTCCAGTTCTGGTCAAACTCACCTTGAAGATTGTGTCCAGTAGTTTTCATCATAGAGACACAAGAGAAACATTACCAGATTGGACACAGAGCAGAGAGGAGCCAGTGACTGATCTCTGGATTAACAGGGACTGAGTTATGAGGAAAGGATGAAGAGACCTGCGATAGTTACAAGTGGGCTGTGGGCTGGTGGTGACCTTAGACAGAAAGAAAATGTAAATGACATGAAAAATGTCAATCTAGAATATTGGGTGCAATTCTCCCAAAAAATAACTCCGGGCTCAAATCAACTAATTGGGAACAAAGTCCCATAGCGAGCGTGTGTTTCCCAGCGCTCTCAGTGCCGAGAAACTCATGGCTTGTCGCGTTGTATAAGGGGCCTCAGCGGGGAATGCGCAGCCAAGGCCGCACATAGCCCCGTTTTAAACACTGGGGAGCTCCGCTCGCTGGAACTCACCACTGTAGTGAGAGATCAGGCCGCCATTTCAAATGGTGTCCTGATCTCCGAGGCTCCTGAAGCAAACCCCCAACCCCCCCACCCCGAACGCACTATGGGAGGGTCCATCCATGATTGATGCATAGTTGGGCAGCACGGTAGCGCTTGTGGTTAGCACGGTTGTCTCACGGCGGCAAGGTCCCAGGTTCAATCCCGGCTATGGGTCACTGTCCGTGTGGAGTTTGCACATTCTCCCCGTGTTTGCGTGGGTTTCGCCCCCACAACCCAAAAGATGTGTAGGATAGGTGGATTGGCCACGTTAAATTGCCCCTTAATTGGAAAAAATGAGTTGGATACTCTAAATTTAAAAAAAAATGATTGACGCATAGTTGCAGCAGCATGTGCCACCTTCAAGACACACTCCAGTAACTCACCACGGGTCCCTCAACAGAACATTACACACTCTACTACTCTACCACCTCGAGGGACAAGGGCAGCAGATGCATGGGAACACCACCACCTGATAGTTCCCCTCCAAGCCACAACCATCCTAACTTTGAACTATATCACCATTCCTTCACCGTCACTTGGTCAAAATCCTGGAACTCCCTCCCTGACAGTGCTGTGGGATTAGATGAATGAAATGAATGAAAATCACTTATTGTCACAAATAGGCTTCAAATGAAGTTACTGTGAAAAGCCCCTAGTCGCCACATTCCAGCGCCTGTTCGGGGAGGCTGGTACGGGAAGAACCGTGCTGCTGGCCTTGTTCTGCTTTATAAGCCGGTTATTTAGCCCAGTGAGCTAAACCAGCCCAGATGTTAAACCATGGCACAACCTGCCCTCTCAATTGACAGAAAAGATCCTGCAAAGTATTTTGAAAAAGAACAGGAGAGTTCTCCTCAGCGTCTTGGGAATATTATTTATCCTTCAACTAACCAGTAAAATAAAGGGATGATCTGCTCACTATCAAATTGCAGCAATCCACTCCTAGCACCCCATAATCAGTGACGAGTAAAACCCTGTAAGAGGGAGCAGCTAAATTAACTTGAAATTTAAGATGGTAGAATGTCACGTACATGACCATAAATGACACAAAACAATTTCTTAAGCAAGTCAAAAGTGAAAACCTCTTCATTGAATGCTTCCTACACCATGAGTGACTACACTTCAGAAAGACTCCATTGGCTGTAAAGCACTTTGGAACAACAGTTGTTATAAAAGATTCTGGGATTAAAGTTTGGGGCTAAAGGGATATGGGGGGGAATGTGGGATCAGAGTATTGAACTTGATGAAATGAAAAAAAAAATGAAAATCGCTTATTGTCATGAGTAGGCTTCAAATGAAGTTACTGTGAAAAGCCCCTAGTCGCCACATTACGGCGCCTGTTCGGGGAGGCTATTACGGGAATGATCAGCCATGATCACAATGAATGGCGGAGTAGGCTTGAAAGGCTGAAAGGTTGTGAAGGGTGGAGGTGTGCAGGAGAAGTACAAAAGTTGGTTTGTCACATGGAAGAGACAAAGCCATATTGATTGTGTACTTCAGGCCTGTAACTCAGTTGAGTTGATGATCCCATCAGGTCCCAATATAGCACAGTGGGTAGTCCCAGGTAGCACAGTGGGTAGCACTGTTGCTTCACAGCTCCAGGGTCCTCCAGGTTCGATTCCCGGCTTGGGTCACTGTCTGTGCGGAGTCTGCACGTTCTCCCTATGGCTGCATGGGTTTCCTCCGGGTGCTCCGGTTTCCTCCCACAAGTCCCGAAAGACATGCTGTTAGGTAATTTGGACATTCTGAATTCTCCCTCTGTGTACCCGAACAGGCGCCGGAATGAGGCGACTCAGGGTTTTTCACTGTCGCTTCATTGCGATGTTAATATAAGCCTACTTGTGACAATAAAGATTATTATTATGATTATAAAAACAGCTTCAGTTAAAGCAAGTGTAACCAGGCTGATGAGATACAATCAGTGAGGCACAAGGGTTAGACTGTGTGCCCTGAATGGGGTATATCAGTGAGACGTGTACCCTGAATGGGGTATATCAATGAGACTGTGTATCCTGAATCGGGTATATCAGTGAAATTGCATACACTGAATGGGACACATCAGTGAGACTGTGTACCCTGAATGGGGTATATGAGTAAGACTGTGTACTCTGAATGGGGTATATCAGTGTGATTGCATACCCTGAATTGGGTATATTAGTGAGATTATGCACCGTAAATGGGATATATAAGTGCGACTGTGTACCCTGAATGGGATATCACAGTGAGATTGTGTACCCTGAAGGGGCTTTATCAGTAAGACTCTGAACCTTAAATGAGTTCCCTTGGCCTGTCCGAACATAACCCCACCTTTCCCCCACATGGCCATCTGTCCCTTGTTGTTTAGTTTTGCTCCGATTAACACATTCTGTTATCTTACATTTAGCCACTGTTAGCACTCTTCATCCATTAATGGCACATTAACGCTCCCCTCTGTCTGATGTCCAAGACACTTCTGTCAATATCTCCTTTGTGCCGATCTATTCTTCTATTCTGCCCCACCTCCTCCACCCGCCTCTCCTACTATATAATTCATTACATTTCTACCTTTCTTCAGTTCTGTAGAAGGGTCGTTGGACTCGAAATGTTAACACTGTTTCTCTCCACAGATGCTGAGTTTATCCAGCATTTTATGCTTTTATTGCCTTAAATGGGGTATATCAGGTGGAGGCACCCTGACTGGAGTTGATCAGTGAGTGCCTGTGCTCGGAATGTGCTATATCAGTTAGACTGTGTTCTCTGAATGTTGGTATATCCGTGAGGTTATGTAGCCTGAATAGGGTAGATTAATGAGGATTGGTACCTTGAATGGGGTATATTAGTAAGGGTGTATACTCTGAGTGTAGCAGTAATTGTCACCAATTCTTCCTGTTTTCTATTCTGATATTGGCTGGAATTCTTCCGCCATTTACTAGCGGCAGGATTCCCTGGTCCCGCCAGCAACGCCCCCCCCTGTAGGTGGTGGACAGGCTTTGGGGAGGTGAATTACCCACCGCACAATTCCCAGCTTCTTATCTGCTCTCATTGCCACCGTGTCCACCGCATCAGACTATTCCCGATGGAACGACTGCGAAGATGTGAATAAGAAATAAAACCAGTCCAGTGATAATATGGCTGATTGGTGCGTAGTTACCTGATTGGAGCAGTTGAATTTCCCAGCTTCCACCATTCCTTGGGAGGGTTTAAGTAACGGCACCACAATTCCCAGTCAAAACCCTGGGCTGACAGGGGATACTCTTCAATCTCAAAATTATCATATTTGATGTTATCGAAGGAAGGAGATATGATACGTGTTCGATCTTCCTTTATTCTTGAGAGAATTGGCTCAGCCCTTGAAAGGTAAGAAATATTGAATGAGTGATCTTTCTTTCATAGAATGTGGAGGTCACTGGCAAGACCAGCACTTATTGACCTTGAGATGGCGCTGGTGAGCAACCTTCTTGACTGCAGCGTCTTCTTCAATTCATACTCGGCCTTTTCAGGAGGCAGTTAAGAGTCAGCCACATTGCCCAGGGTCAGGAGTCACAACCAGGCCAGACCGAATAAGTACGGCAGATTTCCTTCCTTTAAACGCATTAGGAAATCAGGTGGATTTTTAATGACAATCTAGCAACTCCACAGTCACCATTACTGATAGCGAGCTTTAGATTCCATATTTTATTTAACAAACTAAACTTTTAAATTCCCAAGTTGCCATGGTGGGATTTGCACTCGTTTCTCCAGGTCATTAGTCCAGCCCTCCAGATTACTACCAGAGCAAAATACCGCAGCTGCTGTAAATCTGAAATAAAAACAGAAAATACCGAAATACGAAGCAGGTCGGGCTTTATCTATGGAGAGAGGAACAGAGTTAACTGTGGCCTTTCACCAGAAGCCTAATTAGTCTGCTTCCATATTCAGCTAAGGTTCCACTGGATCAGTTCCAAATTTGGAATTATCTGTGGGGGTTAGCCCAGATTTACACTACCATTATGCTCATGATATGGTAATATAAAGAAATATGGAATATGTGGACAGTCAGCAGATGAAGTTACCCTGAAAGTCGTCCAATCGTCTGCCTAGGTGCAGGTGGCAGAGGCTGTACGCGCCGTGAGAAACACTATCTGGACTGGCCAGCAGTGCCGTAAGAAACAGCACAACCTCCTCAGGGTAGCACTGTGCCCCTGGCACCAAACCTGTCCCATTCTCACCCCCCCCAACCCGGAAGGCGTTTGAACCCACACCCTGCACCCCATGCCGGCACCCATACCCGCCACGATAGCCGGGTGCCCTGGCCACTGAAGTCACCAGCTATCCACTCCCTGGGCTGCATGCATCGGACTGTCTAACACTGTGCGTTTTCTGTTTCCCGCCCCCAGGAAAAGGCCGCCCAAAACTGCTGGGAGCGGGAAAAGACTGGAGGGGAACTGCCAGGCTTGCGGCCCCTCACCGCGGCAGACCAGAGGGCCCCAAACCATCCTCACCCCCACACCACCCTCACACTGCCCTCACCGCACATCACTCCCTCATTCCCATACCACCCCCACAACCACCCCTGTTCTCCCCTCCCAAACACACCCACCTCTCCCCAACACACGCCGCTCCCCAACAGCCCCCCGCCCCGCGGTCTAATTATGCGTCTTGTCTTGTGTCTTGCAGGATGTATTGCTAATGGGGCAGATCTTTCTGGTGTCCCCTGCCCCCGTCCCAGCCACAGCCACAGCCAGAGCCGCAGGTGCCGACCAGTGACGAGGACACCGACACGGACGCGAGCCATAGACCCGAGACTCAGGAAACCTCGGAGCTCGAGTCCGAGGATGACACAGATTTCCTGTCACAGCTGTCTCCAACACCCTCCACCATCCCAGAGACACTCACCTCAGTTGGGCACTTCAGTGAAGAGGCTCCTGGGAAACTATCTGGTGCGCACCACACACATGCTCCGATACAGCAGGTGGAGGTAGGAGCAGCCAAGGGGACGGATGGTCGGAGGGCGTGTCAACCCCAGGGACTAGTTGCTGCCTAGGCGGGTTTCGGCTTCTGGAACAGACAGTCCCATCGATTGTGGAGATGCAGTCGCAGAGCCAGGGACTACAAGATGCGATGACGGCGAGCATCCAACATCTGCAGGCACAGGTGGAGGAGTCCACCCGCATGCAGGTGCAGGAGGTAGTGCCGGCCATGCGTGCCACCCAGGACATCACCGCCTGGGTGGCATCCGCGGTGGAGACTTTGGAGGCAAGGGTTTCGGCTATGGATCAGCATGTCCAAAGCCTGGGGCATTCTGTACAGGGGGTGGCCGACGCCAGGACAGGGCTAGCCTTTCACAGGCAGCTATGTGCCAAAGCCACCTGGACATTGCAGCAGCGCTCCTGAGCGTGGCCCAGTAACAGCAGGCCAGGGCTGAGAACACGGAGGCATTACCCAGGCACTGGCTGACATGGTGCAGACACAGAGGGAGCTGGCCCAGTCCCAGAGGAAGATGGCGCAGGCACTGGCTGATATGGCACAGACCCAGAAGATGGTGGCACAGTCGCAGTCCCAGACAGAGATGTCCACTCCCTGTGCTTCAGAGCCGTGGGCGGGCATGCAGACCCTGGTGGAGGTGGCAGCCAGCCTCCAGGACTGGCAGTGCCAGGTGGTGGGAGAGCCTCAGGGGACAGCTCCGTCTGGGAGTAGCCCGGGGGCCATTGGGCTCCTGAAGGAAGAGGAGGTGCTCTGGCCCGTGATGCAGGGGAGGTGCGGGAACACCGCAGCACCTCAGACTCCCCCTCCCCTGTGCCTAGCGAATCATGTGGGCAGAAGGCAGGACAGGGCAGCACCACGTCACCTGGGACACCCGAGCAGCCGGGTCCATCCAGGCCCGGTTGCCCCAGAAGACGCCCGCCAATGGGGACCCAGGTCACAGGGTGGGAATCACAGCAGGCTGCCTCCACTCCTGATGTACCATCTGAGGATCCACCTAGATGTGGCGTTAGGGCCCGTAAGGCCAGAAAGATAGACACCAGTCCCATTTACTGCATTGAGGAGGTGGTTGTGCCAGGGTGGCACCCAGATGGCACTGCCAGGGTGGCACCCAGGTGGCACTGCCAGGGTGCCCAGGTGGCACTGACAGAGAGCCAGGCTGGCAGTGCTAGAGTGCTTGGGTGGCATCAGGAGTGCAAGGATACCACCTACCCAGAGCCCAGTCACCCAGGGCACCCCGATCCCCTGGGAGACCCCCATAAGTGTTGGTATGCCTGGTCCCCGTATGTGGATACTGTAGTGATATTCAGATATCAATAGACATGATCAATGTATGTTAATGTAGTACAAGCATTTCAACACTAGATGGCTCACAGTCAGATACTATAAGAACTGATTTCCCGCCTTTTCTAAGTCAGATGCTGATGTGAACAAGCAAGACACAGAATAGCTAGAGTGAGAGAAGTTAGAACTAGTTTGTTATAATAGTGTAAAGTTATATAGTTATCTGTATTGTACTTTAATTATTTTTTGTTAGTTTAGTATTGAGTAAAAGAACTCACAGTTTATTATTTTATTACTCATTAAATAGTTAATCTTTCAACAAGACAATTGGTCATTTAATCATCCTGGTGGAGTCAAGAGTAATATAACACTTGATCAAATTTGCTTTTATCTTCATTAGCACTAAAATGAAACGAGTTGAATATTTCAATTGCTTGCTGTCCTGCAAGAGATACAAATAACGCAATCCTTCTAGCTTCTAGGTAAAGTTGAAATTGCTGCTTGAACAACTTCCAATTTAATTTTAAATTACCAGTGGTCTTGAGATGTCTTGGTGCTTGAACTTGGTCCATTGATAGGTCGTTTGCATCAAAGTTTTCAAAGTTGTGATGATTGCTATAGTCGAATAGTTGAATCCATTTGTGCTTTTTCCTTTCTTTTCTATGCTAAATCTTTTTTAGTCTTTCTTAAAAGATTTATAACTCACTAGTACCATGTTATATTTTAAATAATGACTTATCTAAAATATACATATTACTCTTGAATCCACTAGGATGATAAAATGACCAATAGTCTTCTTGTTGAAAGATGAGTATTTAATGAGTAATAAAATAATAAACTGTGAGTTCTTTTACTCAAAACTCAACTAACAATAAAGAATTAAATTACAATACAGTTAACTATATAACTAAACACTATTATAACAAACTAGTTCTAACTTGTCTCACTCTAGCTATTCTATGTCTTGCTTGTTCACTGTTCTGAATCACATCATCATCTGACTTAGAAAAGGCGGGAAATCAGTTCTTATAGTATCTGACTGTGAGCCATCTAGTGTTGAAATGACTGTACTACATTTACATATGTTGATCATGTAGATTGATATATGAATATCACTACAGTTACCAATACTAACTGGCGCTCGCTCAGGGTCTCCGAGGCATGGGGGTTAGATCCAGTGCCCTGGGTAACTCCGGCGAATGTATTCCAAAGTGCTGCTTACTGCAGTGTTAAATGGTCCCACGAGGCGTGGCAAGCTGGGTAAACCCGTGAGAGGCCTCATGCGAGATTTACCGGGTGCGGCACGGCTGTTGACTTTGCTCTCTGTTTCTCTCTCCACAGACCTGCTGAGAATTCCCAACATTTTCTGCTTTTATTTTAGTTTTCCAACATTCACGGAGTTTGCAAGCTCTTTAATTAGTTTGTTCCTGAGAACAGTTTCATTACACAATGCCATCACTCCACCTGACACGAGGCCCTTGAAATCTGACTGGAAAAATCCTCAAATCAAAGAAATTATGAAATGGTGAATAGAAAACCCTGCCGACGTACAATAATAGTGCAATAGTTTAACTGTGATGGGCCATCCTCTTTGTTCTCTCAGCTCATGTTAATTGAGTGGGCTGCTCCTTGGCAGCTGTGACTGAGTGTATCAGTGGCTCGCTGCCTGTTTCTTTATAGGCAATCTGATGCCATAGTACTGATATCCGAACAATGTTTGTTTCCAGTCTCCGTTGGCAACAGACAATTATTATGAACTGCAGCTATTTTTAAGCTTCTTTTTCTCTTGAGATCATAAGAAAAAGGAACAGGATTTGACAGGATTTACTGAGTGTAAAATGTGGGCGAGCAGCCAGGGTGGCATTGGAGTAGTCAAGTCTGGCAGTGACAAGGGCCTGATTGAGGGTGTCAGGGGGAGGTGAAGCAGGTCTGTGCCTATGTTTTGGTGCTGCGTTGCAAAAGGATTTTAAAATAGATGGAGTTGCTGTGAATTCCGCCAGCTTAAGTGTGAGGGAATAGAATCAAGGTCTACGGAGCCAAGGCTCCACATGGTTGAGGCACAGACCAGCCGTGATATGTATAAAATCGGAGTGCACATAGGCTTAAATGCTGCGAGGTTATCTGGACAACATTCAGGCTTGGTCTGATAAGTGTCAGGTAACAATCGTGCCACACAAATGCCAGGCAATGACCATCTCAATAAGAGAGAACCCAACCATCTCCTCTTGACAGTGGCATTACCATTGCTGAATTCCCCAATATCAACATCCTGGGGGGTTACCAATGACCAGAAACTGAATTTATATGGCCAGTCATATAAATACTATGGCTACAAAAGCAGGTCAGAGGCTGGGAATCCTGCAGTGAGTAGCTCACCTCCTGATTCCCCAATGCCTCCATCTACAAGGAACAAATCAGAAGTTTGGTAGAATACTCTCCACTTGATGAATGGAGCTCCAACCACTCAAGAAGCTCGACACAATCCAGGCCAAATCAACCCTCTTCATCGGCACCCTATCCATCACCTTCAACACTGACTTCCTCCCCCACCAGCGCACCGTGACACTATATGAAGGTACACAATATGCCTCCTTCGACAGCATCGTCCAAACCTGCGACCCCCAGCACCTCGGAGAAAAGAGCAGCAAATCCATGGAATAACCCCTCCAAGTTCCCCTCCAAGTCACACATCATCCTGACTTGGAACTATATCGCCGTTCCTTCACTGTTGCTGGGTCAAAATACCGTGGGTGGTACATGAACTGCAGTGGTTCAAAAAGGCAGCTCATCACCACCTCCTCGCACATCATTAGGGATGAGCAACAAATGCTGGCCTTATCAGCAATGCTCACATTCGGTAGAAGAATAAAAAACAATTCCCCTGGCTGGAGTGTTGAGGACTAGGAGCACACTCCCAGGGTAAACAGTTGGCCAGTTGGCATTGAGAGGAGGTGAGATTTCTTGACTCAAAGGGTTTTGAATTTTTGGAATTCTCTACTCTCGCGAACTGTGAATGCTCAGTCATTGAGTATATTCAAGATAGAGGTCAATCAATGTTTAGTTACTAAGGGAATTAAGGGATATGGGGATAGTGTAACTGAGGTAAAAGATCAGCCAGCATCCTTTTGAGTGGTGGGGAAGGCGCAATAGGATTGGTACAATTATGAGGTTTATAAGGCTGTTAAGTTTTGGGACTGTGGCCAGGATGTTCCGCTCCCGTTTTCAGGATAAGAGCGGAAAATCCCGTGAGATGCCCAAATAGTGTTTCATGCCACCATAAAAGTGTGACACGATTGTCCCCTCCACCGCTGGTGACGTAATGTGTTTACTGATGTTCAACGTCAGGGACATTATTCCCATACATTGGCATATCGTTATCAAGCCTCTGCCCTCAATCAGACCCCCCTCCCCACCCTGTAAGAAAGTCCATTCATTTCGGTGTGAGAGAAAACTGGCATGAAACCCATCTAATATTAAGGGAGATCAGGGGCGAAATTCTCCCCCAACTGCGCGATGTCCGCCGACTGGCGCCAAAGATGGCGCCAATCAGACGGGCATCGCGCCGGCCCAAAGGTGCGGAATGCTCCGCATCTTTGGCGGCCTAGCCCCAACATTGAGGGGCTAGGCCGACGCCGTAGGGATTTCCGCCCCGCCAGCTGGCGGAAACGGCGTTTGTTGCCCCACCAGCTGGCGCGGAATAGCGGCGCATGCGCGGGAGCGTCAGCAGCCGCTGTCAGTTTCCCGGCGCATGCGCGGGAGCGTCAGCGGCCGCTGTCAGTTTCCCGCGCATGCGCAGTGGGGAGAGTCTCTTCCGCCTCCGCCATGGTGGAGGCCGTGGCGGAGGCGGAAGGGAAAGAGTGCCCCCATGGCACAGGCCCGCCCGCGGATCGGTGGGCCCCAATCGCGGGCCAGGCCACCGTGGGGGCACCCCCCAGGGTCAGATCGCCCCGCGCCCCCCCCCCAGGACCCGGAGCCCACCCACGCCGCCTGGTCCCGCCGGTAAATACCAGGTTTGATTTACGCCGGCGGGACAGGCAATTTCTGGACGGGACTTCGGCCCATCCGGGCCGGAGAATCCAGCGGGGGGTCCCGCCAACCGGCGCGGCCCTATTCCCGCCCCCGCCCAATCTCCGGTACCGGAGACTTCGGCGGGGCCGGGGGCGGGATTCACGGCGGCCAACGGCCATTCTCCGACCTGGCGGGGGGTCGGAGAATGACGCCCGAGGAGTGAGGTGGTGAGTGGGATTAGACTGGGTGGAATATTAAAATATATGGAGAGTGAGGGGGAGGGGAAATTAGACTGGGTTAGGGTGAATCCATGTGGGGTCAAACACCAGGACAGACTCGATGTTCCAGATTAAATACATGCTCGAACATTCTTTCTTGCATGACTTTGGACACGATTTAATGGGGGGAGAAAATCAGAGTCTGGTTTTCAGCGCGGTTGACGGAGTTTTTCTCAGCGGCTGCAGCACCAAGAAACATCCCACTATTCAACGGCACTTTGGTGGCACTGCCAAGTAGTGAGGCTGGTAATGCCAAGGTGCCCGAGTGCCCAGGGTACCACCCTACCCAGAGCCCGATCACCTTGGGTCTCCAATGGCCTGAGAGGCATCCCCAGGTGCTGTAACGAATGGTCCACGTTTGCGCGGGCCAGTACTAAACGGCGCCTGGTCGAGGCCTCATTGGGGAGGCCTAAAGTTCCTGGGTTCTGGAAAAATATGGCACAGACGTATTTAAATAAGTCTAATGGCTCATTTAAGTATGCTGATCTGGATCACGCCCAGTGAGTGCGAGATCAAGAGAGTGACGTCTCGTGAGGTTTGGCCGAATTTCGCGAGACGTCTAAGCTTTGCAAATCTCCCCGGATGCCTCTCGCAAAATTCAACGGCATCATCGCGTCACCAGACTGGGCGCGACGATGGCAGTAAATCCCGTCCTTTATAATAACAGGAAGTAGTTTCATTCGAAGAAAGTTTTCACTGGTTTATTTACTCTTTAAGTGTCACATTCTCATTGCACATTTGGAAATAGGGATGTGGCCAACTTTGGCTGGGTGGAGTCAGTCTGTGAGAATTCCAGGGATTTACAGCACAAAATGATAGTTACCATTGAACACTGAACTCGACGTGTGCGTCAAAGAGGGCAACAACGGGAGCTGTCGCTGCTCTCCAGCCACTGACTCGAGATCGGATCAGGCCTTCCTGTTTGGTGTGTCGGATCATCTTTACAAAGCCTGGCTGACGTGCGTTCGCTTCATCAACATAAGCTTGCAACTTCTCTTTGAGTTCGTCTGCAAGTTGAAGAAATATCAGTCATTAGTAAAGTCACACTGGAGTCTTGCAGACCGACTGGTAGTTGCATTAACATAGCGCCTTGAGAGAATAATAAAACATCCTAAGGCCTTCTCAGAAATTGGATCAATCATAAATTGCCACAAAGCTACATAGGGTCGGACGTCACTATAAAGGTAAAATACTATGGGTGCTGGAAATTAAACATATTGTTGGCAAGGATGGCTGCATCTGCCCCATCCTCTCATTAGCTATCATCCCTTTTGGTGTGTCACTATCACTTTTTATCCTTTTTTACACCCCCCCCCCCCCGCCTTTCCCTGAATTTGTATTTACATTAAACCTGCTAATTCTCTGATATTGTTCAGTCCTGCTGAAGCTCATTAACTTGAAATGTTCCTCTGTTCCTCTTTCCCCAGATTCTGGCTGATCTGCTGAGTATTTGCGGTTTTTATTTAAGAAGGCATTAGTGTTGTGTTATGCTTCTTCATGTAGCATAACCTGCTTCAGCCTACTCTAATCCATGAGATGGGCGTGATGCTTCCTGATCTGCCCCTGTCTCTCTGAGTGTCGCTTATGGAAAAGAGAAAGAGCATGTGTGCCCTGTCCTTTTATATGGGTAGCCCCCTTGTGGTAGTATCACCTCTGGGTGTGTCTTGACTGCCCATTGGTCGTGTCCTGTCTTACTGACCTATTGGTTGAATGTCTGTGTGTCATGATGTCTCTGGTGCTCCCTCTAGTGTCTATTTAGTCCCAGTGTATTTACATTAACCCCTTGTGCATTTACAGTGTCCTAGTGTATCTACATTAACCCTTTGTGTATTTACAGTGATGCATATCGCCACAATTAGGACATGTGACCAAATGCTTGTCCAAAGAGGTAGGGTGTGACTTACCAGCCTCGTTGCGTCAGAAAGTCAGGCAGGAGAGGCCTCTTAAGAGGTTCGCAATACTCGAAACATCTCGTGAGATTCAACAGGATCTGGGCGAGGTCCACATTAGCATATTTAAGTGAGTCATTAGGCTCAGTTAAATATGTCTGCGCCGAATTCTCCCGGGGCCCAGGAACTAACGGTCTCACCTGGGACCCCTCACCAGGTCGTCATTTAGCAATGGTTTCCACAAACGTGGACCAGGTGTAATGGCTTCAGGGGGGTCTCCCAGGCCATTAGAGACCCAGGGGGTTGGGGACGTGGCAGGGTGGAACCTTGGCACTCCCGCTGGTACCGAGGCACCTTGGCACTGCCAGCCTGGCACTGGCACCTGGGCACCATGGCACTGGCAGGGTGCCAGACTATCAGTGTCAAGGTGCCTGGGTTCCGTGCCAGGGATCGGGCCCGGGTGCCTTGCCCTTAAAAGATAGGGTGATGAGGGGGGGGGCTGGAGGACCTATTAAGAGGTAAATTGGGTGCAGTGGGGTGGCTGAGAGAGGACTAAAAATCGGGGCGACATTTAAAAATTGCAAACAACACTTGACACCGAGAGACCAGGTGACCAAAAGGTTGGTCAAAGAAGTAGGTTTTAAGGAGTGCCTTAAAATGAAGAGGTACGGGAGTAGACAAATTTAGAGCGGGAATTACAGGGTTAAGGGCCTGGATGTATGTGTCATATACTTGATTCCTTAAAGCCTGAACTAACAGGTACATAATGGACAGGATTTTCCGTCACCCCCACAGCGCATTCTGCAGCAGCAGAGGCCATTGGCCAGCGGCAGGATCTTCCGCTACTGTCAATGGGTTTTCCCATTGTTTGCAGCCCCCTGCCCCACCACCAGGGAACCCGCAGCAGGGGAGTGGGATCACTATCGATGGGGCTGGAAGATCCCGCCGGCGGGATTGGCCGGAAAATATATCTTGTAATTTGGGTTGTATCTTGATTGCAATATGAAAAAAAAAGGGTGTAAGCAGGAAGGGGAGAGTAAAAGAAAGGTAAATGGGGAAGGGGGGGGGGGGAATGAAAGTGCAGACATCGGAGAATGGCCGTTGGCCGCCGTGAAACCCGCCCCCGGCCCCGCCGAAGTCGCCGCTCCCGGAGATTGGGCGGGGGCGGGAATCGGGCCGCGCCGGTTGGCGGGACCCCCCGCTGGATTCTCCGGCCCGGATGGGCCGAAGTCCCGCCCAGAAATTGCCTGTCCCGCCGGCATAAATCAAACCAAGGTGGCGTGGGCGGGCTCCGGGGTCCTGGGGGGGGGGGGGGGGGGGGGGCGCGGGGCGATCTGACCCCGGGGGGTGCCCCCACGGTGGCCTGGCCCGCGATCGGGGCCCACCGATCCGCGGGCGGGCCTGTGCCGTGGGGGCACTCTTTCCCTTCCGCCTCCGCCACGGTCTCCACCATGGCAGAGGCAGAAGAGACTCCCTCCACTGCGCATGCGCGGGAATGCCGTCAGCGGCCGCTGACGCTCCCGCGCATGCGCCCCCCGGAGATGTCATTTCCGCGCCAGCTGGCGGGGCACCAAAGGCCTTTTCCGCCAGCTGGCGGGGCGGAAATTCGTCCGGCGCCGACCTAGCCCCTTAAGGTTGGGGCTTGGCCCCCAAAGATGCGGAGCATTCCGCACCTTTGGGGCGGCGCGATGCCCGACTGATTTGCGCCGTTTTGGGCGCCAGTCGGCGGACATCGCGCCTTTTCTGGAGAATTTCGCCCCTGATGTGTGCAATAGGCGACAGATTATTAATACATTCACTGATGCCCATTGGCATTAAGTACCTAGCACTTGCTTACCCTCTGCATCAAATTCCCACTCTCATCAGATATTCTTTAGCACTCCGACAGTGTGGTTCACCCTTAGTACTGACCCTCTGACAGTGCAGCTCTCCTTCAGTACTGACCCTCTGACAGTGCAGCTCTCCCTCAGTACTGACCCTCTGACAGTGCAGCTCTCCCTCAGTACTGACCCTCTGACAGTGCAGCACTCCCTCAGTACTGACCCTCTGACAGTGCAACACGCCCTCGTATTGACCCTCCGACAGTGCAGTACCCCCTCACTATGTTCCCTTCGAGAGTTCATCCTTCCTCAGTATTGAAATAAATAGCTTAAATTAAGCTTGTTCAAGTTTTGGAGTCAAATGTGAACTACCGTGTTTCTGATCCAGAGGTGAGATTGCTACCCTCTGTGTCAAAGCGGACACCTGAGGATGTGATAGGTGTTACATAAAGCAAGGTCTTTTCTTTAAGACTTTAAGCTCCCGTGGGTTCTAATAATGATTTGCTGCCTATCATTATGCCTGGTGTTGCTGCTGTTGAGCAAGTAATTAAATGACAAATATGAACCTTGTAATCACTTGTTATATTGTGATGTGTTCTGTACTAGCAATAAACTACTTTGTTTGTTGTTCAAGATCTACCTAGCAAAGGGACGGAAATTGCTACAACAAATTATATAACCACCATTTTAGTCATTGATATTCGAGACAAGTTGTTTACGGACTGGGGTTTGCCAGACTATCACTCCAGACAATGGACCACAATTTGATTCCAGTCAGTTCACGAAGTTCCTAACAATCCACGGAATTCACCGCCGTCTGACATTAGGATATAACATGCAATAGAATGGTGGTGTTGTCCGATTCAACACAGTGATCAAGGACAGTCTGAGACCTAGTACATTGGAAGGCAAAACGTTTGCACAATCTATTCACACCCTACTTCACACATATCGATCCACTCCACCATTCCCAGCCAGAAAGGCATCAGCCAAACCTATGACTGGTCCTGACTCTGGCACGCTTCTCAAGCCTCCACCGCCATTCAATGAGAGCAAGAAGCTGAAGAAATCGCAAAGTGACAAGTTAAAGCAAGCAAGTACTTCAACAAGCAAACACACACAAGAGAACCACAATTTGACGTTGGAGATTGGGTTCACATTAAACAGCCAAATATTGACCATAAACTTTTATCATCTCTATCAGGACCAGAGCAGTCACGCAGTTGTTCAGTCATATCTGTTGGATGGCAATACAAAATGAAAGCCTAGATAATAATAATAATAATCTTTATTAGTGTCACAAGTAGGCTTACACGAACATTGAAAATCCCCTCGTTGCCACACTCCAGCGCCTGTTTGCGTACACCGAGGGAGAATTCAGAATATCCAATTCCCCTAACAAGCACGTCTTTCGGGACTTCTGCGAGGAAACTGAAGCACCCGGAGGAAACCCATTCAGACACGGGGAGAATGTGCAGACTCCGCACAGACAGCGACCCAAGAGAGAATCAAACCCGGGACCCTGGCGCTGTGAAGCAACAGTGCTAGCCACTGTGCTACCGTGCTGCTTGGAGAGAAGCCTATGATATCGAAAGACAGTGATTAAGGGCACACGTAATTTCACGACGAGCGACTACCATGTGATCATCTGCCAGCTGATCAAAGCAGAATCACAAACTCAAGTTCATCAATCTCAGCATGTCCTCATCAGCAACTTTCATATCTCAAAGACTATTTCTGTATTGAGAGAAAACAGACACGCCGAACTGTAATAAATGACTCAATGTGTTTGTTGTTTAGGATGGTTTCATTTATTTAGTTTTACAAGGGGGAAAAGATTGTACAATTGTTCAGTGCTTGATTGAGACCGGTTTTCAATTCCAAATTACCATCTGCTGGGATTTGCACACATGTCCTCAGAGCAAGAGCCTGGGTCTCTGGATTAATAGTCCAGTGACATTACCACAATGCCATTGTCTCCCTCACCCTATTCATTTACCCTTGCCTGCCGCCCGTTAGGGTTAGGGTTAGGGTTGACCTGCCATTAGTCAAAACTGAACCTTCGTCCATCACCCTTGGCCTATCCTGTCTTACCCATGGCGCTCAGGAACTCACCATTGACCTTACCTGGCTAACTCTGGCTTTGCCCATGATCATGCTTATCCTACCATCTGGTGGACATTGGCATTCTCTCATGTGTAGTTCAACTTTCTCCCTTTGCTCCCCCCTCCCCAAAGTGCCCTCGGTAGGTCTTCTACGACCCACCCTCCCTTCTTCGATCACCGTGGTCCAACAAAGCTGCCCATGAAAGAAAAGCCCCTACGCAGTGTAAATCCATCAGGAAGATCAGCTCACCCACTGCATGCCACTTTTAACCAGTAGTGAATCTGAAGGAACATGATTCTCGATAGCTGCACAGTTAATTGCAAAGGCATCATTTTAATTGGCAAAATAAGTGGTTTTAATAAGTATGCACGACAATCTAATCCTTTAAAAATAGTTTCCCCCCTCTTGCCACCTGGCTGGTTAAGCCACCTTCAGTTCGTCGCCACAACCTTAATTCGCTACTTTCACCCCGCCTTCGCGTACCTGACATTTCAATAGTATGAACTCAGGGTATTTTGCATTGCACCGGGGTACGAGACAGGGATGCCCATGTCCCCCCTTCTGTTTATATTGACTAGAGAGCCCTTGGCTGTTGCGCTGAGGAGCTTGGGGTTGTGGAACTGGATAGGGGGGCAGTGGAACAGCACCAGAGTCCCAGGTTCGATTCCCGGCTTGGGTCACTGTCTGTGCAGTGTCTGCACGTTCTCCCTGTGTCTGCGTGGGTTTCCTCCGGCTACTTCGGTTTCCTCCCGAAAGACATGCTTGTTAGATGAATTGGGCATTCTGAATTCTCCCTCTGTGTACCCGAACAGACGCCGGAATAGAACATAGAAAATACAGCACAGAACAGGCCCTTCGGCCCACGATGTTGTGCCGAACCTTTGTCCTAGAATAATCATAGATTATCATTGAATTCACAGTGCAGAAGGAGGCCATTCAGCCCTCCGAGTCTGCACCAGCTCTTGGAAAGAGCACCCTACCCAAACTCAACACCTCCACCCAACACCAAGGGCAATTTGGACATTAAGGGCAATTTATCATTGGCCAATTCACCTAACCCGCACATCTTTGGACTGTGGGAGGAAACCGGAGCACCCGGAGGAAACCCACGCAGACACGGGGAGGACGTGCAGACTCCGCACAGACAATGACCCAAGCCGGAATCGAACCTGGGACCATGGATCTGTGAAGCAATTGTGCTATCCACAATGCTACCGTGCTGCCCTTAAGAACAAATAAATCTACACTATATCATTTTCCCGTAATCCATGTACCTATCCAACAGCTGCTTGAAGGTCCCTAATGTTTCCGACTCAACTACTTCCACAGGCAGTGCATTCCATGCCCCCACTACTCTCTGGGTAAAGAACCTACCTCTGATATCCCTCCTATATCTTCCACCTTTCACCTTAAATTTATGTCCCCTTGTAATGGTGTGTTCCACCTGGGGAAAAAGTCTCTGACTGTCTACTCTATCTATTCCCCTGATCATCTTATAAACCTCTATCAAGTCGCCCCTCATCCTTCTCCGCTCTAATGAGAAAAGGCCTAGCACCCTCAACCTTTCCTCGTAAGACCTACTCTCCATTCCAGGCAACATCCTGGTAAATCTTCTTTGCACCTTTTCCAGAGCTTCCACATCCTTCCTAAAATGAGGCGACCAGAACTGTACACAGTACTCCAAATGTGGCCTTACCAAAGTTTTGTACAGCTGAATGTGGTGACTAGGGGCTTTTCACAGTAACTTCATTGCAGTGTTAATGTAAGCTTACCTGTGTCACTAATAAAGATTATTACTATTATTAGGGTGTCTTTATATGCAGATGATTTTCTGCTGTATCTTTCAAAGCCAAGCTCTTTGGTGGGGAGCATAATGGGATTGCACCAGTGATTTGGGACGTTTTCAGGGTGCAAATTGAATTTAGCGAAAAGTGAGTATTTTTGTGGTCTCCCCTCCAGGAGTGGGAGCGGGGTTTGGGGGGGCTGCCATTTCGCCTGGCGGAGTCTCATTTCAGGTATTTGGGGGTGCTGATTGCCCGGGATTGGGCAGGGCTTCAAAGGTTTGATTTCACTAGCTTCGTGGGGAGGGTGAAGGCTGATTTGTTGAGGCGGAACAATCTCTCTCTGTCGTTGGTGGGTTGGGTGCCAGCAGTAAAGATAATGATTTGCCACGATTCCTGTTCTTGTATCATTGCCTGCTGGTCTTTTTGCCCACGGTATTTTCTTAGGGGGATGGACATGCTGATATCCTTGTATGTTTGGGTGGGGAAGGTGGCCAGGATTCGGAAGGTGATACTGCACTGGGGACGGCAGGCAGGGAGGAGGGGGGGGTTAGGCCTCCTGAATTTGTTGTAATATTATTGGCCGGCGAATGCAGAGAAGGTTCAGGGTTTGAGCGGTGGGACACATGAGTGACGATGGGGCTCTTGCAGGGGGTCGGGACTGCGGGTGCTGGCAATGGCGCCACTCCCAATGGCCCCAAGGGATGTACTCAGTGAGTCCGATGGTGGTGGCCACATTTTAGATCAGGACACAGTTTAGGCAGCATTTTAGGTTGGCAGCTGGGTCAGGGGGGGATGCCGATCAGGGGGAATCATGGGTTCGAGCCAAGGAGGATGGATGCAAGGTACCGGGAATGGGAAGAGAGGGGGATTAAGGAAATGAAGGATTTGTTTCTGGGAGGACGATTTGCAAGTTTGGAGGAGTTGGGTGAGAAGTTTGGGTCGACGCAGGGCGAAAGCTTCAGGTGTATGCAGGTGCGGGACTTTGTGAGGAAGGTCTTCCCGACTTTCCCAGTAGTGCTTGCCTCC
Source organism: Scyliorhinus torazame (assembly GCF_047496885.1). Classification (NCBI taxonomy): domain Eukaryota; kingdom Metazoa; phylum Chordata; class Chondrichthyes; order Carcharhiniformes; family Scyliorhinidae; genus Scyliorhinus; species Scyliorhinus torazame. The sequence goes on from NC_092716.1 coordinate 189,470,944, forward strand.
GCGTTGCTGGAGGCGGTGCTGTCGGTGGGGGATATGGAGGGGGGGGGGGGGTTGTCTCATCAATTTACAGGAGGATCTTGGTGGAGTATAGTGCATCCTTGGAGGGGGTTAAGGCAAAATGGGAGGAAAAGTGGCGGGAGCGCTGGAGGAGGGTCTGTGGTGCGAGGTGCTACAGAGGGTAAATATTTCAACTTTGTGTGCAAAATTGGGGCTGATACAGCTGAAGGTAGTATACAGGCTGTACCATATAGAGTCTAGGATGAGTCGGCTGATCGAAGGGGTGGAGGATGCCTGTGAGTGATGTGGGAGGGATCCTGCGAACCATGTGCATATGTTTTGGTCCTGCCCGAAGCTGGAAAGGTTTTGGAGGATGGTGTTCAGCACCATTTTGGGGGTTCTGCATGTGGACGTGGAGCCCGGTCCCCTAGAAGCCATATTCGGGATGTAGGACCGGCCGGAGCTGCAGGCAGGTACGGGGGCAGATGTTTCAGCCTTCGCCTCGCTGATTGCTTGTGGGCGGGTCTTGTTGGGGTGGAGGTCAACTTCTCCACCCTGTGCCTCGGTGTGGAATTTCTGACCCTGGAAAAGATGAAGTTTGCTCCGGGGGGACGGACTGAGGGCCTCTATAATTCTACAACTGTCGGGGTTTGTCCATCATGCATTTTCAGGAGTTGGTTACCATTGGCTGCTGAGGGAATTGTGGGGGGGGGTTGGGTTGGATGGGCTGGGATTTTTTGGGGGGGGGGTTGTTTTGTATTGTAAAACTGTTGAAAATTTGTTGAATAAAAATACTTTAAAAAAAAAGATTCTGACATTTTCCTTGTCGCACAATGAAGTGCCCGCCTCATTTCCCACTGCCAGCCTCGGCAATCCAGCCCAGTCATCCCATTCACAAAGCTAAATGGCCGCTGTTAATGCTGGTGCCACCAGGGACCGCCATTTCCTTAGTTACATTTAAATAGAAACTACTTCAACTTCAGATAGTGGAGGGGGTGGGGCAGCAATACGAATGAATGAGCCACACTTCTATTTACGCTTCAGCCTGGCCTCGGGACTGTCTCAACCCCAGTGTTAACCTTTAGTTCCAGTGACTGGAAATAGGGCTGCGTTGGATCAAGTAACTGTGCGAGAGCGGTTCCAGAATTTTCCACAAGCGGACACAAAGAGGAAGGAGGGAAAGCTGCTCAAAGCCTCAGCTTCTTGACAATAACTTGCAAACCCCATAATAATGACTGCAGATATCAGCCACAGTGAGATCCTGGTCGCAGGTTTCTCACTTCGTAATCAGCCCACCCAGTTGCCACATCAACGTGATTTTAGAAACACTTTGATTTGTCTGCACTCTACAGAATGTGAAGACATGTGTTATCACACCCACAAGAATAGACACGGGACTATAACTGGGAAATACTGAGTTCTCAGAACAGGAAGAGTCCATTCAGCCCATCAGAGATTCACCATTTTTAAAAGGTTTTGGCAGATCACTTTAACCGTTTCAAACCCAGCTTCTCTCTTTTTCTCTGTATTCCATTAAAGGGTAAGTGCCTTTTAAATACTGATTGATCCTGCAGCTGGGATTTAGGACTGTATCGCCGTGCCTTCATTGTCTCTGGGTAACGATCCAGAGACCCTAACTCTCTCTAACAGCACTGTGGGTCTGCCTACACATAGACTGCACCAGTTCAAGGTGGCCGGCTCATCGCATCTTTTGACCGACAAGTTGGGATGGGCCATAAATGCTGGCCTAGCCAGTGACTCCTGCACCACTGAATAAATTAATTTGAATAAAAATTAAACTCCAATGCATCAAGCTCCAAATTCTCACACTGATTTTGTTGAAGAGGTTAATCTGGTCTTGCTTGAAACCGGAATGTAAAATCAGAATTTACAGAGAAGAATGAGGCCATTCGGCCCATAGACTATGTGCTGGGTTTTGGGTAAATTAATTCCATTATGCTCATCCATCCCTACACCCAACTCCTCCACACCAATGGTCCTGTATATTCCTTCACTTCAAATCTTTATCTGATTTTCCTTTAAAAGATGGTCTTTACCTCAACCAACTCCCCCAAGGCCAGAATTCTGCCCAGCCATCAGTACTCACAGCAGAAGGAATGAAAACCCAACCCATGGTACACACCCTCCCCCACTCCCTGCCCCCCACTCCCCCCCCTCCCCCCTGACTACGACCCCCGCCCCGTAGTCCATTATATCTGTAAGCAATGCCATGAGATGTTCAATAGTTGAGAGCAAATATTCAAAGAAAAAGCTTCGCCTTCTCACTGGATTTGGAACAAAGTTGAGAAATTAATCAAAATTTACAAAACTACATAGGTTTTAAGGAATGGCTGCAGCGAGGCTTTTAAATCCATGTGCTAATTTTAGTAGAGAATATTTTAATAAGGACACAGGGACACGAGTAAAAAGTTTTTTCAAATATTTTTATTGAAGTTTTTCATTTTTACACTGTACATTCATTAAAGATAGATGAAATGGTTACAATTTACAACTGGTTCTTTTTCGGTATCTACCTCCCCTTCCCCCATCCCCCCCTCTTGCTCCCGCCCTCCCCCCTACCTCCCTTCTTTCACTGTTTCAGGATCTTTCCCTTGGCCCTTTACTTCACCGTAATGGTTGTTTGGTGTTTGTCTGTGGGCAGTGTCCTCCATCTCCCTTCCCTCTCCCTGTCGCTTGGCCACCCCTCCCTTCCTCTCCTGTTGTCAGTCTGCTTTTCAGGGTGCTCTTTCATGTGGCCTTGTGTTGGGCCCTCTGGTCCTTGTGTCGGCTGCTTTCTCGCCTCCCCCCTTGTTGTTTCTTCTGGTCTCCCCTGCCCCCTCCCCCTGCCCATTTCCCCCTCCCATTTGTGTCTGCTCTCTGTGGTTCCGATGGCTCCCGTGCATCACGCCTTCCCGCTCTATTGGTTGTTGGCTTCGAACAGGTCTTAGAACAAGTTAGTGAATGGCTCAGCCAATCCCAGCCAGCTCGCAACAATGGCGCCGAGGAGTGTAGCCCCAAGATTCGGGGATGCTGACCTGGGGAGGTTCCTGGACACAGTGGAGGCCAGAAGGGATGTCCTGTTTCCCGTTGGTCCCAGAGGGTCAGCCACCAGGCAGCCAGTGCTGCCTGGGATGAGGTGGAAGCAGCAGTCAACTCAGGGAGTGTGACCAGGAGGACTGGCCTACAGTGCAGGAAGAAGGCCAACGATTTACACCGGGCAGCCAGAGTGAGTAGGCACCATCATGCCCCCCACCCCCCAAGGGAGCATCCAACCCCCCCCCCCCCCCCCCCCGCCCCCAAAAAGCCCCACATTTGTGAACCACGCGTGTGGCTAACAATGCCCTCTGTGTCTCCTCAGGAAAAGCTCTCCCAGAATTGTCAGGAGAGGGCCCAGACTGGTGGTGGGATGCGGGACTTGTGAATCCTTACCGCCTTCAAGGAGCGGACTCTGGAAGTGACCGAGGCCAGGGCGCTCACCAACGCGGAGGCTGGTGAACACCGCAGAGGCGAGGAACCACCGGCTCCACCCGGAGGATCTGTCAAACGTGAGTTGTTATTGCCTTACTGACCGACCCATCCCCCCCACTGACCACAGGTGCATTCTCCCACAGGTCCTCCAGCCAACAGCGCCAGCCCATCCTGGAGAACACCTTGGAGGCGAGCTCTGAGGATGCAACCGTGGTCACGGCATAGCTGTCATCCCCACCCTCCACCAACGCGGATATACTCACCTCGGTGGGAAATGTTAGTGGTCAGGTTTCTGGGGCACAATCTGGTGAGCACCACACTGCTGCTGATATACACCTGGTGGAGGCAGGAACCTTCAGGCGAGACAACAGTCAGAGGGCTTCTGGATCCCAGGACCCAGCTGGGTCCCAGCCTGATGCTGAGCCTCTGGGACAGGGTTACCCGGAGCTGGTGGAGATGTTAGGGAGCGGTCAGGGCATTCAGAGGGAGATGTCACCATCACTCCAGCAGATCCATAGCCGGTTGGAGGAGTCCCAGAGGCTAGGGGCACAGGAGATGGCGCCGGCAATGAGTGGCACCAAAGCCAACACTGCTGGGGTTGCGACCGCAGTGGAGAGCCTGTGCATGACATCGGCACCATGAGTGAAGATGTCCAAGGCATCGTGCAGTCGGTGATGGAGTGGCTGAGGGTCTCGGCAGGATGTCTGACTCGCTGGGGGATGTCACCCAGTACCAGGCCAACCTTGATGAGGTTCTGCGGGACATGTCCTGCTCTCAGATGGGCATGGCCGAGGCTCTGCGGAGCTTGTCCCAGTCGCAGTTGGGCATTGCCGAGGGTGTAGACACCATGGTGCGGACTATGGGGAACCATTAGGGCTGGCAGAGCCAGATGATGCAGGGGCAGCTGGGCTCGAAACAGCTGCCCCTCCGTCCCAAGGTGGACCCCAGGGCCCTATGGACACTAACCGGGAGGAGGAGGTGCTGAGTGCCAACCCGGTTCCATCCCATGGGACGGCGACAGTGGCCACCAGCTCTCCTGAGTCCCACCGCTCTTTTTTAAAAAAAAAATATTTTATTGAAAATTTTTGGTCAACCATCACAGTACATTGTGTATCCTTTACACAATAATATAACAGTATAAATAACAATGACCTGTTTTATAAACAAAGAATAAATAATATATAACAAAAACGAAAACTAAAACTAAATGGCAACTGCCTTGTCTCAGATAAACACTCTCCAAAAATATGATTTAACAGTCCAATATACAATTATTTATAGCAACGACCTATACATATTATACATATATATTAATAACTCTGAGACTCCTTCTGGTTCCTCCCCCCACCCCCTGGGCTGCTGCTGCCTTCTTCTTTTCCATTCCCTCTATCTTTCTGTGAGGTATTCGACGAACGGTTGCCACCGCCTGGTGAACCATTGAGCCGATCCCCTTAGGACAAACTTAATCCGTTCCAGCTTTATAAACCCTGCCATGTCATTTATCCAGGTCTCCACCCCCGGGGGCTTGGCTTCCTTCCACATCAACAGTATCCTGCGCCGGGCTACTAGGGACGCAAAGGCCAAAACATCGGCCTCTTTCGCCTCCTGCACTCCCGGCTCTTCTGCAACCCCGAATATAGCCAACCCCCAGCTTGGTTCGACCTGGATCCCCACCACCTTCGAAAGCACCTTTGTCACCCCCACCCAAAACCCCTGTAGTGCCAGACATGACCAGAACATGTGGGTGTGATTCGCTGGGCTTCTCGAGCATCTCGCACACCTATCCTCTACTCCAAAGAATTTACTGAGCCGTGCTCCAGTCATATGCGCCCTGTGTAACACCTTAAATTGTATCAGGCTTAGCCTGGCAAACGAGGACGATGAGTTTACCCTACTTAGGGCATCCGCCCACAGCCCCTCCTCAATCTCCTCCCCCAGCTCTTCTTCCCATTTCCCTTTCAGCTCATGTACCATAATCTCCCCCTCGTCCCTCATTTCCCTATATATATCTGACACCTTACCGTCCCCCACCCATGTCTTTGAGATTACTCTGTCCTGCACCTCATGCGTCGGGAGCTGCGGGAATTTCCTCACCTGCTGCCTCGCAAAAGCCCTCAGTTGCATATACCGGAATGCATTCCCTTGGGGCAACCCATATTTCTCGGTCAGCGCTCCCAGACTTGCGAACTTCCCATCCACAAACAGATCTTTCAGTTGCGTTACTCCTGCTCTTTGCCATATTCCAAATCCCCCATCCATTCTCCCCGGGGCAAACCTATGGTTATTTCTTATCGGGGACCCCACCAAGGCTCCCGTCTTTCCCCTATGCCGTCTCCACTGTCCCCAAATTTTCAAAGTCGCCACCACCACCGGGCTTGTGGTGTATTTCTTCGGTGAGAACGGCAATGGGGCCGTCACCATAGCTTGTAGGCTAGTCCCCCTACAGGACGCCCTCTCCAATCTCTTCCACGCCGCTCCCTCCTCTTCTCCCATCCACTTACTCACCATTGAGATATTGGCGGCCCAGTAGTACTCACCTAGGCTCGGTAGTGCCAGCCCTCCCCTATCCCTACTACGCTGTGAGAATCCCTTCCTCACTCTCGGGGTCTTCCCGGCCCACACAAAACTCATGATACTCTTTTCGATCCTTTTGAAAAAAGCCTTCGTGATCACCACCGGGAGGCACTGAAACACAAAGAGGAATCTCGGGAGGACTACCATTTTAACCGCCTGCACCCTCCCTGCCAGTGACAGGGATACCATGTCCCATCTCTTGAAGTCCTCCTCCATTTGTTCCACCAATCGCGTTAAATTTAACCTATGCAATGTACCCCAATTCTTGGCTATCTGGATCCCCAAGTAACGAAAGTCCCTTGTTACCTTCCTCAGCGGAAAGTCCTCTATTTCTCTGCTCTGCTCCCCTGGATGCACCACAAACAACTCACTTTTCCCCATGTTCAGTTTATATCCTGAGAATTCTCCAAACTCCCGAAGTGTCCGCATTATCTCTGGCATCCCCTCCGCCGGGTCCGCTACATATAACAACAAATCATCCGCATACAGAGATACCCGGTGTTCTTCTCCTCCTCTAAGTACTCCCCTCCACTTCTTGGAACCCCTCAATGCTATTGCCAGGGGCTCAATCGCCAGTGCAAACAGTAATGGGGACAGAGGGCATCCCTGCCTTGTCCCTCTATGGAGCCGAAAGTATGCAGATCCCCGTCCATTCGTGACCACACTCGCCACTGGGGCCCTATACAACAGCTGCACCCATCCAACATACTCATCTTCAAAACCAAATCTCCTCAGCACCTCCCACAAATAATCCCACTCCACTCTATCAAATGCTTTCTCGGCATCCATCGCCACCACTATCTCCGCTTCCCCCTCTGGTGGGGGCATCATCATTACCCCTAGCAGCCTCCGTATATTCGTATTCAGCTGTCTCCCTTTCACAAACCCAGTTTGGTCCTCAAGGACCACCCTCGAGACACAATCCTCTATCCTCATTGCCATTACCTTGGCCAGAATCTTAGCGTCTACATTTAGGAGGGAAATAGGTCTATAGGACCCGCATTGCAGCGGGTCCTTTTCCTTCTTTAGGAGAAGCAATATCGTTGCCTCAGACATAGTCGGGGGCAGCTGTCCCCTTTCCTTTGCCTCATTAAAGGTCCTCATCAGAAGCGAGGCGAGCAAGTCCACATATTTCCTGTAAAATTCAACTGGGAATCCATCCGGTCCCGGAGCCTTCCCCGCCTGCATGCTCCTAATTCCTTTCACTACTTCCTCTATTTCAATCTGTGCTCCCAGTCCCACCCTTTCCTGCTCCTCCACCTTGGGAAATTCCAGCCGGTCCAGAAAGCCCATCATTCTCTCCCTCCCATCCGGGGGTTGAGCTTCGTATAATTTTTTATAAAATGCCTTCAACACTCCATTCACTCTCTCCGCTCCCCGCTCCATCTCTCCTTCCTCATCCCTCACTCCCTCTATTTCCCTCGCTGCTCCCCTTTTCCTCAATTGGTGGGCCAGCAACCTGCTCGCCTTCTCCCCATATTCGTACTGTACATCCTGTGCCTTCCTCCACTGTGCCTCTGCAGTACCCGTTGTCAGCAAGTCAAATTCTACGTGTAGCCTTTGCCTTTCCCTGTACAGTCCCTCCTCCGGTGCCTCCGCATATTGCCTGTCCACCCTCAGAAGTTCTTGCAGCAACCGCTCCCGTTCCCTACTCTCCTTTATGTGCCCTTATTGATATCAGCTCCCCTCTAACCACTGCCTTCAGCGCCTCCCAGACCACTCCCACCTGGACCTCCCCATTATCACTGAGTTCCAAGTACTTTTCAATGCACCCCCTCACCCTTAGACACACCCCCTCATCTGCCATTCGTCCCATGTCCATTCTCCAGGGTGGGCGCCCTTCTGTTTCCTCCCCTATCTCCAAGTCCACCCAATGTGGAGCGTGATCCGAAATGGCTATAGCCGTATACTCCGTTCCCCACACCTTCGGGATCAACGCCCTTCCCAAAACAAAAAAGTCTATTCGCGAATAGACTTTGTGGACATAGGAGAAAAACGAAAACTCCTTACTCCTAGGTCTGCTAAATCTCCACAGGTCTACTCCTCCCATCTGCTCCATAAAATCTTTAAGCACCTTGGCTGCTGCCGGTCTCCTTCCAGTCCTGGACCTCGACCTGTCCAGCCCTGGTTCCAACACCGTATTGAAATCTCCCCCCATTACCAACTTTCCCACCTCTAGGTCCGGGATGCGTCCTAGCATACGCCTCATAAAATTGGCATCATCCCAGTTCGGGGCATATACGTTTACCAAAACCACCGTCTCCCCCTGTAGTTTACCACTCACCATCACGTATCTGCCCCCGCTATCCGCGGTCTTTGCCTCAAACATTACCCGCTTCTCCACTAATATAGCCACCCCCCTGTTTTTCGCATCGAGCCCCGAATGAAATACCTGCCCCACCCATCCTTTGCCTAGTCTAACCTGGTCTATCAGTTTCAAGTGCGTCTCCTGTAACATAACCTCGTCTGCCTTTAGTTTCTTAAGGTGTGCGAGTACCCATGCCCTCTTTATCGGCCCGTTCAGCCCTCTCACGTTCCACGTGATCAGCCGGGTTGGGGGGCTTTTTACCCCCCCCCCCTTGTCGATTAGCCATCCCTTTTTCCAGCTCCTCACCCGGTTCCCACGCAGCTGTGTCCCCCCCAAGGCGGTGCCCCCCCGCCCCGCCCACCCCACCCCATACCGGCTCCCCCTTCTCCCCAGCAGCAGCAACCCAGTAATTCCCCCCTCCCACCCCCCCCCGCTAGATCCCCCACTAGCGTAGTTACACCCCCCATGTTGCTCCCAGAAGTCAGCAAACTCTGGCCGACCTCGGCTTCCCCCCGTGACCTCGGCTCGCACCGTGCGACGCCCCCTCCTTCCTGCTTCCCTATTCCCGCCATGATTATCATAGCGCGGGAACCGAGCCAGCGCTTCCCCCTTGGCCCCGCCCCCAATGGCCAACGCCCCATCCCATCTCTTCCACCTCCTTTCCTCCCCCCACCACCTCCTGTGGAAGAGAGAAAAGTTACCACATCGCAGGATTAATAACATAAAACTCCTCTTTCCCCCCTTTTTACCCCCCTCTTCGCCCCCCATACTCGCCCCACCACTTTGTTTCAAACGTTCTTTTTTTTAATAACCCGCTCATTCCAATTTTTCTTCCACGATAAAAGTCCACGCCTCACCCGCCGTCTCAAAGTAGTGGTTCCTCCCTTGATATGTGACCCACAGTCTTGCCGGTTGCAGCATTCCGAATTTTATCTTCTTTTTGTGAAGCACCGCCTTGGCCCGATTAAAGCTCGCCCTCCTTCTCGCCACCTCCGCACTCCAGTCTTGGTATACCCTGATCACCGCGTTCTCCCACTTACTGCTCCGAGTTTTCTTTGCCCATCTAAGGACCATCTCTCTGTCCTTAAAACGGAGGAATCTCACCACTATGGCTCTAGGAATTTCTCCTGCTCTCGGTCCTCGCGCCATCACTCGGTATGCTCCCTCCACCTCCAGCGGACCCGCCGGGGCCTCCGCTCCCATTAACGAGTGCAGCATCGTGCTCACATATGCCCCGACGTCCGCTCCCTCCGCACCTTCAGGAAGACCAAGAATCCTTAGGTTGTTCCTCCTCGCGTTGTTCTCCAGCGCCTCCAGCCTTTCCACACATCGTTTATGGTGTGCCTCGTGCATCTCCGTCTTCACCACCAGGCCCTGTATGTCGTCCTCATTCTCGGCAGCCTTTGCCTTCACGACCCGAAGCTCCCGCTCCTGGGTCTTTTGCTCCTTCTTTAGCCCTTCGATCGTCTGTAATATCGGGTCCAACAGCTCCTTCTTCATTTCCCTTTTGAGTTCTTCCACGCAGCGTTTCAAAAACTCGTGTTGTTCAGGGCCCCATATTAAACTGCCACCTTCCGACGCCATCTTGGTTTTTGCTTGCCTTCCTTGCCGCTGCTCTAAAGGATCCACCGCAATCCGGCCACCTTCCTCTCCTTTTTTCATCCGTATCCAGGGGGGATTCCCTTCTGGTTTACCGCACAGTGTTTTTAGCCGTCAAAATTGCCGTTGGGGCTCTTATTAAGAGCCCAAAAGTCCGTTCCACCGGGAGCTGCCGAAACGTGCGACTCAGCTGGTCATCGCCGCACCCGGAAGTCGAGTCCCACCCCTCTGATGAGGCCGCGTCTCAGGGTCAGCACACGGGACAGGACGGCACGACGGTGTATATGCCATAAATGGTGAGACGGGGGCCTCTGGCCCCAGGGGACGCCCGCCAGGGGCATCGAAGGCCACGGGACGAGGTAAACAGCAGGCTGCCTCCACCTCAGAGTGCATCATGGGGATGCGAGATAGACCAGACCATCTCCTAGGAAAAGCAGGCGTATAAGCGCCTCCCTGGCCCTCCAGGCTTGCCGGACCCTCACCGCTGCCGCCTGTCCGGCAGCTTCCAGATGGGCCTCAGGATCCTCCCCTGCCTCGTTCTCCAGCCCCTGCTTGTCCGGCACCTCATATCCTCGTCCTTGGCCTCCTCCTCCTCCTCGGTGGCCAAATGTTCCTCATCAACAACCCCCAGCACGTCACCCCGCTGCTGTGCCAACTTGTGGTGAACACAGCTGACCACAACAAAGCGGGCGATCCTGGTTAGTGTCCTAGTGTACTGCAGGGCACCACTGGTGCAGTTGAGGCATCGGCCCGGGTGGCTGCATTGGCCTCGTTGTATTGCGTCTTCTCTTTGGTCTCCAGCCTCCATATTGACATCATTAGCCAGGCCCTCAGTGGATACCCCTTATGCCCAAGAGCCAGCCACCCATCCTGGGGTGCTCCTTGAAGAGGGCAGGGATGACCAACTGCCTCAGGATGTAGCTGTCATGCACACTCCCCGGGAAGCATTATCTTCATCTGGTGGTCGCTCACGAGTTGTATGTTGAGGGCATCCTTTCTGTTCACGTAGGGCATCCCCAGATGGCCCGGTGAGCGCAGGGCAACATGCGTGGCATCTATTACCTCCTGGACCTGGGGCATCCCGGCAATGGTGGATATTCCTGCAGCCTGGACATCTTGTTAGGCTTGGTCCATGTCAAAGGTGATGTAGTCTTCAGCCTGGACATACAGAGCATTCATGAACCATCGGATGTACCTGCTGGCTGTGGCCTCTGAAATACCACACAGGTCCCCACTCGACCCCGGAATGATACCGAGGCGTAAAGGTTCAGGGCTGCGGTGACCTTGACGGCCACCGGGAGTGGGTGTCCTCCTCCTCCATGTGGTGCAGGTCCGCGAGATCGCCTTGTTGCACTGTCTCCTTGTTGAGGCAGAGCCTCCTGCGGCACGCGATGTCCGTCATTTGTTCAAAGGATCAGCGACACCTGTACACCTTGGGCAGTCACGGGCCTCCCCCTCTGGGTCCCTCCCTGGCCTTATGGGCGACTGGGTCCTCAGGGTGTGGGGCGGGGTCCGGCACATGGGTTGTTGTCTCGAGCATCTGCAGATGCTGCTGCCACTGTCTCCGGAGTCTGGCCGCATAGCGCAGCACCAGCATCACTAGAGCAAGTTCTGTTGGGTCCAAAATCCTTGCCATAGCATTCAATATCTGTAAGGCATTGGGAAAGGGTTTTACACTGCCAGACAGCGGTGGTTCCCGTCCCAGAATCCTCCAATCGCCCGTCCCCCCATCCGGAATGCCCTGCCCACGCACCCCAGCCGCAGCGGGTCCCCCTCACCAGACCCCAGACCCTGTACCCTGGACACCCACTCACAACGTCAATCGGACCGAGCGCTGGCCCCCTCCCCATGGCACTGACCCACCCGCTGACTGTGGACATGTCCCTGGAGCTAGGTCCCACCCCCTGGGTGTTTGGAAGTTGCCTCCCGCAGTGTTCAGGCACAATGTCCAGGCATTATGGTCTGATTGGAATGCTACGCAATGACACATGCTACATGGCCCGCCCACCCACGGGAATCCACTTGGATTGTGTGAAATGCTCAATTTTTTAAAATGAATTTAGAGTACCCAATTCATTTTTTACAATTAAGGTGCAATTTAGCGCCAATCCACCTATCCTACACATCTTTGGGTTGTGGGGGCGAAACCCACGCAAACACCAGGAGAATGTGCAAACTCTACACAGACAGTGACCCAGAGCCGGAATCGAACCTGGGACCTCGGCGCCGTGAGGCAGCAGTGCTAACCACTGAGCCACCGCGTTGTCCACTGTAAAGTGCTCACTTAACCACAACTGTCAATTCCCTAGAGGCTATAGCCTTCACCTGCATGGCCAGAGGCCTCCGCAGTCAGTGGGGGTTATGGGTGGACGTTGGGGCCAACGGGCAGCGACAAGGGTTGCCCCCGGAATGGGTACACACGATCCAGGGGTTGGCACAGTGGTGCCGCGAGCAGTTGCCCTCTCCGGCTTCCCCCTCAGCGCCCGCTCAGCAACCCTCCCATGGCGGCCCATCCCCTGCGGAGGGTCCTCCACCCTCAGCCGAGGGGCCCCCATCCCCCGCCGAGCACTGAGGTGGCAAGCCCAGCACCCCTGGACTCTTTGCCTGTGAGCAAAGATGGATACTCACCTCCTCAGCTAACCATAGATGCCGTTTTCAAAAGGAGTACTAATCGGTTCCAGCATGAGCACTTGCTGGGGAGGCCACTGAATGATAGGAGGCCGTTGGGTATGGGGTGGCTCCCGTTAATTGTATGGAAATGGGGCTTAAGTGGTGATAATTGGTTTCTCGCCATGCTATGGTGGGGATCCCTATTTCGCCTTCGGGAGCGGGCCGGTTGCATCGCAAACGGTTTGGCACCTGGCGCAGATCTCGTTTTTGGCCTCTCCCGCTATTCACAACCTTGTTCTGCTTGAGCGAGAGCGCAACTAGGCCGGAAGATCGTGTCCAATGTGTTTCTTCTTTTTTTCTTTTCAATTTTAGAGTACGCAATTCATTTTTTCCAATTAAGGGGCAATTCAGTGTGGCCAATCCACCTACCCTGCACATCTTTGGGTTGTAGGGGCAAAACCCACACAAACACGGGGGAGAATGTGCAAACTCCACACGGACAGTGACCCAGAGCCGGGATCGAACCTGGGACCTTGGTGCCATGAGGCAACAGTGCTATCCACTGCGCCACCGTGCTGCCCTCTGATGTGTTAGGCAGGTCGGTTCGGTGTGGACTGCACTTGATGCAGCGATGCGAGAAACAGACCTCTAACACTGTAGAAGATCCAACACGGTTTTATTGAACGATGGAACTAACATACATATTTAACTGTGGGTCGACACTATACTGAACTGACTGGAGACCTTGTACTAGCCTGACCAGACTTACTAGCTACCGCATAGTGTTTGCACTGTGCTAGCTCGTGGACTCTGACTGTCTCAGTGGCTGGGTCCAGAGAGAGTGGGAAACCTAGTGCCCTCTGGCTTTATAGTGGTGGTGTCCTGTCTGGTGATTGGCTGCACTGTGCTGTGTGCTTACTGGTCATCCTGTGTGTGAATCACTGCCTGTCTGCACTTCATTATATACATGAGTGGATATTATGACACCCTCCAGTGTGTTTCTTGGGATACTTGCGTACATTGTCATCTCCTTGCGGAGTTCCTGTCGCTTAATAGTTTTAGTCTCTCCGTCAGTTCCTCTAGGGTCGCTAGTCTGTACCCCATGTAAAAGTCCCTAACGGTCAGTTTTCCCCCATCCTGTCTCCACCTCTTAAACTTGGCATCGAGCATGGCTGGTGGAAACCGGTGGTTGCTGAGATGGGGACCATGGTGGACACCTCAGCCAGAACAAAGTGCTGCCTCATCTAGTTCCAGGTTCACAAGGTTGCTACTACCACTGGGCTCGTTGAGTGCTTTGCTAGTGGGGATGGGAGTGCTGTTGTGGCGAGGGCCCGGAGGGTCGTTCCTGTACAGGAGGACTCATACATTCTCACCCATTCAGTATTTGGTTCCTTCAACCATCCCCTCATTCTCTGCAGTGACTGCCCAGTGGTAGTATTGCAAGTTCGGGAGGGCTAGGCCTCCCATGTTTCTTCTCCTTTGTAGTACTGTTTTGGGAATTCTTGGATTTTTCCCTCCCCACACAAACATTATTTTTTCTATTGCTTGGAAAAAGGCATGGGGGATGTAGATCGGTATGGATCTGAACAGGAAGAAGAATCTGGGCAGTGAGTTCATTTTGATCGTTTGCAACCTCCCTGCCAGGGAAAGTGGGAGTGCACCCCATCTCTGTCGATCCTTTTTTCCTTCCTCCGAGACTGATCAGGTTCCATTTGTGGATCCGTGTCCAGTCGTGGGCTATCTGGATCCCCAGGTAGCGGATTTTGCTTTGGGCTAGCTTGAATGGTCGTGCCTCCAGCTCTGCCCCTCCCTTTCTCGGGTTCACTGGGAATACTCTGCTCTTGCCCAGGTTGAGTTTGGAGACTGAGAAGGCTCCAAACTCTCCCACGAGCTTCGTGATTTGTTTCATGCCGTTTTGCAGGTCCGAGATGCAGAGGAGCAGGTCATCTGCATAGAATGAGACTCTGTGCTCCCTGCAAAGAACAAAGAACAAAGAAATGTGCAGCACAGGAACAGGCCCTTCGGCCCTCCAAGCCCGTGCCGACCATGCTGCCCGACTAAACTACAATCTTCTACACTTCCTGGGTCCGTATCCTTCTATTCCCATCCTATTCATATATTTGTCAAGATGCCCCTTAAATGTCCCTATCGTCCCTGCTTCCACTACCTCCTCCGGTAGCGAGTTCCAGGCACCATCTACCCTCTGCGTAAAAAACTTGCCTCGTACATCTACTCTAAACCTTGCCCCTCTCACCTTAAACCTATGCCCCCTAGTAATTGACCCCTCTACCCTGGGGAAAAGCCTCTGAATATCCACTCTGTCTATGCCCCTCATAATTTTGTATACCTCTATCAGGTCTCCCCTCAACCTCCTTCGTTCCAGTGAGAACAAACCGAGTTTATTCAATTGCTCCTCATAGCTAATGCCCTCCATACCAGGCAACATTCTGGTAAATCTCTTCTGCACCCTCTCTAAAGCCTCCACATCCTTCTGGTAGTGTGGCGACCAGAATTGAACACTATACTCCAAGTGTGGCCTAACTAAGGTTCTATACAGCTGCAACATGACTTGCCAATTCTTATACTCAATGCCCCGGCCAATGAAGGCAAGCATGCTGTATGCCTTCTTGACTACCTTCTCCACCTGTGTTGCCCCTTTCAATGACCTGTGGACCTGTACTCCTAGATCTCTTTGACTTTCAATACTCTGGAGGGTTCTACCATTCACTGTATATTCCCTACCTGCATTAGACCTTCCAAAATGCATTACCTCACATTTGTCCGGATTAAACTCCACCTGCCATCTCTCCGCCCAAGTCTCCAGACAATCTAAATCCTGCTGTATCCTCCGACAGTCCTCATCGCTATCCGCAATTCCACCAACCTTTGTGTCGTCTGCAAACTTACTAATCAGACCAGTTACATTTTCCTCCAAATCATTTATATATACTACAAAGAGCAAAGGTCCCAGCACTGATCCCTGTGGAACACCACTGGTCACAGCCCTCCAATTAGAAAAGCATCCCTCCATTGCTACTCTCTGCCTTCTATGGCCTAGCCAGTTCTGTATCCACCTTGCCAGCTCACCCCTGATCCCGTGTGACTTCACCTTTTGTACTAGTCTACCATGAGGGACCTTGTCAAAGGCCTTACTGAAGTCCATATAGACAACATCTACTGCCCTACCTGCATCAATCATCTTAGTGACCTCCTCGAAAAACTCTATCAAGTTAGTGAGACACGACCTCCCCTTCACAAAACCGTGCTGCCTCTCACTAATACGTCCATTTGCTTCCAAATGGGAGTAGATTCTGTCTCGAAGAATTCTCTCCAGTAATTTCCCTACCACTGAAGTAAGGCTCACCGGCCTGTAGTTCCCGGGATTATCCTTGCTACCCTTCTTAAACAGAGGAACAACATTGGCTATTCTCCAGTCCTCCGGGACATCCCCTGAAGACAGCGAGGATCCAAAGATTTCTGTCAAGGCCTCAGCAATTTCCTCTCCAGCCTCCTTCAGTATTCTGGGGTAGATCCCATCAGGCCCTGGGGACTTATCTACCTTAATATTTTTTAAGACACCCAACACCTCGTCTTTTTGGATCACAATGTGACCCAGGCTATCTACACCCCCTTCTCCAGACTCAACATCTACCAATTCCTTCTCTTTGGTGAATACTGATGCAAAGTATTCATTTAGTACCTCGCCCATTTCCTCTGGCTCCACACATAGATTCCCTTGCCTATCCTTCAGTGGGCCAACCCTTTCCCTGGCTACCCTCTTGCTTTTTATGTACGTGTACAAAGCCTTGGGATTTTCCTTAACCCTATTTGCCAATGACTTTTCGTGACCCCTTCTAGCCCTCCTGACTCCTTGCTTAAGTTCCTTCCTACTTTCCTTATATTCCACGCAGGCTTCGTCTGTTCCCAGCCTTTTAGCCCTGACAAATGCCTCCTTTTTCTTTTTGACGAGGCCTACAATATCACTCGTCATCCAAGGTTCCCGAAAATTGCCGTATTTATCTCTCTTCCTCACAGGAACATGCCGGTCCTGTATTCCTTTCAACTGCCACTTGAAAGCCTCCCACATGCCTCCTCTTCGGATTCCCCTCCAGCCTCCCGCCTCTCACAGGGCGATCGCCAGCGGCTCACCTGCCTGGGCGAATAAGATAGAGGACAGTGAGCATCTCTGCCTTGTGCCTCTGTGCAGCTGGAAGCATTTAGAGCTAGTGGTGTTGGTCCGAACACTCGCCTTGGGGGCGTTGTACAGGAGTTTCACGCATGAGATGAACCCTGTCCCTAGCCCAAACTGCTCTAGTATCTCAATGAGGTACTTCCACTCAACTCTGTCGAAGGCCTTCTCTGCATCCAGGAAAACGATCACCTCTGGTGTTCTCTCACGGATGGGGCCAGTATCAGATTCAGCAGCTGTCTAATGCTCCCAGTTAACTGTCTACCCTTAACAAAGCCTGTCACGTTTTCTGCGACCACCTCCGGTATGTAGTTCCCCAGTCTCTTGGCCAGGACTTTTGCGAGTATTAGAGCATCCACATTGAGCAGCGAAATGGGTCGGTAAGATCCGCATTCCGTTGGATCTTTGTCTTTTCTCGCCATCAGCAACATGGTGGCCTGTGTTTGCGTTGGAGGTAGGTTGCCCCTCGCTAGTCAGTCTGTGAATTTTTTGTAAAAGTCTGCCAGGAACCGGTCGGGTCCTGGCGCCTTCCTCACCTGCATGGAGTCGATACTCTCCATGATCTCTCCCAGTCCTATCGGTGCTTCCAACCCCCTCCACCTGTCATCCCCCACGACTTGAATGTCCTGTCCATCGAGGAACCGTTCCATCCCCATCAGTCCCCGGTAGAAGGCCTTGAATGCTTTGTTAACCTTTTTGGGTTTGGCTACCAGTCTGCCTCTGCTGTCCTTCACCTGCACTATTTCCCTCATGGTTACCTGCCTTCTCAGCTCGTGAGCCAGCAGGCGGCTGGCCTTCTCTCCATGTTCATAAAAGGTCCCCTGTGTTGGTAGAGTTGGTACACCGCTTTGCTGGTGACTAGCAGATTAAAATTCATTTGTAGATTTTTCCTCTCCGCCAGAAGCTCTATTGTCGGTGTCTTGCAAAACCATCTGTACAGTTTTTTTAAAAATTTAGAGTACCCAATTATTTTTTTTCCAATTAAGGGGTAATTTAGCATGGCCAATCCACCTAACCTGCACATCTTTGGGTTGTGGGGGTGAAATCCACGCAGACACGGGGAGAATGTGCAAACTCCACACGGACAGTGACCCAGGGCCGGGATTCGAACCTGGGTCCTCAGCGCCGTAGTCCCAGTGCTAATCGTCTGTACACAGTTAAAGTCCCCCCCTGCTCCATGATCATTCGGTGTGTATCTATGTCAGGGGTTTCCACCATGGTCTTTTTTACAAACTCCGTGTCATCCCAGTTGGGCGCGAACACGTTCACTAGGACTCGGTGGGCACCATCTAGGACATTACTGACCATGATGTACTGCCCCCCTTGGTCCATAACCGTTTTTGTCGCCATGAACACCATCCTCTTGCTTATCAAAATTGCTACCCCACACTGGGCTCTCATCCTGGAGTAAGAATGAGAGGTCTGTCTCACCCAGCCCTTCCTTACCTGCAGTCGGTACTTCTACCTCAAGTGCATCTCTTGGAGGAAGATTATGTCGGCTCTCATACTTTTAAGGTGGGCCAAGACTCTGGATCTTTTCACTGGGATGCTAAGTCCCCGAACGTTCCAGGTGACTATCCTGGTGGGGCGTTTCTGTTCCCCTCTTTCTGCAGTATCAACTACACCTACCTGGTGGATGCGCCCCTGCACTCCGGGGTATCCCTTTGTTAAGGAGCCATCCAAAATGGGCATGGTCACCATGAGGCCGGGCCCCTGCGCTCGCGGTTTCCCTTTGTCCCGGGACCACCCAACATGGCTTGCCCCGGGGATTCCCTTTGTTTAGGGACCCTCCAAAGTGGCTGCTTACGGTGCCGTCTTGTTCCATCTTTCCAAACTTGACCTGCTGAAGAGAGAGCCCATCCTGCCCCTTCCTTTCTATCAGCCTCCTAATTTCCCCCCTATCACTGTACCCCCCCCCCCCACCGCCCGATGCTCTCTCCCCGCTGGGAGATGCGTCACGGCCCCCCCCTCTCTCATGCTTCCAGGCGCTAGCTTTCCCCTCTAGTGTGGTGGCCCGCCTCCCAGGGTTGATCTGACCACCTCCTACGCCCATTTCGTTAGTGTCCTCTCTGTCTCCTCCTCACCCTCCCCTGCACTCTGCTGCCCTTCCTCCCTTTGAGCTAGTTCCCTTACTCATAATGAGGCAGTGCAGTCCGGGGCAAAATTGTCCCTTTCAATCGCTTTCTCTCTCTGCGTCTTCCTCACCCCTGCCTCGTTTTCCTTTTGTCTTGTCCGTTCATAGGGACAAACATGTCCGCCTCTGCCGGGGTAGTAATACAGTGCTCCTTGTTTTGGTACGTCACCTAGAGCCTGGCTGGGAATAACATCCCGAATTTAACACTGGTTTTGTACAGGGTTGACTTTGCGCAGGTGAATTCGGCCCTGTGCTTGCCATCGTCTGCCAATCCCAGCGCAGAATCCTCTCCCAATCCTGGTATCTGTGCTGCTTGTCTATTGTCGCCCTCGGCTGCTCCTCAGCCTTGGGCTTTGGTCGGAGCAACCTCTGGGCCCTCTCGACTTCCGGCGGCATGGGGAAGCTGTCCCTTCCAACCAGGCTGCCCAACATCTGGGCCACATAGTCGGTTGGGTCTCTGCCCTCAATCCCCTCTGGCAGGCCCACTATTCTAATATTTTTTCACCTGGATCGGTTCTCTTGGTCCTTGACCTTCCCTTTCAAGCTCCCCTGGGTCGCCACCAACTTTTTAATCTCAGCCTCCAGGGCGACGATTCGGTCGCTGTGGTCCGTCGATGCCTTTTTGAGTTCCTGTATCGTTTTCCCTTGTGTTTCCCGCCTCTTTCCCATGCCATCGAGCACCACCCACAAGGCGGCCAGTGTCTCCGCCACTTCCACCTTGACCGCCGTTGGATCTCCGCCTTAATCTCTTCCTTCATTGTGGTTAGTTCCTTAGTTAGGAATGTCTTCCAACCATCTCCTGGTGGTGGTGGTGCTGGTGGGGGGGGGGGGGCGCGGCGCTTTCCGGGTCGCTGGTCTCCCTCTCTCGGGGTGGCCGGGAACCCCTGGCCTCGTGGGTCCACTGACCTGCTTGCTTGCTGCTCCTGCCCTTTTCCGTAGATTCTGGCTTCCCTGCAGCCTTTTTGAGCTACTATTTCCTGCCATTCTTTTCCTCTCTGTGGGTGAGTGGATGAATGAGTCCGATTTTAAGGGTTAACATCAACCAAAAGTGCCTATTTTTCTGTGTCCCGGAGGAGAGCCACCTGATACGTGACTACTCAGCACATCTCCGTCAATGGAAGCCCAGACACGAGTAAAATAAAGAACTTTGATTTATTTACAATTACGGTGTATACACCTCCCAGTAGATTCTTACCGGGTCTCTTTCTGGTCAGTGTCTTACTGGCCAACCTTTTATACATTGCTAAATGGAATTTCCCCGCCCCTCAGTGGGGGAGCTCATACTCCACGAGAACCACAGGGAAGGTAATCATTCCCACCCCGTAAGTCTCGTGCAGGATATTACACACATCACACACGCAATTCAGATGAATGGTCACACAAGTGTATATGTACTAAACATCAGCGATATTCGGTGATCAAGGATGTAAAGCAACCCCAATGATCAAAACAAATCACCCACTCTGCTTTTCATCTTACCTTTCACCATATCACTTGCACACACACACGCATGCACTTACATGGGCACGGACACACACACAGATGCAAACGTGCCCATGCTCACGCATATGCAAAATCTTACACGCTAACCACATGCACACACATGCATGTAAAATGCATGTACATGTAAAATGTTCCTGGCTTTATAAGGCAGAGCAATTTGTGACTCACTGTGGGCAATCAAGAGAGATCTGTGAGTATTTATAGAAAAGTACAGGGCAATAAATCAGCATTGTAATTACTGAGAGAGGCTTTGAAATAAACAGGGTAGGTTCAAGAGGCAGGTGGATGGGTTTGCTGAGAGGCGGGAACAGTTGAAAGAAAAGGTTGTGAACTCTGCAAATGGTTAACTGGGCCGAATGGGCTCATGCTGTGCATAAAAAGCTATGTTCTTAAGAGTCAATGATGCAACCCAGCCACAAGCAATGACTAATACGCTCACCATTGTTGCTGTGGTCATCGACTAGCACAATCTCCTTCAGCAGGTGAGCTGGGGTTTTGGATATGACCGAGTGCATGGAGCGTAGAACAACAGAAGGAGCTTCATTCACAAAAATAAACACCACGCTGACTTGAGGGAGGTTTGCTGGGTAGGTGATATTTCTGCACCTGGAACAACACAATCACAAATAGAAATCAGTCACGTTGAGTGCTTCTCTTTTTTTTCCACACTTGAATTCTCCTTCTGAACTGAAAGTACAAACTGCGACACAGTGTGAATGGGCTTCACTTCATCCCAACTCCAAAGAAATGATTCAGATCCAGAGTCACATGGAGAGGAATCGCACTCTGCTTTGCTCCAAATTCAGGAGAGATTATTTAAATTTAATGCTACAATATTAAAGGGTTTGATCTGTGTAGCGCACAAAGACTCCGTGAGACGAATAGAGTGAAGTCGATGAGGCTTTATTAAGCGTGTCTGTTCCCCCGCAGCTCGATAGTAAACTGGCCTGCGGAGGAAGACTCCGGCTTCTTATACTTCGCCTTCAGGGCGGAGCTAGAGGTCAACGGCCAACCAGGACCCGGGATCTGTCAGCCAATGATATTAGGGCTTCCAGTCCCACATGACCCCCAATACATACTACCACATTCACCCCTTGTCAAAAATGAACCCGGCGGGGTGATGCTTCGTATGGTGGTAAGGGTTTACAGGGCTGGTCCTGGGAGGAAAAGAAAAAAAACATTCGCAAGGCAATACAGTATTGTACAATTTTGTCCTGTTGCAACTATTTACAGAGGGTATGGGAAGAAAAGCAAAATGTTCTTGTGAAAGTCCATATTTAGTTTTAGATCGACGCCACGAGTCGGTCGGGTGGTCTGGTCGTCCGTGTCGATCGCCTCGGCCCCGGTGGTGGTGGTGCTTGTACCGTTGTCGTCGCCTCCAGGAGCCTTACGGTTTCAGCTTGGGCTTTATTCTTGGTCGGTGCTGAGGGGAGGGGGACCGATCCTCCTGGGAAGGGGCGGTCGCGGGGTGCGGCGGTGGCAGGAAGGGGGGGGGGTTGGGTTGATGATGTCGGGGAGGTGTGCGTGTTGCCGGCGGGCGCCAGATCCCGTAGGGAGACCGTGTCCTGTCGGCCGTCGGGGTACTCCACGTAGGCGTACTGGGGGTTCGCGTGGAGGAGGTGAACCCTTTCGACCAACGGGTCCGCCTTATGTGCCCGCACATGCTTTCGGAGCAGGATGGGTCCTGGGGCCGCCAGCCAGGTCGGCAGCGACGTTCCAGAGGAGGACTTCCTAGGGAAAACAAGGAGACGCTCATGAGGCGTTTGATTAGTGCTCGTACATAATAACGACCGGATGGAGTGGAGAGCGTCCGGGAGGACCTCCTGCCACCGTGAAACTGGGAGGTCCCTGGACCGTAGGGCCAGTAGGACGGCCTTCCAGACCGTGCCGTTCTCCCTCTCTACTTGCCCGTTCCCCCGGGGGTTGTAGCTGGTCGTCCTGCTTGAGGCTATGCCCTTGCTGAGCAGGAACTGGCGCAGCTCGTCACTCATGAAAGAGGACCCCCTGTCGCTGTGGACGTAAGCGGGGTAACCGAACAGTGTGAAGATGCTGTTCAGAGCTTTAATGACTGTGACCGCGGTCATGTCAGAACAGGGAATGGCAAAAGGGAAGCGGGAGTATTCGTCCACCACATTAAGAAAATATGCGTTGCGGTCGGTGGAGGGGAGGGGCCCTTTGAAATCGAGACTGAGGCGTTCAAAGGGGCGGGAAGCCTTAATCAGGTGCGCTCCATCTGGCCTGAAAAAATGCGGCTTGCATTCCGCGCAGATGTGGCAGTCCCTTGTGACTGTACGGACCTCCTCTAAAGAGTATGGGAGATTGCGGGACTTGATGAAGTGGTAAAACCGAGTGACCCCCGGGTGGCAGAGGTCCTCGTGGAGGGTTTGGAGGCGGTTAATTTGTGCGTTGGCACATGTGCCGCGGGATAGGGCATCGGACGGCTCGTTCAGCTTTCCGGGACGATACAAAATCTCATAGTTGAAGGTGGAGAGCTCGATCCTCCACCTTAAGATCTTGTCATTTTTGATTTTGCCCCGCTGTGCTCTATCGAACATGAAGGCTACCGACCGTTGGTCCGTGAGGAGAGTGAATCTCCTGCCGGCCAGGTAATGCCTCCAATGTCGCACAGCTTCCACTATGGCTTGGGCTTCCTTTTCTACTGAAGAGTGGCGGATTTCTGAGGCGTGGAGGGTCCGGGAGAAAAAGGCCACGGGTCTGCCCGCTTGGTTAAGGGTGGCCGCTAGAGCTACATCGGAGGCGTCGCTCTCGACCTGGAAGGGGAGGGACTCGTCGATGGCGCGCATCGTGGCCTTTGCGATATCCGCTTTGACGCGGCTGAAGGCCTGGCAAGCCTCTGTCGACAGAGGGAAGGTCGTGGTCTGTATAAGGGGGCGGGCCTTGTCTGCGTACTGGGGGACCCACTGGGCGTAGTATGAAAAGAACCCCAAGCAGCGTTTCAGGGCTTTTGGGCAGTGCGGGAGGGGGAATTCCATGAGTGCGCGCATACGTTCGGGGTCGGGGCCTATTATCCCATTGCGCACTACGTAGCCCAGAATGGCTAGCCGATCGGTGCTAAAAACGCACTTGTCCTCGTTGTACGTGAGGTTCAAGGCTTTGGCGGTCTCGAGGAATTTTTGGAGGTTGGCGTCGTGGTCCTGCTGATCGTGGCCGCAGATGGTTACATTGTTGAGATACGGGAATGTGGCCCGCAACCCATGTTGATCAACCATTCGGTCCATCTCCCGTTGGAAGACCGAGACCCCGTGTGTGACGCCAAAAGGGACCCGTAGGAAATGGTATAATCGCCCGTCTGCCTCGAAGGCTGTGTACTTGCGGTCACTTGGGCGGATGGGGAGCTGATGGTAGGCGGACTTGAGGTCCACGGTGGAGAAGACTGTATATTGGGCAATCCGGTTGACCATGTCGGATATGCGGGGGAGAGGGTACGCGTCTAGTTGTGTGTACCTGTTGATGGTCTGGCTATAGTCAATGACCATCCTTTGTTTCTCCCCTGTCTTCACTACTACCACCTGCGCTCTCCAGGGACTATTGCTGGCCTGGATTATGCCCTCCTTTAGTAGCCGCTGGACTTCGGACCGAATGAAGGGCGCTGTACCGTCTGCTCCTAGTGGCGACGGGTTTGCAATCCGGGGTGAGGTTCGCAAACAAGGACAGGGGTTGCATCTTGAGGGTTGCGAGGCCGCAGATAGTGAGTGGGGGTATTGGGCCGCCGAATTTGAACGTAAGGCTCTGTAGATTGCATTGGAAATCTAATCCCAGCAAGGTGGGGGCACAGAGTTGGGGAAGGACGTTTAGTTTGTAGTTTTTGAACTCCCTCCCCTGCACCGTTAGGGTAACTATGCAGAATCCCTGGATCTGTACGGAGTGGGATCCTGCAGCTAGGGAAATCTTTTGTGCGCTGGGATAGGTGGTCAAGGAACAGCGTCTTACCGTGTCGGGGTGTATAAAGCTCTCCGTGCTCCCGGAGTCGACTAGGCATGGCGTCTCGTGGCCGTTTATTAGCACCGTTGTCGTCGTCGTCTGGAGTGTCCGGGGCCGAGCTTGATCGAGCGTGATTGAAGCGAGACGTGGTTGTAGTAGTGGAGTGGGGTCCGTTGTTGCCGTCCAAGATAGCGTCGGGGATGGACAAAATGGCCGCCCCCATACATCGCACGTGGCTGGGGGGTCACAAGATGGCGGCGGGGGTGGACAAAATGGCCGCCCCCACGCGTCGTACAGGTCTGGGGCGGTCCAAGATGGCGGCGCCCCTCCTCCCCTCGTGGTGGCCGGGACCCAAAATGGCGGCGTCTGCGGGTCGCACATGGTGTGCTGGGGGGGCTGGGGAGCGCTAGGACCGCGAGCGCTAGGACCGTGAGCGCTAGGACCGCGCGGAGCTCCCTCACCGGGGACAGCGGTGGTCGGGGCCCAAGTAGGTGGCGCCGGCGGGTCAGGCGTGGGGCGCGGGGTGGGGGTTAGGGTGGCGTTAGGGACGCGCAAAACTCCCTCCTCTCCGTGGAGAGTGTTGGCCGGGACCCAAAGCGGTAGCGCCGGCGGCGGGTCATACATGGGCTGCGGGGAGGGGGGTTGGGGAGCGTAGGTGGCGTGCAGAGCTCCCAGTTCTCCCGGGACCGCGGTGGTCGGGACCCAGAGCGGCTGCGCCTGCGGGTCGTACATGGCGTGCTGGGGGGGGGGGTTGGGGCGCGTAAACTGCTTGCAGGGCTCCCTGTTCTCCCGGGACAGCGGCGACCTTGCGGGACCGGCACACAACCACGTAATGGCCCTTTTTCCCGCAGCTTTTGCAGATAGCTGCGCGGGCCGGGCAGCGCTGTCGGGGGTGTTTCGCCTGGCCGCAGAAATAACAGCGGGCGCCCCTGGTGCGACTCGGCGTTTGGACCGCGCAAGCCTGTGGGGTGTCCGGGGGGGGGGTAGGGGGTTTGCCGCGACGGGTACGTACGGGGCCCAATGGGTCGCCGCGCGGTCGGGGCCGTAGGCGCGGGTATTACGCGCGGCCACGTCTAGGGAGGCTGCTAGGGCCCGGGCCTCTGAGAGTCCTAACAACTCTTTTTCTAGAAGTCTTTGGCGGATTTGGGAGGATTGCATACCTGCCACAAAAGCGTCGCGCATTAACATGTCCGTGTGTTCGTTTGCGTTCACCGACGGGCAGCTGCAGGCTCGTCCAAAAATCAGCAGCGCGGCGTAGAACTCGTCCATCGATTCTCCGGGTTGCTTGCCGTCTCGTCGCGAGCTGGTAGCGAGCGTAGATTTGGTTAACTGGGCGGACATAGAGACTTTTCAGTGCTGCGAACGCCGTCTGGAAATCCTCTGAGTCTTCGATGAGGGAGAAAATCTCCGTGCTCACCCTCGAGTGCAGGACCTGCAGTTTTTGGTCTTCTGAGACCCTGCCGGTGGTCGTTCTGAGGTAGGCCTCAAAGCAAGTCTGCCAGTGCTTGAAGGCTGCTGCCGCGTTCACTGCGTGGGGCTGATCCTCAGGCATTCCGGAATGATCCTGAGCTCCATAGTCCTTTTTAGGCACGCTTAATAAATTGTAGCGCACAAAGACTCCGTGAGACGAATAGAGTGAAGTCGATGAGGCTTTATTAAGTGTGTCTGTTCCCCCGCAGCTCGATAGTAAACTGGCCTGCGGGGGAAGACTCCGGCTTCTTATACTCCGCCTTCAGGGCGGAGCTAGAGGTCAACGGCCAACCAGGACCCGGGATCTGTCAGCCAATGACATTAGGGCTTCCAGTCCCACATGACCCCCAATACATA
This sequence comes from Scyliorhinus torazame, assembly GCF_047496885.1. NCBI lineage: Eukaryota > Metazoa > Chordata > Chondrichthyes > Carcharhiniformes > Scyliorhinidae > Scyliorhinus > Scyliorhinus torazame. Next base: position 189,497,095 of record NC_092716.1, read on the forward strand.
CTACCACAATCTGGAAGACATGCAGTTCGTTGAAGGTGGCAATACAAGTTGATAAAACTGTTAAAATGCTTGGCTTTATAAACAGAGATATACACAAACAAGAAATTTATGCCATACATTTTAAAATCACTGAATAGGCCCTAGCTGGAGTACTGTGGCCAATTCGGGGCAAATAAACTTTAGGAAGGATATCAAAGCTTTGGAAAAGCTGCAGAAATGTACTAGAATGATACCAGAGATTAGGGATGAAGGAATACCAATGATGAAGGAGCAGCTTTGGGGAAAGGCTTGAGAAGTTGGAATTATTCTCCTTATAGCAGGTAACAGTAAGAAGTCTTACAACACCAGGTTAAATTTCAACAGGTTTGTTTTGAGTCACTATCTTTCAGAACGCAGCTCCTTCATCATTCACCTGAGGAAGGAGTGGCGCTTCAAAAGCCAGTGATTTGAAAGCCAGTGATTCAAGATGACGCTGGAACAGAGGACGCTGGAAAAACTCAGCAGGTCTGGCAGCGTCTGTGAGGAGAGAAAAGAGAGTTAATGTTTCGAGTCTGTTTGGCTCTTCATCAGAACTGAAGAGAGGGAGAATGTGAGAGATATTGAAGTGTAAATTGTAAGAGCAGAAGACAGATGGCCTGGTGTGGGAGAACGAGAGGGAGGCAATAGATAGAATCGCTACAGGGCAGGAGGCCATTCAGCCCATCGAGTTTGCACCGACCTTCCGAAAAAGCATCCTACCCCGGCCCCCTCCCGCACCTTATCCCCAAACCTGCAAATCTTTGGACACTAAGGGGCAATTTAGCATGGCTAAACTATCTAACCTGCACATCTTTGGACTGTGGGAGGAAACCGGATCATCCGGAGGGTAGACACGGGGAGAACATGCAAACTCCACAAGACCAGAAGACAATAAGACATAGGAGCAGAATAGGCCATTCGGCCCATCGAGCCTACTCCGACATTCAATCATGGCTGATATTTTCTCATCCCCATTCTCCTGCCTTCTCCCCATAACCCCTGATCCCCTTGTTAATCAGGAACCAATCTATCTCTGTCTTAAAGACACTCAGTGATTTGACCTCCACAGCCTTCTGCAGCAATGAGTTCCACAGATTCACCACCCTCTGGCTGAAGAACTTCCTCCTCATCTCTGTTTTAAAGGATCGTACCTTTAGCCTGAGATCGTGTCCTCTACTTCCAGTTTTTCCTACTAGTGGAAACATCATCTCCACGTCCACTCTATCCAGGCCTCTCACGATCCTGTCAGGTTTCAATAAGATCCCCCACATCCTTCTAAACTCTAATGAGTACAGACCCAGAGTCCTCAACCATTCCTAATATGGCAAGCTCTTTAGGGATCATTCTTGTGAACCTCCTCTGGACCCTTTCCAAGGCTAGAACATCCTTCCTTAGATATGGGGCGTACAACTGCTCACAATACTCCAAATAGAGTCTTATACATTGTCAGAAATACATCTCTGCTCTTGTTATTCTAGCCCACTTGACATGAATGCTAATATTGCCTTCCTAACTGCTGACTGAACCTGCACATTAACCTTAAGAGGATCTTGAACTAGGACTCCTAAGGCCCTTTGTGTTTCTGATTTCCTAAGCCTTTCCCATTTAGAAAATAGTCTGTGCCTCCATTCTTCCTATCAAAGTGCATAACCTCAAACTTTTCCATATTGTATTCCACTCTCCCAGCCTGTCCAAATCCTTCTGCAGCCCCCTTACTTCCTCAATACTACCTGTCCCTCTGAATATCTTTGTATCATCTGCAAACTTAGCAACAGTGCCTTCAGTTCCTTCTTCTAGATCGTTAATGTATATTGTAAAAAGTTGTGGTCCCAACATCGACCCCTGAGGCACACCACTAGTCACCAGCTGCCATCCTGAAAAATACTCCTTTATCCCCACTCTATGCCAGTCGGCCAATCCTCTATCCATGTCAGTATCTTACCCTTAACACCATGGGCTCTTAACTTAGTTAACAGCCTCCTATACGGCACCTTGTCAAAGGCCTTCTGGAAATCTAAATAGATCACATCCATTGGTTCTCCTTTGATTAACTTCCTTGTTACCTCCTCAAAGAATTCTGAGATTTGTCAGACATGACCTCCACTCAACGAAGCCGTGCTGACTCATTCCTGTTTTACCATGCACTTCCAATTACTCCACAATCTCATCTTCACTAATGGATGCTAAAATCTTGCCAATGACCGAAGTCAGGCTAATCAGCCTATATTTTCCTGTCTTCTTCCTCCCTCCCTTCTTAAACTGGGGTGTTACATTAGCCATTTTCCAGTCCTCTGAGATCCTTCCTGACTCCAGTGATTCCTGAAAGATCACTGCGAAAGCCACCACAATCTCCGCAGCTATCTCCGTTAGAACCCTGGGGTGTAGTCCATCCGGTCCAGGTGACTAATCCACTTTCAGACCTTTCAGTTTCCCCAGATCCTTCTCCTTAGTGATGGCCACTACACTCACCTCTGCCCCCAATTCTCCTGAAGTTCTGGTATTCCATTGGTGTCTTCCACTGAGAAGACTGATGCAAAGTAACTATTCAGTTCCTCTACCATTTCTTTGTTTCCTCTTACTACTTCTCCAGCCTCATTTTCCAGTGGTCCAATGTCTATTTTTGCCTCTCTTAGCTTTTATATATTGAAAAAACTCTTCCTATCTTGTTTTATATTACTAGCTAGTTTACACTCGTATTTCATCTTCTCCCCCTTATTGCTTTTTTAGTTGTCCTCTGCTCGCTTTTAAAGGCTTCCCAATCCTTTGGTTTCCCACTAACTCTCGCCACATTGTATGCCTTTTCTTTTGCTTTTATGCTGTAGCTTACTTCACTTGTCAGTCATGGTTGCCTCGTCCTCCCCTTAGCATGTTTCTTCCTTCTTGGGATTAATTTCTGATCTGCCTCCCGAATAACCCCCAAAAACTCCTGTCATTGCTGTTCCACTGTCTTCCGTGCTATGCCCCCCTTCCAATCAACCCTGGCCAGCTCCTCCCTTTATTCTCTTTATTCAATTGTAATACCATGACATCTGATTCTAGCTTCTCCCTCCCAAACTGCAGGGTAAATTCTATCATACTGTGGTCAATGCCACCTAAGGGTTCCTTCACCTTAAGTTCCCTAATCAAGTCTGCCTCATTACACGTCACCAAATCCAGAACTGCCTGTTCCCTAGTGGGGTCTACCACAAGCGGCTCAAAAAAAACCTCTTGTAGATATTCCACAATTTCCTTTTCTTGGGATCCGCTACCAACCTGATTTTCCCAGTCCACCTGCATATTGAAGTCCGCCATGATTAGTGCCCCACATCCTGACTACTGCTAGAGGACCAGTACCTAACTCCCATCAGGGTTTATTCCCTTTGCGATTCCTCAACTCTACCCACACAGATTACGTGCCTTCCAATCCTACATTGCTTCTTGTTAGCGATTTAATTTCATTCCTTAATAACAATGCAATCTCACCCCCTCTGTCCATCTGCCTGTCCTTTCGATAGGGCACATATCCTTGGATATTTAGATCCCAGCCCTGATCCTCGTGCAGCCACATCTCTTTGATGCCCACACATCGTACCAGCCAATGTGCACAACAAGCTCATTTACTTTGTTTTGTATACTGCTCACATTTAGATACAACACCTTCAGTCCTGCATTGACCAACTCCCTTCTCATATTTGTCCCCTTTTTTGCTCTACCTGAAGTTAGATTCCTGCCACCTTCTATGCCCTCTGTTCTGTTACGTGTTCTGGAAACTTTACTAACCTCTCCTGAGCCCACAGCCCCTTTAACTAGTTTAAAGTCCTCGTCATTAACCTACACTTCTACCTTCTCCTTTAACTCCTTTAACCGCCCCCACCTCCAACCCCACTATTTATTTTAAAGCCCTACCTTCAGCTCTAGTTATGTGATTCGCCAGGACTCCACACAGCCAGTCATCCAAGGTCGGAATTGAACCCGGGACCCTGATGTGTGAGGGAAGGTGGTAATCTGGCACTGGTGGTGCCACCTGGGCACCCTAGCATTGCCAGACTGGCACCATGGCAGAGCCATGTGGATGCCAGCCTGGTGCCCAGGTAGCACTGTCAGCTGGCAGAAGCACTGCCAGGGTGCAGGTTGGTATTTTCTGCATGGGTATATAGCATAGGTACATTTCGATGTGGGTACATTTCTGCATGGGAACATTTTTTAAAAACTATTGGGCAGGACGGTAGCATAGTGGTTAGCACTGTGGCTTCACAGCACCAGGGACCCAGGTTCAATTCCCTGCCATGTCACTGTCTGTGCGGACTCTGCACGTTCTCCCCATGTCTGCGTGGGTTTCCTCCGGGTGCTCCGGTTTCCCCCCAAAGTCCAAAGACGTGCAGGTTGGGTGGATTGGCCATGCTAAATTGCTCTTAGTGTCCAAAAAGGTTAGGAGGGGTTATTGGGTTAGGGAGATACGGTGGAAGTGAGGGCTTAAGTGGGTCGGTGCAGACTCAATGGGCCAAATGGCCTCCTTCTGCACTGTACGTTCTATGTTAACCACTGTGCCGCCCTTGTATGGGATATGTATGGGAAATTTTAAAAAGCTGTTTAAGACGGAGGAGGAAAATCACAATCTAAAGCTGTCGAACTCAACGTTTTGTCCTGAAGGCTGCAACTTGCCCAGCCAAAAGATGATGTGCTGCTCCTCCACCCTGCATCAGACCTCAGTGGAGCATTGCAACAGGCTGGTGTTGCAATGTCTCACAGATACACTTTAATATCTCACACATTCTCCCTCCCTTCAATTCTGACCAAGAGCCAAATGGACTTGAAACATTAACTCAGTTTGTCTCCTTACAGATGTTGCCAGGCCTGCTGGGCTTTTCCCGTGTCCTTGGTTCATGTATCATTATAAAACATTCCTGATTTGCTACTGAAGCCACTCAGTGATGGGATGAACAGGTTCCTATCGTGACCTGAAATGCGATCACACAAACAGTGAGACCTACATTGGGTGGTGTTTTCCCCTTTAATTGTACATTAATATAATATTCCTGCCCCTATCTGGCTCCAGGTGTTGTGCATAACCACTCTCAACATAACTAGTGGAGATCCAGGACACAGAGAGGGTGAGAGCAAAGCTATAGGATCATTTGCCTTTGCAGCTCCTGTCCCATCTAGCCAGTGGCCCCCTTGCTCGGTCCGCTCATGCTGCATTGTGGAGTGGACATCAATGGAGCAGCAAATCTAAGCTGGCATCTACAGAAAACATGCTGGCCAAATGCTCCCAGATTTCACCAACTAGTCACAACACAATGGCAGAACCTTACACAGTCGGGTGGTGTGCCCTAATGTACAATACCACTAGCTGTCAAATAAAGCTCAACGGCTTTTTCCAATCAGGAGCTCCTTTTAACGGGATGGCTCAAACCATAACATCACAAAGTAAGCCCTGAGCCCTCACACTGAGCGTCACAGTGAGATCAGACATCACAACAGTTTTATAAACTGGGTCAGCTTGAGGCAGGAGGCTGCACCAGCAGTTTAAGTGAAGGAACGGAAAGAGCACTCACTGCGACTAATTGACTGATCTCTGAACAGTTTCGCTTTGTGACGGGGGTGTGAAGCTTGGAAATGTCACGAACCAGCTGACACCGGGAAGGAAGGTTGTTAAGGAAAAAAACAGTAGTTCCGGCTTGTTTTGAGAGTGAATGAACAGGACTGAATGAGGAGGAGAGGCTGAGAACGTCTGAACAATCAGCTACTCAAAATGTCCACCAGCTCTGAGTGCTCTGAGTTGGGTGTGAAAGAGTGAAATATGTGAGGGAGGGAAGTTGAAGAAATTCAAAATACAAGAGGGTTTTTGAACAAGTGTTATTGCGACAAGGAACGGAAGAGGAGGTGAGATAGACAGGGATTTTGGGGCAAAAGTTGAAGAGTTTGCACTGGGCACAGTCTGACAATCCAAATGGTGCCATTCTCGTAGATGGCGAATGGATTGCAATGGGCAGCAGGTTACGGTCATCATTTGTTCCAGTGGGCAGGATCGAGCAGATTCTACTGTCCGAGCACCTGAAAATGTTCACTAACGCTGAGGAGCACTGCAGGGTCGAGAGCTTCACTTGTTCCAACCAACTGACCTCTTATTGCTTTACCCACGGCTAGGCCGAGGCCTGGATTGTGCATACGAACATTTACTGGAGCCCCCTGGTGGACACTTGGGTTTAGATGTTCCTACTGAGATGAATCATCATATCCCTACAGTGCAGAAGGAGGCCATGTGATGCATCAAGTCTGTACCGACCCTCTGAAAGAGCACTACCTCGACCAACTATCCTGACCCCTCCCAATAGCCCCATCTAACCGTTGGACACTAAGGGGTAATTTAGCATGGCCAATCCACCTAACCTGGATACCTGTGGAAGAAACCGGAGGAAAACCACACAGACACGGGGAGAAAGTGCAAACTCCACACACACTGTCAACCAAGGGACCAACTGGAGTTTCATTGACCGGGTTTTGTAGCTGTCCACGCAACACAACATTGGCCAAGGTGTTCACTTTCCAGAGGGAATTGGATAAATATTTAAAGGGCAATTTTTTGCACTTTTAGGGAATGAGCAGGTGATGGGGTACTAGAGTGATGTTAATTGGAGAAATTGATCAACAGACCATAGAATCATAGAATTTACAGTGCAGAGGGGGCCATTCTGCCCATCAAGTCTGCACCGGCCTTTGGAAAGAGCACCCTACATAAGCCCACACCTCCACCCCATCCCCGTAACCCAGCAACCCCACCCAAACTTTTTTGGACACTAAGGGCAATTTAGCATGTCCAATCCACCCGGAGGAAACCCACGCAGACACGGGGAGAACGTGCAGACTCCGCACAGACAGTGACCTAAGCCAGGAATCAAACCTGTGACCCTGGAGTGGTGAAGCAACAGTGCTAACCACTGTGCTACCATGCTGTCCGCTGTGCTACCATGCTGTCCGCTGTGCTACCGTGCTGCCACCACAAGCTTGATGTGCCAAAGAGTCTCCTTCTATCCTGTATCATTTCACATAGAGTCACCTCAACCCATTGGTCGCGATTCAGCCAATAGAGTTCTAAGTGCGGTAGTGAGTGGGAACTGCCGTAAGCTTCCCGGCGCTTAGCCTGGCGCGACTATCACTGCAATACAACGTTAATTGGTCCACTTAACGAGGCTCCACGGGTTTCACACCGTGAATGAAGGCTCGCCAGCTGATTTAATGGGACCGCACTCGCCAGCCGCCCGCTAACAAGGTAGAGCAGCACTTAAACTGCACTTGTACTGCCAACCCCACTAAGCTCACAGCCATGGTGCCGAGATGACGGGACGCAAGCCTGGGGAAGTTCCTGGATGCGGTCGAGGCCAGGAGAGATGTCCTATTCCCTCAAGGGACCTGGAGGGTTAACCACCGGGCAGCCAGTGCTGCCTGGGTTGAAGTGGCAGCAGCCGTCAGCTCGGGCAGCGTGACCAGGAGGACTGGGACACAGTGCCTGAAAAGGTCAACAACTGCACCAGGCCACCGGGCCACATGAGTGAGTTGGCACCGGACCCCCCCCTCCCAAACAAGCCTGCACCTGACACCCCCACCCCCCCCACCCCCAGCACCATGCTATGCTCTGGCCCGCCCTTGCTGCCCCCTCCCCAAATGTCACGGTGCGGACATGACATTAAGAGGGAGATGTCAGCAACACTCCAGCATGTCTATAGCCGATTAGAGGAGTCCCAGAGGCTATGGGCGCAGGAGACAGCACCGACAATGCGTGGTACCGAGGCCAATACTGCCAGGGTGGTGACCGCAGTGGAGAGCCTGGTGCAGGATGTCAGCTACATTAGTGAGGGTGTCCAAGGCATCGTGCAGTCGTTGACAGCCATGGCTGAACACCTCAGTAGACTGTCCGACTCAATGGGGGACATGACCTAGTAGCAGGCGGACCTTGATGAGGAGCTCTGGGGCATGTCCCGTTCTCAGATGGGAATGGCAGAGGCACTGCAGAGCTTGTCCCAGTCACAGGTGGCCATTGCGGAGACACTGCAGGGCAGTGCCCAGTCACTGGGAAGCATCACCGAGGGTGTCAACACCATGGTGCAGACATTGGGGAGCATCCAGAGGACGCACGGGCAGCCGGGGCTCAATTCAGCTGCATCTCCATCCCAACCTAACCCCAGGGCCCTATGGGCACCGACCGGAGTGAGGGAGCTCTAGGTGCCAAATCGGATCCGTCCCTTGGGGCGGTGACGGTGGCTCCAGCTCCTCCGAGTTCCATCCCTCTGCCGACACCATTTCTCGCCGCCAGCACCTGGAACAGGGCGACATGGCGGTGCATGTGCCACCGCCAAGTGCTCCGGGACCCTCTGTCTCCAGAGCCCCGAGAGGTCGCCCGCCAGGGGCATCGAAGGTCACGGGACGTGGTAAGCAGCTGGCTGCCTCCACCTCTGCTGTGCATCCTGGGGACAGACCTAGACGCAGCGGTAGAAGAAGGAAGGCGAAGCACATCGAGGATGACTGAGAGCACTGTGGAAGGGGGAGATGGTGGGTGGGTTGGTCGGCGATAAGGAGGGTGGGAGTGCGCGTAGGGGGGGGATGAGGGGGTGGTGGGGAGAGTGGGGCAGTTTTGGACACTTGAGGAACATTAAAAACCCTCCACCACAACCAGTATGACAACTCTGTCACTTTCATCTGCTATGAGGGCCGAGCTCCAACCCCCCGAACCCTTGCCCCATCTCCCAGGCATGGGAAATCCTTCCACCCCACCTCCCTTCCCCACCCCTGGAATGCCCTACCCACACACGCCCAGCCACAGCGGGAGCCTGCCGCTCACCAGACTTCAGACCCCGTATCCCTGACACTCGCACATAATGTAACCCGGGCCGAGCGCTGAATCCTTCCCCATTACACCCCTCCCATCCTCTGGCTAAGTGCATATCCCTACTGCTGGGGATGTTGGCTGCTGTGCCCATGGTGTTGCCTCCCACACTGTTCCGGTACAGTGTCCAGGCATCACAGTCAGATTGGGATGCAAGGCAATGACTCCCACATGCTAACTGGCCCACCCACCTAAGGGAATCGACTTGGGATGTGTCAAGTGCTCACTTAATGACAACTGCCAATTCCCTATTAGCAACAGCCTTCAGCCGCACGGTTAGAGGCCTCAGCGGTCAGTGGGGGTTATGGGTGGTCAGTGGGGCAGTTGGGCAAGGACAGGGTTGCCCCACAACAGGTACACATGTTCTAGGGGCTGGCATGTCCGAGCAGCGCGCGGTTTCCCCCCAGCGGAGCACCCCCTCTTCCTCCTCCGCAGCTCTGACCTCCCTCCCAGCCAAGGGTGCCCCCCCCCCCCCCCACTCCCTTCAGAGCACAGGGGCAGCAACCCCAGCACCCCCAGGCTCGTTGCCTGTGAACAAAGATGTCTGCTCACCTCCCCGGGTCCCCACAGCAGCCCTTCCGCCAGCTTCACGTTTTAAAAAATGAGTACTAATCCTGGGAGGCAGTTGGATCGCGGGAGGCCATTGTATTTGGGGTCACTCCCATTAATCGGGGGCTGGTTTAGCACAGTGGGCTAAACAGCTGGCTTGTAATGCAGAACAAGGCCAGCAGCGCGGGTTCAATTCCCGTACCGGCCTCCCCGAACAGGTGCCGGAATGTGGCGACTAGGGGCTTTTCACAGTAACTTCATTTGAAGCCTACTTGTGACAATAAGCGATTATTATTTTTTTCAGGGGATGGTTTAGCACAGGGCTAAATCGCTGGCTTTTAAAGCAGACCAATGCAGGCCAGCAGCGCGGGTTCAATTCCCGTACCGGTCTCCCCGTACAGGCGCCGGAATGTGGCGACTAGGGGCTTTTCACAGTAACTTCATTGAAGCCTACTTGTGACAATAAGCGATTTTCATTTCTTTTCATTTCATTTCTCAATTGTATAGAAATAGGGCTTAAATTATGATAATTGGTTTCTTGCTATGCTACGACGAGATCCCAATTTCACCGACGGAAAAGGCCGGTTGCATTGCAAATGGTTTGGCGCCTGGCGTGGATCTCGTTTTTGGCCTCTCGAGCGCAACAAGGCCACTGAATCGCGCACATTGCTTCCAGCTTTAAAACGTGTACTTGATCATCACCATTGAAAAGCCCACTGCAAATGTTCTAAACACAACTCACTGAGCCAGCAGAATGGGAGAGAATATACGTCTTACAGAAGTCTTTCAACACAAGGTTAAAGCCCAACAGGTTTGTTTCGAATCACCAGCTCCTTCCTCAGGGGGGAAAGAAGTCATTGGCAGGGGAAGCGTTGGAAATAAAGAGTAGATACAGAGAAAGAGAAGAGGAAGAAACAGATAAAGGAATGTGGGGTGAGCTCAGAGAGGGAGATAGAAAAAGCTTTATAAGACAGAGAGACTGACAGAATATCTAAAGCAACAAATAGACTCTCCAACAATTCATCCCGGTCTTCTCAGCTGTAGGTAATCTTTCAGTCACAGTGCTTTTATTTGGAGTCTTCACACATTGTTCGCCTCTCACCATTGCTGAAATGTTCCAAGATGAGAGGAACTATAAAATGCCTGTAGTTACCCTTGTGGCCATCCAGTGGTTGGTGTGTGATTTCTTCTTATGCCCCAAGTGTACACTTGGAGTGCAAGGAAATTGACCTTTTAACAAACTACCCAGAGACGAAAGCTGCAAGTGTCAAAACCAGAAAGAACAAGTGGATCCTGCACCAGAGTGAGACCATCCTGACTGGAAGAGATAACGCAAAGAAGGGCGCAGTAATACTGAAATTCCCCTCACACCATGGCCTGGATTTTCTCAGAGTTGGAACAACGCCAAAGCCATTTGAAAATGGTGGTTGGGACCCCATTTAAGGATTTCTGCCCCTATTCCTGGTGCTCCCAATTTTTGCTTGTGTGGTATAAGGTAGTGAGCTTGCACCCTACATTCCTGACCTGGTCAGAACTATCGTGGTGGGTAGGCATCTCCATTTTCGTGGAGTCAAGCCTGCTCCTCCATGACTCGTACTTCACGGACCTCAAATAAGTCTGAGATTCAGCACCCAAATGTAGAAGGGCCCTGTCTCTGACACCTGTTCAGGACATCTGTAGATTGTGGTGAATAACTTGGGCTTTTCAAAGTGCCGTACACAAAATTTCCAATGGGTGTATAGGGTTAAAATTGCTCCAGCGATGTCTTGAATGAATCTTTTTACAAATCAGCCACTTGGAGGGGAATTTGTTCTTTTATAGCTTCAATCAATATGTTCCTTTGATAAGTGCACTGATTAGCAGTAGACCTGCAGTAATGAATATTGGCCTGTGCATCAGTGTTGGTTTTGCAGACATGCTTAAGTGCTGACTCTGGATGAAGTTCTGAGTTGTAATCTTTCTCTTCCAGGAACAGAGCTCTCTTGGTTTTCAAGTGCACAGATTGTTTCTTTCATTTAAAGAAATGCTTGGAGAAAGAACTTGAATCAAAGCATTTTGCTGGTTTCATTAAAAGGGATGTGTTGCCAAGGGATTCTCACCAGCAAGTCAGAAATCTCTCTAGATGACATTTCAGAAATCAAGTGATCTGAAATCGGCATGGAGAAAGTGACTCCAGAAACACACAAGAAAGGAAGAAATAAAGAGAGGCTTGCATTTCTCCTAAATATTTTGTGGCCTCAGGAAATCTCAAATGGCTCTGCAGCCAATGAAGTCCTTTAGAAATGTACTCATCATATTGCAGGAAACAGAGCAGCCAATGTGTACACAGCAAGGTCCCAAAAATATCAATGGGAAAATAACCAGATAATATGTTTTCAGTGATGCTGGTCAAGGGATAAATGTTGGCCAGGAGACCAGGGAAAATCCCCATCCTCTTCCTCAAATAGCGGCCATCAGATTTTTAATGTGTACTTGAGGTCAATCATCTCAGTCCCAGAGCATCACTGCAGATGTTCCTCAGGGTAGTGTCCTCGGCCCAACTATCTTCAGCTGCTTCATCCAAAACCTTCCTTCCATAATAGGGTCAGAAGTGGGGACGTTCACTGATGACTGCACAATGTTCAGCACCTTTCGCAACTCCTCAGACACTGAAGCAGTCCATGTCCAAATGCAGCAAACCTGGACAATATCCAGGCTTATGCTGACAAGTGGCAAGTTACATTTGTAGAACACAAGTGCCAGGCAATGACCATCTCCTACAAGAGAGGATCTAACCATTTCTCCTTGATGTTCAATGGCATTACTATCATTTAATCCCCCACTATCGACACCCTGGGGTTACCATTGACCAGAAACAGAACTGGACTAGCCATATAAATACTGTGGCTACCAGAGTAGGCCAAAGGTGAGGAAACCTGCAGTGAGTAACTCACCTCCTGACTACCCAAAGCTTGCCCATCATCTACAAGGCAGAAGTCAGGAGTGTAATGGAATACTCTCCACTTGCCTGGGTGAGTGCAGATCCAACAGCACTCAAGAAACTCAACACCATCCAGGACAAAGCAGCCCGCTGGATTGCCACCCCTGCCACAAACATTCAAACCCTCCACCACCGACAAACAGCGGCAGCCGTGTGTACCATCCACAAGATGCACTGCAGGAACTCACCAAGCCTCCTTAGACAGCCAAACCAATGATCACAAGAGCAGCAGATACTTGGGAACACAGCCACCTGGAGGTTCCACTCTAAGTCACTCGCCATCTTGATTTGCAAATATGTCTACGTTCCTTCACTGTCGTTGGGTCAAAATCCTGGAATTCCCCCGCTAACAGCACAGTGGGTGTGCCTACACCTCAGGCACTGCAGCGGTTCAAGAAGGCAGCTCACCACCACCTTTTCAAGGGCAACTAGGAATGGGCAATGAATGTTGATGTAGCTGGTGACTCCCATGCATACGGGTAGGCCATACATTTTATGGGGGAGTGGGGGGATAGTAGCAGAATGATTATATTACTGGACTACTCCAGGCACACGAGTACAAATCAAACCAATGGCAGCTGAGGAATTTAAATTTAAATAACTAAATAAATCTGGAATAAAAACATTAGTGTCAGTAATGATAAGGAAATGGCTCACCCCCACCTTCTAAAGAGCAATTATAAAATGGGAAATAAGTGCTGACCTTGCCAGCAACACCCACATCTGCAATTGAATAAAAAACAGATAACATAACACCAAATGTATTCCAAGGTACAGCAGTCCCAGTATGGTAAGTACAAATTCAGTTACTCATAAATCACACCTACTTTGAAACAAAGGTGGGTAATACTCCAGGGTGACACAAAAATACACAACTAATTAACCTTCCAACAATCCAATCTACATTTTGATTACTTCAGAATTAAATATTCCAATCACTGAAGCCACAAATTCATTGGAAATAATTTAAATGGCATTAATTCTGTGCCAATTTATGTGGGTCCCTATTTTCTGTGCTCGAGTCATTTGTAATTTGTGCAAATTATGAAAAACAAATAAGAAGGTTCATTTTAAAAACCAACACCAAGATTATACAGATGCCCTTGCAAAATGGGCTATGTGTGTCCCATTTGTGTCTGCACGCTCCTTTGTACTGGTTGTCTGTGGGTGGGAATGGTTACCTATTACAGCCAGGTGATTCATCACGCCATTGATTGTCTCAGTAATTATTATTGCCATAACAACGGAGAATCCATTTCAACCTCTTTTCAGTATCTTAGTCCTCACTGTCCCCGCTGAATAATCTTTCTAATGGGTGAAACATTTGCAATCTTATGGATAATTCACACTACTAGTTTGTAAAAAATTATGAGGTGTGGATGTAGCTGACAAAGCCAGCATTCAGAACCGTTCCCAGCTGCTCTTGAGAAGGTGGTGTGGAGACGACTCTTGAATCACTGCACCTGCAGTGCTGTAGGGGAGGGAGTTCCAGGATTTTGACCCAGCGACAGTGCAGGATGGTGTGTGACTTGGAAGGGAGCCTCCTGGTGGTGGTGTTCCCTCGTGCCTGCTGCCCTTCCTCTTTAAAGGTCGCAGGTTTGGAAGGTGCTGTCGACAGAACCATGGCAAGTTGCAGTGGCGCAATAATGGTTCACACTGCAGCTACTATGTGACAGTGGTGGAGGGAGTGAACATTCAAAATGGGAATGGGGTACCGGTTAATTGTACTACTTTGTCCTGGGTACTCTCAAACTTCTAGAGTGTTGTTGGAGCTGCACCCATCCAGGCAAGTGGAGAGGAATCCATTGCACTCCTGACTTGTGCGTTGTAGCTGGGGGACATGCTTTAGAGATTCAGGAGGTGAGTTTCTCGCTGTGGGATTCCTAGCCTCTGACCTGCTCTGGTAGCCACGGTATTTATACAACTGGTCAAGTTAAGATTATGGCCAAAGGTAACTCCCCGATGTTGATGTGGGGGAATTCAACCATTGAATGTTAAAGGGAGATGGTTCGGTTCTCTCTTGGAGGAATCTTGCATCAAGAAGCACATCCCTGGCATTTGGAGAAGCAGTGTGGGAGCTCAGGGTACATTACCCCTCATCGTCTTCCTCCTCGACTGCTTCCCCCTCCCCCTCCTAATCCTCCAACCTCTAGTGCTCCCCCTTTGCTACCTCCCCCCATTTCCTGCTCTTCCCTCTCCGGTTTAACCTTGTCTCTTATTTCCCACCCCCCTACTACCCCTCCCACCCCATCTTCTGCTCCTCTGTCTCCTGACCCCCTCCTTCCCCCGTCTCCTTCCCCCACAACCCTGCAGTTCCTGCTCCAAGCTTCTCCTGCCCCACAGCTCCCCACCCCCTTGTTCTTCTTTCCTGCTCCCCCCTACTGCTCCCCTCTGCTGTGTAGCTACAGGTCTGTGAACAGCAAGGTGGTGTGGGCTCTATTGCTAGTGCTGTAAACTCATGCAGAAAAAGCAGCTTCCATCCTGAGGTGATACAGCAAAGTCCCAAAGTGTAAAAAAAAAGACCGAGTACGTATTGAGATCTTTGCCTGAGAGTGTGTCAGCCCTCTCCATATCCGTCATGCCCTCGAGTTTATGTCAATCAAAACAAGATTGACAGTGTGGAGGACTTCACCTTTCTGGGCAGTTCCATTAATATTAATATCCAGGGAGCCTCAGACAAAGACCTCAATGTGGGCATAGGTAACACATCATCAGCTTTCAACCAACTGGAAAAAGATCAGGAACAGTTAAAAGCTTTCCTTGAAAACAAGACTTAGGTTCTGAAATGCAAATGTGCCCTCCGCTATGGTTGTGAAATCCAGTAGCTGAAAACCTGCCAAGAAAGGAAACTGGATGCCTTTCATACCAGATGTCTTTGAAGGATTCTAGGCAATACACCGGTGGGAATTTATACCCAGCACTGGAATGAGAAAACATTCAGAACAGCCTCCAGTTTCATCCATCATTTGCAAAAGATGGTTCAAGCTGGCTTGGCCAGGTCACCCGACCTCTGCCACCGTGGCCTGCCCATCGGGGCAAGCAATGGGTTCCTACTGGATGCAGAAGAAGAGGATTGACACCACACTGTCAATCTGGATCTCCAGCTGGTCAGCTGAGGCTGAAGTGAAGCTAAAGAATATTGACTGTGGGCAGGAGAGAACGGTCAGCCTCGTGACTGTGGTGTTGGGTGCTCTGAGGTACAGACGAACCAACACGGTTGCGATTGGTACAACGCAGTTTTATTCCAACTAGTTATTTACACATCTGACTTGGTACTCAGCACGTGGTGACTGTGTGAGTGTCTTGTTAATGAGGTCCTGGCCTTGTCCTGTCTCCAGATGGACTGGCCAGCAGGTGTCGTGTTTCTTGTCTTATACTGTGTCTGCTCTTGTCTGTGATTGGCTGTCGTGTTATGTGTGCTAATTGGTCTGTTGGTCTGTCTATCATGATGTGTGTGTTGTGATGTGTGTTTGAATATCATGACAGCCCCCCTTTTTTACAAGATTATGTACCTACGTGGTTATAAATATAAATGTGTCGTGAGTGCAGCTAAAGGTGTATGTGCGTGATATTTACAGCATGTACATGTGGCGTAACTATATACAAGGGGCGATGTCAGGTGTGACATGCTAACGAGGTTGTACCATAACAAAAGAAGAAGAACGCTGAAATTTGGACCGATCAAACGAGGCCTGGAACGATAAAACAGTGACATGTTACAATACAGTAGTTGCTAAAATTTGATGTGTGAACAGCCTCATAAATCCAGTCTAGTAGGTGGGCGACGAATTCGGGTTGACCGCCTCAAGGGTGGGTCGAGAACCATCGGCTGAGGTGCGAGCCTGGCCACGGGCGGCGACAGAAGGGGCATGGTATATGGCAGCTCCACAAAGTCGCTATCAGGAACCAGTGGAGGACACGGAGTCTGTGTATGGTTCCGTTGCGAGCGTGGAAGTAGGCGAAGGGCTCGGCGATTGCGCCTACGCACGGATCCATCCGGCATGCATACCAGGAACGAGCAGGGAGCCACGCGTCGGAGAACTTCGGCAGGTGCTGACCAGCCATCGTCTGGTAGGTGAATGCGGACGTTGTCTCCAGGGGCCAGGGAGGGAAGATCAGTTGCCCTTGTGTCGTACGACCTCTTCTGGCGACCGCGCTGCAGTTGCATCCTATGCAGTACCGGAGCATGGTCTACTGTTTGTGCCAGGATGGAAGGCACAGTAGTTCTGAGGGCGCAACCCATCAGCAGCTGTGCTGGCGAGAGACCCGTGGCTAGTGGGGCTGAGCGATAGGCCAGCAGGGCGAGGTAGAAGTCCGATCCAGCAGCAGCAGCCTTGCAGAGGAGCCGCTTGGCAATGTGAACGCCCTTCTCCGCCTTTCCATTGGACTGGGGATGCAGAGGGCTGGACGTCACGTGTGTGAAGCCATATGAGGCCGCAAAGGACGACCATTCACGGCTGGCAAAACAGGGCCCATTGTCCGACATGACAGTCATTGGAATGCCGTGGCGAGCAAAGGTGTCTTTGCAGGCCCTGATGACAGCAGACAATGTGAGATCGTGCAGGCGTATGGCTTCTGGGTAATTGGAGAAGTAGTCCATTATGATAACATAGTCCATGCCAAGCGCGTGAAATAGGTCGACACCCACCTTCGCCCAGGGGGACGTCACCAGCTCATGGGGCAGAAGCGTCTCAGGAGGTTGCGCTGGCTGAAACCTTTGGCAGGTTGTACAGTTGATCACCATGTTGGCAATATCGTCTTTAAGTGGCGCAGGAACCCTGCGAGGTGTGTGAACGACCGGGATGGCGTCCGGTTTGAGGCGAATTCGGTAGGTGTTCCCATGCCTTCGAATGCCTCCTGGTTGTGGGCGAGGAGCGATTGGAGCTGTGCGTTGAACTCTGCATCCGGGAAGTCAGACATGCCGTCTGGAGAGAGAGAGAGAATTTGTTGCACAAGGTGGAGAGCCTTACACGCCTGTGCGCCCAGCAGGGAGTCCTTCGATGAGCCAACTATCTCGAATGAGAGTGTGGCCGTGTGTGTTCTGTGTGTCACCTGGAGCTGGCAGGATCGCATGGCCGGGATAACGTTCCCGTTGTAGTCGACCATCTTGCACCGGGATGGCTGGATTGGTGGTCTGACCTTCATGGCATAGAATGCTGACCATGCTATGAGGTTGGCGGAGGCGCCAGTGTCCAGGTGGAAAGTGATCGGCGATCGGTTGACCGTCAGGGTGGCACTCCATTCATCGGCCGGATTGATGGTGTTGACCCGGTTCACATCAATGACCGCAACCCGGAAGGCGTCTTGGTCATCTGTGTCGTCGGTTTGGATGTCGTGATGTGGAGGCTGGATGGTCCGCACGTGTCTGCGAGGTTGTCGGAGATGTGGAAGATCCACAGGTTGAGCCGCTCGACAGTAGGCAGCGTAGTGGCCCATCTTGCCACAGCGTAGGCATTGTCGGGTTTTTGCAGGACATTGCCCTTTTAAATGTGCAGCTCCACAGTTGCCGCACGTCATGGCGTTCGTTACGCCACTGCGCATGCGCAGTTCGGTCTTGCGTCGGGCGCGCTTGCGCAGCACGTCCCTCAGTGTTGCCGTAGGTTCTGGCGCGCACAAACGCGGGAGGCCTCAAAAAGCGTGCAAAACGGCCGCCCTCGTCCGGGCCGCGGGCCGGGAGGAACTCGATTGCCTGGATGCGTGCGGCCTCGTGGGCGGCCTGGCTTGCCGATTCGATCGCTTGGGACCCCCTCCGTGCTGATTCGGTCGCCAGAAATTGGGCATAGCGGCTGGTCGCATTTTCATGCAGGACACAGACTTCCACCGCAGATGATAAGGTCAGGCCTTTAATTTTTAGAAGCTGCTGCCGTCGGCCACTGGAGGCAACGCCAAAAACGATTTGGTCCCGGATCATGGAGCCTGAGGTGGTGCCGTAACCGCAGGACTGCGCGAGCATGTGGAGGTGCGTCAGGAAGGGCTGAAAGAGCTCATCCTTACCTTGTAGGCGCTGCTGAAAGATATACCTCTCAAAGCTTTCATTGATCTCAACGTTGAAGTGCTGGTCGAGCTTGAGGAGGACCGTGTCATATTTAGATTTGTTCTTGCCTTCCGCGAACACCAAGGAGTTGTATACATCGATGGCGTGCTGACCTGCGGTAGTGAGGAGCATGGCAATCTTTGTTTCGTCCGATGCGCCCTGTTTTTCGTTGGCTCGCATGAACAGTTCAAATCGCTGCTTGAAGAGCTTCCAATTGGTGCCCAGGTTCCCAGCGACTTGCAACGGCTGCGGTTTGTTGTGGGTGTCCATGGCTCAGGATGGCAGATTTGCCGGTATGTATCGATTCACTCACTGGTACCATGTAGTGTTGGGTGCTCTGAGGTACAGACGAACCAACACGGTTGCAATTGGTACAACGCAGTTTTATTCCAACTAGTTATTTACACATCTGACTTGGTACTCAGCACGTGGTGACTGATGAGTGTCTTATTAATGAGGTCCTGGCCTTGTCCTGTCTCCAGATGGACTGGCCAGCAGGTGTCGTGTTTCTTGTCTTATACTGTGTCTGCTCTTGTCTGTGATTGGCTGTCGTGTTATGTGTGCTAATTGGTCTGTTGGTCTGTCTATCATGATGTGTGTGTTGTGATGTGTGTTTGAATATCATGACAGTGACTAGACACGGGAGCTACTAAAGCCCCGTGTCAGTTCCACTGGTGAATTTCAGGAAGTTCAGGAAAGCCGTGGATCTGATGACACAGTGAGCCCATATTGCCGGATTATCGCTAAAATGGAAATTGTTAACCTGCCCCTCTCAAGAGGCTTGGGCTTTCCATTTGCTATCGCCCATTCCTGACCCGTTGGGTCAGAGGTGATTCGGACTGCAGTTTCTAGGATTCAAGAAGGACCAGAGGCAATGCAGAGCATGACAAGCTGCTTTTGTCCAAAACAGTAGAACCCGAAGACAAGGCCTGTGCTTGAAGCAATAATTTCAAATCCAACCCGTGGGAACAAGATGTCAAGGATTTGGAGAGGGGGACGGGACAGAAAATAATGTTTTGTGACAGAGTCTAGGAATAATTTGAGACTTGTGGCAGGATTTTCTGATCCCGCCAAATTAAATGGACCTTTGGTTGGCTCACCTCATCTAGCACAATGGGGCCTGCTGTGCCAGAGAGGGAGGTGGTGGGCTGGGGGGGGGGGGGGGGGGGTCGTGATGTATGGTGAGTGTCACATGTTGGGGAGGAACAGGGGATTTTGTACCTATGGTTCCCAAAGCTCTCTACCACTGGGGGATTTCCTCACTTCATGTCTGGGTCTGTTGTAGTCTCATTGATGGGATTGATCTCTGTGATTGGTCAATAAATCCATTATCCTTGGACCAGGGCACCACCAGGATGAAATAAGGTGAATAAGATGGATCTTGGAATCTTCAACCAACAATTTCCTTCTTCCTATTGGGAAGGATCTGGTCATTACCTACAGAATTTCTGCTAGTTTCCCACCAGACAATTAAGTGAAGCACAATTGGCAAGAAATTCAGGATCACGGTTATCTACCTCCTGAAAAAAGGGAATAATGATGCAGAGTTATGTGTACAACATACCCATCAGGCCTGAGATCCGGAATAGACCTGTCCAATGATAGCTGGTCGCTGAGGTAGCTGTTGTAACCATAATATTGGAACTTCTTCAAAGCAACTCTTCGATTTTCAGGAGTAAGGCCTCGGCCCCAGTGAGTGAAGAGGGAAGAATCAGGGAAGACATCAACATCCACATTCTCCTCTCGTTTCTGTGGAACTTCTGGGGGAAAAAAAAGAAACTCACATTTATATAGTGCCTTCCACATCCTCACGATAACCCAAAGCATTTGCAGCTTTGAAGTGTAGTCACTGATTACTGATGTAGGAAACTTAAAGGGCAAATAGCAGGTTGTACATCAGTAATCAAATGGTGGAAAAGCATTTGTGAGGCAGATGGACAAGTCGGAATTTCACACCAACGTGAGCAATGCATTTATTCTTATCACATGAGGATAAACTAGTCTTTCCACAGCGAAACGGCTGGAGAGGACAATTTGGGAATTTCAGCACCGGGGTTTTAGAGCTAAGGAGGGTTCTGTGGGACCTGAATTCCAGCTTTGGGGTTCCAGTGGGTGCAGATGCATCCAAGCATAGTTATTTATTCAATTTCCCTTTGCGACTAGCACATTAAACTCCTCATGGCATCGCTTCCCTGAGTTACATGACTATGGGGTGAGAGGGGCGCTATTGAGGTTGGGCCTATCCACAAAGTTCCAGCGGTGTGATGGGGGTGGGGCAGGCACAATGGACCAGCTGGTCTACTCCTGCCCCTCAATTTAGTGTGGCTGAATTCAAGAAGACTCGCATTTCTACCACACCTTTGACAGCCCTCTCCAATCCACTACCTCTCTCTCCTCCTTTAAGATGCTCCTTAAAACCCAACTCTCTGACCTACCTTTTGGCCACCTGCTTGAATATTGCATTATGTGGCTCTATAATATTCCTCTGAAGTGACTTTGGGCGTTTTAGTATGTTAAAAGCGCTATATACTGCTGTGGGGAGATGGTGGCTTAGTGGAATTGTCGCTCGACTAGTGATCCAGAGACTCGTGGTAAAACTCTGGGACCCCGGCAAATGGTGAAATTTGAATTCAATAAAAAAGTTGAAAGTCTAATGATTACCATGACGATTGCTGTAAAAACTCATCTGGTTCAACAATGCCCTTTAGTGAAGGAAATCTGCCCACTTTACCTGATCTGGCCTACACGTGACTACAGATCCACTTGACTATTAAATGGCCTAGCAAACCACTCAGTGCAAGTGCAATCACGGAGGTGGACAATAAATGCTGGCCCACATTCCCTGAACAAATATAAACATTGTGTGTTTCTTCTTGGTCTTTGAAAGGTACAGGGGGGGCCCAGATATTCAAAACTTGGCATCTGGAGAGGTTTCAGAGTGAAACTGGGAATGGGACAGGGCGAGATTGGAACATTGAGCAGGACAGTCAGAGATTGGGATTGGGATTGGGAGGGGTGGGGGGGGGGGCGGGGTGCAGGGAAGATTGGGAGAGGAATGGCCAGAGTTTGAGTGAGACATTGAGCGGGATAGTCAGAGATTGGGATGGCTAGGTGTGGGCCGATTGGGAAAAGAATGGCCGGAGTTCGAGTCGGACAGGGAGAGATTAAAAATGAGACTGTAGATGTGAATGAAGGTGAGGTGCCTGTGTCCTTATGTACACCATTACTCAATCACTTATCAGTACATTGCACAGCTTCTGAAGGAAGAAAAAACAATTGCGTAAAGTAGGAAAACTACTTTTAAACATTACAGCTCAAATTCCCATATTGTCTTTCTGCAATAACAGCCAAGACTCTCAAATACACAAGGGTTCAAATCTCACAATGAAATCTGATCTTCAAACTTCCAAATTCACTGGACAAGTGAAACCATCTGATCCAAAGGCCCCCCCTCCCCCTCTCTTATCGGGGGGTGGGGGGGGGGGGGCGCCAACACATTCAAAAGTCTTAAAATGAATATCTCCTTTGATGTTGCCTGCACCGGAGTTAACAACAGGATATCGATTACACAAAACGAGTCAGGGTCAAGGCGAGCAATGATCCACGCCCAATGGCAGCCTCCTCAATTAGCACAATATCTGTCTGTGCGATCCCATTTCTGCTCAATAGGTTCCATTGTGTGATCAACCTGAGGGAAAGTGACAGCCTTTAACATGGGCTGCGTTCCCAACACCGCACTCAAGGCAAATCCTTTTCAAAGTGACAAGTTAAAGATCTGGGACTGTCGTTATATCAAATGCTGAGGAAGGCAGAGTCGAGTATGCACGCTTGCGTCCCGCCATGATGTGCAGCCAGGCGGAAACCAATATCAGACATAATCTGAAATGGAGCAAGATGAATGGTGAGAGATGGAGTCATCGATTGTCTTTCCGATTCCTCCCCTTTGCTGCTGTGAACCCGAAGGCAGTGGAAAAAACAGAAACTTGTCAAAAAAAAGGGCAAGAAAGGATAATGGCACAGGTCAAACAGAGGCTGAAATAAATGACCAGTTGGGTTGTCCTGACAATCAGACAGTCTTGTGGTCAGGTTTACTGATATTTGCAGCGGGATTCTCCCTTCTGGGGTGTGGTGTTGGGTGCTCTGGTGCACAGATGAGCCAACACAGTTGTATGTGGTACAACTCTATTTTATTTTAACTCTTATAATACAGTTCGTTCTGGATACTCTGCACGTGCTGTCTCCCTGAGTGTGTTTGGTAACAGATCTGTCCTGGTCCTCCTCTGCAGCTAATACTGACCACCGGGGGTCGTGTCTGTACTTTTATATCTTTCTGTCATTGGTTGCGGTGTTGTGTGTTCTGATTTGTCTGTTGGTGTGTCTATCATGATGTGTGTGTTTGAATATCATGACATCCCCCCTTTTTTACAAAGATATGTGCCTACGTGGTTATAAATATAATTGTGTCGTGAGTGCATCTAAGAGTGTGTGTGTGTGTTGTGTACAGCGTGTGTATATGACGTAACTATTTACATGGGGCGATGTCGGGTGCATCACACTAACAAGGTTGTACCATAACAAAACATGGATGCGAGAGAAAAAAAAAAACTTGAACATTGGTCTGGTCAGACGATATCTGGAACAATAAACAACAACAGGTTATAATACAGAAGTGTTTGACTTTTTGAACGTATGAACAGCGTTATAAGTCCAGTCTAATGGGTGACCGCCTCAAGAATGGGCTGGTCCTCAAGCCGGTTCAGCTGTGGAGATTTGGGGTCACACTGGTTCACCTTGGACTGTTGGAGGTGATGCTGTTGCCGAAGTCTCTACTTTACCATTTGTTGTACTTCGTGCAGTGCTTGGTTTTTTCATTCGTGCAAATATAACATTCAACATCTTTGTTAGTGGTGCCTTGGCTGTGGTTTGGTTCTGGTGGCGATGGAAGGGGCATGATCCGTGGCATCTCCACGAAGTCATCCTTGGGAACCAGTGGAGGATCCGGCTTGTGCGTACGGTTCAGTTGCGAGCGTGGAAGGCGGCGCAAAGCTCGCTGATTGCGCCTACGCACCAATCCATCCGCCCTGCATGCCAGGAACAAGGTGGAGTCTTTTTCTTTTTATGTTTGTGGTGGACGGCATCTTGTAGCCGATGGGTCGTTGCCATCGAAGTAGCACCATCTCTAATATCATGCAAGGCGATGACTGTGCCAGATGTGGAAGTTGGCCGAGACCGTGCACGCTGGTTCCGGCCACCTGCTGTGCCGGAAGGGCGACTCCGCAGAGAAACGTCGAAGCATGTCGCCTTGGAGAGAGAATTGTTGCTCGCATCAACGTCTGGCGATGGCGCGAATTGGTGTGTCCATCTTGGACCGCCGGTGCTGGTTGCCACTGCCGACCCAGTGGGACTGCCACGCGATCCATTCCCTGTCGCCGTGGCATCCGCCGTCACCCTGAGCGTGCCATCACCGAGGCCGCGACACCGCCCGTCCGGAGCAAGGTCTGGCGTGCGCGAATCAGAGTCGGCGCTTGGCTGCTCCCCATCTGGAGTCCGGTCTGCCTTCCGTCGATGCCCCCCGTCCGGAGTCCCAACAGGTTCACTGGAGGCAGCCGAGATTCCCTGAAGTTGCACTTCTGGAGTCGGAACATGCAGGAATGCACCAACCAGTGGAGAGGGTCGAGCCATCGAGGGTGGAAGCGGTGCGCCGCCACCGCAGTCGTCAGTGGTCCCACCGTGATCGTTGAGTGCCTCGGTACGCACTAGGCGAGGTCTGTCACCTTGCACCTTTTGCATGGGAAGTGGGATGCTGTCGTCACTCGTCTCACATCCCGTGGATAGATCCTCATTAGCAGCTTGCTGTTCACTAGGGTTGGGTAAATTGTCAGAGTTTTCATCTGGTGGTGCACACCATGTCGGTGGACTGTCATTGTCTTGCCGTTGTCCTTCATTTGGGCTTTTCTTCTTTGGAATTTTAAATCTTCCCCCAGACATTGCAGAACCTTGTTTATTACCCCCAAATTCTCCCATATGTATGGTCTCGAATATAGGATCCAAAGTTTCTATCGACATTGTACTATTTTCCAAAGAACATTCAGTTTCACTTTTCTTCTCAGGTACCTCATATGTATCTTTGTCTAATGTACATGCCTTCATGGTCTCTGGGTCTGATTTTGCTGGGACTGGCATGGTCACAGTCTCTCTTTTACTGTTCTCAATTGCCCACATTATACTCCCCATACATAACTGCTTAATCACTGGGGTTAGTGTGGTACAATGGATAATCGGGTCGACCTTATCTGCACCTTCACCATTAGTGGAAAGCACACTTGGTTCACTTGAAACTGCTGTGGGTTTTAAATTCGTTATCTGGCTACTCGATGTCGGTGTCCTCAGGATTCTTGCTCCAATGTTCTGCTCAATAATCAGTGGAGTGTGTATAGGTTCAATGCAATTAATGTTCCCCTCAAGGTTTGAAGAGTCATTACTGACTAACTGCTGGTCTCCGAAGTTGGGATTTTGCGGCGTTGTGTTGAAGGGAGACATTTGTCCCTGCTGTAGATATGATTCAGGTTGTGTTATTTCCATTACCTGAGGATCAATGTCTTGTCCATTTTTTCGATCCGTACTAAAACACTGGCAATTCTCAGTCTGCTCCTTGCAAGTTAAACATTCAATTAATTTTGTTAGCAAATCCTCAGCATCCTTCTGTGGCCGTGCAGCATTATTAATCTCTGTTCGGCTATAATGATCCTGAAGGTCAGCGCATAAACCTTTTTTCTTCGGGCTTGGACGAGGCGATTCCTTTGGCTTGTCTTCAGTTGGGCTTGAACAGTCTTCAGCGCTGTGCCCTTCATTGTAGCATGAGAGACCGTCATGGTCATGCTGCTGTGTAGTGGAGCATGGTAGGCTGTTATAGCCTTCTTGCTGTTCACGTGAGCATGGCAGACTTGCATCGTCTGCCGCTGGTTGGTCAGGAGAGGTTGCTAGACCCTCATGGTCTTGTTCCTGCAAGGACTGCACATTGGAGTCTTGCGTTGCTTCTATCGTGGAGGCTGTCCACGGGCTCTCTGTGGAGGCTTGTGACACTGGAGTCACTTCTTGTTCGTGCAAGGACTGCACTCTGGAGTCTTGCGTTGCTTCTATCGTGGAGGCTGTCCACGAGCTCTCTGTGGAGGCTTGTGACACTGGAGTCACTTCTTGTTCGTGCAAGGACTGCGCTCTGGAGTCTTGCGTTGCTTCTATCGTGGAGGCTGTCCACGAGCTCTCTGTGGAGGCTTGTGACACTGGAGTTACTTCTTGTCCGTGCAAGGACTGCGCTCTGGAGTCTTGCATTTCTGCAATTGTGGAGTCTGTCCACGAGCTTGCTGTGGAAGCTTGTGACACTGGAGTCACTTCTGGTTCATGCGAGGACTGCACTCTGGAGTCTTGCATGTCTTCTTTCATAGAGTCGGGAACGTTGAGCGGGACGTGGACCACGCTCTGTGTGGCAGCAGGGCGCTCTCCGTGTGCTTGCACCGCTCCCTGTCTGTTAATGTCAGGCTGCAGCATCATCCGGTACTGATAAGTTGGAACGTCATATCTGCTGGATTGAAGATCCTCAAATCCGAAAAATGAATCCGCATCTGCGTCGGATTCAATGTGGGGGCCGCCAATGTGCAACACGAAAGGTTCGTCCGAGTCATAGTCGTATAGGACCACGGAGCTATCATTGGGCTCGCGAGGTCCGGAAACACTGTAAAGATCGTCATCGAAGTATTCGAGGTCGGAATCATCGGCTTGTGCGTAGGTAACTGCTTGTCGGAGGGTTCTTCGGAGGTCAAATTCATCTCCTGGGTCAATTTGCGGCAATGTGCTGTCATTCCAGGTGAGGGAAGGTTGTTTTACAGCTTTAACAGATTTTTGTTTTTTTGATTTGGGACGTTTCCCTTTTAAATTGGATTTGGGACATTTCCCCTTTAAATTGGTGCAGTCTGGGGCCTCTGACATCCTGACGCTCGGTATGTAGCACGTAGGAAGCGACTGCGCATGCTCAGATCGCTGTTCCTTTACCGATGGCCGTTTTCTTGACTGCGCATGCGCAGCATCTCGCGCACGCGCAAACGAAACTCCCGGTTCTGCGCACTGCTCGCGCAACTGTGCTAGCGTGATACCTTTAGCAAGATGGCCGCCAACCTCGACCCAGCCCTCTCTCAGGCCCGGGATTTCGGCCTCTGGGAATTCGGGCTCCGGGATCCCAGCCACGAGGTGAGTACTGCAGCTTTTCTTACCTTTACTTGCCGATTGGATTGCGTTTTCTTCACAGTACTTGGAGAATTTGTACAGGACTGCCTGGTAATGGTACCTTTGCTGCCTCCTGAAGAACCTGAACCTTGTGAATATTTCTCTTGCCCTTGCACCGGCGATGGTGAGGAGAAATTCAATTTTTTCGCTATCATCCAGGTCTTGGAGTTCAGCTGCCACCAGGAACAATTCGAACCATTGCCGGAATCGCCGCCAGTTTTCGCGGAGATCGCCGTAGCACTGGAGCGGCTGCGGAACCGGGAGCTCTATCATTTTGCCTGGGCACTGCTGGTTGTCTGTGTACACTGAGGTATGCCGGCAGGTATCGATCCACTCCTGTACCATGTGGTGTTGGGTGCTCTGGTGCACAGATGAGCCAACACAGTTGTATGTGGTACAACTCTATTTTATTTTAACTCTTATAATACAGTTCGTTCTGGATACTCTGCACGTGCTGTCTCCCTGAGTGTGTTTGGTAACAGATCTGTCCTGGTCCTCCTCTGCAGCTAATACTGACCACCGGGGGTCGTGTCTGTGCTTTTATATCTTTCTGTGATTGGTTGTGGTGTTGTGTGTTCTGATTTGTCTGTTGGTGTGTCTATCATGATGTGTGTGTTTGAATATCATGACATGGGGGACTAAGTCCCTGCGCCAGCAGGAGAACTGGCGCCAACCACTCCGGCGTCAACAACCCCCGAAAGAGCAGAATTCTCCGCACTTTTGGGGGCTAGGTGGATGCCAGAGGGGTTGGCACCACTCCAGCTGAAGGGACTGCGTGTGTTCGCGCATGCGCCGAAGAGCCGGCGTGATCTCGCGCATGCGTGGAACCCCCGGCGTGATTCCGCGCATGCGCAGACCGGTGCATTTTGGTGCATTCACGGGGGGGTGGGGGGGGGTTCGCTTCTCTGCGCCGGCCATGGCGGAGCCCTACAGGGGCCGGCGTGGAAGAAATAACAGGCCCGCCCGCAGATCGGTGGGCCCCTATAGCGGGCCAGAGCACCGTAGGGGGACCCCCTGGGATCGGATCCCCCCACCCCGATGTCGGATTCCCCCCCCCCACCCGAGGACCACCCCCGCCGACTTACCTGCCAGGTCCCACCATGTGGGACCGTGCATAACCCACGCCGGCGGGACTGGCCAAAAACGGACGGCCGCTCGGCCCATCGGGGCCTGGAGAATTGCCGGGGGGGCCACTGCCAACAGCTCCCGACCAGCGTGGCGTGAATCCCGCCCCTGCCCGAAAAACGGCGCCGGAGAATAAGGCAGCCGGCGTCGGGGCATGACCCGGCAGGGGGTCGGAGAATCCCACCCTTGGTATTTCATTTCCAGATTTTTTTAAAAACTAGAATTAAATATTTAAAGAGGGATTTAAATTCACATTCTTCTGGATTAATCGGTAATTAAAAATGTGACCAACTAACCACTTCATCACCATACAGGAGCCAACCGTCATTTGACTCTTTATATATACATTGAAAACACATTGATTCTGTTACCCTGTCCTCAAGAAATAAAACTCCAACTCCTTTAAAGGATCCACAGCCTCACATGGTCTTTCTAGACAAAAAGAACATTTACATTTATGTAGCACCTTTCACTATCGCAGGAAATCCCAAGACACTTTTGGGTCAACGCAGAACTTCTGAAGTGAAATGTAGGAAAAAGTGGCAGCCAATTTACATGCAGCAAGTGCTCATAGACAGCAACGTGATAATGAGTAGGTCAGCTAGATTTTAATGATGTTGATTAAGACATAAACAGTGTTGCCACTGGCAGGGAGAATCCCCCATGCTACTCAGATTAATGCTCTCTGGAGAGGGCAGAAAGGGCCAAAGTTTAGTGTTTCATCCAAAAGACAACCACGCCAACAGTGCCATACTTACTCAGTACTGCGCCTCTGGCAGTTCCCTCACTATTGCCTCTCCCCCAAAAAAGGGCAAAAGGTGCAACTATCCCTCAGTATAGACCCTCCGACAATCTAGCACTTCCTCGGTCTGCCCCCCTCCCAACATGACAGCAGTTACACAGCACAGTGCAGCATTCCCTCAGTTCTCCCCTTCTGACAATGAAACATTCCCTCAGTACCGCCCGACTGTGCAGTGCTCCATCAGTTCTTCCCTTTCAAAGGTGCAGTACTCCCTCAGTAAGACTCCTTGGTATTGCAAATCTGACAGTGTACCACTCCCTCGGTATATCCCTGTCACTGTGCAGCATCCTTTAACAGTTCAAGGCTCCCTTGGTACTGCCCCCATTTGACAGTACAGCGCTCCCTCAGTACTGACCCTCTGAATGGGCAGCTACCCTCTGTACACCCCCTTTGGCAGTGTATGTTTCCCTCTGTACTGCCCCTGTGACAGTGCAACTTTTCCTTTGTTCTGACCTTCTGACAGTGCAACGTCCCCTCTGTTCTGACTCTCTGACAGTGCAATTTTTCCTCTATTCTGCCCCTCCAGCAGTATAACTTTTCCACTCTACTGCCCTTTTGCCAAGGCAGTCCGTAAGTACTTTCCCTTTGAGTATCCAGTGTTCCCTCAGTTCTTGCCCTCTGACAGTGTAGCACTCCCTCTGTATTGCACTGGAAGTGTCAAGAAGATTTTTGTGTAGATTATTCATGACAGAACAAGAATTGCAGCTCAAAACATACTTGTGGTTTAACATTAAAGTGTGTGCAGGTGAATGTAAGATCAAGAGCGGTATATTCAAGAAGGAACATGCACATGTGTGTATCACCAACTCTGCAAATGAGACTTAAGGAAAACTACATACACTTCAGGATTGCATTGGGACTTTGTCCTAATGTGAGGCAACATCTGTTCTCACCTATATACAGATGGAACATTTTTCTGTTGCCAACTATTCATAGAAATGATACAGCACAACAGCCAGCTGTTATGAGGTTGGTAACATAATGGTAATATTACTGGATGTGTAATCCTGAGGCCGGGGCTAATGTTCTGGATATATGAGTTCAAATCCCACCCTGGCAGCTGTGGTATTTAAATTCAATACTTGATAAGGCTGGAATAAAATGCTACTCTCAACAATTTCTAAAGCATGTTTACAGTGGGTAGCAAGTATGAGATCTGCCAGTCGTGCATGAGAATAGTCAAATCTGAAGGTAATGAAGACGTTCATGAGGGTTTTGGCAGCAGATGAACTGAGACAGGGGCGAAGTTGAACGATGTTAGAGGTGGAAAAGATGGTCTTAGTTTTTCTATTCCAGTATATTATAGAATTTCAGTCACCACTTTATATTCTACTAAAAACACAAAAGGCTACAAAAACGATGGCCTCCCAAGGATCACCCGGCTTCTTTGGTGAATTGAAACACTGCCCTGTCTCCAGAGGGAACAAAAGGAACGTTCCAGATTGATGTTGGCCTTTTCCTGAAACTAATTCTAAAAGGCAATTTCAAACTGAATGGATTACTCAGATGTAAAACCCCTACTGTCCCAAACTCGCAGGGTGTGAAAATCACCATACGACAGATATAATCAACCCAGCCACTCACCTTATTTAGAAAAGGTATTTGGACTTGTAACAGATCACATGGTGAGACAGCCATGTGGGTAACTGAAGAACCCCTCCAGTGGCAAACAGGAGGAAGATCATCCAGCAGAGGCGGCAGAAGAGGATTCTGAGAGATGTCAACTCAGTCACCTCGACTGTACTGTGGGTAGCCAAAGAACTGGTATCAAGGAGCAGTTAACTGGTTTCAAGGAGCTGATTTCCTGGAATGGAAAGGGATGGTTTTCTTGACCAATATGTTGAGGAACCAACTAGAGAGCAGGCCATTCTGGACTGGGTATTGCGCAATGAGGGAGGATTAACTACCAACATTGTGGTGCGAGATCCTTTGGGAAGAGTGACCATAATATGGTAGAATTCTTCATTAAGATGGAGAGTGACACAAGTCTGAGACTAGGGTCCTGAACTTAAAGAAAGCTAACTTTGATGGTATGAGAGGTGCATTGGCTAGGATAAGCTGGCAAAGGATACTTAAAGGGTTGACGGTGGATAGGCAATGGCAGACATAGGGGCTTTTAGTACAGTGGGCTAAACAGCTGGCATGTAATGCAGAACAAGGCAGCAGCACAGGTACACTTCCCGCACCGTCCTCCCCAAACAGGCACTGGAATGTGGTGACTAGGGGCTTTTCACAGTAACGTCATTGACGTCTACTTGTGACAATAAGCGATTATTATTATTAAAGAACACATGGATGATCTTTAACAATTGTACATCCTTGTCTGGCACAAGAGTAAGACGGGGAAGGTGGCTCAACCATGGATAACAAGGGAAAGAGGAGGCATATAAATTGGCCAGAAAAAGCAACAAGCCTGAGGACTGGGAAAAATTTAAAATTCAGCAGAGGAGGACAAAGGGTTTAATTCGGAAGGGAAAAACAGTAAGCTTGCTGGAAACATAAAAACTGACTGCAAAAGCTTCTGTAGGTATGTGAAGAGAAAAAGACTGGTTAGAATCAGGTGAATTCATAATGGGCAACAAAGAGATGACAAACCAGTTGAACAAATACTTGGATCTGTCTTCACTAAGGAGGACAAAAATACCTTCCGGAAATTCTAGGGGACAGAGGGTCTAGCATGAAGGAGGAACTGAAGGAAATCCTTATTAGCTAGGAAATTGTATTGGGGAAATTGATGGGATTAAAATCTGATAAGTCTCCAGGGCCTGATGCTCTGCATCCCAGAGTACTTAAGGAAGCAGCCCTAGAAATAGTGGACACATTGGTGATCATTTTTCAGCATTCCATTGACTCTGGAAGAGTTCCAATGAATTGGAGGGTAGCTAATGTAACCCCAATTTTTAAAAAAGGAGGGAGAGAGAAAATGGGGAATTATAGATCGGTTAGCCTGACATCGGTGGTGGGGAAAATGCTGGAGTCAATTATTAAGGATGAAATAACTGAGCATTTGGAAAGCAGGGACAGGATCGGTCCAAGTCAGCATGGATTCACTAAAGGGAAATCATGCTTGACTAATCTTCCCTAATTTTATGAGGATGTGACTGGTAGAGTGGACAAGGGTGAACCAGTGGATGTTGTGTATCTGGACTTTGACAAGCTTTTGACAAGGTCCCAGACAAGAGATTAGTGAGCGACACTAAATTGGGGGTAATGTATTGACGGATAGAGAACTGGTTGGTAGACAGGAAGCAGAGAGTGGGAATAAGCGGGTCCTTTACAGAGTGACAGGCAGTGACTAATGGGGTACCGCAGTGTTCAGTGCTGGGACCCCAGCTGTTCACAATATACATTAATGATTTGGACGAAGGAATTGAAATATCTCCAAATTTGCAGATGACATTAAACTGGGTGACAGTATGTGCTGTGAGGAGCATGCAGAGAGGCTGCAGGGTGACTTGGTCAGGCTGGCTGAGTGGGCAAATACTTGGCAAATGCAATATAATAACATAATAATCTTTATTGTCACAAGTAGGCTTACGTTAACACTGCAATGAAGTTACTGTGAAAAGCCCCTAGTCATTCCGGCGCTTGTTCGGGTACACAAGAAGGAGAATTCAGAATATCCAAATTACCTAACAGCATGTCTTTCGGGACTTGTGGGACGAAACCGGAGCACCCGAGGAAATCCACGCAGGCACAGGGAGAGCGTGCAGACTCCACACCTACATTGACCCAAGCAAGAATTGAACCTGGGACCCTGGAGCTGTGAAGAAACAGTGCTACCCACTATGCTACCGTGCCGCCCATGGTATGTGGGTAAATGTGAGGTTATCCACTTTGGTGGCAAAAACAGAAAGACAGACTATTATCTGAATGGTAGCAGTTTATGAAAAGGGGAAGTGAGACCTGGGTGTCATGGTGGAACAGTTGCTGAAGGTTGGCATGCAGGTACAGCAGGTGGTGAGGAAAGCTACTGGCATGCTGGCCTTCATAGCAAGAGGATTTGAGTATGGGAGTAGGGATGTCATGCTGCAGTTATACAGGGCCTTGGCGAGGCCACACCTTGAGTATTGTGCACAGTTTTGATCTCCTAGTTTGAGGAAGGACATTCTTGCTATTGAGGGTGTCCAGCGAAGGTTCACCAGAATAATTCCCGGGATGGCAGGACTGACATATGAAGAAAGATTGGATCGACTGGGCTTGTACTCACTGGAATTTAGAGAATGAGAGGGGATCTCATAGAACAAGAAAATCCGGATGAGACTGGATGGGCTAGATGTGGGAAGAATGTTCCCAATGTTGGGACTAGGGGTCACAGCCTAAGAATAAGGGGTAAGGACTGAGATGAGGAATAACTTCTCTCAGAGAGTAGTGAACTTGTGGAATTCTCTCCCACAGAAAGCTGTTGGGCCAGTTTGTTGGATATATTCAAGAGGGAACTGGACGTAGCCCTTGTGGCTAAAGGGATCAAGGGGTATGGAGTGAAAGTGGGAGTGGGGTACTGAATTTGCATGATCAGCCATGATCATATTGAATGGTGGTGCAGACTCGAGGGGCCGAATGGCCTACTCCTGCACTGATTTTCTTATTTTCTATGTTTGTTACCTGCATTTGAAACAGCAAGGAGCTGATAACAGAAATACACCAGACAACCATCGGACTAGCTGCACATCAACTAAGCAGCTGAGGTAATAAACAACCATACATTGAAAGTGGGAGAAGGACTCTCCCCAATCTGTTCCAACTTCAGATTCACCTGAGAACCACCTCCTGGAGAGTTGACTACAAGAGGCTTTGCAACTTACTACAAATCCTGGGCGGGATTCTCCAATCCCGCGGCAGAGTGTTCACACCGTCGTAAACGCCATCGCGTTTTACGACGGTGTGAACGGGCCGCTCCCAGTACTAATTCTGGCCCTGACAGGAGGTCAGCATGCCGCTGGAGCGGTTCGCACCGCTCCAGCTGCCGGTACCGGCATGAACTGTGCGTCGCGGGATCTGCGCATGCGCAGTTGCGCCGGCACCAACGAGGACATGCGCCGTGGTGCCGCTGCCAACGCGCGCATGTGCAGTGGCCTCCTTCAATGCGCCGGCCCCGATGCAACATGGCGCAGGACTACAGGAGCCAGCGGGTAGGAAAGGAGGCCCCCAGCCACAGAAGCCGGCCCGCCGATGGGTGGGATCCGATCGCGGGCCAGGCCATATCGGAGGCCTCCCCCCGGGGTCGGACACACCCCCCCCCCCAGGTTGTCACCCGACCCTTACATGCCGAGGTCCCGCCGGCCCAGAGCAGGTTAGAACGGCGCCGGCGGGACTCAGCTCTTTTCTTATGGCCGCTCGGCCCATGCGGGCCGGAGAATCGATGGGCCGGCAGGGTAGAGCAGCTCGTGAACGGCGCCGTGCCAACCACTCCGCTGGAGAATTGTGTGCCGGCATCGGGGCGGTGTGGCCCGTTCAGGGGGATTCTCCGGCCCAGCCCAGGGCTGAACGAATCCCGCTCCCTTTGCTTTACAAAACCTTTACTTCAACCAAAACATCAATTAATCTAAGAAACTACAGGCCTGCAGTGATAGAGACTGAGACCATCTTAGATCTATATCTAATCTTTGTGTGAGTGATAGTTTGGGTCAGTCGAGTGTGAGAGACATTACATTTTTAACCTCAGGGGCAAATGTGTGATGATAAATAACCTTTCTTATTTTTAAATTTGGCTTGCTGCTGCAATTATGTAAATTGGGACAATTGCTCTGAGGGTCAGAAAACGCACTTTCCTCACATACAACAAACACTGATCATGGGCAGTAAGAATGACACATTAGGTGCAGCAGCTGGAAGTGGAAAAGGAACAGAAACATAAAGCCAACATGTTGTAACAAGAAACAAAGGGGATTAAAGCTGGAAGCTTTGTGAATACTAACAGGAGAAAACAAGATGGTTATTTTTGATGTGAAAACTTTTCTGCAAGAGGAGGACTTAACTCGACAAAGATTAACGCCCCTAAACAGAGAACAGTTAAGAGGCACAGCTAAGCAGGTAGAACCTAATTTAGGAAATGAAGCATGGAGACCTGAGTACTAACAATGCTGTCCGAGAATCTCAACCTCACTCCATATTCAGAAGAGGTAGGAGATCCACAACCTGAAACAGACCAGAATATTACAGCCAAAAGTCACCTAGAAGAGAGAAGGCGGGAGTTAGAGTTGTAGGCAAAAGAGAGAGGGAATTCTAGCAAGAAGAGAAAGAAAGCGAGACAGGAGGAGTGTGCTTTCCAGCAAGAAAGGTTTGACAAGAGAGTTACAGGCTCAGAAAAACCAGCAGCAAGAAACTGAATTTACCTAGTGCTTATTCAAATGTCCTTAGCCCACAGACAAATTTTGATTGACTAAAATATTCCCAAGTTTGAAGAGGAGGACATGGAAACTTTCTTCACAGCCTCCGAAAAACTGTCAGCTCAATTGCCACGTTCAACAGAGTTTTAGGCACATCTGTCATAAGGTCAGCTAGTCGGAAAAGCCCGTGAGCTTTATTCCATACTGCTCGCTGATAGTTCTGCCAGTTATGATCAAACTAAGGTTGCTATTCGGAGTGCCGGTGAACTCATACTGGAGGCAAACCATCAACAATTCTGTAACTCCCGTGATGAGCCTTCATGGAATTGGAGAGAATGAAACAGCCAGCATTTGACTCGTGAGTCCGAGCTTTAAAAATTGACTGCATATGCAAAGGGTTAAGAGAAAGAGTAATAATAATAATCTTTATTATTGTCACAAGTAGGCTTAGTGCAAACTGTCTGGCCCGCCTGCGACAATTCCCGTGGCGGGCGGGACCAGAAAACGTACCCCATGGTGTTTTCAAGTGAGGAACGGCTGAGGACTTGCCACTCAGAAGCAGGGCAACACCACAGTGCTAGTAAAAGGGTTTACTGCCACAGGGCTACCCTCAAAACAATTCACTACAGAGTAAGTGGATTACCCACAGAGGGAGTGGGCCTATTATTGGGGAATAACTTGGTGGGGTACCAGATACTCTGCCAAGAGGGTCAAACACAGTGCCCAGAGACTGGGGAAACAGAAGGGAATCAGAAAAATTCTGGTCAGCAACAGAGAGCTAAAGATGTGCTTAACATCCTACCAGGGGTTAGGCAAATAGGAGAAAAGCCTGACAACCCTCCAGAGGCCAGAAGAGAGCCTGCTGAGATTAAAAAGATGGAATCCATAGCAGTTCAAGAGGACAAATGCAAGTCAGTAGAGTTAAAAGAGGCCCATGGAATTAAAAACAAACAAACGGGGCTGACACTTTCTTTCAGAATTGTAATGGGGACAGAGAAAGTTCCCAAACCAGCAGGCAGGCGTTGAGACAAATGCCTCACCCAGTCAAAGTGCCACAGGGCAGGAGAGCCAAAGTTGGCGAGCCGCCTGTGGGAAGTACAAATGCAGCTAACACAACATTTACTGCAGAACCATCACAGCATCAGGTTCAACACCTGAATACAACAGTTCCATTTCTAAGGCCACTGACAATAGGATGCAGGGTGAGAACTCAGATAGCTCACAGGGGTCTAAAAAAATACACCCCTCACCAGCATTCTAGAAGTACAGATTATTAGTGGATGTGAGCCTAAATGATCACTCACCGATTGTGAGCGCCACTATGAAAGGGTTAAGCACTTGACTGGCAATCGAGCAGTCTAATTAGAAGGTCTAATGCAGGTAGGGAATATACAGTGAATGGTAGAACCCTCAAGAGTATTGAAAGTCAAAGAGATCTAGGAGTACAGGTCCACAGGTCATTGAAAGGGGCAACACAGGTGGAGAAGGTAGTCAAGAAGGCATACGGCATGCTTGCCTTCATTGGCCGGAGCATTGAGTATAAGAATTGGCAAGTCATGTTGCAGCTGTATAGAACCTTAGTTAGGCCACACTTGGAGTATAGTGTTCAATTCTGGTCGGCACACTACCAGAAGGATGTGGAGGCTTTAGAGAGGGTGCAGAAGAGATTTACCAGAATGTTGCCTGGTATGGAGGGCATTAGCTATGAGGAGCAATTGAATAAACTCGGTTTGTTCTCACTGGAACGAAGGAGGTTGAGGGGAGACCTGATAGAGGTATACAAAATTATGAGGGGCATAGACAGAGTGGATAGTCAGAGGCTTTTCCCCAGGGTAGAGGGGTCAATTACTAGGGGGCATAGGTTTAAGGTGAGAGGGGCAAGGTTTAGAGTAGATGTACGAGGCAAGTTTTTTACGCAGAGGGTAGTGGGTGCCTGGAACTCGCTACCGGAGGAGGTAGTGGAAGCAGGGACGATAGGGACATTTAAGGGGCATCTTGACAAATATATGAATAGGATGGGGATAGAAGGATACGGACCCAGGAAGTGTAGAAGATTGTAGTTTAGTCGGGCAGCATGGTCGGCACGGGCTTGGAGGGCCGAAGGGCCTGTTCCTGTGCTGTACATTTCTTTGTTCTTTGTTCTTTGAGCAAAGCAATTTGGTAGCTGACATATTGCAAGCTTCAAAACAGAATCTAACCTTGTCACACCTGGCTTCTCTCTCAGAGCTAGCATGGAAGTTGAATTTTCCCAACTGCTAACTGCATTGAGAATCATATATCGGTTCGAGTAACAATTCTCGAAACCTCGTGTACCAATGTTCATACACATTCACTGGTTAACACGTTACTGGAGGATAGTAAGAAAAAACATAGTAACTGTTCTGAACGACTGTATGTGACTGTCGTATGTATACATTTTTCTATTGCTCTGCAAGGAAGCCATGTAAAGAAAATGCCATCACAGTCTCCATTTTTTTACATTCAGCATATTATGTTTCAATATACTAGGGCCTTCAGTCAGTACTGTATATATTTTAAAAAACACACAAAAGGCTACATCAAGATCTTTGCCCAACTTCTTGTGTGATTGAAACACACCCCTGGCTCAAGAAGGAACAGAAGAAGGCAGCACGGTGGCGCAGTGGGTTAGCCCTGCTGCCTCACGGCACTGAGGTCCCAGGTCCGATCCCGGCTCTGGGTCACTGTCCGTGTGGAGTTTGCACATTCTCCCCGTGTTTGTGTGGGTTTCGCCCCCACAACCCAAAGATGTGCAGGCTAGATGGATTGGCCACGCTAATTCAAAAAAGTAATTTCAAATTAAATGGATCTTTCAGGTGCAAAGACGATAGCTGTCCCAAGTGCTTCCGGTGTGAAAGTCACTACACAGCATATATAATTGATCCAACCGCCCACTTTATTTGCCAATGGGCTTTTGACTTATAACAGGTCATATTGTGAGATAACTAAGTTTGCTCACTGCTCTTGAAACAATAATAGCTATTCTGGGGACAGAAATTCGTCAGACAGCCATAGAACCAGCCGCTCATCTACTAAGCAGCCAAGTTAATAAACAGACATACCTTGAAAGTGGGAGGCAGACTCTCCCCACCCTGTTCCAACTTCAGGTTCACCTGAGAAACAACCTCTTGGAGAGTCAACTACAAGAGGATTCACAGCTTATTGGCTGAAAGAGTGGTGTGGGAAAGAGGGGTTCCTTTTCATGGGACACTGGCATCAGTTTTGGGACAGGGGGGAGCTATACCGTTGGGATGGTCTCCACCTGAACCGAGCTGGGACCAGTGTTCTGGCGAAAAGAGTAAATAGGGTGGTCAATAGGACTTTAAACTAGAGATTGGGGGGGAAGGGAAAGTCAGGGAACCAAGAGGTGAAGTAATCAGTGGGAAGCGTAGCTGCTTAGGAATACAAAAAAGCACGAAAAGACAGAACTCAGGAGAGGTTACGATAGTCCCCATCCCACATAATATGACACAGTGTATGGAAGGCTCAGTAAACCAAGGTCCACCACACTAAGAAAACGAAAAGGGACCGTCAATAGAGAATTAAAGGTGCTATATTTAAATGCGCGCAGTGTACGGAACAAGGTAGATGAGCTTGTGGCCCAGATTGTGACTGGCAGGTATGATGTGGTAGGCATCACAGAGACGTGGTTGCAGGGGGTTCAGGACTGGCACTTAAACATCCAGGGATTCACAACCTATCGAAAAGACAGAGAGGTGGGCAGAGGGGGCAGGGTTGCCTTGTTAATTAGGAATGAAATTAAATCAATAGCACTAAACGACATAGGGTCAGATGATGTGGAGTCTGTGTGGGTAGAGTTGAGGAACCACAAAGGCAAAAAAAACCATAATGGGAGTTATGTACAGGCCTCCTAACAGTGGTCAGGACCGGGGGCACAAAATGCACCACAAAATTGAAAGTGCATGTCAGAAAGGCAAGGTCACAGTGATCATGGGGACTTCAATATGCAGGTGGACTGGGTAAATAATGCTGCCAGTGGACCCAAGGAAAGGGAATTTATTGACTGTTTACAGGAGGGCTTTTTGGAACAGCTTGTGATGGAGCCCACGAGGGAACAGGCCATTCTGGACTTAGTGTTATGTAATGAGCCAGACTTGATTAAAGATCTTAAAGTAAGGGAACACTTAGGAGGCAGTGATCATAATATGGTAGAATTCAGTCTGCAATTTGAAAGAAAGAAGGTAGAATCAGATGTAAAGGTGTTACAGTTAAATAAAGGTAACTTATAGGGGCATGAGGGAGGAACTGATGAAAATCGACTGGGAGCAGAGCCTAGTGGGAAAGACAGTAGAACAGCAATGGCAGGAGTTTCTGGGAGTAATTGAGGACACAGTACAGAGGTTCATCCCAAAGAAAAGAAAGGTTATCAGAGGGGGATTAGGCAGCCATGGCTGACAAAGGAAGTTAGGGAATGCATCAAAGCAAAAGAGAAAGCCTATAATGTGGCAAAGAGTAGTGGGAAGTCAGAAGATTGGGAAGGCTACAAAAACAAACAGAGAATAACAAAGAGAGAAATAAGGAAAGAGAGGATCAAATATGAAGGTAGGCTAGCCAGTAACATTAGGAATGATAGTAAAAGTTCCTTAAATACATTAAATACAAACGGGAGGCAAAAGTAGACATTGGGCTGCTCCAAAATGACGCTGGTAATCTAGTGATGGGAGACAAGGAAATAGCTGAGGAACTAAATAAGTACTTTGCGTCAGTCTTCACAGTAGAAGACATGGGTAATATCCCAACAATTCAGGAGAGTCAGGGGGCAGAGTTGAATATGGTAGCCATCACAAAGGAGAAAGTGCTAGAGAAACTAAGAGGTCTAAAAATTGATAAATCTCCAGGCCCAGATGGGCTACATCCTAGAGTTCTAAAGGAGATAGCTGAAGAAATAGTGGAGGCGTTAGTTATGATCTTTCAAAAGTCACTGGAGTCAGGGAAAGTCCCAGAGGATTGGAAAATTGCTGTTGTAACCCCCCTGTTCAAGAAGGGAACAAGGAAAATATGGAAAATTAGTCTAACCTCGGTTGTTGGCAAGATTCTAGAATCCATTGTTAAGGATGAGATTTCTAAATTCTTGGAAGTGCAGGGTCGGATTAGGACAAGTCAGCATGGATTTAGTAAGGGGAGGTCGTGCCTGACAAACCTGTTAGAGTTCTTTGAAGAGATAACAAATAGGTTAGACCAAGGAGAGCCAATGGATGTTATCTATCTTGACTTCCAAAAGGCCTTTGATAAGGTGCCTCACGGGAGACTGCTGAGTAAAATAAGGGCCCATGGTATTCGAGGCAAGGTACTAACATGGATTGACGATTGCCTGTCAGGCAGAAGGCAGAGAGTTGGGATAAAAGGTTCTTTTTCGGAATGGCAACCGGTGACGAGTGGTGTCCCGCAGGGTTCAGTGTTGGGGCCACAGCTGTTCTCTTTATATATTAACGATCTAGATGACGGGACTGGGGGCATTCTGGCTAAGTTTGCCGATGATACAAAGATAGGTGGAGGGGCAGGTAGTATGGAGGAGGTGGGGAGGCTGCAGAAAGATTTAGACAGTTTAGGAGAGTGGTCCAAGAAATGGCTGATGAAATTCAACGCGGGCAAGTGTGAGGTCTTGCACTTTGGAAAAAAGAATAGAGGCATGGACTATTTTCTAAACGGTGACAAAATTCATAATGCTGAAGTGCAAAGGGACTTGGGAGTCCTAGTCCAGGATTCTCTGAAGGTAAACTTGCAGGTTGAGTCCGTAATTAAGAAAGCAAATGCAATGTTGTCATTTATCTCAAGAGGCTTGGAATATAAAAGCAGGGATGTACTTCTGAAGCTTTATAAAGCACTAGTTAGGCCCCATTTAGAATACGGTGAGCAATTTTGGGCCCCACACCTCAGGAAGGACATACTGGCACTGGAGCAGGTCCAGCGGAGATTCACACGGATGATCCCAGGAATGGTAGGCCTAACATACGATGAACGTCTGAGGGTCCTGGGATTATAGTCATTGGAGTTTAGGGGGTTGAGGGGAGATCTAATAGAAACTTACAAGATAATGAATGGCTTAGATAGGGTGGACGTAGGGAAGTTGTTTCCATTAGCAGGGGAGACTAGGACCCGGGAGCACAGCCTTAGAATAAAAGGGAGTCACTTTAGAACAGAGATGAGGAGCAATTTCTTCAGCCAGAGAGTGGTGGGTCTGTGGAATTCATTGCCACAGAGGGCGGTGGAGGCCGGGACGTTGAGTGTCTTTAAGACAGAAGTTGATAAATTCTTGATTTCTCGAGGAATTAAGGGCTATGGCGAGAGAGCGGGTAAATGGAGTTGAAATCAGCCATGATTGAATGGTGGAGTGGACTCGATGGGCCGAATGGCCTTACTTCCGCTCCTATGTCTTATGGTCTTATTAAAAATTCTCTACTT
This sequence comes from Scyliorhinus torazame, assembly GCF_047496885.1. Lineage (NCBI taxonomy): Eukaryota > Metazoa > Chordata > Chondrichthyes > Carcharhiniformes > Scyliorhinidae > Scyliorhinus > Scyliorhinus torazame. The sequence goes on from NC_092716.1 coordinate 189,538,510, forward strand.
TACAAAACCTTTACTTCAACTAAATGATCAACTCATTTAAGAAACTACAAATCTGCAAGAAAAGAGCCTGAGACAATTGTAAATTGTAATTTTCTTGGGTTTTTTTCTAATCTTTGTGCAAATAATAGTGTAGGTGTAATAACTTAGGCAGGCCTTTGAGATTGGCCAATTAGAATATGAGTTTCCTGATTAGTGACCCAATCAGATAACCCCTTTCTCTGTCTCTAACAGGGGGTGTCAAATTCTCTGCACTCCCAGTGTAGACAGCAAGTTGAATGTACCTGATTGTTCGGCTGTTGGTTTTGTAAATAAAAGGAATTCCGGTGAAGGGACTTCTGCCTCCTTGGACCTATTACAGTGGCGATGAGGAAAATGGAATGACCCGAAGGAACCTGCTCATTAGCACCCACAATATTTTGAGGGTAAGCCACTGACAGGCAAAATGCCTTTATTTGGGAAGTTGGACCCTGCAGTGGAAGACTGGGCCCAATATGTAGAGCGGATGAAGTACTCTTTTAGAGCAAACGATATAATTCCGGATGAATTCTGCTGACCATGTGTGGGCCAGCAGCACCAGACACGAAAACTTTCCAGGAATTGATGGACTTAATAAAAGAATCATAGAATTTACAGTGCAGAAGGAGGCCATTCGGCCCATCGAGTCTGCACCGGCCCTTACAAAGAGCACCCTACTTAAGCCCACATCTCTACCCTATCCCTGTAACCCAGTAACCCCTACTTAACCTTTTTTTTGGACACTAGGGGCAATTTATCATGGCCAATCCACCTAACCCACACATACTTGGACTGTGGGAGGAAACCGGAGCACCCGGAGGAAACCCACGCAGACATGGGGAGAACATGCAGACTCTGCACAGACAGTGACCCAAGCCGGGAATCGAATCGGGGACTTTGGAGCTGTGAAGCAACTATGCTACCGTGCTGCCCACTAAGAGTACTATGACCCTAAGCCACCTCTGATCCTGCGCAGGTACTGGTTTTACACAGCATTCTGAGACACGGGGGAGTTAGTCACTAACTTTTTAACAAGATTAAGGCAATTAGCAGAGGCTTGCGAATTTGGCCTGCTGCTAAATGAGATGCTCCGAGACCGGTTGGCGTGCAGAATAAATAATTTAGCAATACAAAAACGTCTGCTAGCAGAGGCCGAGCTGGATTGCAAACAATCGTTGTAGCTGGCTTTGTCCTTAGAAAAAGTGGCAAGTGGAGCACATGAGTTATAGTGTACGCCTTGGAGGTCGACGCCCACACCAGTGAAAATGAGTTAAGGGACTACTGCTGGGGGATAGGCAACTGCATAGCCACCCTAAGGAACGACTCAGATACTAAGTTACCCAGGCCCACTCGCAGAACCACACCCAAGCAAGGGAAAATTAGGACCAGACAAACGGCAGCCCATGCAGCCTTTCGCCCGGCAAGATATTGTAATTGTTGCCAGAGATCGGAGCCAGAGAGGAGAAATAGAAGCCCAAGACCAACATCATGGGGAAGGACACGTAGGCCAGAGTACAGGAGAATGCACACCCTAGAAGCCCCACCTAACTCCGACGAGGAACAACTAAATTGTGTAACAATGGTTAAATCAAAACCCAATAAATTAACCATAAGGTTGAATGGACGTCCCACATTAATGGAAGTCGACACGGGAGCAGCCGTATCAGTGATAGGGGAATAGCACCGACGGAGCTACTGCTGGGCAGACGACTCCGTACCTGGCTGAGTTTACTATCCCCAAATTTAGGCGGAAGAGTAGAACGATACCAAGAGGACCAATGCAGGGGCCACGACAACACTTGCCGAGAAAGGCACTTCAACGTGGGTGAAAAGGTATGGGTCAGAAATTATGCGAATGGCCCCATATGGGTAGCAGGAACGGTCAAGGCCAGGACAGGACTTGTGATATATCAGATACGTGTGGGAGAACACGGAGTAAAAAATGCACCTGGGCCAAGTCCGGGCCTCAGATTCGTTTCCTCCCCCGGAGCTGACTCAGACCAATATACCGAGGACCGTGGAGAGTCCTCCCCGACAAACTATTCACGCCCCTCCGGCACCACTGGTGAAGATATCGGACTCTGATATGGACACATGGATGATGCCGCGGCTGTCATGCGCTCTCAACGGAAAAGACGGGCGCCTAGCCGTTATAACCCCGCCTATGTCAGAGACCAAAGTGGAGGATCCGGATCCGGATCCGGCGCAGAAACGAAACAGGAGACCTGTGAGTCACAAGGTCCAAGGGGGCTCCTCGGACTTTGGAGGGGGGGAAGGGATGTAATGACTTAGGCCATTGAGATTGGCCAATTAGAATATGGGTTCTTTGATTAGTGGCCCAATCAGGGAACCCCTTTCTGTGTATATAACAGGGAGTGTCAGATCCTCTGCTCTCCCAGTGTAGACAGCAGACTGAATGCACTTGGTTGTTCGGGTGTTGTTTTGTAAATAAAATAAATTCTGGTGACGGGACTTCTGCCTCCGTGGACTTATTACAGTGGGTATGTTGAGTGAATGTGACATCGCAGTTTTAATCCACTGCAACAAGTGTGTGATATTAAATAACCTTCCTTATTTTAAGATTCACAAAGAGCATCCTGCTGGAATTATTTAAGTTGGAACAATCACTCTGACGGCAAGAAAACACACTCCTCACGTAAAAGACATACTGATCGCAGGCAGTAAGAAAGCCCATAAAATCTGTCTGTGACGTTGTGATAACATGAGTATGAAGCTCATCATGAGATCAGATGTGACTTCAAAGTTCCAAACAGACTGGTGTAACCTCCGACTGTTGTCATGGAGTTAATGTCAGGTTAAAGTCCACCAGGTTTGTTTCGATGTCACTAGCTTTCGGAGCACTGCTCCTTCCTCAGGTGAATGAAGAGGTATGTTCAAGAAACATATATATAGACAGATTCAAAGATGCCAGACAATGCTTGGAATGCGAGCATTAGCAGTCCACCCCAGTCCAACGCCGGCATCTCCACATCATGGAGTTAATGGTTAGGGAATGGAATTGGAGTGGCAACCAGAAACAATGGGTGGGATTTTCTGGCCATTCAAACTGGCGGGATCTGACGGTGCAGCCGACGGCATCCCCCCCGCTGCGGGTTTCACGATGGCAAGGAGTGCATTCAATGGGAAAACAATTGACAATTGCGGGACAGCGGCAAGCCACTGGCCACTGGCAAGCCGTCCTCCGTCCCTGCAGAACACAGGGGGAGGAAAATCCCACCAACCATTTTAGTTTTCCCAATGTTTAATTGGAGGGAACGTCTTTTCATCCAGTACTGGATGTCAGGTGATCAGTCTGATAATTCAGTGGTGGCTTTGGGAGAGGTGGTGGGGAGGTGGAGCTGATGGTGAAAACTGATGGTGTGCCTTTGGGTGATGTCTCTGAGGGGCAGCACATAGATGAGTAACCGGAGTGGGGGGGGGGGGGGGGGGGGGGGGGGGGTCCACCAAGATAACAGTTTGGGAATGGGAAGAACAGCCATGGCAGGTGATTCATTGTGATTAGATAAATATAAAATGGGTCCAGGAGAGTGCAGCTCCACCGAGCTAGGAGACAATGGACGATCTTTGGAGTGGGATAGTGTGTTCAACCATAGCAGCAGACAGGTCAAGAACGATGAGGAGGGATAGGAATTTACCTTTCTCACAGTCACATGGGATGTCATCTGTCACTTTGATAGTGTGGCATCGACGGAAACATGATTGGAGGGATTCAACCAGGGAGGTAGGGCAGAAACTAAAAGACAATGTAAGTTTAGTGCAGGGGACTGAAGGGAGGAACATTAAAGGCAATTTGCCCAGATGTGCCAGTGGAAGGAAGTGACATGGCAGAGGTAGCTGATCAGATTGTCTCAACCTTGGTGGCAAAAGAGTCCATGAGCTCCTCAAACTTGTTGGAGGTGAGAGTGGAGAAGATAGGGGAGATGGCTTTAAAAAGAATGTTTGATCTTGGGATAGTGGGTAGTTTTGGCAGATGAGAGTAGAACCATTAATAATTATTCATATGAAAAATCAATCTAATTAACAATGATCATGAAACTAACAGATTGGCGCAAAAAAACCATCGGATTCACTGGTGACTTTGAGGGAAGGGAATCTGTCATCTAACCTGGTCTGGCCTATTTGTGACTCCAGGCTCACAGTAATGTGGTTGACCCTTAGCCGTCCTCTAAATGGCTAAGCAAGACATTCATCTGAATCTGACAGCTGCAGAAAAGCCAAACACTGTGGGTATGCCCACACCAGATGCCACCTGAGGTTCGAGAAGGCAGCTCACCACCACCTTCTCAAGGGCAAGTCGGAATGGGCAATAAATTCTGTGACGCCCACATCCCAAGACCAAATTTTGAAAGAAAATTCAGCTCATCATTCCAGTGTCGGCTTTTTGAAAGAGTTGTCCAGTCGGTGCCACGGCACACCCTCCCTGCTCTTCCCCCTGAGTAAATTTTCTTTATAAGTATTTATCCAATTCCTGTTGGACAGTTAGTATTGAATCTGCTTCCAACCCCCTCTCAGGCACCACATCCCAGATCGCAATAAATCTGTATTTTTAAAAGAAACGGCTCCTCGCCCCTCTGGTTCTTTTGCAGATCATCTCAAATCTCTGTCCTGTCAGTGGAAACAGCGTCTCCCTATCAACTCCCATCAAAACACTTCATAGTTTAGATTTTTTTTTATAGTTACTTTGTGAGCTGTCACTAACAAGAACAATCTTATGTTGCGCACGTGACTGGAGCTGAACAAAATGTCCCGCTTGTAATCCCATCAAACGCCTCAGCAGGTGTGTCTGAGAATATATTCTGGGCAAGAGAGACCACACACAGAATCAGGAGCACTTCATCAATAAATATTCGAAAACGCATGCAGGAAGAAAATAAATCAAAACAGTTCCGCAAACGGGTAACTAAGGAGATCTTTCAGTCGGTCTGGTTGCTTTTTAAAGGATTTTCTTAAAATTTATTACCGGGACGTTGAATTGATTTGAATAAACAGTGCTTCCACCTGGCTTTCACAGATGCTTCTATAAATCTACTTCTGCCGTGCAACCCATGTGTCTGCTACGGTTTCTTGTCTATTTTATGTCTCAGTCCTGCTCATTCGTTCATCATCTGGTTTTCCGAGCAGTATTTTGTTTTCCACAACACGCTGCCAATGTGGCGAGGGAGAAGGAATTCTAACCATTGGAGCCACATCCCTGTAACCACAGCCTGCCGCTTTAACAGACAAGAATGTGTTTTCTGAGGAGACCAAGGTGCTGGTCCGCATAAATAATTTCCTTCCAATCGTCCAAAGACTTTGTAACATAGAAATCATTAAAAAAAAAAAATTTTAGAATACCCAATTCTTTTTTTCCAATTAAGGAGCAATTTAGCATGGCCAATCTACATAACCTGCACATCTTTTTGGGTTGTAGGGGTGAGGCCCATGCAGACACGGGGAGGATGTGCAAACTCCACACGGACAATGGCTCGGGGCTAGGATCGAACCCGGGTCCTCAGTGCCATGAGGCAGCAGTGCTAACCACTGCCGCCCTTGTAACACAGAAATCATTGAAAATTTACCCCACAGAAGGAGGCCATTCAGTCCACTGTGTCAAAGACAGCCCAATCCCACCTTCCTGCACTGCTACCATAACCCTGCAGGCTGCAGGTCATCAAGTAGACAGACCCCCAAGTGCTATTTAAATGTGGTGAGAGTTTCTGCCTCTGCCACTCTTTCAGGCAGTGTGTCCCAAGCTCCCACCATATGCCTCCATCTTGGCAGTGGTAGTGTTGCTGTTGAAAACTGAGAAGAAGTTTAAGTTTATGAGACAAATGTATTTCTTTTCTTTTGTCCTCTTAAGTCAGAAGGTTTTGGGTTGAAGACTCACTGCAGAATACCCAGTGCATTACGGAGGGAGTGCCAATTGCCACAGGGACCATATGGCAGATGAGAGAGCCCCACCTGGACATAAAAGGTCTCATGGTCACTATTGCTTCACTATGTTTGTGCTCTGCCTTTGTACATAACACATTTGCTAGTTTGCTGTATATCTTAGATGTCTGAATTATCTCACAACAATGCTGGGGTGACATTAGCTCCAAATCTATAGCAGGTTTATTTACAATACTTTAAAACATCTCAGAACTTGCAGGATTTGTACACACATGGGGCGTCATTCTCCGACTCCCCAACAGGTCGGAGAATGGCCGTTGGCCGCCGTGAATCCCGCCCCCGCCGGTTGCCGAAGTCTCCGGTACCGGAGATTGGGCGGGGGCGGGAATCGGGCCGCGCCGGTTGGCGGGCCCCCCCGCTCAATTCTCCGGCCCGGATGGGCCGAAGTCCCACCGGCGTAAATTAAAGTAGGTATTTACCGGCGGGACAAGGCGGCGCGGGCAGGCTCTGGGGTCCTGGGGCGGGGCGATCTGACCCCGGGGGGTGCCCCCACGGTGGCCTGGCCCGCGATCGGGGCCCACCGATCTGTGGGTGGGCCTGTGCCGTAGGGGCACTCTTTCCCTTCCGCCTCCGCAACGGTCTCCACCATGGCGGAGGCGGAAGAGACTCTCCCCACTGCGCATGCGCGGGAAACTGTCAGCGGCCGCTGACACTCCCGCGCATGCGCCACCCGGGGATGTCATTTCCGCGCCAGCTGGCGGGGCAACAAAGGCCGTTTCCGCCAGCTGGCGGGACGGAAATTCCTCCGCCGCCGGCCTAGCCCCTCAATGTTGGGGCTCGGCCCCCAAAGATGCGGAGCATTCCGCACCTTTGGGGCGGCGCGATGCCCGTCTGATTGGCGCCGTTTTGGGCGCCAGTCGGCGGACATCGCGCCGAAGGGGAAGAATTTCGCCCATGGTCTCAGCCAGAGTTTAGGCATTTTCTCTAGAAGCATCTATGTATAATTAGCTCTCTATATCCACCCACAGGGTTACGGAATCAAGTACAGTAACATTAATCAAGAGATCTGACGAACATAATCAAACATAGATCAATCAAACAATTGAACACTATATTCAGGATTCTGCATGCTTTGAAACCAGCAATGTTTTTCCTGGGACTCAGGTGGTTCGATATTTTAATGGGCTCTCAACCAAGAATGAAAGAATTTTTTTTTTTAATCCATAATATATTTACTGCAGTACAGTTGATTTAGCAAATCATTGTAAATCAACGATTAGAAACTAGGGATAGAGCTTTACAAGAGTGGAGTTCTCAGCACTCCCTGGAATATAGATGTATGAAGCGGGTTTGAAACAGTCTGTTGGGAAAGGAGTAATTAAAGCTTCCTTTTAACCAGCCAAGTATAACCTTGTATCCCCTGTTCTTGTTAAATAATCTCTTTTATGCGTTTGGTATCTGGACAAATCTGCCACAGGAGACACAAGTACTTCATTCAAACAGGTTGATCTCGTTTGAGCTCTCACCTGCACTGAAAACTTGCTCACATGTCAAAGAGGAAATACGGATCTTGGAACAAAGTGATTCAGTGTTCTCCTGTGAGCCATTAGCCATAGCACTGCAGTGCCTAAACTGTTCCATCAGCTTCACAAGTACAGTGCGATTCAACAAGAACCAGAGAACCATAGAAACATTACCTTGCAGAATGAGGCCATTCAGCCCATCGTGTCTGCTCCGGCCCCAAAGAAATCTAGCCACTCATTTTAATCCCACTTTCCAGCACCTGGTCCGTAGCTTAGCAGGTTCCAACTCTTCAATACAAAGTCTTAAAATGTCCATCTAACATTTGTCTCTGCTACTCTGGCAGTCCGTTACAGCTTAAAACAAATTCTCAGGTGAATTAACAGAGAGGAATCTTAGACGAAAGCTCAGCATAAATTCAATTCCATAAACATGGTCCTTTCCGCAGTTTCTTTCAAACTCTGTCGGTAAACAGTTGCCTTGGCAGTGTTTACAATCTCCACAAGGAGCCCTTTTATGAAATCATTGAAGCTTACAGCACAGACGGAGGCCATTCGGCCCAACATGCCTGTGCTGGCTGTCTGAAAGAGTCCCATTCCCAGTACTCTTTCCCCACAGCCTTTTGTCTCCACTCAAGTATTTATCCAATTTCTTTCTGAAGGTTACTCTTGGCTCTGCTTCCATCGACCTTTCGGGCAGTACATTCCTGATTTCCCTGTTTCCAAGACGCACTTTATTTGCTAACTGAAGCGTGGTGACAAATGGAAGGTAATTACCAATTAGTATGCCGTCTGGTTCCGGGTTTGGAAAGCAGAACATGGGGAGTTGGCTTTGCTCCTGCTGCGGACGCCACACTCACAGGACACATGGGGACACATAACAATCTCTGCTTTCATTCTGAACTAAGTTTCCAACTGCAAGACAACCAGGGCTTTTAACAAGGAATGAAATTGACCTTTGGTGTTGGCACCAAATCTGCATCTCAAAGGGCAGCACGGTGGGGCAGTGGTAGCACTGCAGTCTCACGGCGCCGAGGTCCCAGGTTTGATCCCGGCTCTGGGTCACTGTCCATGTGGAGTTTGCACATTCTCCCCGTGTTTGCATGGGTTTCACCCCCACAACCTAAAGATGTGCAAGGTAGGTGGATTGAACATGCTAAATTGCCCCTTAATTGAAAAAAATGAATTGGGTACTCTAAATTTATTTTTAAAAAATAAATAAATCTGCATTCAGGATGCAGACAAAAACGCACCTTGATTGTCACAGCAAGCCATCGAAATTCCACCTTACAAAATACCACCAAACCTTTGCCGGTGCTTCCTCAATACCCGACTGAGCTACTCGATCCCATGTCGTTCGATACTCTCCTCCGAATGTTTATTGGAACATAGGAATAGGAGGAGGCCATTCAGCCCCTCAAAGCTGTTCTATCATTCATTCATACCATGGTTGATCTGTACATTAATTCCCTTTTTTTTCTTGGGCCCCGTAACCCTTAATACCCTTGCCTGGCAACAATCTACCCAGAGAGAAACAGAGTTAACATGTCAGGGCTGTGACCGTTCACTGTGGCTGAAATCTTAAACTCGGTTTCTCTCCATGGATGCTACTTTGCCTGTTGGTATTTTCAGCATTTTTTCTATTTTTCCTTCAGATTTCCAGCACCCACAGTATTTTGCATCAGTAAAAATCTATTCATCTCAGTCCTGACATTTTCAATTGTCCTCCAGCCTCAACAGCTTTTGGTTGAGAGAGTTCCAAAGATCCACTGTAAATTTTGTGGAGCAGTGCTTCTTGTCATCAGCCCTGAACAGGCCAGCTATAATTCTAAGGATTTGCTCTAAATTTCCTCGTTAAATTAAATAGTATATACATCTAAATACCAACCCTACAAATTCCCTTTACCATCTAAACTCAAGGGAGTACAAGAAAGACTTGCATTTATAAACCACTTTCCAAACTCACCAGGCATCTCTCCAAGTGCTGTACAGCCAATTAAATACTTTTAAAGTACAGTCACTGCTGTGATATGTGGGAAATGTGGCAGCCAAATTGTGCACAGCAAGATCCCATAAAAAGCAATGTGATAATGGTCTGATGTGATTTCCTTTTTTGCTGTTGATGGTGAGATAAATATTGGCCAGGGAGAACGTCCCTGATCTTCTTCAAACTAGCAACGGAGCACCCTGGGACCTATTCCCCCCCCCCCCCCCCCATCAAACTGAAGCAGCCAGATGGAGCCTCAGTTTAACATCTCATCCAAAAGATGGTGCTGTCATGTTCTGTGGACTGGCTGATATGAATGATGCACTACAGAATATCCAGTTTAATAATTTATTATTAGTACATTATTTATTATGTATGGTAAAGATAACTGGAATAAATATATAATAAACTACTAACACTAACTAACTATTCTAGAGCTTGAGAGATAGAGGAGGGCCTTTGGACGGACGCATTGAGTAGAGTCAACGCGACCGCAACTTGTGCCAGACTCAGCCTGATTCAATTCAAGGTCGTTCACCGGGCTCACATGACAGTGGCCCGGATGAGCAGATTCTTTGGGGTGGAAGATAGGTGCGCAAAATGTGCGGGAGGACCAGTGAACCATGTCCACCTGTTCTGGGCATGTCCAAAGCTGAGGGGTTTGCTGACGTCATGTGGGGCAGGCAATAAACAAAGAAATAACTGATGCATGTAGAAATGGTACAGCAGTTATCATGGGGGATTTTAATCTACATGTCGATTGGTTTAACCAGGTCGGTCAAGGCAGCCTTGAGGAGCAGTTTATAGAATGTATCCGCGATAGTTTCCTAGAACAGTATGTAATGGAACCTACGAGGGAACAAGCGGTCCTAGATCTGGTCCTTTGTAATGAGACAGGATTGATTCAGGATCTCATAGTTAGGGATCCTCTCGGAAGGAGCGATCACAATATGGTGGAATTTAAAATGCAGGTGGAGGGGGAGAAGGTAAAATCAAGCACTAGTGTTTTGTGCTTAAACAAAGGAGATTACAATGGGATGAGAGAAGAACTAGCTAAGGTAGACTGGGAGCAAAGACTTTATGGTGAAACAGTTGAGGAACAGTGGAGAACCTTCTAAGTGATTTTTCACAGTGCTCAGCAAAGGTTTATACCAACAAAAAGGAAGGACGGTAAAAAGAGGGAAAATCGACCGTGGATATTTAAGGAAATAAGGGAGAGTATCAAATTGAAGGAAAAAACATACAAAGTAGCAAAGATCAGTGGGAGACTAGAGGACTGGGAAATCTTTAGGGGGCAACAGAAAGCTACTAAAAAAGCTATAAAGAAGAGTAAGATAGATTATGAGAGTAAACTGCATCAGAATATAAAAACAGATAGTAAAAGTTTCTACAAATACATAAAACAAAAAAGAGTGGCTAAGGTAAATATTGGTCCTTTAGAGGATGAGAGGGGAGATTTAATAATGGGAGATGAGGAAACGGCTGAGGAACTGAACAGGTTTTTTGGGTCGGTCTTCACAGTGGAAGACACAAATAACATGCCAGTGACTGATGGAAATGAGGCTATGACAGGTGAGGACCTTGAGAGGATTGTTATCACCAAGGAGGTAGTGATGGGCAAGCTAATGGGGCTAAAGGTAGACAAGTCTCCTGGACCTGATGGAATGCATCCCAGAGTGCTAAAAGAGATGGCGAGGGAAATTGCAAATGCACTAGTGATAATTTACCAAAATTCACTAGACTCTGGGGTGGTCCCGGCGGATTGGAAATTAGCAAACGTGACACCACTGTTTAAAAAAGGAGGTAGGCAGAAGGTGGGTAATTATAGGCCAGTGAGCTTAACTTCGGTAGTAGGGAAGATGCTGGAATCTATCATCAAGGAAGAAATAGCGAGGCATCTGGATGGAAATTGTCCCATTGGGCAGACGCAGCATGGGTTCATAAAGGGTAGGTCATGCCTAATTAATTTAGTGGAATTTTTTGAGGACATTAACAGTGCGGTAGATAACGGGGAGCCAATGGATGTGGTATATCTGGATTTCCAGAAAGCCTTTGACAAGGTGCCACACAAAAGGTTGTTGCATGAGATAAAGATGCATGGCATTAAGGGGAAAGTAGTAGCATGGATAGAGGATTGGTTAATTAATAGAAAGCAAAGAGTGGGGATTAATGGGTGTTTCTCTGGTTGGCAATCAGTAGCTAGTGGTATCCCTCAGGGATCAGTGTTGGGCCCACAACAGTTCACAATTTACATAGATGATTTGGCGTTGGGGACCAAGGGCAATGTGTCCAAGTTTGCAGACGACACTAAGATAAGTGGTAAAGCAAAAAGTGCAGAGGATACTGGAAGTCTGCAGAGGGATTTGGATAGGCTAAGTGGATAGGCTAGGCTCTGGCAGATTGAATACAATGTTGACAAATGTGAGGTTATCATTTTGGTAGGAATAACAGCAAAAGGGATTATTATTTAAATGATAAAATATTAAAACATGCTGCTGTGCAGAGAGACCTGGGTGTGCTAGTGCATGAGTCGCAAAAAGTTGGTTTACAGGTGCAACAGGTGATTAAGAAGGCAAATGGAATTTTGTCCTTCATTGCTAGAGGGATGGAGTTTAAGACTAGGGAGGTTCTGCTGCAATTGTATAAGGTGTTAGTGAGGCCACACCTGGAGTATTGTGTTCAGTTTTGGTCTCCTTACTTGAGAAAGGACGTACTGGCACTGGAGGGTGTGCAGAGGAGATTCACTAGGTTAATCCCAGAGCTGAAGGGGTTGGATTACGAGGAGAGGTTGAGTAGACTGGGACTGGAATTTAGTTGGAATTTAGAAGGATGAGGGGGTATCTTATAGAAACATATAAGATTATGAAGGGAATAGACGGGATAGATGCGGGCAGGTTGTTTCCACTGGCGGGTGAAAGCAGAACTAGGGGGCATAGCCTCAAAGTAAGGGGACGTAGATTTTAGACTGAGTTTAGGAGAAACTTCTTCACCCAAAGGGTTGTGAATCTATGGAATTCCTTGCCCAGTGAAGCAGTAGAGGCTCCTTCATTAAATGTTTTTAAGATAAAGATAGATAGTTTTTTGAAGAATAAAGGGATTAAGGGTTATGGTGTTCGGGCCGGAAAGTGGAGCTGAGTCCACAAAAGATCAGCCATGATCGCATTGAATGGTGGAGCAGGCTCGAGGGGCCAGATGGCCTACTCCTGCTCCTAGTTCTTATGTTCTTATATCCAAGGTATTAAAAACAAGGGTGACATTGAGTCCAGAGGTGGCGATTTTCAGTGTGTCGTAGGATTCGGGAATCCAGGAGGAGAAAGAGGCAGATGTTCTGGCCTTGGCTTCCCTGGTAGCCCGGAGATGGATATTACTCGCATGGAGGGACTCAAAGCCCCCGAAGTCAGAGACCTGGCTATCGGACATGGCTAGCTTTCTCTGTCTGGAGAAAATTAAGTTCGCCTTGAGAGGGTCACTGTTAGGGTTCGCCCGGAGGTGGCAACCATTCATCAACTTCTTCGCAGAGATTTAATCGTCAGCAGGGGGGGGGGGTTAAGTTAGCGTAGATGAGGGGGTTAATTAATGGTGGGTCCTGTTGGGGAGTGAGGTGGTGTTTGCACTGTTTATATTTTCATGTACATAGTTTATATTGCTGCTGTTACAATGCCCAAAAAATACCTCAATAAGATGTTTATTTAAAAAAACCTATTCTAGAACTACTGCAAAATGCGTCTATCCACCAACACTACTTACTCCCAACCAACTAAGGCACAGAGCCTCACGGTAGACTTACACTGCCACACTGCCACCTGCTGGTCAGAGGTCATGTACAGTATCATGTACAGAGTTGCTTTATGCCTCTCATCGCAGGCACTACTGACAATATAGCACTGTAGATATTTGTGTTAACATCCTGGAGGGAGGCCTGAACCCAGACCATTGAGGTTAAGAGTGCTACCAACTGAGCCACAGCCTGATTTACATGATCAGACTTCATAATTGAAACATTTTTGCCCTGGTACCACGATATTGTCTTTGTGCTGCACCTGCTCAACCGTGGACACGGTCAAAACATAGGAACATGGTTGTCCAGTCCCCGGGCAGATCATCCACCCCTGCAAAGAATCAATTCATCCTAGACATCATCATGTGGGCCCTGTGTACCACTTTAAACTTCAAACTGGATGAGATTAGTTTTGCACACAAAGAGGGTGAATTAACCCTCTGCAAAGCTTCACTCCATACTCCAGCCCCTAGCGCCCATCCCCAGCTTCTTTGGCCTAACCTCCTCCACGGGAGCACTCTCTTTCTTCAACAGTTCCCCATATATATCAGAGACGTTGCCCTTTCCTATTTCCTCCTCAGACAGAAGTTTGTCCTGCAGCGATGGGGGCGGCTGCGTTGGAAATGACGGCACCTCCTTCCTCATAAAATCCCTCACCTGCAGATACCTGAACCCATTCCCCTTTGGCAACTGGTATGTCCCCTCCAGCTCCTCCAAGTCTGCAAACTTCCCTCCAACAAATAAATCCCTAAAATACTCTATCCTCACCTGCCAACACCCCCCGGAGCCTCGCTTCCAACCCCGAAGCAAATATATGATGGTCGGAGATCAGTGCCCAGAGGGACATGCCTTCCATTCTAAAATGCTGCCGGCACTGGTTGCACACTCTCAATGCTGATACCATCACCGGGCTGGTGGAGTACTTGGCTGGCAAGTATAGAAGGGGCACCAGCAAAAGTGCCCTCAATCTGGTCTCACAATGTCACCTCCATTCACCCCCACATCGACTGCTCCTCCACCGCCCATTTCCTGACCATTACAATGTTTGCTGCCCAACAATAGTTTTGCAAGTTCGGTAACGCTAACTACCACCCCATCTCCCGCCTATCCCTCTCCAAGAACACCCTCTTAGCTCGTGGAGCCTTACCCACCCACACTAACCTCAAATCATCCCATTGCCCTTCCTAAAAAAGGATTTTGTCACAAAGATCGGGAGGTTCTGAAACACAAACAAGAACTTCGGCAACACCGTCATCTTTACCGTCTGGACACGACCAGCCAATGACAATGGCAGCACATGCCACCTCTTAAAATCCAACAAATAAATCCCTAAAATACTCGCTGTAGAAATCAACTATTTTATAATACACCTGATAGGTAAAAGATGGCTTTTTAGAGTAAAATATTTTAAATACCCATTTTAAACTCACTCATAACCTCAGATCATCTCAAAACATGTAGCTTCAATAGAGACACAAAACAGCATGACACAGCATAATCCACTTTTACTGAGTTCCATTGTTCTAGCAAATACATTTGCAAGACAGTGTGACATTAAAACACAAACCGTACCAGATACCAATCCAAGGACAGGGCAGGCACCATAGCAACATTAAGATGCTATTGTCTACAATGTGGCTAACAGCTAAGTCAGCAGAAGTCCAGTTTAAACTGGTCATGATAACAGCACAGAATTGCATTCCATAACATGCACAAGTATTCAGACATGAAACATTTAAAGCTAATGTTGCACATTAAATATTGACAGCTAACCGTCAAATCAAACTCATTTGATTCTAACTCAAACCAATTAGGATGACTTAGTGGTGTAGATAGATGGCTAAAGACTGGTATGACTTCCTATAACCGTGAAGGTCCATACGGCCAGCTTTATCCGGATCATTCTATACTTTGATCTAAACTATTCGCTATCTCTATTTTTCATTTTTCCACTCTAACTCTTGAAGTAAATGTAAGCTGTTGTGCCGTAAGCAAGAAACCATTTCTGTATTATTCTAAAAGTTAAATTGTGTACAAGTTGCTTCTCTTTAAGTCCTTTTTGCTAGCCGGACTTATTAGAGAATAAGATTTAAGTGACTCTCAATTGTAATCAAATAGAGTCAATAAACGATTCTTGTTTGCATCAGAGAAGTTTTAACTCAAATTTCTGCTGAGTTTTAGTGTCGCAAGTTACTCACTAATTCCGCATGGTAGATCTCTTACAACTGGCGTAGTTCGGCAAAAGGGGAGGAGCGCTGAGATGAAATCGGAGAGGTTCGGAAACCTTCGGAACAAGTCGGAGATGATCGGGGAGAAACGGAGGATGTCGGAAGACGAACGATCGTACTGCTAACGGAAGCCCAGAAGGACGGCAGACCCAAAGAAAAACAGCCAGACTGGGGTAAGAAACATCTTTTTCACCCATTAAAAGTCTTAAAGTCACATCAAGCAGTGCTTCAACCCCTAGAAAGGACCTTTTTATAGACTGTGTTAATTCAATCGGGTGCCAAAATAAAACGGGGCTGAAAGAATAGCCGCGGTAGTGTACACAGATTACACATAGTTGACGACCAAAAAACTGGGTGTAAGGTTGAGTTTATGGTGGAAATGAATCCTAAAATAGATTCAGAACCTTCAAATGGTAGAGAACTACTTCCCACAACTTCCAAGGGAGGTCGTGCTGTACTGGATGTCTCTAATGACGATATATTGGGTGATCTTGGATCTTTGATTCGTAGACAATTTGGACTGTCTGAAGTTTCAAGAAACATTGAATCAAAATATGATATCCCCAAAGGACAATGGTCCCTCGATAATATCAAGAGGGCATGGGATAAAACCACATGCTTAAACGGTGAAAAACATGCACAATGGTCTGTTGCAATAATGGCACAGCTTCCCAGACAGCAAGAGGTAATCGGTAAAAATAAAAGCGATCATGACCTTAAGTCCACTAAAGACCAACTAGCCGCAGTTGTTGAAGAATTACGAGTTGCAAAAGCTAGACTTGAGCAATGTGATCAAATTAGAACATTATTGGAAAACGAAACCTTTAAAGTTCAACAACAATCATTTCAAATTGGAGAGTTACAACGTAAAAATATTGAATCAGAGTTCAAATACCAACAGTTACAAAAAGAATTTGATGAAATCAAAAGTCAAAATTGTCAGTTAGTCGAGGAAAGATGTGTTTTGGAAGGTGAAATGAGCAATTTTAAAGGACACTGCAAAATCTTGACAGACAGTCTTGCAGCTCATAATTTAAATCAAAGCACAAACGTGAATGTTAGTTCTAATGCTGGAGTAAGTAGTCTGAGCAACACAGTTCCAACTCCCAGTTTCACCTCCAAATTCAATCTCTCAGCCAATTCCAAACAATTCCAATTCAACAAACAGCTCCAGTTGCACAAACAGCTCCAGTTCCACAGCCAAGATCAAGTGTTTGTAATAAATCAAAACCTAATTTTCATTTGCCAATTGACTCAGATGAAGAAAGTAATGAAATAAGCGATCCTAGAAAGCAAAATACAAAAGTAATTTGATTAGCCCCTTTACGACGTAAACGGGTTAAAATTGGAAGAAATTAAAGAAAATGATTTGACAACCACTAAAACTGTATTAGGCCATCATTGGGTGCATGAGGTCGCAGACCCTGAAAAAATTGACAAATGGTGTAAAGATCTTCAACACCCAAAACGGGGTGGTTTGACCACGTGGGAACAACTTCACAGATTGCTGTCCATTTATCATCTCCACCCATTAGATGGAGTACAAATTCTGTCTATTATGGTAGGCACCCGTGACAGTGTAACTCTTGGAGAAGAAGTAGAAGTTGCCCTGGAGATGATTTGCAACATTTAGCAGCTGGTTGGCTAGCAGTCAAAAATTGGCTATTAAAATTTCGCCCTCCGGAAACCGATTGGTCTAAAATCACATCTTGCATTCAAAAATATACTGAAGATATACAGGATTTTGAAGACTGATTTTTACATGTCTGGATAGAACATTCAGGAATGACACTCCAAGATGAGACTTACACAACAACTTTAGGTCCAATTAAGACGGCTTTTATAGCAGGTATTAAACCTGAAATTTCTAATGCTTTGAGTCTGATTTTACCAAATTGGGCCACAGCTGGTACATATCGCGAGACAGTTGACCGATGCATTCAGATAGATCGCGGTATGCATAACCAGACAAACTATAACACTGCGGCTGCTCAAATTCAGCCTGTGTTACCTGCTGCTCCAGCGGCAGCTGCTGCAGCCCATGCAGGGATATCAGCAGTAACTACAACCTTCCCAGAAGCAAAGGGGCAAGCATGCACCCTTGCTCCATTAAAATCACGTAAGCAAATACAACAATGCCTTTTCTGAGTTAACTAGGACATTGGATGGTATCATGTTATCATAAACAATGTCTCGAGTCAAGAGATGACAATGAAGTATGCAATGATTCCTACAATATGTATCCACCTCGTGGCCAATCACGTAACACGCACAGGCAAGACACACCTAGGGTTACGTTCCAACAAGACACACCCAGACTTGCGTACAGGGATTCTAGACCCTCCCAGCCGTTCCCACGTAGGGACGAGCCGTACCCCCGTAGGGACGCACACGCTGACGACAATGGCATGAACGAAATGTTAAACAGCTACACTCCAGCTCAAAGGCGTTCTATGTTTGATCATTCAAAAAACTAATGGACCCCACTCTTGGGTGATTCTTTCCATATTTCTCTACATGCACTTTTGGAACAGTAAAAGGATGGACTATATATATCGCTAAGAGTGGGAGGTTTTTATATCGATTTTCTTTTTGACACTGGAGCTGAACTTACCTGTGTTACTCAAAACTATGCTGCTTTATTTCCCCTAACTGCAGGAAAAATTAACGCTTTTTCTGCAGGAGGAGATTCTTTAATTCTGCGACAAACTGAGCCACTGCTTTTAGAAGTTGGACCACATCAACTGATGGCATCAATTTGGGTAGATCCGGTATTATAAGCACTTCTAGGTATGGACATCTTATCTCAACTAAATTCTTCACTTAATTTCGATAATGGAAAAATGACCTGGTCCATTAGACACATCAAAAAAGATGAAATACAGAATCATCCAATTTGGGCAAAAGACAAAAATGATTGTGGCCTTTTAAAAATGGAACCAGTGACTTTCATGGGATCCGCTCCACCTTGTACCAAACAATACCCCATTAACAAAACTTCAATTCAAGGCATTCTACATATAATAAAACAACTTGAAGAAAGGGGTATTTTAGTGCGCATTCACAGCTCATCAAACAGCCCTGTATGGCTTGTAAAAAATGCTAATGGCACATGGCGCCTTACTATTGACTACAGAAGGGCAAATCAATTCATTGTCAGAAAAGCTCCTTTAGTGGCAGATCCATCTACAATCTTTAACTCTTTAACACCTGACCTTCAATGGTTTTCAGTCATTGACATGGCAAATGGTTTCTGGTCAGTACCACTAGCTAAGCAAGTACAATCATGGTTTGCTTTCACCGTTACTCAACAACAGTACACATGGACTAGACTACTGCAAGGTTTTCACAATAGCCCAACTGTTTACAACATGGCTCTACAGAATCATCTCAGGCAACTGCCTGATCTGCCTTCCACCATTATCTAGTATGTAGATGACGTTCTGATAGCCTCCATCAATAAAGATGATCATGAGAAAGACGTACGAGTGGTACTGAACCACCTCGGTGATAATGGTCACAAAGCTAACTTTGCCAAAGCCCAGATTTCCCAGGAAGAAATTATCTAATTAGGTCAAAAAATATCCAAAGGCAAAAGGGAACTTACTCAGGACAGAATGGCTGCCATCAAAGTCGCTAAAGAACCCTCAACTGTTCAGGAAGTTAGATAATTTTTGGGACTGTGGAGTTTTAACAGAAATTGGATTGATTCTTACACTCAGTTAGCTCAGCCATTAAATTATCTTTTAAAAGGAAACCGGAAATCAAAAGATTCAGTTAAACTCAATTCAGAGCAGAAGCAATCATTTCTAAATTTGAAAAGGGCCCTGTGTTCAGCACCAGCCTTAGGTATTCCAAACAACGGAAAATCTTTTACCATGTTTGTTCATGAAGAAGATGGTTACATGACTGCAGTGCTAGCCCAGGAACATGGTGATCAGTTAAGACCGGTTGGATACTACTCCCCTAAACTTGACAATGTGGCAGCTGTTTCCGAGCCATGGAAGCCACATGTCGAGCTGTAATGGCAACATCAGGCCTTGTCCTAGTCCAAAAGTTAACCATTAAATGTCCACACTCAGTCCATTCTCTTCTATCCATGAACTGAGTATCCCTAGTTACATCAGCTAGATGGGCAGCAGTTTTGGAAGCTCCCAACCTATATTTTCACAGAGCCAGTCCTGTAAACCCATCATGTTTGCTCCCGCTTCCGGAGGAACAAAAGGGAGGAGGGGGAGAAGGGCATGACTGTGTGAAAATAATAGAGGAAATGGAAGAAGTACGCTTAGTAGAAAAAGAGCCACTACAGAACCCAGATTTAGTCCTATTCAGGGGCTGTTTAGCACAGGGCTAAATCGCTGGCTTTGAAAGCAGACCAAGGCAGGCCAGCAGCACGGTTCGATTCCCGTAACAGCCTCCCCAAACAGGCGCCGGAATGTGGTGACTAGGGGCTTTTCACAGTAACTTCATTTGAAGCCTACTTGTGACAATAAGCGATTTTCATATTCACTGATGGTTCCTCTTTTATTGACAAGGGTATCAGAAAAGCTGGGTGGGCAGTCACAAGCCCATACGAAGTATTAGCTGAAGGAAGTTTGCCTCCAGGTACATCAGCTCAGCAGGCCGAATTAAAAGCACTAACAGAAGCATGTCATGTGGCAAAAGATAAAACTGCTAACATCTATACTGACTCCAGATATGGTTTTGGAGTAGCACATGATTTTGGCCATCTGTGGAAAAAAGAGGATTTCTCACAACAGCAGGTACACCTATCCAAAATGGAAAGGAAGTACAAGATCTTCTAGAAGCTATGGCCTTGCCAAAAGAAGTATCAGTTCTAAAATGTAAAGCCCATACTCATGAGGACACTATGGAAGCAAGAGGAAATGCCCTTGCGGACCAAGCAGCAAGGGAAGCTGCCTCCCAATGGCATAAGGAATTCAATCACATTTACAAATTGGGAGTAACCACCTTATTACATGATTTACGTGAAATGCAGCATGATTGTACAAAGGAAGAAAAATGGACATGGTTAGAATCAGGTATTCAGCCGTATGATGACAATATTTGGAGAGAAGTTCAAAATGATAAACCAGTCGCACCACAATCACTAATGCCCTTCTTAGTTCAACAAATTCATTCATGGGGACATCTATCACCTCAACAAATGATGGATCGATTCCATAGAAGTTGGTGTGGTAAAGGATTCAAAAACATGCACAATTAGTATCAAACTGCTGTGTAACCTGTCAAAAGAATAACTTGGGACCCAAAACATCAATGTCTCAATTAAGAGCTCCTGCTCCCGCAGGACCATTCCAGGATATACAGGTAGATTACATTACCCTTCCTAAATGTCAACAATACAATGACGTCCTTGTAATAGTGGATAAATTCTCTAGATGTGTGGAAGCTGCTCCAGCTAGAAGAGGGACAGCTGCCCATACAGCCAAAGTGCTATGCAAAGACTTTATCCCCAGATGGGGAGTACCAGTTAGCATTAACTCAGACAATGGATCCCACTTTACAGGTGCTGTTTGTAAAGAAGTCTGTAGACTATTAAACATTGACTGGAATTTACACTGTCCTTATCATCCTCAATCATCGGGACAAGTGGAATGTACAAATCGAACTTTGAAAGAAAGACTGTCTAAATACAGCCAGGAAGGCATGAACTGGGTCCAAGCTTTGCCAATAGTGTTATGCAGTATTAGAGCTACACCAAACTGAACAACAGGCCTGAGTCCATTTGAAATCATCACAGGCAGACCAATGTCTCTGCCAGGAACTATTGATTTGCAGAAAGCAGACTGTCATTTAAGGAGTGATACTTTGCTGACTTATTGTCAAAATCTAACAAATGCTGTTAGTTCTACATCTCAACAGGTGTTAGCTGCGTGGGGAGATCCTCCAGAAGGTGGGCACGACCTGGTGCCCGTTGAAGAAGTGTACGTCAAAAAGTTGCAAAAGGAACTCTTAGGATCGAAGTGGGAAGGACCATTCGTAATCCTTCTCACCACCCAATCCGCTGTAAAGTTAAAAGGAAAGAAAGGTTGGATCCACGCATCACATGTGAAGCGCACGTATAAATATTAAGATCTGTAAAATGTTTACCGTAATATTCATTTTCAGTTATTTGATTGGCTTTGTAAATGTTGTACCAGAACTGAATAAGAACACATTCCTTTACACATCTAAGATATATGCTAAAAATGTCAACATTTCCAATGGTTGGGTATGCATTGCAACCCCTACTAACTCAGGAGAAGGTATTCCCTTCTTAACTATTCCCTTTAATGCTTCAGAAACTTCAGAATGGTACATCTATCAAAGCGCCCCTCGCTCTGTAGTGGTCCGTTCTGGAGCATATTCATGTGAAAAAGGAAGGTATAAGATTTATTTACAGAAATGTATTAACTTATGGAAATCTGCAGGCTATCCACTAAACACTTTTTCAGGATGGCACCAACTTAAATATAACCCTAACAAAAATCCTCAATATATTAGCCTCCCAACTAATATTAAACAAAAAGGATCAATATGCCTCATTAGTAATCACTCTTAAGGGATGAAAATGGGCAATAGTGTTTGTACTAATTATTTAGATGTTAACACAGCTTATAAATGTACGCAAAATTTATTACAAAGAACTAAACAGTCCTCAAAAATAACAGGCATACGTAACATCACAAATAATAAAACATTCTCAGATCAGTGATATTTACTTATATTCTGCTCATAATGGGACTTATTTTATTTGTGATGATAGAGCATATTCTTCGCTCCCAAAATACTGGTCAGGATCTTGCTATTTAGGATACTTAGTACCTGCCACCCGTCATCTTCCTCATCTCCCTTATGTTTTAAACCCAGACACTCGAAGAAATAAACGTGCCATAACATTACGAGACGCAATTTATGCTAGAATTATGCTAATTCAAAAGAAGTTAAAGACCTCGCATCACATATCCAAAACGAAATCAAGAAACTTGATCCACCCCCAGTTATCTCTCTCTAGGATAAACTTTGCGGGTGGTTGGGACACACTGGAATGTCAACAGTAAGAATAATCTTATTCTCCTGTGTAGCTGGATTCATCATTTACATAATATGCCAATGTATTAAGTGCATCAAAGAACTATTCGCTAAACACAAGGGCCCAATTGTCAGAATGATTCACACTAACCCTACTGCACCACAATTAGATGAAATGGAAATGTAGTATTATTGTTGAAATGTTACTGATCAATCAATTATGTGACTGTATTATTAACATACTGTTAATATATTAATACTGAATCAGTAGAATCAAATTTGATCAATTGATTAATTGTTATTTTATAATGACGATTCTTTAAGAATTATAATAATTTTTGCTGAAATGCTTGTAATGCAATGCTTGCCCACTCTATTGTTTAAAACTGCAATGACAATATGAATGAGTTATTCTTTGCGCTTTTACCTATCCTATCGCATTAATTGTAACTTTTATCTTATTGTGATATATCTCACTTATTCTTTCAATTTATCAAAGCGGCGACTGTAGAAACCAAATATTTTCTAATACACCTGATAGGTAAAAGATGGCTATTTAGCGTAAAATATTAAGCCCCAGTTTTAAATACCCATTTTAAATACACTCATAACCTCAGGTCATCTCAAAACATATAGCTTCAATAGAGACACAAAACAGCATGACACAGCATAATTCACTTTTACTGAGCTCCATTGTTCCAGCAAATACATTTGCAAGACAGTGTGACATTAAAACACAAGCCGTACCAGATACCAATCCAAGGACAGGGCAGGCACCATAGTAACATTAAAGCGCTATTGTCTACAATGTGGCTAACAGCTAAGTCAGCAGAAGTCCAGTTTAAACTGGTCATGATAACAGCACAGAATTGCATTCCATAACATGCACAAGTATTCAGACATGAAACATTTAAAGCTAAGTTGCACATTAAAGATTGACAGCTAACCGTCAAATCAAACTCATTTGATTCTAACCCAAAATAATTAGGATGATTTAGAGGTGTAGATCAATGGCTAAAGACTGGTATGATTTCCTATAACCGTGTAGGTCCTTTTGGCCATCTTTATCATTCTATACTTTGATCTAAACTATTCGCTATCACTATTTTTCACTTTTCCACTCTAACTCTTGAAGTAAATGTAAGCTGTTGTGCCGTAAGCAAGAAAGCATTTCTGTATTATTTTAAAAATTAAATTGTGTACAAGTTGCTTCTCTTTAAGTCCTTTTTGCTAGCCGGACTTATTAGAGAATAAGATTTAAGTGACTCTCAATTGTAATCAAATAGAGGCAATAAATGGTTCTTGTTTGCATCCGAGAAGTTTTAACTCAAATTTCTACTGAGTTTTAGTGTCGCAAGTTCCTCACTAATTCTGCATGGTAGATCTCTTACATTATCCCCAGCTGCCACTTCTTGTGCGCCCAGATCGAGAAAAAACTCCCCCCTCACCACCGCCTTCAGCATCTCCCACAACGTGGAGGCAGAAACCTCCCTCGTCTTATTCTACTCCACATAGTTCCAGATAGTCACCCCTATCTTCTCGCAAACCTCCTTATCTGCCAATAACCCCAAATCCAGCTTCCACTGTGGACTCCCCTTTGCCACCCGCGAAGCTACCCAATGTGGCGCGTGGTCAGACACTACAATCACCAAATTCTCTGATCCAACCTTGTTCAGGACAAAGCAATCAATCTAGAAGTACACCCGGTTGACGTGCGAGAAGTATGAGAATTGCTTCGCCCTCGGCCTCTCAAACCACCACAGGTCCGTCCCTCCCATACGCTCCATAAACCCAACAGCCCCTTTTCCATAGCCGACACCGTCAGGGACCTGGGGCATGACTGGTCCAGCCTAGGATCCAGCACTATATTGAAATCCCCCCCCCCAATAATCAACTGGTGGGTGTCCAGATCCGCAGTTTTTGCCAACACCCGTCTCAAAAACTCCACATTGTCCCAATTTTAGGCATACACGTTCACCAGCACCACAGGCTTCCACCTCCCACTCACTATTACAAATCTACCCCCAGGGTCTGTCACTATACTTCCCACCTCAAAAGCCACCCTCTTATTGATCAACACTGCCACTCCCCCTCGTCTTCATATCCAACCCCGAATGGAATATCTACCCCACCCAGCCCTTCCTCAACCTTATCTGGTCCCCCACTTTCAAAGGCATCTCCGCCTGCAAATTCCTCAAATGAGCGAAAATGCGAGACCTAGTCAACCCCCAAACCCACGTAATCAACCGGGTCAGCGGGACCCCCTCCCTTCCCGGTTATCCATCGCCCCTCTTTAACCAGCCTCCCCAGGTCCAGGCCTCACCCACCCTCTAAGCCTTGCCAAGATGTCCACCGCCATCTCCCCTTCACCAACTGCGCCACATAAACTCTGTCTCTCCCCCAACCCCTCCCACCCCCACCCCCCCATATAAACAAAGAAACAAAACATCAACCACCCATCCCCCACATCTATCACAGATGCCCTCATGATCAAAGAAACCATGGTACTGTGATTACAAAATTACATAAGAGACAGAAAATAGAGAGCAGTGGTCAACAGTTATTTTTATCAGATTGGAGGGAAGATCCCATGGGGTTCCCCAGGAGTCATGTTGGGATCATAGCTATTTTTGGTTATAAATTAAATTATATTATATTCATTGGAGTTAAGAAGAGTGAGAGGGAACTTACAAAATTCTAACAGGATTAGACAGGGTAGATTCCGAAAGAACGTTCCCGATGGTGGGGGTGTCCAGAACCCGGGGTCATAGTTTGAGGATAAGGGGTAAACCTTTTAGGACTGAGGTGAGGAAAAATTTCTTCACCTAGAGGGTGGTGTATCTGTGGAATTCAGTGCCACAGAAAGTAATTGCGGCCAAAATGTTGCATAATTTCAAGAAGGAATAACTCTTGGGGCTAAAGTGATCAAGAGCTATGGGGGAAGGCAGGATCAGGGTATTGAACTTGATGATCAGCCATGATCATAATGAATGACGGAGCAGGCTCGAAGGGCCGAATGGCCCCCTCCTTCTTCTATTTTCTACATTTCTATGTTTCTACGCAAATCCATGACCTGAACTGTGGAAAAAGGGCATCATTTCTAAATTTGCAGATGGCAAAACCCAGGACTGTAGTAAACAATGAAGTAACAGATTTCGAGGCAGAGTGGTAAATTGGGCAGATGCAGGTTAACCTCGAGAAGTGCAAAGTGATGCATTTTGGAGGGGAAAGTGAGGAGAGACAATACAAACTAAACAATACAATTTTAAAGCATAAGCGTAAGATTGCGTCAACAGCTTCTCCTGGTCTGTGTTCCAGTGAAAATTACACACCAGATTTGACAATAACTAGGGTTGACTAACTACATTGCCTATTTTCTCTGTCTCTTGGTGTGGATGTTCAATGCGTCTTTGAAGTTTCCTCTCATTCCAATTATCTTTATTTCTGCTCTGTTTAATATTCTCCCTCTCTGATCCACTGTTGCTGAGCAGATGACAAAGTCAGGTCAAATGGTGCTTCTTGTGCTGGATATAAACTGTCGAATTAGGCAGCTGTTCTGCAGTATCTGTCAGATTCACTGGAGGGGATCAACCTTACAACACCTTTCCAATTGGAGGATTAACTGAATTGGGAGCAGTCACCAAAGGTGCAAAGTTAGGGAAATGGTAGCACAGTGATCTTTTGGAGGAGTGTCAGTAATCATGCATTACAACAATGACCATACTTCAAAAAAATCTTTCACTGGCTGTAATGTGTTTTGCGATGCCCTGGGGCTGTGAAAGGCTCCGTCTTTTTGACTTCTAAAACCGGATACAACTTTTTTTTCAGAAATACTACGATTAATTGGCGAGTGGTCTTTTTCCTGATTGACTCATTCTGCAAATCCAACACAAATTTCGAAGAGCAAACTGCAGTCAAGAAATGTCAGGCATTGCTAACTTCCGGTGGTGGGATGTAAGAGGTGGCTGTATACGCGGTAGCTCCTGTCAGTTTACTTGTTTTTTTGCCCCTTTTTGCTCAGTTCCTGGGGGCTTTTTGTTGGACAAACTCTTCCCATCAGAAAGTAGAAGGTCCTAGTGTGGAAGATGTCAAAAAAGGTTACAACTAAGAAGTCTGTGGGTGGAAATTCTTCAACCGACTCAAGAGGCTTGGCAGCGAGCCTCAGCAGATGGCGGCAACGGTTCCAGCAGTTCTGGCTGCCACGATCATGACAAGTATTCCAACTGGAGTACTGGCTACTGAATTTGAAAAGCAACTTTAAAAGCATTTTGAGAGGCAACAGAATTTGATGTTCGATATTCTCCATAAATCGATTGAGGAGACGCAGTGTCCTGTCCGCAAAAATGTTGGGGAGGACATCGGAAGTTGTGAAAGATCATGGTGAGGTGTGGAAGTGGGTGGATGCGGCTTTTCCAAGGCACAGCGACCAAACTGCTTCGCTAGAGGCTGAGATCTCAGTGGTGGCGGAGAAGAATAAGAATCTGAGAGTGAAGGTGGATGACCTGGAGAATCAGTCGAGGAGACAAAACCTCAGGGCCATGGGGTTGCCAGAGGGTGTAGAGGGCCTGAATCCAACTGTGTACCTTTTGCAGATGTTCTGTAAGATGGTGGGGGAGGTGGTACTGGTGTCCCCATCAGAGTTGAAAAGGACCCAGTCAGGACTCCGCAGAAGCCTCGGATGAATGAGCCACCACAAACAGTTATAGTCAGACTCCATAGCTTCCAGGAGAAGGAATGGGTCCTGAAGTGGGCCAAGGAGAATCATGATCAAAGATGGTAAGGAAGTCATGTTAGAATATATCAGGATGTCGGTGCAGAACCTGCCATGAAGCGGGCAATAAAGCTAAAGCAGCTTTAGACAAGAGTGGAGTGAGGTTTGGAGTGGCATACCCTGTGAGGCTGCGCGTTACCATCGGGTAAAGGAACCATTACTTCGATACTTCAGAGGAGGCTGAAGCTTTTGTGACAGAGAATGGACTGGGATCCAGTTAAACTGGGATCTGTGAAGAAGTTTGCAGATCGGTTGGTTCCGTTGCTGGAAGATATGTTTAATGACTCTCTGTCCCGGGGATTCCTGCCGGCTAAATTCCCGCAGGCCTCTATTTCACTGCAGTTTGAAGAAGGGTAAAGACCCAGTGGAGTGTGGGGCATCCTGGCCTACCTTTCTGTTAAATGTGGGCGCCAGAATACTGGCTAAGGTGTTGGCGGTAAGGCTGTAGCTTGTCTCCCTGAGGTGATGATAGATGATCAGACAGGCTTTGTTAAGGGCCAGCAATTGTCAGCCAATATTCGAAGGCTATTGAATGTTGTTCTCTCCTTGCCCGAGGAGCCGGAGCTAGAGGTGATTGTGTCTTTCGATGCCAAGAAGGCATTTGAGTGGAGTGGAGATAGGAAATTCTGGAGAGGTTCGGCCTAGGGCCAAAATTGATTTCTTGGGTACAGTTGTTGTACAGGGCCCCCTTGGCTAGTGTTTGTACCAATTCCTTGAGTTTGGGGCACTTCCATTTGAATAGGAGGGCTAGACATGGGTGTCCGATGTCTCCCCTCCTATTTATGATAGCGATTGAGCCCTTAGCCATAGTTTTGAGGATATGTGGAAGGGGATAAAGAGAGGCGAAGTGGAGTATAGAGTATCCCTATGTTCTGACGATCTGCTGCTTCATGTTACAAACCCGGTCCTCACCAGGGGTGATATAATAGAGCTTTTGAGGAGCTTTGGTTCATTTTCAGGTTACAAGTTGAATATGCAAAAGAGCAAATGTCCCCCCCCCCCCCCCCCAAGGAGAGGAGCCAACTTGGGGTGTTGCCTTTTTGCGTGGCCAGCTCTAGCTTCAGGTATCTGGGAGGCCGGGTGGCCCATGTTTGGGCCCGGCTTCATAAATTGAACTTGGTAAGTCTGGCAGATAATGTTAAGTCCTATCTGTAAAAGTGGGACAGCCTTCTCCTGTCCCTGGCGAGCAGAGTCCAGTCTATTAAAATGAATATTCTTCAAAGGTTTTTGTTTTTCTTACAAATCTTTTTTTGTGAGGGTTAACAGGTTGATCTCATCCTATATAGGGCAGGCAAGACTCCGAAGATCCGTAGGGTAGTTGTTCAAAAGGATAGGCAGTCAGGGGGCCTATCGTTGGCGAATTTGCTTTATTATTATTGGGTGGCTAATGCTGAGAAGATGCTGTGGTGGTGCAGTGATCCAGTACCGTATGGGGACAGATAGAGGCGAGGTCATGGAGGGGATCTAGTCTGGGTGCATTGTTAACGACCTTGGCGCGATTCTCCGATCCCCAACCGGGTCGGAGAATCACCGGGGGCCGGCGTGAATCCCACCCCCGCCGTGTCGCAAATTCTCCGCACCGGAGATTCGGTGGGGGCGGGAATCGCGCCACGCCGGTCGGCGGGAATCCCCCAGCGATTCTCCGGTCCGCGATGGGCCGAAGTCCCGCCGCTGTCAACCCACGCCAGCCAGCGTGGATTGAACCACCTATGGGACAGTGGGACACGGCGGCGTGGACGGGCTCCGGGGTCCTGGGGGAGGGCGCGGGGCGATCTGGCCCCGGGGGGTGCCCCCACGGTGGCCTGGCCCGCGATTGGGGCTCACCGATCCGCGGGTGGGCCTGTGCCGTGGGGGGACTCTTTTCCTTCCGCCTTCGCCATGGTCTCCACTATGGCGGAGGCGGAAGAGACCCCCTCCACTGCGCATGCGCGGGGATGCCGTGAGCGGCCGCTGACGCTCCCGTGCATGCGCCGCCCGGCAAAGTCATTTCCGCGCCAGCTGGGGGGGCACCAAAGGCCTCTCCCGCTAGCTGGCGTGGCGGAAATCAGTCTGACACGGGCCTCGCCCCTCAAGGTGAGGGCTCGGCTCCTCAAGATGCGGAGACTTCCGCACCTTTGGGGCGGTGCGATGCCGGACTGATTCGCGCCGTTTTTGGCGCCGGACGGCGGACATCGCACCAATATCAGAGAATCCCGCCCCTTGTTTCCGTTTTCACCGGCTAGGTATCCCCGGAACCCATAGGATGTGTCTACTTTAAGGATATGAAGGCAAATCAGGCAACATTTTAGGCTGGATCCACGTCGAGGTCGGCCCCTATCTGTGACAATCACTTATTTGAGCCGTCGAGATTGGACGCCGCAGTTGGATGTGTGAAGGGAAGGAGCTTGAGGGATTCGGGCATTTGTTTGTTGAGGGACAGTTTTCCAGTTTGGTGGAATTGTCAGCGAAGTTTGGGCTTGTTGGGGCCAAACTCCAAATAAGGAATTTTATACGGGTGATCTTCCCAACGTTTCCCGAGGCACCGCGGACGTCTCTGTTGGAAAGGATCCTTTCGCTGTCGGGGTCGGAAGAGGAGGAGGGTAGCACGTCTGGTATATCTGGGCGAACTCTGGCTGAGGATTTGGACTTGGCGGATGGAGTGAAAGCAAAGTGGGAGAGGGAGCTGGGACCTATACTGGATGATGAGGTGTGGAGTGAGGCCCTTCGCAGGGTGAACTTACGGGATTCTCCAATCATGGGGCTACGTCCCCACTCCAGCGTCAACGTGCGGCCGTTTCAGTCTGGACTTTCCTGAAGTAAGTCCAGAGTGATTCTCCTACCTGAAGGGGGCTAGGAGGGCCCCAGAGTAGTCCTAGCTCTGCCTGCCGATACGGGGCAGTGGCCTTCGGTGGACACCCCGCGAGACATGGCAGACTCACACCACGGAGTGGCCTGTAAATATAGGCCCCCCCCCGAGATCGTGGCGCGCCCGCGGATCGGTGGCCACTGATCGCTTGCCTGGCCGTCTGGGAGGCCCCCCTCCCGGTGAAGGAGCCCCCACCCCCACCACCAGGGCGGCCGCGGATTGACTCTGCAGCCACCTCCGACCGTTCCCGACAGGCAAAACGTGGTTAGAACCACGCTGTCGGGAACTCGGCCAGTTGTCGTCGGAGAATCACTACGGGGCCTCTGTCACTGGCCCCCTACCCCCGCCGCATAGACAGCGCGCGCGATTAGCGGCGATTCTCGGTCCCCGCGCCGATCGGGATTTTGGCACGGAAGCTTGGAGAATTTCGCCCCATGTCTCCATTCGCACAGTTTGATCTAATCCAGTTTAAGGTGGTACACAGTGCGCACCTGACAAAGACTAGGATGAGTGTTCTTTTTCCAGAGACAGATGCGAGCTGTGTTCCAGGAGGCCAGCCAATGACACACACACACGTTCTGGTCTTGTCCCAAATTGGTCATCTTTTGGGTCCCCTTCTTCAGCACCATGTCAGCGATTCTGACTATCGATCTGGAGCCTTGTCTTCTGGTGGCCATTTTTGGGGTGTAGGCCTCACTGGGGCCTTCGCCTCATTGATCACCCAGAGGCGTGTTCTGTTGGGGTGGGAGTCCTCCTCTCTGTCCAGCATCTAAGTATGGTTGGGTGACGTAATGGAATTCTTGTACCTGGAGAAAGTCGTGTACACAGTTAGGTGGTGAGCTGGAGGTGGCAGTCATTCATGACCTACTTTAAGGAATTAGTTGCCATCAGTTGCTGGGGGGCGGGGGGGGGGGGGGTCTGGTTGGTTGGGGATTTTGTTTTGTTGGGTTTGTGTATCATCTGTTGTGGGTAATATGGGTTTTGCTGTAAAATGTATTGTAAAATGGGAAATTTCCAATCAAATAATTTAAAAAAGAAATCTTTGACACTAATTGGACTCATCACTCATCACTGTCCAGAATCCTGCTGCAGAGATTAATCAGCTCTGTGAACCCACGCAATAGCTTGTAACCCAAGTGAGCCAAGTCCAAATGCTGTAAATCTGACCTTGCGGAGGCACTGTTTAAAACAACTCAAAGCTGGTAATTGAAATTGAATTTGGTTATTTAGTGGTTTATGCTCCAAGGGTTAACAATCTCCTTCACACTGCGGCTATATGTCAAACAGCAGCCAGTTAGAGTGGAATACTAAATAATAATAATTATTAGTGTCACAAGTAGGGTCACATTAACACTGCAATGAAGTTACTGTGAGAATCCCTCAGTCGCCACACTCCAGCGACTGTTCGGGTGCACTGAGGGAGAATTCAGAATGTCTAATTCACCAAACATACCGTCTTTCGGGACTTGTGGGAGGAAACCCGGAAGAAACCTACGCAGCCACGTGGGGAACCTGCAGACTCAGCACAGACAGCGATCCAAGGCGGGAATCGAACTGGCTTCCTGGCGCTGTGAAGACTGACCATTCGCAGGGAGTTTACAAATGGGGTACAGCACACATGCTGGGGCCTATGTTGGGGATGGGGGTGAGGGTGACACGGGGAGGAGTGAGAAAAATCTCTAATTCCTGAAATAAAATCTCCAAACCCGACTACCTCCCCCTCCCCACCCCTTACACACACACACACACACACACACACACACCACATACACAGTAAATAGCATCAGGTACTGGATAGGCAGATACCACTGGCTGCACCAAAATCCAATTATAATCCTCAACTGGGCTTTCTGTGAAAGTCCAAGGCCTGAAACTCACTAAATGCCCAGCAGGGGGCGCATTTAGTCATCCACAGACCCAGAGGCATGGGGCTGGATTCTCCGCCCCGCCGCACCACATTTCTGCTTCACCCCGCTGGCGGGATGCTCCGTTATGGTGGCCGGTCAATGGGGTTTCCATTGACGTGCAGCCCCACGCCATCGGGAAACCCCCGGGTTGCTGGCAAAACGGAGCATCTCGCCAGCGAAGAATCCAGCCCGTGGTCTGGGAGCCGGGTTGGATTCCCGCCATGGAAGATGGTGAAGTTTGAATTCAATTTAAAAAATCTGGAATTATTAAAAGTCTACAGATGACCATGAAGCCATTGTCCATTGTCATAAAACCCCATCTGGTTCACTAATGCCCTTTAGGAAAAGAAATCTGTCATCCTCAGCTAGCCTGGCCTACATGTGACTCCAGACCCACAGCAATGTGGTTGATTCCCTCAGGGATGGGCAATATATGCTGGTCCAACCAGCTGAATTTTTAAAAATGGGCCCATGGTAAATGTAGTAAATCCAACAAACCTGCTACCGAATAGTATCAAGGACCTAAAAAAAGACTTGAATTGCAGTAGCACTTTTCACCATATTTCAGAGCATCCCATAGCACTTAACAAACATAGAATCATAGAATCCCTACAGTGCAGAAGGAGGCCATTCAGCCCATCAAGTCTGCACCGACCCTCTGAAAGAACACCCTACCTCGGGTCAGGCTCACCCAATCCCCGTAGCCCAGTAACCCCACTTCACCTTTTGGATACTAAGGGGCAGTTTAGCATGGCCAATCCACTGTGCCACCATGCCGCCCAATGAATTGCTTTTGAAGTGTAGTCACTATTTTAATGTAGGCGATGTGGCAGCCAATTTGTGCAGAGCAAGCTCCCACATACAAAAATGCAATCATACCCAGATAACAAATGATTTAATGATCGTGATTCAGGGATAAATATTAGCCAGGAAACCAGGGATAACTCTGCTGCTCTTCATCAAAATACAGCACCATGGGATCTTTTACATCCTCCTTCGAAAGCAGGTGATTCCTTGGTTTAATGCAAGCAAAAGGTGGTCCCTCTGATAGTTGTGATAGCGGACTGACTCTGGATGCAGATGCATGACTGCTCCTGACACTCTTTTGCTAGTTGGCAGAAGTTACAGTAATTCTTTTACATCCATCTGACGGCAGAAGTGGCCTCACTTTAACATCTCATCTGATGTTAACAGAAATCAGTTCCAACCATTCCCAATAGAACAATTTAATGGATCATTTGCAGGTTACTGACATAGAGCAGCTCAATAAGTCAAAATCAGTGGACGACGAAGAACTGGCATTTATACCTTGCCTTAGAAAAGATCTCGGACACATTTCAAAAAAATAGTTTTGAAGGTCGGTGACGTTATTAAGTCCAGACTGGCAAACAGCAAGATCACACAGTGAGATGAATGTTAATGTCATTTTGAGGAAGAAGAAGACTATGCTCCATGACCTTCAGTTTCCCCATCTTCAACCACCAAAAAGAGCTTTGGTTTAACATCTCATGTGAAAGACTGCATGCCTGACTCTGCACCCTTCCCTATTACTAACACTCCGGCTGCACAGGACGTTCTCAGTGCTGACCCTTCGACAGTGCAGTGCTGCCTCAGTACTGACCATCCTCTGTCAATACAACACACCCTCAGCTCTGCCCCTTCGACAATGCGGCGCTGCCTCAGTACTGATCTATCTCTGTCAATACAACACTCCCTCAGTGCTGTCCCTTCGACAGTGCAGTGCTGCCTCAGTACTGACCGTCCTCTGTCAATACAACACTCCCTCGGTGCTGTCCCTTCGACAGTGCAGTGCTGCCTCAGTACTGACCGTCCTCTGTCAATACAACACTCCCTCAGTGCTGCCCCTTCGACAGTGCAGTGCTGCCTCAGTACTGACCGTCCTCTGTCAATACAACACTCCCTCAGTGCTGCCCCTTCGACAGTGCAGTGCTGCCTCAGTACTGACCATCCTCTGTCAATACAACACTCCCTCAGTGCTGCCCCTTCGACAGTGCAATGCTGCCTCAGTACTGACCGTCCTCTGTCAATACAACACTCCCTCAGTGCTGCCCCTTCGACAGTGCAGTGCTGCCTCAGTACTGACCGTCCTCTGCCAATACAACACACCCTCAGCTCTGCCCCTTCGACAGTGCGGTGCTGCCTCAGTACTGATCTATCTCTGTCAATACAACACTCCCTCAGTGCTGCCCCTTCGACAGTGCAGTGTTGCCTCAGTACTGACCGTCCTCTGTCAATACAACACACCCTCAATGCTGCCTCTTCGACAGTGCGGTGCTGCCTCAGTACTGAGCGTCCTCTGCAAATACAACACACCCTCAGTGCTGCCCCTTCGACAGTGCAGTGCTGCCTCAGTACTGATCGTCCTCTGTCAATACAACACTCCCGCAGTGCTGCCCCTTCGACAATGCGGCGCTGCCTCAGTACTGACCGTCCTCTGTCAATACAACACTCCCTCAGTGCTGTCCCTTCGACAGTGCGGCGCTGCCTCAGTACTGACCGTCCTCTGTCAATACAACACTCCCTCAGTGCTGTCCCTTCGACAGTGCAGTGCTGCCTCAGTACTGACCGTCCTCTGTCAATACAACACTCCCTCGGTGCTGCCCCTTCGACAGTGCAATGCTGCCTCAGTACTGATCGTCCTCTGTCAATACAACACACCCTCAGTGCTGCCCCTTCGACAGTTCTATGCTGACTCAGTACTGACCGTCCTCTGTCAATACAACACTCCCTCGGTATTGTCCCTTCGACAGTGCGGCGCTGACTCAGTACTGATCGTCCTCTGTCAATACAACACTCCCTCGGTATTGTCCCTTCGACAGTGCGGCGCTGACTCAGTACTGATCGTCCTCTGTCAATACAACACTCCCTCGGTATTGTCCCTTCGACAGTGCGGCGCTGACTCAGTACTGATCGTCCTCTGTCAATACAACACTCCCTCGGTATTGTCCCTTCGACAGTGCGGCGCTGACTCAGTACTGATCGTCCTCTGTCAATACAACACTCCCTCGGTATTGTCCCTTCGACAGTGCGGCGCTGACTCAGTACTGATCGTCCTCTGTCAATACAACATTCCCTCGGTATTGTCCCTTCGACAGTGCGGCGCTGACTCAGTACTGACCGTCCTCTGTCAATACAACACTCCCTCAGTGCTGCCCCTTCGACAGTGCAGTGCTGCCTCAGTACTGACCGTCCTCTGCCAATACAACACACCCTCAGCTCTGCCCCTTCGACAGTGCGGTGCTGCCTCAGTACTGATCTATCTCTGTCAATACAACACTCCCTCAGTGCTGCCCCTTCGACAGTGCAGTGTTGCCTCAGTACTGACCGTCCTCTGTCAATACAACACACCCTCAATGCTGCCTCTTCGACAGTGCGGTGCTGCCTCAGTACTGAGCGTCCTCTGCAAATACAACACACCCTCAGTGCTGCCCCTTCGACAGTGCAGTGCTGCCTCAGTACTGATCGTCCTCTGTCAATACAACACTCCCTCAGTGCTGTCCCTTCGACAGTGCGGCGCTGCCTCAGTACTGACCGTCCTCTGTCAATACAACACTCCCTCAGTGCTGTCCCTTCGACAGTGCAGTGCTGCCTCAGTACTGACCGCCCTCTGTCAATACAACACTCCCTCGGTGCTGCCCCTTCGACAGTGCAATGCTGCCTCAGTACTGATCGTCCTCTGTCAATACAACACACCCTCAGTGCTGCCCCTTCGACAGTTCTGTGCTGACTCAGTACTGACCGTCCTCTGTCAATACAACACTCCCTCGGTATTGTCCCTTCGACAGTGCGGCGCTGACTCAATACTGATCGTCCTCTGTCAATACAACACTCCCTCGGTATTGTCCCTTCGACAGTGCGGCGCTGACTCAGTACTGATCGTCCTCTGTCAATACAACACTCCCTCGGTATTGTCCCTTCGACAGTGCGGCGCTGACTCAGTACTGATCGTCCTCTGTCAATACAACACTCCCTCGGTATTGTCCCTTCGACAGTGCGGCGCTGACTCAGTACTGATCGTCCTCTGTCAATACAACACTCCCTCGGTATTGTCCCTTCGACAGTGCGGCGCTGACTCAGTACTGATCGTCCTCTGTCAATACAACATTCCCTCGGTATTGTCCCTTCGACAGTGCGGCGCTGACTCAGTACTGACCGTCCTCTGTCAATACAACACTCCCTCGGTATTGTCCCTTCGACAGTGCGGCGCTGACTCAGTACTGATCGTCCTCTGTCAATACAACACTCCCTCGGTATTGTCCCTTCGACAGTGCGGCGCTGACTCAGTACTGATCGTCCTCTGTCAATACAACACTCCCTCGGTATTGTCCCTTCGACAGTGCGGCGCTGACTCAGTACTGATCGTCCTCTGTCAATACAACACTCCCTCGGTATTGTCCCTTCGACAGTGCGGCGCTGACTCAGTACTGATCGTCCTCTGTCAATACAACACTCCCTCGGTATTGTCCCTTCGACAGTGCGGCGCTGACTCAGTACTGATCGTCCTCTGTCAATACAACATTCCCTCGGTATTGTCCCTTCGACAGTGCGGCGCTGACTCAGTACTGATCGTCCTCTGTCAATACAACACTCCCTCGGTATTGTCCCTTCGACAGTGCGGCGCTGACTCAGTACTGATCGTCCTCTGTCAATACAACATTCCCTCGGTATTGTCCCTTCGACAGTGCAGCGCTGCCTCAGTACTGATCGTCCTCTGTCAATAGAACACTCCCTTGGTATTGCCCATTACCACATTCGCAGTATTTTACAATGTCTCTCAGTTAGCGACACAGGCCATTGGGTAGAAGCTTTGTCACAGGGGATGGTTTAGCGCAGGGCTAAAGAGCTGGCTTTTAAAGCAGACCAAGGCAGGCCAGCAGCACAGTTCAATTCCCGTACCAGCCTCCCCGAACAGGCGCCGGAATGTGGCAACTAGGGGCTTTTCACAGTAACTTCATTGAAGCCTACTTGTGACAATAAGCGAATTTCATTTCATTTCATTTCAATAATAAATGATTCATCCAAGCTCCCCCACAGTTCACCACCAGCTTACAGAATGTTTTAACCAGTGCAGTTCGATTAAAAGAAATTGGTCATACTGAAACATTGATATTGTTTTCAATAGTCAGAATGCATTCGGTGAGTCATCTGTCATTTAAAATCAAGACGTCCCATCAGAGGCTTTCACAAGATACTCCAAACTGATGCCATGTTTATTGTAGTCACACGCGTAAATTAAAGTCTCTGTGAACATATTTCAGATGGAAACCCGACATCCTATTGGGCCTCCCCACTCCATCAACATCCTGACTCCCTCTCTCCCCACCACCCTCCTTTCCCCTCTCTCCCCACCACCTCCCCTTCCCTTCCCTTTTGTTGGTACAGGGGCGAGGGTATCTGGTCTCTCCAGCGCAAAGTTTAGTGCTTGTACCATTTGTTTTTTGTACAACTGTGTAGTGAACTGTTTTAATAATCAGAGTATCCTACCCCCCTCCCCATACGTTGGTACTGAGAGGACGGTACAATACAAAATTGGCGTTTGTACCGTTTGGCCTTGTATATATTTTTTACTGTTTTAATAAAAAGATATGTATACCCGACATTTTATTTCCCCTATTTGGGGAATTGAGTCAATTGCGCTCAAAAAATGGGGTAGTTGGTTCATTAAACATCAGCTCTGAACATTCAATTGTGAAAGGAAAGCAATGCCTTTAATTGTGAAGTGTGTATTCAGTCAATTCATTGCGGAGGCTGACAGACTAGGACATAGGGAAAGCATTCATTAACACTGCGTAGCAAAGTCATTAACTGGTTCAGCGCCTTTCACAACAGAACTGCAATTCAGTCCAGTGAAGATATTCCTGCAATGAAGGTAGATTAAAATGTTCAATTCTTGAATGATGACCATTTGTCCCTTGGCACTTAGGAAACAGAGAATCTTGGAACATAGGAACAGACAGAGAGAATAGACTCAAAACAGATTGTTATCACATTGCTGTTTGGAGAATCTTCCTGCGTGCTAATTGGCTGCCACATTTCCTGCAATATAACAGTTACTGCAATTAACAAAGTGCTCCATTGGGTGTAAAGCACATGGAGACATATCGAGGCTGAGAAAGGCACTATAGAAATGCAAGTTCTTTCTTTCCTTTGCTGTGTGTTGATTACTGCTAATTGTTTGGCAAATTGGTAATTTGGCAGAACAGGTGAGATTAACACCATGAAAATGGAGAAGGATAGAAATTCCAGGTGAAACAGGAATCCATTGTCACTTTAAAAAAGCAGGTGAACAGGTTTGAAGGAGAAAGTATTTTTGAAAAAGCGTATGGGGAGGTGACAGGGAATGTGAATGAAATGTGCGGCGTTCTCAGAGAATGACACAGGCATAATGGGCTGAATGGACTTCTTCTGTGCTCTGAAATGCTCTGATTTTCAAACTGCATTGACGTGGCTTGAATGGACAATTTTTTGTGAAAAAAAAAGCCTTTTAAAAATAATCTTACAATTGATTGAATCATTCTGGTAACCAGTAATGCGTGGAAAAACGTCGGCTATATATATATTGAACCTGATTGCAATGCTGTTAGGAATTAATTAAACAATCGCTTGGTTAAATGGTGCGAGTGTGAGCTCTATTAAGAAGATTAAATCAATGTTAAAAGCGGCCGGTGGATATTAAATGGTGAAGGCTCGGAGGAATCTGATGATTTTGTTGTAATTAGTTATTGATTGCACAAGGTTCTGTTTGCCAACCCTTTTCCCCAAGAAATGTGGATACTTGTCATTCGCATAATATGTAATTCTCTTACTGCTTTCCATCATAAACTAGAAATCTACATTAGATATGGTTCGAAATTTACAGAACGAAGAAACAGAACAAGACACTCAAAGCTCAGCTGCCACTTTGTTCAAAGAGACAAGACTTAGAAAAGACCGACTCTATTTACAGGAGTTCACATGGGAAACAAGGGTGAGATGGGAGAATGGACTTCAGTACAGACCTTTTCATTTCTGGGATGAGACTGTCACTCAGCTCAGACTTCAGAGATATGGGAGTCACCTCTGTTTACCCACTTGTAAATGCCCTCACTAAAATGGACCTGGAATCTGAATTGAATAAAGTGCCATAGCACATTATAAATGGCCCAGGATCACATATGATGGGCATTCATTTAGTGTGTCCCGGTGCAATCACCAAAACAGCTGGCGAGGGAAATGGAATGTGAAAGACTTGTATTTCTGTCGCACCTTTCACAATCTCAACATGCCTCAAAGTGCATGAGAGCCACAGAAATATTTTTGATGCCCTCTACCTTCAATGCCCTGGTCCCCATTAAAACCATGGGCGGGATTCTCCGACCCCCCGCCTGGTCGGAGAATCGCCGGGAGGTCGGCATGAATCCCGCTCCCTCCTGCTGCCGAATTCTCCCCCAAAAAATCCCGCTGACGTGGATCGTGCCGCCCACCTCGGAGAATGGCAAGGACCGGCTCAACGCTATGGGCCCCGGGGCCACCCGAATTCCCTGGCCCGCGATAGGCCAAGCGGCAGCCCGTTTTAGGCCGGTCCCGCCGGCGTAAATTAGAGCTGGTACTTACCGGCGGGACCTGGCTCTGCGGGCGGCCTCCTGGGTCCTCAGGGGAGGGGCGCGGGTGGATCTGGCCCCAGGGGGCGCACCCACGGTGGCCTGGTCCACGATCGGGGCCCAACAATCCGCAGGCAGGCCTGTGTCGCGGGGGCACTCTATTCCTCTGCGCCGGCCGATGTACCGGTCCGCGATGGCCGGCACGGAGATGAACCCCCCTGCGCATGCGCTGGCATGACGCCAGCACACGCTGCCGCTCCCGCGCATGCGCCAACTCGCGCCGGCCGGCGGAGGCCCTTCGGCACCGGTTGGCGTGGCGCCAAGCCCCTTCCCCGCTGGCTGGCGCAGTGCAAACCACTCCGGCGCCGGCCTAGTCCCTGAAGGTGCGGAGGATTCCGGGGCGGTCCAACGCCGGAGTGGTTCACGCCACTCCTTCGCGCCAGAGTTACCCGCCCCACTGGTTGCCGAAGCATCCTGCCCCACTACTCTCTTTCACCCTTGCCATTCTCCCGGTATACCCCTCATCTTCATTCCCTTAACAGCCAGGGACTTAAACTTAAATGGAAATGGCGGACAAATAGCCATTTTAGCCATTCACTGGCATTTCTGGATGGACTATGTAATCTGCCACTGGGTCCTGCTCTTGTCTGCAAAATGTCTCACCATTTCAGGTGTTGTGTATTATGCGTTGGAGATACACAGGTTTGCCAGTTTCTATATGTGCAGGAGCCTTATTCAATTCATTAAAATGCCTTCTCCCATGCCTCCAGCCTGTTGCCAATGGTTTAGTTTCTATTTCTCATTCACCATACCCAGGTTTAACTAATCACACATAGAGAACAGATACTCCAACTTCAATACTCTTCTGCAAACTGCCTCCTTAAAACCGCTCTTCTCCTCCATTCTCATCTCAAACAACAAGAATAAGACCATCCAATCATCTCCCCTCATGCCCTCTCCATTTCAATCCTGTCCTTGAGATCATGTTCTTTTCACCCTATTCCCAAAGTCACTTCCTGACTCCCATGTTAGCTGCTCATATTATTAATGGCTTTCTTGCCTCGGGTGCTTCCCCATCACCTCAAAAACCAAACTACTACCCTATCTCTGACCTGCATTTCCTCTTCAAAGTACAAGCATATGTTTTTATCTCCCATATCTTTCCAGCTGGGTGCATGTGCTCTCACCTGGTTCCATTCTTACCTATCTAACTGCAACCAGAATATCAGCTAGAAAAGCAAGTGGGTAGCCAGGGAAAGGGTTGGCCCACTGAAGGATAGGCAAGGGAATCTATGTGTGGAGCCAGAGGAAATGGGCGAGGTACTAAATGAATACTTTGCATCAGTATTCACCAAAGATAATGAATTGGTAAATGTTGAGTCTGGAGAAGGGTATGTAGATAGCCTGGGTCACATTGAGATCCAAAAAGACGAGGTGTTGGGCGTCTTAAAAAATATTACGGTAGATAAGTCCCCAGGGCCTGATGGGATCTACCCCAGAATACTGAAGGAGGCTGGAGAGGAAATTGCTGAGGCCTTGACAGAAATCTTTGGATCCTCACTGTCTTCTGGTGATGTCCCGGAGGACTGGAGAATAGCCAATGTTGTTCCTCTGTTTAAGAAGGGTAGCAAGGATAATCCAGGGAACTACAGGCCAGTGAGCCTTACTTCAGTGGTAGGGAAATTACTGGAGAGAATTCTTCGAGACAGGATCTACTCCCATTTGGAAGCAAATGGACGTATTAGTGAGAGGCAGCATGGTTTTGTGAAGGGGAGGTCGTGACTCACTAACTTGATAGAGTTTTTCGAGGAGGTCACAAAGATGATTGATGCAGGTAGGGCAGTGGATGTTGTCTATATGGACTTCAGTAAGGCCTTTGACAAGGTCCCTCATGGTAGACTAGTACAAAAGGTGAAGTCACACGGGATCAGGGGTGAGCTGGCAAGGTGGATACAGAACTGGCTAGGTCATAGAATTCAGAGAGTAGCAATGGAAGGATGCTTTTCTAATTGGAGGGCTGTGACCAGTGGTGTTCCACAGGGATCAGTGCTGGGACCTTTGCTGTTTGTAGTATATATAAATGATTTGGAGGAAAATGTAACTGGTCTGATTAGTAAGTTTGCAGACGACACAAAGGTTGGTGAAATTGCCGATCGTGATGAGGACTGTCAGAGGATACAGCAGGATTTAGATTGTTTAGAGACTTGGGCGGAGAGATGGCAGATGGAGTTTAATCCGGACAAATGTGAGGTAATGCATTTTGGAAGGTCTAATGCAGGTAGGGAATATACAGTGAATGGTAGAACCTTCAAGAGTATTGAAAGTCAGAGAGATCTAGGAGTACAGGTCCACAGGTCACTGAAAGGGGCAACACAGGTGGAGAAGGTAGTCAAGAAAGCATACGGCATGCTTGCCTTCATTGGCCGGGGCATTGAGTATAAGAATTGGCAAGTCATGTCGCAGCTGTATAGAACCTTAGTTAGGCCACACTTGGAGTATAGTGTTCAATTCTGGTCGCCACAGTACCAGAAGGATGTGGAGGCTTTAGAGAGGGTGCAGAAGAGATTTACCAGAATGTTGCCTGGTATGGAGGGCATTAGCTATGAGGAGCGGTTGAATAAATTCGGTTTGTTCTCACTGGAACGATGGAGGTTGAGGGGCGACCTGATAGAGGTCTACAAAATTATGAGGGGCATAGACAGAGTGGATAGTCAGAGGCTTTTCCCCAGGGTAGAGGGGTCAATTACTAGGGGCATAGGTTTAAGGTGAGAGGGGCAAGGTTTAGAGTAGATGTACGAGGCAGGTTTTTTACACAGAGGGTAGTGGGTGCCTGGAACTCGCTACCGGAGGAGGTAGTGGAAGCAGGGACGATAGTGACATTTAAGGGGCATCTTGACAAATACATGAATAGGATGGGAATAGAGGGATACGGACCCAGGAAGTGTAGAAGATTGTACTTTAGTCGGACAGCATGGTCGACACGGGCTTGGAGGGCCGAAGGACCTGTTCCTGTGTTGTACATTTCTTTGTTCTTTGTTCTTTGTTCTATCACTTGCAATGGCTCCTCTGCCTGCTCCCACATTGTTTCCACTGGTATCCGCAAGGATCAATCTTTGGCCCTCTCCCATATCCCATCTCCATGCTGTCCTTCAGTGACATTATGTGAAGCCACAGCAGCATTGCCTACCTCATGCACACTGATATCACCCAACTCTACCTCCCCAGCATCTCTCTCAACCCGTGCACTGTGCTAATATCTAGTACTGGATGAACTAAAGTCTTCCCAATATTTGCTTGCGGAAAATTTTAGTCCATTTAATACCAAACGTTGGATTATGAGTCTGATAATTTAGCAATAGTGCAGGAGTCAAGAGCAGTGCAGATGAGTTAGAGCTGGGTGTAACCAATGTGCATGTGGAAACTAATAGGGAGGGAGTCTTCCCAAAATTTGGTGCATTTTTGGTGCAAAAACCGGAGTAAATGG
This sequence comes from Scyliorhinus torazame, assembly GCF_047496885.1. Lineage (NCBI taxonomy): Eukaryota > Metazoa > Chordata > Chondrichthyes > Carcharhiniformes > Scyliorhinidae > Scyliorhinus > Scyliorhinus torazame. The sequence goes on from NC_092716.1 coordinate 189,581,573, forward strand.
CGCTGGCGCAGTTTGAACAACCTAGACCGGAATTGTTAGAATCTTGGAAAATCATTTTTTTTCTTAGGAATAATGCCGCACCCATGGGGCAATGTGTCTGAATTGGCCGCCCCGGGGTAATTTGAACTGTTCAATCGAGGGGGCGCTGCATTTAATCGGCTGCACAACACTTGCTCACAGTCCAGCCTAGAGGATGGCAGCAAGAAATCCAACTCCAAAGTTCACAGTGGGTGCCCTGATACGGATGTTGGATGCTGCGGAGGAGAGGAGGGCAACCATTTACACACAGGTGGGAAAGAGACCCTGGTAGTGTCCAGTCCATCTGTCTGACCCCTTCCAGAGACCTAGGTGCCTCTGGCCCAGCAGACAGAGCAGGGTGGCACCACAACACCTGTACCACCTGTAGGTAGGCCGGAGGCTTTCTCATCCCAGCCCTCCAGAGGACCCCAGTCAAGGCCATTTCAGACACAGGGCATGGCAGACAGCAGGCCGTATCAACCTCAGATGTGGACCCTGGGGAGACACCTAGATGTAGCGTTTGAGTTAGGAGGGTTAAGAAATTGTAGTCACACAGTATGGGCACAGGTGATGTTAGGCACTTAGGGATGTAGAACACTGATGAGTATGTATCAGCCAGACAGGAGTCGGACGTTTGCAATATTTTTGAGGAGAATCGCAGCCCTTTCCTCACTGTAAGCCATCATCACCCTCCTGCATTGAATGGGCAGCTAGCATGCGGAGACTCCTCATCACCAGCTCCGAGTTCTTAGCCCATGCGCGTTCCCTGGACACATAGGCAGGGTCACATCCTGAAGGGTCACCCATGGGTTCTCCATAATCCTGGACTTCCTGGAACTGTGTCGTGATGAGAGCGTCTCGTGCCCTCCTGCCATTGTGCATGAGACCACTGGAGGTTCTTTCAGGAGGATCTGAGGACCGAGGGAGCACTGCCCTGTCAGAGGGTCAGTATCAAGGGAGCATTGCATTGTTTGTGGTTACCTCTGGCAGATGAAAAGGCCTGTGCAGTACGGCGAACTTGAAGGATCCAGGGCACAATTCAGACACCACATGTAACGGGTGAATCCCAAGTGTGTCCCAAATCGGGCTCCGCGCCGGGAGCCGGGCCAATCGCGAGTCACCCAACTCGCTCCACCCAGCATGACCTGGATCACACCCTTGCTGAGCGAGATCCAGATCAGCATATTTAAATGAGCCAGATGCTAATTTCACCCGCCGCCCAGGAGTCAATGCTCGTGCCTGCGAGACCTTGACTGGGCGCTGTTTATCACTGGTTTCCACAAACATGGACCAGGTGTGACATCACCTCGCGGGGGGGGGGTCTCGTAGTCCATTAGAGACCCCCGGGTGGTCGGGGACAGGGCCGGGTGGTAACCTGGTACTTCCCCTGGCATCCGGGCACCTTGGCAGAGCCACCAGGGCACGTTGGCAGTGCCATGGTGCCAGGTTGGCACTGCCAGGGGTTGGGCCTGGGGAGGGGCCTTGCTCAGTTCGATAGTGCAGGAAATCACTAAAGTGTGGCCTCGGCGGGCAGAAACTCCCCCAGGCCCAAAAAGCTGCAAAGTGCCGGTGAACAGTAGTGTGAATCTCGGCACAGCAGCCACTGAGAAACACCCCGCCAAAGACGCCCAAAAGCGGACTTTGTTTCACGTCTGCTGAATCGCACCCCCATGTCACTATTTCAATGAAACGAAGATGAGTTCTCAGTGTGCCAGTCAATATTTCTCCCACGAAAACCACTGATCTGGTCAATGCTATTTATGAGTTCATCATTGCCACGTTTATTACAGATCAACAATGTCTGCACTAACAGCACTGTGGGTGTACCTGCACCACATGGACTGCAGCAGGTTAAGACGGTAAGTCAAGGGCAATTAGAGAGTACCAATAGATGCCTTTGGTATTCCAGTCCCAAGTGTTATCCATGGCCAAGTATTACAGACAGGCACATTCCAAGGTCCAGGGCTACATGCTGAGGGATGCACTAAGGCTTGGGGCAGCTGCCAAAAAGGCACAAAGGAGACAAGTCATTGCCATCCGAAGTCCAGTGAGGGGATGGAAACTGGGTAAAACCCGTAAGGCTGCATTTGGTATGTAATGAATCTTGTAAATATTAACTGTAATTTTAAATGTCGTGAGTAAGGTCAGTTTTGAAAGGAACAGATTTGATTTGCACATCACATAATATCAAATTTGAACAGTTAGGCAGTGCACTTTTCAATTTTTTATGAATTCTGTATATTTTTGACAATTAATTTTTAGAAAACCTTCAAAAGTGTTGTAAAGAGCTTTGGTATATCCTGAGCTGTTGAAAGGTGCTTCATTAATGTGTGTTCATTTTTCTGTCTACCTGAAATGGAGATTGCCGTCCATTCTTGGAGCAGTATAGACGGAGTCTCACCTTGCACTGGGAACATGCTATGCCTTAACTGTAACTGTTGAAGCTTTGCATGGAAATAAAGGTTGAAAAATGCATTATTCCTTCACAAGTATATGGATACAAGGGGAGGACATTCAGCCCCTCAAGCCACATCTGCTGGTCATGGCTATTCTGCACGGTAGCAACTCAAATTAACTCATGCACATTTCATTTGATAGCACTTTTGCCTCAGAGTCACATGGCTCTGGGGTCCTAGTCTCTCCAGTGCTTGAGCACGAAAGTTAAGACCAAAGGTGCAGTCTTTCAATGAGACATCAAACCGAGGTCCTATCTGCCTGCTTGGGCGGATGTTAAATATCCCATTGCGCTATTTCAAAGAGGAGCTAGGGTATTCCCTCATGCTTTAGCTAATATGTCTCCTTCAATCGACATCACAAATGACAGGTGTCTGGCTGTTATCACATTGCTGTGTACATATTGCTTGCTGCATTTCCTACATTACAACAGTGACAACTCTTCATAAAGTACTTAATTGGTTGTAAAATGCCTTGAGGCGTCTGCCGTTAAAAGCGCTATAATAGTGCCTTTCTTACATTTCTTCACCCGCCTTGAGTTCCCAATCTCTTAACCCCTAGCCAGCAAAAATCTTATCAATCTCGGTGCCCACGTTTTTAGTTGATCCCGAGCCTCAGCAGTTGGTTTTGGGGGGTCGGGGGGTCGGGGGGGGGGGGGGGAGATTAGAATTCCAGATTTCCTCTACCCTATATATGAAGACCAGAGGGAATGCTTTCCTCCTCTCTACCCCACTAACTTGGTGACTCATCCTAAACACCTCGATCAGATCACCCCTTCAATCTTCAGGATTCACGGGAAGACATACCCAGTTCGTGCGTCCTGTCCTCATAATTCAAACTCATTTAACCCCGATATTCTGGTGAACTGCACTGCACCCCTCTCGAGGCAAATATATCCTTACTGAGCTGTGGTGTCCAGGACTGAATGTGGTTACCCCAGATGGCACAGCACAGAGCCGTGTACTACTAGAACATCACTTCCACTCTTTTAAATTTCGGTCCTCTTGAGATTAAGGACAACATCCCATGAGTTTGTTTTTGGATTAAAAATAGAAAATGCTGGCACGGTGGCACAGTGGTTGGCACTACTGCATCAAGGGGTCGAGGACATGGGTTCGATCCTGGCCCAGGTCACTGTCCGTGTGGAGTTTGAACATTCTCCCTGTGTCTCAGTGGGTCTCACCCCCACAACCCAAAGATATGCAGGATAGGTGGATTGGTCACATTAAATTGCCCCTTAAGTGGAAAAAAAGCAATTGGGTGCTCTAAATTTATTTAAAAAGCAGAAAATGCTGGAAAGACTCGGCTGGTCTGGCAGTGATTGTGGAGAGAGAACAGAATTAACGTTTCGAGTCCATATGGCTCTGAAGAAGAGTCACAGAATTACACAGAAACACAAAATAATAGTGCAGAAAAGACCCTTCGGCACATCGAATCTGCACTGAAGCATGAAAGACACCTGACCTGACCACCTAATCCCATCTGCCATAGCCTTGTATGCTATGTTATGGGCCAGAGTTGAGAAACTCCAAAGTATATTATGGAGTTTACCTGACCTATAACTTTTTGTTGAATTTGGCGCGAATGAGCACAAGAGCCTTCACTTAAGGTGTGATTCAACAGTCTTCCCAGACACTTTAATCAAAATAAGTTTTATTCTAAGAACTTAGTTAACATTTATATAAACACACAGCAAGAATTTGAATCAATTACAAACATAAAGATACCCCACAGCTACAGTAATCAATGTGTAACACTGAATGAATTCCCCCTTAACTGTTCCAGTTCAAAAATAAAATCGATAAAACAAAAAGCTCTTTTCAAGGCCGTGGCCCAGCACTCTGCATTCTCACTTGAATAAGACTGAGATTCTCACCTGTCTCACCAGTAGGTTTAAATCCTTCTGGAAAGCAAACTATATCTTAAAAGTTTCCAAAACAGCAGGTAGCTATAATTAATGTTTTTTTTTTACTGGAATAGTTATTTAAAATGGAAATAGAGAGAGACAAGCTCAAACACTTCTTTCTCCTGTCTGAGTCCACAGCAGTCAAATGTGAAAGCGAAAGCAACAACAGCTCACAGAGCCACAGCCCAGCTCCACCCACACAATGACATCACTGAAGCCGTGTGATAAGACAAAAACCTTTCTTAAAGGGACACTCCCATGACCAGCTCCCGCGAAAACAACCCAAACCTATCCAACCTCTCTTCATAACTTAAATGTTCCATCCCAGGCAACATTCTGGTGAATCGCCTCTGCACCTCCTCCAGTGCAATCACATCCTCCCTAAAGTGTGGCGACCAGAATTGCACATAGTGCTCCAGCTGTGGCCTCACCAAAGTTCTATACAATCCAACATGACCTCTTGGCTTTTGTAATCTATGTTTCGATTGATAAAGGCAAGTGTCCCATATGCCTTTTTCACCACCCTATTAACCTGCCCTTATGCTTCCATAGATCTATGGACAAACACACCAAGGTCCCTTTGTCCCTCAGAACTTCCCAGAGTCATGTAATTCATTGAATATTTCCTTGTCAAATTACTCCTTCCAAAGTGTTTCACCTCACACTTTTCAGGGTTAAATTCCATCTGCCATTGTTCTGCTCATTTGACCATCCCACCTATATCATCCCGCAACCCAAGACACTCAACCTCACTGTTAACCACCCTGCCAATCTTTGTGTCATCCACACACTTACTGATCCCCCCCCCCTCCACACACACACACACACACACACACACACAGTCATCGATGTCGTTTATATAAATGACAAACAACGGGGGACCCAGCACAGATCCCTGTGGTACGCCACTGGACACTGGCTTCCAGTCACTAAAACAGCCGTCAATCATCACCCTGAAACCCATGTAAACTACATCAACTATACTACCCTCATCTACGCACCTGGTCCCATGCCCAAAAAAGTCAATCAAACGTTTTAGGCATGATCTCCCTCTGACAAGACCATGCTGACTATTCCTGATCAGACCTTGCCTCTCCAAGTGGAGATAGATTCTCTCCTTCAGTAGTTCTTCTCCAATAGTTTCCCTATACGATCCAACATCTGGAAACTGCAAGTGTACAGACTCTGGACTCTGACTGGTAAATCTGCTTCTTAAAAATGGGTTTGAAGCAGTCTTTCCTGGAGTGAGGGCGAGGGGCTGCTGAACATGATGAACTAAGGAAATGGGCTATGGAGAAAGATCGGTGTGGGGGCAGGTGGAGGCGGCATCATGCAGGGGTACGTGTCTGGGGGCTTTGTTGTTGGCACCTTTCCAGTTTTCGCCAGCCAGGTACTCCGCGAGCCCGGTGGTGGTGTTGGCTTTGAGTGTGTAGGGGCAGTGGAGGCAGCATCTGGGGCTGCAGGGTGCCTCGGTGTGGACACCGATCTGTAATAATCATAGATTTGCGCCGGCGGGGCTGGATGCGAGGTTTAGGAGGTGACAGCAGGCAGGGGTTGCGTGCTTTGGTGACTTGTTCCTAGGGGCATAAGGACTCAAAGCATTAACTCTTGTTTCACTCTCCACAGATGCTGCCAGACCTGAAATGAAAATGAAAATCGATTATTATCACAAGTAGGCTTCAAATGAAGTTACTGTGACAAGACCTGCTAAGGTTTTGAAGCATTTTCTCTGTTTCAGATTTCCTGCATTTGCAGCATTTGTTTTTAACCCTACATTTCTCTGCTCCTCCACACATCCCACCCTCTCACCATTAGAACATGATCTGTCTTTCATGGAAATAAAGTGGATGACCACACACTTCCTCCATGTGGAACTCCAATTACCATAGTTTGGCCCACTCACTTAATCTATTAATATACTTTTCTGCTCCTATCTATGTTATTTTCTCTGGCTAAACACAAGAAAACATCTTGATAAAAGCAAATTGGAAATGGAAAAAGAAAGTTGTGTGATGACGGGTCCATTGCTCACTGGATAATGTGGTCCTCTTGCAGCGGTTCTTAATCGATCTTTATCGCTGCGGGCTTGGAAGCGATTGTTGACAAATTGGGAAGACGAATCATTGCATTGCAGTTCTGATTGGTCAGTCAAACATCAGATGCTTATTTGCATATGTCAACCGCTGGTACAAGTTAACAGTTCAACTAACATGCAGCACACATTTGCATCATTGTCCAATAGGTTTTCACAACACATCGACATATAGAAGGTTGCAGAATCTGTCAGCTTTTGAACGTTTGCCAGTTTAATTTAATTTTTGCCAGAGCAGGAAGCTGTTTGACTCATCATATTCCTCCTACTCCTATTATTTACAACTGAAGGACATCCTAGATATACCTTCCCTGCCAAATCTGTCTTTGATTATCGCTCCTTCGGGCATTTCTCTACATTAGGGCACCACATAAATGTAAGCTATTAGTGCTCAATTTATAGTAATTTCTCTGGAACATTCTCAATATAAGATTTGTGTTAATCAAGGCTCAGTGGGTCTATGTCAGAAGATGTGTGTTTGAGTCCCACTCCAGGATTTAAGCACAAATTTTCAAGCTGCCACTTTTGGATTTGGATTTATTTATTGTCACGTGTACCACGGTACAGTGAAAAGTATTGTTCTGTGTACAGTTCAGATAGATGATTCCGTACATGAAAAGAAAATACATAGGGCAAACATAAAATACACAATGTAAACACATAGACACAGGCATCGGGAGAAGCATACAGGCTTCCAGAAGCCTCCAGTGACAGTACTGTGGGATTGTTGCACCGTCGGAGGAGCACTACCAACAGAATGCTGCACTGTTAAAATGACAGTACTGAGGGAGTGCTGCAGTGTCAGAAGGCAGTACTAGGGGAGTGCTGCACTGTACGAGGAGCTCAATACTGAGCACTATTGGATGGGCAGTGCTGAGAAAGCGCAGTGCTGACAGAGGAGCAGTGCTGAGGGAGTGCTTCACTGTCTGGCAGCCAACATTTGGATGAGATGGAAAACCCAGGCCTCATCGGCCCTCTCAAGTGAGAGGTCGCGGGGCACTATTTGGAAGAAGAGCAAGGGAGTTCTTCCTGTGTCCTGGCTAACATTCATCCTTCAACTCCATCAGTGAAATCTGCCTACCTGGTCATTGCCACATTGCAGTTTGTGAGAGCTGGCTGTGTGCTAATAGCCCCCACCTTTCCTACATTACAACAGTGACTATTCCTCAGAAGTGCTTCATTGGCTGGAAAGTGTTTTAGGACATTCATGGAAGATGCTATATAAATGCAAGCCTTTCTTCCTTTCAAATATAGAGTGATATCATTACGACCACGACAGCTACTAAATTCAGCAGGGACAATGAGAGTGGCTGGAATTTCCTCCACTGCTTTTGCTTCTGAACTATCCTGGCTGTTTTGATTACCTACATCCCTTTGCGTAACAAGGCATTTTATGTCCAGTCTATCCAATTGGTTTTCCACAGCTTCCTCTTTCGTCTATCTCTGTGTATGAGGCCTTGAAAGTTAAGAGTAGACTTTCCAAGTCAGGGAGAAAGTTTCTTCATTAGAATATAAAGGAACCCAGCTGAAAAAATTAACCAGCCACTCACTGGGGATAACTCACCTGCCCTGCTAACAAAACAGTGCCACAGGATCTTTTTCATCCACCCCAAACAGGCAGATTAGACCATGGTGTAACACCACATCCAGTAGAGGGCACCTCCACAGCGCTCCATTCCGTCAGTACTGCTCTATAATCAGCCCTGATTTTTTGCAGTCAAGCCCCAGAGTGGGACTTGAACCCAGAATCTTGTGTGCTGCCAACTGAGCCACATCTGAGATACACACAATGACAATGTTAGAAATGCAGATCCCTTCAGGGACTCACATCGCCAATGCAGACCCTCAAGTAGACTTCCGTTACCAGAAAGCACACAACCCCCCCCTAGTACTGCAAGATATTGTAGTGGTCTTAAACCTTCTGGGCTCCTTACCTGTGACAGCGCAACAAATTAAGTACTGAGCTAATAGAGATCCATTGTTATCGAAGATTATACTCCATGAATGGCGGAATGAGAAAGCTTTGGAGGAAATGAAGTCTTATCAACTCAGGAAAGATGAGCTTAGTTGTGAGGATGGTGATGATGTTTGGGGAAAGAGAATCACTGCTGGAAGAATTGCATAGCGCCCCTTCGGGCGTGTCCAAGATTAAAATACTAGTGAGAAGCTACTTGTGGTGGCCTGGCATCGACATAGATAGAGAAAGGGTTGTAAAACAATGTGGCCAATGCCAGTCGTACCAGAAGTTGCCAGCTACAGATCCCTTGCACTCCTGGGAAGGCTGACCACGGATGAGAGTTCATGTGTATTATGTTGGCCCTTTATGTTCCTTTTGCTAGTGGACGCCTATTCAAAATGGATGGAGGTATTTGAAATGAAGTCAACAACTTCATACCCCACAGCTGAGAAACTGGGCCAATGTTTTGCCACATGTGGTGTACCAGAAATACTTGTCTCAGGCACCCCACATACCACTACTTGCATAGCTCCAGCTGATCTACTGACGGAGCGACACTTGAGAACAAGATTGGACTTGGTACTTCAAAATTTGGCGGGGAGTAGGTGTCAAGGCAGAGCTATCAGAAAAGGAGCGTTGATTCGGCAAATGTGGAAGGAGCATTTGAGATAAACAATCCCGTTTTTGTAAAGAATTTAGCAAGTGGACCAAGTTGGGTCCTGGGAGTTTGGTGGCCTATGAAGTAAAAATGCAGGACAAGTTTTTGAAGAAACACATAGATCATTTGCAGAGACAGGAGCTCTCCCAAAGGCCAGTGATTCTGCATTTGATAGAGTGGAATGGGATTATCTGTGGGAGGTGTTGAGGAGATTTGGGTTCGGAGAGGGGTATGTTAGATGGGTGCAGCTGTTGTATAGGGCCCCAGTGGCGAGTGTGGTCACGAATGGACGGGGATCGGCATATTTTCGGCTCCATAGAGGGACAAGGCAGGGATGCCCTCTGTCCCCATTACTGTTTGCACTGGCGATTGAGCCCCTGGCGATAGCGCTGAGAGGTTCCAAGAGATGGAGGGGAATACTTAGGGGAGGAGAAGAACACCGGGTATCTTTATATGCGGATGATCTGCTACTATATGTGGCGGATCCAGCGGAGGGGATGCCAGAAATAATGCGGATACTTGGGGAGTTTGGGGATTTTTCAGGGTATAAATTGAACATGGGGAAGAGTGAGCTGTTTGTGGTGCATCCAGGGGAGCAGAGTAGAGAAATAGAAGACCTACCGTTGAGGAAGGTAACAAGAGACTTTCGTTACCTGGGGATCCAGATAGCTAAGAATTGGGGCACATTGCACAGGCTAAATTTGACGCGGTTGGTGGAACAGATGGAGGAAGATTTCAAGAGATGGGATATGGTAGCATTGTCAATGGCAGGGAGGGTGCAGGCGGTTAAGATGGTGGTCCTCCCGAGATTCCTCTTTGTGTTTCAGTGCCTCCCGGTGGTGATCACGAAGGCTTTTTTCAAAAGGATAGAAAAGAGTATCATGGGTTTTGTTTGGGCCGGGAAGACTCCGAGAGTGAGGAAGGGATTCTTACAGCGTAGTAGGGATAGGGGGGGGCTGGCACTACCGAGCCTAAGTGAGTATTATTGGGCCGCTAATATTTCAATGGTGAGTAAGTGGATGGGAGAGGAGGAAGGAGCGGCGTGGAAGAGATTAGAGAGGGCGTCCTGTAGGGGGACCAGCCTGCAGGCTATGGTGACAGCCCCATTGCCGTTCTCACCAAGGAACTATACCACGAGTCCGGTGGTGGTAGCTACACTGAAGATTTGGGGACAGTGGAGACGACATAGGGGAAAGACCGGAGCACTGGGGGGGTCCCCGATAAGAAACAACCATAGGTTTGCCCCGGGGGGAATGGATGGGGGATATGGAATGTGGCAAAGAGCAGGTATAACGCAATTGAAAGATCTATTTGTGGATGGGAAGTTTGCGAGTCTGGGAGCGCTGATCGAGAAATATGGGTTGCCCCAAGGGAATGCATTCAGGTACATGCAATTGAGGGCTTTTGCGAGGCAACAGGTGAGGGAATTCCCGCAGCTCCCGACACAAGAGGTGCAGGACAGAGTCATCTCAAAGAAATGGGTGGGGGACGGTAAGGTGTCGGATATATATAGGGAAATGAGAGACGAAGGGGAGACTATGATGGACGAACTAAAAGGGAAATGGGAAGAAGAGCTAGGGGAGGAGATCGAGGAGGGGATGTGGGCAGATGTCCTAAACAGGGTAAACTCGTCGTCCCCGTGCGCCAGGCTAAGCCTGATTCAGTTTAAGGTATTACACAGGGCACATATGACTGGAACACGGCTCAGTAAATTTTTTGGGGTGGAGGATAGGTGTGCGAGGTGCTCGAGAAGCCCAGCGAATCATACCCATATGTTTTGGTCATGCCCGGCACTACAGGGGTTTTGGATGGGGGTGACAAAGGTGCTTTTGAAAGTAGTAGGAGTCCGGGTCGAACCAAGCTGGGGGTTGGCTATATTTGGGGTTGCACAAGAGCCGGGAGTGCAGGAGGCGAAAGAGGCCGATGTTTTGGCCTTTGCGTCCCTAGTAGCCCGGCGCAGAATATTGCTAATGTGGAAAGAAGCCAAGCCCCCGGGGGTGGAGACCTGGATAAATGATATGGCGGGGTTCATAAAGTTAGAGCGGATTAAGTTCGTCCTAAGGGGGTCGGCTCAAGGGTTTACTAGGCGGTGGCAACCGTTCGTCGAATATCTTGCGGAAAGATAGATGGGGGAAAACAAAGAAGGCAGCAGCAGCGGCCCAGGATTTGGGGGGGGGGGTGGGGGGGAGGGATGGGGGGTGATGGGGGGGGGGGGTGGCCTGAGACAAGGCAGTTGCCAATTAGGGCTAGTTTTGATTTTTTGTTATTTAATATTTATTTATTTGTTGTTGTTTTTGTTTAAATAAAAAAGGTCATTATTATCTGTATTGTTACAATGTTGTGTAAAGGATGCACAATGTACTGTGTTGGTTGACCAAAAATTTTCAATAAAATATTATTTAAAAAAAAAGGCCAGTGATTCTGCCTGATCCCATTGTGCAAGTAGCATTGTTGTTTGTCCAAGGAGTGAAGCAGCTGATCAGCCAATTGTAGGTCAAAGTGTTGCTCCCAGTGGAACCGAGCAAACAGTGGAAATTGATGTGCTGCTACCAAGACACCAGAGTTCCAGTGAAGCAGGTCTACCTGAAGCTATCTTACAGCAGAACCTCAACCAGTTGAGCTGTGTCATTCCGAGAGAAAGAGGAAGTCCCCTGACAGACTGAGTTTCTGATAAACTGTTAAAACATTTTCATTATTGTTATTGTTTTGAAAGTTGTCTAAGTTATCCAGGTACTATGTAATAAGGGACTTAAAAGGGGTAGTAGCCCACCCCTCTAAGGGGGGCGTACATCTGAAGGGCCATGTGACCTGATCGGCCAATGGGAAACGAGCGCAGGGATCTCGGTGCAGAAATCGGGCCTTTCCAGTCAGTTGTGATCCTCGTGCTGAGAATGAAGACATTGGTTATTGTGCACTGTATACAGTTTGTTTGTTAATAAACCAGTTGTTGTTTGTTAGTCAACTGGTGGTCGCCAATCAGTGCATTCACTACACATGTAAATGCAACAACAGTTCATGAAGGCCCATCACCACCTTCTCAGGGCAAAGAGAGACAGACAACAAAGGCTAGCCTTGCCAATGATCCCCCACATCGAAAGCACAAATTTAAAATTCTACCTATAGACCTCACCTTCAATTCATATAAAATCTTTGTTTGGCGTTTAAAATAATGGGATTATATAATTGCTAGTGGTCTTGACAGGGTAGATGCTGAGAGATCGTCTCTCCTGCCTGGGAAGTCTAGAACATGGGGGCAGGTGGAGGAGCAGGGGGATGGTCACATATTTAGAATAAAGGATTGATCATCTGGGACTGAGATGAGGAGAAAGATTTTCACTCAGAGGGGTGTGACTCTTTGTATGCTCTACCCAGGGGGTTGTCCAAGCTCCATTATTTATTTTTTTTAAAATATGTTTTATTGAAATTTTTTTCCAAAACAACAATTTTTCCCCTCTTACAAAGCAAACGCAACAATAACAATACAGAAATTTTTAACAATACACAAGTAACAAAACCCCTTTATCTTTGACCTAAACTAAACTAAACCCCCCCCCCCTCCCCCCCCTTCCCCCTGGGTTGCTGCTGCTGGTCATCTATCTTCCCTCTAACGTTCCCCTTGGTAGTCGAGAAATGGCTGCCACCGCCTGGTGAACCCTTGAGCCGATCCTCTCAGGGCAAACTTTATCTGCTCCAGTTTAATGAACCCCGCCATATCATTTACCCAGGCCTCCAGTCCGGGGGGTTTCGCCTCCTTCCACATGAGTAGGATCCTGCGCCGGGCTACTAGGGACGCAAAGGCCACAACGTCGGCCTCTTTCACCTCCTGCACTCCCGGCTCTTCCGCAACTCCAAATAGAGCTAACCCCCAGCCTGGTTTGACCCGGGCCTTCACCACCCGCAAAATCACTCCCGTCACTCCCTTCCAATACCCTTCCAGTGCCGGGCACGCCCAAAACATATGTGCGTGGTTTGCCGGGCTCCCGCCACACCTCCCACATTTGTCCAACACTCCAAAGAACCTGCTCAATCTTGCTCACGTTATGTGTGCTCTATGTAGCACCTTAAATTGAATCAGGCTAAGCCTGGCGCATGAGGAAGAGGAATTTACCCTGCTTAGGGCATCAGCCCACATACCCTCCTCTATCTCCTCCCCTAGTTCTTCTTCCCACTTTCCTTTTAGTTCGCCCACCGACTCCTCCCCCTCTTCCCTCATCTCTCAGTAAATCTCTGACACCTTGCCCTCTCCGACCCACACCCCTGAAAGCACCCTGTCCTGTATCCCCTGTGTCGGGAGCAACGGAAATTCCCTCCAAGCTCCATTATTGAGTATATTCATGACAGAGGTCGGTAGATTTGGACTAAGGGAATCAGAGGATGTGACAGTCGGATGGGAAAGAGACGTTGAGGTGGATGATCTTATTGAATGTCAGAGCAGGCTCAACGAGCCTATCCTCAACGATCCAGCTCCTATCGCTTATATTCTTCAGTGGAAGAAATCTCTTCACCCAAAGAGTGGCTAGCGTATGGACAACTACAGGAAGTAGTTGAGGCAAATAACATAGATATATTTATGGTGAATCTAGATAAACACATGAGAGGGAAAGGAATGAAAGGGTGGAATGAGATGAAGAGGGGTTGGAGGAGGTTTGTATCGGTTCTAGAATGCACCATAGGGTTGAATGGCCTGTTTCTGTGCTGTAGACTAGATAGGTGCGATTTAATGGCCTCGTCATGTCTGACATGACGAGTTAGTTTTATCTCGCGAGAGACCTCCCGCTGGCACCTGGACACATTGGCACTGCCAGCCTGGGACTGCCATCCAGGAACCCTGGCAGTGCCACCATGGTACTGCCAGGGTGCCCAGGTGGTACTGCCAGAATGCCAGGCTAGCAGGGCCAAGATGACAGGATTCAGGCCCTGCCCTTGAGGTGTGGGGTGATGGGGGTCTCAAGGACCCCCGAAGAGGTAAGTTGGGGCAGTGGGGAGGGTATCCGGAAGCTGTGGTGGGGAGCAGGGGGGAGGGTGTTGTTGAAATCGGGATGTCACAAATACTGTTCCTGCACTAGCCAGCTGAGTTCATCAGCGCAGGAAATGAGGTAAGTGCGGTCTTGTTGCGGGGTTTCCCACCGAGGCCAAAACAAATGGTGGTCTTGTTAGATAGCGGAGTTGTTCTTGGTGCTGCAGGTACTGAGATATACCCCGCTATACGTGCTCAAAACGGGTCAGTTTTTTCACATTAAATCACGCCCAATGTAACTCTATCAAAACCTTAAAGATTTTGAACATTTCTATCAAATCTCCCCTCAGCCTTCTCTTTTTCAAGGAGAACAATCTGCACTTCCTGAATAAGGCATTTCCTCCCCTTTGTGCACCGTAATTGATTCTGCATCTATGGTCTTCAGGGGCCGCACAATCTCACAACCAGTTGTGCAAAGAATTTGGTTTCTGGTTTCTCAAGAGAAGGGGATTGTAGAAATCTCCCAGGGGACTGCAGCTTCAACAGAAAAGGCTTGGTGGGTTCATGCATTTTCAATGTACATGAAACAGATGGTGAGAGGCAATGTTGCAAAAAAATCTACTTAATTCACCCACTTCTCAGGGTTACTTTTGGGATGAAAATCAACAGCTTAAAAGCCCTGGGCTGGATGGATTATAATTGGTCCATAATTGTGCTCATTCTACTCTTCAGATGGAGGCAGAGTTCCCAGTTATTGAGAAAGTGCCAATTGAGACTGAAGAGAGAAGGGATTGTCCTCTAGAATGAGTCTCTCTTCTTACATCCAATCCAGTAATACGTAACCAGAGCAAGAGGCACATTGTGTCACTGCCTCATTACAAAAAAAACATTACCATGTTAAAGAGCAACCTACTTAAAAAAGGACAAAAGGACCATTTAAAGCAAGTTTGGATGGAGATTTTAATTTACTCATGGGTGTTGAAAGATAAAGAAAGGCAGAGCCAATCTTCTGGCCAATTATCATCAGTGACCTTATCATCAGTTACTCATCGGTGCTGCTGGGACTTTGGGCAAGAATAATTGTCTGAGTGTAAAATAGAACCGTAGTTTCCAGGGCTGGTGGAATTGGATTCCTCCCTAAATTTCCAGCTGGTGGACAAGGCCATAAACCCCGTATTAAATCCTGGCCTTTGCTTCTCTCTCAGAGGCTGCCTAACCTACTGAGTATTATCAGCATGTCCTGGTTTTATGATGAACTATATCAAGGTTACACAGTATTTGCAGTACAGAAACAGGCCGTTCGGCCCACCTGATTCCATGCTGGTGTTTGTGCACCACCAAACTATCTCCAATCCCCTTCAGCTCAGGCTACCGACATAACCTTCTATCCCTTTCTCCCTTATGTGTTTATCCAGCTTCCCCATAAATATGTTATTTGCTTCAACCACTCCCTGTGGTAACAAAGTCCACATTCTCTCATGGATAAAGAAGTTTCTTTTGAAATCCTTACTGTATTTATTAGTAATTATTTTATATTTATGGCCCATGATTCTGGTCTCTCCCAGAAGTGAAACACCTTGGGCTGGATTCTCCGGTCCCCCAGCTGCGTGCTTCTTGGTGGCGCGACGTTTGCTGGTGGCGGGATTCTTTACTCCCGTTGCTTGTCAATGGGATTTCCCATTGAAGCCGCCCCACGCCGCCAGGAAACCCACGGGCGGGAATGCACTACCAGCGGGAACAGAAAATCCCAATGGCCAGAGAATTCTGGCCCTTCTCTACATTTACCTTTCACCCAAGCCCGATTCACCACGATGTCAGCAGGAAAACATACCCGTCCAGAACATGTCAGGAACAACGTGGCATGCAGAAGTCAGGTTTCATCTGAAGAATGCCTGGGGCCACCTCTGGAATTCGGGATGAAGGCCACCAGCATCACTGGACCTCAGAACACCACAGCAGTTGGTGGGGGCAGATCTACAGGTAGATCTCCTAGATTCAGTGTTATCAAGGAGGTCCATCTTCCCCCCTCAGAATGTTCCAGGAGGTCTATCTTCTTTCTTCAATGGTAGGTCAGTGATGCCAGGCGGATTTTCAATAGGGCATCCAGATATGATGGTGGGACGAATGCCATCTTGGCTACCCCACCACAGAATACAGTGCTAAGCTCCCAGGTTCATAATTAATGAGGTTTGGGCTAGAAGCTATGGCGTAGCTTCTCGTTGGCCTCCACAGTGGGAAACACGCCACATTCCAACCCCTGCCACGAACGTTGTCCCACATGGGATAATTCTATCCATTGGAACACTGAAACATAGGAGCAGAAGTAGGTCATTTGGCCCTTCGCACCATCATTTAAATCATGGCCTATCTGGTTGGGGTCTCAGTTCTAATTCCCTGTCTGCTACCACTGCCCTCCCCACAACCCCTCACCCATCCCGTGTCCCCCAATAACATTTGACTCCCCTGCCTAATTAGAAATCTGTCTCACTCAGCCTTAAGCAAATTCAGAGACCCTTGGGGGCTGGACTCTCCGATCCCCAATGCCGAAATCGCATTCGACGATGGGGCGGAGAATCCCCGATGCGTCGAAATTGGGGGCGGCGCCACTTTTGCGATGCTCCGCCCCCTGAGAGTACGCCACATGCCCTATCCGAATGTTGGCTGAGGCCCACCCTGCGGTGCTCCGTCCCCGACCGGCCGGGTTTCCGATGGTGTGCGCCTCTCATGGTCTCACCCGTCAGGAACTCAGCGTGGCGGCTGCGGACTCAATCCAGCGCAGCCACAGTCGGGAGAGGGAGGGCCGATCCGCGGGCAGGGGGGACATATTCGGGGCTGGGGGCACTGTGGTGGGGTGGTGCGGGGCACGCGAGCCGGCCAAAGGAGGGACTATTTTGCGGGCCGGGGCTGCGAGCGGCATCCGCCATGAAGTACAGCGTGGCTGGGCGCAGGCTGCCACCGTGCACATGCACGGCCACAGACCCGGCAACTCTCCGGGCCATATCGGCAGCTAGAGCCGGGTGCTGTACGCTGCCTGGCTGCTAGCCCACCCCAGAACAGGGAATTGGTGGCCGTTTTGCGCCAGTTTCCCTGGTGTAAAACGCCACCATTTTCACGCCGGCGTGGGGAGAATCCAGCACCAGCCTTCTGGGGAAGAGAACTCCACACATCAACTGACCCTTTGGGAGAAAAATGTTCCCCTCGTCTCTGTCTGAAAAGGGAGACCTCTTATTTTTATACTATGTTCGCTACATTTAGTCTCCCCCACAAGAGGAAACACCCCCTGGGTATCCACCCTGTCCAGTTCCCTCAGGATCTTTCAATAAGATCACCTCTCATTCTTCTAAACTGCAATGGGTATTGGCTTAACCTGTTCAACCTTTCTTCATAAGATAACCCCTTCATCCCAGGAATGAGTCCACTCTCTGAATTAACTTATTTCAGACAAATTAGCAGTCGGGGCTCCAGAGTTGGCTACAGGTGGATACAGTGCTTAAGAAGGAATATGGTATACTTGCTTTTATTAGCCGTGGCATGGAGTTTAAGAGCAGGGAGGTTGTGCTGGAACTGGATAAAACATTGGTTAGGTCACATCTAGAGTATTATGTACAATTCTGGAATTCACATTATAGGAAGGGTGTGATAGCACTGGAAACGACGCAGAGGAGATTTACCAGGATGTTGCCTGGGCTGGAGAGTTCTAGTTATGAAAAGAGATTGGATAAACTTGGATTGTTTTCCTTGGAGCAGAGGAGACTGAAGGCGCCATGATTGAGATGTATACAATTATGAATGGCATAGTAAGAGTACACCGGAAGAAACTTTCCCCCTTCATGGAGGGATCAGTGACCAGGAGACATAGATTTAAGATAAGGAGCAGAGGGGATGTGAGGAAAAGGTGGCCAGAGTTTGGAACTCCCTGCCCGTAAGGGCGGGGGAGAAAGAGACCCTCATAACATTTAAGAAGTATTTAGATGTGCACTTGCGACGCTGAGGCATAGAAGGCTATGGACCAAGTGCTGGAAAATGGGATTAGAATAGTTAGGTGGTTGTTTTTGGCCGGCACAGATGTGATGGACCAAAGGGCCTTTTCTGTGCTGTGGACCCCCATGAGCATCAGTGATTAGAATACATCGATTTAAAGTAATTGGCAAAAGTGCTGGTTGGCAAAGATAAGGAGATTTCTTTTAACTCAGTGAGTAGTTGTGACCTTGAACATGCTGCCTGAAACAGCGGTGGAAGCAGATTCAATAGTAATTTCAAAAGAGAATTAGATGAATACTTAAAGGGAAAAATTGCAGGGATATGGGAAAAGAGTATGTCGTGGGATTAACGGAATAGCTTTTTCAAAGAGCGAGCACGGACACAATGGACTGAATGGCCCCCTTCAAGCAGTGTGATATTATGAAAAGGTCTGGCGTAAAAATTCCAGTACCTTAGTTTGTAGGTCTCTCCAGCTTAAGATGTAACAAGAGAAATGACACAGGTACCAGCCCCAAAGACCTGCCGAACTGACCCTCAGAACGTACTGATAGCTTTGTCGCTGGAGAAACATCTGAACTCATGAACAGTTCACCCTCTATCACCTTTGTGATGAAGGGAGAACGACGCCATTTTGTTTTACTGATCGAAGTGAACAGTCCAATGGTGCAGAAACCACAGTAAAATCCAGAACTCTCACCAGTGAGACCAGCATTCCACATCTCTCAGAAGAATGTGAAAGATTGGAGATTCAGAGTGTGATTTACTGACCACCCCACCGCGTGTTTTTCGGCGGGGAATGTGTCCCACCAGCGGGATCTACCGGTCCTACCGTTCTTAACGGGATTTCCCGTTGACAGCACCCACCGCCACCGGGAAACCACTGCGCCGGCGTGGGACCGGAATTTCCCGCAGGCGTGAACAGCCGGTAAATCCCACCCCAGTGTCCAATAGGATATTTGAGCTGGACTATCTCATCCCGGCTCTTCGCAGGTTAAAATCTACAACAAAAAAATAACAATCAGAACTGGCACGGCCAACTGTGACAATCTATTAACATATTTTTAAAGTCTTACAGCAAAGTCACCATAGTCCCAGATGACCAGAGGCTGCTTTCCCCCTTTTGAGGGGGAGAGCTGACTGGTGGTGATTTAACCTGAGGATCACCACACCTCAGGCGAGGGGCAAGGTTGAGAAAGCGGGAACTTTATGAATAACCTCAGCCGGCACGGGAATTGAACCCATGCTGTTGGTGTTGCTCTGCATCACAAACCAGCTGTCCAGCCTCATAAAGTCTTGGCTGTTATTTGTGACCTCCACACTCCTATCCCCCCCATTCCCGTCCCATTCCCCTCAGCCCGCGCAACACTCCCAGTGCTCCCCACACTCCATTACAGATGCAAAATAATCCTTAAAACAGCCAGTCATCTTATATTTGATTCTCTGATCTTAAAGTGTTTATAGTTAGTTCCATTCACCTTTCAAGAGAAATTACAATTATTGATTTGGACATGAAATACTGAAGCAGCCTTAAAGAGAAGGAGCAGATTAAATACAGTTCCAGTTCATCCACTAAACATCATAGCCATGCTCCAGATCAACTGAGTACAAACTATTAGAAACAAGAACAAAGGCACAATGGTTTTGTGCATTGATCCTTCTCCTCTGGGACCTTGGTTAATATCTAGTCCAGTGAAATATAAATCTCTTCCATCTGCTCACAGTGAAGACTCTTTGTGACTAATCTCAACCGAGTAAACCAGAGACCCACGTCGCTCTCTCTCGAACATTTGCAAAGTCAGAACAATTTCCATCGTATTGAACTCTTCAAACTATTGGCTGATGTGTTATTGTTCACAATGGAAGTAGAAAGTGAGAATTGGGAAAAGTATTAAATAAAACAGTGTTCAAATTTTAACTTAACACTCTACAGCAATCTATATAATTTTGATGTATATTTCACCCGGGGATTGATAAGACATTTGTTGGGTCGGACTCTTAAAGGTTAAAGAACCAAGATGGGTCGATGGAATTAAATTACAGATCAGCTTTTTAAATGGCAAAACAGACTCAATGGGGCTGAATGGCCTCTTCCTGGGCTACAAAGACTAACACAAACATTTTCTGTTAAAAGCACATACTGGTACATTTAACAAGGACTTAAGATAATTAGCTGCAAACTGTGAATAATAAATACTATGGCCGGGATTCTCTGTTCCTCCAGCCGCGTTTTCCGGCCCGGCGCCCCCCGCCGTCAGCGGGATTCTCCGTTCCCGCAGCCAGCTAATGGGGTTTCCCATTGTGGCCACCTCACAAAGTCGGGAAACCCGTGGTGTGGGTGCGCTGCCGGCGGACCGAAGGATTCCGCCGACAGAGAACGTCTTCAAAAAAAACTTTTAGAGAAATTAATGAAGGGAGAGAATCATAGAGTCATAGAGGTTTACAGCACGAAAACAGGCCCTTCGGCCCAACCTGTCCATGCCGCCCAGGTTTTACCACTAAGCTAGTCCCAATTTCCCACATTTGGCCCATATCCCTCCATACCCATCTTACCCAAAAACTGTCTGAATGCTTTTTAAAAGACAAAATTCTACCCACCTCTACTACTGCCTCTGGCAGCTCGTTCCCAGCACTCACCACCTTGTGTGAAAAAACTGCCCCTCTGAACCCTTTTGTATTTCTCCCCCCTCACCTTAAACCTATGCCCTCTAGTTTTAGACTCCCCTACCTTTGGGAAAAGATGTTGATTATCTACCTTATCTATGCCCCTTATTATTTTACAGACCTCTATAAGATCACCCCTAAGCCTCCTACACTCCAGGGAAAAGAGTCCCAGTCTATCCAGCCTCTCCTTATAACTCAAACTATCAAGTCCCGGTAGCATCCTAGTAAATCTTTTCTGCACTCTTTCTGGTTTAATAATATTCTTCCTGTAAAAGGGTGACCAGAACTGCACACATTATTCCAAGTGTGGCCTTACTAATGTCTTGTACAACTTCAGCAAAACAATTCCTGTATTCAATGTTCTGACCAATGAAACCAAGCATGCCGAATGCTTTCTTCCCCACCCTGTCCACCTGTGATTCCACTTTCAAGAAGCTATGAACCTGTCCTCCTACATCTCTTTGTTCTATAACTCTCCCCAACTCCCTACCATTAACTCAGTAGGTCCTGCCTCGATTCGATCTACCAAAATGCATCACCTCACATTTATCTAAATTAAACTCCATCTACCATTCATCGGCCCACTGGCCCAATTGATCAAGATCCCTTTGCAATCCTAGTTAACCTTCTTCACTGTCCACTATGCCACCAATCTTGGTATCATCTGCAAACTTACTAACCATGCCTCCTAGATTCTCATCCAAATCATTAATATAAATAACAAATAACAGTGGACCCAGCACTGATCCCTGAGGCACACTGCTGGTCACAGGCCTCCAGTTTGAAAGACAACCCTCTACAACCACCCTTTGTCTTCTGTTGTCAAGCCAATTTTGGATCCAATTGGCTACCTCACCCTAGATCCCATGAGATTTAACATTATGCAACAACCTACCATGAGGTATCTTGTCAAAGGCCTTGCTAAAGTCCATGCAGACAATGTCGATGGCACTGCCCTCATCTACCTCCTTGGTTACCCCTCCAAAAAACTCGTGAGACATGATCAAATTTGTGAGACATGATTTTCCACTCACAAAGCCATGCTGCCTGTCCTTAATCAGACCTTGCCTCTCTAAATGCCTGCAGACCCTGTCTCTCAGAATACCTTCCAACAACTTACCCACCACGGACGTTAGGCTCACCGATCTACACTTCACAGGCTTTTCCCGGCTTTCCTCCTTAAACAAAGACACAACGTTTGCTGCCCTCCAATCTCCAGGCACCTCACCTGTGGCTGTCGACAATTCAAATATCTCTGGAGGGGACCCACAATTTGCTCCCTAGCCTCCCACAACTTCCTGGGTTACATTTCATCAGGTCCCAGGGATTTATCTACCTTGATAACAATCTTTATTATTGTCACAAATAGGCTTACATTAACAATGCAATTAAGTTACTGTGAAAATCCCCTAGTCGCCACACTCTGGTGCCTGTTCGGGTACACTGAGGGAGAATTCAGAATGTCCAATTCACCAAACAGCATGTCTTTCAGGACTTGTGGGAGGAAACCGGAGCACCCGGAGGAAACCCACGCTGACACGGGGAGAACGTGCAGACTCCACACAGACAGTGACCCAAACGGGAATCAAACCCAGGACCCTGGTGCTGTGAAGCAACAATGCTAACCTCTGTGCTACCGTGGAAGGGAGAGAGAGAGAACACCCCTTCCCTTCACCAGCACAGGTAACTTGCCAAACCCCGGGGCACAGAGTGTGCGTAAGAGTGTGCATGTGTGAGAAGAAGCAGCACAATCTACCGGAAAAAAATAGACCGACAAGGGGCACGGCGGAAGAGAGAGGAGGCACAGTTCAGTCCAAGAACAGAGTCATTGTACAAAAGTCAAGGCAAAATACAGAACTAAAACAGAGACCACAAAACAGGCAACAGTACAATGAAAATACCAACTTTACACCATAAACAAAACGGGTAACCAATCAATAAGAAAACAAAGCCATCAGCGCCCTTACCAGCACATACTCCCACCTTTTCACCACCCCCCCCCCCCCTTCCCCCTGACCCCCCGCCTCACCCCGGTCTCAGCAGCAGCCCCACAGCAGTGGAAGGGCCAATTTTGGCACGGAGCAAGGCGGAAGGGAGAGAGAGAACGCCCCTCCCCTTCACCAGCATGGGTAGCTTGCTAAACCTTGGGCGACAGAAGCAGAAGGGGCCACAACTGGCAGGCACACAGCTGCAGGCAGGAAACAATAAACAACAATAACATGATATCAATTCTCAAGCATACAATTCTCCACCAATTAAGCATAAACCAACAACAGTACAAAAGGAAACCGAAAAAACAGCAACCTGCACAGCTGCCAAACCAAGAGCAGCTGATAGCCACTAATACAAAAAGCCACCAGTAGTCCACAAAGGCATCCTGACACAACCATCGAGTTGCTCAGTTGAACTTGGCTGCTGCCCCTCCCCTCTTGCAGTATCGGCATATGGTCTCATTAACAAGTGACATACAGTTCCAGACATAAGTCAATAAACAGTCAAAAGTCAATAAACAAAATATTGCAATGAAGATGTCAACAAACTGCAAAAGCAAACCCTCCTCCATCTTCAGCCCAGGAACAAGCCAGCCCAAATCCTCCCCTTGCCTCACTCCAGGTCAAAGAAGCAGAAGGGGCGGTACAGTAGCACAGTGGTTAGCACAGTTGAGTCACAGCTCCAGTGGTCCCAGGTTCGATTCCCGGCTTGGGTCACTGTCTGTGTGGAGTTGCCCCAACATTGCAATAGCAATCAGGCCTTCCTCCCCCCTCTCCCACTCTGGCAGCTTCCAGCAGCAGGATCACAAAACAGGAACATTCAGTACCTGAAACCACAGTAACAGATAGCATAGCAAAGGAGGGAGAAATAATTTCTACCCCTTTTTCAAACTGTTAATAGGCTTGTTCACATCTATCCTTTGCCTCATTCCAGGCTTCAAAAGCAGAAAAGGCAGCAGCAAACAAAATACTAGGGGTGGGATTCTCCCCTAACCTGTGGGGCTGGCCGTACCGGCGCCGAGGAGTGGCGTGAACCACTCCGACGTCGGGCCACCCGGAAGGTGCGGAATCCTCCGCACCTTCTGGGACTAGGCCGGCGGCGGCTGGTTTGGCGCCGCACCAATCGGCGCCGAAGAGCCTCCGCCGGTCAGCGCATGCGTGGGAGCACCAGCGTGTACCCGCGTCATCCCAGCGCATG
This sequence comes from Scyliorhinus torazame, assembly GCF_047496885.1. NCBI lineage: Eukaryota > Metazoa > Chordata > Chondrichthyes > Carcharhiniformes > Scyliorhinidae > Scyliorhinus > Scyliorhinus torazame. Next base: position 189,605,446 of record NC_092716.1, read on the forward strand.
CGCGGGGGGTTCTTCTCCGCACCAGCCATGGCGGACCGTTACAGCGGCCGGCGCGGAGGGAAAGAGTGCCCCCACAGCACAGGCCCGCCCGCGGATCGGTGGGCCCCAATCGCGGGCCAGGCCACCATGCCCCCCCCCCCGGGGGGCCAGATCCCCCACGCCCCCCCGAGGACTCCGCAGGCCGCCCGCAGAGCCAGGTCCTGCCGGTACACACCTGGTGTAATATATGCCAGTGGGACACGCCGAAAACGGTCGGCCGCTTGGCCCATCACGGAGTGGCGAATCGCTGCCAACGGCCCCCGATCGGAACAACGCGATTCCCGCCCCCGACGAAAAACCAGCACCGGAGAATCCGGCAGCCACCGGCGGTGACGAGGCGGGATTCACGCCGCCCCCCGGCGATTCTCCGGCCCGACGGGGGGGGGGGGGGGGGGGGGGGGTCGGAGAATCCCGCCCCTAGGTCTTCAAGCAGTTTTGCAGCCAAAAGAAAGATGCACAGAGCACACACAACCTGAAGCCACTTGGGAGCTGGGAAGTGCTCACATTACTAGAATTGCCAATTCCCTATTAGCAATAGCTTTCAGCTTTGCGGCCAGCAGCTGCAACGGTCAAAGGGAGTTAAAGTGACCCGCACCATATTACCACGGCACTATCCGGCGGTGTTCAGTAGGACGGACAGGCAGCAGCTGGTAATGCCCCCATTATGGGTATACAGACTGGCAGTAGGCTTGTTCACATCTTTCCTTTGCCTCATTACAGGCTTCAGAAGTGGTATACCGGATGCATGGGCTCTGGACCACTCGCCCACCAGCCCAAGCACGATCCGCAACCGATGTCACCCCACCCCTCCCAAGCACCGGTCAAGCAGGTCGGTGCCCCCGGGCTGATTACCCAAATCCGAAGATGGCTACACATCTCCTCCAACCCCCACAGCAGCCATTTCGCTAGCTTTCACCTTTAAAAAAGTGTACTAAACGGCACCAACTTGACCGATCGCTGGGGAGCCGGTTCGATCACGAGAGGCCGTTAGATAGGCAGTGCTTCCCTTTAATAGGATGGAGGTTGGCCTTAATTGGTGATTATTGGTTTCTCGCCACACCAGGATCGGGATCTCATCAATAGGAGCGGAGCGGTTAGATCGGAAACCAATCAACGCCCAGCGTGGTTCCCCGTTTTGGCATTTCCTGTGAGCTAACTGGCTCATGCGGATTCGCGCCCGGCACAACGTGGCCATTAAATCGCGTCCAGAGAGGATAAGAGAGAGAGACAGAGACAGAGAGCAGGAGAGAACCAGAGGGCTGAAGAGGGAGACAGTAAAAGAGGCAGAGCATGAAAGATCAAGAGACCTAGAGAGGATGAGAGAGAGAGAAGTGGCAGAAAGAGTACACGAGAGACAGAAATCATGAGAGAAGGAGCGAGATACAGTTAGAGGATGAGAGAGAGAACAAGAGCATTAGAGAGAGGGTGAAAATGCGAATGACAGAGAGGATAAGTGAGAGAGAGCAAGAGACAGAGGGAGCACGAGACAGAGAACATGAAAGAGAGAGAAAGAGAGACAGAGAAGAGAGAGAGAGTACGAGAGAGAGATAGAGACAGGGTAAGAGAGAGAGACTGAGAGCGCACAAGAGAAACAGAGAAAGACAGAGAAAGCACAGTGGGATACAAGAGAGAGGGTGAGGACAGCCTGAGTTTTAATTACTATCTGGGATTAGCGGCTGATATTTGACTGCTGGGGTGCAGTGACATTGCATTCTGTGCGATGATAGTGAGGAAACAAAGGGCTGCTCTCCTCATCCTTGGGAACTGGAAATCTGGAGAGGAAGATGATTAAATAGCAAATACACCCCTGCTGATGGTTGGGAGGAACCTGATACATCAACTCCCCAGGATGTTTACTGAACTGCTGTTAAAGCTTACACACGCACTGAATCACTAGCTTTCGGAGCACAACTTCTTCCATCATGTCGCATTACATTCACCCCCCACCAGCTGGCCTGGCCTTGCAAAATCCTACCAACTGTCCTGGCTTGAGACAATTCACACCTCTTTAACCTGTGATTATACCTCCCTCCAGTCGCACCGTCTGGACCTGTAAAGACTTAATTACCTGCAAAGACTCGCATTCAAAGTATCGTCTTGCATCATTGAATTTGTCTATATATATGTTTCTGGAACGCACCTCTTCATTCACCTGAGGAAGGTGCTGTACTCCGAAAGCTAGTGACATTGAAACAAACCTGTTAGACTTTAAACTGGTGTTGTAAGACTTCTTACTTTGTGATGTTGATTGAGGGATAAATATTTGCCAGGATAGCAAAGGCGAGAGGAGCAGGGAGGAGGGTTGTGACTTCCAACTATTCTTCAAATAATGTAATAGGGGGCGGGATTCTCTCAGCCCAGGGCCGGGTCGGAGAATCCCCGCGACCGATGCGAATCGCGCAATGCCGCCCCGACGCTGGCACGCGATTCTCGCAGAGCGGAGAATCGGCGCCATTGGCGCCGGCGTGGTTGGCGCGGCGCCAGTCGAGAGCCGCTCTATGCGGCCGGCCCGCCGATCCTTGGCCCAGGATGGGCCAAACGGCCGTCGTAAAAACGGCGAGTCCCGCCGGCACTGTCCACACCTGCCCTCAGCCGGCAGGAACTCGCCGTTGAAGGGTCGGGGGCGGCCTGTGGGGAGGGAGGGGGCCTCCGATGTGGCCAGGCCCGCGATCGGGGCCCACCGATCGGCGGGCCGGTCTCTCTGGCTGGGGGCCTCCTTTCCTTACCGCCGGCCCCTGTAGCCCTGCGCCATATTGCGTCGAGGCCGGCGCGTTGAAGGAGGCCACTGCACATGCGCAGATCCCGCGGCACCCAATTTGCGCCGGGATTGGCAGCGGGAGCGGTGTGAATCACTCCAGTGCCGTGCTGGCCCCTGTAGGGGCCAGAATTAGTCCTTGGTTCGGCACGTGCACGCCGTCGTAAGAAGCGACGGCGTTTATGACAGCGTGGACACTCTGTCGCGGGATTAGAGAATCCCGCCCAGGATGTTTCACTGAACGGACAGACAGGGCTTTGGTTTTATCCTTCAGTTGAAAGACACAGTGCAGCATTGCTCAGTACTGACCTTCCAATGGTATTACGTAGAGGCAGGGAGAGAGAGAGAGAGAAAAACAAAATCATCGCACAGATTGAGACTGATGGAGCAAATGGGGCTCAGTGAGACCGATGCTTTTTATGGTTTGTTTCTTGACCAGCTCACAGTTTTTGTCCCTTCTCGCAGGTGTTTCATGATAAGCTGTAAATTTGTTTTATTTTATATTATAACAACAGTTGTTTCAGTCGTGTAGTGGTTATCACATTCACCTCTCACGCGAGAGCCCCCCTATGAAAATAAACAGCCAGCCAGTCAAACTAACAGCTATTATCTCCATCATTTATTAATCATTAAATTCATGATGAATAGAAACATATCAATAAAAAAAAACATTTGCAACAGTATTAAAAGTGGTAACATTCACAGGAATCCAGTCAAAATGTACACTGATCCTCGCGGTTTGTGCGCACACACCCCATGCTCCACCAAGTACATACACAGGCATTTCTTTTTGCATTTTGCTGATTCCACTCACCAGTTACAATGCTCTAAAGGAGGAGTTGAGACAGAGAAAGTGGCTTTTGACCTTTTCCTGAACAAAGAGGCATTGGACATCAGAGTACCCAATTACTTTCAATTAAGGGGAAATTTAGCGTGGCCAATCCACCTACTCTGCACATCTTTTTGGGTTGTGGGGGCGAAACCCACGCAGACATGGGGAGAATGTGCAAACTCCACACAGACAGTGACCCAGAGCCAGGATCGAACCTGGGTCCTCAGCGTCGTAAGGCGGCAGTGCTAACCACTGTGCCACAGTGCCGCCCCATTGGGTGCGATCTAACCAAAAAAAACCCTATTCTGTTCTGGGTGGTATTAGAGGGGTCATTCTCGGCACTGCACTCTGTGGAGTTCCTCAGTGCAGGAAGAGATCAGGGCACTATTTTTAAATGGCACCCTTATGTCTCGACCCCCCAACGCATTCCCCGGATCCCCCCAATTCCCCAACTCACCTGTTGGGGGGTCTTCAAGCCCCCTACGCCCCACCTCACATGGGCAGGGCACCCCTGGGCCCAAAACCCGACGTGGCACAATGCCACCCGAGCAACTTGACACTGCCAGCCTGGCATCTTGGCAGTGCCCCAGCCAGCTTGGCAGTCTCACCTGGACACTCTGGGAGTGGCAGGCTGGCACCTGGGTAGCACTGCCAGGGTTCCCAGGTGGCACTGCCAGGGTCCCAGGCTGGCACTGCCAAGGTGCCCAAGTGGTATCAGCAGTGCCAGGGTACTGCCCTGCCCAAATTCCAACCACCCAGGAGTCTCCGATCACCTGGAAGATCCCCCTCCCCCCCACAAGTGCCAGTGGATCAATACTAATTGGAGCCCGGCTGGGGTCTCTTCGACGAGGCCAGTCGACCCCGAGAGCTGGTTCAATCTGGTTAAAATCACTTAACTTTGCGAGTCTGGGTCCTGCCCATTGTGGGTGGATCAAGATTGTGACGTCTCACGAGATCCGACGAGAGGCCTAACCACCGTCGGGAGCCCTGGGAGAGGCCTCTCCTGGGACCTGCCGGCCGCACCTGATTCCAGCACGACGCGGTCAGTAAATCGCGCCCATTCTCTGGTCTGTTCCAACGAGTGAAACCCGTAATGTTATTTGATTGTCGGTAGGAATCTTGCTTTGTCGGTTTATATTCAACTATACAGCACCAGAGCCCATTCAGCCCATCATCTGTGCTAGTCCTTTGAAAGAGATATCCAATTAGCTGCTCTTTCACCATAGTCCAACAAGTCACTGTGTAAATAAATGCCTCCTCGTATACCCACTGGTTCTTTCAACAATTATTTTAAAACTGTGTTCTCCTGTGTGACCCTCCTGTCAGTGGAAACAGTTTCTCTTTGGTTTAGCACACTGGGCTAAATCGCTGCCTTTTAAAAAGCAGACCAAGGCAGGCCAGCAGCACGGTTCGATTCCCATACCAGCCCCCCCGAACAGGCGCCGGAATGTGGCGACGAGGGGCTTTTCACAGTAACTTCATTGAAGCCTACTTGTGACAATAAGCAATTTTCATTTCATTCTTTCTTTACTCCATTAATATCCTTCATGTTTTTTTTTCCACCTAATCTCCAATTAACCCATGGCATAGCCAGCAGTATAGCTCAGGCCTACCAACAGCTATTTGTCTCACTTTGGTCACAGTTACAGCAGACATGCAGCAGCAACCAATTAACTGTGCTGTGCTGTCCGGGGGATTAATGGATGTGAGGCTCGTAAAGTACGTTCTCGTGGGAATAATTAACATTCCAGTTGTTAAAAAGCTGGAATTAGGTTGAGGATTGGAGAAGGCAGCTGAGCATGACGAGCCCAGTTCTCTCTCCGGAACCTCGAAACACATTGGAAAGGCCATTGTTGCAAGGTTTGGCCTGTAATCCTTTTAATAAATTAATCCCAAATTAGACATTTTGTAGTTACCAATCGAATGCCAGCTCCACATTCCTCCCTCCATTAATGTTCTAGAATTGTCTAGAGATGATTGATAAATATGCACTGTATTTAATTCCCACTGCTCGCATTGCAAACACTGACTCCTACCACAATCTAACATAGTTTGAGACAGGGGGCTGAATTTTTAATTCCTGAGACTAAGTTCGGCGGTGGAAGCGAAAGTCAAAGTGACTTTGGCAGATCACATGCGAACTTGTGCTGTTCAGCTCATTAATAATGCAGCCATGAGGAGCACATCAACTCTTGTTGTAGGGTGGGCTGGGAGTGTCCCGCCCCACCGTCATCTCATAGGCACCAACGGCCGGTCGCCATATTTGAATGGCTCCCAGATAGCCATCCATCCATCCAGTCAGCTCTATGACTCCTCTCCAGCTCTAGCTCAATCTCACCCCTCCCCTGTGCCCAGCCCTGGCACAGCATGTGCCATGGGAAGCTAATATCTCTTGGTGATGGCATGAAAGGAAGGTAAAAGCAGCATCTACTGACCTCAAAAGTTCAGGGAAAAGTCCAGCTCGACCAGCTGTACACACCGCTTATTGCACAGTTGTGAAGCAGAAAATCCTAAATTCCTCCAGGCTAAATTTGGATGGGGTCAAGAAACCGATGTGGTGGGCTTTTACTGAGCATTCCTGAGATGCAAATGTGGTTCCCAAATGTGGAACCCCCGAACCCCCCATGAAAATTGGGAGAAAGGATTCCGAACTAGTTCCCTGATGTTGGGAAATTGATTTTTGCTCTCCTGCCACATCTGGCTACCCGCTGCTGGAGTGAGCAGAAGGTGTTGTCCATGATGTGTGGTGAGTGGTGGAAGACTCCACTCCATTTGGGCATTTCCTCACCCCATATTCGAAACAATAGGAACAAGAGCACGCTTCAGCTATGTGAATCGATTGGAGATGCTGGGGCTGTTCTCCTTAGAAAAGCCAAGGTTGAGAAAAGATTTGTCAGAAGTACAGAAGTATTCAAAACAATGTGAGGCTCAACAGATGGAGAGAAACAGTTCCCATTGGCAGAAGGGTTGGGAAACAGAGGGCATCAATTTAAGGTGATTAGCACCTTAGAGACAATATGAGGAAAAACCTTTTTAACGCAGCGAGTGGTTAGTATTTGGATTGTGCTGCCTGAGATTGTGGTGGGGGCAGATTTGGTCATGGCGTTCAAAAGGGAATTGGATAATTGTCTGAAGAGAAAAGATTTGCAGAGCTACAAGGAAAGATTTGTGCAGCCGAACCAGCTGAGTTGCTCTCAGAGAACTGGCAGGAACACAACAGGCCAAATGGCCTGTAACCATTCTGTGATTCTACAAACCGTTTGGCCCCCAAATCCTGCCTTGCCATTTGATTAGACCACGGCTAATCAGTATCTTAACCCCATTTATCTGCCTCTGCCCCTTATCGTTCAATAACTTAAAGTAAAACTGTCAATCTCAGTGTGACAGCTCCAATTGGCTCCAGAATTGTGACCAGAATGAGCAAAGAACTAGATGGACTTGGGATTTCTTCACAGAGCAGTTCCTAACATTCCCTCTCGCAGTCAATGCAGATCAAGGCAGTTAATCGATCCATTATACCCATTAATCACAGGGGTAATGCACATTTTCATCATGATTTACTGACTTAATTATCAAAAGATCTCACATTTACTTACGTTTTCAAATCTGAATCTACCGAAGATGCGCATTGTTCAATAATGTATGTTCCTTAGGCAACTGCTCCAGTAAATCAGGGGCATCTATAAATCAGTTTGATTTAAGATAGCAAGAAATTGGATTGGGTTAGCTAGCTAATTATACATCAGCTGGGGCCTAGGTGTACTGATCAATGCCACATTGAGTATGAATTACAGAAACTTCTGTTTTCATCCCAAACTGCTTCAGTCCATCCATGCTTTTGAACTCAAAGCTCTTCCACTCCTCTCCCCTAGCCGTGCCTTACAAAGACACTCGCAGATCTAGTCATCATTCATACAAGTGGCACAAACTAAGCAGGGCATTCAGTGGGGTAATGGAAGCTCAGTCTATTATAGATTTCTTGCTATTGTTATATTGCTCCTTTGTGTCCTTCTTTCTTCTTGTCATAGTCCTCCAGTGCAAGGGGAGTTTATTTAATGATTCATTTGATTGCAAATCGCAGAATTGTCATGGCGCAGAAGGAGGCCATTTGGCCCATTGTGTCTGCACTGTCCCATCAAACAAGCATCACGCCTTTGAATGCCTTTTCCGGTACACTACAAGACAGAAGACATAGGAGCAGACTTAAGCCATTCAACCCATTGAGTCTGCCCCGCCATTCAATCATGACCTAGATGTTTCTTATCCCTATTCTCCTGCCTTCTCCCCATAACCCTGATCCCCTTATTAATCAAGAACCTATCAATACCTGTCTTTTAAAGTATCATCCCTTCAGTCTGAGGCTGTGCCTTGGTTGTAGTTTCTTCTACTAGAGGAAACATCCTCTCCACATCTACTCTATCTAAGCCTCTCCATATCCTGTAAGTTTCAATAAGATCCCCCCCTCATCCTTCTAAACACCAACGAGTACAGACCCAGGGTCCTCAACCGCTCCTCATGTGATAACTCTTGATTCCAGGGATTATTCTTGCGAACCTCCTCTGGACCCTTTCCAAGGCCAGCTCAGCCTTCCTCAGATACTGGGCCCAAAACTGCTCCCAGTGCTCCAAAACTCCAAATAGGGTCTGACCAGAGCCTTATACAGCTGAACATTGTTTTTGTTCAATTAATCATCTAATGACCACTTGAATGCCTCAATTGAACCTGTATCCATCACACTGCCAGGCTGTGCATTCCAGACCCAACTCACTCGTTGTGTGAAAAAGTTTTTTCCCCACATCACATTTGCTTCTTTTGTAAATCACCTTAAATCTGCACCGTCTCGTTCATAGAACATAGAACATAGAACAATACAGCGCAGTACAGGCCCTTCGGCCCACGATGTTGCACCGAAACAAAAGCCATCTAACCTACACTATACCATTATCATCCATATGTTTATCCAATAAACTTTTAAATGCCCTCAATGTTGGCGAGTTCACTACTGTAGCAGGTAGGGCATTCCACGGCCTCACTACTCTTTGCGTAAAGAACCTACCCCTGACCTCTGTCCTATATCTATTACCCCTCAGTTTAAGGCTATGTCCCCTCATGCTAGCCATTTCCATCCGCGGGAGAAGGCTCTCACTGTCCACCCTATCTAACTCTCTGATCATTTTGTATGCCTCTATTAAGTCTCCTCTTAACCTTCTTCTCTCTAACGAAAACAACCTCATGTCCATCAGCCTTTCCTCATAAGATTTTCCCTCCATACCAGGCAACATCCTGGTAAATCTCCTCTGCACCCGTTCCAAAGCCTCCACGTCCTTCCTATAATGCGGTGACCAGAACTGTACGCAATACTCCAAATGCGGCCGTACCAGAGTTCTGTACAGCTGCAACATGACCTCCTGACTCCGGAACTCAATCCCTCTACCAATAAAGGCCAACACTCCATAGGCCTTCTTCACCACCCTATCAACCTGGGTGGCAACTTTCAGGGATCTATGTACATGGACACCTAGATCCCTCTGCTCATCCACACTTTCAAGAACTTTTCCATTAGCCAAATATTCCACATTCCTGTTATTCCTTCCAAAGTGAATCACCTCACACTTCTCTACATTAAACTCCATTTGCCACCTCTCAGCCCAGCACTGCAGCTTATCTATATCCCTCTGTAACCTGCTACTTCCTTCCACACTATCGACAACACCACCGACTTTAGTATCGTCTGCAAATTTACTCACCCACCCTTCTGCGCCTTCCTCTAGGTCATTGATAAAAATGACAAACAGCAACGGCCCCAGAACAGATCCTTGTGGTACTCCACTTGTGACAGAACTCCATTCTGAACATTTCCCATCAACCACCACCCTCTGTCTTCTTTCAGCTAGCCAATTTCTGATCCACATCTCTAAATCACCCTCAATCCCCAGCCTCCGTATTTTCTGCAATAGCCTACCGTGGGGAACCTTATCAAACGCTTTGCTGAAATCCATATACACCACATCAACTGCTCTACCCTCGTCTACCTGTTCAGTCACCTTCTCAAAGAACTCAATAAGGTTTGTGAGGCATGACCTACCCTTCACAAAGCCATGCTGACTATCCCTGATCATATTATTCCTATCTAGATGATTATAAATCTTGTCTTTTATAATCCCCTCCAAGACTTTACCCACTACAGACGTGAGGCTCACCGGTCTATAGTTGCCGGGGTTGTCTCTGCTCCCCTTTTTGAACAAAGGGACCACATTTGCTATCCTCCAGTTCTCTGGCACTATTCCTGTATCCAATGATGACATAAAAATCAAAGCCAATGGTCCAGCAATCTCTTCCCTGGCCTCCCAGAGAATCCTAGGATAAATCCCATCAGGTCCCGGGGACTTATCTATTTCTGTCCAGAATTGCCAACACCTCTTCCCTACATACCTCAATGCCATCTAATCTATTTACCTGGAGCTCAGCATTCTCCTCCACAACATTATCTTTTTCCTGAGTGAATACTGACGAAAAATATTCATTTAGTATCTCGCCTATCTCTTCAGACTCTACACACAACTTCCCATCCCTGTCCTTGACTGGTCCTACTCTGTCCCTAGTCATTCGCTTATTCCTGACATACCTATAGAAAGCTTTTGGGTTTTCCTTGATCCTTCCTGCCAAATACTTCTCATGTCCCCTCCTTGCTCGTCTTAGCTCTCTCTTTAGATCCTTCCTCGCTACCTTGTAACTATCCATCGCCCCAACTGAAACTTCACACCTCATCTTCACATAGGCCTCCTTCTTCCTCTTAACAAGAGATTCCACTTCTTTGGTAAACCACGGTTCCCTCGCTCGGCACCTTCCTCCCTGCCTGACCGGTACATACTTATCAAGAACACGCAGTAGCTGATCCTTGAACAAGCTCCACTTATCCAGTGTGTCCAACACTTGCAGCCTACTTCTCCACCTTATCCCCCCCAAGTCACGTCTAATGGCATCATAAGTTCTTGATCCTTGTCTGAGCATGAACAGTTTCTCCCTATCTTCTCTTTCCAGCCCCCTGATGATTCAGAACATCTTTATCAAATCTCCCCATTAGCCTTCTTTGCTCCAAGGAGAAAAGTTCCAACCTCTCCAATCTATCCTCATTCCTGAAGTCTCTCATCCCCAGAACCATTCTGGTAAACCTCATCTTCACTCTCTCCAATGCCCTCTCCACCTGTCCTCCCCGCCTCTGACTTCTCCCAACTGGCATTTTGACCAATTACCCCCATCTCTCCAAACTCCCATGGTAGGAACGGGGGAGGCCATTCAGCCCCTCAAGCCTGTTCCCCAATTCAAAGAGATCCTTGCAACCTCACTCCATTCACTCTCCTTTGTCCTATAACCCTTAATACTATTGGTGAACAAAAATCTATTAATTTCAAATTTAATATTAACAATTAATTTAGCATTGATTGTGATTTGCCAATGAGAACTCTAAAATTCTATCACTCTTTTTATGTGAAAGTGTGTCTTAACATCATTCCTGAGAGGTCAGCTTTAAATATTTAGAATAAGACTCACCAAACAGCAGAAATCATTTCTCTCTATCCATTCGCTTTTGCTTATTAAATACTCAATAGAATCACTGCTTGTATTCAAGTCCTTTAGGTATAAAGGCCAGCATTTCATTTGCTTTTTAAAGTATTTTCTTTACCTATTTATGTCATTTTAATTATCTATGTTGGGGGAAGTTAGATGGGGTGAGGGAAGTTGGAGGAGTGTTGGGGATGTTAGAGGAATGTTTTGGAAAGGTTAGAGTAGGGATTGAGGGAAGGTTCGAGGAAGAGGTTGCAGGAGGCATTGGGGGGAAAGTTGGAGTGAGTGTTGGAGGGAACTTGGGGTGAGGGGTTAGCTACAGAGTGGAATTGTTTTGCAAATGATGGTACTTAATTTTACACACTTTCCTAACATTTGATTGCTCTGTGATAAGTTATCCTTAGAGAATTAGCATTGTGCTTCCAATGAGTATTTGCAATGTTCTCACTACTACCTTTAAAATCCAGGGCATTTGTCATCTTTTCGTGTCATTATTTTCTTAATTCCTGTTATTTCGCTGATGTTAAATTTTGTGAATCCCTGCCCCTAATTCAACATTAGCTTCCTTGTTGTCCAGCATATCTACTGTAAATACTGACGTCCACCATTTCCTTATTTTCATTGACAACATCACCACTATCGATGTTAAAGGGCCCACATTGCTCCTGACCACTCCCTTTTTCCTGACGTCATTGTAAAAACTTTGGGGTTAAGCACTTAACTTGCTGGAGACAGTGGATCAGAATGAGTAATGGTTCCACAGCTCTTCTTTGAACACATGATTGCATAAGTGCATTAAACAACAAAAGATATATATAAATAGGGCAGGATTTTCCGTCCATTCCGACTGATGGGATCTTCCTGTTCCACCAACGGTGACCCCCCCACTCCCCGCTTTAGGTTCCCTGTTGGCGGAGAGTGCAAACAATGGAAAATCCCGATGATAGTGGCGGGATCACCGGCCAATGGCGGGACACCTCTGCCACCGCAAAACACAGCACGTGTGGGGTGAGGGGGAGGGGATAGGTGCGGATATTCCCGCCCGCTGTAGAGTGATATAAAACAGGGAGAAAGATAGAAAGAGCAGGCTGCAATCCTGAGTTGTGGAACCGGACTTTCCCATCAATCAGTGACATCCAGTATTGACCCCTGGGTTAGTTGGAGGGTTGGTTTAGCTCGCTTGGCTGGACAGCTAGTTCATATGCTGAGCAAGGCAAACAGCACGGGTTCAATTCCCGTACCAGCTGAGGTTATTCAGGAAGGCCCTGCCTTCTCAACTTTGCCCCTCGCCTGAGGTGTGGTGAAACAGGTTAACCCACCGACTATGGCGACTTTACTTACTAGTTGGGGGTACCTCATACCTCATTTATCATTTATTTTACAGTGCAAAAGGAGGCCGTTTGGACCATCGAGTCTGCACCAGCTCTTGGAAAGAGCACCCCACTTAAGGCCATCCCATCCCAGTAGCCCTACCTATCCTTTTTGAACACTAAGGACAATTTATCATGGCCAATCCACCTAACCTGCGCATCTTTGGACTGTGGGAGCAAATTGAAGTACCCAGAGGAAACCCACGCAGTCACGGGGAGAACGTGCAGACTCTGGACATACAGTGAACCAAGCCGGGAATCGAACCTGGAACCCTGGAGTTGTGAAGCAACAGTGCTGAACCACTGTGCTGCCCCATTTACAAGCGGCCAGTGAATATGTGGGCCATCATGGGTACATCTCCAGCACCTGTCAGCCACAGATACACAGAAAATCATGTGGCTGCTCGTACCAGCACTGACAGGATATATAAGAACAAAGAAAAATTGGAAAAACAGAGCATGTCAGACAGCATCCATGGAGAGGAATGGTAAATGTTTCACGTCAGGGACCTAACCTGAGAACTGGAGAAAGATAAAAATGTCGGAGTTTTTAAGCGGGGAAAAGGCAGGAAAAATAAGGAGAAGGTCTGTGATAGGATGGATAGGGCAGCGGAGATTAAGGGTGACTATTCCCGCGGCAGTATAATACACCCCTAAATAACAAATTATTTCATAATAGAACTAGCAAAGAGAGTGATGATGGATAAAGAAATGCAGGTTGTGTCAAAATGAGGCATGAATTGCTGCATATAAAACATCTGAATTAAACATTAAGGGTTAAATAAAGAAACAAGATGAAGATTGAGGCAGCAACACAAAAAGAAGAGAGCACATAATCAAGATGTTATCAAGATTTAAAGTTATTAAACACAATGTCAAATCCAGAATGTTGAGGCAAAAGATAAGGGTATAATTACAGCATGACATTCACATAGCCATTTTCTTTTCTGGATGTGGACATAGGAATTTATAATGGAAATATAAAAAATAAGAAGAGAACATATGACTTTGAAATCAGGAAAGATTTTTTTTAAATTTAGAGTGCCCAATTCATTTTTTCCAATTAAGGGTCAATTTTAGTGTGACCAATCCACCTACCCTGCACATCTTTGGGTTGTGGGGTCGAAATCCATGCAAACGCGGGGAGAATGTGCAAACTCCACACGGACAGTGTCCCAGAGCCGGGATCGAACCTGGGACCTCGGCGCCATGAGGCAGCAATGCTACCATGCTGCCCTAAAGATTAAACAGGCTTGACACTCTTTCCACAAAAAAGGGAAAGGTGCGTGGTGAGCACATAGAGATTTTTTAAATTGTGAAGGGGCTTGATAGGTAGACGTGTTTCACGTTTCAACTGAAGGGGGATCAGAACGAGGGGTCATTAATATAAGATTCCAATAGGGAATTCAGGTGCAACTCCTTTACACAGACTGGTAAGAATTTGGCATTCACATATTGCTGAAAAGAGAGACATGTTGCCAATGCTCCTCAGCTTGCACCCATCAGGATGACGGCAAGAATGCCAAATTTCAAAGGACCACAACAAAAGGGTACTGATTGGTTGGCAAGTGAACTTCGATTGGCCGAGGTATTGCCAAGGAGAAAGCAACATAAGGACTAGGAGCAGGAGTAGGCAATTCAGATCCTCGAGCCTGCTGCGCCATTCAACACAGTCCTGGTGGATCTCATCTCGGCCTGATCTCCACCTTTCTTCCTGCTCCCCATAACCCTTCATCCCGCTACTTATTAAAAGCCTATCTATCTCCTCCTTAAATTTGTTTAGTGTTCTGGCGTCCATGCACTCTGAGGTAGAGAATACCACAGATTCACGACCCTTTGAGTGAAGCAATTCCTCCTCATTTATATTTTAAATTTGCCACCCCTTAGCTTATAGGCTCCCCAAGCTTCCAGGAAATTCAAAACAGTTACAAGGCCTGAACACATTCCTTTCTTTGCAGAGAGCATGTCCCTGATCGTATGTCACTTCTGGCAAGCATAAATGAACCATGCTTTGAGCTCCTCTGATTATTTTGGTTGTTAGCGTAGCTCTTAGTGCAATCAGGATTGTTCAGCAAGTGCTGCCTGCCCTATTACGGAAACACATCTAACAGTAGATGTTTTATTTTGGGTTTTGCAAGCGCAATATGGTTGAGTACTGTCTGTACTGTCTTCCTGTTCTGAACAGATAAAGCAACATGCTGTTTGATCCAATCGGCCATTCGCTGGGATGCACGGCCTATGTACTTGAAAACACCAAAATTCTTACATGACATTGCTCAGTCATGCGGTAGGCAGAATATCTTTTCAACTGCCGGCAGCATTCTGCGAGTGGAAAATACCACTTGCGTAGCCAAATTTTTGAGGTCTCCCTCAGATTATCCTGGAAAGGCCTTATCTCAAAAATTTGAACAACGGGTTAAGGAATCCTTTTCACTCTCCATGGATGCCACCAGACCTGCTGAGTATTGGTCCCTGATGATACCAGAAATGGGAAATTATAACTATCATGAAAGACATTGAATGGGCTGGGACTCTTTTTACTAGAATAAAGAAGAATGACTGTTTTAAAATTGTGAAAGGCCCTGATAGGGTAAATGGAGAGAAGATGTTTCAGCTGCAGGGGAGACCAGAACGAAGGGCCTTAAATATCACACAGTAATTATTAAACACAAAAGGACATTTCTTTCTTATTCATTCATGGGATGTGGGCATCACTGGCTAGGCCATCATTTATTGCCCATCTCTAAGTGCCGTTGAGAAATTGGGGGTGAGCCGCCTTCTTGAACCGCTGCAGTCAATCAATGAGCTATCAATAATCTTTATTGTTACAAGTAGGCTTACATTAACTCTGCAATGAAGTTACTGTGAAAAGCCCCTAGTCGCCACATTCCGGCACCTGTTCGGAAACACAGAGGGCAAATTCAGAATGTCCAAATTAGCTAACACCACGTCTTTCGGGGCTTGTGTGAGGAAAGCGGAGAACGCGGAGGAAACCCACGCAGACACAGGGAGAACATGCAGATTCCACACATACAGTGACCCAAGCCGGGAATCGAACCTGGGAACACTCAGTCCTTTAAATGCACAATTTCTCCTTTTGTGTGTTATTAGTCTAATGCACTGTAATAGTCACAATATCCTTCACAATCGATTGACAGTTTTCCAAAACGGCTCTAGATCAACAGTGACTAATTTGTGAGGAGAGTGTTTCTGCTTCAAGATTATACTAAACTGTGGATAAATCAAACAGGCGATTTCACTGGAACAGGTGACCATTCAAACCCTCAAGCCTCATGCCCCATTCAGTCACATCATAGGTCATCGGCACTTGCACCCATCCTCCCACCTTTGCTCCATATTCCTTCGAAAAATAAATATTGATGGTCTGATACTGCAACATCTCCAGCCTTATAGACTCTGCATTATTGAATAAACTCACTGATGGGCCATGCTGTTGCTCACGGAGTCTGGGGTTGGGAGAATGCTTGTGAAATTTAGTTCCCCCCCCCCACCGGCTTGTTTCTTTAAGACCACCACGTGTTTGGGGAAATAGTCTTCATGTGATCCAATCAAGTAAAGATAGCTTCCTGTAAAGCAATGAGAAGGAGGTCTTGTGGCACAGTGGGTAGCATTCCTGCCTCTGAGGCAGACGTTCCGGGTTCAAAGTCCCACCCGAGGACCTGATGGTCAGAACGCAGCCAAATCGGTTGGGTGTCAACCTGCAAATCCTTCCAAATATGCTGAAGACTGGCGATAAGATCAATAGAGACTCTTGTTCAGCCATGTTTGATGTGGAGCGGCACCCTCAAACGATAAGCCTCCGGTGACAGACTAGCAACCTGTTCCTGGAATAACTAGCTATGGAAACAGACAAAGGTCTGCCTTAGTGCATCACTAGGTGTGGGAAGAGAATTGGAATGGGAAGCAATGAGGTGAAGCAGAGGCAATCGCAACGAATTTCACAACGGTTCACTTCCTGTTTCTGCTTCCAGTAAGATTACTCCAGGCACAGCCGAAAATGTGATATTTGAGTGTGCCACCACCAGACAGACAAACAGATACAAAAACATTACACTCCAAAAAGAACCTTTTCATGTTAATCATTCTGCTCCCTGGCTAGAAGGAAGAGCAGAGTTTGGTCCTTCAGAGCGGCAGTGATTCACTGATGAAAAGTTTATTCCGGATTTTAAATGATTGCGTTTGGAAGACAGGTGTACAGGCTGTGACATCTCAGATCGAAGATTTCCCTGAGCTGAGCTTGATTAAAAAGTTTGAAGCACATCAGCTGCTAGTTTCAAGGCCAGTTGTGTGGATCATTATCCTGAAAGTTAAACTAATATATTTATCAAACTGATGGAGGACAAGAAAGAAGCGAGAAATGTTGAAGAACCAGGGGCAGGATTCTCCCCTACCCGGCGAAGCGGGGGGTTCCGGCGTAATGGAGTGGCGGGAACCACTCCGGCATCGGGCCGCCCCAAAGGTTCGGAGACTTCCTTGAGGGGCTAGGCCCGCGCAAGAGTGGTTTCCGCTTCGCCGGCTGGCGGGAAAGGCCTTTGGCGCCACGCCAGCCGGCGCCGAAAGGTCTTTGCCAGACGACGCATGCGCGGGAGCGTCAGCAGCTGCTGATGTCATCCCCGCGCATGCACTGGGGAGGGGGTCTCTTCCGCCTCCGCCACAGTGAAGACCATGGCGAAGGCGGAAGAAAAAGAGTGCCCCCACGGCACAGGCCCGCCCGCGGATCGGTGGGCCCCGATCGCGGGCCGGAGAATCACTGGGGGTGGGCCCGCCGACCGGCACGGCGCGATTCCCGCCCCCGCCGACCGGCGCGCCGCATTCCCGCCCCTGCCAAATCTCTGGTGGCGGAGAATTTGGGACACGGTGGGGGCGGGATTCACGCCAGCCCCCAGCGATTCTCCGACCCGGTGAGGGGTCGGAGAATCGCGCCCCAGATGTGGCATGGAAGGAGGCCTTTTGGCCCATTCTGGCTCTCTACACCTCAGCTAGTCCCACTCCTTCGTCTTTTCCCTGTAAACCTTTTCACTTTTATATGTGCAGTATAATGTGTCCAAAAAGGATTAATGTTTGATAGACAATAACCATTTCAGAGCTGTCGCTATGCATAGCAGTAGAAACCACACTAAGTACACTAAGCCATGAATAAATAGACTGGAAAATGTCGTGGCCTTCAATTCACCCCAGAGACTAATCGAGCTGCTGCAAGAGGATTGCATCACTCATCTTTCACAGGAGATGCGATTAAACACCAAGTTGGCTAATTTCTTTTGCATCCTGAGCCTTCATCCCTGCTCCTTGAATTTCCTCTTGTCCGTCACTCTAACACATAATGTCAGATTAACGACAGCTGCAGATTAATAGCTTTGAAGTAGAAATATGATTTTGCCCTCAGACAATTCGGCTGGATCTTGAGAAAACACAGCATGCAGTAAATTTTTAAATGTTCACTAAACACTGCTCAGTCTGTACTTGTTTGCCACGGTAGATAAACGTGAGCTGTGCATTTTTAAAATAAATTCTTGGGATAGTGGCATCGCTGGCGAGGCCAGCGTTTATCGGCAACCCCGACCTCAGAGGGGTTAGTGGGCTTTCTTCTGAAACGTGTGATGCACGGGGTGGTGGAAATCTGGAACTCTCTCTGCCCAAACAAATGCTGCTGATGTTGAGTATCAATTAGAAATGTCAAAACTAAGATTGATAGATTTTTGTTTGGACAAGGGATTGTGGAGCCAAAGTATTGATTACTGCCTATCGCAACCCAATCTGCCCTCAGCTGATCACAGAATTGTTACAGCTCAGAAAGAGGCCATTTGGCCCATCGGGTCGGCACCAGATCTCCGAATCAGAGATTTACTTATTTTCTTTAATTCAATTTTTTTTATCACATCCTTAAAGTTACAACGCCAATGCACAATGGATAGGGCAAACCCTTCATCCATCTCATTGCTTGCTCCAAAAACCAATTCAAAATCAACCTGCAGCCAATTCATGGTCTTCACAAGAGAGACATACAAGATCCAAGCTGACAAGAAAAGGCATTGCACCTCATCAACGGAGCAATGCTTTCTCTTCAATTATTAATGCATTGGTCTTATCTTCCCACAGAAAAAATCAGCCAGCTTTACTCAATATTTGTGTCGTTATTCAATTCTTAACATCAGCATATTTATTTATTACATGTATCTTCATTTCGAATTGAATAACTCTGAAATATATACCATTGAATTCCAAACGGGTGGCACAGTAGCGCAGTAGTTAGCACTTTGCTTCACAGCTCCAGGGTTCCAGGTTCGATTCCCGGCTTGGTCACTGTCTGTGTGGAGTCTGCACATTCTCCCTGTGTCTGTGTGGGTTTCCTCCGGGTGCTCCGGTTTCCTCTCACAAGTCCCGAAAGACGTGCTTGTTAGGTGAATTGGACATTTTGAATTCTCCCTCTGTGTACCCGAACAGGCGCCGGAGTGTAGCGACTAGGGGCTTTTCGCAGTAACTTCATTACAGTGTTAATGTAAGCCTGCTTGTGACAATAAAGATTATAACATAACATGGGCTTGATCTGATGCGTGATCTTAGCCAAAAGGCTGAGAAGCGATATGAGCAATTTACTTAATGCCATTCTCCCGCATTCTGCCCATAACCATGCACATTCTTCTTTTTCAGATAAATCAAATTTGCCTTTCAATTCTTTGATTGAACCTGCCGCCACCACACTCTCAGACACGGCACAGTGATTAACACTGCTGCCTCACAGCGCCAGGGACTCGGGTTCAATTCAGGCCTTGGGTGACTGTGTGACGTTTGTACACTCTCCCCGTGTCTGCATGGGTTTCCTCCGGGTGCTCTGGTTTATTCCCACAGTCCAAAGATATGTGGGTTAGGTGGATTGACCACGATAAATTGACCCTTAGTGTCCAGGGACATGCAGGTTAGATTATGGAGTTACAGGGAAAGGGTGGATGGAAGGGGGAGTGGACATGAGTAGTCTGCACATTCGAAGGACCAGGCAGACTCAATGGGTAAAAGGCCTCCTTCTGCACTGTATGGGTTCTATGATTCTATGACAGTGTATTCAAGAGCTTAACCACTCGTTGCGTGAAAAAACTAATTCTCATGTCACTTTTGCTTCTTTTACTAATTATTTTAAATCTGTACTCTCTTGTTCCCGATGCGTTCACGAGTGGAAACTGTTTCTCCTTTCGACTCTGTCCAGATCCCTCATGATTTTGAGTACCTCAACAAATCTCCTCTCAGCCTTCTCTTCTCCATGGAAAAGAGTCCCGACTTCTCCAATCATCTTCATAACTGAAGTTCCTCATCCCTGCAACCATTCTCATTAATCTTTTCTGCACTCTCTTCAATGCATTTACATCCTTCCTAAAGTGCAGCACCCAGACTTAGATGCAATACTCCAGGTGAGGTCGTACCAGTATCTTATACAAGTTCAACATAACCTCCTTGCTTTGTACTTTACGCCTCTATTAATAAAGCCTCAGATTTTAGAACAATAGACAATAGAATTCCTACAGTGCAGAAAGAGGCCATTAAGTCTATCGAGTCTGCACTGACCCTCTGAAATAGCACCCCACCTTGGCCCACTCCCCGTCTTATTCCCATAACCCCACCTAATCTGCACATTTTTGGACTGTGGGAGGAAACAGGAGCACCCGGAGGAAACCCATGCAGACACGGGGAGAAAGTGCAATCTCCACACAGACTGTCACCCAAGGCTGGAATTGAACCCAGGTCCTGGCACTGTGAGGCAGCAGTGTTAACCACTATGCCACCGGGCTGTCCTTTTGTATGCTTTATTAATCGTTCTCTCAACCTGCCCTACCACTTTCAATGCCTTATGTCCCTCTGCTCCTGCACCCCCTATTTTGCATTGTTGCTCCGTGTTCTTCCTACCAAAATGACTCGCTTCACATTTCTCTGCAATGAACATCATCTGCCCCTTGCCTACCCATTCCACCAACTTGTCTATGTCCTTTTGAAGTTCTGCACTATACTCTTCACTATTTACAATACTGCCATTGTCTGCAAATTTTGAAATTGTGCCTTACACACCAAGATAAGTCATTAAGACATATCAGGAAAACAAGGGTCCCAACACTGAACCCAGGGAACTCCACGACAGACCTTCCTCCAACTCAAAAATACACATTATCTGCTACCCTCTGTTTCCTGTCACTCAGCCAATTTCATATCCATCTTGCTACTTCCCCTTTTATTCCACGAACTTTGCTAACAAGTCTGTTGTGCGGCACTGTATCAAATGTCTTTTGGAAGTCCATGTACACCACACCAACAGCGTTGCCCTCATGAACCTCTGTTGCTTCTTCAAACACCTCCACAAGTTAGTGAAACACACCTAACACAATTGAAGATGGTTTTTGGAGGCCATCCATCTCCGCGTCAGGACATCACTGCACAAATTCCTCAGGGTAGTGTCCTAGGCCCAAACAGGCTCCAGCGCCATTCTTTCTTGGTCCTCCTTACTACTGGTAATAGCCCTTTATCAATAATCTTCTCTCCAACCTAAAGTCAGAAGTGGGGATGTTCACTGATGATTGCATAGTGCTCAATTCAGGTACTGAAGCAGTCCGTGTCCATTTGCAGCTAGACTTGGACAATATCCAGCCTTGGGCTTATAAGTGACAAGTAACATTTGCATTATTACACAGGTGCCAGGCAATGACCATCTCCGACAAGAGAGAGTCAAACCATCTCCCCTTGACATTCAATGTCATTACCATCACTGAATCGCCTCCATCAACATCCTGAGGATCACCATTGACAAACTCAACTGGACTAGCCACATAAACCCTGTGGCTATAAAAACAGGTCAGAGGCTGAAAATTCTGCTATGAGAAACTCACCTCCTGACCCCCGAAAGCGTGTCCACCATCTACAATCAGGAATGCCTGGATGAGTGCAGCTCTAGCAAAACACAAGAGGCTTGACATCATCCAGGGCAAAGCAGCCCTCTTGATTGGCACCCCATCCACCAACTTAAACATTCATTAATTTGACCAGTGACACACAGTGGTAGTAGTGTGTACTGTCTACAAGATGTACTTCAGTAACGCACCAAGACTCCTCGGACAGCACCCTTCAAACCTGTGACCTCTAGAAACAAGAGGGTAACATGGAAACACCATCAACTATAATTTCTCCGCTAAGCCACACACCATTCTGACTTGAAAATACGTCCCTATTCATTCAGTGTCTCTGGGTTAAAATCCTGCAGTTCCCTTTCTAACAGCACTTTGGGTATACCTGCACCTGACAGACTGCATTGGTTCATTAAATGCTGAGATCGCCAGTGATCTCATGAGAGAATAAAAAAAGGATTTGACATATTGATCAGTCATTATGTAAATGAATGGTAAAACAGATTTGAGGGGCTGAATGGCCTCCTGCTGTCCCTATGGTCCTACGTTATATCCTTCAACACCGTTCTTCGCCATTCACAAACTCTATCCCTTCACTCCAAACCCCATCCACCCCCAGTTAGCATTCTATAGTGGAATGGATACTAAAATCAATCTTCTGCAAAATAGCATGAATTGAAATGAGTCTGGTGCTGGGAGTGTGTACATGACAAGGTTCCATCATTATGGATGGTGCATCATCTCCCTACCAGTGCCAAACCTTCAAATGCGAACAGATTAAAAATAAGACAAAGTACATACAAACATATGTACTTGACATTCTTGACATTGTACACACTTGACATTCAATGGCATTACATCGCTGAATCCTCCACTCTCAAAGTCACAGGGTCTGTTCGATAAAGCTGGTGAACATTACCCAGTTTCTGCTAAAACAAGATGAAATCAGAAGTTCATAGAATAGAATGCCTGCAGTGCAGTAGGAAGCCATTTGATGCATCGAATTTCTGAAAGAGCTCCCTACCGAGGCCCACTCCCCCACCCTGCCCCCGTAATCCCGCCTAATCTGCACATCTTTGGACTGTGTGAGGAAACCGGAGAGCCCAGAGGAAACCCACGCAGACACAGGGAGAAATGTGCAAACTCCACACAGCCAGTCACCCAAGGCCGGAATTGAAACTGGGTCCCTGTGCGGGTGCAGTGCTAACCACTGTGCCACCGTGCCACCCAACAGTGTGCAAAGTAGAATTAAACAAACAGACATGGGTTTAGCCTTCCCTGTTATTTCAGTAAACTGGCATTTGGCACAGTTCCAGACTTGTGCAGAACCCACACGGTCATTGTCAGCTTCTGTGTTTTGAGTTATATTTTACAAAAGAGGGACTTGATATTGCAGCAGAAACAACAATTTCACACAGAATTTACAGGCCTTTCAATCCAACAGGTCCAAGATCCACAACAATCTCATCGTACCCCTGTCCATTTTAACCTAATCAGCATACCCTTCCATTCCTTTCTCAATAATAATTTACTTGGATAAGGCGTTTTCAGCATGTTTAAACAAACCAAAGGCACTTCACAGGAGCCATTATCAAATGCAACTTGACGCCAAGCCGCATTTGGCAATATTAGGACAGGTGATAAAAGGGTTGGTCACAGAGTAAGGCTTTGAGGATCATCTCAAATTCCATTGATCCTCCAGCATTGGGGAACCTTCCCGCCTTCTCTGATTGGACCTCCAGCCCGCCTTTAATTAGCTGAAACAATTACACTGGGAACCCCTAATCCCCCAGTCCCCT
Source organism: Scyliorhinus torazame (assembly GCF_047496885.1). Taxonomy (NCBI): domain Eukaryota; kingdom Metazoa; phylum Chordata; class Chondrichthyes; order Carcharhiniformes; family Scyliorhinidae; genus Scyliorhinus; species Scyliorhinus torazame. The sequence continues at coordinate 189,628,710 of NC_092716.1, forward strand.
CCCCCTGCCCCTGCATCCCTGTCCAATTCCCGGCCTCTAACTAAAATTCCAACTTATGTTTTGATAGTCAAACCAGCACTGGGCACAGCTTACCTCCCGACACATGGGATCCCAAACGATGGCAAGTTATGGCATAGACAGAGTGGATAGTCAGAGGCTTTTCCTCAGGGTAGAGGGGTCAATTACTAGGGGGCATAGGTTTAAGGTGAAAGGCGCAAGGTTTAGAGTAGATGTACGAAGCAAGTTTTTTACACAGAGGGTAGTGGGTGCCTGGAACTCGCTGCCGGAGGAGGTGGTGGAAGCAGGGACGACAGTGACATTTAAGGGGCATCTTGACAAATACATGGATAGGATGGGAATAGAGGGATACGGACCCAGGAAGCGTAGAAGATTGTAGTTTAGTCGGGCAGCATGGTCGGCATGGGCTTGGAGGGCCGAAGGGCCTGTTCCTGTGCTGTACTTTTCTTTGTTCTTTGGTCTTTGTATGACTTTCTGCAGGGAAAAGGCATCAATAAGGCAATGGTAGTGACTTGATCCCACAAAACCAGCCAGGATTAATGGCCTGAAAAATCGGCAGGTTTCACACATTCACTAAATCAACTCCACCTGCTGAATATAACTCATTAAAATGCATGTGCAAATGATTCCCACATCTGGGCGACACGGTGCTGCGGTAGTTAGCACTGCTACCTCCCGCCACTGAGGGCCTGGCCCCGGGTCACTGTCCGTGTGGAGTTTGTACATTCTCCCCGTGTCTGCGTCTCACCCCTACAACTCAAAAAGATGTGCAGGGTAGATGATTTGGCCATGCTAAATTGCCACTTAATTGGAAATAAAAGAATTGGATACTGTAAAAAAAAAATGTTTTAATTATTCCCACATCTGGTATTAAATTGCAAATTTTAAAACTCAATACAAGTCTCTCACTCAACTGCATAAATCCTGCCTGCAAGGAACAGCTGGAAATACGAGCTGGTGGTACCTGAACCAAACTCAGCTCATTGCTCCCAGATTGGCGGAGCTGATATAACACTGTACTTGGTGCAGCAACAATCATTCGCATTTATATAGTGCCTTCCATGAAATTAAACATCCCAAGGAGCATTCTCAAACAACATTTGTCACAGAGACACATTGGGATAGATGATCAAAAAGCCAGGTTAAATTTAATTAAGACAAACCTGCTTTAGAATAACATCATGGAAATGGACTCTGAGCTGATAGAATTCAGGAAGGGGTTATTGAGAAGGTGCAATTGGAACCACTAACGTCTGGATAGAGAGACTGCAGGAGTCATCGGGTTCACAATGAAGTTGATCAATTTGAGCATGGAAGAGGAGGTTGCATCCTCCTTGGCCAGTGCAACTGGAGATGATGGGGTCACAGACAGGGTACTGGGGTCGGATAAACACTCGCAGAGTCACATGAGTGGATGACCTTGGGTGTCACCATCTGTTGGTCTTCCTCCCTGAAGGTCTTTACCTAACTCCTTGAGGAGAATGGTCACCTGGAGGGAGGTTGAGGTGCCCAGCGCCTCACTCGCTTAGTCACTGATGGATTCCACCAATGCCTATAACAATGGATGAAGGTCCGAGCGCAAATCCGACAAAACCTGCTGAACCGAGGTGTCCAAAGTGGCCACCAGCTTCCACGTGGAGAGCTCAAGGTGGTCGCATGTCAGATCCACAACATCAGACAGAACATGAACAGACTCCTCCATCCTGCTTTCTAGTCTATATGACGTTCTCACGTTTTGCATCTCCAGCATGTTTGCAATGGCCATTTCCAGAGAATCTTCCTGTTCTCTAGCAGTCCTCTGAGGGCCAGAGATCTGGGCTGTCACTGCCTCTGCCTGCTGTGGAGATATGTCAGTGAGGTGTTCCCCAGAATATAGTCCCAAGCCTAATCTAAATCTATGGCCACCGGGCTGTGAGCCTCTGAAGTGCTGAAAGCTGCAGGTGAACGCTGTGATGGGCCTTCTACAAAAGGCTCCTCAACAACCTCCTCTGAGGTAACCTGGGGACTGGGGTGTATGTTGCCTGAGCTGGCCTGTCTGGACTTGCTGCTGCCTGTAAGAAAGAGAACATAGATTTAGTTAATGAACAGGCTAAATACACATTGCATGTCACTCACAGTGAATGTCAGGATGTGATCAACTCATCCATAATGGCTTGCTGGGAGAGGCCAATCTCACCTTCAGCACAGGAGCAATCTCTGGTCTCCCCTGCCAACTCTGCCATATCCTCCTCAGAGCTGGAGAACACCTGGGTATTGACCATCGCCTTTCCAATCTGGGATATCTCCTTTTTGTTGTGGGAAAGCTTGGCCTGCATGAAGACTGATGAGTGGAATGTGATGAGAAGAGAGGAAGCCTGCGAGCCTGCTGTGTGTACTGAACCCTCTGCAGTAAGGGCTGAGGTTGGTGTCTGTGCAGGATGATAGCTGAGATGCTGGGACCTTTGACCCCATTAGGTTACGGCAGTGAAGACAAATTATTGGTCACCTTTGCCGTTTGATTCAGAGAGCTATATACTGGTATATAATTAATGACATTCCAAGTGCAAGGTCGGGCAAATCTCCCAACTCGCCAATCAGCGGGAAACTCACCCCTAATCCCACCTGACGCACAGGGCACGATTCTCTGGAAAAACGCCGGAGTGTTGCAGCGAGCCGCAACTGCTTGGCCCAGCGAGGCCGGTAACGCTATTCAATGTTAATTGATCCACTTAATGAGGCCTCACGGACTTCACGCCGCAAATGAAGGCTCACCAGTTGATTCGCCGGCACAGCGCTCGCCAGCCCCCCCCGCTAACAAGACCGAACAGCATTTACTCAGCCAGCCCCAGCCAGCTCGCAAAAATGGCGCCCAGGAGACCAGCCCCAAGATTTGGGGACGCAGACCTGGGGAGGCTGCTGGACGCTGTGGAGGCCAGGAAGGATGTCCTGTTCCCCTGAGGGTCTGGGAGGGTCAGCCATTGGGAAGCCAGTGCTGTGTGGGACGAGGTGGCCACCAGGAGTGTGACCAGGTGGACTGACGTCCAGTGCAGGAAAAAGGTCAACAATCTACATCGGTGAGCATGAGTGAGTAAACGCCAACGCAGCCCACAACCCCCCCCCCCTCCGGATCTTTTCATCCCCACGAGAGCATCTATCCCCCAGCTCTGAATGCGACCCTCCCTCCACCCCCTCCCACACCCACAACCCTTCTTTCACAATCCCCTCCCACCACTGTGAACCACGCGTGTGGCTAACGATGCCGTGTGTCTCCTCAGGAAAAGCTCTCCCACTGGAGCGAAGAAGGAAGAGAGATGACTTGATAGAGGTGTGCAAGGTGATGCAAGGCATGGATAGAGTGGATAGCCAGAGACTTTTCCCCAGGGTGGAAATGGCTGTCACGAGGGGACATCATTTTAAGGTGATTGGAGGAAGGTATAGGGGAGATGTCAGAGGTAGGTTCTTTACACAGAGAGTGGTGGGTGCGTGGAATGCACTGCCAGCAGAGGTGGTGGAGTCAGAGTCATTCGGGACATTTAAGCGACTCTTGGACAGGCACATGGACAGCAGTAAATTGAAGGGTTAGGTTAGATTGATCTTAGATTAGGATAAGTGGTCGGCACAACATCGTGGGCCGAAGGGCCTGTACTGTTCTATGTTCTATGTAATTACTGGGCGAGGGCCCAGACTGGCGGTGGTGTGCCGAATATCAGAATCTTCACCACCTGGAGGTGACCAGTGTGACCGAGGACAGGGCGGTCACCAGCGTGGAGGCTGGCGGCGCTGCAGAGGTGAGGAACCACCGGCTCCACCCGGAGTGAGAGTTTGGCTGATGATGGATAAATGAGAGTTTGGCTCAAGATGGATTGAAACTTTATGGGAAAACAAAATGTTAGATAAAGCTTTGTGTGAAGAAATGTCAAGACAGGCTTTTTTGGTAGCAAGCTGTAATCACTTGTTTTTGTACCAGACAAACTGCAGTAACGGCCTTGGGGATGGTTGCGCTGGCCTTAAAGATAATTATAATTGAGGGGGCTGAATTATAATTGAGCTAAAAGCACAGATAGAATGCGAGGGGGCTGCCCTCAGCAATGAACCAAAAATGTATAAGCACTGCTGTTAGATGTATTGACTTTAGCTTACTGTTGTAACTCTCAGAGATACAGCGGTCTTAGCACCGGCCGAGAAATAAACATATGTTAAAGTAACGAGGTGTTCGACTGATCATTTCATCCGGACTGGCAGCAAAGAATCCTCAGGAGGACCTATCAAATGTGAATTGTTATTGCCTTACTAATTTACCCATCCCTCCCACTGACCACATGTCCATTCTTCCACAGGTCCTCCAGCCGCCAACGCCGGCCCATCCCGGGCGGCACCCTCTCCAGCCTCCCATGAGACCACCTTGGAGGAGAGCTCCGAGGATGCCACCATAATAGTTGCGTCACAGTTGTCATCCCCACCCTCCTCCAGCGCAGATACACACACCTCGGTGGGACATGTTAGTGGTAAGGCCTCTTGGGCACAATCTGGTGAGCACCACACTGCTGTTGATGTACATCTGGTGGAGGCAGGAACCCCCCAGGTGAGACAGCAGTAAGGTCTGTTGGATCCCATGCCTACGGAAGCGGGCCGGTTGCATCGCAAACTGTTTGGCGCCTGGCGCAGTTCTCGTTTTCTGCCTCTCTCACTATTCACCGACCTTGTTTCGCTTGAGTGAGAGCGCAACGAGACCAGAGAATCGTGCCCATACTTAGAGTGGGATTCTCCGCTCGCCCCCCCCCCCCCCCCCCCCATTCGCTGGCGGTGGATTCTCTCTTCCTGCAGCTTGTCAATAGGATTCCCCATTGAAGCCACCCCATGCCACTGGGAAGCCCATGGGCAGGAGTGCGCTGCCAGCGGGAAAAGAGAATCCCAACAGCCGGAGAATTCCAGCCAAAATTCCCCCCCAAGTGCCAAAACCTAGAAAGGCAGAATGTACGCTGTATAACCATTTGATTCCCACATTTGTCACTGACAATTGATGGAATACAATGTAGGTTTTCAATCCCCCAATCCCATGGAAACAGCCTGCTGCACATTAGCTTACAATAATAATAATAACCTTTTATTGTCACAAGCATGACGTTACTGTGAAAAGCCCCTAGTCGCCACATTCCGGCACCTGTTCAGGTAAGCTGGTACGTGAATTGAACCCGGGCTGCTGGCCTTGTTCTGCATCACAAACCAGCTGTCTAGCCCACTGAGCTGAACCAGCCCTATGCAAAACCAGCCCTAGTTATACTGGAGGTGACAGACTGTTAATTGCTAAATAAGGTTAAAAGCAAGAATTTATCTTTATGGAACAAACTCTCAAAGTTTTGCTCATAATATGTCAGGGACCCGAACACAGCATGTTTCAACATCAATTGTACAGGGAAGGCTGGAGACACAAATAATACTTGACTCAGATGCCGTCACTCAGCCTCTTCCTGATCAAGTATAGAATCTAGCAGCTTTATTATCTTAAACAGCTTGTCATAATTTATACCAGTACGAGGCAGTGGCTTAACCCAGCTGCAGAACTTGTTCATACAGTGGATTTATGCAGGTATCAGACAGGAAAGAGAATCTGAAAAGGGACACATGGAAACTTAATACTGTGCCTTTAACGTTCTAGAAGATAGAAATTACTGCACAGAAACAGGCCATTTGGCCCAACAGATCTTTGCCAAAATGAACCAAGTTGCTTCACAGAAGTGTTATAAGGCAAACTGAACCATTTAAGGAGCTGTTAGGACAAAAAATTCTAGAATCATAAAATTTACAGTGCAGAAGGAGGCTATTTGGCCCATCGAGTCTGCACCAGCCCTTGGAAAGAGCACCCCACTTAGGCCCACACCTCCACCCTATCCCTGTAACCCTGTAATGCCATCCAACCTTTTTGGACAATAAGGGCAATTTATCACGGCCAATCCACCTACCCTGCACATCTTTTGACTGTGGGAGGAAACTGGAGCACCCGGAGGAAACCCACGCAGACATGGGGAGAACATACAGGCTCCGCACAGACAGTGACCCAAGCCGGGAATCGAACCTGGGACCCTGGAGCTGTGAAACAACTGTGCTAACCACTATGCTACCGTGCTGCCCTTGGTCAAATAGGTAGGTTTTAAGGAATGTCTTAAAGGAGCAAGAGGTGGAGAGGTTTAGGGTGGGAATTCCAGGACATGGGATCTAAGCAGCATGGCTGCCAATGATGCAGCAATTAATATGGGAATGCTCACGTGGCCAAAACTGGAGGAGTGCAGAGATCCCGGAGAGTTGTGGGCCTTCAGGAGGCTTATATGTCCCTCTGACAAAATAGCAGCAAGTCAGAGAGGTGTGCGGGAAGGGATATGGGAGGGGGACATGGTGGTGAGCGTTGGGGGTGGTGGTGGTGGGGGGGGGGGGGGGGGGGGGAGGGGGGGGATCAAAACCTTTACCCCAAGGCATAGGTTTTTAAATGGCAGTGCAGGACTCCAGGCGGCCAGGGTGATCAGAAGTCATCGCATATGCTTTTCCTTATTTTTGCTGATATACGAGTGCACTATTCCATTTCCATATACCAAAATTTCCTGCATGAATATGGTTGCATTTCTTGGAACAAGTAACACAAGCAGCAAGGGGGTCCCCCAGAGTGGCTGGAGCTTCAAGATTTCACAAGAAAGTATTTGAACGTCACTTTCCCAAAAGGTAAGTTAACTATTTTATCCATTATTCATTGAAGACTCCGTGCCTCAGATTTCATTTATATTGACAACATCCTCTCGAACATCTCCCAGTGCCATTTCTCCACTCTGAATCACCCCCTGACACTGTAACTCTCTCTTACTGGGGTGCAACTCACTGCTGCTTTCCAGCTAGGGTTGCTGAAAGCTGTGATTACATTGTCACCTCGCAATGTTGAATCAAGCACCAGGAATTATGGACATTGGATTAATAACATTTATTAATAAACACAAATCTATATGTAGTATTCATCAGATTGGTGCCAAGGCTAATGATTCTCCAGCGTTCACAGTGCACAGGGGTCCAAAAGTACCTGGAGTGTATTTTATACAGTTCAATGTATCAGGTTAGTGTGTGAGCAGTCACGTAGATAACATCCCTTTCGTGATCATTTGCATTACAGTTCAAGCTGCCCATTGTTCTCCGGACATTTCACACACTTGAGCGGTCAAACTGGCATTGAACGGTGACATTTCCTCCATCATACTTCTGTATCCATAGCAACTCCCGCAAAGTGAACTTAAATTTAATTAAGGTATTACAATTTTCATCTAAGAGTCTAGTGTCTGTGGGAGTACAGTTAATTACACCCATATCGCGCTCAGACCTTCTGTCCTTGGAGAGAAATATTTGTGACTTTCAGCCCTCTCTCTCATTTCTTTGCTCTCTCTCATCTTCACATTCACCACATCTCCCAAAGCAATTAACTCAGAGAAGCACAGCATTGTTACAGAGCAGAAGGGGGCCATTTGACCTGTCACCTAACAAAGGCATTGTTCCGCCATTACCCCTGAAACCTACACAAGCTTTGAATGATGCTCTTGGACACACAGCAGCCACCAGCCACCGTCCCTGTGCGCGCCACCCCCGCCCCCCCGCCCCACCACCACCCTGGTCTGAACACTGACTGCAATATTTTTTCGATTTTGTTTTCACAACTGACTGAGCCTCCCCACCTCCACCAAGTTTTCCGACCACCATTTTCCCCAAGGCATCCCATTTCCTCAGCCATTCACATATCCTTTCTTTGTTTAATGAGTAAATGCTCAGTTTGAGTACCGTGATCAGCATTGGGCTACATACTAGAAGTTAGATATTCTTTTTTTTATTGAAAATCTTTTTATTGGCTTTTCTCATATTTATAAACAGTTGTTACTTGTATACATTACACTTTTCTTGCCTGTGCTAATTTGCTTTATTTTACAGAGAGGTTTGTTTTGTCCTTCATTTGACTAACTGTACGTACATTTTGCTGCCCTCTGGATCGGTCTATGATATCCACCCTTCCTCCTCCACCCCCCCGTTGGTTCAGCACCCTTCCTCTTCTCTTGTGGCTTCCCCATTTCTCTTCCCCCCACCCCCCCCCCCACCCCCCCCCCCCCCACCCCCCCCACCGTGTTGCGCAGTCCTTTGGTTCTTCATCTTTTATTTTTATTTTTTTCCCTGGCTTACTCCTCGTTGTTGGCCTCAAATAGGTTTTGGTACAGGCCGACGAACTGCCCCCAAGTGTCCAGGAAGCCTTCCTCTGACCCTCGGATGGCGTACTTAATCTTCTCCAGGTGGAGAAATTCTGAGAGGTCAGCGAGCCAGTCTGCAGCTTTGGGTGGTGCTGCCGATCACTAGCCAAGCAGGATTCTCCGGCGTGCGATTAGGGAAGTGAAAGCGAGGGCGTTTTCCCCCTTCCCCATGTGTAACTCTGGCTGCTCCGATACCCCGAAGATTGCCACTATTGGGCATGGCTTCACCCTCACCCCCACAACTTTGGACATTGCCTCGGAGAAGGCTGTCCAGAACCCAGCAAGCTTGGGGCAAGCCCAAAACATGTGGGTGTGGTTGGCCGGGCCCCTTCTGGCACCGCTTACATTTGTCCTCCACCTCCGGGAAGAACCTGCTCATTCGGGTTCTGGTCAGTTGCGCTCTGTGCACCACTTTGAGCTGCATTAGGCTTAGCCTTGCGCAGGAGGAGGTGGAGCTCACCTTGCTCAGTGCTTCGATCCAGAGTCCCCATCCTACCTCTGTCCCCAGTTCGTCCTCCCATTTTTGTTTGGTCCCGTCCAGTGGTGTTCGGGGCTCTGTCCAGTAGCTGTCCGTATATTCTCCCACACAGCCCCCCTTCTCGCTGCTTGTGCCTATCAGGTCCTCTAGTAGCGTGCTTTCTGGGGCCCCGGGGTACCCTACTGTCTCTTTGCGGAGGAAGTACTTTATTTGGAGGTGTCTCAATTCCTGTCCTCCTGCTAGTTTCCACTTCCTCGTCAGTTCGTCCAGTGTTGCCAGTCTGCGCCCTACTTAGAAGTCCCTGACCGTCAGTGTGCCCCCGTCCCACCTCCATCTTTTGAAGGTGGTATCCAGCATGGCTGGGGGGAATCTGTGATTGCCGCAGATGGGGGCCATAAGGGACATTTTGGTTATCCCGAAGTGCTGTCTCAACTGGGTCCACGTTCTCAGCGTGGCCGCTGCCACTGGGTTCGTACCTTGTTGAGGAGGATGGGAGTGCTGCTGTGGCAGGGCCCGGAGGGTTGTTCCTTTACAGGATGCCTCCTCCATTTGTACCCAATCTGCGCTGGGTTCTTGTACCCAAACTCTCACTTTTTCTGCCGTTGCAGCCCAGTGGTAGTATTGTAGGTTCGGTAGAGCCAGGCCCCCTCTGACTTTCCTTCTTTGTAGTGTCGGCTTGGGAATTCTCGGGTTCTTGCCCCCCCCCCCCCCCCCACACATACACACACAAACGCCACAATTAGCCTGTCCATGTTTGGAAAACGGCGTTGGGGATGCACTCTTCCCGCCAGGGAGAGTGGGAGTAAGCCCCACCATTGAAGTATTTTCTTACTTCCTCCCCCAGGCTGGTCAGGTTCCACTTGTGGATCAGTGTCCAATCTAGAAGTTAGATATTGAGGCTTTAAGGAGATTTTAAGACAAGAGAACTTGTGGATGATGTCTGGTGTAAGGTATACATACAAAGACTTGCACAGTTGTGTCTTTTTCATTAGAACAATGCAGATTACAATAACCAATGAAAGGGTGGGGCAGGGGACATAGAATCAGGGGACATGTGTCCTGTAATTTAAGGGTTCAAAAATGAGGGACTATGGATAAAGATTAAATATTAAGAAATCTGGAAGAGAGTTGCTCAGAAAGAGGTTAAAAGCTAACACAAACTGGTTGGGCTGAATGGTCTGTTTCTCTGTTGCCAACTTAATGTATTTCTATTCTCAGGTCTGTGACTTGATAAGAATGATCAGCATCACCCTTTTACTCATGATTCCTCTGCTCTGCCTGCTATATTCTATTATGTATTATCCCTCTCTTACTAATTGGATTAAAAGACCTGCCTTCCTCTTATTTTTAAGATGAAGGTGCCAAACTCGACACATGAACTAGTCTGTATTCTCCTTATGGTCTTACTGTGACTCCAGCATTCAGTTTTTGTTTAATGACTAACACTGTCCTCCCTTCATTATTGTCAAGGATTCCCAATCCAATGTGTTTGGAGAATTCTGTTCCATTCCTAATAGATATTATGCCACTCCAAAACCAGACTTGAATTACTTGCCAAGAATTGTTTGATCGCACAGAAGAGAAATCAAAGTGCAAGGAAGACAAACTGTCTTACGGCCTACAAAGCTGGAGAGACTTTGAGGAGAAGGAGAGACTTGGGAATGGGGGGCTCTGCAGCGAGAGAGAGAGACTCTGATCTCCATTTCCTCGAATCCCCATTCCTGAGTCTCTTTCTCTCCTAGAAATCCCATTTCCGAGTCTTTTTCTCTCCTCAAATCCCCATTTCCGAGTCTCCCTCTCTCGTCGAATCCCCTTTTGGCCCATCGAGTCTGCACCTGGTCTTGGAAATAGCACCCCACTTAAGCCCACACCTCCACCCTATCCCCATAACCCCACCGAACTATTTTGGATACTAAGGGCAATTTATCATGGCCAATCCACCTTTGCACACCTTTGGACTGTGGGAGGAAACCAGAGTACCCGGAGGAAACCCAGGCACACACGGGGAGAACGTGCAGACTCCGCACAGACAGTGACCCACGCCGGGAATTGAACCTGGGACCCTGGAGCTGTGAAGCAACTCTGCTAACCACTGTGCTACCTTGCTGCCCCAAAGTAGCGTTGTCAACCATCCCGGATTGTCCTGGAGTCTCCAGAGATTGTCGATCAATCTCCAGTACACTGTTGTATTCAATCCTGGAGAAAAATCATTGGGCCATTAAAAAAGATTGTTTTTTTGTCATTTCTTAGAACACTTCTCATTACCAGATATAAAAATATTGAAAATGGGAACAAATGGCTGTTTGGCTTCTTGCAGCACTGGGTGGCGGTCTTCCTGGTGACACTCCCCACGCTGACGGCCTGTCCTGTTGCTGACTCTTTGACCCCCTTGGGGAACAGGCTATCCGTCTGAATTCCAATGCGTCCATCAATCTGGCCAGGTCGGCATGTCCGAATCGTGGAGCTGGTCTGCCCGGTGACATGGCTGCATGCAGTCTGGGGTTTGCTCTGGGGCATCAGCGTAAGACCTGCTACCCCTCATTTGTGGGCAGCTGCCGGGAGCGGTCCAAGCAAAGCAGCTGGCGGGACAGTCTTTTCCGGCATGAAGCCCGTGGGACAGGCTTAAGTGTCCTAAGTAACATCAGATACCGGTGATGGCCTTGCCGGGTCATCCATCAGAAAACACCCGGCGGAGGAGGGCGGCACGGTGGCGCAGTGGTTAGCACTGTTGCCTCATGACACCAAGGACCCGGGATCGATCCCGGCCCCAGGTCACAGTCCATGTGGAGTTTGAACATTCTCCCCGTGCCTGCGCGGGTCTCACCCCCACAACCCAGAAAGATGTGCAGGGTAGGTGGATTGGCCACGCTAAATTTCCCCTTAATTGGAAAAAAAGAATTGGGTACTCTAAATTTATTTGAGAAAAGAAATCCCTGGCAGTTCTGGCACGCTACTGCACTTAGAAACCGCTCCGTTAGATCACGCCCTTTACAATGATCCGGCTCCTGGGTTCAGCCTGACCAATGTAAAAAACACAAAGGCGCATGTGTGGGCTTTTCCCAGGTTTCTCAGGACTTGAAGATGCCGGCCCCAGATCTGAAGATGCCTACAAAAAGCGAAAACACAAAAAGGTCACAAAAACCCAGTCGAAGTGAGGGAGACAGGGAGAGGCCGTCAAAAAACAGGAGAGGAGACAGGGAGAAGTCAAAAAGCAATGGGGGAGATTCTCTGGCCTCCCCGTGACGTGTTAGTGGGTAGTGCAATCTTCTGGTCCCGCCGCTGTCAATGGGATTTTCCCATTGAATCCACCCCAAACTGCCGGGAAACCCACGGCAGGGGTGAGCCGTGACAGGGCCGGTACGATCCCATCGGCGTAAACAGCCAGAAGATCTCACCCTATGTTCCCAGTCAGCGAAGAAGACAGGAAGTACGAACCAGGAACCAATGAAGCTGAAAAAAGGAGAAGCAGGCTTTAATTAGAGAAAAGGCTGCAAGGAGCAGACCTTGAGTGAGGCGGGCTCGGGGAAAAGCCCGAGTCATCAAAGAGACCCCAAAAGAAGCTCCGAAGATCCGTCAAGGCAACCGAAGATTTGTACCTCCCTGCTGCAGCATAAGTAGTTTTCACCTTGACACAGCCAAAGAGCTGAAATTGTGTTTGTAAGTTGATACTTCAGGGTACTTATTGTGTAGTTTGATTGTGTTTGATCGGTTTGCCGTGGATACATTCTTGAAGAGAAGTGAAGAATCCCGCTCTGATCCAGAAATGGCTGAAAAGAAGCGAGTTTTATGCACAGACACTACAATATACAACAACAGCTACTTGGCCTTTGGAGTTATGTGGACTGGTAATGCCTAATGCCCTGTCCCCAGAATATCTAATTTACAGAGAGAAGCTCTCAGACGCTGCAATGCTACCAAGTAAGTTGAAACGCCCATTTCAATGCAACACACCATCCACGTTCCAGCAAGGTACTTCAAGCACCTGAGAGAACAAAGCTTCAAGCAAAATCAACATATCATGGTGTGTGTGTGTGGGGGTGGGGGGTTTCAGATAATGGACAGGAGGCTGAGGCCATAGCGAAATCAAAGAAGTCGTACACCACTTCCAGATATAGTCAGCCACCTAATTGAGCAGAATGTTAAAATACAGGGGCAAGCAAGAACATTCTGATTGCCACAGATAAACTTGAAGGCTTCAGATCGGTAGCATTGTGGATAGCACAATTGCTCCACAGCTCCAAGGCCCAGGTTCGATTCCCGGCTTGGGTCACTGTCTGTGCGGAGTCTGCACATTCTCCCCGTGTGCGCGTGGGTTTCCTCCGGTGTTCCGGTTTCCTCCCACAGTCCAAAGATGTGCAGGTTAGGTGGATTGACCATGCTAAAATTGCCCGTAGTGTCCAAAATTGCCCTTAGTGTTGGGTGGGGTTACTGGGTTATGGGGATAGGGTGGAGGTGTGGATCTTGGGTAGGGTGCTCTTTCCAAGAGCCAGTGCAGACTCGATGGGCCAAATGACCTCCTTCTGCACTGTAAATACTATGATCTATGATCAAAGCTGGCCCTTCGGCAGGAAAAAGTGGCAAGTGGGACAATTGAGATGTTCAAGCTCCATCAGCAAATCCTGCTGACAAAACTATACTCAACCCCATCTCCACACAGCTTAAAACACCACAAGAGAAGTTTGAATGCTGCTCTCTCTCCACGAGTATGGAAGACTTTGACTGGGTGCGTGATCGATTTAGTTCACTTTCCTTTGAATCATCAATGAAATTGTCATTAAAAGAACAGCAGTGCTGAGGATTCATCGTACACCGAAACTGAAGTTTGCAGATTTGCCTCTGGTCACACTAACTTTATCAGTAAAATGCTGCTCACAGTGTTTCCTTCATTTCTGAACTTTCACATTGAGAAATACAGACTTAAAAAACTGAAAACAGTTGAAATCTTTACTGGGAAATACTTCTGAATTGTGTACATTTACAATAAAAATAAGGGCCAGAGTTTCACGCACCCCCTGTTTGACTAGCAAATTGTGATAAGGTGCTTTTTATTATAAACTTCTTAAACTAATGAAAATTGCATCAAATGGTGGCTTGACTTGTTTTTCGAAGTAGGCTTTTGCTCGAGGCGGGCTTAGTTGGAGAAAACAGGAGGTGTGCCTCAAAATCTTTTGTAGTATTAAAATGTGCTGTGAGAGACAAAAGGTTGGGGACCACCGTTCTACACCGGATTTATCCTTCTGCTTCCCACCAGATCTGTCTCTTAGTTATGAAACATTGCATTATAGTTATATTAGTCTCGGTACTCCTGATGTTAACCCTTTACGTCTCTCCTCAACTTTTCATCCCAATTATACACATCCTCCTGTAACTCCCTCCAAAGTTTCAGACTTCATAGGGTTACTCTCTGTGCTGCGTTGACCAATCTCCATGATCTGGTCCTGATTGCATTTCGAGGTTGAGGACAAACTGCACTCTCTCATCATTCAATTGGAGTGTTTTCCACCTAATTGGTTGTAGACATCCTACTTGTTTCTTGTTCCCATCCGGATCTAAATAGTATGTCCAAGGATCCATTAGTTTTCTTCCAAAGATATTCAAGCTTTTTGGTTCCTTCTGATATTTTCCTGGTCCGTATCAATTCCTGGCTGTGGAGCCCTATCTATTACAATGCCTTTGTTCTGTTTATATTATATCCACACTCTCTGTGGGGTAAAACACTTCAAGCCTCGTGCTCTATGTCTGAAGTTAAAATTAGGAGCTTCTCATTCTTCCTAAATTCCTCACAATCAACTGAGGTAATGTTAGGATTTGTTATTGTTTTGTTTATCATAGAGCTGAATGTTGTGTTCACAGCTGCCTTCCCACCAATAATTTTGATGTTGAGAACCCATATTTTAGTGATGAGATTCTGTAATTAAGTAGGGCTAAGATTGTTCTTTGTTCATTTTCATGAATTCCTTGATCATTCAAACTCCTCTCTTTGCTTCTCAGTTTGACTGGGGATATTGAGGTGAACGTGTCTCACGCATGAAAACATATTCCTGTGCAAAGTCATGGAACAGTTCATTAGCAAACTGAGGACCATTGCCTGACACCACAATGTTCAGGATGTCATGTGTCGTGAAGCTTCTTGATGTGGAGATGCCGGCGTTGGACTGGGGTGAGCACAGTAAGAAGACGTACAACACCAGGTTAAAGTCCAACAGGTTTGTTTCAAACACTAGCTTTCGGAGCACTGCTCCTTCACCTGTTTGAAACAAACCTGTTGGACTTTAACGTGGTGTTGTAAGACTTCTTACTGTGAAGCTTCTTCTTAGTGATGTAATGACTGTCTCCACTGTGATGCTATGCAGTCTACTCACTTCAAACCATCTGGAGTGGTAATCAGTGACGATGATGAAAACTTTGCCTTTGAACTCAAGCCTATTCCCAGGTGCTGTCATGGAGGATGCCAGTGGTTCGCTTTGGTGTCTATTCACTGTACACATAGGCAATTTGTGATTCACTCTTCAGTGGAGTGACTGATGCCTAGCCATCAGACTGACTACTGGACACTTGCTCTTCATTTCACTATTCCCCAATTGTCTTTAATGGATTTTCTGAAGAATGTTGAATCCAAGGGTTGGATTTTACATACCCGCACCGAGCATGTTTTCAGTGGGTAGGGGGCATGTAAAATATGGCAATTACCAACTCCACCACCTCGCCACCCTCCCCCATAACCCTGTAGGTGGGCAAAATCAGCAGCTCGCCCATCATATTTAATTAAGTAACCAAGGGTCAATTGAGCTTGTAAATAATCTCGTTCTTGACTCTAAGAGTGCGTGAGGGACATTACTCACTGTGAAGAGATATATTGGCTTACCATCTGCACTTTAGCTTATGTGATATTGTGTCTTCAGATTTCCTAAGGCAGAAAATAGGGATGGAAGTTCATTCCCGAATACATTACTGGACTGCTCATCAGCAATTCCATCAAACTTGTAAATCAGCCTCAACTGAAAACATATTTTCCTGCTCAATAATGATGACTCCTGTTTCTGTATAATTCAAAGCAGTTCAATAATTTATTTTTCCTTGTATCTTTAATCAACATATTGAAATCTTTCACTCATTCTTTTCACAAGGACATCAATTGCCCCATGAGCAACCCCTCTGTTTAGTTTCTGAAGTTCTGTCTTCCGAAGTAAGAGTTAAATCGTTCCCCCATTTGCAAAAGGTCTGATAGGGTTTCATCTAAGACCCTCAGCTACTATTGAATCTTATATTAATTCAACTCTGAGGTACTCACAGGTGCAGTTCTCTGTGACTCTATACAGGACATTTTAAATGAGACCATGGATTTGCCCCATTTTTGTCTCCTCTTATTAAATTCTTCTCACTCAATTGTCACATTTTTTTGAATACTGAAGTACGAATCAAATGCTTGGAGGACTTCCTCATATGAACTTGAAGCCTCATCGATTCCCTGTCTGACACCATCTGCTATAGCTCCTACTGCATAGAGTAAAGTACTGACCTGATCCCTCATGTTCCTCATACACACTGGCTAGTTGATCAGATGGTCCACATCTTGTGCTGTATATTCTGTTTCTAATTATGGGGGCTGTGTTTCCATTCCTCTTATTCATTATTTAAGGTTGTGTGCGGCTTGAAGTGATAGACACACTGACTGAAAAGTAGCCCAGAGACCTTTTCGGCCAGTTATTTTGGGGGGCGGTACAGTTTGATCATTGTTGTATTATTATCCAACCCAAAGTCAGATTAAAGGAGATGAGTAGAGTGAAACCGTCGACATTTTTTGTATTTTCTAAGCGAAGCATTTGTCATCTCCAAGTTGTGCCAATTGATTCCTGAAGTGTTGAACGGTGAAAATTTCTAACTGTTCATTTTTTGACTTGACAGATTGCTTTAATTCACATACCGGCACATTTCCTGCTACTCAAAGTGTACATGTATCACTTTTCATTGTCACCCTTTGGTTGGCTCCTTTTCTATCACACAACTGTTTTATTCTAATCCTTCCAAAAAGGGAGAAAATGAAGGGACTAGCTGAGAGGTTATACCTGAGAGGTTGAACAAGCTGGGGCTTTTTAACAAAGGGAAGACTGAGGGAAGGCCTCAGGATTTGATAGAATGAATGGGAAGAGGACATTTCCTCTTATGGGAGACAAGAACTTGGAGCCATAACTATAAAGTTGCGACTAAGGCATTTATGGGAAAGCCGGATATGCACATGGGAGATAAAGGAATAGAGGGATATGCTGATAGGGTGAGATAAAGAGAGGTGGGAGGAGGCTTGTGTGGGGGATAATCACCAACATGGGCCAAATGGCCTGTTCGTCTGTTGCTGAATTTTAAGTAATGCATTCTGTGTTTCAAAAATCTTTCACGATTACATGGAAAAAAATCCATTCACAGCACTCCCGATATGCAGAGCTGACTGGTTGCTGAATGTCATCTAACAATGTCATTCAGAGCTGCATGTATTTGCCAGACTATATTCTTTTGACAAAACCACAACACAGAGGTTCAGCCTGAATGAAGTCCAGTGTTATAGCTGATGGTGCAGAGAGAGAGAGAGAGCGGCAGTGTTAGACATGAGATGCCGCCTTGCTAACATATACCTCCATTCAAATGGGTTTGAACCCTGGGGCAACTGTGAACGATCTTGTATTACATTCCTCTCCTAAATAACGTTCTGATTCTAAGTACAGCATTCCAGTGAGCATAATAGAACACGATGCATTGTCCTGGCCAATATTTATCCCGCGTCTAATATTACGAAAATCAATTTACCTGGTCAATTATCACATTGCACTCTGTGGGAGCTTGCAGTGCACAATGGGCTGCCACATTTGCCATTTAAAAGATTCAAATTCAATGGCAAAAAAAGATCCAGATGGGGATTGAGGGGGAATGTTTTCACTCAGAAAGTTGCCGAGAAAAGAACAGGAGTAGGAGTCGACCATTCAGACTCTCGAGCCTAGTCTACCATTAAGATCAGCGCTGATCTGATTATGGCCTTAACTCAATTTTCCTGCCACCCCCACACCAGCTCGCCACCCCTCCCCAACTCCACCATAACTCTTGATTCCCTTGTCAATCAAAAATCTGTCTAACTCAGCCTTGAACATACTCCGAGATCTGAAACATTCTACCTGAGGAACCTGGGGCGTCATTCTCCGACCCCCCGCCGGGTCGGAGAATGGCCGTTGGCCGCCGTGAATCCCGCCCCCGCCCCCGCCGAAGTCTCCGAAGGGAGAAAAGTCGGCGGGGCGTTAATGGCGCCGCTGCCGCGGAGAATGTCACGGGTCTGCGCAAGGCAGCCGATTTTCGGCCTGCCGATATTCTCCCTTCCGGATGGGCCGAAGTCCCGTCGACGTGATGACCGTTCACGTCGACGTCAATCAAACCTCCTTTTCATCGGCGTGACCCGGTGCTCCAGGCTCACGCCGACCAGCGAGGAGGTGAGTGACGGCCTGGGGGGTTGGCTCTGGGCAGGAAATGGCGTGGCCGCAGACTGATTGCGTGAGGAGAGGTGTGTCTCGGCTTGTGTGTGTGTGCGGCGGGGGGGGGGGGGGGGGGTGGTTAGAGTAGGCTGGGCTCCGGGGGAGTGCCGGGAGGGTGTCCGTGCCGGGGTGGAGGTTGGGGGTTGTGGAGGGGGTCCGTGTCGGGGTGGAGGTTGGGGGGGGGGTCCGTGCTGGGGTGGAGGTTGGGGAGGGGGTCCATGCCGGGGTGGAGGTTGGGGGGGGGGGTCCGTGCTGGGGTGGAGGTTGGGGGTTGGGGAGGGGGTCCGTGCCGGGGTGGAGGTTGGGGGGGGTCCGTGCTGGGGTGGAGGTTGGGGGTTGGGGAGGGGGTCCGTGCCGGGGTGGAGGTTGGGGGGGGGTCCGTGCTGGGGTGGAGGTTGGGGGTTGGGGAGGGGGTCCGTGCCGGGGTGGAGGTTGGGGAGGGGGTCCGTGCCGGGGTGGAGGTTGGGGGGGGGGTCCGTGCTGGGGTGGAGGTTGGGGGGGGGGGGTCCGTGCTGGGGTGGAGGTTGGGGGTTGGGGAGGGGGTCCGTGCCGGGGTGGAGGTTGGGGGGGGGGTCCGTGCTGGGGTGGAGGTTGGGGGTTGGGGAGGGGGTCCGTGCCGGGGTGGAGGTTGGGGGGGGGGTCCGTGCTGGGGTGGAGGTTGGGGGTTGGGGAGGGGGTCCGTGCCGGGGTGGAGGTTGGGGGGGGGGGGGGGTCCGTGCTGGGGTGGAGGTTGGGGGTTGGGGAGGGGGTCCGTGCCGGGGTGGGTGATGGGAGGGCAATTGAGTTGGTCCACCTGGCCAGGTGCCAGCCTCCAACAGTTGGACCCATGCGGTCCATGCCACCTGGCTGGGGGGAGGAGGGGATATGGGCAATGATGACATGTCGTCGTTCCCCTCCCCCCCCACCAGGCCGTCATGTTTTCAGACCATCCAGCGAAGTTGGCCGCCGTGGTGGCAGCCGCTCATGTCTATGTTGCCCTGGATGAGGAGGAGGAGGAGGAGGAGCGTGCCAGAGAGGCGGCGCAGGCTGCCGCAGAGGGGCAGGCGGCAGCCGCCCAGGCTGGAGGGACACCTGACCGACAGGACGAGGAGGGGGAGGAGGACGTCGTGGCCCCACGGCAACGGAGGCACCCGAGGGCGCCCCGTGTGTACCGGCCCCGGCAGTCATACCAGGACCTCACGGACCGGGAATGCAGGAGGAGACTCCGGATGAGCCGGGAAACCGTGGCACACATCTGCCACCTGCTGGCACACCTGTCACCGCGTGGCACTGGCGGGGGACACCCTCTCCCCGTGTCCGTCAAGGTTACGGTGGCCCTGAACTTTTATGCAACTGGGTCATTCCAGGCACCGAGTGGGGACCTGTCCGGCATATCGCAGACATCGGTGCATCGGTGCATCCGGGCAGTGACAGATGCCCTTTATGCCATGGCGCACCGCTACATCCGCTTCCCCGTGGACCGGGCCAGCCAAGATGCCCGGGCCGTGGGCTTCTCTGCCGTTGCCGGGTTCCCCATGGTCCAGGGCGCGATCGATGGGATGCACGTCGCCGTGCGGCCACCTGCAGAGAACAGGGCCGTGTTCACTAATAGGAAGGGGACCTATTCAATGAACGTACAGGTGGTCTGCGACCACCGCATGATGATCCTGCACGTCTGCGCCCGTCACCCAGGCAGTGTACACGACTCATTCGTGTTGTCGCGGTCATCCATCCCCGGCATGTACGAGGGACGCCATCCCCGGCTGAGGGGCTGGTTGCTGGGCGACAGGGGCTACCCATTGCGATCGTGGCTGATGACGCCTATACGGAGGCCACGCAATGAGGCGGAGAACCGCTACAATGATGCCCATGTAGCGACAAGGGGAGTGATCGAGAGGTGCTTTGGCATGCTGAAGATGCGTTTCAGGTGCCTGGACCTCTCTGGGGGCGCCCTCCAGTATCGGTCAGATAGGGTCGGCCGCATCATTGTGGTGTGCTGCGTCCTGCACAACATAGCCCAGCAGAGGGGCGATGTGCCGCAGGCAGAGGAGGGCGGAGTGGAGGAGCAGCAGGAAGAGGCCCAGTCCTCCCCAGATGAGGGGGATGGGGGCAATGGTCAGGGCAGACGGGGTAGACACAGGCGGGTGGCTGTCCACCGTTACCGGCTGGCCCAGCGGGCACGGGACAGACTGATAGACGCCCGCTTCACTGACTAGATGGGCGTGGGAATCGGGTAGTATGGCCACAGACCGCACACCATGACAACAGCCGACCACCCACACCCCCCACCCATCCACCCACCCAGCACCCTCACCCCCCTCCCCAACCCCACACACCCCACCCGCATGCACACCACCCCCCCACCCCCAATTGCCGATCCACCGGCGGCACAACGGGCCGGGCTCACCCAGTTGTGGGTGGACGCGTGTCTATCGCAGGCCATGGAGGATGATGACAACCCGCCTCCGATGAGCTCCTGGCTCTACATCGTTGGACTATGTCTGACCCATGGCCACAGTACCACCATCCACCCGGACCATCCCTGCATGCGGCTGTGACACTGCAGCGCACGGTCCCGTCCTCTGCCCGGGGGATGTTGATGGCGGCCCAGGGGGAAGGGGGCAGACTCACCTGGGGCTGAGGTAAGACCACCCGTCACACACACACTTGCGCTCAACGTACATGACACGCCCGCACACTTTGGACAGAGCACAAAGGCAGCTTCGGTAGGTGTAACATTGACTTTAATAACCAAAGGAGTTCATGCACGTGCCCTAGCCCCTAAAACTCATCTGTGCCCTGCACCCGTGCCAACTTACTCAGTGTCTAATTGTTTGGCCTTACGGGCCCTTTGACTACGTCTACGTGGTTCCCCAGACGGTACAGCAGAACTGGAGGTGGACTCCTGTGATTCCTGCCCTCTGACACCGGATCCCTTTGGCGGCCGTTTCCTGAGGCGTCCTGGCCTAGATGGGCCAGGCTGCGGCCCGGGCGACTGGGATGGCGAGCTGCCAGCCTGTCCTGCCCGTTGCCCACCCGATGCACCTGGGACGGAAGGGGGGGAGTCCGAGGTGTCGCGGTGTACCGGGACCTCCCCTACAGAGGGAGCCGGGACGGACCACACCACCTCCTCCTCCCTCGGGGTGCCCGATGGCCCCCAGGCCTCTACATGGGTGGGGGATGCGAACGGACTGGCCATCCGACGCGCCCCCGACATCTGGCGCTGCCAGTCCTGGAGGCCCGTGCTGGTATCGACAGGGGTCTGCAGGTTTGCAGCCATGGAGCCCAGGGGGTTGTCGAACCCTGTCTGCGACAGTGCGACGCCAGCTCGCACATGGCCACTGGCGCCGATGCCCTCAGCGATGGCCTGCTGAGACTGGGCCATGGCCTGCTGAGACTGGGCCATGGCCTGCTGAGACTGGGCTATGGCGTTGAGCGCCTCTGCCATCTGGCGCTGGCACTGGCTCATGGCCTCCTGTGAGAGGGCAGCCATTTCCTGGGCCACAGACGCCGCCTGCACGGAAGGCCCCAGGCCTCGCAAACCTTTCCCCATGTCTGACACCGTCGCACCCATTGCCTCCACCGCGGACGCCACCCGTGCGGTGTCAGCCTGGGTGGCACGCATGACCGGGACCACTCCCAGCTCCTGGACGCGGGTGGACTCCTCCACCTGCGACCGCAGCCGCCGCAAGCCACCCGTCACCCTATTCGCTCGTCTCCGTGTCGGTGGTTGCATCGGATCTATGTGTGGGTGTGGTAACTGCAGGAACCCGGGATCCATCTGGGCGGCAGATGTTCGCTTGGCCTGGGCTGCCCTCCGACCGCCCGGTCCCTCTGCTGCTCCTACCTCCACCTGCTGTACCAGGACGGCTGTGTTGTGCGCACCAGTGAGTGTACCAGACGCCTCATCACGAAAGTGCCCAACCGTGGTGAGTGTTTCTGCGATGGTGGAGGGTGTTGGTGACAGCAGTGGCGTTGTGTCGTGCTCTTCGTCCCACTCTGAGTCCATGGCACTTTGGGGTGGGGGTTCGTCTCCACCCATCCACTCTGAGTCACTGTCCGGTATTTCGTCTTCTCGGGTAGGGGTGTCCTGGGTAGTGCTGTCCCGGGTAGTGCTGTCCCGGGTAGTGCTGTCCTGGGTAGGGGTGTCCTGGGTAGTGGTGTCCCGGGTAGGGGTGTCCTGGATAGTGGTGTCCTGGGTAGTGGTGTCCTGGCTCGGATGTGACGGGGGCCTGTGGCTGCCCCCCTCATCGCTGGGTGGTCGCTCCCGCATGTGACGGGGGTGTCGTCTCCCTGTTGCTCCAGGTCTCTCCGTCTCCCGTGGTGTGCGAGGGGCATCCTGCGGGCGTCGCATGCTGGAGGGTGCGGGTCTCTCCGTCTCCCGTGGTCTCCGAGGGGCATCCTGCGGGCGTCGCATGCTGGAGGGTGCGGGTCTCTCCGTCTCCCGTGGTCTCCGAGGGGCATCCTGCGGGCGTCGCATGCTGGAGGGTGCGGGTCTCTCCGTCTCCCGTGGTCTCCGAGGGGCATCCTGCGGGCGTCGCATGCTGGAGTGTGCGGGTCTCTCCGTCTCCTGTGGTCTCCGAGGGGCATCCTGCGGGCGGTCTGCATCTGCGGGGATGGGTGCCTGGACGTTTGGTCCTGCGATACACAATGAAGCATGCATGGTTAGACATCAGGCAGTGATCAGGTGATACGGGGGAGGGGGATATAGGGGAGGGGGGATATGGGGACGGGCTGTTGGTGGCTCACTTGCTCGTGGGGCCCCGACCTCTGCATCAGCAACCTCCCGGTCCTCAGGTCCGCCAGCCAGTTCCAGGGCCCTTTCCTCGTGTACGGTCAGTGGCCTCTCATCAGCGGGCCCTCCTCCAGTCCTCACATGCTCCCAATTGTTGTGTGCGCGCTTCTCCTGTGGGGGGGGGGGGGGGTGGTGGTGGCAGGGGTAAAAGGCAACAGTGTTAGGCAGGTATATGAATGCACGCCATCGGTTGCGCGTGCATTGCAGAGGTTAAGGTTAGGGCTGGATTCACTTGGGGATATGGGGGAGGGGGGATATGGGGGAGGGGGGATATGGGGGAGGGGGGATATGGGGGAGGGGGATATGGGGGAGGGGGGATATGGGGAGGGGGGATATGGGGGAGGGGGGATATGGGGGAGGGGGGATATGGGGGAGGGGGGGATATGGGGGAGGGGGGATATGGGGGAGGGGGGATATGGGGGAGGCGGGATATGGGGAGGGGGATATGGGGGAGGGGGGATATGGGGAGGGGGGATATGGGGGAGGGGGGATATGGGAGAGGGGGGGATATGGGGGAGGGGGGATATGGGGGATATGGGGAGGGGGGATATGGGGAGGGGGGGATATGGGGGAGGGGGGATATGGGGGAGGGGGGATATGGGGGAGGGGGGATATGGGGGATATGGGGAGGGGGGATATGGGGGAGGGGGGATATGGGGGAGGGGGGGATATGGGGGAGGGGGGATATGGGGGAGGGGGGATATGGGGGAGGGGGGATATGGGGGATATGGGGAGGGGGGGATATGGGGGATATGGGGGAGGCTCACCCTGCCTGCTCTGACGAGGTCGTTCACCTTCTTGTGGCACTGGGTGCCTGTCCGTGGTGTTAGGGCCACAGCGGTGACGGCCTCTGCCACCTCCCTCCACAGACGCCGGCTGTGGCGTGGGGCAACTCTGCGGCCGTGCCCGGGATACAGGGCGTCCCTCCTCTGCTCCACCGCGTCCAGGAGCGCCTCCACATCGCGTGACTCGAACCTCGGGGCTGAGACGGCCAGCCATCAAGTCGGGTGTTCCGGTCGGGTGTTCCGGTCGGGTGGGGGGGAGCTGCGCGGCCTTATGAGCCGTCACGCCGTGCAGCGCGTATGACGCTGCACGGCGTGAACCACTGTGCAAGCGCGGATCCCGTTACGTCGCTGCTAGCCCATTTCGGGCCGCAGACTATCGGCCCATTTTTATGACGTGACGCAAGTGGGATTTGCGCCGTTTTTTGCGCCGATCGGCGGAGTTTCCGCCGATAACGGAGAATTTCGCCCCTGATACCAAAAATAGTTTTAACAAGGAATCAGATAGGTATATGAACATGAGGAACTTACAGAGTTACAGACAAAAAGCAGGAATGTAAGGCTAAACATGTCTACTTTTTCAGAGACCCAGCACTGATAGGATGAATACACGATGCTTTGATTCTGTGATTGTAATGTTGTGCCAGCCATGGCTCAGTTGGTAGCCTTCTTGCCTCTCAATCATGAGGTTGTGGATTCAAGTCCCACTCCAGGACTAAAGCAAAAATAAAACTGAAAGTTACCATTCGGGCCTGTATTGCTGGAGCACTACATTGTCAGAGGGACAGTATTGAGGGAGTGCTGCACTGTCAGAGGATCAGTACTGAGGGAGTGCTGCAAAGTCAGAGCGTCAGTACTGAGGGAGTGCTACACTGTCAGAGGGGCAATATTGAGGGAGTGCTGCAGTGTCAGAGGATCAGTACTGAGGGAGTGCTGCACTGTCAAACGGTCAGTACTGAGGGAGCACTGCACTGTCAGAGGGTCAGTACTGAGGGAGTGCTGCACTGTCAGAGGGACAGTACTGAGGGAGTGCTGCACTGTCAGAGGGTCAATATCGAGCGAGTGCTGCACTGTCAGAGGGGCAGTACTGCGGGAGCACTGCACTGTCAGAGGGTCAGTGCTGAGGGAGTGCTGCACTGTCAAAGGGTCAGTACTGAGGGAGCACTGCACTGTCAGAGGGTCAGTATTATGGGAGTGCTGCACTGTCAGAGGGTCAATACCGAGCGAGTGCTGCACTGTCAGAGGGGCAGTACTGAGGGAGCACTGCACTGTCAGAGGGTCAGTGCTGAGGGAGTGCTGCACTGTCAAAGGGTCAGTACTGAGGGAGCACTGCACTGTCAGAGGGTCAGTATTATGGGAGTGCTGCACTGTCAGAGGGGCAATATTGAGGGAGTGTTGCACTGTCAGAGGATCAGTACTGAGGGAGTGCTGCACTGTCAGAGGGTCAGTACTGAGGGAGTGCTGCACTGTCAAAGGGTCAGTACTGAGGGAGCACTGCACTGTCAGAGGGTCAGTACTGAGGGAGTGCAGTACTGTCGGAGGGTCAGTACTAAGGGAGCACTGCACTGTCAGAGGGGCAATATTGAGGGAGTGCTGCACTGTCAGAGGGTCAGTACTGAGGGAGTGCTGCACTGTCAAAGGGTCAGTACTGAGGGAGCACTGCACTGTCAGAGGGTCAGTACTGAGGGAGTGCAGTACTGTCGGAGGGTCAGTACTAAGGGAGCACTGCACTGTCAGAGGGGCAATATTGAGGGAGTGCTGCACTGTCAGAGGATCAGTACTGAGGGAGTGCTGCACTGTCAGAGGGTCAGTACTGAGGGAGTGCTGCACTGTCAAAGGGTCAGTACTGAGGGAGCACTGCACTGTCAGAGGCTCAGTACTGAGGGAGTGCTGCACTGTCAGAGGGGCAATATTGAGGGAGTGCGGCACTGTCAGGGGGTCAGTACTGAAGGAGTGCTGCACTGTCAGAAGGGCAGTATTGAGGGAGTGCTGCACTGTCAGAGGGTCAGTACTGAGGGAGCACTGCACTGTCAGAGGGACAGTAGTGAGGGAGTGCTGCACTTTCGGAGGGTCAGTACTGTCAGAGGGTCAGTACTGAGGGAGCACTGCACTGCCAGAGGGACAGTACGGAGGGAAAGCTGCACTTCGGAGGGTCAGTACTGAGGGAGCACTGCTCTTTCAGAGGGACAGTACTGAGGGAGTGCTGCACTGTCAGAGGTTAGTACTGAGGGAATGCTGCACTGATGGAGGGTCATTGCTGAGGGAGCGCTGCACTGTCAGAGGGTCAGTACTGAGGGAGTGCTGCAGTGTCAGAGGGACGGTATTGAGGGAGTGCTGCACTGTCAGAGGATCAGTACTGAGGGAGTGCTACACTGTCAGAGGGGCAATATTGAGGAAGCACTGCACTGTCAGAGGGTCATTGCTGAGGGAGCGCTGCACTGTCAGAGGGTCAGTACTGAGGGAGTGCTGCACTGTCAGAGTGTCAGTACTAAGGGAGTGCTGCATTTACAGAGGGTCAGTACTGAGGGGGCGTTGCACTGTCAGAGGGTCAGTACTGAGGGGGTGTTGCACTGTCAGAGGGTCAGTACTGAGGGAGTGCTGCACTGTCAGAGGGTCAGTACTAAGGGAGTGCTGCGCTGACAGAGCGTCATTACTGAGGGAGTGCTGCACTGTTGGCGGGTCAGTACTGTGAGAGTGCTGCAATATCAGAGGGACAGGACCGTGGGAGTTCTGCATTATTAGAGGGTCGGCACTCAGGGATGCGCTGCACATTTGCGAAGAAAGTACTGAGGAAGTGCTGTATTGTTGGAGGGGCAATACTGAGGGGGTACTGCACTGTTGGAGATGTATTGCAGAGGGAATGCTGCACTGTCAGCAGGGCAATGCAGAGGATATGCGTTGTTGGATGGCAGTGCTGAGGGAATGCATAATTATAAGAGTTTTTTGGGGTGAGTTGTTAAACTGAGGCCCCATCAGCGATCTCCGGTGGATCTAAAACATCCCATTGCACTATTTTGTAACGAGGAGGGGAGTTCTTCCCAATGTCCTGCTCTGTATTTACCCCTTAATCAACATCACTGCTGATTACCTGATTGCTGTCCGTGGGATTTTGCTCTGCACAAATTGACTGCTAGATTTCCTACATTTCAACAGTGATTGCATGTCAAAAGTACTTCATTAATACACTTCATTGGCTGGGGTTTGGGATATCCTGAAATTATGAAAGGTGCTATATAAATGCAAGCACTAGCAATGTTGGACTGACCCCTTTGGATTTTCAAAATCAGTCACTTTCAGTTAACATTACGAAGTGAAGCTGCAGAAATCCTGATCTTAGACACGTAAATATTTAATTATGCCCATAAGAGATTTAGCTTCACATTCTCCATTCAAGTTACCTTATGTGACTTCAAGAGCAGTAGAATGTTCCCATGCAACTCAATCCCACCATTGGACACTGCGGCTATTCCGAAAAAGTAAACCTTTTGTTGTTGAACTATTTATTGTAGGAATAGTGTAACCTGAGACCTCAAGGGGTGGGTTATCCCTGCCCTTTTGCAAGTCATTCCAGGCCAAGGGAAGGATCCGATGCTCACGGTGTCGAATGGGCAGTACTGAGGGAGCGGTTCAAGGTCAGAGTGTCAGTGCTGCATGGTCAGAGGGAGTGAATTGAGGGAGTGGTGCACTTTTGGAAGGGCTGTACTGTGGAAGATCTGCACTAATAGAGGTGCAGTACTGTGGGAGTTGGTTGAAGTATAGACCCCAGGAGCCAGGATCCGTAATGACGGAAAAACAGGCACCTTGATGAAGACTATGAGACTTGGAACTCGTATGAGGGAAAGATTCCAGTTATATCTCATAGCGAATCAAACACTGGAGGACCTAAAGGACGCAACTTTTCTCAGTTCAGTAGAGCGTAAGTTTTCTATCCTGCTACAAAATTTAAGCCATCCAGAAAAACCGGGGATAAGTCCGATATCGAACTAATGAAGATATTAGAAGGGCATTTCTCACCTTGACTTGTTATTTGCAGAAAGGTTTAGAATCTGCCACCATAGTCAGGAAGAAGATGAAAGCATCTTACAATTTGTAGCGACTTTAAAAAGGTCAGCGAAATACTGCGAGTTTGGTGCAATACTGATGATATTCTCCGTGATAGGCTGGTTTGTGTACTCCACAGTGAAGCTATTCAGAGGAAGCTGCTCACTTAGAATCATAGAATTTACAGTGCAGAAGGAGGCCATTCAGTCCATCGGGTCTGCTCTGGCCCTTGAAAGAGCACCCTACTTAAGCCCACACTTCCACCCAATCCCCCTAGCCCAGTAACCCCACCTAACGTTTTTTGACACTAAGGGCAATTTCTCATGGCCAATCCACCTAACCTGCACATCCTTGGACTGTGGGAGGAAGCTGGAGCGCCCGGAGGAAACCCACGCAGACACAGAGAGAACGTGCAGACTCCGCACAGACAGTGACCCAATCGAGGAATCGAACATGGGATCCTGGAGTTGTGCTAACCACTGAGCTACTGAAACTTCCAAAGCTGCTGTGGAAGTTGCCACTTCTATGGAGCTAGCAATGAAAGAATCTTCACAGATAGGGACTGGAGTGAAGATCCACAAATTGGATACCGCAAGAAACAAGGCTGCAAGGGTACAACCATGTCACCGATATAGACAGGTTGGACACTCAGCGGGGGAATGGTTGAGTAGAGAAAATAAGTGCAAGATTTGTGACAAGAAGGGCCATGTTGGGCTCAGAAACCTTCACACCAAGGATGTGCAAGAGAAAAAAACACATCTAAACAGACTAGTTACGTCTATAAATTAGTAGACAAAGTTCAAGACCACTCAGAATATAATGTACGCAAGTGATGTGCAATCAATTACTCTCGAGACAAGGTGAGTCATAACTAATAGGCTTTAATCTGCTAGAACTCTTCCCCAGCAGCTTCGATACAGAAAGTGAAGGCTGCTGGGACGGCATCGGTTCTTATACTCTGCCTCTCAGGGCGGAGCTATGTACATCAGCCAATGGTAGACTCCTCCTGGGTCTAGCCAATGGTCATCCACCTCTCAGGTACCGCAATACCTGGTATTACCACATTCACCCCCTGTTAAAAAGAACCCGGCGGGGTGATGGCCAGCGTTAATGTCACCTTTTGCATGGTAGGACCAGGTATGAAGTTGCCGTGATGTCGAGGGTAATAGCAAAGTGTTCATGGTGCAGCAATCAGTCGATCGGGTGGCCTGGTCGTCCTTCTGGAGCGTCTGGGCTTCGGCGGTGATCCTGATGGGGGCCCCGGCGGTTGTGACTCCGGGAACGTAGTGTCGTCCTCCCAGGCAGCTTCGTCACCCCTAGGCGGTGCTGTTGGGGCGAAAGGTGGGCAGGGGTGAGGGGCGCCTGTAGGGGGCGTCGGTGCTTGTTCCGGCCTAGGTAGGGGCGGCGGGAGTACTGACCCTCCGGTCAGGTGCTGCTGGGAAGGTGGGGTGGGGGCAATGGTGCAGGTGAGCGTGGGGCTCTGGCGGGCGCCAGGTCCCGATGGGAGACCGTGTCTTGGCGGCCGTCAGGGAACGCTACATAGGCGTACTGGCAGTTGCCGTGCAGCAGGTGGGCCCTCTCGACTAACGGGTCCGATTTGTGCGCCCTCACATGTTTCCGAAGCAGGATGGGTCCGGGTGTCGCTAGCCAGGTTGGGAGCGAGGTCCGGGAGGAGGACTTCCTGGGGAAAACAAAGAGACGTTCATGAGGTGTCTGATTTGTGGTAGTACAGAGCAGCGACTGGATGGAGTGAAGGGCCACCGGGAGGACGTCCTGCCAGCGGGAGACTGGGAGATTCCTAGACCGTAGGGCCAGTAGGACGGTCTTCCAGACCGTGCCGTTCTCCCTCTCAACCTGCCCGTTTCCCCGGGGGTTGTAACTGGTCGTCCTGCTGGAGGCGATGCCTTTGCTGAGCAGGAATTGACGCAGTTCGTCACTCATAAAGGAGGACCCCCTATCACTGTGAATGTATGCGGGGAAACCGAACAGTGTAAAGATACCCTGGAGGGCCTTGATGACACTGGTTGTGGTCATGTCTGGGCAGGGGATGGCGAATGGGAACCGGGAGTACTCGTCAATCACGTTCAGGAAATACGTGTTGCAGTCGGTGGAGGAGAGGGGGCCTTTGAAATCCATGCCGAGGTGTTCAAAGGGACGGAAAGCCTTTATCAGGTGCGCCCTCTCTGGCCGGTAGAAGTGCGGCTTGCACTCCGCGCAGATTTGGCAGTCCCTGGTGACGGTCCTGACCTCCTCGATGGAGTAGGGCAGGTTGCGGGTCTTGATAAAATGAAAGAAACGAGTGACCCCCGGGTGGCAGAGGTCCTCGTGGAGGGATCGGAGGCGGTCCACTTGTGCGGTGGCACAAGTGCCATGGGACAGGGCATCAGGAGACTCGTTCAATTCCCTGGGACGGTACAAGATCTCGTAATTGTAGGTGGTGAGTTCTATCCTCGACCGCAAGATCTTGTCGTTCTTAATCTCGCCCCGCTGTGCATTATCGAACATGAAAGCAACCGACCGTTGGTCCGTGAGGAGAGTGAATCTCCTGCCGGCCAGGTAATGCCTCCAGTGTCGCACAGCTTCTACTATGGCCTGGGCCTCCTTTTCGACCGAGGAGTGGCGGATTTCAGAAGCATGGAGGGTGCGGGAGAAGAAAGCCACGGGCCTGCCTGTTTGGTTGAGGGTGGCTGCCAGAGCTACGTCGGATGCATTGCTCTCGACCTGGAAGGGGAAGGACTCGTTGATGGCGCGCATCGTGGCTTTTGCAATGTCTGCTTTGATGCGGCAGAAGGCCTGACGGGCCTCCGTCGACAGGGGGAAGGTTGTGGACTGGATCAGGGGTCGAGCCTTGTCTGCGTAATTGGGGACCCACTGTGCATAATAGCTGAAGAAGCCGAGGCAGCGCTTTAGGGCCTTGGGGCAGTGAGGGAGGGGGCACTCCATGAGGGGGCGCATGCGCTCAGGGTCAGGGCCTATGACTCCACTTCGCACTACGTAGCCTAGAATGGCTAGCCGATCGGTGCTAAACACGCATTTATCCTTATTGTAAGTCAGATTAAGGATGTTTGTGGTCTGGAGAAATTTTCGGAGGTTGGTGTCGTGGTCCTGCTGGTCATGGCCGCAGATGGTGACATTATCAAGATACGGGAATGTTGCGCGTAAGCCGTACTGGTCAACCATTCGGTCCATCTCACTCTGGAAGACCGAGACCCCATTCGTGACCCCGAAGGGAACCGTTAAAAAATGATAGAGCCGCCCATCTGCTTCGAAGGCAGTGTACTGGCGGTCACCATTACGGAGGGGTAGCTGGTGGTAGGCAGACTTGAGATCCATCGTGGAGAAAACCTTGTATTGCGCAATCCTGTTCACCAGGTCGGCTATACGGGGGAGAGGGTACGCATCCAGCTGCGTAAACCTGTTGATGGTCTGACTGTAGTTAACCCTATGTTTCTCCCCGGTCTTTACCACCACTACTTGAGCCCTCCAGAGGCTGTTGCTCGCTTCGATGACCCCTTCCCTCAGCAGGCTTTGGACCTCCGACCTGACAAAGGTCCGGTCATGGGCACTGTACCGTCTGCTCCTGGTGGCGATGGGTTTGCAATCCGAGGTGAGGTTCGCAAACAGGGAAGGCGGGTCGACCTTAAGGGTCGCGAGGCCGCAGACAGTAAGGGGGGGAATAGGGCCGCCATATTTAAAAGTCGGGCATTGAAGATGGCACTGGAAATCAAGCCCAAGGGGGGTGGCTGCACAGAGGTGCGGCAGAACGTACAGGCGGAAATTGCGGATTTCCCTGCCTTGGACAGTGAGGCTCGCTCGGCAGAACCCCTTTATCTCCACCTCGTGTGACCCGGAGGCCAGGGAGTTCCTTTGGTTTATGGGATGGGGGACAAGAGAACAGCGCCTTACCGTGTCGGGGTGAACAAAGCTTTCCGTGCTCCCAGAGTCGATCAAGCACGACGTCACGTGCCCGTTGATGGAGATCATCGTAGTAGCTTCCGCTAGCGACGGGAGCCGACTCTGGTCCAGAGTCACCGAGGCCAGCTGCAGTAAAGGAGAGTTCTGGTCGGGCAGCATGTAGTCGGCTGTGCTGGGGGCCTGAGGCCCCATCCAAGATGGCGTCAGCCATGGGTCGCACATGGCGTCCGGGGATGCAGAAGATGGCGGCGGCGAGGGACAAAATGGCGGCGCCCACCCGTCCAGCGTGGTGGCCGGGGGGCAAAATGGCCACACCCGTGGGTCGCACGCGGCCTGATAGGGGGGTGGCGGTGGGCGTTGGACGGCCGGGGCCTGAAAAAAAGGCGGCCGATAGTCACTGGAGACCGCAGCCACGGCGCGAGCCTGGTAGACCCCGACATAGTGGCCCTTCTTGCTGCACCCTTTGCAGGTGGCGGTGCGGGCCGGGCAATGCGGGCGGGGATGATTCGCCTGCCCGCAGAAAAAACAACGTTGTCCGGCGGCGGTAGCGGGCCGTCTCGCCGCGCAGGCTTGCGGGGTTCGGTATTGCGGGGTTAGAGGGAAGGTCTGGGGGGCTGCCGCAACGGGGTGCCACGCGTCCGGGAGCAAAAGCCAGCGCGTTGGTATACGCAACGTCCATGGACCCCGCCAGGGCCCGTGCCTCAGTAAGTCCCAGTGTGTCCATTTCTAGGAGCCTTCGGCGGATATCGGTGGAAGTCATACCTGCCACAAAAGCAGCCCTGATCAAAAGTTCAGTGTGCTCGTTCCCCGAAACTGGCGGGCAGCCACAGTTTCGGCCCAGCACCAGCAGTGCCCGATAGAAGTCTTCCAGCGTTTCTTCAGGGCTTTGCCTCCTAGTTGCCAGCAGGTGACGGGTGTAGACCTGGTTCACAGGACGGATATAATGTCCTTCTAGCAGCTCGATAGCTGCAGCATAATTCTCCGCCTCCTCGATCAGAGGATAGATGCCAGGGCTGACCCGCGAGCGTAGAAGGTGCATCTTTTGTCTTTCCGTGGGGGTGTCGGCGGCCGTGTCGAGGTAGCTCTTAAAACACGCCAGCCAATGTTTGAAGATAGCAGCAGAGTTGTCCGCGTGGGGGCTGAGCTGAAGGCACTCCGGCTTGATGAGGAGATCCATCCTTTCAACTGAAGTTGTAGCAGATTAAATTGATGCGCAATCAATTACTCTCGAGACAAGGTGAGTCATAACTAATAGGCTTTAATCTGCTAGAACTGTTGCCCAGCAGCTTCGATACAGAAAGTGAAGGCTGCTGGGACGGCATTGGTTCTTATACTCCGGCTCTCAGGGTGGAGCTATGTACATCAGCCAATGGTAGACTCCTGGGTCTAGCCAATGGTCATCCACCTCTCAGGTACTGCAATACCTGGTATTACCACAGCAAGCAACTGCAGGATCTGGCTTCTTGTGAATGTAGAAGTCAATAGACAGATGGCAGAGTTACCTCTTCACGTTGTCCGTGGAAATTCTCCTACTATATTTGATAGAGCATGGCTGACAAAGCTTCAACTCAACTGGGGAGCAACAAATCAACCAGTGGAGTCCAAGAACCTACAATAACTCCTATTGAATTATGAGAAGGTGTTCAAACATTCACCAGGCTCCATAACTGGAGCTGAAGTACAATTAAAGGTCAAGCCAAATTGTTCAGCTGAATGTCTCAAAGCTAGACCCATAGCACACACCATCATGTCAAAAGTTGAAGGAGAACTAGAAAGGCGAGTTCAAACAGGAATCACTGAGCCGGTTCCTATAAGTGAATGGGTAACACCAAGAGTTCCTGGATTGAAACATGATGACTTATTGAGAAAATGTGGAGATTTTAAAACAATTAAAATAATTAACCTAGTATTGTGTACAAAAGTAGATCACTATCCACTGCTGCTAATTGAAAACTTGTTTGCTGGACTTGAAATTCAGTCAAATTGATTTATCACAGGCGTATTTACAAATGAATGTGATTGCAAAATCACAACTGCTACTTACTATACTATCATGAAGCGCAAGGTCTGTTTCATTACAGAAGACTTCTTTTTGGACTAACTCTGCTCTTCCTCTTTTTCAGAGGTCCATGGATCAAATTCTAAGTGGGCTAAATAGAGTTCAATGTTAATTGGATGACATTCTCATCACCTGTTTGTGAACAGGAACACTTGAAGAAATTGGAGTATCTACAGAGCCACAATCACCAAGTTAAAAAGGAAAGTGAGGCTTTTTCAAGAAACCCATAAATTATCTGGGCCACATTATCAATAAAGATGGCTTACACAAGGAACCAAAGAAGATGACAGTAATCTTAGAAGCACCAAGTCCTCAAAATATGACACAACTTAGGTCCTTTTCACAATTGATCAATTATTATGGTAAATTTGTGCCGAGTTTAGCAAGATGATTGGAGCCTTGACAAACGTTGTTATCCGCCAAGCAGGTATGACACTGGTCAAAAGAATGTGCAAGTGCGTACAATGAGGTAAAAGATGCCTTGCCGAAGTCAGAGCTGTTGCTTCGCTATAATCCCAAATTGAAGTTAAAACTTATTTGTGATGTGTTGCCCTATGGGGTTGGTGCAGTTGTCTCGCACATAATGGGCTGTGTTCTCCATTTCAATAGCTAAGTGCCGGCGCCAGGGGAGCCTGTGTGGTCTTATACATCAAAAGAATCGGCTTGAAATCCTCACTGATTCCGGGACCGGTGTGGGGCTAGCAGCGGCACCGGCGAAAACGGACGGAGCATGACCGAGTCCTGGACCGCGCATGCACATGGCTGATCACCTGCAGCGGTCACGCCGTACAATATGGCGCCGGCCGCGCGCGGACCCGGCCCACCATCCTCAACCCCACAGCCCACCCCCTGGCCACCCCCACCAGTCCCCCCCAGCCCTCGCAGAAGCCCCCTGGCCAGCGGCACGGATCCCGGCCGAGTGTGGCAGCGCTGGACACTGTCCGTTGCCAACTGTCCTGATTGCTGAGACCACACGCGCCCCGCGCCGTTGGGAACTCAGCCCATTGGGGGCAGAGCATTGCGGGAGGACCGGCCGATGATACGCCAACACCATTGAAACGGCGCGCAGCACACGTCACGATGATGCCAGATTGGAGGGGGCGGAGCATGGCTGACCGGTGACAAACTGGCGCTGGCACCGATTTCGGCGTCAGAGCCCATTCTCCGCTTGATCGCCGAATACGATTTTGCCTTGGGCAACAGAGAATCCTGCCCAATGTCTTTAGGAGAGGAAAGGCTGATAGTATTTGCTTCACAAATTCATCCTAGCACAAAAATTACGCTCAGCTAGAAAAAGAGGCTCTGACTATCATTTGCGAAGTAAAAAGGTTCCACCATTACCTTGATGGGTGTCATTTTACTCTTTTGACAGTTCATTGATCCTTGACTGCAATCTTTAGGCCATATGAAGGTATTCCTTCTTTAACAGCTAGTGGGCTACTAAGATGGTGTTGCATGGTAGCACAGTGGTTAGCACTGCTGCCTCACAGCACCAGGAATCTGGGTTCAATTCCGGCCTCGGGTCACTGTCTGTGTGAATTTTATACTTTCTCCCTGTGTCTGCGTGGGTTTCCTCCGGGTGCTCTGGTTTCTTCCCACAGTCCAACGGTGCGCAGGTTAGGTGGATTGGAGATGCTAAATTGTCCCTTAGTGTCCAAAAGGTTAGGTGGGGTTACTAAGTTACGGGGATAGGGTCGGGCATGGGCTTAGGTAGCATACTTTTCAAGGGTCAGTGCAGACTCGATGGCCCGAATGGCTTCCTTCTGCACTGTAGAGATTCTATATTGACGGCACACACGTATGATATCCAATATTGCAAGACTGAGCAAAGTGCAAATGCTGATGCTTTGTCAAGATTGCCGTTACAAGCCTGTTACATATTTTCCCCAACTCTGGTGAAACAGGCAAACTCCTTCAACAGCAACAGAATTTGCAATGCCCTGGCAGTTTCAGTTCCTAAAATGTGTGCAAGCATCGATGGTTAGGAGATCTAACTTCAAGGCAGACAGGATGTTTTTACAGTCTGCCAGCTGTGCACTCCTGTCTCTGCGAGATGGGTTTCGTGAGAGAATTGGAAAGGTTCTCAATGTTGCTGGCCTCAATTCCTTTGACCAGTCTCCCCCAGAAATCACAGCCTAGGATCAGTTTTGTAAAGCGCATTTTATTACACTTGTCAGGCTCATTACTTGCAGTGTCGGGAGATATGCTAAAAGCGCAGGCTCTTCATCTTTAATGTTGTTGGCTGTCAGTCTAGAAACAGCGATAAAAGCAGAACCCTGGAATATCTCTATAATGCACTGCCCCAGGCTTCAATATTGATGAGGGGAAAAAAGCATTTCTGCTATCAGTACTGACATAGTGCTGCGCTCCGTCACACTACATCCTCAAAGATTGTTCCAGATTTATGGAAATTAGATTACCCTCATCAAGGGAATTGGTATAAGGAAAGAGAAAATAAGAGAAAGATGTGTACAAATGAAGAAGACAGAGACACAAACACACACGCAGGACAGACAGAGGCAGATCGAGAGGTAATTGGGAGAGGTATTGAGGGAAAGATAGACACAGGACAGAGACAGAGACTGAGCGGGGGAGAGATATGGAAAGAGGCATGCATATGAGAGAGAGAGAGAGGCGAGAGGGAGGAGACACACTGCTAAACTGTCAATTCTCTTCCACTGCTAATTTGTATTTCATTAATTATATTGTGTCATTTCTGCTCCTGCGACATTAGCCTCTTTTTGTTTCTTTATTCGTTCATGGGATGTGGGCGTCGCAGGCAAGGCCAGCATTTGTTGCCCATCCCTAATTGCCCTCGAACTGAGTGACATTTTGGTCAGGTCATTATTGTAAATGAGCATTGGATCGCAATTGACTCACCTGGCTAAATAAAACTTAAATAAAATAAATAAATGAAAACGTATGAAGACAAAAACAGAGGAAAGAGCAAAGACCTTGGAGAGAGACACGCACCGCTCAGAAAATGAGAAGCAGAGAGACGACAGATCAGACTTGTATGCGGCAGTTGTTGTCCTTCCTGTGTGAGAGGTCATCTTTTGTTTGGAAGGAGTGACAGCCTGCTCAACACACTTTTGGATTTTTTCTGTGTTTTACAATTTGACGCAGCAGTTACTTCTCAATTAGATACTGTTATGACGACCATGAAGGCCATGGGAGATCATCGATACATCTCCCCGTGGGGTTTGTGGAATATTGAACAGGTGGAGGGTCGCCCAATAGGAACTATTCAATAGGAGTTTAAAATCTGCAGCCCAGGCCCGGACCGGCATTCGCAATGGTCCCCGGGCTGGGACGCAAGCATTTGTTTTCCACGGCAGAGGCTACTTTCGTTGTCCAAATAAACTAGAGTTTGTATGAATCCTGGCCTTGGCGAAGTTATTAGATTGACGAGGAGGAGTAAAACCGAGATCCCTGAGCAGCCTTCAAGGTGAAGCAGACACAGTAATCCTCCTGACAGCTTGCATGTCCCCAATGTTCAGCAAAATAAAAAGCCTATCCGAACCCATCACTGAATTCCTCAGTAGGTTGTGGAATACTGCTGACGTGATAGGTTGGTGTGTGGAATAAATGTCACCACTCAAAAGAAGTTACTGGTGGAGCCTAATCTAGATCTGAAAAAGGTAATTGTGATAGCCCTGTCCCTGGAGAATGTAGACAAAGGGGCTCAAGAACTGTAAGGGACATCGGACAGTAGCATCCTCACGTTGGGGGGAGGGGCCTCGTACAAGAAAGTCCATACCTTAGATGAAGGTGCATATGGGAGTCGCCCTTAGCCTCACCAAAACTCCGCAAGGTCTCCCTGGCAGTCAAGGAAGCCATTTGATTATCCCAAGTATACCAGAGGAACCACTCCGGAGGAATGAAAGTGCCAGCTATGGGACTACTGTAAGAACTGCAGAAGGGCATAACCAAGGCAATGCTGCCGGACTCGGCAAAACATGTATTACACTGGCAAAAAGCCAAGGCCAGCACAGGCTTATCCATTGGAGGCCACCATGAAGTAGCTACGGCTCTCCTCAGCACCCACGGTATCCCGGAGGTGCTGGTTACTGACAATGGTACGCGTTAACCAGTGACGAGTTTGCACACTTTATGAAGGCAAACGGAGTGAGACACATTCGGATGGCCCCATACCACCTCTCCTCAAATGGGTTGGCCGAGCGAGCGGTGCAGGCCTTCAAGAGAGGGATGAAGAAACAAACCACGGGATCCATGGAAACGACATTAGCATGATTTCTATTTAGTTACGAGACCGCGCCACACGCACACGGACTGTAACGATTCACGAACGGACAGTGCGGAAGCACCTTGATCACCTCAGGTACAGGGAGCCTATGATAGTGAATGCCCCACCCGAGGAACTGTCTTCGAGTCACATCAGCCCAGCACATGGGGGCCTGGGAGTGTTGCCCCCTGGGGGCCCTGGCACAGATGCAAGATGTGATGAACTCAGATTCCAAGAAGGAGACCCAGACCTTACCAGGGAGCAGTCGCCAGCGGTACCCCTTGATGATCGTCCTATAAACAACAATTCCCCAGACACTACACCCCCCGCCCCAGCCCCGCAGCCACAGGAGGTGCAGCTGTGGGCAAAGAGGAGAAGACGACCTCCTACGCTCCCTACTTCAGAGGGACTTACAGACTTTAGGGGGTGGGGAAGGATGCTATAACCCCCACAAGCCCCAAGGGGGCAAACCAATTAATCCCTCCATGAGCCTCGTGGAGTACGAGCTTCCTCACTGTGGGCCTGTTAATTCCGCAGGATAAAACCCAGCCCTGATAGGAGCCCTGGTCACAGAATAGTCCCGGCTGGGACTTGAACTGTTGCTTATATAAATATTTCCTAGAGCAAGGGTTGGAAATAAACCTTTTTTGACCTTCTTTTCCTGACTCCCCCTTGACTACCACAGCTAACATCTTCCAGAATACATCCTGCCAGATTTGGTGATGCTAGTTCTGATGAAAGGTCACAGAACTGAAATGTTTCTCCACAGATGTTGCCATTAGCTGCTGAGTTCTTTCCAGAATTTTCTATTTTTATTTCTCGGGCCTGTGGCTATGGCTAGATTTCCAGTATTTGCAGTGTAATGCTTTTCAATTAGTATTTCTAATGTGTGTTCCAATTGCCTTTGTGAAGGAATTAGATTCTCCTCTCATTCTGGATGGGTGGGGATTTAATGGTGAAAATTGATGTTTAAGGGTTGTTAGATTTTGGTGGTCTGGGATTGGGAGGGTGTGGGGAAGGGAAACTATCAAGTAGTGCCAGTTGGGCTGAATGCATTCTTACATCAGTCTGCCTAAATGGAATATTTCTACAAAGATCCCAGAATGACATGTGGAAATATACATCTGATGTTGTCAGAAATACATTTGTTATGACGTCATGTATAATGCAGGAAATCAAAGTGAAAATCGGGTGTGTAGAAACCATCTGGTTCAGTTGAGTCCTGTGGGGAATGAGTAAGGAAATAAATGATGCATTAGTTAGCAAATATGGGAATTCGAGAACAGAGCATTGTACTGGACCTCTGGCAAGTAGCAAAAGGAAATAAAGCTTAACACAAAAAAACTGAGTGTGATGGGGTGGCTGTATAATTATAGATCAATTAATCTAATATCAGGATTGAAGATATCGGGCGGGATCTACCGGTCACATTGCGCCCGAAAAGCAGCTTGGCGCGGTGGAACACCGGAAGATCCCATCTCCGGGATTTATCTGGCTCGCCCTGCCTCGCGAGATCTAACGCGATCTAGCGAAACGTCGCAATGTGAATCCCACCCATTGTGGGCAGGATCACTTTCTGGCAAATCTGCATATTAGGGTGAGACAGCTAGTCTCACTCTAATATGAGTTCCTGAGTCTAATCAAGGTGTGGTCCCAATCGCTCCCTGCACTGAGGAGTTCTCCCCTCTGCATCGCATAATCGGCCATGACCCCCTCCCACTCGCATCACAAATTGAACCTGATCCCGTACCAGCCTCCCCGAACAGGCGCTGGAATGTGGCGACTAGGGGATTTTCACAGTAACATCATTTGAAGCCTACTTGTGACAAGAAGCGATTTTCTTTTTTTTTTCATCCCCTCCCCGCACATCGGCCCCCCACCCCCGGATTGCGTGGGTGCACCTCCCACCCTGGGGA
Source organism: Scyliorhinus torazame (assembly GCF_047496885.1). NCBI lineage: Eukaryota > Metazoa > Chordata > Chondrichthyes > Carcharhiniformes > Scyliorhinidae > Scyliorhinus > Scyliorhinus torazame. Next base: position 189,668,694 of record NC_092716.1, read on the forward strand.
TGGAGGTGACCTAACCCACTGCCCCAGGGACCCCTCTGATGGGGGACCCTGCCCAGGGACCCCCTGCCTAAAGGAACCTCCTCCACAGAACCTTCACACACACTCAGAACGTACCCCCATACAGACCCCCTTCCCCCCCCCGCTACCGACCCGACCAATCTCAAGAAAAGAGACTTCTGTTTGGAAGCTAGAGAGCAGTCCAGACAGGGGCAGTGGGAAACATTACATCTGCAATACAAATGTTTTTTACGGGCTGTCCATCACAAACCACTACTCCAAGGCCATGAATGGATTGCAGACAATGAATCTGTGGGACCCAGGTGCAGGCACAGCTGCTCAGCATCGAAGAATGGACACATGGAGCTGCAAGGTAAGTATTACATTTATAATGCCCCTGAGGGGGAACCCTATTATGGGGAGGGGATCCCACAGTGGCACAGTGGTTAGCATTGTTGCTTCACAGCGCCAGGGTCCCAGGTTTGATTCCTGGCTTGGGTCACTGTCTGTGTGGAGTCTGCATGTTCTCCCCGTGTCTGCGTGGGTTTCCTCCGCGTGCTCCGGTTTCCTCCCACAAGGCCCGAAAAACGTGCTGTTAGGTGAATTGGACATTCTGAATTCTCCCTCAGTGTACCCGAACAAGCGCCAGGCTGGGGCGACTAGGGGCTTTTCACAGTAACTTAATTTCAATGCTAATATAAGCCTACTTGTGACACTAATAAAGATTATTATTATTATAGCGGTCCCTGGGGGGGTGGGGGGGTGGGGGTCGGGTCACCCCCACACTTGGGGATTGGGCGGGCGCCCAGGCAATTAAGGAGTGGGGCTGCTGTGCGGTGCTGGGGAGGGGGACGGCAGCTGGAGCTGATTTGTGATGCGGGGAGGCAGGGGAATAGCCTTGGATGGTCTCTACCATTGTGGCTCTGGCATGGTGGACGCCGCGGTGGGCCAAGGGAGCAACCCGATTTTGCTCCGACACCCGATTCGCCGTCCCATTGGGGAACGCATTCCGGGTGTCCTGGGGATGGGGAATCCCACCCAGAGTGTGGTTGATGTTTGGAACTCTAGTCTACTCTTTTGATGCTAGATTAATTGTCAAATTTATAACTGAGGTTGATAGATTTCTGTTAGCCAAAGGTATTAAAGGAAATGAAGGTATATGAAGTTAGTGGGTATATCAGCTAAATTTTCACATTAATGGTCCCTGCTGCTTTAAGAATTAGAAGAGTGGGACAAGAAGTGTGTGTTCCTCCAAAGCCCACTCAGGCCCACCACAGATTGCGGATTTTCAGTGTAATTGGGCTCCCCAGAAGTTGCAGTTCAAATGCAGCCCTCAATAGCGACGAACCTCGCAAGCGTTTGCCTTGTTAATAAATGAATCACTCCATTTCATACCATAATCGTCACCTGAGGAAGGTTTTACTTATTAAGTGTGAAGAGCGTCTCACCAAGGTTGGTGTCTGCTCACAAGCAGGCGCCACAATCATCGAGGCTGTGATCATCGGCCATCAGCTTCATTGGGTTGTTCAGATAGCTTGGATATCAGAAACCAGGCGGCCAAAGCAGATCTTCCTCTCCAAGCTTAGTCAGGAAGAACACACCAGAGGAGAACAGAAGAAGAGCATGTGCTGAAATGAGTATGAAGAAATGCAACACTGACATCAAATCCTTGGAGACCACCACCTTGGACTGACCAAGTTAGTGACAGAGTCTGTGGGAAGAATGCCAGCATTCTGAGACCCAACGATGACAAAATGAAGAGAAAAACACGCCACGACCCGAATTGATCTGTCGACCAGACATCCCTCATTACAACAAATGTTCTGTGTGCCATAAAGTCTGAAGATCCTGCATCAGATGTCTTCAGCCATCTTCAGACTCATGAAAAATAATCATTCTCGCGAGTGAAGGATACCCATTAATATTCTGGTTTATGTTGTTTGCATTGCACATTGTGCAAACCTAAAATATCTTCACTCATCACCACACCTTTTTCAACCAAGGCCCCAAATTCTCTCTCAGGTGGTTGAAGAGCAGGGGTGTAATCCCCAGTACCATGGGGCCAATATTTATCAACCTCATTTCCATTTCGACATCACTAAAACAGATCATCTGCTCATTACCACATGGATGTTTGTATAAATTATCTCCCGGATTTCTGACACTACACAGAGGAGACTGAATATTGAGAAGCACCATTCTCACCAGATGGTGCAGAGGTGGTTAACATCAGAAAAATGATGATGTTTTATGAAGTGATTGGGCTCCTTTGGGTAGGGAATGCAGGGGAGTTCAGGAAATTGGAGGTGGGATTCTCCGTTGGTTAACACCAATATCAGGAAACTCGATTGGGCGGAGAATCGGTTCCGACGCCAAAAACGCAGCGGGAGCTGTTTTGACGCCAGACCGCAAAGGAGATTTTCACAGTAACTTCATTGCAGTGCCCTGCTGAGGTATCTGGTCACCTAGGAACTTGAGTGTAGACATGCCAAAGCAACATTTGGACCTGTTCAGCTTCTGGCCTTTGGCATGGACACGGCAGAATGCTTTCTGGAGATGGGAAACATGCTCTTCAGGGGTCGTGGACAATATGATGATGTTGTCCACGTACACACAAACCCCTTCAATGCGCTCCTTCATCTGCTCCATGATGCGATGGAAGATCTCCGATGCCGAGACAGTGCCAAACGGCATGCGATTATAGCAGTATCTGCCAAACGGTGTGTTGAAGGTGCAGAGCCTTCTGCTGGACTCATCCAGCTGGATTTGCCAAAATCCATGTGACGCATCTAACTTGGTGAAAAAAAGTGCGTGTGTCATCTCACTGGTGAGTTCCTCCCACTTCAGGATGGGCCGGATGGGCTAGTGTTCACGCATTATATTCTTATTGAGATCCTTGGGATCAATGCAGATGCGCAGGTCTCCCGAAGGCTTTCTGACACATACCATTAAGCTGACCCAGTCAGTCAGTTCAGTTTCCTTGGAAATGTTGCTGAAGATCCTTGTGCTGTGCCTTCAGGCGCTCCCTCAGCGGAGCCGGGACCCGGCGTGGTGCGTAGACCACTGGCTTGGCATCAGGTCGTAGCAGAATCTTGTATCGATATGGCAGCGTGCCCATCCCATCGAACACATCCGGATACTGAGCGAGGATGCAGTCAATGCCGGCCTGAAGATCCACATTGGAGGATGTCGTTGTGTAGACCCGCTGCACGAGGTTCAGCTGCTTGCAGGCGTGCGCGCCAAGTAGGGATGCCCTGTCTGGCTTGACAATTTCAAAACGTAACCGAGCATGGGTGCTCCGGTTGGAGACGAGTAGATGGCAGGACCCCAGTGCCGTGATGGCATTTCCGTTGTAGTCCAGGAGCCTGCAGGCTGCTGGAAGGACCTTGAGGGGCTTCTTGATGCGTTTGAAATCTGCCTGTGAGAGGAGGTTGGCAGAAGCACCTGTGTCCAGCTTAAACTGGATGGAGCAGTGGTTGACCTGCATTACCGCACGCCATTCGTCTGCAGAATCCACAGCGAGGTTGGATTGAATTTGTGATGAGTTGGATGTGGCATATTCACATTTGGTAATGATGCCCACACAGTAGGCGGAGTCCAGGCATTCTTCCTCTGGATCCGTTGTGCTGCCAGGATCCGAATCCTGTAATCGTTCTTGCACACTCTGAACGCGCCGTCGTCGGAATTGGGAGCGCTGGCCCCTGACTGGTGGTGCAGACCTGTACAAGGCTGCATAGTGTCCAGGCTTCCTGCAGTTTAAACATCGTCTGCCTCTTGCAGGGCAGTGTTTCTTTAAGTGGGCGTTGCCGCAGTTCGAGCACGTCATGACATCGGCGTCCTGACGTTCTGCGGGTCGTCGCACATGCGCAGTGGGGGTGTCGACTGCTTTGTTATCCCGTTCGCATCGCGCATGCGTGGGGCCCCGGGAAAAGCGCGCGAAATGGCCGCTTTCATCAATGCTGAGGCGATGGCCTGCACACTCTCTGCCTCGTGGCAGGCAAGTTTCTAATTTTCAGCCGATTTGTACTGGGCATAGCGATTTTTGGCGTGCTCCTGCACTGTGCATGTTTCAACCGCGACTAGCAGGGTCATATGCTTGATTTTCAGTAGCTGCTCTCTCAGAGGATCAGAGTGAACTCCAAAAACAATTTGGTCTCTGATCATGGAGTCAGCAAAGTTGCAGGACAGCACTAGCAGGCAGAAGTTAGTTAAGAAGGAGTTGGAAGATTCATCTCTACCTTGTTGACGCTGTTTGAATATGTAGCACTCGAAGATTTCATTGGTGTCCACTTCACAGTGACTGTCAAACGTGTCCAGGATGGTCTGAAACTTTGTCTTTGATGCAACCATCAATTCACTGAGAGACACGTTGAGAAGTAAACCGTGGTTTTAATCAGTTTACAACTGAGCCTGCCTGTGACCGGTACAACAATGAATGCGGCCCCGCAGGTCAGCTGCCTTTATACTCCCTGTAAGGGGTGGAGCCATGGGCGAGCCTGTACATGCCCCGACATATCCCCCTGTGGGTGAAGCCGTACAATGGCCCATTGGTGGAGCCCACAGGGTTAAACACATAACGTAACATGATACAGCAGTAACATGATATCACAGTGCACTGGTGAATTAACAATAATTCCATTCACCACAGTCTTGTCCTGGCCTTCGGTGAAGGGAAAAAAGTTGAAGCGTTCGATGGCTTGATCACCCGCTGTTGAGAGGAGAAGCGCGATCTTCCTTACATCAGACGCACCCTCGAGGTCTGAAGCTTCGATGTACAGCAGAAACTTTTGCTTGAATGTCCGGCAGTTGGCATTGAGATTGCTGGAGATCCTGAGCTGGTGAGGAGCCTGAATCTTCTCCATTGTGCCGGGATACATGTCGTCACGGAACAGACTGAGGTAAACCACCTAGATTAAGCAGTCTCCTGGTAACATGTTGCGTTATGTACTCTGGGATAACACAGGCTGCAACTGGATGCAGATTTAACCAAAAGATACTCCAGACCTTGAAGTTAGTTCAATCTGATTTATTGAACCAGTAGCACAGTTAGCACAGTTCTCTATGAGTTCGACTCTCTGCTAACCTAAGTGTGGTTACTCTGTCTGACTGAACCAGACTAGCTCTTAGCCACGTGCTGGAGGTGTGATACTGTACATACACCCTGACTCACCCTGTAGATGTTCATCAGTGGAAAGAGGCGGAGTGTGAGTGCATCATGCCTTTTATAGTGAGATACCGCCCCTGAGTGTCCTGCCTGCTCATTGGTCATGTCCTGTTCTCTGTGTTCATTAGCTGCCACTCTGTGCCATTCTGTATATCATTATCTGCATGTCTGCATATAATGACAGCGGGGGAGCCAAGTGGCTGGGGTGACCCCCCCCCCCCCCCCCCCCCCATGGAACTGGGCGGTGTCCAGGCACAGACCGCCATTGCTGCACCCTGCAAGGCAGCTATCTTGCTGCACATCCCACTGACCACCCACCTTTAAAAAAAATGTATTTTGTTGTCAACATGTATCAAGACAGGTTACAACACATAAACACACACTTCCCAGCAATCAACCAAACAGTCTGTACACAATTTTCTCCCTTTTTTCACCCTTGCCCCACCCCCCCGCGATGAACAGCTCCTCAAACATGGTCACAAACATCCGCCACCTTTTCTAAAACTCTCCTGCTGAGCCCCTTAACTCATACTTTATCTTCTCTAACCGCAGGAAGTCGTACAGGTCACCCAACCATGCTGCTACCCCCGGTGGCGATGCCGACCGCCACGCCAGCAAAATTCACCGCCGTGCAATCAGAGAGGCGAAGTCCATGACATCGGCCTTCCTCCTCTCCATGAGCTCCGGCTTCGCTGAAACCCCAAATATCGCCACCAAAGTGTCCGGGTCCACTCCCTCCTCCACTATCCTGGCTACGACCGCGAACACTCCCGCCCAGAATCTTCACAATTTTTCGCAACCCCAAAACATGTGCGCATGATTCGCTGGCCCCCGCCCACACCTCTCACACTCATCTGCTACCCCCTGAAAGACCCCACTCATTCTCGCCCGAGTCATATGCACCCTGTGCACCACCTTAAACTGTATCAGGTTCATTCTTGCACAAGAGGAGGTCCCGATTACCCTTCGCAGTGCCTCACTCCATACTCCCCAATTGATCTCCCCTCCCAACTCCCCTTCCCATTTCTCCTTGATCCCCACCACCCCCTTGCCTCCCTGCTCCCCCAGCCACTTATTTATATTCCCTCCACTTCCGCATCTGGAAGCAGCCTTCGCCCCAGCAGGGTGTATCCTGGCAATCTAGGGAAATTCCTTCCAGACCTTTTGTGCAAAGTCCATAACCTGTAGATACCTGAACTCACTACCCCTCGGCATCTCTACCCTCTCCCTTAGCTCCTTAGGGGGAGGTGGTGGCGTAATGGTATTGTCACTGGACTAGTAATCCAGAGACACAGAATACTCTGGGGACCCAGGTTCGAATCCCACCACTGCAGAGGGTGAAATTTTAATTCAATAAAAATCTGGAAAGGGCAGCACGGTAGCACAGTGGATAGCATTGTGGCTTCACAGCGCCAGGGTCCCAGGTTCAATTCCTCGCTGGGTCACTGTCTGTGTGGAGTCTGCACGTTCTCCCCGTGTCTGCGTGGGTTTCCTCCGGGTGCTCCGGTTTCCTCCCACAGTCCAAAGACGTGCAGGTTAGGTGGATTGGCCATGCTAAATTGCCCTTAATGTCCAAAAAGGTTAGGAGGGATTATTGGGTTATGGGGATAAGGTGGAAGTGAGGGCTTAAGTGGGTCGGTGCAGACTCGATGGGCCGAATGGCCTCCTTCTGCACTGTATGTTCTATGTTCTATGTTCTATGTTCCTCCAGACTGGCGAACCCTTCCTCCAAATACAAATCCCTCACCTTCACCAGCTCCACTTCCCTCCACCTCCTGTATACACTATCCATCCCCCCCGGCTCAAACCCATGATTCTCGCACAGCGGCATTAACACCGACATCCCTTCCACCCTAAAATGCCTCCTCAGCTGATTCCATATCTTCACCGTGGACTGCACCACTGGGCTCCCTGAATACCTACTAGGACCCATTGGCAACACTGCCGTCACCAGGGCCCTCAAACTCGTCCCCTTACAAGATTCTTCCTCCATCCTAACTCAGTCTACCCCTTCTCACTAACCACCCACCTTGGTCCCTGGTCCTGCAGAGTGACACCGGCTGTGTGGGTGCCCCCACCTCCCCAGTTATGTACCCCACCCTCTGCCATAACCCCACGCACCCGGCCGGCAAATACCGACATGGAATCACGCGGCCCACTCAAGGGCAATGTCCACAGTAACCCCTGCTGGGGCGCCACACGGTGTCCATGGACCGTACCATTAGCAAGGGCAGCGCCATCCGATGGTACCCTTGGCAGCAGGGACGGGCGCCAAGGCCAAAGGCCCCCATGCTACTGGCCAACGACAGGGCCAGGAGTGCGGAGATAGGGGGAATATGCGGGGGCAGAGCTCGCAGTGCCATCCAGGGCCACCATGTAGCCTGGTGGACCTGGGTGGGCACAGGGGTACGCACCATGCTAACATGTCGGTCTTTCACCCCCTGCAGACAATGGATGTTGAAATTCAACCAACAATGGTGGCCTTCCCTCCTAGTCGCCGCAGCCCTGGGGTTTGCACTGCGGCTGTACGAGCTGGAGCTGCTCGAGGAGGAGGAAGCTGCAGCAGCGGAGCCTGCCCCGGAGGAACAGGAGGCAGCTGCCCAGGCTGGAGAGCCAGCCGCCCAACAGGCCGAGGAGGAAGAGTGCAAAGGAGGCGTCGCATGAGGCCTTGTGTGTACTGGCATCGCCTGTCATTCGAGAACCAGCCAGACCGGGCATGCCATCGAAGACTCCGGCTGAGCAGGGAGACAGTGAGACATATCTGCCAGATGATGGCACACCTGCCACCGCAGGGAAATGGGGGAGGACACCCGCTCTTGGTGGCCATCAAGGTGATGGTCGCCCTCAATGGATGGCACTGTAGCTTCACAGGGTCCCAGGTTCGATTCCCCGTTGGGTCACTGTCTGTGTGGAGTCTGCACATCCTCCCTATGCCTGCGTGGGTTTCCTCCGGGTGCTCCGGTTTCCTCCCACAGTCCAAAGACGTGCAGATTAGGTGGATTGGCTATGCTAAATTGCCCTTAGTGTCCAAAAAAAAAGGTTAGGAGGGGCTATTGGGTTACGGGGTTACGGGGATAGGGTGGAAGTGAGGGCTTGGGTGGGTCGGTGCAGACTCGATGGGCCGAAGGGCCTCCTTCTGCACTGTATGTTCTATGTTCAATGTTCAACTGAAACGTCACGAGCTCCTTCCAGGCGCCGAGTGGGGACCTGTCCGGGATTTCACAGAGCTTGGTGCACAGATGCATCCATGCCGTCACGGAGACTCTATATGCCCAGTCAGCACAATACATCTATTTCAATGTCGACCGGGCCCACCAGGATGTTCGGGAAGTGTGGTTGTCACGATTGCCGACATGCTTCGGGTCCAGGAGGTGTTCAACAAGATGCATGTCCTCCACGAGGACCTGCAGATGAGAGGCCACTCTACACAAATTGAAAGGGGCACCAAAACCTCTGTGACTCAATGAACGTGCAGTTGGTGTGTGACCATGAGCTGCACAACATGCTTGTCTGTGCCCGATACTCGGGCAGTGTGCACGAGACCTCATCCTGGCACACTAGACGATTGCTGACATGTTTGAGATGCCCGCCCCCCAGCTGGGGAGTTGGCTCCTGGGTGACGGGGTTATCCACTGCGGTCATAGCTATGCCGCCTATCCGCAGGCCACAGACCGATGAGGAGACCCGCTACAACAAGTCATTCAGGGTGATGAGAACCCGCCGAGAGCTGAGCGCTGGTGCCCCTCAATCTATGCCATAGTCTGGCCCCTGCCTGTCTGCTGAGTGCTCGCTCACACTCTCACCTGCACATGGTGCTCCTGGGGAGGGGGGGATGCTTGGAGAGATGGGCCAAGTTCAGCGGTCAGCCTGCATTGTGAAAGTAAATGACAGAGGCATCATACTGGTTGTGGTGAAGGGTTTTTAATGTGTCACACATGTCCAACAATGCCCCACTCTCCCAATATTGCTGCCCCACTCCCACCACTACCCCCTCACCCCCCCCCCACCCCCTACCACCCTCCCTTGCCCCTCTCCCGGCGCCCTCAATGATCCTTAGCCTTCCTTGCTCTACCGCTACATCTAGTATGTCCCCAGGATGCACATCGGAGGTGGAGGCAGCCGGCTACCTACTTTACCCCCCAAACCTCGGGGAGGCCCCCAGGGCCACCACTCATCCCCCCTCCACCTGGTAAAATCCCCTCCCCAGGCCCGGTCTTTGGCAGTGTCAACCTGGCACCTGGGCACCCTGGCTCAATCACCCTGGAACTCTGGCAGTGCTCCTGTCAGCCTGGCACTGCCAGGGTGCCTGTGTGGTGTGCCAGGCTGGCAGTGCCATGGTGCCCAGGTGCCAGAGGGAATGCCAGGGTGCCATCCTGCCCTGTCCTCATCCACCCTGGGGTTTCTAATGGCCTTGGAGACCCTCCCATGTGTCATTACAACCACTCCACGTTTGTGGAAACCAGTACTAAACGGCGCCCTGGCAAGGTCTCCGAAGCACGGCCGTGAAGTCCCGTACGCGGGGAGAACCCCGCCAACGCATATTCAAATAAGCTGACTGGCCGGTAAACCGTGCACCCCCCCCTTAAATTATTGAAAGAAAATTCCAGAGTTTCAACTCTACGTCAAAGTTTGGGTGGATGGGTGGGGGTTGCTTCATATCTCAGAGAGTCTAACCACAGCTCATTGGCCTTTATTCTGGGTCAAAGCTTGTGCTGCCTTGCTGCTCGATGGCCAATACATATCCAAACATACTAACGTCATGGTACAGTCATCCATCCCCATATAGCAACGTCAGTAGTTAATAAAATATACCCCAGGACTTTGCCTTGGCAGCTGCTGTCAGTTAACATAAGTTGTTTAGAAATGCCATTGAAAAGGAACTGTGGGGGTGGGATTGGGAGAAAGCTCCCAACAGAAGCTTGTTGCCACACATTGGCTTATCATCATTCAATGCCTAAGATTCCCCTCCTTGTGCTTATGACCTCCCCCCCTCCCCCCAAGGCAACGCCCTCCTCCCCAAACGCTCCCTTCCCCCGCCACTTGCGTTTACTCAGAACTGCTGCCCGGCACGGTCAAAGAGATTGCCACAGAAGGGATTGAAATGCAAGGCTTTGAATTTTAGTTTGGATGTATTGGGGAACTGGGAGGCAATATGCAGTGGAGGAACAGATGGATCTTGCATTGAGTGTTGCTGTTTCACAGCGCCAGCTGTGCAAGCACTTTTTATGTGACAGCGTTAATAGGTAGCAGCAAGGCGGTGGTGATGGTTACCAGTAGTTAAGAGAATTGTTTCTGCCTTATGCTCTGTTCTTTCAGTAAAACATTGTGGAGTCCTAACTGGCTGGTTAACGAGGAGACCTATAATCTGAATTTAATAGGAGCAAAAATAATAAAACAACAAATAATTCTGAGAGTATGCAGCAAAGACTGTAAGCGCCCAAATCAAACCTTGGATCGACCAGCCTCGGAAAGACAATGCCAGCTTCTCAATGTGGGAGGCAACCCTTAATTGAGAGCCATAGAATTTAAAGCACAGAAACTGACCATTCAGCCCAGCCAGTCTATGTGCTATCACAGAAAATCACAGTACAGATGGAGACTCTTTGGCCCATCATGTCTGTACTGACTCTTTAAACAGCTATCCAGTTCGTCTACTTCCTCCTGTTCCTTCGCCATACTGCCCTGTAAATCCTTCTCTTTCAAGCAGAGTCCTTTTGAACGTTGCTTTTGAGTCTGCTTCTGCCACCCTTTCAGGCAGAGCGTTCCAGACACAACAACTTGCTGTGTAAAAAGTAAATTCTCTCTGATAAGTATGTACCGGTCAGGCAGGGAGGAAGGCGTCGAGCGAGGGAACCGTGGTTTACCAAGGAAGTGGAATCTCTTGTTAAGATGAAGAAGGAGGCCTATGTGAAGATGAGGTGTGACGTTTCAGTTGGGGCGATGGATAGTTACAAGGTAGAGAGGAAGGATCTAAAGAGAGAGCTAAGAAGAGCAAGGAGGGGACATGAGAAGTATTTGGCAGGAAGGATCAAGGAAAACCCAAAAGCTTTCTATAGGTATGTCAGGAATAAGCGAATGACTAGGGAAAGAGTAGGACCAGTCAAGGACAGGGATGGGAAATTGTGTGTGGAGTCTGAAGAGATAGGCGAGATACTAAATGAATATTTTTCGTCAGTATTCACTCAGGAAAAAGATAATGTTGTGGAGGAGAATGCTGAGCCCCAGGCTAATAGAATAGATGGCATTGAGGTACGTAGGGAAGAGGTGTTGGCAATTCTGGACAGGCTGAAAATAGATAAGTCCCCAGGACCTGATGGGATTTATCCTAGGATTCTCTGGGAGGCCAGGGAAGAGATTGCTGGACCTTTGGCTTTGATTTTTATGTCATCATTGGCTACAGGAATAGTGCCAGAGGACTGGAGGACAGCAAATGTGGTCCCTTTGTTCAAAAAGGGGAGCAGAGACAACCCCGGCAACTATAGACCGGTGAGCCTCACGTCTGTAGTGGGTAAAGTCTTGGAGGGGATTATAAGAGACAAGATTTATAATCATCTAGATAGGAATAATATGATCAGGGATAGTCAGCATGGCTTTGTGAAGGGTAGGTCATGCCTCACAAACCTTATTGAGTTCTTTGAGAAGGTGACTGAACAGGTAGATGAGGGTAGAGCAGTTGATGTGGTGTATATGGATTTCAGCAAAGCGTTTGATAAGGTTCCCCACGGTAGGCTATTGCAGAAAATACGGAGGCTGGGGATTGAGGGTGATTTAGAGATGTGGATCAGAAATTGGCTAGCTGAAAGAAGACAGAGGGTGGTGGTTGATGGGAAATGTTCAGAATGGAGTACAGTCACAAGTGGAGTACCGCAAGGATCTGTTCTGGGGCCGTTGCTGTTTGTCATTTTTATCAATGACCTAGAGGAAGGCGCAGAAGGGTGGGTGAGTAAATTTGCAGACGATACTAAAGTCGGTGGTGTTGTCGATAGTGTGGAAGAATGTAGCAGGTTACAGAGGGATATAGATAAGCTGCAGAGCTGGGCTGAGAGGTGGCAAATGGAGTTTAATGTAGAGAAGTGTGAGGTGATTCACTTTGGAAGGAATAACAGGAATGCAGAATATTTGGCTAATGGTAAAGTTCTTGAAAGTGTGGATGAGCAGAGGGATCTAGGTGTCCATGTACATAGATCCCTGAAAGTTGCCACCCAGGTTGATAGGGTTGTGAAGAAGGCCTATGGAGTGTTGGCCTTTATTGGTAGAGGGATTGAGTTCCGGAGTCGGGAGGTCATGTTGCAGCTGTACAGAACTCTGGTACGGCCGCATTTGGAGTATTGCGTACAGTTCTGGTCACCGCATTATAGGAAGGACGTGGAGGCTTTGGAGCGGGTGCAGAGGAGATTTACCAGGATGTTGCCTGGTATGGAGGGAAAATCTTATGAGGAAAGGCTGATGGACTTGAGGTTGTTTTCGTTGGAGAGAAGAAGGTTAAGAGGAGACTTAATAAAGGCATACAAAATGATCAGGGGGTTGGATAGGGTGGACAGTGAGAGCCTTCTCCCGCGGATGGAAATGGCTGGCACGAGGGGACATAACTTTAAACTGAGGGGTAATAGATATAGGACAGAGGTCAGAGGTAGGTTCATTACGCAAAGAGTAGTGAGGCCGTGGAATGCCCTACCTGCTACAGTAGTGAACTCGCCAACATTGAGGGCATTTAAAAGTTTATTGGATAAACATATGGATGATAATGGCATAGTGTAGGTTAGATGGCTTTTGTTTCGGTGCAACATCGTGGGCCGAAGGGCCTGTACTGCGCTGTATTGTTCTATGTTCTATGTTCTAAGTTCTAGTTACTTTGCCTCAAATCTGTACAATCTGGACCCTCATGCCATTTGAAACAGTTTCTCTCTCTGTATTCTATCAATGTCCCTTATTATTTTGTCATAAATCTTCTCTTAACCATCTCTGCTCTAAGGAGAACAACCCACAGGGGATCAATAATGGATCTCCCATGGGGCTCGGGGAGCACATATTCCCGTGATAGCGGGCGGAAGCACACCCAGCTGGGACCCATTAACTTGGCCCTTTAAATGCCACTCAAATCTGAACCAGTTAATCTGGTAGCCCCGGGCTGGGTATTTGTTGTTGTATGCTATGTTATTCTCTAATTCTGAATAACGACTGTAGACTTACAGTTAACACAAACACTTTATTCAAAGGGTTCGTTCAACTAGATGTAAAACAGACAAGAGGTATCACCAGTGAAACTAAGGTAAACTGCCTATGCTAATCTATCCCTGTGTGCTGCTGCTCACTAGCTCTGTGCTTCTAAAAGATGCGGATCCTGCTTTGGGCTCGACCCTTTATACCCGTCTCTGATGCTCCCTCTAGTGATGCTGTGGCTGTCACATCTGTGCTGCAGTCCCTGGTGTATGTGCAGATGTATGTACAGATGTACAGATCACTACAGATGCCACAGTAGTGGCTTTACTTTTGAATTATAAATGAACAAAGTTAACCTTCAAGGCCATATCTCCTGGATTACTACACTGGCGATGATGGGATGTGATAACGTCCATGAGGACCACGGGGGACTAATAAAGAATCTCCCCGTTGGGCTCGTGGAGTACCAGTTTCCCTGGTAACGGGCGTAGGCCCACCCAGCTGGGGATTCGCTAACTCTTTAAATGCCGGCCCGAACATGGACAGGCTAATCTGGTAGCTCCGAGCTGGGGCTTTGTTGTTGTATGCCACATTTGAGTGGCTTTACATTTGTGTTATAAATAAACAAAGTTAACTTTGATTACTACAAACCCCATACCTTTTATTCACTCCACTATGCACCAATTATTCCATTAAATGTGTTATTTAATTTTGGTGGTGGTGGTGGGGGGGGGGGGGGGGGGGGGGGGGGGGGGGTTGCTGAGGGGATAGCTGGGGATCTTGAGATTGAAAGGGATGAGTAAAGCTGCTGTTCATGAAGAGAAGGCTGTTGGATCACGTCTCTACTTAGACAGCTCATGAAACACGTAAGTGTGTAATGCATTTACAGAGCAGGGGGTACATGACAAGTTGAATTTAGACAACATCTTTAATCTAGCTGTTTGGAAAACAAAGGGAGTTTTAAGGGATTTCAATTTTTATTGGTAAACATAAGGTATATAGTTTGAAGTGTGTTTAGTTTAATGTTTCTGTGGACGGAACGGTAAAAACTATAGTTAGATTCATGCTAGACAAAGGTGTTTGTATGCGTGGGAGTTGGTTAAATTCCAACTATGATTCATTTGTGTCAGAGAAGGCTGCTGCGTGAAGCGTAAATAAAAGCATAGAGAAGGATAAGTCGTTGCTCAGCAACAGGGGGCCACTTACCAGACAAAAGGGGTTTCCTTTCTTCTCAGTTTTAGCTGAATTTGTTGGCAGCTGGGGACAGGACACTGCAGAGTGAGCATCTCTCAACTCTGCCAGGAGAACGGCTGGACAGGACGGGAGCTGCAAAGCGGCAGGCTTCCCAAAGAACCAATTACTGTCCAGATAATCAGGGAATTTGGACAGAAAGAATTTGTTATAAACCACACAAGACCTACGGGGTTGGAGCAATCAGTCTCACTGAATATAAGCCCCCCACCCCCCCCCCCACCCCCTCCCCCAGCTAAGGGGGCAGGGAGCCCAAGGACATTCATGATTAAGTTCTATATAAAGTATGGAACCGACAGCGCAGACCCGGCTGGGATCTGGTGTATGTTGTAAAGTTTTCTTTTTATCAACTCGATTTGGACTCATTTATGGCCCAGTGAAGAATGTCATAAGGTGACTGAAGTTACGGGAACTGAAAGCAAGGTATTGTTCAGAATTGATTGATTGATTGATTTGATTTATTGTCACGTGTACCAAGGAACAGTGAAAAGCACTGTTTTGCGTACAGTCCAGACAGAACATACCATACATGAAAAGCAAACATAGGGTATACATAAATACACAATGTCAATACATAGGCACAGGCATCGGGTGAGCATACGGAGTGTAGTACTACTCAGTAGAGAAGATGTGTGAACAGATCAGATAAGTCCATAAGAGTCATTCAGGAGTTTGGTACCTGCGGGGAAGAAGCTGTTTTTGAACATGTTTTTGAAAAATTCAAGGAAGAATAAACAAAATATTCTGAGCTAAGGAGACAATTGCAGTAACCAGATTTAAAACTCTCAGCCACGCTCTGGCGAGAGGGAGAGGACTTCTCACGGTGATGGTAAATGGCAGAAACTGGACACATTAATCCCAAATGTGTCCTGAATTTATTAATGGGACCTGGTGGAGGGAAATGGTCCAGACCACCAACTCCAGCTATTCATCAGATAAGCTGGAGCTGCCCAAACATGCGTTTCCTGAGCTTCATATACACTATTCCACTTTTAAGTGCAATGAGAAACAACAATGGTTTTTTTGATTAGTCAGGTTATTTCCTACCATTGGTATTTCGCAACTTCTAAGACGTAACCATGAATTCCTCAGAGCAATGTTCGGCAAATGATATATGATTAAACCAGAGTCACTTGGAACAAAGCAAATGTGGTTTGGGTTAGGGTTGGTAATTTCAGCCAAAGGGCTGTTCAACACATCCAGGGATTACCCACCTTTGTCAGATATATTCATGGACAATTGGAGCACTCTCCATTTGGCAAGATTTCCCAATGACCTTTCCAGTCTGTTACTTCCCATTAATTTTTCTGCCCCCTATATCCCACTTTTCCCTGGTTCGATAATTCATTTAGCACATTCAATGTCTAATAGCACACAGTTCTGATGAAAGGTTAGCCCAGCCCAGTAAATGCTGGCCCAGCCAGCAATGCCCACATCCCATGAAAAAATATTTTAAAAAATCACTGGACTGGACTGTTGAGGCAGGTAGATCGTACACTAATTATATATGCCACTATTATATAAGCACGATAGCACAGTGGTTAGCACAGTTGCTTCACAGCGCCAGGGTCCCAGGTTCGATTCTCAGCTTGGGTCACTGTCTGTGCGGAGTTTGTACATTCTCCCCGTGTCTGCGTGGGTTTCCTCCGGGTGCTCCAGTTTCCTCCCACAGTCCAAAGATGTGCAGGTTAGGTGGCTGGCCATGATAAATTGCCCAGAGCGTCAAAAACGTAAGGTGGGGTTACTGGGTTGTGCGGATAGGGTGGATCCGTGGGCTTAAGTGGGTTGGTCTTTCCAGTGCGGACTCGATGGGCCGAATCGCCTCCTTCTGCACAGTAAATTCTACGATGATACGATTTAACGGAAATGTCAGGCGCGTTTAGCCAGGTGTTTCCCGGTGCTGACAGTACCGAGAAAGGAGCTCGGCTTCATTTCTGGGCCTCAGCGAGGAACACACCGTGAGGTGCACTTAGTCCCATCCTGGGGGTTACCATTGATCAGCAGCTGAACTAGACTAGCCATATTAATACTGTGGCTACCAGGGAGGTGAAAGGCCAGAAATCCTATGGCAAGTAACTCACTCACTTCCTAACCCCCCCAAGTCCTGTCCACCATCTCTAAGGCACAAGTCAGGAATGTAATGGAATACTCTCCACATGCCTGGATGAGTGCAGCTCCAACAGCACTCAAGAAGCTCGACTTTCCAAGCTTAGACAGAACCTTCCAAACCCACAATCACTAGCATCTGGAAGGACAAGTGCAGCAGATACCTGGGGACCAAACTACCTGGAGGTTCCCCTCCAAGTCACTCACCAACCTGACTTGAAATTATATCACCATTCCTTCACTGTCACTGGGGTAAAATCCTGGAACTCCCTCCCTAACAGGTTTACCTATACCTCAAGGACTGCAGTGGTAGAATTGAGGACTGTGTCCCGGGGGTGATCCATGAGGACCAGGCAGGATTTGTAAAGGGCAGGCAGTTAAACACTAATGTGCGGAGGCTCCTCAACGTGATTATGATGCCATCAGTGGAGGGAGAAGCGGAGGTAGTGGCAGCTATGGACGCGGAGAAGGCCTTCGACCGGGTGGAGTGGGAGTAGCTTTGGGAAGTGTTGCGGAGTTTGGATTCGGGGAGGGGTTCATCAGCTGGGTCAGGCTGCTATATAGAGCCCCGGTGGCGAGTGTGGCTACGAATCGGCGGAGGTCGGAGTACTTTCGGCTGTACCGAGGGACGAGGCAGGGGTGCCCCCTGTCCCCCTTGTTGTTTGCATTGGTAATTGAGCCTTTGGCCATGGCACTAAGGGAGCCCAGGAAATGGAGAGGGATTGGTCCGAGGGGGAGAGGAAAATCGGGCGTCGCTGTATGCAGACGACCTGTTGCTGTATGTGGCAGATCCAGTGGAGGGGATGGCGGAGGTCATGCGGATCGGAAGGGAGTTTGGGGACTTCTCGGGCTATAAGCTCAACGTAGGGAAAAGTGAGCTCTTTGTGGTGCATCCAGGGGACCAGGGAAGGGGGATAGACGACCTACCATTGAAGAGGGCGGAAAGGAACTTTCGGTACTTGGGGATCCAGGTGGCTGGGAGTTGGGGGGCCCTGCACAAGCTCAATTTGACACGGTCGGTGGAGCAGATGGAGGAGGATTTCAAAAGATGGGATGTGCTGCCACTCTCGCTAGCGGGCAGGGTACAGTCGGTTAAAATGATGGTCCTCCCGAGGTTTCTCTTTGTGTTCCAGTGCCTTCCCATTATGATTACCAAGGCTTTTTTTAAACGGGTAGATAGGAGCATCATGGGTTTTGTGTGGGCAAATAAGACCCCGAGGGTAAAGAGGGTGTTTCTGGAGCGTAGCAGGGACAGGGGAGGGCTGGCGCTGCCGAATCTGTGCGGCTATTATTGGGCAGCCAACGTGGCGATGATCCGAAAGTGGGTAATAGAGGGAGAGGGGACGGCGTGGAAGAGGTTGGAGATGGCGTCCTGCAGGGGCACGAGCCTGAGGGCGCTGGTGACGGCACCGCTGCCGCTCTCGCCGACAATGTACACCACGAGTCCGGTGGTGGCGGCAACGTTGAAGATCTGGGGGCAGTGGAGACGGCATAGGGGCGAGGTGGGAACCTCGGTTTGGTCCCCGTTTCGGGAGAACCATCAGTTCGTCCCGGGAAAGATGGATGGGGGGGTTTCGGAGCTGGCATCGGGCAGGGATTAGAAGAATGGGGGACCTGTTTATAGATGGGACGCTTGCGAGCCTAGGGGCACTGGAGGAGAAGTTTGGGTTACCCCCGGGAAATGCGTCAGGTATATGCAAGTGAGGGCGTTTGTGAGGCGGCAGGTGAGGGAATTCCCGTTGCTCCCGGTACAGGGGATTCAGGACAGGGTGATTTTGGGTGTATGGGTCGGAGAAGGCAAGGTTTCGGCGATCTATCAGGAGATGAAAGAAGAGGAGGAGGCCTCGGTAGAGGAGTTAAAGGGCAAGTGGGAGGAGGAGCTTGGGGAGGAGATAGATGAGGGTCTGTGGGCTGATGCCCTGAGTAGGGTTAATTCCTCTTCCTCTTGCGCCAGGCTCAGCCTAATACAATTTAAGGTTATTCACAGAGCGCATATGACAGGGGCGAGGTTGAGTAGGTTCTTTGGGATGGAGGACAGGTGTGGGAGGTGCTCGGGAAGGCCGGCGAATCACGTCCACATGTTCTGGTCGTGCCCGGCACTGGATAGGTTCTGGAGGGGTTTCGCGAGGACTATGTCCAAGGTGGTGAAAGTCCAGGTCAAGCCGAGCTGGGGGTTGGCACTATTTGGGGTAACGGATGAGCCGGGAGTGCAGGAGGCGAAAGAGGCCAGTATCCTGGCCTTTGCGTCCCTGGTAGCCCGGCGGAGGATCTTGCTATTATGGAAGGATGTAAAGCCCCCCAGTGTGGAAGCCTGGACAAACGACATGGCAGGGTTCATTAAGCTGGAGAGGATAAAGTTTGCCTTGAGAGGGTCTGTGCAGGGGTTCTACAGGCGGTGGCAACCGTTCCTATACTATCTCGCGGAGCGTTAGGAGGAGGTCAGCAGCAGCAGCAACCCAAGGGTGTGGGGGGGGGGTCTCTTTTGAGGGGGGTATTTGGGTGGGTGGGGGGGGGCTTCCCCAAATTTTGTTGGAAAAATCTCAATAAACATTTTTTTTTTAAAAAAGGACTGCAGCGGTTCAAGAAGGCAACTCACCCCCACCTTCTGAGGGCAACTAGGGATGGGCAATAAATGCTGGCCTAACCAGCGACACCCACATTCTGTAAATTATATTTTAATATATTTTAAATGCCATCATGTCCGGTGGCCACTTTTAAAAGGCGTTGGACATAGCTGACCAGTCATTGAAGAAGATTGAGCTCCTTAAGAAAGACGCTGATCTCCAGGAACACTGAAGCTGGATGCCGGACCTCCTTGAAGACATTGAATCGGGAAGATCCACCTGATAGGTGCTCCCCCCACCCACTGCTACAGGCTCCAGGGTCCATGGTTGCTGGAGGCCTCCATCCTGAATTCTGGATGCAGCCCCAAGCCTTCTTAAGGTAAGTGCCGATATGTACTTGCCACGTTGGTCCAGACACATTCTGGACCGGTGGGATTTCCCACTAATGGCGTGGACAATTTGGCATGGGGGTGTCAATTCTGGTCAGGTCATCATCTACATCCCATTACTGCAATGCAAATTGGTTTCACACTGGTGGGAAATTGCAGGAATTACAACTTCCAGGGCGGGCAGGAGTAAAAGATTCTGTCATTATTTTACACTCTTATGTCCCCTCCCCACCACCCCCACCCTCTCCTCCCACTCCACCTTTAAACCTTTCATAGGGAGCACAGGAAAATTCCATCTTTTGTTTAAATGAAGAAAATGAAGTTATTGCTGAGGGATATCTGAACTAAATCTTTCTTAATATGGAGGAGGCAAGAGCCAGAGGACCCAGATTTAAGGTGATTGCAAAAGAACCAACAGCAACATGAGGAAAAACATCTTTTATGCCTTGAGTGGTGGAAACAATAGCGGTTTTCAATGAAGTTAGAATAGAAATTGCAAGGGCACTGGCCATAATCTTCCAGTCTCCTCTGGATTCACAAGGTGCCAGAGGACTGGAGAATTGCAAATGTTACGTCCTTGTTCAAAAGATGCTGTAAAGATAAGCCCAATAATTACAGATCAGGCAGTTCAACATCAATGGTGGACAAGCTTCCCGAAACCATTATTCGGGATCGAGTTATTGGTCACGTGGAAAAAAGTGGGTTGATTAGAAAGAGCCAGCATGGATTTCTGAAGGGAAAATTATGTTTAACTGACTTGCTGGAGTTTTTAGAAGGGTATCAGAAAGGGTTGATGTGGTTAATGCTGTTGATGTGGTGTACATGGACTTTCAAAAGCAATTCAATATGGTACCACACAATAGGCTTGTGAGAAAGCTTACAGCTCATGGAATAAAAGTGACAGTAGCAACACGGATACAAAATTGGCTGAATAATAAGTAGCAGAGAGTAATGTCAATGGATATATTCGGGCTTGAGGAAGGTTTGTAGTGATGTTCCCCAGGGGTCAGTATTGGGACGCTTGCTTTTGCTGATATATATTAATGATCTAGATCTTGGTGTGCAGGGAACAATTTCAAGTTTGCCGATGACACAAAACTTGGAAATATTGTAAACTGTGAAGAGGACAGTAAGAAACTTCAAAAATACATCGTCAAATTTGCAGAGATAGGTGTCAGATGAAGTTCAATGTGGAGAAGTGCGAAGTGAAGCATTTTGGTACAAAGATTATGGCGGGACAATATAAAACAGAAAGCAAGATCCTAAAAGGGGTGAAGGAGCAGAGGGACCTGGATATTAATGTACACAGTGTTAGGAAAATAACTTTAGTTTTAAGCGAACATCTCTCTCAGCTTTGTTAGAAGAAAGGTCATACCATGTACTAATGGTTAAGAAAACAATGCAGAGATCTGAGGAGCAGCTAGCTAAGGAAACTAGATAAATTAAGAGAAGTTTCCAAAAAGTTTGAGATTAAAGGTACTAGACAAGAGCATTGTTCAGTAAAGACAGACAGAACTGAGAAGAAGCCTGAGATGCCAGAACGAGGTCTGAAGTGATTTTCAGGTTTGTGAGCTTTTACTACAGCATGTGGAACGTGAGTTGAAATAACTATGAAAATAGGTGGCTGGATCTCGGAGTTTGAGTAAAACCAATAAGACGAAGAAAATCTAAAACGGGGTGTAAAATCCTGGACTGGATTAGCTGTTAAAAGTGGAGCAGAAGCTTGGGTAAAAGAGTCATTTGTAAAACATGGACTGGATTTCGGACTGCAAACTAATCATAGAATCCCTACAGTACAGAAGGAGGCCATTCATTCCATCATGTCTGCGTCGACCCTCTGAAAGAGCACCCTACCTAGGCCCATCCACCCCCCGTCCTACCCCATAATCCCACTTAACTGTTGGACACTAAGGGTCAATTTAGCATGGCCAATCGACCTAACCTGCACACCTTTGGACTGAGGTAGGAAACTGGAGCATCCGGAGGAAACCCATGCAGACACGGGGAGAATGTACAAACTCCACACAGTTATCCAAGGTCAGAATCGAACGTGTGTGTGATGAATGGCTACTGTACCCTTAACACCATGTAGGTGATGCCCTTTTAAGACCGGGTTTGGAACCCTGGGGGACTCCGCCTCCGGATCCGCCCACCAGGGAGCTGTATATAAGGTGACGCCCTCCAGGCGGCACTCAGTAAGCACTCGTCTCTGTAGCTGGCTGGTTCTCTGCTTATTAAAGCCTTCATTTACCATTCCACACTCTCATGTCGTTATTGAAGGTACTACAATTTAATAAGCAGACTACGTTAGGATGGACGTCGTTTTCAAGCCAGAAAAGCTCAACCTGGAAGCACGAACACTGGAGGCCAAAGAAATTTTAAAGTACTGGCTCTGCTGCTTCGAGGCCTACCTGGAATCCTCGGAAACTCCCGTCCTAGGGCCTTGCAAGCTGTGCCTACTCCACGCCCGGGTGAGCCATAGAATCTCCGCCATGATCGAGAATGAGGTACATGCACGGCACCTGCTCTTTACTTGCCAGCAGCGCTCAAGGGAAATGCTGGACGAGTTCGTGGAAAAACTCACCGCGCTCACCAGGAACTGCAACCATCAGGATGTGACGGGGGAGGTCCACATGAACCTGCACATCCGAGGCGCCTTCGTGTCGGGCATCCGTTCGACCTATATCAGGCAGCGACTCCTCGAAAATGGAGCTAAAGACCGTCAGGACACAGTAACGCTCGCCACCCCACTGGAAGTGGCCTGCCACAATCTAGAGCACGTACCCCTGCGAGCCCCCCTCGGACTTCCCCAGACTCGGCCACGCTACGGGCCTGCGCCGCGCGGCGACCCGCCCAGACCGGGGGCATACTGTGTTATTTCTGTGGGCAGGGCCAGCATCCACATCAACGCTGCCCAACCCGCTCCGTCATCTGCAGCAACTGCAGAAAGAAGGGGCATTTCGCGAGGGTCTGCCTGGCCAGGCCCAAGGCCCAGAAACAAAAAGCTCACCAGGCCCGAAAATCAAGCTCACAGGCCCCACAACACGGCTGTGCACCGGCCGGACACGCCCCTTTCTGACGCGTCATCGGCCTCGTGCGAGTCATAGGGGCGGCTATCTTGGCGGCGGCCATCTTCTAGACCCACACATGTGACCGACGGCGGCGGCCATTTTGTGAATCCGACTCGGCTGAGGACTCGGACTACCCGCAACTGGGAGCGATAACCCTCGACCAATCGCGGCCAAAGCACCTGCGGAACTCCATGAAGCAGATCCAGATCAACAGGTGCGACACTCCCTGCCTCTTCGACTCAGGGAGCACGGAGAGCTTTGTCCACCCAGAAACGGTAAGGTGCTGCTCCTTGCGCACCTATCCCGCTTCCCAAACCATAGCCCTCGCCTCCGGGTCCCACTCGGTCCAAATCAAGGGGTATTGTATTGCGAATCTCGCGATCCAGGGCGTCGAATACGCTCGCTTCAATCTCTATATCCTCCCTCACCTCTGCGCCCCCTGCTGCTCGGTCTGGATTTCCAATGCAGCCATCGAAGCCGGACCCTGAAGTTCGGCGGACCCTTGCCCCCCCTCACGGTATGCAGCTTTGCAACACTGAAAGTTGCACCCCCTCACTATTCGCAAACCTCACCCCCGACTGTAGGCCCATCGCCACCAGGAGCCGGCGGTACAGTGACCAAGGTATGACTTTTATCAAGTCAGAGGTCCAGCGTTTACTGGAAGAGGGGGTCATCAAGACTAGCAACAGACCCTGGAGAGCACAAGTGGTGGTAGTACAGTCCGGGGAAAAGAAACGGATGGTCGTGGACTACAGCCAGCCCATAAACCGCTTCACGCAGCTCGATGCATACCCACTTCCCCGCATAGCAGAGATGGTCAATCGGATCGCTCAATACTGTATTCTCCACTGTCGACCTAAAATCCGCCTACCACCAGCTCCCTATCCGACCAAAAGACCGCCTTTATACTGCTTTCGAATCAGCCGGTCAGCTTTTTCATTTCCTCAGGGTCCCCTTTGGCGTCACAAATGGGGTCTCCGTCTTCCAGAGGGCGATGGACCAAATGGTGGACCAGTACAGCCTGCGGGCTACTTACCCATACTTGGACAATATCACCATCTGCGGCCATGATCAGCAGGACCATGACGCGAACCTTGAAAGGTTCCTCCAGACCGCCCGGGCCCTCAACCTGACCTACAACAAGGAAAAATGCGTTTTCCACACAACCCGACTAGCCATCCTCGGCTACATCGTGGAAAACGGGTTCCTAGGTCCCGACCCCGACCGCATGCGCCCCCTTAAGGAACTCCCCCTCCCCGTAGCCTGAAGGCCCTCAAACGGTGCTTGGGGCTTTTCTCCTATTACGCCCAGTGGGTCCCCAGATATGCGGACAACGCCCGCCCATTCATAAAGACCACGACATTTCCCCTGACGGCTGAGGCCCGGTCGGCCTTCAGTCGCATCAAGGCCGACATCACCAAAGCCGCTATGCATGCGGTGGACGGAACCATCCCTTTCCAGGTAGAGAGCGATGCGTCAGACATCGCCCTGGCTGCTACCCTCAACCAGGCAGGCAGGCCAGTAGCATTCTTCTCCCGGACCCTCACTGCCTCCAAAATTCGGCACTCTACAGTCGAAAAGGAGGCACAAGCCATTGTGGAGGCTGTGCGGCACTGGAGGCACTACCTGGCCGGTAAGAGGTTCACCCTCGTTACCGACCAACAGTCGGTAGCCTTCATGTTTGATAACGCACAACGGGGCAAAATTAAAAATGATAAAATCTTGAGGTGGAGGATCGAACTCTCCACCTACGCGTACGATATTAAGTATCGTCCAGAGGAGCTCAATGAGCCCCCAGATGCCCTGTCCCGCAGCCTGTGCGCCAAGGATCGCCTGCGGGCCATCCACAATGACCTCTGTCACCCGGGGGTTACCCGGCTCGCCCACTTTATCAAGTCCCGCAACCTACCTTACTCCACCAAGGAGGTCAAGGCCATGACCAGGATTTGCCGGATCTGCACGGAGTGCAAACCGCACTTCTACTGGCCAGACAAAGCTCGCCTTGTAAAGACCTCGGGGCCCTTTGAGCGACTAAGTGTGGACTTCAAAGGTCCCCTCCCGTCCACCAACCGCAATGCCTACTTCCTAACCGTCATCGACGAGTTCTCCCGCTTCCCATTCGCCGTTCCCTGTCCCGACATGACCTCGGCCACCGTGATAAAGGCACTGCACAGCATCTTCACCCTGTTTGGTTTCCCCGCTTATATCCACAGCGACCGGGGTACATCGTTCATGAGCGATGAGTTGTGTCAGTATATGCTCAGCAAGGGCATAGCCTCGAGCTGAACGACCAGTTATAGCCCGCGGGGAAACGGGCAGGTGGAGAACGCGACAGTTTGGAAGGCTGTCCTTCTGGTCCTACGGTCGAGAAGTCTCCCAACCACCCGCTGGCAGAAGGTCTTACCCGATGCCCTCCACTCCATTAGGTCGCTCCTCTGCACGGCCACGAATGAGACCCCTCACAACCGCTTGTTTGTCTTCCCCAGGAGGTCCACCTTTGGGGTCTCGCTTCCACCTTGGCTGACGACTCCGGGACCTGTTCTTCTCCGGAGGCACGCGAGGAGCCATAAAACGGACCCCCTGGTCGAGAGGGTCCAACTGCTACATGCGAACCCCCGATATGCATACGTCACGCACCCCGACGGCAGGCAAGACATGGTTTCCCTCCAGGATCTGGCACCCGCTGGTTCCCCCACTGACGCCCTCCCCCTTGCGGTTTCCCTACGAGACCTGGCACCCTCTGGTTCCCCCACTGATGCCCCCCCTGGACCCCCACTCTGTCGGTAGACACTGACCGCGCCCCCCCCGAAAGCCCCCCCCTCCACACTCCCCGCCGGGGCTGGCACCGCTACCCCCAGCCCCAGCTATTCCCCCAGCTATTCCCCCTGCCCCCCGACCCCCTACCCCGACCTGGACGAAAGCTCCGACCACCGTGCTCCCAGATGTACCCTCACCAAAGACGTCCGTGTCCGCCGCACCACCGCCCAAGCTGAGAAGGTCGACGAGGACGATCAGGCCACCGAAAAGAATAGACATGTAATTCCACTTCACCCCCGACGGACTTTGCAGGGGGTGAATGTGATGAATGGTTACTGTACCCTTAACACCATGTAGGTGATGCCCCTTTAAGACCGGGTTTGGAACCCTGGGGGACTCTGCCTCCGGCTCCGCCCACCAGGGAGCCGTATATAAGGCGATGCCCTGTAGGCGGCACTCAGTAAGCACACGTCTCTGTAGCTGGCTAGTTCTCTGCTTATTAAAGCCTTCATTTACCATTCCACACTCTCGTGTCGTTATTGAGGATACTACAATGTGTCACTGTCGCTGTGAGGCAGCAGTGCTAACCACTGTGCCATTGGAAAGAATTACTGTGAGCAAAGATTTTTGGGGGGAGTGGAGTCTGGCAACTCTCACTTGATAATTATCTGTGGGAATTCTGACGAGAAATGCACAGACACTAACTTGGGTACAAAGGGCAGCACGGTAGTACAGTGGTTAGCACTGTTGCTTCATAGCGGCAGGTTCCCAGGTTCGATTCTCGGCTTGGGTCATTGTTTGTGTGGAGTCTGCACGTGCTCCCTGTGCCTGCATGAGTTTCCTCTGGGTGCTCCGGTTTCCTCCCACAAGACCTGCAACACGTGCTGTTATGTAATTTGGACATTCTGAATTCTCCCTCCGTGTACCCGAACAGGTACCGGAGTATGACGACTAGGGGCTTTTCACAGTAACCTCATTGCATTGTTAATGTAAGCTTACTTGTGACAATAAAGATTGTTATTATTGTAAGTGGAGAGTGTAATTGATCACAGTCGACTTGTGTGCTTAGAACGGGCCCTTTGTGTTAATGAGAACATTGTAGCTTAAGATGTACTTTGTAATCCATGTTCATCTTTAAATTTGTGTGTATCTGTTAAGCTAAGGGCGGAGTAAAGGAGTATTTTATTATAATCCAGTACTTCATGTTTAATAAATGTTTTTTCATGTTAAAAGTAGTTAGCAGTCCTGTTCCTCCATGTTTTCTAAAAAAAAAGGTGCGATCTTTTGAGTCAGGGGTCCATTCCGGAATCTTCCTGTCCAGTTGTAACACCAACTGGAATCATAACAATAAATCATTGAAGGTGTCAGAACAGGTGGAAAGAGCAGTAAAAACAGCATATCGTATTGTGGCCTTTATTAATAGCGGCATGGAATACAAGAGCAAGGATTTATACTGAACATATACAAGGGCACTAATTAGACCTCAGCTGGAATATTGTACAGTTCTGGGAAACACACTGTAGGAAGGATCTGAACGTATTGGGGAGAGTGCAGAAGAGACTAGTTCCCGGAATTAGAAAATTTTGTTATGAGGATCGATTGGAGAAGTGGGGACTGTTCTCCTTGGAGAGAAGAAGGCTATGAGGAGATTTGATGTTCAAAATCATGAGGGGGCTGGACAGAGAAACTGTTCCCGCACATACAAGGATCAAGAAGAAGAGGACACAAATTTAAAGTGATTTGCAAAAGAAGCAAATGTGATGTGAAAAAAACCTTTTCACACGAGTGGTTCGGGTCTGGAATGCACTGCCTGGAAGTGTGGTGGAGGCAGGTTTATCCGACGCAGTCGAGAGGGCATTAGATGATTACTTGAACAGAAGCAATGTACAGGGGTATGGGAAACGTCAGGGAAATGGCACTAAACCATGATGCTCGTTTGGAGAGCTGGTGCATACACAATGGGCTGAATGGCTTCCTTCTGCATCTTAACAATTCTGTGTTTCCATGAATCTAAAAGATATTGATTAGCACATGTAGAGAAGTATTTGCAGAGATACATAGGTGAAGGGTTAGTGGAGTGGAGCTAGCCAAACTGTTCTTGCAGAGACCCAAGTGATGGAGGGCTTTGGGAACAATTGGTCCAAAGTCACCCACTCTCCCCCACCCCCTCCAAGCGCATTACGCTTACTAGATCTCTTGCCTCAAATGACTTACAGGCTGTTTCACTAAGTGTTAGTTTCTGAATGCAATCTTTCTAATGTGCAGTCAGATATTTGAGGTATTGGATTCTGTTCCTTCTATAATACATAGGTTAATGTGACTGATCTCATGCTCGCTGCCTGCTCGCTCTGTCTCTTCCAAGGCTGAGAATGGTGCATGAGCAGCCTGTATTACCACAGCACAAGCCTTGGTCCAATACAATGAGAGGCATTGTACTCGCACCATCATTAGAGGTAATAACCAAACAAATACAAATTGCTAGTGCATCACTAATGGTGTCTCAGCGTCCAACAGACAGTGCTGGGAACTGACAGAAATAAAACAATCGTGTGATACAGGAAGGTCACTTATCAGTAAGGTCACAATAATTGTTACGTTTTTGTTCTACAACCTCAGTAATTAAACCACATTCAAACATTACATTCGAACTTTAACCAGCAATATTTTGTGCAGTGCTCATTCCATTCAAACCCGCCTCCAAGGTTTCCACTAAAAGTGTTTTTTTTGTTAATGGGCTTCAGTTTTATAATAACTGGTGCAGTTGCAAGGCGAGAATTAGAGAGTATTCTAGTGGGAATTAGTCAACTTTGGGTGTGCCAGAAACTTAATTCACATCTTTACAATCTTAAAACTATACAGAGCCCACCCTTAATACATATTGCACAGAATGTACATTACATTCAGACTTTGATACTCAAAGACGCAATGGCTATTTCCACCATCATATTCAACCACAATCTGTAAGCCCATGGCTCTTACCTCACTCTATCATTACCATCAAACCAGCGATCAACTCTGGTTCTCTGAGGAGTGTGGGGCAGCATGCCAGGAACAGCTTTTTAAAAAAAGGTGCAAATCTGGTAAAGCTAAGATACAGGAATAAATACATGTTAAATTGCGGAAGCAGCATGCTGGAGCCTGAATTAAGTGATCTAACAACCAATTGATCAGATCAAAGTCATGTATGGTTGTGGACAATTAAACAACTAGCTGGAGGAAGCTTCACAACAATCCCCATCCTCAATGACAGGGGACCCCAGCATGCTCGTGCAAAAGATAAGTCTGAAGCATTTGCAAACATGTAAAAATACCAAGTCGATGATCTATCTTGGCCTCCTCCTGAGATCCCCAGCATCACAGATGTCAGCCTTCAGCTAATTTGACTCACTCCATGTGATATCAAGAAATGACTATGGATCCTGACAACCTTCCGGCTGTGGTACTGTGCTCCAGGACTAGCCAAGTCCTTAACCAAGATATTCCAGTAAAGCAATCTACCAAAAAATGTGGAAAATTGCCCAGGTATATCCTGTTCATAGAAAACAGAGCAAATTAATTCCAGGCAATTACTGCCCCATCTCTTTGATTTGAGCACCTAATCCTGCCCTTAAAAAATAGCTGTGTGCCAGTTTCTTCATCCTCACCACACCAGGATGTCCCTCAGGTAGTTGGTCAAAGACACGGAGGAATAGTCACTCGGATGTCCCATAATAAAACTCTATTCTGGACTGTCAACTCAAGTCTTCTTGAGATCTGGATTTTTACGATGTACGTCTGTCATCTTTCTTTTTTGGCAGCGTCCATCACGTTCCCCATCACTGGATCGGTTCTTGTCTATCTCTGAATTTGACATTAAGTGACAGGTACATTCTCCATGAGTGAGAAATATAGGATGTTGACCAAATGTTCTTCTGATTCTTGCTTGACTTGTAATGAACTTGACAAAGCATCAGCATTTGCATGTTGCTCCGATTTACGATATTGAATATCGCAAGTGTGCTCCAATAATATCTAAGACCAGCTCTGTAACCTACTAGCTGCTAAAGAAGGAATGCCTTTATCCAGCCCAAAGATTGTCATCAAGAGTAAAATGACATCCATAAAGGTGGTAGTTAACCCTTCTTATCGCGAAAATGATGCTCAAAACCTCTTTTTCTAGATGAGAGTAATTCATTTCTGTGCGAGTCAGAGTTTATAAAGCAAATGCTATCGGTCGTTCCTCTCCTGAAGGCAAAATGTGCAAGACAATTGCACCAACCCCATAGGGTAACACATCACAGCAAGTTCTGCTTTGGATTGTAGTGAACCAAGAGCTCTGACTTTTCTAAGGCTTCTTTTACCTCATTGTATGCATTTTCACATCCTTCTGGCCAGTGCCATACCTGTTTGGCACTAACAAAGTGTGTAAGGGCTTCAATCATGTTGCTAAATTTGGAACAAATTTACCATAATAATTGATTAATCCCAGAGACATCTAATTTTGAGGATGTGGTGCTTTGAAGATCACTTTAATCTTTTCAGCTTCTTGTGTAAGCCCTTTTTGTCC
Source organism: Scyliorhinus torazame (assembly GCF_047496885.1). Classification (NCBI taxonomy): domain Eukaryota; kingdom Metazoa; phylum Chordata; class Chondrichthyes; order Carcharhiniformes; family Scyliorhinidae; genus Scyliorhinus; species Scyliorhinus torazame. The sequence goes on from NC_092716.1 coordinate 189,698,699, forward strand.
ATGATGTGACGCAGGTAATTAATGGATGTCTTGAAAAAGTCTTACCTTTCCTTCTTAACTTGGAGATTATAGTTTTGTAGATGTTCCAGAGTAGCTTGCAAGTTCTTCAAATGTTCTTGTTCACTTAAACCGGTGATGAGAATATCATCTAGATCAGGGCTTTTCAAAATGTGGATTGTGACCCAAGGGTGGGTCGCAGGCGGGTATTGGGAGGGTCGTGAAACGAACAGTCGCGGCTTTCCCGCGGTGGATCCGATCGGGGGAAATGTGTCCAATGGCCGCTACTGGCATTTAAATTGAGAATGGCGGCCGCTACCATTTTAAAATGAGAACAAAATGAGGTTGTGTGCAGTCTTCTGGCAGCAGTGAGCAGGTCAGCACGCCCTGCAAGTACACTTGACATCAAGCGCCTGTATGTGGCATGAAATCATGAAGAAGCGCATCTTCCATTTTCTAGCTGCTAGCAAGCGAAGCAAGAGGACTGTGAGGATGGATTGCTTTGTTACATGGAAGAGACAGCCAGAGACACAAATAGGCAGGGTACCTACTGGCCAGGATCTCCCATCTGATTCTGCTGGATAGAGTTGCCCAGGAGAGTCCAGGGCAGGACAAGAGCAGTGCTAGTGTTAGCTCTGTACAGACCTCCAGGGTCCCTGGGCGTGTGTCAGTATTTACAGTGGGTCCCTGGGAGTGTGTCAGTATTTACAGGGTCCTTGGGAGTGTGCAGTATTTACAGTGGGTCCCTGGGAGTGTGTCAGTACTTACAGTAGGTCCCCGGGCATGTGTAAGTATTTACAGTGGGTCCCTGGATGTGTGTGTTTACAGTAGATCCGGGGGAGTGTGTGTGGATTTACAGTGGGTCCCTGGGAGTGTATGAGTATTTAGAGTGGAACCCCAGGTGTGTGTCAGTATTTATAGTGGGTCGCCAGAGGTGTGTATTTACAGTGGGTCACTGGGAGTGTGTGGTATTCACAGTGGATCCCCGGAAATGTGTCAATATTTACAGTGGGTCACTGGGAGTGTGTGAGTATTTACAGTGGATCCCCGGGAGTGTGTGAGTATTTACAGTGGATCCCCGGGAGTGTGTGAGTATTTACAGTGGGTCACTGGGAGTGTGTGAGTATTTACAGTGGATCCCCGGGAGTGTGTGAGTATTTACAGTGGGTCACTGGGAGTGTGTGAGTATTTACAGTGGATCATCGGGAGTGCGTGAGTATTTACAGTGGATCCCCGGGAGTGTGTGAGTATTTACAGTGGATCCCCGGGAGTGTGTGAGTATTTACAGTGGGTCACTGGGAGTGTGTGAGTATTTACAGTGGATCCCCGGGAGTGTGTGAGTATTTACAGTGGGTCACTGGGAGTGTGTGAGTATTTACAGTGGATCATCGGGAGTGTGTGAGTATTTACAGTGGATCCCCGGGAGTGTGTGAGTATTTACAGTGGATCCCCGGGAGTGTGTGAGTATTTACAGTGGGTCACTGGGAGTGTGTGAGTATTTACAGTGGGCCCCTGAGAGTGTGTGAGTATTTACAGTGGATCCCCGGGAGTGTGTGTGAAATAATGGGCTGTGTGGATGGTTAAAGGTTGATCTGTCTTGCAGGGACCGTGTTAGATGGACTTTGAATTTAGTTCTGCTTTTTGGGTGACTATGTTTCTAAAGTGACTGTTTCTTCACTGTTTTTTCTGTTGTTTGTTTACTGGGGAATGTGATGCTTTTAAAATGTTTATTCATTTGGGGGGGGGGAGGGTGCGGGGAGAGAGGAGAGTACAATAGGGAGACAGGCTGCTTGGTGCCAGGGGTGGGAGCTATCGAGTCAGCATGGGTCAGCTGACTCTCGGAAGCGTGGTGGGGGGTGAGCAGGTTTTAAGCTGGAGCTTAACTTGGGGGATTGGGTTTCTAGTGCTGTTGTTAGGGTGGGGAGCTGCTTTGCTGACAGGGGAGGAACTGTTACTAGGGGACAAATGGGAAGTCGGGAAGGGCGACAGCCCAAGTGGGGTTTCGAGGAAGCGGGGCACGAGCTTGAGGCTGGCCTAAAAAGGGTCAAGAGGGCTTGCGTGTTCACGAGGGAACTGAAGGCGGACGTGGCAATGTTACAAGAGACACACCTAAAGATTACAGACCAGACGAGATTGAGGAAGGGGTGGGTTAGCAAAGTGTTCCACTCAGGACTGTACTCAAAGACCAGGGGGGTAGCGATCTTGATGAGCAAACGAGTGGCATTTGAGGCAGGGAGAATCGTGCCAGACAAGGGGGGTAGGTACATAATGGTGAGTGGAAAGCTGGAGGGGGTGCGAGTGGTACTTGTGAACAAATATGCTCCAAATTGGGATGATGTGGAATTTATGAGGCGGGTGTTAGGTAACATGCCAGACTTAGAGTCATATAACCTGATCATTGGAGGGGACTTCAACACAGTCATTGATCCGGAATTGGACCGGTCCAAAATCCAGAACAGGGAGGGTGCCAGCCGCGGCAAAGGAATTAAAGGGTTTTATGGAACAGATGGGGGGAGTAGACCCATGGTGGTTTGCACGGCCAAGGACGAAGGAGTTTTCCTTTTTATCACATGTCCACAAGGTATACTCTCGCATCGACTTTTTTGTTCTGATCAGGGCGCTAATACCGAAGGTGATGGATACTGAGTATTCGGCAATTGCAGTGTCGGATCATGCCCCGCAATGGGTAGATCTACGGGTTAGTGTGGAGAGAGGGCAACGCCCACTGTGCAAACTGGATGTGGGGTTGCTAGCGGACGAAGCGATCTGTAGGCGGGTTAACAAGTCCATCCAGAACTACCTGGAAACAAATGATATGGGGGAGGTCTCTGCAGCGACGGTTTGGGAAGCTCTGAAGGCAGTAGTCAGAGGGGAATTAATCTCGATATGGGCCCACAGAGAAAAGGTGGAACGGGCTGAGAGGGATAGATTAGTGGAGGAGATACTCTAGGTGGACAGGAGATACTCGAAGGCCCCGGACTCGGGGCTATTGAGGAAGCGGCGGAGGTTACAGGTGGAGTTTGGGCTGTTGACCACAGGGAAAGCAGTGGAACAGTAGATGAAGGCAAGGGGGGCGATCTAGGAATACGGGGAAGAGGCAAGTAGAATGTTGACGCACCAGCTCAGGAAAAGAGAGGCGGCCAGGGAGATAGGTAAAGTAGAGTAGAGACGGGAATACTGGGCGGAATTCTCCGGTATCGGCGTGATGTCCGCCGATCGGCGCCAAAAACGGCGCAAATCAGTCGGGCATCGCGCCGCCCCAAAGGTGCGGAATCCGCCGCATCTTGGGGGGCCGAGCCCTAACCTTGAGGGGCTAGGCCCGCGCCGGACTGACTTCCGCCCCGCCAGCTGGCGGAAGTGCCCCGCCAGCTGGCGCGGAAATGACATTGCCGGGCTGCGCATGCGCTGGAGCGTTGGCGGCCGCTCCCGGCATCCCCGCGCATGCGCTGTGGAGAGAGTCTCTTCCGCCTCCGCCATGGTGGAGACCGTGGCGAAGGCGGAAGGAAAAGAGTGCCCCCACGGCACAGGCCCGCCCGTGGATCGGTGGGCCCCGATCGCGGGCCAGGCCACCGTGGAGGCACCCCCCGGGGCCAGATCGCCCAGGACCCCGGAGCCCGCCCGCGCAGCCTTGTCCCGCCAGTAAGGTAGGTGGTTTAATCTACGCCGGCGGGACAGGCATTCTAGCAGCGGGAATTCGGCCCATTCGGGCCGGAGAATCGCGGGCAGGGGCCCGCCAACCGACCCCGGTGCCGGAGAATTCGGCAACCGGCGGGGGCGGGATTCACGCCAGCCCCCGGCGATTCTCCGACCCGGCGGGGGGGGTCGGAGAATCTCGCCCACTGTCCTGGATCCAGCGGGGGTGAACAAGCTGTTTAAGGACTTTTACAGTAAATTTTTTGAGTCGGAACCCCCGGCTGGGGTGGAGGGAATGAGACAATTTCTGGATCAGTTGAGGTTCCCGAGGGTGGAGGAGGACCTGGTGGAGGGGCTGGCTGCCCCAATTGAGATTGAGGAATTATTCAAGGGGCTGGAGGGCATGCAGTCGGCTACCCAATGGAATTCTATAAGAAGTTTTCAGAGATATTGAGCCCACTGCTGATGAGGACATTTAATGAAGCAAGAGAGAAGGGAGTCCTCCCCCCAACAATGTCGCAGGCCTCGATTTAATTGATCCTGAAACGGGAGAAGGATCCGGAGCAATGCGGTTTGTACAGGCTGATTTCTCTACTGAATGTGGATGCCAAACTACTGACTAAGATACTGGCCACAAGGATAGAGGACTGTGTCCCGGGGGTGATAGGGGAAGACCAGACGGGATTTGTAAAGGGCAGGCAACTCAAGGCCAATATTCGAAGGCTTCTAAATGTTATTATGATGCCCTCAGATGGAGGGGAGGTGGAGGTGGTGGTAGCGATGGATGCGGAGAAGGCTTTTGATCGGGTGGAGTGGAATTAGCTGTGGGAGGCGCTGGGAAGGTTTGGCTTTGGTGAGGGCTTTATTGACTGGGTGCGGTTGCTCTATCAGGCACCAGTAGCGAGTGTGCGTACGAACCGGCTGAGGTCGGGGTACTTTAAACTACACCGAGGGACGAGACAAGGATGCCCCCTCTCCCTGCTACTGTTTGCTCTGGCCATAGAGCCACTGGCCATGGTGTTAAGAGCCTCTAGGAACTGGAAAGGGCTGGTTCGGGGGGGTGGGGGTTGGAGCACCAGGTCTCGCTCTACGGAGATGACCTGCTCTTGTACATTGCGGACCCGTAGGAGGGGATGGGGGAAGTAATGCGAATCTTGGGGGAAGTTGGCAATTTTTTGGGGTATAAATTGAACATGGGGAAAAGCGAGATGTTTGCGATCCAGGCAAGAGGACAGGAGAAGAGACTGGGAGAGCTGCCGTTTAGAATGGTCGGGAAGAGCTTTCGGTATCTGGGAATCCAGGTGGCCCAGGAATGGGAGGTACTACAGAAGTTAAACCTATCCCGGCTGGTAGAACAAATGGAAGGGGACTTTAAGAGATGGGACATGCTCCCGCTGTCACTGGCGGGGAGGGTACAGACCGTGACAATGACGGTCCTCCCCAGATTTCTGTTTGTCTTTCAGTGCCTCCCCATCTTCATCCCTAAGGCCTTTTTCAAGCGGGTGAATAAGATTATTTCGGGCTTTGTGTGGGCGAGTAAAACCCTGCGAGTGAAGAAAGTGTTGCTGGAGCGCAGTCGGGGAGAGGGTGGGTTGGTGCTGCCAAACTTCTGCAATTACTACTGAGTGGCTAATATAGCCAGGATTAGGAAGTGGGTAGTGGGGGAGGGGTCGGCATGGGAGTGGATGGAGGCGGCGTCATGTAAAGACACCAGTTTGGGAGAATTGGTAACGTCACCTCTGCCATTCCCGCCGGCCCGGTACTCCACTAGCCCGGTGGTAGTGGCGGCTCTGAGGATCTGGGGGCAGTGGAGGAGATATAAGAGAGTGGAGGGAGCACAGATTTGGACCCCGATTTATAATAACCACTGATTTGTACCGGGTAGGCTAGATGGCGGGTTCCGGAGTTGGCAGAGGGCAGGAATTGGAAGAATGGAGGATCTATTTATAGATGGGAGCTTTCCCAGCTTGACAACCTTGGAGGATACATTTGAATTGCCAGCAGGGAATGGGTTTAGGTATTTGCAGGTACGAGACTTCCTGAGAAAACATGTGCCAGCCTTTCCGCTGCTGCCGCCACGGGGGATACAGGATAGAGTAGTTTCCAGTACCTGGGTGGGAGAGGGGAAGGTATCGGATATTTACCAGGAGCTCTCGGAGGCGGAGGAAACTCCGGTGGAGGAGCTTAAGGGCAAGTGGGAGAACGAGCTCGGAGGAGAGATAGAGGCGGGGCTATGTGCGGATGCCTTCGGCAGGGTTAATACCTCCTCAGCATGCGGCAGGCTTAGCCTGATACAATTTAAGGTAATACAAATTTTCAAATACCTTAATAAAATATTATTTTTTTTAAAAAGGGCTGTTCAGAAGCAGGGGAACTGAGACACCAGTGCCTCATAAATCAACTGCTGCTTGCTGCAGCAGAAGGCAACATAACCTGAGTCTAAATTGAATCATTTTTCTCAATCTGATTCGGCGTGTTTCACACCCCTCCTTACCATTCAGAATTTCCTTACCAAACATGCCCTCAACAGTCTTAAAATCACCCCGAAAACTCAGTTCTTGACAGCTGCTACCTTCTACCATCGAGTCATACAGGTCTACTGCTCAGAAAATGCCCTTTGGCACATTGCTTCTACGCTGGTCAAAAACAACCACCTGATTATTCTAATCCCATTTTCCAGCACTTGGCCCATAGCTTTCATAGAATTTACAGTGCAGAAGGAGGCCATTTCGCACATCGAGTCTGCACCGGCCCTTGGAAAGAGCACCCCACTCGAGCCCACGCATCCTTATCCCCATAGCCGAGTAACCCCACCCAACCTTTTTGGACACTAAGGGCAATTTATCATGGCCAATTCACCTAACCTGCACATCTTTGGACTGAGGGAGGAAACCGGAGCACCCGGAGGAAACCCACGGGGACAACGTGCAGACTCCGCACAGACAGTGACCCAAGCGGGAATCGAACCTGGGACCCTGGAGCTGTGAAGCAACTGTGCTAACCACTATGCTACCATGCTGCCCATGTCTTTATATGTCTTAACAGCACAAGTGCGCATCCAAATACTTCTTCAATGTTATGAGGATCTCTGCCACCACCACCCTTTCAGGCAGCGAGTTCCAGACACCCATCACCCTCTGGATGAAAACGTTTTTCCTCACATCCCCTCTAAACCTCCTGCTCCTGACCTTTAATCTATGCCCCCCGGCATTGCCCCCCTCCACCAAGGACGAAAATTTATTTCTGTTCACTCTATCTAGGCCCTCATAATTTTATACACCTCAATCATGTCCGCCCTCACTCTTCTTTGCTCCAAGGAAAACAATCCAAGTCCATCCAATCTCTCTTCATAACTAGAACTCTCCATCCCAGGCAACATCCTGGTAAATCTCCTCTGCACCCTTTCCATCCCTCCTATAATGTGGATTCCAGAACTGCACATTTTGTTGGCAGTGTTTCCCAAGGCACCACGGAATTATGTGTGCCTGAATAGGTTTGCTAATTCTTCCAGGAATAAAAGGTTAATCCTTGGGACACTGTGGTAACACCTAAAGAGAATAATCCCAGGGATTTAAAAATAATTGCTCGAGTGTTTTTTTGTTGTTGCTTTGAACACTTTTGTTTAACAGTTCGAAAAATATTGGAGGTTAGGGAACAATGGCTGTCTGGCCAGGAGGTGCTGGATTGGGGGAATGGTAAGTGACGCCTGGTCATAACCCACTAGGCTGCAGCTCAGGTATAATCACATCGGGTTTCACGGACATTCGATCGAAAAGACAGAATTCTTATCCTTTTGGCTCCAAGGAACTGATTATCATGATCAGGAAAACAGAATTTGAAAATACATTGATGTTTATTCAAACAGCTGGAAAATTAAAGGAAGCTATTGGCAAATGAAAAGACAGGCACAGGGCTGAGAGAAACGGAAATACTGCCATGATTCCCAAAAGATTCGCCTTTGGGCACAATACACATGATGATGATAGTCTAAACTTTAGAAGATAGGAGAATAATTTCAACAAATACACAAAAAGAGAACAGATGTCTCCAGCATAGTAACAGTAGAAAGTATTTGGAGCTGTTGCTAACTTTTGGTTGGTTCTTAATTTGGCTCTGGTTAATCACGTTTGCTCAAGAGTCGCCAGGTATCTTTCGACACCGCCACAAGGTTCAGAACCGAATACTGATCAATGACTCGATACACCAGTTAGTAAGTTCAAAAGCAATGCTCATTTATTTACACACAGTCAAATCTACTCATACACAAATTCTACGAACTAAACTACCACTATTACTAAAGCCTATACTTAGCTTCGGGCACCCACTCAGTCAGAGGAACAATGGCCGTTGCTCGGTTCTGAGGCTGCTGGGTTGAGCTGTTTACAGGGTAGCAACTAGGAGCGTCTATCTCGTAGCGTGCATTGACTTGGAACTTACTTGGTCTGTTGTAGCTGCTCGGCTGGTCTCTCTCTTCGCTGAGAGCCAAAGGAGGAAGATTCTCCCTTGGGTGATACCTCTTATACTGCAAAGGGCTTCGCGCTCTTTTGGGCGGGCCTTGAACTTGGCCTCAACTAATTGGGTCTTTCCCAATCATCTGTATTGATTTTCCTCCAATAGAGGGGTGGTTCCCTGATCGCTGGGCGTGTCCTGGTGACTGTCAGTCAGCTTTGTCTTAGTTTCTTCTGGCGTCGGGGAGTCTGTCCTAACATTGTGTATCTAAATGTTTCCCTTTTGCCCCCCAGAGATAGCTCATTAGTATGTAAATCGTTAGGTAGTTTCTGTCCTGTCTGAGCGTTTAAGGTTCAACAGACAGAGCTTGCACCTGCTTGTTTCTTAGCATTGTCCAATTTTCCCTGCATTCTTTGCGGGTGTCCATTTTGTAATCGGGAAGTGGCCATCCCAGATGGCTACACTCCTTCCTTGTGATCCTCAACGCGAAGTGTGACGGATCACATTACCATAGCGTCTTCATCCTCTGATCCCCGGGCCACCCATGCTTAGGCTCTACACTGTCCTATCCTATGCAACACAATTTTACCAAAACCATTTTAAATACATTCATTATCAAAAAATTCTACGGGGCGCTATGACATTAATACATGCATTACAGAAAAATAAAAAAACTGGAACTTCTAACTATTCTCAATAAGCTATCCTCATTCAAACAATCAAAAATACAAACAATCCAAAAACAATCTACACATCTTAAACTGTACAAAATAGCAGCACACAAATTTCACTGGCCTGGCAGTCAGACACAGAGGTTTACATCTCTTTATTCCATGGAATACATTAAACAAAATGGATGCTCTTTAATCCGTCCCAATGGTTTTGGGGGTCTGGTGAAATCCGAGAATGCAGGACCTAAATCTGTATAAAGGGGTGCGAGAGCAATATGCTCTGTTTCGCCATTTCCTAACTCTAAATGTTTGCACGACACTGCAAAGTATCGCCAGCACTAAGAGTGCTTCGACTACATATGAGAGTGAGTACCAGGTGATAAACTTATCACACCAGGTCGGGGTATTGTTAGCTGTCGCTGGGCTAGTTATCTCGGGGTTCCGTGTATTACAGGGGTGAGAGTCATTTACGGTTTGTGTGGTAGGGGTCAGGGGGGTAGCGTCCGCGCGCAACTGAAGGGATCCCGCTAAGATCCATGTGAACACAAAGGCTGTCTTCATCTTTGTCGGACTTCTTCTTTGTCTTCCTCTGGGGTTCCTGAGGTTCCGGAGTTCTGTGAACACAAGCATAATTTCTGTTATTCTCTTGCTTAAGATCTCGTATGTCTGTCTGTCTGTCCTTTATTGCCAATTTCCCTTTATAATTGGTCACCATCTGTGACTCCCTCATTTTTTAAAAAAACCAAATATTTGGACAAGACATCTAAGAAAATACTGCTGTACTGCGAGCCGTCTCGCAGCCTGTGAGATTTACCATCCCAACGTTTGAGGATGTAAATAGCAAAGGGAAACAACCAAAACCAAACAAAATAATTTTGAACATAATGAGCCAAAATGGGGTGCATATCGTGGCGGGTAAGAAATGGGTGGAATCCCCGGGTAGGACAGTGATCAATGCCGTATGTGCTCTACCTGAGCGTAGCTGACCAGAGGGGGGTCCTCAGGCAGGGCGGGGACCAATGCCGTTTCTCCACTGCCTGAGCAACCGGCAAGAACGGGTAAGAATGTGGTCGTCGTGGGGGGCTGCCTCTCGAATTAGGAGAGCAACTATGGGTCAGGTTCTGTCGACAAACTAGTTCCACTGAACTATTGTCTGGGACAAACTTGTTCCATTAACAGGTTTCTGGGGACAAACTAGTTCCTCTAACAGCCACTGGACGTCAAAGGGAGTGGTGACGTGGGGCCGTGAAAAAACTTCTGAGTTTACACGCAACATAACGAACAAACATTCAACAAACATGGTGCAGGTTCCATCAGAAAGGACACCGTATCTCTCCATCGGTTCCTTTTTTCTCCATCATCTGGACACCTCACTGCTCAATAGCGAACAGGGTCGCAAAGGGATCTGTTTGGTGGGAGTCAGGCTCTAAGTCATCATCTTCTCCCGGCTGCCAAACTCTTGTCTGTAGTAAGCGTGCTAAAGCTGCTTGGGGCGAATTAGGGTCCATCTCATCATTCCGGATGAGCCTGAACGAATTGTTTCGGTGCCAGAATCGTGTGTCGAGGTTGGAGCTACTATGCTTCAATCCGTAATCGTTGGGCGGTGGGTCTGGGTCAGGGGCTTTGATATAAGTGATTTCAAATGGGTCTGTGGAATCATGCTCAGATTTGCTGGAGGTGGGGCCTGGTGCAGGGGTGTAGTCGTATCGTGGTGTGCTGTGGCTGTCGTCGTGGTGATCGCTATCACTGTCGCTGTCGCTGCTGGTTGAGGGAAGGGAGAGGCGGAGTCGTGGCTCTGGGGGCGGAGTTGAAGTTGTGTCTGAGGGCGGGCTGGAGTTGTTGGGGGAGGGTAGGAATACGTCATCTGTAGGCGGGGTGTGATCATCTGCTGCTGCGAGCAGGATGTGGTGTGTGTGGTTATTCTGCGAGCCGTAAGCCTTGAGCTGGTTTATATGAAACCACGCAGACTTACCATTGGGATAGGTTATTTTGTATACTGAGGGGCTGACTTTGTCCGAAGGGGAGTACGGTCCGGAAAATTTTGGGGAGAGGAATGAACTGGGGTTGTAAAGGGAAAACATAACTTGTTGCCCTACTGTAAACTCAGTGGCGTGTACCGCTTTGTCGAAACAGGCCTTGCTCTGTTTCTTCCTGGTTCCAAGTCGCACAGCTGCTGCGAGTTGGGCTGCCTTTATGTTCTGAACTAGTTGTGTAACCGCATTTTCATATGTGAGGGCTGTAACTGCGGGGCTGGCCAAATCCAGTCCTAGTAAATACTCAGTGCCTTTCATGGGGCGTCCGGTCATGAGGGTGTGGGGCGTGTAACCTGTGGATGTAGATACTGTGTTTCTTAAAAACATCAAAGCAAATGGGAGTACTGAATCCCAGGTGCTATTATTTTGCTGAACCATTTTCCTGAAGGTGGCTTTCAATGTCCTATTCATTCGTTCTACAATACCACTTGACTGGGGATGGTATGTAATATGGAACTTTTGTGTAATGCCGAAGATCGTGAGGACGTTTTTCATTACACGTCCGGTGAAATGGGAGCCTTGCTCAGACTCTATACTGCGTGGGAGGCCCCATCTTGTAAAGATGTGGTGTGTTAATATTTTAGCCGTCGTCTTGGCCGTATTAGTTCGTGACGGAAATGCTTCCACCCATTTTGTGAAGGTGTCTATGACCACCAACACATACTTGTAACCATTTCTGCACGGGGGTAGGGGTCCTATATAATCTATCTGAAGATTTGTCCAGGTCCATTAACGGGGCGGGTATGGCTAAGTTGAGCCTTTTTCGCATATCTGTCCAGATTGTTCTGGGCACAGATTAAACAATTCTCTACGTAGTGTGTGACATCGATTTTTAAATCAGGCCACCAGCAGAGCGGTCTGAGGTGGGCTAGGTTGGGTTCAATTCCTTGGTGTCTATGATTGTCATGGAACTGACAAATGATCTGGTTCCTGTCCTGGCTGGGAACTATATAAATGCCATCCTTTAAAATCACACCGTCGTGTGTAGTGATTGCGTTTCTAAACTTGTCGTACGGGGCTGGGAAGGTTCCCTTTAAAACTTCCATGAGTTTCTCGTCCTCTTTCTGTGCCTTCGCTAAATCCTGAATGTTGGTCTGTGAGACCTGAACTGCGTGTACTGGAGTGCTTTCGGGGGGGTTCCAAAAATAACCATGCCTGGAGCCTGCCTTCGCTCCAGTGGTGGAAGAACGGTGATGACTGCGGACCTTAATTATGCCGTATTTCCTATCCTTCGCTGTCTCTAAGATATGGCGGAGTAATGGGCCTGAGGGTAGGGGTTTACCGTCCGCGGAAACAAATCCTCTTGTTTCCCAGAGTGGTAGGAACTCTGTCAAACTATTACAGACATACAAGCTATCTGAATAGATGTCTGCTGGGGTCGGGAACGAGTCTGGGTGGTCTACAATATATGCAATTGCTGCCAGCTCTGCTGCCTGCGAGCCGAAGTGTCCTGGCAACTTCAAGGAAATTTCATCTGGGGCGCGTCCCTGCGCCTCCTCTACATATATACCGCAACCGGTAATTCTCTCTCCGTTTAACACTGTGGATGAGCCATCCACATAAATTCTTAAGGGTGCGCACGTGCCTGTGGGCTGGCGTCTCTGGGGTGTACTACCTGTTTTCCTGGGGGGCGTTTTGGGAATAAATGGGCCTGTGTTGTGTTTAGTGGGGTGCCTGCATACTGCAGATTATCGGCAAGGAAGGTGTGGGTTTTGGTTCTCTTTACCGTGATGTCTCGTCCCTGTAAAAGAAGGGTCCAACGGGCTGCGCGAATTTGGCTGACTGTGCCATCTTTAAGTCGGCCGTCTAACAATAGCTGTGTTGGGGTGTGTTCTGTGAGGATGGTGATGGGGTTGAGTCCTGTAATGTAGGCGAAGTATTGCACTGCCCAATAAACTGTGAGCTGGTGCCTTTCACAGGCAGAAAATCCTTGCTCTACGGGGTCTAACATGTGTGAGGCGTAAGCTACGGGGCATAACTGGACGTGGCGTTCCTGGAGGAGCATGGCCGAAAGGGTTCGGTCGGTGCTTGCTAACTCGATAGAGTACGGGGAATGTGGATCTGGGACTTGTAGTGCGGTGGCTGTGCTGAGTGCTCTTTTTAAAGCATCCACGGCATCTGTATGCTGTGGAAGCCATTCCCAAGGTGCCTGCTTCTTGAGAAGTTCGGAAAGGGGTGTTTCTTTAGTGGCGAAACCGTCAATATGGTTTCGGCAGTAACCAACTAGTCATAAAAATGACCGGAGGGCTGAGACATTGTGGGGAAGGGGCAATTTGACGATCGAGTCAATTCTCTTTTGCTCGATCTCGTGTTTACCATGAGTGATCACTGTTCCCAAGTAAATCACTTTTTCTTTCAGAATCTGGGCCTTCTTGTGGTTGACTTTACAACCAATTTCTTTTAAACGTGCTAGGAGTTCGGCGAGAAGCAAAATGTGCTCTCCCTTTGTGTCTGTCTGTAGTAACAAGTCGTCTACATACTGGACCAGACAATTGGGGCGAGAAAATTTAGCTAAACCATTTGCCAGCTGTCAGTGGAAAATGGAGGGGGAGTTGTGGAAGCCTTGTGGAAGGCACGTACACGTTTATTGTTGCCCTTGGAACGTAAAGGCGAATTTGTACTGGCACGCTTTAGCCAATGGAATGGACCAGAAGCCATTACTAATGTCCAAAACCGAAAAAATTTTTGACTGGAGTCCCTGTTTGAGCATGGTCTCGGGACCCGTGGCTACGGTGGGGGCTGCTGCTGGGGTTACTTTGTTCAGTTCCCGGTAATCAATGGTCAGTCGCCATGATCCATCCGGTTTCCTGACGGGCCAAATCGGTGCGTTGTTTGTGGAGGCTACTGATCTGAGTACGCCTTGATCCAACAGACTCTCTATTACTTTGGAGATTTCTCCCTCTGCTTCCTGGGGAAATCCGTACTGCTTCTGGGGTTTAGGGTCAGAACCTGTAACGTTCACAAAGCCAGCCAAACTGCCACAGTCGTGCTTGTGCTGTGCAAATGCTGCTTTGTGTTCCTCCAGGACTGCCCTAACCTGTTTGTCTGCACTAAGGCTCGAGGGTCGAACCAGAAGTCTCCTACTGAGCTAATCCTATTTACGTATTCTCCTACTGTGAGCGTGGCGGGGGCTCATGCTGCCTTTGCCATTTTCCATACAAACTTGTTAACTGGATCAAAAGAAAGGTTATGGGAGCTCATGAAATCGATCCCAAGGATATGTTCTGCTGTCTGGGGCAGATCAACTAAATCTACGGGGTGCTTGGTTGCGATGTTACCTATCTGTATTGCTATAGGGGCTGTGATGTGTCCCTGTTGTAAATGGCCTGTAAAACCGCTGAGTGTAATGGTGTCTGTTGTGGGCCACGTGTCTCGCTGAAACATCGTGGAAGAATTGAGTGTGGTGCGGGACCCTCCTGTGCCCCAAAGAAATTCCACGGGTTGTCCCCGAACTTTGCCTGCTGCTACCGGTCTACCGGACTTGTCCCAAAGGGCGTCGCAGACCCAAGTTGGGGAGCCCGAACACCGTCAGTCGGTGCCGTTCATGTCTGTACTCTCTGAACGGGCGCTGACGCTATGGATCAGCTTTGCCCTATTCTTGTTTAGGGTGCCTGTCTGTTGGTTTCTCTGCTGCTTCTGGGGTGGTTGACACTCTCGTGCAAAGTGTCCTAGCTGTCCACAATTATAACATTCCTGAGCTTTGGGCTGGGGTTGGCTGTTCCTGCCTTCATTTACCCATGCGGGGTTCTGGTGTGCTTTAACTGGGTTCATTTCTACCTGCTCTTCATCGGGTGTTGTAAATGCGGTTTTGCCTGCAATTGATTGCTCCCAAGCGCGGGACAATCTCTTCAAAACCCATTTTTCATTGTGGGCCTCATCTGAGGGGTCATAATTTGCGCAAGTTTTTCGTCCTGCTTCTGTGGCGTGGGAGACTAGAATTCGGGTCCATTTGGCCATATTATCTGGGGACAAATGGGCGCGGGCTAACTCTCCAAAAACTGCGGTAAAGTGAATCCACAAACGTCCAGCAAACGCTGTGGGGTGCTCTGTCTTCTTTTGCCTACACTTACTTAAGCCTTCTACGGGGTCTCCTCTGTTAAAGCCGATCGCATCAAGGATCGCTGTGTGCATCTCTTGGAGTGTGCCTCCTCCTACATTCTGTGGGTCGGGAAGGGCTGCCACAACTGAAGGGTCGAGGCTCCAAACTGTGAGCTTCACTTGCTCCTTTTCGTCCAGGCCGTACAGGGTAGCCTGCTGTTTGACTTTCACGAAAAATTGGTGGGGGTCGGATGTGGGAAGGAACGGTGTAATTCTTCCACACGTGTCCCGTAGTTGGGTCACGGTTAACGGGGTTGTGTAAAGTAAATCTGCTTCTCCTTCTCCTGCGGCCCTGCGGTGTGTGGTCACAGGATTCATGGGGGGGTGTTCTGCCTGTTTGGTTGGGGGTTGGAGCGCTTTCCTTTTCTGGGGTTTTTCCTGCGTACATGTCCCATGTACGTATCTATGGGCAGTCTCATTCAATTCCTGCCAGTCGGGACCGTTTTCTTGATCTAATTGGGGTCCGAATGTACTCTGAAATCCATTTTGCACGGAGAGCAGAGATTGCAATTCTGCAATTTGCTTCCGGCACTTTGCATGGTCTACGGAGTTCTGCCTTTGTTCCGTTGTGGAAGTATGGAGTGCTCGTAGGGCTGCTTTAAATCATTGCATTGTTTCTGCAATTTCTCAACTTGCTGTTCTGTCTCTTGTCTTACCAAGACCGCACGTTGCATGTCCTGGTAGGCCTTATCGTATTGTGTCTGAAAACTGTTCAAATGCACGAGGCAAGACTGATATGCCCTCTTCGCATCATCCACCTCTCTGTCCCTCGCTGCTAACTGCTCTTTCAGATCTCGATTCTCTTTCTCTACCTCACTCACGCTACCTCACTGGTTCTGTCTCTCTCCTCTATCTCTCTACGGAGCGTCCTAACGACCACCTCTGTGCCTCGCAATTGTGCCAAACAGGACATGATTGCCAATTCCGGTGACGGCGGGCGGGAGGCTGCCGCACAATGGAGGGCTCCCATTCAGGAACGGCATTTTCGGGGCGGCAAAAGCAGGGAGAAGGCACAGAGGCGGCAGAGTGAAGGCACAGTGAAGAAAAATGTCGAGGGTGAGCAAAAGAACGTCCGTAAGGAAAACAGCTGAAGCTCCGTCGGAGAGTGGAAAGGTTACCGCGGGGTCACCAAAAATGAGGCTGGAGCACCAGGGGAGGCCGCATTGCTTACGGCTGAAGAAATAACTAAGGTGATGGCTGCGCAATTTGAAAGGCAGTTTACAAAATACATGGAGCCAATGAGGAAGGAGATGAGAGAGGTTTTGAGTGCGCTGGTGGAGGAGGCGATTTCCCCAGTGATGACGGCGGTGGCGAGTGCAGTGGCGGAGGTGCGAGAGCAAGGGGAGGCGCTGAAGGAAGTGGAGGAGACGTTATTGCAGCACGGTGATCAACTTGCCTCGATGGGGAAGGAGATGCGGCAGGTGATGGACATTAACAAGGATCTACGAGGAAAAATGGAAGACCTGGAAAACAGATCCAGGCGACAGAATTTGAGGATTGTGGGGCTGCCCGAAGGAGTTGAAGGACCGAGGCCGACTGAGTATTTTGCCGCGCTGCTGGCGAAACTATTGGGAGAGGGGGAAGATCCCTCCCGATATGAACTGGATCGGGCTCATCGGTCGTGGAGGCCTGTACCAAAGGCGAGTGAGCCGCCAAGGGCAGTGACTTTGTGCTTCCGTAGGTACAGGGTGAAGGAGAAGGTCCTGAGCTGGGCCAAGCAGAAGCGGGTGGTGCAGTGGGCTGGAGCTGGTATACGTGTATACCAGGACTTTACGGTGGAGCTGGCGAGGAGGCGGGCTACCTTCAACCGGTGAAGAGGGCACTGTACATTAGCAAGGTGCAGTGCGGCATTGTATATCCAGCGAAGCTGAGGGTGACTTACAAGCTCAGGGACTTTTATTTTGGAATGGCGGAAGCAGCGGAAGAGTTTGCGAAGGCAGAAGGACTGTGGCAGAACTGAGAAATTGAGAAATGGCCATGTATCGATGTAACCTCATGACTGTATTTTCTTCTTTTTTGTTTCACTGCGTGCGGGTGTATGGGCTAAAGGAGCCAATGTTGTATATATTCGGACAAGGGAAGTGATGGGACTTTCACTCGAAATGAGGGTTCTTTGGGATGTAGGTGGATATGCGGGGTATGTGTGCTAAAAGGGGATCTTTGGGCTTTCCTAGGGCCGGGTAAGTGGGAAAGGGACCTGGGCGGGGGCCTCCACGCTGGCCGGTTTAAGCCGGTCAGTGAACGGGAGTGAGGTGGGGAGAGGGGCTGCGGCCATCGGAGCCTGGCAGAACAGGGTCCGAGTGGTCGAGCTTGGGTGGAAAGTTGGGGGGAAGGAACCGAGGTTGGGAGGAGGAGTTTTACAAGAGGCAAAGAGTTTACAAGAGGCACAGGAGAGTTGGAGACTGGGGGTGGGGTGGGGGGGGGGTGGGGGGGGGGGGGCGGTGGTTACAACTCTTGGGTATCATGTACGGTACTCTTTCAGAGGTTGGAGGGCGTTGAGCGTAGGGGGGGAGGGGGAGTGGACTCTATAGGTCAATGGTGACCATCTGCGGTCCCGGACTCCTTTTTCTTTTTCGCCTTTGTTTTTTTGTTGCCAACGTGGGAGGGTTTGTTTTATTGGATGCATATATTGACAGGTGGGCTGTTGTTTGGGGTGGTGGGAGGATGGGATTGTTGGTATTGTTAAGGGGATTGATTTTGTATTTGTTACCGTTTACTGTCTGTGGGTGGAGTGTACATTTTGAAGGAAAATGTGAAAATGGAGAATAAAAACATTTTTTTAACATTTAAAAAAGGACACGATTGCCATCAGCTTGCGAGCTTTTCCCAAGCTCTTCTTGTGGATCTCTGATAGGTTCTCCCACCAAGTATGTCCTATACTCCTGGGTCCTGTTTCCTCATTATCACAGAATTCACTCCAAAGGGGCCATCCTTTCCCTTTGAGATATTTCCTGATCTCATCTTCCCAAATGGGACACTGACCTACTCCACTGGTCGCTGCGACCTTGAATTCCTGGGGGTTCATAAGGCGTTCCATTGCCTTCATTGCCATTCCCTCTACTAGGATCTTTACCGAATTTGGAACAGTGGGTGATAAAGCGGTGATGTAAAGACGGGTACGGCTTACGCTAATTTCCGGCCTACAAAACTCCCGACAGTTTTTCGCAACAAAATCTCTCAGGTTTACCTTATATCCCTGTTAGTACGCATGCATTAACACACTTCCGAATCTCAGAGGTTTGATCAGTACTGTTTTGACGCTTGTGGTTTTTCTGGGTTCTCTCGGAGTGGTTAGGCCACTTCTAAATCGTGTCCCGTCAGATGTCGCCAGTAAATGTTGCTAACTTTTGGTTGGTTCTTAATTTGGCTCTATTTAATCACGTTTGCTCAAGAGTCGCCAGGTATCTTTCGACACCGCCACAAGGTTCAGAACCGAATACTGATCAATGACTCGATACACCAGTTTGTAAGTTCAAAAGCAATGCTCATTTATTTACACACAGTCAAATCTACTCATGCATAAACTCTACAAACTAAACTACCACTATTACTAAAGCCTATACTTAGCTTCGGGCGCCCACTCAGTCAGAGGAACAATGGCCGTTGCTCGGTTCTGAGGCTGCTGGGTCGAGCTGTTTACAGGGTAGCAATTAGGAGCGTCTATCTCGTAGCGTGCGTTGACTTGGAACTTACTTGATCTGCTATAGCTGCTAGGCTGGTCTCTCTCTTCGCTGAGAGCCAAAGGAGGAAGATTCTCCCTTGGGTGATACCTCTTATACTGCAAAGAGCTTCGCGCTCTTTTGGGCGGGCCTTGAACTTGGCCTCAACTAATTGGGTCTTTCCCAATCATCTGTATCGATTTTCCTCCAATAGAGGGGTGGTTCCCTGATCGTTGGGCGTGTCCTGGTGACTGTCAGTCTGCTTTGTCTTAGCTTCTTCTGGCGTCGGGGTGTCTGTCCTAACCTTGTGTATCTAAATGTTTCCCTTTTGTCCCCAGAGATGGCTCATTAGTATGTAAATCGTTTGGTAGATTCTGTCCTGTCTGAGCGTTTAAGGTTCTAATCAACAGACAGAGCTTGCACCTGCTTGTTTCTTAGCATTGTCCAATTTTCCCTGCATTCTTTGCGGGTGTCCATTTGTAATCGGAACGTGGCCATCCCAGATGGCTACAGGGCACAATTTTGCTTCTTCATTAGTATTTGTGATGATGTATTAGTGTCACCCATATTGTCAAGTGGGTAACTCTCTTGCCTTGACTGGAAATTGTGGGTTCAAATGTCACCACCAAGACTTAAGGCCCGGGTTTTCATCATCAGAACTACCCTCTCACACTGTCTGTGTGGAGTTTGCACATTCTCCCCGTGTCTGCGTTGGGTTTCACCCCCACAACCCAAAGATGTGCAAGTTAGGTGGATTGGCCACGCTAAATTGCCCCTTAATTGGAGAAAAAATAATAATTGGGTACTCTAAATTTAAAAAAAGAGAACTACCCTCTCAGCAGGTCATGCCTGATTTAACTCAAGCCATTGGCGGATTCGCCTGTGGTGCTGACACAACTAAAGCAGTAGCTGAATCCCGGCTGACACTCCCAGTGCAGTCCTGAGGGAACACTGAACTGTCGGAGGCGCCATCTTTTGGATGAGACACTGAACTGATGCCCCATCTGCCTTCTTGAGGTATTGGTAAAAGAAGATGCCACCACACCATACTAGGGACAGGGAGTTTCGCGGGTTTCCTTGTCAAAGTTTATTCCTCAATCAGAACTACAGTGCAGAGGGAGGCCGTTCGGCCCATTGAGTCTGCACCGGCCCTTGGAAAGAGCACCCTACCCCCACAAGAAACCCACGCCTCCACCCCATCCCCGTAACCCAGTAACCCCACTTAACCTTTTTGGACACCAAGGGCAATTTAGCAGGGCCAATCCACCTAATCTGCACATCTTTGGACTGTGGGAGGAAACCAGAGCATCCGGAGGAAACCCACGCACACACGAGGAGAATGTGCAGACTCCGCACAGACAGTGACCCAAGCCGGGAATCAAACCTGGGATCCTGGCGCTGTGAAGCAACTGTGCTAACTACTGTGCGACCGTGCTGCCCTTGTGCTACCATGCTGCTCTTAAAAGGGATGATTTGATTAGTCATCACGTCATTGCTGTTTCCGGGATGTTGCTGCGACAACTCCTTTCATCGCAGTGACCTAACTTCAAAAATGTGTTGAATTGGCTGTGAAGCACCTGGAGATATCTTGAGGTTGTGAAAGGCAAGTTATCAATGCAAGTCTCTTTTCTCTTTCAGTGCATCTTAAGTTGGCAGATAATGAAGGAAATATCTGCTCAAAACATCCCATAATGACCGTGTCTTTTTTAGTGCTTTCAGCTTATTCCCAGCTGGCAGCCCCAGAGAGACGGTCACTAATGCTACATCTGAATAAACACTCCAATTGGCCTGCTAATAACTGGCTGCTTTTAGATTCAGGCCCTTGAGAAAAATCCATCAAAGGATCAATCGAACAATGCAAGGGAACAATGACAAGGTGCTTAATCCCATCAGATGGCCATCTAGTGTTCAGAGCAAGGAACAGGACACTTAAGCACTGAATTTAGCCATTTGTAATCAGTGTAAAGTTTATGTTTTTACACTCCACTGATATACTAGTCGCGTTTAAAAAAGAAAGAATCGAGTTTCTCAAAGTGGCACAGTGAGAGGTGCTCAGTCTGAGATCAAGGTTCAAGCACAGGCTGGGAGCCGAATCAGCAGATGTTGCAATGCTCTGCCCCAGTAAAAGTGCTGCAGAGTCTGACCCTGAAATACTAACTGCTGACACTGGGGTTGGCGGGGGGGGGGGGGGGAATAAATCACCAGATGAGTGGTAAACACAGAGGTTCTTCATCCTAATGAAAACCTCAATTAAAAGATGAAAGGTGAGAATCCAGCTTGTGACATTGAAGCATATCTGGATGTTTGCTCACTCATTCCTTTCACTTGGCATTCACAAAGTTTAAGGTGTGGAGCTTGCTCTGATATTTCCGATGAACGTTCTACCTGAATTGCCCGAGGCAAATATTTGTCTGAAATTCCCGACACCAAGATTCCAGACATGTGAAAGCTGTGCATGCTGAGATGTGTTACCCAGAACTGTTACTCCAGATGGGGTCTGACCAAGGCCCTGTACAACTGAAGCATCACTTTGTATTCCAACCCCCTTCAGATAAGGGCCAACATTCCACTAGCCTTTATGATTACTTACTGTGCCTCTGAACTAACTTTAACAGATTTGTACATCTTGACACCCAAATTGCACGTCACTCACCTCTAAGAATAGATTCCAAGAGAGCTGCATTGACTGAATACAGCACTCCAGAAACAATTCCCCAGCTTATTTATTATAATAATAATAATCTTTATTGTCACCAGTAGACTTACATTAACACTTCAATGAGGTTACTGTGAAAATCCTCCAGTCGGCTCATTCCGGCGCCTGTTCGGGTACACGGAGGGAGAAATCAGAATGTCCAAATTACCGAACAGCACATCTTTCAGGTCTTGTGGGAGGAAACCTGAGCACCCGGAGGAAACCCACGCAGACACGGGGAGAACGTGCAGACTCCGCACAGAAAGTGGCCCAAGCCGGGGATCGAACACGGGACCCTGGCACTGTGAAGCAACAGCGCTAACCACTGTGCTAGCGTTCACTCCATAGCAAAACAAACAAGAGAAAGAGAAAGCAGCCTTCATCCCATCAGTCGAAGCCAGGCCCGGGGTGGGGGGGGGGGGGGGGGGGAATGGCACATCAAAACCAGAAGCTTCATGGTCCAAAGAGGGGGCCACAGGCAGAAAAGGGTTTGCCTTTTGGTCATTGGATGTTACCTTTTTGGTTTTCCGGTGGGTGGATCGATGTCTCCTGGCTGCTTTGGAAAACACCACTTCTCTTGGCTGTGCTGCTATGGCTTCAGGCCTACGGGCCCCATCTTTGGTCTGGCGGCATCAGGAGCCCAGCCACTGTCCTTAATTGGATGGTGGGCACACATGCAGGAAATTAGGAGGCCACTGTGATAAAGTTGCTGAGCAGGTCCCATTGCCGGAAAGTGCAGCTCTCGGGATCTGCTCTTCATCCCCATATCTGTATCCTGAGGCTCACGGTAAAATTCAGGCGAATGTTTCAGATCTGTGATCTCTCAGCAGAATGTAGAAAAGATAGAACTGTGATAGGATTTGAGGGAGTAAAGGTGGGAAAAAGAATAAAGGGAAGGTCTGTGATAGACCTTCTATGTGGAAGACAGGAGAGATCAAATGACAAAAGGTTTCATGGTATAATACCCAAGAGAATGGCAATAGGACAACTAAAGAAACAAAAGATGTATCTAGAGGCGACGTGAATGGCTGAATTCTGAATAGCTGCCAATCAAATGCAAAGACAGGGAAATAAGAGTAACAAATAGAAAAATAAAACAAACAGGCAATGAATATGATAACTAAATGGGAAGAGATGTTATAATCAATAATAAAATCTGAGTAGATGGGTAGAGGCTCGGTTTAACACCTCATCCAAAAGAAACAATAGCTCTGACTGTGCTGTACTCCTCAGTACAGCACTGGGTGCGTTGTTCAAGTCTCTGGAGTTGGATGTGTACCCACAAACCTCTGATTTGGAGGTGAGTGCTATCAGCTGAGTCAGACTGCCTGAAGGAGCTGGGGATTAGTTCGGAGGGACCAGGGCATGCAGTAGAAACCGGAAGAAGCGAGTACATATAATGAAACAATGTGGGAGCGATGTTCCCTCTCCACTGCAGGTAAGATCCAGGTCATCAGGTGTGAGGCACTCTCAGTGTTGCTGTACATGGCGCAGGCCTGTCCCATTCCTCACTCCTGTGCTGTGGGGATCACCTGAACCATTTTCCCCTTCACCTGGAAGTGGTAAATGGATCGTGTTTGATGCACAAACCTCTGGGTAAAGGGGTAAGAAGCCTGCCCAATATACCCCTAATCCGATGACCACTTTTATGTGTGGGTGCATCAAGCTGTGTGTAGATCCTCAGTACACAAACATCAAGGGGGCGATTCTCCAAAATGGAGACGAAGTGTTTGCGCCGTCGTGAACGCCATCGCGTTTCACAACGGCACGAAACGGGCCCGGGTACAACCTATTCTGTCCCCCACGGGGGGGCCAGAATGGCACTGGAGCGGTTCACGCTGCTCCAGCCTCCCTTCCTGGTGGCAAATGGATGCCGCGCCAACCTGCGCATGCGTGGGGGACTTCTTCAGCGCGCCAGCCCCGACTCAACATGGCGTCGGTGTTCAGGGGCCAGCCGCGCAGGAAAGTAGGTCGGCCCCGATCGTGGGCCAGACCCCATCGGAGGCCCCCCGCCGCCGCCCCCCGCCCCCCCCCCCCCCGGGGTGAAGGATCACTTTTCCCAGCCCCATAGGCCGCCCCCCCCGACCCTTCGCACTGAGTTCCCGCCGGCAGCGACCAGGAGTGAATGGCGCCGGTGGGACTCTGTCGTATCCGCGCAGCCGCTTGGCCCACCGGGCCGGTGAATCGGCGGCCCCGCCGATTCCAGCGGCCCGCAGCACATCAAACGCGCCAGCGCAAATGGCGTCGATTCTCCGCACCTCGGAGAATCGCGCGCCGGTGTTGGGGCATCATGGCGCAGTTGCGGCGATTCTCCGGCCCGGCGCGGTGCTCGGAGAATCGCCCCCCAAGTGTCATTACGTGATGAGATTGTACCTGTCCCCAGTGGTGTGAAGGATGGGTCTGGTCACGCTGTTGTGGAACGCTCCAAGTAATTGGACCGTGCCCGTACCACCTGTCCCTTGAGCCAGTGGTCTGCAGGTAACGTCCTAGAGGCCCTCCTGGAAATGGAGACGATGGTTCCTGTTGGTTCCCTGAGGAGCCTGCCAAGGTTATTTGGCAGATTGCGTCATCACCAGAAATTGCAAACAAGCACCAAGACCGAGCTTGGCCGTTGGTGAGAAAGGCCCTCCCCGTCAGATCCTTCCGATATGCCCAGAGTCTCACTCCATCCACACATTGCCCTTGAGGCGGCTGTGATGGGGGAGAGATCATTGTCCACCTCCTTGTGGAATTTCTCAAAGAAGGCCTGGAGAGAGATGAGGTGTTTTTTCCATTGATCCATAGAATCTCTACAGTGCTGAAGGAGGTCATTTAGCCCATTGAGTCTGCACCAACCCTCTGAAAGAGTATTCCACCCAGACGCACTCCCCTGCCTCATCTCCGCAACCCTGCACATTGATCATGGCCAATCCATCTAACCTGCACGTGTTTGGACTGTGAGAGATAACAGGAGCAACTGGAAGAAATTCTCACAGACATGGGGAGAATGTGCAAACTCCACAAGATCCCTGGCACTGTGAGGCAGCAATGCTAGCCACTGTGCCACCTTGCCGAAGTTCTACCCAAGCAGCTCCATGACACAGGAGTCTGTGCACTATGGGCTGTTCCCAGGGATGTACACTGAGACAGTCATCAGCTGTTGCTGGAGGATCATCAACTTGGTGAAAGTCGCTTTTTGATCTGCCCGAAACGTGTTGATTTTCCAGTGCATAGAGTTGTCCCCGACTGAGTGTTAAAGACTGGCACAGTGCAAAGCCCAGGACTATGTGCTGAGGGATGCACTAAAGCTTTGGGCAGTCACTGCAGAGGTGCACCGAAACACCTCAGAGTCCAGCTTGATCAATTAAACACCTTTGCACCATTTGTAACGACTATTTTAAAATGTCTAATGTTTCATTGACTGTATTGAAATACCTCAGAGTGCAACAATTATGTTTGTAGAAAACTTGGACATTATTGCACTTTGTGAGATGACCATTTTGAAATGTTTGTCATGTTCTTTCAAATATTTTATGAATGAAATATATATTAGTTAAAAAAAAATTGGTTACCCACCAAGTCACAGCTGCTAGCTAAAACATTCATACAGAGTTCATTCACTGCACCAGCTGTGTAAATCTTATAAAACACATCTGTGGAAGCTGGTTTTTCAAAATGCCAATCTGTTGAATTCGCTGTCCTTGGTTTGGAAGAACATTGTTAACTTCACAGTCTGACTTGGGAGGTTATGTGTGTGCAATATCTTTTGGAAAGTTTGAAGACTGACATTCTACTTTAATCACCTTTCTGAGGTAACAATATTGTTTGGCTTTGCGATGAAAATATCTATTGACCTGCTGCCTAATCCGGTATAGTTTGCTCTGGCGTCGGTATCTTAGTTCTCTGAAAAATTTACTTCCAACTTGCAAACTTTGCCTACCAAACAGCAATTGAATGATCTTAAGCTCAGGCAGGGAGTTCCATTAGATCTTAAACGAACAGGTGATTTTACATATAATTCCATTTTAGCAGCAGAATAATGCACTGAGTGCTAGCTGATCATTGAATCCGAGAACCTGACAGTACAGAAGCAGGCCATTCATCTCATCGTGCCTGTGCTACCTCGCTGAGGCTGTTTTCCAACTAGTTCTACACCAGCAATTTCTCCATCATCCTGTAAACTAGCTTTCTTTGAGTACATGGTGAATTTGACTTCAATCACACATCCTCTTTATGAAATAATGTTTTCTTTGCTTTCTTTAGTTCTTTAACCAATTATTTTCAATCTTTAAATGTTACAATTCTGACCCTCTTACAATACGTTTGATTGCGGTTCATGGAAGTCAATTTCTGTGAGCAGGGGAATCACTCATGAACTCAAAACATGTATTTAAAAATAAGATAATGCAGTCGCAGAAAAACATTGCATGTTATCAATAGTTCAAATACTTATCAATTAAAGATTGATTTGTCCCACAATAGATCATTAGGTCTTATTGCCCTTGCGCAGTCTGATAGTCTGCTATGATTTTTGGAAGAAGCAGTCTTAAAAAACTTCCCTAATTTTTTTCCAGGTGAGGTGATAATCTTGCCCCATTTCATAGAGTCCAAATATCAATTCTACAAACTGTGTCAAGAGCTAAAACCAGAACATGAAGAACTGAACAATGGTTGAATACCCATCACCCTAAACGTAAAGTCACCATAGTCCCAGGTGACCATAGGCTGTTCTCACCTTTGAGGGGGAGAGCTGACTGGTGGTGATTTAACCTGAGGATCACCACACCTCAGATGAGGAGCAAGGTTGAGAATGCGGACCTTCATGAATAACCTCAGCCAATATGGGAATTAAACCCACGCTGCTGGCCTCACTCTGCATCACGAACCAGCTGCCCGGCCAACTGAGCCAAACTGATCCATCATCCACTGTTTTGTTAAGTTACTCTATTTAAAATTGTATAAAAACAAACACAGATCTTCGCTTCTTCGACACAAGATTTATTTTGGTTCTCATGGCAACATAAGATATTGCATCACTCAATTTGCTTGTCCCAGCAGAAAATGTGCCTGTTTTAAAAACATTTTTCAGGTGCAAGGACATATTTAAGCACACATGCACACAAACATGCACTTGCAGCTCTCCCCAAAGGCACATATGTAGTTTTGTGTGCATACAACTGCTTGCACACACACAGGGGCTGTAATCATACAGCCTTGTCGCACCTGACTCAGTGATGCAACAAAGCACTATTTGGATTTCGCCCTCACTGGGCAGGATCCAGATTTGCATATGGAAGTGAGCAGTTAGTTTCACTTAAATATGTCTACGCTGGACTACCCCAAGGCTTGGGATCAAAAGGCCTGGGAGACCTGATCGTTAAATCGCGTCGAGTATGTAGGGTTTTTCCCGGAAAGGGAGCACGTAGTATCTGCTGGCAGTGGAGAACCTACATTTTTGGGGCTCTGAAGCTTGAACTGTTATGGGGGCCCCTTCGCAACCAGCAACGAGGTCTGGGTAACCACTGTTATCTTCTTCAATGGGGTTGTTCCACAACAGATCACCACAAATTTAAAAAAAATTTAACCACTACATCTCAGATTTTGATTAAAATTGCTGTACTGGATTATCTCGCATGTCAAAGTCACTGGTGTGAATAACAATTTCCTATGACTTTTAGTTTTCGAGTTATGGGGGGATGAAAATTCAGGAAATGTTATATACATGCATGATGCATCATAGAATGATGAAATAAAACATAGAAAAGACCACAGTCAATATAATCTTTTATTTTAGACACCTATGAGAATACATACTACATGAAGCACATTTTACAAAATACTCTTTTTTCTGTTTTTTCTAGTAACATATTCACATCAGTTTTGTCATATGAGAGCTTCCTTGCAATGTCATTTTCTAGAGACAATATGCATAAAGAATTTAAGCGCTCTTCAGTCATGGTAGACCGAAATTTATTCTTTATAAAGGATAGCTTTGAAAAATTCCTTTCTGCTTCACAACTCGTGATAGGCATTGTCAAGTACAGCTTAAGCTTAAGTACACTTCAATTAGGTGTTGCTCACAAATAAGCTGAAGAACTTCTGCGCATTGCATTTTAAATGGCGTGTTTTCTTCTGTGTTCTGGGATTTCCTAAGGTGCAAATATTCTTTGAACTGATAACACTGGTTTACTAATTTGTGGTCAATATCATCTTTGTAATACGATATTATAAGTTTAATACTGTCCTCATCAATTTCAGAATTGTTCACCAATTCTGGGAGGAACACTGTCAACGTTAGAAACGTGCCTCACAGAAGCATCAGTCTGCCGAGAGGTTTGGACCTATAAAATCAGTGAGCCAATGGAATTAGACACAGTGCCTGGTTCCAGAGTCTCCGTGGCATTGTGTGTCTTCAACATCCATACCCAGCCACACCCTCCCCCTCCCCTCGTCCCCAGAGCCCAGGATTTGACAGTGCATTCAACAGGATGGATCCCAATTGAACCCGCACACAAATCCACACAGATGAGTGCATTTTGCCATTCAATCCATTCCTTTCTTTGAGACAGGAATTCAAAGCTGGTTTCTGCTCCCCCGCTTCCCTTCTCATTTGTCTTGTTCTAACCTGTTTATAGTGCAGAGCAGCAACTTCTTGGCTCCGTTGGAACGCAGTCAGTAATTGAAAGTGTAATCTGTGCGTCACTGACAGGCAAACCTGTGCAGCAACTGCATACAGTTTCTGGGCAGCAATATAAAGTGTCTTGAGTTCCACTACAGGTAAGTGTGATGTACCCATTCTAATCATGATTG
Organism: Scyliorhinus torazame; assembly: GCF_047496885.1. NCBI lineage: Eukaryota > Metazoa > Chordata > Chondrichthyes > Carcharhiniformes > Scyliorhinidae > Scyliorhinus > Scyliorhinus torazame. The sequence goes on from NC_092716.1 coordinate 189,726,723, forward strand.
AAACTGCTTTATGCAGCACTCGAAGGCTAATCTATCATTGAGAGAGGGTTGTTGGGAGCTCTAAATTATCTTCATTAGCCTTACACCCTACGCAGTATTTATTAGGGATGGTGAAATGATCCATCACAAATTAATTTTACATATATTCCAAAGGTTCGCAAAACGCCAAAGAGAATATTTTCCATCCTATGCATTAAAGATTGCTGCATTGATAGTATCCATTGTGATTTATACCTAGGGGTTATAGCTGTCTATATATAGCCTGCTTAGCCATTCTCCACTTGTACAGATATCTATGGTTGTGATGCAAAGTATGTTGAGCTGCATCTAATGAATGTGGTGATGAATAAATCCCATGGGCTCTTTTTGTTTCTGAATAAAGGGCTTTACTTATTTAATGCTGTTTCAGTCACAAATTCTCCATCTTCCTTCCAACCCCTGACAGCACCTGCAGTATTTTGAGGTGCTGGGAAATTCATTCCAGTCTTTCTAAAAGCTACATCAAGCATAGAATGATCCAGAACAGAAGAAGGCCATTCGGCACACCGTGCCTGTGCTAGTTCTTTGAAAGTAAGGCTCTTTCCCATATCGCCCAGCACAGTATTTACTGAATTCCATTTTGAAAGTTATTATTGAATCTGCCGCTGATGCCCTTTCAGGCAGCTCATTCCAGATCACATCATCTCACAACTTAAAAAAATAATTTCCTCAAATCACCGTAAATCAATGTCCTCTGTTTACTAATCCTCCTGCTACTGGAAACTGGTTCTTTGTTTACTCAACGCTCTTAAATTGAAAAAATGCAACACTTGCTCTGAAACGTTCCTGAACTGGAATCCCCACTGTCCTCAACTCAGCTGTTTACCAATTCACCTGGCTGGAAGCAATGTACTATTCATTCAGGATACCACAGGCAGGGCCATTCCTAATTGCTTTTGAGAAGGTGGGTGAATCTTTTGGAACTATTAACAGTTTGATACAACCATGAGTCTTGTTCCATTGGCATTTTTATTGATAACCAGATTGTTTTTATTTCCAGACTTATTTTTTTTAAAAGGTTGAATATCATGTTGGGGATCTGAACTCACTAGGCCAGTAAAATGATCGCTACATTACTACAACCTCAAAGAGTGCTTGTTGTAGGGGCCACTGCCATCCACATCTCTGCCCAACACCCCCCCCCCCCCCCCACAAAAGAGTGCTTGTTGTAGGGGCCACTGCCATCCACATCTGCCCAACACCCCGCCCCCCCGCAGAGGATTGGTACCCTGTATGGGCCAATTAGGAGAGTGTAATAACTCTCACGAGACCCACAGGGACAGCCCCATTGATCTCGCCATAGAGAATACGAGCTCCCCCGCTGATGGGCAAAGGACCGGCCCAGATTGGGACCAACATGATTGGTAGAACCGGTTGGAACCTTTGTGCTATATGCCACATTGCAGCCTTTTCTTTTGGCTTAAAATAAATTGCCATTTGAATTCACCTTCTCAGGACCCTTTAGCTTTTATAGAGGGAGAGAGGAGTATATGGGGCACAGAAAAAATAATTTAAAATTTTCCTGATTAATTTCTTCTCAAACCCCACCGTACCCAAACTGATCCCTCGAAGTTTAGGAGGAACTTCTTCACCCAAAGGGTTGTGAATCTGTGGAATTCCTTGCCCAGTGAAGCAGTCGAGGCTCCTTCATTAAATGTTTTTAAGATAAAGATAGATAGTTTTTTGAAGAATAAAGGGATTAAGGGTTATGGTGTTTGGGCCGGAAAGTGGAGCTGAATCCACAAAAGATCAGCCATGATCTCATTGAATGGTGGAGCAGGCTCGAGGGGCCAGATGGCCTACTCCTGCTTCCAGTTCTTATGTTCTTATGTTCTAAGTCTGGGTCACATACAGAAAGGGAGCATATAGCACCATGGAGCTATAATGCCAACAGTTTTTTTTTAACATATTAATTCCTTTGTAACTTCCCTGCGGCACACCACTTCCCACTTTTTGTCAGTCTGTGCAGCTACCCTTACTCTCAACCTTCTTAGCGAGCAATGTTCTATTTGAGATAGGCAGGCAGTGAAACTACAGCTTAAACTTTACTGCTTTTAATTACAGACACACAATACAAGCATACACCTCCACACCCAATAACCACAGTTTCAGAAGCAAAGCACTATTGGCCGGATTTACCGACCCACCTGCTGCGTGTTTTTCAGCGGCAGACTTGCCAGCGTAATTTACCGACCCCGCCATTGTCAACGGGATTTTCCCGGTGACTGCACCCCTCATTGCAGGGAAATCCGTGTGCCGGCGTGGGACCAGATATCCCGCCGGCATGAACAGCCGGTATCTCTCCCTGTGTAAACTGGGAATACGTAGAACCATACCAATTACATCAGAACATAAGAACTAGGAGCAGGAGTAGGCCACCTGGCCCTTCGAGCCTGCTCTGCCATTCAATGAGATCATGGCTGATCTTTTGTGGACTCAGCTCCACTTTCCCGCCCGAACACCATAACTCTTTATTCCTTTATTCTTCAAAAAACTATCTATCTTGGGGGCGGCATGTGGTGCAGTGGTTAGCACTGGGACTGCAGCGCTGAGGACATAGAACATTACAGCGCAGTACAGGCCCTTCGGCCCTCGATGTTGCGCCGACCTGTGAAACCACTCTAAAGCCCATTTACACTATTCCCTTATCTTCCATATCATCATAGATGTATCATAGAATTTACAGTGCAGAAGGAGGCCATTCGGCCCATCGAGTCTGCACCGGCTCTTGGAAAGAGCACCCTACCCAAGGTCAACACCTCCACCTATTCCCATAACCCAGTAACCCCTCCCAACACTAAGGGCAATTTTGGACACTAAGGGCAATTTTGGACACTATGGGCAATTTAGCATGGCCAATCCACCTAACCCGCACATCTTTGGACTGTGGGAGGAAACCGGAGCACCCGGAGGAAACCCACGCACACACGGGGAGGATGTGCAGACTCCGCACAGACAGTGACCCAAGCCGGAATCGAACCTGGGACCCTGGAGCTGTGAAGCATTTGTGCTAACCACCATGCTACCGTGCTGCCCCAAATGTCTAGCCAATGACCATTTGAATGCCCTTAGTGTGGGCGAGTCCACGACTGTTGCAGGCAGGGCATTCCATGCCCTTACTACTCTCTGAGTAAAGAACCATCTCTGACATCTGTCCTATATCTATCTCCCCTCAATTTAAAGCTATGTCCCCTCGTGCTAGACATCAGCATCCGAGGAAAAAGGCTTTCACTGTCCACCCTATCTAATCCTCTGATCATCTTGTATGCCTTAATTAAGTCACCTCTTAACCTTCTTCTCTCTAACGAAAACAGCCTCAAGTCCTTCAGCCTTCCCTCATAGGATCTTCCCTCCATACCAGGCAACATTCTGGTAAATCTCCTCTGCACGCTTTCCAATGTTTCCACATCCTTCCTATAATGTGGCGACCAGAATTGCACGCAATACTCCAAATGCGGCCGCACCAGAGTTTTGTACAGCTGCAACATGACCTCATGGCTCCGAAACTCAATCCCTCTACCAATAAAAGCTAACACACCGTATGCCTTCTTAACAACCCTCTCAACCTGGGTGGCAACTTTCAGGGATCTATGTACATTGACACCGAGATCGCTCTGCTCATCCACACTACCAAGAATCTTACCATTAGCCCAGTACTCTGTCTTCCTGTTATTCCTTCCAAAATGAATCACCTCACACTTTTCTGCAATAAACTTCACTTGTCACCTCTCAGCCCAGCGCTGCAGCTTATCTATGTCCCTTAGTAACTTGTAACATCCTTCCGCACTGTCCACAACTCCACCGACTTTAGTGTTATCTGCAAATTTACTCACCCATTCTTCTACGCCCTCGTCCAGGTCATTTATAAAAATGACAAAAAGCAGTGGCCCCAAAACAGATCCTTGTGGTACACCACTAGCAACTGGAGTCCTGTCTGAACATTTCCCATCAACCACCACCCTTTGTCTTCTTCCAGCTAGCCAATTTCTGACCCAAACTGCTAAATCACCCTGAATCCCATGCCTCCATATTTTCTGCAATAGCCTACCGTGAATAACCTTATCAAACGCTTTACCGAAATCCATATACACCACATCAACTGCTTTGCCCTCGTCCACCTGTTTGGTCACCTTCTCAAAGAACTCAATAAGGTTTGTGAGGCACGACCTACCCTTCACAAAACCGTGTTGACTATCTCTATTCAAATTATTCCTTTCCAGATGATTATACATCCTATCTCTTATAAACCTTTCCAAGACCTTGCCCACAACAGAAGTAAGGCTCACTGGTCTATAGTTACCGGGGTTTTCTCTAATCCCCTTCTTGAACAAGGGGACAACATTTGCTATCCTCCAATCTTCTGGCACTATTCCTGTAGACAAAGATGACTTAAAGATCAAAGCCAAAGGCTCAGCAATCTGCTCCCTAGCTTCCCAGAGAATTCTCGGATAAATCCCATCCGGCCCAGGGGACTTATCTATTTTCACACTTTCCAGAATTGCTAACACCTCCTCCTTCTGAACCTCAAGCCCTTCTAGTCTAGTAGCCTGAATCTCAGTATTCTCCTTGACAACTTTGTCTTTTTCCCGTGTGAATACTGACGAAAAATATTCATTTTGCACCTCTCCTATCTCCTCGGACTCCACGCACAACTTCCCACTACTGTCCTTGACTGGCCCTACTCTTACCCTAGTCATTCTTTTATTCCTGACATATCTATAGAAAGCTTTAGGGTTATCCTTGATCCTACCTGCCAAAGACTTCTCATGCCCCCTCCTGGCTCTTCTTAGCTCTCTCTTTAGGTCCTTCCTAGCTAACTTGTAACTCTCGAGCGCCCTAACTGAACCTTCATGTCTCTTCTTTACAAACTCCAATGATCTTTTCTTAGAATCACTAGTGCAGAAGGAGGGCATTCGGCCCATTGAGTCTGCACCGACCCTCTGAAAGAGCACCCCACCTAGGTCCACGCCTCCACCCTATCCCCATAACCCAACCTAACCTTTTGGAGACCAAGGGGCAATTTTAGCATGGCCGATCCACCTAACGTGCACATCTTTGCACTGTGGGAGGAAACCGGAGCATCCAAAGAAACCCACGCAGACATGGGAGAACGTACAAATTCCACACGGACAGTGACCCAAGGCTGGAATTGAACCCGGGTCCCTGGTGCCATGAGGCAGCAGTTCTAACCACTGTGCCACCATTGTTCTGTCCAATGGCATTACTATTGCAAGGGAACCTACAAATTACTCTCTCCCAATGTTTACCGACCTTGTCATCCATACTGATTGTACTCGTGGTCTTCTGAGCCAAGATCCTTTCAATCCTAATGTCATCCTCTATCAGGGCTCCTCTTTGTTTGCCATTCTACCCGTTCAATAAATGGATAAACCCCAAAATATTATATTTCTTTGTACAGTTACTCGCTCATTTCAACACCCGCCTCTCACTTACCATTGGAAGTTGCATGTTCTTTCAAGAGCAATCCAATTAGTATCACAACCATGCTCCTTCCACCAACCTTGCAAATCTTCCCCCTTCAAGTTTTAGTCAATTCCCTTTTTAAGGACAAAAAAGGGGACATGAGATTGCTTTGACAGATAAGGCAAAGGAGAATCCCAAGAGCTTCTACAAATACATAAAGGGCAAAAGAGTAACTCGGAAGAGAGTAGGGCCTCTTAAAGATCAACAAGGTCATCTATGTGCGGATCCACAAGAGATAGGCGAGATCCCAATGAATATTTCTCATTGGGATTTGCTGTTGAGAAAGGCATGGATGTTAGGAAACTTGGCAAAATAAATTGTGATGTCTTGAGGAACGTACATATTACAAAGGAGGTGGTGCTGGAAGTCTTAAAGCGCATCAAGGTAGACAAATCCCCAGGACCTGATGAAATGTATCCCAGGACATTGTGGGAGGCTAGGGAGGAAATTGCAGGTCCCCTAGCAGAGATATTTGAATCGTCGACAGCCACAGGTTAGGTGCCTGAAGATTGGAGGGTAGAAAATGTTGTGCCATTGTTCAAGAAGGGATGCAGGGAAAAGTCTGGGGACTACAGAACGGTGAGCCTATCGTCTGTGGTGGGTATGTTGTTAGAAGGTATTCTGAGAGACAGTATCTTCAGGAATTTAGAGAGGCAAGGACTGATTAGGGACAGTCAGCATGGCTTTGTGAGTGGAAAATCATGTCTCACTAATTTGATTGAGTTTTTTGAAGGGGTAACCAAGAAGGTAGATAATAATCTTTATTACTGTCACAAGTAGGCTTATATTAACACTGCAATGACGTTACTGTGAAAATCCCCTACTCGCCACACTCCGGCACCTCGTCGGGTACACTGAGGGAGAATTCAGAATGTCAAAATTACCTAACAAGCACGTCTTTCGGGACTTGTGGGAGGAAACTGGAGCACCCAGAGGAATTCCACGTAGACACGGGGAGAACGTGCAGACTCCGCACAGACAGTGACCCAAGCCGGGAATCGAACCTTGGACCCTGGTGCTGTGAAGCAACACGGTGAGGGCAGTGCCGTCAACATTGTCTACATGGACTTTACCAAGACCTTTGACAAGGTACTGCATGGTAGGTTGTTGCATAAGGTTAAATCTCATGGAATCCAAGGAGAGGTAGCCAATTGGATACAAAATTGGCTTGACGACAGAAGGTGGTTGTAGAGGAGAGGCTGGATAGACTGGGACCTTTTCCCATGGGGCGTAGGAGGCTTAGGGCTGATCTTATAGAGGTTTATAAAATAATGAGGGGCAAAGATAAGGTAGTCAATATCCTTTCCCAAAGGTAAGGGAGTCTAAAGCTGGAGGGCAAGGGTTTAAGATGAGAGGCGGGAGATACAAACGGGTCCAGAGGGACAATTTTTTCACACAGAGGGTGGTGAGTGTCTGGAACGGGCAGTCAGAGGCAGTAGAAGAGGAGGGTACAATTTTGTCTTTTAAAAAGAATTTAGACAGTTGTATGGGTAAGATGTGTACAGAGAGATATGGGCCAAATGCAGGCAATTGGGACTAGCTTAGCGTTAAAAACTAGGTGGCATGGACAAGTAGGGCCGAAGGGACTGTTTCCATGCTGTAAACCTCTATGACTCAATGTTGAAGCTGCTTCCGGGGCAGCCCGGTGGCGCAGTGGTTAGCACTGCTGCCTCACGGCTTTGAGGTCCCAGGTTCGATCCTGGCTCTGAGTCACTGTCCGTGTGGAGTTTGCACATTCTCCCCGTGTTTGCGTGGGTTTCGCCCCCACAACCCAAAAATGTGCACCGCAGGTGGATTGGCTACGCTAAATTGCCCCTTAATTGGGAAAAAATAATTGAACTCTAAATTTATAGAAAGCAAAAGAAAAGAGGCTGCTTCCCCCGATTCAGGGAATACATTTCACCAATGGAAAAAAAAACCTTTGCCCCAGTCTGAAAACCAGCCTACACCACCACTCTCCAGTGAGAAGCGGAAGTTGATTCAATGAAAGGCTCAGGTTTTGGCCATGTTCGGGGTGGGTATTATTAGGCCCCTCGAGCATGCTCCTCCATTCAATAAGTGCATGGCTGATCTGACTGTGGCCTGAACTCCACCTTCCTGTCCGACCCTTATAACCTTTAACGCCCATGCAGATCAAAAACCTGCCCAACTCAGCCTTGAATTAATTCAATGACGCAGGTTAGAGAATTCCAAAGATTCACAACCCTCTGAGGCAAGAAATCCCTCATCACCATCTTAAACGGAAGACACCATATTCTGGCATGGTGTCCCAAGTCACTCGAATCTACACCAACAAACGTCCCCAGAATCTTATGGTGTTAATATCAACTCCACTTCTAAACTCCAATGAGTATAGATCCAACCTACCCAAACCTTTCATCAAACAATGCCTTCATCCCAGGGATCAATCTTCTGAACATTCTCTGAACTGCCTCCAGTATAAATATAAACCTCCATAAATAAGGCAATCACACCAGTGTAGACTAACTGAAGCCTTGTAGAGGTGTAACAAAGGTTCACTACTTTCACACTCCACCCCCTTGAAATAAAGACCAAAATTCAATTTGCCTCCCTAATTTCTGACTGTACCTGTATGTCAACTTATTGTGATTCATGTACATGATGTCATGGCGGCACAGGGGCCCGGGTTCAATTCCAACCTTGGACGACTGTCTGTCTGGAGTTTGCACTTTCTCCCCGTGTCTGCGTGGGTTTCCACCGGATGCTCCGGTTTCCTCCCACATTCCAAAGATGTGCAGGTTAGGTGGATTGGCCATGTTAAATTGCCGCTTAATGGAGGGATTGGGCCTATATAGGTTGGAGGGTAGGTGCAGACTCAATGGGCTGAATGGCCTCCTTCTGCACTGTAGGGATTCTATGACAAGGCCATCCAGATCCCTCGGTGCTGCAGAATGCTGAAGTCTCTTTCCATTCAAATAATATCCTACTTTTCTAATCTTCCTACAAAATTTGACAACCTCACACCTTCCCACGTCATATTCCATCCACCAAAGACAGCGTGTGCTTCTCTTGTATTCCACCTGTCACATGGCAAGTATCCCAAGGCACTTAAGAGGATTAATTTCAAACAAAATTTGACAGAAACACATTAAAGAGATATTTGGAGAAAATACTTTGTCAAAGATCCAGGTTTCAAGAAAGAGGGATTGGAGTGGATCAAATAGACTGACATACACAACCTGTATCGATGGGGGTGGGGTGGAAGAGGGTCAGATCAAACAATTTATTGGCCACAAAGCACGTTGGGATGTCCCAATGCCATAGGAGGTGCCAAGAAATGCGACAGTTTCAGACAACAGCAGGTCCTGTACAGGATGTGTGAACTTTCCTGGACCCCAACCACAATCCCAGTACGCAAACATTCCCCCACCCCCATCTCTGCCCCATCCATCCACCCCCACCCCAGTGCCCCATCCATCCCCCCCCAGTGCCCATTCCATCCCCACCCCCCCGTGCCCCATTCATCCCCACCCCCCCCAGTGTCCCATTCAGCCTCCCAGTGCTCCATCCACCCCTCCCCATCCCTCCCTCCGTGCCCCATTCCCCCCTCATGCCCCCCTCCCCCATGACCATTCCCCGCTCCCCCTGTGCCCCATTCCTCCCTCCCCCTGTGCCCCTTCCATCACCCAGTGCCCCATCCACCCCCCTCCCCCCCAGTGCCCCATCCACCCCCCTCCCCCAGTGCACCATCCACCCCCCTCCCCCAGTGCCCCATAACTCCCCTCCAGTGTCCCATCCACCCCCCCAGTGTCCCATCGCCCCCTCCCCCCCAGTGTCCCATCCACCCCCTCCCCCCAGTGCCCCATCCACCCCCCTCCCCCAGAGCCCGATCCACCCCCTCCCCCCCAGTGCCCCCCCCCCGGTGTCCCATCCCCCCCTCCCCCCCAGTGTCCCATCCCCCCTCCCCCCCAGTGTCCCATCCACCCCCCTCCCCCCAGTGGCACATCCACCCCCTCCCCCAGTGCCCCATCCCCCCCCAGTGCCCCATCCACCGTCTCCCCCTCCCCCAGTGTCCCATCTCCCCCTCCCCCCCCCAGTGTCCCATCCACACACCCCCGGTGTCCCATCCACCCCCTCCCGCCCAGTGTCCCATCCCCCCACCTCCCCCACCAGTCCCATCCCCCCTCCCCCCCACAGTGTCCCACCCCCCCATCCCCCAGTGACCCATTAACCCCCCTCCCCTCCCAGTGCCCCATCCACCCCCCTCCCCCCAGTGCCCCATTCCCCCCCTCCCCCAGTGCCCCATTTCCCCTCTCCCCCCAGTGCCCCATTCACCCCCCCCCCCCCCAGTGTCCCATCCATCCCCCCCCTTCCCAAGGCCCCAGAAAGACCTCACCCGGCCCCGGGTCACTGTCTGTGGAGTTTACACATTCTCCCTGTGTCTGCGTGGGTTTCACCTCCACAACCCAAAGATGTGCAGGGTAGGTGGATTGGCCACGCTAAATTGCCCCTTAATTCGAAAAAATGAATTGGGTACACTAAATTTATAAACAAAAACTATCTATCTTTAGTTTGAAAACATTTAATGAAGGAGCCTCAACTGCTTCACTGGGTAAGGAATTCCATGGATTCACAACCCTTTGCGTGAAGAAGTTCCTCCTAAACTCAGTCCTAAATCTACTTCCCTTAATTTTGAGGCTATGCCCCCTAGTTCTGCTTTCACCCGCCAGTGGAAACAACCTGCCTGCACCTATCCTATCTATTCCCTTCATAATCTTATATGTTTCTATAAGATCCCCCCTCATCCTTCTAAATTCCAACGAGTACAGTCCCAGTCTACTCAACCTCGCCTCGTAATCCAACCCCTTCAGCTCTGGGATTAACCTAGTGAATCTCCTCTGCACACCCTCCAGTGCCAGTATGTCCTTTCTCAGGTAAGGAGACCAAAACTGAACACAATACTCCAGGTGTGGCCTCACTAACACCTTGGGTCGGGATTCTCACACTCTGGGGCCGGGCCAGAGAATCGCTGGGATGGGCGTGAATCGAGTCACGCCGCCCCGACACCGGTCCACCGACTCTCAGGAGAGCAGAGAATCGGTGCCACGGCGGGGTCGGCGCAGCACCAGTCGGGGGCCGCTCTATGGGGCCCCCCGGCGATTCTCCGCCCGGGATGGGCCGAGCAGCCAAGCAAAAATAGCCAAGTCCCGCCGGCGCCGTTCACACCTGCTCTTACCCGGCGGGACCTTGGCGTAGATGCATCCAGGGGCTGCCTGGTGGTGGGGGAGGGTGGGTCTGACCTGGGGGGGGGGGGGCCTCCGCTGTGGCCTGGTCCACGATCGAGGCCTACCGATCGGCTGGCCGGCCTCTCAGGCTGGAGGCTTCTATTGCTCCGTGCCGGCCCCTGTAGCCCTACGCCATGCATGTCAAGTCTCATTATTTCTTCACATGTGATGAATGTAAGAAATTGTTATATATTATATTTTGTTGTAGAAATGTTGGGTGTGATCTAACCAAATTGCAACAAAGTCCTGTGACGAGCACGTTTACCAGGGTGTTTCCCGATGCTCACAGTGCAGGGAAATACCACCTTATCTATAATATAATAATCTTTATTGTCACAAGTAGACTTACATTAACACCGCAATGAAATTACTGTGAAAATCCCCGAGTCACCACACTCCGGCACCTGTTCGGGTACACTGAGGGATAATTCAGAATGTCCAATTCACCTAACAGCACGTCTTTCGGGACTTGTGGGAGGAAACCGGAGCACCCGGAGGAATCCCACGCAGACACGGGGAGAACATGCAGACTCCGCACAGACGGTGACCCAAGCTGGAAATCGAACCTGGGACCCTGTGAAGCAGTAGTGCTGACCCCTGTGCTCCCGTAATTGTAAACCTCTTTCTTTGATGTTAATGTGGTTAATCTATATTTAAATTAAAGTTGTTTTAACATATAAAGACTACTAATTAGTTACAGTAATCACACCTGGGGTGAATTATCCTTTCTCCACAGTTTTACAAACTGCAAGTTGTTTGGGGTTTCTCGTCTGGTACCCCAACAAAAATTGGCGTCTGGTCTGGCATCCTAATAAATAAGAAGGAAATGTCCCTAACCTCCCTGTACCCATGATGCATGTCAATCTTGAGACATGCCAGAACATTTTTTACTAAACTAGTCAATAAAAAATGATGAATCGTGCAGTGAAGCAAATATAATGTGAGATATTAATAAGTGAAATTTACATTTGATAACAGCCTTGCCAGCTTTGTGTTCTCAATAAGCCTTATGTTAATTGAAATGGAGTTGGGCAACAAAGTTGTGGCCATGGTGAGGAAACACTGTTACACCAGCAGGCTCTTTTAAAACTCTCCCGTACTTGCTGCATTGTCAGCTCACGGTGGGTTTCACCTCTGAGCAACTTTCCCACTGCGTGATCTGGTACATTTTAAATTAGAATTTTAATCGCGTGGTGACCAGCAATAAGCAAGAGAGCAGAAGTGGCACGCAGTTTCTGTGTCGCCGTTGGGAACAGTGATGATGTAGTGGTATCGTCACTGGACTAGTAATCCAGAGACCTCGGGTAACGCTCTGGAGGCCTGGGTTTGAATCCCATTACAGCAGAAGGTGAATTTGAGTTCAATAAAAACAATCTGGAATTAAAAGTCGAATGATGGCCATGAAATGATTGCCGATTGTCGTAGAAGTCTATCGGGTTCACCAATTTCCTATTGTCTGCTGTCTTCACCTGGTTTGGCTTACATGTGGCCTACATGTGACACCTGATCCACAGCAATGTGGTTGATTCTTAACTGTCCCCTGACATGGCCTAGCATGTCCCTCAGTTCAAGGGCGATCAGGCAGGGATGGATAATAAATGTTAGCCAAGCTAGCAATGCCCATGAATGATTTTTTTTTAAAAAACTGTGCCGCAGATAAAATTCTGCCCACAGAGTTCAGTTTCTCCCTCTCCACAGATGCTGCACACCTGCTGACTATTTCCAGCAGCTTCTGTTTCTATGAAGCACAGTTTCAATGTGCTCCTATCTACAGGAGAACAAGTGAATCCCCAGTTAATGCTTACCATCTGCATACAATTAAAATGCAACTAACAAGGCATTGATACAAGATTAAATGTAAGACACTTTGAACAATGGCCAGTGGGCGGGAGAAACCTCTTCACACAGATAGGCGTGAGACTGTGGGATTCACTTCCTGCGTCAGCAGAGGAGGCAGAAAATATGGATTTTTGCAGTGTCATGTCTGTACTTCAGACTGATTTTTATAATTTTATAAAATGACCACCAAAAAGCTACAAAACACTGGCCACCTGAGCATCACCTGTTTCAAGGTAAAACAAAAAGAACCTTCCAGACCGATGCTGACTCAATGCTTTTCTTGAAATTAATTCAAAAGATCGTCGTTAATTGAATGGCCTTTCAAATACACAGACACTGGCCGTCTCAAATTCCCATGATTGGGACATCCACAATACGGGATGTATATTTGACCTAACCACTCACGTTGTTTGTAAAAGGAGTTTAAATTTGTACAAGTCATATGAAGAGACAGCCATACCTTCTATTTGCTTTTAAAAATATTAGATCCTGTTCTATAGACAGAATTCCACCGATACCAGTCATCCAAACAGTCAAGATAATAAACCGCAATACCTTGAAACTGGGAGGACTGTCCCCCCCCCCCAAACTGGTTCCAACTTCAACCAACCTCCTGGAAATTTGACTACAAGTAGCCTCGCATCTTACTAAAAATTCTCTACTTTACAAAAGCGTCACTCCAACCAAAGCATCAAAGTTAATCCAAGAAACTACAGGACTGCCATGACTATGATAATTATAAGTTCGAACTTTTTGATTTTCCTTCATTTGTATCTAATCTTTGCTTATGTATGAATGTGTCTGTGAGGCGGCTGAGTGAGTCATCATGTTTTAAATTCAGGGCAAATGTGCGATGATACATCAACTATTTTATTTTTAAACTCACTAAAATCTTTGCTGCTGTAATTAGTTAATTGGGATTCTCAGCCTGAGGGTAAGAAAGCACAGCCCTATGACACCAACATACTGAACGCGACAGGCACTGAAAGAAAACATCTAAATGTTGTTCATGAAAGTGGAATCGGGAGATTATGCCGAACTTTAAAAATAGTGGGAGGGACCAAATTCTCGGATTTCCAATCTCATTCCAGGCACCGACAATTGTGCCCTTACACCTATTATCAATGGCCACTTATATTCTCCATGCCAGCCTACGACACTTTCATACCAATTCACCCAGTATACACTGGGCAGAAGAAATGAACAGTATAGTAACAACAGCATGTGTGGAAAAGCTTAAAAAATAATAATTCATTCATAACTTTTTCCTGGGTCTTTGTAGATGTGCCTGTGTGAGAGGTGATGAAACACATGAGAAATTCTTAGTAGAACTCAGTGTGGTAATGTGCATCAATGAAATTGCAAGTAGGCTAGCTAGACACTAGAGGGAGCACCAGAAACATCACACACACTCAACCAATAGATCAGGTAGATAGGACATGACCAATGAACATTCATGATACACACGGAGGTGACACGACCACAGGGGGGCATTACACCAACCCATATATAAAGGACACCACACACATGATCTGCCTCTTTCCAGTGGAGACAGTCAGTGAGTAGAGACACAGGGTTGATTCAATATTACACCCACCACATGGATTGCAGCAACTGGTTAGTCAGACTGAGTAGCTATAGTAGGATTAGCAGTAGTGTTGAACCTGAGTAATAGAAGTGTAAATAGTTTAATAAACGTGTTCAAGTTATCTCCACGTCTGAACCTTCCTTTGTCAAGTGCACCACAAGGAAGCCGCTTATGTTACACCTACAACATAACAAATCATGGTACCAGGACTGAACTGTTTCAATCCATATAGCCATACCTCAGCGTACAGTGACAACCAGCAATATCCAGGCAAGATGTTCGAGATTCGGGTTCCGCAGCAGCTCCGGTGCCACGGCGATCTCCACGAAAACTGGCAGGTATTCCGGCAAATGTTTGAATTCTTCCTGGTAGCAGCTGAACTAGAATACCTGGCCGATGCTGAAAAGATAGAGCTTCTCCTCACCATCGCCGGTGCCAGAGCAGAAGAAATCTTTTAAAAATTCAAGTTCTCCAAGGGGCAAAACAGGAGCGACTTCCAGGCAGTCCTGGACATATTCGGCAAATACTGTGAGGAAAACACACTCCAACCAACAAGAAAAGCCAGTATTCACCACGAGGCCGAGATCCCGGAGCAGAGAACAGTTTGGATCGGCAGCCATCTTTCTAAAGGGACTGCATTTGCGCAGTTGCGAGACGCCGTGCATGCGCAATCCCGAAAATGGCCACGGTAAAGGAACCGCGATCTGCGCATGCGCAATCGCTTCCTACGCAATACGTCACATGCTTCATGACGTCAGAGGCCCCGGACCACGCCCATTTAAAGGGGAAACGTCCCAAATCAAAGAAAAATCTTTTAAAGCCGTAAAACAACCTTCCTTCAACTGGAATGACAGCACAATGCCTCAAATTGTACCAGGAAATGAAATTAACATCCGAAGAACCCTGCAACAAGCAGTTACCTACGCCCAAACCGATGATTCCGACCTTGAGTACTTCGATACCGACCTTTACATTTTCTCTGGACCTCGCGAGCCCAATGCCAGCTCCGACGCAAACACTGATGATATGGTCCTAGAAGACTACGACTCGGACGAACCTTTCACCTTGGGAGGCTACCCCAGTACCAAATCCGAACCGCAACTAGACATGTTGCACATTGCCGACCCCCGTATTGAATCCGACGCAGACGCGGATTCGTTCTTCGGATTTGAGGATCTTCAGCCCAGCAGATATGACATCCCAACTCGTGAGTGCAGGATGATGCTGCAGCCTGAAACCAAGAGACAGAGAGCGGTACAAGCCCACAGAGAGCGGCCTGCTGCCACACAAAGCATGGTCCACTCACCGCTCAGGGTTCCCGACTCTACGAAAGAAGACATGCAAGACGCCACACCGCAGTCCTTGCATGAACAAGAAGTGACTCCAGTGTCACAAGCCTCCACAGCGAGCTCGTGGACAGACTCCACGATAGAAGCAACGCAAGACTCCAGAGCGCAGTCCTTGCAGGAACAACACCATGAGGGTCTAGCTACCTCCTCTGAGCAACTAGCGGCAGACGATGCAGGTCTGCCATGCTCAAGTAAACAGCAAGAAGACTATGATAGTCTACCACGCTCCAGTGCACAGCAGGACGACCATGATGGTCTATCATGCTACAGTGAAGAACAAAGCGACGATGACAGTCCAAGCCCAAATGAAGGACAACAGCAAGCCAATGACAGTCCACCCACATTGTTTGCACCACCAGATGAAGACTCTGACAATTTACCCAACCCAAGTGAACAACAAGCAGCTACTGAGGATCTATCCACGGTATGTGAGACGAGTGACGACAGCATCCCACTTCCCATGCAAGATGTGCAAAGTGACAGACCTCAGCTAGTGTGTACAGAGGCACTCGACGATCACGGTGAGACCACTGGTGACTCCGGTGACACGTTGATACTTCCACCCTCATTCGCTCGAACCGCTCCACAAGTCAATGCATTCCTGCATGTTCCGACTCCAGACGTGCAGCTTCAAGAAATCTCAGCTGACTCCAGTGAACCTGCTAAGACTCCGGACGGGGGCATCAACAAACCAACACTAACTCAGTTAAAACAGACCAGACTCCAGATGGGGAGCAACCAAACGCTGACTCTGATTCACGTAAGCCGGACTTTACTCCAGACAGGGAGTGCCGCAACCTCAGTGATGGCACGCTCAGGGTGACAGCAGATGCCACAACATCACTTAACAATTACACTGGGTCAGTAATAACAAGCAGCGGCTACAGTCCAAGAGGAATACACAAATATTCACCACAGCTATATCCACACATTTTTTTCCACATCAGCAGTGCAGCCAATGACAGCTCACGCTGGACAAACCCAGTATTCAGGCATGTAGCAGCCAGCAGCCTATGCAGCATATTCTCAAACAGGCCAGCACTACAGATTGCCCACTAATGGAATCAAGACCGAAGGAGGACTACTGCAAGCGCAATCTGCACTACAGACTGGATGCCTTAGTTACAGCCCTGGATTTGCTACACCCCAGCCTGGCATGACTGCATATTCCTATCAGATGCAAGGTTCTAGTTTCACACCATCACCAGGTATTTATGCGAGCAGCAATTCTGTTTCCAATTCGACAAGCTTCAACGGTTCTCAGCAGGATCACCCTTCCTGCACAGCACGTGGCCAGAACCAGTATATACTGTTAAGTAATGGATTAAGAGACATTGCAATTAGTTGTCTCATTTATGTTAAGTATCCATTAATTGACACTGCTATGTAAAGGGGCTTCAGGTGGCCTCTGTCAGGTGGTGTGTTGTTAAGAGTTTTGTGCAGAGGCTGTGGAAGTGAAATAAATGGTGTTTGGTGAAAAGGAACAAGAACTTTAGACTCTTCATTTCACAGCAACTAAAATGTCTAACAATTGGTAGCAGAGGATGGTTGTTGTGCAAATGTGAAGGTTTGAAAGATACAACTTTTCCTGATCAACCCAAGGAGTGAGTGAGAAGGAAAAAAAAAAAGATACATGGCTGAACCCAGGATACAGATGGCTGGATATGACTACCCTCCCTTATTTTCTGAAAGGGAATCGTACGACCAATGGAGAAGTGCAGTAGTTATGTGGACTAAAGTAACTGCTTTGGGAAAGAGAAAACAAGGTATGGCATTGGCTCTTTCTCTACCATATGGCAGTAATATCTGAAACAAAGTGCTTTCTGAGCTGGAATTGGAAGAGTTAGACTCAGAAGAAGGTCTGGAGACTTTATTACATTATATGGATAAGTTTTATAAGAAAGATGACTTGTTAAGTGCGTATGAAGCATGGTCGGATTTTGATAAGTTCCGGAAAATGGAGGATATCTCCATGGAAGACTATGTAATGGAATTTGGCAGACTATATAAAAGGCTGCACAAACACAATCTGGAATTTCCGCAGTCTGTGTTGGCCTTTAAATTACTTGACTGTGCTAGAGTGAGCAACATGGATAGGCTCCTGGTTTTGACAGGAGTTCAGTTTACTGATAAGGATAACTTATTCGAACAGATGACAGAAGCTTTACAAAAGTTTCTGGGGAAACATTCGATTCCGATGGCTCTGATGACCCAAATAGGTCAGCCTGCAATAAGGCAGAATATGGAATATACACTAGTAACAGGATGGCGAAATCGTATGGCTACGAACAGGGCTCAAGACTATAGACGGAGACCGAGACAAGGAAATTAAGACAACAGAAACCCAGTTAGAACCTACAATAGGAAGATGAACCCCAGAAATGCACGGGGCATGATAAATCGATGTTTTCAATGTGACTCTCAATACCATTATGCTTTCAACTGTCCAACTCGTTATGATAGAGTGTTTGAAGCGACACATGACACGGAAGAGTCAGAAGAGGAAAAACATAGTGACCAGAAAGAAGGCATTGTCCTATTGACAAGCAGTTTTACGCCGGTAATGAGGGTGTTGGTTGCGGAATCCTTCAACTGTGCTGTATTGGACAATGGCTGCACATCTACTGTGTGTGGAATTGACTGGTTAAAATGTTACCTGGACTCTTTGAATGCTGAAAATCGTAACAAGGTTAAGGAATTTGAAAGTTCCACAAGTTTCAGGGTTGGGGATGATAATACTTTGAAGTTGCTGAAAAGAGTGGTGATCCCTTGCAATATTGCCGGAGTGAATCATTTCATTAGCACGGATGTTGTATCAAGTGAGATACCTTTGCTTCTGAGCAGACCATCGATGAAGAAAGCACACATGAAACTGGATATGGAACAGGAGAAGGCAACAGTTTTTGGAAAGACGGTGGACTTACAATTTACACAGTTGGGACACTATTGTACTCCATTACTGACAAATACTTTTTCAAGTAGAGTGGTTAAGGATGTGTTAATGGCAGTTGAAAATGGGACTTTAGCTGATAAAAAGCTTGTGGTATTAAAACTGCATCGGCAAGTTGCACATCCGTCTCCTCGGAGGCTGAAAAATTTATTAAAGGATGCAGGGGTAAGGAATGACGACTATACTAAACTGATAGAACTGGTTAGTGACCGCTGTGAAGTTTGTAGGAAGTGCAGAAGAACACCAGCACGACCGATAGTAACCCTACGTTTGGCCAGGGATTTTAACGACATTGTGGCCATGGATCTTAAGATCTGGGATAAAGCAAATAATATATTTATTTTGCATTTTGTAGATTTAGCAACCAGATTTAGTCAATCAACGATTGTACGAAGTGAAGAAAAGAGAGTAATTCTGGATCAAATCGTGGAAAAATGGATAGGGACAGGAATGGGTCCACCAGCAAAATTCCTTACGGACAATGGGGGAGAATTTGCTAATGATGAGTTTAGGGATATGTGTGAAAACATGAATATCAGAGTTATGAATACGGCTGCAGAAAGCCCATTTAGTAATGGTGTCTGTGAAAGAAATCATGCTGTCATCGATGACATCCTTCGGAGAATTTTGGCAGATCGACCAAATTGCAGGCTAAATTCTGCTTTAGCATGGGCAGTACATGCAAAGAATTCATTGCAGATGGTTGGGGGCTACAGTCCTTATCAATTAGCGTCTGGTAGAAATCCTAAAATTCCGTCCATTTTGGATGACCAGCGTCAAGCTTGGGAGGGGACTACGATTAGCTCTGGTTTTGCTGAATATTTAAATGCATTACATAGCAGTAGAAAAACTTTTTTGGAAGCAGAAGTCTCTAAAAGAATTCGCAGAGCTTTAAGACATAACGTACGGCCATCAGATGCCGTTTTTCAGCAAGGAGGCATGGTATACTATAAGAGAGACAATTCTAATGAATGGAAAGGCCCAGGGAAGATCATAGGCATAGATGGCAAAACAATTATTTTGCAACATGGTAATCAAACTGTTAGGGTACATTCATCAAGGATAATGGGTACAGATTACAAATTTTCAAATTTAGACAGAGCAGTCAGACATGACGAAGAACCAGAGTCATCTGGTACTCATGTGTTACAGAACTATGAGAACCAATTAACTGATATAGACAGGGTTTCTGTGGAGGAACACAACACTTCTGGTGAATTAAAACAGGCCATTTTTCCGAAAGGGCAACTGCCAAAAGTTGGTACAAAAGTGACATACTTGCCTGAAGGGTCTAGTCAATGGAAGGATGCAACTGTTATTAATAGAGCAGGGAAGGCCACTGGAAAGTATAAACATTGGATGAATGTTCAGCATTCAGGGGAAGGAGTCAAGACAATGGATTGGGAAAACAAAGTTCAAAAATGGGGGGCACAGAAACGCAGTGCCAGTTCAGATAGTACATCGGATAGTGAACAGGTCCGCAGGAAAAGGTCGAGAACTATTGAAAGGACATCCCACAGCAGAAGGGAAAGATCAAGCAGTAGCAGTACAGAACGAGATACCAGGCAGGAGAGGGGACGTAGTTTGTCAAGATCGTGGAACAAGACTACGAATACTAATAGGAGTAGAAGCCCACATGCACGTGTGATTTTGGTGGCTTCAAATAAATTAGATGAAAAAGTTATTAAAGAAGCTAAACAGCAAGAATTGCATAGTTGGAGTGAATTTGGGGTATACACAGAAGTACCGGATAGGGGACAAAGAGCTCTATCCCACAGATGGTTTGCACGGAAAAGGTTCTTCCGGATGGAACTTATAAGGCAAAGGCCAGGCTCGTGGCAAGGGGATTTGAAGAAAACTTAGAAGATCAGGTTTTAAGGGTAGTTTCACCTACAGCAGGAAAGGTTATTTTAAAGATCTTCTTGGCTCTATTAGCCACAAAGGCATGGGAATGCAAATCTATAGATATAAAAGCTGCCTTTTTGCAGGGGCAGCAGTTCCAGAGAGACATTTTTCTCCATCCTCCTAAAGAAGCTGCTAACACAGAAGGGGTACTCTGGAAGTTGAACAAATGTGTATATGGATTAAATGATGCATCTAGAGTCTGGTATTTTTCGGTAAGGTCAGTTTTGTTAAAGTTAGGCTGTTGCCAGTTGAAAGCAGATCCGGCAATGTTTTACTGGCACTATAAAGGAAATCTTTCTGGCATTTTTATGATGCATGTCGATGATTTTTTGTGGGGTGGGACTAGTGATTTTGAAGCTATTGTAATCTCTGGTTTGAGGAAAGAATTCAGGGTTGGAAGTCAGGCTTCCGGTGCATTTAAATATATTGGACTGGAAATTGGACAGACTAAATTAGGGGCAACTTTACGTCAGCAATCTTATTTGGAAAGCATCACCCCAATAGCAATTAGTCGTGGCCAAGTTTCACAAAAAGACGCAATGGTTTCAAAGATAGAAAAAGAGCAACTGCAAAGTTTAATTGGGCAACTGAACTGGTTAGGTAGACAGACTAGACCGGACGTGAGTTTTGATGTCTTAGAGTTGAGTACAAAAATGAATGATCCCAAAGTGGAAGACATAATATAAGAGCAAATCAAGCGTTGGCCAAACTAAAAATGCAGGAGTGTGTTTTGAAGTTCCCGGTTTTAGGTGACCTTAAGCACTTGAAACTCATAGTTTATAGTGATGCGTCCTACGCAAATTTATGTGATGGGGTTTCAAGCGCAGGAGGTTTTATAATTTTCCTTTTGGGGAACAATGGTAAATGTTGCCCACTTGTGTGGGAAACAAAGAAAATAAGGAGAGTGGTAAAAAGCATTTTGGCTGCTGAGGCGTTAAGCCTTGTAGAGGCGGTGGATATGGCTTTTTTATATAAGTATGATATTGACAGAAATTTTGGGATTAGGGGATTTGGGTAATATACCTATTGACTGTCACATTGACAATAAATCCCTGTGGGAAAATGTGCACTCTACAAAAAGTGTCAATGAAAAGAGGTTACGGATAGACATCGCAAGTTTGAAGCAGATGTTGGACAGAGGGGAAATAACAAAAATTAAATGGGTCGACAGGAGCTATCAACTGTCAGACTGTTTTACGAAAAGAGGGGCGAGTTCACATAAACTTTTGGATATTGTTAATGAAGGGCGCTTGTTTCTGTGACTGTTTTTTTTTCTCGTCCAAAAAAAAAAAAGTGGGGGGGGGGGGTGACAGGACACCGTGTGTGTGTTTATGAGTTCCTTGAAATTTTGTTTTCACCTAATTTTTTTTTCTCCAAGGAAGGAGAGACTGTTAAGTAATGGGTTAAGAGACATTGCAATTAGTTGTCTCATTTCTGTTAAGTATCCATTAATTGACACTGATATGTAAAGGGGCTTCAGGTGGCCTCTGTCAGGTGGTGTGTTGTTAAGAGTTTTGTGCAGAGGCTGTGGAAGTGAAATAAATGGTGTTTGGTGAAAAGGAACAAGAACTTTAGACTCTTCATTTCACAGCAACTAAAACGTCTAACATATACAGTCTTATCCAACTTCAACATATGGCACATCCATGACCTTGAATGATACTGTTGATCGTACCTCTTCAATGTCAACACCTTATCAGCTACAAGATGCCATTCGACAGCACCATCACAAACATCGAAAAAAGAAAAGGACTCCAAATCAGACAGCGAAGTGATTTGACCACTTCTTGGTTCCTGTGGCACAGGGACGTTGATGGCGTTCATAACCAAGAGAGACATTTGACCATGATGATTGATGGTTTTTGGACTCACACGAATGATTTGGACTTATTGTTTAATCACTGTTCCCATGACTTGTATATACCTTACCTTATCAACCTGTTTGTTCAATTTTCTTAAAGTGTACAGAAAATATGAACATATAAAAAAGGGGGATGTGGTGATGTGCATCAATGTAAATGCATGTAGGCTAGCTAGACACTAGAGGGAGCACCAGAAACATCACACACACTCTCAACCAATAGATCAGGTAGATAGGACATGACCAATGGACATTCACGATACACACGGAGGTGACACGACCACAGTGGGGCATTACACCAACCCATATATAAAGGACACCACACACATGATCTGCCTCTTTCCAGTGGAGACAGTCAGTGAGTAGAGACACAGGGTTGATTCAATATTCCACCACGTGGATTGCAGCAACTGGTTAGTCAGACTGGATAGCTATAGTAGGATTAGCAGTAGAGTTGAACCCAAGTAATAGAAGTGTAAATAGTTTAATAAACATGTTGAAGTTATCTCCACATCTGAACCTTCCTTTGTCAAGTGCACCACAAGGAAGCCGCTTATGTTACACCAACAACATAACAAATCACTCAGTAAGATGGTTGACGTCCCACTCCAGAAATTTGAGCATAAAATCCAGCCTGCCAGTCCAGCGCAGTACTGAGGGAGTGCTCCACTGTCAAAGATGCCATTTTTAAGATGAGACGTTAACCGTTTGTGAAATTTGTATATGTTGATGTTCAGAGAGGCTTGGGTGTATTTGTACAAGGGCTAATGAAATTAGCATGCAGGTAGAACAAGCAATTAGGAAGACAAATGGCATGCTAACCTTTATTGCGCAGGGGATTGGAGTATAAGAATGAAGAAATGTTGCTACAATTGTCAGGGCTCTGTTGAGGCCACACATGGAGTGCTGTCCATAGTTTTGGACTCCATACTGAAAGATGGAACCAGCTCAAGGGGCCATATGGCCTAGCCCAGCTCCTATTTCTTACATATTGAGCCACGTCTGACAGCAATAAAAACTGATTAAAAGCCTTGTATCAGCCAACATTGCATATCCAAACAGCGAAAGTGGTCTGCAACCTCTAAACCTCAGAGGCTTCTTCCAGTCTATACTGGGGCTCTCAACAACCAGCCACCTGCGAGATGAAATGTCTGGGATAAATAATATATCGTGAATCTGCTTAACAACATTAATCATTATCTGCTACATCATCAATGGACTTTTCACTGCTGTAATCCCTTTATCTTCTCCAGTTAAATCGATATTGTGATCAGCTTTCAAACTCCAAGCCCATTTACTCAGAGTTCAGATGCTGTTTATTATTAGTTCGCCCAGTGCACTCAAACAGATGTAGTGTGTAACCCTGTTTATGAAGAATTGGTTTTGTGTTTAATTCTGTCTTATGGGATTCTATATCCTCCATCCTGGGCTGGTTTAGACAGCCATTTGGAACCCTCCCTGGGCTACAATCACACTTTCTGCCTTGGGCGATATTCCCAAGGTCATTCACTCATTATCAAATCTCAGCCTGTGCCGGACTTTATCAATTCTGCCTTAAAAGAAACAACCCAATGTTCTTCATCAGAGTGATTTATAACTCTTCACTCACGTGGGACCGTTACTTTGACTGATGTCAACATTGGATAACAAAAAATGCCGAGGAGCTGAGGGAGAGGAGCAAAGGGGTCAGCACACTGCTTTGCCTTAATTGTTCCCCAATGCAACCAGAAGTTATCAAAAGGCTGCTCTGGAGGAACAAACAACTCACATATTTCATTTACCTTTTGACTGGATGACCTAAGACTGGGACCTTAGGCATTAGAGGGGCAGACTGACGGGGCATTGGGAGGACAGACTGATGGGGCATTGGGAGGACAAACTGATGGGGCATTGGGGGGACAGACTGATGGGGAAATGGGGTGATAGACTGACGGGGCATTGGGGTGACAGACTGATGGGGCATTGGGGTGACAGACAGATGGGGCATTGGGGGGGGCAGGCTGATGGGGCATTGGGGGGACAGACTGATGGGGCATTGGGGTGACAGACTGATGGGGCATTGGGGGGACAGAATGATGGGGCATTAGGGGGACAGACTGATGGGGCATTGGGGGGACAGACTGATGGGGCATTGGGGGACAGACTGATGGGGCATTGGGGGGGGACAGACTGATGGGGCATTGGGGGGACAGACTGATGGGGCATTGGGGGGACAGACTGATGGGGCATTGGGGGGGACAGACTGATGGGGCATTGGGGGGGACAGACTGATGGGGCATTGGGGTACAGATTGATGGGACATTGGGGGGACAGACTGATGGGGCATTGGGGTACAGATTGATGGGACATTGGGGGGACAGACTGATGGGGCATTGTGAGGGCAGATGGGGCTGCAGGACAGGCTGATGGGGCATTGAGGGGGGGGGCAGACTGATGGGGCATTGGGAGGGCAGATGGGACTGCAGGACAGACTGATGGGGCATTGGAGGGGGACAGACTGATGGGGCATTGGGAGGGCAGATGGGGCTGCAGGACAGACTGATGGACCATTAACCTATTCCAGGATTAAGAACGCAACCTGCGTCTTTAAGGGGTGCCCAGGGCCTATTATGTAAAGCAACAGAGTATTACAATTTTGAAACAAGGTCAGAGCCATATTGACATTTAGGCTAAACATAGGGGCAGGAGTAGCGGGGGGGGGGGGGGGGGGTCCACAGGTCACAGACTCTGGGGTGGATGGAGCCGAATCTTCCTACCTTGTAAGTGTTGGTTCACAACGTTCTCCAGCCGATCTAACCTTTCCCTCAGCCTCACGTTCTCCTTCTTGTCCTCCTCCAGTTTAAGTTCAGGTAACGGCGGCTGCACTTTGATGTAGCCAGTGCCCTGGTAGTTGGTAACCCAGCCGACATAGATGAGGCAGAGGAGGTTGCTCACTCCGCTCAGGATTACACAAGTGGAGACCAAAGTTTTCGTTTTCCTGCCACAGTAACTCATGGCTAGCGGCAGTGTGGAGTGGGGAGCAGCCTCTCCCGCCCTTCCTCTCTCTCCTGGAGATTCTCAGGTCAATTTCCGCAACCAGGAGATTCTCAAATCAGCTGGAAACTGACGGGGGGACATGGCTGCAGCTCCGGGGGGTTTTGTTTAACACTCAATCCCCGCTGCAGATTGGAAGCAGCCCAACTCGTGCTCTGCCCCTTTGTGAGGACGGGAGTTTGGGGGAGTGTGTGTAAATTTTACACCGAGACTCTATCCCCCCCCGCCAGACTCCATCTCTGATCCGGATCAGCGCAGGCAGATCCCAGAGCAGCCAGACTACTGAGTGCAGCAGCAGCGTCTGAGTTCATCCGAACCAGGACTCGGAGCTGGGCTTGAAGCTGCTTCCCTCTGCTCCAGACACAGGGTTATTTCTGGCTGGGTGGATGGTGCAGGGTGCCCGCCGGGGAAGGGAGCAAGGGGGGGGGGGGGGGGGGCATGCAGGCTGGTCACCCACACTTGCAGGCTGCAGCCCCCCACACTGGAAGGGGACAGAGTTTAAGCAGCAGCGGCCCCGAGAGCAGAGGCTGAGTGCCCGGCTCTGATTGACTGGCACTGCCTCCCGCTTCCCTCCAGGCTCCCCCGCCTGTTCAACTGGCTCCATCTGTGGACTGAGTGGGCCATTTACCCCGGGCCAGCCAGAGCCCAGATCAGCTTCACCACATCCACACTGGGGAGGGGCAGAAAGAGTCAGTGAGGGGATTAGAGTGAGGAGAGTAGAATGATGCGAATCAGGGTCTAGGAGCGATGGGAATGGGGGTCTGAGTGTGATGGGAGTGAGGGGATTAGAGTGATGGGAGTGAGGGTCTGGGAGTGACGGGAGTGAGGGGATTAGAGTGATGGGAGTGAGGGTCTGGGAGTGAGGGTCTGAGAGTGATGGGAGTGAGGGGATTAAAGTGATGGGAGTGAGGGTCTGAGAGTGATGGGAGTGAGGGGATGAGAGTGAAGGGAGTGAGGATCTGAGAGTGATGGGAGTGAGGGTCTCAGAGTGATGGGAGTGATGGCCTGAGAGTGATGGGTGTGAGGGGATTAGAGTGATGGGAGTGAGGGGTTTAGCTGATGGGAGTGAGGGTCTGAGAGTGATGGGAGTGAGGGGATTAGAGTGATGGGAGTGAGGGTCTGAGAGTGATGGGCATGAGGGGATTAGAGTGATGGGAGTGAGGGTCTCAGAGTGATGGGAGTGATGACCTGAGAGTGATGGGTGTGAGGGGATTAGAGTGATGGATGTGAGGGTCTGAGAGTGATGGGAGTGAGGGTCTGAGAGTGATGGGAGTGAGGGGATTAGAGTGATGTGAGTGAGGGTCTCAGAGTGATGGGAGTGAGGGTCTGAGAGTGATGGGCGTGAGGGTCTGAGAGTGATGGGAGTGAGGGGATCAGAGTGATGGGAGTGAGGGTCTGGGAGTGAGGGGATTAGAGTGATGGGAGTGAGGGTCTGAGAGTGATGGGAGTGAGGGTCTGAGAGTGATGGCAGTGAGGGGATTAAAGTGATGGGAGTGAGGGTCTGAGAGTGATGGGAGTGAGGGTCTGAGAGTGACGGTCTGAGAGTGAGGGGAATAGGGTGATGGGAGTGAGGGTCGAAGAGTGATGGGAGTGAGGGGATTAGAGTGATGGGAGTGAGGGTCTGAGAGTGATGGGAGTGAGGGTATGAGAGTGATGGGAGTGAGGGTCTGGGAGTGAGGGTTTGAAGGTGATGGGAGTGAGGAGATTAGCGTGAAGGGAGCGAGAGTTTAGAGTGATTGGAGTGAGAGTCTGAGAGTGATGGGAGTGAGGGTATAGAGTGATTGGAGTGAGGGTCTGAGAGTGATGGGAGTGAGGGGATTAGAGTGATGGGAGTGAGGGTCTGAGAGTGATGGGAGTGAGGGTCTGAGAGTGAGGGGAGTGAGGGGATTAGAGTGATGGGAGTGAGGGTCTCAGAGTGATGGGAGTGATGGCCTGAGAGTGATGGGAGTGAGGGTCTGAGAGTGATGGGCGTGAGGGTCTGAGAGTGATGGGAGTGAGGGGATTAGAGTGATGGGAGTGAGGGTCTCAGAGTGATGGGACTGAGGGTCTGAGAGTGATGGGCGTGAGGGTCTGAGAGTGATGGGAGTGAGGGGATTAGAGTGATGGGAGTGAGGGTCTGGGAGTGAGGGGATTAGAGTGATGGGAGTGAGGGTCTGAGAGTGATGGGAGTGAGGGTCTGAGAGTGAGGGGATTAAAGTGATGGGAGTGAGGGTCTGAGAGTGATGGGAGTGAGGGTCTGAGAGTGACGGTCTGAGAGTGATGGGAGTGAGGGGAATAGGGTGATGGGAGTGAGGGTCGAAGAGTGATGGGAATGAGGGGATTAGAGTGATGGGAGTGAGGGTCTGAGAGTGATGGGAGTGAGGGTATGAGAGTGATGGGAGTGAGGGTCTGGGAGTGAGGGTTTGAAGGTGATGGGAGTGAGGAGATTAACGTGAAGGGAGCGAGAGTTTAGAGTGATTGGAGTGAGAGTCTGAGAGTGATGGGAGTGAGGGTATAGAGTGATTGGAGTGAGGGTCTGAGAGTGATGGGAGTGAGGGGATTAGAGTGATGGGAGTGAGGGTCTGAGAGTGATGGGAGTGAGGGTCTGAGAGTGAGGGGAGTGAGGGGATTAGAGTGATGGGAGTGAGGGTCTCAGAGTGATGGGAGTGATGGCCTGAGAGTGATGGGTGTGAGGGGATTAGAGTGATGGGAGTGAGGGGATTAGAGTGATGGGAGTGAGGGTCTGAGAGTGATGGGCGTGAGGGGATTAGAGTGATGGGAGTGAGGGTCTCAGAGTGATGGGAGTGATGGCCTGAGAGTGATGGGTGTGAGGGGATTAGAGTGATGGATGTGAGGGTCTGAGAGTGATGGGAGTGAGGGTCTGAGAGTGATGGGCGTGAGGGTCTGAGAGTGATGGGAGTGAGGGGATTAGAGTGATGGGAGTGAGGGTCTCAGAGTGATGGGAGTGAGGGTCTGAGAGTGATGGGCGTGAGGGTCTGAGAGTGATGGGAGTGAGGGGATCAGAGTGATGGGAGTGAGGGTCTGGGAGTGAGGGGTTTAGAGTGATGGGAGTGAGGGTCTGAGAGTGATGGGAGTGAGGGTCTGAGAGTGATGGGAGTGAGGGGATTAAAGTGATGGGAGTGAGGGTCTGAGAGTGATGGGAGTGAGGGTCTGAGAGTGACGGTCTGAGAGTGATGGGAGTGAGGGGAATAGGGTGATGGGAGTGAGGGTCGAAGAGTGATGGGAGTGAGGGGATTAGAGTGATGGGAGTGAGGGTCTGAGAGTGATGGGAGTGAGGGTCTGAGAGTGATGGGAGTGAGGGTATGAGAGTGATGGGAGTGAGGGTCTGGGAGTGAGGGTTTGAAGGTGATGGGAGTGAGGAGATTAACGTGAAGGGAGCGAGAGTTTAGAGTGATTGGAGTGAGAGTCTGAGAGTGATGGAAGTGAGGGTATAGAGTGATTGGAGTGAGGGTCTGAGAGTGATGGGAGTGAGGGGATTAGAGTGATGGGAGTGAGGGTCTGAGAGTGATGGGAGTGAGGGTCTGAGAGTGAGGGGAGTGAGAGGATTAGAGTGATGGGAGTGAGGGTCTCAGAGTGATGGGAGTGATGGCCTGAGAGTGATGGGAGTGAGGGTCTGAGAGTGATGGGCGTGAGGGTCTGAGAGTGATGGGAGTGAGGGGATTAGAGTGATGGGAGTGAGGGTCTCAGAGTGATGGGACTGAGGGTCTGAGAGTGATGGGCGTGAGGGTCTGAGAGTGATGGGAGTGAGGGGATTAGAGTGATGGGAGTGAGGGTCTGGGAGTGAGGGGATTAGAGTGATGGGAGTGAGGGTCTGAGAGTGATGGGAGTGAGGGTCTGAGAGTGATGGGAGTGAGGGGATTAAAGTGATGGGAGTGAGGGTCTGAGAGTGATGGGAGTGAGGGTCTGAGAGTGATGGGAGTGAGGGGAATAGGGTGATGGGAGTGAGGGTCGAAGAGTGATGGGAGTGAGGGGATTAGAGTGATGGGAGTGAGGGTCTGAGAGTGATGGGAGTGAGGGTCTGAGAGTGAGGGGAGTGAGGGGATTAGAGTGATGGGAGTGAGGGTCTCAGAGTGATGGGAGTGATGGCCTGAGAGTGATGGGTGTGAGGGGATTAGAGTGATGGGAGTGAGGGGATTAGAGTGATGGGAGTGAGGGTCTGAGAGTGATGGGCGTGAGGGGATTAGAGTGATGGGAGTGAGGGTCTCAGAGTGATGGGAGTGATGGCCTGAGAGTGATGGGTGTGAGGGGATTAGAGTGATGGATGTGAGGGTCTGAGAGTGATGGGAGTGAGGGTCTGAGAGTGATGGGCGTGAGGGTCTGAGAGTGATGGGAGTGAGGGGATTAGAGTGATGGGAGTGAGGGTCTCAGAGTGATGGGAGTGAGGGTCTGAGAGTGATGGGCGTGAGGGTCTGAGAGTGATGGGAGTGAGGGGATCAGAGTGATGGGAGTGAGGGTCTGGGAGTGAGGGGTTTAGAGTGATGGGAGTGAGGGTCTGAGAGTAATGGGAGTGAGGGTCTGAGAGTGATGGGAGTGAGGGGATTAAAGTGATGGGAGTGAGGGTCTGAGAGTGATGGGAGTGAGGGTCTGAGAGTGACGGTCTGAGAGTGATGGGAGTGAGGGGAATAGGGTGATGGGGGTGAGGGTCAAAGAGTGATGGGAGTGAGGGGATTAGAGTGATGGGAGTGAGGGTCTGAGAGTGATGGGAGTGAGGGTATGAGAGTGATGGGAGTGAGGGTCTGGGAGTGAGGGTTTGAAGGTGATGGGAGTGAGGAGATTAACGTGAAGGGAGCGAGAGTTTAGAGTGATTGGAGTGAGAGTCTGAGAGTGATGGGAGTGAGGGTATAGAGTGATTGGAGTGAGGGTCTGAGAGTGATGGGAGTGAGGGGATTAGAGTGATGGGAGTGAGGGTCTGAGAGTGATGGGAGTGAGGGTCTGAGAGTGAGGGGAGTGAGGGGATTAGAGTGATGGGAGTGAGGGTCTCAGAGTGATGGGAGTGATGGCCTGAGAGTGATGGGAGTGAGGGTCTGAGAGTGATGGGCGTGAGGGTCTGAGAGTGATGGGAGTGAGGGGATTAGAGTGATGGGAGTGAGGGTCTCAGAGTGATGGGACTGAGGGTCTGAGAGTGATGGGCGTGAGGGTCTGAGAGTGATGGGAGTGAGGGGATTAGAGTGATGGGAGTGAGGGTCTGGGAGTGAGGGGATTAGAGTGATGGGAGTGAGGGTCTGAGAGTGATGGGAGTGAGGGTCTGAGAGTGATGGGAGTGAGGGGATTAAAGTGATGGGAGTGAGGGTCTGAGAGTGATGGGAGTGAGGGTCTGAGAGTGACGGTCTGAGAGTGATGGGAGTGAGGGGAATAGGGTGATGGGAGTGAGGGTCGAAGAGTGATGGGAGTGAGGGGATTAGAGTGATGGGAGTGAGGGTCTGAGAGTGATGGGAGTGAGGGTATGAGAGTGATGGGAGTGAGGGTCTGGGAGTGAGGGTTTGAAGGTGATGGGAGTGAGGAGATTAACGTGAAGGGAGCGAGAGTTTAGAGTGATTGGAGTGAGAGTCTGAGAGTGATGGGAGTGAGGGTATAGAGTGATTGGAGTGAGGGTCTGAGAGTGATGGGAGTGAGGGGATTAGAGTGATGAGAGTGAGGGTCTGAGAGTGATGGGAGTGAGGGTCTGAGAGTGAGGGGAGTGAGGGGATTAGAGTGATGGGAGTGAGGGTCTCAGAGTGATGGGAGTGATGGCCTGAGAGTGATGGGTGTGAGGGGATTAGAGTGATGGATGTGAGGGTCTGAGAGTGATGGGAGTGAGGGGATTAAAGTGATGGGAGTGAGGGTCTGAGAGTGATGGGAGTGAGGGTCTGAGAGTGACGGTCTGAGAGTGATGGGAGTGAGGGGAATAGGGTGATGGGAGTGAGGGTCGAAGAGTGATGGGAGTGAGGGGATTAGAGTGATGGGAGTGAGGGTCTGAGAGTGATGGGAGTGAGGGTCTGAGAGTGATGGGAGTGAGGGTATGAGAGTGATGGGAGTGAGGGTCTGGGAGTGAGGGTTTGAAGGTGATGGGAGTGAGGAGATTAACGTGAAGGGAGCGAGAGTTTAGAGTGATTGGAGTGAGAGTCTGAGAGTGATGGAAGTGAGGGTATAGAGTGATTGGAGTGAGGGTCTGAGAGTGATGGGAGTGAGGGGATTAGAGTGATGGGAGTGAGGGTCTGAGAGTGATGGGAGTGAGGGTCTGAGAGTGAGGGGAGTGAGAGGATTAGAGTGATGGGAGTGAGGGTCTCAGAGTGATGGGAGTGATGGCCTGAGAGTGATGGGAGTGAGGGTCTGAGAGTGATGGGCGTGAGGGTCTGAGAGTGATGGGAGTGAGGGGATTAGAGTGATGGGAGTGAGGGTCTCAGAGTGATGGGACTGAGGGTCTGAGAGTGATGGGCGTGAGGGTCTGAGAGTGATGGGAGTGAGGGGATTAGAGTGATGGGAGTGAGGGTCTGGGAGTGAGGGGATTAGAGTGATGGGAGTGAGGGTCTGAGAGTGATGGGAGTGAGGGTCTGAGAGTGATGGGAGTGAGGGGATTAAAGTGATGGGAGTGAGGGTCTGAGAGTGATGGGAGTGAGGGTCTGAGAGTGATGGGAGTGAGGGGAATAGGGTGATGGGAGTGAGGGTCGAAGAGTGATGGGAGTGAGGGGATTAGAGTGATGGGAGTGAGGGTCTGAGAGTGATGGGAGTGAGGGTCTGAGAGTGAGGGGAGTGAGGGGATTAGAGTGATGGGAGTGAGGGTCTCAGAGTGATGGGAGTGATGGCCTGAGAGTGATGGGTGTGAGGGGATTAGAGTGATGGGAGTGAGGGGATTAGAGTGATGGGAGTGAGGGTCTGAGAGTGATGGGCGTGAGGGGATTAGAGTGATGGGAGTGAGGGTCTCAGAGTGATGGGAGTGATGGCCTGAGAGTGATGGGTGTGAGGGGATTAGAGTGATGGATGTGAGGGTCTGAGAGTGATGGGAGTGAGGGTCTGAGAGTGATGGGCGTGAGGGTCTGAGAGTGATGGGAGTGAGGGGATTAGAGTGATGGGAGTGAGGGTCTCAGAGTGATGGGAGTGAGGGTCTGAGAGTGATGGGCGTGAGGGTCTGAGAGTGATGGGAGTGAGGGGATCAGAGTGATGGGAGTGAGGGTCTGGGAGTGAGGGGTTTAGAGTGATGGGAGTGAGGGTCTGAGAGTAATGGGAGTGAGGGTCTGAGAGTGATGGGAGTGAGGGGATTAAAGTGATGGGAGTGAGGGTCTGAGAGTGATGGGAGTGAGGGTCTGAGAGTGACGGTCTGAGAGTGATGGGAGTGAGGGGAATAGGGTGATGGGGGTGAGGGTCAAAGAGTGATGGGAGTGAGGGGATTAGAGTGATGGGAGTGAGGGTCTGAGAGTGATGGGAGTGAGGGTATGAGAGTGATGGGAGTGAGGGTCTGGGAGTGAGGGTTTGAAGGTGATGGGAGTGAGGAGATTAACGTGAAGGGAGCGAGAGTTTAGAGTGATTGGAGTGAGAGTCTGAGAGTGATGGGAGTGAGGGTATAGAGTGATTGGAGTGAGGGTCTGAGAGTGATGGGAGTGAGGGGATTAGAGTGATGGGAGTGAGGGTCTGAGAGTGATGGGAGTGAGGGTCTGAGAGTGAGGGGAGTGAGGGGATTAGAGTGATGGGAGTGAGGGTCTCAGAGTGATGGGAGTGATGGCCTGAGAGTGATGGGAGTGAGGGTCTGAGAGTGATGGGCGTGAGGGTCTGAGAGTGATGGGAGTGAGGGGATTAGAGTGATGGGAGTGAGGGTCTCAGAGTGATGGGACTGAGGGTCTGAGAGTGATGGGCGTGAGGGTCTGAGAGTGATGGGAGTGAGGGGATTAGAGTGATGGGAGTGAGGGTCTGGGAGTGAGGGGATTAGAGTGATGGGAGTGAGGGTCTGAGAGTGATGGGAGTGAGGGTCTGAGAGTGATGGGAGTGAGGGGATTAAAGTGATGGGAGTGAGGGTCTGAGAGTGATGGGAGTGAGGGTCTGAGAGTGACGGTCTGAGAGTGATGGGAGTGAGGGGAATAGGGTGATGGGAGTGAGGGTCGAAGAGTGAGGGGAGTGAGGGGATTAGAGTGATGGGAGTGAGGGTCTCAGAGTGATGGGAGTGATGGCCTGAGAGTGATGGGTGTGAGGGGATTAGAGTGATGGATGTGAGGGTCTGAGAGTGATGGGAGTGAGGGTCTGAGAGTGATGGGCGTGAGGGTCTGAGAGTGATGGGAGTGAGGGTCTGAGAGTGATGGGAGTGAGGTTCTGAGAGTGATGGGAGTGAGGGTATGAGAGTGATGGGAGTGAGGGTCTGGGAGTGAGGGTTTGAAGGTGATGGGAGTGAGGAGATTAACGTGAAGGGAGCGAGAGTTTAGAGTGATTGGAGTGAGAGTCTGAGAGTGATGGGAGTGAGGGTTTAGAGTGATTGGCGTGAGGGTCTGAGAGTGATGGGAGTGAGGGGATTAGAGTGATGGGAGTGAGGGTCTGAGAGTGATGGGAGTGAGGGGAGTGAGGGGATTAGAGTGATGGGAGTGAGGGTCTCAGAGTGATGGGAGTGATGGCCTGAGAGTGATGGGTGTGAGGGGATTAGAGTGATGGATGTGAGGGTCTGAGAGTGATGGGAGTGAGGGTCTGAGAGTGATGGGCGTGAGGGTCTGAGATTGATGGGAGTGAGGGTCTGAGAGTGATGGGAGTGAGGGGATTAGAGTGATGGGAGTGAGGGTCTGAGAGTGATGGGAGTGAGGGTCTGAGAGTGATGGGCGTGAGGGTCTGAGAGTGATGGGAGTGAGGGGATTAGAGTGATGGGAGTGAGGGTCTGGGAGTGATGGGAGTGAGGGGATTAGAGTGATGGGAGTGAGGGCCTGAGAGTGATGGGAGTGAGGGTCTGAGAGTGATGGGAGTGAGGGGATTAACGTGATGGGAGTGAGGGTCTGAGAGTGATGGGAGTGAGGGTCTGAGAGTGACGGTCTGAGAGTGATGGGAGTGAGGGGAATAGGGTGTTGGGAGTGAGGGACGAAGAGTGATGGGAGTGAGGGGATTAGAGTGATGGGAGTGAGGGTCTGAGAGTGATGGGAGTGAGGGGATTAGATTGATGGGAGTGAGGGTCTGAGAGTGATGGTAGTGAGGGTCTGAGGGTGATGGGAGTGAGGGGATTAGAGTGATGGGAGTGAGGGTCTGAGAGTGATGGGAGTGAGGGTCTGAGAGTGATGGGAGTGAGGTTCTGAGAGTGATGGGAGTGAGGGTATGAGAGTGATGGGAGTGAGGGTCTGGGAGTGAGGGTTTGAAGGTGATGGGAGTGAGGAGATTAACGTGAAGGGAGCGAGAGTTTAGAGTGATTGGAGTGAGAGTCTGAGAGTGATGGGAGTGAGGGTTTAGAGTGATTGGCGTGAGGGTCTGAGAGTGATGGGAGTGAGGGGATTAGAGTGATGGGAGTGAGGGTCTGAGAGTGATGGGAGTGAGGGGAGTGAGGGGATTAGAGTGATGGGAGTGAGGGTCTCAGAGTGATGGGAGTGATGGCCTGAGAGTGATGGGTGTGAGGGGATTAGAGTGATGGATGTGAGGGTCTGAGAGTGATGGGAGTGAGGGTCTGAGAGTGATGGGCGTGAGGGTCTGAGATTGATGGGAGTGAGGGTCTGAGAGTGATGGGAGTGAGGGGATTAGAGTGATGGGAGTGAGGGTCTGAGAGTGATGGGAGTGAGGGTCTGAGAGTGATGGGCGTGAGGGTCTGAGAGTGATGGGAGTGAGGGGATTAGAGTGATGGGAGTGAGGGTCTGGGAGTGATGGGAGTGAGGGGATTAGAGTGATGGGAGTGAGGGCCTGAGAGTGATGGGAGTGAGGGTCTGAGAGTGATGGGAGTGAGGGGATTAACGTGATGGGAGTGAGGGTCTGAGAGTGATGGGAGTGAGGGTCTGAGAGTGACGGTCTGAGAGTGATGGGAGTGAGGGGAATAGGGTGATGGGAGTGAGGGACGAAGAGTGATGGGAGTGAGGGGATTAGAGTGATGGGAGTGAGGGTCTGAGAGTGATGGGAGTGAGGGGATTAGATTGATGGGAGTGAGGGTCTGAGAGTGATGGTAGTGAGGGTCTGAGGGTGATGGGAGTGAGGGGATTAGAGTGATGGGAGTGAGGGTCTGGGAGTGAGGGTCTGAGAGTGATGGGAGTGAGGGGATTAAAGTGATGGGAGTGAGGGTCTGAGAGTGATGGGAGTGAGGGGATGAGAGTGAAGGGAGTGAGGATCTGAGAGTGATGGGAGTGAGGGTCTCAGAGTGATGGGAGTGATGGCCTGAGAGTGATGGGTGTGAGGGGATTAGAGTGATGGGAGTGAGGGGTTTAGCTGATGGGAGTGAGGGTCTGAGAGTGATGGGAGTGAGGGGATTAGAGTGATGGGAGTGAGGGTCTGAGAGTGATGGGCATGAGGGGATTAGAGTGATGGGAGTGAGGGTCTCAGAGTGATGGGAGTGATGACCTGAGAGTGATGGGTGTGAGGGGATTAGAGTGATGGATGTGAGGGTCTGAGAGTGATGGGAGTGAGGGTCTGAGAGTGATGGGAGTGAGGGGATTAGAGTGATGTGAGTGAGGGTCTCAGAGTGATGGGAGTGAGGGTCTGAGAGTGATGGGCGTGAGGGTCTGAGAGTGATGGGAGTGAGGGGATCAGAGTGATGGGAGTGAGGGTCTGGGAGTGAGGGGATTAGAGTGATGGGAGTGAGGGTCTGAGAGTGATGGGAGTGAGGGTCTGAGAGTGATGGCAGTGAGGGGATTAAAGTGATGGGAGTGAGGGTCTGAGAGTGATGGGAGTGAGGGTCTGAGAGTGACGGTCTGAGAGTGAGGGGAATAGGGTGATGGGAGTGAGGGTCGAAGAGTGATGGGAGTGAGGGGATTAGAGTGATGGGAGTGAGGGTCTGAGAGTGATGGGAGTGAGGGTATGAGAGTGATGGGAGTGAGGGTCTGGGAGTGAGGGTTTGAAGGTGATGGGAGTGAGGAGATTAGCGTGAAGGGAGCGAGAGTTTAGAGTGATTGGAGTGAGAGTCTGAGAGTGATGGGAGTGAGGGTATAGAGTGATTGGAGTGAGGGTCTGAGAGTGATGGGAGTGAGGGGATTAGAGTGATGGGAGTGAGGGTCTGAGAGTGATGGGAGTGAGGGTCTGAGAGTGAGGGGAGTGAGGGGATTAGAGTGATGGGAGTGAGGGTCTCAGAGTGATGGGAGTGATGGCCTGAGAGTGATGGGAGTGAGGGTCTGAGAGTGATGGGCGTGAGGGTCTGAGAGTGATGGGAGTGAGGGGATTAGAGTGATGGGAGTGAGGGTCTCAGAGTGATGGGACTGAGGGTCTGAGAGTGATGGGCGTGAGGGTCTGAGAGTGATGGGAGTGAGGGGATTAGAGTGATGGGAGTGAGGGTCTGGGAGTGAGGGGATTAGAGTGATGGGAGTGAGGGTCTGAGAGTGATGGGAGTGAGGGTCTGAGAGTGAGGGGATTAAAGTGATGGGAGTGAGGGTCTGAGAGTGATGGGAGTGAGGGTCTGAGAGTGACGGTCTGAGAGTGATGGGAGTGAGGGGAATAGGGTGATGGGAGTGAGGGTCGAAGAGTGATGGGAATGAGGGGATTAGAGTGATGGGAGTGAGGGTCTGAGAGTGATGGGAGTGAGGGTATGAGAGTGATGGGAGTGAGGGTCTGGGAGTGAGGGTTTGAAGGTGATGGGAGTGAGGAGATTAACGTGAAGGGAGCGAGAGTTTAGAGTGATTGGAGTGAGAGTCTGAGAGTGATGGGAGTGAGGGTATAGAGTGATTGGAGTGAGGGTCTGAGAGTGATGGGAGTGAGGGGATTAGAGTGATGGGAGTGAGGGTCTGAGAGTGAGGGGAGTGAGGGGATTAGAGTGATGGGAGTGAGGGTCTCAGAGTGATGGGAGTGATGGCCTGAGAGTGATGGGTGTGAGGGGATTAGAGTGATGGGAGTGAGGGGATTAGAGTGATGGGAGTGAGGGTCTGAGAGTGATGGGCGTGAGGGGATTAGAGTGATGGGAGTGAGGGTCTCAGAGTGATGGGAGTGATGGCCTGAGAGTGATGGGTGTGAGGGGATTAGAGTGATGGATGTGAGGGTCTGAGAGTGATGGGAGTGAGGGTCTGAGAGTGATGGGCGTGAGGGTCTGAGAGTGATGGGAGTGAGGGGATTAGAGTGATGGGAGTGAGGGTCTCAGAGTGATGGGAGTGAGGGTCTGAGAGTGATGGGCGTGAGGGTCTGAGAGTGATGGGAGTGAGGGGATCAGAGTGATGGGAGTGAGGGTCTGGGAGTGAGGGGTTTAGAGTGATGGGAGTGAGGGTCTGAGAGTGATGGGAGTGAGGGTCTGAGAGTGATGGGAGTGAGGGGATTAAAGTGATGGGAGTGAGGGTCTGAGAGTGATGGGAGTGAGGGTCTGAGAGTGACGGTCTGAGAGTGATGGGAGTGAGGGGAATAGGGTGATGGGAGTGAGGGTCGAAGAGTGATGGGAGTGAGGGGATTAGAGTGATGGGAGTGAGGGTCTGAGAGTGATGGGAGTGAGGGTCTGAGAGTGATGGGAGTGAGGGTATGAGAGTGATGGGAGTGAGGGTCTGGGAGTGAGGGTTTGAAGGTGATGGGAGTGAGGAGATTAACGTGAAGGGAGCGAGAGTTTAGAGTGATTGGAGTGAGAGTCTGAGAGTGATGGAAGTGAGGGTATAGAGTGATTGGAGTGAGGGTCTGAGAGTGATGGGAGTGAGGGGATTAGAGTGATGGGAGTGAGGGTCTGAGAGTGATGGGAGTGAGGGTCTGAGAGTGAGGGGAGTGAGAGGATTAGAGTGATGGGAGTGAGGGTCTCAGAGTGATGGGAGTGATGGCCTGAGAGTGATGGGAGTGAGGGTCTGAGAGTGATGGGCGTGAGGGTCTGAGAGTGATGGGAGTGAGGGGATTAGAGTGATGGGAGTGAGGGTCTCAGAGTGATGGGACTGAGGGTCTGAGAGTGATGGGCGTGAGGGTCTGAGAGTGATGGGAGTGAGGGGATTAGAGTGATGGGAGTGAGGGTCTGGGAGTGAGGGGATTAGAGTGATGGGAGTGAGGGTCTGAGAGTGATGGGAGTGAGGGTCTGAGAGTGATGGGAGTGAGGGGATTAAAGTGATGGGAGTGAGGGTCTGAGAGTGATGGGAGTGAGGGTCTGAGAGTGATGGGAGTGAGGGGAATAGGGTGATGGGAGTGAGGGTCGAAGAGTGATGGGAGTGAGGGGATTAGAGTGATGGGAGTGAGGGTCTGAGAGTGATGGGAGTGAGGGTCTGAGAGTGAGGGGAGTGAGGGGATTAGAGTGATGGGAGTGAGGGTCTCAGAGTGATGGGAGTGATGGCCTGAGAGTGATGGGTGTGAGGGGATTAGAGTGATGGGAGTGAGGGGATTAGAGTGATGGGAGTGAGGGTCTGAGAGTGATGGGCGTGAGGGGATTAGAGTGATGGGAGTGAGGGTCTCAGAGTGATGGGAGTGATGGCCTGAGAGTGATGGGTGTGAGGGGATTAGAGTGATGGATGTGAGGGTCTGAGAGTGATGGGAGTGAGGGTCTGAGAGTGATGGGCGTGAGGGTCTGAGAGTGATGGGAGTGAGGGGATTAGAGTGATGGGAGTGAGGGTCTCAGAGTGATGGGAGTGAGGGTCTGAGAGTGATGGGCGTGAGGGTCTGAGAGTGATGGGAGTGAGGGGATCAGAGTGATGGGAGTGAGGGTCTGGGAGTGAGGGGTTTAGAGTGATGGGAGTGAGGGTCTGAGAGTAATGGGAGTGAGGGTCTGAGAGTGATGGGAGTGAGGGGATTAAAGTGATGGGAGTGAGGGTCTGAGAGTGATGGGAGTGAGGGTCTGAGAGTGACGGTCTGAGAGTGATGGGAGTGAGGGGAATAGGGTGATGGGGGTGAGGGTCAAAGAGTGATGGGAGTGAGGGGATTAGAGTGATGGGAGTGAGGGTCTGAGAGTGATGGGAGTGAGGGTATGAGAGTGATGGGAGTGAGGGTCTGGGAGTGAGGGTTTGAAGGTGATGGGAGTGAGGAGATTAACGTGAAGGGAGCGAGAGTTTAGAGTGATTGGAGTGAGAGTCTGAGAGTGATGGGAGTGAGGGTATAGAGTGATTGGAGTGAGGGTCTGAGAGTGATGGGAGTGAGGGGATTAGAGTGATGGGAGTGAGGGTCTGAGAGTGATGGGAGTGAGGGTCTGAGAGTGAGGGGAGTGAGGGGATTAGAGTGATGGGAGTGAGGGTCTCAGAGTGATGGGAGTGATGGCCTGAGAGTGATGGGAGTGAGGGTCTGAGAGTGATGGGCGTGAGGGTCTGAGAGTGATGGGAGTGAGGGGATTAGAGTGATGGGAGTGAGGGTCTCAGAGTGATGGGACTGAGGGTCTGAGAGTGATGGGCGTGAGGGTCTGAGAGTGATGGGAGTGAGGGGATTAGAGTGATGGGAGTGAGGGTCTGGGAGTGAGGGGATTAGAGTGATGGGAGTGAGGGTCTGAGAGTGATGGGAGTGAGGGTCTGAGAGTGATGGGAGTGAGGGGATTAAAGTGATGGGAGTGAGGGTCTGAGAGTGATGGGAGTGAGGGTCTGAGAGTGACGGTCTGAGAGTGATGGGAGTGAGGGGAATAGGGTGATGGGAGTGAGGGTCGAAGAGTGATGGGAGTGAGGGGATTAGAGTGATGGGAGTGAGGGTCTGAGAGTGATGGGAGTGAGGGTATGAGAGTGATGGGAGTGAGGGTCTGGGAGTGAGGGTTTGAAGGTGATGGGAGTGAGGAGATTAACGTGAAGGGAGCGAGAGTTTAGAGTGATTGGAGTGAGAGTCTGAGAGTGATGGGAGTGAGGGTATAGAGTGATTGGAGTGAGGGTCTGAGAGTGATGGGAGTGAGGGGATTAGAGTGATGAGAGTGAGGGTCTGAGAGTGATGGGAGTGAGGGTCTGAGAGTGAGGGGAGTGAGGGGATTAGAGTGATGGGAGTGAGGGTCTCAGAGTGATGGGAGTGATGGCCTGAGAGTGATGGGTGTGAGGGGATTAGAGTGATGGATGTGAGGGTCTGAGAGTGATGGGAGTGAGGGTCTGAGAGTGATGGGCGTGAGGGTCTGAGAGTGATGGGAGTGAGGGTCTGAGAGTGATGGGAGTGAGGTTCTGAGAGTGATGGGAGTGAGGGTATGAGAGTGATGGGAGTGAGGGTCTGGGAGTGAGGGTTTGAAGGTGATGGGAGTGAGGAGATTAACGTGAAGGGAGCGAGAGTTTAGAGTGATTGGAGTGAGAGTCTGAGAGTGATGGGAGTGAGGGTTTAGAGTGATTGGCGTGAGGGTCTGAGAGTGATGGGAGTGAGGGGATTAGAGTGATGGGAGTGAGGGTCTGAGAGTGATGGGAGTGAGGGGAGTGAGGGGATTAGAGTGATGGGAGTGAGGGTCTCAGAGTGATGGGAGTGATGGCCTGAGAGTGATGGGTGTGAGGGGATTAGAGTGATGGATGTGAGGGTCTGAGAGTGATGGGAGTGAGGGTCTGAGAGTGATGGGCGTGAGGGTCTGAGATTGATGGGAGTGAGGGTCTGAGAGTGATGGGAGTGAGGGGATTAGAGTGATGGGAGTGAGGGTCTGAGAGTGATGGGAGTGAGGGTCTGAGAGTGATGGGCGTGAGGGTCTGAGAGTGATGGGAGTGAGGGGATTAGAGTGATGGGAGTGAGGGTCTGGGAGTGATGGGAGTGAGGGGATTAGAGTGATGGGAGTGAGGGCCTGAGAGTGATGGGAGTGAGGGTCTGAGAGTGATGGGAGTGAGGGGATTAACGTGATGGGAGTGAGGGTCTGAGAGTGATGGGAGTGAGGGTCTGAGAGTGACGGTCTGAGAGTGATGGGAGTGAGGGGAATAGGGTGATGGGAGTGAGGGACGAAGAGTGATGGGAGTGAGGGGATTAGAGTGATGGGAGTGAGGGTCTGAGAGTGATGGGAGTGAGGGGATTAGATTGATGGGAGTGAGGGTCTGAGAGTGATGGTAGTGAGGGTCTGAGGGTGATGGGAGTGAGGGGATTAGAGTGATGGGAGTGAGGGTCTGAGAGTGATGGGAGTGAGGGTCTGAGAGTGATGGGAGTGAGGGGATTAGAGTGATGGGAGTGATGGCCTGAGAGTGATGGGAGTGAGGGTCTGAGAGTGATGGGAGTGAGGGTCTGAGGGTGATGGGAGTGAGGGGATTAGAGTGATGGGAGTGAGGGTCTGAGAGTGATGGGAGTGAGGGGATTAGAGTGATGGGAGTGATGGTCTGAGAGTGATGGGAGTGAGGTTCTGAGAGTGATGGGAGTGAGGGGATTAAAGTGATGGGAGTGAGGGTCTGAGAGTGAGGGTATGAGAGTGATGGGAGTGAGGGGATTAGAGTGATAGGAGTGAGGGTCTGAGAGTGATGGGAGTGAGGGTATGAGAGTGATGGGAGTGAGGGTCTGAGAGTGATGGGAGTGAGGGTTTGAAGGTGATGGGAGTGAGGAGATTAAGGTGATGGGAGTGATGGCCTGAGAGTGATGGGAGTGAGGGGATTAGAGTGATGGGAGTGAGGGTCTGAGAGTGATGGGAGTGAGGGTCTGAGAGTGATGGGAGTGAGGGGAATAGGGTGATGGGAGTGAGGGTCTGAGAGTGATGGGAGTGAGGGTCTGAGAGTGATGGGAGTGAGGGGATTAGAGTGATGGACTGAGGGTCTGAGATTGATGGGAGTGAGGGGATTGGATTGATGGGAGTGAGTGGATTAGAGTGCTGGGAGTGAGGGTCTGAGAGTGATGGGAGTGAGGGTATGAGAGTGATGGGAGTGAGGGTCTGAGAGTGATGGGAGTGAGGGTCTGAGAGTGATGGGAGTGAGGGTCTGAGGGTGATGGGAGTGAGGGGATTAGAGTGATGGGAGTGAGGGTCTGAGAGTGATGGGAGTGAGGGGATTAGAGTGATGGGAGTGAGGGTCTGGGAGTGAGGGGATTAGAGTGATGGGAGTGATGGTCTGAGAGTGATGGGAGTGAGGGTCTGAGAGTGATGGGAGTGAGGGGATTAAAGTGATGGGAGTGAGGGTCTGAGAGTGATGGGAGTGAGGGTATGAGAGTGATGGGAGTGAGGGGATTAGAGTGATGGGAGTGAGGGTCTGAGAGTGATGGGAGTGAGGGTATGAGAGTGATGGGAGTGAGGGTCTGAGAGTGATGGGAGTGAGGGTTTGAAGGTGATGAGAGTGAGGAGATTAAGGTGATGGGAGTGATGGCCTGAGAGTGATGGGAGTGAGGGGATTAGAGTGATGGGAGTGAGGGTCTGAGAGTGATGGGAGTGAGGGTCTGAGAGTGATGGTGTGAGAGTGATGGGAGTGAGGGGAATAGGGTGATGGGAGTGAGGGTCTGAGAGTGATGGGAGTGAGGGGATTAGAGTGATGGGAGTGAGGGTCTGAGAGTGATGGGAGTGAGGGTCTGAGAGTGATGGGAGTGAGGGGATTAGAGTGATGGACTGAGGGTCTGAGATTGATGGGAGTGAGGGGATTGGATTGATGGGAGTGAGTGGATTAGAGTGCTGGGAGTGAGGGTCTGAGAGTGATGGGAGTGAGGGTATGAGAGTGATGGGAGTGAGGGTCTGAGAGTGATGGGAGTGAGGGTTTGAAGGTGATGGGAGTGAGGAGATTAACGTGATGGGAGTGAGGGTTTAGAGTGATTGGAGTGAGAGTCTGAGAGTGATGGGAGTGAGGGTTTAGAGTGATTGGAGTGAGGGTCTGAGAGTGATGGGAGTGAGGGGATTAGAGTGATGGGAGTGAGTGTCTGAGAGTGATGGGAGTGAGCGTCTGTGGGTGATGGGAGTGAGGGGATTAGAGTGATGGGAGTGAGGGTCTGAGAGTGATGGGAGTGAGGGTCTGAGAGTGATGGGAGTGAGTGTCTGAGAGTGATGGGAGTGAGGGGATTAGAGTGATGGGAGTGAGGGTCTGAGGGTGATGGGAGTGAGGGGATTAGAGTGATGGGAGTGAGGGTCTGAGAGTGATGGGAGTGAGGGTCTGAGAGTGATGGGAGTGAGGGGATTAGAGTGATGGGAGTGAGGGTCTGAGAGTGATGGGAGTGATGGCCTGAGAGTGATGGGTGTGAGGGGATTAGAGTGATGGGAGTGAGGGTCTGAGAGTGCTGGGAGTGAGGGTCTGAGAATGATGGGCGTGAGGGTCTGAGGGGGATGGGA
Organism: Scyliorhinus torazame; assembly: GCF_047496885.1. NCBI lineage: Eukaryota > Metazoa > Chordata > Chondrichthyes > Carcharhiniformes > Scyliorhinidae > Scyliorhinus > Scyliorhinus torazame. Next base: position 189,770,183 of record NC_092716.1, read on the forward strand.
GTGAGGGGATTAGAGTGATGGGAGTGAGGGTCTCAGAGTGATGGGAGTGAGGGTCTGAGAGTGATGGGCGTGAGGGTCTGAGAGTGATGGGAGTGAGGGGATTAGAGTGATGGGAGTGAGGGTCTGGGAGTGATGGGAGTGAGGGGATTAGAGTGATGGGAGTGAGGGTCTGAGAGTGATGGGAGTGAGGGTCTGAGAGTGATGGGAGTGAGGGGATTAAAGTGATGGGAGTGAAGGTCTGAGAGTGATGGGAGTGAGGGTCTGAGAGTGACGGTCTGAGAGTGATGGGAGTGAGGGGAATAGGGTGATGGAAGTGAGGGTCGAAGAGTGATGGGAGTGAGGGTATGAGAGTGATGGGAGTGAGGGTCTGAGAGTGATGAAGTGAGGGTTTGAAGGTGATGGGAGTGAGGAGATTAACGTGATGGGAGTGATGGCCTGAGAGTGATGGGAGTGAGGGGATTAGAGTGATGGGAGTGAGGGTCTGAGAGTGATGGGAGTGAGGGGATTAGAGTGATGGGAGTGAGGGTCTGAGAGTGATGGGAGTGAGGGTCTGAGGGTGATGGGAGTGGGGGGATTAGAGTGATGGGAGTGAGGGTCTGAGAGTGATGGGAGTGAGGGTCTGAGAGTGATGGGAGTGAGGGGATTAGAGTGATGGGAGTGAGGGTCTCAGAGTGATGGGAGTGATGGCCTGAGAGTGATGGGAGTGAGGGTATTAGAGTGATGGGAGTGAGGGTCTCAGAGTGATGGGAGTGAGGGTCTGAGAGTGATGGGCGTGAGGGTCTGAGAGTGATGGGAGTGAGGGGATTAGAGTGATGGGAGTGAGGGTCTGGGAGTGATGGGAGTGAGGGGATTAGAGTGATGGGAGTGATGGTGTGAGAGTGATGGGAGTGAGGGTCTGAGAGTGATGGGGTGAGGGGATTAAAGTGATGGGAGTGAGGGTCTGAGAGTGATGGGAGTGAGGGTATGAGAGTGATGGGAGTGAGGGTCTGAGAGTGATGGGAGTGAGGGTTTGAAGGTGATGGGAGTGAGGAGATTAACGTGATGGGAGTGATGGCCTGAAAGTGATGGGAGTGAGGGGATTAGAGTGATGGGAGTGAGGGTCTGAGAGTGATGGGAGTGAGGGTCTGAGAGTGACGGTGTGAGAGTGATGGGAGTGAGGGTCTGAGAGTGACGGTGTGAGAGTGATGGGAGTGAGGGGAATAGGGTGATGGGAATGAGTGTCTGAGAGTGATGGGAGTGAGGGGATTAGAGTGATGGGAGTGAGGGTCTGAGAGTGATGGGAGTGAGGGTATGAGAGTGATCGGAGTGAGGGTCTGAGAGTGTTGGGAGTGAGGGTTTGAAGGTGATGAGAGTGAGGAGATTAATGTGATGGGAGTGAGGGTCGAAGAGTGATGGGAGTGAGGGGATTAGAGTGATGGGAGTGAGAGTCTGAGAGTGAAGGGAGTGAGGGTATGAGAGTGATGGGAGTGAGGGACTGAGAGTGATGGGAGTGAGGGTTTGAAGGTGATGGGAGTGAGGAGATTACCGTGATGGGAGTGATGGCCTGAGAGTGATGGGAGTGAGGGGATTAGAGTGATGGGAGTGAGGGTCTGAGAGTGATGGGAGTGAGGGGATTAGAGTGATGGGAGTGAGGGTCTGAGAGTGATGGTAGTGAGGGTCTGAGGGTGATGGGAGTGAGGGGATGGAAGTGAGGGTCTGAGAGTGATGGGAGTGAGGGTCTGAGAGTGATGGGAGTGAGGGGATTAGAGTGATGGGAGTGAGGGTCTCAGAGTGATGGGAGTGATGGCCTGAGAGTGATGGGAGTGAGGGGATTAGAGTGATGGGAGTGAGGGTCTCAGAGTGATGGGAGTGAGGGTCTGAGAGTGATGGGCGTGAGGGTCTGAGAGTGATGGGAGTGAGGGGATTAGAGTGATGGTAGTGAGGGTCTGGGAGTGATGGGAGTGAGGGGATTAGAGTGATGGGAGTGAGGGTCTGAGAGTGATGGGAGTGAGGGTTTGAAGGTGATGGGAGTGAGGAGATTAACGTGATGGGAGTGATGGCCTGAGAGTGATGGGAGTGAGGGGATTAGAGTGATCGGAGTGAGGGTCTGAGAGTGATGGGAGTGAGGGTCTGAGAGTGATGGTGTGAGAGTGATGGGAGTGAGGGGAATAGGGTGATGGGAGTGAGGGTCTGAGAGTGATGGGAGTTAGGGGATTAGAGTGATGGGAGTGAGGGTCTGAGAGTGATGGGAGTGAGGGTATGGGAGTGAGGGGATTAGAGTGATGGGAGTGAGGGTCTGAGAGTGATGGGAGTGAGGGTCTGAGAGTGATGGGAGTGAGGGTCTGAGAGTGATGGGAGTGAGGGTCTGAGAGTGATGGGCGTGAGGGTCTGAGAGTGATGGGAGTGAGGGGATTAGAGTGATGGGAGTGAGGGTCTGGGAGTGATGGGAGTGAGGGGATTAGAGTGATGGGAGTGAGGGCCTGAGAGTGATGGGAGTGAGGGTCTGAGAGTGATGGGAGTGAGGGGATTAACGTGATGGGAGTGAGGGTCTGAGAGTGATGGGAGTGAGGGTCTGAGAGTGACGGTCTGAGAGTGATGGGAGTGAGGGGAATAGGGTGATGGGAGTGAGGGACGAAGAGTGATGGGAGTGAGGGGATTAGAGTGATGGGAGTGAGGGTCTGAGAGTGATGGGAGTGAGGGGATTAGAGTGATGGGAGTGAGGGTCTGAGAGTGATGGTAGTGAGGGTCTGAGGGTGATGGGAGTGAGGGGATTAGAGTGATGGGAGTGAGGGTCTGAGAGTGATGGGAGTGAGGGTCTGAGAGTGATGGGAGTGAGGGGATTAGAGTGATGGGAGTGATGGCCTGAGAGTGATGGGAGTGAGGGTCTGAGAGTGATGGGAGTGGGGGTCTGAGGGTGATGGGAGTGAGGGGATTAGAGTGATGGGAGTGAGGGTCTGAGAGTGATGGGAGTGAGGGGATTAGAGTGATGGGAGTGAGGGTCTGGGAGTGATGGGAGTGAGGGGATTAGAGTGATGGGAGTGATGGTCTGAGAGTGATGGGAGTGAGGGTCTGAGAGTGATGGGAGTGAGGGGATTAAAGTGATGGGAGTGAGGGTCTGAGAGTGATGGGAGTGAGGGTATGAGAGTGATGGGAGTGAGGGGATTAGAGTGATAGGAGTGAGGGTCTGAGAGTGATGGGAGTGAGGGTATGAGAGTGATGGGAGTGAGGGTCTGAGAGTGATGGGAGTGAGGGTTTGAAGGTGATGGGAGTGAGGAGATTAAGGTGATGGGAGTGATGGCCTGAGAGTGATGGGAGTGAGGGGATTAGAGTGATGGGAGTGAGGGTCTGAGAGTGATGGGAGTGAGGGTCTGAGAGTGATGGTGTGAGAGTGATGGGAGTGAGGGGAATAGGGTGATGGGAGTGAGTGTCTGAGAGTGATGGGAGTGAGGGTCTGAGAGTGATGGGAGTGAGGGGATTAGAGTGATGGACTGAGGGTCTGAGATTGATGGGAGTGAGGGGATTGGATTGATGGGAGTGAGTGGATTAGAGTGCTGGGAGTGAGGGTCTGAGAGTGATGGGAGTGAGGGTATGAGAGTGATGGGAGTGAGGGTCTGAGAGTGATGGGAGTGAGGGTCTGAGAGTGATGGGAGTGAGGGTCTGAGGGTGATGGGAGTGAGGGGATTAGAGTGATGGGAGTGAGGGTCTGAGAGTGATGGGAGTGAGGGGATTAGAGTGATGGGAGTGAGGGTCTGGGAGTGAGGGGATTAGAGTGATGGGAGTGATGGTCTGAGAGTGATGGGAGTGAGGGTCTGAGAGTGATGGGAGTGAGGGGATTAAAGGGATGGGAGTGAGGGTCTGAGAGTGATGGGAGTGAGGGTATGAGAGTGATGGGAGTGAGGGGATTAGAGTGATGGGAGTGAGGGTCTGAGAGTGATGGGAGTGAGGGTATGAGAGTGATGGGAGTGAGGGTCTGAGAGTGATGGGAGTGAGGGTTTGAAGGTGATGGGAGTGAGGAGATTAAGGTGATGGGAGTGATGGCCTGAGAGTGATGGGAGTGAGGGGATTAGAGTGATGGGAGTGAGGGTCTGAGAGTGATGGGAGTGAGGGTCTGAGAGTGATGGTGTGAGAGTGATGGGAGTGAGGGGAATAGGGTGATGGGAGTGAGGGTCTGAGAGTGATGGGAGTGAGGGGATTAGAGTGATGGGAGTGAGGGTCTGAGAGTGATGGGAGTGAGGGTCTGAGAGTGATGGGAGTGAGGGGATTAGAGTGATGGACTGAGGGTCTGAGATTGATGGGAGTGAGGGGATTGGATTGATGGGAGTGAGTGGATTAGAGTGCTGGGAGTGAGGGTCTGAGAGTGATGGGAGTGAGGGTATGAGAGTGATGGGAGTGAGGGTCTGAGAGTGATGGGAGTGAGGGTTTGAAGGTGATGGGAGTGAGGAGATTAACGTGATGGGAGTGAGGGTTTAGAGTGATTGGAGTGAGAGTCTGAGAGTGATGGGAGTGAGGGTTTAGAGTGATTGGAGTGAGGGTCTGAGAGTGATGGGAGTGAGGGGATTAGAGTGATGGGAGTGAGGGTCTGAGAGTGATGGGAGTGAGCGTCTGTGGGTGATGGGAGTGAGGGGATTAGAGTGATGGGAGTGAGGGTCTGAGAGTGATGGGAGTGAGGGTCTGAGAGTGATGGGAGTGAGTGTCTGAGAGTGATGGGAGTGAGGGGATTAGAGTGATGGGAGTGAGGGTCTGAGGGTGATGGGAGTGAGGGGATTAGAGTGATGGGAGTGAGGGTCTGAGAGTGATGGGAGTGAGGGTCTGAGAGTGATGGGAGTGAGGGGATTAGAGTGATGGGAGTGAGGGTCTGAGAGTGATGGGAGTGATGGCCTGAGAGTGATGGGTGTGAGGGGATTAGAGTGATGGGAGTGAGGGTCTGAGAGTGCTGGGAGTGAGGGTCTGAGAATGATGGGCGTGAGGGTCTGAGGGGGATGGGAGTGAGGGGATTAGAGTGATGGGAGTGAGGGTCTCAGAGTGATGGGAGTGAGGGTCTGAGAGTGATGGGCGTGAGGGTCTGAGAGTGATGGGAGTGAGGGGATTAGAGTGATGGGAGTGAGGGTCTGGGAGTGATGGGAGTGAGGGGATTAGAGTGATGGGAGTGAGGGTCTGAGAGTGATGGGAGTGAGGGTCTGAGAGTGATGGGAGTGAGGGGATTAAAGTGATGGGAGTGAAGGTCTGAGAGTGATGGGAGTGAGGGTCTGAGAGTGACGGTCTGAGAGTGATGGGAGTGAGGGGAATAGGGTGATGGAAGTTAGGGTCGAAGAGTGATGGGAGTGAGGGGATTAGAGTGATGGGAGTGAGGGTCTGAGAGTGATGGGAGTGAGGGTATGAGAGTGATGGGAGTGAGGGTCTGAGAGTGATGAAGTGAGGGTTTGAAGGTGATGGGAGTGAGGAGATTAACGTGATGGGAGTGATGGCCTGAGAGTGATGGGAGTGAGGGGATTAGAGTGATGGGAGTGAGGGTCTGAGAGTGATGGGAGTGAGGGGATTAGAGTGATGGGAGTGAGGGTCTGAGAGTGATGGGAGTGAGGGTCTGAGGGTGATGGGAGTGGGGGGATTAGAGTGATGGGAGTGAGGGTCTGAGAGTGATGGGAGTGAGGGTCTGAGAGTGATGGGAGTGAGGGGATTAGAGTGATGGGAGTGAGGGTCTCAGAGTGATGGGAGTGATGGCCTGAGAGTGATGGGAGTGAGGGTATTAGAGTGATGGGAGTGAGGGTCTCAGAGTGATGGGAGTGAGGGTCTGAGAGTGATGTGCGTGAGGGTCTGAGAGTGATGGGAGTGAGGGGATTAGAGTGATGGGAGTGAGGGTCTGGGAGTGATGGGAGTGAGGGGATTAGAGTGATGGGAGTGATGGTGTGAGAGTGATGGGAGTGAGGGTCTGAGAGTGATGGGGTGAGGGGATTAAAGTGATGGGAGTGAGGGTCTGAGAGTGATGGGAGTGAGGGTATGAGAGTGATGGGAGTGAGGGTCTGAGAGTGATGGGAGTGACGGTTTGAAGGTGATGGGAGTGAGGAGATTAACGTGATGGGAGTGATGGCCTGAAAGTGATGGGAGTGAGGGGATTAGAGTGATGGGAGTGAGGGTCTGAGACTGATGGGAGTGAGGGTCTGAGAGTGACGGTGTGAGAGTGATGGGAGTGAGGGTCTGAGAGTGATGGGAGTGAGGGTCTGAGAGTGACGGTGTGAGAGTGATGGGAGTGAGGGGAATAGGGTGATGGGAATGAGTGTCTGAGAGTGATGGGAGTGAGGGGATTAGAGTGATGGGAGTGAGGGTCTGAGAGTGATGGGAGTGAGGGTATGAGAGTGATCGGAGTGAGGGTCTGAGAGTGTTGGGAGTGAGGGTTTGAAGGTGATGAGAGTGAGGAGATTAATGTGATGGGAGTGAGGGTCGAAGAGTGATGGGAGTGAGGGGATTAGAGTGATGGGAGTGAGAGTCTGAGAGTGAAGGGAGTGAGGGTATGAGAGTGATGGGAGTGAGGGACTGAGAGTGATGGGAGTGAGGGTTTGAAGGTGATGGGAGTGAGGAGATTACCGTGATGGGAGTGATGGCCTGAGAGTGATGGGAGTGAGGGGATTAGAGTGATGGGAGTGAGGGTCTGAGAGTGATGGGAGTGAGGGGATTAGAGTGATGGGAGTGAGGGTCTGAGAGTGATGGTAGTGAGGGTCTGAGGGTGATGGGAGTGAGGGGATGGGAGTGAGGGTCTGAGAGTGATGGGAGTGAGGGTCTGAGAGTGATGGGAGTGAGGGGATTAGAGTGATGGGAGTGAGGGTCTCAGAGTGATGGGAGTGATGGCCTGAGAGTGATGGGAGTGAGGGGATTAGAGTGATGGGAGTGAGGGTCTCAGAGTGATGGGAGTGAGGGTCTGAGAGTGATGGGCGTGAGGGTCTGAGAGTGATGGGAGTGAGGGGATTAGAGTGATGGTAGTGAGGGTCTGGGAGTGATGGGAGTGAGGGGATTAGAGTGATGGGAGTGAGGGTCTGAGAGTGATGGGAGTGAGGGTTTGAAGGTGATGGGAGTGAGGAGATTAACGTGATGGGAGTGATGGCCTGAGAGTGATGGGAGTGAGGGGATTAGAGTGATCGGAGTGAGGGTCTGAGAGTGATGGGAGTGAGGGTCTGAGAGTGATGGTGTGAGAGTGATGGGAGTGAGGGGAATAGGGTGATGGGAGTGAGGGTCTGAGAGTGATGGGAGTTAGGGGATTAGAGTGATGGGAGTGAGGGTCTGAGAGTGATGGGAGTGAGGGTATGGGAGTGAGGGGATTAGAGTGATGGGAGTGAGGGTCTGAGAGTGTTGGGAGTGAGGGGATTTGAGTGATGGACTGAGGGTCTGAGATTGATGGGAGTGAGGGGATTGGATTGATGGGAGTGAGTGGATTAGAGTGCTGGGAGTGAGGGTCTGAGAGTGATGGGAGTGAGGGTATGAGAGTGATGGGAGTGAGGGGATTAGAGTGATAGGAGTGAGGGTCTGAGAGTGATGGGAGTGAGGGTATGAGAGTGATGGGAGTGAGGGTCTGAGAGTGATGGGAGTGAAGGTTTGAAGGTGATGGGAGTGAGGAGATTAAGGTGATGGGAGTGATGGCCTGAGAGTGATGGGAGTGAGGGGATTAGAGTGATGGGAGTGATGGTCTGAGAGTGATGGGAGTGAGGGTCTGAGAGTGATGGTGTGAGAGTGATGGGAGTGAGGGGAATAGGGTGATGGGAGTGAGGGTCTGAGAGTGATGGGAGTGAGGGTCTGAGAGTGATGGGAGTGAGGGGATTAGAGTGATGGACTGAGGGTCTGAGATTGATGGGAGTGAGGGGATTGGATTGATGGGAGTGAGTGGATTAGAGTGCTGGGAGTGAGGGTCTGAGAGTGATGGGAGTGAGGGTATGAGAGTGATGGGAGTGAGGGTCTGAGAGTGATGGGAGTGAGGGTCTGAGAGTGATGGGAGTGAGGGTCTGAGGGTGATGGGAGTGAGGGGATTAGAGTGATGGGAGTGAGGGTCTGAGAGTGATGGGAGTGAGGGGATTAGAGTGATGGGAGTGAGGGTCTGGGAGTGAGGGGATTAAAGTGATGGGAGTGAGGGTCTGAGAGTGATGGGAGTGAGGGTATGAGAGTGATGGGAGTGAGGGGATTAGAGTGATGGGAGTGAGGGTCTGAGAGTGATGGGAGTGAGGGTATGAGAGTGATGGGAGTGAGGGTCTGAGAGTGATGGGAGTGAGGGTTTGAAGGTGATGGGAGTGAGGAGATTAAGGTGATGGGAGTGATGGCCTGAGAGTGATGGGAGTGAGGGGATTAGAGTGATGGGAGTGAGGGTCTGAGAGTGATGGGAGTGAGGGTCTGAGAGTGATGGTGTGAGAGTGATGGGAGTGAGGGGAATAGGGTGATGGGAGTGAGGGTCTGAGAGTGATGGGAGTGAGGGTCTGAGAGTGATGGGAGTGAGGGGATTAGAGTGATGGACTGAGGGTCTGAGATTGATGGGAGTGAGGGGATTGGATTGATGGGAGTGAGTGGATTAGAGTGCTGGGAGTGAGGGTCTGAGAGTGATGGGAGTGAGGGTATGAGAGTGATGGGAGTGAGGGTCTGAGAGTGATGGGAGTGAGGGTCTGAGAGTGATGGGAGTGAGGGTCTGAGGGTGATGGGAGTGAGGGGATTAGAGTGATGGGAGTGAGGGTCTGAGAGTGATGGGAGTGAGGGGATTAGAGTGATGGGAGTGAGGGTCTGGGAGTGAGGGGATTAAAGTGATGGGAGTGAGGGTCTGAGAGTGATGGGAGTGAGGGTATGAGAGTGATGGGAGTGAGGGGATTAGAGTGATGGGAGTGAGGGTCTGAGAGTGATGGGAGTGAGGGTATGAGAGTGATGGGAGTGAGGGTCTGAGAGTGATGGGAGTGAGGGTTTGAAGGTGATGGGAGTGAGGAGATTAAGGTGATGGGAGTGATGGCCTGAGAGTGATGGGAGTGAGGGGATTAGAGTGATGGGAGTGAGGGTCTGAGAGTGATGGGAGTGAGGGTCTGAGAGTGATGGTGTGAGAGTGATGGGAGTGAGGGGAATAGGGTGATGGGAGTGAGGGTCTGAGAGTGATGGGAGTGAGGGGATTAGAGTGATGGGAGTGAGGGTCTGAGAGTGATGGGAGTGAGGGTCTGAGAGTGATGGGAGTGAGGGGATTAGAGTGATGGACTGAGGGTCTGAGATTGATGGGAGTGAGGGGATTGGATTGATGGGAGTGAGTGGATTAGAGTGCTGGGAGTGAGGGTCTGAGAGTGATGGGAGTGAGGGTATGAGAGTGATGGGAGTGAGGGTCTGAGAGTGATGGGAGTGAGGGTTTGAAGGTGATGGGAGTGAGGAGATTAACGTGATGGGAGTGAGGGTTTAGAGTGATTGGAGTGAGAGTCTGAGAGTGATGGGAGTGAGGGTTTAGAGTGATTGGAGTGAGGGTCTGAGAGTGATGGGAGTGAGGGGATTAGAGTGATGGGAGTGAGGGTTTGAGAGTGATGGGAGTGAGCGTCTGTGGGTGATGGGAGTGAGGGGATTAGAGTGATGGGAGTGAGGGTCTGAGAGTGATGGGAGTGAGGGTCTGAGAGTGATGGGAGTGAGTGTCTGAGAGTGATGGGAGTGAGGGGATTAGAGTGATGGGAGTGAGGGTCTGAGGGTGATGGGAGTGAGGGGATTAGAGTGATGGGAGTGAGGGTCTGAGAGTGATGGGAGTGAGGGTCTGAGAGTGATGGGAGTGAGGGGATTAGAGTGATGGGAGTGAGGGTCTGAGAGTGATGGGAGTGATGGCCTGAGAGTGATGGGTGTGAGGGGATTAGAGTGATGGGAGTGAGGGTCTGAGAGTGCTGGGAGTGAGGGTCTGAGAATGATGGGCGTGAGGGTCTGAGGGGGATGGGAGTGAGGGGATTAGAGTGATGGGAGTGAGGGTCTCAGAGTGATGGGAGTGAGGGTCTGAGAGTGATGGGCGTGAGGGTCTGAGAGTGATGGGAGTGAGGGGATTAGAGTGATGGGAGTGAGGGTCTGGGAGTGATGGGAGTGAGGGGATTAGAGTGATGGGAGTGAGGGTCTGAGAGTGATGGGAGTGAGGGTCTGAGAGTGATGGGAGTGAGGGGATTAAAGTGATGGGAGTGAAGGTCTGAGAGTGATGGGAGTGAGGGTCTGAGAGTGACGGTCTGAGAGTGATGGGAGTGAGGGGAATAGGGTGATGGAAGTGAGGGTCGAAGAGTGATGGGAGTGAGGGGATTAGAGTGATGGGAGTGAGGGTCTGAGAGTGATGGGAGTGAGGGTATGAGAGTGATGGGAGTGAGGGTCTGAGAGTGATGAAGTGAGGGTTTGAAGGTGATGGGAGTGAGGAGATTAACGTGATGGGAGTGATGGCCTGAGAGTGATGGGAGTGAGGGGATTAGAGTGATGGGAGTGAGGGTCTGAGAGTGATGGGAGTGAGGGGATTAGAGTGATGGGAGTGAGGGTCTGAGAGTGATGGGAGTGAGGGTCTGAGGGTGATGGGAGTGGGGGGATTAGAGTGATGGGAGTGAGGGTCTGAGAGTGATGGGAGTGAGGGTCTGAGAGTGATGGGAGTGAGGGGATTAGAGTGATGGGAGTGAGGGTCTCAGAGTGATGGGAGTGATGGCCTGAGAGTGATGGGAGTGAGGGTATTAGAGTGATGGGAGTGAGGGTCTCAGAGTGATGGGAGTGAGGGTCTGAGAGTGATGGGCGTGAGGGTCTGAGAGTGATGGGAGTGAGGGGATTAGAGTGATGCGAGTGAGGGTCTGGGAGTGATGGGCGTGAGGGGATTAGAGTGATGGGAGTGATGGTGTGAGAGTGATGGGAGTGAGGGTCTGAGAGTGATGGGGTGAGGGGATTAAAGTGATGGGAGTGAGGGTCTGAGAGTGATGGGAGTGAGGGTATGAGAGTGATGGGAGTGAGGGTCTGAGAGTGATGGGAGTGAGGGTTTGAAGGTGATGGGAGTGAGGAGATTAACGTGATGGGAGTGATGGCCTGAAAGTGATGGGAGTGAGGGGATTAGAGTGATGGGAGTGAGGGTCTGAGAGTGATGGGAGTGAGGGTCTGAGAGTGACGGTGTGAGAGTGATGGGAGTGAGGGTCTGAGAGTGATGGGAGTGAGGGTCTGAGAGTGACGGTGTGAGAGTGATGGGAGTGAGGGGAATAGGGTGATGGGAATGAGTGTCTGAGAGTGATGGGAGTGAGGGGATTAGAGTGATGGGAGTGAGGGTCTGAGAGTGATGGGAGTGAGGGTATGAGAGTGATCGGAGTGAGGGTCTGAGAGTGTTGGGAGTGAGGGTTTGAAGGTGATGAGAGTGAGGAGATTAATGTGATGGGAGTGAGGGTCGAAGAGTGATGGGAGTGAGGGGATTAGAGTGATGGGAGTGAGAGTCTGAGAGTGAAGGGAGTGAGGATATGAGAGTGATGGGAGTGAGGGACTGAGAGTGATGGGAGTGAGGGTTTGAAGGTGATGGGAGTGAGGAGATTACCGTGATGGGAGTGATGGCCTGAGAGTGATGGGAGTGAGGGGATTAGAGTGATGGGAGTGAGGGTCTGAGAGTGATGGGAGTGAGGGGATTAGAGTGATGGGAGTGAGGGTCTGAGAGTGATGGTAGTGAGGGTCTGAGGGTGATGGGAGTGAGGGGATGGGAGTGAGGGTCTGAGAGTGATGGGAGTGAGGGTCTGAGAGTGATGGGAGTGAGGGGATTAGAGTGATGGGAGTGAGGGTCTCAGAGTGATGGGAGTGATGGCCTGAGAGTGATGGGAGTGAGGGGATTAGAGTGATGGGAGTGAGGGTCTCAGAGTGATGGGAGTGAGGGTCTGAGAGTGATGGGCGTGAGGGTCTGAGAATGATGGGAGTGAGGGGATTAGAGTGATGGTAGTGAGGGTCTGGGAGTGATGGGAGTGAGGGGATTAGAGTGATGGGAGTGAGGGTCTGAGAGTGATGGGAGTGAGGGTTTGAAGGTGATGGGAGTGAGGAGATTAACGTGATGGGAGTGATGGCCTGAGAGTGATGGGAGTGAGGGGATTAGAGTGATCGGAGTGAGGGTCTGAGAGTGATGGGAGTGAGGGTCTGAGAGTGATGGTGTGAGAGTGATGGGAGTGAGGGGAATAGGGTGATGGGAGTGAGGGTCTGAGAGTGATGGGAGTTAGGGGATTAGAGTGATGGGAGTGAGGGTCTGAGAGTGATGGGAGTGAGGGTATGGGAGTGAGGGGATTAGAGTGATGGGAGTGAAGGTCTGAGAGTGTTGGGAGTGAGGGGATTTGAGTGATGGACTGAGGGTCTGAGATTGATGGGAGTGAGGGGATTGGATTGATGGGAGTGAGTGGATTAGAGTGCTGGGAGTGAGGGTCTGAGAGTGATGGGAGTGAGGGTATGAGAGTGATTGGAGTGAGAGTCTGAGAGTGATGGGAGTGAGGGTTTAGAGTGATTGGAGTGAGGGTCTGAGAGTGATGGAAGTGAGGGCATTAAAGTGATGGGAGTGAGGGTCTGAGAGTGATGGGAGTGAGGGTCTGACAGTGATGGGAGTGAGGGGAATAGGGTGATGGGAGTGAGGGTCGAAGAGTGATGGGAGTGAGGGGATTATAGTGATGGGAGTGAGGGTCTGAGAGTGATGGGAGTGAGGGGATGAGAGTGATGGGAGTGAGGGTATGAGAGTGATGGGAGTGAGGGTTTGAAGGTGATGGGAGTGAGGAGATTAACGTGATGGGAGTGATGGCCTGAGAGTGATGGGAGTGAGGGGATGAGAGTGATGGGAGTGAGGGTCTCAGAGTGATGGGAGTGAGGGTCTGAGAGTGAGGGGAGTGAGGGGATAAGAGTGATGGGAGTGAGGGTCTCAGAGTGATGGGAGTGATGGCCTGAGAGTGATGGGTGTGAGGGGATTAGAGTGATGGGAGTGAGGGGATTAGAGTGATGGGAGTGAGGGTCTGAGAGTGATGGGCGTGAGGGGATTAGAGTGATGGGAGTGAGGGTCTCAGAGTGATGGGAGTGATGGCCTGAGAGTGATGGGTGTGAGGGGATTAGAGTGATGGATGTGAGGGTCTGAGAGTGATGGGAGTGAGGGTCTGAGAGTGATGGGCGTGAGGGTCTGAGAGTGATGGGAGTGAGGGGATTAGAGTGATGGGAGTGAGGGTCTCAGAGTGATGGGAGTGAGGGTCTGAGAGTGATGGGCGTGAGGGTCTGAGAGTGATGGGAGTGAGGGGATCAGAGTGATGGGAGTGAGGGTCTGGGAGTGAGGGGTTTAGAGTGATGGGAGTGAGGGTCTGAGAGTGATGGGAGTGAGGGTCTGAGAGTGATGGGAGTGAGGGGATTAAAGTGATGGGAGTGAGGGTCTGAGAGTGATGGGAGTGAGGGTCTGAGAGTGACGGTCTGAGAGTGATGGGAGTGAGGGGAATAGGGTGATGGGAGTGATGGTCGAAGAGTGATGGGAGTGAGGGGATTAGAGTGATGGGAGTGAGGGTCTGAGAGTGATGGGAGTGAGGGTCTGAGAGTGATGGGAGTGAGGGTATGAGAGTGATGGGAGTGAGGGTCTGGGAGTGAGGGTTTGAAGGTGATGGGAGTGAGGAGATTAACGTGAAGGGAGCGAGAGTTTAGAGTGATTGGAGTGAGAGTCTGAGAGTGATGGGAGTGAGGGTATAGAGTGATTGGAGTGAGGGTCTGAGAGTGATGGGAGTGAGGGGATTAGAGTGATGGGAGTGAGGGTCTGAGAGTGATGGGAGTGAGGGTCTGAGAGTGAGGGGAGTGAGAGGATTAGAGTGATGGGAGTGAGGGTCTCAGAGTGATGGGAGTGATGGCCTGAGAGTGATGGGAGTGAGGGTCTGAGAGTGATGGGCGTGAGGGTCTGAGAGTGATGGGAGAGAGGGGATTAGAGTGATGGGAGTGAGGGTCTCAGAGTGATGGGACTGAGGGTCTGAGAGTGATGGGCGTGAGGGTCTGAGAGTGATGGGAGTGAGGGGATTAGAGTGATGGGAGTGAGGGTCTGGGAGTCAGGGGATTAGAGTGATGGGAGTGAGGGTCTGAGAGTGATGGGAGTGAGGGTCTGAGAGTGATGGGAGTGAGGGGATTAAAGTGATGGGAGTGAGGGTCTGAGAGTGATGGGAGTGAGGGTCTGAGAGTGACGGTCTGAGAGTGATGGGAGTGAGGGGAATAGGGTGATGGGAGTGAGGGTCGAAGAGTGATGGGAGTGAGGGGATTAGAGTGATGGGAGTGAGGGGATTAGAGTGATGGGAGTGAGGGTCTGAGAGTGATGGGAGTGAGGGTCTGAGAGTGAGGGGAGTGAGGGGATTAGAGTGATGGGAGTGAGGGTCTCAGAGTGATGGGAGTGATGGCCTGAGAGTGATGGGTGTGAGGGGATTAGAGTGATGGGAGTGAGGGGATTAGAGTGATGGGAGTGAGGGTCTGAGAGTGATGGGCGTGAGGGGATTAGAGTGATGGGAGTGAGGGTCTCAGAGTGATGGGAGTGATGGCCTGAGAGTGATGGGTGTGAGGGGATTAGAGTGATGGATGTGAGGGTCTGAGAGTGATGGGAGTGAGGGTCTGAGAGTGATGGGCGTGAGGGTCTGAGAGTGATGGGAGTGAGGGGATTAGAGTGATGGGAGTGAGGGTCTCAGAGTGATGGGAGTGAGGGTCTGAGAGTGATGGGCGTGAGGGTCTGAGAGTGATGGGAGTGAGGGGATCAGAGTGATGGGAGTGAGGGTCTGGGAGTGAGGGGTTTAGAGTGATGGGAGTGAGGGTCTGAGAGTGATGGGAGTGAGGGTCTGAGAGTGATGGGAGTGAGGGGATTAAAGTGATGGGAGTGAGGGTCTGAGAGTGATGGGAGTGAGGGTCTGAGAGTGACGGTCTGAGAGTGATGGGAGTGAGGGGAATAGGGTGATGGGAGTGAGGGTCGAAGAGTGATGGGAGTGAGGGGATTAGAGTGATGGGAGTGAGGGTCTGAGAGTGATGGGAGTGAGGGTATGAGAGTGATGGGAGTGAGGGTCTGGGAGTGAGGGTTTGAAGGTGATGGGAGTGAGGAGATTAACGTGAAGGGAGCGAGAGTTTAGAGTGATTGGAGTGAGAGTCTGAGAGTGATGGGAGTGAGGGTATAGAGTGATTGGAGTGAGGGTCTGAGAGTGATGGGAGTGAGGGGATTAGAGTGATGGGAGTGAGGGTCTGAGAGTGATGGGAGTGAGGGTCTGAGAGTGAGGGGAGTGAGGGGATTAGAGTGATGGGAGTGAGGGTCTCAGAGTGATGGGAGTGATGGCCTGAGAGTGATGGGAGTGAGGGTCTGAGAGTGATGGGCGTGAGGGTCTGAGAGTGATGGGAGTGAGGGGATTAGAGTGATGGGAGTGAGGGTCTCAGAGTGATGGGACTGAGGGTCTGAGAGTGATGGGCGTGAGGGTCTGAGAGTGATGGGAGTGAGGGGATTAGAGTGATGGGAGTGAGGGTCTGGGAGTGAGGGGATTAGAGTGATGGGAGTGAGGGTCTGAGAGTGATGGGAGTGAGGGTCTGAGAGTGATGGGAGTGAGGGGATTAAAGTGATGGGAGTGAGGGTCTGAGAGTGATGGGAGTGAGGGTCTGAGAGTGACGGTCTGAGAGTGATGGGAGTGAGGGGAATAGGGTGATGGGAGTGAGGGTCGAAGAGTGATGGGAGTGAGGGGATTAGAGTGATGGGAGTGAGGGTCTGAGAGTGATGGGAGTGAGGGTATGAGAGTGATGGGAGTGAGGGTCTGGGAGTGAGGGTTTGAAGGTGATGGGAGTGAGGAGATTAACGTGAAGGGAGCGAGAGTTTAGAGTGATTGGAGTGAGAGTCTGAGAGTGATGGGAGTGAGGGTATAGAGTGATTGGAGTGAGGGTCTGAGAGTGATGGGAGTGAGGGGATTAGAGTGATGGGAGTGAGGGTCTGAGAGTGATGGGAGTGAGGGTCTGAGAGTGAGGGGAGTGAGGGGATTAGAGTGATGGGAGTGAGGGTCTCAGAGTGATGGGAGTGATGGCCTGAGAGTGATGGGTGTGAGGGGATTAGAGTGATGGATGTGAGGGTCTGAGAGTGATGGGAGTGAGGGTCTGAGAGTGATGGGCGTGAGGGTCTGAGAGTGATGGGCGTGAGGGTCTGAGAGTGATGGGAGTGAGGGTCTGAGAGTGATGGGAGTGAGGTTCTGAGAGTGATGGGAGTGAGGGTATGAGAGTGATGGGAGTGAGGGTCTGGGAGTGAGGGTTTGAAGGTGATGGGAGTGAGGAGATTAACGTGAAGGGAGCGAGAGTTTAGAGTGATTGGAGTGAGAGTCTGAGAGTGATGGGAGTGAGGGTTTAGAGTGATTGGCGTGAGGGTCTGAGAGTGATGGGAGTGAGGGGATTAGAGTGATGGGAGTGAGGGTCTGAGTGTGATGGGAGTGAGGGGAGTGAGGGGATTAGAGTGATGGGAGTGAGGGTCTCAGAGTGATGGTAGTGATGGCCTGAGAGTGATGGGTGTGAGGGGATTAGAGTGATGGATGTGAGGGTCTGAGAGTGATGGGAGTGAGGGTCTGAGAGTGATGGGCGTGAGGGTCTGAGATTGATGGGAGTGAGGGTCTGAGAGTGATGGGAGTGAGGGGATTAGAGTGATGGGAGTGAGGGTCTGAGAGTGATGGGAGTGAGGGTCTGAGAGTGATGGGCGTGAGGGTCTGAGAGTGATGGGAGTGAGGGGATTAGAGTGATGGGAGTGAGGGTCTGGGAGTGATGGGAGTGAGGGGATTAGAGTGATGGGAGTGAGGGCCTGAGAGTGATGGGAGTGAGGGTCTGAGAGTGATGGGAGTGAGGGGATTAACGTGATGGGAGTGAGGGTCTGAGAGTGATGGGAGTGAGGGTCTGAGAGTGACGGTCTGAGAGTGATGGGAGTGAGGGGAATAGGGTGATGGGAGTGAGGGACGAAGAGTGATGGGAGTGAGGGGATTAGAGTGATGGGAGTGAGGGTCTGAGAGTGATGGGAGTGAGGGGATTAGAGTGATGGGAGTGAGGGTCTGAGAGTGATGGTAGTGAGGGTCTGAGGGTGATGGGAGTGAGGGGATTAGAGTGATGGGAGTGAGGGTCTGAGAGTGATGGGAGTGAGGGTATGAGAGTGATGGGAGTGAGGGGATTAGACTGATGGGAGTGAGGGTCTCAGAGTGATGGGAGTGATGGCCTGAGAGTGATGGGAGTGAGGGTCTGAGAGTGATGGGCGTGAGGGTCTGAGAGTGATGGGAGTGAGGGGATTAGAGTGATGGGAGTGAGGGTCTCAGAGTGATGGGACTGAGGGTCTGAGAGTGATGGGCGTGAGGGTCTGAGAGTGATGGGAGTGAGGGGATTAGAGTGATGGGAGTGAGGGTCTGGGAGTGAGGGGATTAGAGTGATGGGAGTGAGGGTCTGAGAGTGATGGGAGTGAGGGTCTGAGAGTGATGGGAGTGAGGGGATTAAAGTGATGGGAGTGAGGGTCTGAGAGTGATGGGAGTGAGGGTCTGAGAGTGACGGTCTGAGAGTGATGGGAGTGAGGGGAATAGGGTGATGGGAGTGAGGGTCGAAGAGTGATGGGAGTGAGGGGATTAGAGTGATGGGAGTGAGGGTCTGAGAGTGATGGGAGTGAGGGTCTGAGAGTGAGGGGAGTGAGGGGATTAGAGTGATGGGAGTGAGGGTCTCAGAGTGATGGGAGTGATGGCCTGAGAGTGATGGGTGTGAGGGGATTAGAGTGATGGCAGTGAGGGGATTAGAGTGATGGGAGTGAGGGTCTGAGAGTGATGGGCGTGAGGGGATTAGAGTGATGGGAGTGAGGGTCTCAGAGTGATGGGAGTGATGGCCTGAGAGTGATGGGTGTGAGGGGATTAGAGTGATGGATGTGAGGGTCTGAGAGTGATGGGAGTGAGGGTCTGAGAGTGATGGGCGTGAGGGTCTGAGAGTGATGGGAGTGAGGGGATTAGAGTGATGGGAGTGAGGGTCTCAGAGTGATGGGAGTGAGGGTCTGAGAGTGATGGGCGTGAGGGTCTGAGAGTGATGGGAGTGAGGGGATCAGAGTGATGGGAGTGAGGGTCTGGGAGTGAGGGGTTTAGAGTGATGGGAGTGAGGGTCTGAGAGTGATGGGAGTGAGGGTCTGAGAGTGATGGGAGTGAGGGGATTAAAGTGATGGGAGTGAGGGTCTGAGAGTGATGGGAGTGAGGGTCTGAGAGTGACGGTCTGAGAGTGATGGGAGTGAGGGGAATAGGGTGATGGGAGTGAGGGTCGAAGAGTGATGGGAGTGAGTGGATTAGAGTGATGGGAGTGAGGGTCTGAGAGTGATGGGAGTGAGGGTATGAGAGTGATGGGAGTGAGGGTCTGGGAGTGAGGGTTTGAAGGTGATGGGAGTGAGGAGATTAACGTGAAGGGAGCGAGAGTTTAGAGTGATTGGAGTGAGAGTCTGAGAGTGATGGGAGTGAGGGTATAGAGTGATTGGAGTGAGGGTCTGAGAGTGATGGGAGTGAGGGGATTAGAGTGATGGGAGTGAGGGTCTGAGAGTGATGGGAGTGAGGGTCTGAGAGTGAGGGGAGTGAGGGGATTAGAGTGATGGGAGTGAGGGTCTCAGAGTGATGGGAGTGATGGCCTGAGAGTGATGGGAGTGAGGGTCTGAGAGTGATGGGCGTGAGGGTCTGAGAGTGATGGGAGTGAGGGGATTAGAGTGATGGGAGTGAGGGTCTCAGAGTGATGGGACTGAGGGTCTGAGAGTGATGGGCGTGAGGGTCTGAGAGTGATGGGAGTGAGGGGTTTAGAGTGATGGGAGTGAGGGTCTGGGAGTGAGGGGATTAGAGTGATGGGAGTGAGGGTCTGAGAGTGATGGGAGTGAGGGTCTGAGAGTGATGGGAGTGAGGGGATTAAAGTGATGGGAGTGAGGGTCTGAGAGTGATGGGAGTGAGGGTCTGAGAGTGACGGTCTGAGAGTGATGGGAGTGAGGGGAATAGGGTGATGGGAGTGAGGGTCGAAGAGTGATGGGAGTGAGGGGATTAGAGTGATGGGAGTGAGGGTCTGAGAGTGATGGGAGTGAGGGTATGAGAGTGATGGGAGTGAGGGTCTGGGAGTGAGGGTTTGAAGGTGATGGGAGTGAGGAGATTAACGTGAAGGGAGCGAGAGTTTAGAGTGATTGGAGTGAGAGTCTGAGAGTGATGGGAGTGAGGGTATAGAGTGATTGGAGTGAGGGTCTGAGAGTGATGGGAGTGAGGGGATTAGAGTGATGGGAGTGAGGGTCTGAGAGTGATGGGAGTGAGGGTCTGAGAGTGAGGGGAGTGAGGGGATTAGAGTGATGGGAGTGAGGGTCTCAGAGTGATGGGAGTGATGGCCTGAGAGTGATGGGTGTGAGGGGATTAGAGTGATGGATGTGAGGGTCTGAGAGTGATGGGAGTGAGGGTCTGAGAGTGATGGGCGTGAGGGTCTGAGAGTGATGGGAGTGAGGGTCTGAGAGTGATGGGAGTGAGGTTCTGAGAGTGATGGGAGTGAGGGTATGAGAGTGATGGGAGTGAGGGTCTGGGAGTGAGGGTTTGAAGGTGATGGGAGTGAGGAGATTAACGTCAAGGGAGCGAGAGTTTAGAGTGATTGGAGTGAGAGTCTGAGAGTGATGGGAGTGAGGGTTTAGAGTGATTGGCGTGAGGGTCTGAGAGTGATGGGAGTGAGGGGATTAGAGTGATGGGAGTGAGGGTCTGAGAGTGATGGGAGTGAGGGGAGTGAGGGGATTAGAGTGATGGGAGTGAGGGTCTCAGAGTGATGGGAGTGATGGCCTGAGAGTGATGGGTGTGAGGGGATTAGAGTGATGGATGTGAGGGTCTGAGAGTGATGGGAGTGAGGGTCTGAGAGTGATGGGCGTGAGGGTCTGAGATTGATGGGAGTGAGGGTCTGAGAGTGATGGGAGTGAGGGCATTAGAGTGATGGGAGTGAGGGTCTGAGAGTGATGGGAGTGAGGGTCTGAGAGTGATGGGCGTGAGGGTCTGAGAGTGATGGGAGTGAGGGGATTAGAGTGATGGGAGTGAGGGTCTGGGAGTGATGGGAGTGAGGGGATTAGAGTGATGGGAGTGAGGGCCTGAGAGTGATGGGAGTGAGGGTCTGAGAGTGATGGGAGTGAGGGGATTAACGTGATGGGAGTGAGGGTCTGAGAGTGATGGGAGTGAGGGTCTGAGAGTGACGGTCTGAGAGTGATGGGAGTGAGGGGAATAGGGTGATGGGAGTGAGGGACGAAGAGTGATGGGAGTGAGGGGATTAGAGTGATGGGAGTGAGGGTCTGAGAGTGATGGGAGTGAGGGGATTAGAGTGATGGGAGTGAGGGTCTGAGAGTGATGGTAGTGAGGGTCTGAGGGTGATGGGAGTGAGGGGATTAGAGTGATGCGAGTGAGGGTCTGAGAGTGATGGGAGTGAGGGTCTGAGAGTGATGGGAGTGAGGGGATTAGAGTGATGGGAGTGATGGCCTGAGAGTGATGGGAGTGAGGGTCTGAGAGTGATGGGAGTGAGGGTCTGAGGGTGATGGGAGTGAGGGGATTAGAGTGATGGGAGTGAGGGTCTGAGAGTGATGGGAGTGAGGGGATTAGAGTGATGGGAGTGAGGGTCTGGGAGTGATGGGAGTGAGGGGATTAGAGTGATGGGAGTGATGGTCTGAGAGTGATGGGAGTGAGGGTCTGAGAGTGATGGGAGTGAGGGGATTAAAGTGATGGAGTGAGGGTCTGAGAGTGATGGGAGTGAGGGTATGAGAGTGATGGGAGTGAGGGGATTAGAGTGATAGGAGTGAGGGTCTGAGAGTGATGGGAGTGAGGGTATGAGAGTGATGGGAGTGAGGGTCTGAGAGTGATGGGAGTGAAGGTTTGAAGGTGATGGGAGTGAGGAGATTAAGGTGATGGGAGTGATGGCCTGAGAGTGATGGGAGTGAGGGGATTAGAGTGATGGGAGTGATGGTCTGAGAGTGATGGGAGTGAGGGTCTGAGAGTGATGGTGTGAGAGTGATGGGAGTGAGGGGAATAGGGTGATGGGAGTGAGGGTCTGAGAGTGATGGGAGTGAGGGTCTGAGAGTGATGGGAGTGAGGGGATTAGAGTGATGGACTGAGGGTCTGAGATTGATGGGAGTGAGGGCATTGGATTGATGGGAGTGAGTGGATTAGAGTGCTGGGAGTGAGGGTCTGAGAGTGATGGGAGTGAGGGTATGAGAGTGATGGGAGTGAGGGTCTGAGAGTGATGGTGTGAGAGTGATGGGAGTGAGGGGAATAGGGTGATGGGAGTGATGGTCTGAGAGTGATGGGAGTGAGGGTCTGAGAGTGATGGTGTGAGAGTGATGGGAGTGAGGGGAATAGGGTGATGGGAGTGAGGGTCTGAGAGTGATGGGAGTGAGGGTCTGAGAGTGATGGGAGTGAGGGGATTAGAGTGATGGACTGAGGGTCTGAGATTGATGGGAGTGAGGGGATTGGATTGATGGGAGTGAGTGGATTAGAGTGCTGGGAGTGAGGGTCTGAGAGTGATGGGAGTGAGGGTATGAGAGTGATGGGAGTGAGGGTCTGAGAGTGATGGGAGTGAGGGTCTGAGAGTGATGGGAGTGAGGGTCTGAGGGTGATGGGAGTGAGGGGATTAGAGTGATGGGAGTGAGGGTCTGAGAGTGATGGGAGTGAGGGGATTAGAGTGATGGGAGTGAGGGTCTGGGAGTGAGGGGATTAAAGTGATGGGAGTGAGGGTCTGAGAGTGATGGGAGTGAGGGTATGAGAGTGATGGGAGTGAGGGGATTAGAGTGATGGGAGTGAGGGTCTGAGAGTGATGGGAGTGAGGGTATGAGAGTGATGGGAGTGAGGGTCTGAGAGTGATGGGAGTGAGGGTTTGAAGGTGATGGGAGTGAGGAGATTAAGGTGATGGGAGTGATGGCCTGAGAGTGATGGGAGTGAGGGGATTAGAGTGATGGGAGTGAGGGTCTGAGAGTGATGGGAGTGAGGGTCTGAGAGTGATGGTGTGAGAGTGATGGGAGTGAGGGGAATAGGGTGATGGGAGTGAGGGTCTGAGAGTGATGGGAGTGAGGGGATTAGAGTGATGGGAGTGAGGGTCTGAGAGTGATGGGAGTGAGGGTCTGAGAGTGATGGGAGTGAGGGGATTAGAGTGATGGACTGAGGGTCTGAGATTGATGGGAGTGAGGGGATTGGATTGATGGGAGTGAGTGGATTAGAGTGCTGGGAGTGAGGGTCTGAGAGTGATGGGAGTGAGGGTATGAGAGTGATGGGAGTGAGGGTCTGAGAGTGATGGGAGTGAGGGTTTGAAGGTGATGGGAGTGAGGAGATTAACGTGATGGGAGTGAGGGTTTAGAGTGATTGGAGTGAGAGTCTGAGAGTGATGGGAGTGAGGGTTTAGAGTGATTGGAGTGAGGGTCTGAGAGTGATGGGAGTGAGGGGATTAGAGTGATGGGAGTGAGGGTCTGAGAGTGATGGGAGTGAGCGTCTGTGGGTGATGGGAGTGAGGGGATTAGAGTGATGGGAGTGAGGGTCTGAGAGTGATGGGAGTGAGGGTCTGAGAGTGATGGGAGTGAGTGTCTGAGAGTGATGGGAGTGAGGGGATTAGAGTGATGGGAGTGAGGGTCTGAGGGTGATGGGAGTGAGGGGATTAGAGTGATGGGAGTGAGGGTCTGAGAGTGATGGGAGTGAGGGTCTGAGAGTGATGGGAGTGAGGGGATTAGAGTGATGGGAGTGAGGGTCTGAGAGTGATGGGAGTGATGGCCTGAGAGTGATGGGTGTGAGGGGATTAGAGTGATGGGAGTGAGGGTCTGAGAGTGCTGGGAGTGAGGGTCTGAGAATGATGGGCGTGAGGGTCTGAGGGGGATGGGAGTGAGGGGATTAGAGTGATGGGAGTGAGGGTCTCAGAGTGATGGGAGTGAGGGTCTGAGAGTGATGGGCGTGAGGGTCTGAGAGTGATGGGAGTGAGGGGATTAGAGTGATGGGAGTGAGGGTCTGGGAGTGATGGGAGTGAGGGGATTAGAGTGATGGGAGTGAGGGTCTGAGAGTGATGTGAGTGAGGGTCTGAGAGTGATGGGAGTGAGGGGATTAAAGTGATGGGAGTGAAGGTCTGAGAGTGATGGGAGTGAGGGTCTGAGAGTGATGGGAGTGAGGGTCTGAGAGTGATGGTGTGAGAGTGATGGGAGTGAGGGGAATAGGGTGATGGGAGTGATGGTCTGAGAGTGATGGGAGTGAGGGTCTGAGAGTGATGGTGTGAGAGTGATGGGAGTGAGGGGAATAGGGTGATGGGAGTGAGGGTCTGAGAGTGATGGGAGTGAGGGTCTGAGAGTGATGGGAGTGAGGGGATTAGAGTGATGGACTGAGGGTCTGAGATTGATGGGAGTGAGGGGATTGGATTGATGGGAGTGAGTGGATTAGAGTGCTGGGAGTGAGGGTCTGAGAGTGATGGGAGTGAGGGTATGAGAGTGATGGGAGTGAGGGTCTGAGAGTGATGGGAGTGAGGGTCTGAGAGTGATGGGAGTGAGGGTCTGAGGGTGATGGGAGTGAGGGGATTAGAGTGATGGGAGTGAGGGTCTGAGAGTGATGGGAGTGAGGGGATTAGAGTGATGGGAGTGAGGGTCTGGGAGTGAGGGGATTAAAGTGATGGGAGTGAGGGTCTGAGAGTGATGGGAGTGAGGGTATGAGAGTGATGGGAGTGAGGGGATTAGAGTGATGGGAGTGAGGGTCTGAGAGTGATGGGAGTGAGGGTATGAGAGTGATGGGAGTGAGGGTCTGAGAGTGATGGGAGTGAGGGTTTGAAGGTGATGGGAGTGAGGAGATTAAGGTGATGGGAGTGATGGCCTGAGAGTGATGGGAGTGAGGGGATTAGAGTGATGGGAGTGAGGGTCTGAGAGTGATGGGAGTGAGGGTCTGAGAGTGATGGTGTGAGAGTGATGGGAGTGAGGGGAATAGGGTGATGGGAGTGAGGGTCTGAGAGTGATGGGAGTGAGGGGATTAGAGTGATGGGAGTGAGGGTCTGAGAGTGATGGGAGTGAGGGTCTGAGAGTGATGGGAGTGAGGGGATTAGAGTGATGGACTGAGGGTCTGAGATTGATGGGAGTGAGGGGATTGGATTGATGGGAGTGAGTGGATTAGAGTGCTGGGAGTGAGGGTCTGAGAGTGATGGGAGTGAGGGTATGAGAGTGATGGGAGTGAGGGTCTGAGAGTGATGGGAGTGAGGGTTTGAAGGTGATGGGAGTGAGGAGATTAACGTGATGGGAGTGAGGGTTTAGAGTGATTGGAGTGAGAGTCTGAGAGTGATGGGAGTGAGGGTTTAGAGTGATTGGAGTGAGGGTCTGAGAGTGATGGGAGTGAGGGGATTAGAGTGATGGGAGTGAGGGTCTGAGAGTGATGGGAGTGAGCGTCTGTGGGTGATGGGAGTGAGGGGATTAGAGTGATGGGAGTGAGGGTCTGAGAGTGATGGGAGTGAGGGTCTGAGAGTGATGGGAGTGAGTGTCTGAGAGTGATGGGAGTGAGGGGATTAGAGTGATGGGAGTGAGGGTCTGAGGGTGATGGGAGTGAGGGGATTAGAGTGATGGGAGTGAGGGTCTGAGAGTGATGGGAGTGAGGGTCTGAGAGTGATGGGAGTGAGGGGATTAGAGTGATGGGAGTGAGGGTCTGAGAGTGATGGGAGTGATGGCCTGAGAGTGATGGGTGTGAGGGGATTAGAGTGATGGGAGTGAGGGTCTGAGAGTGCTGGGAGTGAGGGTCTGAGAATGATGGGCGTGAGGGTCTGAGGGGGATGGGAGTGAGGGGATTAGAGTGATGGGAGTGAGGGTCTCAGAGTGATGGGAGTGAGGGTCTGAGAGTGATGGGCGTGAGGGTCTGAGAGTGATGGGAGTGAGGGGATTAGAGTGATGGGAGTGAGGGTCTGGGAGTGATGGGAGTGAGGGGATTAGAGTGATGGGAGTGAGGGTCTGAGAGTGATGTGAGTGAGGGTCTGAGAGTGATGGGAGTGAGGGGATTAAAGTGATGGGAGTGAAGGTCTGAGAGTGATGGGAGTGAGGGTCTGAGAGTGACGGTCTGAGAGTGATGGGAGTGAGGGGAATAGGGTGATGGAATTGAGGGTCGAAGAGTGATGGGAGTGAGGGGATTAGAGTGATGGGAGTGAGGGTCTGAGAGTGATGGGAGTGAGGGTATGAGAGTGATGGGAGTGAGGGTCTGAGAGTGATGAAGTGAGGGTTTGAAGGTGATGGGAGTGAGGAGATTAACGTGATGGGAGTGATGGCCTGAGAGTGATGGGAGTGAGGGGATTAGAGTGATGGGAGTGAGGGTCTGAGAGTGATGGGAGTGAGGGGATTAGAGTGATGGGAGTGAGGGTCTGAGAGTGATGGGAGTGAGGGTCTGAGGGTGATGGGAGTGGGGGGATTAGAGTGATGGGAGTGAGGGTCTGAGAGTGATGGGAGTGAGGGTCTGAGAGTGATGGGAGTGAGGGGATTAGAGTGATGGGAGTGAGGGTCTCAGAGTGATGGGAGTGATGGCCTGAGAGTGATGGGAGTGAGGGTATTAGAGTGATGGGAGTGAGGGTCTCAGAGTGATGGGAGTGAGGGTCTGAGAGTGATGGGCATGAGGGTCTGAGAGTGATGGGAGTGAGGGGATTAGAGTGATGGGAGTGAGGGTCTGGGAGTGATGGGAGTGAGGGGATTAGAGTGATGGGAGTGATGGTGTGAGAGTGATGGGAGTGAGGGTCTGAGAGTGATGGGGTGAGGGGATTAAAGTGATGGGAGTGAGGGTCTGAGAGTGATGGGAGTGAGGGTATGAGAGTGATGGGAGTGAGGGTCTGAGAGTGATGGGAGTGAGGGTTTGAAGGTGATGGGAGTGAGGAGATTAACGTGATGGGAGTGATGGCCTGAAAGTGATGGGAGTGAGGGGATTAGAGTGATGGGAGTGAGGGTCTGAGAGTGATGGGAGTGAGGGTCTCAGAGTGACGGTGTGAGAGTGATGGGAGTGAGGGTCTGAGAGTGATGGGAGTGAGGGTCTGAGAGTGACGGTGTGAGAGTGATGGGAGTGAGGGGAATAGGGTGATGGGAATGAGTGTCTGAGAGTGATGGGAGTGAGGGGATTAGAGTGATGGGAGTGAGGGTCTGAGAGTGATGGGAGTGAGGGTATGAGAGTGATCGGAGTGAGGGTCTGAGAGTGTTGGGAGTGAGGGTTTGAAGGTGATGAGAGTGAGGAGATTAATGTGATGGGAGTGAGGGTCGAAGAGTGATGGGAGTGAGGGGATTAGAGTGATGGGAGTGAGAGTCTGAGAGTGAAGGGAGTGAGGGTATGAGAGTGATGGGAGTGAGGGACTGAGAGTGATGGGAGTGAGGGTTTGAAGGTGATGGGAGTGAGGAGATTACCGTGATGGGAGTGATGGCCTGAGAGTGATGGGAGTGAGGGGATTAGAGTGATGGGAGTGAGGGTCTGAGAGTGATGGGAGTGAGGGTCTGAGAGTGATGGGAGTGAGGGTCTGAGAGTGATGGTAGTGAGGGTCTGAGGGTGATGGGAGTGAGGGGATGGGAGTGAGGGTCTGAGAGTGATGGGAGTGAGGGTCTGAGAGTGATGGGAGTGAGGGGATTAGAGTGATGGGAGTGAGGGTCTCAGAGTGATGGGAGTGATGGCCTGAGAGTGATGGGAGTGAGGGGATTAGAGTGATGGGAGTGAGGGTCTGAGAGTGATGGGAGTGAGGGTTTGAAGGTGATGGGAGTGAGGAGATTAACGTGATGGGAGTGATGGCCTGAGAGTGATGGGAGTGAGGGGATTAGAGTGATCGGAGTGAGGGTCTGAGAGTGATGGGAGTGAGGGTCTGAGAGTGATGGTGTGAGAGTGATGGGAGTGAGGGGAATAGGGTGATGGGAGTGAGGGTCTGAGAGTGATGGGAGTTAGGGGATTAGAGTGATGGGAGTGAGGGTCTGAGAGTGATGGGAGTGAGGGTATGGGAGTGAGGGGATTAGAGTGATGGGAGTGAGGGTCTGAGAGTGATGGGAGTGAGGGTCTGAGAGTGATGGGAGTGAGGGTCTGAGAGTGATGGGAGTGAGGGTCTGAGAGTGATGGGCGTGAGGGTCTGAGAGTGATGGGAGTGAGGGGATTAGAGTGATGGGAGTGAGGGTCTGGGAGTGATGGGAGTGAGGGGATTAGAGTGATGGGAGTGAGGGCCTGAGAGTGATGGGAGTGAGGGTCTGAGAGTGATGGGAGTGAGGGGATTAACGTGATGGGAGTGAGGGTCTGAGAGTGATGGGAGTGAGGGTCTGAGAGTGACGGTCTGAGAGTGATGGGAGTGAGGGGAATAGGGTGATGGGAGTGAGGGACGAAGAGTGATGGGAGTGAGGGGATTAGAGTGATGGGAGTGAGGGTCTGAGAGTGATGGGAGTGAGGGGATTAGAGTGATGGGAGTGAGGGTCTGAGAGTGATGGTAGTGAGGGTCTGAGGGTGATGGGAGTGAGGGGATTAGAGTGATGGGAGTGAGGGTCTGAGAGTGATGGGAGTGAGGGTCTGAGAGTGATGGGAGTGAGGGGATTAGAGTGATGGGAGTGATGGCCTGAGAGTGATGGGAGTGAGGGTCTGAGAGTGATGGGAGTGAGGGTCTGAGGGTGATGGGAGTGAGGGGATTAGAGTGATGGGAGTGAGGGTCTGAGAGTGATGGGAGTGAGGGGATTAGAGTGATGGGAGTGAGGGTCTGGGAGTGATGGGAGTGAGGGGATTAGAGTGATGGGAGTGATGGTCTGAGAGTGATGGGAGTGAGGGTCTGAGAGTGATGGGAGTGAGGGGATTAAAGTGATGGGAGTGAGGGTCTGAGAGTGATGGGAGTGAGGGTATGAGAGTGATGGGAGTGAGGGGATTAGAGTGATGGGAGTGAGGGTATGAGAGTGATGTGAGTGAGGGTCTGAGAGTGATGGGAGTGAGGGTTTGAAGGTGATGGGAGTGAGGAGATTAAGGTGATGGGAGTGATGGCCTGAGAGTGATGGGAGTGAGGGGATTAGAGTGATGGGAGTGAGGGTCTGAGAGTGATGGGAGTGAGGGTCTGAGAGTGATGGTGTGAGAGTGATGGGAGTGAGGGGAATAGGGTGATGGGAGTGAGGGTCTGAGAGTGATGGGAGTGAGGGTCTGAGAGTGATGGGAGTGAGGGGATTAGAGTGATGGACTGAGGGTCTGAGATTGATGGGAGTGAGGGGATTGGATTGATGGGAGTGAGTGGATTAGAGTGCTGGGAGTGAGGGTCTGAGAGTGATGGGAGTGAGGGTATGAGAGTGATGGGAGTGAGGGTCTGAGAGTGATGGGAGTGAGGGTCTGAGAGTGATGGGAGTGAGGGTCTGAGGGTGATGGGAGTGAGGGGATTAGAGTGATGGGAGTGAGGGTCTGAGAGTGATGGGAGTGAGGGGATTAGAGTGATGGGAGTGAGGGTCTGGGAGTGAGGGGATTAGAGTGATGTGAGTGATGATCTGAGAGTGATGGGAGTGAGGGTCTGAGAGTGATGGGAGTGAGGGGATTAAAGTGATGGGAGTGAGGGTCTGAGAGTGATGGGAGTGAGGGTATGAGAGTGATGGGAGTGAGGGTCTGAGAGTGATGGGAGTGAGGGGATTAGAGTGATGGGAGTGAGGGTCAGGGAGTGAGGGGATTAGAGTGATGGGAGTGATGATCTGAGAGTGATGGGAGTGAGGGTCTGAGAGTGATGGGAGTGAGGGGATTAAAGTGATGGGAGTGAGGGTCTGAGAGTGATGGGAGTGAGGGTATGAGAGTGATGGGAGTGAGGGGATTAGAGTGATGGGAGTGAGGGTCTGAGAGTGATGGGAGTGAGGGTATGAGAGTGATGGGAGTGAGGGTCTGAGAGTGATGGGAGTGAGGGTTTGAAGGTGATGGGAGTGAGGAGATTAAGGTGATGGGAGTGATGGCCTGAGAGTGATGGGAGTGAGGGGATTAGAGTGATGGGAGTGAGGGTCTGAGAGTGATGGGAGTGAGGGTCTGAGAGTGATGGTGTGAGAGTGATGGGAGTGAGGGGAATAGGGTGATGGGAGTGAGGGTCTGAGAGTGATGGGAGTGAGGGGATTAGAGTGATGGGAGTGAGGGTCTGAGAGTGATGGGAGTGAGGGTCTGAGAGTGATGGGAGTGAGGGGATTAGAGTGATGGACTGAGGGTCTGAGATTGATGGGAGTGAGGGGATTGGATTGATGGGAGTGAGTGGATTAGAGTGCTGGGAGTGAGGGTCTGAGAGTGATGGGAGTGAGGGTATGAGAGTGATGGGAGTGAGGGTCTGAGAGTGATGGGAGTGAGGGTTTGAAGGTGATGGGAGTGAGGAGATTAACGTGATGGGAGTGAGGGTTTAGAGTGATTGGAGTGAGAGTCTGAGAGTGATGGGAGTGAGGGTTTAGAGTGATTGGAGTGAGGGTCTGAGAGTGATGGGAGTGAGGGGATTAGAGTGATGGGAGTGAGGGTCTGAGAGTGATGGGAGTGAGCGTCTGTGGGTGATGGGAGTGAGGGGATTAGAGTGATGGGAGTGAGGGTCTGAGAGTGATGGGAGTGAGGGTCTGAGAGTGATGGGAGTGAGTGTCTGAGAGTGATGGGAGTGAGGGGATTAGAGTGATGGGAGTGAGGGTCTGAGGGTGATGGGAGTGAGGGGATTAGAGTGATGGGAGTGAGGGTCTGAGAGTGATGGGAGTGAGGGTCTGAGAGTGATGGGAGTGAGGGGATTAGAGTGATGGGAGTGAGGGTCTGAGAGTGATGGGAGTGATGGCCTGAGAGTGATGGGTGTGAGGGGATTAGAGTGATGGGAGTGAGGGTCTGAGAGTGCTGGGAGTGAGGGTCTGAGAATGATGGGCGTGAGGGTCTGAGGAGGATGGGAGTGAGGGGATTAGAGTGATGGGAGTGAGGGTCTCAGAGTGATGGGAGTGAGGGTCTGAGAGTGATGGGCGTGAGGGTCTGAGAGTGATGGGAGTGAGGGGATTAGAGTGATGGGAGTGAGGGTCTGGGAGTGATGGGAGTGAGGGGTTTAGAGTGATGGGAGTGAGGGTCTGAGAGTGATGGGAGTGAGGGTCTGAGAGTGATGGAAGTGAGGGGATTAAAGTGATGGGAGTGAAGGTCTGAGAGTGATGGGAGTGAGGGTCTGAGAGTGACGGTCTGAGAGTGATGGGAGTGAGGGGAATAGGGTGATGGAAGTGAGGGTCGAAGAGTGATGGGAGTGAGGGGATTAGAGTGATGGGAGTGAGGGTCTGAGAGTGATGGGAGTGAGGGTATGAGAGTGATGGGAGTGAGGGTCTGAGAGTGATGAAGTGAGGGTTTGAAGGTGATGGGAGTGAGGAGATTAACGTGATGGGAGTGATGGCCTGAGAGTGATGGGAGTGAGGGGATTAGAGTGATGGGAGTGAGGGTCTGAGAGTGATGGGAGTGAGGGGATTAGAGTGATGGGAGTGAGGGTCTGAGAGTGATGGGAGTGAGGGTCTGAGGGTGATGGGAGTGGGGGGATTAGAGTGATGGGAGTGAGGGTCTGAGAGTGATGGGAATGAGGGTCTGAGAGTGATGGGAGTGAGGGGATTAGAGTGATGGGAGTGAGGGTCTCAGAGTGATGGGGGTGATGGCCTGAGTGTGATGGGAGTGAGGGTATTAGAGTGATGGGAGTGAGGGTCTCAGAGTGATGGGAGTGACGGTCTGAGAGTGATGGGCGTGAGGGTCTGAGAGTGATGGGAGTGAGGGGATTAGAGTGATGGGAGTGAGGGTCTGGGAGTGATGGGAGTGAGGGGATTAGAGTGATGGGAGTGATGGTGTGAGAGTGATGGGAGTGAGGGTCTGAGAGTGATGGGAGTGAGGGTCTGAGAGTGATGGGAGTGAGGGTTTGAAGGTGATGGGAGTGAGGAAATTAACGTGATGGGAGTGAGGGGATTAGAGTGATGGGAGTGAGGGTCTGAGAGTGATGGGAGTGAGGGTCTGAGAGTGACGGTGTGAGAGTGATGGGAGTGAGGGTCTGAGAGTGATGGGAGTGAGGGTCTGAGAGTGACGGTGTGAGAGTGATGGGAGTGAGGGGAATAGGGTGATGGGAATGAGTGTCTGAGAGTGATGGGAGTGAGGGGATTAGAGTGATGGGAGTGAGGGTCTGAGAGTGATGGGAGTGAGGGTATGAGAGTGATCGGAGTGAGGGTCTGAGAGTGTTGGGAGTGAGGGTCTGAGAGTGTTGGGAGTGAGGGTCTGAGAGTGTTGGGAGTGAGGGTTTGAAGGTGATGAGAGTGAGGAGATTAATGTGATGGGAGTGAGGGTCGAAGAGTGATGGGAGTGAGGGGATTAGAGTGATGGGAGTGAGAGTCTGAGAGTGAAGGGAGTGAGGGTATGAGAGTGATGGGAGTGAGGGACTGAGAGTGATGGGAGTGAGGGTTTGAAGGTGATGGGAGTGAGGAGATTACCGTGATGGGAGTGATGGCCTGAGAGTGATGGGAGTGAGGGGATTAGAGTGATGGGAGTGAGGGTCTGAGAGTGATGGGAGTGAGGGGATTAGAGTGATGGGAGTGAGGGTCTGAGAGTGATGGTAGTGAGGGTCTGAGGGTGATGGGAGTGAGGGGATGGGAGTGAGGGTCTGAGAGTGATGGGAGTGAGGGTCTGAGAGTGATGGGAGTGAGGGGATTAGAGTGATGGGAGTGAGGGTCTCAGAGTGATGGGAGTGATGGCCTGAGAGTGATGGGAGTGAGGGGATTAGAGTGATGGGAGTGAGGGTCTCAGAGTGATGGGAGTGAGGGTCTGAGAGTGATGGGCGTGAGGGTCTGAGAGTGATGGGAGTGAGGGGATTAGAGTGATGGTAGTGAGGGTCTGGGAGTGATGGGAGTGAGGGGATTAGAGTGATGGGAGTGAGGGTCTGAGAGTGATGGGAGTGAGGGTTTGAAGGTGATGGGAGTGAGGAGATTAACGTGATGGGAGTGATGGCCTGAGAGTGATGGGAGTGAGGGGATTAGAGTGATCGGAGTGAGGGTCTGAGAGTGATGGGAGTGAGGGTCTGAGAGTGATGGTGTGAGAGTGATGGGAGTGAGGGGAATAGGGTGATGGGAGTGAGGGTCTGAGAGTGATGGGAGTTAGGGGATTAGAGTGATGGGAGTGAGGGTCTGAGAGTGATGGGAGTGAGGGTATGGGAGTGAGGGGATTAGAGTGATGGGAGTGAGGGTCTGAGAGTGATGGGAGTGAGGGGATTTGAGTGATGGACTGAGGGTCTGAGATTGATGGGAGTGAGGGGATTGGATTGATGGGAGTGAGTGGATTAGAGTGCTGGGAGTGAGGGTCTGAGAGTGATGGGAGTGAGGGTATGAGAGTGATTGGAGTGAGAGTCTGAGAGTGATGGGAGTGAGGGTTTAGAGTGATTGGAGTGAGGGTCTGAGAGTGATGGAAGTGAGGGGATTAAAGTGATGGGAGTGAGGGTCTGAGAGTGATGGGAGTGAGGGTCTGACAGTGATGGGAGTGAGGGGAATAGGGTGATGGGAGTGAGGGTCGAAGAGTGATGGGAGTGAGGGGATTATAGTGATGGGAGTGAGGGTCTGAGAGTGATGGGAGTGAGGGGATGAGAGTGATGGGAGTGAGGGTCTCAGAGTGATGGGAGTGATGGCCTGAGAGTGATGGGAGTGAGGGGATTAGAGTGATGGGAGTGAGGGTCTCAGAGTGATGGGAGTGAGGGTCTGAGAGTGATGGGCGTGAGGGTCTGAGAGTGATGGGAGTGAGGGGATTAGAGTGATGGGAGTGAGGGACTGGGAGTGATGGGAGTGACGGTCTGAGAGTGATGGGAGTGAGGGGATTAGAGTGATGGGAGTGAGGGTCTCAGAGTGATGGGAGTGATGGCCTGAGAGTGATGGGAGTGAGGGGATTGGAGTGATGGGAGTGAGGGTCTCAGAGTGATGGGAGTGAGGGTCTGAGAGTGATGGGAGTGAGGGGATTAGAGTGATGGTAGTGAGGGTCTGGGAGTGATGGGAGTGAGGGGATTAGAGTGATGGGAGTGATGGTCTGAGAGTGATGGGAGTGAGGGTCTGAGAGTGATGGGAGTCAGGGGATTAAAGTGATGGGAGTGAGGGTCTGAGAGTGATGGGAGTGAGGGTATGAGAGTGATGGGAGTGAGGGTCTGAGAGTGATGGTGTGAGAGTGATGGGAGTGAGGGGAATAGGGTGATGGGAGTGAGGGTCTGAGAGTGATGGGAGTGAGGGGATTAGAGTGATGGGAGTGAGGGTCTGAGAGTGATGGGAGTGAGGGGATTAGAGTGATGGGAGTGAGGGGATTAGAGTGATGGGAGTGAGGGTCTGAGAGTGATGGGTGTGAGGGGATTTGAGTGATGGACTGAGGGTCTGAGATTGATGGGAGTGAGGGGATTGGATTGGTGGGAGTGAGTGGATTAGAGTGCTGGGAGTGAGGGTCTGAGAGTGATGGGAGTGAGGGTATGAGAGTGATGGGAGTGAGGGTCTGAGAGTGATGGGAGTGAGGGTTAGAAGGTGATGGGAGTGAGGAGATTAACGTGATGGGAGTGAGGGTTTAGAGTGATTGGAGTGAGGGTCTGAGAGTGATGGAAGTGAGGGGATTAAAGTGATGGGAGTGAGGGTCTGAGAGTGATGGGAGTGAGGGTCTGAGAGTGATGGGAGTGAGGGGAATAGTGTGATGGGAGTGAGGGTCGAAGAGTGATGGGACTGAGGGGATTATAGTGATGGGAGTGAGGGTCTGAGAGTGATGGGAGTGAGGGTATGAGAGTGATGGGAGTGAGGGTATGAGAGTGATGGGAGTGAGGGTTTGAAGGTGATGGGAGTGAGGAGATTAACGTGATGGGAGTGATGGCCTGAGAGTGATGGGAGTGAGGGGATTAGAGTGATGGGAGTGAGGGTCTGAGAGTGATGGGAGTGAGGGGATTAGAGTGATGGGAGTGAGGGTCTGAGAGTGATGGTAGTGAGGGTCTGAGGGTGATGGGAGTCAGGGGATTACAGTGATGGGAGTGAGGGTCTGAGAGTGATGGGAGTGAGGGTCTGAGAGTGATGGGAGTGAGGGGATTAGAGTGATGGGAGTGAGGGTCTCAGAGTGATGGGAGTGATGGCCTGAGAGTGATGGGAGTGAGGGGATTAGAGTGATGGGAGTGAGGGTCAGAGTGATGGGAGTGAGGTTCTGAGAGTGATCGGCGTGAGGGTCTGAGAGTGATGGGAGTGAGGGGATTAGAGTGATGGGAGTGAGGGTCTGGGAGTGATGGGAGTGAGGGGATTAGAGTGATGCGAGTGATGGTCTGAGAGTGATGGGAGTGACGGTCTGAGAGTGATGGGAGTGAGGGGTTTAAAGTGATGGAAGTGAGGGTCTGAGAGTGATCGGAGTGAGGGTATGAGAGTGATGGGAGTGAGGGGATTAGAGTGATGGGAGTGAGGGTCTGAGAGTGATGGGAGTGAGGGTATGAGAGTGATGGGAGTGAGGGTCTGGGAGTGATGGGAGTTTGGGTTTGAAGGTGATGGGAGTGAGGAGATTAACGTGATGGGAGTGATGGCCTGAGAGTGATGGGAGTGAGGGGATTAGAGTGATGGGAGTGAGGGTCTGAGAGTGATGGGAGTGAGGGTCTGAGAGTGATGGGAGTGAGGGTATGGGAGTGAGGGGATTAGAGTGATGGGAGTGAGGGTCTGAGAGTGATGGGAGTGAGGGGATTTGAGTGATGGACTGAGGGTCTGAGATTGATGGGAGTGAGGGGATTGGATTGATGGGAGTGAGTGGATTAGAGTGCTGGGAGTGAGGGTCTGAGAGTGATGGTAGTGAGGGTCTGAGGGTGATGGGAGTGAGGGGATGGGAGTGAGGGTCTGAGAGTGATGGGAGTGAGGGTCTGAGAGTGATGGGAGTGAGGGGATTAGAGTGATGGGAGTGAGGGTCTCAGAGTGATGGGAGTGATGGCCTGAGAGTGATGGGAGTGAGGGGATTAGAGTGATGGGAGTGAGGGTCTCAGAGTGATGGGAGTGAGGGTCTGAGAGTGATGGGCGTGAGGGTCTGAGAGTGATGGGAGTGAGGGGATTAGAGTGATGGTAGTGAGGGTCTGGGAGTGATGGGAGTGAAGGGATTAGAGTGATGGGAGTGAGGGTCTGAGAGTGATGGGAGTGAGGGTTTGAAGGTGATGGGAGTGAGGAGATTAACGTGATGGGAGTGATGGCCTGAGAGTGATGGGAGTGAGGGGATTAGAGTGATCGGAGTGAGGGTCTGAGAGTGATGGGAGTGAGGGTCTGAGAGTGATGGTGTGAGAGTGATGGGAGTGAGGGGAATAGGGTGATGGGAGTGAGGGTCTGAGAGTGATGGGAGTTAGGGGATTAGAGTGATGTGAGTGAGGGTCTGAGAGTGATGGGAGTGAGGGTATGGGAGTGAGGGGATTAGAGTGATGGGAGTGAGGGTCTGAGAGTGATGGGAGTGAGGGGATTTGAGTGATGGACTGAGGGTCTGAGATTGATGGGAGTGAGGGGATTGGATTGATGGGAGTGAGTGGATTAGAGTTCTGGGAGTGAGGGTCTGAGAGTGATGGCAGTGAGGGTATGAGAGTGATTGGAGTGAGAGTCTGAGAGTGATGGGAGTGAGGGTTTAGAGTGATTGGAGTGAGGGTCTGAGAGTGATGGAAGTGAGGGGATTAAAGTGATGGGAGTGAGGGTCTGAGAGTGATGGGAGTGAGGGTCTGACAGTGATGGTAGTGAGGGGAATAGGGTGATGGGAGTGAGGGTCGAAGAGTGATGGGAGTGAGGGGATTATAGTGATGGGAGTGAGGGTCTGAGAGTGATGGGAGTGAGGGTATGAGAGTGATGGGAGTGAGGGTATGAGAGTGATGGGAGTGAGGGTTTGAAGGTGATGGGAGTGAGGAGATTAACGTGATGGGAGTGATGGCCTGAGAGTGATGGGAGTGAGGGGATAAGAGTGATGGGAGTGAGGGTCTGAGAGTGATGGGAGTGAGGGGATGAGAGTGATGGGAGTGAGGGTCTCAGAGTGATGGGAGTGATGGCCTGAGAGTGATGGGAGTGAGGGGATTAGAGTGATGGGTGTGAGGGTCTCAGAGTGATGGGAGTGAGGGTCTGAGAGTGATGGGCGTGAGGGTCTGAGAGTGATGGGAGTGAGGGGATTAGAGTGATGGGAGTGAGGGTCTGGGAGTGATGGGAGTGACGGTCTGAGAGTGATGGGAGTGAGGGGATTAGAGTGATGGGAGTGAGGGTCTCAGAGTGATGGGAGTGATGGCCTGAGAGTGATGGGAGTGAGGGGATTAGAGTGATGGGAGTGAGGGTCTCAGAGTCATGGGAGTGAGGGTCTGAGAGTGATGGGAGTGAGGGGATTAGAGTGATGGTAGTGAGGGTCTGGGAGTGATGGGAGTGAGGGGATTAGAGTGATGGGAGTGATGGTCTGAGAGTGATGGGAGTGAGGGTCTGAGAGTGATGGGAGTGAGGGGATTAAAGTGATGGGAGTGAGGGTCTGAGAGTGATGGGAGTGAGGGTATGAGAGTGATGGGAGTGAGGGTCTGAGAGTGAAGGGAGTGAGGGTTTGAAGGTGATGGGAGTGAGGAGATTAACGTGATGGGAGTGATGGCCTGAGAGTGATGGGAGTGAGGGGATTAGAGTGATCGGAGTGAGGGTCTGAGAGTGATGGGAGTGAGGGTCTGAGAGTGATGGTGTGAGAGTGATGGGAGTGAGGGGAATAGGGTGATGGGAGTGAGGGTCTGAGAGTGATGGGAGTGAGGGGATTAGAGTGATGGGAGTGAGGGTCTGAGAGTGATGGGAGTGAGGGGATTAGAGTGATGGGAGTGAGGGGATTAGAGTGATGGGAGTGAGGGTCTCAGAGTGATGGGTGTGAGGGGATTTGAGTGATGGACTGAGGGTCTGAGATTTATGGGAGTGAGGGGATTGGATTGGTGGGAGTGAGTGGATTAGAGTGCTGGGAGTGAGGGTCTGAGAGTGATGGGAGTGAGGGTATGAGAGTGATGGGAGTGAGGGTCTGAGAGTGATGGGAGTGAGGGTTAGAAGGTGATGGGAGTGAGGAGATTAACGTGATGGGAGTGAGGGTTTAGAGTGATTGGAGTGAGGGTCTGAGAGTGATGGAAGTGAGGGGATTAAAGTGATGGGAGTGAGGGTCTGAGAGTGATGGGAGTGAGGGTCTGAGAGTGATGGGAGTGAGGGGAATAGTGTGATGGGAGTGAGGGTCGAAGAGTGATGGGACTGAGGGGATTATAGTGATGGGAGTGAGGGTCTGAGAGTGATGGGAGTGAGGGTATGAGAGTGATGGGAGTGAGGGTATGAGAGTGATGGGAGTGAGGGTTTGAAGGTGATGGGAGTGAGGAGATTAACGTGATGGGAGTGATGGCCTGAGAGTGATGGGAGTGAGGGGATTAGAGTGATGGGAGTGAGGGTCTGAGAGTGATGGGAGTGAGGGGATTAGAGTGATGGGAGTGAGGGTCTGAGAGTGATGGTAGTGAGGGTCTGAGGGTGATGGGAGTGAGGGGATTACAGTGATGGGAGTGAGGGTCTGAGAGTGATGGGAGTGAGGGTCTGAGAGTGATGGGAGTGAGGGGATTAGAGTGATGGGAGTGAGGGTCTCAGAGTGATGGGAGTGATGGCCTGAGAGTGATGGGAGTGAGGGTCTCAGAGTGATGGGAGTGAGGGTCTCAGAGTGATGGGAGTGAGGTTCTGAGAGTGATCGGCGTGAGGGTCTGAGAGTGATGGGAGTGAGGGGATTAGAGTGATGGGAGTGAGGGTCTGGGAGTGATGGGAGTGAGGGGATTAGAGTGATGGGAGTGATGGTCTGAGAGTGATGGGAGTGACGGTCTGAGAGTGATGGGAGTGAGGGGATTAAAGTGATGGAAGTGAGGGTCTGAGAGTGATGGGAGTGAGGGTATGAGAGTGATGGGAGTGAGGGGATTAGAGTGATGGGAGTGAGGGTCTGAGAGTGATGGGAGTGAGGGTATGAGAGTGATGGGAGTGAGGGTCTGAGAGTGATGGGAGTTTGGGTTTGAAGGTGATGGGAGTGAGGAGATTAACGTGATGGGAGTGATGGCCTGAGAGTGATGGGAGTGAGGGGATTAGAGTGATGGGAGTGAGGGTCTGAGAGTGATGGGAGTGAGGGTCTGAGAGTGACGGTGTGAGAGTGATGGGAGTGAGGGGAATAGGGTGATGGGAGTGAGGGTCTGAGAGTGATGGGAGTGAGGGGATTAGAGTGCTGGGAGTGAGGGTCTGAGAGTGATGGGAGTGAGGGTCTGAGGGTGATGGGAGTGAGGGGATTAGAGTGATGGGAGTGAGGGTCTGAGAGTGATGGGAGTGAGGGCCTGAGAGTGATGGGAGTGAGAGTCTGAGAGTGATGGGAGTGAGGGTTTAGAGTGATTGGAGTGAGGGTCTGAGAGTGATGGGAGTGAGGGGATTAGAGTGATGGGAGTGAGGGTCTGAGAGTGATGGGAGTGAGGGTCTGAGGGTGATGGGAGTGAGGGGATTAGAGTGATGGGAGTGAGGGTCTGAGAGTGATGGGAGTGAGGGCCTGAGAGTGATGGGAGTGAGGGGATTAGAGTGATGGGAGTGAGGGTCTCAGAGTGATGGGAGTGATGGCCTGAGAGTGATGGGAGTGAGGGGATTAGAGTGATGGGAGTGAGGGTCTCAGAGTGATGGGAGTGAGGGTCTG
This sequence comes from Scyliorhinus torazame, assembly GCF_047496885.1. NCBI lineage: Eukaryota > Metazoa > Chordata > Chondrichthyes > Carcharhiniformes > Scyliorhinidae > Scyliorhinus > Scyliorhinus torazame. Next base: position 189,808,711 of record NC_092716.1, read on the forward strand.
AGAGTGATGGGCGTGAGGGTCTGAGAGTGATGGGAGTGAGGGGATTAGAGTGATGGGAGTGAGGGTCTCAGAGTGATGGGAGTGAGGGTCTGAGAGTGATGGGCGTGAGTTTCTGAGAGTGATGGGAGTGAGGGGATTAGAGTGATGGGAGTGAGGGTCTGGGAGTGATGGGAGTGAGGGGATTAGAGTGACGGGAGTGAGGGTCTGAGAGTGATGGGAGTGTGGCTCTGAGAGTGATGGGAGTGAGGGGATTAAAGTGATGGGAGTGAGGGTCTGAGAGTGATGGGAGTGAGGGTCTGAGAGTGACGGTCTGAGAGTGATGGGAGTGAGGGGAATAGGGTGATGGGAGTGAGGGTCGAAGAGTGATGGGAGTGAGGGTATTAGAGTGATAGGAGTGAGGGTCTGAGAGGGATGGGAGTGAGGGTATGAGAGTGATGGGAGTGAGGGTCTGAGAGTGATGGGAGTGAGGGTTTGAAGGTGATGGGAGTGAGGAGATTAACGTGATGGGAGTGATGGCCTGAGAGTGATGGGAGTGAGGGGATTAGAGTGATGGGAGTGAGGGTCTGAGAGTGATCGGAGTGAGGGGATTAGAGTGATGGGAGTGAGGGTCTGAGAGTGATGGGAGTGAGGGTCTGAGGGTGATGGGAGTGAGGGGATTAGAGTGATGGGAGTGAGGGTCTGAGAGTGATGGGAGTGAGGGTCTGAGAGTGATGGGAGTGAGGAGATTAGAGTGTTGGGAGTGAGGGTCTCAGAATGATGGGAGTGATGGCCTGAGAGTGATGGGAGTGAGGGGATTAGAGTGATGGGAGTGAGGGTCTCAGAGTCATGGGAGTGAGGGTCTGAGAGTGATGGGCGTGAGGGTCTGAGAGTGATGGGAGTGAGGGGATTAGAGTGATGGGAGTGAGGGTCTGGGAGTGATGGGAGTGAGGGGATTAGAGTGATGGGAGTGATGGTCTGAGAGTGATGGGGGTGAGGGTCTGAGAGTGATGGGAGTGAGGGGATTAAAGTGATGGGAGTGAGGGTCTGAGAGTGATGGGAGTGAGGGTATGACAGTGATGGGAGTGAGGGTCTGAGCGTAATGGGAGTGAGGGTTTGAAGGTGATGGGAGTGAGGAGATTAAAGTGATGGGAGTGAGGGTCTGAGAGTGATGGGAGTGAGGGGATTAGAGTGATGGGAGTGAGGGTATCAGAGTGATGGGAGTGAGGGTCTGAGAGTGATGGGCGTGAGGGTCTGAGAGTGATGGGAGTGACGGATTAGAGTGATGGGAGTGAGGGTCTGGGAGTGATGGGCGTGAGGGGATTGGAGTGATGGGAGTGAGGGTATGAGAGTGATGGGAGTGAGGGTCTGAGAGTGATGGGAGTGAGGGTTTGAAGGTGATGGGAGTGAGGAGATTAACGTGATGGGAGAGATGGCCTGAGAGTGATGGGAGTGAGGGGATTAGAGCGATGGGAGTGAGGGTCTGAGAGTGATGGGAGTGAGGGGATTAGAGTGATGGGAGTGAGGGTCTGAGAGTGATGGGAGTGCGGGTCTGAGGGTGATGGGAGTGAGGGGATTAGAGTGATGGGAGTGAGGGTCTGTGAGTGATGGTAGTGAGGGTCTGAGAGTGATGGGAGTGAGGGGATTAGGGTGATGGGAGTGAGGGTCTCAGAGTGATGGGAGTGAGGGTCTGAGAGTGATGGGCATGAGGGTCTGAGAGTGATGGGAGTGACGTATTAGAGTGATGGGAGTGAGGGTCTGGGAGTGATGGGAGTGAGGGGATTAGGGTGATGGGAGTGAGGGTCTGAGAGTGATGGGAGTGAGGGTCTGAGAGTGATGGGAGTGAGGGGATTAAAGTGATGGGAGTGAGGGTCTGAGAGTGATGGGAGTGAGGGTATGAGAGTGATGGGAGTGAGGGTCTGAGAGTGATGGGAGTGAGGGTTTGAAGGTGATGGGAGTGAGGAGATTAACGTGATGGAGTGATGGCCTGAGAGTGATGGGAGTGAGGGGATTAGAGTGATGGGTGTGAGGGTCTGAGAGTGATGGGAGTGAGGGTCTGAGAGTGACGGCGTGAGAGTAATGGGAGTGAGGGGAATAGGATGATGGGAGTGAGGGTCTGAGAGTGATGGGAGTAAGGGGATTAGAGTGATGGGAGTGAGGGTCTGAGAGTGATGGGAGTGAGGGTATGACAGTGATGGGAGTGAGGGTCTGAGAGTGATGGGAGTGAGGGGATTAGAGTGATGGGAGTGAGGGTCTGAGAGTGATGGGAGTGAGGGTATGAGAGTGATGGGTGTGAGGGTCTGAGAGTGATGGGAGTGAGGGTTTGAAGATGATGGGAGTGAGGAGATTAACGTGGTGGAAGTGAGGGTTTGAGTGATTGGAGTGAGAGTCTGAGAGTGATGGGAGTGAGGGTTTAGAGTGATTGGAGTGAGGGTCTGAGTGTGATGGGAGTGAGGGTCTGAGAGTGATGGGATTGAGGGTTTGAAGGAGATGGGAGTGAGGAGATTAACGTGATGGGAGTGAGGGTCTGAGAGTGATGGGAGTGAGGGGATTTGAGTGATGGGAGTGAGGGTCTGAGAGTGATGGGAGTGAGGGTATGAGAGTGATGGGAGTGAGGGTCTGAGAGTGATGGGAGTGAGGGTTTGAAGGTGATGGGAGTGAGGAGATTAACGTGATGGGAGTGACGGTTTAGAGTGATTGGAGTGAGAGTCTGAGAGTGATGGGAGTGAGGGTTTAGAGTGATTGGAGTGAGGGTCTGAGAGTGATGGGAGTGAGGGGATTAGAGTGATGGGAGTGAGGGTCTGAGAGTGATGGGAGTGAGTGTCTGAGAGTGATGGGAGTGAGGGGATTAGAGTGATGGGAGTGAGGGTCTGAGAGTGACGGGAGTGAGGGTCTGAGGGTGATGGGTGTGAGGGGATTAGAGTGATGGGAGTGAGGGTCTGAGAGTGATGGGAGTGAGGGTCTGAGAGTGATGGGAGTGAGGGGATTAGAGTGATGGGAGTGAGGGTCTCAGAGTGATGGGAGTGATGGCCTGAGAGTGATGGGTGTGAGGGGATTAGAGTGATGGGAGTGAGGGTCTCAGAGTGATGGGAGTGAGGGTCTGAGAGTGATTGGCGTGAGGGTCTGAGAGTAATGGGAGTGAGTGGATTAGAGTGATGGGAGTGAGGGTCTCAGAGTGATGGGAGTGAGGGTCTGAGAATGATGGGCGTGAGGGTCTGAGACTGATGGCAGTGAGGGTATTAGAGTGATGGGAGTGAGGGTCTGGGAGTGATGGGAGTGAGGGGATTAGAGTGATGGGAGTGAGGGTCTGAGAGTGATGGGAGTGAGGGTCTGAGAATGATGGGAGTGAGGGGATTAAAGTGATGGGAGTGAGGGTCTGAGAGTGATGGGAGTGAGCGCCTGAGAGTGACGGTCTGAGAGTGATGGGAGTGAGGGGAATAGGGTGATGGGAGTAAGGGTCAAAGAGTGATGTGAGTGAGGGGATTAGAGTGATAGGAGTGAGTGTCTGAGAGTGATGGGAGTGAGGTTATGAGAGTGCTGGGAGTGAGGGTCTGAGAGTGATGGGAGTGAGGGTTTGAAGGTGATGGGAGTGAGGAGATTAACGTGATGGGAGTGATGGCCTGAGAGTGATGGGAGTGAGGGGATTAGAGTGATGGGAGTGAGGGTCTGAGAGTGATGGGAGTGAGGGGATTAGAGTGATGGGAGTGAGGGTCTGAGAGTGATGGTAGTGAGGGTCTGAGGGTGATGGGAGTGAGGGGATTAGAGTGATGGGAGTGAGGGTCTGAGAGTGATGGGAGTGAGGGTCTGAGAGTGATGGGAGTGAGGGGATTAGAGTGATGGGAGTGAGGGTCTCAGAGTGATGGGAGTGATGGCCTGAGAGTGATGGGAGTGAGGGGATTAGAGTGATGGGAGTGAGGGTCTCAGAGTGATGGGAGTGAGGGTCTGAGAATGATGGGCGTGAGGGTCTGAGAGTGATGGCAGTGAGGGGATTAGAGTGATGGGAGTGAGGGTCTGGGAGTGATGGGAGTGAGGGGATTAGAGTGATGAGAGTGATGGTCTGAGCGTGATGGGAGTGAGGGTCTGAGAGTGATGGGAGTGAGGGAATTAAAGTGATGGGAGTGAGGGTCTGAGAGTGATGGGAGTGAGGGTATGAGAGTGATGGGAGTGAGGGTCTGAGAGTGATGGGAGTGAGGGTTTGAAGGTGATGGGAGTGAGGAGATTAACGTGATGGGAGTGATGGCCTGAGAGTGATAGGAGTGAGGGGATTAGAGTGATGGGAGTGAGGGTCTGAGAGTGATGGGAGTGAGGGTCTGAGAGTGACGGTGTGAGAGTGATGGGAGTGAGGGGAATAGGGTGATGGGAGTGAGGGTCTGAGAGTGATGGGAGTGAGGGGATTAGAGTGATGGGAGTGAGGGTATGAGAGTGATGGGAGTGAGGGTCTGAGAGTGATGGGAGTGAGGGTTTGAAGGTGATGGGAGTGAGGAGATTAACGTGATGGGAGTGATGGCCTGAGAGTGATGGGAGTGAGGGGATTAGAGTGATGGGAGTGAGGGTCTGAGAGTGATGGGAGTGAGGGGATTAGAGTGATGGGAGTGAGGGTCTGAGAGTGATGGTAGTGAGGGTCTGAGGGTGATGGGAGTGAGGGGATTAGAGTGATGGGAGTGAGGGTCTGAGAGTGATGGGAGTGAGGGTCTGAGAGTGATGGGAGTGAGGGGATTAGAGTGATGGGAGTGAGGGTCTCAGAGTGATGGGAGTGATGGCCTGAGAGTGATGGGAGTGAGGGGATTAGAGTGATGGGAGTGAGGGTCTCAGAGTGATGGGAGTGAGGGTCTGAGAATGATGGGCGTGAGGGTCTGAGAGTGATGGCAGTGAGGGGATTAGAGTGATGGGAGTGAGGGTCTGGGAGTGATGGGAGTGAGGGGATTAGAGTGATGAGAGTGATGGTCTGAGAGTGATGGGAGTGAGGGTCTGAGAGTGATGGGAGTGAGGGAATTAAAGTGATGGGAGTGAGGGTCTGAGAGTGATGGGAGTGAGGGTATGAGAGTGATGGGAGTGAGGGTCTGAGAGTGATGGGAGTGAGGGTTTGAAGGTGATGGGAGTGAGGAGATTAACGTGATGGGAGTGATGGCCTGACAGTGATAGGAGTGAGGGGATTAGAGTGATGGGAGTGAGGGTCTGAGAGTGATGGGAGTGAGGGTCTGAGAGTGACGGTGTGAGAGTGATGGGAGTGAGGGGAATAGGGTGATGGGAGTGAGGGTCTGAGAGTGATGGGAGTGAGGGGATTAGAGTGATGGGAGTGAGGGTATGAGAGTGATGGGAGTGAGGGTCTGAGAGTGATGGGAGTGAGGGGATTAGAGTGATGGGAGTGAGGGTCTGAGAGTGATGGGAGTGAGGGTATGAGAGTGATGGGAGTGAGGGTCTGAGAGTGATGGGAGTGAGGGTTTGAAGATGATGGGAGTGAGGAGATTAACGTGGTGGGAGTGAGGGTTTGAGTGATTGGAGTGAGAGTCTGAGAGTGATGGGAGTGAGGGTTTAGAGTGATTGGAGTGACGGTCTGAGAGTGATGGGAGTGAGTGTCTGAGAGTGATGGGATTGAGGGTTTGAAGGTGATGGGAGTGAGGAGATTAACGTGATGGGAGTGAGGGTCTGAGAGTGACGGGAGTGAGGGGATTTGAGTGATGGGAGTGAGGGTCTGAGAGTGATGGGAGTGAGGCTATGAGAGTGATGGGAGTGAGGGTCTGAGAGTGATGGGAGTGAGGGTTTGAAGGTGATGGGAGTGAGGAGATTAACGTGATGGGAGTGAGGGTTTAGAGTGATTGGAGTGAGAGTCTGAGAGTGATGGGAGTGAGGGTTTAGAGTGATTGGAGTGAGGGTCTGAGAGTGATGGGAGTGAGGGGATTAGAGTGATGGGAGTGAGGGTCTGAGAGTGACGGGAGTGAGGGTCTGAGGGTGATGGGAGTGAGGGGATTAGAGTGATGGGAGTGAGGGTCTGAGAGTGATGGGAGTGAGGGTCTGAGAGTGATGGGAGTGAGGGGATTAGAGTCATGGGAGTGAGGGTCTCAGAGTGATGGGAGTGATGGCCTGAGAGTGATTGGCGTGAGGGTCTGAGAGTAATGGGAGTGAGTGGATTAGAGTGATGGGAGTGAGGGTCTCAGAGTGATGGGACTGAGGGTCTGAGAGTGATGGGCGTGAGGGTCTGAGACTGATGGCAGTGAGGGGATTAGAGTGGTGGGAGTGAGGGTCTGGGAGTGATGGGAGTGAGGCGATTAGAGTGATGGGAGTGAGGGTCTGAGAGTGATGGGAGTGAGGGTCTGAGAGTGATGGGAGTGAGGGTCTGAGAATGATGGGAGTGAGGGGAATAGGGTGATGGGAGTGAGGGTCGAAGAGTGATGGGAGTGAGGGGATTAGAGTGATAGGAGTGAGGGTCTGAGAGTGATGGGAGTGAGGGTATGAGAGTGATGGTAGTGAGGGTCTGAGAGTGATGGGAGTGAGGGGATTAGAGTGATGGGAGTGAGGGTCTCAGAGTGATGAGAGTGATGGCCTGAGAGTGATGGGAGTGAGGGGATTAGAGTGATGGGAGTGAGGGTCTCAGAGTGATGGGAGTGAGGGTCTGAGAATGATGGGCGTGAGGGTCTGAGAGTGATGGGAGTGAGGGGATTAGAGTGATGGGAGTGATGGTCTGAGAGTGATGGGAGTGAGGGTATGAGAGTGATGGGAGGAGGGTCTGAGAGTGATGGGAGTGAGGGTTTGAAGGTGATGGGAGTGAGGAGATTAACGTGATGGGAGTGATGGCCTGAGAGTTATGGGAGTGAGGGGATTAGAGTGATGGGAGTGAGGGACTGAGAGTGATGGGAGTGAGGGGATTAGAGTGATGGGAGTGAGGGTCTGAGAGTGATGGTAGTGAGGGTCTGAGAGTGATGGGAGTGAGGGGATTAGAGTGATGGGAGTGAGGGTCTCAGAGTGATGAGAGTGATGGCCTGAGAGTGATGGGAGTGAGGGGATTAGAGTGATGGGAGTGAGGGGATTTGAGTGATGGGAGTGAGGGTCTGAGAGTGATGGGAGTGAGGGTATGAGAGTGATGGGAGTGAGGGTCTGAGAGTGATGGGAGTGAGGGTTTGAAGGTGATGGGAGTGAGGAGATTAACGTGATGGGAGTGACGGTTTAGAGTGATTGGAGTGAGAGTCTGAGAGTGATGGGAGTGAGGGTTTAGAGTGATTGGAGTGAGGGTCTGAGAGTGATGGGAGTGAGGGGATTAGAGTGATGGGAGTGAGGGTCTCAGAGTGATGGGAGTGAGGGTCTGAGAGTGATTGGCGTGAGGGTCTGAGAGTAATGGGAGTGAGTGGATTAGAGTGATGGGAGTGAGGGTCTGAGAGTGATGGGAGTGAGGGGATTAGAGTGATGGGAGTGAGGGTCTCAGAGTGATGGGAGTGATGGCCTGAGAGTGATGGGTGTGAGGGGATTAGAGTGATGGGAGTGAGGGTCTCAGAGTGATGGGAGTGAGGGTCTGAGAGTGATTGGCGTGAGGGTCTGAGAGTAATGGGAGTGAGTGGATTAGAGTGATGGGAGTGAGGGTCTCAGAGTGATGGGAGTGAGGGTCTGAGAATGATGGGCGTGAGGGTCTGAGACTGATGGCAGTGAAGGTATTAGAGTGATGGGAGTGAGGGTCTGGGAGTGATGGGAGTGAGGGGATTAGAGTGATGGGAGTGAGGGTCTGAGAGTGATGGGAGTGAGGGTCTGAGAATGATGGGAGTGAGGGGATTAAAGTGATGGGAGTGAGGGTCTGAGAGTGATGGGAGTGAGCGTCTGAGAGTGACGGTCTGAGAGTGATGGGAGTGAGGGGAATAGGGTGATGGGAGTGAGGGTCAAAGAGTGATGTGAGTGAGGGGATTAGAGTGATAGGAGTGAGGGTCTGAGAGTGATGGGAGTGAGGGTATGAGAGTGCTGGGAGTGAGGGTCTGAGAGTGATGGGAGTGAGGGTTTGAAGGTGATGGGAGTGAGGAGATTAACGTGATGGGAGTGATGGCCTGAGAGTGATGGGAGTGAGGGGATTAGAGTGATGGGAGTGAGGGTCTGAGAGTGATGGGAGTGAGGGGATTAGAGTGATGGGAGTGAGGGTCTGAGAGTGATGGTAGTGAGGGTCTGAGGGTGATGGGAGTGAGGGGATTAGAGTGATGGGAGTGAGGGTCTGAGAGTGATGGGAGTGAGGGTCTGAGAGTGATGGGAGTGAGGGGATTAGAGTGATGGGAGTGAGGGTCTCAGAGTGATGGGAGTGATGGCCTGAGAGTGATGGGAGTGAGGGGATTAGAGTGATGGGAGTGAGGGTCTCAGAGTGATGGGAGTGAGGGTCTGAGAATGATGGGCGTGAGGGTCTGAGAGTGATGGCAGTGAGGGGATTAGAGTGATGGGAGTGAGGGTCTGGGAGTGATGGGAGTGAGGGGATTAGAGTGATGAGAGTGATGGTCTGAGAGTGATGGGAGTGAGGGTCTGAGAGTGATGGGAGTGAGGGAATTAAAGTGATGGGAGTGAGGGTCTGAGAGTGATGGGAGTGAGGGTATGAGAGTGATGGGAGTGAGGGTCTGAGAGTGATGGGAGTGAGGGAATTAAAGTGATGGGAGTGAGGGTCTGAGAGTGATGGGAGTGAGGGTATGAGAGCGATGGGAGTGAGGGTCTGAGAGTGATGGGAGTGAGGGTTTGAAGGTGATGGGAGTGAGGAGATTAACGTGATGGGAGTAATGGCCTGAGAGTGATAGGAGTGAGGGGATTAGAGTGATGGGAGTGAGGGTCTGAGAGTGATGGGAGTGAGGGTCTGAGAGTGACGGTGTGAGAGTGATGGGAGTGAGGGGAATAGGGTGATGGGAGTGAGGGTCTGAGAGTGATGGGAGTGAGGGGATTAGAGTGATGGGAGTGAGGGTATGAGAGTGATGGGAGTGAGGGTCTGAGAGTGATGGGAGTGAGGGTTTGAAGGTGATGGGAGTGAGGAGATTAACGTGATGGGAGTGATGGCCTGAGAGTGATGGGAGTGAGGGGATTAGAGTGATGGGAGTGAGGGTCTGAGAGTGATGGGAGTGAGGGGATTAGAGTGATGGGAGTGAGGGTCTGAGAGTGATGGTAGTGAGTGTCTGAGGGTGATGGGAGTGAGGGGATTAGAGTGATGGGAGTGAGGGTCTGAGAGTGATGGGAGTGAGGGTCTGAGAGTGATGGGAGTGAGGGGATTAGAGTGATGGGAGTGAGGGTCTCAGAGTGATGGGAGTGATGGCCTGAGAGTGATGGGAGTGAGGGGATTAGAGTGATGGGAGTGAGGGTCTCAGAGTGATGGGAGTGAGGGTCTGAGAATGATGGGCGTGAGGGTCTGAGAGTGATGGCAGTGAGGGGATTAGAGTGATGGGAGTGAGGGTCTGGGAGTGATGGGAGTGAGGGGATTAGAGTGATGAGAGTGATGGTCTGAGAGTGATGGGAGTGAGGGTCTGAGAGTGATGGGAGTGAGGGAATTAAAGTGATGGGAGTGAGGGTCTGAGAGTGATGGGAGTGAGGGTATGAGAGTGATGGGAGTGAGGGTCTGAGAGTGATGGGTGTGAGGGTCTGAGAGTGATGGGAGTGAGGGTTTGAAGATGATGGGAGTGAGGAGATTAACGTGGTGGAAGTGAGGGTTTGAGTGATTGGAGTGAGAGTCTGAGAGTGATGGGAGTGAGGGTTTAGAGTGATTGGAGTGAGGGTCTGAGTGTGATGGGAGTGAGGGTCTGAGAGTGATGGGATTGAGGGTTTGAAGGAGATGGGAGTGAGGAGATTAACGTGATGGGAGTGAGGGTCTGAGAGTGATGGGAGTGAGGGGATTTGAGTGATGGGAGTGAGGGTCTGAGAGTGATGGGAGTGAGGGTATGAGAGTGATGGGAGTGAGGGTCTGAGAGTGATGGGAGTGAGGGTTTGAAGGTGATGGGAGTGAGGAGATTAACGTGATGGGAGTGACGGTTTAGAGTGATTGGAGTGAGAGTCTGAGAGTGATGGGAGTGAGGGTTTAGAGTGATTGGAGTGAGGGTCTGAGAGTGATGGGAGTGAGGGGATTAGAGTGATGGGAGTGAGGGTCTGAGAGTGATGGGAGTGAGGGTCTGAGAGTGATGGGAGTGAGGGGATTAGAGTGATGGGAGTGACGGTCTGAGAGTGACGGGAGTGAGGGTCTGAGGGTGATGGGTGTGAGGGGATTAGAGTGATGGGAGTGAGGGTCTGAGAGTGATGGGAGTGAGGGTCTGAGAGTGATGGGAGTGAGGGGATTAGAGTGATGGGAGTGAGGGTCTCAGAGTGATGGGAGTGATGGCCTGAGAGTGATGGGTGTGAGGGGATTAGAGTGATGGGAGTGAGGGTCTCAGAGTGATGGGAGTGAGGGTCTGAGAGTGATTGGCGTGAGGGTCTGAGAGTAATGGGAGTGAGTGGATTAGAGTGATGGGAGTGAGGGTCTCAGAGTGATGGGAGTGAGGGTCTGAGAATGATGGGCGTGAGGGTCTGAGACTGATGGCAGTGAGGGTATTAGAGTGATGGGAGTGAGGGTCTGGGAGTGATGGGAGTGAGGGGATTAGAGTGATGGGAGTGAGGGTCTGAGAGTGATGGGAGTGAGGGTCTGAGAATGATGGGAGTGAGGGGATTAAAGTGATGGGAGTGAGGGTCTGAGAGTGATGGGAGTGAGCGCCTGAGAGTGACGGTCTGAGAGTGATGGGAGTGAGGGGAATAGGGTGATGGGAGTGAGGGTCAAAGAGTGATGTGAGTGAGGGGATTAGAGTGATAGGAGTGAGGGTCTGAGAGTGATGGGAGTGAGGTTATGAGAGTGCTGGGAGTGAGGGTCTGAGAGTGATGGGAGTGAGGGTTTGAAGGTGATGGGAGTGAGGAGATTAACGTGATGGGAGTGATGGCCTGAGAGTGATGGGAGTGAGGGGATTAGAGTGATGGGAGTGAGGGTCTGAGAGTGATGGGAGTGAGGGGATTAGAGTGATGGGAGTGAGGGTCTGAGAGTGATGGTAGTGAGGGTCTGAGGGTGATGGGAGTGAGGGGATTAGAGTGATGGGAGTGAGGGTCTGAGAGTGATGGGAGTGAGGGTCTGAGAGTGATGGGAGTGAGGGGATTAGAGTGATGGGAGTGAGGGTCTCAGAGTGATGGGAGTGATGGCCTGAGAGTGATGGGAGTGAGGGGATTAGAGTGATGGGAGTGAGGGTCTCAGAGTGATGGGAGTGAGGGTCTGAGAATGATGGGCGTGAGGGTCTGAGAGTGATGGCAGTGAGGGGATTAGAGTGATGGGAGTGAGGGTCTGGGAGTGATGGGAGTGAGGGGATTAGAGTGATGAGAGTGATGGTCTGAGAGTGATGGGAGTGAGGGTCTGAGAGTGATGGGAGTGAGGGAATTAAAGTGATGGGAGTGAGGGTCTGAGAGTGATGGGAGTGAGGGTATGAGAGTGATGGGAGTGAGGGTCTGAGAGTGATGGGAGTGAGGGTTTGAAGGTGATGGGAGTGAGGAGATTAACGTGATGGGAGTGATGGCCTGAGAGTGATAGGAGTGAGGGGATTAGAGTGATGGGAGTGAGGGTCTGAGAGTGATGGGAGTGAGGGTCTGAGAGTGACGGTGTGAGAGTGATGGGAGTGAGGGGAATAGGGTGATGGGAGTGAGGGTCTGAGAGTGATGGGAGTGAGGGGATTAGAGTGATGGGAGTGAGGGTATGAGAGTGATGGGAGTGAGGGTCTGAGAGTGATGGGAGTGAGGGTTTGAAGGTGATGGGAGTGAGGAGATTAACGTGATGGGAGTGATGGCCTGAGAGTGATGGGAGTGAGGGGATTAGAGTGATGGGAGTGAGGGTCTGGGAGTGATGGGAGTGAGGCGATTAGAGTGATGGGAGTGAGGGTCTGAGAGTGATGGGAGTGAGGGTCTGAGAGTGATGGGAGTGAGGGTCTGAGAATGATGGGAGTGAGGGGAATAGGGTGATGGGAGTGAGGGTCGAAGAGTGATGGGAGTGAGGGGATTAGAGTGATAGGAGTGAGGGTCTGAGAGTGATGGGAGTGAGGGTATGAGAGTGATGGTAGTGAGGGTCTGAGAGTGATGGGAGTGAGGGGATTAGAGTGATGGGAGTGAGGGTCTCAGAGTGATGAGAGTGATGGCCTGAGAGTGATGGGAGTGAGGGGATTAGAGTGATGGGAGTGAGGGTCTCAGAGTGATGGGAGTGAGGGTCTGAGAATGATGGGCGTGAGGGTCTGAGAGTGATGGGAGTGAGGGGATTAGAGTGATGGGAGTGATGGTCTGAGAGTGATGGGAGTGAGGGTATGAGAGTGATGGGAGTGAGGGTCTGAGAGTGATGGGAGTGAGGGTTTGAAGGTGATGGGAGTGAGGAGATTAACGTGATGGGAGTGATGGCCTGAGAGTTATGGGAGTGAGGGGATTAGAGTGATGGGAGTGAGGGACTGAGAGTGATGGGAGTGAGGGGATTAGAGTGATGGGAGTGAGGGTCTGAGAGTGATGGTAGTGAGGGTCTGAGAGTGATGGGAGTGAGGGGATTAGAGTGATGGGAGTGAGGGTCTCAGAGTGATGAGAGTGATGGCCTGAGAGTGATGGGAGTGAGGGGATTAGAGTGATGGGAGTGAGGGGATTTGAGTGATGGGAGTGAGGGTCTGAGAGTGATGGGAGTGAGGGTATGAGAGTGATGGGAGTGAGGGTCTGAGAGTGATGGGAGTGAGGGTTTGAAGGTGATGGGAGTGAGGAGATTAACGTGATGGGAGTGACGGTTTAGAGTGATTGGAGTGAGAGTCTGAGAGTGATGGGAGTGAGGGTTTAGAGTGATTGGAGTGAGGGTCTGAGAGTGATGGGAGTGAGGGGATTAGAGTGATGGGAGTGAGGGTCTCAGAGTGATGGGAGTGAGGGTCTGAGAGTGATTGGCGTGAGGGTCTGAGAGTAATGGGAGTGAGTGGATTAGAGTGATGGGAGTGAGGGTCTGAGAGTGATGGGAGTGAGGGGATTAGAGTGATGGGAGTGAGGGTCTCAGAGTGATGGGAGTGATGGCCTGAGAGTGATGGGTGTGAGGGGATTAGAGTGATGGGAGTGAGGGTCTCAGAGTGATGGGAGTGAGGGTCTGAGAGTGATTGGCGTGAGGGTCTGAGAGTAATGGGAGTGAGTGGATTAGAGTGATGGGAGTGAGGGTCTCAGAGTGATGGGAGTGAGGGTCTGAGAATGATGGGCGTGAGGGTCTGAGACTGATGGCAGTGAAGGTATTAGAGTGATGGGAGTGAGGGTCTGGGAGTGATGGGAGTGAGGGGATTAGAGTGATGGGAGTGAGGGTCTGAGAGTGATGGGAGTGAGGGTCTGAGAATGATGGGAGTGAGGGGATTAAAGTGATGGGAGTGAGGGTCTGAGAGTGATGGGAGTGAGCGTCTGAGAGTGACGGTCTGAGAGTGATGGGAGTGAGGGGAATAGGGTGATGGGAGTGAGGGTCAAAGAGTGATGTGAGTGAGGGGATTAGAGTGATAGGAGTGAGGGTCTGAGAGTGATGGGAGTGAGGGTATGAGAGTGCTGGGAGTGAGGGTCTGAGAGTGATGGGAGTGAGGGTTTGAAGGTGATGGGAGTGAGGAGATTAACGTGATGGGAGTGATGGCCTGAGAGTGATGGGAGTGAGGGGATTAGAGTGATGGGAGTGAGGGTCTGAGAGTGATGGGAGTGAGGGGATTAGAGTGATGGGAGTGAGGGTCTGAGAGTGATGGTAGTGAGGGTCTGAGGGTGATGGGAGTGAGGGGATTAGAGTGATGGGAGTGAGGGTCTGAGAGTGATGGGAGTGAGGGTCTGAGAGTGATGGGAGTGAGGGGATTAGAGTGATGGGAGTGAGGGTCTCAGAGTGATGGGAGTGATGGCCTGAGAGTGATGGGAGTGAGGGGATTAGAGTGATGGGAGTGAGGGTCTCAGAGTGATGGGAGTGAGGGTCTGAGAATGATGGGCGTGAGGGTCTGAGAGTGATGGCAGTGAGGGGATTAGAGTGATGGGAGTGAGGGTCTGGGAGTGATGGGAGTGAGGGGATTAGAGTGATGAGAGTGATGGTCTGAGAGTGATGGGAGTGAGGGTCTGAGAGTGATGGGAGTGAGGGAATTAAAGTGATGGGAGTGAGGGTCTGAGAGTGATGGGAGTGAGGGTATGAGAGTGATGGGAGTGAGGGTCTGAGAGTGATGGGAGTGAGGGAATTAAAGTGATGGGAGTGAGGGTCTGAGAGTGATGGGAGTGAGGGTTTGAGAGTGATGGGAGTGAGGGTCTGAGAGTGATGGGAGTGAGGGTTTGAAGGTGATGGGAGTGAGGAGATTAACGTGATGGGAGTAATGGCCTGAGAGTGATAGGAGTGAGGGGATTAGAGTGATGGGAGTGAGGGTCTGAGAGTGATGGGAGTGAGGGTCTGAGAGTGACGGTGTGAGAGTGATGGGAGTGAGGGGAATAGGGTGATGGGAGTGAGGGTCTGAGAGTGATGGGAGTGAGGGGATTAGAGTGATGGGAGTGAGGGTATGAGAGTGATGGGAGTGAGGGTCTGAGAGTGATGGGAGTGAGGGTTTGAAGGTGATGGGAGTGAGGAGATTAACGTGATGGGAGTGATGGCCTGAGAGTGATGGGAGTGAGGGGATTAGAGTGATGGGAGTGAGGGTCTGAGAGTGATGGGAGTGAGGGGATTAGAGTGATGGTAGTGAGGGTCTGAGAGTGATGGTAGTGAGGGTCTGAGGGTGATGGGAGTGAGGGGATTAGAGTGATGGGAGTGAGGGTCTGAGAGTGATGGGAGTGAGGGTCTGAGAGTGATGGGAGTGAGGGGATTAGAGTGATGGGAGTGAGGGTCTCAGAGTGATGGGAGTGATGGCCTGAGAGTGATGGGAGTGAGGGGATTAGAGTGATGGGAGTGAGGGTCTCAGAGTGATGGGAGTGAGGGTCTGAGAATGATGGGCGTGAGGGTCTGAGAGTGATGGCAGTGAGGGGATTAGAGTGATGGGAGTGAGGGTCTGGGAGTGATGGGAGTGAGGGGATTAGAGTGATGAGAGTGATGGTCTGAGAGTGATGGGAGTGAGGGTCTGAGAGTGATGGGAGTGAGGGAATTAAAGTGATGGGAGTGAGGGTCTGAGAGTGATGGGAGTGAGGGTATGAGAGTGATGGGAGTGAGGGTCTGAGAGTGATGGGTGTGAGGGTCTGAGAGTGATGGGAGTGAGGGTTTGAAGATGATGGGAGTGAGGAGATTAACGTGGTGGAAGTGAGGGTTTGAGTGATTGGAGTGAGAGTCTGAGAGTGATGGGAGTGAGGGTTTAGAGTGATTGGAGTGAGGGTCTGAGTGTGATGGGAGTGAGGGTCTGAGAGTGATGGGATTGAGGGTTTGAAGGAGATGGGAGTGAGGAGATTAACGTGATGGGAGTGAGGGTCTGAGAGTGATGGGAGTGAGGGGATTTGAGTGATGGGAGTGAGGGTCTGAGAGTGATGGGAGTGAGGGTATGAGAGTGATGGGAGTGAGGGTCTGAGAGTGATGGGAGTGAGGGTTTGAAGGTGATGGGAGTGAGGAGATTAACGTGATGGGAGTGACGGTTTAGAGTGATTGGAGTGAGAGTCTGAGAGTGATGGGAGTGAGGGTTTAGAGTGATTGGAGTGAGGGTCTGAGAGTGATGGGAGTGAGGGGATTAGAGTGATGGGAGTGAGGGTCTGAGAGTGATGGGAGTGAGGGTCTGAGAGTGATGGGAGTGAGGGGATTAGAGTGATGGGAGTGAGGGTCTGAGAGTGACGGGAGTGAGGGTCTGAGGGTGATGGGTGTGAGGGGATTAGAGTGATGGGAGTGAGGGTCTGAGAGTGATGGGAGTGAGGGTCTGAGAGTGATGGGAGTCAGGGGATTAGAGTGATGGGAGTGAGGGTCTCAGAGTGATGGGAGTGATGGCCTGAGAGTGATGGGTGTGAGGGGATTAGAGTGATGGGAGTGAGGGTCTCAGAGTGATGGGAGTGAGGGTCTGAGAGTGATTGGCGTGAGGGTCTGAGAGTAATGGGAGTGAGTGGATTAGAGTGATGGGAGTGAGGGTCTCAGAGTGATGGGAGTGAGGGTCTGAGAATGATGGGCGTGAGGGTCTGAGACTGATGGCAGTGAGGGTATTAGAGTGATGGGAGTGAGGGTCTGGGAGTGATGGGAGTGAGGGGATTAGAGTGATGGGAGTGAGGGTCTGAGAGTGATGGGAGTGAGGGTCTGAGAATGATGGGAGTGAGGGGATTAAAGTGATGGGAGTGAGGGTCTGAGAGTGATGGGAGTGAGCGTCTGAGAGTGACGGTCTGAGAGTGATGGGAGTGAGGGGAATAGGGTGATGGGAGTGAGGGTCAAAGAGTGATGTGAGTGAGGGGATTAGAGTGATAGGAGTGAGGGTCTGAGAGTGATGGGAGTGAGGGTATGAGAGTGCTGGGAGTGAGGGTCTGAGAGTGATGGGAGTGAGGGTTTGAAGGTGATGGGAGTGAGGAGATTAACGTGATGGGAGTGATGGCCTGAGAGTGATGGGAGTGAGGGGATTAGAGTGATGGGAGTGAGGGTCTGAGAGTGATGGGAGTGAGTGGATTAGAGTGATGGGAGTGAGGGTCTGGGAGTGATGGTAGTGAGGGTCTGAGGGTGATGGGAGTGAGGGGATTAGAGTGATGGGAGTGAGGGTCTGAGAGTGATGGGAGTGAGGGTCTGAGAGTGATGGGAGTGAGGGGATTAGAGTGATGGGAGTGAGGGTCTCAGAGTGATGGGAGTGATGGCCTGAGAGTGATGGGAGTGAGGGGATTAGAGTGATGGGAGTGAGGGTCTCAGAGTGATGGGAGTGAGGGTCTGAGAATGATGGGCGTGAGGGTCTGAGAGTGATGGCAGTGAGGGGATTAGAGTGATGGGAGTGAGGGTCTGGGAGTGATGGGAGTGAGGGGATTAGAGTGATGAGAGTGATGGTCTGAGAGTGATGGGAGTGAGGGTCTGAGAGTGATGGGAGTGAGGGAATTAAAGTGATGGGAGTGAGGGTCTGAGAGTGATGGGAGTGAGGGTATGAGAGTGATGGGAGTGAGGGTCTGAGAGTGATGGGAGTGAGGGAATTAAAGTGATGGGAGTGAGGGTCTGAGAGTGATGGGAGTGAGGGTATGAGAGTGATGGGAGTGAGGGTCTGAGAGTGATGGGAGTGAGGGTTTGAAGGTGATGGGAGTGAGGAGATTAACGTGATGGGAGTGATGGCCTGAGAGTGATAGGAGTGAGGGGATTAGAGTGATGGGAGTGAGGGTCTGAGAGTGATGGGAGTGAGGGTCTGAGAGTGACGGTGTGAGAGTGATGGGAGTGAGGGGAATAGGGTGATGGGAGTGAGGGTCTGAGAGTGATGGGAGTGAGGGGATTAGAGTGATGGGAGTGAGGGTATGAGAGTGATGGGAGTGAGGGTCTGAGAGTGATGGGAGTGAGGGTTTGAAGGTGATGGGAGTGAGGAGATTAACGTGATGGGAGTGATGGCCTGAGAGTGATGGGAGTGAGGGGATTAGAGTGATGGGAGTGAGGGTCTGAGAGTGATGGGAGTGAGGGGATTAGAGTGATGGGAGTGAGGGTCTGAGAGTGATGGTAGTGAGGGTCTGAGGGTGATGGGAGTGAGGGGATTAGAGTGATGGGAGTGAGGGTCTGAGAGTGATGGGAGTGAGGGTCTGAGAGTGATGGGAGTGAGGGGATTAGAGTGATGGGAGTGAGGGTCTCAGAGTGATGGGAGTGATGGCCTGAGAGTGATGGGAGTGAGGGGATTAGAGTGATGGGAGTGAGGGTCTCAGAGTGATGGGAGTGAGGGTCTGAGAATGATGGGCGTGAGGGTCTGAGAGTGATGGCAGTGAGGGGATTAGAGTGATGGGAGTGAGGGTCTGGGAGTGATGGGAGTGAGGGGATTAGAGTGATGAGAGTGATGGTCTGAGAGTGATGGGAGTGAGGGTCTGAGAGTGATGGGAGTGAGGGAATTAAAGTGATGGGAGTGAGGGTCTGAGAGTGATGGGAGTGAGGGTATGAGAGTGATGGGAGTGAGGGTCTGAGAGTGATGGGAGTGAGGGTTTGAAGGTGATGGGAGTGAGGAGATTAACGTGATGGGAGTGATGGCCTGACAGTGATAGGAGTGAGGGGATTAGAGTGATGGGAGTGAGGGTCTGAGAGTGATGGGAGTGAGGGTCTGAGAGTGACGGTGTGAGAGTGATGGGAGTGAGGGGAATAGGGTGATGGGAGTGAGGGTCTGAGAGTGATGGGAGTGAGGGGATTAGAGTGATGGGAGTGAGGGTATGAGAGTGATGGGAGTGAGGGTCTGAGAGTGATGGGAGTGAGGGGATTAGAGTGATGGGAGTGAGGGTCTGAGAGTGATGGGAGTGAGGGTATGAGAGTGATGGGAGTGAGGGTCTGAGAGTGATGGGAGTGAGGGTTTGAAGATGATGGGAGTGAGGAGATTAACGTGGTGGGAGTGAGGGTTTGAGTGATTGGAGTGAGAGTCTGAGAGTGATGGGAGTGAGGGTTTAGAGTGATTGGAGTGACGGTCTGAGAGTGATGGGAGTGAGGGTCTGAGAGTGATGGGATTGAGGGTTTGAAGGTGATGGGAGTGAGGAGATTAACGTGATGGGAGTGAGGGTCTGAGAGTGACGGGAGTGAGGGGATTTGAGTGATGGGAGTGAGGGTCTGAGAGTGATGGGAGTGAGGCTATGAGAGTGATGGGAGTGAGGGTCTGAGAGTGATGGGAGTGAGGGTTTGAAGGTGATGGGAGTGAGGAGATTAACGTGATGGGAGTGAGGGTTTAGAGTGATTGGAGTGAGAGTCTGAGAGTGATGGGAGTGAGGGTTTAGAGTGATTGGAGTGAGGGTCTGAGAGTGATGGGAGTGAGGGGATTAGAGTGATGGGAGTGAGGGTCTGAGAGTGACGGGAGTGAGGGTCTGAGGGTGATGGGAGTGAGGGGATTAGAGTGATGGGAGTGAGGGTCTGAGAGTGATGGGAGTGAGGGTCTGAGAGTGATGGGAGTGAGGGGATTAGAGTCATGGGAGTGAGGGTCTCAGAGTGATGGGAGTGATGGCCTGAGAGTGATTGGCGTGAGGGTCTGAGAGTAATGGGAGTGAGTGGATTAGAGTGATGGGAGTGAGGGTCTCAGAGTGATGGGACTGAGGGTCTGAGAGTGATGGGCGTGAGGGTCTGAGACTGATGGCAGTGAGGGGATTAGAGTGATGGGAGTGAGGGTCTGGGAGTGATGGGAGTGAGGCGATTAGAGTGATGGGAGTGAGGGTCTGAGAGTGATGGGAGTGAGGGTCTGAGAGTGATGGGAGTGAGGGTCTGAGAATGATGGGAGTGAGGGGAATAGGGTGATGGGAGTGAGGGTCGAAGAGTGATGGGAGTGAGGGGATTAGAGTGATAGGAGTGAGGGTCTGAGAGTGATGGGAGTGAGGGTATGAGAGTGATGGGAGTGAGGGTCTGAGAGTGATGGGAGTGAGGGTTTGAAGGTGATGGGAGTGAGGAGATTAACGTGATGGGAGTGATGGCCTGAGAGTTATGGGAGTGAGGGGATTAGAGTGATGGGAGTGAGGGACTGAGAGTGATGGGAGTGAGGGGATTAGAGTGATGGGAGTGAGGGTCTGAGAGTGATGGTAGTGAGGGTCTGAGAGTGATGGGAGTGAGGGGATTAGAGTGATGGGAGTGAGGGTCTCAGAGTGATGAGAGTGATGGCCTGAGAGTGATGGGAGTGAGGGGATTAGAGTGATGGGAGTGAGGGTCTCAGAGTGATGGGAGTGAGGGTCTGAGAATGATGGGCGTGAGGGTCTGAGAGTGATGGGAGTGAGGGGATTAGAGTGATGGGAGTGATGGTCTGAGAGTGATGGGAGTGAGGGTATGAGAGTGATGGGAGTGAGGGTCTGAGAGTGATGGGAGTGAGGGTTTGAAGGTGATGGGAGTGAGGAGATTAACGTGATGGGAGTGATGGCCTGAGAGTTATGGGAGTGAGGGGATTAGAGTGATGGGAGTGAGGGACTGAGAGTGATGGGAGTGAGGGGATTAGAGTGATGGGAGTGAGGGTCTGAGAGTGATGGTAGTGAGGGTCTGAGAGTGATGGGAGTGAGGGGATTAGAGTGATGGGAGTGAGGGTCTCAGAGTGATGAGAGTGATGGCCTGAGAGTGATGGGAGTGAGGGGATTAGAGTGATGGGAGTGAGGGGATTTGAGTGATGGGAGTGAGGGTCTGAGAGTGATGGGAGTGAGGGTATGAGAGTGATGGGAGTGAGGGTCTGAGAGTGATGGGAGTGAGGGTTTGAAGGTGATGGGAGTGAGGAGATTAACGTGATGGGAGTGACGGTTTAGAGTGATTGGAGTGAGAGTCTGAGAGTGATGGGAGTGAGGGTTTAGAGTGATTGGAGTGAGGGTCTGAGAGTGATGGGAGTGAGGGGATTAGAGTGATGGGAGTGAGGGTCTCAGAGTGATGGGAGTGAGGGTCTGAGAGTGATTGGCGTGAGGGTCTGAGAGTAATGGGAGTGAGTGGATTAGAGTGATGGGAGTGAGGGTCTGAGAGTGATGGGAGTGAGGGGATTAGAGTGATGGGAGTGAGGGTCTCAGAGTGATGGGAGTGATGGCCTGAGAGTGATGGGTGTGAGGGGATTAGAGTGATGGGAGTGAGGGTCTCAGAGTGATGGGAGTGAGGGTCTGAGAGTGATTGGCGTGAGGGTCTGAGAGTAATGGGAGTGAGTGGATTAGAGTGATGGGAGTGAGGGTCTCAGAGTGATGGGAGTGAGGGTCTGAGAATGATGGGCGTGAGGGTCTGAGACTGATGGCAGTGAGGGTATTAGAGTGATGGGAGTGAGGGTCTGGGAGTGATGGGAGTGAGGGGATTAGAGTGATGGGAGTGAGGGTCTGAGAGTGATGGGAGTGAGGGTCTGAGAATGATGGGAGTGAGGGGATTAAAGTGATGGGAGTGAGGGTCTGAGAGTGATGGGGGTGAGCGTCTGAGAGTGACGGTCTGAGAGTGATGGGAGTGAGGGGAATAGGGTGATGGGAGTGAGGGTCAAAGAGTGATGTGAGTGAGGGGATTAGAGTGATAGGAGTGAGGGTCTGAGAGTGATGGGAGTGAGGGTATGAGAGTGCTGGGAGTGAGGGTCTGAGAGTGATGGGAGTGAGGGTTTGAAGGTGATGGGAGTGAGGAGATTAACGTGATGGGGGTGATGGCCTGAGAGTGATGGGAGTGAGGGGATTAGAGTGATGGGAGTGAGGGTCTGAGAGTGATGGGAGTGAGGGGATTAGAGTGATGGGAGTGAGGGTCTGAGAGTGATGGTAGTGAGGGTCTGAGGGTGATGGGAGTGAGGGGATTAGAGTGATGGGAGTGAAGGTCTGAGAGTGATGGGAGTGAGGGTCTGAGAGTGATGGGAGTGAGGGGATTAGAGTGATGGGAGTGAGGGTCTCAGAGTGATGGGAGTGATGGCCTGAGAGTGATGGGAGTGAGGGGATTAGAGTGATGGGAGTGAGGGTCTCAGAGTGATGGGAGTGAGGGTCTGAGAATGATGGGCGTGAGGGTCTGAGAGTGATGGGAGTGAGGGTTTGAAGATGATGGGAGTGAGGAGATTAACGTGATGGGAGTGAGGGTCTGAGAGTGACGGGAGTGAGGGGATTTGAGTGATGGGAGTGAGGGTCTGAGAGTGATGGGAGTGAGGCTATGAGAGTGATGGGAGTGAGGGTCTGAGAGTGATGGGAGTGAGGGTTTGAAGGTGATGGGAGTGAGGAGATTAACGTGATGGGAGTGAGGGTTTAGAGTGATTGGAGTGAGAGTCTGAGAGTGATGGGAGTGAGGGTTTAGAGTGATTGGAGTGAGGGTCTGAGAGTGATGGGAGTGAGGGGATTAGAGTGATGGGAGTGAGGGTCTGAGAGTGACGGGAGTGAGGGTCTGAGGGTGATGGGAGTGAGGGGATTAGAGTGATGGGAGTGAGGGTCTGAGAGTGATGGGAGTGAGGGTCTGAGAGTGATGGGAGTGAGGGGATTAGAGTCATGGGAGTGAGGGTCTCAGAGTGATGGGAGTGATGGCCTGAGAGTGATTGGCGTGAGGGTCTGAGAGTAATGGGAGTGAGTGGATTAGAGTGATGGGAGTGAGGGTCTCAGAGTGATGGGACTGAGGGTCTGAGAGTGATGGGCGTGAGGGTCTGAGACTGATGGCAGTGAGGGGATTAGAGTGATGGGAGTGAGGGTCTGGGAGTGATGGGAGTGAGGCGATTAGAGTGATGGGAGTGAGGGTCTGAGAGTGATGGGAGTGAGGGTCTGAGAGTGATGGGAGTGAGGGTCTGAGAATGATGGGAGTGAGGGGAATAGGGTGATGGGAGTGAGGGTCGAAGAGTGATGGGAGTGAGGGGATTAGAGTGATAGGAGTGAGGGTCTGAGAGTGATGGGAGTGAGGGTATGAGAGTGATGGGAGTGAGGGTCTGAGAGTGATGGGAGTGAGGGTTTGAAGGTGATGGGAGTGAGGAGATTAACGTGATGGGAGTGATGGCCTGAGAGTTATGGGAGTGAGGGGATTAGAGTGATGGGAGTGAGGGACTGAGAGTGATGGGAGTGAGGGGATTAGAGTGATGGGAGTGAGGGTCTGAGAGTGATGGTAGTGAGGGTCTGAGAGTGATGGGAGTGAGGGGATTAGAGTGATGGGAGTGAGGGTCTCAGAGTGATGAGAGTGATGGCCTGAGAGTGATGGGAGTGAGGGGATTAGAGTGATGGGAGTGAGGGTCTCAGAGTGATGGGAGTGAGGGTCTGAGAATGATGGGCGTGAGGGTCTGAGAGTGATGGGAGTGAGGGGATTAGAGTGATGGGAGTGATGGTCTGAGAGTGATGGGAGTGAGGGTATGAGAGTGATGGGAGTGAGGGTCTGAGAGTGATGGGAGTGAGGGTTTGAAGGTGATGGGAGTGAGGAGATTAACGTGATGGGAGTGATGGCCTGAGAGTTATGGGAGTGAGGGGATTAGAGTGATGGGAGTGAGGGACTGAGAGTGATGGGAGTGAGGGGATTAGAGTGATGGGAGTGAGGGTCTGAGAGTGATGGTAGTGAGGGTCTGAGAGTGATGGGAGTGAGGGGATTAGAGTGATGGGAGTGAGGGTCTCAGAGTGATGAGAGTGATGGCCTGAGAGTGATGGGAGTGAGGGGATTAGAGTGATGGGAGTGAGGGGATTTGAGTGATGGGAGTGAGGGTCTGAGAGTGATGGGAGTGAGGGTATGAGAGTGATGGGAGTGAGGGTCTGAGAGTGATGGGAGTGAGGGTTTGAAGGTGATGGGAGTGAGGAGATTAACGTGATGGGAGTGACGGTTTAGAGTGATTGGAGTGAGAGTCTGAGAGTGATGGGAGTGAGGGTTTAGAGTGATTGGAGTGAGGGTCTGAGAGTGATGGGAGTGAGGGGATTAGAGTGATGGGAGTGAGGGTCTCAGAGTGATGGGAGTGAGGGTCTGAGAGTGATTGGCGTGAGGGTCTGAGAGTAATGGGAGTGAGTGGATTAGAGTGATGGGAGTGAGGGTCTGAGAGTGATGGGAGTGAGGGGATTAGAGTGATGGGAGTGAGGGTCTCAGAGTGATGGGAGTGATGGCCTGAGAGTGATGGGTGTGAGGGGATTAGAGTGATGGGAGTGAGGGTCTCAGAGTGATGGGAGTGAGGGTCTGAGAGTGATTGGCGTGAGGGTCTGAGAGTAATGGGAGTGAGTGGATTAGAGTGATGGGAGTGAGGGTCTCAGAGTGATGGGAGTGAGGGTCTGAGAATGATGGGCGTGAGGGTCTGAGACTGATGGCAGTGAGGGTATTAGAGTGATGGGAGTGAGGGTCTGGGAGTGATGGGAGTGAGGGGATTAGAGTGATGGGAGTGAGGGTCTGAGAGTGATGGGAGTGAGGGTCTGAGAATGATGGGAGTGAGGGGATTAAAGTGATGGGAGTGAGGGTCTGAGAGTGATGGGAGTGAGCGTCTGAGAGTGACGGTCTGAGAGTGATGGGAGTGAGGGGAATAGGGTGATGGGAGTGAGGGTCAAAGAGTGATGTGAGTGAGGGGATTAGAGTGATAGGAGTGAGGGTCTGAGAGTGATGGGAGTGAGGGTATGAGAGTGCTGGGAGTGAGGGGATTAGAGTGATGGGAGTGAGGGTCTGAGAGTGATGGGAGTGAGGGGATTAGAGTGATGGGAGTGAGGGTCTGAGAGTGATGGTAGTGAGGGTCTGAGGGTGATGGGAGTGAGGGGATTAGAGTGATGGGAGTGAGGGTCTGAGAGTGATGGGAGTGAGGGTCTGAGAGTGATGGGAGTGAGGGGATTAGAGTGATGGGAGTGAGGGTCTCAGAGTGATGGGAGTGATGGCCTGAGAGTGATGGGAGTGAGGGGATTAGAGTGATGGGAGTGAGGGTCTCAGAGTGATGGGAGTGAGGGTCTGAGAATGATGGGCGTGAGGGTCTGAGAGTGATGGCAGTGAGGGGATTAGAGTGATGGGAGTGAGGGTCTGGGAGTGATGGGAGTGAGGGGATTAGAGTGATGAGAGTGATGGTCTGAGAGTGATGGGAGTGAGGGTCTGAGAGTGATGGGAGTGAGGGAATTAAAGTGATGGGAGTGAGGGTCTGAGAGTGATGGGAGTGAGGGTATGAGAGTGATGGGAGTGAGGGTCTGAGAGTGATGGGAGTGAGGGTTTGAAGGTGATGGGAGTGAGGAGATTAACGTGATGGGAGTGATGGCCTGAGAGTGATAGGAGTGAGGGGATTAGAGTGATGGGAGTGAGGGTCTGAGAGTGATGGGAGTGAGGGTCTGAGAGTGACGGTGTGAGAGTGATGGGAGTGAGGGGAATAGGGTGATGGGAGTGAGGGTCTGAGAGTGATGGGAGTGAGGGGATTAGAGTGATGGGAGTGAGGGTATGAGAGTGATGGGAGTGAGGGTCTGAGAGTGATGGGAGTGAGGGGATTAGAGTGATGGGAGTGAGGGTCTGAGAGTGATGGGAGTGAGGGTATGAGAGTGATGGGAGTGAGGGTCTGAGAGTGATGGGAGTGAGGGTTTGAAGATGATGGGAGTGAGGAGATTAACGTGGTGGGAGTGAGGGTTTGAGTGATTGGAGTGAGAGTCTGAGAGTGATGGGAGTGAGGGTTTAGAGTGATTGGAGTGAGGGTCTGAGAGTGATGGGAGTGAGTGTCTGAGAGTGATGGGATTGAGGGTTTGAAGGTGATGGGAGTGAGGAGATTAACGTGATGGGAGTGAGGGTCTGAGAGTGACGGGAGTGAGGGGATTTGAGTGATGGGAGTGAGGGTCTGAGAGTGATGGGAGTGAGGCTATGAGAGTGATGGGAGTGAGGGTCTGAGAGTGATGGGAGTGAGGGTTTTTAGGTGATGGGAGTGAGGAGATTAACGTGATGGGAGTGAGGGTTTAGAGTGATTGGAGTGAGAGTCTGAGAGTGATGGGAGTGAGGGTTTAGAGTGATTGGAGTGAGGGTCTGAGAGTGATGGGAGTGAGGGGATTAGAGTGATGGGAGTGAGGGTCTGAGAGTGACGGGAGTGAGGGTCTGAGGGTGATGGGAGTGAGGGGATTAGAGTGATGGGAGTGAGGGTCTGAGAGTGATGGGAGTGAGGGTCTGAGAGTGATGGGAGTGAGGGGATTAGAGTCATGGGAGTGAGGGTCTCAGAGTGATGGGAGTGATGGCCTGAGAGTGATTGGCGTGAGGGTCTGAGAGTAATGGGAGTGAGTGGATTAGAGTGATGGGAGTGAGGGTCTCAGAGTGATGGGAGTGAGGGTCTGAGAGTGATGGGCGTGAGGGTCTGAGACTGATGGCAGTGAGGGGATTAGAGTGATGGGAGTGAGGGTCTGGGAGTGATGGGAGTGAGGCGATTAGAGTGATGGGAGTGAGGGTCTGAGAGTGATGGGAGTGAGGGTCTGAGAGTGATGGGAGTGAGGGGATTAAAGTGATGGGAGTGAGGGTCTGAGAGTGATGGGAGTGAGGGTCTGAGAATGATGGGAGTGAGGGGAATAGGGTGATGGGAGTGAGGGTCGAAGAGTGATGGGAGTGAGGGGATTAGAGTGATAGGAGTGAGGGTCTGAGAGTGATGGGAGTGAGGGTATGAGAGTGATGGGAGTGAGGGTCTGAGAGTGATGGGAGTGAGGGTTTGAAGGTGATGGGAGTGAGGAGATTAACGTGATGGGAGTGATGGCCTGAGAGTTATGGGAGTGAGGGGATTAGAGTGATGGGAGTGAGGGACTGAGAGTGATGGGAGTGAGGGGATTAGAGTGATGGGAGTGAGGGTCTGAGAGTGATGGTAGTGAGGGTCTGAGAGTGATGGGAGTGAGGGGATTAGAGTGATGGGAGTGAGGGTCTCAGAGTGATGAGAGTGATGGCCTGAGAGTGATGGGAGTGAGGGGATTAGAGTGATGGGAGTGAGGGTCTCAGAGTGATGGGAGTGAGGGTCTGAGAATGATGGGCGTGAGGGTCTGAGAGTGATGGGAGTGAGGGGATTAGAGTGATGGGAGTGATGGTCTGAGAGTGATGGGAGTGAGGGTCTGAGAGTGATGGGAGTGAGGGGATTAAAGTGATGGGAGTGAGGGTCTGAGAGTGATGGGAGTGAGGGTATGAGAGTGATGGGAGTGAGGGTCTGAGAGTGATGGGAGTGAGGGTTTGAAGGTGATGGGAGTGAGGAGAGTAACTTGATGGGAGTGATGGCCTGAGAGTGATAGGAGTGAGGGGATTAGAGTGATGGGAGTGAGGGTCTGAGAGTGATGGGAGTGAGGGTATGATAGTGACGGTGTGAGAGTGATGGGAGTGAGGGGAATAGGGTGATGTGAGTGAGGGTCTGAGAGTGATGGGAGTGAGGGGATTAGAGTGATGGGAGTGAGGGTCTGAGAGTGATGGGAGTGAGGGTATGAGAGTGATGGGAGTGAGGGGATTAGAGTGATGGGAGTGAGGGTCTGAGAGTGATGGGAGTGAGGGGATTAGAGTGATGGACTGAGGGTCTGAGATTAATGGGAGTGAGGGGATTGGATTGATGGGAGTGAGTGGATTAGAGTGCTGGGAGTGAGGGTCTGAGACTGATGGGAGTGAGGGTCTGAGAGTGACGGTCTGAGAGTGATGGGAGTGAGGGGAATAGGGTGATGGGAGTGAGGGTCAAAGAGTGATGTGAGTGAGGGGATTAGAGTGATAGGAGTGAGGGTATTAGAGTGATGGGAGTGAGGGTATGAGAGTGCTGGGAGTGAGGGTCTGAGAGTGATGGGAGTGAGGGTTTGAAGGTGATGGGAGTGAGGAGATTAACGTGATGGGAGTGATGGCCTGAGTGTGATGGGAGTGAGGGGATTAGAGTGATGGGAGTGAGGGTCTGAGAGTGATGGGAGTGAGGGGATTAGAGTGATGGGAGTGAGGGTCTGAGAGTGATGGTAGTGAGGGTCTAAGGGTGATGGGAGTGAGGGGATTAGAGTGATGGGAGTGAGGGTCTGAGAGTGATGGGAGTGAGGGTCTGAGAGTGATGGGAGTGAGGGGATTAGAGTGATGGGAGTGAGGGTCTCAGAGTGATGGGAGTGATGGCCTGAGAGTGATGGGAGTGAGGGGATTAGAGTGATGGGAGTGAGGGTCTCAGAGTGATGGGAGTGAGGGTCTGAGAATGATGGGCGTGAGGGTCTGAGAGTGATGGGAGTGAGGGGATTAGAGTGATGGGATTGAGGGTTTGAAGGTGATGGGAGTGAGGAGATTAACGTGATGGGAGTGAGGGTCTGAGAGTGACGGGAGTGAGGGGATTTGAGTGATGGGAGTGAGGGTCTGAGAGTGATGGGAGTGAGGCTATGAGAGTGATGGGAGTGAGGGTCTGAGAGTGATGGGAGTGAGGGTTTGAAGGTGATGGGATTGAGGAGATTAACGTGATGGGAGTGAGGGTTTAGAGTGATTGGAGTGAGAGTCTGAGAGTGATGGGAGTGAGGGTTTAGAGTGATTGGAGTGAGGGTCTGAGAGTGATGGGAGTGAGGGGATTAGAGTGATGGGAGTGAGGGTCTGAGAGTGACGGGAGTGAGGGTCTGAGGGTGATGGGAGTGAGGGGATTAGAGTGATGGGAGTGAGGGTCTGAGAGTGATGGGAGTGAGGGTCTGAGAGTGATGGGAGTGAGGGGATTAGAGTCATGGGAGTGAGGGTCTCAGAGTGATGGGAGTGATGGCCTGAGAGTGATTGGCATGAGGGTCTGAGAGTAATGGGAGTGAGTGGATTAGAGTGATGGGAGTGAGGGTCTCAGAGTGATGGGAGTGAGGGTCTGAGATTGATGGGCGTGAGGGTCTGAGACTGATGGCAGTGAGGGGATTAGAGTGATGGGAGTGAGGGTCTGGGAGTGATGGGAGTGAGGCGATTAGAGTGATGGGAGTGAGGGTCTGAGAGTGATGGGAGTGAGGGTCTGAGAGTGATGGGAGTGAGGGGATTAAAGTGATGGGAGTGAGGGTCTGAGAGTGATGGGAGTGAGGGTCTGAGAGTGATGGGAGTGAGGGGAATAGGGTGATGGGAGTGAGGGTCGAAGAGTGATGGGAGTGAGGGGATTAGAGTGATAGGAGTGAGGGTCTGAGAGTGATGGGAGTGAGGGTATGAGAGTGATGGGAGTGAGGGTCTGAGAGTGATGGGAGTGAGGGTTTGAAGGTGATGGGAGTGAGGAGCTTAACGTGATGGGAGTGATGGCCTGAGAGTTATGGGAGTGAGGGGATTAGAGTGATGGGAGTGAGGGACTGAGAGTGATGGGAGTGAGGGGATTAGAGTGATGGGAGTGAGGGTCTGAGAGTGATGGTAGTGAGGGTCTGAGGGTGATGGGAGCGAGGGGACTAGAGTGATGGGAGTGAGGGTCTGAGATTGATGGGAGTGAGGGTCTGAGAGTGATGGGAGTGAGGGGATTAGAGTGATGGGAGTGAGGGTCTCAGAGTGATGAGAGTGATGGCCTGAGAGTGATGGGAGTGAGGGGATTAGAGTGATGGGAGTGAGGGTCTCAGAGTGATGGGAGTGAGGGTCTGAGAATGATGGGCGTGAGGGTCTGAGAGTGATGGGAGTGAGGGGATTAGAGTGATGGGAGTGAGGGTCTGGGAGTGATGGGAGTGAGGGGATTAGAGTGATGGGAGTGATGGTCTGAGAGTGATGGGAGTGAGGGTCTGAGAGTGATGGGAGTGAGGGGATTAAAGTGATGGGAGTGAGGGTCTGAGAGTGATGGGAGTGAGGGTATGAGAGTGATGGGAGTGAGGGTCTGAGAGTGATGGGAGTGAGGGTTTGAAGGTGATGGGAGTGAGGAGATTAACTTGATGGGAGTGATGGCCTGAGAGTGATAGGAGTGAGGGGATTAGAGTGATGGGAGGGAGGGTCTGAGAGTGATGGGAGTGAGGGTCTGAGAGTGACGGTGTGAGAGTGATGGGAGTGAGGGGAATAGGGTGATGGGAGTGAGGGTCTGAGAGTGATGGGAGTGAGGGGATTAGAGTGATGGGAGTGAGGGTCTGAGAGTGATGGGAGTGAGGGTATGAGAGTGATGGGAGTGAGGGCATTAGAGTGATGGGAGTGAGGGTCTGAGAGTGATGGGAGTGAGGGGATTAGAGTGATGGACTGAGGGTCTGAGATTAATGGGAGTGAGGGGATTGGATTGATGGGAGTGAGTGGATTAGAGTGCTGGGAGTGAGGGTCTGAGACTGATGGGAGTGAGGGTCTGAGAATGATGGGAGTGCGGGGATTAGAGTGATGGGAGTGAGGGGATTAGAGTGATGGGAGTCAGGGTCTGAGTGTGATGGGAGTGAGGGTCTCAGAGTGATGGGAGTGAGGGTGTGAGAGGGTTGGGAGTGAGGGTCTGAGTGTGATGGTAATGAGGGTCTGAGAGTAATGGGAATGAGTGGATTAGAGTGCTGGGAGTGAGGGTCTGAGAGTGATGGGCCGAGAATGATGGGAGAGCGGGGATTAGAGTGATGGGAGTGAGGGGATTAGAGTGATGGGAGTGAGGGTCTGAGAGTGATGGGAGTGAGGGGATTAGAGTGATGGGAGTGAGGGTCTGAGAGTGATGGGAGTGAGGGGATTAGAGTGATGGATTTAGAGTCTGAGATTGATGGGAGTGAGGGGATTAGATTGATGGGAGTGAGTGGATTAGAGTGCTGGGAGTGAGGGTCTGAGAGTGATGGGAGTGAGGGTATGAGAGTGATGGGAGTGCGGGGATTAGAGTGATGGGAGTGAGGGGATTAGAGTGATGGGAATGAGGGTCTTTGAGTGATGGGAGTTAGGGGATTAGAGTGACGGACTGAGGGTCTCAGATTGATGGGTGTGAGGGTCTGAGAAGGATGGGAGTGAGTGGATTAGAGTGATGGGAGTAAGTGGATTAGAGTGCTGGGAGTGAGGGTCTGAGAGTGATGGGAGTGAGGGGCCGAGAATGATGGGAGTGCGGGGATTAGAGTGATGGGAGTGAGGGGATTAGAGTGATGGGAGTGAGGGTCTGAGAGTGATGGGAGTGAGGAGATTAGAGTGATGGACTGAGGGTCTGAGATTGATGGGAGTGAGGGTCTGAGAGTGATGGGAGTGAGGGAATTAGAGTGATGGGAGTGAGGGGGTGAGAGTGATGGGAGTGAGGGGATTAGAGTGATGGGAGTGAGGGGATTAGAGTGATGGGAGTGAGGTTGTTAGAGTGATGGGAGTGAGGGTCCAAGATTGATGGGAGTGCGGGGATTAGAGTGATGGGAGAGAGCGGATTAGAGTGATTGGAGTGAGGTTCTGAGAGTGTTGGGAGTGAGGGGATTAGAGTGATGGGAGAGAGCGGATTAGAGTGATTGGAGTGAGGTTCTGAGAGTGTTGGGAGTGAGGGGATTAGAGTGATGGGAGTGAGTGGATTAGATTGATGGGAGTGAGGTTGTTAGATTGATGGGAGTGAGGGGATTAGACTGATGGGAGTGAGGTTGTTAGAGTGATGGGAGTGAGGTTGTTAGAGTGATGGGAGTGAGGGTCCAAGAATGATGGGAGTGCGGGGATTCCAGTGATGGGAGAGAGCGGATTAGAGTGATTGGAGTGAGGTTCTGAGTGTGATGGGAGTGAGGGTCTGAGTGTGATGGGAGTGAGGGGCTCAGAGTGATGGGAGTGAGGGTCTGAGAGTGATGGGAGTGAGGTCTGAGAGTGATGGGAGTGAGGGGATTGGAGTGATGGGAGTGAGGGTCTGAGAGTGATGGGAGTGAGGGTCTGAGTGTGATGGGAGTGAGAGTCTGAGACTGATGGGAGTGAGGGGATTAGAGTGATGGCAGTGAGGGTCTGAGAGTGCTGGGAGTAAGGGTCTGAGAGTGATGGGAGTGAGGGGATTAGATTGATGGGAGTGAGTGGATTAGAGTGCTGGGAGTGAGGGTCTGAGAGTGATGGGAGAGAGGGTCCAAGAATGATGGGAGTGCGGGGATTAGAGTGATGGGAGTGAGGGGATTAGAGTGACGTGAGTGAGGGTCTGAGAGTGATGGGAGTGAGGGGATTAGAGTGATGGACTGAGGGTCTGAGATTGATGGGAGTGAGGGTCTGAGAGGGATGGGAGTGAGTGGATTAGAGTGATGGGAGTGACTGGATTAGAGTGCTGGGAGTGAGGGTCTGAGAGTGATGGGAGTGAGGGGCCGAGAATAATGGGAGTGCGGGGATTAGAATGATGGGAGTGAGGGGATTAGAGTGATGGGAGTGAGGGTCTGAGAGTGATGGGAGTGAGGGTCTGATAGTGATGGGAGTGAGGGTCTGAGGGTGATGGGAGTGAGGGGATTAGAGTGATGGGAGTGAGTGTCTGAGAGTGATGGGAGTGAGGGTCTGAGAGTGATGGGAGTGAGGGGATTAGAGTGATGGGAGTGAGGGTCTCAAAGTGATGGCCTGAGAGTGGTGGGTGTGAGGGCATTAGAGTGATGGGAGTGAGGGTCTGAGAGTGATGGGAGTGAGGGTCTGAGAGTGAAGGGCGTGAGGGTCTGGGAGGGATGGGAGTGAGGGGATTAGAGTGATGGGAGTGAGGGTCTCAGAGTGATGAGAGTGAGGGTCTGAGAGTGATGGGCGTGAGGGTCTGAGAGTGATGGGAGTGAGGGGATTAGAGTGATGGGAGTGAGGGTCTGAGAGTAATGGGAGTGAGGGTCTGAGAGTGATGGGAGTGAGGGGATTAAAGTGATGGGAGTGAGGGTCTGAGAGTGATGGGAGTGAGGGTCTGAGAGTGACGGTCTGAGAGTGATGGGAGTGAGGGGAAAAGGGTGATGGGAGTGAGGGTCGAAGAGTGATGGGAGTGAGGGGATTAGAGTGATGGGAGTGAGGGTCTGAGAGTGATGGGAGTGAGGGTATGAGAGTGATGGGAGTGAGGGTCTGAGAGTGATGGGAGTGAGGGTTTGAAGGTGATGGGAGTGAGGAGATTAATGTGATGGGAGTGATGGCCTGTGAGTGATATGAGTGAGGGGATTAGAGTGATGGGAGTGAGGGTCTGAGAGTGATGGGAGTGAGGGGATTAGAGTGATGGGAGTGAGGAGATTAGAGTGATGGACTGAGGGTCTGAGATTGATGGGAGTGAGGGTCTGAGAGTGATGGGAATGAGGGTCCGAGAATGATGGGAGTGCGGGGATTAGAGTGATGGGAGTGAGGGGATTAGAGTGATTGGAGTGAGGGTCTGAGAGTGTTGGGAGTCAGGGGGTGAGAATGATGGGAGTGAGGGGATTAGAGTGATGGGAGTGAGGGGATTAGAGTGAGGGGAGTGAGGTTGTTAGAGTGATGGTAGTGAGGGTACAAGAATGATGGGAGTGCGGGGATTAGAGTGATGGGAGTGAGCGGATTAGAGTGATTGGAGTGAGGGGATTAGAGTGATGGGAGTGAGGTTGTTAGAGTGATGGGAGTGAGGGGATTGGAGTGATGGGAGTGAGGGGGTTAGAGTGATGGGAGTGAGGGGATTAGAGTGATGTGAGTGAGGGGGTTAGAGTGATGGGAGTGAGGGGATTAGAGTGATGGGAGTGAGGGGGTGAGAGTGATGGGAGTGAGGGGATTAGAGTGATGGGAGTGAGTAGATTAGAGTGATGGGAGTGAGGTTGTTAGAGTGATGGGAGTGAGGGGGTTAGAGTGATGGGAGTGAGGGGATGAGAGTGATGGGAGTGAGTGTCTGAGAGTTATGGGAGTGAGGGTCTGAGAGTGATGGGTGTGAGGGCATTAGAGTGATCGGAGTGAGGGTCTGAGTGTGATGGGAGTGAGGGGCTCAGAGTGATGGGAGTGAGGGTCTGAGAGTGATGGGAGTGAGGGTCTGAGAGTAATGGGAGTGAGGGTCTGAGAGTGATGGGAGTGAGGTCTGAGAGTGATGGGAGTGAGAGGATTAGAGTGATGGGAGTGAGGGTCTGAGAGTTATGGGAGTGAAGGTCTGAGTGTGATGGGAGTGAGGGTCTGAGACTGATGGGCGTGGGGGTCTGAGAGTGATGGCAGTGAGGGCCTGAGAGTGATGGGAGTGAGAGTCTGAGAGTGATGGGAGTGAGGGGATTAGAGTGATGGCAGTGAGGGTCTGAGAGTGCTGGGAGTAAGGGTCTGAGAGTGATGGGAGTGAGGGGATTAGATTGATGGGAGTGAGTGGATTAGAGTGCTGGTAGTGAGGGT
Organism: Scyliorhinus torazame; assembly: GCF_047496885.1. Classification (NCBI taxonomy): domain Eukaryota; kingdom Metazoa; phylum Chordata; class Chondrichthyes; order Carcharhiniformes; family Scyliorhinidae; genus Scyliorhinus; species Scyliorhinus torazame. The sequence continues at coordinate 189,842,210 of NC_092716.1, forward strand.
CTGAGAGTGATGGGAGTGAGGGTCCAAGAATGATGGGAGTGCGGGGATTAGAGTGATGGGAGTGAGGGGATTAGAGTGACGGGAGTGAGGGTCTGAGAGTGATGGGAGTGAGGGGATTAGAGTGATGGACTGAGGGTCTGAGATTGATGGGAGTGAGGGTCTGAGAGGGATGGGAGTGAGTGGATTAGAGTGATGGGAGTGACTGGATTAGAGTGCTGGGAGTGAGGGTCCGAGAGTGATGGGAGTGAGGGGCCGAGAATGATGGGGGTGCGGGGATTAGAGTGATGGGAGTGAGGGGATTAGAGTAATGGGAGTGAGGGTCTGAGAGTGATGGGAGTGAGGGTCTGAGAGTGATGGGAGTGAGGGTCTGAGGGTGATGGGAGTGAGGGGATTAGAGTGATGGGAGTGAGGGTCTGAGAGTGATGGGAGTGAGGGTCTGAGAGTGATGGGAGTGAGGGGATTAGAGTGATGGGAGTGAGGGTCTCAGAGTGATGGGAGTGATGGCCTGAGAGTGATGGGTATGAGGGGATTAGAGTGATGGGAGTGAGGGTCTCAGAGTGATGGGAGTGTGGGTCTGAGAGTGATGGGCGTGAGGGTCTGAGAGGGATGGGAGTGAGGGGATTAGAGTGATGGGAGTGAGGGTCTCAGAGTGATGGGAGTGAGTTTCTGAGAGTGATGGGCGTGAGGGTCTGAGAGTGATGGGAATGAGGGGATTAGTGTGGTGGGAGTGAGGGTCTGGGAGTGATGGGAGTTAGGGGATTAGAGTGATGGGAGTGAGGGGATTAGAGTGATGGGAGTGAGGGTCTGAGAGTGATGGGAGTGAGGGGATTAGAGTGATGGGAGTGAGTGGATTAGAGTGCTGGGAGTGAGGGTCTGAGAGTGATGGGAGTGAGGGTCTTAGAATGATGGGTGTGCGGGGATTATAGTGATGGGAGTGAGGGTCTGAGAGTGATGGGAGTGAGGAGATTAGAGTGATGGTCTGAGGGTCTGAGATTGATGGGAGTGAGGGTCTGAGAGTGATGGGAGTGAGGGTCCGAGAAAGATGGGAGTGCGGGGATTAGAGTGATGGGAGTGAGGGGATTAGAGTGATTGGAGTGAGGGTCTGAGAGTGTTGGGAGTGAGGGTCTGAGAGTGATGGGAGTGAGGGAATTAGAGTGATGGGAGTGAGGGGGTGAGAGTGATGGGAGTGAGGGGATTAGAGTGATGGGAGTGAGGGGATTAGAGTGATGGGAGTGAGGTTGTTAGAGTGATGGGAGTGAGGGTCTAAGAATGATAGGAGTGCTGGGATTAGAGTGATGGTAGTGAGCGGATTAGAGTGATTGGAGTGAGGTTCTGAGAGTGTTGGGAGTGAGGGGATTAGAGTGATGGGAGTGAGGTTCTGAGAGTGTTGGGAGTGAGGGGATTAGAGTGATGGGAGTGAGGGGATTAGAGTGATGGGAGTGAGGGGATTAGAGTGATGGGAGTGAGGTTCTGAGAGTGATGGGAGTGAGGTTCTGAGAGTGATGGGAGTGAGGTTCTGAGAGTGTTGGGAGTGAGGGGATTAGAGTGATGGGAGTGAGGGGATTAGAGTGATGGGAGTGAGGGGATTAGAGTGATGGGAGTGAGGTTGTTAGAGTGATGGGAGTGAGGGGATTGGAGTGATGGGAGTGAGGTTGTTAGAGTGATGGGAGTGAGGGGATTGGAGTGATGGGAGTGAGGGTGTTAGAGTGATGGGAGTGAGGGGATTAGTGATGGGAGTGAGCAGGTTAGAGTGATGGGAGTGAGGGGATTAGAATGATGGGAGTGAGGGGGTTAGAGTGATGGGAGTGAGGGGATTAGAGTGATAGGAGTGAGCAGATTGGAGTGATGGGAGTGAGGTTGTTAGAGTGATGGGAGTGAGGGGGTTAGAGTGATGGGAGTGAGGGGATTAGAGTGATGGGAGTGAGTGTCTGAGAGTGATGGGAGTGAGGGTCTGAGAGTGATGGGAGTGAGGGCATTAGAGTGATGGGAGTGAGGGTCTGAGTGTGATGGGAGTGAGGGGCTCAGAGTGATGGGAGTGAGGGTCTGAGAGTGATGGGAGTGAGGGTCTGAGATTAATGGGAGTGAGGGTCTGAGAGTGATGGGAGTGAGGTCTGAGAGTGATGGGAGTGAGGGGATTAGAGTGATGGGAGTGAGGGTCTGAGAGTGATGGGAGAGAAGGTCTGAGTGTGATGGGAGTGAGGGTCTGAGACTGATGGGCGTGGGGGTCTGAGAGTGATGGCAGTGAGGGCCTGAGAGTGATGGGAGTGAGAGTCTGAGAGTGATGGGAGTGAGGGGATTAGAGTGATGGCAGTGAGGGTCTGAGATTGCTGGGAGTAAGGGTCTGAGAGCGATGGGAGTGAGGGGATTAGATTGATGGGAGTGAGTGGATTAGAGTGCTGGGAGTGAGGGTCTGAGAGTGATGGGAGTGAGGGTCCAAGAATGATGGGAGTGCGGGTCTGAGAGTGATGGGAGTGAGGGGATTAGAGTGATGGACTGAGGGTCTGAGATTGATGGGAGTGAGGGTCTGAGAGGGATGGGAGTGAGTGGATTAGAGTGATGGGAGTGACTGGATTAGAGTGCTGGGAGTGAGGGTCTGAGAGTGATGGGAGTGAGGGGCCGAGAATGATGGGAGTGCGGGGATTAGAGTGATGGGAGTGAGGGGATTAGAGTGATGGGAGTGAGGGTCTGAGAGTGATGGGAGTGAGGGTCTGAGAGTGATGGGAGTGAGGGGATTAAAGTGATGCGAGTGAGGGTCTGACAGTGATGGGAGTGAGGGTCTGAGAGTGACGGGAGTGAGGGGAATAGGGTGATGGGAGTGAGGGTCGAAGAGTGATGGGAGTGAGGGGATTAGAGTGATGGGAGTGAGGGTCTGAGAGTGATGGGAGTGAGGGGATTAGAGTGATGGGAGTGAGTGGATTAGAGTGCTGGGAGTGAGGGTCTGAGAGTGATGGGAGTGAGGGGCCGAGAATTATGGGACTGCGGGGATTATAGTGATGGGAGTGAGGGTCTGAGAGTGATGGGAGTGAGGAGATTAGAGTGATGGGAGTGAGGGTATGAGAGTGATGGGAGTGAGGGTCTGAGAGTGATGGGAGTGAGGGGATTAGAGTGATGGGAGTGAGGGTCTGAGAGTGATGGGAGTGAGGGTATGAGAGTGATGGGAGTGAGGGTCTGAGAGTGATGGGAGTGAGGGTTTGAAGATGATGGGAGTGAGGAGATTAACGTGGTGGGAGTGAGGGTTTGAGTGATTGGAGTGAGAGTCTGAGAGTGATGGGAGTGAGGGTTTAGAGTGATTGGAGTGAGGGTCTGAGAGTGATGGGAGTGAGAGTCTGAGAGTGATGGGATTGAGGGTTTGAAGGTGATGGGAGTGAGGAGATTAACGTGATGGGAGTGAGGGTCTGAGAGTGACGGGAGTGAGGGGATTTGAGTGATGGGAGTGAGGGTCTGAGAGTGATGGGAGTGAGGCTATGAGAGTGATGGGAGTGAGGGTCTGAGAGTGATGGGAGTGAGGGTTTGAAGGTGATGGGAGTGAGGAGATTAACGTGATGGGAGTGAGGGTTTAGAGTGATTGGAGTGAGAGTCTGAGAGTGATGGGAGTGAGGGTTTAGAGTGATTGGAGTGAGTGTCTGAGAGTGATGGGAGTGAGGGGATTAGAGTGATGGGAGTGAGGGTCTGAGAGTGACGGGAGTGAGGGTCTGAGGGTGATGGGAGTGAGGGGATTAGAGTGATGGGAGTGAGGGTCTGAGAGTGATGGGAGTGAGGGTCTGAGAGTGATGGGAGTGAGGGGATTAGAGTCATGGGAGTGAGGGTCTCAGAGTGATGGGAGTGATGGCCTGAGAGTGATTGGCGTGAGGGTCTGTGAGTAATGGGAGTGAGTGGATTAGAGTGATGGGAGTGAGGGTCTCAGAGTGATGGGAGTGAGGGTCTGAGATTGATGGGCGTGAGGGTCTGAGACTGATGGCAGTGAGGGGATTAGAGTGATGGGAGTGAGGGTCTGGGAGTGATGGGAGTGAGGCGATTAGAGTGATGGGAGTGAGGGTCTGAGAGTGATGGGAGTGAGGGTCTGAGAGTGATGGGAGTGAGGGGATTAAAGTGATGGGAGTGAGGGTCTGAGAGTGATGGGAGTGAGGGTCTGAGAGTGATGGGAGTGAGGGGAATAGGGTGATGGGAGTGAGGGTCGAAGAGTGATGGGAGTGAGGGGATTAGAGTGATAGGAGTGAGGGTCTGAGAGTGATGGGAGTGAGGGTATGAGAGTGATGGGAGTGAGGGTCTGAGAGTGATGGGAGTGAGGGTTTGAAGGTGATGGGAGTGAGGAGATTAACGTGATGGGAGTGATGGCCTGAGAGTTAAGGGAGTGAGGGGATTAGAGTGATGGGAGTGAGGGACTGAGAGTGATGGGAGTGAGGGGATTAGAGTGATGGGAGTGAGGGTCTGAGAGTGATGGTAGTGAGGGTCTGAGGGTGATGGGAGTGAGGGGATTAGAGTGATGGGAGTGAGGGTCTGAGATTGATGGGAGTGAGGGTCTGAGAGTGATGGGAGTGAGGGGATTAGAGTGATGGGAGTGAGGGTCTCAGAGTGATGAGAGTGATGGCCTGAGAGTGATGGGAGTGAGGGGATTAGAGTGATGGGAGTGAGGGTCTCAGAGTGATGGGAGTGAGGGTCTGAGAATGATGGGCGTGAGAGTCTGAGAGTGATGGGAGTGAGGGGATTAGAGTGATGGGAGTGAGGGTCTGGGAGTGATGGGAGTGAGGGGATTAGAGTGATGGGAGTGATGGTCTGAGAGTGATGGGAGTGAGGGTCTGAGAGTGATGGGAGTGAGGGGATTAAAGTGATGGGAGTGAGGGTCTGAGAGTGATGGGAGTGAGGGTATGAGAGTGATGGGAGTGAGGGTCTGAGAGTGATGGGAGTGAGGGTTTGAAGGTGATGGGAGTGAGGAGATTAACTTGATGGGAGTGATGGCCTGAGAGTGATAGGAGTGAGGGGATTAGAGTGATGGGAGGGAGGGTCTGAGAGTGATGGGAGTGAGGGTCTGAGAGTGACGGTGAGAGAGTGACGGGAGTGAGGGGAATAGGGTGATGGGAGTGAGGGTCTGAGAGTGATGGGAGTGAGGGGATTAGAGTGATGGGAGTGAGGGTCTGAGAGTGATGGGAGTGAGGGTATGAGAGTGATGGGAGTGAGGGGATTAGAGTGATGGGAGTGAGGGTCTGAGAGTGATGGGAGTGAGGGGATTAGAGTGATGGACTGAGGGTCTGAGATTAATGGGAGTGAGGGGATTGGATTGATGGGAGTGAGTGGATTAGAGTGCTGGGAGTGAGGGTCTGAGACTGATGGGAGTGAGGGTCTGAGAATGATGGGAGTGCGGGGATTAGAGTGATGGGAGTGAGGGGATTAGAGTGATGGGAGTCAGGGTCTGAGGGTGATGGGAGTGAGGGTCTCAGAGTGATGGGAGTGAGGGTGTGAGAGGGTTGGGAGTAAGGGTCTGAGTGTGATGGGAATGAGGGTCTGAGACTAATGGGAATGAGTGGATTAGAGTGCTGGGAGTGAGGGTCTGAGTGTGATGGGAATGAGGGTCTGAGAGTAATGGGAGTGAGGGGATTAGAGTGATGGGAGTGAGGGTCTGAGAGTGATGGGAGTGAGGGGATTAGAGTGATGGGAGTGAGGGTCTGAGAGTGATGGGAGTGAGGGGATTAGAGTGATGGATTTAGAGTCTGAGATTGATGGGAGTGAGGGGATTAGATTGATGGGAGTGAGTGGATTAGAGTGCTGGGAGTGAGGGTCTGAGAGTGATGGGAGTGAGAGTCCGAGAATGATGGGAGTGCGGGGATTAGAGTGATGGGAGTGAGGGGATTAGAGTGATGGGAGTGAGGGTCTTTGAGTGATGGGAGTTAGGGGATTAGAGTGACGGACTGAGGGTCTCAGATTGATGGGTGTGAGGGTCTGAGAAGGATGGGAGTGAGTGGATTAGAGTGATGGGAGTAAGTGGATTAGAGTGCTGGGAGTGAGGGTCTGAGAGTGATGGGAGTGAGGGGCCGAGAATGATGGGATTGCGGGGATTAGAGTGATGGGAGTGAGGTGATTAGAGTGATGGGGTGAGGGTCTGAGAGTGATGGGAGTGAGGAGATTAGAGTGATGGGAGTGAGGGGATTAGAGTGATGGGAGTGAGGTTGTTAGAGTGATGGGAGTGAGGGTCCAAGATTGATGGGAGTGAGGGTCTGAGAGTGATGGGAGAGAGCGGATTAGAGTGATTGGAGTGAGGTTCTGAGAGTGTTGGGAGTGAGGGGATTAGAGTGATGGGAGAGAGCGGATTAGAGTGATTGGAGTGAGGTTCTGAGAGTGTTGGGAGTGAGGGGATTAGAGTGATGGGAGTGAGGAGATTAGAGTGATGGACTGAGGGTCTGAGATTGATGGGAGTGAGGGTCTGAGAGTGATGGGAGTGAGGGAATTAGAGTGATGGGAGTGAGGGGGTGAGAGTGATGGGAGTGAGGGGATTAGAGTGATGGGAGTGAGGGGATTAGAGTGATGGGAGTGAGGTTGTTAGAGTGATGGGAGTGAGGGTCCAAGATTGATGGGAGTACGGGGATTAGAGTGATGGGAGAGAGCGGATTAGAGTGATTGGAGTGAGGTTCTGAGAGTTTTGGGAGTGAGGGGATTAGAGTGATGGGAGAGAGCGGATTAGAGTGATTGGAGTGAGGTTCTGAGAGTGTTGGGAGTGAGGGGATTAGAGTGATGGGAGTGAGTGGATTAGATTGATGGGAGTGAGGTTGTTAGATTGATGGGAGTGAGGGGATTAGACTGATGGGAGTGAGGTTGTTAGAGTGATGGGAGTGAGGTTGTTAGAGTGATGGGAGTGAGGGTCCAAGAATGATGGGAGTGCGGGGATTCCAGTGATGGGAGAGAGCGGATTAGAGTGATTGGAGTGAGGTTCTGAGTGTGATGGGAGTGAGGGTCTGAGTGTGATGGGAGTGAGGGGCTCAGAGTGATGGGAGTGAGGGTCTGAGAGTGATGGGAGTGAGGTCTGAGAGTGATGGGAGTGAGGGGATTGGAGTGATGGGAGTGAGGGTCTGAGAGTGATGGGAGTGAGGGTCTGAGTGTGATGGGAGTGAGGGTCTGAGACTGATGGGAGTGAGGGGATTAGAGTGATGGCAGTGAGGGTCTGAGAGTGCTGGGAGTAAGGGTCTGAGAGTGATGGGAGTGAGGGGATTAGATTGATGGGAGTGAGTGGATTAGAGTGCTGGGAGTGAGGGTCTGAGAGTGATGGGAGAGAGGGTCCAAGAATGATGGGAGTGCGGGGATTAGAGTGATGGGAGTGAGGGGATTAGAGTGACGTGAGTGAGGGTCTGAGAGTGATGGGAGTGAGGGGATTAGAGTGATGGACTGAGGGTCTGAGATTGATGGGAGTGAGGGTCTGAGAGGGATGGGAGTGAGTGGATTAGAGTGATGGGAGTGACTGGATTAGAGTGCTGGGAGTGAGGGTCTGAGAGTGATGGGAGTGAGGGGCCGAGAATGATGGGAGTGCGGGGATTAGAATGATGGGAGTGAGGGGATTAGAGTGATGGGAGTGAGGGTCTGAGAGTGATGGGAGTGAGGGTCTGATAGTGATGGGAGTGAGGGTCTGAGGGTGATGGGAGTGAGGGGATTAGAGTGATGGGAGTGAGTGTCTGAGAGTGATGGGAGTGAGGGTCTGAGAGTGATGGGAGTGAGGGGATTAGAGTGATGGGAGTGAGGGTCTCAAAGTGATGGCCTGAGAGTGGTGGGTGTGAGGGCATTAGAGTGATGGGAGTGAGGGTCTGAGAGTGATGGGAGTGAGGGTCTGAGAGTGAAGGGCGTGAGGGTCTGGGAGGGATGGGAGTGAGGGGATTAGAGTGATGGGAGTGAGGGTCTCAGAGTGATGAGAGTGAGGGTCTGAGAGTGATGGGCGTGAGGGTCTGAGAGTGATGGGAGTGAGGGGATTAGAGTGGTGGGAGTGAGGGTCTGGTAGTGATGGGAGTGAGGGGATTGGAGTGATGGGAGTGAGGGTCTGAGAGTAATGGGAGTGAGGGTCTGAGAGTGATGGGAGTGAGGGGATTAAAGTGATGGGAGTGAGGGTCTGAGAGTGATGGGAGTGAGGGTCTGAGAGTGACGGTCTGAGAGTGATGGGAGTGAGGGGAAAAGGGTGATGGGAGTGAGGGTCGAAGGGTGATGGGAGTGAGGGGATTAGAGTGATGGGAGTGAGGGTCTGAGAGTGATGGGAGTGAGGGTATGAGAGTGATGGGAGTGAGGGTCTGAGAGTGATGGGAGTGAGGGTTTGAAGGTGATGGGAGTGAGGAGATTAATGTGATGGGAGTGATGGCCTGTGAGTGATATGAGTGAGGGGATTAGAGTGATGGGAGTGAGGGTCTGAGAGTGATGGGAGTGAGGGGATTAGAGTGATGGGAGTGAGTGGATTAGAGTGCTGGGAGTGAGGGTCTGAGAGTGATGGGAGTGAGGGGCCGAGAATTATGGGAGTGCGGGGATTATAGTGATGGGAGTGAGGGTCTGAGAGTGATGGGAGTGAGGAGATTAGAGTGATGGACTGAGGGTCTGAGATTGATGGGAGTGAGGGTCTGAGAGTGATGGGAGTGAGGGTCCGAGAATGATGGGAGTGCGGGGATTAGAGTGATGGGAGTGAGGGGATTAGAGTGATTGGAGTGAGGGTCTGAGAGTGTTGGGAGTGAGGGGGTGAGAATGATGGGAGTGAGGGGATTAGAGTGATGGGAGTGAGGGGATTAGAGTGAGGGGAGTGAGGTTGTTAGAGTGATGGTAGTGAGGGTACAAGAATGATGGGAGTGCGGGGATTAGAGTGATGGGAGTGAGCGGATTAGAGTGATTGGAGTGAGGGGATTAGAGTGATGGGAGTGAGGTTGTTAGAGTGATGGGAGTGAGGGGATTGGAGTGATGGGAGTGAGGGGGTTAGAGTGATGGGAGTGAGGGGATGAGAGTGATGTGAGTGAGGGGGTTAGAGTGATGGGAGTGAGGGGATTAGAGTGATGGGAGTGAGGGGGTGAGAGTGATGGGAGTGAGGGGATTAGAGTGATGGGAGTGAGTAGATTAGAGTGATGGGAGTGAGGTTGTTAGAGTGATGGGAGTGAGGGGGTTAGAGTGATGGGAGTGAGGGGATGAGAGTGATGGGAGTGAGTGTCTGAGAGTTATGGGAGTGAGGGTCTGAGAGTGATGGGTGTGAGGGCATTAGAGTGATGGGAGTGAGGGTCTGAGTGTGATGGGAGTGAGGGGCTCAGAGTGATGGGAGTGAGGGTCTGAGAGTGATGGGAGTGAGGGTCTGAGAGTAATGGGAGTGAGGGTCTGAGAGTGATGGGAGTGAGGTCTGAGAGTGATGGGAGTGAGAGGATTAGAGTGATGGGAGTGAGGGTCTGAGAGTTATGGGAGTGAAGGTCTGAGTGTGATGGGAGTGAGGGTCTGAGACTGATGGGCGTGGGGGTCTGAGAGTGATGGCAGTGAGGGCCTGAGAGTGATGGGAGTGAGAGTCTGAGAGTGATGGGAGTGAGGGGATTAGAGTGATGGCAGTGAGGGTCTGAGAGTGCTGGGAGTAAGGGTCTGAGAGTGATGGGAGTGAGGGGATTAGATTGATGGGAGTGAGTGGATTAGAGTGCTGGGAGTGAGGGTCTGAGAGTGATGGGAGTGAGGGTCCAAGAATGATGGGAGTGCGGGGATTAGAGTGATGGGAGTGAGGGGATTAGAGTGACGGGAGTGAGGGTCTGAGAGTGATGGGAGTGAGGGGATTAGAGTGATGGACTGAGGGTCTGAGATTGATGGGAGTGAGGGTCTGAGAGGGATGGGAGTGAGTGGATTAGAGTGATGGGAGTGACTGGATTAGAGTGCTGGGAGTGAGGGTCCGAGAGTGATGGGAGTGAGGGGCCGAGAATGATGGGAGTGCGGGGATTAGAGTGATGGGAGTGAGGGGATTAGAGTAATGGGAGTGAGGGTCTGAGAGTGATGGGAGTGAGGGTCTGAGAGTGATGGGAGTGAGGGTCTGAGGGTGATGGGAGTGAGGGGATTAGAGTGATGGGAGTGAGGGTCTGAGAGTGATGGGAGTGAGGGTCTGAGAGTGATGGGAGTGAGGGGATTAGAGTGATGGGAGTGAGGGTCTCAGAGTGATGGGAGTGATGGCCTGAGAGTGATGGGTATGAGGGGATTAGAGTGATGGGAGTGAGGGTCTCAGAGTGATGGGAGTGTGGGTCTGAGAGTGATGGGCGTGAGGGTCTGAGAGGGATGGGAGTGAGGGGATTAGAGTGATGGGAGTGAGGGTCTCAGAGTGATGGGAGTTAGTTTCTGAGAGTGATGGGCGTGAGGGTCTGAGAGTGATGGGAATGAGGGGATTAGTGTCGTGGGAGTGAGGGTCTGGGAGTGATGGGAGTTAGGGGATTAGAGTGATGGGAGTGAGTGGATTAGAGTGCTGGGAGTGAGGGTCTGAGAGTGATGGGAGTGAGGGTCTTAGAATGATGGGTGTGCGGGGATTATAGTGATGGGAGTGAGGGTCTGAGAGTGATGGGAGTGAGGAGATTAGAGTGATGGTCTGAGGGTCTGAGATTGATGGGAGTGAGGGTCTGAGAGTGATGGGAGTGAGGGTCCGAGAAAGATGGGAGTGCGGGGATTAGAGTGATGGGAGTGAGGGGATTAGAGTGATTGGAGTGAGGGTCTGAGAGTGTTGGGAGTGAGGGTCTGAGAGTGATGGGAGTGAGGGAATTAGAGTGATGGGAGTGAGGGGGTGAGAGTGATGGGAGTGAGGGGATTAGAGTGATGGGAGTGAGGGGATTAGAGTGATGGGAGTGAGGTTGTTAGAGTGATGGGAGTGAGGGTCTAAGAATGATGGGAGTGCTGGGATTAGAGTGATGGTAGTGAGCGGATTAGAGTGATTGGAGTGAGGTTCTGAGAGTGTTGGGAGTGAGGGGATTAGAGTGATGGGAGTGAGGTTCTGAGAGTGTTGGGAGTGAGGGGATTAGAGTGATGGGAGTGAGGGGATTAGAGTGATGGGAGTGAGGGGATTAGAGTGATGGGAGTGAGGTTCTGAGAGTGATGGGAGTGAGGTTCTGAGAGTGATGGGAGTGAGGTTCTGAGAGTGTTGGGAGTGAGGGGATTAGAGTGATGGGAGTGAGGGGATTAGAGTGATGGGAGTGAGGGGATTAGAGTGATGGGAGTGAGGTTGTTAGAGTGATGGGAGTGAGGGGATTGGAGTGATGGGAGTGAGGTTGTTAGAGTGATGGGAGTGAGGGGATTGGAGTGATGGGAGTGAGGGTGTTAGAGTGATGGGAGTGAGGGGATTAGTGATGGGAGTGAGGGGGTTAGAGTGATGGGAGTGAGGGGATTAGAATGATGGGAGTGAGGGGGTTAGAGTGATGGGAGTGAGGGGATTAGAGTGATAGGAGTGAGCAGATTGGAGTGATGGGAGTGAGGTTGTTAGAGTGATGGGAGTGAGGGGGTTAGAGTGATGGGAGTGAGGGGATTAGAGTGATGGGAGTGAGTGTCTGAGAGTGATGGGAGTGAGGGTCTGAGAGTGATGGGAGTGAGGGCATTAGAGTGATGGGAGTGAGGGTCTGAGTGTGATGGGAGTGAGGGGCTCAGAGTGATGGGAGTGAGGGTCTGAGAGTGATGGGAGTGAGGGTCTGAGAGTAATGGGAGTGAGGGTCTGAGAGTGATGGGAGTGAGGTCTGAGAGTGATGGGAGTGAGGGGATTAGAGTGATGGGAGTGAGGGTCTGAGAGTGATGGGAGAGAAGGTCTGAGTGTGATGGGAGTGAGGGTCTGAGACTGATGGGCGTGGGGGTCTGAGAGTGATGGCAGTGAGGGCCTGAGAGTGATGGGAGTGAGAGTCTGAGAGTGATGGGAATGAGGGGATTAGAGTGATGGCAGTGAGGGTCTGAGATTGCTGGGAGTAAGGGTCTGAGAGCGATGGGAGTGAGGGGATTAGATTGATGGGAGTGAGTGGATTAGAGTGCTGGGAGTGAGGGTCTGAGAGTGATGGGAGTGAGGGTCCAAGAATGATGGGAGTGCGGGTCTGAGAGTGATGGGAGTGAGGGGATTAGAGTGATGGACTGAGGGTCTGAGATTGATGGGAGTGAGGGTCTGAGAGGGATGGGAGTGAGTGGATTAGAGTGATGGGAGTGACTGGATTAGAGTGCTGGGAGTGAGGGTCTGAGAGTGATGGGAGTGAGGGGCCGAGAATGATGGGAGTGCGGGGATTAGAGTGATGGGAGTGAGGGGATTAGAGTGATGGGAGTGAGGGTCTGAGAGTGATGGGAGTGAGGGTCTGAGAGTGATGGGAGTGAGGGGATTAAAGTGATGCGAGTGAGGGTCTGACAGTGATGGGAGTGAGGGTCTGAGAGTGACGGGAGTGAGGGGAATAGGGTGATGGGAGTGAGGGTCGAAGAGTGATGGGAGTGAGGGGATTAGAGTGATGGGAGTGAGGGTCTGAGAGTGATGGGAGTGAGGGTTTGAAGGTGATGGGAGTGAGGAGATTAACGTGATGGGAGTGATGGCCTCTGAGTGATGGGAGTGAGGGGATTAGAGTGATGGGAGTGAGGGTCTGAGAGTGATGGGAGTGAGGGGATTAGAGTGATGGGAGTGAGTTGATTAGAGTGCTGGGAGTGAGGGTCTGAGAGTGATGGGAGTGAGGAGATTAGAGTGATGGGAGTGAGGGTATGAGAGTGATGGGAGTGAGGGTCTGAGAGTGATGGGAGTGAGGGGATTAGAGTGATGGGAGTGAGGGTCTGAGAGTGATGGGAGTGAGGGTATGAGAGTGATGGGAGTGAGGGTCTGAGAGTGATGGGAGTGAGGGTTTGAAGATGATGGGAGTGAGGAGATTAACGTGGTGGGAGTGAGGGTTTGAGTGATTGGAGTGAGAGTCTGAGAGTGATGGGAGTGAGGGTTTAGAGTGATTGGAGTGAGGGTCTGAGAGTGATTGGAGTGAGGGTCTGAGAGTGATGGGAGTGAGAGTCTGAGAGTGATGGGATTGAGGGTTTGAAGGTGATGGGAGTGAGGAGATTAACGTGATGGGAGTGAAGGTCTGAGAGTGACGGGAGTGAGGGGATTTGAGTGATGGGAGTGAGGGTCTGAGAGTGATGGGAGTGAGGCTATGAGAGTGATGGGAGTGAGGGTCTGAGAGTGATGGGAGTGAGGGTTTGAAGGTGATGGGAGTGAGGAGATTAACGTGATGGGAGTGAGGGTTTAGAGTGATTGGAGTGAGAGTCTGAGAGTGATGGGAGTGAGGGTTTAGAGTGATTGGAGTGAGGGTCTGAGAGTGATGGGAGTGAGGGGATTAGAGTGATGGGAGTGAGGGTCTGAGAGTGACGGGAGTGAGGGTCTGAGGGTGATGGGAGTGAGGGGATTAGAGTGATGGGAGTGAGGGTCTGAGAGTGATGGGAGTGAGGGTCTGAGAGTGATGGGAGTGAGGGGATTAGAGTCATGGGAGTGAGGGTCTCAGAGTGATGGGAGTGATGGCCTGAGAGTGATTGGCGTGAGGGTCTGAGAGTAATGGGAGTGAGTGGATTAGAGTGATGGGAGTGAGGGTCTGGGAGTGATGGGAGTGAGGCGATTAGAGTGATGGGAGTGAGGGTCTGAGAGTGATGGGAGTGAGGGTCTGAGAGTGATGGGAGTGAGGGGATTAAAGTGATGGGAGTGAGGGTCTGAGAGTGATGGGAGTGAGGGTCTGAGAGTGATGGGAGTGAGGGGAATAGGGTGATGGGAGTGAGGGTCGAAGAGTGATGGGAGTGAGGGGATTAGAGTGATAGGAGTGAGGGTCTGAGAGTGATGGGAGTGAGGGTATGAGAGTGATGGGAGTGAGGGTCTGAGAGTGATGGGAGTGAGGGTTTGAAGGTGATGGGAGTGAGGAGATTAACGTGATGGGAGTGATGGCCTGAGAGTTATGGGAGTGAGGGGATTAGAGTGATGGGAGTGAGGGACTGAGAGTGATGGGAGTGAGGGGATTAGAGTGATGGGAGTGAGGGTCTGAGAGTGATGGTAGTGAGGGTCTGAGGGTGATGGGAGTGAGGGGATTAGAGTGATGGGAGTGAGGGTCTGAGATTGATGGGAGTGAGGGTCTGAGAGTGATGGGAGTGAGGGGATTAGAGTGATGGGAGTGAGGGTCTCAGAGTGATGAGAGTGATGGCCTGAGAGTGATGGGAGTGAGGGGATTAGAGTGATGGGAGTGAGGGTCTCAGAGTGATGGGAGTGAGGGTCTGAGAATGATGGGCGTGAGAGTCTGAGAGTGATGGGAGTGAGGGGATTAGAGTGATGGGAGTGAGGGTCTGGGAGTGATGGGAGTGAGGGGATTAGAGTGATGGGAGTGATGGTCTGAGAGTGATGGGAGTGAGGGTCTGAGAGTGATGGGAGTGAGGGGATTAAAGTGATGGGAGTGAGGGTCTGAGAGTGATGGGAGTGAGGGTATGAGAGTGATGGGAGTGAGGGTCTGAGAGTGATGGGAGTGAGGGTTTGAAGGTGATGGGAGTGAGGAGATTAACTTGATGGGAGTGATGGCCTGAGAGTGATAGGAGTGAGGGGATTAGAGTGATGGGAGGGAGGGTCTGAGAGTGATGGGAGTGAGGGTCTGAGAGTGACGGTGTGAGAGTGATGGGAGTGAGGGGAATAGGGTGATGGGAGTGAGGGTCTGAGAGTGATGGGAGTGAGGGGATTAGAGTGATGGGTGTGAGGGTCTGAGAGTGATGGGAGTGAGGGTATGAGAGTGATGGGAGTGAGGGGATTAGAGTGATGGGAGTGAGGGTCTGAGAGTGATGGGAGTGAGGGGATTAGAGTGATGGACTGAGGGTCTGAGATTAATGGGAGTGAGGGGATTGGATTGATGGGAGTGAGTGGATTAGAGTGCTGGGAGTGAGGGTCTGAGACTGATGGGAGTGAGGGTCTGAGAATGATGGGAGTGCGGGGATTAGAGTGATGGGAGTGAGGGGATTAGAGTGATGGGAGTCAGGGTCTGAGGGTGATGGGAGTGAGGGTCTCAGAGTGATGGGAGTGAGGGTGTGAGAGGGTTGGGAGTGAGGGTCTGAGTGTGATGGGAATGAGGGTCTGAGAGTAATGGGAATGAGTGGATTAGAGTGCTGGGAGTGAGGGTCTGAGAGTGATGGGAGTGATGGGCCGAGAATGATGGGAGAGCGGGGATTAGAGTGATGGGAGTGAGGGGATTAGAGTGATGGGAGTGAGGGTCTGAGAGTGATGGGAGTGAGGGGATTAGAGTGATGGGAGTGAGGGTCTGAGAGTGATGGGAGTGAGGGGATTAGAGTGATGGATTTAGAGTCTGAGATTGATGGGAGTGAGGGGATTAGATTGATGGGAGTGAGTGGATTAGAGTGCTGGGAGTGAGGGTCTGAGAGTGATGGGAGTGAGAGTCCGAGAATGATGGGAGTGCGGGGATTAGAGTGATGGGAGTGAGGGGATTAGAGTGATGGGAGTGAGGGTCTTTGAGTGATGGGAGTTAGGGGATTAGAGTGACGGACTGAGGGTCTCAGATTGATGGGTGTGAGGGTCTGAGAAGGATGGGAGTGAGTGGATTAGAGTGATGGGAGTAAGTGGATTAGAGTGATGGGGTGAGGGTCTGAGAGTGATGGGAGTGAGGAGATTAGAGTGACGGACTGAGGGTCTCAGATTGATGGGTGTGAGGGGCCGAGAATGATGGGATTGCGGGGATTAGAGTGATGGGAGTGAGGTGATTAGAGTGATGGGGTGAGGGTCTGAGAGTGATGGGAGTGAGGAGATTAGAGTGATGGGAGTGAGGGGATTAGAGTGATGGGAGTGAGGTTGTTAGAGTGATGGGAGTGAGGGTCCAAGATTGATGGGAGTGCGGGGATTAGAGTGATGGGAGAGAGCGGATTAGAGTGATTGGAGTGAGGTTCTGAGAGTGTTGGGAGTGAGGGGATTAGAGTGATGGGAGAGAGCGGATTAGAGTGATTGGAGTGAGGTTCTGAGAGTGTTGGGAGTGAGGGGATTAGAGTGATGGGAGTGAGTGGATTAGATTGATGGGAGTGAGGTTGTTAGATTGATGGGAGTGAGGGGGTTAGAGTGATGGGAGTGAGGGGATTAGAGTGATTGGAGTGAGGGTCTGAGAGTGTTGGGAGTGAGGGTCTGAGAGTGATGGGAGTGAGGGAATTAGAGTGATGGGAGTGAGGGGGTGAGAGTGATGGGAGTGAGGGGATTAGACTGATGGGAGTGAGGTTGTTAGAGTGATGGGAGTGAGGTTGTTAGAGTGATGGGAGTGAGGGTCCAAGAATGATGGGAGTGCGGGGATTCGAGTGATGGGAGAGAGCGGATTAGAGTGATTGGAGTGAGGTTCTGAGTGTGATGGGAGTGAGGGTCTGAGTGTGATGGGAGTGAGGGGCTCAGAGTGATGGGAGTGAGGGTCTGAGAGTGATGGGAGTGAGGTCTGAGAGTGATGGGAGTGAGGGGATTGGAGTGATGGGAGTGAGGGTCTGAGAGTGATGGGAGTGAGGGTCTGAGTGTGATGGGAGTGAGGGTCTGAGACTGATGGGAGTGAGGGGATTAGAGTGATGGCAGTGAGGGTCTGAGAGTGCTGGGAGTAAGGGTCTGAGAGTGATGGGAGTGAGGGGATTAGATTGATGGGAGTGAGTGGATTAGAGTGCTGGGAGTGAGGGTCTGAGAGTGATGGGAGAGAGGGTCCAAGAATGATGGGAGTGCGGGGATTAGAGTGATGGGAGTGAGGGGATTAGAGTGACGTGAGTGAGGGTCTGAAAGTGATGGGAGTGAGGGGATTAGAGTGATGGACTGAGGGTCTGAGATTGATGGGAGTGAGGGTCTGAGAGGGATGGGAGTGAGTGGATTAGAGTGATGGGAGTGACTGGATTAGAGTGCTGGGAGTGAGGGTCTGAGAGTGATGGGAGTGAGGGGCCGAGAATGATGGGAGTGCGGGGATTAGAATGATGGGAGTGAGGGGATTAGAGTGATGGGAGTGAGGGTCTGAGAGTGATGGGAGTGAGGGTCTGATAGTGATGGGAGTGAGGGTCTGAGGGTGATGGGAGTGAGGGGATTAGAGTGATGGGAGTGAGTGTCTGAGAGTGATGGGAGTGAGGGTCTGAGAGTGATGGGAGTGAGGGGATTAGAGTGATGGGAGTGAGGGTCTCAAAGTGATGGCCTGAGAGTGATGGGTGTGAGGGCATTAGAGTGATGGGAGTGAGGGTCTGAGAGTGATGGGAGTGAGGGTCTGAGAGTGAAGGGCGTGAGGGTCTGGGAGGGATGGGAGTGAGGGGATTAGAGTGATGGGAGTGAGGGTCTCAGAGTGATGAGAGTGAGGGTCTGAGAGTGATGGGCGTGAGGGTCTGAGAGTGATGGGAGTGAGGGGATTAGAGTGGTGGGAGTGAGGGTCTGGTAGTGATGGGAGTGAGGGGATTGGAGTGATGGGAGTGAGGGTCTGAGAGTAATGGGAGTGAGGGTCTGAGAGTGATGGGAGTGAGGGGATTAAAGTGATGGGAGTGAGGGTCTGAGAGTGATGGGAGTGAGGGTCTGAGAGTGACAGTCTGAGAGTGATGGGAGTGAGGGGAAAAGGGTGATGGGAGTGAGGGTCGAAGAGTGATGTGAGTGAGGGGATTAGAGTGATGGGAGTGAGGGTCTGAGAGTGATGGGAGTGAGGGTATGAGATTGATGGGAGTGAGGGTCTGAGAGTGATGGGAGTGAGGGTTTGAAGGTGATGGGAGTGAGGAGATTAATGTGATGGGAGTGATGGCCTGTGAGTGATATGAGTGAGGGGATTAGAGTGATGGGAGTGAGGGTCTGAGAGTGATGGGAGTGAGGGGATTAGAGTGATGGGAGTGAGTGGATTAGAGTGCTGGGAGTGAGGGTCTGAGAGTGATGGGAGTGAGGGGCCGAGAATTATGGGAGTGCGGGGATTATAGTGATGGGAGTGAGGGTCTGAGAGTGATGGGAGTGAGGAGATTAGAGTGATGGACTGAGGGTCTGAGATTGATGGGAGTGAGGGTCTGAGAGTGATGGGAGTGAGGGTCCGAGAATGATGGGAGTGCGGGGATTAGAGTGATGGGAGTGAGGGGATTAGAGTGATTGGAGTGAGGGTCTGAGAGTGTTGGGAGTGAGGGGGTGAGAATGATGGGAGTGAGGGGATTAGAGTGATGGGAGTGAGGAGATTAGAGTGAGGGGAGTGAGGTTGTTAGAGTGATGGTAGTGAGGGTACAAGAATGATGGGAGTGCGGGGATTAGAGTGATGTGAGTGAGCGGATTAGAGTGATTGGAGTGAGGGGATTAGAGTGATGGGAGTGAGGTTGTTAGAGTGATGGGAGTGAGGGGATTGGAGTGATGGGAGTGAGGGGGTTAGAGTGATGGGAGTGAGGGGATTAGAGTGATGTGAGTGAGGGGTTTAGAGTGATGGGAGTGAGGGGATTAGAGTGATGGGAGTGAGGGGGTGAGAGTGATGGGAGTGAGGGGATTAGAGTGATGGGAGTGAGTAGATTAGAGTGATGGGAGTGAGGTTGTTAGAGTGATGGGAGTGAGGGGATGAGAGTGATGGGAGTGAGTGTCTGAGAGTTATGGGAGTGAGGGTCTGAGAGTGATGGGTGTGAGGGCATTAGAGTGATGGGAGTGAGGGTCTGAGTGTGATGGGAGTGAGGGGCTCAGAGTGATGGGAGTGAGGGTCTGAGAGTGATGGGAGTGAGGGGATTAGAGTGATGGCAGTGAGGGTCTGAGAGTGCTGGGAGTAAGGGTCTGAGAGTGATGGGAGTGAGGGGATTAGATTGATGGGAGTGAGTGGATTAGAGTGCTGGGAGTGAGGGTCTGAGAGTGATGGGAGTGAGGGTCCAAGAATGATGGGAGTGCGGGGATTAAAGTGATGGGAGTGAGGGGATTAGAGTGACCGGAGTGAGGGTCTGAGAGTGATGGCAGTGAGGGGATTAGACTGATGGACTGAGGGTCTGAGATTGATGGGAGTGAGGGTCTGAGAGGGATGGGAGTGAGTGGATTAGAGTGATGGGAGTGACTGGATTAGAGTGCTGGGAGTGAGGGTCCGAGAGTGATGGGAGTGAGGGGCCGAGAATGATGGGAGTGCGGGGATTAGAGTGATGGGAGTGAGGGTCTGAGAGTGATGGGAGTGAGGGTCTGAGAGTGATGGGAGTGAGGGGATTAGAGTGATGGGAGTGAGGGTCTCAGAGTGATGGGAGTGATGGCCTGAGAGTGATGGGGATGAGGGGATTAGAGTGATGGGAGTGAGGGTCTCAGAGTGATGGGAGTGTGGGTCTGAGAGTGATGGGCGTGAGGGTCTGAGAGGGATGGGAGTGAGGGGATTAGAGTGATGGGAGTGAGGGTCTCAGAGTGATGGGAGTGAGTTTCTGAGAGTGATGGGCGTGAGGGTCTGAGAGTGATGGGAATGAGGGGATTAGTGTGGTGGGAGTGAGGGTCTGGGAGTGATGGGAGTTAGGGGATTAGAGTGATGGGAGTGAGGGGATTAGAGTGATGGGAGTGAGGGTCTGAGAGTGATGGGAGTGAGGGGATTAGAGTGATGGGAGTGAGTGGATTAGAGTGCTGGGAGTGAGGGTCTGAGAGTGATGGGAGTGAGGGTCTTAGAATGATGGGTGTGCGGGGATTATAGTGATGGGAGTGAGGGTCTGAGAGTGATGGGAGTGAGGAGATTAGAGTGATGGTCTGAGGGTCTGAGATTGATGGGAGTGAGGGTCTGAGAGTGATGGGAGTGAGGGTCCGAGAAAGATGGGAGTGCGGGGATTAGAGTGATGGGAGTGAGGGGATTAGAGTGATTGGAGTGAGGGTCTGAGAGTGTTGGGAGTGAGGGTCTGAGAGTGATGGGAGTGAGGGAATTAGAGTGATGGGAGTGAGGGGGTGAGAGTGATGGGAGTGAGGGGATTAGAGTGATGGGAGTGAGGGGATTAGAGTGATGGGAGTGAGGTTGTTAGAGTGATGGGAGTGAGGGTCTAAGAATGATGGGAGTGCTGGGATTAGAGTGATGGTAGTGAGCGGATTCGAGTGATTGGAGTGAGGTTCTGAGAGTGTTGGGAGTGAGGGGATTAGAGTGATGGGAGTGAGGTTCTGAGAGTGTTGGGAGTGAGGGGATTAGAGTGATGGGAGTGAGGGGATTAGAGTGATGGGAGTGAGGGGATTAGAGTGATGGGAGTGAGGTTCTGAGAGTGATGGGAGTGAGGTTCTGAGAGTGTTGGGAGTGAGGGGATTAGAGTGATGGGAGTGAGGGGATTCGAGTGATGGGAGTGAGGGGATCAGAGTGATGGGAGTGAGGTTGTTAGAGTGATGGGAGTGAGGGGATTGGAGTGATGGGAGTGAGGTTGTTAGAGTGATGGGAGTGAGGGGATTGGAGTGATGGGAGTGAGGGTGTTAGAGTGATGGGAGTGAGGGGATTAGTGATGGGAGTGAGGGGGTTAGAGTGATGGGAGTGAGGGGATTAGAATGATGGGAGTGAGGGGGTTAGAGTGATGGGAGTGAGGGGATTAGAGTGATAGGAGTGAGCAGATTGGAGTGATGGGAGTGAGGTTGTTAGAGTGATGGGAGTGAGGGGGTTAGAGTGATGGGAGTTAGGGGATTAGAGTGATGGGAGTGAGTGTCTGAGAGTGATGGGAGTGAGGGTCTGAGAGTGATGGGAGTGAGGGCATTAGAGTGATGGGAGTGAGGGTCTGAGTGTGATGGGAGTGAGGGGCTCAGAGTGATGGGAGTGAGGGTCTGAGAGTGATGGGAGTGAGGGTCTGAGAGTAATGGGAGTGACGGTCTGAGAGTGATGGGAGTGAGGTCTGAGAGTGATGGGAGTGAGGGGATTAGAGTGATGGGAGTGAGGGTCTGAGAGTGATGGGAGAGAAGGTCTGAGTGTGATGGGAGTGAGGGTCTGAGACTGATGGGCGTGGGGGTCTGAGAGTGATGGCAGTGAGGGCCTGAGAGTGATGGGAGTGAGAGTCTGAGAGTGATGGGAGTGAGGGGATTAGAGTGATGGCAGTGAGGGTCTGAGATTGCTGGGAGTAAGGGTCTGAGAGCGATGGGAGTGAGGGGAGTAGATTGATGGGAGTGAGTGGATTAGAGTGCTGGGAGTGAGGGTCTGAGAGTGATGGGAGTGAGGGTCCAAGAATGATGGGAGTGCGGGTCTGAGAGTGATGGGAGTGAGGGGATTAGAGTGATGGACTGAGGGTCTGAGATTGATGGGAGTGAGGGTCTGAGAGGGATGGGAGTGAGTGGATTAGAGTGATGGGAGTGACTGGATTAGAGTGTTGGGAGTGAGGGTCTGAGAGTGATGGGAGTGAGGGGCCGAGAATGATGGGAGTGCGGGGATTAGAGTGATGGGAGTGAGGGGATTAGAGTGATGGGAGTGAGGGTCTGAGAGTGATGGGAGTGAGGGTCTGAGAGTGATGGGAGTGAGGGGATTAAAGTGATGCGAGTGAGGGTCTGAGAGTGATGGGAGTGAGGGTCTGAGAGTGACGGGAGTGAGGGGAATAGGGTGATGGGAGTGAGGGTCGAAGAGTGATGGGAGTGAGGGGATTAGAGTGATGGGAGTGAGGGTCTGAGAGTGATGGGAGTGAGGGTTTGAAGGTGATGGGAGTGAGGAGATTAACGTGATGGGAGTGATGGCCTCTGAGTGATGGGAGTGAGGGGATTAGAGTGATGGGAGTGAGGGTCTGAGAGTGATGGGAGTGAGGGGATTAGAGTGATGGGAGTGAGTGGATTAGAGTGCTGGGAGTGAGGGTCTGAGAGTGATGGGAGTGAGGGGCCGAGAATTATGGGACTGCGGGGATTATAGTGATGGGAGTGAGGGTCTGAGAGTGATGGGAGTGAGGAGATTAGAGTGATGGACTGAGGGTCTGAGATTGATGGGAGTGAGGGTCTGAGAGTGATGGGAGTGAGGGTCCGAGAATGATGGGAGTGCGGGGATTAGAGTGATGGGAGTGAGGGGATTAGAGTGATTGGAGTGAGGGTCTGAGAGTGTTGGGAGTGAGGGTCTGAGAGTGATGGGAGTGAGGGAATTAGAGTGATGGGAGTGAGGGGGTGAGAGTGATGGGAGTGAGGGGATTAGAGTGATGGTAGTGAGGGGATTAGAGTGATGGGAGTGAGGTTGTTAGAGTGATGGGAGTGAGGGGATTGGAGTGATGGGAGTGATGTTGTTAGAGTGATGGGAGTGAGGGGATTGGAGTGATGGGAGTGAGGGGGTTAGAGTGATGGGAGTGAGGGGATTAGAGTGATGGGAGTGAGGGGGTTAGAGTGATGGGAGTGAGGGGATTAGAGTGATGGGAGTGAGGGGGTTAGAGTGATGGGAGTGAGGGGATTAGAGTGATGGGAGTGAGTAGATTAGAGTGAAGGGAGTGAGGTTGTTAGAGTGATGGGAGTGATGGGGTTAGAGTGATGGGAGTGAGTGTCTGAGAGTGATGGGAGTGAGGGCATTAGAGTGATGGGAGTGAGGGTCTGAGTGTGATGGGAGTGAGGGGCTCAGAGTGATGGGAGTGAGGGTCTGAGTGTGATGGGAGTGAGGGTCTGAGAGTAATGGGAGTGAGGGTCTGAGAGTGATGGGAGTGAGGTCTGAGAGTGATGGGAGTGAGAGGATTAGAGTGATGGGAGTGAGGGTCTGAGAGTGATGGGAGTGAAGGTCTGAGTGTGATGGGAGTGAGGGTCTGAGACTGATGGGCGTGGGGGTCTGAGAGTGATGGCAGTGAGGGCCTGAGAGTGATGGGAGTGATAGTCTGAGAGTGATGGGAGTGAGGGGATTAGAGTGATGGCAGTGAGGGTCTGAGAGTGCTGGGAGTAAGGGTCTGAGAGTGATGGGAGTGAGGGGATTAGATTGATGGGAGTGAGTGGATTAGAGTGCTGGGAGTGAGGGTCTGAGAGTGATGGGAGTGAGGGTCCAAGAATGATGGGAGTGCGGGGATTAGAGTGATGGGAGTGAGGGAATTAGAGTGACGGGAGTGAGGGTCTGAGAGTGATGGGAGTGAGGGGATTAGAGTGATGGACTGAGGGTCTGAGATTGATGGGAGTGAGGGTCTGAGAGGGATGGGAGTGAGTGGATTAGAGTGATGGGAGTGACTGGATTAGAGTGCTGGGAGTGAGGGTCTGAGAGTGATGGGAGTGAGGGGCCGAGAATGATGGGAGTGCGGGGATTAGAGTGATGGGAGTGAGGGGATTAGAGTAATGGGAGTGAGGGTCTGAGAGTGATGGGAGTGAGGGTCTGAGAGTGATGGGAGTGAGGGTCTGAGGGTGATGGGAGTGAGGGGATTAGAGTGATGGGAGTGAGGGTCTGAGAGTGATGGGAGTGAGGGTCTGAGACTGATGGGAGTGAGGGGATTAGAGTGATGGGAGTGAGGGTCTCAGAGTGATGGGAGTGATGGCCTGAGAGTGATGGGTGTGAGGGGATTAGAGTGATGGGAGTGAGGGTCTCAGAGTGATGGGAGTGAGGGTCTGAGAGTGATGGGCGTCAGGGTCTGAGAGGGATGGGAGTGAGGGGATTAGAGTGATGGGAGTGAGGGTCTCAGAGTGATGGGAGTGAGCGTCTGAGAGTGATGGGCGTGAGGGTCTGAGAGTGATGGGAGTGAGGGGATTAGTGTGGTGGGAGTCAGGGTCTGGGAGTGATGGGAGTTACGGGATTAGAGTGATGGGAGTGAGGGGATTAGAGTGATGTGAGTGAGGGTCTGAGAGTGATGGGAGTGAGGGGATTAGAGTGATGGGAGTGAGTGGATTAGAGTGCTGGGAGCGAGGGTCTGAGAGTGATGGGAGTGAGGGGCCGAGAATTATGGGAGTGCGGGGATTATAGTGATGGGAGTGAGGGTCTGAGAGTGATGGGAGTGAGGAGATTAGAGTGATGGTCTGAGGGTCTGAGATTGATGGGAGTGAGGGTCTGAGAGTGATGGGAGTGAGGGTCCGAGAATGATGGGAGTGCGGGGATTAGAGTGATGGGAGTGAGGTTCTGAGAGTGTTGGGAGTGAGGGGATTAGAGTGATGGGAGTGAGGGGATTAGAGTGATGGGAGTGAGGGGATAGAGTGATGGGAGTGAGGTTGTTAGAGTGATGGGAGTGAGGGGATTGGAGTGATGGGAGTGAGGTTGTTAGAGTGATGGGAGTGAGGGGATTCGAGTGATGGGAGTGAGGGGGTTAGAGTGATGGGAGTGAGGGGATTAGAGTGATGGGAGTGAGGGGGTTAGAGTGATGGGAGTGAGGGGATTAGAGTGATGGGAGTGAGGGGGTTAGAGTGATGGGAGTGAGGGGATTAGAGTGATGGGAGTGAGTGGATTAGAGTGATGGGAGTGAGGTTGTTAGAGTGATGGGAGTGAGGGGGTTAGAGTGATGGGAGTGAGGGGATTAGACTGATGGGAGTGAGTGTCTGAGAGTGATGGGAGTGAGGGTCCGAGAATGATGGGAGTGCGGGGATTAGAGTGATGGGAGTGAGGGGATTAGTGTGATTGGAGTGAGGGTCTGAGAGTGTTGGGAGTGAGGGTCTGAGAGTGATGGGAGTGAGGGAATTAGAGTGATGGGAGTGAGGGGGTGAGAGTGATGGGAGTGAGGGGATTAGAGTGATGGGAGTGAGGGGATTAGAGTGATGGGAGTGAGGTTGTTAGAGTGATGGGAGTGAGGGTCCAAGAATGATGGGAGTGCGGGGATAAGAGTGATGAGTGTGAGCGGATTAGGGTGATTGGAGTGAGGTTCTGAGAGTGTTGGGAGTGAGGGGATTAGAGTGATGGGAGTGAGGGGATTAGAGTGATGGGAGTGAGGGGATAGAGTGATGGGAGTGAGGTTGTTAGAGTGATGGGAGTCAGGGGATTGGAGTGATGGGAGTGAGGTTGTTAGAGTGATGGGAGTGAGGGGATTGGAGTGATGGGAGTGAGGGGGTTAGAGTGATGGGAGTGAGGGGATTAGAGTGATGGGAGTGAGGGGGTTAGAGTGATGGGAGTGAGGGGATTAGAGTGATGGGAGTGAGGGGGTTAGAGTGATGGGAGTGAGGGGATTAGAGTGTTGGGAGTGAGTGGATTAGAGTGATGGGAGTGAGGTTGTTAGAGTGATGGGAGTGAGGGGGTTAGAGTGATGGGAGTGAGGGCTTTAGACTGATGGGAGTGAGTGTCTGAGAGTGATGGGAGTGAGGGTCTGAGAGTGATGGGAGTGAGGGCATTAGAGTGATGGGAGTGAGGGTCTGAGTGTGATGGGAGTGAGGGGCTCAGAGTGATGGGAGTGAGGGTCTGAGAGTGATGGGAGTGAGGGTCTGAGAGTAATGGGAGTGAGGGTCTGAGAGTGATGGGAGTGAGGACTGAGAGTGATGGGAGTGTGGGGATTAGAGTGATGGGAGTGAGGGTCTGAGTGTGATGGGAGTGAGGGTCTGAGAGTGATGGGAGTGAGGGTCTGAGAGTGATGGGAGTGAGGTCTGAGTGTGATGGGAGTGAGGGTCTGAGACTGATGGGCGTGGGGGTCTGAGAGTGATGGGCGTGAGGGTCTGAGAGGGATGGGAGTGACAGTCTGAGAGTGATGGGAGTGAGGGTCTCAGAGTGATGGGAGTGAGGGTCTGAGAGTGATGGGCGTGAGGGTCTGAGAGTGATGGGAGTGAGGGGATTAGTGTGGTGGGAGTGAGGGTCTGGGAGTGATGGTAGTGAGGGTCTGAGAGTGATGGGAGTGAGGGGAATAGGGTGATGGGAGTGAGGGTCGAAGAGTGATGGGAGTGAGGGGATTAGAGTGATGGGAGTGAGGGTCTGAGAGTGATGGGAGTGAGGGTATGAGAGTGATGGGAGTGAGGGTCTGAGAGTGATGGGAGTGAGGGTCTGAGAGTGATGGGAGTGAGGGTCTGAGAGTGATGGGAGTGAGGTCTGAGAGTGATGGGAGTGAGGGGATTAGAGTGATGGGAGTGAGGGTCTGAGAGTGATGGCAGTGAGGGTCTGAGTGTGATGGGAGTGAGGGTCTGAGACTGATGGGCGTGGGGGTCTGAGAGTGATGGCAGTGAGGGCGTGAGAGTGATGGGAGTGAGAGTCTGAGAGTGATGGGAGTGAGGGGATTAGAGTGATGGCAGTGAGGGTCTGAGAGTGCTGGGAGTAAGGGTCTGAGAGTGATGGGAGTGAGGGGATTAGATTGATGGGAGTGAGTGAATTAGAGTGCTGGGAGAGAGGGTCTGAGAGTGATGGGAGTGAGGGTCCAAGAATGATGGGAGTGCGGGGATTAGAGTGATGGGAGTGAGGGGATAGGAGTGATGGGATTGAGGGGGTTAGAGTGATGGGAGTGAGGAGATTAGAGTGATGGGCTCAGGGTCTGAGAATAATGGGAGTGAGGGGATTAGAGTGATGGCAGTGAGGGTCTGAGAGTGATGGGAGTGAGGGTCTGAGTGTGATGGGAGTGATGGTCTGACAGTGATGGGAGTGAGGGTCTGAGAGTGATGGGAGTGAGGGGTTTACCTGATGGGAGTGAGGGTCTGAGAGTGATGGGAGTGAGGGGATTAGAGTGCTGGGAGTGAGGGCCTGAGAGTGATGGGAGTGAGGGTCTGGGAGTGATGGGAGTGAGGGGATTAGAGTGATGGGAGTGATGGTCTGACAGTGATGCGAGTGAGGGTCTGAGAGTGATGGGAGTGAGGGGATTAGAGTGATGGGAGTGAGGGGTTTAGCTGATGGGAGTGAGGGTCTGAGAGTGATGGGAGTGAGGAGATTAGAGTGATGGGAGTGATGGTCTGACAGTGATGCGAGTGAGGGTCTGAGAGTGATGGGAGTGAGGGGATTAGAGTGATGGGAGTGAGGGGTTTAGCTGATGGGAGTGAGGGTCTGAGAGTGATGGGAGTGAGGAGATTAGAGTGCTGGGAGTGAGGGTCTGAGAGTGATGGGAGTGAGTGGATTAGAGTGATGGGAGTGAGGGGATTAGTGTGATGGGGGTGAGGGGATTAGAGTGATGGGAGTGAGGGTCTGAGAGTGATGGGAGTGAGGGGATTAGAGTGATGGGAGCGAGGGAATTAGAGTGATGGGAGTGAGGGAATTAGAATGATGGGAGTGAGGGGATCAGAATGATGTGAGTGAGGGGATTAGAGTGATGGGAGTGAGGGGGTTAGAGTGATGCGAGTGTGGGTCTGAGAGTGATGGGAGTGTGGGTCTGAGAGTGATGGGAGTGAGGGGATTAGAGTGATGGGCTGAGGGTCTGAGAGTGATGGGAGTGAGGGGATTAGAGTGATGAGAGTGATGGTCTGAGAGTAATGGGAGTGAGGGTCTGAGGGTGTTGGGAGTGAGGGCCTGAGAGTAATGGGAGTGAGTGTCTGAGAGTGATGGGAGTGAGGGTCTGAGTGTGATGGGAGTGAGGGTCTGAGTGTGATGGGAGTGAGGGTCTGAGAGTGATGGGAGTGACAGTCTGAGGGTGATGGGAGTGAGGGTCTGAGGGTGTTGGGAGTGAGGGTCTGAGAGTTATGGGAGTGAGAGTCTGACTGTGATGGGAGGGAGGGTCTGAGTGTGATGGGAGTGATGGTCTGAGAGTGATGGGAGTGAGGGTCTGAGAGTGATGGGAGTGAGCGTCTGAGGGTGTTGAGAGTGAGGGTCTGAGAGTGATGGGAGTGAGAGTCTGAGAGTGATGGGAGTGAGCTTCTGAGTGTGATGGGAGTGATGGTCTGAGAGTGATGGGAGTGAGGGTCTGAGATGATGGGAGTGAGGGGATTAGAGTGATGGGAGTGAGAGTCTGAGGGTGATGGGAGTGAGGGTCTGAGGGTGATTGGAGTGAGGGTCTCAGAGTGATGGGAGTGAGGCTCTGTGAGTAATGGGGGTGAGGGGATTAGAGTAATGGGAGTGAGGGGATGCGAGTGATGGGAGTGAGGGGATTAGAGTGATGGGTGTGAGGGTCTGAGAGTGATGGGAGTGAGGGATTAGAGTGGTGTGAGTGAGGGTCTGAGAGAGATGGGAGTGAGGGGATTAGAGTGATGGGAGTGAGGGGAATAGACTAGTGGGAGTGAGGGGATTAGAGTGATGGGAGTGAGAGTCTGAGAGAGATGGGAGTGAGGGTCTGAGAGTGATGGGAGTGAAGGTCTGAGAGTGATGGGAGTGAGGGTCTGAGAGTGATGGGAGTGAGTGTCTGAGAGTGATGGGAGTGAGAGTCTGTGAGTGATGGGAGTGAGGGTCTGAGAGTGATGGGAGTGAGGTCTGCAAGTGATGGGAGTGAGGGTCTGAGAGTGATGGGAGTGAGAGCCTGAGGATGATGGGAGTAAGGGTCTGAGGGTGATGGGAGTGAGAGGATTAGAGTTATGGGAGTGAGCGTCTGAGAGTGATGGGAGTGAGGGTCTGAGAGTGATGGGAGTGAGGGGATTAGAGTGATGGGAGTGAGTGTCTGAGAGTGATGGGAGTGAGGGTCTGAGTGTGATGTGAGTGAGGTCTGAGAGTGATGGGAGTGAGGGTCTGAGAGTGATGGGAGTGAGTGGATTAGAGTGATGGGAGTGAGGGGATTAAAGTGATGTGAGTGAGAGGATTAGAGTGATGGGAGTGAGGGTCTGAGAGTGATGGGAGTGAGGAGATTAGAGTGATGGGCTGAGGGTCTGAGAATGATGGGAGTGAGGGGATTAGAGTGATGGCAGTGAGGGTCTGAGAGTGATGGGAGTGAGGGTCTGAGTGTGATGGGAGTGATGGTCTGACAGTGATGGGAGTGAGGGTCTGAGAGTGATGGGAGTGAGGGGTTTACCTGATGGGAGTGAGGGTCTGAGAGTGATGGGAGTGAGGGTCTGAGAGTGCTGGGAGTGAGGGTCTGAGAGTGATGGGAGTGAGGGGATTAGAGTGATGGGAGTGATGGTCTGACAGTGATGCGAGTGAGGGTCTGAGAGTGATGGGAGTGAGGGGATTAGAGTGATGGGAGTGAGGGGATTAGAGTGATGGGAGTGAGGGGTTTAGCTGATTGGAGTGAGGGTCTGAGAGTGATGGGAGTGAGGAGATTAGAGTGCTGGGAGTGAGGGTCTGGGAGTGATGGGAGTGAGGGGATTAGAGTGATGGGAGTGATGGTCTGACATTGATGGGCGTGAGGGGATTAGAGTGATGGGAGTGAGGGTCTGAGGGTGTTGGGAGTGAGTGTCAGAGAGTGATGGGAGTGAGATCTGCGAGTGATGGGAGTGAGGGTCTGAGAGTGATGGGAGTGAGAGCCTGAGGGTGATGGGAGTAAGGGTCTGAGGGTGATGGGAGTGAGGGGATTAGAGTGATGGGAGTGAGCGTCTGAGAGTGATGGGAGTGAGGGTCTGAGAGTGATGGGAGTGAGGGGATTAGAGTGATGGGAGTGAGCGTCTGAGAGTGATGGGAGTGAGGGTCTGAGTGTGATGGGAGTGAGGATCTGAGAGTGATGGGAGTGAGGGGATTAGAGTGATGAGAGTGATGGTCTGACATTGATGGGCGTGAGGGGATTAGAGTGATGGGAGTGAGGGTCTGAGGGTGTTGGGAGTGAGTGTCAGAGTGTGATGGGAGTGAGTTCTGCGAGTGATGGGAGTGAGGGTCTGAGAGTGATGGGAGTGAGAGCCTGAGGGTGATGGGAGTAAGGGTCTGAGGGTGATGGGAGTGAGGGGATTAGAGTGATGGGAGTGAGCGTCTGAGAGTGATGGGAGTGAGGGTCTGAGAGTGATGGGAGTGAGGTGATTAGAGTGATGGGAGTGAGCGTCTGAGAGTGATGGGAGTGAGGGTCTGAGTGTGATGGGAGTGAGGATCTGAGAGTGATGGGAGTGAGGGGATTAGAGTGATGAGAGTGATGGTCTGAGAGTGATGGGAGTGAGGGGATTTGAGTGATGAGAGTGATGGTCTGAGAGTGATGGGAGTGATGGTCTGAGAGTGATGGGAGTGAGGGTCTGAGTGTGATGGGAGTGAGGGTCTGAGAGTGATGGGAGTGAGAGTCTGAGGGTGATGGGAGTGAGGGTCTGAGTCTGATGGGAGTGAGGCTCTGAGAGTGATGGGAGTGAGAGTCTGAGAGTGATGTGAGTGAGGGGATTAGAGTGATGGGAGCGAGGGTCTGAGAGTGATGGGAGTGAGGGTCTGAGAGTGATGGGAGTGCGGGGATTAGAGTGGTGGGAGTGATGATCTGAGAGTAATGGAGGGAGGGTCTGAGTGTGATGGGAGTGATGGTCTGAGAGTGATGGGAGTGAGGGTCTGAGAGTGATGGGAGTAAGGGTCTGAGTGTGATGGGAGTGTGGGTCTGAGAGTAATGGGAGTGAGGGTCTGAGGGTGTTGGGAGTGAGTGTCTGAGAGTGATGGGAGTGAGAGTCTGAGAGTGATGGTAGTGAGGGTCTGAGAGTGATGGGAGTGAGGTCTGCAAGTGATGGGAGTGAGGGTCTGAGAGTGATGGGAGTGAGAGCCTGAGGGTGATGGGAGTAAGGGTCTGAGGGTGATGGGAGTGAGGGGATTAGAGTTATGGGAGTGAGCGTCTGAGAGTGATGGGAGTGAGGGTCTGAGAGTGATGGGAGTGAGGGGATTAGAGTGATGGGAGTGAGCGTCTGAGAGTGATGGGAGTGAGGGTCTGAGTGTGATGGGAGTGAGGTCTGAGAGTGACGGGAGTGAGGGTCTGAGAGTGATGGGAGTGAGGGGATTAGAGTGATGGGAGTGAGGGGATTAAAGTGATGTGAGTGAGAGGATTAGAGTGATGGGAGTGAGGGGTTTAACTGATGGGAGTGAGGGTCTGAGAGTGATGGGAGTGAGGAAATTAGAGTGATGGGCTGAGGGTCTGAGAATGATGGGAGTGAGGGGATTAGAGTGATGGGAGTGAGGGGATTAGAGTGATGGGGGTGAGGGGATTAGAGTGATGGGAGTGAGGGTCTGAGAGTGATGGGAGTGAGGGGATTAGAGTGATGGGAGCGAGGGAATTAGAGTGATGGGAGTGAGGGAATTAGAATGATGGGAGTGAGGGGATCAGAATGATGGGAGTGAGGGGATTAGAGTGATGGGAGTGAGGGGGTTAGAGTGATGCGAGTGAGGGTCTGAGAGTGGTGGGAGTGTGGGTCTGAGAGTGATAGGAGTGAGGGGATTAGAGTGATGGGCTGAGGGTCTGAGAGTGATGGGAGTGAGGGGATTAGAGTGATAAGAGTGATGGTCTGAGAGTAATGGGAGTGAGGGTCTGAGGGTGTTGGGAGTGAGGGTCTGAGAGTAATGGGAGTGAGTGTCTGAGAGTGATGGGAATGAGGGTCTGAGTGTGATGGGAGTGAGGGTCTGAGGGTGTTGGGAGTGAGGGTCTGAGAGTGATGGGAGTGAGAGGCTGACTGTGAAGGGAGGGAGGGTCTGAGTGTGATGGGAGTGATGGTCTGAGAGTGATGGGAGTGAGGGTCTGAGAGTGATGGGAGTGAGCGTCTGAGGGTGTTGAGAGTGAGGGTCTGAGAGTGATGGGAGTGAGAGTCTGAGAGTGATGGGAGTGAGGTTCTGAGTGTGATGGGAGTGATGGTCTGAGAGTGATGGGAGTGAGGGTCTGAGATGATGGGAGTGAGGGGATTAGAGTGATGGGAGTGAGAGTCTGAGGGTGATGGGAGTGAGGGTCTGAGGGTGATTGGAGTGAGGGTCTGAGAGTGATGGGAGTGAGGCTCTGAGAGTAATGGGGGTGAGGGGATTAGAGTAATGGGAGTGAGGGGATGCGAGTGATGGGAGTGAGGGGATTAGAGTGATGGGTGTGAGGGACTGAGAGTGATGGGAGTAAGGGATTAGAGTGATGTGAGTGAGGGTCTGAGAGAGATGGGAGTGAGGGGATTAGTGTGATGGGAGTGAGGGGAATAGACTAGTGGGAGTGAGGGGATTAGAGTGATGGGAGTGAGAGTCTGAGAGAGATGGGAGTGAGGGTCTGAGAGTGATGGGAGTGAAGGTCTGAGAGTGATGGGAGTGAGGGTCTGAGAGTGATGGGAGTGAGTGTCTGAGAGTGATGGGAGTGAGAGTCTGTGAGTGCTGGGAGTGAGGGTCTGAGAGTGATGGGAGTGAGGTCTGCGAGTGATGGGAGTGAGGGTCTGAGAGTGATGGGATTGAGAGCCTGAGGATGATGGGAGTAATGGTCTGAGGGTGATGCAAGTGAGACGATTAGAGTTATGGGAGTGAGCGTCTGAGAGTGATGGGAGTGAGGGTCTGAGAGTGATGGGAGTGAGGGGATTAGAGTGATGGGAGTGAGCGTCTGAGAGTGATGGGAGTGAGGGTCTGAGTGTGATGTGAGTGAGGTCTGAGAGTAATGGGAGTGAGGGTCTGAGAGTGATGGGAGTGAGGGGATTAGAGTGATGGGAGTGAGGGGATTAAAGTGATGTTAGTGAGAGAATTAGAGTGATGGGAGTGAGGGGTTTAACTGATGGGAGTGAGGGTCTGAGAGTGATGGGAGTGAGGAGATTAGAGTGATGGGCTGAGGGTCTGAGAATGATGGGAGTGAGGGGATTAGAGTGATGGCAGTGAGGGTCTGAGAGTGATGGGAGTG
Source organism: Scyliorhinus torazame (assembly GCF_047496885.1). Taxonomy (NCBI): domain Eukaryota; kingdom Metazoa; phylum Chordata; class Chondrichthyes; order Carcharhiniformes; family Scyliorhinidae; genus Scyliorhinus; species Scyliorhinus torazame. The sequence continues at coordinate 189,874,523 of NC_092716.1, forward strand.
AGGGTCTGAGTGTGATGGGAGTGATGGTCTGACAGTGATGGGAGTGAGGGTCTGAGAGTGATGGGAGTGAGGGGTTTACCTGATGGGAGTGAGGGTCTGAGAGTGATGGGAGTGAGGGGATTAGAGTGCTGGGAGTGATGGTCTGACAGTGATGCGAGTGAGGGTCTGAGAGTGATGGGAGTGAGGGGATTAGAGTGATGGGAGTGAGGGGATTAGAGTGATGGGAGTGAGGGGTTTAGCTGATTGGAGTGAGGGTCTGAGAGTGATGGGAGTGAGGAGATTAGAGTGCTGGGAGTGAGGGTCTGGGAGTGATGGGAATGAGGGGATTAGAGTGATGGGAGTGATGGTCTGACATTGATGGGAGTGAGGGGATTAGAGTGATGGGAGTGAGGGTCTGAGGGTGTTGGGAGTGAGTGTCTGAGAGTGATGGGAGTGAGGTCTGCGAGTGATGGGAGTGAGGGTCTGAGAGTGATGGGAGTGAGAGCCTGAGGGTGATGGGAGTAAGGGTCTGAGGGTGATGGGAGTGAGGGGATTAGAGTGATGGGAGTGAGTGTCTGAGAGTGATGGGAGTGAGGGTCTGAGAGTGATGGGAGTGAGGGGATTAGAGTAATGGGAGTGAGCGTCTGAGAGTGATGGGAGTGAGGGTCTGAGTGTGATGGGAGTGAGGGTCTGAGAGTGATGGGAGTGAGGGGATTAGAGTGATGAGAGTGATGGTCTGAGAGTGATGGGAGTGAGGGGATTTGAGTGATGAGAGTGATGGTCTGAGAGTAATGGAGGGAGGGTCTGAGTGTGATGGGAGTGATGGTCTGAGAGTGATGGGAGTGAGGGTCTGAGAGTGATGGGAGTAAGGGTCTGATTGTGATGGGAGTGTGGGTCTGAGAGTAATGGGAGTGAGGGTCTGAGGGTGTTGGGAGTGAGTGTCTGAGAGTGATGGGAGTGAGAGTCTGAGAGTGATGGTAGTGTGGGTCTGAGAGTGATTGGAGTGAGGTCTGCAAGTGATGGGAGTGAGGGTCTGAGAGTGATGGGAGTGAGAGCCTGAGGGTGATGGGAGTAAGGGTCTGAGGGTGATGGGAGTGAGGGGATTAGAGTTATGGGAGTGAGCGTCTGAGAGTGATGGGAGTGAGGGTCTGAGAGTGATGGGAGTGAGGGGATTAGAGTGATGGGAGTGAGCGTCTGAGAGTGATGGGAGTGAGGGTCTGAGTGTGATGGGAGTGAGGTCTGAGAGTGACGGGAGTGAGGGTCTGAGAGTGATGGGAGTGAGGGGATTAGAGTGATGGGAGTGAGGGGATTAAAGTGATGTGAGTGAGAGGATTAGAGTGATGGGAGTGAGGGGTTTAACTGATGGGAGTGAGGGTCTGAGAGTGATGGGAGTGAGGAGATTAGAGTGATGGGCTGAGGGTCTGAGAATGATGGGAGTGAGGGGATTAGAGTGATGGCAGTGAGGGTCTGAGAGTGATGGGAGTGAGGGTCTGAGTGTGATGGGAGTGATGGTCTGACAGTGATGGGAGTGAGGGTCTGAAAGTGATGGGAATGAGGGGTTTACCTGATGGGAGTGAGGGTCTGAGAGTGATGGGAGTGAGGGGATTAGAGTGCTGGGAGTGAGGGGATTAGAGTGCTGGGAGTGAGGGTCTGAGAGTGATGGGAGTGAGGGGATTAGAGTGATGGGAGTTATGGTCTGACAGTGATGCGAATGAGGGTCTGAGAGTGATGGGAGTGAGGGGATTAGAGTGATGGGAGTGAGGGGATTAGAGTGATGGGAGTGAGGGGTTTAGCTGATGGGAGTGAGGGTCTGAGAGTGATGGGAGTGAGGGGGTTAGAGTGATGGGAGTGAGGGGATTAGAGTGATGGGAGTGAGGGGTTTAGCTGATGGGAGTGAGGGGTTTAGCTGATTGGAGTGAGGGTCTGAGAGTGATGGGAGTGAGGAGATTAGAGTGCTGGGAGTGAGGGTCTGGGAGTGATGGGAATGAGGGGATTAGAGTGATGGGAGTGATGATCTGACATTGATGGGAGAGAGGGGATTAGAGTGATGGGAGTGAGGGTCTGAGGGTGTTGGGAGTGAGTGTCTGAGAGTGATGTGGGTGAGGTCTGCGAGTGATGGGAGTGAGGGTCTGAGAGTGATGGGAGTGAGAGCCTGAGGGTGATGGGAGTAAGGGTCTGAAGGTGATGGGAGTGAGGGGATTAGAGTGATGGGAGTGAGCGTCTGAGAGTGATGGGAGTGAGGGTCTGAGAGTGATGGGAGTGAGGGGATTAGAGTAATGGGAGTGAGCGTCTGAGAGTGATGGGAGTGAGGGTCTGAGTGTGATGGGAGTGAGGGTCTGAGAGTGATGGGAGTGAGGGGATTAGAGTGATGAGAGTGATGGTCTGAGAGTGATGGGAGTGAGGGGATTTGAGTGATGAGAGTGATGGTCTGAGAGTGATGGGAGTGATGGTCTGAGCGTGATGGGAGTGAGGGTCTGAGTGTGATGGGAGTGAGGGTCTGAGAGTGATGGGAGTGAGAGTCTGAGAGTGATGGGAGTGAGGGTCTGAGTGTGATGGGAGTGAGGGTCTGAGAGTGATGGGAGTGAGAGTCTGAGAGTGATGTGAGTGAGGGGATTAGAGTGATGGGAGCGAGGGTCTGAGAGTGATGGGAGTGAGGGTCTGAGAGTGATGGGAGTGCGGGGATTAGAGTGGTGGGAGTGATGATCTGAGAGTAATGGAGGGAGGGTCTGAGTGTGATGGGAGTGATGGTCTGAGAGTGATGGGAGTGAGGGTCTGAGAGTGATGGGAGTAAGGGTCTGATTGTGATGGGAGTGTGGGTCTGAGAGTAATGGGAGTGAGAGTCTGAGGGTGTTGGGAGTGAGTGTGTGAGAGTGATGGGAGTGAGAGTCTGAGAGTGATGGTAGTGTGGGTCTGAGAGTGATGGGAGTGAGGTCTGCAAGTGATGGGAGTGAGGGTCTGAGAGTGATGGGAGTGAGAGCCTGAGGGTGATCGGAGTAAGGGTCTGAGAGTGATGGGAGTGTGGGGATTAGAGTGATGGGAGTGAGGGTCTGAGTGTGATGGGAGTGAGGGTCTGAGAGTGATGGGAGTGAGGGTCTGAGAGTGATGGGAGTGAGGTCTGAGTGTGATGGGAGTGAGGGTCTGAGACTGATGGGCGTGGGGGTCTGAGAGTGATGGGCGTGAGGGTCTGAGAGGGATGGGAGTGACAGTCTGAGAGTGATGGGAGTGAGGGTCTCAGAGTGATGGGAGTGAGGGTCTGAGAGTGATGGGCGTGAGGGTCTGAGAGTGATGGGAGTGAGGGGATTAGTGTGGTGGGAGTGAGGGTCTGGGAGTGATGGTAGTGAGGGTCTGAGAGTGATGGGAGTGAGGGGAATAGGGTGATGGGAGTGAGGGTCGAAGAGTGATGGGAGTGAGGGGATTAGAGTGATGGGAGTGAGGGTCTGAGAGTGATGGGAGTGAGGGTATGAGAGTGATGGGAGTGAGGGTCTGAGAGTGATGGGAGTGAGGGTCTGAGAGTGATGGGAGTGAGGGTCTGAGAGTGATGGGAGTGAGGTCTGAGAGTGATGGGAGTGAGGGGATTAGAGTGATGGGAGTGAGGGTCTGAGAGTGATGGCAGTGAGGGTCTGAGTGTGATGGGAGTGAGGGTCTGAGACTGATGGGCGTGGGGGTCTGAGAGTGATGGCAGTGAGGGCGTGAGAGTGATGGGAGTGAGAGTCTGAGAGTGATGGGAGTGAGGGGATTAGAGTGATGGCAGTGAGGGTCTGAGAGTGCTGGGAGTAAGGGTCTGAGAGTGATGGGAGTGAGGGGATTAGATTGATGGGAGTGAGTGAATTAGAGTGCTGGGAGAGAGGGTCTGAGAGTGATGGGAGTGAGGGTCCAAGAATGATGGGAGTGCGGGGATTAGAGTGATGGGAGTGAGGGGATAGGAGTGATGGGATTGAGGGGGTTAGAGTGATGGGAGTGAGGAGATTAGAGTGATGGGCTCAGGGTCTGAGAATAATGGGAGTGAGGGGATTAGAGTGATGGCAGTGAGGGTCTGAGAGTGATGGGAGTGAGGGTCTGAGTGTGATGGGAGTGATGGTCTGACAGTGATGGGAGTGAGGGTCTGAGAGTGATGGGAGTGAGGGGTTTACCTGATGGGAGTGAGGGTCTGAGAGTGATGGGAGTGAGGGGATTAGAGTGCTGGGAGTGAGGGCCTGAGAGTGATGGGAGTGAGGGTCTGGGAGTGATGGGAGTGAGGGGATTAGAGTGATGGGAGTGATGGTCTGACAGTGATGCGAGTGAGGGTCTGAGAGTGATGGGAGTGAGGGGATTAGAGTGATGGGAGTGAGGGGTTTAGCTGATGGGAGTGAGGGTCTGAGAGTGATGGGAGTGAGGAGATTAGAGTGATGGGAGTGATGGTCTGACAGTGATGCGAGTGAGGGTCTGAGAGTGATGGGAGTGAGGGGATTAGAGTGATGGGAGTGAGGGGTTTAGCTGATGGGAGTGAGGGTCTGAGAGTGATGGGAGTGGGGAGATTAGAGTGCTGGGAGTGAGGGTCTGAGAGTGATGGGAGTGAAGGGATTAGAGTGATGGGAGTGATGGTCTGACAGTGATGGGAGTGAGGGTCTGAGAGTGATGGGAGTGAGTGGATTAGAGTGATGGGAGTGAGGGGATTAGTGTGATGGGGGTGAGGGGATTAGAGTGATGGGAGTGAGGGTCTGAGAGTGATGGGAGTGAGGGGATTAGAGTGATGGGAGCGAGGGAATTAGAGTGATGGGAGTGAGGGAATTAGAATGATGGGAGTGAGGGGATCAGAATGATGTGAGTGAGGGGATTAGAGTGATGGGAGTGAGGGGGTTAGAGTGATGCGAGTGTGGGTCTGAGAGTGATGGGAGTGTGGGTCTGAGAGTGATGGGAGTGAGGGGATTAGAGTGATGGGCTGAGGGTCTGAGAGTGATGGGAGTGAGGGGATTAGAGTGATGAGAGTGATGGTCTGAGAGTAATGGGAGTGAGGGTCTGAGGGTGTTGGGAGTGAGGGCCTGAGAGTAATGGGAGTGAGTGTCTGAGAGTGATGGGAGTGAGGGTCTGAGTGTGATGGGAGTGAGGGTCTGAGTGTGATGGGAGTGAGGGTCTGAGAGTGATGGGAGTGACAGTCTGAGGGTGATGGGAGTGAGGGTCTGAGGGTGTTGGGAGTGAGGGTCTGAGAGTTATGGGAGTGAGAGTCTGACTGTGATGGGAGGGAGGGTCTGAGTGTGATGGGAGTGATGGTCTGAGAGTGATGGGAGTGAGGGTCTGAGAGTGATGGGAGTGAGCGTCTGAGGGTGTTGAGAGTGAGGGTCTGAGAGTGATGGGAGTGAGAGTCTGAGAGTGATGGGAGTGAGCTTCTGAGTGTGATGGGAGTGATGGTCTGAGAGTGATGGGAGTGAGGGTCTGAGATGATGGGAGTGAGGGGATTAGAGTGATGGGAGTGAGAGTCTGAGGGTGATGGGAGTGAGGGTCTGAGGGTGATTGGAGTGAGGGTCTCAGAGTGATGGGAGTGAGGCTCTGTGAGTAATGGGGGTGAGGGGATTAGAGTAATGGGAGTGAGGGGATGCGAGTGATGGGAGTGAGGGGATTAGAGTGATGGGTGTGAGGGTCTGAGAGTGATGGGAGTGAGGGATTAGAGTGGTGTGAGTGAGGGTCTGAGAGAGATGGGAGTGAGGGGATTAGAGTGATGGGAGTGAGGGGAATAGACTAGTGGGAGTGAGGGGATTAGAGTGATGGGAGTGAGAGTCTGAGAGAGATGGGAGTGAGGGTCTGAGAGTGATGGGAGTGAAGGTCTGAGAGTGATGGGAGTGAGGGTCTGAGAGTGATGGGAGTGAGTGTCTGAGAGTGATGGGAGTGAGAGTCTGTGAGTGATGGGAGTGAGGGTCTGAGAGTGATGGGAGTGAGGTCTGCGAGTGATGGGAGTGAGGGTCTGAGAGTGATGGGAGTGAGAGCCTGAGGATGATGGGAGTAAGGGTCTGAGGGTGATGGGAGTGAGAGGATTAGAGTTATGGGAGTGAGCGTCTGAGAGTGATGGGAGTGAGGGTCTGAGAGTGATGGGAGTGAGGGGATTAGAGTGATGGGAGTGAGTGTCTGAGAGTGATGGGAGTGAGGGTCTGAGTGTGATGTGAGTGAGGTCTGAGAGTGATGGGAGTGAGGGTCTGAGAGTGATGGGAGTGAGTGGATTAGAGTGATGGGAGTGAGGGGATTAAAGTGATGTGAGTGAGAGGATTAGAGTGATGGGAGTGAGGGTCTGAGAGTGATGGGAGTGAGGAGATTAGAGTGATGGGCTGAGGGTCTGAGAATGATGGGAGTGAGGGGATTAGAGTGATGGCAGTGAGGGTCTGAGAGTGATGGGAGTGAGGGTCTGAGTGTGATGGGAGTGATGGTCTGACAGTGATGGGAGTGAGGGTCTGAGAGTGATGGGAGTGAGGGGTTTACCTGATGGGAGTGAGGGTCTGAGAGTGATGGGAGTGAGGGGATTAGAGTGCTGGGAGTGAGGGTCTGAGAGTGATGGGAGTGAGGGGATTAGAGTGATGGGAGTGATGGTCTGACAGTGATGCGAGTGAGGGTCTGAGAGTGATGGGAGTGAGGGGATTAGAGTGATGGGAGTGAGGGGATTAGAGTGATAGGAGTGAGGGGTTTAGCTGATTGGAGTGAGGGTCTGAGAGTGATGGGAGTGAGGAGATTAGAGTGCTGGGAGTGAGGGTCTGGGAGTGATGGGAGTGAGGGGATTAGCGTGATGGGAGTGATGGTCTGACATTGATGGGCGTGAGGGGATTAGAGTGATGGGAGTGAGGGTCTGAGGGTGTTGGGAGTGAGTGTCAGAGAGTGATGGGAGTGAGATCTGCGAGTGATGGGAGTGAGGGTCTGAGAGTGATGGGAGTGAGAGCCTGAGGGTGATGGGAGTAAGGGTCTGAGGGTGATGGGAGTGAGGGGATTAGAGTGATGGGAGTGAGCGTCTGAGAGTGATGGGAGTGAGGGTCTGAGAGTGATGGGAGTGAGGGGATTAGAGTGATGGGAGTGAGCGTCTGAGAGTGATGGGAGTGAGGGTCTGAGTGTGATGGGAGTGAGGATCTGAGAGTGATGGGAGTGAGGGGATTAGAGTGATGAGAGTGATGGTCTGACATTGATGGGCGTGAGGGGATTAGAGTGATGGGAGTGAGGGTCTGAGGGTGTTGGGAGTGAGTGTCAGAGTGTGATGGGAGTGAGTTCTGCGAGTGATGGGAGTGAGGGTCTGAGAGTGATGGGAGTGAGAGCCTGAGGGTGATGGGAGTAAGGGTCTGAGGGTGATGGGAGTGAGGGGATTAGAGTGATGGGAGTGAGCGTCTGAGAGTGATGGGAGTGAGGGTCTGAGAGTGATGGGAGTGAGGTGATTAGAGTGATGGGAGTGAGCGTCTGAGAGTGATGGGAGTGAGGGTCTGAGTGTGATGGGAGTGAGGATCTGAGAGTGATGGGAGTGAGGGGATTAGAGTGATGAGAGTGATGGTCTGAGAGTGATGGGAGTGAGGGGATTTGAGTGATGAGAGTGATGGTCTGAGAGTGATGGGAGTGATGGTCTGAGAGTGATGGGAGTGAGGGTCTGAGTGTGATGGGAGTGAGGGTCTGAGAGTGATGGGAGTGAGAGTCTGAGGGTGATGGGAGTGAGGGTCTGAGTGTGATGGGAGTGAGGGTCTGAGAGTGATGGGAGTGAGAGTCTGAGAGTGATGTGAGTGAGGGGATTAGAGTGATGGGAGCGAGGGTCTGAGAGTGATGGGAGTGAGGGTCTGAGAGTGATGGGAGTGCGGGGATTAGAGTGGTGGGAGTGATGATCTGAGAGTAATGGAGGGAGGGTCTGAGTGTGATGGGAGTGATGGTCTGAGAGTGATGGGAGTGAGGGTCTGAGAGTGATGGGAGTAAGGGTCTGAGTGTGATGGGAGTGTGGGTCTGAGAGTAATGGGAGTGAGGGTCTGAGGGTGTTGGGAGTGAGTGTCTGAGAGTGATGGGAGTGAGAGTCTGAGAGTGATGGTAGTGAGGGTCTGAGAGTGATGGGAGTGAGGTCTGCAAGTGATGGGAGTGAGGGTCTGAGAGTGATGGGAGTGAGAGCCTGAGGGTGATGGGAGTGAGTGGATTAGAGTTATGGGAGTGAGCGTCTGAGAGTGATGGGAGTGAGGGTCTGAGAGTGATGGGAGTGAGGGGATTAGAGTGATGGGAGTGAGCGTCTGAGAGTGATGGGAGTGAGGGTCTGAGTGTGATGGGAGTGAGGTCTGAGAGTGACGGGAGTGAGGGTCTGAGAGTGATGGGAGTGAGGGGATTAGAGTGATGGGAGTGAGGGGATTAAAGTGATGTGAGTGAGAGGATTAGAGTGATGGGAGTGAGGGGTTTAACTGATGGGAGTGAGGGTCTGAGAGTGATGGGAGTGAGGAAATTAGAGTGATGGGCTGAGGGTCTGAGAATGATGGGAGTGAGGGGATTAGAGTGATGGGAGTGAGGGGATTAGAGTGATGGGGGTGAGGGGATTAGAGTGATGGGAGTGAGGGTCTGAGAGTGATGGGAGTGAGGGGATTAGAGTGATGGGAGCGAGGGAATTAGAGTGATGGGAGTGAGGGAATTAGAATGATGGGAGTGAGGGGATCAGAATGATGGGAGTGAGGGGATTAGAGTGATGGGAGTGAGGGGGTTAGAGTGATGCGAGTGAGGGTCTGAGAGTGGTGGGAGTGTGGGTCTGAGAGTGATAGGAGTGAGGGGATTAGAGTGATGGGCTGAGGGTCTGAGAGTGATGGGAGTGAGGGGATTAGAGTGATAAGAGTGATGGTCTGAGAGTAATGGGAGTGAGGGTCTGAGGGTGTTGGGAGTGAGGGTCTGAGAGTAATGGGAGTGAGTGTCTGAGAGTGATGGGAATGAGGGTCTGAGTGTGATGGGAGTGAGGGTCTGAGGGTGTTGGGAGTGAGGGTCTGAGAGTGATGGGAGTGAGAGGCTGACTGTGAAGGGAGGGAGGGTCTGAGTGTGATGGGAGTGATGGTCTGAGAGTGATGGGAGTGAGGGTCTGAGAGTGATGGGAGTGAGCGTCTGAGGGTGTTGAGAGTGAGGGTCTGAGAGTGATGGGAGTGAGAGTCTGAGAGTGATGGGAGTGAGGTTCTGAGTGTGATGGGAGTGATGGTCTGAGAGTGATGGGAGTGAGGGTCGAGATGATGGGAGTGAGGGGATTAGAGTGATGGGAGTGAGAGTCTGAGGGTGATGGGAGTGAGGGTCTGAGGGTGATTGGAGTGAGGGTCTGAGAGTGATGGGAGTGAGGCTCTGAGAGTAATGGGGGTGAGGGGATTAGAGTAATGGGAGTGAGGGGATGCGAGTGATCGGAGTGAGGGGATTAGAGTGATGGGTGTGAGGGACTGAGAGTGATGGGAGTGAGGGATTAGAGTGATGTGAGTGAGGGTCTGAGAGAGATGGGAGTGAGGGGATTAGAGTGATGGGAGTGAGGGGAATAGACTAGTGGGAGTGAGGGGATTAGAGTGATGGGAGTGAGAGTCTGAGAGAGATGGGAGTGAGGGTCTGAGAGTGATGGGAGTGAAGGTCTGAGAGTGATGGGAGTGAGGGTCTGAGAGTGATGGGAGTGAGTGTCTGAGAGTGATGGGAGTGAGAGTCTGTGAGTGCTGGGAGTGAGGGTCTGAGAGTGATGGGAGTGAGGTCTGCGAGTGATGGGAGTGAGGGTCTGAGAGTGATGGGATTGAGAGCCTGAGGATGATGGGAGTAATGGTCTGAGGGTGATGCAAGTGAGACGATTAGAGTTATGGGAGTGAGCGTCTGAGAGTGATGGGAGTGAGGGTCTGAGAGTGATGGGAGTGAGGGGATTAGAGTGATGGGAGTGAGCGTCTGAGAGTGATGGGAGTGAGGGTCTGAGTGTGATGTGAGTGAGGTCTGAGAGTAATGGGAGTGAGGGTCTGAGAGTGATGGGAGTGAGGGGATTAGAGTGATGGGAGTGAGGGGATTAAAGTGATGTTAGTGAGAGAATTAGAGTGATGGGAGTGAGGGGTTTAACTGATGGGAGTGAGGGTCTGAGAGTGATGGGAGTGAGGAGATTAGAGTGATGGGCTGAGGGTCTGAGAATGATGGGAGTGAGGGGATTAGAGTGATGGCAGTGAGGGTCTGAGAGTGATGGGAGTGAGGGTCTGAGTGTGATGGGAGTGATGGTCTGACAGTGATGGGAGTGAGGGTCTGAGAGTGATGGGAGTGAGGGGTTTACCTGATGGGAGTGAGGGTCTGAGAGTGATGGGAGTGAGGGGATTAGAGTGCTGGGAGTGAGGGTCTGAGAGTGATGGGACTGAGGGGATTAGAGTGATGGGAGTGATGGTCTGACAGTGATGCGAGTGAGGGTCTGAGAGTGATGGGAGTGAGGGGATTAGAGTGATGGGAGTGAGGGGATTAGAGTGATGGGAGTGAGGGGTTTAGCTGATTGGAGTGAGGGTCTGAGAGTGATGGGAGTGAGGAGATTAGAGTGCTGGGAGTGAGGGTCTGGGAGTGATGGGAATGAGGGGATTAGAGTGATGGGAGTGATGGTCTGACATTGATGGGAGTGAGGGGATTAGAGTGATGGGAGTGAGGGTCTGAGGGTGTTGGGAGTGAGTGTCTGAGAGTGATGGGAGTGAGGTCTGCGAGTGATGGGAGTGAGGGTCTGAGAGTGATGGGAGTGAGAGCCTGAGGGTGATGGGAGTAAGGGTCTGAGGGTGATGGGAGTGAGGGGATTAGAGTGATGGGAGTGAGTGTCTGAGAGTGATGGGAGTGAGGGTCTGAGAGTGATGGGAGTGAGGGGATTAGAGTAATGGGAGTGAGCGTCTGAGAGTGATGGGAGTGAGGGTCTGAGTGTGATGGGAGTGAGGGTCTGAGAGTGATGGGAGTGAGGGGATTAGAGTGATGAGAGTGATGGTCTGAGAGTGATGGGAGTGAGGGGATTTGAGTGATGAGAGTGATGGTCTGAGAGTAATGGAGGGAGGGTCTGAGTGTGATGGGAGTGATGGTCTGAGAGTGATGGGAGTGAGGGTCTGAGAGTGATGGGAGTAAGGGTCTGATTGTGATGGGAGTGTGGGTCTGAGAGTAATGGGAGTGAGGGTCTGAGGGTGTTGGGAGTGAGTGTCTGAGAGTGATGGGAGTGAGAGTCTGAGAGTGATGGTAGTGTGGGTCTGAGAGTGATTGGAGTGAGGTCTGCAAGTGATGGGAGTGAGGGTCTGAGAGTGATGGGAGTGAGAGCCTGAGGGTGATGGGAGTAAGGGTCTGAGGGTGATGGGAGTGAGGGGATTAGAGTTATGGGAGTGAGCGTCTGAGAGTGATGGGAGTGAGGGTCTGAGAGTGATGGGAGTGAGGGGATTAGAGTGATGGGAGTGAGCGTCTGAGAGTGATGGGAGTGAGGGTCTGAGTGTGATGGGAGTGAGGTCTGAGAGTGACGGGAGTGAGGGTCTGAGAGTGATGGGAGTGAGGGGATTAGAGTGATGGGAGTGAGGGGATTAAAGTGATGTGAGTGAGAGGATTAGAGTGATGGGAGTGAGGGGTTTAACTGATGGGAGTGAGGGTCTGAGAGTGATGGGAGTGAGGAGATTAGAGTGATGGGCTGAGGGTCTGAGAATGATGGGAGTGAGGGGATTAGAGTGATGGCAGTGAGGGTCTGAGAGTGATGGGAGTGAGGGTCTGAGTGTGATGGGAGTGATGGTCTGACAGTGATGGGAGTGAGGGTCTGAAAGTGATGGGAATGAGGGGTTTACCTGATGGGAGTGAGGGTCTGCGAGTGATGGGAGTGAGGGTCTGAGAGTGATGGGAGTGAGAGCCTGAGGGTGATGGGAGTAAGGGTCTGAAGGTGATGGGAGTGAGGGGATTAGAGTGATGGGAGTGAGCGTCTGAGAGTGATGGGAGTGAGGGTCTGAGAGTGATGGGAGTGAGGGGATTAGAGTAATGGGAGTGAGCGTCTGAGAGTGATGGGAGTGAGGGTCTGAGTGTGATGGGAGTGAGGGTCTGAGAGTGATGGGAGTGAGGGGATTAGAGTGATGAGAGTGATGGTCTGAGAGTGATGGGAGTGAGGGGATTTGAGTGATGAGAGTGATGGTCTGAGAGTGATGGGAGTGATGGTCTGAGCGTGATGGGAGTGAGGGTCTGAGTGTGATGGGAGTGAGGGTCTGAGAGTGATGGGAGTGAGAGTCTGAGAGTGATGGGAGTGAGGGTCTGAGTGTGATGGGAGTGAGGGTCTGAGAGTGATGGGAGTGAGAGTCTGAGAGTGATGTGAGTGAGGGGATTAGAGTGATGGGAGCGAGGGTCTGAGAGTGATGGGAGTGAGGGTCTGAGAGTGATGGGAGTGCGGGGATTAGAGTGGTGGGAGTGATGATCTGAGAGTAATGGAGGGAGGGTCTGAGTGTGATGGGAGTGATGGTCTGAGAGTGATGGGAGTGAGGGTCTGAGAGTGATGGGAGTAAGGGTCTGATTGTGATGGGAGTGTGGGTCTGAGAGTAATGGGAGTGAGAGTCTGAGGGTGTTGGGAGTGAGTGTGTGAGAGTGATGGGAGTGAGAGTCTGAGAGTGATGGTAGTGTGGGTCTGAGAGTGATGGGAGTGAGGTCTGCAAGTGATGGGAGTGAGGGTCTGAGAGTGATGGGAGTGAGAGCCTGAGGGTGATCGGAGTAAGGGTCTGAGAGTGATGGGAGTGTGGGGATTAGAGTGATGGGAGTGAGGGTCTGAGTGTGATGGGAGTGAGGGTCTGAGAGTGATGGGAGTGAGGGTCTGAGAGTGATGGGAGTGAGGTCTGAGTGTGATGGGAGTGAGGGTCTGAGACTGATGGGCGTGGGGGTCTGAGAGTGATGGGCGTGAGGGTCTGAGAGGGATGGGAGTGACAGTCTGAGAGTGATGGGAGTGAGGGTCTCAGAGTGATGGGAGTGAGGGTCTGAGAGTGATGGGCGTGAGGGTCTGAGAGTGATGGGAGTGAGGGGATTAGTGTGGTGGGAGTGAGGGTCTAGGAGTGATGGTAGTGAGGGTCTGAGAGTGATGGGAGTGAGGGGAATAGGGTGATGGGAGTGAGGGTCGAAGAGTGATGGGAGTGAGGGGATTAGAGTGATGGGAGTGAGGGTCTGAGAGTGATGGGAGTGAGGGTATGAGAGTGATGGGAGTGAGGGTCTGAGAGTGATGGGAGTGAGGGTCTGAGAGTGATGGGAGTGAGGGTCTGAGAGTGATGGGAGTGAGGTCTGAGAGTGATGGGAGTGAGGGGATTAGAGTGATGGGAGTGAGGGTCTGAGAGTGATGGCAGTGAGGGTCTGAGTGTGATGGGAGTGAGGGTCTGAGACTGATGGGCGTGGGGGTCTGAGAGTGATGGCAGTGAGGGCGTGAGAGTGATGGGAGTGAGAGTCTGAGAGTGATGGGAGTGAGGGGATTAGAGTGATGGCAGTGAGGGTCTGAGAGTGCTGGGAGTAAGGGTCTGAGAGTGATGGGAGTGAGGGGATTAGATTGATGGGAGTGAGTGAATTAGAGTGCTGGGAGAGAGGGTCTGAGAGTGATGGGAGTGAGGGTCCAAGAATGATGGGAGTGCGGGGATTAGAGTGATGGGAGTGAGGGGATAGGAGTGATGGGATTGAGGGGGTTAGAGTGATGGGAGTGAGGAGATTAGAGTGATGGGCTCAGGGTCTGAGAATAATGGGAGTGAGGGGATTAGAGTGATGGCAGTGAGGGTCTGAGAGTGATGGGAGTGAGGGTCTGAGTGTGATGGGAGTGATGGTCTGACAGTGATGGGAGTGAGGGTCTGAGAGTGATGGGAGTGAGGGGTTTACCTGATGGGAGTGAGGGTCTGAGAGTGATGGGAGTGAGGGGATTAGAGTGCTGGGAGTGAGGGCCTGAGAGTGATGGGAGTGAGGGTCTGGGAGTGATGGGAGTGAGGGGATTAGAGTGATGGGAGTGATGGTCTGACAGTGATGCGAGTGAGGGTCTGAGAGTGATGGGAGTGAGGGGATTAGAGTGATGGGAGTGAGGGGTTTAGCTGATGGGAGTGAGGGTCTGAGAGTGATGGGAGTGAGGAGATTAGAGTGATGGGAGTGATGGTCTGACAGTGATGCGAGTGAGGGTCTGAGAGTGATGGGAGTGAGGGGATTAGAGTGATGGGAGTGAGGGGTTTAGCTGATGGGAGTGAGGGTCTGAGAGTGATGGGAGTGAGGAGATTAGAGTGCTGGGAGTGAGGGTCTGAGAGTGATGGGAGTGAAGGGATTAGAGTGATGGGAGTGATGGTCTGACAGTGATGGGAGTGAGGGTCTGAGAGTGATGGGAGTGAGTGGATTAGAGTGATGGGAGTGAGGGGATTAGTGTGATGGGGGTGAGGGGATTAGAGTGATGGGAGTGAGGGTCTGAGAGTGATGGGAGTGAGGGGATTAGAGTGATGGGAGCGAGGGAATTAGAGTGATGGGAGTGAGGGAATTAGAATGATGGGAGTGAGGGGATCAGAATGATGTGAGTGAGGGGATTAGAGTGATGGGAGTGAGGGGGTTAGAGTGATGCGAGTGTGGGTCTGAGAGTGATGGGAGTGTGGGTCTGAGAGTGATGGGAGTGAGGGGATTAGAGTGATGGGCTGAGGGTCTGAGAGTGATGGGAGTGAGGGGATTAGAGTGATGAGAGTGATGGTCTGAGAGTAATGGGAGTGAGGGTCTGAGGGTGTTGGGAGTGAGGGCCTGAGAGTAATGGGAGTGAGTGTCTGAGAGTGATGGGAGTGAGGGTCTGAGTGTGATGGGAGTGAGGGTCTGAGTGTGATGGGAGTGAGGGTCTGAGAGTGATGGGAGTGACAGTCTGAGGGTGATGGGAGTGAGGGTCTGAGGGTGTTGGGAGTGAGGGTCTGAGAGTTATGGGAGTGAGAGTCTGACTGTGATGGGAGGGAGGGTCTGAGTGTGATGGGAGTGATGGTCTGAGAGTGATGGGAGTGAGGGTCTGAGAGTGATGGGAGTGAGCGTCTGAGGGTGTTGAGAGTGAGGGTCTGAGAGTGATGGGAGTGAGAGTCTGAGAGTGATGGGAGTGAGCTTCTGAGTGTGATGGGAGTGATGGTCTGAGAGTGATGGGAGTGAGGGTCTGAGATGATGGGAGTGAGGGGATTAGAGTGATGGGAGTGAGAGTCTGAGGGTGATGGGAGTGAGGGTCTGAGGGTGATTGGAGTGAGGGTCTCAGAGTGATGGGAGTGAGGCTCTGTGAGTAATGGGGGTGAGGGGATTAGAGTAATGGGAGTGAGGGGAATAGACTAGTGGGAGTGAGGGGATTAGAGTGATGGGAGTGAGAGTCTGAGAGAGATGGGAGTGAGGGTCTGAGAGTGATGGGAGTGAAGGTCTGAGAGTGATGGGAGTGAGGGTCTGAGAGTGATGGGAGTGAGTGTCTGAGAGTGATGGGAGTGAGAGTCTGTGAGTGATGGGAGTGAGGGTCTGAGAGTGATGGGAGTGAGGTCTGCGAGTGATTGGAGTGAGGGTCTGAGAGTGATGGGAGTGAGAGCCTGAGGATGATGGGAGTAAGGGTCTGAGGGTGATGGGAGTGAGAGGATTAGAGTTATGGGAGTGAGCGTCTGAGAGTGATGGGAGTGAGGGTCTGAGAGTGATGGGAGTGAGGGGATTAGAGTGATGGGAGTGAGTGTCTGAGAGTGATGGGAGTGAGGGTCTGAGTGTGATGTGAGTGAGGTCTGAGAGTGATGGGAGTGAGGGTCTGAGAGTGATGGGAGTGAGTGGATTAGAGTGATGGGAGTGAGGGGATTAAAGTGATGTGAGTGAGAGGATTAGAGTGATGGGAGTGAGGGTCTGAGAGTGATGGGAGTGAGGAGATTAGAGTGATGGGCTGAGGGTCTGAGAATGATGGGAGTGAGGGGATTAGAGTGATGGCAGTGAGGGTCTGAGAGTGATGGGAGTGAGGGTCTGAGTGTGATGGGAGTGATGGTCTGACAGTGATGGGAGTGAGGGTCTGAGAGTGATGGGAGTGAGGGGTTTACCTGATGGGAGTGAGGGTCTGAGAGTGATGGGAGTGAGGGGATTAGAGTGCTGGGAGTGAGGGTCTGAGAGTGATGGGAGTGAGGGGATTAGAGTGATGGGAGTGATGGTCTGACAGTGATGCGAGTGAGGGTCTGAGAGTGATGGGAGTGAGGGGATTAGAGTGATGGGAGTGAGGGGATTAGAGTGATAGGAGTGAGGGGTTTAGCTGATTGGAGTGAGGGTCTGAGAGTGATGGGAGTGAGGAGATTAGAGTGCTGGGAGTGAGGGTCTGGGAGTGATGGGAGTGAGGGGATTAGAGTGATGGGAGTGATGGTCTGACATTGATGGGCGTGAGGGGATTAGAGTGATGGGAGTGAGGGTCTGAGGGTGTTGGGAGTGAGTGTCAGAGAGTGATGGGAGTGAGATCTGCGAGTGATGGGAGTGAGGGTCTGAGAGTGATGGGAGTGAGAGCCTGAGGGTGATGGGAGTAAGGGTCTGAGGGTGATGGGAGTGAGGGGATTAGAGTGATGGGAGTGAGCGTCTGAGAGTGATGGGAGTGAGGGTCTGAGAGTGATGGGAGTGAGGGGATTAGAGTGATGGGAGTGAGCGTCTGAGAGTGATGGGAGTGAGGGTCTGAGTGTGATGGGAGTGAGGATCTGAGAGTGATGGGAGTGAGGGGATTAGAGTGATGAGAGTGATGGTCTGACATTGATGGGCGTGAGGGGATTAGAGTGATGGGAGTGAGGCTCTGTGAGTAATGGGGGTGAGGGGATTAGAGTAATGGGAGTGAGGGGATGCGAGTGATGGGAGTGAGGGGATTAGAGTGATGGGTGTGAGGGTCTGAGAGTGATGGGAGTGAGGGATTAGAGTGGTGTGAGTGAGGGTCTGAGAGAGATGGGAGTGAGGGGATTAGAGTGATGGGAGTGAGGGGAATAGACTAGTGGGAGTGAGGGGATTAGAGTGATGGGAGTGAGAGTCTGAGAGAGATGGGAGTGAGGGTCTGAGAGTGATGGGAGTGAAGGTCTGAGAGTGATGGGAGTGAGGGTCTGAGAGTGATGGGAGTGAGTGTCTGAGAGTGATGGGAGTGAGAGTCTGTGAGTGATGGGAGTGAGGGTCTGAGAGTGATGGGAGTGAGGTCTGCGAGTGATTGGAGTGAGGGTCTGAGAGTGATGGGAGTGAGAGCCTGAGGATGATGGGAGTAAGGGTCTGAGGGTGATGGGAGTGAGAGGATTAGAGTTATGGGAGTGAGCGTCTGAGAGTGATGGGAGTGAGGGTCTGAGAGTGATGGGAGTGAGGGGATTAGAGTGATGGGAGTGAGTGTCTGAGAGTGATGGGAGTGAGGGTCTGAGTGTGATGTGAGTGAGGTCTGAGAGTGATGGGAGTGAGGGTCTGAGAGTGATGGGAGTGAGTGGATTAGAGTGATGGGAGTGAGGGGATTAAAGTGATGTGAGTGAGAGGATTAGAGTGATGGGAGTGAGGGTCTGAGAGTGATGGGAGTGAGGAGATTAGAGTGATGGGCTGAGGGTCTGAGAATGATGGGAGTGAGGGGATTAGAGTGATGGCAGTGAGGGTCTGAGAGTGATGGGAGTGAGGGTCTGAGTGTGATGGGAGTGATGGTCTGACAGTGATGGGAGTGAGGGTCTGAGAGTGATGGGAGTGAGGGGTTTACCTGATGGGAGTGAGGGTCTGAGAGTGATGGGAGTGAGGGGATTAGAGTGCTGGGAGTGAGGGTCTGAGAGTGATGGGAGTGAGGGGATTAGAGTGATGGGAGTGATGGTCTGACAGTGATGCGAGTGAGGGTCTGAGAGTGATGGGAGTGAGGGGATTAGAGTGATGGGAGTGAGGGGATTAGAGTGATAGGAGTGAGGGGTTTAGCTGATTGGAGTGAGGGTCTGAGAGTGATGGGAGTGAGGAGATTAGAGTGCTGGGAGTGAGGGTCTGGGAGTGATGGGAGTGAGGGGATTAGAGTGATGGGAGTGATGGTCTGACATTGATGGGCGTGAGGGGATTAGAGTGATGGGAGTGAGGGTCTGAGGGTGTTGGGAGTGAGTGTCAGAGAGTGATGGGAGTGAGATCTGCGAGTGATGGGAGTGAGGGTCTGAGAGTGATGGGAGTGAGAGCCTGAGGGTGATGGGAGTAAGGGTCTGAGGGTGATGGGAGTGAGGGGATTAGAGTGATGGGAGTGAGCGTCTGAGAGTGATGGGAGTGAGGGTCTGAGAGTGATGGGAGTGAGGGGATTAGAGTGATGGGAGTGAGCGTCTGAGAGTGATGGGAGTGAGGGTCTGAGTGTGATGGGAGTGAGGATCTGAGAGTGATGGGAGTGAGGGGATTAGAGTGATGAGAGTGATGGTCTGACATTGATGGGCGTGAGGGGATTAGAGTGATGGGAGTGAGGGTCTGAGGGTGTTGGGAGTGAGTGTCAGAGTGTGATGGGAGTGAGTTCTGCGAGTGATGGGAGTGAGGGTCTGAGAGTGATGGGAGTGAGAGCCTGAGGGTGATGGGAGTAAGGGTCTGAGGGTGATGGGAGTGAGGGGATTAGAGTGATGGGAGTGAGCGTCTGAGAGTGATGGGAGTGAGGGTCTGAGAGTGATGGGAGTGAGGTGATTAGAGTGATGGGAGTGAGCGTCTGAGAGTGATGGGAGTGAGGGTCTGAGTGTGATGGGAGTGAGGATCTGAGAGTGATGGGAGTGAGGGGATTAGAGTGATGAGAGTGATGGTCTGAGAGTGATGGGAGTGAGGGGATTTGAGTGATGAGAGTGATGGTCTGAGAGTGATGGGAGTGATGGTCTGAGAGTGATGGGAGTGAGGGTCTGAGTGTGATGGGAGTGAGGGTCTGAGAGTGATGGGAGTGAGAGTCTGAGGGTGATGGGAGTGAGGGTCTGAGTGTGATGGGAGTGAGGCTCTGAGAGTGATGGGAGTGAGAGTCTGAGAGTGATGTGAGTGAGGGGATTAGAGTGATGGGAGCGAGGGTCTGAGAGTGATGGGAGTGAGGGTCTGAGAGTGATGGGAGTGCGGGGATTAGAGTGGTGGGAGTGATGATCTGAGAGTAATGGAGGGAGGGTCTGAGTGTGATGGGAGTGATGGTCTGAGAGTGATGGGAGTGAGGGTCTGAGAGTGATGGGAGTAAGGGTCTGAGTGTGATGGGAGTGTGGGTCTGAGAGTAATGGGAGTGAGGGTCTGAGGGTGTTGGGAGTGAGTGTCTGAGAGTGATGGGAGTGAGAGTCTGAGAGTGATGGTAGTGAGGGTCTGAGAGTGATGGGAGTGAGGTCTGCAAGTGATGGGAGTGAGGGTCTGAGAGTGATGGGAGTGAGAGCCTGAGGGTGATGGGAGTGAGGGGATTAGAGTTATGGGAGTGAGCGTCTGAGAGTGATGGGAGTGAGGGTCTGAGAGTGATGGGAGTGAGGGGATTAGAGTGATGGGAGTGAGCGTCTGAGAGTGATGGGAGTGAGGGTCTGAGTGTGATGGGAGTGAGGTCTGAGAGTGACGGGAGTGAGGGTCTGAGAGTGATGGGAGTGAGGGGATTAGAGTGATGGGAGTGAGGGGATTAAAGTGATGTGAGTGAGAGGATTAGAGTGATGGGAGTGAGGGGTTTAACTGATGGGAGTGAGGGTCTGAGAGTGATGGGAGTGAGGAAATTAGAGTGATGGGCTGAGGGTCTGAGAATGATGGGAGTGAGGGGATTAGAGTGATGGGAGTGAGGGGATTAGAGTGATGGGGGTGAGGGGATTAGAGTGATGGGAGTGAGGGTCTGAGAGTGATGGGAGTGAGGGGATTAGAGTGATGGGAGCGAGGGAATTAGAGTGATGGGAGTGAGGGAATTAGAATGATGGGAGTGAGGGGATCAGAATGATGGGAGTGAGGGGATTAGAGTGATGGGAGTGAGGGGGTTAGAGTGATGCGAGTGAGGGTCTGAGAGTGGTGGGAGTGTGGGTCTGAGAGTGATAGGAGTGAGGGGATTAGAGTGATGGGCTGAGGGTCTGAGAGTGATGGGAGTGAGGGGATTAGAGTGATAAGAGTGATGGTCTGAGAGTAATGGGAGTGAGGGTCTGAGGGTGTTGGGAGTGAGGGTCTGAGAGTAATGGGAGTGAGTGTCTGAGAGTGATGGGAATGAGGGTCTGAGTGTGATGGGAGTGAGGGTCTGAGGGTGTTGGGAGTGAGGGTCTGAGAGTGATGGGAGTGAGAGGCTGACTGTGAAGGGAGGGAGGGTCTGAGTGTGATGGGAGTGATGGTCTGAGAGTGATGGGAGTGAGGGTCTGAGAGTGATGGGAGTGAGCGTCTGAGGGTGTTGAGAGTGAGGGTCTGAGAGTGATGGGAGTGAGAGTCTGAGAGTGATGGGAGTGAGGTTCTGAGTGTGATGGGAGTGATGGTCTGAGAGTGATGGGAGTGAGGGTCTGAGATGATGGGAGTGAGGGGATTAGAGTGATGGGAGTGAGAGTCTGAGGGTGATGGGAGTGAGGGTCTGAGGGTGATTGGAGTGAGGGTCTGAGAGTGATGGGAGTGAGGCTCTGAGAGTAATGGGGGTGAGGGGATTAGAGTAATGGGAGTGAGGGGATGCGAGTGATGGGAGTGAGGGGATTAGAGTGATGGGTGTGAGGGACTGAGAGTGATGGGAGTGAGGGATTAGAGTGATGTGAGTGAGGGTCTGAGAGAGATGGGAGTGAGGGGATTAGAGTGATGGGAGTGAGGGGAATAGACTAGTGGGAGTGAGGGGATTAGAGTGATGGGAGTGAGAGTCTGAGAGAGATGGGAGTGAGGGTCTGAGAGTGATGGGAGTGAAGGTCTGAGAGTGATGGGAGTGAGGGTCTGAGAGTGATGGGAGTGAGTGTCTGAGAGTGATGGGAGTGAGAGTCTGTGAGTGCTGGGAGTGAGGGTCTGAGAGTGATGGGAGTGAGGTCTGCGAGTGATGGGAGTGAGGGTCTGAGAGTGATGGGATTGAGAGCCTGAGGATGATGGGAGTAATGGTCTGAGGGTGATGCAAGTGAGACGATTAGAGTTATGGGAGTGAGCGTCTGAGAGTGATGGGAGTGAGGGTCTGAGAGTGATGGGAGTGAGGGGATTAGAGTGATGGGAGTGAGCGTCTGAGAGTGATGGGAGTGAGGGTCTGAGTGTGATGTGAGTGAGGTCTGAGAGTAATGGGAGTGAGGGTCTGAGAGTGATGGGAGTGAGGGGATTAGAGTGATGGGAGTGAGGGGATTAAAGTGATGTTAGTGAGAGAATTAGAGTGATGGGAGTGAGGGGTTTAACTGATGGGAGTGAGGGTCTGAGAGTGATGGGAGTGAGGAGATTAGAGTGATGGGCTGAGGGTCTGAGAATGATGGGAGTGAGGGGATTAGAGTGATGGCAGTGAGGGTCTGAGAGTGATGGGAGTGAGGGTCTGAGTGTGATGGGAGTGATGGTCTGACAGTGATGGGAGTGAGGGTCTGAGAGTGATGGGAGTGAGGGGTTTACCTGATGGGAGTGAGGGTCTGAGAGTGATGGGAGTGAGGGGATTAGAGTGCTGGGACTGAGGGGATTAGAGTGATGGGAGTGATGGTCTGACAGTGATGCGAGTGAGGGTCTGAGAGTGATGGGAGTGAGGGGATTAGAGTGATGGGAGTGAGGGGATTAGAGTGATGGGAGTGAGGGGTTTAGCTGATTGGAGTGAGGGTCTGAGAGTGATGGGAGTGAGGAGATTAGAGTGCTGGGAGTGAGGGTCTGGGAGTGATGGGAATGAGGGGATTAGAGTGATGGGAGTGATGGTCTGACATTGATGGGAGTGAGGGGATTAGAGTGATGGGAGTGAGGGTCTGAGGGTGTTGGGAGTGAGTGTCTGAGAGTGATGGGAGTGAGGTCTGCGAGTGATGGGAGTGAGGGTCTGAGAGTGATGGGAGTGAGAGCCTGAGGGTGATGGGAGTAAGGGTCTGAGGGTGATGGGAGTGAGGGGATTAGAGTGATGGGAGTGAGTGTCTGAGAGTGATGGGAGTGAGGGTCTGAGAGTGATGGGAGTGAGGGGATTAGAGTAATGGGAGTGAGCGTCTGAGAGTGATGGGAGTGAGGGTCTGAGTGTGATGGGAGTGAGGGTCTGAGAGTGATGGGAGTGAGGGGATTAGAGTGATGAGAGTGATGGTCTGAGAGTGATGGGAGTGAGGGGATTTGAGTGATGAGAGTGATGGTCTGAGAGTAATGGAGGGAGGGTCTGAGTGTGATGGGAGTGATGGTCTGAGAGTGATGGGAGTGAGGGTCTGAGAGTGATGGGAGTAAGGGTCTGATTGTGATGGGAGTGTGGGTCTGAGAGTAATGGGAGTGAGGGTCTGAGGGTGTTGGGAGTGAGTGTCTGAGAGTGATGGGAGTGAGAGTCTGAGAGTGATGGTAGTGTGGGTCTGAGAGTGATTGGAGTGAGGTCTGCAAGTGATGGGAGTGAGGGTCTGAGAGTGATGGGAGTGAGAGCCTGAGGGTGATGGGAGTAAGGGTCTGAGGGTGATGGGAGTGAGGGGATTAGAGTTATGGGAGTGAGCGTCTGAGAGTGATGGGAGTGAGGGTCTGAGAGTGATGGGAGTGAGGGGATTAGAGTGATGGGAGTGAGCGTCTGAGAGTGATGGGAGTGAGGGTCTGAGTGTGATGGGAGTGAGGTCTGAGAGTGACGGGAGTGAGGGTCTGAGAGTGATGGGAGTGAGGGGATTAGAGTGATGGGAGTGAGGGGATTAAAGTGATGTGAGTGAGAGGATTAGAGTGATGGGAGTGAGGGGTTTAACTGATGGGAGTGAGGGTCTGAGAGTGATGGGAGTGAGGAGATTAGAGTGATGGGCTGAGGGTCTGAGAATGATGGGAGTGAGGGGATTAGAGTGATGGCAGTGAGGGTCTGAGAGTGATGGGAGTGAGGGTCTGAGTGTGATGGGAGTGATGGTCTGACAGTGATGGGAGTGAGGGTCTGAAAGTGATGGGAATGAGGGGTTTACCTGATGGGAGTGAGGGTCTGAGAGTGATGGGAGTGAGGGGATTAGAGTGCTGGGAGTGAGGGGATTAGAGTGCTGGGAGTGAGGGTCTGAGAGTGATGGGAGTGAGGGGATTAGAGTGATGGGAGTTATGGTCTGACAGTGATGCGAATGAGGGTCTGAGAGTGATGGGAGTGAGGGGATTAGAGTGATGGGAGTGAGGGGATTAGAGTGATGGGAGTGAGGGGTTTAGCTGATGGGAGTGAGGGTCTGAGAGTGATGGGAGTGAGGGGGTTAGAGTGATGGGAGTGAGGGGATTAGAGTGATGGGAGTGAGGGGTTTAGCTGATGGGAGTGAGGGGTTTAGCTGATTGGAGTGAGGGTCTGAGAGTGATGGGAGTGAGGAGATTAGAGTGCTGGGAGTGAGGGTCTGGGAGTGATGGGAATGAGGGGATTAGAGTGATGGGAGTGATGATCTGACATTGATGGGAGAGAGGGGATTAGAGTGATGGGAGTGAGGGTCTGAGGGTGTTGGGAGTGAGTGTCTGAGAGTGATGTGGGTGAGGTCTGCGAGTGATGGGAGTGAGGGTCTGAGAGTGATGGGAGTGAGAGCCTGAGGGTGATGGGAGTAAGGGTCTGAAGGTGATGGGAGTGAGGGGATTAGAGTGATGGGAGTGAGCGTCTGAGAGTGATGGGAGTGAGGGTCTGAGAGTGATGGGAGTGAGGGGATTAGAGTAATGGGAGTGAGCGTCTGAGAGTGATGGGAGTGAGGGTCTGAGTGTGATGGGAGTGAGGGTCTGAGAGTGATGGGAGTGAGGGGATTAGAGTGATGAGAGTGATGGTCTGAGAGTGATGGGAGTGAGGGGATTTGAGTGATGAGAGTGATGGTCTGAGAGTGATGGGAGTGATGGTCTGAGCGTGATGGGAGTGAGGGTCTGAGTGTGATGGGAGTGAGGGTCTGAGAGTGATGGGAGTGAGAGTCTGAGAGTGATGGGAGTGAGGGTCTGAGTGTGATGGGAGTGAGGGTCTGAGAGTGATGGGAGTGAGAGTCTGAGAGTGATGTGAGTGAGGGGATTAGAGTGATGGGAGCGAGGGTCTGAGAGTGATGGGAGTGAGGGTCTGAGAGTGATGGGAGTGCGGGGATTAGAGTGGTGGGAGTGATGATCTGAGAGTAATGGAGGGAGGGTCTGAGTGTGATGGGAGTGATGGTCTGAGAGTGATGGGAGTGTGGGTCTGAGAGTGATGGGAGTAAGGGTCTGATTGTGATGGGAGTGTGGGTCTGAGAGTAATGGGAGTGAGAGTCTGAGGGTGTTGGGAGTGAGTGTGTGAGAGTGATGGGAGTGAGAGTCTGAGAGTGATGGTAGTGTGGGTCTGAGAGTGATGGGAGTGAGGTCTGCAAGTGATGGGAGTGAGGGTCTGAGAGTGATGGGAGTGAGAGCCTGAGGGTGATCGGAGTAAGGGTCTGAGGGTGATGGGAGTGAGGGGATTAGAGTTATGGGAGTGAGCGTCTGAGAGTGATGGGAGTGAGGGTCTGAGAGTGATGGGAGTGAGGGGATTAGAGTGATGGGAGTGAGCGTCTGAGAGTGATGGGAGTGAGGGTCTGAGTGTGATGGGAGTGAGGTCTGAGAGTGACGGGAGTGAGGGTCTGAGAGTGATGGGAGTGAGGGGATTAGAGTGATGGGAGTGAGGGGATTAAAGTGATGTGTGTGAGAGGATTAGAGTGATGGGAGTGAGGGGTTTAACTGATGGGAGTGAGGGTCTGAGAGTGATGGGAGTGAGGAGATTAGAGTGATGGGCTGAGGGTCTGAGAATGATGGGAGTGAGGGGATTAGAGTGATGGCAGTGAGGGTCTGAGAGTGATGGGAGTGAGGGTCTGAGTGTGATGGGAGTGATGGTCTGACAGTGATGGGAGTGAGGGTCTGAGAGTGATGGGAATGAGGGGTTTACCTGATGGGAGTGAGGGTCTGAGAGTGATGGGAGTGAGGGGATTAGAGTGCTGGGAGTGAGGGTCTGAGAGTGATGGGAGTGAGGGGATTAGAGTGATGGGATTGATGGTCTGACAGTGATGCGAGTGAGGGTCTGAGAGTGATGGGAGTGAGGGGATTAGAGTGATGGGAGTGAGGGGATTAGAGTGATGGGAGTGAGGGGTTTAGCTGATGGGAGTGAGGGTCTGAGAGTGATGGGAGTGAGGGGATTAGAGTGAGGGGATTAGAGTGATGGGAGTGAGGGGTTTAGCTGATGGGAGTGTGGGTCTGAGAGTGATGGGAGTGAGGGGATTAGAGTGATGGGAGTGAGGGTATTAGAGTGATGTGAGTGAGGGAATTAGAGTGATGGGAGTGAGTGGGTTAGAGTGATGGGAGTGAGGGGATTAGAGTGATGGGAGTGAGGGTCTGAGAGTGATGGGAGTGAGGGGATTAGAGTGATGGGAGCGAGGGGATTACAGTGATGAGAGTGAAGGAATTAGAATGATGGGAGTGAGGGGATCAGAATGATGGGAGTGAGGGGATTAGAGTGATGGGAGTGAGGGGGTTAGAGTGATGCGAGTAAGGGTCTGAGAGTGATGGGAGTGTGGGTCTGAGAGTGATGGGAGTGAGGGGATTAGAGTGATGGGCTGAGGGTCTGAGAGTGATGGGAGTGAGGGGATTAGAGTGATGGGCTGAGGTTCTGAGAGTGATGGGAGTGAGGGGATTAGAGTGATGAGAGTGATGGTCTGAGAGTAATGGGAGTGAGGGTCTGAGGGTGTTGGTAGTGAGGGTCTTAGAGTAATGGGAGTGAGTGTCTGAGAGTGATGGGAGTGATGGTCTGAGTGTGATGGGAGTGAGGGTCTGAGTGTGATGGGAGTGAGGGTCTGAGAGTGATGGGAGTGAGAGTCTGAGGGTGATGGGAGTGAGGGTCTGAGGGTGATGGGAGTGAGGGGATTAGAGTGATGGGAGTGAGGGTCTGAGAGTGATGGGAGTGATGGTCTGAGAGTGATGGGAGTGAGGGGATTAGAGTGATGGGAGTGAGGGTCTCAGTGTGATGGGAGTGATGGCCTGAGAGTGATGGGTGTGAGGGGATTAGAGTGATGGGAGTGAGGGTCTCAGAGTGATGGGAGTGTGGGTCTGAGACTGATGGGCGTGAGGGTCTGAGAGGGATGGGAGTGAGGGGATTAGAGTGATGGGAGTGAGGGTCTCAGAGTGATGGCAGTGAGGGTCTGAGAGTGATGGGCGTGAGGGTCTGAGAGTGATGGGAGTGAGGGGATTAGTGTGGTGGGAGTGAGGGTCTGGGAGTGATGGGAGTTAGGGGATTAGAGTGATGGGAGTGAGGGTCTGAGAGTGATGGGAGTGAGGGTCTGAGAGTGATGGGAGTGAGGGGATTAAAGTGATGGGAGTGAGGGTCTGAGAGTGATGGGAGTGAGGGTCTGGGAGTGACGGTCTGAGAGTGATGGGAGTGAGGGGAATAGGGTGATGGGAGTGAGGGTCGAAGAGTGATGGGAGTGAGGGGATTAGAGTGATGGGAGTGAGGGTCTGAGAGTGATGGGAGTGAGGGTATGAGAGTGATGGGAGTGAGGGTCTGAGAGTGATGGGAGTGAGGGTCTGAGAGTGATGGGAGTGAGGGTCTGAGAGTGATGGGAGTGAGGTCTGAGTGTGATGGGAGTGAGGGTCTGAGACTGATGGGCGTGGGGGTCTGAGAGTGATGGCAGTGAGGGCCTGAGAGTGATGGGAGTGAGAGTCTGAGAGTGATGGGAGTGAGGGGATTAGAGTGATGGCAGTGAGGGTCTGAGAGTGCTGGGAGTAAGGGTCTGAGAGTGATGGGAGTGAGGGGATTAGATTGATGGGAGTGAGTGGATTAGAGTGCTGGGAGTGAGGGTCTGAGAGTGATGGGAGTGAGGGTCCAAGAATGATGGGAGTGCGGGGATTAGAGTGATGGGAGTGAGGGGATAGGAGTGATGGGATTGAGGGGGTTAGAGTGATGGGAGTGAGGAGATTAGAGTGATGGGCTGAGGGTCTGAGAATGATGAGAGTGAGGGTCTGAGAGTGATGGGAGTGAGGGTCTGAGTCTGATGGGAGTGATGGTCTGACAGTGATGGGAGTGAGGATCTGAGAGTGATGGGAGTGAGGGGTTTACCTGATGGGAGTGAGGGTCTGAGAGTGATGGGAGTGAGGGGTTTACCTGATGGGAGTGAGGGTCTGAGAATGATGGGAGTGAGGGTCTGAGAGTGATGGGAGTGAGGGTCTGAGAGTGATGGGAGTGAGGGTCTGAGTGTGATGGGAGTGATGGTCTGACAGTGATGAGAGTGAGGGTCTGAGAGTGATGGGAGTGAGGGGTTTACCTGATGGGAGTGAGGGTCTGAGAGTGATGGGAGTGAGGGTCTGAGAGTGATGGGAGTGAGGGGATTAGAGTGCTGGGAGTGAGGGTCTGAGAGTGATGGGAGTGAGGGTCTGGAAGTGATGGGAGTGAGGGGATTAGAGTGATGGGAGTGATGGTCTGACAGTGATGCGAGTGAGGGTCTGAGAGTGATGGAGTGAGGGGATTAGAGTGATGGGAGTGAGGGGTTTAGCTGATGGGAGTGAGGGTCTGAGAGTGATGGGAGTGAGGAGATTAGAGTGCTGGGAGTGAGGGTCTGAGAGTGATGGGAGTGAAGGGATTAGAGTGATGGGAGTGATGGTCTGACAGTGATGGGAGTGAGGGTCTGAGAGTGATGGGAGTGAGGGGATTAGAATGATGGGAGTGAGGGGATTAGAGTGATGGGGGTGAGGGGATTAGAGTGATGGGAGTGAGGGTCTGAGAGTGATGGGAGTGAGGGGATTAGAGTGATGGGAGCGAGGGAATTAGAGTGATGGGAGTGAGGGAATTAGAATGATGGGAGTGAGGGGATCAGAATGATGGGAGTGAGGGGATTAGAGTGATGGGAGTGAGCGGGTTAGAGTGATGCGAGTGAGGGTCTGAGAGTGATGGGAGTGTGGGTCTGAGAGTGATGGGAGTGAGGGGATTAGAGTGATGGGCTGAGGGTCTGAGAGTGATGGGAGTGAGGGGATTAGAGTGATGGGCTGAGGGTCTGAGAGTGATGGGAGTGAGGGGATTAGAGTGATGAGAGTGATGGTCTGAGAGTAATGGGAGTGAGGGTCTGAGGGTGTTGGGAGTGAGGGTCAGAGAGTAATGGGAGTGAGTGTCTTAGAGTGATGGGAGTGAGGGTCTGAGTGTGATGGGAGTGAGGGTCTGAGTGTGATGGGAGTGAGGGTCTGAGAGTGATGGGAGTGAGAGTCTGAGGGTGATGGGAGTGAGGGTCTGAGGGTGTTGGGAGTGAGGGTCTGAGAGTGATGGGAGTGAGAGTCTGACTGTGATGGGAGGGAGGGTCTGAGTGTGATGGGAGTGATGGTCTGAGAGTGATGGGAGTGAGGGTCTGAGAGTGATGGGAGTGAGCGTCTGAGGGTGTTGAGAGTGAGGGTCTGAGAGTGATGGGAGTGAGAGTCTGAGAGTGATGGGAGTGAGCGTCTGAGTGTGATGGGAGTGATGGTCTGAGAGTGATGGGAGTGAGGGTCTGAGATGATGGGAGTGAGGGGATTAGCGTGATGGGAGTGAGAGTCTGAGGGTGATGGGAGTGAGGGTCTGAGGGTGATTGGAGTGAGGTTCTGATGGTGATGGGAGTGAGGCTCTGAGAGTAATGGGGGTGAGGGGATTAGAGTAATGGGAGTGAGGGGATGCGAGTGATGGGTGTGAGGGTCTGAGAGTGATGGGAGTGAGGGATTAGAGTGATGTGAGTGAGGGTCTGAGAGAGATGGGAGTGAGGGGATTAGAGTGATGGGAGTGTGGGGAATAGACTAGTGGGAGTGAGGGGATTAGAGTGATGGGAGTGAGAGTCTGAGAGAGATGGGAGTGAGGGTAAGAGAGTGATGGGAGTGAAGGTCTGAGAGTGATGGGAGTGAGGGTCTGAGAGTGATGGGAGTGAGGGTCTGAGAGTGATGGGAGTGAAGGTCTGAGGGTGATGGGAGTGAGAGGATTAGAGTTATGGGAGTGAGCGTCTGAGAGTGATGGGAGTGAGGGTCTGCGAGTGATGGGAGTGAGGGGATTAGAGTGATGGGAGTGAGTGTCTGAGAGTGATGGGAGTGGGGGTCTGACAGTGATGCGAGTGAGGGTCTGAGAGTGATGGGAGTGAGGGGATTAGAGTGATGGGAGTGAGGGGTTTAGCTGATTGGAGTGAGGGTCTGTGAGTGATGGGAGTGAGGAGATTAGAGTGCTGGGAGTGAGGGTCTGGGAGTGATGGGAGTGAGGGGATTAGAGTGATGGGAGTGATGGTCTGACATTGATGGGAGTGAGGGGATTAGAGTGATGGGAGTGAGGGTCTGAGGGTGTTGGGAGTGAGTGTCTGAGAGTGATGGGAGTGAGGTCTGCGAGTGCTGGGAGTGAGGGTCTGAGAGTGATGTGAGTGAGAGCCTGAGGGTGATGGGAGTAAGGGTCTGAGGGTGATGGGAGTGATGGGATTAGAGTGATGGGAGTGAGCGTCTGAGAGTGATGGGAGTGAGGGTCTGAGAGTGATGGGAGTGAGGGGATTAGAGTGATGGGAGTGAGCGTCTGAGAGTGATGGGAGTGAGGGTCTGAGTGTGATGGGAGTGAGGGTCTGAGAGTGATGGGAGTGAGGGGATTAGAGTGATGAGAGTGATGGTCTGAGAGTGATGGGAGTGAGGGGATTTGAGTGATGAGAGTGATGGTCTGAGAGTGATGGGAGTGATGGTCTGAGAGTGATGGGAGTGAGGGTCTGAGTGTGATGGGAGTGAGGGTCTGAGAGTGATGGGAGTGAGAGTCTGAGGGTGATGGGAGTGAGGGTCTGAGTGTGATGGGAGTGAGGCTCTGAGAGTGATGGGAGTGAGAGTCTGAGAGTGATGTGAGTGAGGGGATTAGAGTGATGGGAGCGAGGGTCTGAGAGTGATGGGAGTGAGGGTCTGAGAGTGATGGGAGTGCGGGGATTAGAGTGGTGGGAGTGATGATCTGAGAGTAATGGAGGGAGGGTCTGAGTGTGATGGGAGTGATGGTCTGAGAGTGATGGGAGTGAGGGTCTGAGAGTGATGGGAGTAAGGGTCTGAGTGTGATGGGAGTGTGGGTCTGAGAGTAATGGGAGTGAGGGTCTGAGGGTGTTGGGAGTGAGTGTCTGAGAGTGATGGGAGTGAGAGTCTGAGAGTGATGGTAGTGAGGGTCTGAGAGTGATGGGAGTGAGGTCTGCAAGTGATGGGAGTGAGGGTCTGAGAGTGATGGGAGTGAGAGCCTGAGGGTGATGGGAGTAAGGGTCTGAGGGTGATGGGAGTGAGGGGATTAGAGTTATGGGAGTGAGCGTCTGAGAGTGATGGGAGTGAGGGTCTGAGAGTGATGGGAGTGAGGGGATTAGAGTGATGGGAGTGAGCGTCTGAGAGTGATGGGAGTGAGGGTCTGAGTGTGATGGGAGTGAGGTCTGAGAGTGACGGGAGTGAGGGTCTGAGAGTGATGGGAGTGAGGGGATTAGAGTGATGGGAGTGAGGGGATTAAAGTGATGTGAGTGAGAGGATTAGAGTGATGGGAGTGAGGGGTTTAACTGATGGGAGTGAGGGTCTGAGAGTGATGGGAGTGAGGAAATTAGAGTGATGGGCTGAGGGTCTGAGAATGATGGGAGTGAGGGGATTAGAGTGATGGGAGTGAGGGGATTAGAGTGATGGGGGTGAGGGGATTAGAGTGATGGGAGTGAGGGTCTGAGAGTGATGGGAGTGAGGGGATTAGAGTGATGGGAGCGAGGGAATTAGAGTGATGGGAGTGAGGGAATTAGAATGATGGGAGTGAGGGGATCAGAATGATGGGAGTGAGGGGATTAGAGTGATGGGAGTGAGGGGGTTAGAGTGATGCGAGTGAGGGTCTGAGAGTGGTGGGAGTGTGGGTCTGAGAGTGATAGGAGTGAGGGGATTAGAGTGATGGGCTAAGGGTCTGAGAGTGATGGGAGTGAGGGGATTAGAGTGATAAGAGTGATGGTCTGAGAGTAATGGGAGTGAGGGTCTGAGGGTGTTGGGAGTGAGGGTCTGAGAGTAATGGGAGTGAGTGTCTGAGAGTGATGGGAATGAGGGTCTGAGTGTGATGGGAGTGAGGGTCTGAGGGTGTTGGGAGTGAGGGTCTGAGAGTGATGGGAGTGAGAGGCTGACTGTGAAGGGAGGGAGGGTCTGAGTGTGATGGGAGTGATGGTCTGAGAGTGATGGGAGTGAGGGTCTGAGAGTGATGGGAGTGAGCGTCTGAGGGTGTTGAGAGTGAGGGTCTGAGAGTGATGGGAGTGAGAGTCTGAGAGTGATGGGAGTGAGGTTCTGAGTGTGATGGGAGTGATGGTCTGAGAGTGATGGGAGTGAGGGTCTGAGATGATGGGAGTGAGGGGATTAGAGTGATGGGAGTGAGAGTCTGAGGGTGATGGGAGTGAGGGTCTGAGGGTGATTGGAGTGAGGGTCTGAGAGTGATGGGAGTGAGGCTCTGAGAGTAATGGGGGTGAGGGGATTAGAGTAATGGGAGTGAGGGGATGCGAGTGATGGGAGTGAGGGGATTAGAGTGATGGGTGTGAGGGACTGAGAGTGATGGGAGTGAGGGATTAGAGTGATGTGAGTGAGGGTCTGAGAGAGATGGGAGTGAGGGGATTAGAGTGATGGGAGTGAGGGGAATAGACTAGTGGGAGTGAGGGGATTAGAGTGATGGGAGTGAGAGTCTGAGAGAGATGGGAGTGAGGGTCTGAGAGTGATGGGAGTGAAGGTCTGAGAGTGATGGGAGTGAGGGTCTGAGAGTGATGGGAGTGAGTGTCTGAGAGTGATGGGAGTGAGAGTCTGTGAGTGCTGGGAGTGAGGGTCTGAGAGTGATGGGAGTGAGGTCTGCGAGTGATGGGAGTGAGGGTCTGAGAGTGATGGGATTGAGAGCCTGAGGATGATGGGAGTAATGGTCTGAGGGTGATGCAAGTGAGACGATTAGAGTTATGGGAGTGAGCGTCTGAGAGTGATGGGAGTGAGGGTCTGAGAGTGATGGGAGTGAGGGGATTAGAGTGATGGGAGTGAGCGTCTGAGAGTGATGGGAGTGAGGGTCTGAGTGTGATGTGAGTGAGGTCTGAGAGTAATGGGAGTGAGGGTGTGAGAGTGATGGGAGTGAGGGGATTAGAGTGATGGGAGTGAGGGGATTAAAGTGATGTTAGTGAGAGAATTAGAGTGATGGGAGTGAGGGGTTTAACTGATGGGAGTGAGGGTCTGAGAGTGATGGGAGTGAGGAGATTAGAGTGATGGGCTGAGGGTCTGAGAATGATGGGAGTGAGGGGATTAGAGTGATGGCAGTGAGGGTCTGAGAGTGATGGGAGTGAGGGTCTGAGTGTGATGGGAGTGATGGTCTGACAGTGATGGGAGTGAGGGTCTGAGAGTGATGGGAGTGAGGGGTTTACCTGATGGGAGTGAGGGTCTGAGAGTGATGGGAGTGAGGGGATTAGAGTGCTGGGAGTGAGGGTCTGAGAGTGATGGGACTGAGGGGATTAGAGTGATGGGAGTGATGGTCTGACAGTGATGCGAGTGAGGGTCTGAGAGTGATGGGAGTGAGGGGATTAGAGTGATGGGAGTGAGGGGATTAGAGTGATGGGAGTGAGGGGTTTAGCTGATTGGAGTGAGGGTCTGAGAGTGATGGGAGTGAGGAGATTAGAGTGCTGGGAGTGAGGGTCTGGGAGTGATGGGAATGAGGGGCTTAGAGTGATGGGAGTGATGGTCTGACATTGATGGGAGTGAGGGGATTAGAGTGATGGGAGTGAGGGTCTGAGGGTGTTGGGAGTGAGTGTCTGAGAGTGATGGGAGTGAGGTCTGCGAGTGATGGGAGTGAGGGTCTGAGAGTGATGGGAGTGAGAGCCTGAGGGTGATGGGAGTAAGGGTCTGAGGGTGATGGGAGTGAGGGGATTAGAGTGATGGGAGTGAGTGTCTGAGAGTGATGGGAGTGAGGGTCTGAGAGTGATGGGAGTGAGGGGATTAGAGTAATGGGAGTGAGCGTCTGAGAGTGATGGGAGTGAGGGTCTGAGTGTGATGGGAGTGAGGGTCTGAGAGTGATGGGAGTGAGGGGATTAGAGTGATGAGAGTGATGGTCTGAGAGTGATGGGAGTGAGGGGATTTGAGTGATGAGAGTGATGGTCTGAGAGTAATGGAGGGAGGGTCTGAGTGTGATGGGAGTGATGGTCTGAGAGTGATGGGAGTGAGGGTCTGAGAGTGATGGGAGTAAGGGTCTGATTGTGATGGGAGTGTGGGTCTGAGAGTAATGGGAGTGAGGGTCTGAGGGTGTTGGGAGTGAGTGTCTGAGAGTGATGGGAGTGAGAGTCTGAGAGTGATGGTAGTGTGGGTCTGAGAGTGATTGGAGTGAGGTCTGCAAGTGATGGGAGTGAGGGTCTGAGAGTGATGGGAGTGAGAGCCTGAGGGTGATGGGAGTAAGGGTCTGAGGGTGATGGGAGTGAGGGGATTAGAGTTATGGGAGTGAGCGTCTGAGAGTGATGGGAGTGAGGGTCTGAGAGTGATGGGAGTGAGGGGATTAGAGTGATGGGAGTGAGCGTCTGAGAGTGATGGGAGTGAGGGTCTGAGTGTGATGGGAGTGAGGTCTGAGAGTGACGGGAGTGAGGGTCTGAGAGTGATGGGAGTGAGGGGATTAGAGTGATGGGAGTGAGGGGATTAAAGTGATGTGAGTGAGAGGATTAGAGTGATGGGAGTGAGGGGTTTAACTGATGGGAGTGAGGGTCTGAGAGTGATGGGAGTGAGGAGATTAGAGTGATGGGCTGAGGGTCTGAGAATGATGGGAGTGAGGGGATTAGAGTGATGGCAGTGAGGGTCTGAGAGTGATGGGAGTGAGGGTCTGAGTGTGATGGGAGTGATGGTCTGACAGTGATGGGAGTGAGGGTCTGAAAGTGATGGGAATGAGGGGTTTACCTGATGGGAGTGAGGGTCTGAGAGTGATGGGAGTGAGGGGATTAGAGTGCTGGGAGTGAGGGGATTAGAGTGCTGGGAGTGAGGGTCTGAGAGTGATGGGAGTGAGGGGATTAGAGTGATGGGAGTTATGGTCTGACAGTGATGCGAATGAGGGTCTGAGAGTGATGGGAGTGAGGGGATTAGAGTGATGGGAGTGAGGGGATTAGAGTGATGGGAGTGAGGGGTTTAGCTGATGGGAGTGAGGGTCTGAGAGTGATGGGAGTGAGGGGGTTAGAGTGATGGGAGTGAGGGGATTAGAGTGATGGGAGTGAGGGGTTTAGCTGATGGGAGTGAGGGGTTTAGCTGATTGGAGTGAGGGTCTGAGAGTGATGGGAGTGAGGAGATTAGAGTGCTGGGAGTGAGGGTCTGGGAGTGATGGGAATGAGGGGATTAGAGTGATGGGAGTGATGATCTGACATTGATGGGAGAGAGGGGATTAGAGTGATGGGAGTGAGGGTCTGAGGGTGTTGGGAGTGAGTGTCTGAGAGTGATGTGGGTGAGGTCTGCGAGTGATGGGAGTGAGGGTCTGAGAGTGATGGGAGTGAGAGCCTGAGGGTGATGGGAGTAAGGGTCTGAAGGTGATGGGAGTGAGGGGATTAGAGTGATGGGAGTGAGCGTCTGAGAGTGATGGGAGTGAGGGTCTGAGAGTGATGGGAGTGAGGGGTTAAGAGTAATGGGAGTGAGCGTCTGAGAGTGATGGGAGTGAGGGTCTGAGTGTGATGGGAGTGAGGGTCTGAGAGTGATGGGAGTGAGGGGATTAGAGTGATGAGAGTGATGGTCTGAGAGTGATGGGAGTGAGGGGATTTGAGTGATGAGAGTGATGGTCTGAGAGTGATGGGAGTGATGGTCTGAGCGTGATGGGAGTGAGGGTCTGAGTGTGATGGGAGTGAGGGTCTGAGAGTGATGGGAGTGAGAGTCTGAGAGTGATGGGAGTGAGGGTCTGAGTGTGATGGGAGTGAGGGTCTGAGAGTGATGGGAGTGAGAGTCTGAGAGTGATGTGAGTGAGGGGATTAGAGTGATGGGAGCGAGGGTCTGAGAGTGATGGGAGTGAGGGTCTGAGAGTGATGGGAGTGCGGGGATTAGAGTGGTGGGAGTGATGATCTGAGAGTAATGGAGGGAGGGTCTGAGTGTGATGGGAGTGATGGTCTGAGAGTGATGGGAGTGAGGGTCTGAGAGTGATGGGAGTAAGGGTCTGATTGTGATGGGAGTGTGGGTCTGAGAGTAATGGGAGTGAGAGTCTGAGGGTGTTGGGAGTGAGTGTGTGAGAGTGATGGGAGTGAGAGTCTGAGAGTGATGGTAGTGTGGGTCTGAGAGTGATGGGAGTGAGGTCTGCAAGTGATGGGAGTGAGGGTCTGAGAGTGATGGGAGTGAGAGCCTGAGGGTGATCGGAGTAAGGGTCTGAGGGTGATGGGAGTGAGGGGATTAGAGTTATGGGAGTGAGCGTCTGAGAGTGATGGGAGTGAGGGTCTGAGAGTGATGGGAGTGAGGGGATTAGAGTGATGGGAGTGAGCGTCTGAGAGTGATGGGAGTGAGGGTCTGAGTGTGATGGGAGTGAGGTCTGAGAGTGACGGGAGTGAGGGTCTGAGAGTGATGGGAGTGAGGGGATTAGAGTGATGGGAGTGAGGGGATTAAAGTGATGTGAGTGAGAGGATTAGAGTGATGGGAGTGAGGGGTTTAACTGATGGGAGTGAGGGTCTGAGAGTGATGGGAGTGAGGAGATTAGAGTGATGGGCTGAGGGTCTGAGAATGATGGGAGTGAGGGGATTAGAGTGATGGCAGTGAGGGTCTGAGAGTGATGGGAGTGAGGGTCTGAGTGTGATGGGAGTGATGGTCTGACAGTGATGGGAGTGAGTGTCTGAGAGTGATGGGAATGAGGGGTTTACCTGATGGGAGTGAGGGTCTGAGAGTGATGGGAGTGAGGGGATTAGAGTGCTGGGAGTGAGGGTCTGAGAGTGATGGGAGTGAGGGGATTAGAGTGATGGGATTGATGGTCTGACAGTGATGCGAGTGAGGGTCTGAGAGTGATGGGAGTGAGGGGATTAGAGTGATGGGAGTGAGGGGATTAGAGTGATGGGAGTGAGGGGTTTAGCTGATGGGAGTGAGGGTCTGAGAGTGATGGGAGTGAGGGGATTAGAGTGAGGGGATTAGAGTGATGGGAGTGAGGGGTTTAGCTGATGGGAGTGAGGGTCTGAGAGTGATGGGAGTGAGGGGATTAGAGTGATGGGAGTGAGGGGATTAGAGTGATGTGAGTGAGGGAATTAGAGTGATGGGAGTGAGTGGGTTAGAGTGATGGGAGTGAGGGGATTAGAGTGATGGGAGTGAGGGTCTGAGAGTGATGGGAGTGAGGGGATTAGAGTGATGGGAGCGAGGGGATTAGAGTGATGGGAGTGAAGGAATTAGAATGATGGGAGTGAGGGGATCAGAATGATGGGAGTGAGGGGATTAGAGTGATGGGAGTGAGGGGGTTAGAGTGATGCGAGTGAGGGTCTGAGAGTGATGGGAGTGTGGGTCTGAGAGTGATGGGAGTGAGGGGATTAGAGTGATGGGCTGAGGGTCTGAGAGTGATGGGAGTGAGGGGATTAGAGTGATGGGCTGAGGTTCTGAGAGTGATGGGAGTGAGGGGATTAGAGTGATGAGAGTGATGGTCTGAGAGTAATGGGAGTGAGGGTCTGAGGGTGTTGGTAGTGAGGGTCTTAGAGTAATGGGAGTGAGTGTCTGAGAGTGATGGGAGTGATGGTCTGAGTGTGATGGGAGTGAGGGTCTGAGTGTGATGGGAGTCAGGGTCTGAGAGTGATGGGAGTGAGAGTCTGAGGGTGATGGGAGTGAGGGTCTGAGGGTGATGGGAGTGAGGGGATTAGAGTGATGGGAGTGAGGGTCTGAGAGTGATGGGAGTGAGGGTCTGAGAGTGATGGGAGTGAGGGGATTAGAGTGATGGGAGTGAGGGTCTCAGAGTGATGGGAGTGATGGCCTGAGAGTGATGGGTGTGAGGGGATTAGAGTGATGGGAGTGAGGGTCTCAGAGTGATGGGAGTGTGGGTCTGAGACTGATGGGCGTGAGGGTCTGAGAGGGATGGGAGTGAGGGGATTAGAGTGATGGGAGTGAGGGTCTCAGAGTGATGGCAGTGAGGGTCTGAGAGTGATGGGCGTGAGGGTCTGAGAGTGATGGGAGTGAGGGGATTAGTGTGGTGGGAGTGAGGGTCTGGGAGTGATGGGAGTTAGGGGATTAGAGTGATGGGAGTGAGGGTCTGAGAGTGATGGGAGTGAGGGTCTGAGAGTGATGGGAGTGAGGGGATTAAAGTGATGGGAGTGAGGGTCTGAGAGTGATGGGAGTGAGGGTCTGGGAGTGACGGTCTGAGAGTGATGGGAGTGAGGGGAATAGGGTGATGGGAGTGAGGGTCGAAGAGTGATGGGAGTGAGGGGATTAGAGTGATGGGAGTGAGGGTCTGAGAGTGATGGGAGTGAGGGTATGAGAGTGATGGGAGTGAGGGTCTGAGAGTGATGGGAGTGACGGTCTGAGAGTGATGGGAGTGAGGGTCTGAGAGTGATGGGAGTGAGGTCTGAGAGTGATGGGAGTGAGGGGATTAGAGTGATGGGAGTGAGGGTCTGAGAGTGATGGGAGTGAGGGTCTGAGTGTGATGGGAGTGAGGGTCTGAGACTGATGGGCGTGGGGGTCTGAGAGTGATGGCAGTGAGGGCCTGAGAGTGATGGGAGTGAGAGTCTGAGAGTGATGGGAGTGAGGGGATGAGAGTGATGGCAGTGAGGGTCTGAGAGTGCTGGGAGTAAGGGTCTGAGAGTGATGGGAGTGAGGGGATTAGATTGATGGGAGTGAGTGGATTAGAGTGCTGGGAGTGAGGGTCTGAGAGTGATGGGAGTGAGGGTCCAAGAATGATGGGAGTGCGGGGATTAGAGTGATGGGAGTGAGGGGATAGGAGTGATGGGATTGAGGGGGTTAGAGTGATGGGAGTGAGGAGATTAGAGTGATGGGCTGAGGGTCTGAGAATGATGAGAGTGAGGGTCTGAGAGTGATGGGAGTGAGGGTCTGAGTCTGATGGGAGTGATGGTCTGACAGTGATGGGAGTGAGGATCTGAGAGTGATGGGAGTGAGGGGTTTACCTGATGGGAGTGAGGGTCTGAGAGTGATGGGAGTGAGGGGTTTACCTGATGGGAGTGAGGGTCTGAGAATGATGGGAGTGAGGGTCTGAGAGTGATGGGAGTGAGGGTCTGAGAGTGATGGGAGTGAGGGTCTGAGTGTGATGGGAGTGATGGTCTGACAGTGATGAGAGTGAGGGTCTGAGAGTGATGGGAGTGAGGGGTTTACCTGATGGGAGTGAGGGTCTGAGAGTGATGGGAGTGAGGGTCTGAGAGTGATGGGAGTGAGGGGATTAGAGTGCTGGGAGTGAGGGTCTGAGAGTGATGGGAGTGAGGGTCTGGAAGTGATGGGAGTGAGGGGATTAGAGTGATGGGAGTGATGGTCTGACAGTGATGCGAGTGAGGGTCTGAGAGTGATGGAGTGAGGGGATTAGAGTGATGGGAGTGAGGGGTTTAGCTGATGGGAGTGAGGGTCTGAGAGTGATGGGAGTGAGGAGATTAGAGTGCTGGGAGTGAGGGTCTGAGAGTGACGGGAGTGAAGGGATTAGAGTGATGGGAGTGATGGTCTGACAGTGATGGGAGTGAGGGTCTGAGAGTGATGGGAGTGAGGGGATTAGAATGATGGGAGTGAGGGGATTAGAGTGATGGGGGTGAGGGGATTAGAGTGATGGGAGTGAGGGTCTGAGAGTGATGGGAGTGAGGGGATTAGAGTGATGGGAGCGAGGGAATTAGAGTGATGGGAGTGAGGGAATTAGAATGATGGGAGTGAGGGGATCAGAATGATGGGAGTGAGGGGATTAGAGTGATGGGAGTGAGCGGGTTAGAGTGATGCGAGTGAGGGTCTGAGAGTGATGGGAGTGTGGGTCTGAGAGTGATGGGAGTGAGGGGATTAGAGTGATGGGCTGAGGGTCTGAGAGTGATGGGAGTGAGGGGATTAGAGTGATGGGCTGAGGGTCTGAGAGTGATGGGAGTGAGGGGATTAGAGTGATGAGAGTGATGGTCTGAGAGTAATGGGAGTGAGGGTCTGAGGGTGTTGGGAGTGAGGGTCAGAGAGTAATGGGAGTGAGTGTCTTAGAGTGATGGGAGTGAGGGTCTGAGTGTGATGGGAGTGAGGGTCTGAGTGTGATGGGAGTGAGGGTCTGAGAGTGATGGGAGTGAGAGTCTGAGGGTGATGGGAGTGAGGGTCTGAGGGTGTTGGGAGTGAGGGTCTGAGAGTGATGGGAGTGAGAGTCTGACTGTGATGGGAGGGAGGGTCTGAGTGTGATGGGAGTGATGGTCTGAGTGTGATGGGAGTCAGGGTCTGAGAGTGATGGGAGTGAGCGTCTGAGGGTGTTGAGAGTGAGGGTCTGAGAGTGATGGGAGTGAGAGTCTGAGAGTGATGGGAGTGATGGTCTGAGAGTGATGGGAGTGAGGGTCTGAGATGATGGGAGTGAGGGGATTAGAGTGATGGGAGTGAGAGTCTGAGGGTGATGGGAGTGAGGGTCTGAGGGTGATTGGAGTGAGGTTCTGATGGTGATGGGAGTGAGGCTCTGAGAGTAATGGGGGTGAGGGGATTAGAGTAATGGGAGTGAGGGGATGCGAGTGATGGGAGTGAGGGGATTAGAGTGATGGGTGTGAGGGTCTGAGAGTGATGGGAGTGAGGGATTAGAGTGATGTGAGTGAGGGTCTGAGAGAGATGGGAGTGAGGGGATTAGAGTGATGGGAGTGTGGGGAATAGACTAGTGGGAGTGAGGGGATTAGAGTGATGGGAGTGAGAGTCTGAGAGAGATGGGAGTGAGGGTAAGAGAGTGATGGGAGTGAAGGTCTGAGAGTGATGGGAGTGAGGGTCTGAGAGTGATGGGAGTGAGGGTCTGAGAGTGATGGGAGTGAAGGTCTGAGGGTGATGGGAGTGAGAGGATTAGAGTTATGGGAGTGAGCGTCTGAGAGTGATGGGAGTGAGGGTCTGCGAGTGATGGGAGTGAGGGGATTAGAGTGATGGGAGTGAGTGTCTGAGAGTGATGGGAGTGGGGGTCTGACAGTGATGCGAGTGAGGGTCTGAGAGTGATGGGAGTGAGGGGATTAGAGTGATGGGAGTGAGGGGATTAGAGTGATGGGAGTGAGGGGTTTAGCTGATTGGAGTGAGGGTCTGTGAGTGATGGGAGTGAGGAGATTAGAGTGCTGGGAGTGAGGGTCTGGGAGTGATGGGAGTGAGGGGATTAGAGTGATGGGAGTGATGTTCTGACATTGATGGGAGTGAGGGGATTAGAGTGATGGGAGTGAGGGTCTGAGGGTGTTGGGAGTGAGTGTCTGAGAGTGATGGGAGTGAGGTCTGCGAGTGCTGGGAGTGAGGGTCTGAGAGTGATGTGAGTGAGAGCCTGAGGGTGATGGGAGTAAGGGTCTGAGGGTGATGGGAGTGATGGGATTAGAGTGATGGGAGTGAGAGTCTGAGAGTGATGGGAGTGAGGGTCTGAGAGTGATGGGAGTGAGGGGATTAGAGTGATGGGAGTGAGCGTCTGAGAGTGATGGGAGTGAGGGTCTGAGTGTGATGGGAGTGAGGGTCTGAGAGTGATGGGAGTGAGGGGATTAGAGTGATGAGAGTGATGGTCTCAGAGTGATGGGAGTGAGGGGATTTGAGTGATGAGAGTGATGGTCTGAGAGTGATGGGAGTGAGGGTCTGAGAGTGATGGGAGTGAGGGTCTGAGTGTGATGGGAGTGATGGTCTGACAGTGATGGGAGTGAGGGTCTGAGAGTGATGGGAGTGAGGGGTTTACCTGATGGGAGTGAGGGTCTGAGAGTGATGGGAGTGAGGGGATTAGAGTGCTTGGAGTGAGGGTCTGAGAGTGATGGGAGTGAGGGTCTGGGAGTGATGGGAGTGAGGGGATTAGAGTGATGGGAGTGATGGTCTGACAGTGATGCGAGTGAGGGTCTGAGAGTGATGGGAGTGAGGGGGTTAGAGTCATGGGAGTGAGGGATTTAGCTGATGGGAGTGAGGGTCTGAGAGTGATGGGAGTGAGGAGATTAGAGTGCTGGGAGTGAGGGTCTGAGAGTGATGGGTGTGAAGGGATTAGAGTGATGGGAGTGATGGTCTGACAGTGATGGGAGTGAGGGTGTGAGAGTGATGGGAGTGAGGGGATTAGAGTGATGGGAGTGATGGTCTGAGAGTGATGGGAGTGAGGGGATTAGAGTGATGGGAGTGAGGGTCTGAGGGTGTTGGGAGTGAGTGTCTGAGAGTGATGGGAGTGAGGTCTGCGAGTGATGGGAGTGAGGGTCTGAGAGTGATGTGAGTGAGAGCCTGAGGGTGATGGGAGTAAGGGTCTGAGGGTGATGGGAGTGATGGGATTAGAGTGATGGGAGTGAGCGTCTGAGAGTGATGGGAGTGAGGGTCTGAGAGTGATGGGAGTGAGGGGATTAGAGTGATGGGAGTGAGCGTCTGAGAGTGATGGGAGTGAGGGTCTGAGTGTGATGGGAGTGAGGGTCTAAGAGTGATGGGAGTGAGGGGATTAGAGTGATGAGAGTGATGGTCTGAGAGTGATGGGAGTGAGGGTCTGAGAGTGATGGGAGTGAGGGTCTGAGTGTGATGGGAGTGATGGTCTGACAGTGATGGGAGTGAGGGTCTGAGAGTGATGGGAGTGAGGGGTTTACCTGATGGGAGTGAGGGTCTGAGAGTGATGGGAGTGAGGGGATTAGAGTGCTGGGAGTGAGGGTCTGAGAGTGATGGGAGTGAGGGTCTGGGAGTGATGGGAGTGAGGGGATTAGAGTGATGGGAGTGATGGTCTGACAGTGATGCGAGTGAGGGTCTGAGAGTGATGGGAGTGAGGGGGTTAGAGTCATGGGAGTGAGGGATTTAGCTGATGGGAGAGAGGGTCTGAGAGTGATGGGAGTGAGGAGATTAGAGTGCGGGGAGTGAGGGTCTGAGAGTGATGGGTGTGAAGGGATTAGAGTGATGGGAGTGATGGTCTGACAGTGATGGGAGTGAGGGTGTGAGAGTGATGGGAGTGAGGGGATTAGAGTGATGGGAGTGAGGGGATTAGAGTGATGGGGGTGAGGGGATTAGAGTGATGGGAGTGAGGGTCTGAGAGTGATGGGAGTGAGGGGATTAGAGTGATGGGAGCGAGGGAATTAGAGTGATGGGAGTGAGGGATTTAGAATGATGGGAGTGAGGGGATCAGAATGATGGGAGTGAGGGGATTAGAGTGATGGGAGTGAGGGGGTTAGAGTGATGCGAGTGAGGGTCTGAGAGTGATGGGAGTGTGGGTCTGAGAGTGATGGGAGTGAGGGGATTAGAGTGATGGGCTGAGGGTCTGAGAGTGATGGGAGTGAGGGGATTAGAGTGATGGGCTGAGGGTCTGAGAGTGATGGGAGTGAGGGGATTAGAGTGATGAGAGTGATGGTCTGAGAGTAATGGGAGTGAGGGTCTGAGGGTGTTGGGAGTGAGAGTCAGAGAGTAATGGGAGTGAGTGTCTGAGAGTGATGGGAGTGAGGGTCTGAGTGTGATGGGAGTGAGGGTCTGAGTGTGATGGGAGTGAGGGTCTGAGAGTGATGGGAGTGAGAGTCTGAGGGTGATGGCAGTGAGGGTGTGAGGGTGTTGGGAGTGAGGGTCTGAGAGTGATGGGAGTGAGAGTCTGACTGTGATGGGAGGGAGGGTCTGAGTGTAATGGGAGTGATGGTCTGAGAGTGATGGGAGTGAAGGTCTGAGAGTGATGGGTGTGAGGGTCTGAGAGTGATGGGAGTGAGGGTCTGAGAGTGATGGGAGTGAAGGTCTGAGGGTGATGGGAGTGAGAGGATTAGAGTTATGGGAGTGAGCGTCTGAGAGTGATGGGAGTGAGGGTGTGCGAGTGATGGGAGTGAGGGGATCAGAGTGATGGGAGTGAGTGTCTGAGAGTGATGGGAGTGGGGGTCTGACAGTGATGCGAGTGAGGGTCTGAGAGTGATGGGAGTGAGGGGATTAGAGTGATGGGAGTGAGGGGATTAGAGTGATGGGAGTGAGGGGTTTAGCTGATTGGAGTGAGGGTCTGAGAGTGATGGGAGTGAGGAGATTAGAGTGCTGGGAGTGAGGGTCTGGGAGTGATGGGAGTGAGGGGATTAGAGTGATGGGAGTGATGGTCTGACATTGATGGGCGTGAGGGGATTAGAGTGATGGGAGTGAGGGTCTGAGGGTGTTGGCAGTGAGTGTCTGAGAGTGATGGAAGTGAGGTCTGCGAGTGATGGGAGTGAGGGTCTGAGAGTGATGTGAGTGAGAGCCTGAGGGTGATGGGAGTAAGGGTCTGAGGGTGATGGGAGTGAGGGGATTAGAGTGATGGGAGTGAGCGTCTGAGAGTGATGGGAGTGAGGGTCTGAGAGTGATGGGAGTGAGGGGATTGGAGTGATGGGAGTCAGCGTCTGAGAGTGATGGGAGTGAGGGTCTGAGTGTGATGGGAGTGAGGGTCTGAGAGTGATGGGAGTGAGGGGATTAGAGTGATGAGAGTGATGGTCTGAGAGTGATGGGAGTGAGGGGATTTGAGTGATGAGAGTGATGGTCTGAGAGTGATGGGAGTGAGGGTCTGAGAGTGATGGGAGTGAGGGTCTGAGTGTGATGGGAGTGATGGTCTGACAGTGATGGGAGTGAGGGTCTGAGAGTGATGGGAGTGAGGGGTTTACCTGATGGGAGTGAGGGTCTGAGAGTGATGGGAGTGAGGGGATTAGAGTGCTGGGAGTGAGGGTCTGAGAGTGATGGGAGTGAGGGTCTGGGAGTGATGGGAGTGAGGGGATCAGAGTGATGGGAGTGATGGTCTGACAGTGATGCGAGTGAGGGTCT
Source organism: Scyliorhinus torazame (assembly GCF_047496885.1). Classification (NCBI taxonomy): domain Eukaryota; kingdom Metazoa; phylum Chordata; class Chondrichthyes; order Carcharhiniformes; family Scyliorhinidae; genus Scyliorhinus; species Scyliorhinus torazame. The sequence goes on from NC_092716.1 coordinate 189,918,149, forward strand.
GAGAGTGATGGGAGTGAGGGGATTAGAGTGATGGGAGTGAGGGATTTAGCTGATGGGAGTGAGGGTCTGAGAGTGATGGGAGTGAGGAGATTAGAGTGCTGGGAGTGAGGGTCTGAGAGTGATGGGAGTGAAGGGATTAGAGTGATGGGAGTGATGGTCTGACAGTGATGGGAGTGAGGGTGTGAGAGTGATGGGAGTGAGGGGATTAGAGTGATGGGAGTGAGGGGATTAGAGTGATGGGGGTGAGGGGATTAGAGTGATGGGAGTGAGGGTCTGAGAGTGATGGGAGTGAGGGGATTAGAGTGATGGGAGCGAGGGAATTAGAGTGATGGGAGTGAGGGATTTAGAATGATGGGAGTGAGGGGATCAGAATGATGGGAGTGAGGGGATTAGAGTGATGGGAGTGAGGGGGTTAGAGTGATGCGAGTGAGGGTCTGAGAGTGATGGGAGTGTGGGTCTGAGAGTGATGGGAGTGAGGGGATTAGAGTGATGGGCTGAGGGTCTGAGAGTGATGGGAGTGAGGGGATTAGAGTGATGGGCTGAGGGTCTGAGAGTGATGGGAGTGAGGGGATTAGAGTGATGAGAGTGATGGTCTGAGAGTAATGGGAGTGAGGGTCTGAGGGTGTTGGGAGTGAGGGTCAGAGAGTAATGGGAGTGAGTGTCTGAGAGTGATGGGAGTGAGGGTCTGAGTGTGATGGGAGTGAGGGTCTGAGTGTGATGGGAGTGAGGGTCTGAGAGTGATGGGAGTGAGAGTCTGAGGGTGATGGCAGTGAGGGTCTGAGGGTGTTGGGAGTGAGGGTCTGAGAGTGATGGGAGTGAGAGTCTGACTGTGATGGGAGGGAGGGTCTGAGTGTAATGGGAGTGATGGTCTGAGAGTGATGGGAGTGAGGGTCTGAGAGTGATGGGAGTGAGCGTCTGAGGGTGTTGAGAGTGAGGGTCTGAGAGTGAGAGTCTGAGAGTGATGGGAGTGAAGGTCTGAGTGTGATGGGAGTGATGGTCTGAGAGTGATGGGAGTGAGGGTCTGAGATGATGGGAGTGAGGGGATTAGAGTGATGGGAGTGAGAGTCTGAGGGTGATGGGAGTGAGGGTCTGAGGGTGATTGGAGTGAGGGTCAGAGAGTGATGGGAGTGAGGGGATTAGAGTGATGGGAGTGATCGTCTGACAGTGATGCGAGTGAGGGTCTGAGAGTGATGGGAGTGAGGGGATTAGAGTGATGGGAGTGAGGGGATTAGAGTGATGGGAGTGAGGGGTTTAGCTGATTGGAGTGAGGGTCTGAGAGTGATGGGAGTGAGGAGATTAGAGTGCTGGGAGTGAGGGTCTGGGAGTGATGGGAGTGAGGGGATTAGAGTGATGGGAGTGAGGGTCTGAGGGTGTTGGGAGTGAGTGTCTGAGAGTGATGGGAGTGAGGTCTGCGAGTGATGGGAGTGAGGGTCTGAGAGTGATGGGAGTGAGAGCCTGAGGATGATGGGAGTAAGGGTCTGAGTGTGATGGGAGTGAGAGGATTAGAGTTATGGGAGTGAGCGTCTGAGAGTGATGGGAGTGAGGGTCTGAGAGTGATGGGAGTGAGGGGATTAGAGTGATGGGAGTGAGCGTCTGAGAGTGATGGGAGTGAGGGTCTGAGTGTGATGTGAGTGAGGTCTGAGAGTGATGGGAGTGAGTGTCTGAGAGTGATGGGAGTGAGGGGATTAAAGTGATGTGAGTGAGAGGATTAGAGTGATGGGAGTGAGGGGTTTAACTGATGGGAGTGAGGGTCTGAGAGTGATGGGAGTGAGGAGATTAGAGTGATGGGCTGAGGGTCTGAGAATGATGGGAGTGAGGGGATTAGAGTGATGGCAGTGAGGGTCTGAGAGTGATGGGAGTGAGGGTCTGAGTGTGATGGGAGTGATGGTCTGACAGTGATGGGAGTGAGGGTCTGAGAGTGATGGGAGTGAGGGGTTTACCTGATGGGAGTGAGGGTCTGAGAGTGATGGGAGTGAGGGGATTAGAGTGCTGGGAGTGAGGGTCTGAGAGTGATGGGAGTGAGGGGATTAGAGTGATGGGAGTGATGGTCTGACAGTGATGCGAGTGAGGGTCTGAGAGTGATGGGAGTGAGGGGATTAGAGTGATGGGAGTGAGGGGATTAGAGTGATGGGAGTGAGGGGTTTAGCTGATTGGAGTGAGGGTCTGAGAGTGATGGGAGTGAGGAGATTAGAGTGCTGGGAGTGAGGGTCTGGGAGTGATGGGAGTGAGGGGATTAGAGTGATGGGAGTGATGGTCTGACATTGATGGGAGTGAGGGGATTAGAGTGATGGGAGTGAGGGACTGAGGGTGTTGGGAGTGAGTGTCTGAGAGTGATGGGAGTGAGGTCTGCGAGTGATGGGAGTGAGGGTCTGAGAGTGATGGGAGTGAGAGCCTGAGGGTGATGGGAGTAAGGGTCTGAGGGTGATGGGAGTGAGGGGATTAGAATGATGGGAGTGAGCGTCTGAGAGTGATGGGAGTGAGGGTCTGAGAGTGATGGGAGTGAGGGGATTAGAGTGATGGGAGTGAGCGTCTGAGAGTGATGGGAGTGAGGGTCTGAGTGTGATGGGAGTGAGGGTCTGAGAGTGATGGGAGTGAGGGGATTAGAGTGATGAGAGTGATGGTCTGAGAGTGATGGGAGTGAGGGGATTTGAGTGATGAGAGTGATGGTCTGAGAGTGATGGGAGCGAGGGGATTAGAGTGATGGGAGTGAAGGAATTAGAATGATGGGAGTGAGGGGATCAGAATGATGGGAGTGAGGGGATTAGAGCGATGGGAGTGTGGGGGTTAGAGTGATGGGAGTGAGGGTCTGAGAGTGATGGGAGTGTGGGTCTGAGAGTGATGGGAGTGAGGGGATTAGAGTGATGGGCTGAGGGTCTGAGAGTGATGGGAGTGAGGGGATTAGCGTGATGGGCTAAGGGTCTGAGAGTGATGGGAGTGAGGGGATTAGAATGATGAGAGTGATGGTCTGAGAGTAATGGGAGTGAGGGTCTGAGGGTGTTGGGAGTGAGGGTCTGAGAGTAATGGGAGTGAGTGTCTGAGAGTGATGGGAGTGAGGGTCTGAGTGTGATGGGAGTGAGGGTCTGAGTGTGATGGGAGTGAGGGTCTGAGAGTGATGGGAGTGAGAGTCTGAGGGTGATGGGAGTGAGGGTCTGAGGGTGTTGAGAGTGAGGGTCTGAGAGTGATGGGAGTGAGGGTCTGAGTGTGATGGGAGTGATAGTCTGAGAGTGATGGGAGTGAGGGTCTGAGATGATGGGAGTGAGGGGATTAGAGTGATGGGAGTGAGAGTCTGAGGGTGATGGGAGTGAGGGTCTGAGGGTGATTGGAGTGAGGGTCTGAGAGTGATGGGAGTGAGGCTCTGAGAGTAATGGGGGTGAGGGGATTAGAGTAATGGGAGTGAGGGGATGCGAGTGATGGGAGTGAGGTGATTAGAGTGATGGGTGTGAGGGTCTGAGAGTGATGGGAGTGAGGGGATTAGAGTGATGGAAGTGAGAGATTAGAGTGATGTGAGTGAGGGTCTGAGAGAGATGGGAGTGAGGGGATTAGAGTGATGGGTGTGAGGGGAATAGACTAGTGAGAGTGAGGGGATTAGAGTGATGGGAGTGAGAGTCTGAGAGAGATGGGAGTGAGGGTCTGAGAGTGATCGGAGTGAGGGTATTTGACTGATGGGAGTGCGGGTTTGAGTGTGATGGGAGTGAGGGTCTCAGTGTGATGGGAGTGAGGGTGTGAGAGGGTTGGGAGTGAGGGTTTCAGAGTCATGGGAGTGAGGGTCTGAGAGTGATGGGAGTGAGGGTCTGAGAGAGATGGGAGTAAGGATATGAGTGTGATGGGAGTGTGGGTCTGAGAGTAATGGGAGTGAGGGTCTGAGGGTGTTGGGAGTGAGTGTCTGAGAGTGATGGGAGTGAGAGTCTGTGAGTGATGGGAGTGAGGGTCTGAGAGTGATGGGAGTGAGGTCTGCGAGTGATGGGAGTGAGGGTCTGAGAGTGATGGGAGTGAGAGCCTGAGGATGATGGGAGTAAGGGTCTGAGGGTGATGGGGGTGAGGGGATTAGAGTTATGGGAGTGAGCGTCTGAGAGTGATGGGAGTGAGGGTCTGAGAGTGATGGGAGTGAGGGGATTAGAGTGATGGGAGTGAGCGTCTGAGAGTGTTGGGAGTGAGGGTCTGAGTGTGATGGCAGTGAGGTCTGAGAGTGATGCGAGTGACAGTCTGAGAGTGATGGGAATGAGGGGATTAGAGTGATGGGAGTGAGGGGATTAAAGTGATGTGAGTGAGAGGATTAGAGTGATGGGAGTGAGGGGTTTAACTGATGGGAGTGAGGGTCTGAGAGTGATGGGAGTGAGGAGATTACAGTGATGGGCTGAGGGTCTGAGAATGATGGGAGTGAGGGGATTAGAGTGATGGCAGTGAGGGTCTGAGAGTGATGGGAGTGAGGGTCTGAGTATGATGGGAGCGATGGTCTGACAGTGATGGGAGTGAGGGTCTGAGAGTGATGGGAGTGAGGGGTTTACCTGATGGGAGTGAGGGTCTGAGAGTGATGGGAGTGAGGGGATTAGAGTGCTGGGACTGAGGGTCTGAGAGTGATGGGAGTGAGGGGATTAGAGTGATGGGTGTGATGGTCTGACAGTGATGCGAGTGAGGGTCTGAGAGTGATGGGAGTGAGGGGATTAGAGTGATGGGAGTGAGGGGATTAGAGTGATGGGAGTGAGGGGTTTAGCTGATGGGAGTGAGGGGATTAGAGTAATGGGAGTGAGGGTCTGAGAGTGATGGGAGTGAGGGGATTAGAGTGATGGGAGAGAGGGGATTAGAGTGATGGGATTGAGGAATTAGAATGATGGGAGTGAGGGGATCAGAATTATGGGAGTGAGGGGATTAGAGTGATGGGAGTGAGGGGGTTAGAGTGATGCGAGGGTGTTGGGAGTGAGGGTCTGAGAGTGATGGGAGTGAGAGTCTGACTGTGATGGGAGGGAGGGTCTGAGTGTGATGGGAGTGATGGTCTGAGAGTGATGGGAGTGAGGGTCTGAGATGATGGGAGTGAGGGTCTGAGGGTGATTGGAGTGAGGGTCTGAGAGTGATGGGAGTGAGGGTCTGAGAGAGATGGGAGTGAGGGTCTGAGAGTGATGGGAGTAAGGATATGAGTGTGATGGGAGTGTGGGTCTGAGAGTAATGGGAGTGAGGGTCTGAGGGTGTTGGGAGTGAGTGTCTGAGAGTGATGGGAGTGAGAGTCTGTGAGTGATGGGAGTGAGGGTCTGAGAGTGATGGGAGTGAGGTCTGCGAGTGATGGGAGTGAGGGTCTGAGAGTGATGGGAGTGAGAGCCTGAGGATGATGGGAGTAAGGGCCTGAGGGTGATGGGAGTGAGGGGATTAGAGTTATGGGAGTGAGCGTCTGAGAGTGATGGGAGTGAGGGTCTGAGAGTGATGGGAGTGAGGGGATTAGAGTGATGGGAGTGAGCGTCTGAGAGTGATGGGAGTGAGGGTCTGAGTGTGATGGCAGTGAGGTCTGAGAGTGATGCGAGTGAGAGTCTGAGAGTGATGGGAATGAGGGGATTAGAGTGATGGGAGTGAGGGGATTATAGTGATGTGAGTGAGAGGATTAGAGTGATGGGAGTGAGGGGTTTAACTGATGGGAGTGAGGGTCTGAGAGTGATGGGAGTGAGGAGATTAGAGTGATGGGCTGAGGGTCTGAGAATGATGGGAGTGAGGGGATTAGAGTGATGGCAGTGAGGGTCTGAGAGTGATGGGAGTGAGGGTCTGAGTGTGATGGGAGCGATGGTCTGACAGTGATGGGAGTGAGGGTCTGAGAGTGATGGGAGTGAGGGGTTTACCTGATGGGAGTGAGGGTCTGAGAGTGATGGGAGTGAGGGGATTAGAGTGCTGGGAGTGAGGGTCTGAGAGTGATGGGAGTGAGGGGATTAGAGTGATGGGTGTGATGGTCTGACAGTGATGCGAGTGAGGGTCTGAGAGTGATGGGAGTGAGGGGATTAGAGTGATGGGAGTGAGGGGATTAGAGTGATGGGAGTGAGGGGTTTAGCTGATGGGAGTGAGGGGATTAGAGTAATGGGAGTGAGGGTCTGAGAGTGATGGTAGTGAGGGGATTAGAGTGATGGGAGTGAGGGGATTAGAGTGATGGGAGTGAGGAATTAGAATGATGGGAGTGAGGGGATCAGAATTATGGGAGTGAGGGGATTAGAGTGATGGGAGTGAGGGGGTTAGAGTGATGCGAGTGAGGGTCTGAGAGTGATGGGAGTGTGGGTCTGAGAGTGATGGGAGTGAGGGGATTAGAGTGATGGGCTGAGGGTCTGAGAGTGATGGGAGTGAGGGGATTAGTGTGATGGGAGTGAGGGGATTAGAGTGATGGGCTGAGGGTCTGAGAGTGATGGGCGTGAGGGGATTAGAGTGATGAGAGTGATGGTCTGAGAGTAATGGGAGTGAGGGTCTGAGGGTGTTGGGAGTGAGGGTCTGAGAGTAATGGGAGTGAGTGTCTGAGAGTGATGGGAGTGAGGGTCTGAGTGTGATGGGAGTGAGGGTCTGAGTGTGATGGGAGTGAGGGTCTGAGAGTGATAGGAGTGAGAGTCTGAGGGTGATGGGATTGAGGGTCTGAGGGTGATGGGAGTGATGGTCTGAGAGTGATGGGAGTGAGGGTCTGAGAGTGATGGGAGTGAGCGTCTGAGGGTGTTGAGAGTGAGGGTCTGAGAGTGATGGGAGTGAGAGTCTGAGAGTGATGGGAGTGAGGGTCTGAGTGTGATGGGAGTGAGGGTCTGAGATGATGGGAGTGAGGGGATTAGATTGATGGGAGTGAGAGTCTGAGGGTGATGGGGGTGAGGGTCTGAGGGTGATTGGAGTGAGGGTCTGAGAGTGATGGGAGTGAGGCTCTGAGAGTAATGGGAGTGGGGGGATTAGAGTAATGGGAGTTAGGGGATGCGAGTGATGGGAGTGAGGGGATTAGAGTGATGGGTGTGAGGGTCTGAGAGTGATGGGAGTGAGGGATTAGAGTGATGTGAGTGAGGGTCTGGGAGAGATGGGAGTGAGGGGATTAGAGTGATGGGAGTGAGGGGAATAGACTGGTGGGAGTGAGGGGATTAGAGTGATGGGGGTGAGGGTCTGAGAGTGATCGGAGTGAGGGTATTTGACTGATGGGAGTGAGGGTTTGAGTGTGATGGGAGTGAGGGTCTCAGTGTGATGGGAGTGAGGGTGTGAGAGGGTTGGGAGTGAGGGTGTCAGAGTCATGGGAGTGAGGGTCTGAGAGTGATGGGAGTGATGGTCTGAGAGTGTTGAGAGTGAGGGTCTGAGAGTGATGGGAGTGAGGGGATTAGAGTGATGGGAGTGAGGGGATTGGAGTGATGGGAGTGAGGGTCTGAGAGTGATGGGAGTGAGGGGATTAGAGTGATGGGAGTGAGGGGATTGGAGTGATGGGAGTAAGGATCTGAGAGTGATGGGAGTGAGTGTCTGAGAGTGTTGAGAGTGAGGGTCTGAGAGTGATGGGAGTGAGGGGATTAGAGTGATGGGAGTGAGGGGATTGGAGTGATGGGAGTAAGGATCTGAGAGTGATGGGAGTGAGTGTCTGAGAGTGATGTGAGTGAGGGTCTCAGATTGATGGGAGCGAGGGGATTAGAGTGGTGGGAGTGAGGGGATTAGAGTGGTGGGAGTGAGGGTCTGAGAGTGATGGGAGTGAGGGGATTATAGTGGTGGGAGTGAGGGGATTTTAATGGTGGGAGTGAGGGGATTAGCGTGGTGGGAGTGAGGGGATTAGAGTGATGTGAGTGAGAGGATTAGAGTGATGGGAGTGAGGGGTTTAACTGATGGGAGTGAGGGTCTGAGAGTGATGGGAGTGAGGAGATTAGAGTGATGGGCTGAGGGTCTGAGAATGATGGGAGTGAGGGGATTAGAGTGATGGCAGTGAGGGTCTGAGAGTGATGGGAGTGAGGGTCTGAGTGTGATGGGAGCGATGGTCTGACAGTGATGGGAGTGAGGGTCTGAGAGTGATGGGAGTGAGGGGTTTACCTGATGGGAGTGAGGGTCTGAGAGTGATGGGAGTGAGGGGATTAGAGTGCTGGGAGTGAGGGTCTGAGAGTGATGGGAGTGAGGGGATTAGAGTGATGGGTGTGATGGTCTGACAGTGATGCGAGTGAGGGTCTGAGAGTGATGGGAGTGAGGGGATTAGAGTGATGGGAGTGAGGGGATTAGAGTGATGGGAGTGAGGGGTTTAGCTGATGGGAGTGAGGGGATTAGAGTAATGGGAGTGAGGGTCTGAGAGTGATGGTAGTGAGGGGATTAGAGTGATGGGAGTGAGGGGATTAGAGTGATGGGAGTGAGGAATTAGAATGATGGGAGTGAGGGGATCAGAATTATGGGAGTGAGGGGATTAGAGTGATGGGAGTGAGGGGGTTAGAGTGATGCGAGTGAGGGTCTGAGAGTGATGGGAGTGTGGGTCTGAGAGTGATGGGAGTGAGGGGATTAGAGTGATGGGCTGAGGGTCTGAGAGTGATGGGAGTGAGGGGATTAGTGTGATGGGAGTGAGGGGATTAGAGTGATGGGCTGAGGGTCTGAGAGTGATGGGCGTGAGGGGATTAGAGTGATGAGAGTGATGGTCTGAGAGTAATGGGAGTGAGGGTCTGAGGGTGTTGGGAGTGAGGGTCTGAGAGTAATGGGAGTGAGTGTCTGAGAGTGATGGGAGTGAGGGTCTGAGTGTGATGGGAGTGAGGGTCTGAGTGTGATGGGAGTGAGGGTCTGAGAGTGATAGGAGTGAGAGTCTGAGGGTGATGGGATTGAGGGTCTGAGGGTGATGGGAGTGATGGTCTGAGAGTGATGGGAGTGAGGGTCTGAGAGTGATGGGAGTGAGCGTCTGAGGGTGTTGAGAGTGAGGGTCTGAGAGTGATGGGAGTGAGAGTCTGAGAGTGATGGGAGTGAGGGTCTGAGTGTGATGGGAGTGAGGGTCTGAGATGATGGGAGTGAGGGGATTAGATTGATGGGAGTGAGAGTCTGAGGGTGATGGGGGTGAGGGTCTGAGGGTGATTGGAGTGAGGGTCTGAGAGTGATGGGAGTGAGGCTCTGAGAGTAATGGGAGTGGGGGGATTAGAGTAATGGGAGTTAGGGGATGCGAGTGATGGGAGTGAGGGGATTAGAGTGATGGGTGTGAGGGTCTGAGAGTGATGGGAGTGAGGGATTAGAGTGATGTGAGTGAGGGTCTGGGAGAGATGGGAGTGAGGGGATTAGAGTGATGGGAGTGAGGGGAATAGACTGGTGGGAGTGAGGGGATTAGAGTGATGGGGGTGAGGGTCTGAGAGTGATCGGAGTGAGGGTATTTGACTGATGGGAGTGAGGGTTTGAGTGTGATGGGAGTGAGGGTCTCAGTGTGATGGGAGTGAGGGTGTGAGAGGGTTGGGAGTGAGGGTGTCAGAGTCATGGGAGTGAGGGTCTGAGAGTGATGGGAGTGATGGTCTGAGAGTGTTGAGAGTGAGGGTCTGAGAGTGATGGGAGTGAGGGGATTAGAGTGATGGGAGTGAGGGGATTGGAGTGATGGGAGTGAGGGTCTGAGAGTGATGGGAGTGAGGGGATTAGAGTGATGGGAGTGAGGGGATTGGAGTGATGGGAGTAAGGATCTGAGAGTGATGGGAGTGAGTGTCTGAGAGTGTTGAGAGTGAGGGTCTGAGAGTGATGGGAGTGAGGGGATTAGAGTGATGGGAGTGAGGGGATTGGAGTGATGGGAGTAAGGATCTGAGAGTGATGGGAGTGAGTGTCTGAGAGTGATGTGAGTGAGGGTCTCAGATTGATGGGAGCGAGGGGATTAGAGTGGTGGGAGTGAGGGGATTAGAGTGGTGGGAGTGAGGGTCTGAGAGTGATGGGAGTGAGGGGATTATAGTGGTGGGAGTGAGGGGATTTTAATGGTGGGAGTGAGGGGATTAGCGTGGTGGGAGTGAGGGGATTAGAGTGATGGTAGTGAGGGTCTCAGATCGACGGCTCTGATGGGATTTGAGTGACGGACCCCACCATCCCCACCATACCCATCAACCAAAGCCTAGCCCAGGCACCCCCCCCACCCCACTTCAACTAAAACCTAGTCCAAGGCCCCCCCCCCGCCCCCCCCCCGCTTCAACCAAAACCTAGCCCCCCCCCCCATGAGCCATTGTAGTACAGCTCCATCACCACGAGGAGAAGGAGTTCACTCTACAGTGGGTCAAGGAACATCGCAATGTCACTTACCGAGGTCACCCAATCAGGTTTCACCCAATGAGTGCAGATCTGGCAAGGAGATGAGCTGCATTTAAAAGTGTCAAGTTCATGCTGTACAAGAAAGGAGTAAGCTTCGGGTTGATTCATCCTGCCCATCTTTTGGGGTACACTTCACCTAACAGCACGTCTTTCAGCACTTTGTGGGAGGAAACTGGAGCAACCGGAGGAAACCCACGTACCCGCACAGACAGTGACCCAAGCCAGGAATCGAACCTGGAACCCTAGAGCTGTGAATATTCATAGAATTTACAGTATAGAACATAGAACATTCAGTGCAGAAGGAGTCCATTCAGCCCATCGAGTCTGCACCGACCCACGTAAGCCCTCACCTCCACCCTATCCCCGTAACCCAATAACCCCTCCTAACCTTTTTGGTCACTAATGGCAATTTATCATAGCCAATGCACCTAAGCTGCATGTCTTTGGACTGTGGGAGGAAACCGGAGCACCCGGAGGAAACCCACGCAGACACGAGGAGGCCACTCGACCCATTGAGTCTGCACCGGTTCTTGGAAAGAGCATTCTACCCAAGCCCACATCTCCACCCTATTATCGTAACCCCCACCTAACCCTTTTTGGACGCTAAGGGCAATTTTGCATAGCCAATTCACCTTACCTGCACATCTTTGGACTGTGGGAGGAAACCGGAGCACCCGGAGGAAACCTATGGAGACCACCGTGAGAACGTGCAGACCCCACACAGACAGTGACCCAGCGGGGAATCGAACCTGGGACCCAGGAGCTATGAAACAACTGTGCTCAACACTGAGCTACCCTGCTGCCCACAAAGCAACAATACTACCCACTGCGATACCGTGCTGCCCCGGTGGATTCTATGGGAGCAATATCTGGAAATAATGCTTTTTTAATACCTGGACTTTGTTGTTTACACTCGGTCATTAAAGACGGACCTGTTGAATGTGGATTTGTGGATCAGTTTTTCATCTTGGACCGTTTTCCAGTTTTGGGAAGCAACAGCACCGGACTTTTAAGATTTATATTTTCATGGCAATTTAATGCTGTACACCCCCATTCCTTTGAGGTAATTTTGAACTGATACTGTCAGTGATGGACAGAATATTAGGCCAGTCTGTATTAAGCTGAAAGGCTAAACATAGCCAGGTTCATTTACTGAGCTAACCAAGAGGTTGTTCAGTTTTCTTGTCATTGTTCTACATTATCTTGCACTTGAATGCCTGTATTGATCATTTGCTATTGTCCAAAACTTAGGACGTGTTTGACAGCATTGAGTTCTTACTATGTGACTATAACAAGCAACTTTGAAATGATGTATTACAGTAATGTAGTTCATTTGGCGGGAGCATGGATGCTCTGTAAGATTGAATACCTGCTGCTCGTCTTGTCCATCATGGTGCGCTTAGGATTTAATTTACGATTTTATGTAGTTGAAGGTTTATCATCACTCCGCTTGGTTTAAGTTCTAGCGGTTTGGGACTGTGGTGCTTGTTCCAGGGATGGAGGGTAGAGGGAGGTTTTTTTAATGGTTGACAGTAACCATTTTGTATTTGGCCATTGTCATTTTGTAATGGATCCTCTCAAACTTTATTTTTTTCCTCTCATTTTACTGATCCCTTTGTCAAGTCTTTTTATACACAGGACTAGCTCAGGTGGTCAGGTTGGTACATGGCTCTTAATCAGACTAGTCACATGGAAAGTCGGGCATTTGAATGGCCCCAGTTAAACGTTCCAAAGTTTGACAGATCAAGAGCCTTAAAAGTGATATTGCATTCCTTCAGTAGGCTCACCTTAGTGTTAATGATCACACCAGATTACATAAAGCATGGGTTGGCCAGGTGATTCATTCCAAGTTTAACAGCAGGGCTAAGGGAGACAAAAGTTTTGATTAACAAAAGAATGCAGTTCTCCCCCTTAAACATATTCTCAGATCCTGGAGGTTGTTATCTAATAGTTAGTGGCACACATTTTAAACCCCCGTAGCGTTGGTGAATGTCTCTGCCACTAACTGGGATGATACAAGATTTATTACATCACTTCTATCCTCCCTTCCCAATCTTGGAAGGGATCTGAACTGTATTATGGATCCAGGGCTAGACCACTTAAGTCTAAAGTCTTTTCACCCCTTCCAACGTGTCCAGGATTCTTTCCACATTTGTGACTGAAATGGGTTGTATTGATCCATGACGTTTCCTCCAGATATCTACAAGGGACTTCTCTTACTTCTCTCATGTCCGCTATGCTTTCTCAAGTATTGACTAATTCATTTTAGATAGAGCTCTCCTTCGCACGGTTAAAACAGTTGAGTATTCGGCCATAGTTATATCAGACGATGAGCACCACTCCCTTGGCCTGGTTCTCACTCCCAAATCTAAAGGCCAGTCTTCATGGAGATTTAACACAATCTTACTATCTGACAAAGATTTTTGTAAATTTATATCCACCAATATAGATGTTTTTATCCACCACTCCATCAGTACTATAGGAGACCCTCAAAGCAGTTCTCCGGGGGAACATAATTTCTTACAATGCATATATTATCAAACAAAGAAAATTAATACAACAAGAATTGGTGGATTCAAATTTAGAAACTGACCATCAATATTCCATTACCACCACTCCTGAGCTGTGTGCAGACAGGCTAAAGCTTCAAATTCAATTTGACTTACTTTCCACAAGTCAAGCTGAGTACATGGTACAACGGTCAAGGGAGGCATTTTATGAATATGGGGGCAAAGCTGGTCACCTTCTGGCCCACCAACACAGGCACCAGTCTGCTTCTCGGTTTATCTCCCAGGTCTACAACTCCTCCCATATTACTGACCCCTCTGATATTAATTCAACCTTCTCTTCTTTTTACTGTACCCTTTATAAATTGGAACCCCCGGCAAATGCCATCGCAATGGCTGACTTTCTAAATAATTTGGACATTCCACCTGTGGATGCAGGCATGAGCAGAGACTTGGACGATCCTTTGCGTCTGGATGAGATAACAAACTGTATTAAGGTAATGCAAAGTGGCAAGGCCCTAGGCCCTGATGGATTTCCTATTGACTTTTATAAAAAGTTCTCCACGTTGCTTGCTCCCTTATCATTAGAAATGTTTAATGATTCATTGGCTCACGATTCTCTGCCCCCAACACTGACTCACACTTCCATTTCACTTATACTCAAAAAAGACAGGAACCCTGCAGAATGTGGCTCATAACACAGTGGTTAGCACTGTTGCTTCACAGCACCAGGGTCCCAGGTTCGATTCCCAGTTTGAGGCACTGTCTGTGCGGAGTCTGTCCATTGCCTTAAAGTCATCAGCACTGTTAAAAGGTATCCATCGAGCTGTTTGTGGAGCACCGTGTGTCCTTATATGCTGATGACCTCCTATTATATATTACTGATCCTGTTGCATGTGTTGACGACATAATGAATATTCTGAGCACATTTGGCTCATTTTCTGGCTTTAAGTTATACATCAACAAAAGTGGATGTTTTCTGGTCAGCTCTATTGCCAAGCAAATCCCACCAAGAGCTTTGCCGTTCCGTATATCTGTTGCCGGTTTTCGCTACTTAGGTGTGAATATAACACATTTTCTTGCTTCAGTTCATGAAACAAACCTGGACACCAAAATGAAAGTAGATTTAAACACTGGGATAGTTTGTCTCTTCCTTAGCTGGCAGAATTCAATCTATAAAAATGAACATCCTGCCCAGGTTCTTATATATTTTCAATGTCTCCCTATCTTTTTACCGAAATCATTTTTGGGTATAGTAAACAAGCTGATTTCAACATTTACCTGGGCAGGTAAGACACCTAGAACCCATAGAACGATACTTCAGCGATGGAGATGGGATGGTGGGCTAACACTACCTAACTTACTGTACTATTATTGGCCAGCCGATATTTAAAATATTTTAACATGGTGTCACGATCCAAGTATAAACTGGTGTCTTATGGAAGCACATTCCTGTGGCTTCTCCTCCTCTCTTCCTGCCTTGATTTGAGCCCTGCCATCTCCTTCAAAATACACGGCAAACACCATTGTAATTTCTATTTTAAAAATAGGTAAACGATTTCGACAACATTTAAAATTTGCCACTCCTTCTTTATTGGGCTCTATTTGTAAGAACCACTTATTCTTGTATTCCATGCTTGCCGTTTGTCTTGGGGAGGGAGAGGGGACTTGAACGCTTTACTGATCTGTTTGTAGTTGGGACCTTTGCCAGTTTCAACGAGCTTGTTGTCAAATTTAATTGGCCTCAATCTAGTCTTTACTGTTATTTTCCAACCTGTGAGTTTATTCACTCTCATTGCTTATCCTTTCCTCAGCTACCTCCAGACACACTATTGGAAGAGATTTTGTCACTTCCCCTCACTCGCGGAGGTCTTATCTCAAGATTGTATAATATCACGCTATCTTCTGGGCCCTCTTCTGTTCGCAAGGTAAGAGATGACTGGGAGCGGAACTTGGACTTGACCCTGCGGACGATTGGTTGGAGGAAGCCCTTCTTAGGGTCAACTCCACGTCCTCCTGTGCTCAATTATGCTTAATTCAGTTTAACGTTTTGCAAAGAATTCACTTCACTAAGGCCGGAATTAGCAAGTTTTTTTCAAACACAAACAAATGTGACAGGTGTTCACTTGCCCTTGCAGACCATACCCACATGTTCTAGTGTGACGAGTGGAAGACTTTAGGTATATTGGATTGTAAATATTGGGCAATTTAATGCTTAAAAGCTTTGGGTTAGAGTGTGTTTGACTGTCTTTTTAAAAAATAATCCTGTTTTGCAAGACCTGGGTGCTTTTAGCAGCCAGCAAGTGAAATTGACAAAGGAATGTGTTTTTCAGTCTGGACTAATGGGCTGTGATTTGACTAGGAAAGTCCCTGGGGAGTTAATGGTGCTTTGCAGCCTGCAGAGATCATTGTTTTTCAGCTTGGGGAGATGAGGTCATTGTTGGGTGGAGCCAAGGGATGCAGGGAGACATTTTGAAAAGCTTTAGAGAGGCAGTTTTTGGAGACGCTTTGGAGAGAGGAGTTGAAGTCTGATCTGCCTGACGCTGAGTCCACAGTAAGATAGATTGAGAGCTGTATGTTTCTTTTCTTGTTGCTTAATGGGAAATTAGGCAGTAGTGTTTTAGGGGTAATTGTAAGCTGTTCTTTTTGGGTGTGGAGTTATAAAGTTCAATATTGTATTCATAATGAAGTTTTGTTTTAAAAATACCCAAGCCTTATTTCTTCATGCAATCACTCCTGGAACAAATCATTCTTTCCGCACAGTCTTACAAATAAGCTCAAATATTGGGGTTTCAGTCCAGTATTCTAGCCACCGTTGAGGTCTGGTCTGGGATCGTAATACTGCTCGTGCACGAAGATGGCTGATTTTTGGTCATCCTTTTTTAACACTCTCTCCAAAGCCCTAGATATTGACTTGCAGACTTATTCTTTGAAATCCATATTTGGATCAGACCTGAACTGGCATGTCTTACTAAGATTAAGGCTGACATCATTGCATTTGCTTCACTTATAGCCCGCAGACAGAATCTATTAGCTTGCAAGTCCCCCAAGCCACCCACTGTTTTCTCCTGGTTAGAAGATTTGATGTCTTTTCTTTATTTGTAGAAAATTAAATATACTATAAGAGGATCTACTGAGAAATGTTATCATAGATGGCAGCCTTTTGTTTCTTTCTTTAAACTGTGAATAACCGTCAACCTTTAAACTATTCTTTTTTTTCATAGTTTCTGTGTGTGTGTGTTTACTGGCAGAGAGCTACTTCATTGTATTGTATTGTACTTTGTCTGTCTGCTCCTTATCGCCCTTTGAAAATCAATAAAATTAGATATTTTTTAAAAGTGTACGATGAATGATTTAAGGTAAGTAATTAGCCATAGTCCACAAAGAGCCATAGGTGGCTGGCTGCATTAGAGAAAGACAATTCGTTGTGTGATAGCGCTGCCCCTTTAAGGGCAGGCCTTTGTGGTCCACATGACTGGCTCAGCGCCTATCGCGCAGGAACACGTGAACCCCGACCAATGGGGGAAAAGCCCAGGGCCCTGGGAGCGGGGTCCTGGCCAGAATGGACCTTGGAGCCAGATTGTGAAGACCTGTTTAGTGACTCTGTACCTGTATATGGTTTACTGTTACTTGTAACCAATAAACCCTTGTTCCGTTATACTGGAAGTCTCCCTAGTGTGGCTCGAGCCACCACATTGGCGCCGAGTGTAAACTGATTGACTGCAAGTCCACAGTAGTTCAGAATTCGAGGGGGGAAGGGAAAATTCTCCAAAACAAACAGAGAAGTCGAAAAGCATCAATGGCATCATAAAACAGTGGGCACAATTCTCTGGAAAGATTTCTAAGTGTGGCGGCGAGCGGAAACTGCCGCGTGTTTCCCGACATTTGGCCCGGCGAGGCTGGCAATGCAATACAACGTTAATTAGTTCACTGAACGAGGTCCCATGGGCTTCACGCCACAAATGAAGGCTCGCCAGCCGATTTGTCGGGCCAGCCCTCTGCTAACAAAGTCAAGAAACACTTAAACAGCACTTCCACAGCCAACCCCACTCATCTCGCAGTCATGGCGCTGAGACGCCCAGCCCCAGGGTTTCGAGACACGAGCCTGGAGTGGCTCCTAGATGCTCTCAAGACCAGGAAGGATGACCTGCTCCCCCGAGGGTCCCAGAGGGTGAGCCACAGGGCAGCCACTGCTGCCTGGGACGAAGTGGCAGCGAACGTCAGCTCGGGAAGCGTGACCAGGAGGACCGGCCTCTTGTGCAGGAAGGAGGTCGCAGGGGTGAGTTAACACCCCCCCCCCCCCAGATCTTCCCACCCCCACATGAGCAGCCCCCCCCCCCAATCCTCCATGTGCTCCAACTCTCCCCAACATTTCCTTCACCCCCCAACCCCCATCCCCACACCATGTGGCAAACAATGCCTTCTCTGTGTCGCTGCAGGACAAGCTCTCCCACAATCATCGGGAGAAAGCCCAGACTAGCGGAGGGGTGCCGGACATAAGGATCCTCATGACCTTTGAGGAACGTGCCCTGGAGGTTACGGGGGTGGCCGAGGACAGAGCGGTCACCAATGTGAAGGTCGCCACTTTCCGTATAGGTGAGGAACCATTGAACCCCACCCGGAGGACGTGTCACACGCGAGTTGTTGATGACATACAGCCTGACCTACCCTCCCACTGACCACATGTCCATTCTCCCGCTGGTCCTCCAGCTGACGGCGCCGGCCCATCCGGGGTGGCCCCTTCCCTGCCCCCCTTGAGACCACCTCAAAGTTCTCCAAGGATGCCACAATCGATGCGTCACAGCTGTCAACCCCACTCTCCACCAGCGCAGAGACAAACACTTCGGTGGGCAACGTTAGTGGTCAGGCTTCTGGGTCACAATCTGATGAGCACCACACAGTCGTTGATGCACATCAGGTGGAGGCAGTCACGCCCAGGAGAGACAGCAGTCGGAGGTCTGCTGGATTCCAGATCCCAGCTGGGTGCCAGCCAGATGCTGAGCCTATGGACCAGGTTATCCTGAAGCTGATGGAGATATTAGGGAGTGGCCACAACATTCAGAGGTAGATGTCAGCGATAGTCGAGCAGGCCCATAACCAATCAAAGGAGTCCCAGTGGCAACGGGCGCTGGAGATGGCTCAATGCTTGGCACCAAGGCCAACACTGCCAGGGTGGCAACCGCAGTGGAGAGCCTGGTGCACAACGTCAGCAGCAGTCGGTGACGGCCATGTCTGAGGGCCTCAGCAGAATGTCCGACTCGCTGGGAGACGTGACCCAGTACCAGGCTGACCTTGATGAGGCGCTGTGGAACATGTCCCGGTCTCAGGTGGGAATGGCCTCGGCGTTGCGGAGCTTGTCCCAGTCACAGGTGGGCATTGCTGAAACACTGCAGAGCACGGCCCAAGCACTGAGGAGCATCACCAAGGGGCCGACACCATGGTGCAGACATTGGGAGCCACCAGGGCTGGCAGGGCCAGATGACACAGTGGCAGCCAGGGCTCGAACCAGCTGCCCCTCCATCACGAGATGAACCCTGGGGCCCTATGGCCACAGGAAGAGGGGGTGGGTGCCAACCTGGACCTGTCTCATGGAGTGGCGATGGTGGCCACCAGCACTCCTGAGTTCCAATCCTCTGGCAACACCACGTCTCACAGTCAACACACGGGACAGGGCAACACAGCTGTGCATGTGTCGCTGACAAGTGAGCCGGGGCCCTCCGGCCACAGAGCCCCCAGAGGACACCTGCCAGGCGCATCGAAGGCCATGGGACATGATAAGCAGCTGGCTGCCTCCACCTCTGATGGGCATCCCGGGGACACACCTAGATGGAGCTAGCGACAGAGCAAGGAAGGCTAAGCATGTCGAGAATCAGTGAGGGCACTGTGGGGCGGTGGCGAGGGTGGGGCGGGTGGTAGGTAGGGGGTAAGGGGGCGAGGGGGTGGTGAGGAGAGTGGGACTGCACCATCAGGAGAGTGGGGCATTGTTAGACACCAGTGACACAGTAAAAAGCCTTCAGCATAACCAGTATGATGCCTCTGTAACTTTCTTCTGCAATGCAGGCTGACCTCAGCCCTTGGCCCATATCTCCAGGCATGACACCCCCCCCCCCCCCCCCCCCCCGGGGCCTGGGCACACTGCATGCAGGTGATGGGTGTGAGTGAGCACTCAGCAGACAGGCTGGGTCGACTATGGCATGGATTGAGGAGAACCAGTGCTCAGTTTTCTGTGGGTTATCATCACCCCCTGCCCTGGAAGAGGCTAGGGATATCTGATGCCCCAAGGTGTAGCTGTCATGCACACTCTCTGGGAAGCGTACGCACACGTGCATGATCTGCGTGTGGTGGTCCACATGAGTTGGATATTCAAGGAGTGGAACTCCGTCCTGTTAATGTAGGGGACTCGCAGTTGGCCTGGTGTGCACAAGGCAACATATATGCAGTCTATCAGCCCCTGGACTGGGGCATCCTGGTGATGCTGGAGAATACTGCTGCCCGGGCATCTGGTTGGGCTTGGCCATGTTAAAGTTCATCTCGTTTTCTGCCAAGCCAAGCAAAGCATCCGTGACCTGTTGGATGCACCTGTGGGCTGTAGCCTGAGAGTTCCACATCGGTCCCCGCTCGAGCCCTGGAAGAATCCCGAGGTGTAAAAGTTCAGGGCTGCAGTGACCTTGACGGCCACTGAGAGCGGGTGTCCTCCTTCTTCACGTGGTGCCAAGTTCACGAGGACATGACAGGGGTGTTGCACTGTCTCCTTGTTGAAGCGGAGCCTCCTGCGGCATGTGCTATCTATCCTCTGCACGAACAACCAGCGACGTTTGTACACCCTGGGCCATCACCGGCCTCCTCATCTAGGTCTCTCCCTGGCCTGATGGTCAGCGGATCCTCAGGATGAGGGCTGGGGTCTGGCACATAGGCTACCACCTCGAGCCTCTGTAGACGCCGCTGCCGCCATCTCTATTGCCTGGCCACCCGGCCTACAGCAGCATCACTAGGGCTTGTTCTGTGTGGTCCAAAATACTGTCCATACCGTTCAAGGTCTGTAAGGAATTGGGAGAAGGTGTTAGACCCACCCGGGACCCTCCATTCCCCCATTGAGTTCCCCTTCCCCTGCCCCACATCTTGAACACCCTGCCCTAAGCACCCCCAGCCGCAGTGTCCCTCCCCCGCTCAGCGGACCCCAGACCCTGTACCTCTGACAGCCGCACATGACGTTATCTGGACTGGGCGCCAGTCTCCTCCCCGTTGCACTCGCCCACCCTCCAGCCATGGATAGTGTTCAGGCACAGTGTCCAGGCATCACAGTCTGATTGGGATGCTGGGCAATGGCTCCCACATGCCACATGCTACCCACGAGAATCCACTTGGGATGTGTAAAGTGCTCAGCTAACCATGATAGCCATCAGCAATGGTACTCAGCCACTCAGAAGCCATTCCACAGTTTCACATTTGTAACAGGGAGTACTAATTGGCGCCAACGTGACCAGGGGAGGCCAATGAATCATGGGAGGCCGTTGGATATGGGGTGGCTACCTTTAATTGTATGGAAATAGGACTTTTATGGTGATTATTGGTTTCTCGCCATGCTACGGAGGGATCCTGGTTTTGCCTACAGGAGCGGGCCGGTTGCATCGCAAACGGTTTGGCACCCGGCGCGGTTCTCGGTTTTGGCCTCTCCGCTATTCTCCAGCCTCGCTGTGCTCTCGCTCGAGCGGAACGGGGCCAGAGAATCGCACCCATCGAGTGAAAAATACCCATGATGAGGAAGTTAGGCCCATTCGACCAGGGGGCTGAAGACTGGAGCCAGTATATTGAACAGCTCCATTACTTCTTTACAGCAAACAAAATGACGGGTGTTGGATAAACTGGAGGTTATCCAATTCCCGGTTTGTGAGCCCCAACCTACAACAATATAAGAAATTTGATGTCCTCGGAGGCCTCATTCAACCAGTTGGTGATGTTGGCCGGGGAGCATTTCAACCCCAGACCCTCAATCATACTACCATGTTACAAGTTTAATTCAGCTGTCAGAGACCCAGGAGTGATGATCTCTGCTTTAGTTGCCAGAATCCGCCAAATGAACTAGCATTATGAGTTCGGCACAGCGCTCGCTGACATTCTGCGCAACTGTTTAGTTTGCAGAATTAGCACCATAAGTGCGCAAAAGAAGCTTCTGACTAGACCAAAGATTGCCCTAGACAGGATGATCAAAATTGCTCCAAGTGTCCCAGAGCGGCGTGTCAGATCTTCAAGGCTTACAAGAGGGCGAGGTGAACCAGCTGTGGGGCGGTGTGGCTGCAAGGCACAGAGGAAGTTCAGCCATGATTCTAGGAACAGGATCATAGACAGTGGTCAGGAAAGAAAATGGATCAAAGCCCAAACGTCAAGATGGTCGCTGCCGATGTGTGGGAGACCACCCCCAAGAAGCATGCCACTGCAGAGAGTTTGTTTGTTTTCAGTGCATTAGGGCCATATCCAGGCAGAATACACCAAATTAAAAAACAGTCATGACTCCAGTGAACAAAGGGAAGAGGACTTCAGATGAAGAACCTGAAACATACAAACAAAACTTTATGAAAGTGAGCAAAACAGCCCCAACTGAGATAGCCCTCACAACAAATGGAAGACCACTAAAGATGGAGGTCGACACCGTGGCACCGGCTACAGTGCTAGGCAAACAAACATTTAGATATCTTCAAGGAAGAGTTCAGTCTTTGAACCTAAGTAACACAACGGCCAAGTTAGGGACATGTACAGGGGAACCCTGAACATTTTGGGGACAACCACATTGCCAGTGTTATATCAGCAGCAGGATGCCCAGCTACCTATGGTCATTGTTGAGGGGCATCGGCCAAGTAACATGGGACGAGAATGGCTGAGCCAAATCAAATTTAATTAGTTGGACATCTTAAAAAATTCGGGATAGTGTCTTCCAGGAAGTCTTATGTAAATATAAAGATGTTTTCCAGAACGCGTTGGGTCGAATAAAGGGAGTAAAGACCAAGATTTACATCAACCCTAATTCCACACCAAAGTTTTTCAGGTCGAGACTGGTCCCTTACACCAAAAATTGGAAGCTGAACACAAACACCTCGAAGACCTGGCTGAATGGGTGACTTCCACCGTCCCTGTGTTAAAACTGGACCGCTCAGTTAGAATATGCGGGGATTACAAGTTAAACAATAAACCAGACAGTCCAAGCAAATAAATATCCAATTGCATGAATCGAAGACCATTATGCGAAGTTGGTGGGGAACCTGGCGTACACCAAACTCCACCTCAGCCATGCCTATTTGCAGTTAGACCCAGATGAAGATGCCTGGAAGGTTGCGACAATTAACATGCATAAAGGCCTGTTTCAATACACCATGTTACCCTTTGGCATCTCCTCAGCCTGTGCAATATTCCAGGGGACAATGGAGAATCTGCTCCAGGGCAGTCCGAAGGTGGTGGTCTACCTGGATGATGTTGTAGTAATATGAACATCACATGAAGAGTACTTAGCAAGCCTAGAAGATGTGCTGAGAAGATTTACAAATGCGGGAATCTGACTAAAGTGCATGAAGTGCACTTTTCAAGCTAGTGAGGTCACTTACCTCGGATTCAATCTGAACTCTAAAGGCCTGCACCCACTCGAAGACAAGGTGAGAGCCCCAAGAGAAGTCCTGGCACCTAAGAACATGGCAGAATTAAAGTCCTTCCTGGGGATGGGAATGACCTGGTCGTCCATGGACGAAGGTACATGGGGCCTTTGTAGGCCCTTTCTTATGCAAAATGTTCCTTATCATGGTTGACGCCCACTCAAAATGATATGGTCAACAATCTCAATGGTCACAATAGAGGTCCTGCGGTGGATTTTTGCAACCCACAGCCACCTCGAAGTAATAGTGTCTGACAACAGCACTCCGTTCAATGGATAAGAGTTTCAGCACTTTGTCTGGACAAATGGCATCCACCATATGAGAACAGCCCCCCTATCACTCTACCTCCAATGAATTAGCGATGAGAGCTGTGCAAACAGTCAAGGCAGCCATGAAGAAGCAGTCCAGCCGACCACTACACCTTAGGTTGGCCAAGGACTTGACGAACCTTGTCAGCTCATCCAGAGTTAGCGCTTTCTCCAGGCTCTCCCGCTCGCTGCTGTCTAAGACCTCTGTGATAGAGGGCAGGAAGGACTGGGAGGCGTGCTGTCTCTTGGCTTCAGGTCATACAATCTGGCATAAAAGGATTTGCTGATCCTCAGAATGTCAGACTGCTATGACTTTACTCAGCCATCTTCTTCCTTCAGGCTGTTGATTGCAGAGCTCTGCCTATGTACCTTTTGAAAGAAGAAACATGAGCACATCTCATCCTGCATCACGGGATGGACTCTAGGCTCAAGGTTACCTTGAAGGTCTCCAAGGCAAAAAATGAAGCTTGCTGGATCATCACCTCCTGGAGATCCTCCTTGACATCAACCTCCATTGACTGCAGCCAGAGCACATTCAGCATGTCTTTCTGGTTTTGGGACATCTCCCCCAGTTCTCTGTCGCCTTTTAACACCTTTAAGGAAGAAAACCCTTGTGCTGTTCACCCTAATTGCTTCCCTCCAGTGTGACAGTGACTCAAAGAGAGGTTTCACGGTTCTCCAGCTTTGTAATCCCTTTAGAGTTCCTCGAGGGCCTCTGCAATTAACAGTTTCACATTAAGTTTCCATGACCCCCTGCCACCCCTCCTGGTCTTCCTGCAAGTGACTGTCGGCCAATATGAGGCAGAGAAGAACATCGGCTTGAGGTTGGTGGATGTGACCGCGAAAGCCCGGGACACAAACAGGAAGTCTATCCTGAAGGGGACGGACCAACCGTGACCAGGTATATCTACGATGAGCTTTTGCCTATAGAGTTGCTGAAGATGTCGTGTAGCATCTTTTACCTTTCCCATCAGGACGGGGCGTCCAGTCTGCTATCAGTGCTGCCAGATCACCCAACGGCACCCATGATGCAGTTGGAGTCACCGCCCAGCATGACTGACCTGGAATTTATCAACCGATCTCTGTCAATCACAGTCTACAGAAACTAACAATGGGCTTTGAATGAAATCTCAGAATCCCTTTATACTAAGACTAGACAGGTCAGATACAGGTATTGGCCTCTGTCCTGCAGTGCCATCTACTGTTCCTTTTGGCTTTCCGACTCTTAACCAGGCAGAGTATAAAGAGGCATGTTTGAGGTAGGACTGCTTCCCAGTGAATTTTTTAAAATAAATTTAGAGTACCCAATGATTTTTTTCCCAATTAAGGGACAATTTAGCCTGGCCAATCTACCTGACCTGCACATCTTTGGGTTGTGGGGGTGAAACCCACGCAGACATGGGGAGAACGTGCAAACTCCACACGGACAGTGACCCAGGGCCGGGATTCGAACCCAGATCCTCAGCGCCGCAGTGCCAGTGCTATCCACTGCGTCACATGCCGCCCATGCTTCCCAGTGAATTGATTGGTAACACACACCCACCTACATGGGATTGGATGTTTTTCCTACTTCTCTGCCTGTTACAAAGCGTTTGATTTACCAAACACTGCAGTCTCTGCCAGCCCCAGCCCACGATTCTCCTAATATATTTCCAGTACAATAACAGTGAGCACAGTGTAAAAACACTTTGCTGCCTGTTAAGTGGTTTGGCTTGACTTGAGGTATTGAAATGAAAATGCTTTGTTTAAAAAATTAACTTCTGGGGCCCCCTCTTTCATTTCATTTCATCAACACATCCCTCCATGGCCTAGTCCTTCCCAACATAGAATCATAGAATTTTACAGCAAAGACGTGATTGGATGGAGAGTCAGTTCTGATGCCGAAATGGTGACCGACACCGGTTTCACGCCAAACCGTAATTCTCCGTCGCCTCGACCGCAGCGTCAATGTGTTCCAGAACGTAAATGCTGTTGGCCTATCTTAGCGGGCCTGCCCCGGTTTTCTCCAGGGCCTCCGCGATTCTCCATCTCCAATAGGCCAAATTCACGATGGCGCGGTTCACTTGTGCTTTTAAAAATCGTGAAACTGGCATTGTGGCTGCTGAGGGAGAGAGAGGGGGTACGGAAAGTGTCCAACATCGCCATAGTTTGCTGACAGTTGTGCCACTGGCCAGGGGACTTCTGCCAGGGCTGGGGGTAGTAGCGGGAGTTGCCAGGAGGTGGGCTGTGGTGTTGCAGTGGACGGGCACAGAACACCATTGCCGCAGTCTGCAAGGCAGCCATGCAGCTGCACACGCTGCTGACTGCCCACTGTGAACTTAGGGTCATGGGTCATATGGGTGTCTCTCCAGGCCACCCCACTTGCTGCCCTCTGGCCCCAGCCGACCCATCAGCTATATGGGTGTGCTCCAGCACAACCAGTGCCATCTTGTTGGCTGGGATGGTGTGTGTGGAGTACAGTGGGTATATGCACCTGCAGCTCGTCAGCCTCCTGAGTGTCAATCGCGATTTCTTGTTGGAATCAATTGCGTTCCACGTGGCGCCGGTGCTAGCACCTTAATAGTCGCTGAATCGATCCAGGTGCAGCGCCAATTTTGCTGTCGTGGAAGTCCACGAATCCTGCACTTATTGTCAGGAATGGAGAATTTAGCCCCATCTAATTGAATCCTTGGACTGTGTTCGCCAAACTAGAAGGGAAAATACAACGAAGAATTTGGACTTTGCCCATTCGAGTCAGAAATGTTGGAGAGTCCGATGCCACCTCGGAGCTGCTCAGTGACCATTTAAGGCCAAGTCACCTATCTGTAAATGCCAATTGGGTAGCGAGCCGTCTTGGGAAAAAATAGAAAAAATAGTGAAGAAGCAAATCCAGAGCAAGTAGAGATCCTTTCATAAGCAGCACAACTCTGGATTTGAACCCTTCACCATCCTGGAGTTGAACAGAGTTGGACAAACGATCAAGTTGGGCACTGCTGCTGGTTCCTAAAACATCTTGGCTCCTGGTTGGCCCAATTCTTGACAATGGTCATATGCGAGGGAAGAATCCCAAAATCCTGACCTGTGTCGAAAGTCATCGGCCTCCCAAAGACCCAAAATTGCCATTAACCTACTGGCCAATATCCTTGCCATCAGTTTGCTTCAACATAAAGCACAATGGATCAGGCCAGAAGTGGAGAACATACGGAGTACCGACTGAGCAGGCTTTCAACAAGGAAGGAGCAAATGTGATCAAGTCCTTGAATTTACCTTTTGCGTTGAAAACAGCTTAAAACAGGGGTGCGGTAATTGTCCCTTTAAGGGCAACACAGCAGAGACAGGATCACATGGCCTGTGTGGAATCAACCAGGGTGAGAGAGACTACTAGGCAGAGACATTTTGAGGAGCTGGCCACAGCCTTGAGGCTGTTGTACAATTCCTATTAATAAATGCCTTTTGTGTTCACTAATGAGGTCCGTGAAAATCCATCTTTACATCTGGCGATTAGGATAAATGACCCCGATACTGCCTCTGGCCCGATATCTGTGAGTATCCTCTTTTAATCGAAGTCTGAGGAAAAGAAGTACTCACCCCAATGCTTCTCTTTGAGTGAGTTGACACATTTGACTTCTCCACGGAGGACTGGACACAATATATCAAGCGCCTTGGGTATTTTTCCCAGCAAATTAAATAGGGTAGAAGCAATTTTTCTAAGTGTTTGTGGAACTCAGACCTATAACCTGATGCGCAGTCTTACAGCTCCAAGCATGCCCGACTCCAAATCATTTAGTGAGCTCATGGATTTAGTGAAGGCTCAATTGCAACTTTCGTATCAGTCATACAAAAGAAATTCAAATTTAATTCAAGGGTGAGAGCCCCAGGTATATCGATAGCGACTTGTCAGTGGCGAAACTGAAGCAATTATCAGAGTATTATGATTTTGGAGCAACCCTAAGACAACATGTTGTGGGATAGGTTAGTCAGTAGCATGAAGAACAGCACTATTCTTTTTTTAAAATATATTTAGAGTACCCAATTCACTTTTTCCAATTAAGGGGCAATTTAGCATGGCCAATCCACCTACCCTGCATAGCTTTGGGTTGTATGGGCAAAACCCACGCAAACACAGGGAGAATGTGCAAACTCCACACGGACAGTGACCCAGAGCCTGGATCGAGCCTGGGACCCTCGACGTCGTGAGGCAGCAATGCTAATCAATGCGCCACCGTACTGCCCTAGAACAACACTAATCAAAACAGATTGCTTGCAGAGGTTGACGTAAATTTTAAACGAGCAATGGAGATAGTGCTGGCCATGGAAAGCATTGAAGAAAGCGCACAAGAGCTGCAGAGCACACAAAATGGTACCATTCACCAGTTGAGCAGAAACCTGTAGTCAGCCACTGGGGCCAAAACAGCCAAAGTAGCCACACAGCTGGAAACAATTTTAGCCACTAACAAAACAAAAAGATACAGAATATGCAATCAGTCAGTACTTTTTAAAGTGCAATGTTACCGATGTGGAGGTATGCTCATGCTCATGAATCGTGTCAGTTTAAGGAGGCTGAGTGTTCTTATTGGCACAAAAGAGGACATTTGATAAAGCAGCACAGAGCTAAGTGAAGATTGCTGAGTAATCAATCAACCAAGATGGTATAAGTATCTACTGTGGAAGAACCTCGCACCAGTGATTCTGGTATTGACTCTCTGTTTAATCTAAAAACAGGCAAGATAGACCCTATTAGTGTAATGCTCTGGGTAAATGACAAGGCTTTTAAGTTGAAGTGGATACAAGAGCATCAACCACTGTAATGGGTGAGCATACGTTTCAGTAACTAAGAGAGGGAGTCCAACCATTGAACTTGAAGAGTATTTTTGCCAAGTTGAAGACTTATACGAGAGAAGTAATAAAAATAAAAGACATCACAATGGTACATGTAAGCTATGGACAATAGTCTATCCAGCTCCCATTGATAATAGTGACGCGTCAAGGACCAATCCTTCTCGGTTGTGTGGCTTAAAGAAATCAAGTTGAATTTAGCCAAAAATCTTTAAATGTGGGAAAGGAGACCACTCGAGCTGATCAGAAAATACGAGAGCGACTTCTGTGATGAATTAGGCAAAATGAAAGTGCTACAAGCTAATATTCATGTGGATCCAGAGGCGATTTCCTGATTCTTTAGGGCAAGACTGATACCACATGCCTTACGAGAGAAAGTGGATACTGAGTTAAGTGGGTTGGAAGAACTAGGCATTACCCAGCCAATTTAGTTATCGGAATGGGCAGCACCTATTGATGACATGTATGCAAAGCTGGCAGGAGATCAATCTTACACAAAGCTGGATATGAGTCACGTGTACCAGCAACTCAAATTAAATGACGATTCCTGGGGGTATGTCACGATCAATGTGCACAAAGGCCTATTCCATTACACGCGCCTGCCTTTTGCCGTGTCTTCGGCATGTGTAATATTCTAAAGGACAATGGAGAGTCTGCTACAGGGGCTTCCGCAGGTTGTAGTATACCTTGATGAAATCCTCTGAACTGGATCGACAGAGGCTGAGCATCTAGCAACTCAAAAGAGGTGTTAAAGAGATTTCAATAGGCCAGAGTTCATCTCAAGAAAGAGAAGTGCACATTCAAGCCACTGTGGTGACTTAACTGGGGCACGGTGTAGATGCACAAAGAATACATCCAATGGAAGACAAGGTCAAAGCAATAAAGGAGGTGCCTGCCCCCTCAAGCACAACTGAACTCAAAATCATTTTTGGGGATGGTAAACTACCATGGATTTTTTTTCACCAAATGTATCAACGGTGAATGTATTGGCCCCCTTACATATTCTGCTAGAGAAACACCATTGTTGATCCTGGACACCTCTCCATAGTGTTAGTGCAGTGTTGTCCCATGAGTAGGATGACAGCTCTGGAAGGCAGATAGGATTTGTGTCAAGAACCCTCTCAGAGACCGAAAAAGGCTGCTCACAAATCGACAAGGAAGGACTATCAATAGTTTCCGGCATCAAGAAATTATTTTTCTTTTTTTTAATAGATTTAGAGTACCCAATGCATTTTTTCCACTTAAGGGGCAATTTAGCGTGGCCAATCCACCTACCCTGCACAGCTTTGGGTTATGGGGGCAAAACCCACGCAAACACGGGGAGAACGTGCAAACTCCACACAGACAGTGGCCCAGAGCTGGGATCGAACCTGGGACCTCTGCGCTGTGAGACAGCAGTGCTAACCACTGCACCATCGTGCTGCCCTTACATCAAGAAATTCTATCAGTTCTTACACGGAAGACACTTTACCATGTAGGCCCCAAATTGGGATGATGTGGGTTTTATGAGGGGGTCGCTGGCAGCGACCCCGGATTGGCCACGCACCAATTGATCATGGGAGAAGATTTTAACTGTGTCCTGGAGCCGAGAGTGGATAGTTGGAGCCCCAGGTCGATGGGTAGGGTACGAATAGCGAGAGAGCTGGGGGGAGTTTATGGAGAGGTTGGGTATGGTGGACCATTGGCGTTTTCAGAACCCAGGGGGAAGGGCGTATGCCTTCTTTTCACACAGCTATAAGGTATATTCGAGGATTGACTACTTTGTAGTGAGTCGGGAGATTTTGGTTGGGATGGAGGGGGCAGAGTATGCGGGGATAGTTATCTCGGACCATGCATCCCACTGGCTGGAGATTCGATTTAGATCGGGACGAGAGCAGAGGCCAGGGTGGAGGTTTGACTCGGGATTGTTGGCGGATGGAGGTTTTTGTGATAAGGTGCGGTTGGTGATTAGGGATTATGTGGCGTTGAATCAGAATGGGGAGGTGTCGGCGGGCATTTTTTAGGAAGCACTGAAGGCAATGGCCCGGGAGAAATTATTTCATTTACGGTTTGTGCAGAAAAGGAAAGGAGGGCGGAACATAATCGTCTAGTGAGTGAGATATTGGAGGTGGACAGGGAATATTCGAGGGTGCCCACCGTGGAGGGATTGGCGAGGAGGAAAAAGTTCCACGGTGAAGATATGGGGCGTCATTCTCCGCCGGCGGGAGTCTCCGTTCTGCCGGCGCTCGGGGGTTTCCCGACGGCGTGGGGGTGCCCCACAATGGGAAACCCCATTGACCGGCCGGTGTTACGGAGACTCCCGCCGGCCGGTCGGCGCAGAAATGTGGCGGGGCGGGTAGGAGAATTTCGCCCATGGAATCAGCTGAGGAGATATTTTAGGGTGGAAGGGATGTCGGTGCTAACGCCGCTGTGCGAGAATCATGGGTTTGAGCCGGGGTGGGATGGATAGTGTATATAGGAGGTGGAGGGAAGTGAGGCTGGTCAAGGTGAGGGATTTGTATTTGGAGGAAGGGTTGGCAGTCTGGAGGAGCTTAGGGAGATGGTAGAGCTGCTGAGGGGTAGTGATTTCAGGTGTCAGCAGGTTAGGGACTTTGCACGAAAAGCCTGGAGGGAGTTCCCTAGATTGCCGGGATACGCCCTGCTGAAGCGACTGCTGCTTCCGGATGTGGAAGGGGAGGGAAAATTGGGGACATATATAAGTGGCTGGGGGAGCAGAGAGGTGAGCGGCTGGTGAAGATCAAGGAGAAATGGGAAGCGGAGTTGGGAGAGGAGATTAATTGGGGTGTATGGAGTGAGGCACTGCGTAGGGTAAACGGGACCTCCTCTTGTGCAAGGATGAGCCTGATACAGTTTAAGGTGGTGCACAGGATGATGACAGGGTGAAAAAGGGGAAGAATTTGTACAGACTGTATAGTTAATTGTTGGGAAGATGTTTCCTGGGGTGTTTATTTGCTGTAACCTGCTTTGATACATGTTTGTCATAAAATACGTTTTTTTTTAAAAAGGAAGACACTTTACCATCATTTCTGAGCACAAACCGCTCTTGGGTCTCTTCAAAGAGGACAAGGCTATCCCACCAATCGCCACGGCAAGAATTCAACGATGGGCATTAATTCTGTCTGCCTATGAATACTTTCAAGCACCGACTGTAATGATATGCATAAGGCAAGTTTGTACATAATGTTATGCATGACCTCCGACCACGAGGTGGCATTGTAAATCCATCATGTGGCCCTGTGATCTGGCGAGTTGGGAGTAAGTCGTGCATGGAGATAGACGTATTTGTAGTAGTTCCACAATAGTTGTTTAGTGTTAGTTGTTTTTTTATTTTATTTATGCTAATTATCTTACCACGCAGTTGTTCTACAATAAATTATTTTAAACTGCATGTTCTGCAGTTCATCATTCACTTCAGCCAGTCTACAGAACGTGGCACCGACGTGGAACACATATAATGAATGTGGATGCTCTTAGCCGCCTGCCCTTGCAAGAGACTATCACATTTACTCCAGTACCACAAGAAATTATCATGGCATTAAATTCTTTGGACACATTTCCAGTCTCAGCGAGGCAGATCAGGAACTGGACCAATCGAGATCCACTTCTGTCCAAAGTGAGAGACAAAATACTTATAGGATGGGCAAATGAGCTAGCTTCCAAGGAAATTAAACCATTCTTTATCTGCAAGAATGAATTGAGTTGTTAGGATGGCATCATACTCTGGGGAGCAAGAGTAGTCGTTCCTGTACCAGGCAGAAAGCTACTCCTAGCTGAATTACATCGCACTCACCCTGGCATCTCTAAGTTGAAGATGTGTGTTGTGTGTGTTGACCTGGTAATGATGCCGATATTGAAATTTGAGTCTGCAACAAAGGTTTCCTGCTACAGCCCCACCCCACCCTTGGGAATGGCCTGACCGGCCAAGGGTACGAATCCATATTGATTACGTTGGTCCATTCTTGGGCACAATGTTTTCGTGATGAATGCACACTCTAAATGGATGGGCATTTTTGAGGTGATGTCACCTACATCGCATGCTACCATCAAAAAATTATGCCAGTGCTTTTCAACTCATGGATTGCCTGAAGTCATGGTATCAGACAATTCACAAGTGCTGAGTTTCAAACCTTCACCACTCTCAATGATATTAAACACATTAAAATTGTGTCTTACCACCCAGCATCAAACAAACTAGCTAAGCGAGCTGTCCAAACTTTCAAGTCTGGCCCAAACTAACCATCAGGACGAACCCTGGAGTCTAAAGTCTCACGTTTCCTCCTTAGCTCTCATACCACTCCACATACGACAACAGGCATTCCACCAGCACTGCTAATGAAGCAGCTTCTCAGACGAGACTGAGACTCACGTTTCCAAATTTGCCAGGGAGGGTAGAAGCCAGCCAAAGTAATCAGAAAGCAAGCCATGATTCATATAGTTCAGCGGGATTATTTATGGTAAATGAAGCCATATCCGTGAGAAACTTCAGTAGTGGATCAAGTTGGATCCCCGGAATTATTGTCTCTAAGACCAGGCCCCTTTCATACCAAGTGGATGTGGAATGACAGATCATTCGTAAACACATGGACCACTTGAGGAGTAGAGAGATGCTCCAGCAGTCAGTGTTTTCGAATCCGTAAGCATCAAACTACATGATCGACATAACTGATGTCTCCGTGGAAGCAAATAGTGTTGAATGGCCTGTGCCAGAAGGGGTACCCATTATTGCAGCTCTGGTTGACGCCGGTCCTGTGGAAACATCTCAGCCAACAGAATTACGCCGCTCTACAAGTAACAGAAAATTTCCTCACAGACACGACTTATAATTGTCCAACTCATCTCCATAAAGTTTAGTTCGTATTTAGGACTAAGTGAATTAGTTATTCACGATTGTATAAAGGAGGTAAAGGGGGAAGGATGTGGTGATTGTCTCTTCAAGAGCAACACAGCAGAGTAAGGATCACATGGCCTTTGCGACCAATCGGGATGAGTGTGGAATCACCCCATGGTGAAAAAGGCTCATGGGCAGAGACATTTTGAGAACTAGCTACAACTCATGTAGCTGCTGTGCAATTATTATTGATAAATATCTAATAAAGTCTGTGAACGTGCATCTTTACATACAAAGATAAATAGATACATAGAAGATTGGAGCAGGAAGAGGCCTTTTGGCCCTTCAAGCCTGCTCCGCCATTCATCACGATCATGGCTGATCATCCAACTCAATAGCCTAATCCTGCTTTCTCCCCATAGCCTTTGATCCCATTCTCCCCAAGTGCTATATCCAGCTGCCTCTGGAATATATTCAAAGTTTTAGCATCAACTACCTCCTGTGGTAATGAATTCCACAGGCTCACCACTCTTTGTGTGAAGAAATGTCTCCTTATCTCTGTCCGAAATGGTTTACCCTGAATTCTAAGGCTGTGACCCCTGATTCTGGACACACCCATCATTGGTAACATCTTCCCTACATCTACCCTGTCTAGTTCTGTTAGAATTTTATGTCTCTATGAGATCCCCCCTCATTCTTCTAGATCCCCCCCTCATTCTTCTTACAAGGGGCAATTTTTCTTAACCTCGTTGCAGTGTTAAAAGCATCAAGGAAATTGGGGAAAGAGTGGGACTATGGCGTTGAGATAGAGGATCAGTCATGATCACATTGAATAGAAGAGCAGGCTCGATGGGCTGAATGGCCTACTCCTGCTCCTAGTTTCTCTGTTTGTATTAGTGGGGTCTGAAAGATCATCCAAGTGCAGCTCTGGTATGGTCTAAGCAATGACTCACATTGCCAAGGAGGGTTTACTTACTAAACTTAAATCTGGGCTAAAAATAACTCCTTCTAGCCACTGACAAGTCTATTACTTGGTTCCATGAATATGCCCACGCTTAATAAATAAAGTTACAGCAAAGTGAGAGGCCATTCAGCCCCTCGTGTCTGTGCTGACCCTTTGGAGGAGCTATCCAGTTAGTCCCACTCGCCCTGCTGTTTCCCCAAAAGCCCTACAAATTTACCTCCTTCAAGTATTTACCCAATTCCCTTTTGAAAATTACACTTGACTCTGCTTCCATCGCCCTTTCAGGAAGTGCATTCTGGATCAGAATAACCCACAGCTCCCCCCTCCCCTGTAGATCAATAGCATTCTTGGGAAAGAAAGTTGCAGATTGTTCCGCTACCCTTTTGAGAGGAAAAAAAACTTAGAAAATGCTGGAAACACTGAACAGGTCAGGCTGCGTCTGTGGAGAGAGAGAAACAGAGTTAGCATTTCTGTCGATGACTGAATCATGAGCATCATCCTCGATTTTCAACCCTTCACCATTGGCAGCCGTGCCTTCAGCTGCCTGCGACTTCAAACTCTAGAATTTCCTCCCTAAACATCTCCAGGCCTCGACCTGTCATCCCTATTTCAAGACATTCCTTAGCCATCAACATGTCGGTGTCATATTTTGATTGGTAACACTCCTGTGAAGGAGAGATATGTTTTACTGTGTTAAAGGCACGCGCAGGAGAATATTCAGCAACCGTGAGCTCTAGGCTCTGCTTATCCTGAAGAGCTTTTACGGCATCAATTTCTAAGTTGTTGGCACCACCATATGGTGAGTTAGTGTTATTAGTCTGACATGTCTGTGCAACAATCTGATTGGAAGGCAGCATTCCAAACTTATCAGCGCCATGGCTTATCCCATTCACAGCAATTACCCTGATCTTAGGAAAGTGATGCCGTGTTCTGTCTATTCCCTATTTTAGGAACATACAAAATTGACAGGCAGAAACAGGCCAGCTAGTTCATCCAGCCGGTCCGGCACCATGATGGCTGGAAACTGATCATTACTGGAGACATCCTACCCTCCCCCTCTCCCCCCCAACCACTCCCACCACCATCAATAATCATATACTTTCCCGGGAGAGGTGATAAACAAAGATCAGCCCTGTGAGTTCAAGAAGGAAAAATCCTCTTCCACTCTTTGGATTGGATTTTGTTTATTGTCACGAGAACCAAGGTACAGTGAAAAGTATTTTTCAGGCAATCAAAACCAAATCCAGACATCACATGGACAAAATGTTAGCTAAAATGCACCGACCTTCTCTGCAAATGGATCCCTGCTGTAGTCAGAAATCAGACCCGCTCCCTCTTGATGTTGTGTAGAAGGTCAGCAGCAGCCATTGTTATGATTCCAGTTGATGTTACAATTGGATGGGAAGATCCCAGAATGGAACCCTGGCTCAAAGGACCTTAACTTTTGCTTTTTTTGTAATCAAATGCAGAGGAACAGAGTCACAGGGGTTTTCACACCAAAAAATATATAATAAACATAGAAAAATTGGATTAGAATACAAGACTTCCCCCTCCCCTTAGCTTAATAATTACGCACAGATTTTAAGGTTAACACAGGTTGTAAAATACATTTGAAGCTACAATGGTCTCAGTGACACACAAAGCCCCTTTTTAAAAGCACACCATTAGCTTTGGTCAAATACACACTCCGCTCTGAAACCAAGGTAGTGTTTATGGATTTCTTTCTTAGAATCCCCCAAAATGGTTGTCATATTTGAGTTTCCATACTCCACCCCCAACATATGCTTTAAACCCTTCTCTCATAATCATGCTTTCCATTAGCGGTTTGCATTCCAAAATACACTACACATTTTCCAAAGGACTCTTTTGAACAGAGCTTCCGCTCCACTTCTAAAAGCGAATCCACTTCAGATTTTACACTAACCCCTTTTAGGATTTCTGTGTCGTGACTGCTTTTACACACACAAATTCCGATATCCAGCCACTGATTTCTCCACAATTATTTCAATTAACATCTCACAAACTGTAGTTCAATATCACAAACCTCAGAATCAATTCAGACATTTTTCTGACTAGTCAGCTGTTTTACAGTCATGCAACTTAAAATGAACAGTTCCACTTTGTTCCTTTAACTTCAGGCTCCCTAGAAACTCCTCTTCATTTCTCTAGTTTCTTTAAGTAGCTATCCTTTAGATTTCTGGCACTAGCTTTCTTAACCATTACTCCATCATTTGGCTTTTCTTCTAGGAACGCTGAGAGAGATATTCCCAGTCTAGCTGCCTGTCACCAACTGTTGTAGCTTCCAGCTAAAACTAAAGGACAAAGGAAAGCTTTTTTTTTTCTTACAAGGGTATCTGGTTGCTAAGTAACTATATTTATTCTTCATGCCATAGCTCAATTTAATAAAATCCCAGTTGGAATTGAAACAAGCGCCCACACAAACAAACACCGTTGTCCAGCCTGGATTTAATTATAGGTCACTTCCAGGCACAGAAACATTAAACTTAAAACTATATCTTATTTCTAATGTTTACCACTATAAAAATAAATCCCTTAGAACTACCTTTGTTTTGCTAACACCATCAACACGATCCAGGGACTTCGTACTCTGTGGGAAAAGATTAACCACCCAACATCCAGTCTATTTCAGCTTTGGTACAATGAGCATAGAACATTACAGCGCAGTACAGACCCTTCGGCTCTCGATGTTGCGCCGACCTGTGAAACTACTCTAAAGCCCATCTACACTATTCCCTTATCGTCCATATGTCTATCTAATGACCATTTGAATGCCCTTAGTGTTGGCGAGTCCACTACTGTTGCAGGCAGGGCATTCCACGCCCTTACTACTCTCTGAGTAAAGAACCTACCAATAAGAGCTAACACACCGTACCCCTTCTTAACAACTCTCTCAACCTGGGTGGCAACTTTCAGGGATCTATGTACATGGACACCGAGATCTCTCTGCTCATCCACACTATCAAGAATCTTACTATTAGCCCAGTACTCTGTCTTCCTGTTATTCCTTCCAAAATGAATCATCTCACACTTTTCTGCAATAAACTCCACTTGCCACCTCTCAGCCCAGCGCTGCAGCTTATCTATGTCCCTCTGTAACTTGTAACATCCGTCCGCACTGTCCACAACTCCACCGACTTTGTGTCATCTGCAAATTTACTCACCCATCCTTCTACGCCCTCCTCCAGGTCATTTATAAAAATGACAAACAGCAGTGGCCCCAAACAGATCCTTGTGGTACACCACTAGTAACTGGACTCCAGTCTGAACATTTCCCATCAACCACCACCCTCTGTCTTCTTCCAGCTAGCCAATTTCTGTTCCAAACTGCTAAATCACCCTGAATCCCATGCCTCTGTATTTTCTACAGTAGCCTACTGTGGGGAACCTTATCAAACGCTTTACTGAAATCCATATACAGCACATCAACTGCTTTACCCTCATCCATGTGTTTGGTCACCTTCTCAAAGAACTCAATAAGGTTTGTGAGGCACGACCTACCTTTCTCAAAACCGTGTTGACTATCTCTAATCAAATTATTCCTTTCCAGATGATTATACATCCTATTTTTTATAAACCTTTCCAAGATTTTGCCCACAACAGAAGTAAGGCTCACTGGTCTATAGTTACCGGGGTTAGTCTCTACTCCCCTTCTTGAACAAGGGGACAACATTTGCTGTCCTCCAGTCTTCTGGCACTATTCCTGTCGACAAAGATGACTTAAAGATCAAAGCCAAAGGCTCAGCAATCTCCTCCCTAGCTTCCCAGAGAATCCTAGGATAAATCCCATCCGGCCCAGGGGACTTATCTATTTTCACACTTTCCAGAATTGCTAACACCTCCTCCTTATGAACCTCAATCCCTTCTAGTCTAGTAGCCTGAATCTCAGTATTCTCCTTGACAACATTGTCTTTTTCCTGTGTGAATACTGACGGAAAATATTCATTTAGCACCTCTACGATCTCCTTGGACTCGAAGCACAACTTCCCACTACTGTCCTTGACTGGCCCTACTCTTACCCTAGTCATTCTTTTATTCCTGACATATCTATAGAAAGCTTTAGGGTTATCCTTGATCCTACCTGCCAAAGACTTCTCATGTCCCCTCCTGTCTCTTCTTAGCTCTCTCTTTAGGTCCTTCCTAGCTAACTTGTAACTCTCGAGCGCCCTAACTGAACCTTCATGTCTCATTTTTACATAAGCCTCCTTCTTCCTCTTGACAAGTGTTTCGACTGCTTTAGTAAACCACGGTTCCCTTGCTCGACCACTTCCTCCCTGCCTGACAGGTACATACTTAGCAGTAGCTGTTTGCACATTTCACACAGGCTCATCTGCATATTGCAGCAGACCCCACTACTCCTGCACCCACCTTCGATCTCCCACGGTGACAGTGAGCTCTTTTAAATGTGTGTCAGACCCACGATAGCTACCACCTTGCGGAGCAAGAGCAGCTGACACATGGGAACATTGCTATTTGCAAATTCCCTTCCAGCTCACTCACCATCCTAACTTAGAAATATATCGCCATTCCTACACTGTCGCTGGAACATAATTCTAGAACTGCATTCCTAACAACACTTGGTGTATCTACAGCACAGTGATTCAAGAACACAGCTGAGCATCACCGTCTCAAGGGCAATTAGGGATGGGCAACAAATGCTGACCTAGCCAGAGACACACATCCCATGAGTGACTAAAAATAAATGAATGGGTGCATTTCTGGAGCAGGTTTTTATTCAGCACAAATAGTAAACCCACGTATACCTGGTTTCTCTTTAAAGGAGGGATTATATTCAAAATGCCCTGACCGCCCAGTTAGAGAAAGGTGGGGTGCAGTGATCTGCCAGAGTCATAGAAACAAATGAAGAGAAGAAAGTTCATGTGAAAAAGACAGTCCCTTTAAGGTGAGATCAGAATGTGGGACATGGCAGCCTCATAATGTCCTGATAGCAGCACACCGACAGTACAGCAGTCCCTCAGTACTGTCCTCCAACAGTGCAGGGGTCTCTCAGTACTGTCCTCTGACAGTGCAGCACTCCCTCACTATTGTCCTTCGACAGTGCAGCATTCTCTCAGTACTGTCCTCTGACAGTGCAGCACTCCCTCAGTATTGTCCTGCGACAGTGCAGCACTCCCTCAGTACTAACCCCTGACAGCACTCCCTCAGTACTGTCCTTCTGACAGTACAGCACTCCCTTAGTACTGACCCTCGTATGTTGTGGCGCTCGCTCAGTACTGGCCTTTGGACGGTGCATCATTCCCTCAGTAGTCTCTCTGACAGTACAGCACTCCCCCCAGTACTGTCCCTCTGACAGTACTGCACTCCCTCAGTACTGTCCCTCTGACAGTGCAGCACTCTCCCAGTACTGACCCTCGGTTGATGTGACTCTCACTCAGTAATGACGGTGCATCAGTCCCTCAGTACTGACCCTCGAACAGTGCAGTGTCCCTCAGTACTGACCCTCGGAAGGTGCAGCGCTCCCTCAGTACTGACCCTCAGATGGTGCAGTACTCATTTTGTGCTGACCCTCGGACAGTGCAGTGTCCCTCAGTACTGACCCTCGGAAGGTGCAGTGCTCCCTCAGTACTGACCCTCAGATGGTGCAGTACTCATTTTGTGCTGACCCTCGGACAGTGCAGTGCTTCCGCAGCATTGACCCTCAAATGGTGCAGAGCTCCCTTTACACTGACCCTTGGACAATGTAGTGCTTCCTCAGACTGTTCAGCGCTCCCTAACTGCTGACCCTCGAATGGTGCAGCGCTCCCTCAGTTCTGACCTTCTGACTGTGCAGTACTCCCTCAGTGCTGACACTCAGAGGGGCAGTGCTCCTTCAGTGCTGACCCTCAGGCAGTGCAGTGCTCCCTTAGTACTGACCCTCATGTTTGCAATGCTCCCTCAGTGCTGATCTGAGTCAGACAGTGCAGTGCTCCTTCAGTAGTAGGAGTACTGAATCCATGGCTGTGAGTGTCGGCCTGGATGATGTGCTCAAATCTCTAAAGTGGGGACTTCAATTGATCAGAATCAGTTTGACAGGACCCTCCCCCACAGTCTCCAGCTGTTTTAGATAATCTTCCAGCCCGCACTTGTTCAATCTGCTCCCACTCGCTCTGTCTGCAGCTGCTCAGTGTGACTGCCAGGTCCTGGGGCAGAGGGAGACGCAGCATGTCAGAGCAGCTGAATCCAATTTAAATTACAGGCTCCGTCCTCCCACAGCACCACATTCACAAGAGGTTCTTACCATGGAACAGAGCAATTATGACAGCTCACATACCAGTCACAGCTCAGCAGGTAGCTCTCTCACCTTTGAGGTAGCAGTTGTGGAACAAAAGAACAAGAGGAGGCCATTCTGCCCATTGAGCCTGTTCCACCATTTAATAAGATCATGGCTGATCTGTGACCTACCTCCACATGCCTGCCTTACTCCCTCAAAACCTTTGGTTAACAAAAATCTGTCAACCGCCAATTTAAAATCAACAATGGATCTGGAATCAGTTGCTGTTGCAGAAGTGAATATCAAATTTCTTTCACCCTTTGTGTGTAGAAATGTTTCCTAATTTCACTCCCGAGAGATATGGCTCTAACTGAGATACTCTTCCTCCCTCATCATGAATGTCAGTGCATTAGCAGAGCGTACTGTGACAATTACAAAGAACAAAGAAAAGTACAGCACAGGAGCAGGCCCTTCGGCCCTCCAAGCCTGCGCCGACCATGCTGCCCGTCTAAACAAAAATCTTCTACACTTCAGGGATCCGTATCCCTCTACTCCCATGCTATTCATGTATTTGTCAAGATGCAAGATGCCCCTTAAACGTCACTATCGTCCCTGCTTCCACCACCTCCTCCGGCAGAGAGTTCCAGGCACCCACTACCCTCTGTGTAAAAAACTTGCCTTGTACATCTCCTCTAAACCTTGCCCCTCGCACCTTAAACCTATGCCCCCTAGTAATTGACCCCTCTACCCTGGGAAAAAGTCTCTGACTATCCACTCTGTCTATGTCCCTCAGAATTTTGTAGACCTCTATCAGGTCACCCCTCAACCTCCGTCGTTCCAGTGAGAACAAACCGAGTTTATTCAACCTCTCCTTATGGTCCTTGAAAATGGAACCCAAGGAAAAGTTTATTGCAGCAGAATCAGCTCTAGCCATCATTTCTATCCAACAGTCGCAAAGGTCCTCAGTCAATAACGTTTAGAATAAGCAATGTGGTTCCCTGGCAAAAGCGCTGGAGTAATAGCCTCTGGTTACCGAAGAACCACCATACGTTTTCCGAATATCATCTTGAGTAATCACTGTGAAGTTCCACAAGGATCAGTACTAGGAGCAAAGTTGGGCTAAAAATTCCTGCTTAAGGAATCAAAAATGCGATTTCTAAATTTGCAGACAACACCAATTACAGAAGTGGGTGTGAAGTCAATTCTGAGGGGGACTGCAACAACTGACAAGAAGATATTCATTAAACTTGCAGAATGGGCCTCTAATTGCCAAATTTATTTCAACATGGATAAACCTGAGGTATTACATTTTGGCAAGAAAAATGAGAAGGACTGCATAATACTTCGAAAATAAGAAGCTAAATGGGGCAGAGAAGCAAACGGATCTGGAAACAAAGTACAAATTCAACAATCACTAAACACAGGTTAACGTGGTCATGAAACAGGCACTGTGGTTTATCCCTAACAGGCTGGAATTGAAAAGTAGGGAAACTATGCTAAACCTATACCAAATGTTGGTAAGACTGAGAGTTCTGCATGAAGTTCAGGTTGCTATTTTATTAATAGGAGGCACTGGAGAGGATGCAGAAACATGGGCCTGGATTATTCCCCCCCCCCCCCCCCCCCCCCAAGATGTGTTTTGCAGTGGCAGAGGTGGCTTGCCATTGGCCACTAACCAATGTGTCTCCCCCGCCCTGCCGCCGGGAACCCCCTGTGGGAGGGTCACCTTCGGCGGGACCAAACAATCCCTCCAGGTAGAGGACCGGAAAATACTGCCCATGATTAAGGAAAACAAAGGGATTCATTTGTATTGGTAAACATTAGAAATGAGGTATTGTTTAAAGTGGAATTAATTTAATGTTCCTTTGCCTGAAAGGGTAAAACCTATAGTTAGATTCATGCTGGATAAAGGTGTTTGTATGTGTAGGGGTTGGTTGCAGATGAATCTGTGCTTCTATTGTGTTTGTAGAGGGTTGCAGCATGAAGTGTAAATAAAAGCCGAGAGAAGGATAACTCGTAGCTTTGAGTGAACATCTCTCAACTCTGCCAGAAGAAAGGCTTCATAGGACGGGAGATTCCAAAAGGCATGTTTTCCAAAGAACCAGTTACTGTCCAGATAACCAAGGAATTGGGACAGAATGAATGTCTTGAGATGACTGAAGTTAAGAGAACAGAGACCAAGATATTGTTCAGAAAAAATCCAAGGAAGAATAATGTCGTAACCCGGCCAAGTTCGCTGGTCACCTACAGTGGAAATGAGTTTGAAACAGTTGGGGAATGTGTCCTAGAAGCTTGGGTGCACAATAAAAGGCATATTGTGCCGTTCTCCATTGTGAACACAAAATGTGAGTCTATCCTAGGAGCAGCTGCGTGTGAGACCCTGAACTTAGTTGAGCGACTGTGTTTCCCAGAGGATGGCTGCCCAGCTGAATACTACAGATCCCTACAAGGTATTAGAGTGTGGATGCAGAAGAAATCCAGGCAGAGGACCACAAATCAGACAAAGAGACGGAACAGTCAGCGAGCATTCCGCAATTCTGGTTAACAGTCTTCAAGAACGTGCATGTGCTCAGTGGCATGATACAGGCGCATGGCAAGCCTGTATTAAAACATCTGCAAGACGTGAATGTTAAATGGACAGAGCATGAGAAGCTGTGGAGCTTCACTCTGGAGTTTAAGTTCGAGTCCAATGAGTATTTCACAAACGAGGTGATCATAGAATCATAGAATCGTAGAATCATAGAATTTACAGTGCAGAAGGAGGCCATTCGGCCCATCAACTCTACACCTGCTCTTGGAAAGCCCACACCTCTACCCTGTCCCCGTAACCCCACCTAACCTGAGGGCAATTTAGCATGGCCAATCCACCTAACTCGCACATCTTTTGGGACTTGTGGGAGGAAACCCACGCAGACATGGGGAGAACATGCAAACTCTGCACATACAGTGATCCAAGCCAGGAATCGAACCTGGGACCCTGGAGCTGTGAAGCAACTGTGCTAACCACTGTCCTACCGTGTCACCATGATAACTTGCTCTGTGACAGATCACGATCTTACCATGTGTAATTTAATAAAGATTCTGCTTTTTGGATAAGTACCAAGTCATTTGGTAGATTCCATGCTGGACATTGAACACTGAACACAACAGAAAACAGAGCCATTGGATTTTTTGCATTGACCTGAGTGGGCTGATAGAGCCTCGGTTTGATGCCTCATCCAAAAGGAGGCACTGTTGATAGTGCAGCACTCCCTCAGCACTGCACTGGAGTGTTCAGTCTAGATTGTTGCACTCAAGTCCTAGGATGTGAGTTGAACCCACAGCTTTACAACTCATGAGATGAGAGTGCTCCCCCTGGGGCCAGGGCTGACACACTTCTTATTAAACAGATGATCAAAGGTTTGGTCAAAGAGATAGATTTCAAGAACCATCTTATAGGAGGAAGGAGTGGCAGAGAGGTCAAGAGAGAAAATTCCAGAGCTTAGGGTGATGGCAGCTGAAGGCAGAGTTGCCAATGATGCTCAAGAGGTCAGGATGGGAGTTTAGAAAGGCATGGGAAGTCCACACCAAGTAAAAGTAAAAGATATTTATTTAAACAAGTATATGCATGAGCCTCGGTTAAACCTCAGCGGGTACTTTCTCTCTGTCAGTCGGTTCCACACTGGCTGACCTTTTATAGATGTATGGGTAACTCCTCAAGGAGCATGGGGAAAACAATCATCCCCACACCGTATGTCCCGTTCAGGTTATTACACGGAGAAGCGCTGCGATCTTGGAAGGTTTC
Organism: Scyliorhinus torazame; assembly: GCF_047496885.1. Classification (NCBI taxonomy): domain Eukaryota; kingdom Metazoa; phylum Chordata; class Chondrichthyes; order Carcharhiniformes; family Scyliorhinidae; genus Scyliorhinus; species Scyliorhinus torazame. The sequence goes on from NC_092716.1 coordinate 189,961,425, forward strand.
AGGGCTGGAGCAGAGGGGGGAGATGGGGAGGAAATGGAGGGATTTGATAACAAGGATGGGAATTGCAAATGAGCGGTATTGCTGGACTGTGAATCAATGTAGGTCAGTGAGCACAAAGCTGGGGGAATGGGAATTGATGTGAATTAGAGTACGGGCAGCAGAGCTTTGAACACTGAGCTCAGGTTTATGGGTGGTGCAAGATGTAAGGCCCGGCAGGAGTGTGTGGAACAGTGAAATCCAGAGGTTAAAATGGCATTGATCAGCGATTCAGTATTAGATGAGCTGAGGCAGGGACAGAGACATTACGGAGCTGGGCATAGGAGGCTAATTCTCGAGTCAAAAATGGTACTGAGGGCAGCACGGTGGCACAATGGTTAGCACTGCTGCCTCACAGCACCAGGGACCAGGGTTTGATTCTGAAACCAAAAAGAAAGTGCTGGAATCTAGGGTTCGATTCTGTCCTTGGGTGACTGTGTGGAGTTTGCACCTTCTCCCAGTGTCTGCTCCGATTTCCTCCGGGTGCTCCCCTTTCCACCCACAGTCTAAAGATCTCCAAGTTAGTTGGATTGTCCATATCTTTTTATTAAAACAGTAAAAAATATATACAAGGCCAAACGGTACAAACACTACTTTTGTGTCCATAACTTTTTATTAAAACAGTAAAAAATATATACAAGGATAAACGGTACGAACACTAATTTTGTGTTGGAGAAACAGTGTACCCTCCCCTCAATACCAATGTACGGGGAGGGGGTTGGATACTCTGATTATTAAAACAGTTCACATTTCTACAAAAAAAAACGGTACAAGCACTAAACTTTGCGCTGGAGAGACCAGATGCCCTCGCCTCTGCACCAACAGAGGCTAAATTGCCCCTTAGTGTCCAAAGATGTGTAAGTTAGGTGAGGTTATGGGTATAGGGCAGGGGAGTGGGTCGAGGTATGATGCTCTTTCAAAGGGTCAGTGGAGACTTGAATTACCTCCTTTTGCATGACAGGGATTCTAGGGTTCTATGAGTTTGGGAACACTCGGGTTAGCCTTGGAGTAGCCAGGAAGAGGGATGGAGTCAGAAAACATAGTTTGACAGGGATTGAACACAATTCTTTCCAATACTCAGATTTTTCTGCAGCTTGGCATTTTCTCTTAGTTCGGCTCGGCGAACGTTTAATTTCCAGTGTCGGGTTAGTTTCTGATGGTAAATGTGTATTCGATGTGATGTGCCTATCCCTTTAAGCGGGAGTTAACGGGAGAGTGGGCGGGGCTGGCGCTCTAGCCCGGATGCGGAAGCGGAAGTGTCAGAGGGTGAGTTGGGAGCCTCAGGCCGGAATGATTCGGGCTGTTTGTGAGACCGGGATCCGGGGAGTTGCCTGGCGCCGCCTGCTGCATTCCAGCCGGGCCAGACTGACTGGAGAGCAGGGGACCGGGGGTAGGGAGGCCGCTCTGGACCCCAGTCTCCTCCCATACCTGGTGTGTCCCCTATCCCGGAAACAGCTCAGGTTCGTCCTCGGGGGAAGGTCAGACACCGGAGGGGAGGGAATCTGGGGCTAGGAGAGATTGTGGTGATGGGAAACTGGGAGAAGATTGCTGCAAGTAACTACAATTGCTGTTCAAAACAGCCAGTACAGACTCGATGGTCTGAATGCTGAATGTCCTCTTCAGTACTATAATTTTTTTGAGGGGGGAGGATGTTGCAGTTAAAGTGATTGGGGACTGAGGGGTTTGATAAATGGCACTGAAGAGGTCTCGGTATGGGGTTTGAACTAGTCTCAGGGCAGGATTTGGAAAGTGGCTCAGATGGTCATTGAGAGAATCTATGCCAATGTGCAGTAGAAGGAAGGTGGATAGGTTCGGAGTAAGTAAAGTCGCCATAGTGGAAAATAGAAGCAGGAGGAAGATATTTGGCCCTATGAACCTGCTCTGCCATTCATTATGATCATGGCTGACCATCCAGTTCAATACCCTGATCCCACATTCTCGCCTGTCCACCCCCCCCCCCCCCCCATATCGCCTGATTCCTTTAGCCCGAAGAGCTATATCTAATTCCTTCTTGAAATTACACAATGTTTTGCCCTCAATTACTTTCTGTAGTAGTGGATTACACAGGTTCACCACTCTCTGGGTGAAGACATTTCTCCCCACCTCACTCCTAAATTACCCCTTATCCTCAAATTATGACCCCTAGTTCTGGACTGCCCCACCATCGGGAATATTCTTTTGGAATCCACCCTGTCTAACCCTGTTTGAATGTTATAAATTTCCATGAGATCCCCTCTAACTCTTCTAAACTCCAATGAATATAATCCTAACCAATTTAGTCTCTCATATGACACTCCTGCCATCCCAGGAATCAGCCTGGTAAACTGTCACTGCAAGATCATCCTTCCTCAGATAAGGACACCAAAACTGCACACAATACTCCAGCTGTGGCCTCACCAATGTCCTATATAATTGCTGTAAAACATCCTTATTCCTATACTCCAGTCCTCTCGCTATCAAGGCCAATATATCATTTGCCTTCTTTACTGCCTGCTGTGCCTGCAGTTACTTTCAGTGGCTTATGCATGAGAACACCAAGGTCTCTCTTGAGTATCCACCTCTCAATTTACACCCATTCAAATAATAATCTGCCTTCCTATATTTGCTACCTCAGCGGCTAACCTCACATTTAGCCACATTATACTGCACCTGCCATGCAAATGTCCATTCACTCAACCTGCCCAAATCCCACTGAAGAATCTCTGCACCCTCCTCACAGTTCACCCTCCCACCCAACTTTGTATCATCTGCAAATTTGGAGATAATACATTTAGTTCCCTCCTCAAAATCATTAATGTGCAATGTGAACAGTTGGGATCCTAACACAGATCCAAGCCGTACCCCAATAGTCATTGCCTGCCAATCGGAAAAAGTCCCACTTATTCCAACTTTTTGCTTCTTGTCTGCTAACCAGCTTTCTATCCATCTAGAGACACTACCCGTAATCCCATATGCTTTAACTTTACACAATAATCTGCTATTTGAGACCTTGTCGAAAGCCTTCTGAAAGTCTAAGTCACATCCACCAGTTCTCCCTGGTCAACTCGACTAGTTACATCGTCAAAGAATTCTAGTAGATTTGTCAAGCATGATTTCCCTTTCGTAAATCCATGCTGACTTTGTCTCATTATACCACCCGCCCCTCTGGCGGCGGGGCCATCCCTCTGTTCTGCAGTGGCCGTGTCAGGTTGGATTATTGGCTCAAATATCAGGTATCAGACTCAAACACGCGGCTTTTTGATTCTGATGTGAGAGTGCTATGCAACCAAAGGTTAGGATCAGGCTCGACTGAAGGCCCAAGTCAGAGGCTTCTGTTTAGCCGTTATGAGACTGGAGGAAATGTCTTGTTTTTGTTCTTGCTGTTGAGCAGAGGATTCAGATCAAAGGGCGGCACAATGGTTAGCACTGCTGCCTCACCGCACCAGGGACATGGGTTTGATTCTGCCCTGGGTGACTGTGTGGAATTTGTACGTTCTTCCTGTTTCTGTGTGGAATTTCTCCTGGTGTTCCAGTTTCCTCCCACAGTCTAAAGATGTGCCGGTTCAGTGCATTTGCCATGCTAAATTGCACCTTAGTGTCCAAAAATGTGCAGGTTAGGGGGGGTACGGGAATAGGGCAGGGGAGTGCGCCAAGGTAGGGTGCTCATTTGGAGGGTCAATGCAGACTCGATGGGCCGAATGGCCTCCTCCTGCACTGTAGATTCTATGGATGGGGGAGGTGGGAAGGAATAGGACTCTGCCTTCTGCCTGCTGACAGTATTGCCATAATGTGCATGCAGATAGTGTAGGCAGAGGCCAGAAAGGCTTCTGGTTCGATTGCCATTCTATGTTGATCTTACCTCAACACTTGGGAATGTTATCCAATTGGCCTCTGTGTCCTCTAGTTACAGAAGGAATATGGCAAAAATCTAATCCTGTTCCTCAAGTAAGAGATGCCTTGATTGTGATGCCTCCTCTTACCATTTGCTATCAAGGCAAGCACATAAATAAAAGTTTCCTGGGTGAAGTGTCTAAGCCCAAGTGATGACCATGGAGCTCTGCCTCATTCAAGGGAAGTATGGAAATACACATCAGGTCAATCGGCATCTGAAACAGAAGATGGGTTACTTACAGCCAATGAGCCAATCAACTCTTCCAACACCTTTATGCATGATAGGTGGATGAAGCTAACAATAAAACTGGTATTTTAAAAAAATAATTAGTTTCCTCCAATATTTGTTTTGCCTCTGAATCAGAAGGTTGTGGATTCAAGCTCCACTCCATTGGCTAGAACCCATAATTCAGTCTGACATTCCCAGTGCTGCAGTATTGGAGGTGCTTTTCTGTTCGGTGAGACATTAAACCGAGGCCATCTCAAATGGACAGAAAATATCCCAGGACCACTATTATGAAGAAGGACAGGCTAGTTCTCCCTAATGTCCTAGCAATATATGACCCTCAACTAATGTCACTTTGAAATTTATACATAATTTGCTCAATATCATGTTACACCTTGAAGCTCCTTGAGCTTGTGAAAGCCACTGTGTAAATGCACATTTGTTCTCCCTTTTTGAAATTTGAAATAGTTTGAGAATCATAGGCTGGTCACTTGAAACGCACTGCTGATCCATTTTTATTTTCAGCTCTTCATAATTTTCATCTGGACTTAAGGGGCAGAGTCCAGGTCTTTCCAAATGAGCTCACATTTTCTTTTAAAACTCTCCCATCTTTTGCCTCTGTAGGTACGAAGAATCCTCCAATCAGCTGATCAATGACGAGTTGGGAATAGCCTATCCTGTCATCGATGGAATTCCCAATATGATCCCTCAGGATGCAAAGTTAATTCGGAAGAGTGAAGACAGTCCCAAGGAAGAAGAAAGTAGGCAGCAGTGAAAGGGTCACATTGCTCCTGGCATAGCTGATGGAAGCAGTGGAGGGTGGGATCTGGGAGATTGTGATTTAATTTTTGTTAGGAGAGGGAGTTTATTTAGCAAACCCGTGTGACCATGACTATCCATCTGTCAACACTCACGGTGCTGGTTCCCCTGTTCTCTTTAGCTGGGCTGCTATACTCTGCTACATTTGATGAGAATTTTCCACAGGGCTGTACCAGTATGGCCAGCTTGTGTTTCTACAGCCTGCTGCTTCCCATCACCATCCCAGTGTACGTATTCTTTCACTTGTGGAACTGGGTGGGGATTAAACTTTTCAGGCATAACTAGTTTGCGTTTGAAAGCTATCAGGTGTGTCATTGTCAGTGAACTGATAGCATCAGCCTCTCGAGTGAAGTTCTGTTTTATTAACAAGTTTTTATTTCCATTGGCTTTGAAGCGTTTAGCACCCGAGTGCATATTTTCGGTGGGAATCTTTACGATGTGGGAAATTGATGTCACTTTATTTAACTCGGTTGTTCAACACCCATTGTTGGAGATTTACCTTGGCCTCATCACGTTTCACCCACTGCCCAATATTCAATTCCATTGGCTTCAATGAAAAGTGAGTGCTGTGCGAGGAGTGTAACAGGCAGTCTAGTTCACACCACCCAACGACGTGTCAATCAAGGTCACTTCGAACTCTGTCGCCACAATGTCAGGCGCAACTTAGCCATGGAAATTAATTTCCATCAATGGTATATCTTTGGGGCTTCTGACATTTTAAACAGCAAGTGTTGTAGAATGGTTGTGTATATGGCTTCACTCGGGTTTGCATTTGAACATTGATTTGCTCTATATTCAATTACTACCCAACCATGGCTCAGTGGGTAGCACAATCACCTGAGTCAGGCGGTTGTAGGTTCAAGTCCCATAATGTTAGCTGACACTTCAGCACTGTGCTGGGGGAAATGCTAAATTGTCGGAGGTATTGCCCTTGGGCATTAAACGAAGGCCTTGCGTGCCCCCTGGGTGGATATAAAGTATCCCATGGCACTGTTTGGAAAAACAGCAAAGGATTTCTCCACAGGTGTCCTAGCCAATAGCCAATATTTATTCCTCGACTAACATCATTAAATTATCTGTTCATTATCAATTGATGCATGTGGGATCTTGCTGTGCATACATTACTGCCACATTTCCAACTTTCCAACAAGGACTGCACTTCAAAAAGTACTTAATTATAATGCACGTTGGGACATCCTGGAATGCCTTATGAATGCAAGTACTTATTGGCTTCCAAATTTAGCACAGTCAATTGTGGTTCCCAGTGAATCGGAACTGAAACAGATAAGAAAGGAATAGTTTTTTCTGTTTCAAGAAAGTTGATTAACAGCTTTTGTTATAACCTTGCAGTAAACCTTCATTATAACTAACTGTTATGTTACTGGTAAGGAACAATTCCTTGTACCTGTACAGTTCAAAGCAGACAATTGATCCTGTTTCATGCAGTTTGATTTATTTTAATAAAATTAGTTGGAAGTAAATGTCTCTTGTCTCCATTGCCAGATTGTCTGTAGGGTTGAATATTTTTATCCTTTTTTTTCTCCAATTAAGATGACAAGGGATTGCAGATTCTACTTAAGTAAGATTTGTGTAAAATGCACCTGATGTGAAAAGAATGTCTAGTAATATGAGACAAAGGCAGGTAAATGGAGTTGAGATACAGATCAGCCATGACACAGTCATTGACAGCACAGAAGGAGGCCACTTGGCCCATCAAATCTATGCTGGCTCTCCATGGAGCAATCTAGTTAGTCCCATTGCCCTGCTCTCTAAATAGAAAACGTGGTCTCTCATTCCCTTGAGTCCATTATTCAATTAGAAGATTTGAGGATCTGTATCTTAACTCCATTTACCTGTCTTTGTGCTATGACTTATTACTCTTGCTCAAAAATAATCTTCAATCTCTGGGTTAGCCCTGCTGCCTCACGGCGCCGAGGTCCCAGTTTCGATCCCGGCTCTGGGTCACTGTCCGTGTGGAGTTTGTACATTCTCCCCGTGTTTGCGTGGATTTCACCCCCACAACCCAAAGATGTGCAGGGTAGGTGGATTGGCCATGCTAAATTGCCCCTTAACTGGAAAAAATGAATCGGGTACTCTAACTTTTAAAAAAAAATCATCAATCTCTGTTGTGGAACTGGTTAGTGATGTTGAACACGGTCTGTCTTCACAGCCGAAAACACAAATTACATACAAAAAGTAGAGGATAACCACAGGGCTTATGAGATTGAGAAAATTAAGGTGATTTATATCAGCAGAAAAAATATTGGCGAAATTTAAGGGATTAAAAGCTGACATCCCCAGGACTTGATGGCTTACACGTTAGGTTCTAAAAAAGGTAGCTGCTCAGAGGGTGGATGTGCTGATTATGATTTTCAAAACTTTCGTAGACTCCAGAACAGTCCCAGCGGACAGGAAGTTCGCAAATGTAACACTGCTATTCAAGGCAGGAGAGAAAGCAGGGCACTGCAAGCCAGTTAGCCTGATAATCTTTTGTTAAGAAAGCGTTAACAATGGACCTAGAAAATCATAGTAGGATCAGACAAAGTCAATATAGTTTTATGGGGAGGGAAATTGTGTTTCAAACACATTGGGAATTTTTTTGAGGATCTAACTAGTAGGGTAGATAAAGGGGACACCATCTTGTCCTGGACACACCAAAGGAAACAATGTTTAATATCTATTCATCCCAAACACTTCAATTAAACCATTACGTCATCTACACCTGACAAACCAGCCTGGCCAATCAACCTGTCATGATTTAACTTTCTGTATCGTTCTCGGGTATCATTCGGGTGATTCGGTGGTGCTTCCATTCTGAGGCCAGCGTACCCTTACCGAAGAGGGATGTTCAGGCAGGAAACAGTTACTACAGCTGGGAGTATCAAGGATTTTTTTTCCCTTTTAAAGTCAAACTCTGCTGGGCAATATCATTATTTCCAATTTATTTTTAAAACATGAGTACCATTTCTGAGTGGATGGGGGCTCAGTTATTCTGTACAATCATACGGGGAGAATTGACCCCTTTAAATCCTGAATGGGTCTGTGGCTATCCAAGAAGGAGTTGTCCCAAGTATTCTGTCCAATATTTATCTCCCAGAAACAGATCATCTGGTGGTTATTACATTACTGTTTGTGGGAGAGTGCACTGAACAAATTGGCTGCTATATTTCCGACACTGCAACAGTGACTAAATTGTAAATGTATTTAATTGACTCCAAAGCATATTGGGACATTGAGGTACTGCAAGATGTTAAATAGATGCAATTTTATTTAAAAGTGCAGAAAGTACGGCAGCACAGTGGCGCAGTGGTTAGCATTGCTGCCTGACGGCGCCGAGGTCCCAGGTTCGATCCCGGCTCTGGGTTACTGTCCGTGCAGTTTGCACATTCTCTCCATGTTTGCCCCCACAACCCAAAGATGTGCAAGGTAGGTGGATTGGCTGCACTAAATTGCCCTTTAATTGGAAAAATGAATTGGGTACTCTAAATTTTTTTTTAAAGTGCAGAAATTAAGTACTAGTTCATGTTACAGAAAATAATTTGGGCATTTTTGCTATGGGATACAAATTCCATCAAGTTGATATATTTGGAAGAACAAGGAGAGGTGATATCAATTATATAACTAATTAGGGTTCAGGAAGAGAGATACTTGGGGATATATGTGCAGAAATTGTTGCAGGTGATAGAACGGATCGAGAAAGCTGTTAAAAGGAATACAGGATCCTGGGCTTTATCAATAGAAGCAGAAAACAAAAAGCAAGGAAGTTTCCCTGATTACCTGTAGCGATGGTGATAGGCTAGGTCACTTTATAGATGCATTCAAGATCCTGAGGGTATGGACAGGTTAAATAGTTAAAAAAAACTTCCCTCTCAGAGGAACATCAAGAACTGGACGGCACGTTCAAAAAATGCGCAAAAGGAGTACAAATGACGTGAGGAAAATATTTTTCACCCAGAGGGTGGTTGGAATCTGGAACAAACTTCCTGAGAGGTGATGGAGACAGGCTCAATTGAGGTATTCGAAAGGGAATTGAATTACTATCAGAAAGTAAAGAATGCCCAAGGTTCCGGGGATAAGGCAGGGGAGTGGGACTAGGTAAAATTCTTTTACAGCAAGCCAGTGCAGACTCAATGGGCCGAACGGCCTCCTTCTGCACTGTAAAGATTCTGTTGATAATTTTTGATAAAACACCAGTTTGGCCTCAGATGGAGTCTTGCGCCCAATTCTGGGAACAACATGTTCGGAAGAATGTGATGGCACTAGAGAAGGGTGAAGATTTACGAGAATAGGTCCATGGATGGGGGAATTATATAGGATGTACAGCTCAGATCAGGCCATTCGGTTTAACCAGGGCATGACTTAGTTTATGCTTCCCTCGAGTCTCCTCCCATTTTTCCTGATCCAAATATATCTTCATAACCCTCTCTTCCCAGCTCCGTAATATGTTTACTTAGCTTCCCCTTAAATGCATCAAAAGAATACGGTTCTTTTTCATGTAGTCGCAAATACCACATTCTCACAACTTTGGGTAAAGAAGTTTCTCCTCAATTCCCTATCGAATTTCTAGGTAACTATTATATTGACTGCCACCAGCTATGTTCTTCCCCAGCAAGAGGAATTATTCTCTCTCTATCCACTCTGTCAAAACCTTTCACAATTTTAAATACCTCCATTATGTCCCCCGAATACATAGATAGATCAGAGAAGATGGGGTTGTTTTTCTGAGAGATAAGAACGTTGAGAGGAGATTCCAGAGAGATGGTCAGAATCATGAGGGCTCGGACAGAGTTGATAGAGGGCAATTGTTCCCATTGGTGGAAGGGTCGAGAACCAAAGGGCACAGATTTAAGGTGATTGGCAAAGTAACAAAAGGCAATATGAAGAAAAAGCTTTGTACACAGTGAGTGGTTAGGATCTTGAATGCACTTCCTGAGAGTGTGGCGAAGGCAAATTCAATTGTGACTTTCAAAAGAAAATTGGATAAGCGCCTGAAGAGAAAACAAATTGCAGGGCTATGGGTAATGGGCAGGCGAGTGAGAGTAGCTACAATGCTCTTGTGGAGAACTGCCATGGACATTGTGGCCCAAATAGCTTCCTTCTGTGTTATAACCATTCTCTAATTTCAATGATCCAGAGACACGAGTTCAAAGCCCATCAGAGCAGCTGGAATTTAAATTCAGTTAATGAAATGAACCGAGAATTGAACGCTACCCTCAGTGATGGTAACCATGAAACTATTGGATTGTCATAAAAACACAACTAATGTCCTTTCGGGAGGGAAAAATGGCTTCTTTCCCCGGTCTGGCAGAGATGTGGGTCGAGACCCACACCAATGTGGTTGACTCTTAACTGGCCTGGGAAATGGCCTAGCAAGCCACTCAGTTGCATTTCAGAAAGTGGTGAGCCGCCACCTTCTCAAGGGCAATTAGGGATGGGGAATAAATTCTGGCCTTGCTAGCGATGCCCATATTCTGTGAATGAATTTTTTAAAATGCTCATATCAATAGCCTGGGGGATTTTACAATTAAAATACTCCATCACATTTCTGCTCTGAAGGTATTTTTATCTTTAGGCCAGTAAAGTAATAGCTTGATAATTGGGAATTTAATTAATTTTTGAATTAATTAACCTGTTCTTCTTTGACATTGATTAAATACTTTAAATCTACAATATTTGAGTTGTTTCTCTCTTGCAACCAAATCCACCAAGAGGGTGCTAATTATCTGCAAAGGATAAAAAGCCCTGACCGGATCCAATTAGTTGGAGGAGGAGGTGAATAATCAAGGATAACAAGTAGTTGTCTTGTGTTTTTGCTCACAGATAATCTGGAATATGGTTGTGATGTTCAGATGTTAACCTTTAATCTTGTCCCTTTAAAGATCACAGCTGGAGCATTCCCTCAGACCAAATCCAATTGCAGCTGTCCGTAACTAGCTGGGAACAATTAGAGAGCAATTGTAACTATCTATACATTTCAGGCTCCAGGTCAGAAGAACCTAGCTGTAAAAATAATTATTTTGCATCTGTAACAAAAATACATAACGTGGAATGTTGCACTTGCCACAAGACCTGCATATTTTCAATATTGTGACACTTTCATTCTGCACAACTGGAGAATTTAGATGCTACATAAATACATGTTGTTACTACTTCCTAGAGAGATCAAGAATTGGCTCGTGTACTTTTCTTCAGAAGAAGGGAAGACTGAACTGGCAACCTGATAGAGGCCCTTAAAAGTATAAAAGGGATTTGTACGTTTTTTAAAAAAATCATTTTTACGGGTTGTGGGCTTCACTGTTTTTTGTTGCCCCTGCCCAATTGGCCTTGAGAAGGTGGTGGTATACTTGCCTTTTGAACCGCTGCAGTCCATGTGGTGTAGGTACACCCACATTACAGTTAGGGAGGGAGTTTCAGGCTTTTGATCCATGGACAGTGAAGGAACGGCAATATACTTCCAAGTCAGGATGGTGAGTGATTTGGAGGGGAACCTCCAGATGGTAGTGTTCCCAGGTATCTGCTCCCCTTATCCTTCTAGATGGTATTGATCACGAGTTTGGGAGGTGCTGTCTAAGGAGCCGTAGTGAGTTCCTGCCATGCATCTTGTAGATGGTACACACTGCTGCTACTGTGCATCGGTGGTGGAGGGAGTGAATGTTCGTGGAAGGGGTGCAAATTAAATGGGCACCATTGTCATGGATGGCGTTGAGATTGAGTGTTGTTGGAGCTGCACTCATCCAGGCAAGTGAAGAGTTTTCTATTACACCGCCGACTCTTGCCTTTTAGGTGGTGGACTTTGGGGAACCCAAACTGAGCGTCAGTGAACAGATTATTGCTAAGTAAACGCTGCTTGATAGCATACCTGAGCAATGTTCCATATTAATGGGTAGATGCCAGTGTTGTAGCTGTACTGGAACAGCTTGGCTAGGGGCATGGCAAATTCTAGAGCACAAGTCTTCAGTTGTATTGTTGGAAAATTGTCAGGGCCCATAGCCTTTGCAGTATCCAGTGCCTTCTGGCGTTTCTTAATATCAAGTGGGGTGAATTGAGTTGTCTGAAGACTGACATCTGTAATGTTGGGGACCTCTGGAGGAGACTGAGATGCATCATCCACTCGGCACTTCTGGCTGAAGATTATTGCTAATGCTTGAGCCTTGTCCTTTGCGCTGATCGGCTAGACTCCTTCATCACTGAGGATGGGGATATTTGTGGGGCCTCCTCCTCCAGTGAGTTGCTTAATTGTCCCCACCATTCACGATTGGAAGTCGCTGGACTGAAGAGCTTTGGCCTGATCCATTGGTTGTGGGATCACTTAACTCTGTCGATCACTTGCTGCTTATGTTGTTTGGCATGCAAGTAGCCCTGTGTTGTAGCTGCACCAGGTTGACACCTAATTTTCAGTATGTCAAGTGCTGCTCCTGGAATGCCCTCCTGCACCCTTCATTGAACCAGGGTTGATCCCCTTTTTTGGTGGTAAAGGTAGAGTGGGGGATATGCCAGGCAATGATATTACAGATTGTGGTGGAGTAAAATTCTGCTGCTGCTGATGGCCGACATCACCTCATGGATGCCCAGTCTTGAGAGTTGCTAGATCTGGGGGGGTTTAAACTAATGCAGCAGAGGCATGGGAACCTGGATTGTAGTTTTAGGGTGCGGGAGAATGAGAGTATAGAGGTCAGGAGCACAGATTTGACGTCGCAGGAGGGGGCCAGTGTTCAGGTAGGTGGTTTGAAGTGTGTCTACTTCAATGCCAGGAGTATACGAAATAAGGTAGGGGAACTGGCAGCATGGGTTGGTACCTGGGACTTCGATGTTGTGGCCATTTCGGGGACATGGATAGAGCAGGGACAGGAATGGATGTTGCAGGTTTCGGGTTTAGGTGTTTTAGTAAGCTCAGAGAAGGAGGCAAAAGAGGGGGAGGTGTGGCGCTGCTAGTCAAGAGCAGTATTACGGTGGCGGAGAGGATGCTAGATGGGGACTCATCTTCCAAGGTAGTATGGGCTGAGGTTAGAAACAGGAAAGGAGAGGTCACCCTGTTGGGAGTTTTCTATAGGCCTCCAAATAGTTCTAGGGATGTAGAGGAAAGGATGGCGAGGATGATCCTGGATAAGAGCGAAAGTAACAGGGTAGTTATTATGGGAGACTTTAACTTTCCAAATATTGACTGGAAAAGATATAGTTTGAGTACATTAGATGGGTCGTTTTTTTGTACAATGTGTGCAGGAGGGTTTCCTGACACAATATGTTGACAGGCCAACAAGAGGCGAGGCCACGTTGGATTTGGTTTTGGGTAATGAACCAGGCCAGCTGTTGGATTTGGAGGTAGTAGGGCACTTTGGGGACAGTGACCACAATTCGGTGACGTTTACGTTAGTGATGGAAAGGGATAAGTATACACCGCAGGGCAAGAGTTATAGCTGGGGGAAGGGCAATTATGATGCCATTAGACGTGACTTGGGGGGGATAGGTTGGAGAAGTAGGCTGCAAGTGTTGGGCACACTGGATAAGCGGAGCTTGTTCAAGGAACAGCTACTGTGTGTTCTTGATAAGTACGTACCGGTCAGGCAGGGAGGAAGGCGTAGAGCGAGGGAACCGTTGTTTACCAAAGAAGTGGAATCTCTTGTTAAGAGGAAGAAGGAGGCCTATGTGAAGATGAGGTGTGAAGTTTCAGTTGGGGCGATGGATAGTTACAAGGTAGCGAGGAAGGATCTAAAGAGACAGCTAAGACGAGCAAGGAGGGGACATGAGAAGTATTTGGCAGGTAGGACCAAGGAAAACCCAAAAGCTTTCTATAGGTATGTCAGGAATAAGCGAATGACTAGGGTAAGAGTAGGGCCAGTCAAGGACAGGGATGGGAAGTTGTGTGTGGAGTCTGAAGAGATAGGCGAGATACTAAATGAATATTTTTCGTCAGTAAGTATTCACTCAGGAAAAAGATAATGTTGTGGAGGAGAATGCTGAGACCCAGGCTATTAGAATAGATGGCATTGAGGTATGTAGGGAAGAGGTGTTGGCAATTCTGGACAGGCTGAAAATAGATAAGTCCCCGGGGCCTGATGGGATTTATCCTAGGATTCTCTGGGAGGCCAGGGAAGAGATTGCTGGGCCTTTGGCTTTCCTCATAAGATCTTCCCTCCATACCAGGCAACATCCTGGTAAATCTCCTCTGCAACCTTTCCAATACTTCCACATTCTTCCTATAATGCGGCAACCAGAACTGCACGCAATACTCCAAATGCGGCCGCACCAGAGTTTTGTACAGCTGCAACATGACCTCATGGCTCCGAAACGCAATCCCTCTACCAATAAAAGCTAACACACCGTACGCCTTCTTAACAACCCTATCAACCTGGATGGCAATTTACAGGGATCTATGTACATGAACACCGAGATCTCTATGCTCATCCACACTACCAAGAATCTTACCATTTGCCCAGTACTCTGTATTCCTGTTACTCCTTCCAAAATGAATCACCTCATACTTTTCTGCATTAAACTCCATTTGCCACTTCTCAGCCCAGCTCTGCAGCTTAGCTTTGTCCCTCTGTAACCTGCAACATCCTTCCGCACTGTCCACAACTCCACCGACTTTAGTGTAATCTGCAAATTTACTCACCCATCCTTCTACGCCCTCCTCCAGGTCATTTATAAAAATAACAAACAGCAGTGGCCCCAAAACAGATCCTTGTGGTACACCACTAGTAACTGAACTCCAAGTTGAACATTTCCCATCAACCGCCACCCTCTGTCTTCTTACAGCTAGCCAATTTCTGATCTAAACCACTAAATCACCCTGAATCCCATGCCTCTGTATTTTCTGCAATAGCCTACTGTGGGGAACCTTAGCAAACGCTTTACTGAAATCCATATACACATCAACTGCTTTACCCTCGTCCACCTGTTTGGTCACCTTCTCAAAGAACTCAATAAAGTTTGTGAGGCACGACCTGCCCTTCACAAAACCGTGCTGACTATCCCTAATCCCATTATTCCTTTCTAGATTATTATACATCCTATCTCTTATAATCCTTTCCAAGACTTTGCCCACAACAGAAGTAAGGCTCACTGGTCTATAGTTACCGGGGTTGTCCCTACTCCCCTTCTTGAACAAGGGGACATTTGCTATCCTCCAGTCTTCTGGCACTATTCCTGTGGACAATGACGACTTAAAGATCAAAGCCAAAGGCTCTGCAATCTCCTCCAACTCTCAAGCGCCCTAACTGAACCTTCATGTCTCATCTTTACATAAGCCTCCTTCTTCCTCTTGACAAGTGATTCAACTACTTTAGTAAACCACGGTTCCCTCGCTCGACCACTTCTTCCCTGCCTGACAGGTACATACTTATCAAGGACACGCAGTAGCTGTTCCTTGAACAAGCTCCACATTTCAATTGTGCCCATCCCCTGCAGTTTCCTTCCCCATCCTATGCATCCTAAGTCTTGCCTAATCGCATCATAATTGCCTTTCCCCCAGCTATAACTCTTGCCCTGTGGTATATACCTATCCCTTTCCATCGCTAATGTAAATGTAACCAAATTGTGGTCACTATCACCAAAGTTCTCACCTACCTCCAAATCTAACACCTGGCCTGGTTCATTACCCAGTACCAAATCCAATGTGGCCTTGCCTCTTGTTGACCTATCCACATACCGTGTCAGGAAACCCTCCTGCACACATTGGACAAAAACTGACCCATCTAAAGTACTCGAACTATAGCGTTTCCTGTCAATATTTGGAAAGTTAAAGTCCCCCATAACAACTACCCTGTTACTTTCGCTCCTATCCAGAATCATCTTTGCAATCCTTTAGGACTCGGCCAGCTTGGTGAATAGTAGTGCAACCGAGACACTCTTGGTGATGAGCATTGAAATCCTCCATCCAGAGTACATTTGGTGCCCTTGCCACCCTCAGTGCTTCACCCAAGTGGTGTTCAACATGGAGGAGTACTGATTCATCTGCAGACAGTGGACGGTATGTTGTAATCAGCAGAAGGTTTCCTTGCCCATGTTTGAAGCCCATACCTGAAGCCATGAGACTTCATGTGGGTTGGAGTCGATCTTGAGGGCTTCTAGGGCAACTCCCTCCCAACTGTATACCAATGTGTCACCACCTCAAGGATGGTGATAGTAGTGTCTGGGATATTATCTGTAAGGTATGCTTCCATGATGATGACTATGTCAGGCTGTTGCTCGATTTGTCTGTGAGACAGCTCTCCCAATTTTGGCACAAGTCCCAGAGGTTGTAAAGAGAGTTTTACACAATCGACAGGGCAGGGTTTACCTTAGTCGTTTCCAGTGCCTAGGCCAATGACAAATGGTTGGTTCAGTTTCTTTCCTTTTTATTGATTTGTAGTGGTTTGATACAACTGAGTGGCTTGCTGAGCCATTTCAGAGGGCATTTAAGAGTAAACCACATTGATGTTGATCTGGAGTTACATGAAGACCAGACCAGGGAAGGATTGCAGGTTTCCTTCTCTAAAGGACATTAGTGAACCAGCTGAGTTTTTTATGTCAATCCATATATTTATTGGATTCAATTTGAACCCGGATCCTCAGAGTATCACCCTGGTTCTCTGGATCACCAGTCCAGTGACAATACCACTATGCCATCGCCTCCTTTCAACTTGTGGGAGAGACCAGAACCAGCAGCCATAAACAAATAAATAAAGGTAGTCAGTCATAAATCCAATAGGGAATTCAACAGAAGCACCTTTACCCAATGTGGATGAGAATCACTACCAGAGAGAGTAGAGTTGATACAAATAGTACAGATATATTTAAGGGGAAATGGGATTAACATGAGGGAGAGGGAAAAGGTTGATAGGGTGAGATGAAGATTGATGGGAGGAACTTGTGTGGAACATAAACACCAGCTTAGAAGCTGGTCAGAAAGTGTTATAAATTCTGTGTAATCATAATTAAATGAATATTGTCAAAAACACATTTTGCCATCCTAATATCAGTTTCGGAATTAGCCTGATTTTTTTTTTATTCAAAGCGTTCGAAGATATAAAATCACCTTATACAGCATTTATAAATTGAACTGATCAGAAAATCATATGTCGAATACGATAACATTTAAACACTACCCAGATGTTAATAGTGAATATATATTGTATTATTTTACAGTTTTAGGCAAGATAAAACATTTTGAAAAAGCTATCAGTTTCATAAAATCTGGTCATTTAGAAGTTAAATCTAACTGTGGAATATAAACACGTGCACTATAGGCCATAATACCACAACATCTGCACAACATTATTCAAAAAATATACTAAAGTTGGGGAGGGGGGGGGGGGGGGACTTTGTTCATCAACATCTCCTGCAAAATAAACCCATCTCAAAGGTATGGCAAAATGTTACCTGACACACACCAACAATACAGCCGAATATCTTGAAAGTGCAGAGAAACGAAACAAAGATCTAAATGGATGCTCGATCAATAATTATCAGCACATCAGTAAAACAAGAGAAATAAAGGATGGGAGGAAATGAGAGAGAGAGAGAGACCAGACAGCATATGAAGCAAGGGCCAAGAGATAGCTACCGAACCAAAGTGTGTCTATCTATATACTCTGCAGTTGAGAATGATGAGCGGTGATCTCATTAAAACGTGTAACATGTTCAGAGGGATTGATGAGATTGAGGCCAAGTGGCGTTTCTCCTGGTTGGAGTAAAAAAACTGGGAGCATTTTCCTAGGATGAGGGATCCATCATTTCAGATGAGATGAGGAACAATTTCTTTAGTCAGAGGCCTGTGAATCTTTGAAATCCTCAGAGAAGTGGAGCAGGCTCGTGGTATATTGTCTATTCCTGCTCCTATTACTTTTGTTAAAGGCCCTTTGGAGAATCACATTGTTATAAATTGGCTCATGTCAAGATGAAGGAATTGCTACAATGATCTGATTGACTTTGTGTCATCTTATTGATTGGTGAATGGTAAGTTTGATATAACTAGGTATCCTCATTGTTACTTTGGATTCCTTCACATTGAATCAATTGGATACATTACAGATATATTTAAGTGGTTAGAAAATGTTTTGCCACATGCAATTATTTGTAATCCTAAAAGATGTGGCACTACAGTTTGAACTGGATGTGATTTTTAATTGATAGATCAGTTGGATGAAAAATTAATACTTTCGTGCAACTCACATTTCTGGATGTAATTTTTAAAATTGCATTGCTGTTGCTTTGCATTTTTATTGAAAATGTTCACCTTCTAGCTTTATGCATATGTGTGCTCTCACATGTAAATCAGATGGTTGTGTGTTCAAGTCACACTCCAGAGGGTCCTAGACAGAGCTGCTTTGATTCAAAGAAAATAAATTATTCGAATGGAATTAAATTTATCTAAAAGTGGTACACAAATAACTTAGAAATTACAAAAGGCACCACTTCGACCTCAGCCGCCTGAATAATTAATAAGACAGAAAAACATCCAAAGATGTGCGGGTTAGGTGGATTGGCCGTGGTAAATTGCCCCTTAATGTCCAGTGATGTGTAGGTTAGGTTATGGGGTAATGGGGATAGGGCGGAGTGGAAATGGGTAAAGCGCCCTTTCGATGCGTCGGTGCAGAATTGAAAGGCTGATTGGCTTCCTTCTGTATTATAGGGATTCTATGATTCTATATAACATCATTCACAGCCTCAAAATATCCCAAAGCACTTTACAGCCATTAAAGTATTTGGAAATGCAGTCACCATTGCAATGTTGAAAGCAAAATAGCCAATTTAGCTACAGCAAGCTCTCACAAACTGCAATGAGATAAATTAATAAATCATCTGTTTTAGTGATTTTGGCTGCGGAATAAATATTAACCCAGGACAGCAGGGAGAATTCCCTGAACTATATTGAAATTGTGCTTTTACACACCCATTTAGAGGGCAGACAGGGTCTCCATTTAAATATACATTTGAAAGACAGCACCTCCAACATTGCAACACTCCCTTCAGTAAAGCGCGGGAGGGTCAGCCTTGCTTTGGTGTTCAAGTCTCTGGAGTGGGGCTTGAACTCATGACCTCTAACTCAGAGGGGAAAGTGTGACCCAGTGAGCACTGCCTCCCCCAATCATGCTGCTACTTCCTTGAAAACAAAATGCAGCCAACACATTTAACTTTCACTAAATTTTAACAACGGGCACCAGCTAGCTACTGTACAATTGGAATACCAATGTGAGCCGTCTTATAACATCCGAACAATATGTGGATCTGACAGTCCATATCACTATCAGTATATCACATTGACCCACCATGGCCGACAATCAGTATAATATCCAGAATACTTTCAAAAACAGTGAAAGAAAATACTGGAACATTCAAATGCATTTAACTGTGGAAATTCCACACTCTATGTAAACAAGTGTCAGAAAATTAATTAAAGGCCGTTACTTTAGTTGACGATTAAAAGATGAAGTCTCATTGTTGCAGTTAATTTCATATGAATCTGATTGCAGCCTTCTGACATCCCTGCGTAAATGTAAATTGGTGCACAACTGCGAGTCAATGTCCGGCAGATTAGTTTCCTATATGTATTGTCATCATGGATAGATACCTGTTGTCAGCTCAGGGCTTGTAATCCAGGTGATGCCACCAGGCTCTACCGGCCAGCTCTAAAGGTGAGACTGAAAGTAACCTGCACCAAATCTCCCTGCACTGTGGGTGTTCCTACAACACACGACTGGAGCAGTTCCCGAAGGCAGCTCACCACCATCTTCTCAAGGGTAATTCGGGATGGGCAATAAATGTTCACTTAGCCAGCGAAACCCCCATCCCATGAATGAACAAAGAAAAGCTCCAAGAGTTGCAGAGCCTGATTCTGACTGTATGAAGTCAAAGGAGTAAAGGAAACGTTCAGACTCTTTGTGACAAAGCAGATCATATATTTGTCAAATATGGATGACCCTGTGGATTCCGGCTATGACCAATCACATTGTTTTTCAGTTCTCTTGTCTCTTCTTTTTTTCAGCAGTGGCATCCTGGGGTCTTTGGGTTTCCCCTGCCCTTTGACCTTAAAAAAATAAGACTCATTTAGAATTGTCTGCACAAATTTCCCATCATCATATCTTCTGCTGTGTTTCTTCCCATCGGAATATGCAAATAGTGGCAGCAGTTGGGAAGTATTCCGACCTTCAGGGGTAGAGAGATGCAACGGAGTATGTTGATAAGATGGAGTGATGCTATTTCTTCGAGCATGTGGCGAGTCTGGTCTATTTTTTAAATGAATGCTGTTCTTGGCTCTTACTCTGGTAGGAAGACTAAGGTCAACTGGCTCTTCAGAGCACAGCTCCTCTTTCACCTTTTGACAGAAGCGAAGAGATGTAGCGAATGCTGGCGAGCTGAAGAAGTCAGATGTTTGTGTTCCTTTCTCAGAAGATCTGCTTTTGGGTGACTTTAATCCAGAGCGGCATAAATCAGACATGTCTGTGGGAGGTGGTGAGCTGAATCGCAAGTGCTTTGCATCTGGGGATCTCAGCTGCTTGTCGCAATGTTCATCAACTATCTCCTCCACTGAGTAACCACTGTTATTGTTAGATTGTGCAAAGGGCAAGAACTTCTTTTGTGTAATAAAGAGGTCTTGGCTATTGCCATCATCCTCAGTGAATTCAGGACTTATTTTCATCACCTGAGCATCTTTGCTGGTCTTGAGACAAGCGAGTCCTCTATTTCCATAGACTTCAGCCGGATGGCTATGAGGGGATGTCAAACACCTCAGGTGTCTGAGCAATGATATATCAAATGATGCCTTTGGTCTGGAAGTAGTAGCACAGGATTGGCGAAAGGGATTAAGAATTCCACAGTGAAGACTGTCAGCTGGCCTCCCCTTCCTCAAAGTGTCCTGGGCTATAATCTCTGTACATGAAGTTTCTTCCCAATCTGTACATGTTGCTTCACCCTGCTGCATTTCTTTTTCACCTGCGGGACTGCAAAGGCTTTTCTGACAAGTTGGGAGGCACAAGTATTTGTAGACCATTTTACTTTTAACCTGGAGTTTGTTGACTGCTTTAAGAGCTTTGTCTTCCTGTCTCTGTTCCTTGTGCTTTATTTCGATAAGATTTTCATCACTAACTTTGACTGAAGAACTGTCCCTCAGAAGGCATTTTTTCCTTTTAGCTTTCGCTGAGGCAATCGATACAGGTAGAGGCTGGGGAGCACACTGCTCCCAAAGCTTCTCTGACTTTTGCAATTCTTTCCTGCATTTCTCTTTATTTTTATACTTTTTATTCTTTTTGTTTTTCTTGTGCTTCTTCTTTGATAAGCTTTCTCTGTTGCCGACAGTGACCTCTTCAATTGGAAGATTCACGAGCCTCTCGAAAGGTTCATTCTTTTCATTGGGAGGTGTAATTTGAACTTTGTTTGAGTTTCTGCTTCTTTTGCAACGATTGGATTTTCTGTTCTTCTTTTCTGTGCTTTGGTGCAGGACAAGCTCCTCAGATTCCAGGGGTTTTGGTACCTTGTGTGCAATTTGTTCCAAGGATTCAAAATTTGGATTCTGTGAAAGAAATGAAAGAGCATGGCTTGCAAGGATTGCTTTGTTGGATGTAGAGGAGTTAGCAAGACATAATTAATAACTGCACATATCTTCAACTCTACACCATGTGCATATGTACATATAATTCCACAATGCTTCAACCTTCTCGTTTTAATGTACACCTGGGATGGGATTCTCTGAGCTTGCGCCGGGGTCGGAGAATCGCCAGGGATGCGGGAAATTCCCGCCACGCCGCTCAGACGCCGGGCCGCGATTCTCCTGCGCCCGGAGAATCGGCGCCAGTCCCGCCCACCGGTCGCGGGCCGCTGAAAGAGGCCCATGCGGCGATTCTCTGCGGGCGACCGGCCTCACTCCCCCGGCGTGGTTCCAACCTGGTACCACCCGGCGGGAGGTCGGACCCATGTCCACGGTGGAGATTCTGGTGAGGGGGCGGGGGATCTGACTCCAGGGGGGATCCTCCACGGGGTCCAGGCCCGCGACCTGGGGTTCCGATTGGGGGATGGCCGTGATCTGGAGGGGCCTACCTCCTTCCGCGTGGGCCCGCAGTTACGTCTCCGACATGTTGCTCCGCGCCGGTGCGGAGACCGCTGTCGCCCACATGCGCGGATTTGCGTGGCCCGTCTTTCGGTGCCAGAGCAGGGCACAGCATTCCGGTGCCAATCTGGCCCCCTGAAGACAGGTGGATTGCTGGGCCAGCAGGCCCGTTGACGCCGGTGTCAACACTTGGCCCGGCCCTGATTTTTATCCTTTGTA
The DNA here is from genome assembly GCF_047496885.1 of Scyliorhinus torazame. Lineage (NCBI taxonomy): Eukaryota > Metazoa > Chordata > Chondrichthyes > Carcharhiniformes > Scyliorhinidae > Scyliorhinus > Scyliorhinus torazame. The sequence continues at coordinate 189,983,618 of NC_092716.1, forward strand.
ACAGCCATATCCCAGAAATTACTTTTGGTATTAAAGGATCTCATGTCCACAGTACCTTTCCATAATTTTCATCTGTGAATAGCACATCCTTTGAAGCAGCGGGGGATCACTAATGGTAACTTTTAGGTTTCGGCATTTAACTGAGTATGCGCAGACTCAGGGGCCGGGCGTTCGGAGAAATGTTGACGCCGGTGTAAACACCGGAGTGGTGTACACCGGAGTGGTACACCGGAGTGGTGTACACCGCTGTCAACGGGCCTCCTGGCCCAGCAATCCATCGGTCTTCAGGGGGCTAGCACGGCGCTGGAGTGCTGCTCCGATGCCGAAGGGCGGCCCTGCTCAGCTGGCGCGGGTCCGGGCATACGTGTGACGGCCGTCCTCGCGCCGGCAAGGAGCAACGTGTCGGGGAAATTACAGTGGGTCGCACGGAAGGAGGTAGGCCTCCTCCGGATCATGGCCACCCACCGATCGGAAGCCCCCGATCGTGGGCCTGAACCCCATGGAGGTCCTCCCAAAACCTCCCCCACCCCCCTCCCGGAGTCAGATCCCCCCGCCGGGATGTCCACCGCAGCCGCTGGTCCGAACTCCCGCCGGGTGGTACCAGGATGGAACCACGCCGGCGGGACTCGGCGGGAGTTCGGCCTGCGCCCCCGCCGATTCTCCGACTCGGCGCGGGCACAGAGGATCCTGCCCCGGAAGTTACTGTCAGATTCAGAGAGTAATGAGACCAAACACTGGCAGTTTCATTGCCGTTGCAACTGCACAATCCAGGCCACTGTCTTTTAAAAATTGCTTGATATTTAACATTAGGGTTTCCCATTTTTTAAAATTTGTCCTTTCACGAGATGTGGGTGTCACTGGCAAGGCCAGCATATCTTGCCCACCCTTAATGGCCCTTGAACTCAGTGGTTTGCTAGGCCATTTCGGAGGGCAGTTAAGAATCACCACATTCCTGTGGTTCTGGAGTCACAAGGCCAGACCAGGTAAGGATGGCAGATTCCTTTCCCTGAAGCACATTAGTGAACCAGATAGCTTTTTTAAATTCAACTGACGACAAATTTTCAGTTCCAGATTTTTAATAATTGAATTTAACTGTCATGGTGGCACGGATTTGAACCCATGTACCAGAGTATAAGCCTGGGTCTCTGGATTATTAATCCAATGACATTATGACTGCGGCACCATCTCTCCTCTGCTAATAGCTGCAGGTTCTTACGTTCAGTATTAACCTGATGCAGGAGCAATGATCATCGGTCACTGAAGCATGTTTCTAACCATTCAACAAAAGAACAAACACAGCTCACCAAATGTTCCTCAGCTTCCTCTTTGATCCATGATAATGATGTCACCTGGGAAGTGCAATGAGATTTTTGCTTTTTCTTCAATTGCTTTGGATTCATTCTACTGGAAGATTAACAAAGACTATTATTTCCAGTCTTCCAGAAAGTCCCAAAGCATTTTAACGACAATTTAGTACGTTTGAAGCACAAGTACTGCTGTAATGTAGGAAATGTAGCAGCCAATTTGTACACAGCAAGCTCCCACAAACAGCAAAATGGAAATAAGCAGATATTGTTTTAGCCCACTTGATTGGCTCATGTGGCATCTATGCTTCTGTTAGGGTTTGGAATGCACTGCCTGATAGTTTGTTGGAGGCAGGTTCAACTGAAGCACTCAAGATGGAATTTAACTGCAAAAGAAGAATGTGCAGAGTTATGGGGATAAGGCGGGAGAATGGCAATAGGCGAGTTGCTCATTCAGGAAGCCAGTGCAGACACGATGGATCAAATGGCCTCCTTCTGTGCCGGAACAGTTCGATGATACAGTAGAGCAAAAACTGGGGAAATAATTACCTAAATAGATGATTCCCCCCCCCCCCCCCCCCCCCCCCCCCCCCATTAAAAACAAACCTGTCGCTACCCAAATAATGTCATTCTAAACACTTCGCAGAGGGGACCCTGGGGCTGCGGTGCTTTATCTACCTACCCCCATAATCACATTTTGCTTTGACTGTTGTCAAGTTTCCATCCTGATTGTCTTTGGTTGCAATTTCCCTATATGGGTTACCCCTTTAATTTGACCCTTTGTTGTTAATTGATTTATTTGAAAAACTATAAAACCAATGCTACAGTTCAAAATTGAACCTTTCGGGCCATTGAGCTAGTGTCACTGCTGATTGTCTAGCAGAATTATCTACTCTAATCTTATTTCCATGGCCTTTCAATGTGCCTTCTCCATTATTCATTTGAATACGACTGCCAAAGCCTCTCCTGCCCTCTCTGGTGGATACAATAGACTCCATGGCACTATTCAGAGGAGAGTTCACCCAGTCTTCTGGCCAATATTTATAGTTCTTGAACAAAATCAGATTGTTTTGGATTCACCTCGCTGCTGTTATTGGAACTAGCTGTGCACAAATTATACAGAATGTACAGCAATGAAATAGCCCATTCAGCCTAACTAGTCCATACCACAGTTAAGACTGCACACGAGCCTTCTCCCACCCCTCTTCATGTCGCCTCCTTCAGCATAACCTTTCATTCCTTTCTCCCTCATGTGTTTATTGACATCCCCCTCAATGCTATTCATCTCAACTACACCTCGTAGATTCACATTCTCACCATCTTCTGGGTAAAGATGTTTCTTTATTGAGTTTATTATCTTGCATTTATGGGCCTTGGTTCTGGTCTCAAGCACAAGTGAAAATGTCTCCTCTACATCCACCCTATCAAACCATTTCATAATTTTAAAGACCTCCATCAGGTAACCCCCCAGCTTCTCTTTTCTGATAGTTGTAACCTCTCAGTTCTGGTATCATTCTAGCAAATCTTTTCTGCATCTTTCTAAAGTGCTTCTATATTTATTTTACTAGCTTGGCTTGATATTTTATGGCCTTATAAACCTGTGCTGTACTTTTAGTGATCTGTGTATCAGTACACTCAGGTTCCTTTATTCCTCTAGTCCATTTAAACACATGTTTTCTAAGGTGTTTGTGCCTTCCTTATTTTTTCCTCCCAAGAACTACCATCTCATACTTGTCAATATTCATAGAATTTAGTGCAGAAGGAGGCCACCCAGCCCATCGAGTCTGTACCAGCCCCTGGAAAGAGCACCCCACCCAACTTATATTGAAGTTCATTTGCCAATTACATGTCCATTCTGCTGGTTTGTCTTCTTGTCCCAGTCCTCCTCCATGATAACTACGCCACATAATCTGGTGAAGTCAGCTTTCCAGGGGCTGGTTTAGCACAGGGCTAAATCGCTGGCTTTTAAAGCAGACCAAGGCAGGCCAGCAGCACGGTTCAATTCCCGTACCAGCCTCCCTGAACAAGCACCGGAATGTGGCAACTAGGGGCTTTTCACAGTAACTTCATTTGAAGCCTACTTGTGACAGTAAGCAATTTTCATTTCATTTTTCACTTGGCAAATATACTTGATTGCCAAATCATTTTGTAAATTGAGAACAGCAGGGGTCCCAGCACTGGTGCTTATGGAACATCAGTTCTCATCACTTTTTCATCTAACCAATGTGTTTACAATTATAACTGGATTAGATAAGGGACATACAGAGAAACGATTTCCTCTGGTGGGAGTGTCTAGAACACAAGCAGAATTTTAAAATTAGAACCAGGCCATTTGGGGATGATGTCAGGATGTACTTCTCCACACAAAAAGTAGAAGAAATCTGGAACTCTATTCCCTCCAAAGGGTGCCGATGCAGGGGATCAATTTAAAATCTCAGATTGATAGGTTGTTGCTGGATAAGAGTACTAAGGGTTTGGGAACCAACGAGGGTAGATGAAGTTAGGATATAGATCATTCATGATTTCACTGAAAGATGGAGCGGGGCTTAAAGGGTTGAATGACCTCCTCCTATGCAATGTTCCTCAGACATTGTAGAAGGCAGTAACACATAAAAAGGTAGCAGTTCAAACAAATATATATAAATATATTTAATACGTACAAACTCCTGCATTAAACTTTTTGTGTTTAAACCAGGAATGAGATATAATCTAAGAAACTATCCCATCCAGACAGTCCTGTGAATGTGATCAAAATGATTAGTTTGCAACATTTGACAGGAATGATCTATTTTGTGAAATAGTTTCAACCTACAGCCGGGCTGCTCTTGGAGGTAGTAGCCGAACCCAAGCTAGACATAAACTTTACAGCACACGGTTAGAAACAGGAACTATACAAGTCATTTTTTAAAGAAGTCAGGATGTTATATAAAACAGGAAAGGAGAGAATAACTTTTCACCGCTACAATTTGTCCTGTTAGCTACCACTATTGTTTGATACCTGCTCCAAATCTCCAACCTGCCACTCCCCAAGTCACTGTATCTAATGCAATCCGACACAATGTCGTCCTCGAAAATCCCGCCAAAACCTCCGCCCTGCCCATTTGAGCATGCGTACACCGACAGCCGGCACTGCGCATGCCTACGGGAGTAGACAGGGCGGGGATTCAGCTCAATCTTTGCCCTCTCACGTTGTTGTTACGGTGGGCATCGTAAAGGTGTAAGTCGTTCTAGTTGCAGGAGACAATTTATAGGTGAAAGTTGTAATAGTGCGGCACCATTGATAAGTGCAAGTTGCTGCTATTACTGGGGACTATAAGTGCATGTTGCTGCTAATACTGGGAACTATAAGTGCAGTTTCTGCTACTACTGGGGACCATCTATAAGTGCAGTTGCTGCTATTACTGGGGACTATGTAAGTACAGTTACTGCAATTGCTGGGGACCATCTATACGTGCAGTTACTGCTATTACTGGGGACCATCTCTAAGTGCAGTTACTGGGGACCATCTCTGAGTGCAAGTTGGTGCTTTTACTGGGGATATCTGTAAATGCAAGTTGCTGCTAATACTGGGGATTATAAGTGCAGTTTCTGCTACTACTGGGGACCATATATAAGTGCGGTTGCTGCTATTACTAGGGACTATCTATAAGTGCAGTTACTGCAATTACTGGGGACCATCTAGAAGTGCAGTTTCTGCTACTGGGGACCATCTATAAGTGCAGTTGCTGCTATTACTGGGGACTATATAAGTGCAGTTACTGCAATTACTGGGGACCATCTATAAGTGCAGTTGCTGCTATTACAGGGGACCATCTCTGAATGCAAGTTGGTACTTTTACTGGGTATACCTAAAAGTACAAGTTGCTGCTAATACCGGGGACCATCTCTAACTGCAGGTACTGCAATTACTGGGGACCATCTTGAGTGCAAGTTGGTGCTATTACTGGGGAATATCTATAAGTGCAAGTTGCTGCTAATACTGGGAACCATCTATAAGTGCAAATTGCAGCTGATACTAGGGACCACCCATAAGTGCAAGTTGCTGCTAATATTGGGAACCATCTTTTATAATAATAAACTTTAATGTCACACGTAGGCTTACATTAACACTGCAATGAAGTTACTGTGAAAAACCCCTAGTTGCCACATTCCAGCGCCTGTTTGGGTACACAGGGAGAATTCAGAATGTCCAATTCACCTAACAGCATGTCTTTCGGGACTTGTGGGAGGAAACCGGAGCACCCGGAGGAAACCCAAGCAGACACAGGGAAAACATGCAGACTCCGAACAGACAGTGACCCAAGCCAGGAATCGAACCTGGGACCCTGGTGCTGTAAAGCAGCAGTGCTACCGTGATGCCTTATAAGTGCAAGTTGCTTCAAATACTGGGGACCGCCAATAAGCACAAGTTACTGCTAATACTGGGGACCACCTATAAGTGCATGTTGCTGCTAATACTAGGGACTATCTATAAGTGCATGTTTCTGCTAATATTGGGAACCATCTAGCAGAATGGTCCCCAGTAGCAGTTTATGCTGATAGATGGTCCCCAGTAATAACAACTTGTGTGGATATTCAGTCCCCGGTAATAACAGAAACAGTGCAAGTATGACCATCTATCAGCATAAACTGCTACTGGGGATGCTTCTAGGTGCAAGTTGTTGCTGGGGACCATCTAGCAGCACAAAGTTGTTTCTTTATTTTTATAAATTTAGAGCGCCCAATTATTTTTTTCCAATTAAGGGGCAATTTAGTGTGGCCAATCCACCTACCCTGCACATCTTTGGGTTTTGGGGACAAAACCCACGCAAGCACGGTGGGAATGTGCATATTCCACACAGACAGTGACCCTGAGCCGGGATCGAACCTGGGACCTCGGCGCCGTGAGGCAGCAGTGTTAACCACTGTGCCACTGTGCTGCCCGCACAAAGTTGTTGTTACTGTGAACACCCAATAGTTGCCGATTATTGTTAAAACTAGAAACACTAGGTGCAAGTTGTTGCTGTTACTGAGTGCACACTATTTGTGCAAGATGTTACTGTGTGCCCACTATTTGTGCAAGTTGTTGCTTTTACTGGGTGCACACTATTTGTGCAAGATTTACTGGGTGCACACTATTTGTCCAAGTTATTGCTGTTACTGGGTGCCCACTATTTGTGCAAGTTGTTGCTTTTACTTGGTGCACACTATTTGTGCAAGATTTACTGGGTGCACATTATTTGTCCAAGTTATTGCTGTTACTGGGTGCACACTATTTGTGCAAGTTGTTGCTGTTACTGGGTGCACACTATTTGTGCAAGTGGTTACGATAGGTGCAAGTTATTGGTTTTACTGGGTGCACACTACAGGTGCAAGGTGTTAATGTTACTGGGTGTTCACTTTTGGGCAAGTTGTTGCTTTTACTGGGTGCACACTATTTGTGCAAGATTTACCGGGTGCACACTATTTGTCCAAGTTGTTGCTGTTACTGGGTGCACACTATTTGTGCAAGTGGTTACGATAGGTGCAAGTTATTGGTTTTACTGGGTGCACACTACAGGTACAAGGTGTTAATGTTACTGGGTGCTCACTATTTGGGCAAGATGTTGCTAGGTTCACACTAATTGTGCAAGTTGTTACTGGGTGCATACTATAGGTGCAAGGTGTTACTGGGTGCACACTATAGGTGCAAGGTGTTACTTGGTGCATACTATTGGGGCAAGGTGTTATTGTGTGAACAGTATAGGGGCAAGGTGTTATTGTGTGCACAGTATAGGTGCAACGTGTTACTGTGTACACATTATAGATGCAAGGTGTTACTGGGTGCACACTATCGGTGTAAGATGTGACTGGGTGCACACTATGTGCAAGTTGTTGTTACTGGGTGCATACAAGGTGCTGCTGTTACTGGGTGGATACAATGGATGCACAATGTTATTGCTGTTACTGGGTGCACACTATGGGTGCACGATATTGCTATTACTGGGTACACCCTATGGGTTGATGATATTGTTGCAGTTACTGGGTACACACTATTAGTGCACGATGTTGTTGCTATTACTGGGTACACCCTATGGATGCATTAAATTGTTGCAGTTACTGGGTACATACTATTGGTGCATGATGTTGTTAGTATTACTGGGTACACCCTATGGGTACACAATGGTGTTGCAGTTACTGGATACACACTATTGGTGCACAATGTTGCAGTTATTGGGTACACACTATGGGTGGACGTTGTTTCTGTTACTGGTACACATTATGGGTGCACAATGTTGCTGTTACTGGGTACACACAATGGGTGCGCAGTGTTGTTGCAGTTACTGGATACACACGATTGGTGCACACTGTTGCTGTTACTGTGTACACATTTTGGGTGCACAATGTTGCTGTTCCTAGATACACATGTGTGCACAATGTTGTAGTTACTGGTGTTATGGGCCAGGGTTTAGAGAACCCCAAAGTGTATCGTGGAGTTCACCTGATCTACAACTTTTAATAGATTGTGGTATGGGGAGCACACGGCACAATCTACAGGTGTGGTACAGCAGAAATGGAAAATTATTTTTTAAAGCAAAGCAATGTTTATTCTATGAACTCAAGTTAACCTTTTTAAAACACACAGTGAACATCTTAGCAACCATTAATTCAAATACATCCCACAAAGAATACAACACTAAGTAATCCTTAAGCTGTCCTTTTAACATCCATAAGACTTAAAAAGAACTTTTAACAGAAGCACATCAGGTTAAAGTCAGGTTGAGAGCAGTTATTACTTTTAAATTACCAAAGGATCGATTTACAGTCTTTAGATTACAGAGAGAGAGACTAATACCCCTTCTGGCTGTGAGTGCAGCTATCCAGCTCTGAAAACGAAACTAAACCACACACTGCAGCAAACAGCCTAAAACGAAAGTAAAAATCTGACAGACAGCCCAGCTCCACCCACACTCTGACATCACTGATAAACACCCATTTCTTAAAGGTACATTTCTTAAACCCCCATTTCTTAAAGGTACTCTCACATGACACCTCCCCCCAAGAAAAAAAACAAAAACCATCAACTTCAAGATGGTTTCATTTTTCACCTTTTCACTATCCTTTCAGGAATGCACATAGTAAATATACTTTTTTGTTTCAAAAAAACAACACACGCAAACAGGTATAATAATATAGTCCATTTTTTTTTTTTGTTCTTCTTCCTCCAACTGAAATCCTTCTCGATTGACAGTCTCTTTGAACAAGAAGGTCTTTGAACGATTCATCAATTTCTCTAATCCTCGGCATTTCTCTTTAAAGTCAGATACTTTAGTTCAATCTGATCACAGTGACCCTTGTAATTCTCCAACACAGGAGCATTGGTTATCACAGCTTTCAGGCAGTCAAATGCTTGTTGAAAGTCTGCTGTACACTGAAATTTTCGACGTTTCTTCAGCAAGTCCATCAGTGGAGCGACCATGCTGAAAACAGTTTTCACAAATGTTCGATCAAATCCACTCATGCCAAGAAATCGCATTATTTCCCTTTGTGTTGAGGGTATCGGAAACTCCTCAAGGAAAGTGACTTGGGCTTTTCCAAATTCACTTTTGGCTAGGTTTATCACCAGACCCGTGTCCTGAAGTCGATCGAATAACTCCATCAGATGTTTCAAATGTTCTTTCCATTTCTGGCTGAAAATTACAAGATCGTCGATGTATACCGCAGAATTGGGTAATCCTGAAACAACTTTGTTAGTTAACCGTTGAAATGTGGCTGGGGCGTTTTTCATGCCAAATGGCATAACTTTGAATTGGTATATACAACCTGGAGTCACCAAAACTGAAATCTCCTTCACCCTTTCGGATAAAGGTACCTGCCAGTAACCTTTAAGTAAATCCAATTTGGAAACAAAAGCGGATTGTCCCACTTTCTCAATGCAATCCTCCAAACGTGGGATAGGATAAGAGTCCGTTCTTGTAACTGCATTAACCTTTCTATAGTCCACAACCGTTGGGTACCATCCGGTTTTGGTACCATCACTATGGGTGAGCTCCATTGGCTGCAAACCACTTCAATTATGCCATTTTTAAGCATACTCTCAATCCCTTTGTTAACCTGTGCCAATTTTAAAGGGTTAAGTCTGTCTGGATGTTGTTTGATTGGAACAGCCTTTCCCACATCTACATCATGTATAGCCATTTTAGTATTTCCCAATTTATCTCCACAAACTTGCCCATGTGATATCAATAACTCTTTCAGGTCAGTTTGGTTTTCCTCTGGAAGGTAACTCAACAATTTATCCCAATTTTTAAGAACATCCTCGTTTTCCAATTTAATTTGAGGTATGTTAAATTCACAGTCATCTGGATTTGGTTTGTCACTCTGAGTGAGAATCATTCAGACAAGAAATCCAAAGTTCGTAGTTTTGCCATTGGAGATAAAGTTTTCGATGTTTCATCACATTTTGTGTAACTTTTAAATGTTGTCTAGCCAATTCACCTGCTCTATTTAATCATTCCCTAAAATTTGACACGTAATCCAATAATGTCATTTCCGATTTCCCACTCACCAATTTTTCCTTAATCAATTTAAGTGGTCCTCTTACCTCATGACCAAAAATTAGTTCAAAAGGAATGAATTTGGTTGACTCATTGGGGGCGATTCTCTGAGCCCCGCGCCGGGCCGGAGAATCGCCGCAGCTGCGCCACGACGCCGGCGCGCAATTCTCCGAGGTGCGGAGAATCGGCGACATATGCACCGGCGCGTTTGGCACGCCGCAGGCCGCTGGAATCAGCGTGACCGCCGATTCATCGGCCCGGATGGGTGCGAACACTTGGGCTCCATTTGGGAGAATCGCCCCCATTAGGTGGATCCCTAATTGCAAATAGTATGAATGGAATTCCTTTATCCCAATCCTCTGGATAATCTTTACAATAAGCCCTCAACATTGTCTTTAATGTCTGATGCCACCTTTCTAACCCTCCCTGCGATTCTGGATGGTACGCAGTTGATTTAAATTGTTTTATTCCAAAGCTATCCATAACTTCTTTGAATAACTTTGAGGTAAAATTTGATCCTTGATCCGATTGAATTTCTGTGGGTCGTTCATATCTAGTAAAGAATTTAAGTAACTCCTCCACAATCTTTTTAGCTGTAATATTACGTACTGGAATGGCCTCTGGAAATCGAGTAGACACATCCATTATCGTCAAAAGATATTGATTCCCACTTTATGTTTTAGGAAGCGGTCCTACGCGATCAATTAGGACCCTTGTAAAAGGTTCCTTCAATGCTGGAGTGGGTATTTAGGGCACTGGTTTTATCACTGCTTGGGGTTTCCCTATCACTTGACATGTGTGACATGTTATGCGTCCGGGTTTACAGAACCCCAAAATGTTTCATGGAGTTCAACTGACCCACAACTTTTAATAGATTGTGGTGTGGGAAGCACACGGCATACTCTCCAGGTGTGATACAGCAGAAATGGACAAGTGGTTTTTAAAACAAAACAATGTTTATTCTATGAACTCAGATTAACCTTTTAAAACAAACATTGAACATCTTAACACCCATTACTTCAAAGATAACCCCAAAAGACTACAACACTAAATAATCCTTCAAACTGTTCCTTTAAACATCCAAAAGACTTCAACCCTTCAAAAATAGGAGCACATTAGGTTACATTAAATATATTTATAGTCTTTCGATTGCAGAAATCAACAGACCAGCTCTGTGTTTCTTCATGCAGCTCACAGCAAAACACACAGACACTCCCAGCTGCGTTCTCAAACTGAAACTCAAAAAGCAGAAGTGAGCTCAGCTCCCCCCACCCTCTGACATCACTTCAGTAATATGATCAGCTCCATTTCTGAAAGGTACATTGCTTAAACATCCATTTCGTAAAGGTATTCTCACATGACACCTCCCCCAAGAAAAAAAAAATCATTAACTTCAAGATGGTTTCATTTTTCACCTTTGCACCATCAATTAAGAAATGCACACAGTAAAAACACTTTACCGGTTCAAAAAAAAACACACGCAAACAGGTATAATAATAATGTCTATTTTTTTTCGTTCATCTTCCTCCAACCGAAATCCTTCTCGATTGACAGTCTCTTTGAATAAGAAAGTCTCTGCACGATCCATCCATTCCTCTACGTCTCGGCATTTCTCTTTAAAGTTAGATACTTCAGTTCAATCTGATCACAGAGTTAAATTTGCAATTCTCCAATACAGGAGCATCGGTTACCACAGCTTTCAGGCAGTCAAATGCATGTTGAAACTCCACTGTTCATTGAAATTTTTTTACGTTTCTTCAGCAAGTCCATCCGTGGAGCAATCACGCTACAAAACTCGTGCACAAATGTTCGATCAAATCCACTCACGCCAAGAAATCGAATTATTTCCCGTCGTGTCGAGGGTATCGGAAACTCCCCAATAACTTTCGTTTTCACATCCTGTGGGACTCTGTCCGATTGTATGGCCAAGGAAAGTGACTTGGGCTTTTCCAAATTCACTTATGGCTAGGCTTATCACCAAACCCGCCTCCTGAAGTCGATCGAATAACTCCATAAGATGTTTTAAATGTTCTTTCCATGTCTGGCTGAAAACTACCAGATCGTCGATACATACCGCACAATTGGGTAATCCTGAAACAACTGTATTAGTTAACCGTTGAAATGTGGCTGGGGCGTTTTTCATGCCAAATGGCATAACGTTGAATTGGTATATACCATCTGGAGTCACAGAAGCTGAAATCTCCTTTGCCCTTTCGGATAAAGGTGCCTGCCAGTAACCTTTAAGTAAATCCAATTTGGAAACAAAAGCGGATTGTCCCACTTTCTCAATGCAATCCTCCAAATGTGGGATAGGATAAGAGTCCGTTCTTGTAACTGCATTCACCTTTCTATAGTCCACACACAACCGTTGGGTACTGTCTGGTTTAGGTACCATGACTATGGGTGAGCTCCATTGGCTGCAACCCACTTCAATTATGCCATTTTTAAGCATACTCTCAATCTCTTTGTTAACCTGTGCCAATTTTAAAGGATTACGTCTATATGGATGTTGTTTGACAGGAACAGCATTTACCACATCTACATCCCGTATAGCCATTTTAGTACTTCCCAACTTATCTCTACAAACTTGCCCATGTGATATCAATAACTCTTTCAGGTCAGTTCGTATTTCCTTGGAAGCTAACTCAACAATTTATCCCAATTTTTAAGAACATCCTCATTTTCCAATTTAATTTGAGGTATATCAAATTCACAGGCATCTGGATTTGGTTTGTCACTTTGAGTTAGAATCATTAAAACCTCCTTTTTCCCTTCTTCCCTTTCAAAGTACCTTTTAAGCATATTCACATGACACACTCGGTGAGTCTTCCTTCTATCTGGTGTTTTTACCACATAATTCACCTCACTTAATTTCCTTTCAATCTGATAAGGTCCACAAAACCTAGCTTTTAAAGGCTCTCCTTCCACTGGTAACAACAGTAACACTTTATCTCCACAGGCAAAACTACGAACTTTGGATTGCTTGTCCGCTACCCGTTTCATCACATTTTGTGCAACTTCAAAATGTTGTCTAGGCAATTCATCTGCTCTATTTAATCGGTCCCTAAAATTTGGCACGTAATCCAATCGTGTAATTTCCGATTTGTCACCCACCAATTTTTCCTTAATCAATTTAAGTGGTCCTCTTACCACATGACCAAAAATTAGTTCAAAAGGACTAAATTTGGTTGACTCATTAGATGCATCCCTAATTGCAAACAGTACAAATGGAATTCCTTTATCCCAATCCTCTGGATAATCTTGACAATAAGCCCTCAACATTGTCTTTAATGTCTGATGCCACCTTTCTAACGCTCCCTGCGATTCTGGATGGTACGCAGTTGATTTAAATTGTTTTATTCCTAAGCGATCCATAACTTCTTTGAATAACTTTGAGGTAAAATTTGATCCTTGATCCGATTGAATTTCTATGGGTAGTCCATATCTAGCAACGAATTTAAGTAACTCCTCCACAATCTTTTTAGATATAATATTACGTACTGGAATGGCCTCTGGAAACCTAGTAGACACATCCATTATAGTCAAAAGATATTGATTCCCACTTTTTGTTTTAGGAAGCGGTCCGACACAATCAATTAGGACCCTTGTAAAAGGTTCCTCAAATGCTGGAATGGGTATTTAGGGCACAGGTTTTATCACTGCTTGAGGTTTCCCTATCACTTGACATGTGTGACATGATTGACAAAATTTAACTACATCTTTATGTAGTCCAGGCCAATAAAAATGTTTCTGGATTTTAGCTTGAGTTTTCCTTATCCCCAAATGACCTCCCACTGGTACCTCATGTGCAACTCGCAACACCTCCTTTCTATACCCTACCGGCAACACTACTTGATGAACTTCTGCCCACTTTTCATCCGCCTGCATATGTTCAGGTCTCCATTTTCTCATCAAGACGTCACTTTTACGGTAATAACACTCTGGTATACTCTCAGATTCCTCTTCCTTATATGCTTTCTGATATATCCGCTTTATTTCTACATCTTTCTGTTGTAACTCCGCCAATTTTCCTGAACTAAAAATATCCGCTTCATCCTCCACCTGTTCTTGTTCTTTTTCAACCATCTGATCAAAAATCGTTTCTGATAATTGCACTTCAACTTCATCTTCACTCTTTGATTTCTCCTCTTGTCTTAACCTGTGACTTTGCGACCTTGTTACTACACAATCCGGAAAAATCCCAGGATATTCGTCCTTCAACACTTCAGTTGTCCGATTTTCCACTGGCTTATCAACCACAGTCGGCATCACTCCCACCTGCGATCCAGCTATATCATTACCCAAGATAAACTGTATTCCTGGACAAGATAGTTTCTCTATTACTTCTACTACCACTTCACCACTCTTCACTGGACTTTCCAACCTTCCCTTATATAATGGAACGCTACTCCTCTCACCCTCAATTCCACATATTACCACCTTTTCTGGCAACATTCATAAGAACTAGGAACAGGAGTAGGCCGTCTGGCCCCTCGAGCCTGCTCCGCCATTCAATGAGATCATGGCTGATCTTTGTGGACTCAGCTCCACTCTCCGGCCCGTACACCATATCCCCGAATCCCTTTATTCTTTAGAAAGGTATCTATCTTTTTCTTTAAAACGTTTAAAGAAGGAGCCTCAACTGCTTCACTGGGCAAGGAATCCCAGAGATTCACAACCCTTTGGGTGAAGAAGTTCCCCCTACACTCCGTCCTAAATCTACTTCCCCTTATTTTGAGGCTATGCCCCCTAGTTCTGCTTTCCCCGACCAGTGGAAACAACATGCCCGCATCTATCCTATCTATTCCCTTCATAATTTTATATGTTTCAATAAGATCCCCCCGCATCTTTCTAAACTCCAATGAGTACAGTCCCAGTCTACTCAACCTCTCGTCATAATCTAATCCTCTCAACTCTGGGATCAACCTAGTGAATCTCCTCTGCACTCCCTCAAGTGCCAGTACGTCCTTTCTCAGGTAAGGAGACCAAAACTGGACACAATACTCCAGATGTGGCCTCACCAACACCTTATACAATTGCAGCATAATCTCCCTAGTCTTGAACTCCATCCCCCTAGCAATAAAAGACAAAACTCGATTAGCCTTCTTAATCACCTGTTGCACCTGAACACCAACTTTTTGCGACTTGTTCATCAGCACACCCAGGTCCCTCTGCACAGCAGCATGTTTTAACATCTTACCGTTTAAATAATAATCCATTCTGCTGTTATTCCTCCCAAAATGGACAGCCTCACACTTGGTAACATTAAATTCCATCTGCCAGACCCTAGCCCATTCACCTAACCTCTCCAAATCCTTCTGCAGACTTCCGGTATCCTCTGCACTTTTTGCTTTACCACTCATCTTAGTGCCGTCTGCAAACTTTGCCACATTGCACTTGGTCCCCAACTCCAAATCATCGATGTAAATTGTGAACAACTGCGGGCCCAACACTGATCCTTGAGGGACCCCACTAGTTACAGGTTGCCAATCAGAGAAACACTCATTTATCCCCACTCTCTGCTTTCTGTTAGTTAACCAATCCTCTACCCATGCTACCACTTTACCCTCAATGCCATGCATCTTTAGTTTATGCAGCAACCTTTTGTGTGGCACCTTGTCAAAAGCTTTCTGGAAATCCAGATATACCACATCCATTGGCTCCCCGTTATCTACTGCACTGGTAACGTCCTCAAAAAATTCTACCAAATTAGTCAGACACGACCTACCCTGTATGAACCCATGCTGCGTCTGCCCAATGGGACAATTTCCCTCCAGGTGCCCCGCTATTTCCTCCTTAATGATAGATTCCAGCATTTTCCCTACAACCGAAGTTAAGCCTACCGGCCTATAATTACCCGCTTTCTGCCGACCTCCTTTTTTAAACAGTGGTGTCACGTTTGCTACTTTGCAATCCTCTGGGACCACCCCAGAGTCTAGTGAATTTTGATAAATTATCACTAGTGCGTTTACAATGTCCCGAGCCATCTCTTTTAACACTCTGGGATGCATCCCATCAGGGCCAGGGGACTTGTCTACCTTTAGCCCCATTAGCTTGCCCAATACTGCCTCCTTAGTGATTACAATCATCTCAAGGTCCTCACCTATCATATCTTTATTTCCATCAGTCACTGGCATGTTATTTGTGTCTTCCACTGTGAAGACTGACCCAAAAAACCTGTTCAGCTCCTCAGCCATTTCCCCGTCTCCTATTATTAAATCTCCCTTCTCATCTTCCAAAGTATCAATATTTACCTTAGCCACTCTTTTTTGTCTTATATATTTGTAGAAGCTTTTACTATCTGCTTTTATGTTCTGAGCAAGTTTACTTTCATAGTCTACCTTACTCTTCTTTATAGCTTTTTTAGTAGCTTTCTGTTGTCCCCTAATGACTTCCCAGTCCTCTAGTCTCCCACTAATTTTTGCCACTTTGTATGTTTTTTCCTTCAATTTGATACTCTCCCTCACCCCCTTAGATATCCACGGTTGATTTTTCCCCTTTCTACCGTCTTTCTTTTTTGTCGGTATGAACCTTTCCTGAACACTGTGAAAGATCGCTCCGAAGGTTCTCCACTGTTCCTCAACTGCTTCACCATGAAGTCTTTGCTCCCAGTCTACCTTAGCTAGTTCTTCTCTCATCCCATTGTAATCGCCTTTGTTTAAGCACAAAACACTAGTGTTTGATTTTACCTTGTCATCCTCCAACTGTATTTTAAATTCCACCATATTGTGGTCGCTCCTTCCAAGAGGATCCCGAACTATGAGATCATTAATCAATCCTGCGTCATTACACAGGACCAGATCTAGGACCGCTTGTTCCCTTGTAGGTTCCATTACATACTGTTCCAGGAAATTATCCCGGACACATTCTATAAACTCCTCCTCAAGGCTGCCTTTAACAACCTGGTTAAACCAATCGACATGCAGATTAAAATCTCCCATGATAACCGCTGTACCATTTCTACATGCATCCGTTATTTCTTTGCTTACTGCCTGCCCTACCATCCTGTTACTATTGGGTGGCCTATAGACTACTCCTATCAGTGACCTTTTCGCCTTACTATTCCTGATTTCCACCCAAATTGATTCAACCTTGTCCTCCATAGCACCAATATCATCCCTTACTATTGCCCGGATGCCATCCTTAAACAACAAAGCTACACCACCGCCCTTACCGTCCATTCTATCCTTTCGTATATTCTGATACCCTTGGATATTTAACTCCCAGTCGTGACCATCTTTTAACCATGTTTCAGTAATGGCCACTAAATCATAGTCATTCACGATGATTTGCGCCATCAACTCATTCACCTTATTCCGTATACTACGAGCATTCAGGTAAAGTACACTTATGCTGTTTTTTATGTCTTTGTTATGAATCCTAACACCTTGATCAGTAACTTTTCGCAAATTATTTTTCCTTTTACCCTTTCTCCTAATTTTCCTTGTCTTTGAACCCATATCTCTACATAATAACCTGTCACGTAACCTGCTGCTTTGCCCTCCATTAACCATTATACTGTCCATAGCTTCACCCTTCCCTTCCCCCCAACTTGCTAGTTTAAAGTCCTTGTGACCAACCTATTTATCGTATTCGCTAGAACACTGGTCCCAGAATGGTTCAGGTGAAGACCGTCCAACGGTACAGGTCCCTCCTGCCCCAGTACTGATGCCAATGCCCCATGAAATGGAATCCCTCTTTCCCGCACCACTTCTTCCCAAACTACATAATTCCTCATCTCTTAACACTAAAGATTGACTAGCTCCTGTATCTCTTAAAATTGTGACTTCTTTACCTGCTCCTCCTGATACACATGAGTAAACGTTACCCACAAAAGTATTCTTTAAATACATCTGGCACCTTCTTATCAATTACTTCTTGAACAGGCTGTACAATCGTTTGCACCTCCTTCGCTTCCCTTAGGCTTTCCTTTACCACTCGTAACAAACCCCACTGTCTGATCCTGTTTTACCACATCAGCCTTCCCAGTGCTTTTCTTCAACCACCAACACTGACTTTACATGGCCTAGTTTATTACAGGGAAAACATCTGAAACTTTTCATTTCTTTTCCACCCTCCTGGATTTCTTTTTTAATCTGAGGTACACTCTCTTTATTGTCTCCCATCAGATCATCTTTACCTTTACCACTTGAGTATTTCTCATGTCCCCAGTTTCCATCCCTCACAGGCTGAAACTAATGTCAGAAACCAAGCTTTGATTTATGAATTAATTCATAATCATCTGCCAAACTCACTAATCTCGCAGTTTTAACCTTCTGCTCTTCCACATGAGTTCTCACTACATCAGGAATTGAATTTTTAAGCTCCTCCAAAAGTATAATTTCTCTGAGAGCTTCATACATTTGGTCTATTTTCAAAGCCCTTATCCACCTATCAAAATTATGTTCCAGATACGTCCTCCGGTTGTGATGCAAACACTTCACTAGCTCTACCTACCAGCTTTGTTTGAATCAGTAATGCCCACATGTCCTGCGGCCATTTCATTTGTTTAGCTACCTTCTCAAATGAAATGAAAAAGCCTTCTACCTCCTCGTCAAATCTTGGCAATGCTTGGACATATTTAAATAGATTCCCACCAAGCCTTCGACTATGACGCTCTGTCTCACTATCCTCATCACTATCATCCAACTGTATGTTTCCCTTTACGACTGCCAATTTTAACTGATTGTCATGTTTCATGGCCATTTTCTGAAGTTCAAACTCCCTCTCTTTATCTTTTTCCCTGATCTGTATCTCCCTTTCTTTTTCTCTTTGTTCTGCTAGGGCTATTCTTTCTTTTCTCAATTCTTCTCTCTCCTTTTCTTTTTCCTCTCTCTCTCTTTCTCTTTCTTTTTCCTCTCTCTCTTTCTCTTTCTTTTTCCTCTCTCTCACTCTTGTAGGCCAGCCGCTTTAATTCTTTTTCATGTTCCATTTGTTTAATTTTCAACTGGACTTTTGCCATTTCCAATGAGTCAAACTCTATCTCAGGCAACTTTAAATGCTTAACCACCGCCATAATTACCTCATCTTTTCGCATTTTGTCAGGTAATGTTAACTGCAATGTTCTTGCCAAATCTAACAGTCTGCTTTTCATTTCTGTCCGTAAAGTACTACGTGTGACATTCTCTACCCCCAAAAACTCCTGACCTCTGAAAGAGCCATTGTTCACAGCACTCTCCCCACTTAAACTAAAATACCACACCGGAAAACAACAACCCTTCACTGTCTTTAAGTTCACAAAAGCCAATCCAATAGATAGACTTTTACCCCCCTCGAGCCCCCAATTGTTATGGGCGAGGAGTTTTCAGAACCCCAAAATGTAGTTCAACCAACCTCTCCATTTAATAGATTTGTTGCTTTTCCTAGCACACGGCTTTTTCCCTAGGTGTGATATTACAATTATGGACACGTGGGTTTTTAAACACAAAACACTGTTTATTCCATGAACTCAACTTAACATCTCAAATAAACATTGGATCTCTTAACACCCCTTACTTCAAAGATAACTCAGAAAATACTGCAACAGTAAATAATTCCTTAAAATGTTCCTTCAAACTTCCAAGAGACTTAACACCTTTAAACAGTAACACGTCAGGTTAAAGGATATATATATTTTCTGTAGAACGGCAGAGATATATTAGCTTGGGTGACTTCAGCTCCAGCACCTTGCTTTCTTCATGCAGCTCCCTGGAAACCCACAGACACACCCATGATGCTTTCTCAAACCTGGTTTTCTCCCTTCTAAGCAGATCACAGCAAATCAGAACTTCTCAAGCTGCTGTCTGAAACTGGCTTTCTACTTTTAAACTGCTCTCAGCAAATCCAGCCAGGCACTTTTTAAACTAACTGCAAAACCAAACTTTGGCTAGTCAGAGGCTTTTCCCCAGGGTAGAGGGGTCAGAAGGTAGAGGGTTTAAGGTGCGAGGGGCAAGGTTTAGAGTAAATGTACGAGGCAAGTTTTTTACACAGAGGGTAGTGGGTGCCTGGAACTCGGTGCCGGATGATGTGGTGGAAGCAGGGACGATAGTGACATTTAAGGGGCATCTTGACAAATACATGAATAGCATGGGAATAGAGGGACCTAGGAAGTGTAGACGATTGTAGTTTAGTTGGGCAGCATGGTCGGCACGGCGTGGAGGGCCGAAGGGCCTGTTCCTGTGCTGTATTTTTCTTTGTTCTTTGTTCAAACTGCAAAATGGCTGACCTGAGCTGAGCTCCACCCACTCTATGACATCACTGTTTTCTTAAAGGTACATTGCTTAAACATCCAGTTCTTCAAGGTACTCTCACATGACACTAGGATCCGCCCAGCTATCGAGGTATCCGTCCCCTAATTGGCTGAGATCGATGAGGGTGATTGAAAACCCTATCGATCCATTGGACCTGGAGTAAGGACTGCCCAAAAGGGCGCGAAAGGGACTTCCGGTTGCGGCGATGCGGAGCTAAGCCGCGCGTTTCGGCAGCCCCCGCGACTACGGACTTTCGGGCTCTCCAGAGGAGCCCCAACGGAGCTGGTTTGATTTAATCCCGTGTGGGAAAGTGCAGTGAGGTCCCCCCTCACAATATATGGCAGAGATCAGCGGTGGAGCGACGAGGAAAGAGGCCCTGGAGCAGAGACCAAAACCAGGGGAAAAAGACAAGATGGCGGAGAGCGAGCAGCGTGGGGGCCAGACCAGCAGGAGTTCCTCAAGCGATGTGTGGAGGAGCTGAAAAAGGAGGTGCTGGCACCGATGCTGTTGGCGATCGAGGGGCTGAAGGAGATCCAGAAGACCCAGGCGGTGGAGCTTCGTGTGGTGAATGAGAAAGTGAATACCAACGAGGACGAGATCCTGGGCCTGGCGGTAAAAATGGAGGCGCACAAGGCGGTGCACAGGAGGTGGGCCGAGAGAATTGAGATCCTGGAGAACAGGTCGAGAAGGAACAACCTCCGGATTCTGGGTCTTCCCGAAGGAGTGGAGGGAGCTGATGCCGGGGCGTATGTGAGTACGATGCTCCATTCGCTAATGGGTGCGGAGGCCTCTCCGACCCCCCTGGAGCTGGAAGGAGCTCATCGGGTCCTGGCGAGGAGACCCAAGGCAGATGAGCCGCCAAGGACGATAGTGGCAAGGTTCCATCGCTTCGCAGACAAAGAAAGTGTGCTGCGATGGGCCAAGAAGGTGCGGAGCAGTAGATGGGAGAACGCAGTGATCCGAGTATACCAGGATTGGAGCACGGAGGTGGCAAAGAGGAGAGCTGGCTTCAACTGGGCCAAGGCGGTGCTGCATAAAAAAAGAGTCAGGTTCGGCATGGTGCAGCCTGCGTGACTGTGCGTTACTTATCAGGACTGACACCATTATTTTGAAACGCCAGAAGAGGCTTGGTCCTTTATTCAGATGGAAAAACTGGACTCGAACTGAGGAGATGTGGTTGTATATGGGGTTGTAAATATGGGTAAAGAATATTGCACGGGTGGGATGATGGATGGGGATGTGGGTCGAGTCCTGGTTAAAATTCCTAAAATTTCCTTTTTTCTTTTCTGCAGACAAGATGATGATGATGGGGAATGTGGGCGTCGGTGCTGGAGGGATGTGAGACTTGGGGATGAGGGAACTGGGATAATGGCCGCAACAGGAGCTGCGCCATAGGGGGTGGAGCTGGCTCAGGAAAGCGCGGGCTTTTTCCCGTGCCAAAAAAGGGAGGGGATGGAGGAAGGTAAGGAGGAGGAGAGACTCCCACACGGGGAGATCAACGGGAAGGCGGGGGAAGCCGGGGTCAGCAGAAGTCAGCTGACTCACGGAAGTAATATGGGGGGAGCAAAAGAGCTAGATGTGGATCTAGCGGGGAGGGGGGGGTGTTTTGGGTTGCTGCTGCACTGTCCGAGGGGGAACTGAAAATTGAAGAGGTGGTCGGGGCGGGGGTCCCCCGCCTGGGGGACTGGAAGGTGCGGGAGGCGCGAGCACGGGACTGGCCGAAGATAGGGGATGGCTAGTCGGCCGGGGGGGGGGGGGAGTGGGGGGGGGTAGGTAACCCCCCAATCCGGCTGATCACGTGGAATGTGAGAGGCATAAATGGGCCGGTTAAGAGGGCCCGTGTGTTTGTGCACCTAAAGGGACTGAAGGCAGACGTGGTCATGCTTCAGGAGACACATCTGAAGGTGGCAGATCAGGTCAGTTTAAGGAAGGGATGGGTGGGACAGGTGTTCCATTCGGGGCTGGATGCGAAGAATAGAGGGGTGGCAATACTGGTGGGAAAGGGGGTGTCGTTTGTGGCCAAGAACATAGTAGCGGACAAGGGAGGTTGATACGTGATGGTGAGTGGTAGGTTTCAGGGGACGGAGGTGGTACTGGTGAATGTATATGCCCCAAACTGGGACAATGCTGGATTCATGAAACAGATGTTGGGGCGTATTCCGGACCTGGAGGTAGGGAGTTCGATAATGGGTGGGGATTTTAGCACGGTGCTGAACCCAGCATTAGATCATTCCAGATCTAGGACGGGGAAGAGGCCGGCTGCGGCCAAGGTGCTTAGGGGGTTTATGGATCAGATGGGGGGAGTAGATCTGTGGAGATTTGCCAGGCCTTTGGCCAGAGAATTTTCTTTTTTCTCCCACGTTCATAAGGCCTACTCCCGGATAGATTTTTTTGTTCTGGGCAGGGCATTGATCCCGAAGGTGGAGGGAACGGAGTATTCGGCCATAGCCATTTCAGACCATGCCCCGCACTGGGTGGAGCTGGAGTTAGGGGAGGAGAGGGACCAACGCCCGTTGTGGAGGTTGGATGTGGAACTGCTGGCAGACGAGGAAGTGTGCGGGAGGGTGCGGGAGTGTATTGAAAGGTATCTGTAGGCTAACGACAACGGGAAGGTGCAGGTGGGAGTAGTATGGGAGGCGTTGAAGGCGGTGGTCAGGGGAGAGTTTACCTCCATCAGGGCTCACAGGGTGAAGAGAGAGGGTAGGGAAAGGGAGAGGTTAGTGGGGGAGATTTTAAGGGTGGACAGGAGTTATGCAGAGGCTCCGGATGAGCGAGTACTCAGGGAGAGACAAAGTCTCCAAACGGAGTTCGACCTGTTGACTACAGGGAAGGCAGAGGCACAGTGGAGGAAGGCACAGGAAGCGATATACGAATATGGGGAGAAGGCGAGCCGGATGCTGGCACACCAGCTCCGCAAAAGGATGGCAGCGAGGGAAATAGGTGGATTCCAAGATGGCAGGGGAACTACGGTGCGGAGGGCAGGGAAAGTGAACGAGGCTTTTAAGGCCTTTTATGAGGAACTGTATAGGTCGCAGCCCCCAGGGGGAAAAGAGGGGATGCGGCGATTCTTGGATCAGTTCAGGTTCCCAAGGGTGGAGGTGCAGGAGGTGGCTGGTTTGGGGGCGCCAATTGGGGTGGAGGAGCTGGTTAAAGGGCTGGGGAGCATGCAGGCAGGGAAGGCCCCGGGGCCGGATGGGTTCCCGGTGGAGTTCTACAGGAAATATGTAGACATGCTAGCCCCGTTGCTGGTAAGAACCTTCAATGAAACAAGGGAGGGGGGACCCTGCCCCCGACAATGTCGGAGGCGACGATCTCTTTGATCTTGAAGCGGGATAAGGACCCACTGCAATGTGGGTCGTATAGACCGAACTCGTTCCTTAATGTAGACGCTAAAGTTGCTGGCAAAAATGTTGGCCATGAGGATTGAGGACTGTGTCCCGGGGGTGATTCATGAGGACCAGATGGAATTCGTAAAGGGTAGGCAGTTAAATACTAATGTGCGAAGGCTCCTGAATGTGATAATGATGCCATCGGTGGAGGGAGAAGTGGAGATAGTGACAGCCATGGACGTGGAGAAGGCCTTTGATCGGGTAGAGTGGGAGTATCTCTGGGAAGTGTTGAGGAGGTTTGGGTTCGGGGGAGGGTTTATCAGTTGGGTTCAGCTCCTGTATAAAGCCCCGGTGGCGAGTGTGGTCATGAACCAGCGGAGGTCGGAGTATTTCCGGCTGTATCGAGGGACGAGGCAGGGGTGCCCCCTGTCCCCTCTGCTGTTCGCATTAGCAATTGAACATTTGGCCATGGCGTTAAGGGAGTCGGGGAAATGGAAGGGTGTGGTTCGAGGGGGAGAGGAACATCGAGTGTCGCTGTACGCAGGCGACCTGTTGCTGTATGTGACGGATCCAGTGGAGGGGATGGTTGAGGTTATGCAGATCCTACGGGAGTTTGGAGACTTTTCGGGCTATAAGCTCAATGTGGGAAAGAGTGAGCTCTTTGTGATCCATCCGGGGGACCAGGGAAGATGGATAGACGACCTACCATTGAGGAGGGCGGAAGTAGCTTTCGATACTTGGGGATTCAGGTAGCTAGGAGCTGGGGGGCACTGCACAAACTTAATTTGTCGCGGTTGGTGGAACAGATGGAGGAGGATTTTAAAAGGTGGGACATGTTGCCACTCTCGCTGGCGGGTAGGGTACAGTCGGTTAAAATGGTGGTCCTCGCGAGATTTCTTTTTGTATTCCAATGCCTCCCAATTATGATCACTAAGGCCTTTTTTAAGAGGGTAAGCAGGAGCATTACGGGATTTGTATGGGCGAGCAAGACCCCGCGGGTAAGGAGGGGGTTCTTGGAGCGTAGCAGAGACAGAGGAGGGTTGGCGTTGCCGAATTTGGATGGTTACTGTTGGGCAGCCAACGTGGCAATGATCCGTAAGTGGGTGATGGAGGGCGAGGGGGCGGCGTGGAAGAGGTTGGAGATTGTGTCCTGCAAAGGAACAAGCCTGGGGGTGCTGGTGATGGCACCGCTGCCGCTCTCGCCGACAAGGTATACCACAAACCCGGTGGTGGCGGCAACGCTAAGGATCTGGGGGCAGTGGAGACGGCATAGGGGTGCGACGGGAGCCTCGGTGTGGTCCCCGATTAGAGACAACCATCGGTTTGTCCCAATAAGGATGGACGGGGGATTTCAGAGCTGGCATCGGGTAGGGATTAGACGAATGGGGGACCTGTTCATTGACGGGACGTTTGCGAGCTTAGGGGCGCTGGAGGAGAAGTTTGGGCTACCCCCGGGAAACGCCTTCAGGTACATGCAAGTGAGGGCGTTTGTGAGGTGGCAGGTGAGGGAATTTCCGCTACTCCCGGCACAGGGGATTCAAGATAGGCTGATTTTGGGCGTATGGGTCGGGGAGGGCAAGGTGTCGGCGATATACCAGGAGATGAAAGAGGCTTTGGTAGAGGAGCTGAAGGGTAAATGGGAGGAGGAGTTGGGGGAGGAGATTGAGGAGGGGCTATGGGCTGATGCCCTAAGTAGGGTTAATTCCTCTTCCTCGTGTGCCAGGCTTAGCCTGATACAATTTAAGGTGGTTCATAGAGCGCATATGACGGGGGCGAGGCTGAGCAGGTTCTTTGGGGTGGAGGACAGATGTGGGAGGTGCTCAGGAAGTCCGGCAACCATGTCCATATGTTTTGGTCATGTCCGGCACTGGAGGGGTTCTGGAGGGGAGTGGCGGGAACAGTATCTAAGGTGGTGAAAGCCCGGGTCAAGCCAAGCTGGGGGCTAGCACTATTTGGAGTAGTGGACGAGCCGGGAGTGCAGGAGGCGAAAGAGGCCGGCATTCTGGCCTTTGCGTCCCTAGTAGCCCGGCGAAGGATCTTGCTAATGTGGAAGGAGGCGAAGCCCCCCAGCATGGAGGCCTGGATAAATGAAAAGGCTGGGTTTATTAAGTTGGAAAGGATAAAGTTTGCCTTGAGAGGGTCTGCGCAGGGGTTCTACAGGCGGGGGCAACCGTTCCTAGACCATCTCCCGGAGCGTTAGAGGAAGGTCGGATAACAGCAACAGCAACCGGGTTGGGGGTGGGGACAGCAGTTGAGGCGAGGGGGGGAGGTTTTTTTTTCTGTGGGGGCATTTGAGCAAGAAAACACATGGTAGGATCTGGAAACTGACATGTACGGGAGGAATCCACTGTACAAAGTTTTGTATCTTATTGACTTGCCATGTTTATGTCTTGCCACGCAAATTCTTTTTTCTTTTTTTTTGTTACGGGGGGTGGGGGTGTTTGTTTGGAAGGGAGAAAATATTGTTATTGAAAAATTCTTAATAAAAACTTTTTTTTTTTAAAAAGGCACGAAAGAGACGAAGGATAAAAAGCTCTGCGCACTAGAGATCTGCCTCTTTTGGGACCGGCCTGTGGGCGACCAACTGCAGCAGAACAACCAAGTTCAAGGACCGGGACCATTCCTGAAGGACGAGCCCAGCTGAGACGAACCCAACAACTTCCAAACCAACAGTTCTGTGCTGTATTTTCTAACTACGTGGACCCGGATAAAGGCCTTATCTCACACAGTGCCGGTCGCTCGAAGTTACGTAACGGTCATCTTAGTCGTTAGGTGTAGTTTAGTACGGAGACGCGTGTGTTATTGTATAGAGATACAAGTCTTGTGTTATTAATAAACTGTTTTTGAGCTAACATATTGGTTGTGTGGTGTTTGGTAGATATAAGAAACAGCTTGTGGTTCACCCCAAAGTAAAGAAGGCAACAGTACTCTACGCCTCTAGTAGAGTGCGGAAAAGAACGAGACTGAGAGCAGAGGCTGGAGGATAAAAGAGCGCGAGTAAGACCGAGACTGAGAGCGAAGCTGGGGAGATAAAACAGTGCGAGAAACAGCGAGACTGAGAGAAGAGCCTGGAAGATAAAGCAACATGAGAAAGATGAAACTGAGAGCGGAACCTGGAGGATAGAAGAGAGCAAGAAAGCGAGACAGAGCACGGAGCCAGGAGGATAAAAAAAGCACCTGAAAGAGCAAGACTGAGAGCAGAGACGAGAGGATACAAGAGTGCAAAAGGACTGGTGGGGGTGAGGCAGACAGTTCTTGTATTGTGGTGGGGTGGTTGGCCCTCAGATGGAGTTTGCGGGCAACTCCCTTAAGGAATTACTTCCTTGGCCCACCGCGAGCTCCACCACGTCAGGGTCACACTTGTCCATAATTGTAATAATTCTCACCCACATGATTCCCAGCCCAGAGAACCGGAGAATCACACGAGCCCGGAAAATAATGTGCCCAGACCGCTATGCAAACCTCGATCCTGACATCAGCGGGAGGGGCCGGAGTATCTTGAACTGGGCGTCAATCCAGTTTTCTTCACTAACGCAGGATTCTATGCCTCACCAGCAACTCCTCTACCAGCAGCGGGAGGCGAAGAATTTTGTCCAGAGATATCCCATCTGTCACCATGTCCTGGGTAGCATCCACCTCCTTGGTAAAGATGGATTCAAAGTATTCATTCAATATCTCAGCCATGCCCCCAGGCTCCCTTTTAGGTTCTTAGTCTGCCCTACTACTCCTTTTAGCACCCTTTTATATTTTTGTGGTGACAGAACACTTTGGGCTCCCTCTATATGTTACCAGTCTGTTCTCATAATCCCTTTTTGCATCTCTAATTCACCTCCACTCTGAACCTTTCGTATTCCTCTTGGTTCCCACCTGACACCTGTCAAAAGCACATTTTTTTCTTCCTTATCTTAATTTCTATTCATTTTTTCATGCAGGGAGTTCTGGATTTGTTTCCCCTACCTTTCCCTTTTAAGGGATAATGCCATGACTGTGACTGGACCATTTCTGTTTAGGAGGCAGCCCGTTGTTCAGTTAGTTTTTTTCACCAACCTTTCATTTCAGTCTAACTGCCCAGCTCCATTCTTGTCCCATTGAAGTTGGCGCTCCCCCTAGTAATTACATTTACTCTGGATTGCCTATTATTCTTTTCTATCATCATCCTAAACCTTTACAGTGCAATGATAATTATCTCCTTCATGTTCCCTCACTGATACTTGATCTACTTGGCCCACCTCATTTCCAAGAACCAGGTCCAACAGTTCCTCTTTTCTTGTTGGACTAGACACATACTGTTGTAGAAAATTTCCTGAACTCAATCGAGGACCTTTTGCCCCTCTCTGCCCTTTACACTACCATTATCCCAGTCCAAATTTGGGTAATTAAGTCCCCCATTATAATTATTCTATACTCTATAATGTTTATATCTCTTTGTAAATTCACTAGAGATTGGTTCCACTACTTCCTTCTCACTGGTTGGTGGTCTAGAGACTACACTGAGCAATGTAATTGCACCCATTTTATTCTTAGCTCTAGCCAAATTGATCCTGTCCATGAACCCTGTAGGACATCCTCTTCCTCCAACATTGTAACGCTCTCCTTAATCAATACTGCCGGCCTTCCTGTTTTCCTTTCTTTTCTATCTTGTACCCAGGAATATTTAACAACAGTGTTGCCCTTCTTTGAGCTAGGTCTGTTATTGCCACATCGTATTTCCACAAGGCAATATGTGCCAGTAACTCTCCACTCTTAGCGGGGCTGGTTTAGCACAGGGCTAAATCACTGGCTTTGAAAGCAGACTGAGGCAGGCCAGCAGCACGGTTCAATTCCCGTACCAGCATCCCCGAACATGTGCCAGAATGTGGCGACTAGAAGCCTACTTGTGACAATAAGCGATTTTCATTTTCTATACTTTATGCATTCACATATATGCGCAGTAACCCAGATTTATTTGGCATTACTTTCTCCCTTACTCTGACTTCACTTATTAAGTTACTATTCTCTATACTCATACTTTCTGCCCCTTCCAGTCTTTTGTGCAGCACGCCCTAACATCACCTCAGCACTGCAACCACCAAGGTGCCACATTTAAAGGCCGCCCCAGCGCATACCAAGTCGCTGGGAAGTGATGGCTGCTAAGAATTCCCTCCACAAGTTTTTCAACGCCTCTCTGGAGGGACTGCTAGATGCATTGGAGACCTGCCTTGATGTACTATTCCCACACTCAGGAAGAAAATCAGCCAGCAAGGTGACAAACGCAGCCTGTGAGGCAGTGGCAGTACTGGTCAGCGCAGGATAGGACAGCCATTCAGTGTAGGAAAAGGATGAATGATCTCTCCTCTGTTCTGCCAGGGTAAGTCACTCTTCTCATCACTCTCAACCCACACACTCATCATGCATCCACAGGGATCTCACTCACTGCCAGTTCAAGGAACACCACCACTCCCACTCCCATAGACACCTTCATCTCCCCTATAGGTTGTGTCCTCATCACCTTACTGGTCCCACTCACCGTCCGCACATGCCAGGCATCCTTATCATCTGCCTTGGCACGAATCCTGCTTACACTGTCTCCATCTGTTTTCATGCAGGAAAAGTTGACGCACAAGAGGGAGAGATCCCAAACAGGTGGAGGGATGTCAGAGCTGAAGGTTCTTATGGACTTCGAGAACAGGGCTATTCAGCTGGCCAGGGAGGATGTCGACGGATCCTGTGCTGATGGTGAGGTCGACAGCAATAAGCCAAGTGAGGATTCTGCATTGCAACATCGGTCAGACAACAATGCTGTGAGTAATGTCTCTCGTTTCTCAGGCCCCTGTCATGCACAAATGAACTCTCCTTTCTTTCGCAGTCACATATGGGAAGCAGCTGAGGGAGTCTGCCAGCCAGGTCCTTGACTCCAGCTATGAACGTAGCACAGAGGAGGAATTCATGGACCTGGATTTGGAAGAACTATCGCAGCGCTCACCCCACACCCTTCTCCAGCGCAGAGACACAGCTCGGTGGGACCTAGTTCTAGAGTAGCCTCAGGATCTCAATCTGGTGAGACAATCCACCAGCAGGCGGAGGTAGGGACATTGCAGGGTGCCAGCACTCAGAGGATTGCTGGAGGCCAGTGTGGTGGACTGCCTATCGGCTATATCATAGATGGATGGTGTGTGACCTCCAACCAGCAGGTGGCGGTATGGACACACCATGCGGTGTCTAGACTAAGGTCATGTGACCAGTGACTTCCATATAAGGGGAAACACACCCTGTCATCTTCAGAAGAATGAGAGGGTAATAAGCCATACAAGTGAATGGTCAGCGCTACGTGCAGATTCCAGAGGAGTAATAAGCAGACTCCATGATAACATGCTCTGTAACAGATTGCTATCTTACTAAACAAGACTCAATAAAAGATTCTGGTCTGGACAAGTCAAAGTATTTGGTATAGGTATAAAGGACCAATCACAACAGCCAGCACCTGCTGAGTACCAGTCAGCTGATGAGCCTCTGGACTTGGTCATGTCTCAGTTGCTGGAGCTCCAAAGACAAACACGGGAAAACCAGGAAGGGATGTTGAAAGGTTGCATAGAGGAGTTCACCCGCCTAATGTCTGAGGTGATTGTGCCAACGCTCCAATGCAACAAAATCAAAACAGTTAGGGTGGCGGCTGCCATGGAGACCTCGGAGTAAGACCTTTGCCTTGCAATGCTGGAGAACATGCACTCCATAGAGCAGGCACTTGCTCGGATCCATGAGTGCCAATGCCAGAGAACATTGTAGTTCCTGGGCCTCACTCCAGCTGCCCTCTATCCCAAAGAGGAAGCCGGGGGCTTCAGGCACCCCTAGGGATGAGGATCATCTGGTGCGCACATTGGGGTAATCCACCCAGGTGGCAGAGGGAGTGTCCCCTCCCCCACTCCAAATCCTCTCTTCCCATAGACTCTTCAGCTCCAGCTCCACAGGCCGAGGTTGGCGCATCCACACAGCAGAACCCCAAATGCAGGCCAGGGACCTCCAGAGGACACTCGCCAAGGTCACCGCAGACAACAGAGTGTGGCAGATAGCAGGTTGCCTCTATCTCCACTGTGGATGTTGGGGATGCATCAAGATGTAGCGGGAGGGTTAGAAAGGTTAAGAAGTTGCAGAACGTGGGCAAGAATGTTCAGCATATAACATTCACCTCTATAAATAAACTCCCACTAATATCACCCTTTCAATGGCTCCTTGTCCTGTTGAGCTGTGTTCCTGTAATTGCAAACTGGAAACCTGATTCCTGCACAAGTCAAAGGCAGATGCTCAGTCCAGGGCTTCCTCCCAGTGCTTTGTGCAAGGTTTCCAGTATTGGCTCATAGAGCACCAGTGGAATATGTGAATGTGTGGATTTGGTTCCAGCACCGGTGCCACATGGATCACAATCGATTGCAATGAGAAACGGTGCCGGATTCGCCGGGTCCGTGATTGACACTCAGGAGGCTGACAAGCTACAACCACATATAATAATTTTAATTTTTTATAATCTTTATTAGTGTCACAAGTAGGCTTACATTAACACTGCTTATACACACTGCACTCCCCACAGACACCACCCCAGATAACCTGAGAGTGGTACCAAGGTTCACAGGCGCAGAGCTTGAGACGTTGCTGGATGTCGGGGAGGAGATGCGGGCGACCCTGTACCCTGGCCCGGGAAGGAGGCTGTCAGCGGCTGTTTGCCATGCCTGGGTGGAGGTGGCAGAGGATGGCATCGCCACATGTGGCCAGCTGTGCTGGAACGAACTGCCCAACCTCCTCAGGGCAGCCAGGATGAGTAGGCAGCACTGTGCCCTGGAACCAACCCCTAACCCACACACCCATAATCCTACACACCCCCCATCGGAGGGCATCCGAATCCCTGCGCCAAATGCCGGCACCCATATCAGCTGCCATGGCCGGGTGCCCTGGCCACTGAAGCCACCAGCTACCCACCCCCTGGGTTGCACGCGTCGGTCGGACTAGTGCATATTCCGTTCCTCCCCCCCCCCCAGCCCTCAGCAGAAAGTCGCCTATAATCTTTGGGAGCGGGAAAAGACTGGAGGGGGACCGCTGGACCTGCGGCCCCTCACCATGGCAGAGCAGAGGGCCCTGGGCATGGTTGGTGGGCCAGAGAAAAGGGCAGTCGCCAGGGTGGAGATCAGCATCAGGCAAGGGAGTGAGACCTCGCTGAGTTGAGGTTCCATGCGACACGTGTGTCAACCCCCCCCCAACACCACACCTACACCACCCTCACCTCCACCCCCACACCACCCTCACACCACCCTCACACCACCACCACACGCCGTTCCACACACCCCCATTCCCTCCCGGCCCGCTGTCCAATCACATGTCCTGTCTTGTGTCTTGCAGGAGCGGCTGGTGATGAGGCGGGTACCTCTGGTGTCCCCCACCCACGTCGCAGGTGCCGAGCAGCGATGAGGACACCAACATGGATGAGCCCATCAGCTCCAGACCAGGATGCCCCGGAGCTCGAGTCCGATGAAGAAACTGATTTCCCGTCAAAACTGTCTCCAACACCCTCCACCATCCCAGAGACGCTCACCTTGGTTGGGCACTTTAGTGAAGAGGCTCTGAAGGCACTACCCTGTGTGCACCACACACGTGCTTCGGTAAAGCAGGTGGAAGTAGGAACCCCCGAGGGGGCAGACGGTCAGAGGGCAGGCTGACCCCAGGGACTAGCTGCCGCCCAGATGGGTTTCAGGTTTCTGGAACGGACAGTCCCATTGATCGTGGAGATGCAGTTGTGACCATCCAGCACCTTCAAACGCAGGTGGAGGAGTCCAACTGCATGCAGGAGATGGTGGCGGCCATGTGTGCCACCCAGGCCAACACCGCATAGGTGGCGTCAACAGTGGAGGCCTTGGGGGGCGAAGGTTTGGGCTTTGGGTCAGCATGTCCAAGGCCTGGGGCAATCTGTGCAGGTGGTGGTCGAGGCCCAGGATAGGGCTGCTCTCGCAAAGTCAGTCATATGCCAGAGCTAACTGGAAATCGCAGCGGCCCAGTCACAGCGGGTGATGGCTGAGAGCTTTGGCGGCATTGCCCAGGTGCTGGCCGACATGGCACAGACTGAACAGTGAGGTGGCCAAGTCCCAGAGGGAGATGGTGCAGCCACTGGCTGATGTGGCACAGACCCAGAAGGTGGTTGCACAGTCAATGGGTGATGAGGCGCAGTCACAGATAGAAGTGGTCCACTCCCTGTGCTCCGTGGCCACGAGCATGCAAACCTTGGCCAAAACGAGAGCGGGCCTCCAGGACTGGCAGCGACAGGAGGTGGGGGAGCCTCAGGGGATAGCTGTGCTCGTACCCCCATCCCATGGAGTAGCCTGGGGGCCACCGGGCACCCCGAGCAAGGAGGAGGTGATGGGGCCTATACAGGTTACTCCCGCAGGGAGGTGACGGAACACCGCAGCACCTCGGACGTTCCCTTCCAACCCCTTCTGTCCCTGGCACATCTCAGTGGGCAGACCAGGGCGGCACCACACCACCCCAGCTTTAACCGTGCCCACCCAGGCCCAGGCGCCCCAGAAGACGCCTGCCAAAGGGGGCCCAGGTCACAGGGCGGGAAGCACAGCAAGCCGCCTGCACTCCTGATGTCCCGTCTGGGGGTCCACCTCGGTGTAGTGTTATGGCCCGCTTAAGTTGGCACAGGTACAGGGCACAGTTTAGAAATAGGGGCTAGGGCACAAATCTGTATAAATGTTTTCACCTTAAACACCTGTGCACAATGTTACAACCTACCTCGGTGCTCTTTCAGAAGAGTGTGAGGGCTGGGCTGGTCTGAGCTGGACTCAGAGGGAGTGGGTGGGGGAGTGGGTGGGTATGGGCAGACGTTGGGGTGGGCTTGGCTCAGTGAGTTCAGCCAGCGCTCACCGCCCCGGTGTCCCACCCTCAACCACCACCTTCCCCACCTCCACCACCCCAGGGGATTCGACGGGATCGTGTGATGGAACGGGCAGCACACATGCAGGTGTCACCCAGGTGGATGGTGGAAAGTGCGACTGTGGGCAGGAGTCAGAGGTTTTCAAACAATGTAGAGCCCCAGAGCTCATCGAAGAGCAGGTTATCATCATCCTCCATCTCATGGACCATACCAGCTGTTACTGCCAACACTGTCTTTACCCGTAGAGCGCCAGGTACGGAGCGGTTTGCAGGTTTGGGGGGGGGGGGGGTGCAGGTGGGATGTGGTGTCCATGCCCCTGGCCAGTTCTCCCCACCCCAATCGGTGGGAGGCCGATCAGAGTATCCCGTGTGCGTTGTTGCCCTGCCGCACACATTGCCCATCCTCGCCCTCCTCATTCTCCTTGTCGGACGAGGGCTGGCGTTCATCCTCCTCTTCCACCACGTCTCCCCTGTGCTGCGAGATGTTGTGGAGGACACAGCAGGCCGCCACAATGCGGGCAACCCTCCCAGCGCCATGCTGGAGGGCCCCTCCAGAGAGGACCAGGCACCTGAACCACATCTTTAGGAGATCGAAAAACTGCTGGATCTCGTTTCTGGTCGCTGCATGGCCATCACTGTAGTGGGTCTCCGCATCGGTCTGTGGACTCCAGATAGGCTCATCAGTCACGACCGCAGCGGATAACCCCTGTCGCCCAGGAACCAATCCCCCAACTGGGGATGCGCCTCGAAGAGGCCTGGAATTGTCGAGTGTGCCAGGATGAAAGCATTGTGGACATTGCCCAGGTATTGGGCACAGACATGCATGATGCGCATCTGATGGTCACACATTAGTTGCACGTTCATCGAGTGGAACACCTTTTGATTTGTGAAGAGCGGCCTGTCATCTGCAGGTGCTCGTAGGGTGACATGCATCCCGTCGATCACTCCCTGGATCCGGGGCATCTGGGTGAAGCGTCAAACCCCACTGCCCGGGCATCCTGGTGAGCTCGGTTAGCAGGGTCCCAGGTTCGATTCCCGGCTTGGCTCACTGTCTGTGCAGAGTCTGCACGTTATCACCGTGTGTGCGTGGGTTTCCTCCGGGTGCTCCGCTTCCCTCCCACAGTCCAAAGATGTGCACGTTTGGTGGATTGGCCATGATGAATTGCCCTTAGTGTCCAAAAAGGTTAGGTGGGGTTACTGGGTTACAGGGATAGGGTGGAGGCATGGGCTTAAGTAGGGTGCTTTTTTCAAGGGGCGGTGAAGACTCAATGGGCCCAATGGCCTCCTTCTGCGCTGTAAATTCAATGATTCTATGATTCATCAGCTCCTGTTTCTCAATTTTCATAAGTACAAATGAACCTCGCTATCGGGAATTCCCCCCCAGTGCAGGCGGAGAATATCGGGGCATGCCCGCTAATGATGTGCCAACGGCATTACGTGCAAAGTGGAACGCATTGGCGCTGCTATCCAGGCACCGGAGAATTGCGATTTGGCAGAACCCGGCGCCCGCCACAATTTCGGCATCAAAACCAATTCTCCTTACAATCGCATTTCAAGATTCAGGTCGACGGAAAATCCCATCCCGTATGTTAGGTTTGTTTTGTGAAAATGAGATGATAAAGCTTTGTATTGATGCCGATTTGGAATGGTGATGTTGCCCTGTTGATTGCTGGTTAGTGGGATATGTGGAATGTTACATGGTTCAATTTCAAACCTTTTTTAATGGTGACCGTTTTTGGCAATAAAATATTACTCAAGTGGCTTCTCGTGGGAACACGTGCCATGTCTCAAGCGATAATTATTGCATTGCACTTCAATCAAACTTTGAAGCCTGAACACTTTGCCTAAACTCCAGAAGTGTCAGCACCCATAGAGGCAGCAGTCAACAATCAGTCAAGAGCTGGGCTTCAGCACTGAGGATATCCTTGCCTCCACAGGGTAAATACGTGGATCAGGGGAGGGCACCTAAGCACCTAAAGTTCCCAGCAGTGGTCTGGGGTCTTGGAGCTCCTGCTGTGACCAGGGGTGAGTGTGCAGAGCAAGGTTTTCCAGCATAACTGGCTCAGTGGACGTCTGAGAGAAGGCAGGGTGGGGGAGGCTTGGAGGATTTAAGGGTCCCGGGGTGGAAGCCAAAATGATTGTCGGTTTATCTCCTCCAATTCCTTTCTACCAAAATGGGTGGTGGTATCAGTCGCGCAGAGGATGCCCTCATGCTGCTGGTGGCAGCCCAGGCAGCCAGGCGCCGGAGAAGGCAGCAGCGTTGATGCAGTCTGGAGGTGGCACCCCATGTGCAGGGGGTTACCGCACACCCTGAAGACCCTGCCGCCCGTAAGGCCGAGGAGAATCCAAGAGGGGGACGCCAGTGACAGCCCAAGGTGTAAGGCGTCATTGGTGTTTCAAGATGATGGACAACATTTGCCGCAAGAGACTCCATCTCAACAGAGAGACAGTGCGGCACCTGTGACATGTCCTGACGGACTTGATACCCCATGATGGAGGAGGACTCCTGCTCCCAGTGGCCGTGAAGGTCATCCCAGCCCTGAACCTTTAGCAACTGGTTCATTCCAGGGCTCGAGTGGGGACTTGTGCAGCTGTCTTGGATTACTCCAAGTGTTCTTTGTGATTCGGACACAATGTAATAAAGAGAACAATGACAGCAGTTCGTCTACTCTACTTTATGAGCAAAAAATAATACAAATAAGAATATAATATAAGAAGAATATAAAACAAGAATCTCATGCCCATCTGCTCGTTGGGGACCCAGGGGGTCGACGGTGACTTTGAGATTCGGTTCCTGGCACCAGTCACGACTCTGTTCCGAGGTGAAGTACAACAAATGAGCAAAAGGGCCTGATATTTATCCAGTGAGTAAATAAGTATAATAGATAAGCAGTTGGGAAAGTCAGCAAGTTGTTGCAAGTAGTTGGATAAATGATGTATTAAACAAGCATAGCGTGGTATGAGAACGCCTGAGTTTGAACATCTGCCGCTTTATGTTCCAGTAAACATCCTGGCCATAGAAGGCTGCCACGTATCCTTAAAAAAATTAACCCATTCTTTACAGCGGCACTTCACAAGCTACAGCCAACAAGGGCATCATGAGCTTATGGATGCTCTGTATTGCCTGGCAGCAGATTATATCAACTTTGAACTAGGCCAAGCCCACCAAGATGCCTGGGCTGCAGAATTCTCTTCCAAGACCGGGATTCTCCAGGTCCAGGCGATAATTGATGGCATGCATGTTGCCTTGCACGCACCTGGGCATCAGGGAGTGCCCTTCATTGACATGAAGGGGTTCCACTCATTTGCGACCACAACTTCCGGATCATGCACATGTGTGCACACTTCCCAGGGATCATGTATGACAGCTACATCCTGGGATACTTGGGAGATCCCCGACATCTTCGAGTACCACCCCAGGATGACGGGTTGGCTATTGGGGGCTAAGGGGTTTCCACTGAGATCCTGGCTGATGATGCCAGTGCGGAGGCCTGAGACCGTGGCAGAGATCCAATATCACAGAGATCCATGTTGCCACCTGTGCTGTCATTGAGAGGTGCATCAGACAGCTGAAAATGCGGTTCCGATGCCTGGACTGGTCTGGTGATGTACTATTGTACAGCCCCAGAGCGTCTCCCACTTTGTGGTGGTCTGCTGTACCCTTCACAACCTGGCACAGCAGCGGGGTGACGTGCTGGAGGAGGAGGAGGGCCATGCGTCGTCGTCTAATGAGTAGTAGACTGGATAGATGTTTGGACGGGGTATGGGCCCAATAGTGAGATGCAAATGTATCACAATGCTGTCGCCGGCAAATGTGGCCTGCCACTGACTGGAGGTGGTCGCAGCAAGCTTTCACACTGACGTAAAACGCAACTTTGCATTTCTTGTGATATTTTCTGCTCCTGTCGCCGAACACCTCGACACACACAGTAGAAAATCCCAACCGTTTAAGTCCCTGCTAAAGCTACATTCAATGTTGATATATTACAGTCTCATAAACCGCAAAGTTGATTCATAACCGTATAATCTGTTTTCACAACATTGGTGTCAAATTTAACCCTTAGATGAGGATCCAACTATACAGCCACACAGTCACTAAGGCCTGTGTGTTAATCTCTGCAGCGGGGCTGGTTTAGCACAGTGGGCTAAATGGCTGGCTTGTAAAGACCAAGGCCAGCAGCGCGGGTTCAATTCCCATACCAGCCTCCCCGAACAGGCGCCGGAATGTGGCGACTGGGGGCTTTTCGCAGTAACTTCATTGAAGCCTACTTGTAACAATAAGCGATTTTCATTTCACATTGCCTGACTCTGTCACTACCTCAATTGATCTTATGAAACTTTAATTCATGCCTGTCATCTCCACACTTGGCTGCACATGACTATTTAAACACATTTCTGGCTGGCTTCCCATGTTCTACCCTCCATAAACCTGAGGTATTTCAAAACTCTGCTGCCCGTGTCCTAACTAAAACCAAATCCAGATCACATATCAACCCTCTGCTCACTAACCTACAAGTACTTCTGGCCAAGCAATGCCTCAGTTTTAATATTCTCACCTTTATCTTCAAATCTTTCCATAGTGAAATGAAATGAAAATCACTTATTGTCACAAGTAGGCTTCAATTAAGTTACTGTGAAAAGCCCCTAGTCGCCACATTCCGGCGCCTGTTCGGGGAGGCTGTTACGGGAATTGAACCGTGCTGCTGGCCTGCCTTGGTCTGCTTTCAAAGCCAGCGATTTAGCCCTGTGCTAAACAGCCCCACTGTCTTCACTGTCTCAGTGTCTTCAAATCTTTCCATAGCCTCACTGCCTTTTTATCTCTAACCTTCTCTAGCACTGCATTTCACAGTAACTTCATTGCAGTGTTAATGTAAGCCTACGTGTGACACTAATGAAGATTATTATTATTATAACTCTCTGAAATCCCTGCACTTCTCTAATTCTGCTCTCTTGTGCATCCCCAATTTCTAGCACTCCCCCATTCGTGGCTGTATCTTCCTGCCAAAGGTCTAGCACCTGGAATTCCTTTCCTACATCTCTGCCTCTCTTCGCCCTTAAGATGCTTCTTAAAACTCCTTGACAAAGTTTTTGGTCACCTACCCTCATATCTCTTTGAATATCTTGGTGTCAACTTTTGTTTGAGAACCGCTCCCATAAAGTTCCTTGGGATGCTTTGTTATATTAATATGTCTTATTAATTCAAGTTCTTGTTATTCTTGCTTGTGTTAGTTGAGGGTGGGTTGTTGACCAACACAGTGGGAGAACCTCCTTGTCCTTCAAATACCACCATGAGATCTTGAAATCCACATGTTCGCTGAATCACCCATAAAACGGCATTGCCAACAATGCGGCACTCCCTCTCTACAGCACTGAAATTCCAGATCATCCCTGAAGTGTGCCTTCAAATCTGGACATTCTGATTTAAAGGTCCAGTCTACCAGCTCAACCACACTGACACTTAGATAGGCTTGAAAGAGCATTTTAATCACAGAGAGAGACGTAGCAAGATGACAGAAGTTTGTCACCGAGTTTCAAGACGGCAGAAGATTCTGATCATTTACTGGACACTCCCATTTTCCCCATCAGTTGGTCCCTCATGTTATTGCAGAAACAGTGGCAGGCTTATAGTTGGGAGAGATATAGAGAGAATCAAACTGCTTAATGGACAGTCTGGTACTTGCAGGTTGGAGATTTGTATTAATTGAGCAACAGAGGTAGAGCTAGTTGGCCTGGTTGGTTCGAGTATGGTGCTTAATAACGCTGATGGTACGGATTCAGCCCATATACAAGAGGAGGTAACGTACGAACGAGGAGCAGGGGTCGGCCCTCTGGCCCTTCGAGCCTGCTCCACCATTCAATGAGATCATGGCTGATCTTTTGTGGACTCAGCTCCACTTTCCCGCCCGAACACCATAACCCTTTATTCATTTATTCTTAAAAATACTGGGCGCGATTCTCCACTCCCACGCCGGTTGGGAGAATCGCCTGGGCCGCCAAAATTTCTGGGGACGCCGGTCCGACGCCCTCCCGTGATTCTCCCCAGCGGCAGGAACGGCCCGGTCAAGTTTTGCAGGCCGCAAGCCGGAGAATCTCCAGAGACACCGAAAATGGCGATTCTCCGGCACCCCCGCTATTCTGAGGCCCGGATGGGCCGAGCGGCCAGGCCAAAACGGCGGGTTCCCCCCGGCGCCGTCCTCACCTGGTTGCTGCAGTCGTGAGCGGTGCGTGAACGCTGGGGTGGCGGCCTGCGGGGGGGTGAGGGGGGATCCTGCACCGGGCTTTACCTGAAATGTGGGGTGGCCCGCGATCGGTGCCCACCGATCGTCGGGCAGTCCTCTCTGAAGGAGGACCTCCTTCCTTCCGCGGCCCCGCAAGATCCGTCCGCCATCTTCTTGCGGGGCGGACTTAGAGAGGACGGCAACCACGCATGCGCGGGTTAGCGCCGGCCAACCCGCGCATGCGGGGATGACGCCCGTTATGCGGCGCCGGCCACGTCATCTATGCGGCGCTGCCTTTACGCGGGCGACAAGGCCTGGCGCGTGTAGATGACGCGGCCCCGATCCTGGCCCATTGTCAGGGCCTGAATTGGTCGGGACCGGGGCCGTTTCGCGCCATCGTGAACCTCAACGGCGTTCACGACGGCGCGGCCACTTCGGCGCGGGAGTGGAGAATCCCGCCCACTATCTATATCTTGAAAACATTTAATGAAGGAGCCTCAACTGCTTCACTGGGCTGGGAATTCCA
Source organism: Scyliorhinus torazame (assembly GCF_047496885.1). Taxonomy (NCBI): domain Eukaryota; kingdom Metazoa; phylum Chordata; class Chondrichthyes; order Carcharhiniformes; family Scyliorhinidae; genus Scyliorhinus; species Scyliorhinus torazame. Next base: position 190,023,634 of record NC_092716.1, read on the forward strand.
TAGATTCACAACCCTTTGGGTGAAAACGTTCCTCCTAAACTCAGTCCTAAATCTACTTCCATTATTTTGAGATTATGCCCCTTAGTTCTGCTTTCACCCGCCAGTGGAAACAACCTGCCCGCATCTATCCTATCTATTCCCTTCATAATTTTATATGTTTCTATAAGATCCCCCGCATCCTTCTAAATTCCAACAAGTACAGTCCCAGTCTACTCAACCTCTCCTCGTAATCTAACCCCTCAACTCTGGGATTAACCTAGTGAATCTCCTATGCACACCCTCCAGCGCCAGTAAGTCCTTTCTCAGGTAAGGAGACCAAAACTGAACACAATACTCCAGGTATGGCCTCACTAACACCTTATACAGTTGCAGCATAACCTCCCTAGTCTTAAACTCCATCCCTCTGGCAATGAAGGACAAAACTCCATTTGCCTTCTTAATCACCGGTTGCACCTGTAAACCAACTTTTTGCAACTCATGAACTAGGACACCCAGGTCCCTCTGCACAGCAGCATGTTTTAATATTTTATAATTTAAATAATAATCCCTTTTGCTGTTATTACTACCAAAATGGATAACCTCACATTTGTCAACATTGTATTCCATCTGCCAGACCCTAGCCCATTCACTTAAACTATCCAAATCCCTCTGCACACTTCCAGTATCCTCTGCACTTTTTGCTTTACCACTCATCTTAATGTCGTCTGCAAACTTGGACACATTGCACTTGGTCCCCAACTCTAAATCATCTATGTAAATTGTGAACAATTGTGGGCCCAACACTGATCCTTGAGGGACACCACTAGCTACTAATTGCCAACCAGAGAAACACCCATTAATTCCCACTCTTTGCTTTCTATGAATTAACCAATCCTCTGTCCATGCTACTACTTTACCCTTAACGCCATGCATCTTTATCTTATGCAGCAACCTTTTGTGTGGCACCTTGTCAAAGGCTTTCTGGAAATCCAGATATACCACATCCATTGGCTCCCCATTGTCTACCGCACTGGTAATGTCCTCAAAGAATTCCACTAAATTAGTTAGACACGACCTGCCCTTTATGAACCCATGCTGCGTCTGTCCAATGGGACAATTTCCATCCAGATGCCTCGCTATTTCTTCCTTGATGATAGATTCCAGCATCTTCCCTACTACCGAAGTTAAGCTAACTGGCCTATAATTACCCGCTTTCTGCCTACTTCCTTTTTTAAACATTGGTGTTACATTTGCTAATTTCCAATCCACCAGGGCCACCCCAGAGTCTAGTGAAATTTGGTAAATTATCACTAGTACATTTGCAATTTCCCTAGCCATCTCTTTTAGCACTCTGGGATGCATTTCATCAGGGCCAGGATACTTGTCTACCATTAGCCCCATTAGCTTGCCCATCACTATCTCCTTAGTGATAACAATCGACTCAAGGTCCTCACCTGTCATAGCCTCATTTCCATCAGTCACTGGCATGTTATTTGTGTCTTCCACTGTGAAGACTGGCCCAAAAAACCTGTTCAGTTCCTCAGCCATTTCCTCATCTCCCATTATTAAATCTCCCTTCTCATCCTCGAAAGGACCAATATTTACCTTAGCCACTCTTTTTTGTTTTATATATTTGTAGAAACTTTTACCGTCAGTTTTTATATTCTGAGCAAGTTTACTCATAATTTATCTTACTCGTCTTTATATCATTTTTAGTAGCTTTCTGTTGCCCCTAAAGATTTCCCAATCCTCTCATCTCCCATTAATCTTTGCCACTTTGTATGCTTTTCCCTTTACAATTTGATACTCTCCTTTATTTCTTAGATATCCACTTCGATTTTCCCTCTTTCTACTGTTCTTCCTTTTTGTTGGTATAAACGTTTGTTGAACACTGTGAAAAATCGCGTGGCAGGTTCTCCACTGTTCCTCAACTGTTTCACCATAAATTCGTTGCTCTCAGTCTACTTTGACTCCTGCCTCTATTAATTGCTCTATTGTGATATCATGGAAAGGCTGCTGGTGTTAGAAATGTGTACAGAGCTATGTTTAGCAACCCTCAGACCAACTGAGGACACTACATGAAGAGAGAGAAAGACAGGTGGAGGATAATCATTTAGATATGATGGGACATGAATTTATCGTCTATGATACATTTTTTTTGTTGGTTAGTAATGGTTATGTTAATACTAACATCTCAAGCACTCATTTCTACCCTCCCCTATTGAAAACATTATTAATATCTGTTGCCCACATTAAAGGTATTTGTGTTTGAGTTGCTTGTTAATGAGTAATTAGCAAGAAATCTGCAGACGGCCTCAGGGCTAACTTAATTTGCACTTCAGGATAATTTCTCTCAATTAAATCTGGCGTTAAAAGTATAGACAACTGGCAGAGGTCCAAAAGCATTCAAAGCAGTGGGTATCTTCATGAAGAAATTGGGCAGGAGTCTTTTAAATTTGGCTTCTGAAAACTTTCTCCACCTTTACAACCCTCCAAAGTCTCTGCACTGCTAAAATTCAGTAGCGGAATTCTCCGCAAGGGGGATCCTCCAGTCCGCCGGCAACGCACCCACGCCCGCGGGTTTCCTGATGGCGTGGGGTGGCCACAATGGGAAACCCCATTGGCCAGCTGCGGGAACGGAGAATCCCACTGCCGGAAGACCAGAGAATCCTGCCCCTAATCTTTTATCCATCCGCCACCTCTTTTATTCCACCATTGGTGGCATTACCTTCATCTAATCTCCAAGCTCTGGAATTTCCTCCCTGAACCTCTACTGTCTACCTCGCTGCTGAAGTAAAGAACTGTGATGTCAAGAGGCACATTCTCAGCAACAACCTGCTCACTGATGCTCACAGTTTGAGTTCTGTCAGGGCCATCCAACTCGAGACCTCATTTTGGACTTGACTCAAACATGGACAAAAGAGCAAAATTCCAAAGGTGAGCTGAGCGTTACTGCCATTGACATAAAGGCAGAATTTGACCGAGTGCAGCACCAGGGAGCCCAGCAAATCTTTAAAAAAAAATTTTTTTTTAAGAGTACCCAATTAATTTTTCCAATTAAGAGGCAATTTAGCGTGGCTAATCCACCTAGCCTGCACATCTTTAGGTTGTGGGGGCGAAACCCACGCAAACACGGGGAGAATGTGCAAACTCCACACGGACAGTGACCCAGAGCCGGGATCGAACCTGGGTCCTCGGCGCCGTGAGGCAGCAGTGCTACCCACTGCGCCACTGTCCTGCCCCTGGAGCTCAGCAAAACTGAGGTTAATGGGAATCAGAGACAATTGTGCACCGGTTCGAGTCATTCCTAGCAAAAATTAAGATGATTGTTGGAGACCAATCATCTCATCCCAGAAAATGACTGCAGGGATACTGTTCCAGGCCCAACCATCATCAGATACTTCATCAATGGAGTTCTCTCCAACATAAGATCAGAAGTAGGGATGCTTGCTGATGGCTTCAAAGTGTTCAGCATCATTTGCAACTGCTCAGATAGTGAACTGTCTGTGCTTCACTCAAGCTAGGGCTGATAATTTGCAAGCAAAATTCTCATCACACAAGCACCAGCCAATGGCCATCTCCAACCAGAGAGAATCTGACCATTTCCCCATGACATTCAACAGCACTACCATCGGTCACAATCCCCGGCCTAGTGTGCAGTCAATTCCATCCCCACTTGAACCAGAGTCCCAACACAAGTGAAATTAGAAGTTATTTTAAAATACCTGAGGACCTTGGCTGAGCCCAATGAACTGCAGTCACCAGGTTTGTAATTAATAAATGTCAGAGCCGCAGACCGTCCACAGCGCTTGGTCCGACTTAAAAGCTACCATAATCAGCACCTGTGCGGAGACGCTCGAGCTCTCGTCTGGTTCGACGAGAACGATCAGGAGATCCAGGATCTCCTTGACCGCAAGCGCAAGGCATTTCTGAACTGACAGCTCCACCAAAACACAAAGTGAGAAGAAACAAGCCTACAGGAAACTGAAGGCTGAGGTGCAACAAAGAACCCGCAACCTAATGAATAGATGGTGGGTAGAAAGAGCGCAGGAAACTCATCTACTCGCCAACAACCAAGATGTGCACGGCTTCTTCAGCACAATCAAAACAATCTACGGTCCGAGTACCCAGGGGCTCACCCCACTGAGAGCCAAAAACGGAGAGGCACTCATCAAAGATAGAGAGGCAGTAATGCCCACTGGAGAGAGCACTTCGAGACCTCCTCAACCAAGTCATAGCCTTCGACGCAAACGTCCTCGACACTATCACGCTGCACGCCACCATTTCAGCGCAACCCCAGCTCGCCCCGAGGTCGAAAAGGCCATCCGACAGCTGAAGAAAAACATAGCTGGTGCAGATGGAATTCCCGTAGAAGTACTAAAATGTGGCAGAGAAGCACGCTTGGCAAGAATCCACAACTTCATCACCCTTTTGGGTGGCACAGTGGTTAGCACTGCTGCCTCACAGTGCCAGGGAACTGGGTTCAATTCCAGCCTTGGGTGACTGACTGTGGAGTTTGTACCCTCTCCCAGTGTCTGCTCTGGTTTCCTCCAGGTGCTCCAGTTTCCTCCCACAGTCCAAAGATGTGCGGGTTAACTGGATTGGCCATGCTAAATTGCCCCTTAATGTCCAGGGATGTGCAGGTTAGGTTATGGGATTATGGGGATAGGTAGGGGTGGACACTTGTAAATGGGCAGAGTGCTCATTCGAAGGGTCGGTGCAGACATCATCTTCTTTCAAGATCTAATCACTTTGCCCAACTCTCTCAGAAGCATAATGCAGAGACCAATCACTGACTGTTGTCAGACAGAACACTGTCCTTGGCCAACCCACAGATTGCCACCCAGCCAATTGAAACAATCTACTCAAAAGCTGGTTCTTAAGATTCACCCGGTGCCGGCAACTCTGTTCATTCCTGCTCTCAAAATCCAAGACCTCGAACACACTGTCCTGACTAGCAGGGTGCTTCAGCTTGAATCCACTGCTTAAAGGCACATTCTGATTATGGGGTCTACGGACCAAAAATAATAAAATAAAATAGAATAAAATAAAATACAGAAATGTGAACAAAGGAAAAGGAAGGTCTCTAACATATCACTGAATCCCCCACCATAAACATCCTGGGGGTTTAATATTGACTAGAAACTTAACTGGGCCAGCCATATAAATATAGAGTTAGAAGCTGGGAATTCTGTGGTAATTAACTCAGCTCCCGACTCCCCAAAGCATGTCCACCATCTGCAATGCACAAGTCAGGAGCATGAAAAAATACACTCCACTTGCCTGGATCAACAACACTCAAGAAGCTCAACAACATCCAGGCCCGGTTGATTGGCACCTGATCCACCATTGTAAAAAATTACTCTCTGTATCCTGGAGCATAAAGGCAGCTGCTATGTGCACAATTTACAAGATGCACTGCAGCAACTCACCAAGGCTCCATCAGACACACTTTCCAAACCCATGACCTCTACAATCTAGAGGTACAAGAGCAGAAGATGAATAGGAACATCACCACCTGCAAGTTTCCCTTCAAGTCACTCAACATCCTGTCTTCGAACTATTGCTGTTCCTTCCCTGTTGCTGGAATTCTTGGAACTCCTTCCCTAACTGTGGGCATATCTACATCAGATGAACTGTAATGGTTCATGACAGCAGCTCACCATCACCTTCTCAAGAGCTATTAAATAGAGGCAACAGTTGCTGGCCCTGCCATGTGCCACCCATAAGCCAAAAACAAACCAAAAAACATTTTAAACACCTCCACCTTTCTCCACTCTGTTGAGATTCTTCTTAAACACGATTTAATTGACAAAGGCTTTGGCCTGAATATCTCCTTTTGTTCTGCGTCAATTTTTCTATCTGATTGCAGTCCTGCAAAGCACCTTTAGACATTTCACTATCTTAAAGGATATAGAAATGTGACTTTAAAAAAATATTATTCAAATTACTAGCAATAAACAGGCCATTTGCCCTAACTGGTCCATGTTTATGTTCCACAGGAGCCTTCTCACACCCCTCTTCATCTGTCCTTCCACACCTTTCTCACGCATTTATCTAGTTTTTAAATGTATTTTATAAATTTAGAGTACCCAATTATTTTTTCCAATTAAGGGGCAATTTAGCATGGCCAATCTACTTTTACTCCACATCTTTTGGGTTGTGGGGGTGAAACCCACGCAGACACGGGAAGAATGTGCAAACTCCACACGGACAGTGGCCCAGGGCCGGAATTCGAACCTGGGTCCTCAGCGCCGTAGGCAGCAATGCTAACCACTAGTTTTTAAATATTAGTCTTCTGATAAAGTGCCTAAAGTAAAAAATAAGATGATCCCTTTGCTTGTCTTCTTTTAGACAAGCTCTATTACCTAGCGAGACAGAGGTTAATGTAACTTTCCATTTCTGACTCTAGAGTACAAAAGACTTGCGGCTGCAGTGAAAAGAGCATTGCAACAACATTGTGCACCCACAGTGTGTACCCAGTAACTGCAACAACATTGTGCACCCACAGTGTGTACACGGTAACTGCAGCAACATTGTGCACCCACAATGTGTACCCAGTAACTGCAATAACATTGTGCACCCACAGTGTGTACCCAGTAACTGCAACAACATTGTGCACTCAGTGTGTACCCTGTAACTGCAACAACATTGTGCACCCATAGTGTGTACCCAGTAACTGCAACAACATTGTGCACTCAGTGTGTACCCAGTAACTGCAACAACTTTGTGTACCCATTGTGTGTACCCTGTAACTGCAACAACATTGTGCACCCACAGTGTGTACCCAGTAAGTGCAACAACATTGTGCACTCATAGTGTGTACCCAGTAAGTGCAACAACATTGTGCACTCATAGTGTGTACCCAGTAACTGCAACAATATTGTGCACCCAATGTGTGTACCCAGTAACTGCAACAACATTGTGCACCCAATGTGTGTACCCAGTAACTGCAACAACATTGTGCACCCAATGTGTGTACCCAGTAACTGCAACAACTTTGTGCACTCATTGTGTGTACCCAGTAACTGCAACAACATTGCGCACTCACAGTGTGTACCCAGTAATTGCAACAAAATTGTGCACCCATTGTGTGTACCCAGTAACTGCAACAACATTGTGCACCCATTTTGTGTACGCAGTAACTGCAACAACATTGTGCACCACAGTGTGTACCCAGTAACTGTAACAACATTGTGCACCCAATGTGCGTACCCAGTAACTGCAACAACATTGTGCACCCAATGTATGTACCCAGTAACTGCAGCAACATTGTGCACTCATTGCGTGTACCCAGTAACTGCAACAACATTGAGGACTCATTGTGTGTACCCAGTAACTGCAACAACATTGTGCACCCATACTATGTACCCAGTAACTGCAACAACATTGTGCACCCATTGTGTGTACCCTGTAACTGCAACAACATTGTGCACCCATTGTGTGTACCCTGTGTAGCGGGATCCCCTTTTACCTCCACCCTCGTGGGCTTCTACCAGGCTTGGCACCCCGTCATCCAAGCCCCACTACTGCCCGGGTGATCCTCTCTCTCACCGGTGGATTCGCTACCACCTTCGCCTGCTTCACCTGAGCAGCGCCCCCAAGAGAGAGAGGAAAGGAAAACCTCTGCCCACCTGTACCTGGCAGCCTTTCCTGAGTGAGCGGGTTCGAAGCGCCCAGGGATTTCCCTCAGTCCGCGACACCGGATTTATGGTAAGGAGTATTTTAATAGAGTGACTTGGCTAGAGCTCGTTGGTGAGGGATTGAAGGAATTGAGACAGACTCCAATTCCAAAATCCAAACACATATATTTATTAATTGCCAAGATCAACCACCACCAAATACAGAAAACACACAATTATCTTATACTTTAATAACTATTACTATGGAAGGAATACTATCGCAGCACAACGTAAAACATACATACACAATTTTAGCAATCTTTTAAAAGGACAAAATAGGAGCATGCACCCCCTTTCCCCAAAGCCTCAACCACTATACTAGTCCCGGGAGCTTCGCAAGCTGCTGCGGGATACTTACAATCCAAGGCTGATGTTGTAGGAGCAGAGAGTTCAGCACGAGCAGAAAATCCCAAGAGATCGAATGGCCGTTTGACCACCCTTTTTGTAGTCCAAAATCCACGTTTTTTCGCTCCAGTCCAGCTTCTTTTGTGTGAGCATGTCAGTTAGCATTTCAAAGTTCCCTCAGGTCCCGCCCCTTCTCGTGATAGGTCCAGGTAGCCAGCTCCAGTCTCCGGGCAGTTTCCCTCCAGGGTAAACTGCTTCCTGCCTGCTCCATTGTCCTGGGAGATCGCAGTCTTCCATACCTCGTTAAGAAGATGGGATTTTCGAGTCTGCCATTCGCTCGAGATTGCTGCCATTATGACCTGATTATGCTGATGGGTTTTTCAGCTCTGATGGAGACAAGGTCATTATCATGTGTAAGGAGTTCTTACCAACACATTGTTTCTTGGCTGGGGGAATATCAGGGCTATTAGCATTTCCATTATGCCTTTTGCTGATCCAATTAGTGCTGTCTGTCTGCTGATGAGTTGTAAGTCCAGGGGGGGTTGCTGCAAACATTCCTTTTACGCTCACAGACAGCCCTGCAAGCCAAGCTTGCTGGGAAAAATTTGGCCAAGAAAGGTGTCCATTTTACAGTTTCTGAGGTTAAAGTCCGGTTTTGCAGTTCAAGGGGACCAGGGGGTGCCTGAGATTCTTACACCTGTAACTGCAACAACATGTGCACCCATTGTGTGTATCCGGTAACTGCAGCATCGTGCACCAATAGTGTGTACCCAGTAACTGCAACATCATGCACCCATTGTGTGTAACCAGTAACTGCAACAACATTGTGCTCCCATTGTGTGTACCCGGTAGCTGCAGCATTGTGCACCAATAGTGTGTACCCAGTAACCGCAGCATCATGCACCAATAGTGTGTACCCAGTGTCACGTGAGTACCTTTAAGAAATGGGTGTTTAAGAAATGTACCTTAAAGAAATGGGAGTTTATCAGTGATGTCAGAGTGTGGGTGGAGCTGGGCTGTCTGTCAGCTTTTTACTTTGGTTTTAGGCTGTTTGCTGCAGGGTGTGTTTTAATTTCGTTTTCAGAGCTGGATAGCTGCACTCACAGCCAGAAGGGGTATTAGTCTCTCTGTAATCTAAAAACTGTAAATCGATCCTTTGGTGATTTAAAACTATTAACTTCTCTCAGTAGTGACTTTAACCTGATATGCTTCTGTTAAAAGTTCTTTTTTTAAGTCTTATGGATGTTGAAAGGACAGCTTAAGGATTACTTAGTGTTGTATTCTTTTGGGGGTTGAATTTGAATTAATGGTTGCTAAGATGTTCACTGTATGTTTTAAAAAGGTTAACTTGAGTTCATAGAATAAACGTTGTTTTGCTTTAAAAAATACTTTTCCATTTCTGCTGTACCACCCCTGTAGAGTGGGCCGTGTGCTCCCCATACCACAATCTATTAAAAGTTATGGGCCAGGTGAACTCCATGTTATACTTTAGGGTTCTCTAAACCCAGGCCCATAACAAATTGGGGGCTTGAGGGGGATAAAAGTCTATCTATTGGATTGGCTTAACCAACTTAAAGACAGCGAGGGGTGAGCATATTGTGGTTGCTTTTCAGGTGTGGTATTGTAGTTTAAGTGGGGAGTGTGATGTGGACAATGGCTCTTTCAGAGGCTCAGGAGTTTTTTGTGGGTTCGACACGGTACCACGCAATACCTTACGGACAGAGACTAAAAGCAGACTGTTAGATTTGGCAAAAGCATTGCAGTTAACATTGCCTGGCAAAATCCGAAATGATGAGGTACTTACCGCAGTTGCTGAGCATTTATATTTGCCTGAGATACATTCTGACTCATTAGAAATGGAAAAGCTCCAGTTGCAGATTAAGCAATTTGAACATGAAAAAGAATTAAAGCAGTTTGAATATGCAATGAGAGAAAAAGGAGAGACAAGAAAGAAACAAAGAAAGAGATAGAGATAGAGAGGAAAAAGAAAAGGAGAGAGAAGAAAGAAACAAAGAGAGAGAGAGAGGAAAGGGAAATAGAGAGAGAGTTTGAACTTCATAAAATGGCCATGAAACATGACAATCAGTTAAAATTGGCAGACGCAAAGGGAAACATACAGTTGGATGAGATTGATGAGGATAGTGAGACAGAGCGTCATAGTCGAAGACGTGGTGGGGATCTATTTAAATATGTCCAAGCATTGCCAAGGTTGGACGAGGAGGTAGAAGCCTTTTTCATTTCATTTGAGAAGGTAGCTAAACAAATGAAATGGCCACAGGACATGTGGGTGTTACTGATTCAAACAAAGCTGGTAGGTAGAGCTAGTGAAGTGTTTGCATCACAACCGGAGGACGTATCTGGAACGTATGAGGAGGTGAAAAAATCCATCTTAGGTGCATATGAGCTAGTGCCTCAAGCTTACAGCCAAAGGTTTAAAAATTTAAGGAAAGAATTTGGTCAAACATGCATGGTGTTTGAAAGGCTCAAACAGAGTAATTATGATAGGTGGATAAGGGCTTTGAAAATAGACCAAACGTATGAAGCTCACAGAGAAATTATACTTTTGGAGGAGCTTAAAAATTCAATTCCTGATATAGTGAGAACTCATGTGGAAGAACAGAGGGTTAAAACTGCGAGATTAGCGAGTTTGGCAGATGATTACGAATTAGTTCATAAGTCAAAGCTTGGTTTCTGACATCAGTTTCAGCCTGTGAGGGATAGAAACTGGGGACATGAGAAATACTCAAGTGGTAAAGGTAAAGGTGATCTGATGGGAGACAATAAAGAGAGTGTACCTCAGATTAAAAAAGAAATCCAGGAGGGTGGAAAAGAAATGAAAAGTTTCAGATGTTTTCACTGTAATAAACTAGGCCATGTAAAGTCAGTGTTGGTGGTTGAAGAAAAGCACTGGGAAGGCTGATGTGGCAAAACAGGATAAGACAGTGGGGTTTGTTAGAGTGGTAAAGGAAAGCCCAAGGGAAGCGAAGGAGGTGCAAACAATTGTACAGCCTGTTCAAGAAATAATTGATAAGAAGGTGCCAGATGTCTTTAAAGAATACTTGTATGTGTAAAGTTTACTCATGTGTATCAGGAGGAGCAGGTAAAGAAGTCACAATTTTAAGAGATACAGGAGCTAGTCAATCTTTAGTGGTAAGAGATGAGGAATTATGTAGTTTGGGAAGAATGTTGCCAGAAAAGGTGGTAATATGTGGAATTGAGGGTGAAAGGAGTAGCGTTCCATTATATAAGGTAAGGTTGGAAAGTCCAGTGAAGAGTGGTGAAGTGCTAGTAGAAGTAATAGAGAAACTATCTTGTCCAGGAATACAGTTTATCTTGGATAATGATATAGCTGGATCGCAGGTGGGAGTGATGCCTACTGTGGTTGATAAGCCAGTGGAAAATCGGACAACTGAAGTGTTGAAGGACTAATATCCTGGGATTTTTCCGGATTGTGTAGTAACAAGGTCGCAAAGTCACAGGTTAAGACAAGAGAAATCAAAGAGTGAAGATGATGTTGAAGTGCAATTATCAGAAACGATTTTTGATCAGATGGTTGAAAAAGAACAAGAACAGGTGGAGGATGAAGCGGATATTTTTAGCTCAGGAAAATTGGCGGAGTTACAACAGAAAGATGTAGAAATAAAACGGATATATCAGAAAACATATACGGAAGAGGAATCTGAGAGTATACCAGAGTGTTATTACCGTAAAAGTGATGTCTTGATGAGAAAATGGAGACCTGTACATATGCAGGTGGATGAAAAGTGGGCAGAAGTTCATCAAGTAGTGTTGCCAGTAGGGTATAGAAAGGAGGTGTTGCGAGTGGCACATGAGGTACCAGTGGGAGGTCATTTGGGGATAAGGAAAACTCAAGCTAAAATCCAGAAACAATTTTATTGGCCTGGACTACATAAAGATGTAGTTAAATTTTGTCAATCATGTCACACATGTCAAGTGAAACGGAAACCTCAAGCAGTGATAAAACAAATGCCCTAAATACCCATTCCAGCATTTGAGGAACCTTTTACAAGGGTCCTAATCGATTGTGTAGGACCGCTTCCTAAAACAAAAAGTGGGAATCAATATCTTCTGACTATAATGGATGTGTCTACTTGGTTTCAAGAGGCCATTCCAGTACGTAATATTACAGCTAAAAGGATTGTGGAGGAGTTACTTAAATTATTTACTAGATATGGACTACCCACAGAAATTCAATCGGAGCAAGGATCAAATTTTACCTCAAAGTTATTCAAAGAAGTTATGGATAGCTTAGGAATAAAACAATTCTAAATCAACTGCGTACCATCCAGAATCGCAGGGAGCGTTAGAAAGGTGGCATCAGACATTAAAGACAATGTTGAGGGCTTATTGTCAAGATTATCCAGAGGATTGGGATAAAGGAATTCCATTCGTACTGTTTGCAATTAGGGATGCACCTAATGAGTCAACCAAATTTTGTCCTTTTGAACTAAGCTTTGGTCAAAAGTTCGTAGTTTTGCCAGTGGGGATAAAGTTTTAGTGTTGTTACCAGTGGTAGGGGAGCTTTTAAAAGCTAGGTTTTGTGGACCGTATCAGATTGAAAGGAAATTAAGTGAGGTGAATTATGTGGTAAAAACACCAGATAGGAGGAAGACTCACCGAGTGTGTCATGTGAATATGCTTACAAGGTACTTTGAAAGGGAAGGAGAGAAAAAGGAGGTTTTAATGATTCTAACTCAAAGTGACAAACCAAATCCAGATGACTGTGAATTTGACATACCTCAAATTAAATTGAAAAATGAGGATGTTCTTAAAAATTGGGATGAATTGTTAAGTCACCTTCCAGAGGAAAAACAAGCTGACGTGAAAGAGTTATTGATATCACATGGGCAAGTTTGTAGAGATAAATTGGGAAGTAGTAAAATGGCTATACATGATGTAGATGTGGGCAATGCTGTTCCTATCAAACAACATCCATACAGACTTAACCCTTTAAAATTGGCACAGGTTAACAGAGAGATTGGGAGTAGCTGAAGAATGGCATAATTGAAGTGGGTTGCAGCCAATGGAGCTCACCCATAGTGATGGTACCTGGACCAGATGGTACCCAACGGTTGTGTGTGGACTATCGAAAGGTGAATGCAGTTACAAGAACGGACTCTTATCCTTTCCCACGTTTGAAGGATTGCATTGAGAAAGTGGGACAACCTGCTTTTATTTCCAACTTCCAGACATGGAAAGAACATTTAAAAATCGTATGGAGTTCTTCGATCGACTTCAGGAGGCGGGTTTGGTGATGAACCTAGCCAAAGGTGAATTTGGAGAAGCCCGAATCACTTTCCTTGCGGAGTTTCCGATACTCTCAAGAGGAAGGGAAATAACGCGATCTCCTAGCATGAATGAATTTGATCGAACAGTTGAGCAAAAAGCTTTGTGGCGTAATTACTCCACTGATGGAATTGCTAAAGAAATCTAAAAAAATTCAATGGACAGCGGACTTTCAACAGGCATTTAACTGCCTGAAAGCTGGGGTAACCAATGTTCCTTGGTACTGGAGAATTGCAAGGGACTCTGTGGTCAGATTGAAATAAAGTATCTGATTCTAAAGAGAAATGCCGAGGAGTAGAGGAATGGATGGATCGTGCAGAGACTTTGTTCAAAGAGACTGTCAATCGAGAAGGTTTTCGGTTGGAGGAAGAAGAACAAAGAAAAATGGACTATATTATTATACCTGTTTGCGTGTGTTGTTTTCTTTAAATGAAAATGTATATTCACTGTGTGCTTTTCTTAGTGGATGGTGCAAAAGTGAAAAATGAAACCATCTTGAAGTTGATGGTTTATTTTTATTTCTTGGGGGGAGGTGTCATGTGTGAGTACCTTTAAGAACTGGATGTTTAAGCAATGTACCTTTAAGAAAACAGTGATGTCATAGAGTGGTCATTTTGCAGTTTTGTTTTGCAGTTTGGTTTTGCAGTTAGTTTAAAAAGTGCCTGGCTGGTTTTGCTGAGAGCAGTTTAAAAGTAGAAAGCCAGTTTGAGACAGCAGCTTGAGAAGTTCTGGTTTGCTGGGATCTGCTTAGAAGGGAGAAAGCCAGGTTTGAGAAAGCAGCATGGGTGTGTCTGTGGGTTTCCAGAGAGCTGCATGAAGAAAGCAAGGTGCTGGAGCTGAAGTCACCCAAGCTAATATATCTCTGCCATTCTACAGAAAATATATATATCCTTTAACCTGATGTGATACCGTTTAAAGGTGTTAAGTCTCTTGGAAGTTTGAAGGACCATTTTAAGGAATTATTTACTCTTGCAATATTTTCTGAGTTATCTTTGAAGTGTTAAGAGGTCCAATCTTTATTTAAGATGTTAAGTTGAGTTCATGGAATAAACAGTGTTTTATGTTTAAAAACCCACGTGTCCATAATTGTAATATCACACCTAGGGAAAAAGCCGTGTGCTAGGGAAAGCAACAAATCTATTAAAGGGAGAAGTTGGTTGAACTCCATGATACATTTTGGGGTTCTGAAAACGCCTCGCCCATAACACTAGCTATCATTGTCCCAAGCACGTAGGCATTTCCAAATAAGGGGGGGTGGCGCCGGTTAGTCTGCTACTGTTGCAACTCCTTGATTCAAACTCTATTGGCCTGGGGGAAATGGTGATCGACTCTTAATGGATACAAGTTTCAGCCAAGTCTGGTTTCTTTGCACAATACACCTGTCTGTGTCCCAAATTGACCACAATTCCATGGTCCTTTGCAGGTGGCCATTTTACTTGGCTACAGTACAAGAGCTGAACTTATATGAGATACTAGTTAGACATTAGCTGGAATATTGTGCACAGTTCTGGGTGCCACACTATAGCTAGAATGTAAACACATTGGAGAAAGTGCAGAAGAGGTTTATAAGGTTGTTTCCACAGAAGAGAAATTTCATTTCTAAGGTTGATTGGTTGGGACTGGTGGTGGGCAGCACGGTAGCATTGTGGATAGCACAATTGCTTCACAGCTCCAGGGTCCCAGGTTCGATTCCGGCTTGGGTCACTGTCTGTGCGGAGTCTGCACATCCTCCCCGTGTGTGCGTGGGTTTCCTCCGGGTGCTCCGGTTTCCTCCCACAGTCCAAAGATGTGCAGGTTAGGTGGATTGGCCATGCTAAATTGCCCTTTATGCCCTTATGGGGATATTGTGGAGGTGTTGACCTTGGGTAGGGTGCTCTTTCCAAGAGCCGGTGCAGACTCAATGGGCCAAATGGCCTCCTTCTGCACTGTAAATTCTATGAATTCTATGATTGTTCTCCTTGGAGAGAAGAGGCTAAGAGGAGATTTGATAGAGATGTTCAAAATCATGAGGGAGCTGGACAGAGTACATGGGGAGAAATGGATCCCACTCATAAAATGATTAAGAATGAGCGGGCACACAGATTTAAAATGATTTTCAAAAGTAGCAAATATGATGTGAGAAAAAACGTTTTCACACCACGAGTGGTTCGGGGCCTGGAAGTGTAGTGGAGGCTGGTTCAATTGAGGCATTCAAAGAAGGCATTCGATGATTGAACAGAAACAATGTGCAGGAGTGTAGGGCAAAGCAGGGGAATGGCACTAAATTATGATGCTCGTTTGAAGAGCTGCTGCAGACAGGATGGGCAGAATGGCCTCCTTCTACACCGTAACAATTCTGCGATTCTGTGTTCAAATCCCTCCAACGCCTCACCTCCTCCCTTTGTCGAAAATCTCCTCCAAGATCTCTGTGCTCCTCCAATTTTGACCACTTATACATCCTCCAATTTCCATGGGCTGTCATTGGCAGCTGTGCCTTCAGCTGTCTGGGCCCCAAGCTCTTGAATTCCTCCTCTTTGTGGTTCAGTATCTAATTGTGTCTGATATCTGCTCCTGTGAAGTCCCTCAGAACATTTTACTACGCTAATACTGCTCAATAAATAGTTCTGAAGAAGAATCATATTTGACTCAAAATGTTAGTTTAGGGATAAATGTTGTATAGAAAACTAGGATGATCGGGACAGATAGTACCATAGTTAAACCTCTAACAATGCAGCACTTGCTCAGGACTACTCCTACAACAGTACAGTATTCCATCAGTACTGAATCTCCGACAGTACAAGTCTCCATCAATACTATCCCTCCAATTGTGCATTACGCCCTCAGCACTGTCAGTTTGACAGTGTAGCATTCCTTCAGTTCTATCCCTCTAACAGTGCAATAATCTAATCAGTATTGTCCCTTCAACGTTGAAATCCTTTCTCAGTAAAGTCCCTCTAACAGTGCATCACTCCCTCAGTGTTCATTCCTGTGACAGTTCAGTGCTCCCTAGTACTGCCTCTCGACCAGCACAGTGCCCCCTCCATTCTGCACCACCGACAGTGCATTACTCCCTCAGTACTGCGCCTCCAACAAGACCCTCCAACAATAGTAATTGAGTTCAGCACTGTCAAATGGGCAGCACTGAGGAAGTGTTGCACTGTTGGCACAGTGGTTAGCACTGCTGCCTCACAGTGGCAGGGACCCAAGTTCAATTCTGTCCTTGAGTGACTGTCTGTGTGGAGTTTGCACTTTCCCACTGTTTCTGGGTGGGTTTCCTCCGGGTGCTCCGGATTCCACCCACAGCCCAAGATGACCATGATAAATTGCCCCATAGTGGCCACAGATGTGAAAGTTAGGTGGGGTTTGGGGTTACAGGGATAGGGTGGAGGAGTAGGCCTAGGTAGGGTACTCTTTCAGAGGGGTGGAGCAGATTCAATGGGCTGAATGGCCTCGTGTACTGTAGGAATTCTATGGTTGGTGGTGCAGTACTGAGGGAAGGCTTCTCTGTTGGAGGAGCAATACTGATGTGCCATCTTAGGATGAGATGTTAAACTGATGTCCCACAGATTCCACAGCCATACTTGAATGAGTTCATCCTTTTCCTGGCCACTATTTATCCACAACAGATAAGCTGGTCATGCTCAGACTGCTTTTTGTGGGAGCTTACTGTTTGCAAATTGGCTGTTGTGTTTCCTACATTACAATAGTGGCGATATTTCAAAAGTAATTAATTGGATGTGAAGCACTCGGGGGCGTGAAAGGTGCTATATAAATGTGAGGACTGTTTCTTCCTTGTAGAGTTACATAAAGCAAGCATTTGCCCAAAATGCTATGCAATCTAAAAATATGATGCTTTATTTGTGGTTGAACTATTTTTTTCTAAAAATGCGATTGATGGTAACAGTAGGCGAACAGGTCTGGCTGACCATTGAATTGTCAGGAGTACCGTCTTCTGGGTATATCAAACTGAGCTGCCCAGCCTGCCTGGTCTGGCGGAGTTCGAAGATCCCTTGGCATTGGTGCTTAAGAGCAAGGACAAATCTTGGTCGCAGTTCTATCTCAGTCAACACCA
This sequence comes from Scyliorhinus torazame, assembly GCF_047496885.1. NCBI lineage: Eukaryota > Metazoa > Chordata > Chondrichthyes > Carcharhiniformes > Scyliorhinidae > Scyliorhinus > Scyliorhinus torazame. The sequence continues at coordinate 190,040,998 of NC_092716.1, forward strand.
TGAAAGATCCCCAGATCTGCTGGTCCTTATTTCAATTCTGCAAGAGCAACAAGGACAGCTTGCAATTACATTGCACCTTTTTGTGCAGTAAATTGTCCCACAATGCTTCATAGGATGGTTATGACCCGTGTCATGCTCCTCGTGTGCGATGTGGGAGCTCAGGGACACATCCACTGTCCCTGGCTCCTTCACGTGCAAGAAGTGTGTCCAGTTGCAGCTCCTGTTAGACCACTTGACGGCTCTGGAGCTGCGGATGGACTCTCTTTGGAGCATCCGTGATGCTGAGGACTTTGTGGATAGCACGTTTAGCGAGTTGGTCACACCGCAGGTGAAAGTTACTGAGGGAGATAGAAAATGGGTGATCAAAAGACAGCAAGAGTACGAAGGCAGTGCAGGTGTCCCCTGCGGCCATCTCCCTGCAAAACAGATACACCGCTTTGGATACTGTTGAGGGAGATGGCTCACCAGGGGAAGGCAGCAGCAGCCAGGTTCACGGCACCGTGGCTGGCTCTGCTGCGCAGGAGGGCAGGAAGAAGAATGGGAGGGCTGTAGTGATAGGGAACTCAATCGTAAGGGGAATAGACAAGCGGTTCTGCGGACGCAATCGAGACTCCAGGATGGTATGTTGCCTCCCTGGTGCAAGGGTCAAGGATGTCTCGGACCGGATGCAGGACATTCTGGGGGGGGGGGGGGGGGAGAATGAACAGCTAGCTGTCGTGGTGCGCATAGGCACCAACAATATAGATAAAAAACGGGATGAGGTCCTACAAGCTGAATTCAGGGAGTTAGGAATTAAACTAAAAAGTAGGATCTCAAAGGTAGTAATCTCAGGATTGCTACCAGTGCCATGAGCTAGTCAGAGTAGGAATGTCAGGATAGATAGGATGAATGCATGGCTCGAGAGATGGTGCAAGAGGGAGGGATTCAAGTTCCTGGGGTATTGGAACTGGTTCTGGGGGAGATGGGACCAGTACAAATCGGACAGACTGCACCTGGGCAGGACTGGAACTGATGTCACTAGTGTTTGCTAGTGCAGTTGGGGAGGGTTTAAACTAATGTGGCAGGGGGATGGGAACAGATGCAGGAAGTTGGAGGGAAGTAAAATGGGGCCAGAAACAAAAAGCAGTAAGGGGGAATGTGTAAGGCAGAGAAGCCATAGTCAAAAATCAAAAAGGGCCACAGTACAGGGTACAGTGACTGAGGAGAGTGTGAAAAGGGAGGTGGCGGCGACAGGTCAGGGAATTCCCGCTGCTCCCGACACAAGAAATTCAAGACAGGGTGATCTTGGGTGTATGGGTCGGGGAGGGCAAGGTTTCGGCAATACACCAAGAGATGAAAGAAGAGGGTGTGGTGGTATGTATTAGGGGTCATGTGGGACTGTGAAGCCGTGTTGCTATTGGCTGACAGATCCCGGGTCCTGGTTGGCTGTTGACTCCTGGCTCCGCCCTGAAGGCGGAGTATAAGAACCCGAGCTCCTCCCCGCCGCTTCATTCTGTTGCTGAACTGCTGGGGACAAGTCTCGCTTAATAAAGCCTCATCGACGTCATCACTACTCGTCTCTCTCGTAAGTCATTGTGTGCTACAATTTATTAAGCGAGCTTAAAGGACTATGGAGCTCCCGGAATGCCTGCGGATCAGCCCCCACGCAGCGAACTCGGCAGCAGTATTTAAACACTGGCAAGCATGTTTTGAAAGCTACCTCCGAACGGCCCCCGGCCGGATCACAGAAGACCAGAAAATGCAGGTCCTGCATTCGAGGGTAAGCCCGGAAATTTACCCTCTCATAGAAGATGCAGAGGATTTCCCGACGGCGCTCGCATTACTGAAGAACATCTACGTTCGCCCCGTGAACCAGGTCTACGCGCGCTACCAACTCGCAACGAGATGGCAAAGTCCCGGAGAATCGCCAGAAGAATTCTACGCCGCGCTGCTAATTTTGGGACGGGGCTGCAGCTGCCCGCCGGTGAACGCGATCGAACACACGGACATGCTAATTTGCGATGCTTTTGTGGCAGGTATGAACTCTCCCCAAATCCGCCAAAGACTTTTAGAAAGAGAGTCATTAGGACTCTCAGAGGCACGGGCCATTGCAGCTTCCCTAGATGTGGCCTCGCAAAATGCCCGCGCCTACGGCCCCGACCGCGCGGCAGCCCCTTGGGCTCCGTGGACCCCCGTCGCGACAAACCCCTCCTCACAGGCTTGCGCGGTTAAAGCGCCAGACCATCCCGGGGGGGCCCGCTGCTATTTCTGCGGGCAAGCGAAACACCCCTGGCAGCGCTGCCCGGCCCGCGCAGCTATTTGTAAAAGCTGCGGCAAGAAGGGCCATTACGCGGCTGTGTGCCGTTCCCGGGGGGTCGCCGCAATCTCCGGAGAAGAACGAGCCCAGCATAGCCCAAACGCTCCCCAACCCCCCCAGCGCCCCATAAGCGGGCGCCGCCATTTTGGGTCCCGGGCACCACGAGGGGAGGATGGGCGCCGCCATCTTGTGACCCCCCAGCCACGTGCGATTCATGGGGGCGGCCATTTTGTCCACCCCCGACAACGTGCGATCCATGGGGGCAGCCATTTTGTCCACCCCCGGCCGCGTGCGATTCATGGACGCCGCCATCTTGGATGACAACAAAGGACCCCAGCATCGACGGCTCCACGGGGTCCGAAGAAGACGCCGCGACACTACGACCACGACTGGCTTCGGTGACTCTGGATCAATCATGGCCCCGGATGCTCCAGACGACGACAACAACGGTGCTGATCAACGGACACGAGACATCATGCTTGATCGACTCCGGGAGCACCGAAAGTTTCATTCATCCAGACACGGTAAGACGCTGTTTTCTGACCACCTATCCAAGTACGCAAAAGATTTCCCTAGCTACAGGATCCCACTCCGTAGAGATCAAAGGGTTCTGCATCGCGAACCTAATGGTGCAAGGGAGGGAGTTTAAAAACTACAGGCTCTACGTCCTTCCCCAACTCTGCGCGCCCACATTACTGGGATTAGATTTCCAGTGTAACCTGCAGAGCCTAACATTTCAATTCGGCGGCCCAATACCCCCACTCACTATCTGCGGCCTCGCAACTCTCAAGGTTGAACCATCGTCCTTGTTTGCAAACCTCACCCCAGATTGCAAACCCGTCGCCACTAGGAGCAGACGGTACAGCGCCCAGGACCGGATATTTATTCGGTCTGAAGTCCAGCGGTTGCTGAAGGAAGGCATAATCCAGGCCAGCAATAGTCCCAGGAGAGCCCAGGTGGTAGTAGTAAAGACCGGGGAGAAGCAAAGGATGGTCATAGACTATAGCCAGACCATCAACAGGTACACACAGCTAAATGCGTACCCTCTCCCCCGCATATCTGGCATGGTAAATCGGATTGCCCAGTATAAGGTTTTCTCCACCGTGGACCTCAAGTCCGCCTACCACCAGCTCCCCATCCGCCCAGGTGACCGCAAGTACACAGCCTTCGAGGCAGACGGGCGTCTATACCACTTCCTAAGGGTCCCATTTGGTGTCACGAACGGGGTCTCGGTCTTCCAACGGGAGATGGACCGAATGGTTGACCAGCACGGGTTGCAGGCCATGTTCCCGTATCTCGACAACGTAACCATCTGCGGCCACGATCAGCAGGACCACGACGCCAACCTCCAAAAATTTCTCCAGACCGCTAACGCCCTGAACCTCACATACAACGAGGAAAAGTGCGTTTTTAGCACAAACCGGTTGGCCATCCTGGGATACGTAGTGCGCAATGGGATAATAGGCCCCGACCCCGAACGCATGCGCCCCCTTATGGAATTTCCCCTCCCCCACTGCTCCAAAGCCCTGAAACGTTGCCTGGGGTTCTTTTCATATTACGCCCAGTGGGTCCCCCAGTATGCAGACAAGGCCCGCCCACTAATACAGACCACTACCTTCCCCCTGTCGACAGAGGCTCGCCAGGCCTTCAGCCGCATCAAAGCGGATATCGCAAAGGCCACGATGCGCGCCATCGACGAGTCCCTCCCCTTCCAGGTCGAGAGCGACGCATCCGACGTAGCTCTGGCGGCCACCCTTAACCAAGCGGGCAGACCCGTGGCCTTTTTCTCCCGAACCCTCCACGCCTCAGAAATCCGCCACTCCTCAGTGGAAAAGGAAGCCCAAGCCATAGTGGACGCTGTGCGACATTGGAGGCATTACCTGGCCGGCAGGAGATTCACTCTCCTCACCGACCAACGGTCGGTAGCCTTCATGTTCGATAATGCACAGTGGGGCAAAATTAAAAATGGCAAGATCTTAAGGTGGAGGATCGAGCTCTCCACCTTCAACTACGAGATCTTGTACCGTCCCGGAAAGTTGAACGAGCCGTCCGATGCCCTATCCCGCGGCACATGTGCCAACGCACAAATAGACCGTCTCCAAGCCCTCCACGAGGACCTCTGCCACCCGGGGGTCACTCGGTTCTACCATTTCATAAAGTCCCGCAACCTCCCCTACTCTGTGGAGGAGGTCCGTACAGTCACCAGGAACTGCCACATCTGCGCGGAGTGCAAACCGCACTTTTTCAGGCCGGATAGAGCCCACCTGATCAAGGCTTCCCGCCCCTTTGCAAGTTTTAAGCAAGAAATAAATAATATATAAACAACATCAAGATTTAAAAAAAACTAAATGGCAACTGCCTTGTCCCAAATAAATACTCTCCAAAAATACAATTCAGCAGTCCAATATACAATTACCTATAACAACAACCTATACATATTATACATATACACTAACATCCCTGAGAGTCCTTCTGGTTCCTCCCCCCCCCCCCCCCCCCCTCCGGGTTGCTGCTGCTGTCTTCTTCTTTTCCATTCCCTCTATCTTTCTGTGAGGTATTCGACGAACGGTTGCCACCACCTGGTGAACCCTTGAGCCGATCCCCTCAGGACGAACTTAATCCGTTCCAACTTTATGAACCCTGCCATGTCATTTATCCAGGTCTCCACACCCGGGGGCTTGGCTTCCTTCCACATCAACAGTATCCTGCGCCGGGCTACTAGGGACGCAAAGGCCAAAACATCGGCCTCTTTCGCCTCCTGCACTCCCGGCTCCTCTGCAACCCCGAATATAGCCAACCCCCAGCTTGGTTCGACCTGGACCCCCACCACCTTCGAAAGCACCTTTGTCACCCCCACCCAAAACCCCTGTAGTGCCGGACATGACCAGAACATGTGGGTGTGACTCGCTGGGCTTCTCGAGCATCTCGCACACCTATCCTCTACTCCAAAAAATTTACTGAGCCGTGCTCCAGTCATATGCGCCCTGTGTAACACCTTAAATTGTATCAGGCTTAGCATGGCACACGAGGACGATGAGTTTACCCTACTTAGGGCATCAGCCCACAGCCCCTCCTCAATCTCCTCCCCCAGCTCCTCTTCCCATTTCCCTTTCAGCTCATCTACCATAATCTCCCCCTCGTCCCTCATTTCCCTATATATGTCTGATACCTTACTGTCCCCCACCCATGTCTTTGAGATCACTCTGTCCTGCACCTCCTGCGTCGGGAGCTGCGGGAATTCCCTCACCTGTTGCCTCGCAAAAGCCCTCAGTTGCATATACCGGAATGCATTCCCTTGGGGCAACCCATATTTTTCGGTCAGCGCTCCCAGACTTGCAAACGTCCCGTCTACAGACAGATCTCTCAATTGTGTTTCTCCTGCTCTTTGCCATGTTCCAAATCCCCCATCCATTCTCCCCGGAGCAAACCTATGGTTATTTCTTATCGGGGACCACACCGAGGCTCCCGTCTTGCCCCTATGCCATCTCCACTGCCCCCAGATTTTCAGAGTAGCCACCACCACCGGGCTTGTGGTGTATTTCTTCGGTGAGAACGGCAACGGCGCCGTCACCATAGCTTGTAGGCTAGTCTCCCTGCAGGACGCCCTCTCCAATCTCTTCCACGCCGCTCCCTCCTCTTCTCCCATCCACTTACATCCCATTGAAATATTGGCGGCCCAGTAGTACTCACTTAGGCTCGGTAGTGCCAACCCCCCCCTATCCCTACTAAGCTGCAAAAATCCCCTCCTCACTCTCGGGGTCTTCCCGGCCCACACAAAACTCATGATATTCTTCTCAATCCTTTTGAAAAAAGCCTTCGTGATCACCACCGGGAGGCACTGAAACACAAAAAGGAATCTCGGGAGGACCACCATTTTAACCGCCTGCACCCTCCCTGCCAGTGACAGGGATACCATGTCCCATCTCTTGAAGTCATCCTCCATCTGTTCCACCAACCGCGTTAAATTTAACCTATGCAATGTACCCCAATTCTTGGCTATCTGGATCCCCAAGTAGCGAAAGTCCCTTGTTACCTTCCTCAACGGTAAGTCCTCTATTTCTCTGCTCTGCCCCCCTGGATGCACCACAAACAACTCACTTTTCCCCATGTTCAGTTTATATCCTGAAAATTCTCCAAACTCCCCAAGTATCCGCATTATCTCTGGCATCCCCTCCGCCGGGTCCGCCACATACAACAACAAATCGTCCGCATACAGAGATACCCGGTGTTCTTCTCCTCCCCTGAGTACTCCCCTCCACTTCCTGGAACCCCTCAATGCTATTGCCAGGGGCTCAATCGCCAGTGCAAACAATAATGGGGACAGAGGACATCCCTGCCTCGTCCCTCTATGGAGCCGAAAATATGCAGACCCCCGTCCATTCGTGACCACGCTCGCCATCGGGGCCCTATACAGCAGCTGTACCCATCTAATATACTCATCTCCAAAGCCAAATCTCCTCAACACCTCCCACAAATAATCCCACTCCACTCTATCAAATGCTTTCTCGGCATCCATCGCCACCACTATCTCCGCTTCCCCCTCTGGTGGGGGCATCATCATTACCCCTAGCAGCCTCTGTATATTCGTATTCAGCTGTCTCCCCTTCACAAACCCAGTTTGGTCCTCATGGACCACCCCCGGGACACAATCCTCTATCCTCATTGCCATTACCTTGGCCAGAATCTTAGCGTCTACATTCAGGAGGGAAATAGGCCTATAGGACCCGCATTGCAGCGGGTCTTTTTCTTTCTTTAGGAGAAGCGATATCGTTGCCTCTGACATAGTCGGGGGCAGCTGTCCCCTTTCCCTCGCCTCATTAAAGGTTCTCATCAGTAGCGGGGTGAGCAAGTCCACATATTTCCTGTAAAATTCAACTGGGAATCCATCCGGTCCCGGAGCCTTCCCCGCCTGCATGCTCCTAATTCCTTTCACTACTTCCTCCATTTCGATCTGTGCTCCCAGTCCCACCCTCTCCTGCTCCTCCACCTTAGGAAATTCCAGCTGGTCCAGAAAACACATCATTCTCTCCTTCCCATCCGGGGGCTGAGCTTCATATAATCTTTCATAGAATGCTTTGAACACTCCATTCACTCTCTCCGCTCCCCGCTCCATCTCTCCCTCCTCATCCCTCACTCCCCCTATTTCCCTCGCTGCACCCCTTTTCCTCAATTGGTGGGCCAGCAACCTGCTCGCCTTCTCCCCATATTCGTATTGTACACCCTGTGCCTTCCTCCACTGTGCCTCTGCAGTACCCGTAGTCAGCAAATCAAATTCTACGTGTAGCCTTTGCCTTTCCCTGTACAGTCCCTCCTCCGGTGCCTCCGCATATTGCCTGTCCACCCTCAGAAGTTCTTGCAGCAACCGCTCCCGCTCCCTACTCTCCTGCTTTCCTTTATGTGCCCTGATTGATATCAGCTCCCCTCTAACCACTGCCTTCAGCACCTCCCAGACCACTCCCACCTGGACCTCCCCATTATCATTGAGTTCCAGGTACTTTTCAATACACCCCCTCACCCTTAGACACACACCCTCATCCGACATTAGTCCCATGTCCATTCTCCAGGGTGGACGCCGTTCTTTTTCCTCCCCTATCTCCAAGTCCACCCAATGTGGAGCGTGATCCGAAATAGCTATAGCCATATACTCCGTCCCCCTCACCTTCGGGATCAACACCCTTCCCAAAACAAAAAAGTCGATTCGCGAATAAACTTTGTGGACATAGGAGAAAAACGAAAACTCCTTACTCCTAGGTCTACTAAATCTCCATGGGTCTACTCCTCCCATCTGCTCCATAAAGTCTTTAAGCACCTTGGCTGCTGCCGGCCTCCTTCCAGTCCTGGACCTCGATCTGTCCAGCCCTGGTTCCAGCACCGTGTTAAAATCTCCACCCATTACCAACTTCCCCACCTCTAGGTCCGGGATACGTCCTAACATGCGCCTCATAAAGTTGGCATAATCCCAGTTCGGGGCATATACGTTCACTAAGACCACCGTCTCCCCCTGTAATTTGCCACTCACCATCACGTATCTGCCCCCACTATCCGCCACTATGGTCTTTGCCTCAAACATTACCCGCTTCCCCACTAATATAGCCACCCCCCTGTTTTTCGCATCTAGCCCCGAATGGAACACCTGCCCCACCCATCCTTTGCGTAGTCTAACCTGGTCTATCAGTTTCAAATGCGTCTCCTGTAACATAACCATATCTGCCTTAAGTTTCTTTAGGTGTGCGAGTACCCGTGCCCTCTTTATCGGCCCGTTCAGCCCTCTCACATTCCAGGTGATCAGCCGGGTTGGGGGGCTCTTTACCCCCCCCCCCCTTGTCGATTAGCCATCCCCTTTTACCCAGCTCCTCACCCGGTTCCCACGCAGCTGTGTCCCCCCCAGGCGGTGCCCCCCCGCCCCGCCCACCCCACCCCATACCGGCTCCCCCTTCTCCCCAGCAGCAGCAACCCAGTAAATCCCCCCCTCCCACCCCCCACCCCCCCCCCGCTAGATCCCCCACTAGCGTAGTTACACCCCCCATGTTGCTCCCAGAAGTCAGCAAACTCTGGCCGACCTCGGCTTCCCCCCGTGACCTCGGCTCGCACCGTGCGACGCCCCCTCCTTCCTGCTTCCCTATTCCCGCCATGATTATCATAGCGTGGGAACAAAGCCCGCGCTTCCCTTTTGGCCCCGCCCACAATGGCCAACGCCCCCAACTCCTCCACCTCCCTTCCTCCCTCCCCCACAACCTGTGGAAGAGAGAAAAGTTACCGGGTCGCAGGATTAACAACATAAAAATCATCTCTCCCCCCCTTTTCCCCCCCTCTTCGCTCCCCATATTCGCCCCACCACTTTGTCTCAAACGTTCTTTTTTAATAACCCACTCATTCCAATTTCTCCTCAACAATAAATGTCCACGCCTCATCCGCCGTTTCAAAGTAGTGGTGCTTCCCTTGATATGTGACCCACAGTCTTGCCGGTTGCAGCATTCCAAATTTGATCTTCTTTTTATGAAGCACCGCCTTGGCCCGATTAAAGCTCGCCCTCCTTCTCGCCACCTCCGCACTCCAGTCTTGATATACGCGGATCACCGCGTTCTCCCATCTACTGCTCCGAGTTTTCTTTGCCCATCTGAGGACCGTCTCTCTGTCCTTAAAACGGAGGAATCTCACCACTATGGCTCGAGGAATTTCTCCAGCCCTCGGTCTTCGTGCCATAACTCGATAGGCTCCCTCCACCTCCAGCGGACCCGTCGGGGCCTCCGATCCCATCAACGAGTGCAGCATCGTGCTCACATATGCCCCGACGTCCGCCCCTTCTGCACCTTCAGGAAGACCAAGAATCCTTAAATTCTTCCTCCTCGCATTATTCTCCAGCACCTCCAGCCTTTCCATACATCGTTTATGGTGTGCCTCGTGCATCTCCGTCTTCACCACCAGGCCCTGTATATTGTCCTCGTTCTCGGCAGCCTTTGCCTTCACGACCCGAAGCTCCCGCTCCTGGGTCTTTTGCTCATCTTTTAGCCCTTCAATCGCCTGTAATATCGGGGCCAACAGCTCCTTCTTCATCTCCTTTTTAAGCTCTTCCACGCAGCGTTTCAAAAACTCGTGTTGTTCAGGGCCCCATATTAAACTGCCACCTTCCGACGCCATCTTGGTTTTTGCTTGCCTTCCTTGCCGCTGCTCTAAAGGATCCACCGCAATCCGGCCACCTTCCTCTCCTTTTTCCATCCGTAAGAAGTCTTACAACACCAGGTTAAAGTCCAACAGGTTTGTTTCGATGTCACTAGCTTTCGGAGCGCTGCTCCTTCCTCAGGTGAATGAAGAGGTATGTTCTAGAAACACATATATAGACAAATTCAAAGATGCCAAACAATGCTTGGAATGCGACCATTGGCAGGTGATTAAATCTTTACAGATCCAGAGATGGGGTGACCCCAGGTTAAAGAGGTGTGAATTGCATCAAGCCAGGACAGTTGGTAGGATTTTGCAGGCCAGATGGTGGGGGATGAATGTAATGCGACATGAATCCCAGGTCCCGGTTGAGGCTGCACTCATGTGTGCGAAACTTGGCTATAAGTTTCTGCTCGGCGATTCTGCGTTGTCGCGCGTCCTGAAGGCCACCTTGGAGAACGCTTACCCGGAGATCAGAGGCTGAATGCCCTTGACTGCTGAAGTGTTCCCCGACTGGAAGGGAACATTCCTGCCTGGTGATTGTTGCGCGATGTCCGTTCATTCGTTGTCGCAGCGTCTGCATGGTCTCGCCAATGTACCACGCTTCGGGACATCCTTTCCTGCAGCGTATGAGGTAGACAACGTTGGCCGAGTCGCACGAGTATGTACCACGTACCTGGTGGGTGGTGTTTTCACGTGTAATAGTGGTATCCATGTCGATGATCTGGCACGTCTTGCAGAGATTGCCATGGCAGGGTTGTGTGGTGACGTGGTCACTGTTCTGAAGACTGGGTAGTTTGCTGCAAACAATGGTTCGTTTGAGGTTGCGCGGTTGTTTGAAGGCAAGTAGTGGGGGTGTGGGGATGACCTTGGCAAGATGTTCATCGTCATCAATGACGTGTTGAAGGCTGTGAAGAAGATGACGTAGTTTCTCCGCTCCGGGGAAGTACTGGACGACGAAGGGTATTCTGTCGGTTGTGTCCCATGTTTGTCTTCTGAGGAGGTCGGTGCGGTTTTTCGCTGTGGCGCGTTGGAACTGTCGATCGATGAGTCGAGTGCCATATCCCGTTCGTACGAGGGCATCTTTCAACGTCTGTAGATGGCTGTTACGCTCCTCCTCGTCTGAGCAGATCCTGTGTATACGGAGCGCTTGTCCATAGGGGATGGCTTCTTTAATGTGTTTAGGGTGGAAGCTGGAGAAGTGGAGCATCATGAGGTTATCCGTGGGTTTGCGGTAAAGCGAAGTGCTGAGGTGACCGTCCTTGATGGAGATGAGTGTGTCCAAGAATGCAACTGATTTTGGAGAGTAGTCCATGGTGAGTCTGATGGTTGGATGGAACTTATTAATGTAATTGTGTAGTCGTTTCAGTGATTCTTCGCCGTGGGTCCAAAGGAAAAAAATGTCATCAATGTATCTGGTGTATAACGTCGGTTGAAGGTCCTGTGCGGTGAGTAGGTCCTGTTCAAACTTGTGCATGAAGATGTTGGCGTATTGGGGTGCGAATTTGGTCCCCATGGCTGTTCCGTGTGTCTGGATGAAGAACTTGTTGTCGAAGGTGAAGACGTTGTGATCCAGAATGAAGCGGATGAGTTGCAGAATTGCGTCTGGAGATTGGCAGTTGTCGGTGTTGAGTACTGAGGCTGTTGCAGCAATGCCGTCGTCATGGGGGATGCTGGTGTAGAGTGCCGAGACGTCCATTGTGACGAGGAATGTTCCTGGTTCAACTGGTCCATGGTTACTGAGTTTCTGTAGGAAGTCCGTCGTGTTGCGACAGAAGCTGGGCGTACCTTGTACGATGGGTTTCAAGATGCCCTCGATGTAGCCAGAGAGGTTCTCACACAAGGTCCCATTGCCTGAAACGATAGGGCGGCCTGGTGTGTTGGCCTTATGTATTTTCGGGAGGCAGTAGAGATCTCCAATGCGGCCTCAACCGGGACCTGGGATTCATGTCGCATTACATTCATCCCCCACCATCTGGCCTGCAAAATCCTACCAACTGTCCTGGCTTGATGCAATTCACACCTCTTTAACCTGGGGTCACCCCATCTCTGGATCTGTAAAGATTTAATCACCTGCCAATGGTCGCATTCCAAGCATTGTTTGGCATCTTTGAATTTGTCTATATATGTGTTTCTGGAACATACCTCTTCATTCACCTGAGGAAGGAGCAGCGCTCCGAAAGCTAGTGACATCGAAACAAACCTGTTGGACTTTAACCTGGTGTTGTAAGACTTCTTACTGTGCTCACCCCAGTCCAACGCCGGCATCGCCACATCAAGGTTTTCCATCCGTATCCAGGGGGGATTCCCTTCTGGTTTACCACACAGTGCTTTTAGCCGTTAAAATTGCCGTTGGGGCTCTTATTAGGAGCCCAAAAGTCTGTTCCACCGGGAGCTGCCGAAACGTGCGACTTAGCTGGTCATCGCCGCACCCGGAGGTCTCGGGGGTCCTCCTTCATGAGTGACGAGCTGCGCCAGTTCCTGCTCAGCAAGGGCATAGCCTCGAGCAGGACAACCAGCTACAACCCCCGGGGGAACGGGCAAGTAGAGAGGGAGAACGGCACGTTCTGGAAGACCGTCCTGCTGGCCCTACGGTCCAGGGATCTCCCAGTTTCCCGGTGGCAGGAGGTACTCCCGGATGCTCTCCACTCCATCCGGTCGCTGCTGTGTACCACCACTAACCAAACACCTCATGAGCGCCTCCTTGTCTTTCCCAGGAAGTCCTCCTCCGGAACGTCACTGCCGACCTGGCTAGCGGCCCCAGGACCCATCTTGCTCCGGAAACATGTGCGGGCACACAAATCGGACCCGTTGGTCGAGAGGGTTCACCTTCTCCACGCGAACCCGCAGTACGCCTAGGTGCGTACCCCGACGGCCGACAGGACATGGTCTCCCTGCGGGACCTGGCGCCCGCCGGCAACACACACACCCCTCCGACACCGATCATCCCCTCCCTACCACCGGCGCACCCCGCGACCGCCCCCTTCCCAGGAGGATTGGTCCTCCTCCCGTGCCCGCCCAGGAGTGAAACAGGAACGAACACCGAAACGCTCCCGGAGACGACAACGCCTGAACAAGCACCTGCACCACCACCGGGGCTGAGGCGATCGACGAGGAAGACCAGACCGCCCGCTCGACTCGTGGCATCGGCGTGACACCAAGAATGTTGTTTGATTCTAACAAAAAAAAAAAAATGTTTTTCTCTTACTAATATTGTAAATAGTTTCACAAACTTTGTACATAGCCCAGTGTGGGGCTAAAACTGTAGTAACATGCCCGAAATTTTCCTCCCAGCACCAGCCTTGTAAACCCCTACCACCATGCGAACCACCACCCCGCCGGGTTCCTTTTTAACAAGGGGTGAATGTGGTGGTATGTATTAGGGGTCATGTGGGACTGTGAAGCCGTGATGCTATTGGCTGACAGATCCCGGGTCCTGGTTGGCTGTTGACTCCTGGCTCCGCCCTGAAGGCAGAGTATAAGAACCCGAGCTTCTCCCCGCCGCTTCATTCTGTTGCTGAACTGCTGGGGACAAGTCTCGCTTAATAAAGCCTCATCGACTTCATCACTACTCGTCTCTCTCGTAAGTCGGAGGCGCTAGCAGAAGAGTTGAAGGGTAAATGGGAGGAGGAGCTGGGGGAGGAGATCGAGGAAGGTTTGTGGGCTGACACCCTGGGTAGAGTTAATTCCTCCTCCTCATGTGCCAGGCTCAGCCTGATACAATTTAAGGTGGTTCACAGAGCGCACCTGACGGGGGCGAGGTTGAGTAGGTTCTTTGGGTAGAGGACAGATGCGGAAGATGTTCAGGGAGCCCGGCGAACCATGTCCACATGTTCTGGACATGTCCGGCACTGGAGGGGTTCTGGAGAGGAGTGGCGGGAGCAATATCTCAGGTGGTGAAAGTCCGGGTCGAGCTAAGCTGGGGGCTAGCAATATTTGGAGTAGTGGATGAGCCGTGAGTGCAGGAGGCGAAAGAGGCCGGCATTCTGGCCTTTGCGTCCCTGGTAGCCCGGCGAAGGATCTTGCTAATGTGGAAGGAGGCGAAGCCCCCTAGCGTGGAGGCCTGGACAAATGACATGGCTGGGTTCATGAAGTTGGAGACGATTAAGTTTGCCTTAAGGGGGACTGTGCAGGGGTTCTACAGGCGGTGGCAACCGTTCCTAGACTACCTCGCGGAGCGTTAGAGGAAGGTCGGTCAGCAGCAGCAACCTTGGGGGGGGGGGGAAACGAGGGATTGTTTGAGGGGATGGATGAGCGGGGGATAACATGGAGGGTGGGGGAAACTGGCACAAATGGGCGCGAGCTAGTGTATAAAGCTATGTAAATACATCATCTTACCATGTATATATCTTGCTCGGGGCGATTTTGTGTTATTTTGTTACCGGGGGGGGGGGGGGGGGGGGGGGGGGGGGGGTTATTGCTTGTAAGGGGAAAAAATTGTTTTGTTAAAAAACTTTAATACATTTTTTTTTTTAAAAGAAAAGGGAGGTGGCCAATGCAGCACTGAGGGTGTTGTACCTAAATGCGCGCAGTATACGGAACAAAGTAAATGAGCTTGTTGCACACATTGAAATTGGCCGGTACGATGTTGTGGGCATCACAGAGAAGTGGCTGCAAGGGGATCAGGACTGGGATCTAAATATCCAAGGATATATGTCCTATCGAAAGGACAGGCTGATGGGCAAAGGGGGCGGCGTTGCATTGTCCGTAAGGAATGAAGTTAAATCGATAGCAAGGAGCGAAGTAGGATCAGAAGGCACAGAATCTCTGTGGGTAGAGTTGAGGAATCACAAAGGTAAAAAGACCCTGATGGGAGTTATGTACAGGCTCCCTAGCAGTAGTCAGGATGTGGGGCAGAAAATAAATCCGGAGATAGAAAAGGCATGTAAAAAAGGCAATATTACAATAATCATGGGGGACTTCATTTGCAGGTGGACTGGGAAAATCAGGTTTTTAGTAGACCACTAGAAAATGTGGCTGGAGAAGTAATAATAGGAAACAAAGAAATGGCAGATGAACTGAATAGTTACTTTGCATCAGTCGTCACGGTGGAAGACACCAGTGGGATGCTAGAGCTCCAGGAGAACCAGGGGGCAGAGGTGAGTGCAGTGACCATTACTAAGGAGAAGGCTCTGGGGAAACTGGACCAGATGGACTACACCCCAGGGTCCTAAAAGAGATAGCTGAAGAAATTGTGGAGGCATTAGTGATGATCTTTCATCACTGGATCACTGGAGGCGGAAGGGTCCCAGAGGACTGGAAGGTGGCTAATGTAACACCACTGTTTAAGAAAGGAGGGAGGCAGAAGACGGGAAATTATAGGCTGGTTAGCCTGACTACGGTCATTGGTAAGATTTTAGAGTCTGTTATTAAAGATGAGATCGCGATACACTTGGAAGTGCATGGTAAAATAGGACTGAGACAGCATGGCTTTGTCAAAGGGTGGTTGTGTCTAACAAATCTGTTAGAGTTCTTTGAGGAGGTAACAAGCAAGTTAGACAAAGGAGAATCAGTGGATGTGATTTATTTAGATTTCCAGAAGGCCTTTGACAAGGTGCAGCATGGGAGACTGTTAAATAAGTTAAAAGCCCATGGTGTTAAGGGTAAGATTTTGGCATGGATAGAGGATTGGCTGACTGGCAGAAGGCAAAGAGTGGGGATTGATGTACCATCAATTACCACGAGACGAGAATGGTGAAACAATTGAGGCTTTATTGCACAAGATGTTGTGCTTCCTGCAGCTGGAACCAGAATGGGAGCAGCGCAGGAGAGCATACTTTTATGCGCCGCCTGCTGGGAGGATCCTGCTGGGGTGGGGGTTGCAGTGAGGTGCGTTGGAGGGAGGGTGGGTGGCGCAGGGGTGAATGCGGCAACCGGGGGGAGGTGTGGTGTCAGTTCGGGGCTCGTGGGTGGGGACCCAGCGGGTGCCAGGTCCTGGAGGGAGACTGTGTCCTGGCGCCCGTTGGGGTGTGCCACGTAGGCGTACTGCGGGTTGGCATGGAGGAGGTGGACTTTCTCGACCAAGGGGTCCGATTTATGGCTCCGCACATGCTTCCGGAGGAGGACGGGTCCAGGAACTGTCAGCCATGTTGGGAGCGAGACCCCGAAGGTGCACTTCCTGGGGAAGGCAAACACATGTTCGGGAGGGGTCTCATTAGTGGCGGTGCAGAGGAGCGACCAGATGGAGTGGAGCGCGTTGGGGCGGACCTCCTGCCAACGGGAGACCGGGAGATTTTTAGACCGCAGGGCCAGCAGGACGGCCTTCCAGACCGTCCTGTACTCCCTCTCCACCTGCCCGTTTCCCCAGGGGTTGTAGCTGGTCGTCCTGCTCAAGGCGATGCCCTTGCTGAGCAGGAACTGATGCAGCTCATCGCTCATGAAAGAGGATCCCTGGTCGCTGTGGATGTAGGTGGGGAAACCGAACAGGGTGAAGATACTGTGCAGGGCTTTGATGACCGTGGCAGAAGTCGTCGGGACATGGGATGGCGAAGGGGAACCGGGAGTACTCGTCAATTACGTTGAGGAAGTACACCTTGCGGTCGGTGGAGGGGAGGGGCACTTTGAAGTCCATGCTGAGGCGCTCAAAGGGGCGGGAGGCCTTCACCAGGTGCGCTCTATCTGGCCAGTAAAAGTGCAGCTTGCACTCTGCGCAGACTTGGCAGTCTCTGGTTATGGTCCTGACCTCAATGCAGTAAGGCAGGTTGCGGGCCTTGACAAAATGGAAGAACCGGGTGACCCCCGGGTGGCAGAGGTCATAATGGAGAGCCCGGAGTCGGTCCACTTTTGCGCTGGCACACGTACCGCGGGATAGGGCTGCAGGGGGCTCCTTGAGCTTCCCCGGGCGATACAAGATCTCATAGTTATATGTGGAGAGCTCGATCTTCCACCTCAGGATCTTGTCATTTTTGATCTTGCCCCGCTGCGTATTATTAAACATGAAGGCAACCAACCGTTGGTCAGTGAGGAGAGTGAATCTCCTGCCGGCCAAGTAATGCCTCCAATGTCGCACAGCTGCCACTATGGCCTGGGCCTCCTTTTCGACTGAGGAGTGCCGAATTTCAGAGGCATGGAGGGTGCGAGAAAAGAAAGCCACGGGCCTGCCCGCCTGGTTGAGGGTGTCGGCCAGAGCTACGTCTGATGCATCGCTCTCCACCTGATGGGGAAGGGTCTCGTCGACCGCGTGCATCGTGGCCTTGGCGATGTCCGCCTTGATGTGGTTGAAGGCCTGGCCGGCGTCAGCCGTCAGGGGAAAAACTGGGACTTGATAAGGGGGCGGGCCTTGTCCGCATAATTTGGGACCCACTGGGCGTAATACGAGTAGAACCCAAGGCATCGTTTCAGGGCCTTGGGGCAATAGGGGAGAGGGAGTTCGAGGAGGGGGCGCATGGGGTCAGGGTCGGTCCCTAGGACTCCATTTTCCACTACGTAGCCAAGGATGGCTAAACGGTTGGAACGGAACACGCATTTCTCCTTATTGTAGGTGAGGTTAAGGAGTTTGGCGGTATGGAGGAATTTTTGGAGGTTTGTGTCGTGGTCCCGCTGATCGTGGCCGCAGATGGTGACTTTATCTAGGTACGGGAAGGTGGCCCGTAGCCCGTACTGATCAACCATTCGGTCCATCTCGCGCTGGAAGACCGAGATCCCATTGGTGACGCCGAAGGGAACTCTGAGGAAATGATAGAGGCGGCCATCTGCTTCGAATGCAGTGTATTGGCTGTCCTCCGGGTGGATGGCGAGCTGGTTATAGGCGACTTCAAGTCTACTGTGGAGAAGACGCGATACTGCGCAATCTGATTGACCATGTCAGATATGCGTGGGAGGGGGTACGCGTCTAGCTGCATGTACCGGTTGATGGTCTGGCTGTAGTCAATGACCATCCTTTGCTTCTCCCCAGTCTTCACTACCACCACTTGAGCTCTCCAGGGGCTGTTGCTGGCCTCAATGATCCCCTCCCGCAGGAGCCGTTGGACCTCCAACCTGATAAAGGTCCTGTCCTGTGCACTGTACCGTCTGCTCCTAGTGGCGACAGGCTTGCAGTCCGGGGTGAGGTTCACAAACAGCGAGGGTGGATTGATCTTAAGGGTCGTGAGGCTGCAAATGGTGAGGGGGGGCAGGGGTCCGCCGAATTTCAAAGTAAGGCTTTGGAAGTGGCATTGGAAATCAAGGCCTAGTAACAGGGCAGCGCAGAGGTGGGGGAGAACGTAGAGCCTGAAGTTACTGAACTCTACGCCCTGGACGGTGAGGGTTGCGACACAGTACCCACAGATTTCAACGGAATGAGATCCGGAGGCCAGGGAGATTTTCTGGGTGACGGGGTGTACCAGGAGGGAGCAGCGCCTTACCATAGCAGGGTGGATGAAACTCTCTGTGCTCCCGGAGTCAAAGAGGCAGGTCGACTCAAACCCGTTGATCTTCACCAACGTCGTAGCGGTCGCGAGATTGTGGGGCCGAGACTGATCCAGGGGGATGGAGGTGAGCTGCGGAAGATGCTGGGAGGTCCCGGGCTGATCAGTGGTGGTGGAGGTATCAGTAGACAGCAAACAGCCAGACGAGCAGGGGTCCTGAGGCACGGTCCAAAATGGCGCCGAAATGGCGGCGGCCACTGGGCGCACATGGCGGCCGGCAACAAAGATGGCGGCGCCCATGGGCCACACGTGGCTTGTGGTGGAGAAGATGGGGGCGCCCCTGGATCACACGTGGGGGGTGTAGTAATGCCGGGCCTGGAAATAGCGATGACCGACCGGGCCTGGCAAACAGAAACAAAGTGTCCCTTCTTCCCACACCCTTTGCAGGTCACGCTCCGCGACGGGCAGCGCTGCCTGGGGTGTTTACTCTGTCCACAGAAATAACACTTGGGCCCCCCGGAGTTGGCTGGCTGCTGCGCGGCGCAGGCTTGCAGTGAGCTGGAGTCGGCAGCTGGTGAGGCCCACGATGCCCATGAGGTTGCCGCGGGGTCGTGGGTGTAGGCCTCCAGATTACGGGAGGCCACTTCTAGTGAATTGGCAAGCTGCCTAGTCTCCGCAAGAGTGAGCTTACCCCCTTCCAATAGTCGCTGGCGAACGTAAGTAGACTTCATGCCCGTGACATAAGCGTCTCTGATTAAACGTTCGGTGTGTTGGACTGCCGAAACTGCCTGTCAGTCACAGTTCCTACCGAGAATCTGTAGGGCCCGCAAGAAATCGTCCAGAGTCTCCCCCGGCAGTTGCCGTCTCGTGGCCAGGAGGTGCCTGGCGTACACTTGATTCACTGACTTAACGTAATGTCCTTTCAGTAGCGTCATCGCTTCTGCGTAGGTAGGCGAGGGGAAAAACTTCAGTGCTCACCCGTGAGTAGAGGACTTGGAGCTTCTGTGAGTCCGAGAGTTCTTCAGTGGCTGCTCTGAGGTAGTCTTCAAAGCAGGCTAACCAGTGCTCGAAGGCGGACGTGGCATTGGCTGCAAGAGGGCTCAGCTGCAGGCGATCAGGCTTGATTAGGAAGTCCATCTTTTAAAACCTTGAGCAATAAATTGATGTACCGTCAATTACCACGAGACGAGAATGGTGAAGCAATCGAGGCTTTATTGTACAAGATGTTGTGCCTTCTGCAGCTGGAACCAGAATGGGAGCAGCGCAGGAGAACTTACACTTTTATATGCCGCCTGCTGGGAGGAGCCAGCAGGCAGGGATTTACCGTAGTACCTTTAATACACAGGCAGTGCCGTAATACATACAATATATCACTAGTGGTGTTTACCACAGGGATAAAGGGGTCTTTTTCAGAATGGCAGCTGGTGACTAGTGGTGTGCCTCAGGGGTCTGTGCTGGGACCACAACTTTTAACAATATACATTAATGGTCTGGAAGAAGGAACTGAAGGCACTGTTGCTATGTTTGCAGATGATACAAAGATCTGTAGAGGGACAGGTAGTATTGAGGAAGCAAGGGGGCTGCAGAAGGATTTGGACAGGCTAGGAGAGTGAGCAATGAAGTGGCAAATGAAATACAACGTGGAAAACTGTGAGGTTATGCACTTTGGAAGGAGGAAACTAGGCATAGACTATTTTCTAAATGGGGAAATGCTTTGGAAAGCAGAAGCAAAAAGGCACTTGGGAGTCCTTGTTCACGATTCTCTTAAGGTTAATGTGCAGGTTCAGTCGGCAGTTAAGAAGGCAAATGCAATGTTAGCATTCATATCAAGAGCGCTAAATACAAGACCAGGGATGTACTTCTGAGGCTGTATAAGGCTCTGGTCAGACCCCATTTGGAGTATTGTGAGCAGTTTTGGGCCCCATATCTAAGGAAGGATGTGCTGGCCTTGGAAAGAGTCCTGAGGAGGTTCACAAGAATGATCCCTGGAATGAAGAACTTGTCATATGAGGAAACTTTTGAGGACTTGGGTCTGTACTCATTACAGTTTAGAAGGATGAGAGGGGATCTTATTGAAACATAAAAGATACTGCGAGGCCTGGATAGAGTGGACATGGAGAGGATGTTTCCACTTGTAGGAAAAACTAGAACCAGAGGACACCATCTCGGATTAAAGGGACGATCCTTTAAAACAGAGATGACGAGGAATTTTTTCAGCCAGAGGGTGGTGAATCTGTGGAACTCTTTGCCGCAGAAGGCCGTGGTGGCCAATTCACTGAGTGTCTTTAAGACAGAGATAGATAGGTTCTTGATTAATAAGGGGATCAGGGGTTATGGGGAGAAGGCAGGAGGATGGGGACGAGAAAATATCAGCCATGATTGAATGGTGGAGCAGACTCGATGGGCCAAGTGGCCTAGTTCTGCTCCTATGTTTTATGGTCTTATGATACAAAATTTGACAATGGGTCACTGAAGGAGAGATTAGGACAGGTGACTAAAAGCTTGGTCAAAGAGGTTTCACAGGGTGTGTCAAAGCAGGAGAGCAAGGTTAAGAGGGAGTGAACTCCAAAAATTAGGGCTAGACAGCTGAAGGCTTGGCTGTTATGGAGCAATTAAAATCAGGGAAGCTCATGTGGACAGGATTGGAGGTGTGCAGAGATCTTGGAGGGTTGTTGGACGAGAGGAGATGACAGAGATAGGGAGGGGCGAGATCATAGAGGAATTAGAAAAAAAGATGAGGAATCTGATATTAAAAATGGAAACTTTTTTGAGTAGTTTTTAAAATGTAGTTTACTTACTATTTACAGCACTGAAACAGGCCATTGGCTCAACTAGTCTATGCCAGTGTTTATGCTCCACACCCAATAGCATCCTCCCACCCAATTTCACCTCACGCTAACATATCCTTATATTCCTTTCTTCCTGATTTGTTTATTGAGCTTCACCCAT
The DNA here is from genome assembly GCF_047496885.1 of Scyliorhinus torazame. Classification (NCBI taxonomy): domain Eukaryota; kingdom Metazoa; phylum Chordata; class Chondrichthyes; order Carcharhiniformes; family Scyliorhinidae; genus Scyliorhinus; species Scyliorhinus torazame. Next base: position 190,062,247 of record NC_092716.1, read on the forward strand.
CTAAGCTCCCTGTGGGAGTGAGTTTCACATTTTCACCAATCTTTGAGTAAATAAGTTTCTTTGGAATTCCCTGTCAGATTTATTAATTACTATCTTATATTTATAGCCTCTAGTTCTGGTTTCACCCAAAAGAGGAAACATCTTCCCTACGTTGAGCCAATCAAGCCCTTTCAAAATCTTAAAGTCCCCTGTCAAGTCACGACTCGGTCTTCTCTTTTCTAGAGAATAGAACTCCAGCTTTCCGATAGGTGTAACCTTCTTGTTTTATAAATCTTTTTCACTTTCGACAGTGTCTCGTTATCTTTTCTATAATATGAAGAACTGAACTGGTCACAATAATTCAAGTGTCGTATATCTAAGATTCTGCACAAGCTTAACATAAATTCTCTGATTTTCAATTCTAGAAATTAACCCCAGTGCTTTGTTTGCATTTATGGCCTTATTAACCAGCGTTGTTACTTTTAGTGATTTCCGAATACCTCTGTTTCTCTACCTCATTAAGACAGTTATTTTCCAAGGAGTATGTGGCCTCCTTATTCTTCCTGCCAAATATTCTATCTCCCTCATCCATATTAAAGTTAATTTTCCAATTTTGGATGAGCTCAACAAACTGTCTGTGGGATGATACTGTGCACAACTGGCTGCATCATTTACTCTCAAAGCTGTCTTATAAAGAGATGCAAAGTGTGAGCAGATTCTTTGGGGTGGAGGATAGGTGCGAAAGATGTGCGGGAGGACCAGCGAACCATGTCCACATGTTCTGGGCATGTCCAAAACTGAGGGGATATTGGCAGTGGTTTGCGGATGTCATGTCCAAGGTATTAAAAACAAGGGTGGCATTGAGTCCAGAGGTGGCAATTTTCGGGGTGTCGCAGGATCCGGGAATCCAGAAGGAGAAAGAGGCAGATGTTCTGGCCTTTGCTTCCCTGGTAGCCCGGAGGCGGATATTACTAGCATGGAGGGACTCAAAGCCCCCGAAGTCGGAGACCTGGCTATCGGACATGGCTGGCTTTCTCTGCCTGGAGAAAATTAAGTTCGCCTTGAGAGGGTCACTGTTAGGGTTCGCCAGGAGGTGGCAACCATTCATCGACTTCTTCGCAGAGAATTAATCGTCAGCAGAAAGGGGGGGGGAGGGACTTAGGTTAGCGTACATTAGGGGGTTAATTAATGGTGGGACCTGTGGGGGAGGGAGGTGGTATTTGCACTATGTTTATATTTTTATGCATATTGTTTATATTGCTGCTGTTACAATGCCAAAAAAAATACCTCAATAAAATGTTTATTTAAAAAAAAAAGAGATCAAAGTTGTCTGAGATGCCATGTTACTTCATGAATAACATCACAAACAGATTATCTGGTCACCTTCACGTTGCTATTTGTGGGATCTTGCAAGTTGGCTCCTTTGTTTCTTACCTTATAATAGTGACTTCTAAATAATACACTTCTAAAAGTACACCATTGGCTGAAAAGCACTTGGGATGCTCTGTTCATTAAAGGTGCTATAAAAATGCACGTCTTTCTTATAGAGTCTTATAAGCTTCGGGGTTTAATTGAATTCATGAGATCATAAGAAATAGGAGCAGCACTAAGACCATCCGGCCCATCGAGTCTGTTCAACCATTCAATAAGATCATGGCTGATCTGACTCTGGTATCAACTCCACTTTCCTGCCTACCCCCATTTTCTTATGTGGAAATGTTGAGTAGGTTGGGCCTGTACTTATTGGAGTTTAGAAGAATGAGAGGTGATCTTGAGACATATAGGATTCCCAGGGGACTTGATAGGGTAGATGCTGAGGAAATCTTTCCTCTTGTGATAGAGTCTAGGAACAGAAGGCATAATCTCAGAGTAAGGGGTCACCCATTTAAGACCGAGATGAGGAGGAGGAATTTCTTCTCTCAGAGGGTAGTGAATCTGTGGAATTCTTCACTGCAGAGAACTGTAGAGGCTGGGTTGAGGATTATCATGTCAGATCAGTCATGATCTCATTGAATGATGGAGTCGACTCGATGGGCCAAATGGCCGACTTCTGCTCCTATGTTTTGCCTCACCAGTGGCTCTTTTGTCAATCAACATTCTGTCCAACTCAGCCTTGCATATATTCCATGATGCATCCTCCACTGCCATCAGTGGAAGAGAATGCCAAAGATCTTCTCAAGATGGATGGCACTGTGGTACAGTGGTTAGCACGGCTGTCTCACAGCTTCAGGGATCCTGATTCGAATCTGGCCTTGGGTGACTGTGTGGAATTTGCACGTTCTCCCCGTGTCTGTGTGGTTTCTGCTGGGTGTTACGGTTTCCTCCCACAGTCCAAAGATGTGCAGGTTTGATGGATTGGTCATGCTAAATTGCCCCTGAGCATCCAAAGATTTTCAAGTTCGGTGGATTGGCCATGATCAATGCGCGTGGGTTTACGGGGATAGGATGAGGGAGTGTGGCTAGATTGATCGCTCTTTTGGAAGGTTTCTGCAGGCTCAATGGGCCAAATTGTCTCCTTCTGCACTGTAGGGATTCTATGACCTTCGGAGAGAATAAATTCCTCTTCTTGACAGAAATCATTGGATCTTTGACAGCAATCTTTGGATCCTCGCTGTCTTCAGGTAATGTCCCGGAGGACTGGAGAACAATCAATGGTGTTCCTTTGTTTAAGAAGGGTAGCAAGGATAATCCAGGGAACTACAGGCCAGTGAGCCTTACATCAGCGGTAGGGAAATTACTGGAGAGAATTCTTTGAGACAGGATCTACTCTCATTTGCAAGCAAGTGGACGTATTAGCGAGAGGCAACACAATTTTGTGATGGGGAGGTTATGTCTCACTAACTTGATAGTGTTTTTCAAGGAGGTCACAAAGATGATGCAGGTAGGGCAATGGATGTTTTCTATATGGACTTCAGTAAGGCCTTTGACAAGGTCCCTCATGGCTGACTGGTAGAAAAGGTGAAGTCACACGGGATCAGAGGTGAGTTGGCAAGATGGATACAGAACTGGCTAGGTCATAGAAGGCAGAGAGTAGCAATGGAAGAGTGCTTTTCTGATTGGAGGGCTGTGACCAGTGGTGTTCCTCAGGGTTCAGTGCTGGGACCTTTGCTGTTCGTAGTATATATAAATGATTTGGAGGAAAATGTAACTGGTCTGATTAGTAAGTTTGCGGACGACACAAAGGTTGGGGAATTGCGGATAGCGATGAGGACTGTCAGAGGATACAGCAGGATTTAGATCGTTTGGAGACTTGGGCGGAAAGATGGCAGATGGAGTTTAATCCGGACAAATGTGAGGTAATTCATTTTGAAATGTCTAATACAGGTAGGGAATATACAGTGAATGGTAGAACCCTCAAGAGTATTGACAGTCAGAGAGATCTAGGTGTACAGGTCCACAGGTCACTGAAAGGGACAACACAGGTGGAGAAGGTAGTCAAGAAGGCATACTGCATGCTTGCCACCTTTGGCCGGGGCATTGAGTATAAAAATTGGCAAGTCATGTTGCAGCTGTATAAAACCTTAGTTAGGCCACACTTGGAGTATAGTGTTCAATTCTGGTCGCCACACTACCAGAAGGATGTGGAGGCTTTAGAGCGGGTGCAGAAGAGATTTACCAGGATGTTGCCTGGTATGGAGGGCATTAGCTATGAGGAGAGGTTGAACAAAGTTGGTTTGTTCTCACTGGAACGAAGGAGGTTGAGGGGTGACCTGATAGCGGTCTACAAAATTATGAGGGGCATAGACAGAGTGGATAGTCAGAGACTTTTTCCCGGGGTAGAGGGGTCAATTACTAGGGGGCATAGGTTTAAGGTGCGAGGGGCAAGGTTTAGAGGAGATGAACGAGGCAAGTTTTTTTACACAGAGGGTAGTGGGTGCCTGGAACTCTCTGCTGGAGGAGGTGGTGGAAACAGGGATGATAGTGATGTTTATGGGGCATCTTGACAAATACATGAATAGATGGGAATAGAGGGATACGGACCCCTGAAGTGTAGAAAATTTTAGTTTAGACAGGCAGCATGGTCGGCGCAGGCTTGGAGGGCTGAAGGGCCTGTTCTTGTGCTGTACATTTCTTTGTTCTTTGTTCTCCCTTGTATTTTTAAAGTGTTATCCCTAGTCCTAGATTCTCCCATTCTTCCAGCATTGACCCTGTTAAACCCCCTCAGAATCTTATATGTTTCAATATGATCATCTCTCAATCTTCTGAACTCAAATGTTTAGCAGCCCAACATGCTCAACTTTCCTCATAAAATAATCCCTTCATCTCAGGAATCAGCCAGTGAACCTTTCCCGAACTTACAATACAAATATTTTCCTCCTTAAGTAAAGAGAGTAAAGCTGTATGCAGTACTCCAGGTGAGGTCTCGCCATTGCCCAGTACAAAAACCTCCCCACTTTTAATAAAGGCCAATGTTAAATTTTCAGGGACACCCAGATCTCTTTTTGTACTGTAGATATTTTTCACTGGCAAGGCCAGCATTTGTTGCCCATCCCTAATTGCCCTTGAAATGAGTGGCTTGCTCGGCCATTTCAGAGGATAGTTGAGAGTCAACTACATTGCTGTGGGCCTGGAGTTACATACAGGCCAGACCAGGTAAGGATGGCAGATTTCCTCCCCTGAAGGGGGATAGTGAACCAGATGGATTTTTATGACAATCGATGATCATTTTGTGGCCATCAATACTTTTAATATTAAAACTAATATTAAGACTAATTTTATAATCCAGCTTTTAACTGTATTTAGATTCCACCAGCTGCCATGGTGGGATTTGAACCCATGTCCCCTGAGCATTAACCTGGACCATTAGTCCAGTGACATTACCACGCCACCACCATCTCCCCTGTTGCTACCACAGTGTGTCTTTAACCCGTATGCGGTGGACAAATGACTGCAAGTCGACTTGGTTTCAATCAAATAGTATTTCTTCACACTCACACAATGTTACAGTCAAACAATCACACCATCAACAAAAGTTATTCTACAAAGTACTACAAGTTCATACTAGGCCTTAATTTAACTTTAGAGTGTCGAGCAAGTACCAGACAGATATTGGGCGTTATCTGTGTGCTGAATCTTGTAGTCCTCAATGTCCAGTCCTTGGTCTGGTCTGGCTCTAATCTTCCTTCTGTTGGTAGCTTGATGGTACTCCTTCGTGTTGGCCAGTGAAGATCACCGTTGTTTTGTTCCTGCTGCAGAGAGAGATTCTAAGGTGGTGCAGCACCGTTTAACCTGCTTGGGTTTCGTGCCCTTTTTGGGTGGTCTCTGAGTCATTGCCAATCAATTGATTCGGGCTCGATCACCCTGTTTGATCAAGTCCAATCAGGGGCTGCCACATCGATTTTGGGTGGGCAGTCAGTGGCCATGCCTGCAAGTGTTGGGGGCAGGTAAGTCCTTCCAAATCAGGAGTTTAGGTACCACTGTGTCTGGTAAACAAGTGTGGTTAACAGGATAGTTCTATTGTTCCTGGGATGGCCTGTTTCCTGTGTATTGTAAAGTCTAGGCTGCAGCTTGCTCATCAATGTTTATTTAAACTGCAGCCTGCTTGTCCTTTACTTGGCTAAATTTTCCAGCGTCCTTTGCAGGATGCCACCTTACATGGCCATTCGGCCACACACCCCAATTCTACCATCTCGCTTCATTTAAATAAAGTATTCTACTTTTCTATTTTCCTACCAAAGTGGGCCATATCACATCTTCCTCACAACGTGCTTTCCTCCTATTTTTCTTTCATCAGCAAATTTGGCTACAATACAGCTGGTCCCTCCATCCAAGTCATTAATATTGATTTTAAATATTTGGACAAAAGAAAGAAGTTGACGGAAGAGGGTTACAGAGTTGAGGGTCGGAGAGGTGAGGGAAGAGGCTTTAAGATTCTGAGAGCTGCAGCTGGAGGAGGGGGATTTACAGAACTGGCAATCAGCCAATGCCAAGTCAACTGAACAATATGAAATAAGAATATGCTTATTATTTACATAAATTATCCTTTGATAAATGTGCTGGAAAGATCAAAGAAAATGCTGCAGATGAGACACTGCTTACAGGCACAGCTGAAAGAGACACAAAATCACCACATCAGATGTTGGGTCTGAGTTTGACATGTAAATTAATTTTTCAAAACAAAGTTCATGAATTTTGAAAGTCATAAATTTAGCAAGGCGATGACAACAGACAACAAAACCCTAGCAAACGTAAGGAAACAGCTTTAACAGTAATTGTCAGAAAAACTGGGGGCTTTCAGGTGATTTTCTAAGTCAGAGGGGGGTCAGTGAGATTCAGGGTACAATCAGTCAGTGTTCCAGTGGATCAGCTAATCAGAGAAAGACAGCATTGATTTGTAAAGGGTCTGTCATGCCTGATGAATCTGTTTGAACTTATTGATGTGGTGACTCGTCAACAGAGGAATGTCTGTTGGATGTTGTTCATATGGATTGCCAGAAGGTATTTGATAAAGTCCTTCACAAGAGACTGTTAGCTAAAGTTGAAGCTCGTGGAATTGAGAAAATTATTGATTTGTTTCAGAAAGTGGCTTAGTGGCAGGTGACATAGAGTAGAGATAATAGGCAGATACTCTAATTCACAGGACATGCCTCGTGGTGTCCCACACGGTTTTGTGTTGGAGCCTCAACTATTCACCATGCATGTTAACCACTTAGATGATGGGATAGAAAGCTGCTTTTCCCAAGTTTGCTGGGGACACAAGGCTAGGTAGCATTTTGTGGGCAGTGTAGCATACAAGTACAAATAAATATTGATAGATTAAGTAAATTGATAAAATTGGCAAATGGATTTCAGTGCAGGGATATGTGAGGTCAACCACTTTGGAGGTAAAAAGGATATAACAGGGGTCTACCTTAATGGTGAAAATCTAGAAACACTGGAGTAACAATTAGATTGGGTCCAAGTACACAGATTGTTAAAATGTGAACAAGAACAAAGATAATCAAAAAGGCTAATGGAACACGGTGGCGCCGGAGTTGAGAGTCACCAGGCTAGCTGCTTTGAGCTAGTCAACGGGAGCGAGGTGGGGGTATGTATACAGCCAGTATATGGCAGGGGTTAGGTTACAGGGTGTTGTTGCTGGGCGGGGAGTGAGGGGGGGGATGATCTGACGAGGGAGGGAACTGAACCAGGTAGCAGGGAAGAGGTCGGGGGTGGGAGCTGCCAAGAGGGGGACCAGGGGAGGCGCGGCACATGGGCAGGGGGTGGGCCCAAGAAGGGGGATGGCTGATCGGCGTAGGGGGGGAGGGTGCAGGGTGCCCTCCAACCAGGTTGATCACCTGGAATGTTCGAAGGTCAAACGGGCCGGTCAAGAGGGTACATGTGTTCGCGCACCTACGGGCTCTGAAGGCGGATGTAATGTTGCTGCAGGAAACACATTTGAGAGTGGCGGACCAGATTAGATTACGGAAGGGCTGGGTTAGCCAGGTCTTCCATTCGGGGCTTGACGCTAAGACCAGAGGGGTTGCAATCATGATTAACAAACGGGTTCAATTTGAGGCGGACAGCACAGTTGCGGATGGGGGTGGTAGATTTCTCATGGTCCAGGGTAAGCTTGAGGGGGTGAGGGTGGTCCTAGTGAATGTTTACGCTCCAAACTGGGATGATGTAGATTCCATCAAAAGGCTGCTGGGGAAAATCCCCGACTTGGATTCGCACAAGCTGATTATGGGTGGGGACTTCAATACAGTCCTTGATCCCGACCTGGATCGGTCGTGCTCCAGAACGGGCAGGGTCCCGGCAATGGCAAGGGAACTGAGGTGGTTCATGGAACAAATTGGGCGGGGGGGTGGGGGGGGTGGGGGGTGGTAGATCCCTGGAGAATCAGTCGGCCAACGGGGAAGGAGTTCTCATTCTATTCACATGTTCACAAGGTTTATTCTCGTATTGACTTCTTTATTATGTGTAGGGACTTTTTGAAGGGGGTGAGGGATACAGAATACTCGGCGATCACTATTTCGGACCATGCTCCACATTGGGTCGACCTGCAGGTCTGCAAAGAAAGTTACCAGCGCCCACAATGGAGGTTAGAGGTGGGATTGTTGGCAGATGAGGGTGTGTGTGTGAGAGAGTGGGGAAATGCATGCAGAACTACCTGCAGGTCAACGATACAGGGGAAGTCTCAGCAGTGGTGCTCTGGGAGGCGCTGAAGGCGGTGGTGAGAGGGGAACTGATCTCAATCTGAGCCCATAGGGACAGAATGGACAGGGCGGAGATGGACAGACTGGTTCAGGAGATGATACGGACGGACAGGGAATATGCGGAGTCCTCGAGAGCAGAGCTATTTAGGGAACGACGGAGACTGCAGGTGGAGCTGGGGGCGCTATCTACTGGGAAGGCCGTAGAGCACCTCAGAAAGGCAAGGGGGGGGCGGTGAGTATGGGGAGAAAGCCAGCAGAATGATTGCACAGCAACGTAGGATGATGGAGGCGGCCGGGGAAATAGTGACGGTAGTGGATGGGGCAGGGAACCGGGTTGGAGACCCGGCAGGATTGAACAGGGTATTCATGGACTTTTACAGCAAGCTATATACCTCGGAACCCCCTACGGGGCCGGAAGGGGATGAGGCGCTTCTTAGATGGGCTGACCTTCCCAAAGGTGGGCAGTGGGACGGTAGAGGGGCTGGGGGTCCCGATTAGGGCTGAAGAAGTAATGGGGGCCTGAAGGCCATGCAGTCGGGTAAAGCCCCACGGCCGGATATGTATCCAGTGGAGTTCTACAAAAGGTTCTCAGGGATAGTGGGGCCTGTGCTGGTTAGGGTGTTTAACGAGGCGAGGGACAATGGGGTGTTACCCCGACAATGTCGCACGCCACCATCTCGCTGATATTAAAACGGGATAAAGATCCGGAAGCCTGTGGGTCCTATAGGCCAATCTCCTTGATTAATGTTGACGCTAAGGTACTGGCCAAGATCCTGGTGTCCAGAATCAAAGACTGTGTACCGGACGAGATTGTGGAGGACCAAACAGGGGTTATAAAGGGCAGGCAGCTGGTAGCCAATCTAAGAAGGCTACTCAATGTGATTATGCTGCCCGCGGAGGGCAGAGAGGTGGAGGTAGTGGTGGCAATGGATGCCGAAAAGGCTTTTGACCGGGTGGAGTGGGACTATGTATGGGAGGTGCTGGGACGGTTTGGGTTCGGGGAAGGCTTTGTGGACTGGGTTAGACTGCTCTATCAGGCCCCGGAGGCTAGTGTAAGAATGAACAGGACGACATCTGAGTATTTTCGACTATACCGTGGGACAAGACAGGGATGCCCCCTCTCTCCATTGCTGTTTGCGTTGGCCATAGAACCGCTGGCAATTACTCTGAGAGCGGCAAGGGGATGGAAGGGAATGGTCCGGGGGGGGGGGGGGGGGGGGGGGGTGTAGAACACAGGGTCTCGCTCTACGCGGATGACCTGCTTTTGTACGTGTCAGATCCAGTGGCAGGGATGGACGGGATTATGGAAACCCTAGGGGAATTTGGCCGGTTTTCAGGGTACAAGTTGAACATGGCAAAGAGCGAGATGTTTGTTTTGCAGGCGAGGGGTCAGGAGAATAGGCTGAGAGAGCTGCCGTTTAAGATGGTTGGGGAAAGTTTTAGGTATTTAGGGATACAAGTGGCGCGAGACTGGGGCAGGATGCATAAGTTGAACTTGTCTAGGCTGGTGGAGCAAATGAGGAGCGAGTTTCGGAGATGGGATGCGCTCCCGCTGTCACTAGCGGGGAGAGTACAGACGGTGAAGATGACGATCCTCCCAAGATTCCTGTTTATTTTTCAGTGACTCCCTATTTTCATTCCGTAGTCCTTCTTTAAAAGGATCAATAAAATCATCCTGGGATTTGTTTGGGCGGGGAAGTCCCCGCGGGTAAAGAGGGGGATGCTGGAACGGAACCGTAGGGAGGGGGGACAGGCGTTGCCGAACCTCAGCAACTACTACTGGGCGGCTAACATAGCCATCATAAGGAAATAGATGGTGGGTACGGGGTCGGTTTGGGGGCGGGTGGAGGCTGCTTCGTGCAGGGGCACCAGATTGGCAGTCCTGGTCACGGCTCCTCTGCCGCTCCCGCCGGCCAGGTACTCCACCAGTCCTATAGTGGTGACGGCTCTGCGGATTTGGGGCCAATGGAGGAAGCATGCGGGGGATGTGGGAGCGTCGGTCTGGTCCCCAATATGCAACAACCACCGATTTGTCCCAGGGAAGGTGGACGGCGGGTTTCAAGCGTGGCAGAGGGCGGGGATGGGAAGGATGGGCGACTTGTTCCTGGAAGGGAGCTTCGCGGGCATGAGGGCACTGGAGGGCGCCTTCCACCAAGGGGGATCCAGGACAGGGTAGTTTCCAGGGGAGAGGGGAGAGTCTCGGATATTTATAAAGAGCTTATGGGAGCGGAGGACACAGGGACCGAGGAACTGAAACTCAAGTGGGAGGAGGAGCTTGGTGGGGAGTTGGAGGGAGGTGTATGGGCAGACGCTCTGAGGAGGGTAAATGCAACCGCAACATGTGCCAGGCTCGGCCTGATTCAGTTCAAGGTAATTCACCGGGCCCCATGAGTAAATTCTTTGGGCTGGAGGACAAGTGTGCTAGATGTGCGGGAGGACCAGCGAACCATGTCCACATGTTCTGGGAGTGCCCAAAGCTCGGGGTACTGGCAGGGATTTGCGGACGTCATGTCCCAGGTACTGAAAACAAGGGTGGCAATGAGTGCAGAGGTGGCGATTTTTGGGGTGTCGGAGGACCCGGGAGTCCAGGAGGCCTTTGCTTCCCTGGTAGCCCGGCGACGAATACTGTTGGCCTGGAGGGACTCAAAGCCCCCAAAGACCGAAGTATGGCTGTCGGACATGGCAAGTTTTATTGGCTTGGAAAAAAAATCAAGTTCGCCTTACGAGGATCACTATTGGGATTCGCCCGGAGGTGGCAACCATTCATCGACTTCTTCGCGGGGAACTAATCGTCATCGGGGGGGGGGGGTAGAATAGTGTAGAGTAGGGGGGAAGATAAGCAGGTCTATTTGCGAGAGAGGAACTGTTATTTGCACTATGTTTTTGTAATTGATATTTGCACACTAGTGTATATTGTTACTGTTTACAATGCCAAAAATACCTCAATAAAATTGTTTGTTAAAAAAAAATGGCTAATGGAATGTTGGTTTTTAGAGCTGGAGACCTAGAATACAAAGGGGTAGGAGTTATGTTTCAACTCTGGTTAGACCTCACCTGGATACTGTGAGCATTTCTGAGCACCATGTCTTAAAAAGGATATATTGGGCGAGATTTAATGTCTATGCTGCGCCCGAAAAGCACCTCACCGCGGTGCAGCGTGGCTGATAAAGGTTGGGAGACCCCGATCCCAGGATCGACCTGGCTTGCAATACCTCGTGAGATCTAACTTGATCTTGTGAGACGTTGTGATGTAAATCCCCCCCATTGTGGGAGGGATCACTTTTTAGCAAATCTGCCTATTAAAGCGAGACAGCTAATACCACTTTGATGTGCAGATTCCCAAGTGGGATCAATCACACTCGCCTTGGAGACCACAGGCAAGCGGCTTTCAGTACTGGTGTCCAGAAACCGGTACCAGATGGAACAGCACCGTGGGGGTCTCCCAAGGAATCTGAGGCCCCCAGGTGCATGCTGTATGGGCAGGGAAGTGCCACCCGGGCACCTGACAGTGCCAGCCTGTCGCCCTGGCAGTGCCACATGGGTGCCAGCCTGACACTGCCAAGATGCCCAGGTGGTACTGGCAGGGGTACTGGAAAGGTGTGAGGGTGGCACTACCAAGGTGCCAAGCTGGCATTTTTTACACAGGTGTAATTGGGCCCGGGGTGCCCTGCACGGTTGTTGGGGAGAGTGCAGAGGGTGGGAGCCGAGGACCCTCCCATAGTGCGTTGGTGCTTGGTGAGGTTGGGACGGGTTCGGGGGCTGGGATGCTATTTAAAAATGGTGCCCTATCTCCAGCGAGCGGAGCTCCTCCGTGTCAAAACGGGGCTCCTCAGTATACAAATTGGGGCCATGTGCGGCCTTGGCTGCCCGTTCCCCGTTGAGGCCCCTTATCAAGGTCCTGCCGACGCACCCTGGCGGAGCAACCGGACAGCAACGCAAATGGCCATTGACCTTGGTGAGAATGGAAGATCCTGCCAGCAGCCAATGGTGAACCACCTCCACCGCCAGAAATTCGCAGCTGTAGCATAGAAATTCAACCCAGATCTTGCAAGAGTGAAACTGGGAAACAGTTCAACAAAGGGTGGTAGTGTTGCTATATTTACGCGCCATAAATATGGCAGTCAATAAGGTTGCCCTTCTTTTATCTAGATATCGATATGATATTGCTTTCAGAGTCGCCAGGTATCAAATGATACCACCACAAGGTTCAACCGGATATCGATCAAAGACCCAACAACCAGTTAGTTAGTTCAAGTTCAATAATACTTTATTTACACACAAGATTAACTTATACATGCATCATAAACCACTATGAGCTAAACTACACCGAACAACTATGACAACCTGTACTTATCATCAGGCACCCGGCTTAGGTCAGAGGAACAGTGGCCTTTGTCCGAATCTGGATCTGCTGGGTCTGGAGAAGTAACTGCTGTTCAGCTGGGCTCATCCGTCTGGTAGCGAATGTTGAACTTGGACTTGCTTCTGGTCGTGGTGCTGCAGTTGGAGATGGACGTTGCCAGAGCGCCAGGTCCAAAAGAGATCGAACCATGGCAGTGTGATTCTTTATCCTGGGTGAGTTTCGCGCTCTTTTGGGCGGTCTTTAGGTTTGGACCCAATTATTTGGGCAGTTCCCGATCACTGCCTTCGATCTGAGCCAATAAATCGGCAGGTGCCTTGATAGCTAGGCATGTCCTAAGCGGTCATTGACCTTGCTGTTTATGCTTCCTGAGTTAAGGGAGTGGCGCCGATGTGTCTGGACTTGTATCGGTTACCTGAGTATCAGTCCTTTGTCTTACGGAGATGGGTCATTAAAATGTGAATCGGTTGCGGGTTTCGATGCTGTCTGGATTCTCTGCTCACGAATATACATGCAGGCTCTGTACCTGCCTGAATCTTACATTGTCCATATTTCCCTTTAGGCTTTGCAAACGTCCATGTTTCTTGTTGTAAGTGGCCATCCCAGATGGCTACAGTAGGAGGTTGGAATTTGATCTGCAAATGACAGTTAATGCCAGACCAATTGTAAATTTGAGATTGATAGATTGTTGTTATCCAAAGGTATTGTAAGCTATGAGGCAAAGGCAGGTAGATTGAGTTAGGTCACACATCAGTGATGATCTCATTGAATGGTAGAACTGGCTCAAGGGGCTAAATGGCCTAATCTTGTTCCTATGTACAGTGAAAACAGGTACGAATGTATTAGAGGTACGGGGTACGTAGATTTATATAGCCATTTTAATGTGGTAAAACATCACAAGATGCTTTACAGCAGCAGGATCAGTTTTAGTCATAATAAAAACAAAATGCAGGATAAACTCAGCAGGCCGGGCAGCATCTGTGAAGAGAGAGACAGAGTTAACATTTCGAGTCCATATGACCCTTCTGCAGAACTGTTTTAGACATGTTGGCCGAGGGAAAAATATCGACTAGGTCACTGGGGAGAACTCTCCCTCTCTTCATCAAAATGGTGTCATGAGATCTTTTACATTTACCTGAGAGGATTGATGCTGGGGGAGGGGCGTGCAGTGGTGGTGGTGGTGGGTGAGTAGGGGGCTCGATTTTACATTTCATCTGAAAGAGGATAGGTGATTAAAATGGCAGGCGTTTTTGGAGGTTATTCAGGGGACACAGCAGAAATTCATCCCGAGGAGGAAACATGCTAATGGGAGGATGAGGCATCTATGGCTGACAAGTGAAGTCAGGGACAGCATAAAAGGTGGTGAGGATTAGTGGGAAGCCAGAGGATTGAGAAGCCTTTAAAAGCGAGCAGTGGACAACTAAAAAAGCAATAAGGGGGGAGAAGATGAAATATTAGTGTAAGCTAGCTGGTAATATAAAATAAGATAGCAAGAGTTTTTTTTCAAGATATAGAAGGTAAGAGAGAGGCAAGAATAGACATTGGACCACTGGAAAGTGAGGCTGGAGAAATAGTAATAGGAAACAAAGAAATGGCAGAGGAATTAAATAGTTACTTTGCATCAGTCTTCAAGGTAGAAGACACCAGTGGGATGCAGAGCTCCAGGAGAATTAGGGGGCAGAGGTGAGTGTAGTGGCCATCACTAAGGAGAAGGTTGTGGGGAAACTGAAAGGTCTGAAGGTGGATAAATCACCTGGACCGGATGGAGTACACCCCAGGGTTCTAAAGGAGATAGCTGAGGAGATTGTGACGGCATTGGTGGTGATCTTTCAGGAATCACAGGAGACAGGAAGGGCCCCAGAGGACTGGAAAATGCTTAATATATGAACCCTGTTTAAGAAGGGAGGGAGGCAAAAGACAAGAAATTATAGGCCGGTTAGTCTGACTTCAGTCGTTGGTAAGATTTTAGTTTCCATTATTAAAGATGAGATTGAGGAGTACCTGGAAGTGTGTGATAAAACAGGACTGAGTCAGCATGGCTTCGTCAAGGGGAGATCATGTCTGACAAATTTTGTAGGTTTCTTTGAGGATGTAACAACGAAGAGTTAGACAAAGGAGAACCAGTGGATGCGATTTATTTAGATTTCCAGAAGGCCTTTGACAAGGTGCCGTATAGGAGGCTGTTAAATACGTTAAGAGCCCATGGTGTTAAGGGTAAGAGCCTGGCATGAATGGAGGATTGGCTGGCAGACAGAAGTCAGAGAGTGGAGATAAAGGGGTCTTTTTCGGGATGGCAGCTGGTGACTAGTGGTGTGCCTCAGGGATCAGTGTTGGGACAACAATTTTTCACAATATTGTCATGAGAATGTCGCTTTAAGAAATGGTTAGCTGCTCATGTTACTGCAGTGCTGTCAGAGTGTGGGTGGAGCTGAGCTCTAGTTCTGCTTTTTAGTTTCACTTTGAGGAAAAAGCTTGGGTGTGTCTGGGTTTTTCAGTGTGTTGCAGCTGAAGTCAGCCAAAGCAGCTGCACTGTTGATCTCTCTGCCACGAAGGGCTATCTCTTGATCATTTGGTGAATTCAGAAATTTAAATATTTTCAGTATTGAATGTAAACCCTGATGTGCTTCTGTTTAAAGGTTGTTAAGTCTTTTGGGTGTTAAAAGAATAGCATACAGATTACTTAGTGTTGTATTCTTTGGGGGTTGTATTTGAATTAATGGTTGCTAAGATATTCACTGTTTGTTTTAAAAAGGTTAAATTGAGTTCATAGACTAAACATTGTTTTGCTTTAAAAAATACTTTTCCATTTCTGCTGTACCATACCTGTAGAGTGAGCCTTGTGCTCCCCATACCACAATCTATTAAAAGTTGTGGGTCAGGTAAACTCCATGATATACTTTGGGATTCTCTAAACCCTGGTCCATAACAATTGGGATCTCGAGGGGTATAAAAGTCTATCTATTGGATTGGCTCAGTGAACTTAAAGACAGTGAGGGGTGAGCATATTGTGGTTGCTTTTCAGGTGTAGTATTTTAGTTTAAGTGGGGAGTGTGTTGTGGACAATGGCTCTTTCAGAGGCTCAGAAGCTTTTGGGGGTGGCGACGGTGACACGCAGTACCTTACGGACAGAGACTAAAAGCAGACTGTTAGATTTGGCAAAAACATTGCAGTTAACATTACCTGACAAAATGCGAAAAGATGAGGTAATTATGACGGTGGCTAAACAATTTAAAGTTGTCTGAGATACAGTCTGACTCATTAGATATGGCAAAGATCCAGTTGCAGATTAAGCAACTTGAACATGAAAAAGAATTAAAGCAGCTTTAATATGGAAGAGAGGAAAAAGACAAAGAAAGAGAGAGAGATAGAGAGGACAAAGAAAAGGAGAGAGAAGACAGGAGGAAAGAAAGAATAGTCCCAGCAGAACAAAAAGAAAGAGAAAGGGAGATACAGATCAGGGAAAAAGATAAAGAGAGAGAGTTTGAACTTCAGAAAATGGCTGTGAAACATGACAGTCAGTTAAAATTGGCAGGCATAAAGGGAAACATACAGTTGGATGATAGTGATGAGGATAGTGAGAAAGAGTGTCTAAGTCGAAGGCGTGGTGGGGAACTATTTAAATATGTCCAAGCATTGCCAAGGTTTGATGAGAAGGAGGTAGAAGCCTTTTTCATTTCATTTGAGAAGGTAGCTAAACAAATGAAATGGCCACAGGACATGTGGGTATTACTGATTCAAACAAAGCTGGTAGGTAGGGCAAGTGAAGTGTTTGCATCACTACCGGAGGAGGTATCTGGGACGTATGAGTAGGTGGAAAAATCCATCTTAGGTGCATATGAACTAATGCCTGAAGCTTACAGACAAAGGTTTAGAAATTTAAGGAAAGAATTTGGTCAAGCATACATGGAGTTTGAAAGGCTCAAGCAGAGTAATTTTGATAGGTGGATAAGGGCTTTGAAAATAGACCAAACGTATGAAGCTCTGAGAGAAATTATACTTTTGGAGTAGTTTAAAAATTCAATTCCTGATGTAGTGAGAACTTATTTGGAAGAGCAGAGGGTTAAGACTGTGAGATTAGCAGCAGAAATGGCAGATGATTATGAATTAGTTCATAAATCAAAGCTTGGTTTCCAACATCAGTTTAGCCTGTGAGGGATAGAAACTGGGCACATGAGAAATACTCAAGTGGTAAAGGTAAAGGTGATCTGATGGGAGATAATAAAAGATTGTACAGTCTGATCAAGAGGTGATTGATAAGAAGGTGCCAGATGTCTTTAAAGAATTTACTTGTGTGGGTAAAGTTTACTCATGTGTAGCAGGAGGAGCAGGTAAAGAACAAAGAACAAAGAAATGTACAGCACAGGAACAGGCCCTTCGGCCCTCCAAGCCCATACCGACCATGCTGCCCGACTAAACTACAATCTTCTATACTTCCTGGGTCCGTATCCCTCTATTCCCATCCTATTCATGTATTTGTCAAGATGCCCCTTAAATGTCACTATCGTCCCTGCTTCCACCACCTCCTCCGGTAGCAAGTTCCAGGCACCCACTCCCTCACAATTTTAAGAGATACGGGAGTTAGTCAATCTGTAATGTTAAGAGATGAGGAGTTATGTAGGTTGGGAAGAATGTTGCCAGAAAAGGTGGTAATATATGGAATTCAGGGTGAGAGGAGTAGCTTTCCATTATATAATGTAAGGTTGGAAAGTCCAGTGAAGAGTGGTGAAGTGGTAGTAGGAGTAATAGAGAAACTATCTTGACCAGGAATACAGTTTATCTTGGGGAATGATATAGCTGGATCGCAAGTGGGAATGATGCCTACTGTGGTTGATAAGCCAGTGGAAAATCAGACAACTGAAGTGTTGAAGGACGAATATCCTGGGATTTTTCCGGATTGTGTAGTAACAAGGTCGCAAAGTCACAGGTTAAGACAAGAGGAGAAATCAAAGAGTGAAGATGAAGTTGAAGTGCAATTATCAGAAACAATTTTTGATCAGATGGTTGAAAAAGAACAAGAACAGGTGGAGGATGAGGCGGATATTTTTAGTTCAGGAAAATTAGCGGAGTTACAACAGAAAGATATAAAAATAAAACGGATGAATCAGAAAGCATACACGGAAGAGGAATCTGTATGTATACCAGAGTGTTATTCCCGTAAAAGTGATGTCTTGATGAGAAAATGAAGATCTTTACATATGCAGGCGGATCAAAAGTGGGCAGACGTTCATCAAGTAGTATTGCCGGTAGGGTATAGAAAGGAGGGGTTGCAAGTCTGCACCGACCCTTCGAATGAGCACTCTGCCCATTTACAAGTGTCCACCCCTACCTATCCCCATAATCCCATAACCTAACCTGTACATCACTGGACATTAAGGGGCAAGTTAGCATGGCCAATCCAGTTAACCCGCACATCTTTGGACTGTGGGAGGAAACTGGAGCACCTGGAGGAAACCAGAGCAGACACTGGGAGAGGGTACAAACTCCACACAGTCAGTCACCCAAGGCTGGAATTGAACCCAGTTCCCTGACACTGTGAGGCAGCAGTGCTAACCACTGTGCCACCCAAAAGGGTGATGAAGTTGTGGATTCTCGCCAAGCGTGCTTCTCTGCCACATTTTAGTACTTCTACGGGAATTCCATCTGCACCAGCTATGTTTTTCTTCTGCTGTCGGATGGCCTTTTCGACCTCGGGGCGAGCTGGGGTTGCGCTGAAATGGTGGCGTGCAGCGTGTAGCGGGATAGTGTCGAGGACGTATGCGTCGAAGGCTAAGACTTGGTTGAGGAAGTCGCGAAGTGCTCTCTCCAGTGGGCATGGACTGCCTCTCTATCTTTGATGAGTGCCTCTCCGTTTTTGGCTCTCAGTGGGGTGAGCCCCTGGGTACTCGGACCGTAGATTGTTTTGATTGTGCTGAAGAAGCCGTGCACATCTTGGTTGTTGGCGAGTTGCTGAGTTTCCTGCGCTCTTTCTACCCACCATCTATTCATTAGGTTGCGGGTTCTTTGTTGCACCTCAGCCTTCAGTTTCCTGTAGGCTTGTTTCTTCTCACTTTGTGTTTTGGTGGAGCTGTCAGTTCAGAAATGCCTTGCGCTTGCGGTCAAGGAGATCCTGGATCTCCTGATCGTTCTCGTCGAACCAGACGAGAGCTCGAGCGTCTCCGCACAGGTGCTGATTATGGTAGCTTTTAAGTCGGACCAAGCGCTGTGGACGGTCTGCGGCTCTGACATTTATTAATTACAAACCTGGTGACTGCAGTTCATTGGGCTCAGCCAAGGTCCTCAGGTATTTTAAAATAACTTCTAATTTCACTTGTGTTGGGACTCTGGTTCAAGTGGGGCTGGAATTGACTGCACACTAGGCCGGGGATTGTGACCGATGGTAGTGCTGTTGAATGTCATGGGGAAATGGTCAGATTCTCTCTGGTTGGAGATGGCCATTGGCTGGTGCTTGTGTGATGAGAATTTTGCTTGCAAATTATCAGCCCTAGCTTGAGTGAAGCACAGACAGTTCACTATCTGAGCAGTTGCAAATGATGCTGAACACTTTGAAGCCATCAGCAAGCATCCCTAATTCTGATCTTATGTTGGAGAGAACTCCATTGATGAAGTATCTGATGATGGGCCTAGAACAGTATCCCTGCAGTCATTTTCTGGGATGAGATGATTGGTCTCCAACAATCATCTTAATTTTTGCTAGGAATGACTCGAACCGGTGCACAATTGTCTCTGATTCCCATTAACCTCAGTTTTGCTGAGCTCCAGGGGCAGGACAGTGGCGCAGTGGGTAGCCCTGCTGCCTCACGGCGCCGAGGACCCAGGTTCGATCCCGGCTCTGGGTCACTGTCCGTGTGGAGTTTGCACATTCTCCCCATGTTTGCGTGGGTTTCGCCCCCACAACCCAAAGATGTGCAGGGTAGGTGGGATTTGAACCCGGGTCATCAGCGCCGCAGTCCCAGTGCTAACCACTGTGCAACATGCCACCCCGACACTTAGGTTCCTGATTAATAAGAGGAGCAGGGGATATGGGGAGAATCGGAATGAGAAACATATCAGCCATGATTGAATGGGAGCAGACTTGATGGGCCGAATGGCCTAATTCTGCCCCAATATCTTATGGTCTACAAGCTTGGTCAGAGTCAGGTTTTAAGGTATACCTTAGAGGAGGAGAAGAGAAGTTTAGTGAGGAAATTGTAGGGCTTGGAGCTTACCAGTAAAAGAATGACCACCAGTGATGTTGCAATTAAAATTGAGGTGCACAAGAGGCCAGAATTGGAGAAATGTAGAGACCTTGGAAGGTTGTGCAGCTGGAGGGGGTTACAGAGAGGGCTGCGGTCCTAGAGGAATTTGAAAACAAGATGAGAATTTTGAAATCAAGGAATTGCTTTGCCTGCTTGAACAAGCATAGCTGACAGGACTTTGGTATGAATATGGACTTTTGGGTGACCTCAAATTGGCGTAGGGTGAAAGATGGGACTGTGGACAGAGAGCATTGAAGTAGTCATGTTTAGAAGTAACAAAAGCATGGGTGAAGCTTTCAGCAGCGGATGAACTGAGGCAGGAGTGAAGTTGGGCAATGTTATGGAGATGGAAATAAGATAGCACTTATATGAGTTTGCAAGCTCATCTCCAGGATCGAATATGGCACCAAGGCTGCGAATAAGTATATTTCAGCCTCAGAAAGTTGTCTGCTAGAGGAATGGAGTCAGTGGGTACCGAAACGTAGCCAGGATTTAAGAGAATAGTTCAGTCTTCCCAACATTTCTGCTCATCCGGCACTGGAGGATGGAGGAGCAATGCAATCATTTAGAGAGCGTGGCGGGGCCAAGAGAGATTTGATATGGAGATGCCGGCATTGGACTGGGGTGAGCACAGTAAGAAGTCTTACAATACCAGGTTAAAGTCCAACGGATATGTTTCAAATCACTAGCTTTCGGAGCACTGCTCCTTCCTCAGGTGAATAAAGAGGTATGTTCCAGAAACATCTATACAAAGTCAAAGATGCAAGACAATGCTTTGAATGCGAGCATTTGCAGGTAATTAAGTCTTTACGGATCCAGAGATAGGGGTAACCCCTGGTTAAAGGGGTGTGAATTGTCTCGTCAGGACAGTTGGTAGGATTTCGCAAGCCCAGGCCAGGTGGTGGGGGGTGAATGCAATGTGACATGAATCTAAGTTCCCGGTTGAGGCCGTACTCATGTGTGCGGAACTTGGCTATAAGTTTCTGCTCCGGCGATTTTGCGTTGTCGCGGGTCCTGGAGCTGGGTGTCATCAACATCGGCGTGGAACCCGACAATGTCAGTCCAATCATTCATCCCCGATGCATTTCCCCATTTGCAAACATTTCCGTGCAATTGCAGAATAAAGCAAAGTGGAGGCGGTGGGGGGTAAAAACAAATAGATCTCCCTCTTGCTGTCATCTGGGACTGGGAGGACCGGCTGCTACCCCCCCCCCCAAAAAAAAAAGTGTGGGCGGGGCGAGGAGCGTGTTGACGGCGGCGAAGTCAGGCAGCGAACGCAGCGCGCCGGGCTCCCGTCCGCCATTTTGGTTGTTGCCCGGGCGCCCGGACCGACTGAGCGAGGGCCGCGTTCCCTGTCTGTGCGGGGCACTTGGTGCATTTTGATTTGAATTATTTTATTTTCCGCCCCCATTATTCCCCGCCGGAGCTGCCAGCCCCAGTCCCCCGGAATGATGTGCCCACCCTGAAAGGCTCGCCCCCCGTCCCCTACCCCCCCCCCCCCCCCCCCACGACCCACCGAGAGATGGTGCCCAGTGAGGAGACCCAACTGCTACCCACAGAGGTGAGCCCCTGACAGCTGTGGCAAAGTGTCTTAGGGGACGTTTTACTTGTCTCAAAGGCGCTACATAAATGCTGTCATGTTTTGTTTTGTTCTAAAGCCGCTGTTATACCTCCCTCTCCCCCCCCATCCCAAACTTAACGGGTGGTGGTGTCAAGTGGGCCCATCCTGGACGTTTGGGCCGGGGGGGGGGGGGGGGGGGGGGGTTTACTCTTCTGAGTTTATGCACCCCCCCGCCCCCCGATTTAGATGGGTATGTGTTACTCTCCCTAGATTTGGAGGGTGGTTTACATTGCTCCTTGACTTAGGGAGGACTACGCTACTCCTGGATTACTTACCTTGGAATTGGTATTTAAGAGGATCTATGTTACTTCCCATGGATTTAGGGATGTGGGTGTCTATGTTGCTCCACCTGGATTTAGGGAGGTCAGCATTGCTTCTTTAAGGGGGTTCTACGCTCCTCGTCCTACATTTAGCCGGGGAATCTATACTGCTCCCCTGTATTTAGGGGGGTGGTCTTTGCAGCTCCCACAGAATTTAGGAGAGTCTGTGCTGCTTGCCCTGCATTTAGGGGGTCTGCGTTGCTCCCCTTGTATTTAAGGTCTACGCAGCTTCTGTATTTAGGGTGGGGTCTATGCACCTCCTTTATTTAATTTGGGGGGGGGTTCTCTGCAACTCCCCTGTATTTAGTGTATGATGGGGGGGATGTCTGTGTAGAGCCTCCTGTATTTTAGAGGGATGGTTTACACAGCTCCCCTTGTATTTAGGGATGTTCTCTGCTGCATTCCCTGTGTTTAGGGGAGGGGTCTCTGCTGCACTTCCTATACTTAAAAGGGGGTCTCTGCTGAACCCCTTGTATTGAGGGGGGGGGGGTCTCTGTTTCCAACCCTGGATTTGAGGGGGTGGGGGAGAGGGGGGCTCAATGCTGACTCCTTCCCTGGATGTTGGGCCTTACACTCCCACCCTCCAGATATGGGTTGTGGGCTATGCTGCTCCACTGCTCACTCCTACCGTGTCGGGGGAAGATATGCAGCTCCACACCTTTGCCGGGCCCCCGCTGTTTCCACCTGATTATTGCCCGCGGTGGGGAGAAGCGGGTGTCTGTATTGCTCACCTGGTGTCTAGATGGGAGCTATGCTACTCCCATTGAGGGATGGGGCCAAACTACCCTGGTTGAGTGGGGGGCTCTGCTGCTCACCCCAGGTCCAGTCCTATGCAGCTCTCCTAAAATGAAGGGGGTGCTACGCTGCTCTTATTTGATATGGGGCGGGCTTTGCTGCTGCTCCTCAGTATCGGGGGTGATTGGGGCTGCTTTGTTCTCCATGAGTATGCAGGGAACTGTTATTCTGGATGAGGAGTCGGCTTCGCTGATTATCCTGGGTGTGTGTGTAGGGACTATGCTACTGCTCCTGGAAGTTAGGGTATGGTAGCTATGCTGCTCTTTCTGGGTGTTGCTGGCGGAGGGGTTAGCAGCTCATCCTCTTAGTTGTTGCAGAGGGATGGGGTTGTGCTGTTTCCTGAGTTTCTGGATCTGGAAGCTGAGGTACACTCCACTTTTGAATGAGTGTATTTTCAGTGAGTGGTCTTTCTCCACAGATGGAATGTGGTTATTGCACCAAGATAAACACTGTTACAAAGAAAAGTTCCACTCTCTGACTGCCTCTATACATCCATTTATATATACACTCACATACATCAATATATATATATAGATATATGTTTAATAAATAGCCAAAGAGTCCAGAGTCTGAAGTTGATTGATTGCACCGAACCGTGTGGTTGGCAGGTCCCTAACTGCACTTTGTCCTGGGGTGCCGGGGAGCACAGGCGCTCTTGTCATGTGGCGGAGCCCGTGTGCCAGATAATGTTTCAATCCGTTAACAGCCTCAGATGCGTTTGCAGCTGCAGTGTGTTGTTTGTTCCCATCAGTTTGTAATGTCATCGGTGTTGATGAGCGTCTTCCACGTGTGCTTTTGATGTACGTATTATTTGTTGAGTCATTGCTAATGCTCCAGGATTTTGTGCAGTGCAATGCTGTTGACTAAAAATTCCAGTGTGTTTATTTCTTGCCATATTGACACTACGAATGAATGCAAGTAGAGTGTTATTTGGTGTTTGGAGTATTCAGGTGTTTTTGATGTTTTGTGTTTATCAAGAGCATTGTCCTTCGCACATTATGCATAATTCATTAGTTCCACCATGAGTTTACAGGATACAAAACTGCTCCTTTAATTTAATTTAAAAGTTGATATTTAATTATTTTAAGATTTTTTTGTTTACTACTTTGTTTCAGTCAATTTTTTTTCCACTTGCACAAGATGTTACATCAAGGAAAACAAATCTTTTTTGGCTATTTCTTGCAGCTCCTTGCTGATTCATTACAGAATGTGCCAGGAAATCCTTGTCACCAGCTGCTGACACATTGACTCCATTTTCATTTATTGATCTTCTCCGTTCTGTTGCACCTTACCAATGTTGACTGAAATTAAGACCTATAAGGGGCACTCAAATCGAAACCACCATCTCCCATTCTGTGTAATAACCCAATAGTGCATCAATTTATCATTCCCACCTGGTGGTTCCTCTTCCCTCCATGGCACAAGGAGCGATGGATGCAGAGGCGAGCTGTTACTCTATGTGCTGTAGTCTGTCAGGGAATCAGCTGTGAGGTAGAAGCATACGGCTGCACCATGCTTGAGCTATTCATAACTAACAAAGTCATGCAGTGCAGAGGAACAGAGGCCTTTGTGCCTGTCCTTTCCTTTTCCCAGATATCTGTAGGTTGTGGTTAACAACAAGTAAAATGCTGCAAATGCCATAAATTTGAAATAGAATCAATACTGGAAGAAGCAGGTCAGTCTCCTTGTGCAACCAGTGGGAACCGTATGGATTAGAGTATCTGCTAAACGCAATGTTATTTATGATTTAATTTTTCTATTTTCTTTTGTTTAAGTCAGACTTTATCTTTACTTGTTCTATTACTTGGGCTTCCTTTGGGGACACTTGTGTATTTTATTTCTCTGACATCACTTTACTGATCAACTGTGAAAGGCATTTGTTGAGAGATTGCTTTTGGGTTACTTCTGTTTATTAGTGCTGTAACAGTCTGCTCTTAAACTGAAGCTGCAGTTTAATAATCTCACAAATATTGCATGCATTCCAAATGACTTTTGACCACAAATGTTGCTGCTTGAGGCTAGTGTAAGGATTAACTATTTAAATTTGTATAGCCCCTACACTCAAATTCCCAGGTTACGTTGTGTGCTTGTTCAATCTTGGGGAACACAATCATTTTCAACTCTATTTGTGTGAATTAAACTTCTGTATATTTGTCGTTCAGTTAGCAAATTAATTGGCTTGAGCTGATGTAAGGAGAGGGTTGTTCGCTACTCAATTCCTCTCTGGATTCAATATTTGAGCAGAAGTAGTGCCCAGTGTAATTAATGTGCCTTCCTTTCAATTAACACATTGCACTTTATATTAACATGCTGTATAAAAAAACTTTTATTGATCTTGCTGATTCATGATATTTGGATTTTAGAATCAATCTACTGTTTAACATTTCGGTTTCTAATAAATTAAGTGTTACTTTTCCTCTAGGTCTTTAAAACTACATAATGTTTCAGTTGGGTGTTCCTTGTTGCGTTTCTCAAGTTGTTTGTTTTCCATTTGTGTGCTTATCTAGCTTTCCCTTTAATTCATTAACATAATAGTCATGTTAACTTTATCTTGGCTTTATAAACCCTTTGCTCATTGCTGCCTCAGCTTCATTCTGAGCTAGAGGTTGGAAACTTGAGCAAAGCCTGACTTTATTTTTGTATTCTTGCATTATATCTCTTTATATCTGGTTAATGTGCTACAACATCCGCAACATTTAGCACTGACTGCATAAGCTGGTTAACAGGTTAGAAGCCCTTAAAATATTTGTAGGGTCAATTTAATGAAACCAATTCTGTTTAAGAGAAGAATAATTTAAGTTTTTAATTGTAATTCAGCCAAATACTACTTATTGCTGGAACATTGGTAGTATTATTGAAAGTTAATTTTAAACAGTGATTAATTAGTGACCATATGATATGTCCACAGATTTTTACCATGTGTTGCTTTGTTTTATTTAGGACCTCAATTTTAAAACTGAGAGCTGGCTGTAAGTCTGTTGTGATATATTTGTGGTAGCAGCCCTCTGCTGTCAGACAATGATTTTCACCATGGTGATCAACTCTCCTAAACATCATCTGGTGTGGCTCAGGAGCCCTACTGTGACATGGCAGTCTGCCACATTTGCTGCAGAAGAAGATAGTGGGCTGAGAAAGTGCACAATTCACTGGTCTCTGTTTTTGCTGGGTGCTCTTGGCTAGCTGAGATTTTGGTTTCTGCTCACCTCTTCCAATGTGCTGATAAGCAGTCAGCCTTCAGGTGTCATGACCATCAGCGACTGACTCCCAGTTGTCAGTGTCAATATCCAGTATCTTCATATTTTGCTTGCATATGTCTTCTTGTGGACGTATGGGTGGCCAGAATTTCTTGACCAGTTTCTGGTACAGGAAGCACAGGAAGGTACTGGTACCACGTCACGGTACAGGAAGGATAAATGCCCATCATCCATACAATGAACATGGTTGAACCATCTCAAGACATCATTAGCTTAGCAATATGGGGTGGCTAAGCAGTGCTAACCTTGTTCGAATGAAAGAAGCAGATAATACATCTTGAGATTGCGAAGGTGAAAAATGTTCAGCCTTATCTCCAGTCTAGCGAATGTTTTTCAGGTCTCACCACTAGAGGAGCATGCTGAGGATGCAGGCTTGGTAGACTCGCAGTCTGGTGTTCTCTCATTGCTTTTGTTCCACATACACTCACTCAGCTTGGACATAACAGCAGTAGCTTTTGTGATGGGTGCATTGATTTCGGCATCAAGTGACAGATTGGTGATTGAGGAGCTTAGATATTTGAATCTATCAACAGCCTCCAGCATCACACTGTCAATGCTGATAGATGATGGTATGGCAACAACTTGGAGTTTGATGTTTGTCTTTTTGTCTTGTTGCTGTGAGAGAGTTTACGTTTGTTGTTGCATGTGTTCTTCAGAATGGAATGTCAGTTTGGCATCATCAGCTGGAACAACTCTCTGGACTTGGCATATCTTTGTCATGGATCTCAGGTGAGCAAGGCGGAACAGCTTTCCATCAGTTTTGCTATATAAATAGGACCCACTGTAGATGTCCTGAAGGCATAATACCACAACAAAGAGAAAGGTAGACCAAAGTGCAAAGGTGTCAAAACACAATCCTGTTTGACTTTACTGCAGGTCTCAAGGGGTTCTGATGTTGCCCTGTCATAGTTGACCTTGCTCATCATGTTGACATGGAGAGAGATGGTCACATTGAGCAGTTTCGGCAGGCAGCCAGTTTTCTCCAGCAACTTGAGTAGACTGTTTCAGCTCAAATGGTCGAATGCTTTGGTGAGTGCAGTTCCAACAATACTCAAGATGCACAACACCATCCAAGACAAAGCAGCCTTCTTGATTGCTCTCCCTTCCACCAACGTTCAAACCCTCCACCACCAACTTACAATGGCAGCTATGTATACCATCTTCAAGATGGACTGAAGTAACTCATCAAGGTTCTTTAGATAGCACATTCCAAACCCGCTACCATCTGGAAAGAAACGAGCAGCATATACCTGGGAACCCCACCACCTGGAGATTCCCTCCAATTCACTCACCACCCTTACTTGGAAATATATTGCCGTTCCTTCACTCTTGCAGGGTCAAACTCCTGGCACTCCCTCCCTAACAGAACAGTGGATGTACCTACACCTCAAGGACTGCAGCGATTCCCTTCATACATACTCCTAACATTCCCCTTGTTGAAGGACATCTGGATATTCTGGCAGATTTATAACCGGTATTCATTGGGTGGCACAGTGGTTAGCACTGCTTCCTCGCAGCGGCGGTTCGATTCCGACCTCGGGTGACTGTGCGGAGTTTGCACATTCTTCCCTTATCTGCGTGGGTTTCCTCCGGGTGCTCTGGTTTCCTCCCACAGTCCAAGATGTGCAGGTTTGATGGATTGGCTGTACTAAAGTGCCCTTAGGTGGGGTTACAGGGATAAGGTGGGGATTGGGCCTGGGCGAGCTGCTCTTTCAGAGGGTCGGTGCAGACTTGATGGGCTGAATGGTCTTCTGAACTGTGGGGAATCTATTTTTTTTTTCTTTTTTAAAAAACTGTATTTTATTACAAACATATACCAAAACAGGTTACAATGAATAAACACCCTGGTAAATACTTCCCAACAATCAACTATACAGTCTGTACAGATTTTTCCCCTATTTCACTCCCCCGCGACGAACAGCCCCTCAAACACGGTCACAAACATCCTCCACCTTTCCTCAAACCCCCCTGAACAGCCCCCTTAACTCATACTTTATCTTCTCTAATCGAAGAAAGTACAGGTCACCCAACCAAGCTGCTACCCCCGGTGGCAATGCTGACCGCTACTCTAGCAAAATTTGCCGCCGTGCAATCCGAGAGGCGAAGACCAAGACATCAGCCGTCTTCTTCTCCATGAGCTCCGGCTTCTCTGAAACCCCAAATAACGCCACTAAAGGGTTCGGGTCCACCTCCTCCTCCACTATCCTGGCAAAGACAGCAAACACTCCGCCCAGAATCTTCCCAATTTTTCGCAACCCCAAAACATGTGCGCTTGATTCGCTGGTCCCCGCCCACACCTCACACTCATCTGCTACCCAATGAAAGAACCCACTCATTCTTGTCCGAGTCATATGCACCCTGTGTACCACCTTAAACTGTATCAGGCTCACCTGCGGGGAGTCTATGATTCTATGACTGCTAAGCACTCTATTGGACTTTACCTCAAGTGGCTTTTCGTGCATTCCGAGTTTTCACACTTGGATCTGTCTTGTAATTAATGAGAGAGAACCGCTTGGCTTCAATGATGGGTTCCATCACAGTGATGTTTGCCTCAAGCACGTCAGCATTTTGCTGTTCTTCCAATATTTTAAGAGGGAGTTATAAATGCTGTTTGTGAATATGTTCCATTTAGCTTTGCACGGTGTAAGAATGCCAGCGAGCATCTGTTCAATTGAGTTGGGGGAATGTTTTTTATCTGGGTTTGTAATAAGCTTCCATTACACCTTCTGGCATGGTTTATTTTTTTAAAAAGTGTTAGTTACAAAAAGCTCAAGTAGTCTCTGTCTGTTCTCATTTAACGTTCCCAGGCCACAATGTCAGAGGCAAAAGGGACATGCCTCATGGTCCATCCCCAGCTTGCATTGAAATCACCCAAGAGCTAAAGTCTCCTGACGTTGGGGTTCTGCTGGTGGTGGTGTCAAGCTCCTCATAGAACTGATCTTGCTCCTCTGCAGTAGAGCACCAGTGTAAGAGCATAGATGGAATCACAGAATCCCTACAGTGCAGAAGGCGGCTATTTGGTCCATCAGGACTGCACTGACCCTCTGAAAGAGCATCCAACCTAGGCCTTATCCCTAAATTCTCACCTAATCTTGGACACCAAGAGGCAATTGATCATGGCCAATCCACCTAACCTGCAGATCTTTGGACTGAGAAAATCGGAGCACCCGGAGGAAACCCACGCAGTCACTGGAAGAACCTACAAACCCCACACAGTCACCCAAGGCCCGAATTGAACCTGGCTCTCTGAAGCTGTGAGGCTAACCACTGTGCCACACAGCCCATTGTCATGAGGTGGATGGAATGTTCTGTCGCGGTCTTAGCCAGGATAGTGGAGGAGGAGGTGGACCCGGCGATATTTGGGGTTTCATGGAGAGGAGGAAGGCCGATGTAGTGGCCTTCACCTCTCTGATTTCACGGCGGCGAATTTTACTGGAGTGGTGGACAGCATGACCACTGGGGGTAGTGGTTTGGTTGAGTGACCTGTACGACTTCCTGCGGTTGGAGTAGATAAAATATGAGTTATGGGGCTCTGCAGAGGGGTTTGAGAAAAGGTGGGGGATGTTTGTGACCTTGTTTGAGGAGCTGTTCGTTGAAAGGGGAGGGGGTGGGGAGGATGAAAAATTTGTACAGACTGTATAGTTGATTGCTGGGAATTATGTTTCCCAGGGTGTTTGTGTTGTAACCTGTTTTGATACATGCTTGTAACAAAATACATTTTTTTAAAAATGAATACGTTCTTGTCATCAAGAGTAGCGAGTTCAGTATAATGAAGCCCATCCCTCACTCATCACATCTGAAATCTTCCCCTGCCATAGAGCAGTTGCTAGACCAGTTGGGAGGGTTTAAGCTAATATGACAGGGGGAAGGGAACCTATGTAAGGATTTAGAGCAGGGGGAATTAATAACAAGAGAAAAAGACAGCAAGGAGAGTAAGAAAAGAAATCCAGGACCTGTATCAGTTAATGAGAATGTAAAAAATAGTAGGATTGGGACAAGGAACATTAAAAGGACAAGCCTGTACCTGAACCCTCGGAGAATTCAAAATAAATAGAACATAGAATTTACAGTGCAGAAGGAGGCCATTCGGCCCATCGAGTCTGCACCGGCTCTTGGAAAGAGCACCCTACCCAAGGTCCACACCTCCACCCTATCCCCATAACCCAGGAACCCCACCCAACACTAAGTGAATGAATTAATTGCCCAGATAGATGTAAAGGGGTATGATATAGTTTGATATAGTTGGAATTACAGAGACCTGGTTCCAAGGTGGCCAAGGATAGGAACAAAACATTGAGGGCGATTCAGTTTTCAGGAAGGTCAGGCAAAAAGGAATAGGTGGTGGAATTACATGGTTGATTAAAGAAGATATTGATACAATATTAAAGGGCCTGTTCTGTGCTGTATTTTCTATGTTTCTCTGAAAGATATTAGCAGAGATGATATGGAATCTGTATGGGTCGAGTTAAGAAACCCTAAGGGGCAAAAAAACATTTGTCGGGTGGTATACAGACCATCAAACTGCAGTGGGCATGTTGGGAATTGCATAAGACAGGATATCAGAGATATGGGTGACTTTAATCTGCATATAGATTGGGTGAGTCAAATTAGTCTAAGTACTATAGAGGAGGAATTTCTGGAGTATATACAGGATGGTTTTCTGGACCAATACGTTGAGGAACCCACAAGTGGACAGACCATTTTGGACTTGGTGTTGTGTAATGAGAGAGGATTAATTCGCAATCTAGTTGTGAGAATGTTGGGGATGAGTGACCATAATATGGTTGAATTCTTTATCAAGTTGGATAGTGAGGTAGTTGATTCTGAGGCCAGGGTCCTGAATCTCAATAAAGGTAACTATGATGGCATGAGTTGGCTATGATGAACTGGGCAACATTACTGAAAGAAAGGATAGTGGACAGGCAATGGCAGGTATTCAAGGAACTAATTGGTGAACTCCAAAAGTTGTTTATTCCTATTTGACGCAAGAGTAGCAAGGAACTGTGGCCAAACCATGGCTTATAAGGGAAATTAGAGCGCGTATTAGATTCAAAGAAGAGGCATACAAGTTAGTAAGAAAAAGCAATAGACCTGAGGATTGGGAACAATTTAAAATTGAGCAAAGGTGATCCAAGAGATTGATTTAAGAAGGGGAAAATACAATATGAAAGTAAGCCAGCGGGAAACATAAAATCTGATTGTAAAAGTTTATATAGGTATGTAAGTCAGAAATGGGGGAATTCAAAGCAGGGAACAAATAAATGGCTGAGGAACTAAATTCATACTTTGCTTCTGTCTTCACAAAGGAAGACATGAATAATGTACTGGAAGTTCTGAGAAACACAAGTTTTATTGAGGAGCTGAAGGAAATTAGTATTAATAGAGAACTGGTTTGGGGGAAATTAATGGGATTGAAGGTGGATAAATCTCCCATCTTCATCCCAGTGTACTTAATGAAGTGGCCCTAGAAATAGTAGATTCATTGGTGGTTATTTTCCAAAATTCTTTGGAATGGTTCCTACAGATTGGAGGGTAGCTAATACAACCCTGCTATTCACAAAAGGAGGTAGCGAGAAAACAGGGAACTGTACACCAGTGAGCCTAATGTCAGTAGTATGAAAGTTGCTAGAGTCCATTATCAATGACTTCATAGCACAGTATTAGGGAAAGCAGTTGTACAATCAGACCAAGTCAGCATGGATTTACAAAAGGGAAATCATGCTTGACAAATCTACTAAGAATTCTCTGAAGATGTAACTAGTAGAGTTGACCAGGGAGAACTGGTGGATATAGTCTATTTAGACTTTCAGAAGGCTTTCAACAAGGTCTCAAATAGCAGATTACTATGTAAAGTTAAAGAGCATGGGTGGTATCTTGAGATGGATGGAAAGCTGGTTAGCAGACAGGAGTCAAAAAAATGGAATAAATGGGTATTTTTCCGATTGGCAGGCAGTGACTAGTGGGGTATAACAGGGATCTGTGCTCAGACCCCAGCTGTTTACATTATATATTAATGATTTGGATGTATTATTTCCAAATTTGCAGAGAAGTTGGACAGGAGGGTGAACTGTGAGGAGGATGCAGAGATGCTTTAGAGGGATTTGGGCAGGCTGAATGAGGGGGGCATATGCACGTCAGATGCAGTATAATATGGATAAATAAGGTTATCTGCTTCGGTAGCAAAAATAGGCAGCAGATTATTATTTGACTGAGTGTAAATTGAGAGAGGTGGATCCTCAGCGAGACCTTGGTGTCCTCCTGCACCAGTCACTGAAATGAGTATGCAGGTACAGCAGGCAGTAAAGAAGGCAAATGGTATGTTTACTTTCATAGCGAGAGGATTTAAGTATAGGAATAGGGATGTTTTACTGTAATTATATAGGACATTGGTGAGGCCACAGCTGGAGTATTGTGCGCGGTTTTGGTGTCCTTATCTGAGGAAGGATGTTCTTGCTATGGAGGGAGTACAACAAAGGTTTACCAGGCTGATTCCTGGGATGGCGGGACTGTCCTATGAGGAGAGTCTTAAGTCGGTTAGGATTATATTTAGAGCATACGTACAGCGCAGAAAGAGGCCATTTGGCCCATCGAGTAGCACCGACCCACTTAAGCCCTCACTTCCACCCTATCCCCGTAACCCAATAACCCCCATCTAACCTTTTTTTGGAGTTTAGACGAGTGAGAAGGGATCTCATAGAAACTTATAAAATTCTAACTGGATTAGATGCAGAAAGAGTGACCCCGGTGGTGGGGAAGCCCAGAACTAAGGGTCATCGTTTAAGTATAAGGGATAAACCTTTTAGGGCTGAGGTGAGGAGAAATTTCTTCACCCATAGAGTGGTAAATCTGTGGAATTCATTACCACAAAAAATGGTTGAGGCCAAAACATTGTGTAATTTAAAAAGGAATTAGATATAGCTCTTGGGGCTAAAGGGATCAAGGGATATGGGGTGAAGGCAATATCAGGGTATTGAACTTGATGATCAGCCATGATAATGAATGGCAGAGCAGGCCCAAAGGGCCGAATGGCCACCTCCTGCTTCTATTTTCTATGCAGGTTCTTTTATGTATATTAATGTCATATTTTTCTTTCAGTTTTGGTCTTTAGAAGGCTATCTATGTCTTATGCACAGGCTATTAAGTTCCATGTTAATCACATGTCTTGTGCATGTTATTGATCAACTGCAAATCATCTGTCAGTCCTCTGCGCATGGTACTGATGTTCCAGCTTGCCAAGTTGTTTTTTTTGTCTGATCCGATGCATTTGGTTGTTGAACAGAGACTCTTTTAAGCTCCAAGCTCCCATAGAAGCAGATGGACAGTGGTGGGTCAGCATCTTATTAGTTTGTGGCTGCTCAACTTCACTGACCAGTGCGACACAATGGCCCCTCCCACCATCAGAGATGGCCTTTAGCACCTGTTCTCTCGGCCCGTTGAGTTGGGCTTGTCACTCAAGTGCTGCCTCACGTATTGTATTAATGTCCTGCAGCCAAACTGGAGTGAGTGTCCTCTCCAAGGTGCAATTTATAGAGACTCTGCCTACCTAAGAGCCAGGATTGCACTCTTAACCTCCCCATTTGAGTCCAAGGAATGGAAAGCACTATGATTGGCACTGGCTTTGTTGCAGGAATTACTGGAAAGATGACGTGTTTAGATATCAGCCCATTTTGGGCTCCACTCCAGATTTTTGTTTATCGGGTTTTACTCCCTTAACCTTCAACTCTCCCGAGATATCCACTATTTGCACATAGCTGGGAGTTTGTTTTTAATGCCAGGGCATGTCTATATGCCAGTGGACCAGCAGTCTGAGTTCCTCTCAAGCTTTAACTTGGGGGCTTTGTGGAACCAGTTTCCGTGTGTCGCCACAAGGAGGCAGATCTGAGTACATGCCAGTGTACTGACTGGGCAAAACATACACATTTAACTTTAATTTTAGCAAGCCATGGATGTGGGCCGAAAATAGGAAGAAAACTAGCATATAGAGGCAGAAAACATGTTAACTCTCTTCACCCCTGCATGGACTCATCACATTGACCTGTCGGGCACAATGTGATGTCTTAATCCATTGGGAGTAGACAGTTTGTTACAGACAACCTGTGAGGATGGAGTAGCATTATGTAAAGTTCTGTTGGCAATTGTTACATTAGCAAGGAAATGTGCTGCAACCTCTTATTTAACACAATGGAACAAACTCATTTTGTCCATCAGCCAGCAGTGTCATAAAGGGTGAATGTGATTGAAAAGCCTTAACCAGAGCAATGAAACTTTTACCATTTTTCTGCCGATGTGCATATTTAGCAGAAACACAGCAGGTACAGTATGGTGTGTACCATGGTACTGTTTAGGAATCATATGAGAGTAAGTGAAATGTGTTCTTGCACACTCGAGTGGGAAGGTATCAGAAGGAAAATCATGGCACTAGGAAATATACCTCTTTCTAAAATATTCGGTGATATTCATAGAATCATAGAATTTACAGTGCAGAAGGAGGCCATTCGGTCCATCGAGTCCGCACCGGCTCTTTGAAAGAGCACCCTACCCAAGACCACACCCCCACCCCATCCCCACAACCCAGCAACCCCACCCAACACTAAGGGCAATTTTGGACACTAAGGGCAATTTAGCATGGCCAATCCACCTAACCTGCACAACTTTGGATTGTGGGAGGAAACCGGAGCACCCGAAGGAAACCCACGCAGACACTGGGAGAACGTGCAGACTCCGCACAGACAGAGACCCAAGCCGGGAATCGAACCTGGGACCCTGGAGCTGTGAAGCAATTGTGCTAACCACCATGCTACCGTGCTGCCCTCTTTTTTACAGGAATACATTGCAAAATTAATAATGTGATGTTTCTGTAGATAATTTCTGATATTTTCAGTGTTAAAAGCTACTTATGCTGTAAATATGTGAAGATGCAGATGGATTACCATTTCACTGTGAAGATATTTTTTGGACACAGTGCATTCCCAGGACCATCCAAAAACTAAACCTGGATGTTTACACATAAAAAAGGAAATGGCTGAGTATATGAATCTGTACAACAGGATTCAGATAGTAACAAATCAATGTAAAAAATGAAATGACATGTGCTAAGGTGTGTAAAATTGGCATCTTTCATGCACAACACTGTTGTACACCATGCAGTTTTGGCTCCCCTTGCCCTATCAGCCTGTTCGTCTCTTACTTTCTCCCTCTTCTCCCTCATGTATTTATGTAGCTTTTCCTTAAATGCATCTATGGTCTTCACCTCAACTACTCCATGAGGTAATGAGTTCCACATTCTCATCACTGAGTAATTCTGTTGAATTTCCTTTTGGATTTGTTAGCGACTTTCAGATATTTTATGGTCCTTCATTCTGGTTTCACCTGCACATCAAAACATCTTCTCTACCTCAGCTTGTTAATTGCACTGCCAAAACTTTTGAACACTGCCAACAGCAAGTTATTTCTTGTGTCACAATTTAGCCTCTAGTAACAAAGTAGCTGTGTTCTTGTGGAGTCAGTAAAGGTGTAGAATGGCAATTTTCTTTTCAGATTCACAATATTATGTGATATTCTTTTTCATGTTCTTTAAATTGTTTTCAAATATACATCTCTTGTTCTTTCATTCTCTCGAGTATAGCTAGAATTTTAAAATTATTTTAGTTAACAAAAGACTTTGTTCCTGGGATTAATGGGTTGTCTTGGAAAAGGTTGAGCAGGTTGGACCTTTTACTCTGGAGTTTAGAAGAATGAGCAGTGATCCTATTGAAATGTATAAGATTCTGAGTGCCTGACAGGGTAGATGGAGAGGTCAGAGTTTTAAAATAATGTGTCTCCGATTTAAGAGGGAACTGAGGAATTTCTTCTCTCTGAAGGTTGTGAATCTTTGGCATTCACTGCTTTAGAGAACAGTGAAGACTGGGTCATTGAATATATGTAAGGTTGAGTTAGACTTAATTTTTGATCCTCAAGATAATCAAATGTTATGGACGAGAGACCGGAAAGTAGAGTTAAGGCCACAATTGGGTTAGTTATGATCTTATTGCTTGGCACAAAATGGTATGAAATAAACTTTGATCTGAAGTTGTCTTTGCTATGTGCTCAGTAAAGATTGCTTGCCCTCATTCTTTCATTTTCTGTTTATCCCCCCATGAAAAAAGTCTTTAAAAATACAATCCAAGATCAGATCCCACAATTTGGTATAAGTGTATTGGTACACATTTGTCTGTATTAAGATTTTGGGTTTAAACTCATCTCCAGAATTTGAGGACACCATCTAGGATGATATTTCATATAGTACTGAGAGCGCTCTGTATTGTTGGAGATGCCACCTTTCAGGTGCCCAGTCTGACAATTCAGATGAGTGTAGAAGGTCCATTGATATTTTTGGAAGGAAATTGGGAATTCTCTCAGCATCCTGGCCTGCATTTGTCTTGTCATTCAACATCACAAGAAACAGGCCAACTGATCATATGACATTGCTGTTTGTGAGAAAGTGCTGTGTGCAGAAGTAGCTTGTCTGTGCAGCACTTTGAGACTGTAGATGTGAAAGGCACTATACAAATGCAAGTTACTTTTCTGAACTGCAAATTTTATGCCTCTTTTACTGGAAGAAGGCCCAGTGAAATGCACCATATTTGGTTGGTGCCGTATTTACCCTGATTGCAGATGTATGCCAAGGGTGGGTTTGGCAATAGGGCACTGAGATTTGCTGTATGCGCAGCCATTTCAAAGTGCCTACTGTTTGCTGACATGTCAAAGCTTGTTGAAACATAATTTTTGTTCCCACTATTGTGGAGATTTACTGTAAATGTTTTTTACCCTCCGAGCTGGCAAGGTGGCAACATTTAATACATACAAGCTATGGGAAATTAAGTTGTTGGATTGATGCCAGGTGGTTGTCATGTGGTAGAACTGATGGATGTTTCCAGGGTTGATATTCTATATTAAGGTGTAAAATTCTACGTCAGCTTAATATTTGATTCCAGGTTCAGGAAATGTTACATGTTGGTAAATTCTGGCCTCTTGCATATCCCCAATTTTCATTGTTCCACTGTTGGCTGCTGCCAGGCCTCACATTCTGCCTCTAAACCTCTTTCCGCTCCTCTTAAGATGCTTTTTAAACCTATCTCTGACCAAGCTTTTAGTTACCTCTCCTAGCACCTCCTTGTGTGCCAAATGACTCCTGATTATGCTTCTGTGAAGTGCCTTGGAAATGTTTCACTACATTAAAGGTTCTGCACAAATGTAAGTTGAAGGCTTGGTAGCACGTCCTTCAAAATTGAATGTTAGTGGGTTTTAATGGAATAAGCATAGTAACAATATTTTTGAAAATGTAATCATGTAATCTTCTGGATTAATTTTTTTGTTTTCAGTAGGAAGGAGCAGTCTTGGACCTTCACTAAGTGTACCATATCTGCACTGGGCCAGAGGAGAAAAACTTTGCCAAGTGTGTTTCTACCTTGATCTCCAGACTGACATTTTTGGTGACTCAGTGCTGCACTTGACTCAATCTAATAACTAATCTAAAGTGCCACAAGCTAATGATTACCATCAGTGTTTGTTTCTAGAAAAAAAGGGACATAATTCAATTCAGTGCTAAATTTTTTCATGTACTTCTGCAATTTTGATCATTCTCTGCAAATGCAGCAGAAGTTTGCAGTGCAAGGTACATCCAATGATAGGAACTTGATCTTTATGCTTTTGATACTGTACAATATGCCTGGTCCCCACTGCTTTCAGCAGGTGCATTCACTTTACGCCAGCATTTACTTTGAGTTATGTTGGTATTGGAGCAGGCTGTGGCAAATCTGTCTGTCAATATGTTAAACAAAGATTATTATAAAAAATGAGTCACCGGTGATCCTGACGGTTGCCATAGGAAACCATTCACCATTGCACTCACTTTTTGTCAAGTTCTCTGTCTGCAGCTAAAGTGCCTGTGACCTTTGAACTGATGAATATCAATTGTCTTTCCTACTTCTGTGTAGTCCAATTTCCTGAGTTAATTGACATATGTGGCATGCCCATATAATCCACTGGCCACCCAAATAATTTCCAGCAATTTCGAGAAACAAATGAGGCAGAATTGTCTTCTGGAGTTTGCTTGGGTGTCTTGGTTGTCAGAATTAATGAAATTGGCCATGTTCTTTTCCTCTGTCTTGTCTTTATCTTTCAATTTGTCAGGAAACCCTTAAAGCAGCTGTTTCTGCTGAAATACACGGCGTTTAAGATTCCCTAACTGGGAACTTTGAAATTAGACCCTGGAACTGGACAATCGTGAGCAATTTTTAACCAATACAATAAACTGCCCATTTTAAATATGGATGGTTTTAAAGTGTGGAGGCTGTACTAGAGCACTGCAGGTATTGTGTTTAATTTTAACCTGGAGGTCATAACCTGGAGGTCATAGTGTGGCTAATTTGCAGTGAAGCAAAGTAATTGGCACTTGTTTTTAAATTGCTCCTTTGTTACAATTTGAATATATATACACTTTTATTTGTGTGTGAGATGGTCTTGCAGGGAGATGAGCTTTGAAATGACCCAAAACTTTTCAGTCCTTGGATAAGATTGTACTTTTAGTGGGGCATGATTGTTTGACAGCGCGTGATAATCGTTTGACAGCGAAGTTGAGATTTCAATAAATATAAGAGCAGTAAGTCAGGATATATGAGGCCTCTTGGTTTGGTCTTAATGGCCAGCATTTTTTCAGGGTGGTGTCTTTTTTAGGGGCATTATCTTGTAATCTGTTATGAGCAAGACATAATGCTGTAGTGCTGGACCTTGTGCTGATTGTAAGGAGCGACATGTTGGCTACTCTCTCGTTCTGGGCAGTGAGCCAAGCAAGTAGGTTTACTCTCACCTGGAGAGCTGAAACCATCTTTTCTCTGTTTAGTGTAGCATTAAGCTGGTCTATATACACTCCCAATCGGAGATCCATTAAAAAATCTGGCATGTAAAAGTGACGAGGGATATTATTTGTCCTATATCTGGTGGAGTTTTAGGTGTGTAGTATTATGTGGGAGACACTTGCGTATTTTTTTTTTCTATTAAAGTGAGATGAAAAGAGTGTTTTTGTTTGGGACCAGCATTGGAAAAGTACTGAAATAAAACAGTATAGAAAGGCCATTCAACCTATTGAGCAACTGGTTCTTTAGAAGCACAATCTGTTAATCCCGCTCTTTCCTCATGTTCTTGCGAATTCTTATTTTTACACACTACAGTTATTGTTTTAATGTGCTGTTGTACTGAATTAACAATTGTGCCAAATTAGTTGCAGTTACATGTTGATGAATCTGAAATTTTGGAAAAGTGAATAATGGAGCAAATTTGAGTTCAAATGGCCTATTCCTCTTGTGTCTTATGAAAACAGTTCCAGTGTAATTGTTGAATTTCAGTTCTTTATTGGTACGTTATTGCTCTGCCTAAACGGAGCTCATTTTGTATCAAGCACCAAGATTCTGACTGAAGCTTTATATATCTTGGGTGGTATGGCACGGTGGTTAGCACTGTTGCCTCACAACTCCAGGGACCCTGTTTCAATTCCGGCCTCGGGTAACTGTCTGTGTGGAGTTTGCATTTTCTCCCCATGTCTGCATGGGTTTCCTCTGGGTTCCGCTTTCCTTCCACAGTGCAAAGATGTGCAAGTTAGGTGAATTGGCCATGCTAAAATTGCCCCTTAGTATCCAAAAGGTTAGGTAGGGTTACAGGGATAGGGTGGATGTGTGGGCTCAAGTAGGTGCTCTTTCTGAGGGCCGGTGCAGACTTGATGGGCCGAATGGCCTCCTTCTGCACTGTAGGGATTCTATGATATCAGCAACTTGCATTTATATAACACCTCTGACATTTAAAAAAAAATAAAAAATTTATAGTACCCAATTCATTTTTTCCAATTAAGAGGCAATTTAGCATGGCCAATCCACCTAGCCTGCACATCTTTGGGTTGTGGGGATGAAACCCACGCAAACACGGGGAGAATGTGCAAACTCCACACGGGCAGTGTCCCAGAGCCGGGATCGAACCTGGGACCTCGGTGCCGTGAGACAGCAGTGTTAACCACTGCGCCGCCGTGCTGCCTTATAACACCTCTGACATAAGAAAATGTCCCAAGTTGCTTCACAGGAGCGTAATCAACAAAATTGACACCGAACCAAAGGAGCTATTTGGAAAGGTTTGGGCAAAAGGTATGTTTTAAGCAGCTTCTTAACAAGGAAACCCAGGTGGAGAGTAGGTAGTTGAGGTGGGATGAAGGAGAAACAGAGTTCTTGGGTTATATGGCTGGAGGAGATTACAAGGACGATGAGGAACAAGGCTAAGGATGGTTTGAACATCAAGTTGTTACTTTTAAATTCAAAGTGCCAGGGAACTGAGATCCTGTATAGATTTCTGCCATAGAGTGATTGGTGAGCAGAACTTAAAAAGTTAGAATATGACTTGCCAAATTTTGGATGAGTTCCAAGAAGTGTGGAAGCGTGCCCAAGAAAACATGGAGGCAAATAAAACAAAAGCAGCGGGTGGGCTGCGACAGGTGATGTAGTGGTAGAAGTGGGAATTCTTTGTGATGAAGAGGATATGATGTTGGAAGCTTTGCACAGGTTTATACAGGATGCTGAGGCTGTGAACAGCTTAGTTCAGCTTAATAAAGTGGTGGGTCTGAAGACAATTACCTTGGCTTTCAGGTGAACATAAAAGATCCCTCGGTATCATTCAAAGAGCAGGGAGTTCTTCTGGTTTATTGGCCAACATTTATCTCTCGAAGAAACAACTTGAAAAATTATTTATCTCTATTGGTGGGAACTTGCTGTGTTCAATTTGGCTACTGAATTTCCAATATTCTAACAGTAACTACAAAAGTATACAGTTGCCTTCAGTTTAACAGTCCCCAGGCTTTTGAACCTATGCACTCATTATTTCTGAAAATCATTTATAGATCAGCACCCTACTGAATCCCACATATCTACCCTATCCCCATAACCCAGTAACCCCTACTTATCATTTTTGTTTTACATGGCTAATCCATCTAACCCACATATCTTTGGACTGTGGGGGGAAACCGGCGCAACCGGAGGAAACACACGCAGACATGGGGAGAACGTGCAGACTCCGCACAGACAGTGACCCAGCCGGTAATTGAATCTGGGACCCTGGAGCTGTGAAGCAACTGTGCTAACCACTATGCTACCGTGCTGGTCTGTGCTACATTATGGCCTCTGCTACAGGGGCTGGTTTAGCACAGTGGGCTAAACAACTGGCTTGTAATGCAGAACAAGGCCAGCAGTGCGGGTTCAATTACCGAACCGGTCTCCCCGTACATGCGCCGGAATGTGGCGACTAGGGGCTTTTCACAGTAAATTCATTGAAGCCTACTTGTGACAATAAGCGATTATTATTATTATTATATTAACTTATTGGGGAAAGTGTTCTGTAACATTTACTTTTTGTACATCCTGTATCTACATTTCTATTTCTAGCAGAATTTGAGTTTTCAAGCATAGCATTCCAGAATCTCAGTTGCTTGATAGTTCGGAGATGTTTGCCCCCACATGGAAATCATTCCATACGCAAATAAGAACTTTATCTTTTTAGCCTTTGGTTCCTTGTTCTGTAGTCATTTTGAAGGCATTTCCAATTATCTTTCTTGGTTTACTTTCTTAGGGCCAGCCTTAGCTAAAAAACACTGCTTCTGAATCAAAAGGTTGTGGATTCAAACCCAACTCTAGCTGTTTGTGTGCAATCCAAGCTGGCACTTCATTGTAGTTCTGAGGAAGTGCTGCACTGATGGAGGTGCCATCTTTCAGCTGAGACATTAAACTGAGGCTCTTGGGTACTGTAAAAGAGTCCACAGTACTAGTGGAAGAAGAGAAGGAGAGTTCTCCTGATATTCTGACCAATAATTATTCAGTGGGCCACCAACTTGATTATTTATCTCCTGCTGCTTGTGGGATCTTGCTGTGTACAAATTGATTGTTCCATTATCTACATTACAACCATGACTAGAGTTCCAATCTATCTCTTTGGCCTTGAAGCACTTTGGGTGCTCCCAAAAGTTAGGTGGATTGGCTACACTAAAATTGCCCCATGATTTCCAAAGATGTACAGTTTAGGTGGGATTATGGGGATAGGGCAGGGAAGTGGGCGTAGGTAGGGTGCTCTTTCAGAGGGTCAGTG
The DNA here is from genome assembly GCF_047496885.1 of Scyliorhinus torazame. Classification (NCBI taxonomy): domain Eukaryota; kingdom Metazoa; phylum Chordata; class Chondrichthyes; order Carcharhiniformes; family Scyliorhinidae; genus Scyliorhinus; species Scyliorhinus torazame. Next base: position 190,104,101 of record NC_092716.1, read on the forward strand.
CAGACTCAATGGGCTAAATGGCCTCCTTCTGCACTGTAGGGATTCTATGTAAAGCCATAAATGCTATTTAAAGAACAAAAGAACAAAGAAAATTATAGCACAGGAACAGGCCTTCGGCCCTCCCAGCCTGCGCTGATCCAGATCCTTTATCTAAACCTGTTGCCTATTTTCCAAGGATCTACTTCCCTCTGTTCCCCGCCCGTTCATATATCTGTCTAGATGCATCTTAAATGATGCTATCGTGCCCGCCTCTACCACCTCCGCTGACAAAGCGTTCCAGGCATCCACCACCCTCTGCGTAAAAAACTTTCCACGCACATCTCCCTTAAACTTTCCCCCTCGCACCTTGAAATCGTGACCCCTTGTAATTGACACCTCCACTCTTGGAAAAAGCTTGTTGCTATCCACCCTGTCCATACCTCTCATAATTTTGTTGACCTCAATCAGGTACCCCCTCAACCTCCGTCTTTCCAACGAAAATAATCCTAATCTACTCAACCTTTCTTCATAGCTAGCACCCTCCATAACAGGCAACATCCTGGTGAACCTCCTCTGCACCCTCTCTAAAGCATCCACATCCTTCTGGTAATGTGGCAACCAGAACTGCACGCAGTATTCCAAATGTAGCCTAACCAAAGTCCAAAACAACTGTAACATGACCTGCCGACTCTTGTACTCAATATCCCATCCGATGAAGGCAAGCATGCTGTATGCCTTCTTGACCACTCTATCGACCTGCGTTGCCACCTTCAGGGTACAATGGGCTGGTTTAGCTCACTGGGCTAAATCGCTGGCTTTTAAAGCAGACCAAGGCAGGCCAGCAGCACGGTTCGATTCCCGTACCAGCCTCCCCGAACAGGCGCTGGAATGTGGCGACTAGGGGCTTTTCATAGTAACTTCATTGAAGCCTACTCGTGACAATAAGCGATTTTCATTTCATTTTTCATTTCAATTCCCAGATCTCTCTGTACATCAATTTTCCCCAGGACTTCCATTGACCGTATAATCCGCTCTTGAATTAGATCTTCCAAAATGCATCACCTCACATTTGCCTGGATTGAACTCCATCTGCCATTTCTCTGCCCAACTCTCCAATCTATCTATATTTTGCTATATTCTCTGACAGTCCTCCTCGCTATCTGCAACTCCACCAATCTTAGTATCATCTGCAAACTTGCTAATCAGACCACCTATACCTTCGTCCAGATCATTTATGTATATCACAAACAACAGTGGTCAGAGCACGGATCCCTGTGGAACACCACTACTCACCGTTCTCCATTTTGAGACACTCCCTTCCACCACTACTCTCTGTCTCCTGTTGCCCAGCCAGTTCTTTATCCATCTAGCTAGTACACCCTGAACCCCATACGACTTCACTTTTTCCATCAACCTGCCATGGGAAACTTTATCAAACGCCTTACTGAAGTCCATGTATATGACATCTACAGCCCCCATCCCTCATCAATTAACTTTGTCACTTCCTCAAAGAATTCTATTAGGTTTGTAAGACATGACCTTCCCTGCACAAAACCATGCTGCCTATCACTGATGAGTCTATTTTCTTCCAAATGTGAATAGATCCTATCCCTCAGTATCTCCTCCAACAGTTTGCCTACCACTGACGTCAAGCTCACAGGTCTATAATTCCCTGGATTATCCCTGCTACCCTTCTTAAACAAAGGGACAACATTAGCAATTCCCCAGTCCTCCGGAACCTCACCCGTGCTCAAGGATGCTGCAAAGATAGCTGTTAGGGCCCCAGCTATTTCGCCCCTCGCTTCCCTCAGTAACCTGGGGACTTGTCCATCTTAATGCCTTTTAGAATACCCCAAACTTCCCCCTTCCTTATGCCGACTGGACCTAGAGTATTTAATCATCCATCCCTATTCTCAACATTCATCATGTCCCTCTCCTTGGTGAATACCGATGCAAAGTGCTCATTAAGAATCTCACCCATTTCCTCTGACTCCATGCATAAATTCCCTCTTTTGTCTTTGAGTGGGCCAATCCTTTCTCTAGTCACCCTCCTTGTATACGAATAAAAGGCTTTGGGATTTTCCTTAACCCTGTTAGCCAAAGATATTTCATGACCCCTTTTAGCCCTCTTTATTGCACGTTTGAGATTTGTCCTACTTTCCCGATATTCCTCCAAAGCTTCATCAGTTTTAAGTCGCCTAGATCTTATGTATGCTTCCTTTTTCATCTTAGCTAGTCTCACAATTCCACCCGTCATCCATGGTTCCCTAATCTTGCCATTTCTATCCCTCATTTTCACAGGGACATATCTGTCCTGCACTCTAATCAACCTTTCCTTAAAAGACTCCCACATTTCAAATGTGGATTTACCCTTAAAGAGCTGCTCCCAATCCATATTCCCCAGCTCCTAACGAATTTTGTTATACTTGGCCTTTCCCCAATTTCGCACTCTTCCTTTCGGACCACTCTCGTCTTTGTCCATGAGTATTCTAAAACTTACGGAATTGTGATCGCTATTCCCAAAGTAATCATCGACTGAAACTTCAACCACCTGGCCGGGATCATTCCCCAATACCAGGTCCAGTATGGCCCCTTCCAGAGTTGGACTATTTACATACTGCTGTAAAAACCTCTCCTGGATGTTCCTTACAAATTCTGCTCCATCTACGCCTCCAAAACTACGTGAGTCCCATTCAATGTTGGGGAAGTTAAAATCTCCCATCACGACCATCCTATTGCTCCTACATTTTTCTATAATCTGTCTACATATTTGTACCTCTACTTCATGCTCGCTTTTTGGATGCCTGTAGTAAAGTCCCAACAATGTTACTGCACCCTTCCTATTTCTTAGCTCTACCCATATTGCCTCAGTGCTCGAATCCTCCATCGTGCCCTCCTTAATCACAGCTGTGATATCATCTCTGACCAGTAATGCAACTCCTCCACCCCTTTTACCTCCCTCTCTATCCCTCCTGAAGCATCTATACCCTGGGATATTTAGTTGCCAGTCTTGCCCTTCCCTCAATCACGACTCAGTAATAACAAGAACACCATATTCCCAGGTACTAATCCAAGCCCTAAGTTCACCTGCCTTACCTGCTACACTTCTTGCATTAAAACAAATGCACCTCAGTCCACCTGTCCCTTTGCGTTCATCATCTCTTCCTTGTCTACTCTTCCCTTTAGTCACATTGAGTTTATTATCTAGTCCCTTACTGGCTTTAGTTGCTGCCTCTTTACTGACCTCTAACCTCCTAATCTGGTTCCCATCCTCCTGCCACATTAGTTTAAAACCTCCCCAACAGTGTAAGCAAAAGCACCCCCTAAGACATTGGTTCCAGTCCTGCCCAAGTGTAGACCATCCGATTTGTTATGGTCCCACCGCCCCCAGAACCGGTTCCAATGTCCCAAAAATCTGAACCCCGTCCCTCCTGCACCAACTCTCAAGCCACGTATTTAAATTCAATTTAAATTTGTATCGCTCTCTTAAGTTCACTTCACAACTGAAAACAACTTGCATTGCATATAGGGGAAGGTCACAGATACTTCAGACAAAAGAAAATAACATTGAGCCACAAAAGGGAATATTGGGTGGGGTGATCAAAAGCCTGGCTGCAAAGCTCCCAAAGCGAGCGTCCGAACTAACACCACCAGCTCTAAATATTTCCAGCTGCAGAGAGGAACAAGACAGGGCTGCCCCCCGTCCCCACTTTTGTTCGCGCTAGCGATCGAACCCCTGGCGATAGCCCTGTGGGACGCGAAAAGTTGGAAGGGAATCTGGAGAGGAGACAGAGGGCACAGAGTCTCACTCCATGCAGATGACCTGCTCCTCTATGTCTCGAAGCCACAGGAGGGACTAAAGGCAATACGGCAAATACTGAAAGAATTTGGAACCTTCTCGGGCTACAAACCTGGTAAAAACAAATTGCTGCGGATGCTGGAATGAACATCGGCCTGAACATCGAATTCAACAACTTCAGATGATCAGCTCTACCCCACCCCGACCCATTTGTTTTCATTTCATTTTTACTGTCTTTTACCATTTCTTTCTTAATATACATTTAATTCCCCCCTCCCCCCCCGCCCAATCTCATCCACCTTTCCTTCACCTGTCTTCTCTTTGCTGCCCCCCCCCCCCCCCCCCCCCCCCCACATCTACAGTTCACCCTCTGATGTTAGTTTCCCTGCTGTTTGACCGTTCACATCTTTTGTCCTCTCTGGGGACTGCCATTAGCATTCTTCCCCTTTGTTTCTGTGGCCATTAGCACCTGGTTTCCCTGGGTTTCTGTGGCTATGACTCATCTTTCATTCTCACTCCACAGTATAAATATTCCCACTTTCTCTGTCTGTTAGCTTTGACAAAGAGTCATCGGACTCGAAACGTTAGCTCTTTTCTCTCCCTACAGATGCTGCCATACTTGCTGAGATTTTACAGCATTTTTTCTTTCGTTTCAGGCTACAAACTTAACCTGGGCAAAAGTGAGGCATTCCCAGTGAACCCAAACGGGGGAGGGAGAGAGCTGGAGGGGCTCCCGTTCAAAACAGCACAGAACAGATTCCGCTACCTGGGGAGCCAGATAGCCAGAGACTGGACACAGATCCACAAGTGGAACCTGACCAGCCTGTAAGAAGTAAGAAGAGACCTTCAAAGGTGGGGCTCACTCCCACTCTCTCTGGTGGGGAGAGTGCAGACGATCAAGATGAACGTACTGCCAAGGTTCCTCTTCCTGTTTAGATCCATTCCGATCTTCATCCCTAAGGCCTTTTTCCAAAACGTAGACAGTCTAATCATGCCGTTTGTGGGGAGGGTTAGAACCCGAGAATTCCCAAACAGACACTGCAAAGAAGGAAAATCAAAGGGGGCTTGGCCGTACCAAACTTACAATACTACCACTGGGCAGCAACGGCAGAAAGAGTGAGGGGATGGTACAAGAACCCGACACAGATTGGGTACAAATGGAGGAGGCATCCTGTAAAGGAACGACCCTCCGGGCCCTGGCCACAGCAGCACTCCCATCCTCCTCAACAAGATACACAACAAGCCCAGTGGTAGCGGCCACGCTGAGAACGTGGACCCAGTTGAGACAGCACTTCAGGATAACCAAAATGTCCTTTATGGCCCCCATCTGCGGCAATCACAGATTCCCCCCTGCCATGCTGGATACCACCTTCAAAAGATGGAGGGGGGATGGGGGCACATTGACGGTCGGGGACTTCTACGTAGGGCACAGACTGGCGACATGAGACGAGCTGACGAGGACGTGGAAGCTAGCAAAAGGACAGGAAATGAGACACCTCCAAATAAATCACTTCCTCCGCAAAGAGACAGTGGGGTACCCCAGGGCCCCAGAAACCACAGTACTAGTGGACCTGATAGGCACAAGCAATGAGAAGGGGGGGCTATGTGGGAAAATATATGGACAGCTACTGGACAGACCCCGGACTCCACTGGACGAGACCAGAGTAAAATGGGAGGACGAATTGGGGACAGAGGTAGGGTGGGGACTCTGGAGCGAAGTACTGAGCAGGGTGAACTCCATCTCCTCCTGCGCAAGGCTAAGCGTAATGCAGCTCAAAGTGGTGCACAGAGCGCACCTGACCAGAACCCGAATGAGCAGGTTGAAATGATATGAAATGAAATGAAAATCGCTTATTGTCACAAGTAGGCTGCAAATGAAGTTACTGTGAAAAGCCCCTAGTTGCCACATTCCGGCGCCTGTTCGGGGAGGCTGGTACGGGAATCGAACCGTGCTGCTGGCCTGCCTTGGTCTGCTTTAAAAGTCAGCGATTTAGTCCAGTGTGCTAAACCAGCACCTGGTTCTTCCCGGTTCTTCCCGGAGGTGGAGGACAAATGTAAGCGGTGCCAGAAGGGCCCGGCCAACCACACCCACATGTTTTGGGCTTGCCCCAAGCTTGCTGGGTTCTGGACAGCCTTCTCCGAGGCAAGGTCCAAGGTTGTGGGGGTGAGGGTGAAGCCATGCCCAATAGTGGCAATCTTCAGGGTATCGGAGCAGCCAGAGTTACACATGGGGAAGGGTGCCAACGCCCTCGCTTTCACTTCCCTAATCGCACGCCGGAGAATCGGCTGGCGATCGGCAGCACCACCTACAGCTGCAGACTGGCTCGCTGACCTTTCGGAATTTCTCCACCTGGAGAAGATTAAGTACGAGAATCCCGCCCAAGGAGAGGCTGGCTAGTCTGGGACTTTTTTCCCTGGAGCATCGGAGGCTTAGGGGTGAGCTTATAGAGGTCTATAAAATAATGAGGGGCACAAATAAAGTAGATAGTCAACATCTTTTCTCAAAGGTAGGGGAGTCTAAAGCTAGAGGGCATAGGTTTAAGGTGAGGGGGGAGAGATACAAAAGGGTCCAGAAGGGCAATTTATTCACTCAGAGGGTGGTGAGTGTCTGGAACGAGCTGCCAGGGGCAGTAGTAGAGGCGGGTCCAATTTTGCCTCTTTCCGCCCCCCCGCCTCTCTTTTCCCCCCCCGCCTCTCTTTTCCCCCCCCGCCTCTCTTTTCCCCCCCCGCCTCTCTTTTCCCCCCCCGCCTCTCTTTTCCCCCCCCGCCTCTCTTTTCCCCCCCCGCCTCTCTTTTCCCCCCCCGCCTCTCTTTTCCCCCCCCGCCTCTCTTTTCCCCCCCCGCCTCTCTTTTCCCCCCGCCTCTCTTTTCCCCCCGCCTCTCTTTTCCCCCCGCCTCTCTTTTCCCCCCGCCTCTCTTTTCCCTCCCGCCTCTCTTTTCCCCCCCGCCTCTCTTTTCCCCCCCGCCTCTCTTTTCCCCCCCGCCTCTCTTTTCCCCCCGCCTCTCTTTTCCCCCCCGCCTCTCTTTTCCCCCCCGCCTCTCTTTTCCCCCCCCGCCTCTCTTTTCCCCCCCCGCCTCTCTTTTCCCCCCCCGCCTCTCTTTTCCCCCCCCGCCTCTCTTTTCCCCCCCCGCCTCTCTTTTCCCCCCCCGCCTCTCTTTTCCCCCCCGCCTCTCTTTTCCCCCCCCGCCTCTCTTTTCCCCCCCCGCCTCTCTTTTCCCCCCCCGCCTCTCTTTTCCCCCCCCGCCTCTCTTTTCCCCCCCCGCCTCTCTTTTCCCCCCCCGCCTCTCTTTTCCCCCCCCGCCTCTCTTTTCCCCCCCCGCCTCTCTTTTCCCCCCCGGCCTCTCTTTTCCCCCCCGGCCTCTCTTTTCCCCCCCGGCCTCTCTTTTCCCCCCCGGCCTCTCTTTTCCCCCCCGGCCTCTCTTTTCCCCCCCGGCCTCTCTTTTCCCCCCCGGCCTCTCTTTTCCCCCCCGGCCTCTCTTTTCCCCCCCGGCCTCTCTTTTCCCCCCCGGCCTCTCTTTTCCCCCCCGGCCTCTCTTTTCCCCCCCGGCCTCTCTTTTCCCCCCCGGCCTCTCTTTTCCCCCCCGGCCTCTCTTTTCCCCCCCGGCCTCTCTTTTCCCCCCCGGCCTCTCTTTTCCCCCCCGGCCTCTCTTTTCCCCCCCGGCCTCTCTTTTCCCCCCCGGCCTCTCTTTTCCCCCCCGGCCTCTCTTTTCCCCCCCGGCCTCTCTTTTCCCCCCCGGCCTCTCTTTTCCCCCCCGGCCTCTCTTTTCCCCCCCGGCCTCTCTTTTCCCCCCCGGCCTCTCTTTTCCCCCCCGGCCTCTCTTTTCCCCCCCGGCCTCTCTTTTCCCCCCCGGCCTCTCTTTTCCCCCCCGGCCTCTCTTTTCCCCCCCGGCCTCTCTTTCCCCCCCGGCCTCTCTTTCCCCCCCGGCCTCTCTTTTCCCCCCCGGCCTCTCTTTTCCCCCCCGGCCTCTCTTTTCCCCCCCGGCCTCTCTTTTCCCCCCCGGCCTCTCTTTTCCCCCCGGCCTCTCTTTTCCCCCCCGGCCTCTCTTTTCCCCCCCGGCCTCTCTTTTCCCCCCCGGCCTCTCTTTTCCCCCCCGGCCTCTCTTTTCCCCCCCGGCCTCTCTTTTCCCCCCCGGCCTCTCTTTTCCCCCCGGCCTCTCTTTTCCCCCCCGGCCTCTCTTTTCCCCCCCGGCCTCTCTTTTCCCCCCCGGCCTCTCTTTTCCCCCCCGGCCTCTCTTTTCCCCCCCGGCCTCTCTTTTCCCCCCCGGCCTCTCTTTTCCCCCCCGGCCTCTCTTTTCCCCCCCGGCCTCTCTTTTCCCCCCCGGCCTCTCTTTTCCCCCCCGGCCTCTCTTTTCCCCCCCGGCCTCTCTTTTCCCCCCCGGCCTCTCTTTTCCCCCCGGCCTCTCTCTTCCCCCCCGGCCTCTCTCTTCCCCCCCGGCCTCTCTCTTCCCCCCCGGCCTCTCTCTTCCCCCCCGGCCTCTCTCTTCCCCCCCGGCCTCTCTCTTCCCCCCCGGCCTCTCTCTTCCCCCCCGGCCTCTCTCTTCCCCCCCGGCCTCTCTCTTCCCCCCCGGCCTCTCTCTTCCCCCCCGGCCTCTCTCTTCCCCCCCGGCCTCTCTCTTCCCCCCCGGCCTCTCTCTTCCCCCCCGGCCTCTCTCTTCCCCCCCGGCCTCTCTCTTCCCCCCCGGCCTCTCTCTTCCCCCCCGGCCTCTCTCTTCCCCCCGGCCTCTCTCTTCCCCCCCGGCCTCTCTCTTCCCCCCGGCCTCTCTCTTCCCCCCCGGCCTCTCTCTTCCCCCCCGGCCTCTCTCTTCCCCCCCGGCCTCTCTCTTCCCCCCCGGCCTCTCTCTTCCCCCCGGCCTCTCTCTTCCCCCCCGGCCTCTCTCTTCCCCCCCGGCCTCTCTCTTCCCCCCCGGCCTCTCTCTTCCCCCCCGGCCTCTCTCTTCCCCCCCGGCCTCTCTCTTCCCCCCCGGCCTCTCTCTTCCCCCCGGCCTCTCTCTTCCCCCCCGGCCTCTCTCTTCCCCCCCGGCCTCTCTCTTCCCCCCCGGCCTCTCTCTTCCCCCCCGGCCTCTCTCTTCCCCCCCGGCCTCTCTCTTCCCCCCCGGCCTCTCTCTTCCCCCCCGGCCTCTCTCTTCCCCCCCGGCCTCTCTCTTCCCCCCCGGCCTCTCTCTTCCCCCCCGGCCTCTCTCTTCCCCCCCGGCCTCTCTCTTCCCCCCCGGCCTCTCTCTTCCCCCCCGGCCTCTCTCTTCCCCCCGGCCTCTCTCTTCCCCCCCGGCCTCTCTCTTCCCCCCCGGCCTCTCTCTTCCCCCCCGGCCTCTCTCTTCCCCCCCGGCCTCTCTCTTCCCCCCCGGCCTCTCTCTTCCCCCCCGGCCTCTCTCTTCCCCCCCGGCCTCTCTCTTCCCCCCCGGCCTCTCTCTTCCCCCCCGGCCTCTCTCTTCCCCCCCGGCCTCTCTCTTCCCCCCGGCCTCTCTCTTCCCCCCCGGCCTCTCTTTTCCCCCCCGGCCTCTCTTTTCCCCCCCGGCCTCTCTTTTCCCCCCCGGCCTCTCTTTTCCCCCCCGGCCTCTCTTTTCCCCCCCGGCCTCTCTTTTCCCCCCCGGCCTCTCTTTTCCCCCCCGGCCTCTCTTTTCCCCCCCGGCCTCTCTTTTCCCCCCGGCCTCTCTTTTCCCCCCCGGCCTCTCTTTTCCCCCCCGGCCTCTCTTTTCCCCCCCGGCCTCTCTTTTCCCCCCCGGCCTCTCTTTTCCCCCCCGGCCTCTCTTTTCCCCCCCGGCCTCTCTTTTCCCCCCCGGCCTCTCTTTTCCCCCCCGGCCTCTCTTTTCCCCCCCGGCCTCTCTTTTCCCCCCCGGCCTCTCTTTTCCCCCCCGGCCTCTCTTTTCCCCCCCGGCCTCTCTTTTCCCCCCCGGCCTCTCTTTTCCCCCCCGGCCTCTCTTTTCCCCCCCGGCCTCTCTTTTCCCCCCCGGCCTCTCTTTTCCCCCCCGGCCTCTCTTTTCCCCCCCGGCCTCTCTTTTCCCCCCCGGCCTCTCTTTTCCCCCCCGGCCTCTCTTTTCCCCCCCGGCCTCTCTTTTCCCCCCCGGCCTCTCTTTTCCCCCCCGGCCTCTCTTTTCCCCCCCGGCCTCTCTTTTCCCCCCCGGCCTCTCTTTTCCCCCCCGGCCTCTCTTTTCCCCCCCGGCCTCTCTTTTCCCCCCCGGCCTCTCTTTTCCCCCCCGGCCTCTCTTTTCCCCCCCGGCCTCTCTTTTCCCCCCCGGCCTCTCTTTTCCCCCCCGGCCTCTCTTTTCCCCCCCGGCCTCTCTTTTCCCCCCCGGCCTCTCTTTTCCCCCCCGGCCTCTCTTTTCCCCCCGGCCTCTCTTTTCCCCCCCGGCCTCTCTTTTCCCCCCCGGCCTCTCTTTTCCCCCCGGCCTCTCTTTTCCCCCCCGGCCTCTCTTTTCCCCCCCGGCCTCTCTTTTCCCCCCCGGCCTCTCTTTCCCCCCCGGCCTCTCTTTTCCCCCCCGGCCTCTCTTTTCCCCCCCGGCCTCTCTTTTCCCCCCCGGCCTCTCTTTTCCCCCCCGGCCTCTCTTTTCCCCCCCGGCCTCTCTTTTCCCCCCCGGCCTCTCTTTTCCCCCCCGGCCTCTCTTTTCCCCCCCGGCCTCTCTTTTCCCCCCCGGCCTCTCTTTTCCCCCCCGGCCTCTCTTTTCCCCCCCGGCCTCTCTTTTCCCCCCCGGCCTCTCTTTTCCCCCCCGGCCTCTCTTTTCCCCCCCGGCCTCTCTTTTCCCCCCCGGCCTCTCTTTTCCCCCCCGGCCTCTCTTTTCCCCCCCGGCCTCTCTTTTCCCCCCCGGCCTCTCTTTTCCCCCCCGGCCTCTCTTTCCCCCTGCCCGCTCTCGCCCCCTCCGTCCTCGCCCCCTCCGTCCTCGCCCCCTCCGTCCTCGCCCCCTCCGTCCTCGCCCTCGCCCCCTCCGTCCTCGCCCTCTCCCCCTCCGTCCTCGCCCTCGCCCTCTCCCCCTCCGTCCTCGCCCTCGCCCCCTCCGGCCTCGCCCTCGCCCCCTCCGTCCTCGCCCTCGCCCCCTCCGTCCTCGCCCTCGCCCCCTCCGTCCTCGCCCTCGCCCCCTCCGTCCTCGCCCTCGCCCCCTCCGTCCTCGCCCTCGCCCCCTCCGTCCTCGCCCTCGCCCCCTCCGTCCTCGCCCTCGCCCTCTCCGTCCTCGCCCTCGCCCTCTCCGTCCTCGCCCTCGCCCTCTCCGTCCTCGCCCTCGCCCTCTCCGTCCTCGCCCTCGCCCTCTCCGTCCTCGCCCTCGCCCTCTCCGTCCTCGCCCTCGCTCTCTCCGTCCTCGCCCTCTCCGTCCTCGCCCTCTCCGTCCTCGCCCTCTCCGCCCTCGCCCTCTCCGCCCTCGCCCTCTCCGCCCTCGCCCTCTCCGCCCTCGCCCTCTCCGCCCTCGCCCTCTCCGCCCTCGCCCTCTCCGCCCTCGCCCTCTCCGCCCTCGCCCTCTCCGCCCTCGCCCTCTCCGCCCTCGCCCTCTCCGCCCTCGCCCTCTCCGCCCTCGCCCTCTCCGCCCTCGCCCTCTCCGCCCTCGCCCTCTCCGCCCTCGCCCTCTCCGCCCTCGCCCTCTCCGCCCTCGCCCTCTCCGCCCTCGCCCTCTCCGCCCTCGCCCTCTCCGCCCTCGCCCTCTCCGCCCTCGCCCTCTCCGCCCTCGCCCTCTCCGCCCTCGCCCTCTCCGCCCTCGCCCTCTCCGCCCTCGCCCTCTCCGCCCTCGCCCTCTCCGCCCTCGCCCTCTCCGCCCTCGCCCTCTCCGCCCTCGCCCTCTCCGCCCTCGCCCTCTCCGCCCTCGCCCTCTCCGCCCTCGCCCTCTCCGCCCTCGCCCTCTCCGCCCTCGCCCTCTCCGCCCTCGCCCTCTCCGCCCTCGCCCTCTCCGCCCTCGCCCTCTCCGCCCTCGCCCTCTCCGCCCTCGCCCTCTCCGCCCTCGCCCTCTCCGCCCTCGCCCTCTCCGCCCTCGCCCTCTCCGCCCTCGCCCTCTCCGCCCTCGCCCTCTCCGCCCTCGCCCTCTCCGCCCTCGCCCTCTCCGCCCTCGCCCTCTCCGCCCTCGCCCTCTCCGCCCTCGCCCTCTCCGCCCTCGCCCTCTCCGCCCTCGCCCTCTCCGCCCTCGCCCTCTCCGCCCTCGCCCTCTCCGCCCTCGCCCTCTCCGCCCTCGCCCTCTCCGCCCTCGCCCTCTCCGCCCTCGCCCTCTCCGCCCTCGCCCTCTCCGCCCTCGCCCTCTCCGCCCTCGCCCTCTCCGCCCTCGCCCTCTCCGCCCTCGCCCTCTCCGCCCTCTCCGCCCTCGCCCTCTCCGCCCTCGCCCTCTCCGCCCTCTCCGCCCTCGCCCTCTCCGCTCTCCGCCCTCGCCCTCTCCGCCCTCGCCCTCTCCGCCCTCGCCCTCTCCGCCCTCGCCCTCTCCGCCCTCGCCCTCTCCGCCCTCGCCCTCTCCGCCCTCGCTCTCGCCCTCGCCCTCTCCGCCCTCGCTCTCGCCCTCGCCCTCTCCGTCCTCGCCCTCGCCCTCTCCGTCCTCGCCCTCGCCCTCTCCGTCCTCGCCCTCGCCCTCTCCGTCCTCGCCCTCGCCCTCTCCGTCCTCGCCCTCTCCGTCCTCGCCCTCGCCCTCTCCGTCCTCGCCCTCGCCCTCTCCGTCCTCTCCGTCCTCGCCCTCTCCGTCCTCGCCCTCTCCGTCCTCGCCCTCGCCCTCTCCGTCCTCGCCCTCTCCGTCCTCGCCCTCGCCCTCTCCGTCCTCGCCCTCGCCCTCTCCGTCCTCGCCTCGCCCTCTCCGTCCTCGCCCTCGCCCTCTCCGTCCTCGCCCTCGCCCTCTCCGCCCTCGCCCTCTCCGCCCTCGCCCTCTCCGCCCTCGCCCTCTCCGCCCTCGCCCCTCTCCGCCCTCGCCCTCTCCGCCCTCGCCCTCTCCGCCCTCGCCCTCTCCGCCCTCGCCCTCTCCGCCCTCGCCCTCTCCGCCCTCGCCCTCTCCGCCCTCGCCCTCTCCGCCCTCGCCCTCTCCGCCCTCGCCCTCTCCGCCCTCGCCCTCTCCGCCCTCGCCCTCTCCGCCCTCGCCCTCTCCGCCCTCGCCCTCACCCTCTCGCCCTCGCCCTCTCCGCCCTCGCCCTCTCCGCCCTCGCCCTCTCCGCCCTCGCCCTCGCCCTCTCCGCCCTCGCCCTCTCCGCCCTCGCCCTCTCCGCCCTCGCCCTCTCCATCCTCGCCCTCTCCGCCCTCGCCCTCTCCGCCCTCGCCCTCTCCGCCCTCGCCCTCTCCGCCCTCGCCCTCTCCGCCCTCGCCCTCTCCGCCCTCGCCCTCTCCGCCCTCGCCCTCTCCGCCCTCGCCCTCTCCGCCCTCGCCCTCTCCGCCCTCGCCCTCTCCGCCCTCGCCCTCTCCGCCCTCGCCCTCTCCGCCCTCGCCCCTCTCCGCCCTCGCCCTCTCCGCCCTCGCCCTCTCCGCCCTCGCCCTCTCCGCCCCTCGCCCTCTCCGCCCTCGCCCTCGCCCTCTCCCCCTCGCCCTCTCCGCCCTCGCCCTCTCCGCCCTCGCCCTCGCCCTCTCCGCCCTCGCCCTCTCCGCCCTCGCCCTCTCCGCCCTCGCCCTCTCCGTCCTCGCCCTCGCCCTCTCCGTCCTCGTCCTCGCCCTCTCCGTCCTCGCCCTCTCCGTCCTCGCCCTCGCCCTCTCCGTCCTCGCCCTCGCCCTCTCCGTCCTCGCCCTCGCCCTCTCCGTCCTCGCCCTCGCCCTCTCCGTCCTCGATCTCGCCCTCTCCGTCCTCGATCTCGCCCTCGCCCTCTCCGTCCTCGCCCTCTCCGTCCTCGCCCTCTCCGTCCTCGCCCTCTCCGTCCTCGCCCTCTCCGTCCTCGCCCTCTCCGTCCTCGCCCTCTCCGTCCTCGCCCTCTCCGTCCTCGCCCTCTCCGTCCTCGCCCTCTCCGTCCTCGCCCACTCCGTCCTCGCCCTCTCCGTCCTCGCCCTCTCCGTCCTCGCCCTCTCCGTCCTCGCCCTCTCCGTCCTCGCCCTCGCCCTCGCCCTCGCCCTCGTCCTCGCCCTCGTCCTCGCCCTCGCCCTCGCCCTCGCCCTCGCCCTCTCCGTCCTCGCCCTCGCCCTCTCCGCCCTCGCCCTCGCCCTCTCCGCCCTCGCCCTCGCCCTCTCCGCACTCGCCCTCGCCCTCTCCGTCCTCGCCCTCGCCCTCTCCGTCCTCGCCCTCTCCGTCCTCGCCCACTCCGTCCTCGCCCTCTCCGTCCTCGCCCTCTCCGTCCTCGCCCTCTCCGTCCTCGCCCGCCCTCTCCGTCCTCGCCCTCTCCGTCCTCGCCCTCTTCGTCCTCGCCCTCTCCGTCCTCGCCCTCTCCGTCCTCGCCCTCTCCGTCCTCGCCCTCTCCGTCCTCGCCCTCTCCGTCCTCGCCCTCTCCGTCCTCGCCCTCTCCGTCCTCGCCCTCTCCGTCCTCGCCCTCGCCCTCGCCCTCGCCCTCGCCCTCGCCCTCGCCCTCGCCCTCTCCGTCCTCGCCCTCGTCCTCGCCCTCTCCGTCCTCGCCCTCGCCCTCTCCGCCCTCGCCCTCGCCCTCTCCGCCCTCGCCCTCGCCCTCGCCCTCTCCGTCCTCGCCCTCGCCCTCGCCCTCTCCGTCCTCGCCCTCGCCCTCTCCGTCCTCGCCCTCGCCCTCTCCGTCCTCGCCATCGCCCTCTCCGTCCTCGCCCTCGCCCTCGCCCTCTCCGTCCTCGCCCTCGCCCTCTCCGTCCTCGCCCTCGCCCTCTCCGTCCTCGCCCTCTCCGTCCTCGCCCTCGCCCTCTCCGCCCTCGCCCTCGCCCTCTCCGTCCTCGCCCTCGCCCTCGCCCTCTCCGTCCTCGCCCTCGCCCTCTCCGCCCTCGCCCTCGCCCTCTCCGTCCTCGCCCTCGCCCTCGCCCTCTCCGTCCTCGCCCTCGCCCTCTCCGTCCTCGCCCTCGCCCTCTCCGTCCTCGCCCTCGCCCTCTCCGTCCTCGCCCTCGCCCTCTCCGTCCTCGCCCTCGCCCTCTCCGTCCTCGCCCTCGCCCTCTCCGTCCTCGCCCTCGCCCTCTCCGTCCTCGCCCTCGCCCTCGCCCTCTCCGTCCTCGCCCTCGCCCTCGCCCTCTCCGTCCTCGCCCTCGCCCTCTCCGTCCTCGCCCTCGCCCTCTCCGTCCTAGTCCTCGCCCTCGACCTCTCCGTCCTCGCTCTCGCTCTCGCTCTCCCCCTCGCCCTCGCCTTCTCCGTCCTCGCCCTCGCCCTCTTCGTCCTCGCCCTCTCCGCCCTCGCCCTCTCCGCCCTCGCCCTCTCCGCCCTCGCCCTCTCCGCCCTCGCCCTCTCCGCCCTCGCCCTCTCCGCCCTCGCCCTCTCCGCCCTCGCCCTCTCCGCCCTCGCCCTCTCCGCCCTCGCCCTCTCCGCCCTCGCCCTCTCCGCCCTCGCCCTCTCCGCCCTCGCCCTCTCCGCCCTCGCCCTCGTCCTCTCCGTCCTCGCCCTCGCCCTCGCCCTCTCCGTCCTCGCCCTCTCCGTCCTCGCCCTCTCCGTCCTCGCCCTCTCCGTCCTCGCCCTCTCCGTCCTCGCCCACTCCGTCCTCGCCCACTCCGTCCTCGCCCTCTCCGTCCTCGCCCTCTCCGTCCTCGCCCTCTCCGTCCTCGCCCTCTCCGTCCTCGCCCTCGCCCTCGCCCTCGCCCTCGTCCTCGCCCTCGTCCTCGCCCTCGTCCTCGCCCTCGTCCTCGCCCTCGCCCTCGCCCTCTCCGTCCTCGCCCTCGCCCTCTCCGCCCTCGCCCTCGCCCTCTCCGCCCTCGCCCTCGCCCTCTCCGCACTCGCCCTCGCCCTCTCCGTCCTCGCCCTCGCCCTCTCCGTCCTCGCCCTCTCCGTCCTCGCCCACTCCGTCCTCGCCCTCTCCGTCCTCGCCCTCTCCGTCCTCGCCCTCTCCGTCCTCGCCCTCTCCGTCCTCGCCCGCCCTCTCCGTCCTCGCCCTCTCCGTCCTCGCCCTCTCCGTCCTCGCCCTCTTCGTCCTCGCCCTCTCCGTCCTCGCCCTCTCCGTCCTCGCCCTCTCCGTCCTCGCCCTCTCCGTCCTCGCCCTCTCCGTCCTCGCCCTCTCCGTCCTCGCCCTCTCCGTCCTCGCCCTCTCCGTCCTCGCCCTCTCCGTCCTCGCCCTCGCCCTCGCCCTCGCCCTCGCCCTCGTCCTCGCCCTCGCCCTCGCCCTCTCCGTCCTCGCCCTCTCCGTCCTCGCCCTCGCCCTCTCCGCCCTCGCCCTCGCCCTCTCCGCCCTCGCCCTCGCCCTCGCCCTCTCCGTCCTCGCCCTCGCCCTCGCCCTCTCCGTCCTCGCCCTCGCCCTCTCCGTCCTCGCCCTCGCCATCGCCCTCTCCGTCCTCGCCCTCGCCCTCGCCCTCTCCGTCCTCGCCCTCGCCCTCGCCCTCTCCGTCCTCGCCCTCGCCCTCGCCCTCTCCGTCCTCGCCCTCGCCCTCTCCGTCCTCGCCCTCGCCCTCTCCGTCCTCGCCCTCTCCGTCCTCGCCCTCGCCCTCTCCGCCCTCGCCCTCGCCCTCTCCGTCCTCGCCCTCGCCCTCGCCCTCTCCGTCCTCGCCCTCGCCCTCTCCGCCCTCGCCCTCGCCCTCTCCGTCCTCGCCCTCGCCCTCGCCCTCTCCGTCCTCGCCCTCGCCCTCTCCGTCCTCGCCCTCGCCCTCTCCGTCCTCGCCCTCGCCCTCTCCGTCCTCGCCCTCGCCCTCTCCGTCCTCGCCCTCGCCCTCTCCGTCCTCGCCCTCGCCCTCTCCGTCCTCGCCCTCGCCCTCTCCGTCCTCGCCCTCGCCCTCGCCCTCTCCGTCCTCGCCCTCGCCCTCGCCCTCTCCGTCCTCGCCCTCGCCCTCTCCGTCCTCGCCCTCGCCCTCTCCGTCCTAGTCCTCGCCCTCGACCTCTCCGTCCTCGCTCTCGCTCTCGCTCTCCCCCTCGCCCTCGCCTTCTCCGTCCTCGCCCTCGCCCTCTTCGTCCTCGCCCTCTCCGCCCTCGCCCTCTCCGCCCTCGCCCTCTCCGCCCTCGCCCTCTCCGCCCTCGCCCTCTCCGCCCTCGCCCTCTCCGCCCTCGCCCTCTCCGCCCTCGCCCTCTCCGCCCTCGCCCTCTCCGCCCTCGCCCTCTCCGCCCTCGCCCTCTCCGCCCTCGCCCTCTCCGCCCTCGCCCTCTCCGCCCTCGCCCTCGTCCTCTCCGTCCTCGCCCTCGCCCTCGCCCTCTCCGTCCTCGCCCTCTCCCTCTCCCTCTCCCTCTCCGTCCTCGCCCTCGCCCTCTCCGTCCTCGCCCTCGCCCTCTCCGTCCTCGCCCTCGCCCTCTCCGTCCTCGCCCTCGCCCTCTCCGCCCTCGCCCTCTCCGTCCTCGCCCTCTCCGTCCTCGCCCTCGCCCTCTCCGTCCTCGCCCTCGCCCTCTCCGTCCTCGCCCTCGCCCTCTCCGTCCTCGCCCTCGCCCTCTCCGTCCTCGCCCTCGCCCTCTCCGTCCTAGTCCTCGCCCTCGCCCTCTCCGTTCTCGCTCTCGCTCTCCCCCTCGCCCTCGCCCTCGCCCTCTTCGTCCTCGCCCTCTTCGTCCTCGCCCTCTCCGTCCTCGCCCTCTCCGCCCTCGCCCTCTCCGCCCTCGCCCTCTCCGCCCTCGCCCTCTCCGCCCTCGCCCTCTCCGCCCTCGCCCTCTCCGCCCTCGCCCTCTCCGCCCTCGCCCTCTCCGCCCTCGCCCTCTCCGCCCTCGCCCTCTCCGCCCTCGCCCTCTCCGCCCTCGCCCTCTCCGCCCTCGCCCTCGTCCTCTCCGTCCTCGCCCTCGCCCTCGCCCTCTCCGTCCTCGCCCTCTCCCTCTCCCTCTCCCTCTCCGTCCTCGCCCTCGCCCTCTCCGTCCTCGCCCTCGCCCTCTCCGTCCTCGCCCTCGCCCTCTCCGTCCTCGCCCTCTCCGTCCTCGCCCTCGCCCTCTCCGCCCTCGCCCTCTCCGCCCTCGCCCTCTCCGCCCTCGCCCTCTCCGCCCTCGCCCTCTCCGCCCTCGCCCTCTCCGCCCTCGCCCTCTCCGCCCTCGCCCTCTCCGCCCTCGCCCTCTCCGCCCTCGCCCTCTCCGCCCTCGCCCTCTCCGCCCTCGCCCTCTCCGCCCTCGCCCTCTCCGCCCTCGCCCTCTCCGCCCTCGCCCTCTCCGCCCTCGCCCTCTCCGCCCTCGCCCTCTCCGCCCTCGCCCTCTCCGCCCTCGCCCTCTCCGCCCTCGCCCTCTCCGCCCTCGCCCTCTCCGTCCTCGCCCTCTCCGTCCTCGCCCTCTCCGTCCTCGCCCTCGTCCTCGCCCTCTCCGTCCTCGCCCTCGCCCTCTCCGCCCTCGCCCTCGCCCTCTCCGTCCTCGCCCTCGCCCTCTCCGTCCTCGCCCTCGCCCTCTCCGTCCTCGCCCTCGCCCTCTCCGTCCTCGCCCTCGCCCTCTCCGTCCTCGCCCTCGCCCTCTCCGTCCTCGCCCTCGCCCTCTCCGTCCTCGCCCTCGCCCTCTCCGTCCTCGCCCTCGCCCTCTCCGTCCTCGCCCTCGCCCTCTCCGTCCTCGCCCTCGCCCTCTCCGTCCTCGCCCTCGCCCTCTCCGTCCTCGCCCTCGCCCTCTCCGTCCTCGCCCTCGCCCTCTCCGTCCTCGCCCTCGCCCTCTCCGTCCTCGCCCTCGCCCTCTCCGTCCTCGCCCTCGCCCTCTCCGTCCTCGCCCTCGCCCTCTCCGTCCTCGCCCTCGCCCTCTCCGTCCTCGCCCTCGCCCTCTCCGTCCTCGCCCTCGCCCTCTCCGTCCTCGCCCTCGCCCTCGCCCTCGCCCTCTCCGTCCTCGCCCTCGCCCTCTCCGTCCTCGCCCTCGCCCTCTCCGTCCTCGCCCTCGCCCTCGCCCTCTCCGTCCTCGCTCTCGCTCTCGCTCTCCCCCTCGCCCTCGCCTTCTCCGTCCTCGCCCTCGCCCTCTTCGTCCTCGCCCTCTCCGCCCTCGCCCTCTCCGCCCTCGCCCTCTCCGCCCTCGCCCTCTCCGCCCTCGCCCTCTCCGCCCTCGCCCTCTCCGCCCTCGCCCTCTCCGCCCTCGCCCTCTCCGCCCTCGCCCTCTCCGCCCTCGCCCTCTCCGCCCTCGCCCTCTCCGCCCTCGCCCTCTCCGCCCTCGCCCTCTCCGCCCTCGCCCTCTCCGCCCTCGCCCTCTCCGCCCTCGCCCTCTCCGCCCTCGCCCTCTCCGCCCTCGCCCTCTCCGCCCTCGCCCTCTCCGCCCTCGCCCTCTCCGCCCTCGCCCTCTCCGCCCTCGCCCTCTCCGCCCTCGCCCTCTCCGCCCTCGCCCTCTCCGCCCTCGCCCTCTCCGCCCTCGCCCTCTCCGCCCGCGCCCTCTCCGCCCTCGCCCTCGTCCTCTCCGTCCTCGCCCTCGCCCTCTCCGTCCTCGCCCTCGCCCTCTCCGTCCTCGCCCTCGCCCTCTCCGTCCTCGCCCTCTCCCTCTCCGTCCTCGCCCTCGCCCTCTCCCTCTCCCTCTCCGTCCTCGCCCTCGCCCTCTCCGTCCTCGCCCTCGCCCTCGCCCTCTCCGTCCTCGCTCTCGCCCTCGCCCTCTCCGTCCTCGCCCTCGCCCTCTCCGTCCTCGCCCTCGCCCTCTCCGTCCTCGCCCTCGCCCTCTCCGTCCTCGCTCTCGCCCTCGCCCTCTCCGTCCTCGCTCTCGCCCTCGCCCTCGCCCTCTCCGTCCTCGCCCTCGCCCTCTCCGTCCTCGCCCTCGCCCTCTCCGTCCTCGCCCTCGCCCTCTCCGTCCTCGCCCTCGCCCTCTCCGTCCTCGCCCTCGCCCTCGCCCTCTCCGCCCTCGCCCTCGCCCTCGCCCTCTCCGTCCTCGCCCTCGCCCTCTCCGTCCTCGCCCTCGCCCTCTCCGTCCTCGCCCTCGCCCTCTCCGTCCTCGCCCTCGCCCTCTCCGTCCTCGCCCTCGCCCTCTCCGTCCTCGCCCTCGCCCTCGCCCTCTCCGTCCTCGCCCTCGCCCTCTCCGTCCTCGCTCTCGCCCTCTCCGTCCTCACTCTCGCCCTCTCCGTCCTCGCCCTCGCCCTCTCCGTCCTCGCCCTCGCCCTCTCCATCCTCGCCCTCGCCCTCTCCGCCCTCGCCCTCTCCGTCCTCGCCCTCGCCCTCTCCGTCCTCGCCCTCGCCCTCGCCCTCTCCGTCCTCGTCCTCGCCCTCTCCGTCCTCGTCCTCGCCCTCTCCGTCCTCGCTCTCGCCCTCTCCGTCCTCACTCTCGCCCTCTCCGTCCTCGCCCTCGCCCTCTCCGTCCTCGCCCTCGCCCTCTCCATCCTCGCCCTCGCCCTCTCCGCCCTCGCCCTCTCCGTCCTCGCCCTCGCCCTCTCCGTCCTCGTCCTCGCCCTCTCCGTCCTCGTCCTCGCCCTCTCCGTCCTCGTCCTCGCCCTCTCCGTCCTCGCCCTCTCCGTCCTCGCCCTCCCCGACCTCGCCCTCGCCCTCTCCGCCCTCGCGCTCTCCGTCCTAGCCCTCGCCCTCGCCCTCTCTGTCCTCGCCCTCGCCCTCTCCGCCCTCGCCCTCGCCCTCTCCGTCCTCGCCCTCGCCCTCTCCGTCCTCGCCCTCGCCCTCGCCCTCTCCGTCCTCGCCCTCGCCCTCTCCGTCCTCGCCCTCGCCCTCTCCGTCCTCGCCCTCGCCCTCTCCGTCCTCGCCCTCGCCCTCTCCGCCCTCGCCCTCTCCGTCCTCGCCCTCTCCGTCCTCGCCCTCTCCGTCCTCGCCCTCTCCGTCCTCGCCCTCTCCGTCCTCGCCCTCTCCGTCCTCGCCCTCGCCCTCGCCCTCGCCCTTGCCCTCGCCCTCGCCCTCGCCCTCGCCCTCGTCCTCGCCCTCGCCCTCGTCCTCGCCCTCGCCCTCGCCCTCGCCCTCTCCGCCCTCGCCCTCGCCCTCTCCGCCCTCGCCCTCGCCCTCTCCGTCCTCGCCCTCTCCGTCCTCGCCCTCTCCGTCCTCGCCCTCTCCGTCCTCGCCCTCTCCGTCCTCGCCCTCTCCGTCCTCGCCCTCTCCGTCCTCGCCCTCTCCGTCCTCGCCCTCTCCGTCCTCGCCCTCTCCGTCCTCGCCCTCTCCGTCCTCGCCCTCTCCGTCCTCGCCCTCTCCGTCCTCGCCCTCTCTGTCCTCGCCCTCGCCCTCGCCCTCGCCCTCGTCCTCGCCCTCGCCCTCGCCCTCTCCGTCCTCGCCCTCGCCCTCGCCCTCGTCCTCGCCCTCGCCCTCTCCGTCCTCGCCCTCGCCCTCTCCGTCCTCGCCCTCGCCCTCGTCCTCGCCCTCGCCCTCGCCCTCGCCCTCTCCGCCCTCGCCCTCGCCCTCTCCGTCCTCGCCCTCGCCCTCTCCGTCCTCGCCCTCGCCCTCTCCGTCCTCGCCCTCGCCCTCTCCGTCCTCGCCCTCTCCGTCCTCGCCCTCTCCGTCCTCGCCCTCGCCCTCTCCGTCCTCGCCCTCGCCCTCTCCGTCCTCGCCCTCTCCGTCCTCGCCCTCTCCGTCCTCGCCCTCGCCCTCTCCGTCCTCGCCCTCGCCCTCTCCGTCCTCGCCCTCGCCCTCTCCGTCCTCGCCCTCGCCCTCTCCGTCCTCGCCCTCGCCCTCTCCGTCCTCGCCCTCGCCCTCTCCGTCCTCGCCCTCGCCCATCCGTCCTCGCCCTCGCCCTCGCCCTCTCCGTCCTCGCCCTCGCCCTCGCCCTCTCCGTCCTCGCCCTCGCCCTCGCCCTCTCCGTCCTCGCCCTCGCCCTCTCCGTCCTCGCCCTCGCCCTCTCCGTCCTCGCCCTCGCCCTCTCCGTCCTCGCCCTCGCCCTCGCCCTCTCCGTCCTCGCTCTCGCTCTCGCTCTCCCCCTCGCCCTCGCCTTCTCCGTCCTCGCCCTCGCCCTCTTCGTCCTCGCCCTCTTCGTCCTCGCCCTCTTCGTCCTCGCCCTCTTCGTCCTCGCCCTCTCCGCCCTCGCCCTCTCCGCCCTCGCCCTCTCCGCCCTCGCCCTCTCCGCCCTCGCCCTCTCCGCCCTCGCCCTCTCCGCCCTCGCCCTCTCCGCCCTCGCCCTCTCCGCCCTCGCCCTCTCCGCCCTCGCCCTCTCCGCCCTCGCCCTCTCCGCCCTCGCCCTCTCCGCCCTCGCCCTCTCCGCCCTCGCCCTCTCCGCCCTCGCCCTCTCCGCCCTCGCCCTCTCCGCCCTCGCCCTCTCCGCCCTCGCCCTCTCCGCCCTCGCCCTCTCCGCCCTCGCCCTCTCCGCCCTCGCCCTCGCCCTCTCCGTCCTCGCCCTCGCCCTCGCCCTCTCCGTCCTCGCCCTCTCCCTCTCCCTCTCCCTCTCCGTCCTCGCCCTCGCCCTCTCCGTCCTCGCCCTCGCCCTCTCCGTCCTCGCCCTCGCCCTCGCCCTCTCCGTCCTCGCCCTCTCCGTCCTCGCCCTCTCCGTCCTCGCCCTCTCCGTCCTCGCCCTCTCCGTCCTCGCCCTCGCCCTCTCCGTCCTCGCCCTCTCCGTCCTCGCCCTCGCCCTCTCCGTCCTCGCCCTCTCCGTCCTCGCCCTCTCCGTCCTCGCCCTCTCCGTCCTCGCCCTCTCCGTCCTCGCCCTCTCCGTCCTCGCCCTCTCCGTCCTCGCCCTCTCCGTCCTCGCCCTCTCCGTCCTCGCCCTCTCCGTCCTCGCCCTCTCCGCCCTCGCCCTCGCCCTCGCCCTCGCCCTCGCCCTCGCCCTCGCCCTCGCCCTCTCCGTCCTCGCCCTCGCCCTCTCCGTCCTCGCCCTCGCCCTCTCCGTCCTCGCCCTCGCCCTCTCCGTCCTCGCCCTCGCCCTCTCCGTCCTCGCCCTCGCCCTCTCCGTCCTCGCCCTCGCCCTCTCCGTCCTCGCCCTCGCCCTCTCCGTCCTTGCCCTCGCCCTCTCCGTCCTCGCCCTCGCCCTCTCCGTCCTCGCCCTCGCCCTCGCCCTCTCCGTCCTCGCCCTCGCCCTCTCCGTCCTCGCCCTCGCCCTCTCCGTCCTCGCCCTCGCCCTCTCCGTCCTCGCCCTCGCCCTCTCCGTCCTCGCCCTCGCCCTCTCCGTCCTAGTCCTCGCCCTCGCCCTCTCCGTCCTCGCTCTCGCTCTCGCTCTCCCCCTCGCCCTCGCCCTCTCCGTCCTCGCCCTCGCCCTCGCCCTCTCCGTCCTCGCCCTCGCCCTCGCCCTCGCCCTCTCCGTCCTCGCCCTCGCCCTCGCCCTCTCCGTCCTCGCCCTCGCCCTCTCCGTCCTCGCCCTCGCCCTCTCCGTCCTCGCCCTCGCCCTCTCCATCCTCGCCCTCTCTGTCCTCGCCCTCGCCCTCGCCCTCGCCCTCGTCCTCGCCCTCGCCCTCGCCCTCTCCGTCCTCGCCCTCGCCCTCGCCCTCGTCCTCGCCCTCGCCCTCTCCGTCCTCGCCCTCGCCCTCTCCGTCCTCGCCCTCGCCCTCGTCCTCGCCCTCGCCCTCGCCCTCGCCCTCTCCGCCCTCGCCCTCGCCCTCTCCGTCCTCGCCCTCGCCCTCTCCGTCCTCGCCCTCGCCCTCTCCGTCCTCGCCCTCGCCCTCTCCGTCCTCGCCCTCTCCGTCCTCGCCCTCTCCGTCCTCGCCCTCGCCCTCTCCGTCCTCGCCCTCGCCCTCTCCGTCCTCGCCCTCTCCGTCCTCGCCCTCTCCGTCCTCGCCCTCGCCCTCTCCGTCCTCGCCCTCGCCCTCTCCGTCCTCGCCCTCGCCCTCTCCGTCCTCGCCCTCGCCCTCTCCGTCCTCGCCCTCGCCCTCTCCGTCCTCGCCCTCGCCCTCTCCGTCCTCGCCCTCGCCCTCTCCGTCCTCGCCCTCGCCCTCTCCGTCCTCGCCCTCGCCCTCTCCGTCCTTGCCCTCGCCCTCTCCGTCCTCGCCCTCGCCCTCTCCGTCCTCGCCCTCGCCCTCGCCCTCTCCGTCCTCGCCCTCGCCCTCTCCGTCCTCGCCCTCGCCCTCTCCGTCCTCGCCCTCGCCCTCTCCGTCCTCGCCCTCGCCCTCTCCGTCCTCGCCCTCGCCCTCTCCGTCCTCGCCCTCGCCCTCTCCGTCCTCGCCCTCGCCCTCTCCGTCCTCGCCCTCGCCCTCTCCGTCCTAGTCCTCGCCCTCGCCCTCTCCGTCCTCGCTCTCGCTCTCGCTCTCCCCCTCGCCCTCGCCCTCTCCGTCCTCGCCCTCGCCCTCGCCCTCTCCGTCCTCGCCCTCGCCCTCGCCCTCGCCCTCTCCGTCCTCGCCCTCGCCCTCGCCCTCTCCGTCCTCGCCCTCGCCCTCTCCGTCCTCGCCCTCGCCCTCTCCGTCCTCGCCCTCGCCCTCTCCATCCTCGCCCTCGCCCTCTCCGCCCTCGCCCTCTCCGTCCTCGCCCTCGCCCTCTCCGTCCTCGCCCTCGCCCTCTCCGTCCTCGTCCTCGCCCTCTCCGTCCTCGCTCTCGCCCTCTCCGTCCTCACTCTCGCCCTCTCCGTCCTTGCCCTCGCCCTCTCCGTCCTTGCCCTCGCCCTCTCCGTCCTCGCCCTCGCCCTCTCCGTCCTCGCCCTCGCCCTCTCCGTCCTCGCCCTCGCCCTCTCCGTCCTCGCCCTCGCCCTCTCCGCCCTCGCCCTCTCCGTCCTCGCCCTCGCCCTCTCCGTCCTCGCCCTCGCCCTCTCCGTCCTCGTCCTCGCCCTCTCCGTCCTCGTCCTCGCCCTCTCCGTCCTCGCCCTCTCCGTCCTCGCCCTCCCCGACCTCGCCCTCGCCCTCTCCGCCCTCGCCCTCGCGCTCTCCGTCCTAGCCCTCGCCCTCGCCCTCTCCGTCCTCGCCCTCGCCCTCGCCCTCTCCGTCCTCGCCCTCGCCCTCTCCGTCCTCGCCCTCGCCCTCTCCGTCCTCGCCCTCGCCCTCTCCGCCCTCGCCCTCTCCGTCCTCGCCCTCGCCCTCTCCGTCCTCGCCCTCGCCCTCTCCGTCCTCGTCCTCGCCCTCTCCGTCCTCGTCCTCGCCCTCTCCGTCCTCGCCCTCTCCGTCCTCGCCCTCCCCGACCTCGCCCTCGCCCTCTCCGCCCTCGCCCTCGCGCTCTCCGTCCTAGCCCTCGCCCTCGCCCTCTCCGTCCTCGCCCTCGCCCTCTCCGCCCTCGCCCTCGCCCTCTCCGTCCTCGCCCTCGCCCTCTCCGTCCTCGCCCTCGCCCTCGCCCTCGCCCTCTCCGTCCTCGCCCTCGCCCTCTCCGTCCTCGCCCTCGCCCTCTCCGTCCTCGCCCTCGCCCTCTCCGTCCTCGCCCTCGCCCTCTCCGTCCTCGCCCTCGCCCTCTCCGTCCTCGCCCTCTCCGTCCTCGCCCTCTCCGTCCTCGCCCTCTCCGTCCTCGCCCTCTCCGTCCTCGCCCTCTCCGTCCTCGCCCTCTCCGTCCTCGCCCTCTCCGTCCTCGCCCTCGCCCTCGCCCTTGCCCTCGCCCTCGCCCTCGTCCTCGCCCTCGCCCTCGTCCTCGCCCTCTCCGCCCTCGCCCTCGCCCTCTCCGCCCTCGCCCTCGCCCTCTCCGCCCTCGCCCTCTCCGTCCTCGCCCTCTCCGTCCTCGCCCTCTCCGTCCTCGCCCTCTCCGTCCTCGCCCTCTCCGTCCTCGCCCTCTCCGTCCTCGCCCTCTCCGTCCTCGCCCTCTCCGTCCTCGCCCTCTCCGTCCTCGCCCTCTCCGTCCTCGCCCTCTCCGTCCTCGCCCTCTCCGTCCTCGCCCTCTCCGTCCTCGCCCTCTCCGTCCTCGCCCTCTCCGTCCTCGCCCTCTCCGTCCTCGCCCTCTCTGTCCTCGCCCTCGTCCTCGCCCTCGCCCTCGCCCTCTCCGTCCTCGCCCTCGCCCTCGCCCTCGTCCTCGCCCTCGCCCTCTCCGTCCTCGCCCTCGCCCTCTCCGTCCTCGCCCTCGCCCTCGCCCTCGTCCTCGCCCTCGCCCTCGCCCTCGCCCTCTCCGTCCTCGCCCTCGCCCTCTCCGCCCTCGCCCTCGCCCTCTCCGCCCTCGCCCTCGCCCTCTCCGTCCTCGCCCTCGCCCTCTCCGTCCTCGCCCTCGCCCTCTCCGTCCTCGCCCTCTCCGTCCTCGCCCTCGCCCTCTCCGTCCTCGCCCTCGCCCTCTCCGTCCTCGCCCTCGCCCTCTCCGTCCTCGCCCTCGCCCTCTCCGTCCTCGCCCTCGCCCTCTCCGTCCTCGCCCTCGCCCTCTCCGTCCTCGCCCTCGCCCTCGCCCTCTCCGTCCTCGCCCTCGCCCTCGCCCTCTCCGTCCTCGCCCTCGCCCTCTCCGTCCTCGCCCTCGCCCTCTCCGTCCTCGCCCTCGCCCTCTCCGTCCTCGCCCTCGCCCTCTCCGTCCTCGCCCTCGCCCTCTCCGTCCTCGCCCTCGCCCTCTCCGTCCTAGTCCTCGCCCTCGCCCTCGCCCTCTCCGTCCTCGCTCTCGCTCTCGCTCTCCCCCTCGCCCTCGCCTTCTCCGTCCTCGCCCTCGCCCTCTTCGTCCTCGCCCTCTTCGTCCTCGCCCTCTCCGCCCTCGCCCTCTCCGCCCTCGCCCTCTCCGCCCTCGCCCTCTCCGCCCTCGCCCTCTCCGCCCTCGCCCTCTCCGCCCTCGCCCTCTCCGCCCTCGCCCTCTCCGCCCTCGCCCTCTCCGCCCTCGCCCTCTCCGCCCTCGCCCTCTCCGCCCTCGCCCTCTCCGCCCTCGCCCTCTCCGCCCTCGCCCTCTCCGCCCTCGCCCTCTCCGCCCTCGCCCTCTCCGCCCTCGCCCTCTCCGCCCTCGCCCTCTCCGCCCTCGCCCTCTCCGCCCTCGCCCTCTCCGCCCTCGCCCTCTCCGCCCTCGCCCTCGTCCTCTCCGTCCTCGCCCTCGCCCTCGCCCTCTCCGTCCTCGCCCTCGCCCTCTCCGTCCTCGCCCTCGCCCTCTCCGTCCTCGCCCTCGCCCTCTCCGTCCTCGCCCTCGCCCTCTCCGTCCTCGCCCTCTCCGTCCTCGCCCTCGCCCTCTCCGTCCTCGCCCTCGCCCTCTCCGTCCTCGCCCTCGCCCTCTCCGTCCTTGCCCTCGCCCTCTCCGTCCTCGCCCTCGCCCTCTCCGTCCTCGCCCTCGCCCTCGCCCTCTCCGTCCTCGCCCTCGCCCTCTCCGTCCTCGCCCTCGCCCTCTCCGTCCTCGCCCTCGCCCTCGCCCTCTCCGTCCTCGCCCTCGCCCTCTCCGTCCTAGTCCTCGCCCTCGCCCTCTCCGTCCTCGCTCTCGCTCTCGCTCTCCCCCTCGCTCTCCCCCTCGCCCTCGCCCTCTCCGTCCTCGCCCTCGCCCTCGCCCTCTCCGTCCTCGCCCTCGCCCTCGCCCTCTCCGTCCTCGCCCTCGCCCTCGCCCTCTCCGTCCTCGCCCTCGCCCTCTCCGTCCTCGCCCTCGCCCTCTCCGTCCTCGCCCTCGCCCTCTCCATCCTCGCCCTCGCCCTCTCCGCCCTCGCCCTCTCCGTCCTCGCCCTCGCCCTCTCCGTCCTCGCCCTCGCCCTCTCCGTCCTCGTCCTCGCCCTCTCCGTCCTCGTCCTCGCCCTCTCCGTCCTCGCTCTCGCCCTCTCCGTCCTCACTCTCGCCCTCTCCGTCCTTGCCCTCGCCCTCTCCGTCCTTGCCCTCGCCCTCTCCGTCCTTGCCCTCGCCCTCTCCGTCCTCGCCCTCGCCCTCTCCGTCCTCGCCCTCGCCCTCTCCGTCCTCGCCCTCGCCCTCTCCGTCCTCGCCCTCGCCCTCTCCGCCCTCGCCCTCTCCGTCCTCGCCCTCGCCCTCTCCGTCCTCGCCCTCGCCCTCTCCGTCCTCGCCCTCGCCCTCTCCGTCCTCGTCCTCGCCCTCTCCGTCCTCGTCCTCGCCCTCTCCGTCCTCGCCCTCTCCGTCCTCGCCCTCCCCGACCTCGCCCTCGCCCTCTCCGCCCTCGCCCTCGCGCTCTCCGTCCTAGCCCTCGCCCTCGCCCTCTCCGTCCTCGCCCTCGCCCTCGCCCTCTCCGTCCTCGCCCTCTCCGTCCTCGCCCTCGCCCTCTCCGTCCTCGCCCTCGCCCTCTCCGTCCTCGCCCTCTCCGTCCTCGCCCTCTCCGTCCTCGCCCTCGCCCTCTCCGCCCTCGCCCTCGCCCTCGCCCTCGCCCTCTCCGTCCTCGCCCTCGCCCTCGCCCTCTCCGTCCTCGCCCTCGCCCTCTCCGTCCTCGCCCTCGCCCTCTCCGTCCTCGCCCTCGCCCTCTCCGCCCTCGCCCTCTCCGTCCTCGCCCTCGCCCTCTCCGCCCTCGCCCTCGCCCTCTCCGTCCTCGCCCTCTCCGTCCTCGCCCTCTCCGTCCTCGCCCTCTCCGTCCTCGCCCTCTCCGTCCTCGCCCTCTCCGTCCTCGCCCTCTCCGTCCTCGCCCTCTCCGTCCTCGCCCTCTCCGTCCTCGCCCTCTCCGTCCTCGCCCTCTCCGTCCTCGCCCTCTCCGTCCTCGCCCTCTCCGTCCTCGCCCTCGCCCTCTACGTCCTCGCCCTCGCCCTCGCCCTCTCCGTCCTCGCCCTCGCCCTCTCCGTCCTCGCCCTCGCCCTCTCCGTCCTCGCCCTCGCCCTCTCCGTCCTCGCCCTCGCCCTCTCCGTCCTCGCCCTCTCCGTCCTCGCCCTCGCCCTCGCCCTCTCCGTCCTCGCCCTCGCCCTCGCCCTCTCCGTCCTCGCCCTCGCCCTCTCCGTCCTCGCCCTCGCCCTCTCCGTCCTCGCCCTCGCCCTCTCCGTCCTCGCCCTCGCCCTCTCCGTCCTCGCCCTCGCCCTCTCCGTCCTCGCCCTCGCCCTCGCCCTCGCCCTCGCCCTCTCCGTCCTCGCCCTCGCCCTCGCCCTCTCCGTCCTCGCCCTCGCCCTCGCCCTCTCCGTCCTCGCCCTCGCCCTCTCCGTCCTCGCCCTCGCCCTCTCCGTCCTCGCCCTCGCCCTCTCCGTCCTAGTCCTCGCCCTCGCCCTCTCCGTCCTCGCTCTCGCTCTCGCTCTCGCCCTCGCCCTCGCCTTCTCCGTCCTCGCCCTCGCCCTCTTCGTCCTCGCCCTCTCCGCCCTCGCCCTCTCCGCCCTCGCCCTCTCCGCCCTCGCCCTCTCCGCCCTCGCCCTCTCCGCCCTCGCCCCTCTCCGCCCTCGCCCCCTCCGCCCTCGCCCCCTCCGCCCTCGCCCTCTCCGCCCTCGCCCTCTCCGCCCTCGCCCTCTCCGCCCTCGCCCTCTCCGCCCTCGCCCTCTCCGCCCTCGCCCTCTCCGCCCTCGCCCTCTCCGCCCTCGCCCTCTCCGCCCTCGCCCTCTCCGCCCTCGCCCTCTCCGCCCTCGTCCTCTCCGTCCTCGCCCTCGCCCTCGCCCTCCGTCCTCGCCCTCTCCCTCTCCCTCTCCGTCCTCGCCCTCTCCCTCTCCGTCCTCGCCCTCGCCCTCTCCGTCCTCGCCCTCGCCCTCTCCGTCCTCGCCCTCGCCCTCTCCGTCCTCGCCCTCGCCCTCTCCGTCCTCGCCCTCGCCCTCTCCGTCCTCGCCCTCGCCCTCTCCGTCCTCGCCCTCGCCCTCTCCGCCCTCGCCCTCTCCGTCCTCGCCCTCTCCGTCCTCGCCCTCTCCGTCCTCGCCCTCTCCGTCCTCGCCCTCTCCGTCCTCGCCCTCTCCGTCCTCGCCCTCTCCGTCCTCGCCCTCTCCGTCCTCGCCCTCTCCGTCCTCGCCCTCTCCGTCCTCGCCCTCGCCCTCGCCCTCGCCCTCGCCCTCGCCCTCGCCCTCGCCCTCGCCCTCGCCCTCGCCCTCGTCCTCGCCCTCGCCCTCTCCGTCCTCGCCCTCGCCCTCTCCGCCCTCGCCCTCGCCCTCTCCGCCCTCGCCCTCGCCCTCTCCGTCCTCGCCCTCGCCCTCTCCGTCCTCGCCCTCGCCCTCTCCGTCCTCGCCCTCGCCCTCTCCGTCCTCGCCCTCGCCCTCTCCGTCCTCGCCCTCGCCCTCTCCGTCCTCGCCCTCGCCCTCTCCGTCCTCGCCCTCGCCCTCTCCGTCCTCGCCCTCGCCCTCTCCGTCCTCGCCCTCGCCCTCTCCGTCCTCGCCCTCGCCCTCTCCGTCCTCGCCCTCGCCCTCTCCGTCCTCGCCCTCGCCCTCTCCGTCCTCGCCCTCGCCCTCTCCGTCCTCGCCCTCGCCCTCTCCGTCCTCGCCCTCGCCCTCTCCGTCCTCGCCCTCGCCCTCGCCCTCTCCGTCCTCGCCCTCGCCCTCGCCCTCTCCGTCCTCGCCCTCGCCCTCTCCGTCCTCGCCCTCGCCCTCTCCGTCCTCGCCCTCGCCCTCTCCGTCCTCGCCCTCTCCGTCCTCGCCCTCGCCCTCTCCGTCCTAGTCCTCGCCCTCGCCCTCTCCGTCCTCGCTCTCGCTCTCGCTCTCCCCCTCGCCCTCGCCTTCTCCGTCCTCGCCCTCGCCCTCTTCGTCCTCGCCCTCTTCGTCCTCGCCCTCTTCGTCCTCGCCCTCTTCGTCCTCGCCCTCTCCGCCCTCGCCCTCTCCGCCCTCGCCCTCTCCGCCCTCGCCCTCTCCGCCCTCGCCCTCTCCGCCCTCGCCCTCTCCGCCCTCGCCCTCTCCGCCCTCGCCCTCTCCGCCCTCGCCCTCTCCGCCCTCGCCCTCTCCGCCCTCGCCCTCTCCGCCCTCGCCCTCTCCGCCCTCGCTCTCCGTCCTCGCCCTCGCCCTCGCCCTCTCCGTCCTCGCCCTCTCCCTCTCCCTCTCCCTCTCCCTCTCCGTCCTCGCCCTCGCCCTCTCCGTCCTCGCCCTCGCCCTCTCCGTCCTCGCCCTCGCCCTCGCCCTCTCCGTCCTCGCCCTCGCCCTCTCCGTCCTCGCCCTCGCCCTCTCCGTCCTCGCCCTCGCCCTCGCCCTCGCCCTCTCCGTCCTCGCTCTCGCCCTCGCCCTCTCCGTCCTCGCCCTCGCCCTCTCCGTCCTCGCCCTCGCCCTCTCCGTCCTCGCCCTCGCCCTCTCCGTCCTCGCCCTCGCCCTCTCCGCCCTCGCCCTCGCCCTCTCCGTCCTCGCCCTCGCCCTCTCCGTCCTCGCCCTCGCCCTCTCCGTCCTCGCCCTCGCCCTCTCCGTCCTCGCCCTCGCCCTCGCCCTCTCCGTCCTCGCCCTCGCCCTCTCCGTCCTCGCTCTCGCCCTCTCCGTCCTCACTCTCGCCCTCTCCGTCCTCACTCTCGCCCTCTCCGTCCTCGCCCTCGCCCTCTCCGTCCTCGCCCTCGCCCTCTCCGTCCTCGCCCTCGCCCTCTCCGTCCTCGCCCTCGCCCTCTCCGTCCTCGTCCTCGCCCTCTCCGTCCTCGTCCTCGCCCTCTCCGTCCTCGTCCTCGCCCTCTCCGTCCTCGCCCTCGCCCTCTCCGTCCTCGCCCTCGCCCTCGCCCTCTCCGTCCTCGCCCTCGCCCTCTCCGTCCTCGCCCTCGCCCTCTCCGTCCTCGCCCTCGCCCTCTCCGCCCTCGCCCTCTCCGCCCTCGCCCTCTCCGTCCTCGCCCTCGCCCTCTCCGTCCTCGCCCTCGCCCTCTCCGTCCTCGTCCTCGCCCTCTCCGTCCTCGCCCTCCCCGAACTCGCCCTCGCCCTCTCCGCCCTCGCCCTCGCGCTCTCCGTCCTAGCCCTCGCCCTCGCCCTCTCCGTCCTCGCCCTCGCCCTCTCCGCCCTCGCCCTCGCCCTCTCCGTCCTCGCCCTCGCCCTCGCCCTCGCCCTCTCCGTCCTCGCCCTCGCCCTCTCCGTCCTCGCCCTCGCCCTCGCCCTCTCCGTCCTCGCCCTCGCCCTCTCCGTCCTCGCCCTCGCCCTCTCCGTCCTCGCTCTCGCCCTCTCCGTCCTCACTCTCGCCCTCTCCGTCCTCGCCCTCGCCCTCTCCGTCCTCGCCCTCGCCCTCTCCGTCCTCGCCCTCTCCGTCCTCGCCCTCGCCCTCTCCGTCCTCGCCCTCGCCCTCTCCGTCCTCGTCCTCGCCCTCTCCGTCCTCGTCCTCGCCCTCTCCGTCCTCGCCCTCCCCGACCTCGCCCTCGCCCTCTCCGCCCTCGCCCTCGCGCTCTCCGTCCTAGCCCTCGCCCTCGCCCTCTCCGTCCTCGCTCTCGCTCTGGCCCTCGCCCTGGCCCTCGCCCTTGCCCTTGCCCTCGCCCTCGCCCTCGCCCTCGCCCTTGCCCTCGCCCTTGCCCTCGCCCTTGCCCTCGCCCTTGCCCTCGCCCTTGCCCTCGCCCTTGCCCTCGCCCTTGCCCTCGCCCTTGCCCTCGCCCTTGCCCTCGCCCTTGCCCTCGCCCTCGCCCTTGCCCTCGCCCTTGCCCTCGCCCTTGCCCACGCCCTTGCCCTCGCCCTTGCCCTTGCCCTCTCCGTCCTCGCCCTCGCCCTCTCCGTCCTCGCCCTCGCCCTCTCCGTCCTCGCCCTCTCCGTCCTAGCCCTCGCCCTCGCCCTCTCCGTCCTAGTCCTAGTCCTCGCCCTCGCCCTCTCCGTCGCTCTCGCTCTCGCTCTCGCCCTCGCCCTCGCCCTCGCCCTTGCCCTCGCCCTCGCCCTCGCCCTCTCCGCCCTCGCCCTCGCCCTCTTCGTCCTCGCATTCGCCCTCTCCGCCCTCGCCCTCTCCGCCCTCGCCCTCGCCCTCGTCCTCTCCGTCCTCGCCCTCGTCCTCTCCGTCCTCGCCCTCGTCCTCTCCGTCCTCGCCCTCGCCCTTGCCCTCTCCGTCCTCGCCCTCGTCCTCTCCGTCCTCGCCCTCGCCCTCGCCCTCTCCGTCCTCGCCCTCTCCCTCTCCGTCCTCGCCCTCGCTCTCTCCGTCCTCGCCCTCGCCCTCTCCGTCCTCGCTCTCGCCCTCGCCCTCTCCGTCCTCGCTCTCGCTCTCGCCCTCGCCCTCTCCGTCCTCGCTCTCGCCCTCGCCCTCTCCGTCCTCGCCCTCGCCCTCTCCGTCCTCGCTCTCGCCCTCTCCGTCCTCGCTCTCGCCCTCTCCGTCCTCGCTCTCGCCCTCTCCGTCCTCGCTCTCGCCCTTTCCGTCCTCGCTCTCGCCCTCTCCGTCCTCGCCCTCTCCTTCCTCGCCCTCTCCTTCCTCGCCCTCTCCGTCCTCGCCCTCTCCGTCCTCGCCCTCGCCCTCTCCGCCCTCGCCCTCTCCGCCCTCGCCCTCGCCCTCGTCCTCTCCGTCCTCGCCCTCGCCCTCTCCGTCCTCGCCCTCGCCCTCTCTGTCCTCGCCCTCTCCGCCCTCGCCCTCTCCGCCCTCGCCCTCGTCCTCTCCGTCCTCGCCCTCTCCGTCCTCGCCCTCGCCCTCTCCGTCCTCGTCCTCGCCCTCTTCGCCCTCGCCCTCTCCGTCCTCGCTCTCGCCCTCGCCCTCTCCGTCCTCGCTCTCGCCCTCGCCCTCGCCCTTTCCGTCCTCGCTCTCGCCCTTTCCGTCCTCGCTCTCGCCCTCTCCGTCCTCGCCCTCTCCGTCCTCGCCCTCTCCGTCCTCGCCCTCTCCGTCCTCGCCCTCTCCGTCCTCGCCCTCTCCGTCCTCGCCCTCTCCGTCCTCGCCCTCTCCGTCCTCGCCCTCGCCCTCTCCGTCCTCGCCCTCGCCCCCTCCGTCCTCGCCCCCTCCGTCCTCGTCCTCGCTCTCGACCTCTCCGTCCTCGCTCTCGACCTCTCCGTCCTCGCTCTCGCCCTCTCCGTCCTCGCTCTCGCCCTCTCCGTCCTCGCTCTCGCCCTCTCCGTCCTCGCTCTCGCCCTCTCCGTCCTCGCTCTCGCCCTCTCCGTCCTCGCTCTCGCCCTCTCCGTCCTCGCTCTCGCCCTCTCCGTCCTCGCTCTCGCCCTCTCCGTCCTCGCTCTCGCCCTCTCCGTCCTCGCTCTCGCCCTCTCCGTCCTCGCTCTCGCCCTCTCCGTCCTCGCTCTCGCCCTCTCCGTCCTCGCTCTCGCCCTCTCCGTCCTCGCTCTCGCCCTCTCCGTCCTCGCTCTCGCCCTCTCCGTCCTCGCTCTCGCCCTCTCCGTCCTCGCTCTCGCCCTCTCCGTCCTCGCTCTCGCCCTCTCCGTCCTCGCTCTCGCCCTCTCCGTCCTCGCTCTCGCCCTCTCCGTCCTCGCTCTCGCCCTCTCCGTCCTCGCTCTCGCCCTCTCCGTCCTCGCTCTCGCCCTCTCCGTCCTCGCTCTCGCCCTCTCCCCGCCTCTTTCACTCGGCAAGTGTTGTAGATGCTCGTGTGACGCATTTTGTGATATTTCATCACATGAAAGGTGCTATGTAAATGCAAGCACTTGTAAGTATGCTCCTTTTTGGCTTTGTGGCTCTATATTCTATTTGCTTTGTTTGTGCTTTTGTAGTGCATGGGTACACTGAGTCCATAAACACACGAAGACCTGTTTCAAATTCGACCTGCTATTTCGAATGCTTACCCTGCACATTTCTTTCCTGTGTGCAGTATTTTACACTTGCCCATTTGAAATTTTGTCAGCCACTGTTCCATTCTGTTACATATTTTGCCCTATCTGCCTAGCCTGCCCCTTTAAGCCATCCCTTCTGTTTTAGTATCTAGAAGTGTAGAACTTTTGAATCGTAAGTTAATATAAATCACAAGCAGAGTAGCCACATCCGCAATCCCTAGGGCACTCTGTATGCCTTTCAAACCTCCTAATCATCAGTAACATCAACCTGCTGCTTCCTAGCCATTCACCAATTCCATACTAATTTCTAGATTGTCATTTCTAAATGATGAAGTTGGTCGGAACAAATTCTTTCTATTTTGATTTGTTATTCACCATTTCCATAGAAATATTTATTGGTACCTGTAAGTTTCTAACTTCTGGAAGACTGTTATTGATTTCTGATTAGCTTGAGGTGTGTTAACACGGTGTCGAGGGTTCGTATCTCTGCTGGTCACTTGGATGTTCACCATGCAGACTGTATTAAATTCATTTTGTGTACACCTCGAATTGTGAATACTAACTTATTAGGATATTTCTCCCAGTTTGAGGGTTATTGTTTCCAAATCGCAGCAACACCCCAGAAAATTCAAAGAGAGCAACCTAGGGAGTTATAAACTCAACTAAAACAGTTATCTAAATCTTGCACGCTGCACATAATGACAGGACATGTTTGCACAATATGATTAACCTGTTGAGCGGAAGTAATGCCCTTGAACTTTCAGTATTTTGGGATGATGGTAAAAGCTAAAGTGATGAAATGATAGCGTTCTACTGAGTATTATCCAAGCTCATATTAATGTGTTGATTATTGCTTGATAAAGGACATTTCACCAGTTTGTATAATAAAGATGCTTTCAGTTACCGCAGTAGGGAGAACCAAAACTAGAACCGTGAATGTGATAGTTACCAATAAATCATTAGGGAAGGAGAAACATCTCTACCCAAAGAATGCTGCAATAATGAAACTTGCTTCTGCCTCGAGTAGTTGCTCAAAATGGAGTAGATGAATTTAATGGAAAGCTGTATCAGCACATAAAGGAGGAAGGAGTAGAAAGATATTTTGATAGGGTGAGATAAAGAGGGGTTGGGAGGGGGATTTGTGTGGACCATAAACACTGGCATTGAGCAGTTGTATTAAATGTGCTGTAATTACATGTTGGTGCAAAATAGAAGTAAAACATACGTTACAGACCACAGTCTTTCTGTAGGCATCCTGTAAAACGAATCCACAAAATGTGAGCTTTATATGTCAAAGCTGAGTAAGTAGTGGATTTCCGATGTGATTTGGAAACCTTGTTATTTTAGCTGCTGTTATCCATCAGTGTAAGAGTTTGGGATATTTGCAGATTGGACACTTTGATGTTTTATTAGTGAGCTAGTATAACTGAGGGCCATAGTGTTCTGAAAACTGGTTATCCTTTAAGCTTTTCTTTGGGTGAACTTCTCTGCGTTTCTTAGGGTGAGTGATGTATGGAGATGAGGCCGCAGTCAGATCTTATTGAATGGAGGAGCAGGTTCAAGGGACAGAATGACCTACTCTGTTCCTAGTTTATATGTTGGAAAATGAAAAACTCATTTGCAATGAGTTGATTGGTTTCAGTGCAGAGTGAATCTGCTTTGACCCCCAGCCTCAGGTGTTTGTGATATTTCATCCTGTGGCTCTTTTAAATGAGATTATCCATTAGGCACAGATTATGCTTGGGCCAATGCTAACTTACGAACTAGGTTTGAAGTGAAACCCATGAAACCAACATACGGAAGTTCATCTCACAATCCTGGGTTGAATTTGGATCGAACTACCAGGTGTGGAAGGACAGTTTACTAACTCAATATAATTAAATCCCAGTTTAATATTGTCAGTTATGGTATAGTTAGGATTTTGCAGTAGCAATGTCCATTAACAGTTGTTTTCCTAATCAATTGACACCGCATAAAAATAATTAATAGTAAGTGCATGAGTTCTATTTTGGTTGAAGTGCAGTCAATGTCAGTTGGCTTGTGATTTGTTTCAGGTAAGTACAGTTAGGGCAGCACGGTAGCATTGTGGATAGCACAATTGCTTCACAGCTCCAGGGTCCCAGGTTTGATTCCGGCATGGGTCACTGTCAGTGCGGAGTCTGTACATCCTCCCCGTGTGTGCATGGGTTTCCTCCGGGTGCTCCGGTTTCCTCCCACAGTCCAAAGATGTGCAGGTTAGGTGGATTGGTCATGATAAATTGCCCTTAGTGTCCAAAATTGGCCTTAGTATTGGGTAACTACACTGGGTGATGAGGTGGAGGTATTGACCTTGGGTGAGGTGCTCTTTCCAGGAGCCGGTGCGGACTCGGTGGGCCGGGTGGCCTCCTTCTGCACTGTAAATTCTATGATAATCCATGGCCTTCACAGCTGGCTATACTGCCCTTCAGAATGGTGCCAAGTGTGACTTTAGGAATTGTTTAAAGTAGTGTCACAGAGAGTGTCCTTTGATTTTATCACCAAGAGTTTCAGCTGTACAAAATATTTCTCGAAGGAAAAGTCTTGAAGGAAGCCCACAAAAGGTTGATGAGACTTGCACAGTTACGCATTACCATTTTTTTGTTATTTTAAGGGGCACTTGCATGGCATCATTTGTTGCCACTCCCCAGTTGAGAAGGTAGTGGTAGGCTTTCTCTAAAGTGTTGCAGTGCCTGTACAGATCGTGGTGTTAGGTAGAAAATTGCAGCACTGTGGCACAAGGGCAGCATGGTGGCGCAGTGGTTAGTACTGCTGCCTCACAGCACCAGGAACCGTGTTCAATTCCGTTCTCGAGTGACTGTCTCTGTGGAGTTTGCACGTCCCCCCCGTGTCTGCGTGGATTTCCTCTGGGTGCTCCTGTTTCCTCCCACGGTCCAAAGATATGCAGGTTAGGTGA
Source organism: Scyliorhinus torazame (assembly GCF_047496885.1). Taxonomy (NCBI): domain Eukaryota; kingdom Metazoa; phylum Chordata; class Chondrichthyes; order Carcharhiniformes; family Scyliorhinidae; genus Scyliorhinus; species Scyliorhinus torazame. Next base: position 190,140,802 of record NC_092716.1, read on the forward strand.
ATTGCCCATGCTAAATTGCCCCTTAGTGTCCAAAAGGTTAGGTGGGGTTACTGGGTTATGGGGATAGGTTTGGGACATGGGCTTAGGTAAGGTACTCATGAGGTTTGGTGTAGAATCGATGGGCCAAATGGCCGCCTCCTGCACTGTAGAGATTCTATGATTCTATTTTCCCCTGTGACAGTAAAGGAATGGTGATGTGTGTGAGTTGCAGATCATGGTGTCCTCCGGTATTTCAGCTCTAGTTCTTCTTGGTGGTAGAGTTCACAGAGCTGGAAGGTATTGCAATGGTAAAGTTGTTGGATTTCTGTACATGTGTTCTGCGGCCAAGTGCGGGGTTGGCGCGAGGGTTGGATATTGAGTTGTGGTGATTAAGCAAACTGGTTAAAAATAACGGCAATCACCTCTTGCACCAGCTTATCACCCCCGTCACCTTGCTTACTCTCCCTTTCCCAATCATCACAACCGCCCTCTGACTAAAATAGTCAGTTATGATGTTGGTGCAACAAAAGGCATCATTTCATACTTTACTCCTTAGCTTAAATTTTTGTGGAAGTATGGTATGTTCTCCGGTAGGAGGATTAGCACCTACCTTCCTGCCCCTTTTTTCCCCCAACCTAAAATCCGGTTATGTTTGTTCATCTGCATGCTATCAATCTTTCATTCAGCAAAAAAAAAAAAATAGATATTGGTATGTTTTAACCAGCATGAGTTCTGACAATTATTCTGCAGAGATATGAGTGAGTTTGCGATTTCAAAGAACCTGAATCGGTTGCTGTTTTGTACTGAGCCATTTACTAGGCTGCAGTTGAACCAAAGAACATAAAACTCGTGGATTGCTGTAACTCAACAGATGGGGTTTTTATTATATTATGCTGTATGCACTTGCAGGTTAAATATAAGACTGGGCCTAAAGCCTGTGCACCTGACTAATGATATCATCACTGGTCACTTGACTCACTCCTTAACTCGACACTGCCCCAAAGTAACATACACCAACTATAATCCATAACAACCCCTCTCCTTCTCTTTGAAACTTCCCCATAAGCAAACACACCCGCTATTTATATAGTAAGTTTTATAACACCAGGTTAAAGTCCAACAGGTTTGTTTCGATGTCACTAGCTTTCGGAGCGCTGCTCCTTCCTCAGGTGAATGAAGAGGTATGTTCCAGAAACATATATCTAGACAGAGTCAAAGATGCCAGACAATGCTTGGAATGCGAGCATTAGCAGGTGATTAAATCTTTACAGATCCAGAGATGGGGTAACCCCAGGTTAAAGAGGTGTGAATTGTGTCAAGCCAGGACAGTTGGTAGGATTTTGCAGGTCAGATGGTGGGGGATGAATGTAATGCGACATGAATCCCAGGTCCCGGTTGAGGCCGCACTCATGTGTGCCGAACTTGGCCATAAGCTTCTGCTCGGCGATTCTGCGTTGTCGTGCGTCCTGAAGGCCGCCTTGGAGAACGCTTACCCGGAGATCAGAGGCTGAATGCCCTTGACTGCTGAAGTGTTCCCCGACTGGAAGGGAACATTCCTGCCTGGCGATTGTCGCACGATGTCCATTCATTCGTTGTCGCAGCGTCTGCATGGTCTCGCCAATGTACCACGCTTCGGGACATCCTTTCCTGTAGCGTATGAGGTAGACAACGTTGGCCGAGTCGCACGAGTATGTACCGCGTACCTGGTGGGTGGTGTTCTCACGTGTAATGGTGGTATCCATGTCGATGATCTGGCACGTCTTGCAGAGATTGCCATGGCAGGGTTGTGTGGTGTCGTGGTCACTGTTCTGAAGGCTGGGTAGTTTGCTGCAAACAATGGTTTGTTTGAGGTTGCGCGGTTGTTTGAAGGCAAGTAGTGGGGGTGTGGGGATGACCGTGGCAAGATGTTCATCTTCATCGATGACGTGTTGAAGGCTGTGAAGAAGATGTCGTAGTTTCTCCGCTCCGGGAAAGTACTGGACGACGAAGGGTATTCTGTCGGTTGTGTCCCATGTTTGTCTTCTGAGGAGGTCGGTGCGGTTTTTTGCTGTGGCGCGTTGGAACTGTCGATCGATGAGTCGAGCGCCATATCCCGTTCGTACGAGGGCATCTTTCAACGTCTGTAGATGTCTGTTACGCTCCTCCTCGTCTGAGCAGATCCTGTGTATACGGAGAGCTTGTCCATAGGGGATGGCTTCTTTAATGTGTTTAGGGTGGAAGCTGGAGAAGTGGAGCATCGTGAGGTTATCCGTGGGTTTGCGGTAAAGCGAAGTGCTGAGGTGACCGTCCTTGATGGAGACGAGTGTGTCCAAGAATGCAACAGATTTTGGAGAGTAGTCCGTGGTGAGTCTGATGGTTGGATGGAACTTATTGATGTCATCGTGTAGTTGTTTCAGTGATTCTTCGCCGTGGGTCCAAAGGAAAAAAATGTCATCGATGTATCTGGTGTATAACGTCGGTTGAAGGTCCTGTGCAGTGAGTAGGTCTTGTTCAAACTTGTGCATGAAGATGTTGGCGTATTGGGGTGCGAATATGGTCCCCATGGCTGTTCCGTGTGTCTGGATGAAGAACTTGTTGTCGAAGGTGAAGACGTTGTGATCCAGAATGAAGCGGATGAGTTGCAGAATTGCATGTGGAGATTGGCAGTTGTTGGTGTTGAGTACTGAGACTGAGTTCCGCACACATGAGTGCGGCCTCAACGGGACCTGGGATTCATGTCGCATTACATTCATCCCCCACCATCTGGCCTGCGAAATCCTACCAACTGTCCTGGCTTGACACAATTCACACAATGGGGTTACCCCATCTCTGGATCTCTAAAGATTTAATCACCTGCTAATGCTCACATTCCAAGCATTGTCTGGCATCTTTGAATCTGTGATATATATATGTTTCTGGAACATACCTCTTCATTCACCTGAGGAAGGAGCAGCGCTCTGAAAGCTAGTGACATCGAAACAAACCTGTTGGACTTTAACCTGGTGTAAAACTTCTTACTGTGCTCAGCCCAGTCCAACGCCGGCATCTCCACATCATGGCTATTTATATAGACAAGTAAAACGGTTTCCAGTGGATACACAAGCACGATGCACACTTGCTAAGAGAGTAGTCCGGCAGGCATGTGTTTCATGCTGTCTCTCCTTCTGGTACAGCATTGTTCCCCATCTTGGGGATACTGGGAAATTCTGGTGAAGATGGTTCATCCCTAGTGGGCAGACAGCGGCAGTATCCTCCATGACTACGGTGGTTTTCTCTGGGGTATGCTGACTTCAGGTCATAAGGCGGAGGCCCCTTCTTGAGTGATGATGGGTGGTTCCAACAGGGTATGCTGCTAACAGCTGGTCATCTTGTCGCCACCACATAATCTCGTCTCTGGTCTAGACCGTGTAGAATATGGGACCTGCCTGGGCTAGTACTGTGGCAGACACCCACTTGTCCTTCGTGTTGTAGTCTCGGGCCAGTACTTGCTCACCATGACAGAAAGGGTGCCTCTTGGAGTTTGTTTCCCTTTGGATATCTGGGCTAATTGGTTCCTTTTGACAATCTTGTGAGTTTCTTCAGGTGACAAAAGGTCAAAAGTGGTTCTTAGTTTCCTTTATAATGTATGCAGGTGAGTTCTGGGTAGTGGCATGTGTGTCAGCACATGGCCGGGAAGCTATTGACGCGTTAAATTAGCGACCCCTCACTTATTGAAGCTTTCAGTGAGTACTTTAATGATCAGGACCAGATCCATCACCTGGCTCAAAACGGGGTCATTTCTGATCATTCGTCACTTGTGCTGCCGTTACCGGCACACACATGCCACAAGATTGGGAGAAGTAGAGAATCTTCAACTCACTACTGGATTTCCCTCCACTCGAGGGCAGGGGCAGCCTGGACAACGCATCTGTTTGCATGTCTATGGGACTGCCTGTATTTCATATCGTACGAGTGCACTGAGAGGAGCAAAGCCTGCCTCTGAAGCCTACTGGCTGCTGTTGAGGGTATCCCGGAGTACAGGCCGAAGGTGGACCTGAGTGAACGATGATCTTTTAGGAGTATGCCATATATATATATATATATATATATATATATAAATAGTGGTAAAATGTTCTCACACACGTCTAGTTGTGTGTACCTAGTCTCTGCCCTGGTTGGAGCGTAAAAAGTGAAGACAATCTGCCTCTCCATTAGGTAGGCTGTGCGACCCAATTCTGTAGGGTGAGGCATCGTACACCAATAAGGCCAACTTAGGGTCAAAGTGAACCAAGACATCCGGTGTCTGAAGTGCCTATTTAACAGCACAATATGCTCGCTCATAGTCCTAGCGAGCCCTTTAAAGGTATGTCCTGAGGGTGCTGATGGAGTCCTTGAGTGGCAGGTGTCTTGGCTTCTGGTCGTAAATTGTTTCGGGAATAAGTGAAAACTACTGTCCCGGCGTCCACCTCCATTTTAATGGATTGTCCATTCAATTTAGGCACAACCCAAAATCTGTGCATTTCACCTTGGAGGTTCAGTTTAACTTTCTCATTAGAGGGGTTTGATTCACTTACTACATCCATAGCATGGATTTTCTTCCTCGGAATTAATTGATTTTTCTTTGGTAGAGATTTTTCCAGACTTTCTAAGGACAATACATATTCAATAATTTGGTTATTCCGCTTTGAGACCTTCACAGCAAGTTGCCTTTGTCTTTCCCAGCTCACAACATCAGCATCCAGCAGGAATAGTTTTGTTCATAGGAGGTGACCGTCACTGACCAGGCCAGCATTTATCATGCATCACTATTGTTCTTGAGAAGATAAGGAGCTGTCTTTTTCAGCTGTTTGTTGTGTAGGTACATCCGTACTGCTATTAGGGTGGGATTTCCCAGCTTTGGAGATTTAGTAGGTGAGTTACTCACCACAGAATTCCCAGTCTCTGACCCGCTTCTGTAGCTACAGTATTTATATGGCTGGTATGGTTAAATTTCTGATCTCTAGTAACCCAGAACATTGGTGGGGATTCAGCGATGGGAATGCTGTGTAATTTCAAGGGAAGCTGATTACCTGGCACTTGTACTACAAATGTTTCTTACTATTTATCAACCCAAATCTGAATGTTGGCCAGGTCTTGCAACAAGTGGAAGCAATTGCTCCAGTATCTGAGAAGCTGAAGGGAAGTGTGTGATAATCAGTAAACATGGTCACCTCTCACCTTATAATGGAGGGATGGTCACGACACTGCCCTGAGTAATTTTTGCTGAACAGTCTTGACAGAGATGATTGGTTTCTAACTACCACAACTATCTTCCTTTGTACTCAGTATGACATTGAGTGGAGAGATTTTCCCTGATCCCCATTGACTCCAGTTTTGCTTTGGCTTTTTGATGCTACACTCCAGTCAAATGCTACCTTGATAACGAGGGCAGTTATCACCTCACCTCAAGCTCAGCACTTTTGTCCAGGTAATGAGGTCAGGGGCCAAGAGGTCCTGATGGAACCCAAACTGAGTATCTGTGAGCACAGCAGGCTGACTAAGTACACCTAATAGCATTGTTGACCAAGCTTAGCTTCACTTTGCTGATGATCGCGTGCAGACTGATTGGTAATTGGCTGCATTCGATTTATCCTTTTTCATTGTTGTGAATAGGAAGGACATACCTGGGTAATTTTCCACATTGTCAGAAAGATTCCAGTTTCGTTCATGTGCTGGAAAAGTTTGGTTAGGGATGCGATTAGTTCTGGACCATAGCTCTTTAGTTCTACCATTGTAATGTTGTCAGGGCACTTTCTCTGCCCTGTCCGGTGCCTTCAGCTGTTTCTTGGTAACATACTGAGCGAATCGAATTGCCTAAAGACTGGCTAGGGATGACGTGGATCTCGGGAAGAGGTCACGATGCATCAGCCACTCGGCATTATGGCTGAAGATGATTGCAAATGCTTCAACCTTTTGCACTGGTGTGATGAGCTTCCCCCATCATTGAGGGTGGGAATGTTTACTGAACCTCCTCCTTCTGTTAGTTTATTTTTCCACCACTACTTATGACTTGATGTGGTAGGATTGCAGAATTTTAATCTGGTCTGTTGGTTACGGGATCACTTTCCTTCGTCTATAGCATGCTGTGATATCAGCAGATAATGAGCTGCATTTAGAACCCTGGTATTTATCTTCAGTTCTCCTTATTATTCTTTGTCAGTGGTGTAATGGCCACTTTTTAAAATTTATCACTCCTTCAGTGTATTTCAGTGAACTGATTGTGCTGACGTTTTCATAAAAACCCTAATTTACTGATGTGATCCAGGAAAGAGCCACAAACTGTGATATATACTAGAAATTGGATACAAACTACTGGTAAGTGCATCAATAATGCAGTGAAATCAAAGGCAAAGCAATTAATACTGCACCTTTATTTGTATTGAAAAACGTAAAAAGAAAAGAAACAAGTTCCATTTATATCGTACCACTCATGTCCTCGAGATGTCCTAAGTACTTCACAGTCAGTTTAAATATTTGTGAAGTCACTGTTCTAAGAAAGGCAAGTACAGCATGTAACTGCATTCAATCAGGTCAGAGCTGATCTGCACCATAATATGAATTCGAAGTAGGAGGAGGACTTTCCACTATTCAAGTCTGCTTCTCCATTTGACAAGATGATGGATGATCTGATTGTAGTCGTACCTACTTTCCTGCCTTCACCTGATACCCTTTGACTCCCTTGATAATCAAGAATCTATCTAAATTATCCTTCAGAATATTCAGTCACACTGCTTCCACTCCTCATTGGGAATTTCACAGTGTAACATCCCTGTGGAAAAAAAAGTTCTCATGTCATTCTGAAATGGGAAAACCCTTATTTTTATACTGGGTCCTTAACAAACTTATCCTCCAGTTCTCTTTTCCACCTCTCTGCGTTCCACTCCCTCTTGTTACCCGCTCGCCTCCCACCCACCCTTGCTCGCTCTCCCCATCTCTCCCGCTCACTCACCTGCTCTCCCCAACTCTCCCGCTCGCTCGCTCTCCCCAACTCTCCCGCTCGCTCGCTCTCCCCAACTCTCCCGCTCGCTCGCTCTCCCCAACTCTCCCGCTCGCTCGCTCTCCCCAACTCTCCCGCTCGCTCGCTCTCCCCAACTCTCCCGCTCGCTCGCTCTCCCCAACTCTCCCGCTCGCTCGCTCTCCCCAACTCTCCCGCTCGCTCGCTCTCCCCAACTCTCCCGCTCGCTCGCTCTCCCCAACTCTCCCGCTCGCTCGCTCTCCCCAACTCTCCCGCTCGCTCGCTCTCCCCAACTCTCCCGCTCGCTCGCTCTCCCCAACTCTCCCGCTCGCTCGCTCTCCCCAACTCTCCCGCTCGCTCGCTCTCCCCAACTCTCCCGCTCGCTCGCTCTCCCCAACTCTCCCGCTCGCTCGCTCTCCCCAACTCTCCCGCTCGCTCGCTCTCCCCAACTCTCCCGCTCGCTCGCTCTCCCCAACTCTCCCGCTCGCTCGCTCTCCCCAACTCTCCCGCTCGCTCGCTCTCCCCAACTCTCCCGCTCGCTCGCTCTCCCCAACTCTCCCGCTCGCTCGCTCTCCCCAACTCTCCCGCTCGCTCGCTCTCCCCAACTCTCCCGCTCGCTCGCTCTCCCCAACTCTCCCGCTCGCTCGCTCTCCCCAACTCTCCCGCTCGCTCGCTCTCCCCAACTCTCCCGCTCGCTCGCTCTCCCCAACTCTCCCGCTCGCTCGCTCTCCCCAACTCTCCCGCTCGCTCGCTCTCCCCAACTCTCCCGCTCGCTCGCTCTCCCCAACTCTCCCGCTCGCTCGCTCTCCCCAACTCTCCCGCTCGCTCGCTCTCCCCAACTCTCCCGCTCGCTCGCTCTCCCCAACTCTCCCGCTCGCTCGCTCTCCCCAACTCTCCCGCTCGCTCGCTCTCCCCAACTCTCCCGCTCGCTCGCTCTCCCCAACTCTCCCGCTCGCTCGCTCTCCCCAACTCTCCCGCTCGCTCGCTCTCCCCAACTCTCCCGCTCGCTCGCTCTCCCCAACTCTCCCGCTCGCTCGCTCTCCCCAACTCTCCCGCTCGCTCGCTCTCCCCAACTCTCCCGCTCGCTCGCTCTCCCCAACTCTCCCGCTCGCTCGCTCTCCCCAACTCTCCCGCTCGCTCGCTCTCCCCAACTCTCCCGCTCGCTCGCTCTCCCCAACTCTCCCGCTCGCTCGCTCTCCCCAACTCTCCCGCTCGCTCGCTCTCCCCAACTCTCCCGCTCGCTCGCTCTCCCCAACTCTCCCGCTCGCTCGCTCTCCCCAACTCTCCCGCTCGCTCGCTCTCCCCAACTCTCCCGCTCGCTCGCTCTCCCCAACTCTCCCGCTCGCTCGCTCTCCCCAACTCTCCCGCTCGCTCGCTCTCCCCAACTCTCCCGCTCGCTCGCTCTCCCCAACTCTCCCGCTCGCTCGCTCTCCCCAACTCTCCCGCTCGCTCGCTCTCCCCAACTCTCCCGCTCGCTCGCTCTCCCCAACTCTCCCGCTCGCTCGCTCTCCCCAACTCTCCCGCTCGCTCGCTCTCCCCAACTCTCCCGCTCGCTCGCTCTCCCCAACTCTCCCGCTCGCTCGCTCTCCCCAACTCTCCCGCTCGCTCGCTCTCCCCAACTCTCCCGCTCGCTCGCTCTCCCCAACTCTCCCGCTCGCTCGCTCTCCCCAACTCTCCCGCTCGCTCGCTCTCCCCAACTCTCCCGCTCGCTCGCTCTCCCCAACTCTCCCGCTCGCTCGCTCTCCCCAACTCTCCCGCTCGCTCGCTCTCCCCAACTCTCCCGCTCGCTCGCTCTCCCCAACTCTCCCGCTCGCTCGCTCTCCCCAACTCTCCCGCTCGCTCGCTCTCCCCAACTCTCCCGCTCGCTCGCTCTCCCCAACTCTCCCGCTCGCTCGCTCTCCCCAACTCTCCCGCTCGCTCGCTCTCCCCAACTCTCCCGCTCGCTCGCTCTCCCCAACTCTCCCGCTCGCTCGCTCTCCCCAACTCTCCCGCTCGCTCGCTCGCTCTCCCCACCTCTCCCGCTCGCTCGCTCGCTCTCCCCACCTCTCCCGCTCGCTCGCTCTCCCCACCTCTCCCGCTCGCTCGCTCGCTCTCCCCACCTCTCCCGCTCGCTCGCTCGCTCTCCCCACCTCTCCCGCTCGCTCGCTCGCTCTCCCCACCTCTCCCGCTCGCTCGCTCGCTCTCCCCACCTCTCCCGCTCGCTCGCTCGCTCTCCCCACCTCTCTCGCTCGCTCGCTCTCCCCACCTCTCTCGCTCGCTCGCTCGCTCTCCCCACCTCTCTCGCTCGCTCTCCCCACCTCTCCCGCTTGCTCGCTCGCTCTCCCCACCTCTCCCGCTTGCTCGCTCGCTCTCCCCACCTCTCCCGCTCGCTCTCCCCACCTCTCCCGCCCGCTCGCTCGCTCTCCCCACCTCTCTGTCTACCACTCTGACATTGTGGCACTCCCTGCATTGCTAATATCAGTGTAGAATATCTGTAGTGAGGCTTTGATGCAGGAGTACACATCGAGCTGTGGCCAACACACTGCATCAAAGTTGTAGTGTTTGTTCCTTTTTCATAAATAACAGTTTAGAAAAAGTAAGCAAACACGGATACTGAAATTAGCCATGGTTTATATTTTGATTGGCAGTATGCAAATTAAATTGGATGCTATTGGCTCATGAGACAGGAAGTAGCCAGAACAACAATCCGTGGTATGAAACAAGGAAGTTAATTAAGTACTGTGGCTTTAGTTTTCTTAAGGTGAACAAGTCTGGCAGCTGCTTCAACTTTCTGTTTGATTTCCTACAAACATTTAGTATCGCTTCCCTTAATAGGCTGCTGAAAAGAAAATGGATGTTTTATCTGGTGAAGCTTTGAACCCAAAGGATGTTTTATGGCGATACTGCACCATTTCTTCATTATATTGCCACTGAAAATTACTATTGATGCCATCCAACTGTTGTGACCTTCAACAGTAATCCAGGCCTTCTCTGTTTTGTGAAAGACTCGTAGGTCATAGCTTCTCTTGAATTGACAGTGTGGGAATCCATAAGGAAGCTCACTGTGTGGACTACTGATGTTTAAGATCTTTGGAGATGTTTTAATGTCATTCAGAATCAAAGGAAAGAAGGGTCATGCTCCGGATTCTCTGGTAAGTCTGTAAGGATCAACTGGGCAAGTGAAGGACAAAGGCCTGAATTGGTCCAATTAACTTCAATGTGTCCCACATTTTGCCAATTTACTTTATTTTGGTAACCCTTATTCGTAAAGGTGAATGATGGATTGAGTTTGGAAATGCTAACTATTAGCCTGCTGGTAATTCCCAGACCTGTTTGACTGGACTTGCAGGACAGCTAGATCGATGTGTTTGTAAATAATTTGGATTCCTGGCAGATCTATTTAGGATTAGACAATGTTAATTAAGAAGAACTTGATTTAGAGAATTTAATAAGATTGGAAGTGGACCATTTTCTTCTCTGCTTCAGAAAATGCTACTATGCAGGGGATATAACATTGTGTGATACCTACTGATGAACCATGACACCGTTGTCATGATCTTACATCAAAATCTTTCACTCCCACCCCAGGCCAGAAAATAAAGCTGTTGAGACTAGGTCAAGTGAAAATATCAAAAGTGAAACTTTAGCGATTTTTGTTCAGCAAATTCATTAAAGGTTATGGAACGATGATAGCTCGTTTTCAGGTATAATCTAATTGAGTGACGAAGCAGCCGTTTGAGCACCTCCTGTTCCTGTGTTCCTACATCTTGGTCCGTAAAGGCACTTTCCCTTCAGCGTTTCACAAGACGCTTTGCAAAATGCTTGCCCCCTTATTGCCACATATCTGTACGACTATAAATGAAGAGCTTCCTGTTGCAGGGTGTTATTTTCATGATCTCTGTTGGATGGTAACAGCCATTCTTTTAGTTTCCTTTGTGAGATTGTTCATCACATGCTGTAAATGGAACATTTTATGCCAATTGTTTGCCAATCAGTCGAAATAGATGAGCTATTCATCAGTCGTGACGTATTTACTGATGATGCTGTTGAATATTTCCTGAGGTCTTGTACCCAACAGATTTAGTGGCATCGCATAGAGTTCATTTGACTTATCAGCACACTTTGAACAGCATAGATGGGGTTTGGTCCATTTTCTGATTGTGGTGTGTCCAGTATGGTCTTCTGTCAGGGTGGTCATTGCTGACCAGCCGTTTAGATAGTACTTTGAGTATCACACTCAGCCAAAGTGGATTATGCAACGGTTAAGATTAAGTGATCGTGCACATGAAGAAATATGTGTAGAGAAATTGAGGTTATATTTTGATAGACTTAATCGCTGGCTTTGAAAGCAGACCAAGGCAGGCCAGCAGCACGGTTTAATTCCCGTATCAACCTCCCCCAACAGGCACTGGAATGTGGCGACTACGGGCTTTTCACAGTAACTTCATTTGAAGTCTACTTGTGACAATAAGCGATTTTCATTTTTCAATATTATTTGTAGGTTGTAATTTCTCAGGTCCATGCCTAATATTTTAAGTGAAATCGATTTCAGCCCACAGAGTACGTAGTTCAGTATCTTGAAAGAATCAGGCATTTGGTCCAGATGCAGGACCTGCAAACAATTTTTATTCATTCATGTATTTGATGGTTTCTAGAAGTACAGAAGTGTTTCTGGTCTCATGGCGTCTACATTATTCAAGCAGTGTTGAGCATCTTGGCTTTGCTGACAGAATCTACAAATATTTGCCTGAATAATGATCTTTGTCAGTTGACTGATTTTGCTGCAATTGATTTTAGCTTGCGTTGATCATCACCCAGTTGATGTTCCATTTAGATGCTAAGAAAAGGAACCAAATTCTGGAATCATTTGGAACAGAAGGAGGCCATTGAATCACTATACCCATTCCGGCAAGAGCTATTTAATGGTCTCACTCCACTTGCTCTTTCGCAGTTCTGCAAATGTCCTCTTTTTTAAATGTTTATCTAATTGCTTTTTGAAAGTTCTGATTGAATCTGTTTCCACTGTCTTTTCAGGTAGAGTATCAGAACTCTGGTTTAAAAGAATCCTCCTCATCTTTGGTCAATTTTCCAAAATCATAAACCCTTGTTTACTGACTTTCTAACCAGTGGAAACATTTCCTCATTTACTTTATTAAACACCATGATTTCGAGCACCTCTTAATTCTTTTCCCCCTTCCCTCCCAAATCATCTTTGCTCTAAAGTGAACAATTCCAGCTTCTCCAGTCTCTCTGAAACTTTTGAATCCATGATTAATGATTTCTGTTAGGCAATCTATGAATATACGAATCCGGAGCAGGAGTAGGCCATTCAGCCCCTCGAGCCTGCTCAGCCATACAGTATGATCATTGTTGATCTGACAGTGGATTCAACTCCACTTTCCTTCCTTCCCCTATTTTTTGACTCCCATGTCAATCAAGAATCTATCTAACTCAGTGTGGTAGTCACCACTGTTGTACTTTATTGTATATATGGGTATTACGGTAAGGCCCCTGTGCTACAGGTACGGGGGTAGATCCCTGCCTGCTGGATCCACCGCTTTCCCACTGACGGCCGAGGCTCACCAGGCCTTCAACCGTATCAAGGCCGACATCGCCAAGGCCGCGATGCACGCAGTCGACGAGATGCTCCCCTTCCAAGTCGAGAACGATGCATCAGACGTCGCTCTGGCCGCCACCCTCAACCAGGCAGGCAGGCCCGTGGCATTCTTTTCCCGCACCCTCCATGCCTCTGAAATTCGGCACTCCTCCGTCGAAAAGGAGGCCCAAGCGATCGTTGAAGCTGTGCGACATTGGAGGCATTACCTGGCTGGCAGGAGATTCACTCTATTCACTGACCAATGGTCGGTTGCCTTCATGTTTAACAACACACAGCGGGGTAAGATCAAAAATGATAAAATCTTGAGGTGGAGGATCGAGCTCTCCACCTACAATTGAGATTTTGTATCTCCCCGGTAAGCTCAACGAGCCCCGCGATGCCCTGTCCCGAGGTACATGTGCCAGCGCACAAGTGGACCGACTCCGGACCCTGCACGACGATCTCTGTCACCCGGGAGTCACCCACTTTTACCACTTCATTAAGGCCCGCAATCTGCCCTACTCCATCGAGGGAGTCAGGGCTATCATCAGAGACTGCCAGGTCTGCGCGGAGTGTAAACCGCACTTCTATCGGCCAGACCATGCGCGCCTGGTGAAGGCCTCCCGCCCCTTTTGAACGCCTCAGCGTGGACTTCAAAGGGCCCCTCCCCTCCACCGACCGCAACACGTACTTTCTTAATGTGGTCGACAAGTATTCCCGATTCCCCTTCACCGTCCCATGCCCCGATATGACGTCTGCCACCATCATCAACGCCCTCAACACCATCTTCGCTCTGTTCGGTTTCCCCGCCTACGTCCACAGCGACCGGGGAGCCTCATTTATGAGCGAGGAGCTGCGCCAGTACCTGCTCAACAGGGGCATTGCCTTGAGCAACACGGCCAGCTACAACCCCAGGGGAAACGGGCAGGTGGAGCAGGAGAATGGGATGGTCTGGAGGGCTGTCCAGCTGGCCCTATGGTCCAGAAACCTCCCGGCCTCCCGCTGGCAGGAGGTCCTCCCCGACGCACTTCACTCCATTCGGTCGCTCCTGTGCACCGCGACCAACTAAACCCCCCCATGAACGTCTCTTTGCCTTCTCCAGGAAGCCCACCGCCGGGGTTTCGCTCCCAACGTGGCTGGCAGCTCCAAGACCAACGTGGCTGGCAGCTCCAAGACACGTTCTCCTCCGCAAGCACGTACGCTCCACAAGGCGGACCCGTTGGTTGAGAGAGTACAGCTACTCCATGCGAACTCACAATACGCCTACATAGCGTACCCGCTCGGCTGAGAGAAACCGTCTCCTCTCAGGGATCTAGCACCAGCTGGGTCCCCCCCCCCCCCCGTCGCCACCCTCCCTCCCCCGGCGCACCCCCCGCTCCAGGACCAAATCTGTCCTCCCCTTGCTCCCATCCGGGGATGAAGAGGATTTTGACACGCTCCCGGAGTCACCGAAGGACCAGGCCGACGCCTGAGTCGCCACCAGCACTGCGGCGCTCTCAACAACAGATCAGGCGCCCGATCGTCTAAATCTGTAACCTTCTCTGTAATTTTAAAACCAATCTGCATGTATATAGTTCTCCCCCCCCCCCCCCCCCCCCCCCCCCCCCACTCATTTTTAGCAGGGGGTGAATGTGGTAGTCACCACTGTTGTATTATATTGTATAGATGGGTATTACGGTAAGGCCACTGCCTGCTGGCTCCTCCCAGGAGCGGAGTATAAATGTGTGTGCTCTCCGAACAGCAGCCCATTTCATAAGCTGCTGTAGGAGGCCACACATCTCTGTGTAATAAAGCCTCGATTACGTTCTACTCTCGTCTCGTCGTAATTGATAGTGCATCACTCAGTACCCTGCCTCCACTGCTATCTGGGAAGAGAATTCCATGGACTCATGACCGTCCTGATAGAAAGGAAATTCTCCTCATCTCTATTCTAAATGGGCGACAGCTTATTTTTAAACTGTTTCCTCCTAGTTCCTTTCTTTCCCTCAAGTGGAAACATCTTTTCAATGTCCACCCTGTCAAGTCCTCTAAGGATCTTGTATGTTTCAATAAGATGGGGGCAGCACGATAGCACTGTGGCTTCACAGCGCCACGGTCCAGGTTCGATTCCCCGCTGGGTCACTGTTTGTGCGGAGTCTGCACGTTCTCCCAGTGTCTGCGTGGGTTTCCTCCGGGTGCTCCAGTTTCCTCCCACAGTCCAAAGACGTGCAGATTAGGTGGATTGGCAATGCTAAATTGCCCTTAGTGACCAAAAAAGGTTAGGAGGGGTTATTGGGTTACAGGGATAGGCAGTGGAAGTGAGAGCTTAGGTGCGTCGGTGCAGACTCGATGGGCCGAATGGCCTCCTTCTGCACTGTATGTTCTAAGATCACCTATCATTCTTCTAAACTCCAATGGATGCCGGCCCCAACTGTCCAACCTTTTTTTCAACAATATTAATGGTTACAGAACCAAGACAGGTAGATACTAAGGATCCTATATGCTTTCTTAACAGTCTTATCAACCTGTTCTGCTATCTTCAAAGAATTATACTGGATGAAAATGGTGTTAATAGCAACTTTAGACACACAAGATCAATGCAGTGTTGATATCATTAATTGTCATTAGTGTTTGCACGGAAAAACAATTTTTTTGGCCATTTCTTTATTGAATTGTACAAGTTTATTCAGATATTCCTTGGTTTAAAAAAAAATTCTGGGTTGATTCTGTTTCAGTACTGAAAGTGTTGGTGATTTTCTTTAACCTTTTGGATGAGTGTTTGCACAACCATTTTCAGAGCAACTCCCCTCCTTCACTTCACCCCGACAATGTTTCTGACACAACCCTGACCTCAGCTTCCTATTGATTAGTGTGATGCTTTCCGGTTGCTGATCTGTTTTTTAGATTCCTGTAATACAACAACAGCTAACATTTATATCGTGTCCACAGAAGCACGATCAGACAAAATTAGACATTGAGCTGTGATTGAAGTGTAGATTTTAAGGAGAATCTTAGAGGGGGAGATTTGCGCAGGGGAGGTTTTTGGGGGAGAGAGCTCCAGAGATTAGGGCCCAGACATTTGAAGGCATGACCATCAGTCATTAAAAATTGGAGATGCTCAAGAGGCTGGAATTAGAAGGGCATGGAGGAAATAGCGCAGTCGTACTATTACTGGACGAGCAATCAATTGTTCTAATGCTATGGAGACATGTGTTCAAAATTCCACCATGGCAGGTGGGGAAAATTTGAATTCAATAAATTTGGAATAAAAAGCTAGTCTCAGCGATGGTGATCACAAAGCTACAAGATTGGGTTAGAAATCCATCTGATTCACTCATGTCTTTCAGGGAAGGAGATCTGCTATCTTGATCCCATCTAGCCTATGTGCGGTTCCATACCCATAGCAAAGTAATTGAATTTCAACTTCCTTCTGAAATGACTGCGCAAGCCACTCAGCTGTATCAAACTCGTCACAAAAAAGTAAGGTTAAAACCAGACTGATGGTACAGCTTCCACTGAAGCACAGGAAAGAATAAAAGCGCACGCTGCCAATCGACCCATCAAGTCCTCTTCATTAGTATCTAGGGACTTGTGCCAAAATGGGGCGAGCTGTCCCACAGACTAGTCAAACAACCATCTGATATAATCCAAACGATACCGTACAGCCAATGCCCCAGATTTTTCTTTCACAATCTCTGGGTATGTCCTGCCGGCAGAACAGATACACCAGAGGTGGCAGCACAGTGGCATAAGTCAGGAGGGAGTATCTCTGGAGTCTCCAACATTTACTGAGAACCTATGAATTCTCATGGCATCAGGTGGGCAAGGAAATTTCCTGCTGGTTACTGCCTAACTCAGCTGTGCTGCTATAAGTTGAACATCACTTCGATAAACTGAGGGTAGCAAAAGCACAAAATGTACTCTGGATGGGGGACACTGAGAGACGCTGAATAGCACCACTACTGACCAAACTGACTTGAGTCCTGAAGGACATATCTGCGGGACTGGGTGTGGGGAAGGTAGTGAGAGAGAGAACTAACGAGGGACAAACCTATTTGTCCTCGTCAGTACACCTGTTGTAGATGCATCTGTTCACCTACAACATAAGGGCAGCAGATGCAGGGGAGCACCCCCACCTGCTGGTTCCCGTATAAGTAAGGCACTGACTTGGAACTATATCATGGTTCCTTCACTGCCACTGGATCAAATTCTGGAACTCTTTCCCTAACGTTGCGTACCAACACCACGTGATTACAGCCATTCAAGAAATCTGCTCACTGCCTTTCTAAACTTTTTCAATTTAGTACCTTTATTCCTCTTTTCTGTCACTGCGGCCGGACATGTCATTTCTGTTTCTGTGCAATTAGTTTCCATAAATTGTTCCCATTGTATATGTGGGCCCAAAAACGTGTTAGAATTATCAAGAAGGACAGACAGAATGCATTACTTTAAATTGATGGCTAAATTGCGTCAGTGCACCCTCATCTAATTCTGTAACCATTGTAAGCTTCCTTCCTGTTTGTCCCGGTTTAGTCCCCTTATTTCCCCCTTTTTTTTGTTTCTGCTGTTCCACTTGTGATCCATGGATGTTTAGTGGACTGTGACTTTCAGACAAAGCAGCCTTTAATTGAAAGAGGAAGATCCAAAGGCTGTGCTGTTTTAGACTGACATCAGTGATGGCTCATTGATTGAATTGGCCTAAAGGGCGGTGCTCTGCCTGGTGACAGGTAATGATTGAATCTGATCCTACTGATGTGTTTTTCAGAGTCACAAGGCTTGTTTTTCATTTCACTTTTGCTTCTGCAGTCTGGGTGGTCGATTTAAACTAAGTCTCTCCCAAAGGACCCAGCTAAACTCTTCGTAAGGCCACTGTGGGGGCTGACTTTCTCTCCAGCAAGACTGGGTGTCATTCTCTCTAGACTGCAAAGGCTTGAAGTTAAACCACGGGCTGGAAGCAGGTTTGATGTGAGATAGTGCCTCAAGAAAGAAATAGCTTGAATGTGAACATAAGAACGTAAGAACTAGAAGCAGGAATAGGCCCATCATGGCCATTCGAACCTGCTGCACCATTCAATGTGATCATGGTTGATCTTTTGTGGACTCGGCTCCACTTTCCCTCCTGAACACCATAACCCTTTCTTCTTCAAAAAAACTATCTATCTTTACCTGGAAAACATTTAATGAAGGAGCCTCAATTGCTTCACTGGGCAGGATTTCCATAGATTCACAACCCTTTAGATGAAGAAGTTCCTCCTAAGCTCAGTCCTAAATCTACGTCCCCTTAATTTGAGGCTCTGCCCCCTAGTTCTGCTTTCACCCGCCAGTGGAAACAACCTGCCTGCACCTATCCTACCTATTCCCTTCATAATTTTATATGTTTCTATAAGATCCCCCCCCGCATCCTTCTAAATTCCAATGAGTACAGTCCCAGTCTACTCAACCTCTCCTCGTAATCCAACCTCCTGAACTCGGGATTAACCTAGTGAATCTCCTCTGCACACCCTCCAGCGCCAGTACGTCCTTTCTCTGGTAAGGAGATCAAAACTGAACACACTACTCCAGGTGTGGCCTCACTAACACCGTATACAATTGCAGCATAACCGCCCTAATCTTGAATTTCATCCCTCTAACAATGAAGGACAAAACTCCATTCGCCGCCTTAATCACCTGTTGCACCTGTAAACCAACTTTTTGTGACTCATGCAGTAGGACCACCCAAGTCCCTCTGCACAGCAGCATGTTTTAATATTTTATCATTTCAACAATAATCCCTTTTGCTGTTATTCCTACAAAAACGGATCACCTCACATTTGTTAACATTGTATTCCATCAGCCAGACCCTAGCCAATTCACTTAAACTATCCAAATCCTCTGTCGACTTCCAGTATCCTCTGCACTTTTTGCTTTACCACTCATCTAGTGTCGCCTGCAAACTTCGACACATTGCACTTGGTCCCCAACTCCAAATCATCTGTGAACCTTAGAGTTGAAGGCCCAGTTTGATAAGAACTAAAGTGACTTTCCAGAAGGCCTGCTGCCTGTGTAAGTACTGTACTGAATGAATGTCGCTGCCAAGAAGCCCCTCACCAGCAGTAAACAGAGGTCTTAATCAATCAGTATGGAGTGAGGAAAGCCTGCTACAAAGAACTCATCATTTGCAGAAAGGCCTTGTTTGACCTTGCCCGTTATTTTACCCCTTTCCACCCCCTTTTTTGTCTGTCTTGTGTGTGTAAAGGGACAGTTAATGTGGGGAGTAGGTTAACTTGCTTGTTATCCAGCTGTAATTATTGCATATTTAATCTTTATTTCCTGTTATAAATAAATAGTAATTGTGTTTCATATTACAAACCTGGTGGTTGTAATTACTGGGAGCCATGGGCCAAATTTGTGTCAGAATTATTGGTTAATTCACTTTCATGTGACTCCGGGGCCTGTGGGGCTCGAATTGACTGCGCACTAGCCTAGGGTGCCGTAACACCATTCTTTGCCTGAAGAAGACATTGAACAAACCACTTGATGTTTAAGCAGCTATGTTTCTCATTGGAAGATGTGAAGAATAAGAGGAACCATTAAGCACAGAATTTCTACAGTGCAAAAGGAGGCCATTCAGCCCATCGGATCTGCGCAACCCCTCTGAATGAGCGCCTACTCCCCACCCTATCCCTGTGGCGCCACATAACCTTTGGGCACAGAGGACAATTTAGCATGGCCAATCCACCTAACCTGCACATTTTTGGACTGTAGGAGGAAACCTGAGGTACCCGGAGGAACCCACGCAAACATGGAGGGAATGTGCAAACTCGACAAAAACGGTCACCCAAGGTTGGAATTGAAAGAAGGTCCCTGGTGCTGTGGGGCATCAGTGCAAAACAACTATGCCACTGTGCTGCACTAATAAAACAAGAACATATATTTTTCAATGTTGCATTGAGTTACATAGCATTCACAGCACAGAACAGACCATTTGGTCCACATGCCAGTGCTGGTGTTTCTGTTCCATATGGGTCTTCTCCCATTCTAACTATTTCATCTCAGCCTTTCAAAATTACTTTCTATTCTATTTTCTCTTAAATATTCACGTTTGAAAACATAGTCTTTTTTATCGTCAATTGCTTCCTGTAGTAAAGAGCACCATATTCTAACCACACTGAGTAAAGACATTTTTTTCTTGATAGTTCCATTTATTAGTAAATATCTCCTACTTCTAGCCTCTAGTTTAGAATTCTCCAATAAGTGGAAGCATTCTCTCCACCTGCAATGTGTATGTATTGTTCGGAAAACGTCAGTTGTCCGGAACACACTTGAACAGAGCCAAGTAACTCATGGCATTGTTTTAGTACAGCACCTTAGGAGCAGAAGCATGGAAGATACAGTATTTAGATAAGTAAAACAGTTTTTAGTACTGATTTGTAATGTTTCATGCTTCAGGTAGATATTTAACTGATGTTTCTACGATGTTTCCCGGTTCATAGATTAGTGATTTGGCATTCCAACATCATTCTACAATCCAGAAAATTCCAAAATCCGGAAATGATTTGGTCGCAAGCATTTCAGACTGGAGTGTTGCAGTGTGGTTCACTTGTGTTGCTAATTGCCAGCACAGGGAAATACAGAATAATACAGGAGTCTGGAGTGTTTAAACAGTGCAATTGAACAGAAAAGTCGCGATCCATTCAGATCCGTAAGCTGTACGAATGTCTCGTGATTGATTCAAGTGAGTTAGTGTTTGAAAATGGTTGCTGTAATGAAGAAATATTGAATTCAGCATCCACTGCATATTTCTACAAGGAGTCAGAGTGCTGAGGTTGGAGACGTGATTTGGTTCTTTTTCCTGACATATGAGGTTGAAGGTGATTTTGTGTGGGCATCGCAAATCCTTCAAAGCTATCTCCTTGTTTATCAGTTTTGGTTTAATTTTGTAAAGAACTGAATGGAATCAAGTAGTACATAAGTAGTTGATAAGGTTCCCCACGGTAGGCTATTGCAAAAAAATACGGAGGCTGGGGATTGAGGGTGATTTAGAGATGTGGATCAGAAATTGGCTAGCTGAAAGAAGACAGAGGGTGGTGGTTGATGGGAAATGTTCAGAATGGAGTACAGTCACAAGTGGAGTACCACAAGGATCTGTTCTGGGGCCGTTGCTGTTTTGTCATTTTTATCAATGACCTAGAGGAAGGCGCAGAAGGGTGGGTGAGTAAATTTGCAGACGATACTAAAGTCGGTGGTGTTGTCGATAGTGTGGAAGGATGTAGCAGGTTACAGAGGGATATAGATAAGCTGCAGAGCTGGGCTGAGAGGTGGCAAATGGAGTTTAATGTAGAGAAGTGTGAGGTGATTCACTTTGGAAGGAATAACAGGAATGCGGAATATTTGGCTAATGGTAAAGTTCTTGAAAGTGTGGATGAGCAGAGGGATCTAGGTGTCCATGTACATAGATCCCTGAAAGTTGCCACCCAGGTTGATAGGGTTGTGAAGAAGGCCTATGGAGTGTTGGCCTTTATTGGTAGAGGGATTGAGTTCCGGAGTCGGGAGGTCATGTTGCAGCTGTACAGAACTCTGGTCCGGCCGCATTTGGAGTATTGCGTACAGTTCTGGTCACCGCATTATAGGAAGGACGTGGAGGCTTTGGAGCGGGTGCAGAGGAGATTTACCAGGATGTTGCCCTGGTATGGAGGGAAAATCTTATGAGGAAAGGCTGACGGACTTGAGGTTGTTTTCGTTGGAGAGAAGAAGGTTAAGAGGAGACTTAATAGAGGCATACAAAATGATCAGGGGGTTGGATAGGGTGGACAGTGAGAGCCTTCTCCCGCGGATGGATATGGCTGGCACGAGGGGACATAACTTTAAACTGAGGGGTAATAGATATAGGACAGAGGTCAGAGGTAGGTTCTTTACGCAAAGAGTAGTGAGGCCGTGGAATGCCCTACCCTGCTACAGTAGTGAACTCGCCAACATTGAGGGCATTTAAAAGTTTATTGGATAAACATATGGATGATAATGGCATAGTGTAGGTTAGATGGCTTTTGTTTCGGTGCAACATCGTGGGCC